>NC_053035.3:288326681-290826681 GCF_002575655.3 Aegilops tauschii subsp. strangulata
ATTTCTTGGGCCGGGGCTTTACTTGATTTTGGCGAAAGAAAGGCCATATGATCTACTTTCTGGTGCCGGTCCCTTCACAAAGATAGCCCCTTCTTGCTCTTATTCTTATTCTTATTCGGTGGAATACAAGAGTTCTGAAGCTCCTTTCTTTCAAGTGAAAGTTGCCTATCTTTCTTGGTTCAGAATCCAATCCAGTTGAAAACAAACAATTGCCCGATGGCAAAGTCAGATGAAAGGCAAGGAGTGTAAACCACGTACGGGCGTGGCGCAGAAAGCGAAATGTTTTGCAGCGAGTCAAGCGTAATACGATCAAAAGGAAATGGGGTCGATGCTAAAACTCAAACAGTTCCCCAGAGGGGGCCCCGGGTTGAAAGAGCGAGCTACATTCTTTCATAGAAGACAGAAAATAAGAGGACTGATGCTTTCTTACTTGATATTAATATAGGGATTATAGCATTGGAATTATGGAATTTGAATGGATTGAGTACATCAAGATGAAGAAATTAACGTAATAAGTGATATTCTCAAAAGATTCGATCATGCCAGAAACCTCAGTGTGCATGGCACTAAAAAAGGGTACAAAGAACCTGAGATGCAAGTAATGGCTGAATAGCCGGGGAAACACTAAATAAAGACAAGTGTCATCCGGACTTACTTGATTGATTGAATCGAGAGATGGAAATGCCATTGAGAGATTAGAAGGGATAGAGAAAACGTTAGATAGAGGTCGTGCTTCTGCTCAGTCCAAAAGAACAATCTGAGTGAGGATAAGGTGGTTTATATTAGGGTCCAAGAAAGCAACTTGACATGCCAATCCTAACAAGAATTCCACTCTTTCTGGTCATGTCAGAAACCACCTCTTGGAAAGCAGATCGAAAGCCAATCATTTCAGAAGATGATGACCCTCTTGTGCTCCTACGTTCCTGCTAGTTGGTGGATGAAGAATAGGAGAGAGCTTGCTTGAGTAGGAGATAACCCGCGAGAAGGATGTTTTGTAGCGCTTTCTCATACAAAAGGAAAAGGCGTCACGACCGAAGATAAGGAAAGATCCCAGTTTTTCATTGCTCTGTCGCGCCACCCCTCCTCCCAGAGCCGGTTCTTATCCATAGATTTTTCAGCTAAAAGATACGGTATATATATCAATGAAAGCTGGCGCCTTTGGTTCTTGGCATGACTGGTACTTTTTCTCATTTATCGGTCTAGTTGGAAAAATTTCCCCTCAAAGATCAAGTTTTTCTTATATATTATGCTGCGCCCTTGCCCTTAACCTCCCTTTCTCTTCTATAAAAAGGCTGGACGTCAAATGTAACTGATGCTTATATTCTAAATATGACAAGCAAGAAACCTACTATTGCCGTAAACAAAAACCCAAACATTAGTAACTAACAGAGCTTTCCTATTCTAACTCTTTCCCTATAAACCATGATTGATATACCAATCAAAAAAGACTTCTAAAACTAAACTATTCTATTGATTTATGCCCGTGCTTCTTCTTCTGTTTTTGTACGCAGAAGGATGTCTAGGAGGAACAGATTACTGAGTTTAAGGATGAGAAGGTGAAAAGTGAAGATAGAGAATAGATGCCATGAACAAGTGTATCAATTCAAGAGTTAAGGAATACTATTGGGAAGATTGGGCATTGGGTTCATCTTGTTATTGACCATCCCTTTTCAACACATATCTTTTAGTATACGTCTTTTTTAGTTGCTTAAAGATTTCAGATATTGCTTTTTCTGTTATAGGAAGTGTTGTGTTCCCCTTTAGGGTGTTTGTCAGTGGCGTCACCCGATAGGGTGTGTGCCCGGAAGAGAGAAGAAAAACATGTTGCTTGCTATTTCTGGTTGAAGAGCTATTTTTTCCTATCGAACAGGAATTCCGAGGGATGTTTTTTGTTCTCGATTTGTAGCAATAGAAAGATAATGGAAGTGATTGAATAAGTTGGGTCATGAGAATGGAAGTTGGGTCATGTTGATACTAGATCCATGTCTTGATTATTCGACTTTTCCATTCCAATGCACAATACTATGCATTCCATTCCAAAGAGCGGTTTCGGCGGGTTGATACAATTTCCACTTTGACGGTCCTAAGTTGGCATTCTTTGCAGATAACTTCCATCTCGCCATAGACGAAAAGTACCCAATTTCATGCCAAGAGACCATGTAAGGGTTGTACGACCCATCCATATGATAAAAAGACTCACAAGCCTAAGAGCAATTCCTTCCTTCCCTATCATTAATTAAGGACTGGCTTTTTTCGAGAGAAAATGAAACAAATTTCATAGAAAAATAGGAAAATCCCCACCGAGATCGGTACCTATCTAGATCCCCAGCTTCGACAACAAAACTCCTTCGTATTTTGCGACCATTCCCGCGAGGACTATGATTCGGATTATCTAATGTCATCCCCAAACAGAATTACACCTCTTAAGAGGAAGGGACGACCCTCTATCCGGTGTGGGTTCCTACGAATTATTGTATGGTTCCGGATCCAGGTCCCTCTGCCCTTGCTTTTTGTTATTCCATAGGGGTATGGATTGAAGTAATCACTAATCCAGGAAAGATGGATCTTTAGCTAGAAAAACGAAAAGCCAATACGCCATGTATCAAAACAATAGGGATAGGGGTAGTTGTATACCACCTACGAATAGGAAGATCCAGGGTTTTGTAAGAAAACTACGAATAGGAAGATCCTGGGTTTTGTAAGAAATCCAATTTCATCAATTCTAAGCACGGTAACGGCAGTGCTCCTATCCAACGGCCGGGGATCTATTCGATTTCTCAATTTGCTAATGCCGATAAGCTTAGGTTGTTATTTCATCGTCTTGCGCTAAAAAGGCACCCTCCTATTATGCTAAAAAAGGGACGGATAACGGCAAAGCAGAACAGCAATAGCGAAAGCAGGTACAGTAACGGCGCAATCCCTAAAAAAATAATCAAAATAGAGAAATTTAGAGCGTTGAGAATTTCCTTCTTTTGATAATGCTACCCACATAGTCATGGCTCCTATCCGGTCACCGGGTTAAACAATTGATTCCTCTCAACGCATCCCCGCGGTAAAGAGCTAGTCGTATTCTTTTGATAATTCTCTAGTTGTATTCAAGCAAGAGTCCTTGGCATCCTACGAAAACAAGCGCTAGGAATATCAATAGCGTTAGCGTTAGCGTCCTGGCCTTTGCTTGGGGATTCCTCTATGGAATTCCAAACATGCCATTGCTTTGCCTTTGCTCGTCCCTTTGATTCAATCCTTCTTCTCCTCGAAAGCTACAACTAGAAAATATATTCTTCTTTGCCGGTGCGAACCCTTCTTTTGAATAACAACCATTGGCAAGACCAGCGAAATCCAAAAACTAATCCGAGGAAAGCCCATCCCTACTTCCCTTTGCTGTTGTTCCTCGAAATCCTCTACTAGTCATTGGTTTCAAAGCAAAGGTATCCGGTATAGGGGGTCGTGGGCAGGTTAGTGTTTCATTTCGATGGGTGATAGTGGTATACCCAAACCATATGGTATAGGTCTTGGAAAGGAAAGTAAATCAAGTCCATCTTACAGGATTTCTTCACTTGCTTGGGCTTAAGCGGTACTAGTACCCGGAGAATAGTTCAATTCTCTTTCTCCACATGACACCCTTGTGTTGTCAAACTAATGAATCCCTCTCCACCCCTGCTCCGACAAAGCAATAAGCACTAGGGTATCCACCCACCCACCAGTTCGAATAGCTGGTTTCCTCCCCTTCCGCTCAAGCTAAAGGTTCTGGGCTACGGCTTCCGGTTCTGTATTCCGATTCGTCTTCGGATAGCATTAGAAAATACCTTTCATTCCTTGCCAATACAACTATTATTTTTCTTAGCCGAGGAGCCTTTGGAAGTACCGTTGTTGGATCGGATTGAGCCATTATAGGATCGGATAAAGATTCACTCTTTGCCAATGCCTGCTTCCTTGGTTTCCTACTTTCTGCATCGAAAGTGACTTTTTGCTCAGTATCGAGAACCACTTCTTCTCCTTTTCGAGGCGTAGATCGCCCGTCATCTGATTTGCTTCGTCAAAGCGGATAGCATTATGGAATTGATTATATTCGTAGAAAAAGCACCCCTATTTAATAAGTCCTCGGAAATGATCTCATCCAGTACTTCTCTCAGCGTATTTGCCAAGACTTTGGAGCATAGCTTGTAAATGACATTGCACAAAGATATCGGCCTATACTATGAGATTTCTTGGGGCTTCTACTGTCAGCAAGTGCACTATTATTTACTTCACCGCGTACTTAAAGAATTGTTGGTAGCAAAGAACAGCACCTGATAGAAAGGATGCTAACCAAGCCTCTTCTGTTTAAGCAAGGCTAAGCCAGAATAAGGGGTACAGTAGGCTGGTGACCCTGACGATAGCACTAAGACTGCCTCAGGAATCTCCTCAATCATTGAAGAGTGTCTCGGGAATTGAATAAAAGCACTGATATCCAGATAATCCTACAATTATGCTCTATTCTCTTGAAGAGAAGACACTTGAACTTCAAAAGTGAAAGAAGCCCTCATACCCACTCCTCTTTCCCCACCAAACCAACAAGTAGTAGGTTGGTGGGCCTCGATATCTCTATTTGCTAAGATGGATACCTACACCACTCAATAGTTCCAATTCATTGTTTTTTATCCCATAGGAAAGAAAATGCTTCAAGCAATTTTTTCCTTTCCTCCGGAGTCATACGACGGTCTTCACAACCTTCCACCGGAGGCTTGTATCTGTTTTCCTCCTCCATCGCTTCTTTAATCATATTTTGGATATTCTTTAGGGGCAATTTAAACATGTTCGCATCCCGCGGGAAGCGAAAAGCCAGAAATAGAATTTCCTCAGGTATAAGAACCGAAAGGAGTTTATCCAGATTTGGTACCAAACCCGGGAAAAACCCTAAATGAGCTCTTAAAGAATCGATATAAGCAGGGTCATAGGAATCCTGAGATTCCCCTCCCACCGCTTTGGAGGAGAAGCTTCTTCTATGGCTATGGCCAAAAGGAGAAATAGTCCTGTTCATTATATTCCTCCTAGAATCCAAGGCATTTCGTCGGAATACATCCTGTCTTTTCACCTTTGTAGTCCTATGCATAGTAAGTACTATAGCCCCAATCATAGCTACTAATAAAATCAGACTAGAAACCAAAAACCAGACGGAATAGTAGGTATAAAGCAAATTGCCCAATGTTTCCAAATTAGTCCAACTTCGTACCTTTCCGGCATAAACCGTATATCTCAGAGAGGTCGTATTTCTGTGGGTTGGTAGTAATGGAATGGTTTCATTATCTAAAATGAAGAACATTTCCCACAAAAAGATCAGTCCAATAATACCACTCACTGGTAAATAGCGCAATACTTCTTCAAGAATCTCCGCTATTTGAATATTGAACATCATAACCACGAATAGGAATGAAATGGCAATAGCTCCTATATGAACTACTGGGGAGATCATAGCGGAGAATTCGAGACCTAACAAAATAAGTAAACCAGAAGTGTCGCAAAAGACTAGGATGGGAAACAAAACGGAATGTACCGGATTTTTAGCACGTACAACCATCAAACCAGAGGCCAAAGCAGGGCTCGACAAAACAGAAAGTATCATGGTACGTCGTCCTCCCTTGAAATGGAACTTGAATGCTGGAGCAAGAAGACGCATTCAAGTCGATCTATTACAACCAGCGCGGTTGTTCGTATTTCATTTTCTTCTTCCAAGCCGACGCTCTTATAAAAGAAAGCACTCACTGAATTACTTACTGAATCTCGTCTTTCTCTCGGCGCCGAGAATTTTTGACGTGTCCGGGTCGATCAGAGGTTCGGCTTGCTTCTCCCCCACCCTCGCCTATGAAATGGATAACCCTTGCTGCCATAGCAGCAGGATTTTAAGGGCTTCTGTTGAAGCGGAATAGGAGGAAGCCATGCATTCTTGAAAGAATCTCCAAACCCCCCCTTTACCTTCTCTTTCTATTCTATAAAAAGGCGAACATCTAATCTAGGCCCGGTCGCCTTTGTATGAAGGCGAGCAGCCCAGCCACCTTGTTGAAATTTGGATATTAAGGAAGCCGTATTTCGCAATAGCAGCTCCGAGAAGCTGGGTTAGGGGGCGCCTCCTGCGGTCATTTTAGTGACTCAATTGGCTGGCTTCCCTCAGCTCAGACTGGTGCCGCCACCTCTCCCAGGACCGGAATGATTGTCCCCGCCCGATGGGTCTACATTCATCCCTGAATGTCATCGGGTACTCTTCACTTCCCCGCCATTCTTGTAACCGTCACCTGTAATCCGCGCAGGTGTGTCCGCACCCCCTAGAGTGGATGAGAAAGAAAGGATTTTTTTCTCGGAGCAACCCCCCTGGTTCCATACCCAGGAGTTCACTTTCCCGTATGAGCATTCGGTACATATATAAGTCAGTGGAAGAGTCAAAGGGTCACCACTACTGAGGATCTCCCCCTTATCTTAGAAGGGTCGTCTGAGGGTTCGCCGCGGTTCATTGCTGTGCGTACACACTAGGCTACCCTTCTCCGAAAGCTCCGCGGGACCACCTATCACTAGTCTTCGGCTGGAAGGGTTTATTGCACAAAAAGGCCGGGACGCGGGCTCCCGCAGAGGAAAGCCCAACGAATGTCAGATGCAAAGCCCCGCACCTCATTAAGATCATATTGGCATACTCTCCTAAAAAAAGAGAAGACCCCATTGAAGACGGGAGTGAGGTACAACAAGGCCATTTCCGTCCACCTTCTCACGGAGCCGTACGTGGACGTTACCGCTCATACAGCTCCCAGCCAGCAAGCAGTTAGCTTTCCTCTAGAAGTCATGGAAGTGTGGATAAATCGACAGAAGGTTTTTATTTCTTAAAAAATCGCCCTAACCGTCCTAAATATGGATGGAGAGCGGTCTCGAGTTTTTCGGGGTCCTCGAGATCGCATTTTAGGTCCAGTAGAGACGCTAGGGAGTCTGTGGGCTTCCCTTGGCATTTCAAGATGGCCTCTATCGTCTTTTCGAGAGCCTCCCGTTTGCCCGTCAAGGGGCATTTGACATCCAAAGACAAAAGCAGTCCCACACGAAACTGGGAATTTTCCCCAATGGACATAACCAGCTCTGCTTTCGCGGTCTCAAAAGGAGAAGCCCTGAACACTTGCAGTTGCTTTTTTATCTTTATTCCTTCTAAGCGAGCCTCTAAAGACTCTACTCCTACTTTAAACTTAGAGTCCGATTCTTCCAAAGACAAAGTAGAACTTCGTTTTGAGGAGTTTGCCCCCTGTTCGCCGCCGTCCAGCCGGCGGCTACTCTGGGATGGATCGAGGTTTAGGCCAGGGGCTTGCTCCCTTTCTTCTGGAGCTAAGGAAGGACCTGCGGGTGGCGTTTCTGGTAAAGGGGGAATCTCAAGGAGGGTCTCCAGACCTTCGAAGTGCCCCACCACCAGGGTTGGCGTTGTGTCGACGACCCCCTCTGGCTCCGGGCTAGAGGTAATATCGATGATCTCCCCGGCCCTTTGTTCCTCGTCACCATCGCAATAACAATAAGGAGACGTGGTGACGTCGTCATCCAGAAGGAAAAAGAAAACCCCAAAGGTACCGAATGGAATTCTACTTGTCGGGCTTGGATTCGTTTCGCTTATCAAAAATCGAAATAATAAATAACAACCCATAAATAAAAGAGAAATTAAGATAACAAATCTAAAGTGAAGCCAATCGCTTATAAAAATAAACCAGTCTCCTTTTAAAAGGAACTGGCCAATTCACTTCGAAAAACTACGTTCTAACTTGAGCAGAAAAATTGGTGGCATTTGACACCTAAAGTTTCACCACCCCTACTACTGCCCGAAATCCTGCTTTGGTGAGCTTTCCCCAAGGTGACACCGAAGGTCTACCTCCTTTCGTGCGCCCCTCACCTCCTCCATGAGGATGATCCACTGGATTCATTGCAACATCATGAACAATGGGGCATCTGCCTAAGCACCGGCACCCCCACCACGCTTACGGCTCTATACCTACTAGACCTGTATTCGGTAAAGCTTTCTTTCTATATGCTAATTCTCATGCAGTTCATATTGTCGATATGAGTATAATTGCCTCGAGAAATAGATAAGAATTCCTTCCTTTACCGGTAAATGAATAGGAATCAGGTTAATAAAACCAGAACTATTTCCGCCTTCCTCTCGAACTGAGCTATTTCTCTGAAATATACAGTTTCACATCATTACAGGAAATCCTATACCTGTGTATTACCACCCGGTATGGAGTCATCGTCGTCTTCGGCGTAGCGTGAAGACCTTCCCACGGTCTTCGAGTCGTTCTAGACTGGCTAGCAAGCACCAGTGGAATTTAACCGCCTTGTGGTCGGGACACCGCCTTCTTCTCTAGAATCACGCAAGTGGTACCGCTCCCCACGGTAAGAAGAAAGACCTTAAGGCATAAACGTAGAGCCTGAGTCCACAAGATAGTATTTTCTCGGTGACGATAGTGGCCATTTTCCGGTTCAGTGGTTGTATCCAGAAAGATTCTGGAGTCATTTGCCGTACCCTCCCAACCAACCATCACATATGTGAAACACATGTGAAAATAAAAAGCACACAAACTCTTCTGTGTTGGCGAAACTCGTTTTCCACGATAACGTATTTGGTTTGCTGTTGGAACTCGGGCAAAAATGTGTGTCCCGGCTCCAATGCTATTCTAGAAATGCAAAAAATAGAATAATAGATGAATTAGAAAACTTAACTGTTCTTTGTGATTCGGTACCGCTTGAACTAACTAGCCCAATTCTTGGTAGGTACTTATTAGGGGGAGGGCCAACCACCGAATGAACAACGATCTCCCGGTCCCACTTGATTCCTGGGGAATTTAGGGAACCCTGCGGACTTGACTTTTTTAAGAGGAAGAAATTCGAAGTGAAATATCTAGAATATGCTTTACACTCCATTTTCACACAGGTATGCCCCCTACCTTTCTGTAGATTGATGCACTAATAAGACTCCAAATCCTTGGTTTGAGCATCCCTTTCTTTTGTAACCTCTCTTAGGAACTTCACACGGAACAAGGCTAGGATCCTAATCTCTATTCCTTCCTCCTTGGCGTCAGATAAATCCAATAAAGCATGACTGAAGTAGATATAAAACGTGTCGAAGAGCAATAGACTCTTTTTTTATAGAGCTTATCATTGTCATTGATTGACCAGCATGACTTATGGATTGCATTTTATACTGTGCTATTTTAATAGCGAGATTCTTGAAAGGTGGAGGAAATAGACTTTCTTGCTCCTGCATCATTCTTGCTAAGGGCATCTAAGGAACTAATCAAAGGTTACGAAAGAGAAGGCTTGAAAAGGAGCTTACTTTTCCTGCTAATGCTACTTCCGCTATCTCGTAAGGAGGATACGACTCATAAACCTCCCTTGGTATTTGGGTAGTTAGAAAGATAATTAATTAGACTGAGTGAGGAATGTATACAACTACTGCTCAAAAGGCAATAAGAAGCACGCACTCCTACTAGACATGGAAGGAGTAAACCTAAAATATGCTTTCTTCCCTTATGTTGAATCGACTTCCTTGTCTCTTTCTAGAAAGTCAGCAGCTGGCCCAAGGTGACCTACTAGGAAATGAAAAAACAATTGGTTCAATCGAGTACTTATAAGCCGAACGGAGTTCTCTCTCATATTGTTATGTTTACCTGGATTGCCATAAGCCTGCTCTCAAGGAACAACTCGAATCACTGCTGACGCGGGACTTGCTTTCGCACGGGGAGTTGGATAAATTACCCTCTTGTGGGTATGGCGATAGATAGCAATAGCAATGGATTGATTATGATTATGATTAAGTAGACTGACTGTTGGATGAGCTCCAAAAGGTGGTGAGCCTGATGAGTCAACCAAAGGGAGTGGGCCCTTTAAACCCCTAGGGCGTAAGCATTTCTGCCTATCCAAAATAAGAGGTCAAGTCAATCTTGAATGCGGTTAGTACCTATTAGTATTAGATACAGAATCCTATTTGCTTTGAGCGCCCCTATCCTATATTCTCTCTATCTATAGATGGAGAAAGACATGCTCGATATGAATTGGGACAAAGAAGAAAGTCAAAAGCAGGAGGTAGGTCCGTGGTTTCAAGTTGAGTAGTGAGTGGTTCCTTGAGGGGAGTCGGCAGAAACCTTTACTCATTTGATTTCCTCCCAAAACAAGGAGGGGTTTTCCTGTGGTAGGCGCCAAGAAAGATACCATGAAATTAGGCACCAGATACTATCCATCACACTTAGAGTTGGTATTTTTTGTTTGATTCGAATCCCTGCTTACCAAATAGTTGTCATAACAGATTTGAATGACGATATCCAATTATGAAATGGCTAGAGGAGGCACAGAGATAAGACAGAACTGATGGTAAGGTAAATCAAAGGTTTTCATTTACCTTATCATCGTCGTAACTTTCTTATCTATTTGTGTATGCTATTAGAAAGGGAAATTCGATACAACCAACGGGCAAAACCTTCTGTCTTTCCTATGAAAACAACTTCCGCCTGGATAGAATAGTTAGCCAACATGAATTCCTGCTTATTGTCCTTCCTACCCATAAGTGAGAGCAAGGCCGAAGTAGAGCATAGAGCTTAGAAGTAGGATCTGGTAATTGGTTCTGCTCAGCAGATGCAAAAAAAGAGGTGTTTTTGGGGTGAGTCCCTGCCAAGCGGCTTTTGATGACGGCATCGTCAACGTACACTTCTACATTACGACCCAACTGAGACCTGAGGATGAGGCTCATTAGGTGCTTAAATGTGGCGCCGACATTTATCAAACCGAAGGGCATCCGCTTGTAGCAGAAGGAAGGGGCGATAAAACTAGTTTTTTCTTTGTCTTCCTCAGCCATATAGACTTGTTGATACCCTCCCCTTCGCTTCCGGTGGCGCCGGAGTGCCGCCGGGGGCAACGATCGGGACGGCGATCTACATCAACAATCTTGCTACCGTCAACACCAACTCTCTCCCCCTCTTTGCAGCAGTGTAACACCTCTTCTCCCCACTGTAATCTCTACTTAAACATGGTGCTCAACTCCATATATTATTTCCCAATGACCTATGGTTATCCTATGATGTTTGAGTAGATCCGTTTTGTCCTATCGGTAAATCGTGATCTTGGTTGGTATGATTGTATATTTTATTTATGGTTCTGTCCTACGGTGCCCTCCGTCTCGCGCAAACGTGAGGGCCCCCCGCTATAGGGTATTGCAATATGTTCATGATTTGCTTATTGTCAGTGTTGTGAGAGTGACAGAAATTCAAACGCGGATAGGTGGGTTATGGCGTATGTGAGTAAAGAGGACTTGATACTTAATGCTATGGTTGGGTTTCACGACCTTAATGATCTTTAGTAGTTGCGTATGCTTGCTAGAGTTCCAATCATAAGTGCATACGATCCAGGTAGAAAAAGTATGTTAGCTCATGCCTCTCCCTCATATAAAATTACAAGAATGATTACCGGTACTTGTTATCGATTTCCTAGGGACAAATGACTTTCTTATTGGCAAAAGCTATCCGCTTTTATTATCTTGCAATTTTTCCGTAATTTTATTCTCGCAAAGTACTCGTAATTTTATTCTTGCCAAATAGTTTCATACTTGTTTCCGGTAAAGTAAACGTCAAGTGTGCGTAGAGTTGTATCGGTGGTCGATAGAACTTGAGGGAATATTTGGTCTACCTTTAGCTCCTCGTTGGGTTCGACACTCTTATTTATCGAAAAAGGATACAAACGATCTCCTATACTTGTGGGTTATCAAGACCTTTTTCTGGCGCCGTTGCCGGGGAGCAATAACGTGGGGTGAATATTCTCGTGTGTGCTTGTTTGCTTTATCACTAAGTAGTTTTTATTTTGTGCTCTGTTTTTATATCTCTAGTTATGGGTAGGAAACGCAAAATACCAAAAAATTAGTTGTACCTACTAAACCAATGGTTGAAGAACCACCCAAAATCTATCATACTACTGAAGCTTTCTACTTGGATCATCTTCGATCCATTTGTGCTCGTGCTAAAAACCCAACTGGCTTAGTCGAGGGAAAATCATTAGATGAGCATACTTGTTTTGTGCGACACCGCTTATCTCAAAAAGGGAAACTTTTACAGCATCAAATTAATACTATGCAATGCTATGCTTGGAATTTATGTGAATTATATGATTTTACTTGTTGTTCAGAAGACCCTAAGAAACACCTTCCCTACCAATGTGAGTTTATTGATAATGGAGTCGTATCTTCTTATGCCAAAGGTGTTTATAATTACTTTGATATTGAACAAATTGAAGAATTTGTTGCTTTTAAGGGTGCTTATGAAATTGCTTCTTTGATTGAAAAGTATGATGCTACTCTTTACAAATCTGAAAATTTTGCCATACTTGCATATTTCTATGAAAATTATTCTTCTAATGCTTATATTAAACCATATATTGAGGTCTTCTCCGCTGTCCAAGAAGAGACTAATATTTTGCAGGAGTCTATGGAAGAAGAAATTGATGAAACTGTGAGCTCATTGGATGAAAAAGATGATGAGGAGAACGAAGAACAAAAGGAGGAAGAGCGGATTGATCACCCGTTCCCACCTTCTAATGAGAGTAACCCCTCAACTCATACATTGTTTAATGCCCCTTCGTTCTCACCGAAGGATGAATGCCATGATAATTGCTATGATCCCATTGATTCATTTGAAATATCCCTTTTTGATGAACTTGATGCTTGCTATGCTTGTGGCAAAGATGCCAATATGAATTATGCTTATGGAGATGAACTTGCTATAGTTCCTTATATTAAGAATGAAATTGTTGCTATTGCACCCACACATGGTAGTCCTATTATCTTTTTGAATTCTCCCAACTACACTATATCGGAGAAGTTTGCTCTTGTTAAGGATTATATTGATGGGTTGCCTTTTACCGTTGCACATGATGATTTTGATGAATATAATATGAATGTGCTTGCTGCTCCTACTTGCAATTATTATGAGAGAGGAACTACATCTCCGCCTCTTTATGTTTCCAACACGAAAAAATTGCAAGAAACTGCTTATATTATGCATTGGCCTTTACTTGATGTTCATGAATTGTTCTTGTATGACATGCCAATGCATAGGAAGAGATTTAGACTTCGTCATTGCATGATGTATGTTGCTTTGTGCTCACTACTAAATGCTAAATCATTGTTGATTCAAATTGGCTTTGATATACCTTGGGATCCGGGTGGATTCATTACTTGAGCACTTTATGCCTAGCTTAATGGCTTTAAAGAAAGCGCTGCCAGGGAGACAACCCGGAAGTTTTAGAGAGTCATTTATTTCTGTTGAGTTCTTTTATAAAGTTTAAAAAAAATATAGAGGGGAACCCAAACCTTTTCAAAAAGGAAAGTGAAAGTGAGAGAGACAAGCATTGTTGAAGTGGGAGAGCTCCTTGAACTTTGTTCATGCTCACAGAAACTTTGTGAATCTTAATTACAGAAACTTTTCAACAAAAATAATTATCCCCTTGTACAATTCCATTGTATTATAAAAATAATGTGCCAAGATTTTCCTTTAGGATGTTTACATTGCTTGTTGGTTTGTGCGGTGCAAAACAGAAACTTTGGCTGTAGTGTGCGATTTTACATTTTTTACTGGAACGTCAAACGGTTCTGAAACTTTTTGCACTGTCTTTCTATACAAATTGTTTATTTTTCCTATTTTTTTTCAGAATTGTTGGAGTACCAGAAGTATGGTGAATGTTCAGATTACTACAGACTGTCCTGTTTAAGACAGAATCTGTTTTTGATGCATTGTTTGCTTGTTTTGATGAAACTATCGATTTCTATCAGTGGATTAAGCTATGGAAAAGTTATATTACAGTATCGCAATGCAAAAACAAAATATGAATTGGTTTGCAACAGTACTTAGAGTAGTGATTTGCTTTAGTATACTAACGGATCTTACCGAACTTTCTATTGAGTTTTGTGCGGATGAAGTGATCAAAGATCGAGGAGGTCTCGATATGAGGAGAAGGAGGAGAGGCAAGAGCTCAATCTTGGGGATGCCCAAGGCACCCCAAGTAAATATTCAAGTAGACTCAAGCGTCTAAGCTTGGGGATGCCCCGGAAGGCATCCCATCTTTCTTCAACAAGTATCGGTATGTTTTCAGTTTCGTTTCGTTCATGTGATATGTGCAAATCTTGGAGCGTCTTTTGCATTTAGTTTTTCCCTTTTTATTTTGTGCACCATGCTGGTATGAGATAGTCAATGGGTTGATTTATAGAATGCTCATTGAACTTCACTTATATCTTTTGAGTATGGCTTTATAGGATGCTTCATGTGCTTCACTTATATCATTTGAAGTTTGGATTGCCCGTTTCTCTTCACATAGAAAACCGTTGTTTGAAGAATGTTCTTTTGCTTCACTTATATTTATTAGAGCATGGTATTTTGTAGAAAGAATTAAACTCTCATGCTTCACTTATATCTATTTAGAGAGACAAAAGGAATTGGTCAATTGCATGGTTAGTCATAAAATCCTACATAAAACTTATGGGTCACTAAATATGATATGTTTGATTCCTTGCAATAGTTTTGCGATATAGAGATGGAATATGTGGGAGGTACTAGTAAACGGTTGTGGTTAGTAAGAATATTGGTGTTAAGGTTTGTGATTCCCGAAGCATGCATGTATAGTCTCTCGTTATGCTATGATGTTGGAGCATGATTTATTATTGATTGCCTTCCTTATAAGTGGCGGTCGGGGATGAGCGATGGTATTTTCCTACCAATCTATCCCCCTAGGGGCATGCGTAGTAGTAATTTGCTTCGAGGGCTAATAAACTTTTGCAATAAGTATATGAGTTCTTTATGACTAACGTGAGTCCATGGATTATACACACTCTTACCTTTCCGCAATTTGCTAGCCTCTACGGTACCGTGCATTGCCCTTTCTCACATCGAGACGTGGTGCAAACTTCGCAGGTGCATCCAAACCCCGTGATATGATACGCTCTATCTCACATAAGCTTATTACATCTTCCTCAAAACAGCCACCATACCTACCTATTACGGCTTTTCCATGGCCATTTCGAGATATATTGCCATGCAACTTCCACCGCTTCCGTTTGATGACTTGAGCATTCATTGTCATATTGCTTTGCATGATCATATAGCTGACATAGTAGTTGTGGCTCAGCCACCATTCATCATTTTTCATACATGTTACGCTAGATCATTGCACATCCTGGTACATTGCCAGAGGCATTCATATAGAGTCATATTTTGTCATAGGTATCGAGTTGTAATTTTTATTTCTTTTGAGTTATAAGTAAATAGAAGTGTGATGATCATCATTATTCATTTTCAGAGCAGTGCCCCAGTGAGGAAAGGATGATGGAGACTATGATTCCCCCACAAGTCGGGATGAGACTCCGGACAACGAGAGAAAAGAAAGAAAAAGAAAAAAGGAAAAAAAGAAAAGGAAAAAAAGAAAAAAACAAAGAGAGAAGGGGCACTGTTAGTATCCTTTAAGACACTTGTGCTTCAAAGTAGCACCATGTTTTTCATATGGAGAGTCTCCTATGTTGTCACTTTCATATACTAGTGGGAATTTTTCATTATAGGATTAGATGCACACACACTTAGTTTCATATTGAGCTCTCATACACTTATAGATCTTAGTGCATTCGTTGCATGGCAATCCCTACTCCTCATGTTGATATCAATTGATGGGCATCACCATAGCCCGTTGGTTAGCCGCGTCGATGTGAGACTTTCTACTTTTTGTCTTCTCTATATTTACCCTATCATTATACTCTATTCCACCCATAGTGCTATATCCATGGCTTACGCTCATGTATTGCGTGAGAGTTGAAAAAGCTGAAGCGCGTTAAAAAGACAATTAATGAGCAAATATTAGAGACCTATTCTGCATAGCTCCAAAAGTCCTGAAACTTCACGGAGGCAGTTTTTGGAATTAATAAAAAATACTGGCGAAAGAATCAACCAGAGGGGGGGCCACCCACCATCCATGAGGGTGGGGGGCGCGCCCTACCCCCCTTGGCGTGCCCCCCTGCCTCGTGGGCCCCCTGGCAGGCCTCCGATGCCCATCTTTTGCTATATGAAGTATTTCGCCCTGGAAAAAAATCAGAAGGAAGCTTTCGGGACGAAGCGCCGCCGTTTCAAGGCGGAACTTGGCGAAACCAATCTAGGGCTCCGGCGGAGCTGTTCTGCCGAGGAAACATCACTCCGGGACGGGGAAATCATCGCCATCGTCATCACCATCGATCCTCTCATTGGGAGGGGGTCAATCTCCATCAACATCTTCACCAGCACCATCTCATCTCAAACCCTAGTTCATCTCTTGTATCCGATCTTTGTCTCAAAACCTCAGATTGGTACCTGTGGGTTGCTAGTAGTGTTGATTATTCCTTGTAGTTGATGCTAGTTGGTTTATTTGGTGGAAGATCATATGTTCAGATCCTTTATGCATATTAATACCCCTCTTATTATGAACATGAATATGATTTGTGAGTAGTTACGTTTGTTCCTAAGGACATGGGAGAAGTCTTGCTATAAGTAGTCATGTGAATTTGGTATTCGTTCGATATTTTGATGAGATGTATGTTGTCTCTCCTCTAGTGGTGTTATGTGAACGTCGACTACATGACACTTCACCATTATTTGGGCCTAGAGGAAGGCATTGGGAAGTAATAACTAGATGATGGGTTGCTAGAGTGACAGAAGCTTAAACCCTAGTTTATGCGTTGCTTCATAATGGGCTGATTTGGATCCATATGTTTCATGCTATGGTTAGGTTTACCTTAATACTTATTTTGTAGTTGCGGATGCTTGCAAGAGGGGTTAATCATAAGTGGGATGCTTGTCCAAGGAAGGGCAGTACGCAAGCACCGGTCCACCCACATATCAAATTATCAAAGTAACGAACACGAATTATGTGAGCATGATGAAAACTACCTTGACGATAATTCCCATGTGTCCTCGGGAGCGTTTTCCTTTATATAAGAGTTTGTCTAGGCTTGTCCTTTTCTACAAAAAGGATTGGGCCACCATGCTGCACCTTGTTTACTTTTGTTACTTGTTACCCGTTACAAATTACCTTATCACAAAACTATCTGTTACCGATAATTTCAGTGCTTGCAGAGAATACCTTACTGAAAACCGCTTGTCATTTCCTTCTGCTCCTCGTTGGGTTTGACACTCTTACTTATCGAAAGGACTACGATAGATCCCCTATACTTGTGGGTCATCAAGACTCTTTTCTGGCGCTGTTGCCGTGGAGTGAAACGCCTTTGGTAAGGAAAAATTTATATAGTGTGCTGAAATTTACTGTCACTTGTTACTATGGAAAGTATTCCTTTGAGGGGCTTGTTCGGGGTATCTTCACCCCGACCAGTAGAGCAAAGAGTTGCTCCTCAACCTACTGAACCTACTGAAAATGTTTACTTTGAAATTCCTTCGGGTATGATAGAGAGACTGCTAGCTAATCCTTTTATAGGAGATGGGACATTGCATCCCGATTTGCACCTAATCTATGTGGATGAAGTTTGTGGATTATTTAAGCTTGCAGGTATGCCCGAGGATGTTATCAAGAAGAAGTTCTTCCCTTTATCTTTGAAGGGAAGGTCATTGACATGGTTTAGGCTATGTGATGATATGGGATCATGGAACTACAACCAATTGAAATTGGAATTTCATCAGAAGTTTTATCCTATGCATCTTGTTCATCGTGATCGTAATTATGTATATAATTTTCGGCCTCGTGAAGGAGAAAGCATCGCTCAAGCTTGGGGGAGGCTCAATTCAATGTTATATTCATGCCCCTATCATGAGCTCTCAAGAGAAATTATTATTCAAATTTTTTATGCTCGGTTTCTCTCAATAATTGCTCCATGCTCGATACTTCTTGTACTGGTTCTTTTACGATGAAGACTATTGAATTCAGATGGGATTTATTGGAAAGAATTAAATGCAACTCTGAAGATTGGGATCTCGACGAAGGTAAGGAGTCAGGTATAACTCCTAAGTTTGATTGTGTTAAATCTTTTATGGAGACCGATGTTTTCCGTGAATTTAGCACTAAATATGGACTTGACTCTGAGATAGTAGCTTCTTTCTGTGAATCATTTGCTACTCATGTTGATCTCCCTAAGGAGAAGTGGTTTAAATATCATCCTCCCATTGAAGTAAAAGTAGCTGAACCTATTAAAGTTGAAGAAAAGACTATTACTTATAATGTTGATCCTATTGTTCCTACTGCTTATATTGAGAAACCACCTTTCCCTGTTAGAATAAAGGATCATGCTAAAGCTTCAACTGTGGTTCGTAAGAGTATTGCTAGAACACCCACACCCCCCGAGCAAATAAAAGTTGAACCTAGTATTGCTATGGTTAAAGATCTCTTGGCCGATAATATTGATGGGCATGTTATTTACTTCTGTGATGAAGGTGCTAGAATTGCTAGACCCGATACTAAGGGTAAACATAGACCTGTTGTTGGCATGCCTGTTGTTTCTGTTAAAATAGGAGATCATTGTTATCATGGCTTATGTGATATGGGTGCTAGTGCAAGTGTAATCCCTCATTCCTTATACAAAGAAATTATGCATGACATTGCACCTGCTGAGATAGAAGAAATTGATGTTACAATTAAGCTAGCCAATAGAGATACTATTTCACCAGTTGAGATTGTTAGAGATGTTGAACTCTTGTGTGGGGAAGTTAAATATCCTACTGATTTTCTTGTTCATGGTTCCCCACAAGATGACTTTTGTCCCATTATATTTGGTAGGCCCTTCTTGAATACTGTTAATGCTAAGATAGATTGCAAAAGGATGTTGTTATTGGTTTAGGGGATATGTCTCATGATTTTAATTTTGCTAAATTTTGTAGACAACCCCATGATAAAGAATTGCCTAGTAAAGATGAAATTAGAGGTCTTGCTTCTATTGCCGTGCCTCCTAATGATCCTTTAGAACAATATTTGCTAGACCATGAAAATGATATGTTTATGAATGAAAGAAGGGAAATAGATGAAGTATTCTTTAAACAGGGACCTATTTTGAAACACAACTTGCTTGTCGAAATTCTAGGGGATCCTCCTCCACCCAAAGGTGATCCCATGTTTGAGCATAAACCATTACCTGATACTCTTAAATATGCTTATCTTGATGAAAAGAAGATATATCCTGTTATTATTAGTGCTAACCTTTCAGAGCAGGAAGAAGAGAAATTATTGAAAACTCTGAAGAAGCACCGTGCTGCTATTGGATATACTCTGGATGATCTTAAGGGCATTAGTCCCACTCTATGCCAAGACAAAATAAAATTGGAGAAAGACGCTAAACCGGTTGTTGATCACCAACGACGGTTAAATCCTAAGATGAAAGAAGTGGTAAAAAAATAAATACTAAAGATTCTGGAGGCAGGTATAATTTATCATGTTGCTGATAGTCAGTGGGTAAGTCCTGTCCATTGTGTCCCTAAGAAGGGAGGTATTACTGTAGTTCCTAATGATAAAGATGAATTGATCCCACAAAGAATTGTTACAGGTTATAGAATGGTAATTGATTTACGCAAATTGAATAAAGCTACTAAAAAGGATCATTACCCTTTACCTTTTATTGATCAAATGCTAGAAAGATTATCCAAACATACACATTTTTGCTTTATAGATGGTTATTCTGGTTTCTCTCAAATACCTGTGTCAAAAGAGGATCAAGAAAAGACCACTTTTACTTGCCCTTTCGGTACCTTTGCCTATAGACGTATGCCTTTTGGTTTATGCAATGCACCTGCTACCATTCAAATATGCATGATGGCTATATTCTCTGACTTTTGTGAAAAGATTGTTGAGGTTTTCATGGATGATTTCTCCGTGTATGGAACTTCTTTTGATGATTTCTTAAGCAACCTTGATCGAGTTTGCAGAGATGTGAAGAAGCTAATCTTGCCATGAATTTGGAGAAGTGCCACTTTATGGTTAATGACTTGGGGCATAAAATTTCTGAAAGAGGTATTGAAGTTGATAAAGATAAAGTTGATGCTATTGAAAAGATGCCGTGTCCCAAGGACATTAAAGGTATAAGAAGTTTCCTTGGTCCTGCTGGTTTTTATAGGAGGTTCATTATAGACTTCTCAAAAATTTCTAGGCCTCTCACTAATCTCTAACAAAAAGATGTTCCTGTCTTTGATGATGATTGTGTAGAAGCATTTGAAATACTTAAGAAAGCTTTGATTTCTGCACTTATTGTTGAGCCACCTGATTGAAATTTACCCTTTGAAATTATGTGTGATGCTAGTGATTATGCTATAGGTGCTGTTTTAGGACAAAGAGTTGATAAGAAATCAAATGTTATCCAATATGCTAGTAAAACTCTAGACAATGCTCAGAGAAACTATGCTACTACTAAAAAGAATTTTTAGTAGTTGTATTTGCTTGTGATAAGTTCAGATATTACATTGTTGATTCCAAAGTAACTGTTCACACTGATCATGCTGCTATTAAATATCTTATGGAAAAGAAAGATGCTAAACCTAGACTTATTAGATGGGTTCTCTTGCTACAAGAATTTGATTTGCATATTATTGATAGAAAGGGAGCTGAGAACCCCGTTGCAGACAACTTATCTAGGTTAGAGAATGTTCTTGATGACCCACTACCTATTGATGGTAGCTTTCCTGATGAACAATTAGCTGTCATAAATGTTTCTCGTACTGCTCCATGGTATGCTGATTATGCTAATTATATTGTTCCTAAATTTATACCACCTAGTTTCACATACCAACAAAAGAAAAAGTTTTTCTCTGATTTAATACATTACTTCTGGGATGACCCGCACCTTTATAAAGGAGTAGATGGTGTTATTAGACGTTGTGTGCCTGAGCATGAACAGGAACAGATCCTACGCAAGTGTCACTCCGAGGCTTATGGAGGACACCACGCTGGAGATAGAACTGCACATAAGGTATTGCAATCCGGTTTTTATTGGCCTACTCTCTTCAAAGATGCCCGTAAGTTTGTCTTGTCTTGCGATGAATGTCAAAGAATTGGTAATATTAGTAGACGTCAAGAAATGACTACAAACTATTCACTTGTTATTGAACCATTTGATGTTTGGGGCTTTGATTATATGGAACCGTTTCCTTCCTCTAATGGGTATACACATATTTTAGTTGCTGTTGATTACGTTACCAAGTGGGTAGAAGCTATTCCAACTAGTAGTGCTAATCATAACACCTCTATTAAGATGCTTAAAGAAGTTATTTTTCTGAGGTTTGGAGTCCCTACATACTTAATGACTGATGGTGGTTCACATTTTATTCACGGTGCTTTTCATAAAATGCTTGCTAAGTATGACGTTAATCATAGAATCGCATCTCCATACCACCCACAGTCTAGTGGTCAAGTAGAACTGAGTAATAGAGAGCTTAAATTAATTTTGCAAAAAGACTGTTAATAGATCTAGAAAGAATTGGTCCAAGAAACTTGATGACGCATTATGGGCCTATAGAACTGCATATAAATATCCTATGGGTATGTCTCCGTATAAAATGGTTTATGGAAAAGCATGTCACTTACCTCTCGAACTAGAACATAAGGCATATCGGGCCATTAAAGAGCTCAATTATGATTTCAAACTTGCCGGTGAGAAGAGACTATTTGACATTAGCTCACTTGATGAGTGGAGAACCTAGGCCTATGAGAATGCCAAACTGTTTAAAGAAAAAGTTAAAATATGGCATGACAAAAGGATACAAAAGCGTGAGTTTAATGTAGGTGATTATGTTTTGCTGTACAACTCTCGTTTAAGATTTTTTGCAGGAAAACTCTTCTCTAAATGGGAAGGTCCTTACGTTATCGAGGAGGTTTATCGTTCCGGTGCCATAAAAATCAACAACTTCGAAGGCACAAATCCGAAGGTGGTGAACGGTCAAAGAATCAAACATTATATCTTAGGTAATCCCATAAATATTGAAACTAATGTTATTGAAACCGCAACCCCGGAGGAGTACATAAGGGACACTTTCCAGAACGTTTCAGACTCCAAAAAGGAATAGGTATGTGGTACGGTAAGTAAACCGACTCCAAAACAGTTCTGATAGCAATTTTTCTCCGTTTTGGAATATTTAAGAAAATAGGAAAATAATAAGTAGTCCGGGAAGGACACGAGGCATCCACGAGGGTGGAGGGCGCGCCCTACCCCCTGGGCGCGCCCCCTGCCTCATGGGCACCTCGTGTGCCCTCCGGACTCCGTTTTCTTGCACGATACTTCTTTTTGTCAGTAAAAAAATCATTATATAATCTCCCGAAGGTTTTGACCACCGTACCACGCAAATATCCTCTGTTTTTGTTTCGAGCTATTTTTTCTGACAGATCTAGATCATCATGACGTCTTCAAGCGCCCCCAAGGACAAGTTCCTCGAGAAGATTATCAATCCCTACCTCGCGGAGGTGCTGCAACACCCTCAAACAATTGAGATGCGTGATGGGTTGATGCACATCCGCGATGTCGAGGGACCAAGGAGGACCAGAAGCGTGGAGAGAAGACTCGAAGCAATGGAGCAACAAGTTTTCAAGTGCCAGGGGATGGTGGAACACGGACTCAACGCCAACCACATGATGGTCGCAGAGTTCACTAACAACCTCAAGCTGGATGCCAAGAACATTGGGGAGACCATCTTCAAGCTTCATGAGAAAATCGAGCATCTCCAAGCCCAGATCTATGATCTGCAAAACCAAAACTGTGAGTATGAATATAGATTCAAGAGGATGAGTTTGGCTGCAGATTTGAGGATCCCGGAGACTCGATCATCCTTCTATGATGGCGAGCCTATGCCTTGGAAGATGGACGACAAGCGTACATCATCAACAACTCCATCATCACCACCTCCGAGGAAGGAGACATAATCACATGGGTATGGACACTCCCCTTGGTAGCTGCCAAGCTTGGGGGAGGTGCCCCGGTATCGTATCACCATCACACTCCTATCTTTACCACTTTCTTACTTCGATCCTTTTGGTAATATCTTGATCTAGTAGAATAAAGTTTTCGTATGATCTAGTTTTGAGCTTTGCTTTATGATCCTTCTATGTAATCGAGTCTGTGAGCTATATATAATAAAGATTAGTTTTGAGTCAAGGGCTTGATTATCTTGCTATGATCTAGAGGGAATAAAAGAACGAATAAAAAGAATCAAAGAGATCATATTGATCTTATGGGGAGTAATGACTTCACATATAAAGAGTATGATGAATAAAAGTTGTTGAGAGTTGACAAACATAGTTTTGGTCATCGTTGCAATTAATAGGAAGTAATAAAGAAAGAGAGGTTCTCACATATAAATATACTATCTTGGACATCTTTTATGATTGTGAGCACTCATTAAAATATGACATGCTAAAAGTTGATGTTGGACAAGGAAGACAACGTAATGGGTTATGTTTTCTTATATCCAAAATAAAGTATATTGTCATGGATCATCCAACATGTTGAGCTTGCCTTTCCCCCACATGCTAGCCAAATTCTTTGCACCAAGGAGAGATACTACTTGTGCTTCCGAATATCCTTAAACCCAGTTTTGCCATGAGAGTCCACCATACCTACCTATGGATTGAGTAAGATCCTTCGAGTAAGTTGTCATTGTTGCATGCAATAAAAATTGCTCTCTAAATATGTATGATTTATTAGTGTGGAGAAAATAAGCTTTATACGATCTTCTGATATGGAAGAAATAAAAGCGACGGACTGCATAATAAAGGTCCCTATCACAAGTGGCAATATAAAGTGACGTTCTTTTGCATTAAGATTTTGTGCATCCAACCATAAAAGCACATGACAACCTCTGCTTCCCTCTGCGAAGGGCCTATCTTTTATTTTCATCTTATACCTTATACAAGAGTCATGGTGATCTTCACCTTTCCTTTTTTACATTTTATCCTTTGGCAAGCACATTGTGTTGGAAAGATCTTGATATATATATCCAATTGGATGTAAGTTATCATGAGCTATTATTGTTGACATTACCCTTGAGGTAAAAGGTTGGGAGGCAACACTATAAGCCCCTATCTTTCTCTGTGTCCTATTAAAACTTCATACCCATAAGTATTGCGTGAGTGTTAGCAATTGTGAAAGACTAAATGATGGTTGAGTATGTGGACTTGCTGAAAAGCTCTTATATTGAATCTTTCTGATGTTATGATAAATTGCAATTGCTTCAATGACCGAGATCATAGTTTGTTAGTTTTCAATGAAGTTTCTGATTCATACCAGACATTGTGAATAGATTGTTACTTTAGCATAAGAAATCATATGACAATATATATACATACATATATATATATATATATTGCTGTTATAAGAATGATCATGATGCCCTCATGTCCGTATTTTATTTTATCGACACCTCTATCTCTAAACATGTGGACATATTTTTCGTTATCGGCTTCCGCTTGAGGACAAGCGAGGTCTAAGCTTGGGGGATTTGATACGTCCATTTTGCATCATGTTTTTATATTGATATTTATTGCATTATGGGCTGTTATTACACATTATGTCACAATACTTATGCCTATTATCTTTTATTTTACAAGGTTTACATGAAGAGGGAGCATGCCGGCAGCTAGAATTCTGGGCTAGAAAAGGAGCAAATATTAGAGACCTATTCTGCATAGCTCCAAAAGTGCTGAAACTTCACCGAGACAGTTTTTGGAATTAATAAAAAATACTGGCGAAAGAATCAACCAGAGGGGGCCACCCACCATCCACGAGGGTGGGGGCGGCCCTACCCCCTGGGCGCGTCCCCTGCCTCGTGGGCCCCCTGGCAGGCCTCCGGTGCCCATCTTTTGCTATATGAAGTCTTTCTCCCGGGAAAAAATCATAAGGAAGCGTTCGGGACGAAGCGCCACCGTCTCGAGGCAGACGCTGGCGAAACCAATCTAGGGCTCTGACGGAGCTGTTCTATCGGGGAAACATCCCTCCGGGAGGGGGAAATCATCGCCATCGTCATCACCATCGATCCTCTCACCGGGAGGGGGTCAATCTCCATCAACATCTTCACCAGCACCATCTCATCTCAAACCCTAGTTCATCTCTTGTATCCGATCTTTGTCTCAAAACCTCAGATTGGTACCTGTGGGTTGCTAGTAGTGTTGATTACTCCTTGTAGTTGATGCTAGTTGGTTTATCTGGTGGAAGATCATATGTTTAGATCCTTTATGCATATTAATACCCCTCAGATTATGAACATGAATATTATTTGTGAGTAGTTACGTTTGTTCCTGAGGACATGGGAGAAGTCTTGCTATAAGTTGTCATGTGAATTTGGTATTCGTTCGATATTTTGATGAGATGTATGTTGTCTCTCCTCTAGTGGTGTTATGTGAACGTCAACTACATGACACTTCACCATTATTTGGGCCTAGAGGAAGGCATTGGGAAGTAATAACTAGATGATGGGTTGCTAGAGTGACAGAAGCTTAAACCCTAGTTTATGCGTTGCTTCGTAAGGGGCTGATTTGGATCCATATGTTTCATGCTATGGTTAGGTTTACCTTAATACTTATTTTGTAGTTGCGGATGCTTGCAAGAGGGGTTAATCATAAGTGGGATGCTTGTCCAAGGAAGGGCAGTACCCAAGCACCGGTCCACCCACATATCAAATTATCAAAGTAACGAACACGAATCATATGAGCGTGATGAAAACTAGCTTGACGATAATTCCCATGTGTCCTCAGGAGCGGTTTCCTTTATATAAGAGTTTGTCCAGGCTTGTCCTTTGCTACAAAAAGGATTGGGCCACCTTGCTGCACCTTGTTTACTTTTGTTACTTGTTACCCTTTACAAATTCCTTATCACAAAACTATCTCTTACCGATAATTTCAGTGCTTGCAGAGAATACCATACTGAAAACCGCTTGTCCTTTCCTTCTGCTCCTCGTTGGGTTCGACACTCTTACTTATCGAAAGGACTACGATAGATCCCCTATACTTGTGGGTTATCACATGCCATGATTAGATATATGATCAAGTTTATGGTAGGTATCATTCCACATCAAAAATTATCTTTTTTATCATTTACCTGCTCGAGGACGAGCAGGAATTAAGCTTGGGGATGCTGATACGTCTCCGTCGTATCTACAATTTTTGATTGTTTCATGCCAATATTATACCACTTTCACATACTTTTCAACTTTTTATATGATTTATTGGACTAACCTATTGATCCAGTGCCCAATGCCAGTTCCTGTTTTCTGCATGTTTTTTGTATCGCAGAGTATCCATATCAAACGAAGTCCAAATGCAATAAAAAAATAAGGAGATTTATTTTGGAATATTTGTGATTTTTGGGAGTTGGAATCACCGCAAACGGAGGCCCACATAGGGCACGATACACCAGCGCACGGGCCAGGAGCATGGCGCATGGTGGTGGGTTGTATCCACCTCGTACGTCGGTTGGAGATGTACTTCGGGTGCAAGGAAGCTTATATCCGGAAAAAAAATCGTGTTAAAATCTTAGCGCAATCGGAGTTACGGATCTCCGGGAATATAAGAAACGGTTTTCGGCCAGATCTGGAGAACGCGAAACAGAAGAGAACAAAGAGGGAGATCCAATCTCGGAGGGGCTCTCGCCCCTCCCATGCCATGGAAGCCAAGGACCAGAGGGGAAATCCTTCTCCCACCTAGGGAGGAGGCCAAGGAAGAAGAAGAAGGAGGGGTACTCTCTCCCCTTCGCTTCCGGTGGTGCCGGAGTGCCGCCAGGGGCAACGATCGGGACGACGATCTACATCAACAATCTTGCTACCGTCAACACCAACTCTCTCCCCCTCTTTGCAGCGGTGTAATACCTCTTCTCTCTGCTGTAATCTCTACTTAAACATGGTGCTCAACTCCATATATCATTTCCCAATGATCTATGGTTATCCTATGATGTTTGAGTAGATCCGTTTTGTCCTATGGGTTAATCGTGATCTTGGTTGGTATGATTGTATATTTTATTTATGGTGCTATCCTACGGTGCCCTCAGTTTCGCACAAATTTGAGGGGCCCCGCTATAGGGTGTTGCAATATGTTCATGATTTGCTTATTGTCAATGTTGCGAGAGTGACAGAAACTTAAACGCGGATAGGTGGGTTATGGCGTATGGGAGTAAAGAGGACTTGATACTTAATGCTATGGTTGGTTTTCACGACCTTAATGATCTTTAGTAGTTGCGGATGCTTGCTAGAGTTCCAATCATATGTGCATATGATCCAAGTAGAGAAAGTATGTTAGCTCATGCCTCTCCCTCATATAAAATTACAAGAATGATTACTGGTACTTGTTAGCGATTGCCTAGGGACAAATGACTTTCTTATTGGCAAAAGCTATCCTCTTTTATTATCTTGCAATTTTTCCGTAATTTTATTCTCGCAAAGTACTCGTAGTTTTATTCTTGCCAAATAGTTTCATACTTGATTCCGGTAAAGTAAACGTCAAGCATGCGTAGAGTTGTATTGGTGGTCGATAGAACTTGAGGGAATATTTGTTCTACCTTTAGCTCCTTGTTGGGTTCGACATTCTTATTTATCGAAAAAGGCTACAAACGATCCCCTATACTTGTGGGTCATCAGGGAGTCTTCTTCTCCGAGTTGACCACCTCTTCCATCTCAAAAATCTCCATTGTTGCTCTAAGCTCCATTTTCGCCCGATCTCTCTCCCTAGCCAATCAAACTTGTTGATTCTCTGGGGATTGGTTGAGAAGGCCTCGATCTACACTTCCACCAAGAGAAATTTGATTCCCCCCACTAATCCCTTGCGGATCTTGTTACTCTTGGGTGTTTGAGCACCTTAGACGGTTGAGGTCACCGCGGAGCCATAGTCCATTGTGGTGAAGCTTCGTGGTGTCGTTGGGAGCCTGCAATTAAGTTGTGGAGATTGCCCCAACCTTGTTTGTAAAGGTTCGTTTGCCGCCTCCAAGGGCACCAATAGTGGAATCACGGCATCTCACATTGTGTGAGGGCGTGAGGAGAATACGGTGGCCCTAGTGGCTTCTTCGGGAGCATTGTGCCTCCACACCACTCCAACGGAGACGTACTTCCTCTCAAAGGGAAGGAACTTCGGTAACACATCCTCGTCTCCACCGGCTCCACTCTTGGTTATCTCTTACCTTTACTTGTGCAAGCTTATATTGTGTTGTATCCCTTGTTTGCTTGTATGCTTGTTGTTGTTGTTGCATCATATAGGTTACTCACCTAGTTGCATATCTAGATAACCTACTTTGATGCAAAGTTTAAATTGGTAAAGTAAAGCTAAAAATTGTTAGTTGCCTATTCACCCCCCTCTAGTCAACTATATCGATCCTTTCAATTGGTATCTGAGCCTCGTCTCTTTATTAAGGACTTTGTCGTTCGAAGAGTATGGTTGACACCGTAGACGGTGGGGAGGAGCACTCCGGTGTGAATCCGTTCTTGTCTACGGACGATGGGGGAACCGCGGTCTCTCGTGAGGAGTTCAATGTGGCCTTGGACACATTGAAAACCTCCATGACGACGGAGGTTGAAAGCATGTTTTATAAATTCTTAGAAGGCCTTAAATTATCCACCGCACCAATGAAAGTGGGTGATCCCGCTAACAAGGTGATGGATGCTAACTCCAACAAGGGGGAAGCTACTAGTGAAAAGGTTCCTTTATCTAGTGGTAGAAATGGAAGTGGCATCTTTTCCCATGTTGAACCTCCACTTACTTATGGAGGACCGGTTCCCTCCACTCATTTGAATCATGTTGGTCCTCCTCCTAAGATTGTGAAAAATGAGGATTTTGATTCTTGGGTCTATTGCTTTAAACGTCATTTAAATCATGTTAATACTAATCTTTGGAGAATCATTGAGCAAGGTTTCTATCCTCATGACACAAGCAACTTCACCCCTAGAGAAGCCGCGGATCATCAATTCAACGAGAATGCTCTCTTCATCATCCAAGATGCAATTCCATCCGATGACATTGCGCATGTCCGACCTTTCACCATGGCCAACGAAGTATGGCACCATGTTGTTTCCATTTACAAGGCAAGCGCAAGCATTCAACGCTCCAACTATGAAGTGGTGCAAGATGAAGCCGATGAGTTTGCTATGAATGAAGACGTAGAACCTCGCGAGCTTTACCAAAGATTAACCACTCTCGCAGTCTCCCTCCGAGATCATGGGAGTAAGGATACATATGACAATTGGATCAAGCGCAAGTTTCTCAAGGCCATGATGCCGTACCATAAGGCCATGTCCTCCGTCATCCGTCAAAGGCCGGACTTCCACACCTTGTCCTCAAGTGAAGTGTTGGATGAGTTTGTGGCGATGAGGATCTTGGACAAGACCGCTAACAATGCGGTGTTGCGTTCTCAAAGAGCAAAAAAGGCCAACCTCGCCTCGAAGTCCAAGGCTAGTGTGGAAGAAGAGGAAGAAGAGGAGAGTAACCCCGAAGATACAAAATATGCTTATCATGAGCACATGGCTCTCACTTCAAGGCAATTTTGGAGCAAGAAGAACTCGAGGCCCAAATTCAACAAGAACAACTCAAGTGGCGCCAAGGGCAAGCAACGTGTGAGGACGTGCTATAATTGTGGCAACGTGAGCCATTTTGTTGCGGAGTGCCCATATGAGAAGAGGGAAGACAATGGTGGCAAGCTCATCCGTAAAGACAAGGCCAAGTCCTTCCCCAACAAGAACAACTTCACCAAGAAGACTCCTCCCAAGGGGTTGGTGGCACAAGAAGAGTACAATGAGGATGATGATGATGAGGAGGACGGTGAGTCGGTTGCCATGGCCTCTGTTGCCATTGCGACAACTCCACGGGTGTCCCTGTTTGACTCACCCAATGAGAACATCACCGCCAGGTGCCTCATGGCTAAAGCCACCAACAAGGTAACCCCCAACATCAAAACTACCATCATTACTAATCCTTCTTTGACGGATTGCATTGATGAAACTGAGGGGTCTAATGAGGAGGAAAATAAATTTGAGTCTTTTATGAGTAAGCTCAAGGGTAAATCCAAGAAGCACTTTGTTGCTCTCTTGGAAGAACTTGGTGAAGCCAATGACATGATCGAGGATCATGAAGAAACCATTTCTAAGATGGAGGGGCATAGTCGTGACTATGCCGATGAGATATCGGATCTCTCTAACGCGCTTGAGGAAGAGCGTGGTCACCGTTTGGCTCTTGAGGAGTTACACAACGATGACCATGCTAAATTGAAGAAGATCTTGATCATGCTCTTGTTGTATCTCGTGTGCTAAACTCCGAGAAGGCCAAACTTGGGGTTGATCTTGCTAGACTCAAGGAGGAGTTTGATATACTTGACAAGGCTCACAAGGCCTTGAAGGGTACTCATGCTAGCCTTAAAGAGTCTCATGATCAACTCCAAGTGAAGCTAACCAAGGAGAAAGCCACTTTTCCTCATATGGTTTTCACTGGTACAACGACGTGCTAAACAAACGGTTTTTAAGCCCTTTCCACGACGGCATTTGGAACCGTCGCCAAGTGAGTGTGGGAGATAGGGGGTCCTTCCCACACGACCCAAAAATCGTCGGGGATAGGCCCTCCTGGGACCCAGGCTGGGGCCGTGTGCGATCGGGCGAGGCATCGAAACCCAATCATTTCCGTAAGTATGTACATCCCACACGGTGAATCCCAGAAATCATTTCCGTAGGTATGTACATCCCACACGGTGAATCCCAAAAATCATTTCCGTAGGTATGTACATACCACACGGTGAATCCCAGAAAATCATTTCCGTATGTATGTACATCCGACAGAGTTCTTTGTGTGGAAACGTTTGTGCAAGGTGGCCTACCAAGGTTGGAAAAAGCGGTAGGCGTAAGCGAGGCGGTTGGCCTTCGCCTAGTGCCTAAGCGCCCTAGGCGCGACCTAGGCGGTAATATAGTTTTTACTCATAGTGTATTTGTGATTATTATATGGGTGTTGATATTAGTTTAGGGCATATAAATAAGTTAATTACCGTATAATACCATCATAATATAACCAGTTTGGCATATCAGTGTAGTATGTGGCATGATTTCTTGCTTGGGTAGGCAATTCCTTGCTTGGGTAGGCAATTCCTTGCTTGCCCTGCCAAGACCTCCATTGTGCCCTAGGCGAGGCGTTTGGCCATTGCCTAGTGCCTAGGCGTGCCTAAGCACCTCATAGGCACTGCCTTTTCCAACAGAGGGCCTAACGCAAACAGTTCGCTGCCGGAAGCCGTGTGTGATTGTTAGTTGATCGAACACGCCTACTTTCTAGAAACCGTGTGGGTTGTTTGAGTTCATCGCCCACGGTGCTGTCTGAGTAACCGTTTGCAATAGAAAACCCCAATAAGTAGGGTAATTAGCCTATTATTGATAATCCATGTACTGATCAAACTGATATTTCTTATAGAACACGCCAGATATTTCATATCCGTATAAAAGCAACCAGGATTTCGTAATCGAATTACATCAGATAGCTTCGGCACTCAGTTACGCCATTACACAACAACACCAAGTTTCACATGCAGCATCAAAAACCTTTGGAAAGTAGCATCATAGATGGTAAATAGACAAATGAATCTCATCTGGGAAACTGCAGAAGTGGAAGGCAAATATTGAGCCTTCAGTGATGTTGAATGTCCTTGCAACTTTAGGCCAGTGGCTATGGATAATTGCCCGCCCAACCTTCATCCTCTTCAGCAAGACTTCTATATTGTACCATGGGTGTTGAATGAATACCTTCCTCGCCTCTTGACCATGCAGGTGGTTTGAGAGGTAATCATCGGTGAACTGCTTTGAAAAGTACTGAAAACAAAGCTATGCATAAATCGCTGTTGTAAATTTTGAAATGGCGCAAGGGATAAAAACAAGGTAAAAGAGTTGGTACCATCCTATAGTTGACTGATGTCTTCTTCATTGTGCAAACAAAGATCTTGTTGTTATTCGTCTCAAGTTTCTTCATCCTAAAAATCTTTCTGAGTTTCTTGACTTGACTGATATTCATGGACATCTCATTTCCCCATATGCAAAATGGGTCGAACAGTGGGTCTAAGCCTCTAACATCAGGACCTACATGTGCAAGACCAAATTTTAAGAAACCTAAATATTAGAATGATTCCTGCAACTGCACAATAATGTGTTATTAGCCAAAGGACCCTGCTTGAACAAACCTCGATGGTAAACCGCAGTGTCTCCCATTGTTTCGCTGCAACACACATAAGGAAGATCGTGATCAGGTTAACTAAGAGTTGCCATACTATCAGTAGAATATGTATTGAGTACAGCCAAATTCGATTGGTGTCACATGCATAACAATACAAAATTGTACCCACAGCAAATGAAAATCAAATTGCAGAACTGAACCAAACAGTTAAATGGATAGCAAACCAAATGAACCAAAATAGTTAACTGAGCATGACATTGCAGAATAGAAACATGTACTAGAAGATAAGACACTTAACAAAACAAAGAATGCTTGAGAACAGCACTACGAAATGTAGCAATTGTCGGACCAAAGTGTTAACTAAACATTACATTTCAGAGGACTAAACTGTTAACTGAACATCAGATTGCATACTAACATTACAGAGGACAAATCACTAGAAGGCACTGGCGGTGGCCTCGAGAAAACATCACGAACTGTATTTTAAAGTAGACAACCGCGTGGCGGTGTCGACGGTGGCCTCGAAGACGTGGTGCTCCTCCAAGATCTGGCGGTCGACACGCATGGCAGCCATAGCGACCTCGTTCGCGCATGCGGCCGCATGCTACTGAGCTCCACGTTATACTGCATGCAAAATGGCTGTGGGCGGTTCTTAATTGGAGGAGGGGGCAGTGATTTCGGTGGAAGGTATTACTCTGTCAGTCGGGGCATGTGGGACGGGACAGGAGGAGGATGTTGTGGGTGGGCTGTGGATTACCTGACCATATTGACGAGGACGCGCATCAAGAAGAAGGGTCAGTGGCGAGGAGGCCGCGCAGTAAGAAGAAGGGTCGCCGGCGAGGAGGCGGTGCTGCAAGAAGAAGGGTCACCGACGAGGAGGCGGCGCTACAAGAAGAAGGGTAGCCGGCAAGGAGGCGGCGCTGCAAGAAGGAGGGTCGCCGGCGAGGAGGCTGAGCTGCCAGTAAGCAGCAGTGAAGGTTTGAACTTGGAAAGCAAGGAGAAACAGTAGAAATGTGGCTTTTGGTAGGAGGGAGGGGGCGGTGAGATATATATTTCCGCGGTGGCAAAAAAATTTCGCTCGGTGCCGCGAGAAACTGGCGCGCAAGTGTGGTTCAAGCGGGGGCGGTGGACTGTAGCCGACGAAGCTTCCTGCGTAAGCCACACAAGACAGTGCGCCAAGATATTTTATATCGCATCGCACACAATTCTTTCTAGTAAACTATTTGTGGTATACCTGATTTTTTCATTATGTTTTGAAAGACAAAATGGTGTTACGGAGGGAAAGGATGGTGTTTGAATTGCTAGAACATTTACGTACATTGAACATGCAACTAGTACACGAGTGTCGTGTCTAAATTTGGAATTATTCCGAGTTCGTTTGGCATTTTTATGCATTAATTGAGTTTCTGGGCATTTAATGTGCATAATTCAAATTTCAACTACAAGCACATGCTCCAATGCACCAAAGTTTGTTGAAAAATCACATGTGTGTCTTTGGGTGAATTTATAGGTCCCATGCAAGAAATGGGAATGAAATTCAAACATTTGGGCGTCGTGGCTCGGCCGGAATGATTGAGAAACTTGGTTTTTTAATTCCTGTAAATCCAAAACATGGCTGAAAATCATGAAACTTGTCATGGTGTCATGACATGGCACCAACATGTTTGAGTAATTTTTTTGGCCGAATTGGGACAAGCTTTGGTGTAAGCTTCTTGCAAACCGGAGCTTCCCTAAAGAAGGCGCTTGGTTCCGAGAGGGAATGTGTCACCTCCGTGTGCGAAACGACATACGTACACTGCCTTCTCCTGCCTTAATTTTTTTACACTGGCAGATTAGACCAAATAGAATTATCGTGCTAAATTTTGGAACTATTCAGGGTTCGTTTGGCATTTGCATGCATTAATTGAGTTTCTGGGCATTTAATGTGCATAATTCAAATTTGAACTACAAGCACATGCTCCAGTGCACCGAAGTTGTTTGAAAAATCACGAGTGTGTCCTTGGGTGAATTTATAGGTCCCATGCAAGAGATGGGAATGAAATTCAAACATCTGGGCGTCGTGGCTCGCCCGGAAAGATTGAGAAACTTGGTTTTTTAATTCCTTTAAATCCAAAGCACGCCTAAAAATCATGAAACTTGGCATGGTGTCATGACATGGCACCAACATGCTGTGGTAATTTTTTGGCCGAATTGGGACAAGCTTTGGTGTAAGCTTCTTGCAAACCGGAGCTTCCCTCAAGAAGGCTCATGGTTCCGAGAGGGAACATGTCACCTCCGTGTGCCAAACAAGATACGTATACTGCCTTCTCCCGCCTTAATTTTTTTACATAGGCAGATTAGACCAAATAGAAGTATCGTGCGAAATTTTGGAATCATTCCGGGTTTGTTTGACATTTTTATGCATTAATTGAGTTTCTGGGCATTTAATGTGCATAATTCAAATTTGAACTACAAGCACATGCTCCAGTGCACCAAAGTTGTTTGAAAAATGATACGTCCATTTTGCATCATGCTTTTATATCGATATTTATTGCATTATGGGCTATTATTACACATTATGTCACAATACTTATGCCTATTCTCTCTTATTTTACAAGGTTTACATAAAGAGGGAGAATGCCGACAGCTGGAATTCTGGGCTGGAAAAGGAGCAAATATTATAGACCTATTCTGCGCAACTCCAAAAGTCCTGAAACTCCACGGAAGTTATTTTTGGAAATAATAAAAAATATTGAGCAAAGAAAGTACTAGAGAGGGCCCACACCCTGGCCACGAGGGTGGGGGGCGCGCCCTACCCCACTGGGCACGCACCCTGCCTCGTGGGCCCCCTGGTGGCTCTCCGGTGCCCATCTTCTGCTATATGAAGTCTTTCGTTCGAAAAACAAATCATAAGCAAGCTTTCTGGACGAGACTCCGCCGCCACGAGGCGGAACCTTGGCGGAACCTTGGCGGAAGCAATCTAGGGCTTTGGCGGAGCTGTTCTGCCGGGGACACTTCCCTCCGGGAGGGGGAAATCATCGCCATCGTCATCACCAACGCTCCTCTCATCGAGAGGGGGCCTATCTCCATCAACATCTTCACCAGCACCATCTCCTCTAAAACCCTAGTTCATCTCTTGTATCCAATCTTTGTCTCTAAGTCTGGGATTGGTACCTGTAGGTTGCTAGTAGTGTTGATTACTCCTTGTAGTTGATGCTAGTTGGTTTATTTGGTGGAAGATCATATGTTCAGATCCATTATGCATATTAATACCCCTCTGATTATGAACATGAATATGCTTTGTGAGTAGTTATGTTTGTTCCCGAGGACATGGGAGAAGTCTTGCTATTAGTAGTCATGTGAATTTGGTATTCGTTCGATATTTTGATGAGAGGTATGTTGTCTCTCCTCTAGTGGTGTCATGTGAATGTCGACTACATGACACTTCACCATTGTTTGGGCCTAGAGGAAGGCATTGGGAAGTAAGAAGTAGATGATGGGTTGCTAGAGTGACAGAAGCTTAAACCCTAGTTTATGCGTTGCTTCGTAAGGGGCTGATTTGGATCCATATGTTTCATGCTATGGTTAGGTTTACCTTAATACTTATTTTGTAGTTGCGGATGCTTGCAATAGGAGTTAATCATAAGTGGGATGCTTGTCCAAGTAAGGACAACACCCAAGCACCGGTCCACCCACATATCAAATTATCAAAGTATCGAACGCGAATCATATAAACATGATGAAAACTAGCTTGACGATAATTCCCATGTGTCCTCGGGAGCGTTTTCCTTCATATAAGAAATTGTCCAGGCTTGTCCTTTTCTACAAAAAGGATTGGGCCATCTTGCTGCACTTTATTTGCACTTGTTACTTGTTACTCGTTACAAATTACCTTATCACAAAACTATCTGTTACCGATAATTTCAGTGCTTGCAGAGAATACTTTGCTGAAAACCGCTTATCATTTCCTTCTGCTCCTCGTTGGGTTCAACACTCTTACTTATCGAAAGGACTACGATAGATCCCCTATACTTGTGGGTCATCAGGACTCTTTTCTGGCGCTGTTGCCAGGGAGTGAAGCGCCTTTGGTAGGTGGAATTTGGTAAGGAAAAATTTATATAGTGTGCTGAAATTTACTGTCACTTGCTACTATGGAAAGTAACCCTTTGAGGGGCTTGTTCGGGGTATCTTCACCTCGACCAGTAGAGCAAAGAGTTGCTCCTCAACCTACTGAACCTACTGAAAATGAAAATGTTTAGTTCAAAATTCCTTCGGGTATGATAGAGAAACTGCTGGCTAATCCTATTGCAGGAGATGGAACTTTACATCCCGATTTACACTTAATCTATGTGGATGAAGTTTGTGGATTATTTAAGCTTGCAGGTATGCCTGATGATGTTATCAAGAAGAAGGTCTTCCCTTTATCTTTGAAGGGAGATGCATTGACATGGTATAGGCTATGTGATGATATGGGATCATGGGACTACAAACGGTTGAAATTGGAATTCCATCAGAAGTTTTATCCTATGCGTCTTGTTCATCGTGATCGTAATTATATATATAATTTTTGGCCTCGCGCAGGAGAAAGCATCGCTCAAGCTTGGGGGAGGCTTAAGTCAATGTTATATTCATGCCCCAACCATGAGCTCTCAAGAGAGATGATTATTCAAAAAATTTATGCTCGGCTTTCTGACAACAATCGTTCCATGCTCGATACTTCTTGTACTGGTTCCTTTATGACGAAGACTATTGAATTCAAATGGAATTTATTGGAAAGAATTAAACGCAACTCTGAAGATTGGGATCTCGACGAAGGTAAGGAGTCAAGTATAACATCTAAGTTTGATTGTGTTAAATCTTTTATGGATACCGATGTTTTCCGTAAATTTAGCACTAAATATGGACTTGACTCTGAGATAGTAGCTTCTTTTTGTGAATCTTTTGCTACCCATGTTGATCTCCCTAAGGAGAAGTGGTTTAAATATAATCCTCCCATTGAAGTAAAGGTAGTTGCACCTATTAAAGTTGAAGAAAAGACTATCACTTATAATGATCCTATTGTTCCTACTGCTTATGTTGAGAAACGACCTTTCCCTGTTAGAATTAAGGATCATGCTAAAGCTTCAACTGTAGTCAACAAAAGTAATATTAGGACACACAAACCCCCTGAGCAAGTTAAAGTTGAACCTAATATTGCTATGGTTAAAGATCTCTTGGTTGATAATATCGATGGGCATGTTATTTACTTCTGTGATGAGACTGCTAGAATTGCTAAACCTGGCGCTAAAGATAAACATATACCTGTGGTAGGCATGCCTGTTATTTTTGTTAAAATAGGAGATCATTGTTATCATGGCTTGTGTGATATGGGTGCTAGTGCTAGTACAATACCTATTTCTTTATACAAAGAAATTATGCATGATATTGCACCTGCTGAGTTAGAAGATATTGATGGTACCATTAAGGTTACCAATAGAGATACTATATCACCGATTGGGATTGTTAGAGATGTTGAAGTCTTGTGTGGAAAAACTAAATATCGTGCTGATTTTCTTGTTCTTGGTTCCCCACAAGATAGCTTTTGTCCCATTATATTTGGTAGACCCTTCTTGAATACTGTTAATGCTAAGATAGACTGCGAAAAGGATGTTGTTACTATTGGTTTGGATGATATGTCTCATGAGTTTAATTTTTCTAAATTTCGTAGACAACCTCGTGGTCAGGAATTGCCTAGTAAAGATGAAATTATTGGTCTTGCTTCTATTGCCGTACCTCCTAGTGATCCTTTGGAACAATATTTGCTAGACCATGAAAATGATATGTTTATGAATGAAAGAAGGGAAATAGATGAAGTATTCTTTAAACAGGGACCTATTCTGAAACTCAACTTGCCTGTTGAAATCCTAGGGGATCCTCCTCCACCAAAGGGTGATCCCGTGTTTGAGCTTAAACCATTGCCTGATACTCTTAAATATGCTTATCTTGATGAAAAGAAGATATATCCTGTTATTATTAGTGCTAACCTTTCAGAGAAGGAGGAAGAAAAATTATTGAAAACTCTGAAGAAGCACCGTGCTGCTATTGGATATACTCTTGATGATCTTAAGGGCATTACTCCCACTCTATGCCAACACAAAATAAATTTGGAGAAAGATGCCAAACCAGTTATTGATCATCAATGACGGCTGAATCCTAAGATGAAGGAAGTGGTAAGAAAGGAAATACTAAAGCTCCCTGAGGCAGGTATAATCTATCTCGTTGCTGTTAGTCAGTGGGTAAGTCCTGTACATTGTGTCCCTAAGAAGGGAGGTATTACTGTCCTTCCTAATGATAAAGATGAATTGATTCCGCAAAGAATTATTATAGGTTATAGGATGGTAATTGATTTCTGCAAATTAAATAAGGCTACTAAAAAAGATCATTACCCCTTACCTTTTATTGATCAAATGCTAGAAAGATTATCCAAACATACACATTTTTGCTTTCTAGATGGTTACTCTGGTTTCTCTCAAATACCTGTGTCAAAAGAGGATCAAGCAAAGACCACTTTTACTTGCCCTTTCGGTACTTTTGCTTATAGACGTATGCCTTTTGGTTTATGTAATGCACCTGCTACCTTTCAAAGATGCATGATGGCTATATTTTCTGACTTATGTGAAAAGATATGTGAGGTTTTCATGGACGATTTCTCCCTTTATGGATCCTCTTTTGATGATTGCTTGAGCAACCTTGATCGAGTTTTGCAGAGATGTGAAGAAACTAATCTTGTCTTGAATTGGGAGAAGTGCCACTTTATGGTTAATGAAGGCATTGTTTTGGGGCATAAAATTTCTGAAAGAGGTATTGAAGTTGATAAAGCTAAAGTTGATGCAATTGAAAAGATGCCATGTCCCAAGGACATCAATGGTATAAGAAGTTTCCTTGGTCATGCCGGTTTTTATAGGAGGTTCATTAAGGACTTCTCAAAAATTTCTCGGCCTCTGACTAATCTCTTACAAAAAGATATACCTTTTGTCTTTGATGATGATTGTGTAGAAGGATTTGAAATACTTAAGAAAGCATTAATCTCTGCACCTATTGTTCAGCCACCTGATTGGAATTTACCTTTTGAAATTATGTGTGATGCTAGCGATTATGCTGTAGGTACTATTCTAGGGAAAAGAGTTGATAAGAAATTAAATGTCATTCAATATGCTAGTAAAACTCTAGACAATGCCCAGAGAAATTATGCCACTACTGAAAAAGAATTGTTAGCAGTTGTATTTGCTTGTGATAAGTTCAGACCTTATATGGTTGATTCTAAAGTAACTATTCACACTGATCATGCTGCTATTAAATATCTTATGGAAAAGAAAGATGCTAAACCTAGACTTATCAGATGGGTTCTCTTGCTACAAGAATTTCATTTGCATATTATTGATAGAAAGGGAGCTGAGAACCCCGTTGCAGACAACTTGTCTAGGTTAGAAAATGTTCTTGATGACCCACTACCTATTGATGATAGCTCTCCTGATGAACAACTGAATGTCATAAATGCTTCTCGTACTACTCCATTGTATGCTAATTATACTAATTACATTGTTGCTAAATTTATACCACCTAGTTTCACATACCAACAAACGAAAAAGTTTTTCTATGATTTAAGACATTACTTCTGGGATGACCCACATCTTTATAAAGAAGGAATAGATGGTGTTATTAGACGTTGTGTACCTGAGCATGAACAGGAACAGATCCTACGCAAGTGTCACTCTGAGGCTTATGGAGGACACCACGCTGGAGATAGAACTTCACATAAGGTATTGCAATCCGGTTTTTATTGGCCTACTCTCTTCAAGGATGCCCGTAAGTTTGTCTTGTCTTGTGATGAATGTCAAAGAATTGGTAATATTAGTAGACATCAAGAAATGCCTACGAATTATTCACTTGTTATTGAACCATTTGATGTTTGGGGCTTTGATTATATGGGACCGTTTCCTTCCTGTAATGGGTATACACATATTTTAGTTGCTGTTGATTACGTTACTAAGTGGGTGGAAGCTATTCCAACTAGTAGTGCTGATCATAACACTTCTATTAAGATGCTTAAAGAAGTTATTTTTCCGAGGATTGGAGTCCCTAGATATTTAATGACTGATGGTGGTTCACATTTTATTCATGGTGCTTTTCGTAAAATGCTTGCTAAGTATGATGTTAATCATAGAATTGCATCTCCTTATCACCCACAGTCTAGTGGTCAAGTAGAATTGAGCAATAGAGAGCTTAAATTAATTTTGCAAAAGATTGTTAATAGATCTAGAAAGAATTGGTCCAAGAAACTTGATGATGCATTATGGGCTTACAGAACTGCATATAAAAATCCTATGGGTATGTCTACGTATAAAATGGTTTATGGAAAAGCATGTCACTTACCTCTCGAACTAGAACATAAGGCATACTGGGCCATTAAAGAGCTCAATTATGATTTTAAACTTGCTGGTGATAAGAGACTATTTGACATTTGCTCACTTGATGAATGGAGAACCCAAGCCTATGAGAATGCCAAACTGTTTAAAGAAAAAGTTAAAAGATGGCATGACAAAAGGATACAAAAGCATGAGTTTAATGTAGGTGATTATGTATTGTTATACAACTCTTGTTTAAGATTTTTTGTAGGAAAACTTCTCTCTTAATGGGAAGGTCCTTACGTTATCGAGGAAGTCTATCGTTCAGGTGCCATAAAAATCAACAACTTTGAAGGCACAAATCCGAAGGTGGTGAACGGTCAAAGAATTAAACATTATATCTCAGGTAACCCTATAAATGTTGAAACTAATGTTATTGAAACCATAACACCGGAGGAATACATAAGAGACACTTTCCGGAACGTTTCAGACCCCGAAAAGGAATAGGTATGTGGTACGGTAAGTAAACCGACTCCAAAACAGTTCTAATGGCAATTTTTCTCCGTTTTGGAATATTTAGAAAAATAGGAAATTAAGAAGCAGCCCGGGAAGGACACGAGGTTTCCACGAGGGTGGGAGGCGCGCCCTACCCCCCTGGGCGCGCCCCCTACCTCGTGGGCACCTCGTGTGCTCTCCGGACTCCGTTTTCTTGCACGATACTTCTTTCGGTTGGTAAAAAATCATTATATAATCTCCCGAAGGTTTTGACCACCGTATCACGCAATTATCCTCTGTTCTTGTTTCGAGCTGTTTTTATGACAGATCTAGATCATCATGACGTCTCCAAGTGCCCCCAAGGACAAGTTCTTCGAGAAGGTCATCAACCCCTACCTCGCGGAGGTGCTGCAACACCCTCAAACCATTGACATGCATGAGGGGGTGCTGCACATCCGCGATGTTGAGGGACCAAGGAGGACGGGAAGCGTAGAGACAAGGCTCGAGGCGATGGAGCAACAAGTTTTCAAGTGTCAGGAGATGGTGGAGCGCGGACTTGACTCCAATCACATAATGATCACGGAGTTCACCAACAACGACAAGCTGGACACCAAGGACATTGGGGAGGCCATCTTCAAGCTTCACGAGAAAATCGAGCACCTCCAAGCCCAGATCTATGACATGCAAAACCAAAATTGTGAGTATGATTATAGATTCAAGAGGATGAGTTTGGCTGCAGATTTAAGGATCCCGAAGACTCGATCATCCTTCTATAATGGGGAGCCTATGCCTTGGAAGAGGGACAACGAGCCTACATCATCAACAACCCCTTCACCAGCAAAAGAGATATAATCACATGGGTATGGGCACTCCCCTTGGCAACTGCCAAGCTTGGGGGAGGTGCCCCGGTATCGTATCACCATCACACTCCTATCTTTACCGTTTTTCTTAGTTCGATACTTTTAGTAATATGTTGATCTAGTAGAATAAAGTTTTAGTATGATTTAGTTTTGAGTTTTGCTTTATGATCTTTCTATGTAATCGAGTCCGTGAGCTATATATAATAAAGATTAGTGTTGAGTCAAGGGCTTGATTATTTTGCTATGATCTTGAGGGAATAAAAGAAAAAAAAGAATAAAAGGTAACAAAGAGATCATATTGATCTTATGGAGAGTAATGACTTCACATATAAAGAGTATGATGATTAAAAGTTGTTGAGAGTTGACAAACATAGTTTTGGTCATCGTTACAATTAATAGGAAGTAATAAAGAAAGAGAGGTTTCATATATGAATATACTATCTTGGACATCTTTTATGATTGTGAGCACTCATTAAAATATGACATGCTAAAGAGTTGATGTTGGACAAGGAAGACAACATAATGGGTTATGTTTTCTTATATCTAAAATAAAGTATATTGTCATGGATCATCCAACATGTTGAGCTTGCCTTTCCCCTCATGCTAGCCAATTCTTTGCACCAAGTAGAGATACTACTTGTGCTTCGGAATTCCCTTAAACCCAGTTTTGCCATGAGAGTCCACCATATCTACCTATGGATTGAGTAAGATCCTTCAAGTAAGTTGTCATCGGTGCAATCAATAAAAATTGCTATCTAAATATGTATGACTTATTAGTGTGGAGGAAATAAGCTTTATATGATCTTGTGATGTGGAAGAAATAAAAGCGACAGACTGCATAATAAAGGTCCATATCACAAGTGGCAATATAAAGTGACGTTATTTTGCATTTAGATTTCGTGCATTCAACCATGAAAGCGCATGGCAACCTCTGCTTCCCTCTGCGAAGGGCCTATCTTCTACTTTTACCTTATGCAAGAGTCACGGTGATCTTCACCTTTCCTTTTTACATTTTATCCTTTGGCAAGCACATTGTGTTGGAAAGATCCTGATATATATATCCAATTGGATGTAAGTTAGCATGAACTATTATTGTTGATATTACCCTTGAGGTAAGAGGTTGGGAGGCGAAACTATAAGCCCCTATCTCTCTCTGTGTCCGATTAAAACTCCGTAACCACAAGTATTGCGTGAGTGTTAGCAATTGTGAAAGACTAAATGATAGTTGAGTATGTGGACTTGCTGAAAAGCTCTTATATTGACTCTTTCTGATGTTATGATAAATTGCAATTGCTTCAATGACTGAGATTATAGTTTGTTAGTTCTCAGTGAAGTTTCTGATTCATACTTGACATTGTGAACAGATTATTACTTGAGCATAAGAAATCATATGACAATATCCATATATCTTGTTGTTCTAAGAATGATCACGATGCCCTCATGTTCGTATTTTATTTTATCGACACCTCTATCTCTAAACATGTGGACATGTTTATCGTTATCGGCTTCCGCTTGAGGACAAGCGAGGTCTAAGCTTGGGGGAGTTGATACGTCCATTTTGCATCATGCTTTTATATCGATATTTATTGCATTATGGGCTGTTATTACACATTATGTCACAATACTTACGCCTATTCTCTCTTATTTTACAAGGTTTACATAAAGAGGGAGAATGCCGGCAGCTGGAATTCTGGGCTGGAAAAGGAGCAAATATTAGAGACCTATTCTGCGCAACTCCAAAAGTCCTGAAACTCCACGGAAGTTATTTTTGGAAATAATAAAAAATATTGAGCGAAGAAAATACCAGAGGGGGCCCACACCCTGGACACAAGGGTGGGAGGCGCGCCCTACCCCCCTGGGCGCACCCCCTGTCTCGTTGGCCCCCTCGTGGCTCTCCGGTGCCCATCTTCTGCTATATGAAGTCTTTTGTCCGAAAAAAAATCATAAGCAAGCTTTCAGGACGAGACTCCGCCGCCACGAGGCGGAACCTTGGCGGAACCAATCTAGGGCTCTAGCGGAGCTGTTCTGCCGGGGACACTTCCCTCCGGGAGGGGGAAATCATCGCCATCATCATCACCAACGCTCCTCTCATCGGGAGGGGGCCAATCTCCATCAACATCTTCACCAGCACCATCTCCTCTAAAACCCTAGTTCATCTCTTGTATCCAATCTTTGTCTCTAAGTCTGGGATTGGTACCTGTAGGTTGCTAGTAGTCTTGATTACTCCTTGTAGTTGATGCTAGCTGGTTTATTTGGTGGAAGATCATATGTTCAGATCCATTATGCATATTAATACCCCTCTGATTATGAACATGAATATGCTTTGTGAGTAGTTACGTTTGTTCCTGAGGACATGGGAGTAGTCTTGCTATTAGTAGTCATGTGAATTTGGTATTCGTTCGATATTTTGATGAGATGTATGTTGTCTCTCCTCTAGTGGTGTCATGTGAACGTCGACTTCATGACACTTCACCATTGTTTGGGCCTAGAGGAAGGCATTGGGAAGTAATAAGTAGATGATGGGTTGCTAGAGTGAGAGAAGCTTAAACCCTAGTTTATGCGTTGCTTCATAAGGGGCTGATTTGGATCCATATGTTTCATGCTATGGTTAGGTTAACTTAATACTTCTTTGGTAGTTGCGGATGCTTGCAATAGGAGTTAATCATAAGTGGGATGCTTGTCCAACTAAGAATAGCACCCAAGCACCGGTCCACCCACATATCAAATTATCAAAGTACCGAATGTGAATCATATGAACGTGATGAAAACTAGCTTGACGATAATTCCCATGTGTCCTCGGGAGCGTTTTCCTTCATATAAGAAATTGTCCAGGCTTGTCCTTTGCTACAAAAAGGATTGGGCCATCATGCTGCACTTTATCTACACTTGTTACTTGTTACTCGTTACAAATTACCTTATCACAAAACTATCTGTTATCGATAATTTCAGTGCTTGCAGAGAATACCTTGCTGAAAACCGCTTATCATTTCCTTCTGCTCCTCATTGGGTTCGACACTCTTGCAGAGAAACTTGGTTTTTTAATTCTTGTAAATCCAAAACACGCCTGAAAATCATGAAACTTGGCATGGTGTCATGACATGGCACCAACATGCTGCGGTAATTTTTTGGCCGAATTGGGACAAGCTTTGTTGTAAGCTTCTTGCAAACTAGAGTTTCCGTCAAGAAGGCTCGTGGTTCCGAGAGGGAATGTGTCACCTCCGTGTGCGAAATGACATACGTACACTGCGTTCTCCTGCCTTAATTTTATTACACTAGCAGATTAGACCAAATAGAAGTATCATGCTAAATTTTGGAACTATTCTGGGTTCGTTTGGCATTTTTATGCATTAATTGAGTTTCTGGGCATTTAGTGTACATAATTCAAATTTGAACTAAAAGCACATGCTCCAGTGCACCAAAGTTGTTTGAAAAATCACATGTGTGTCCTTGGGTGAATTTATAGGTCCCATGCAAGATATGGGAATGAAATTCAAACATCTGGGCGTCGTGGCTCGCCCGGAAAGATTGAGAAACTTGGTTTCTTAATTCCTGTAAATCCAAAGCACGCCTGAAAATCATGAAACTTGGCATGGTGTCATGACATGGCACCAACATGCTGCAGTATTTTTTTGGCTGAATTGGGACAAGCTTTGGTGTAAGCTTCTTGCAAACCGGAGCTTCCCTCAAAAAGGCTCGTGGTTCCGAGAGGGAACGTGTCACCTCCGTGTACGAAATGGGATACGTATACTGCCTTCTCCCGCCTTAATTTTTTTACGCAGGCAGATTAGACCAAATAGAAGTATTGTGCTAAATTTTGGAATCATTCCGGGTTCGTTTGGCATTTTATGCATCAATTGAGTTTCTGGGCATTTAATGTGCATAATTCAAATTTGAAATACAAGCACATGCTCTAGTGCACCAAAGTTGTTTGAAAAATCACATGTGTGTTCTTGGGTGAAATTATAGGTCCCATGCATGATATGGGAATGAAATTCAAACATCTGGGCGTCGTGGCTCGCCCGGAAAGATTGAGAAACTTGGTTTTTTAATTCCTGTAAATCCAAAACACGCCTGAAAATCATGAAACTTGGCATGGTGTCCTGACATGGCACCAACATGCTTCGGTAATTTTTTGTCCGAATTGGGACAAGCTTTGGTGTAAGCTTCTTGCAAACTGGAGCTTCCCTCAAGAAGGCTCGTGGTTCCAAGAGGGGACGTGTCACCTCCATGTGCGAAACGACATGCGTATACTGCGTTCTCCCGCCTTAATTATTTTACACAGGCAGATTAGACCAAATAGAAGTATCGTTCTAAATTTTGGAATTATTCCGGCTTCGTTTGGCCTTTTTTATACATTAATTTAGTTTCTACGCATTTAATGTGCACAATTAAAATTTGAACTACAAGCACTGGCTCCAGTGCACCAAAGTTGTTTGAAAAATCACATGTGTGTCCTTGGGTGAATTTCTAGGTCCCATCCAAGAGATGGGAGTCAAATTCAAACATCTGGGCGTCGTGGCTCGGCCGGAAAGATTGAGAAACTTGGTTTTTTAATTCCTGTAAATACAAAACACGCCGGAAAATCATGAAACTTGGCATGGTGTCATGACATGGCACCAACATGCTGCGGTAATTTTTTTTCGCCGAATTGGGACAAGCTTTGGTGTAAGCTTCTTGCAAACTGGAGCTTCCCTCAAGAAGGCTCGTGGTTCTGAGAGGGAACGTGCCACCTCCGTGTGCGAAACGACATACGTACACTGCCTTCTCCTGCCTTAATTTTTTTACACAGGCAGATTAGACCAAATAGAAGTATCGTGCTAAATTTTGGAACCATTCCGGGTTCGTTTGGCATTTTTATGCATTAATTGAGTTTCTAGGCATTTAATGTGCATAATTAAAATTTGAACTACAAACACATGCTCCAGTGCACCAAAGTTGTTTGAAAAATCACATGTGTGTCGTTGGGTGAATTTATAGGTCCCATGCAAGAGATGAGAATGAAATTCAAACATCTGGGCATCGTGGCTCGCCCGGAAAGATTGAGAAACTTGGTTTTTAATTCCTGTAAATCCAAAACACGCCTGAAAATCATGAAACTTGTCATGGTGTCATGACATGGCACCAACATGCTTCGGTAATTTTTTTGGCCGAATTGGGACAAACTTTGGTGTAAGCTTCTTGCAAACCGGAGCTTCCCTCAAGAAGGCTCGTGGTTCCAAGAGGGGACGTGTCACCTCCGTGTGCGACATGACATACGTATACTGCCTTCTTCCGCCTTAATTTTTTTACACAGGTAGATTAGACCAAATAGAAGTATCATGCTAAATTTTGGAATTATTTCGGGTTCATTTGGCCTTTTTTATACGTTAATTGAGTTTCTGCGCATTTAATGTGCATAATTCAAATTTGAACTAGAAGCACAGGCTCCAGTGCACCAAAGTTGTTTGAAAAATCACATTTGTGTCCTTCGGTGAATTTCTAGGTCCCATGCAAGAGATGGGAGTGAAATTAAAACATCTGGGCGTCGTGGCTCGGCCGGAAATATTGAGAAACTTGGTTTTTTTATTCCTATAAGTCCAAAACACGCCTGAAATCATGAAACTTGGCATGGTGTCATGACATGGCACCAACATGCTGCGGTAATTTTTTTGGCCGAATTGGGACAAGCTTTGGTGTAAGCTTTTTGCAAACCGAAGTTTCCGTCAAGAAGGCTCGTGGTTCCAAGAGGGAACGTGCCACCTCCGTGTGCGAAACGACATACGTACACTGCCTTCTCCCGCCTTAATTTTTTTACACAGGCAGATTATACCAAATAGAAGTATCGTGCTAAATTTAGGAATTATTCCGGGTTTGTTTGGCCTTTTTTATACATTAATTGAGTTTCTGTGCATTTAATGTGCATAATTCAAATTTGAACTACAAGCACAAGCTCCAGTGCACCAAAGTTGTTTGGAAAACCACATGTGTGTCCTTGGGTGAATTTCTAGGTCCTATGCAAGAGATGGGAATGAAATTCCAACATCTGGGCGTCGTGGCTCGGCCGGAAAGATTGAGAAACTTGGTTTTTTTAATTCCTATAAATCTAAAACACGCCTGAAAATCATGAAACTTGGCATGGTGTCATGACATGGCACCAACATGCTGCGGTAATGTTTTTGGCCGAATTGGGACAAGCTTTTGTGTAAGCTTCTTGCAAACCGGAGCTTCCGTCAAGAAGGCTCGTGGTTCCGAGAGGGAACGTGCCACCTTCGTGTGCGAAACGACATACGTACACTGCCTTCTCCCACCTTAATTTTTTTACATAGGCAGATTAGACCAAATAGAAGTATCGTTCTAAATTTTGGAATTATTCCGTGGTCGTTTGGCCTTTTTTATACATTAATTGAGTTTCTTCGCATTTAATGTGCATAATTCAAATTTGAACTACAAGCACAGGCTCCAGTGCACCAAATTTGTTTGAAAAACCACATGTGTGTCCTTGGGTGAATTTCTAGGTCCTATGCAAGAGATGTGTGTGAAATTCAAACATCTGGCCATCGTGGCTTGGCCGGAAAGATTGAGAAACTTGGTTTTTTTAATTCCTATAAATCCAAAACACTCCTGAAAATCATGAAACTTGGCATGGTGTCATGACATGGCACCAACATGTTGTGGTAATTTTTTTGTCCGATTTGCCAAGGCGCACACATTAACAATCAACAAAGTCATTTTGGAACAAGTGTTGTCACGTTACAAATCGGAAACACAAGTATTATTGAAACCGTGGGCGTTCTACTTACAAATTATGTGCCGCCACGCGTCCCCTTTTTTTATTGGCTAGGAGGTGCCGTGCGGGGTAGCTATTTGAGTACGGGAGGCGTGCAATCAGACCCCTGCGCGTGCTCATTGGGAGGAGAACCCTTTGACCGCTACCCGCCGCGCACCTCCCTCCCAACGTCCCCATTAATGGTTCCCGAGAACTTGTTCTACGGCACGGCTATATGTCTCACTGGACTGAGATTTAAGAGAGAAAATGAAAATCTGAAAAGAAAGTTTTGCACGGATCTTGATGTAAGATCCGACGGACCTATATAGCATCGACTGCGACTTATAGCAAGCATGATGAATTTAAGGACGATAACTGTGGATAATAATTGTCTTACATATTTAGGAACATAATTAAAAAAATCCACATGCGGCAACGCCTGAAATACACAAGGGCAAAAGAAGAAGGAAGACAATGATCTGGCTCGCTGATCTCTACTTTGTTGATGCGTTGCTGCAGGCCGCGGGAACTAGTCTCCGCGGCGAGCGGTGATGAGCTCTTTCTTGTCCTCAAGATGCTGCTTGAGAGCATCCACAAATTCCTCCACCATCCTTTTGCGCTCGATGCGCAGCATGGCATTCTCGTCCATAATTTTCTCGACGATGACGCCGGTCCTCTTCAACAAGGCAGTGGTCTGCTCCTCCTGCTCCGCACTTCCTTCGATCTTCGCCCTCAGAAGGTCGCACTCGGCCTGGAGCTTCGCATTGCTCTGATTTAGTTGTCGGATGATGCCGGTAGACTGTTCAAACGAGGTTTTCAGGTCATCCTGCAACCTCGCCCACCTGGAGATCTGATCCATCTGCCTAAGGACGAGGGCACGCATGCGCCTGTAATAGTGCTCGCCTGCCCGCGAGACATTTTCCCAGGCCGCCGCGGCGCGGGAGGACATCTCTGCTGCATTCACGGCACGGCGGGACATCTCTTCTGCTTCCGCAGCACGGCCGGACCAGTCTGCTGCATCGACGGTGCAGCGGGACCTCCGTGATGCTTCAGCGGCGCGGCGGGACCTCTCTGCTGCTACGGCCGCGCGGTGGGACATGTTGGCTGCTTTCGCGGTGAGGCGGGACATCTCTCGTGCTTCCGCTTCCAGGCTCGCCTCTCCCTGGTAGCAATCTCTCGACCTAGAACTCACGCTGGCCATGGCAGACGCAAGAGAACGATGATGAATGACTTGTTTGTTTTTGTGGATGAGGAGTTGAGGAGGAATGTGCAGTCATCTTGGAGTAGTAGTATTTATAACCGAGTAGTAATACACTCCTAAGTGGGAAACCGTTTAGGTTTTGATCGATGTGAACAGGTTTGCAATTTGGAATGTGACGGGACCCACTAAGACCGCGACATGCCTAATGGCTAAAGTTGACGTGGGATGGCTATGGCATAGCCGTTTAGCCCATGTCAATATGAGATCTTTGCAAAGTCTTCTCAAGGGGGACCATGTCCGTGGACTAACAAATGTTAGTTTTGCCAAAGATCGTGCTTGCAGTGCTTGTATCAAAGGAAAGCTACATGAGAAGGCTCACCCACCCACGACTATCATTTACTCGAAGAGGCCTTTGGAGCTCCTTCACATGGATCTCTTTGGGCCTCCATCCTTTGATAGTCTCGGGGGTATAAAGTATTGCATGGTGAGTGTGGATGATTATTCAAGATACACTTGGGTATACTTCTTCAAGAGGAAGAGTGAGACCCAACAAACCGTCATTGACTTTGCAAATGAAGCTCAACGCCAACACAATGCAAAGATCTTGACGATAAGAAGTGACAACGGCACCGAGTTCAAGAACTACACCTTGGATGAGTTTCTTAGTGATGAGGGGATCAAGCATCAATATTCCGCACCATACACCCCTCAACAAAATGGTGTAGCGAAGAGGAAGAACCGGACGTTGATAGATGCGGCAAGGACCATGATGGCGGACTTCAAGTCTCCATACAACTTTTGGGCCGAAGCCATCAACACCACGTGTCATGCATCCAATCGGCTCTATCTCTGCAAAGGCTTGAACAAGACTCCATATGAGATACTCACCGGTAACAAGCTCAACCTCAAGTACTTCCGGGTGTTCGGGTGTAAGTGTTTCATTCTCAAGAAAGGTGTTCGTTTGTCTAAATTTGAGGCTAGAGCTCATGAGGTTGGTTATGCTACAAACTCCCATGCTTACCGTGTCCTCAATAAGTCCACGGGACTTATTGAGGAGACATGTAACGTGGAGTTTGATGATAATAACGGCTCCCAGGTGGAGCAAAGTGGTACTTGTGATGTAGGTGATGAAATTCCTCCCCAAGCCATAAGAAGAATGGGTGTTGGTCACATCCTACCCATTGAGGAACCCCTTGTGGCCGAAGGAGAAGGACAATGTTACACTCAAGTGGAACCATCACCAACCCAAGACCCACACGCTTCCGAAGAACAAAGTGAAGGCCCTCAACCAAATGAACAAGATCAACCTCAAGATGGTGGTGAACCACCAAGTGATGCCCAAGGTCAAGTTCTCACCACCGAGCAAGTTCAAGATCAAGAACAAGCTCAAGACGACGCTCTAGATGATCAAGTTTCCACACCTCATCTCACTCCTGAGGAGGAATTGGAGCGTCGTGCCACTAAGATTGCATCCAAGCTCACTACCAAAGATCATCTCATGACGAATGTGCTTGGAAGCTTAAGAAAGGGGGTAAGCACTCGTAGACAATTAGCAAACTATTGTGAACATCACGCGTTTGCTTCTTGTGTTGAACCCCAAAAGGTCTATGAGGCGCTCGAGGATCCGGATTGGCTTAATGCCATGCATGAAGAACTCAACAACTTAGAGCACAACAAGGTGTGGAGATTGGTGCCAAGGCCAACGGGGAATCATAATGTCATTGGAACCAAGTGGATATTCAAGAACAAGCAAGATGCTCATGGAATTATCATTCGCAACAAAGCTCGTTTGGTAGCACAAGGCTACTCCCAAGTCGAGGGTATCGACTACGTTCAAGAAGTCCATGATGGGAGAGTTGAAGTTCTTTCTCGGGTTCGAAGTCAAGCAAAGAAGAGAGGGAACCTTCATCAACCAAGACAAATACACTCAAGACATGCTCAAGAGATTCAAGCCAAGTAATGTCAAGCCGGCTTCCACTCCAATGCCCGTCAAATGCCAACTTGACATAGATCCCAATGGTAAAGCGGTGGATCAAAAGGTATATCGCTCCATGATTGGCTCCTTCCTTTACCTTTGTGCAGCTAGACCGGATATCATGTTGAGTGTGGGAATTTGTGCACGGTTTCAAGCCGCACCTAAGGAAAGCCACTATGTGGCGGTCAAGCGAATCTTTCGATATTTGGCTCATACCCCAAACTTTGGCTTATGGTACCCAAGAGGAGAAAATTTCAACCTTGTGGGCTATTCGGACTCCGATTGGGCGGGAGACAAAGTGGATAGGAAGTCAACTTCCGGAGGGTGCCAATTCCTTGGTTGCTCTTTGGTGAGTTGGTCTTCTAAGAAGCAAAGTTGTGTGTCTCTCTCGTCCACCGAAGCGGAGTATGTGGCCACCGATAGTTGTTGTGCACAACTTCTATGGATGAGGCAAACTTTAAAGGATTACTGTGTCATTTGTGAAAAAGTGCCTCTTTGGTGTGACAATGAAAGTGCCATCAAGATTTCTCTCAACCCGGTGCAACTCTTCAAGACGGAGCATTTTGAGATTCGGTATCACTTCATCCAGGATCATATTAGGCGGGGGGAGATCGAGCTCAACTATGTCAACACTCATGATAACCTTGCAGATATCTTCATGAAGCCCTTGGATGAAGCAAGATTTCGCGAGTTAAGGCATGAGCTAAATATCATTGATTCGAACAATGTGGCTTGAACCCTTGCACACCCCACCATACTAATCTCGATGTCTTGTTTAGATGTAGGCATGGATATAGGGGGAGTGTTCTTCTCTCAATGAACTCTCCCTCCCCCATTATGCATAAATTGATCAACTCTTTCACATCAGCCATTTTTATGGTACTTGTGCTTCAAAGACGAGTCTTGGTCATGGGCCCAAGGATAATTCTTCGCGGTTCCATACCAATCGACTCAAACATAGGTGGCTTCGGCCACCGCCCTCTCCTCTAGAGAGGTTTTGGTTTGTGTTTGTTCCTTGTTGCCTTGTTTCCTTCTTGTTGTGCCGTGTATGTGTTTGAGTTGCCTCGTGTGTGTTTGCGTTCGCGTCTCCGGACGCTCGAAGGTTGCTGTGCAAAGGCCGTGTTTCTCCTTTTTGTCGAAATGTGCACTTTCTTGGGTTTACGGTACTACCGTGGCAAGCCACGGTACTACCGCTATCAGCACGGCAGTAATTTTTTACTGCCGCTGGAGAGCGGTACTACCGCCCAACGTGCGGTACTAGCGCGATGACCCGCGGAACTACCGCATCGTCGCGAGCGGGTGGGGGTCAAGAGCGGGCAGGGGGAGTTCCAACTCCCCCATACCCATTCAGCTCAGTTTCCCTACTTCGTCTCTCTCTCTCCTGCACACGAACGGTGTCGGGGGACCTCGCCGGATCTCCATCTCCGGCCGCTCTCCTCGTATTCCGACCGATGGGATCGATCCCCACCTCGCCCTCTTGCCATGGAACAAGGTTTCTCCCCAAATCCCTCTCTCTTTGCTGCGTAGTTTTGCTTCTAGGTTTTGGGGAGATGCATGTTGTTCTTAAGATTTTAGGCCAAATCTTTGCAAGAGAAGGATGTAGGAGAGTAGTAGTGCAGTAGAGATGCTATTTGGTATGTTGCCACACGGTATTTTTGATCAACCGTAGTACCGATCCAAAGTTGCGGATGTGCCTAGATCCGCTTCGTGCCGAATTTGATTCCGAGCGGTACTACTGCACCTCCCGTGCGGTACTACCGGTCCGGCCGCATCTGCCTTGTGCGGTACTACCGCTCCTCTGGAACGGTACTACCGCTCTAGGCGCGGTATTACCGTGCCATCCCGGCGCGGTACTACCGCGTCTAGAGCCGCAGTAAAAAATTTACTTCCGCTTAGTGGTGAGGTACTACCGTTGACCTCGAACCTACCTTGTGGCGACTACCCAATCTTATTTCTACGTGTTTCGTTTGTTTTGGCTGTGGTCCTTGCATTGATCCTTCTCGTTTCTCTCGTGTGTTCTTGTGTTGTGTGTCATAGGTGGTGGCTCCAATGTCCGTCGCTCAAATCCCAGCCGCGACACGAGCTCCAAGCGGCTTCGCAATCAAGAGGCACCAGAGGGCTCCAGTGACCAACAACGCAGTGTCAAGACCACAGCTAAGAAGTTCAAGGAACCATCATTGGGCATGGATGAGATCCCTCTCTCTGAGTTAATCATGCGGAGGCGGATCAACCCCTTATGTGAAACATCGTGAGAATGTCCGAGGCAATGATCCCTTCTGGACCAAGCAGCAGAATCTCATCTATCTCGATGTGATTAAGTCCAAGCAGAACATCTATGTTCCAGTTCAGTGGATTGACTTGACTCATATGAGGAAGGACCGGGCTTACTTTGGTGAGGCACTAGATGCGGTGGAGCAGTTTGGCATTGAAGATTTCATCTCATTCCACAAGGACTTTGACCCCGAGATCGTGGCTCAATTCTTTGCCTCTGTCCACTTCCAACCGGACGAGGCAAGGACCATGATTTGGATGACCAATGGGAAGAGGTTGACTGCTGCATGGAAGGAGTTCATGGATATGTTGCATGTTCTTGATGAGGGGCTCAATGTGCCCGTTGGTGCCCGCCCTCATGCCAACTCAGAGTCCGCAAACAAGAGCAAGCTTCAGCCCTACTATGTGGAGAAGAAACTACTCAACAACTAGAAGTCTTGGGTGCTCAACTCCTACCTTGATGTCATGTACCGGATCTTCCGCAACACCCTCTTTCCTCCCATTGGTGACAAGGAAAAGGTGCATGCTTATCTCGTTGATATGATACTTCTTTGTGAGAAGGCCCGTGTCCAAGTTCCTGGAATTCTTGATGTCTCTCACATTATGTGGTGTGAGCTCCGGTTTGCGGTCTTCACTCGCAAAGTGCCTATCTATGGATCATACCTGCAGCTCTTGATCTGGCAGACTTGGGAGAAGCTCTTTCCCCAAGGAGAGTTTCTTGCTCCAAACTAGATTCGTCATGAGCCCATCAAGCTAGTCAGAAGAACAAGTGGGCCAATACCACTACCAGGGCTGAGGCTGCACAGATGGAGGTTGATGAGGAAGAGGCTGAGGAGGAGGTGGCTGTTGATCGTGCTGAGGGGTCCGCTCCTCCGTATTTTGAGCCATCTTGGGCTAAGAAGCTCAAGGACAAGATGAAGACTCTTTTCTGCATGTAGGCTAAGGGACAGTACAGGACTCACGTTGCTCAGAAGGAGAGTCGCCGGCGCGACAAGAGGATCCTAAGGACTTTTGGCGAGCTGGTTTAGAGCGGGTCAGAGAAGGAAATCACTCCTGTGGCTGCCTGGATGGCGAAGCAGGGCTACAAGTGGTCTGAGTCCGAGGAGGAGTATATTCCCACTGCGGACACCGATGAGGAGGTTGATGGATGATCCTGCAATGCAAGCTACCACCTGTGTCATAGGTGCCCTCTCTGCCTTTTTGGTGTCTCGATGCCAAAGGGGGAGAGAGTGTAGGATTTGCGTGTTCAGTCGGGATTTGCGTGTTGAGTCTTGTTGCTTTCGTGCTTTCGCTTCGTTGAACCTTCGTGCTTTGGATTGTGTTTGTGCTTGTGTGCTACCAGGAGACTACTTTCTTATGGTGTGAGACATATGCACTCTAGCTTATCTTATTATCTAGTATGTTTAGTACATTGTGAGATCATGTTATATTGTGCCCCTATCTTCACGCTCACTTATCTGACCTTGCCTCTATGCTTACTATCCTTTCATTTTAGCAAAGTTTGCCACGTCTCTAAAATATAGGGGGAATGGTGATCCTAGTATGTGTGCCATCCAGTCCAAAGCATATCCATACAGTGCACACATCTAGGGTGTAACGCCCGGATAATCAACTACAGTAATCCCACGCTAATGGTGCCATGTCACCACGGTTACTTTGCTAATCTACCGTTAGGTCAAACCGTTTGAAAATTCGAATTCAAATTAATGTCAACAATAAAAGTTTTTCAAAAATTTAAAACAAAAATGTTCGGGAGGTGCCATATTTTGCATAAGTAAATATGGTGTAATAAACACATTTTTATAAAATGCCTAGATAATTTAAAATGATTTAAAACAGAAAAGAAAATAAGTAAAAGAAAGAAAAAGTGAAAACAAAACAAAACAAAAGAAAAACAAAGAAAAGCCCAACTGGGCCAAGCAACCAGGCCACCCACCGGCCCACCCTGCCCCCTGCTTAACCACCCACTCCCCCCACTCACCCACCGACACTCCCCCCCTCGAAAATATCTTCCCCCCTCTCCCCCGATTGGATCGGGATCAAGAGGAGGAGGCCGCCGCTCGCCGCCCGAACACCGACGCCGCCTCGCCCTCGCCGGCCTGCCTCCTCCTCCCCATCGGCCTGCCTCCTCCGTCGCCGTCGTCCTCGACCACCACCACAACCCCCACTGCCCCATTCCCTACAACCGCGGTGAGGACCGCGACCGCCCCTCTACCTCACCCCGCGGTCACCGCGCTCCGCCCGTGAGCGCCCGCACTTGCCCGCGGCCACTGCCCCTTTTGCCTCGTCCGCGCGCACGCGCCTCGCCCGAACACCGCCGTCCCTGTCCCCGCTTCGCCATGACGCTTGCCGAGCGCCGTCACCGCGCCCGCCGTCCTTGTCCCCGCTTCGCCGTGACGCTTGCCGAGCACCGTCACCGCGCACGCCGTCCACCCCGCACGTGCTCGCCCCGCTGCTACCTCCTGCCTCGTGCGGCGCCGCCACTGCAGCCCCGCGCCGCCCGGGCCTCGCCTCATCCCCTACTCTCCCGGCTCCGGCGCCCGCCCGCTGCCGGCCCCGCTCCCACCGTGGCCTGGCCCGACCTCTCTGTGCTCTCGACCCCGCCTGGCCTCGTCGTCACGCCCGCCGTTCGCTCGCCGTCGCCGCCAACCGCGGCCCCGGCCGGTCGGCGCCCCGGGGCTCTGCCCGCCGCGCTAGGGTCAGCCCCGACGGGCGCCCACACCCGTTACCATGCGCCCGCCCCGGTCAGCCTCCTGGGCCACTACCGGGTGGGGCCCGATGCCCCTGGGCCACTGACGTAGGGGCCCCACACCCCTAAAACAAAAATAAAAAAAGAAATGAAAATGTAATTAATAAAATTATTAATTAGTTAATTAATTAATTAGTTAATTAATTAAGTTAATTAATTCTGTTTAAATTAATCTAATTAATTAGTTAATTTAATTAAACAGAATTAATTAGCTAAACCCTAATTAAACTAAGCAGTGTATGACATGCGGGACCCACACGTAGTTGACCCAGTCAACTGCACAGTTGACTGCTAACGTCAGCATGATGTCATGCTGACGTCATCTTTTACTATTCTGTATAATGTTGATTTAAAATGATTAAATAAATCCTAAAATGATTAAATCTTTAGAAAATCATATAAAATAATCCGTATCTCGGATGAAAATACTTTCTACATGAAAGTTGCTCAGAACGACGAGACGAATCCGGATACACAGCCCGTTCGTCCGCCACACATCCCTAACATATAAAACTCGGAACTTTCCCCCTCCGTTTCATCTGTCCGAAAATGCGAAACATCGGGAATACTTTCCCGGATGTTCCTCCCCTTCGTCGGTACCACCTACTGCCGCGTTAGGGCACACCTAGCACCGCTCATTGTCATGTCATGCATCGTCATGCTTATGTTTGCATTGTATTTACTGTTTCTTCCCCCTCTTCTCTCCGGTAGACTACGAGACCGACGCTGCTACTGCCCAGTTCGACTACGGAGTTGATGACCCCTCCTACTTGCCAGAGCAACCAGGCAAGCCCCCCTTGATCACCAGATATCGCCCATTCTTCTCTATACTTCTTGCATTAGAGTAGTGTAGCATGTTACTGCCTACCGTTAATCCTATCCTGATGCATAGCCTGTCCTTGCTACTACTGTTGTTACCTTTACCTGCAATCCTACATGCTTAGTATAGGATGCTAGTTTTCCATCAGTGGCCCTACATTCTTGTCCGTCTGCTGTGCTATACTATCGGGCCGTGATCACTTGGGCGGTGACCACGGGTATATACTTATATAATCTATACATGACACCTGTGGTGACTAAAGTCGGGTCGGCTCGTAGGAGTACCCGCAAGTGGATCTTTGTGGTAGAGCGACAGGGCAGGTTGGGACCACCTAGGCGAGAGGTGGGCCTGGCCCTGGACGGCGTTCGCGCTTACTTCAAAATAACACGCTTAACGAGTTCTTGGTATTTGAACTGAGTCTGGCCATTTGGTCTATACGCACTAACCAGCTACGCGGGAACAGTTATGGGCACTCGACGTCGTGGTATCAGCCGAAGCTCTTCTTGACGTCAGCGACGGAGCGGCGCGCGCCGGATTGGACTGGAACGCCTGCTAGGCTAGGTCTGCTTCCGGCCGCCCTCGCAACGTGCAGGTGTGCAATGGGCGATGGGCTTAGACCCCTGCGCGCATAGGATTTAGACTGGCGTGCTGACCTCTCTGTTGAGCCTAGGTGGGGCTGCGACGTGTTCATCTTCCGAGGCCGGGCATGACCCAGAAAAGGGTGTCCGGCCAAATGGGATCGAGCGTGTTGGGTTATGTGGTGCACCCCTGCAGGGAAGTTTATCTATTCGAATAGCCGTGTCCCTCGGTAAAAGGACGACCTGGAGTTGTACCTTGACCTTATGACAACTAGAACTGGATACTTAATAAAACACACCCTTCCAAGTGCCAGATATAACCCGGTGATCGCTCTCTAACAGGGCGACGAGGAGGGGATCGCCGGGTAGGATTATGCTATGCGATGCTACTTGGTGAACTTACCATCTACTCTCTTCTACATGCAGCAAGATGGAGGTGGCCAGAAGCGTAGTCTTCGACAAGATTAGCTATCCCCCTCTTATTCTGGCATTCTGCAGTTCAGTCCACCGATATGGCCCTTTACACATGTACCCATGCATATGTAGTGTAGCTCCTTGCTTGCGAGTACTTTGGATGAGTACTCACGGTTGCTTTTCTCCCTCTTTTCCCCTTTCTATACCTGGTTGTCGCAACCAGATGCTGGAGTCCAGGAGCTAGAGATCCCGAGGATGATTCTACATGGAGTTCGGCTTCGAGGAGTAGTTAGGAGGTCCCAGGCAGGAGGCCTTGCCTTTTCGATCGTTGCTACTTTTGTGCTAGCCTTCTTAAGGCAACTTGTTTAACTTATGCCTGTACTCAAATATTGTTGCCTCCGCTGACTCGTCTATGATCGAGCACTTGTATTCGAGCCCTCGAGGCCCCTGGCTTGTATTATGATGCTTGTATGACTTATTTATGTTGTAGAGTTGTGTTGTGATATCTTCCCGTGAGTCCCTGATCTTGATCATACACATTTGCGTGCATGATTAGTGTACGATTGAATCGGGGGCGTCACAAGTTGGTATCAGAGCCGACTGCCTGTAGGAATCCCCCTTTCCACACTCCTTGGCCGAAGTCGAGTCTAGACATTACAAAACTTTTACTAACATGGTTGTGTGTCTTATGGGCCCACGTCGCCATTGGGTAGTACTAGGATCTTTTACTCCTCGACCTTTACTCTGGGACTCTGAACTCTCTTCTACTCGGGTTAAATGAATTTACTAACTCTAACACTAGGATCCTGTGACCGCATTCACCCTAAAGTTGGATAAGCCATAGTTATTTCTTAGAATAGTATCTTGAACAATTCACACACTGTCATTTGACTCCTTTGAAACATCTTTGCTTTCAGATGGAACCCACGAGGCAGGTCGTGCGCCACACGACGGCCATTGGTGCCTCGGGATCACCTGCTGTGCTAGCTGAGATGATGACCTATCTGGGTTATCGCTGGCACCCTGAGTACACCGTATACGAGGAGTAGCAGGACTTTAACCTGGAGCAGTACCGTGCCATCGTCCACCTCTACTCGCGGGAGTATGACTCCACTACTATGCTGCACACCGCTCATGGTGTTGGAGTGACCATCGATATGGCTGTCCACGATGCTGGTTATGCTGCTCTGACACGTCTTCGTGGAGAGTATCGGGAGTTGGACACCTCCCCTTTTAGGCACATTGCTATCGCATCTGATGTTGGTGCGGAGGGATACTATACTGCTGCCTACTCCACTGTCACCTGAGAGCCCTTCTACCATCAGAACCTGGTTCTGCATGCTGATGGGCTGGATCGAGCTAACCGAGCTCTTCGCCACGAGTTGTACACCACCAGTCAGCACCTTTACCGTGCTCTGACGCTGCTGCACCCCTGTGTCCGATCTAGGGAGCTGCCCCGTTCTGCGATCTACCCAGCCAGGACTGTGATGCCCCAGGGTGTCGGCTGGCCAGATGTGGGAGGCCACTCTCCTGCACTTGGACCTCTTCTGCCACCTGAGCATCAGGTTCTGCACCAGAGTATTCGCGGACCCTAGGTTGCTGACGTGGAGTTCCCGATGCGACACTACCAGCTTTCAGGCTACACCTACCTCCATTCGCCGCGACTGATGTAGGCTTTCTTATTAGTGTTAGATGCATTCGCCGCGAGCCTCTGTGCCGCCTATGTTGTTTTAGTCTAAGTACTAAACTCTGTGTACCGAACTCTGTGTACTGAACTCTATGCATGACCCCTTTTGTAAGTTATGCCGACTACTATGTAGTAGCTATCATGCTCCTTTCATTATGCATGTTTCATCATGAATGATTCTTGTCTTTGCAAATTTCTCAATGCTGAACTACCCCTGTTATATATTAGCAGGATGGTTAGACCAGGTGGTCGTGGTAGTGGTGGCAATGCCCCACCACCACCTGAGTACATGGCTGGTATGATCCAACAATTCGAACTGAACCGCCAATTCATGGAAAATATGATGGCTCAGTTTCCTCGCCCCAATATGGACCAGCAGCCAACCCCAGTAACTCTGCAGGATTTCATGCGCCTCAATCCAACTGTGTACCGCAGCTCAATTCAGCCTCTGGATGCTGATGACTGGTTCCGTGACATCACCTATGAGATGGAGTCTGTCGATGTAGCCCCTGCCAGCTATGTCACCTTTGCTTCCTTCTTCCTGAAGGGACCTGCAGCTCAATGGTGGGACAGCCACAGACGTACTCTGCCAGCTGGAACAATCATCACCTGGCCAGACTTCCAAGCTGCTTTCCGTGCCCGCTTTATTCCTCAGGGAGTCATGGACCGGAAGAAGTGTGAGTTCCGCAACCTCACCCAAGGCAACAAAACTGTTGAAGCTTATCAGCGGGAGTTTCTGGTCTTGTCTCGCTATGCTGAAGAGGACATTGCAACTGATGCACGCAGACAGGAGAAGTTCCATGATGGCCTTCAAGCTGACATCAAGCTTGCACTTCTAGTGCATGACTTTGCTGATTTCGCCACCTTGGTGAACAAGGCCATCAATGTCGAAACTGGTCTGCAGGAATACCAGAGCTCTCACAGGCGCAACCGTGACACGGGCTCATCTTCGGGCCCGCCCTCATAGAAGCGTAAGATATGGATCCCGAACAGCATGTACCGTCCAAATGCATCTGCCCCAAGGCAGACCTATGCTGCACCTCGTCTGCCTCCACCACCATCTAGGCAGTCAAGACTTCCAGCTCCACCACCCCAAGCTCCTGTTCCCACTCCCAATAATGGCTTGTGCTTCAGGTGTGGTCAACCAGGACACCGTGCTAGAGAATGCAACCAGAACCAGAATCAACTGGCCCTTCCAGCAACTGGCCATGGAAGCAACCAGCCCCGCAGCAACAAGGCCAAGTCTTATGGTCGTGTTCATGCCAACCACGTTGATCTCAATGAAGCTCAAGACCAGCCTGCTACTGTGATGGGTACACTCCTCGTAAATTCAGTACCAGCATCCGTTTTATTTGATACAGGTGCATCACATTCATTCATGTCAGAAGATTTTGCATTCATGCATGGCATTAAAAGCGAAGACATGAATGCTTCACTATTAGTACACACCCCTGCGGGCCAATGTCGAACCTCCATGATTTGCAACGACGTCCCCGTTGAAATCGAAGGACTGGAATTTCTCGTCTCTCCTGTCGCACTGAAGTCTTGTAGCATTGATCTCATTCTGGGAATGAATTGGTTAAAAGCGCATACTGCTTCAATCATTTGCACCACTAAGACCGTCCATCTGCTACACCCTTCAGATGAAATAGTTACTTACCAAGCTCATCTGGTGCAAAATGCCGAGGCAAGGCTCTATGCATTGAATGCATTGAACGCTGCGCCACTCAAGGGCATTGAAAACATTCCCGTCGTGCGTGAATTCCTCGCCGTCTTTCCTGAAGAACATCCAGGGATTCCCCCTGCTAGAGCTGTCGAATTCATCATCGACTTGAAACCAGGTACCACTCCTATAGCCAAGCGACCCTACAAGATGCCGCCGCATGAACTCCTAGATCTTAAGGAGGAAATCGACAAATCTCTTCGCAAAGGATTCATTCACCCAAGTTGCTCTCCTTGGGGAGCACCTTCTCTCTTTGTCAAGAAGAAGGATGGGACAAACCGATTAGTTCAAGACTACGTCCTATAAACCAAGCTACCATTCAGAATAAATATCCTCTTCCTTGGATCAATGATCTGTATGATCAACTGGCGGGTTCATCAGTGTTCTCTAAGCTCGACTTGATGTTGGGTTACCACCAGATCCGTGTTCGCGAAGAGGATATCCCAAAGACCGCCTTCGTGACTCGATATGGTTCATACGAGTACACCGTCATGTCTTTCGGTTTAACCAATGCTCCAGCCACCTTCTCTCGTCTGATGAACTATATATTCATGGATTACCTCGACAAGTTCGTCGTGGTTTATTTGGATGATATCCTGGTATTTTCCAAGAACGAAGAGGAACATGCTGAACATCTTCGGCTTGTGCTGGAAAAGCTACGAGAGCATCAACTATATGCCAAGTTCTCCAAATGTGAATTCTGGCTACCCAAAGTAACCTATCTTGGCATGTCATCTCTAAGGATGGTATTGCCGTCAACCCTGAACGAGTCCAGGCTATCCTTGATTGGACTCCTCCCAAGAACGTTAAGCAAGTCAGAAGTTTTCTCGGTCTCGCCAGCTATTGCCGTCGATTCGTCGAGAACTTCTCCAAGATCGCCAGGCCTCTGACTAACCTGTTGCATAAGGGCGTCAAGTTCCAATGGACAGACAAATGTCAGGAAAGTTTCCAGGCACTCAAAGACAAGTTGACTTCTGCCCCAGTTCTAGCTCCACCTGATACTAAGGACTTCGTCATTTACTACGACGCTTCCCGTCAAGGATTAGGCTGTGTCCTAATGCAAGACCGCAAAGTGATTGCTTATGCCTCTCGGAAATTGCGCCCTCACGAAGAGAACTACCCAGTTCACGACCTCAAACTTGCTGCTGTCATTCAAGCGCTGAAGCAGTGGCGACATTACCTTCTCGGTAATCGTTGCAAGATCTTCACTGACCACCAAAGTCTGAAGTATCTATTTACTCAGCCAGACCTGAACCTCCGTCAGCAGAGATGGATGGAGCTTGTTGCAGACTTTGACTTGGGTATTTCCTATACGCCAGGCAAGGCTAATGTAATGGCTGATGCCTTGAGCTGCAAGTCTTACTGCAACCACCTCCAGGTTCACAAAGTTCAGCCCTCGCTTGTTGAAGAATTCAGGAAGCTGAACCTCCATATTGTTCCTCCGGGTGCACTCGCTCCCCCTCCTAAGGAGTTTCGCAAGATGAACCTCCGTGTTGTTTCCCAGGGTTCCCTCAATACCCTGGCCATCGAACCAGATCTCTTGGACTCCATCAAGAGAATACAGGGATACGACTCTGAAGCCCACAAGATTAAGCGCTACCTTGCAGAAGGAAAGCCCTCATTCTTCACTATTGCTGAAGATGGCACTTTGTACTTCAAGGGCCGCCTAGTGGTGCCATGTGTAGAGAAAAACCTGGATATGACTCAGGAAGTTATGAAAGAAGCTCATGATACGCCTCTATGTATCCATCCTGTTAGTACAAAGATGTACCAAGACATCCGTCAGAGATTCTGGTGGTCTAATATGAAGCAAGACATTGCTCATTATGTTGCTGAGTGTGACGTTTGCCGTCGTATCAAAGCAGAACATCAAAGGCCTGCTGGAACTCTGCAACCTATCTCTATTCCTGAATGGAAATGGGACCTTGTTGAGATGGACTTCGTCACTGGATTTCCCAAATCACAGAAAGGTAATGATGCTATTCTTGTCGTCATTGACCGGCTTTCCAAAGTTGCACATTTTCTGGCGGTCAAAGAAACGATCACTGCTAGTCAGCTGGCAATGCTCTATATGTCCAGGATTGTTTCACTCCACGGTATTCCATTGGTTATCAGCTCAGACCGTGGCAGCTTATTCACTTCAAGATTCTGGGCAAGTTTCCAAGAAGCTATGGGAACTCATCTGTCATTCAGTACTGCGTTTCATCCTCGGTCGCAAGGGCAAGTTGAACGCCTCAACCAAGTTCTCGAAGACATGCTTCGAGCTTGTGTTATTTCCTTCGGCAAGAGATGGGAGGAATCTCTCCCGTATGCTGAGTTCTCTTATAATAATAGCTATCAAGCTAGTCTGAAGATGGCCCCCTTCGAAGTGTTATATGGACGAAAGTGCCGAACCCCTTTGAACTGGTCAGAAACTGGGGAACGTCCACTCTTCGGTCCGGATATTATCCAACATGCCGAAGAACAAGTCCGCATTATTCGTGAGAATCTCAAGACTGCTCAGTCACGTCAGAAGAGTCAGTATGACCATCACCATAAAGACATGGTCTATCAACCTGGCGAAAAGGCTTATCTTCGAGTCACACCAATGAAGGGTGCTCACCGCTTCGGAATCAAGGGCAAACTAGCTCCTCGATATATTGGCCCATTCACTATTCTCGAAAGGCGTGGAAAAGTGGCATACCAACTGGAGCTTCCGCCGAACCTTTCTCAGGTTCACGATGTGTTCCATGTGTCACAGCTCCGCCGTTGCTTCAAGGACCCAATCCGAGCAGTGGATCATGAAGTGCTCGAATTGCAGCAGGACCTCTCCTATAAAGAGCATCCGGTCCGCATTCTCGACCAATCTGAACACCGCACACGTCAGAAGGCGATCAAGTTCCTCAAAGTCCAGTGGTCGCACCATTCTGCAGATGAAGCCACTTGGGAACGCGAGGATCGCCTGCGTGATGAATACCCCGCACTGTTTCCTTCTACCTCCTAAATCTCGGGACGAGATTTCTTGTAGTGGAGGAGTTTTGTAACGCCCGGATAATCAAGCTACGGTAATCCCACGCTAATGGTGCCACGTCACCACGGTTACTTTGCTAATCTACCGTTAGGTCAAACCGTTTGAAAATTCGAATTCAAATTAATGTCAACAATAAAAGTTTTTCAAAATTTTAAAACAAAAATGTTCGGGAGGTGCCATATTTTGCATAAGTAAATATGGTGTAATAAACACATTTTTATAAAATGCCTAGATAATTTAAAATGATTTAAAACAGAAAAGAAAATAAGTAAAAGAAAGAAAAAGTGAAAACAAAACAAAAGAAAAGCCCCCCTGGGCTTCGGCCCAGCTGATCACAGGCCCAACTGGGCCAAGCAACCAGGCCACCCGCCGGCCCACCCTGCCCCCTGCTTAACCACCCACTCCCCCCCACTCACCCACCGACACCCCCCCCCCCCGAAAATATCTTCCCCCCTCTCCCCCGATTGGATCGGGATCGAGAGGAGGAGGCCGCCGCTCGCCGCCCGACGCCGCCTCGCCCTCGCCGGCCTGCCTCCTCCTCCCCACCAGTCTGCCTCCTCCGTCGCCGTCGTCCTCGACTACCACCCCGACCCCCACTGCCCCGTTCCCTACAACCGCGGTGAGGACCGCGACCGCCCCTCTCCCTCACCCCGCGGTCACCACGCTCCGCCCGCGCGTCGCCGCACTTGCCCGCGGCCACTGCCCCTTTTGCCTCGTCCGCGCGCACGCGCCTCGCTCGAACGCCGCCATCCCTGTCCCCGCTTCGCCGTGACGCTTGCCGAGCACCGTCACCGTGCCCGCCGTCCAGCCCACACGCGCTCGCCCCGCTGCTACCTCCTGCCTCGTGCGGCGCAGCCACTGCAGCCCCGCGCCGCCCGGGCCTCGCCTCATCCCCTGCTCTCCCCGCTCCGGCGCCCGCCCGCTGCCGGCCCCACTCTCACCGTGGCCTGGCCCGGCCTCTCTGTGCTCTTGACCCCGCCTGGCCTCGTCGTCACGCCCGCCGTTCGCTCGCCGTCGCCGCCAACCGCGGCCCCGGCCGGTCGGCGCCCCGATCCGGCGCCCCGGTGCTCTGCCCGCCGCGCTAGGGTCAGCCCCGACGGGCGCCCACGTCCGTTACCACGCGCTCGCCCCGGTCGGCCTCCTGGGCCACTGCCGGGTGGGGCCCGATGCCCCTGGGCCACTGACGTAGGGGCCCCACACCCCTAAATCGAAAATAAAAAAAGAAATGAAAATGTAATTAATAAAATTAATTAATTATTAATTAGTTAATTAATTAATTAGTTAATTAATTAAGTTAATTAATCATGTTTAAATTAATCTAATTAATTAGTTAATTTAATTAAACAGAATTAATTAGCTAAACCCTAATTAAACTAAGCAGTGTGTGACATGGGGGACCCACACGTAGTTGACTGCTGACGTCAGCATGATGTCATGCTGACGTCATCTTCTACTATTCTGGATAATGTTGATTTAAAATGATTAAATAAATCCTAAAATGATTAAATTTTTAGAAAATCATATAAAATAATCCATATCTCGGATAAAAATACTTTCTACATGAAAGTTGCTTAGAACGACGAGACGAATCCGGATACGCAGCCCGTTCGTCTGCCACACATCCCTAACATATCGAACTCGCAACTTTCCGCCTCCGTTTCATCTATCCGAAAATGCGAAACATCGGGAATACTTTCCCGGATGTTCCCCCCCTTCGCCGGTACCACCTACTGCCGTGTTAGGGCACACCTAGCACCGCTCATTGTCATGTCACGCATCGTCATGCTTATGTTTGCATTGTATTTACTGTTTCTTCCCCCTCTTCTCTCCGGTAGACTACGAGACCGACGCTGCTGCTGCCCAGTTCGACTATGGAGTTGATGACCCCTCCTACTTGCCAGAGCAACCAGGCAAGCCCCCCTTGATCACCAGATATCGCCTATTCTTCTCTATACTTCTTGCATTAGAGTAGTGTAGCATGTTACTGCTTTCCGTTAATCCTATCCTGATGCATAGTCTGTCCTTGCTACTACTGTTGTTACCTTTACCTGCAATCCTACATGCTTAGTATAGGATGCTAGTTTTCCATCAGTGGCCCTACATTCTTGTTCGTCTGCTGTGCTATACTATCGGGCCGTGATCACTTGGGCGGTGATCACGGGTATATACTTATATAATCTATACATGACACCTGTGGTGACTAAAGTCGGGTCGGCTCGTAGGAGTACCCGCAAGTGGATCTTTGTGGCGGAGCGACATGGCAGGTTGGGACCACCTAGGCGAGAGGTGGGCCTGGCCCTGGACGGCGTTGCGGTTACTTCAAAATAACACGCTTAACGAGTTCTTGGTATTTGATCTGAGTCTGGCCATTTGGTCTATACACACTAACCAGCTACGCGGGAACAGTTATGGGCACTCGACGTCGTGGTATCAGCCGAAGCTCTTCTTGATGTCAGCGACGGAGCGGCGCGCGCCGGATTGGACTGGAACGCCTGCTAGGCTAGGTCTTCTTCCGGCCGCCCTCGCAACGTGCAGGTGTGCAATGGGCGATGGGCCCAGACCCCTGCGCGCATAGGATTTAGACCGGCGTGCTGACCTCTCTGTTGAGCCTAGGTGGGGCTGCGACGTGTTCATCTTCCGAGGCCGGGCATGACCCAGAAAAGTGTGTCCGGCCAAATGGGATCGGGCGTGTTGGGTTATGTGGTGCACCCCTGCAGGGAAATTTATCTATTCGAATAGCCGTGTCCCTCGGTAAAAGGACGACCCGGAGTTGTACCTTGACCTTATGACAACTAGAACTGGATACTTAATAAAACACACCCTTCCAAGTGCCAGATATAACCCGGTGATCGCTCTCTAACAGGGCGACGAGGAGGGGATCGCCGGGTAGGATTATGCTATGCGATGCTACTTGGTGAACTTACCATCTACTCTCTTCTACATGCAGCAAGATGGAGGTGGCCAGAAGCGTAGTCTTCGACAAGATTAGCTATCCCCCTCTTATTTTGGCATTCTGCAGTTCAGTCCACCGATATGGCCCTTACACATATACCCATGCATATGTAGTGTAGCTCCTTGCTTGCGAGTACTTTGGATGAGTACTCACGGTTGCTTTTCTCCCTCTTTTCCCCTTTCTATACCTGGTTGTCGCAACCAGATGCTGGAGTCCAGGAGCTAGAGATCCCGAGGATGATTCTACATGGAGTTCGGCTTCGAGGAGTAGTTAGGAGGTCCCAGGCAGGAGGCCTTGCCTTTTCGATCGTTGCTACTTTTGTGCTAGCCTTCTTAAGGCAACTTGTTTAACTTATGTCTGTACTCAAATATTGTTGCCTCCGCTGACTCGTCTATGATCGAGCACTTGTATTCGAGCCCTCGAGGCCCCTGGCTTGTATTATGATGCTTGTATGACTTATTTATGTTGTAGAGTTGTGTTGTGATATCTTCCCGTGAGTCCCTGATCTTGATCGTACACATTTGCATGCATGATTAGTGTACGATTGAATCGGGGGCGTCACATAGGGGGAGCCTGTCTATATTTTATAGATGTTGGGTTTGCTCATGATCATTGTATACCTTTATGTGCAAATCCTATATTGTCATCAATCCACCAAAAAGGGGGAGATTGTAAGGGCATATTTGTCCCTATGTGGTTTTCGTGATTGATGACAATGCTTTTGCGGACTAATCGTGTGTAGTGAGCATTTCATATATATGATGTCTAGGCACAAGACGATTCGGTGCCCCTCGGAACATATCGAAGAAGGCATTCCTCTACGTTTCTTTTCGTTGACTTGAGTCGTAGGAAAGCCGTACTATTACGAGGGGGTCTGCTTTGGAAAGGTTTGGGTGGAATCATCATGTACACGTCTGTTCCTTTCGCACCACCTTTCATTTGGCTCTTTGGAGCCACCACCGTTTGTCCGTGTCTCTGCAAAATGAAGGCTTCCTAGTGGTTGTTGTGTTGTGGCATGCGGTAGTACTGCTCAGTACCGCAGAGGCCCACCGTAGTACCGGCCAGGGACGCGGTAGTACCGCAGACCCTTGCGGTACTACCGCTCCCCGGGTGCGGTAGTACCGTGGCCTCGAGCCAGGTACAGCAGCACGAGTGGAAGAAGGAGCGGATGCAATTTTTTACATCCACGCCCTACGCAGTAGTACCGCCCCCGGGATGCGGTAGTACCGTGTCGGTTTTTTGCACAGATCGTAACTCAGCGGAAGTAGCCACGAACGTATTTTTATTCGTCCGTGCCTTCCCAGGTCAGACAAACCCTGCCTTGCGGTAGTACCGCAAGGGGGAGCAGTACTACCGCTCCGGCGGTTCTACCACTCTCTGCTTCAACGCAACATGGCTGGTCTAGCTCCTGCCGCGCAAGCGGTAGTACCGCAGTCCCCCTCGGTAGTACCGCAGGCCCTTGCGGTAGTACCTCATGTCGCGGGCTGGGTAAGTGGATAACGGTTGGATTTGTCCTATCACTATATAAGGGGAGTCTTCTTCTCCGAGTTGACCACCTCTTCCATCTCAAAAAGCTCCATTGTTGCTCTAAACTCCATTTTCGCCCGATCTCTCTCCCTAGCCAATCAAACTTGTTGATTCTCTAGGGATTGGTTGAGAAGGCCTCGATCTACACTTCCACCCAGAGAAATTTGATTCCCCCCACTAATCCCTTGCGGATCTTGTTTCTCCTAGGTGTTTGAGCACCCTAGACGGTTGAGGTCACCGCGGAGCCATAGTCCATTGTGGTGAAGCTTCGTGGTGTCATTGGGAACCTCCAATTAAGTTGTGGAGATTGCCCCAACCTTGTTTGTAAAGGTTCGTTCGCCGCCTCCAAGGGCACCAATAGTGGAATCACAACATCTCGCATTGTGTGAGGGCGTGAGGAGAATACGGTGGTCCTAGTGGCTTCTTGGGGAGCATTGTGCCTCCACACCGCTCCAACGGAGACGTACTTCCTCTCAAAGGGAAGGAACTTCGGTAACACATCCTCGTCTCCACTAGCTCCACTGTTGGTTATCTCTTACCTTTACTTGTGCAAGCTTATATTGTGTTGTATCCCTTGCTTGCTTGTTTGCTTGTTGTTGTTGCATCATATAGGTTACTCACCTAGTTGCATATCTAGATAACCTACTTTGATGCAAAGTTTAAATTGGTAAAGTAAAGCTAAAAATTGTTAGTTGCCTATTCACCCACCCCCCTCTAGTCAACTATATCGATCCTTTCAACGGGGTCGTTTCCGGCCTGTTCCCTCCATGGAGAAGATGATCGAACAATGGCAGAAGGAAGGGTGAAGGAAAATGGAGGAGGGAGGAAGAGCGTGCGACAGCGGTTCCAAATCGAGAGGGAAAGGCGAAGAGTCGATGGACGGTTGCCACGGTACACGAAGAGGTGCCCCGGCCTACATAGAAGTCCGTTCGAAAATTGTACAAAAGGACTCGTCGTCGTCTCACTGACATGTTGGAACGGGACCACTTGTCAACGAAGAGGCTAGTGGGGAGCGGACGGTTGCCACAGAGGTCACACACTGATGACAAGGCCGTCCTGTCAGACCTAGCGCCCGCGCGGGATGGCTTCCGTCCCCCACACGAGCGAAGCCACTTTGCACCCCCACACGGTTGGTCCGCCATGCCGCTAGGCCAACTCCAGCGCGTGCAGCTCGGACGCGCGCTCGCTCAACCGCCTTTCCCTCGACGCCCCGGAGCTACCCAACCACGGCTACGTGTTTTGCACACCCGGCGGCCGGATTTGGAGCGGATCCGATCAGGCTTGAGCTCGCCCGGCTGTGGGAGGCCGCGTCGCGCCATGGACTGGCCGGGCATCGGGCCGGAAGGCCCCGGCAAGGCCGCAAGGCCGCCAGCAGGTACTGACTCCTCCTCTAGCCGCTAGGATCTACACCCTCAGTGGTCCGCCGGCAGATACATGAATGGCGGTCGGCCGGGCTCGGTGCTGGCCCAAAAGCTCGTCGGCGCACCGTTGCCACTCATTACGTGCGACTTATGCCCAAAGAAGGTCTTGCGCCGCGTGTCTACAATGCCGGAACATCCCGGATGGGTGTTCATCAAGTGCTCAACTAATGGGGTATGTGCTACTTTAGCTTCGGTTGTGCTCTCGGATTAGACTAGTTGTGCTAACTTAAAATTTTATTGTGTAGAATGGATGCAAGTTTTGGTATTTGGAAGAAGAGTACATCGATATATTGATAGAGCGCAATTTAGTAGATGTTCTAGAACTTTTAACTAGCATAGAGGCTAGAGATGAGACTAGTGCTCTTGTTGATAGAATAGAGGCTAGACATGAGACTAGATGCGAGGAAGCAACGTCTACTTCTTTACACTCGAATAAGAAATAAGCACGTCTAAACTAAGATGTATAAATAAGATGGTGTTGCATAATTCACATATATGATGCCTGGCTAAACAAGATGGCGTTGCATAATTCACATAAATGATGAATAAACTAAACAGATGGCATTCACACAAAGCATGTCTAAACTAAGCAGTTGACATATTTGATGTATAAATAAGTGATGCAAGGCATCATATGCATGATATAACCAACATCAGCATGCCAAGTTAGAGCGAAGACCTCAGGGGGTAAATAGGAATGGTCTTCTCCTTCTGAATCCCCCTCAGAACAGATATCTTCCTCTCGATTACAATCCGAAATGGGTGGAGGGGGGTTGCCTTTGCGCCTACCATGGAGCGACGTCTGCATGAAATTTTATTGCCACACAAGGCTCGTCTCTTTTGCTCTACATGTTCAGTTCCATTGTGTACAATAACTAACATGCATGGGAATAAAACATAGTGAGATTATGTAAGGAGTGCATGCAGAAATCCAGAGTGATGGTAGCAACCTGTGGATAGACCCAAAACCAATGATAGTAGGCAGATAATGGCTTCAGTTAAAAATACAGATAATGGCTTCTTTACTGTTTGTTTCCCACCCAACATGAAACTCGTAGTAGACACCAGAGATTGACCAGATAGTAGATAGATACTATTGATTGCGGCCCTGATATGTACCCCACAACCATTTAAAAACTCAAGTTTGACCATTAGTTTGGAGCTGAGTCTAATCGATGAACAGGACGATAAAGTAGAATGTAATATTAAGCGATGCATAACGTAAGCAGACACGAAAGAGTGCGACCTCTCTTGCGGACCCGTGTAGTCCTCGAGGTCATCTGCTCGGTTGATGATGGTAATGCAGTTGTCATGGCTGCCAGCGGCGGGGAAGAAGATCTGAGGCGGCGAAAGACAGTCTGGAGGCCGGATCCCAGCTGTGCTGGACCCTTCTGTCGTTGGAGCAGCTGAGCTTGGGTAGACGACGGCGCAGCAGGAGCGGGCCAAACCACACAAGGTTTTCTTTGACAACTATCTGTAAGAGAAGTAATTCTGTAAGGGCTCGTTTGAATTGGAGGATTCTAACAACGCAGGGATAGGAAATACACAGTAATAGGATAGGAATGCACGTGCAAAACCGAGAATTTAAAAACACAGGATTTCTGCCAATCTGGGTGTTTGGTTCACAAGAATTGGAAGATCACAGGATGCAAAGAAGCATGGTGAGATTAAGTCAAACCACAAGAAAATGTACGGTTATAATGCTATTATGCTACTATCTCTTAGTCTTGTCCTTCATGAATAGGAATTTGAAAAGGAGGACAAGTGGAAATTAAAATCCGTACGGTTTTTCTTTCAAGGAGACACTAAAGGAACAAATCTTACAGTTTTCCTTTGCTCCATTCCTTTGAACCAAATGCATGAATAGTAGTACCATAGGAAACTTTCCAATTCCTATGTTTATCCTTCACTTTTCCTTTCAAGCACTGGCGATTCTAGTAGGCAGGCTTGAGCAAGGAAAAGCTACACTCAAAAAATGTTTTTGTGCTACTTGCCTACTTCTACTACTTTGGACCCAGGCCACTGCCGTACTAGCTCAACTCCCAGGCCCATCGACAAATGCACAGCTCAAACACGCAGAGATAAATAATGATGGCGTTCAAGAGAGTCCATCATGGATAGCTAAGTTGCCTGGTACCTCGCTGCTTGTCATATAGTAGGAGAAACTAATCGTATTTCACGTTACTGCGTGTGCTCAGTGGACAATATATATAACATGTAGAGTAAAAAAGAGATGCAACGAGTGTACAACCTCTTTGGCGAAGCCATGTCGATCTCAGCGTGATTGGGTTGGTCGGTGAGGATGATCCGGCTGACTTAGCTGTCGGAGGTGGGGAAGAAGATCTTAGGCATCTTGAGATGGAGCCCGGGGTACTGCTCCGCTGTGATGGAGGGTTTCGTCGTTGGAGCAGCTCCGGTGAGTTGTACGACGCAGAGGCTGAAGCAGGACAGGAGAGACAACGTTAACCTGAGTGGAATTCTAATAGCATCTCCAATAGATGACGTAAAATACATAACCACAAAGTGCTAGATGTAAAATACATCAGCCACTCATCTCTGAACTTAACTATCGAAACTGAATTTAACTGTCGAAACTAAACTTAACTATCGAAACTGAATTTTGCTGTCGAAACTGAATTTTAGTGTCAAAACTGAACGCACTAGCTAGTAGCAGAAAAGCAGTAGCAGCAGCAGCACGTGCGAGAGCTGGTCGACTGAATTTTTCATCTCTGGGCAGTCGATTTTCCAGCCGTTGGATACAAAATCAAGGGCCTGCAGTGCAACTTCAACCTCCACCCCCTTGAGCCGCCAGCCACCACCGACCAAACCGCCGCCCTCCGCTGCCCGCGGCCGGCGGTGCGCCGCCCCGCCCGCCCCGAAACTACTCCCCACCGCTGGTTCGCCGCTGCCCCGGCCATCCCTCTAGGCCCCCCCTGCCGAGCTTTTTCTCCGGCATTCCCCACGCCACCGCCCCACCACCGCCCCCACCCTGAACCCTAAGATAGATACTGGGGTACCTCTCCGGCGAGCCCCCCTCCCCGCTGGGGCTGGTTCTTCCTTAACTCCAGCGATTCAGTCGACTGAAGTGTAGCTAAATCGGAGCAGCATCGCAAGCAAGAGCAAGAGGAGAGCAGTAGCGCGAGCAAGAGCAAGAGCAATAGCAAGAGCGGACCAAGCAGGGGACCGAGAGCAAGAGCAAAGCAGCAGCACGAGCGAGAGCTAAAGCAGCAGCAGCTCCTACTGATGTGGACGTCCCCACCGAGGGAGCGACGCCGTGGAGGAAGTGGCCGGCAACGCCGCCGTGGATGGAGCCGCACCATGTCGGCTCGGGACCGAGCGTTGGCAGCACTGTGAGATCGAATCAAGAAGAAAATGCTGCGATTAGTGTACAACCTCTTTGGTGGCGCCGATTAGACCTCAGCTTCATCCGAGGAAATGGTGATGATGATGCTCTTCCGGTGGTGCAGGTGAAGACAGCTGTGTGGGAATGGAGGTGGCGCAAAAGACGAGGGGAACGTCGAGGCTGCTCCTTGGAGGTGGAGGACGGGGTGGCTGAACCGGCGGGACGACGAGATCGACGACGGATCCTCATCTGGTACGGTCGATGAGGGACGTCGAGGTGTTGTTGTGGACAACATCGTCGGGGAAGAGGCTCCGGCTGGGTGGCGGACGGAGGAGCGTGTGGGGCGTCGCGGGTTTTCGCGGCCTCGGTGTACGAATGGGTGGGCGGATGGGATGGGAGTGGGGAACCATGGCTTAGGGACGCGCTTGTCCGAAATGTGGGGTAAGTTACGAAATTACCCCCATCGATTTGTGCGAGGCGGTTCTTTCGGTTCAGGGGTATCATGGGCATTTCGCGTGTCGGGATTTCACAGGAGGTGGGAGTTTTCGCGCGCGTTGTAATTTTGGAATAGCAAGGCGCGGGTTGAGATGGAGGGAGTTGTCGGAGCACAACGAGACGAAGATATATCTTAAATATTTCAGGGTAACAAGGCACGGGTTGAAATTTCCGGACAAGCCCAACATGTACTGTACCAAATCAATTCGCACTTCCGTTGACGAAAAAACAAAAAGAAATCAATTCGCAGCACACAAGAGAGTCTAGTCCCGTGTACTGTACCAAATCAATTCGCACTACAAATGTCATTCAAAACTTTGAATTCATGTTATGTTCAATTAAAATATTTCGTTACGTGTATAATGCATGCAACCTGCTACTCAAATGAACGTTTTAGTGCATTCCAAACGTATATACTACTGCTTCAATATGAACTAAATTTGAATTCGTTTCTCTATTTGAATAAGATCTACAATGATGATTGTTGTGAAGTCAAACCATTTGAATTCGTTTCTCTATTTTAATAAGATCTACAATCATCATTATTGTCAAGTTAAGCCAATGTTTGTGTATTATCGTCACAGCACACCACATGATTACTCTCGAGTTAGATGTGAACTATGTGTACTATATGAACTCGAACTCGATTTTTTGAATCCACTTTATGTTGATTTCAAATCACAGTACATATCAAGCTCTAGCTAGATCTGCATAATCTAAACCATGTCTCATATGTATAATGTGTTTATCACATAATGTATGGTGCCCCGCCCCCTACGCCTACAAGTATTTAGATGTGAGTTGCAAACACCACACATTACCACAAATTCAAATAAAATGTGAGATTGTTCGATATATAGTATTGTTTAGATTGTTTGATATTTAGTTGTAAGCTGCAAATGCCACACATGATCCCAAATTCAAATAAAATGTGAGATTGTTCGATATATAGTATGGTTTAGATTGTTCGACATTTAGGTATGAGTTGCAAACGCCATGCATTATCACATTATGGTATAACATGTGCAAAACCACAGCACGTGTATCACCGCTATATTCATGCATGCATATGTTTATAACACTATGATCTCCTATTCAAATATATGAATCCACTTTCATATCAAATTATGATCTTTGTTAGTCTCTTACACCCACACAATCCTCTAACCTTTGTAGCTAGCACTAACTTTCTCTCATGCATGCACACGCCCTCCTCGCCCTCCCCCTCCCTCAGCATTCTATCCATCGCGCACATTCATTTTTTTCTTTAGGTCGTTCTCCCACAGTCTCCACAACTCCTTTCCGACACACACCGATCGATAAACCTCTCCAGCGTCTGCCTACAACATACATACACACGCACCTTCCATCTCCTCCTTTCCGTGTCCATGCCTCGTGTCTCTCATACGGTCCCACACACGTGTAAACTCTCGCCCCTCTTTTCATCGATCTCACAACTGCACACTCCTCCCCCTATCTAGCTAGTAGCTCGTCCTCTCGCACCACCTCCTAGCTCCATTCTCTCTGTCTATCCGTCTCGCAGGGCCTTATTTTTGCCTCTAAGAAATGGATGTACACCGACCGATCTCCCACTATACATATAGCTAGCTAGGTCCTTAATTATAACTCGTTTTTCCCCACGCGTCGATCGATCTACCTCATTAGTTATGTCTCTCCCTTCCTCCGACAAACAACAATTGATCTACCGATCTAGTTAGGTTTGCTTAGCAAACACATGGTTCCCCTTCATAATCCATGCATGCGTCCCGACAGATCTATCACGCACAGGCACACACAGAAACACATCCCCACTATTATTGATAATATTGCAGTTCTACCCTCAGTTTGTCTAGTAGGCCTCTCAAACCATCTTCGAGAAGCAACTCCATCACCCATCCAGCACTCTACCCCTCTCCCTCCCTCTCTCTCTCTCTCTCTCTCTCTCTCTGTCCCAACCTATTTCCTGTCCTTCAGTTATGTATGGATGTCGACCCATCTCCCTCAAGACATAGCTGGGTCTTTCCTTCTCAACACATATACGAGTTGTTCTACCTCTTTAGTTAGGCCTCTGCCTCCCCCTCCCCCCCAACCCCCCCCCCCACACACACACACACCGATACATCAAGCGCTCTAGTCATGTCTCCCTGCCACACACAAACTTGCCCTGTGCCCTTTGACGTTTTGGTAGGTCAGTCGCCCTATATCTTTGACTTGCACACACACAATTTCGATGGCTCTCTTCATCCATCTCGCACCCACCCACTTGATCCTCTCTTCGACTCTATCGATATCTATGACCCCTCCCTCTCTTGTCATGGATCGCCCCCTCTGTCCCTCTCTATATGATATGGATATGCCTCTATTTCACACACATTGCATGCAAAATTTTGTTTGAGATGTCATCGACACATATTCCCACAAATACATTCACGAAATCACCACCACCCCCCCTAAAACAAAAAACACTCACGAACGCACACGCCATATGTCTAGGTTCGTATCTCTCTTACACACACCCACGTAGGTGGGGAACGTGCACGAAGAAAAGAGGTGCACGTACTCCTGTCTCTTTCCCAACCACACACGCGCGGGTAAACGGTGGAGCTCATTTCTGTACGAAAAGGCAGCCCACATGGTAATTTGACACGTGTATTGGTTGTCCACTTGATGGAGGATCGTCTACCACGGGTGAACAAACAAATTACGACTTGACGCGTTATGTTAAAAAAGAGGCAAACCATGTGGGGCCTACCTTAGAGGCAAGGCTCTATACACTGGAGTACTTTTGATGTGTCCCGTCAACTCGCAGAACGAGGAGAAGCTTTCTTAGTACGCCGTCTCCCCCACCCACAGGTGTGGTGGCTCGCAGGATGAGGTGCAGCTTGCTTACTACTTACTAGTACGCCTTACGCCCGCTCCCTCGCCCATGCGCGCGGTGGCTCGCAGGATGAGGAGAAATTTTTACTACTCCCTCCGTTTACTCCTCGTCCCTACCTTGGTTAGAGAGATTATCATATTGTTTGGAATATATGTCCTCTAGTAGATTTCAATATGAACTACTAGTACATACTCCAAATACTGACGTATATAGATGTATTTTAGAGTGTAGATTCACTCATTTTGCTTCGTATGTAGTCCATATTGAAAGGGACGTAATAGTACGCACTCTCCCTCGCCCCTCGACCCTCGCCCACGTGGTGGACGTGCAGCAATTCATTCGGTTTCATATAGCTAGAACGATATATACTGCAGTACCATTATTGCTCGACTTCCCGAAGAGGCGAAGAGCCAATCACAAGGTTAATATTTTGGAGATGCCAAGTGCAAGGTTTATAGGAGAACGAGTAATAGGTGCCACGTCATTTATAAATAAACTTTTTTTCATCAGTGGCACGTACGCAATATAAATAGGTTCATATGGAGAGAAAAGGATACCTCTCCACTATATACATAGGCAGGACGAGCCTACACGGTTCCTTGTTGGGGTTGCTCTCTTCAGTGTTCACACCCTCTCGCACAAAACGACTGTGGCCACATCTCTAACATCCCGGCGGATCACGTCCACCGGGGGAAGGGGTGGATGCTTAGTGTAGATGCGGTCGCCGTCAACGACGGTGAAAACCCACTGTCGGCACGTCCCGATCAGGGGTCCCCGCCATTCTCTCTCACAAAGCCGGTGAGGTTGCCTTCGTCCATTGCTCACTACCGCGATGTGGGCAGTTGCCTCCTCCCGCCGCCCTCCTCTAGGTTGAGCTACGTCCCGACATCCCTCAGGCACAACTCCCTTTACAGCCGGCTTGCACCACTGCTCCAGCTGCCCACATCACTCCATGTGGATATTTCTCTACTTCTTTGCCCCGCACATACCTCTACTGGCTTCTACGTACTGTATTTGTGATGAGTTTATGTCTCATCAACTAGTCCAAGTAATCTTATTCTAATCACGCTTCTTCAATTTCTTTGCCACAGGGATGCTCATCTCGATTTTGGTGAAACTGCACAAAATGATCCGATGGTCAAAGGGTTGCAAACTTCATTTCTTCGGAAGCTCCAACGTTGCTAGCAAATTAAAGCCTGGTTAGGGTTTATGGTTCAAGGGCTAGGGACTGCATGGATCTTTTTTTCTTTAGCTGTCTCTGTTCCAAAATAAGTGTCAACTTTAGTAGTAGTACAACTTTGCACTAAAGTTTGCATAAAGTTGAGACACTTATTTTGGAACGGAGGGAGTACATATTGGCTATGATCTGTCAATCATTGAGATGCAATAGCATGCATGTTAGTCTCCTTTGTATTTGATGAAATGTTGCAACGGGCAACCTTGGACGCAAGATACATGAAACAGAAGCTGGAAGCTTCATAGCATTGTACAAATTTATCTCGCTGATAAATTACAGTACGTACTATACTAGTACTATGTAAAGAGTTAGGTGTCGCACGGTGTCCAGAAAATATGGTGATAGTGTGAGGTGGGCCATGTAATCACTGAGCCTGCGTGTTTTCACTGCTCTCGCACTCCTCCACTGAGAATGGAGAAAATTGTAATCTAGTAGTACCTCCTTTCGCCGAAAGTGTGGGACATCCAGCAGTCCTACCACCTCAGTAATAATGACCAATGAGCCGTCAAATCACATAGACCCAGCAGTAAGTTGGACGAACGAAGCAACCATCACTCTTGAATCCGCTTCTCCCTTCAACGCAGGCGCAAGTGAGAGGTCGCGTCCGCTATGCCCGGGCATGAATGCGGCACCGATTCTTTGGAGCGGCGCTGACCTCTTTGGGCGGGAAGCGCGCGCGGGCGATGGAGGGGCTTTGGGTGGGCCAGGCTGGTCAGGAGCGGGCCTGGCAGCTGTCCCGCCTGTCCCGAACGGACGCCCGGAAACGAGAGGATGCACCGACTCTCGCGGCTAAATCGTACACTACACACCATCTCTCTGTAGGAGTAGGTCGATGTGTCGCTCTCTCTAACACACACATGCTGTTAAACACACACACACACACACACACACACACACGCTGAGGTAAAATGAGTCTATATCTCAATTAATGAAGACTTGCATGTTACCATCCATATGTTACTACCTACCATGAAAGTAGTAACATAGACTAGTAACATATGCATGTTACTAGTCCAAGTTACTCACCACCATGACCAGCCTAGCAATGTAACCCAACGCTCCTTACTCTGCCTTGTTATCTCCCCCGGAAACCCAATGCATGGAGCGCAACTACGCGTTGATGCATGCGAGTTAATACGTGGCCCTGCATGGTTGCTAAAACGACATCTCTTAGTTGTTGTGATTAATTGTTGCGTTTAGAGACAAAAATCAGGGCTTTGATTGGAGGAAGGACCGGTCAAGTTTCTCCTTCTCCTCCAATCTGCTTGCACCTTGTTTCGAAAAAAAAATCTGCTTGCACCTTGGTCCCGCTGCACCTTCTAACGTGACTTATTACACCTAGACGGAGGGAGTAGTACGAGATACGGTGGCACATTGACTTAGGTCGAATACAAGTGCCAAAAATTGTGTGCATGTTATAATACAGATTCACTTAAAATAGTACGTGAGCGAACAGAGGGATCAATTGGACAGTGTTCACGAGCAGTAGCGAGATGTGTGAGGTAAGATACACCGCTCGCGCTTTTAGTTTTTCTTATTAATTTGTTTGTTTCACCCTCTGACTGGTGGGACCCAACGTACTACGTGGAGAAAAGTAAGGTGACTAAGGCTGCATTATTTCTGTACTACCAACATTGCTATAAATCCCAAAAGACCTTACCACCAAAGCCACATGACACAATTATGATTTAAATCCCAATGACTCCCACGCAAAAAAACACGGCATGCTTGTCACACAAATGCAGGAATGTATTAAAGGTTATTTTCCTCTCGTTAAACATAACATGGGGGTGGTGTAGCTGGTTAGCCTATTTGCTCATCAAACTTGAGGTCTCGGGTTCGATAACTACACTTGAGCATAATTTTGTTTTTGTTCGACTTCTTTCTTCCACCCAATGACAGGTAGGCCCCGCATGACAGAGACAGAAAGTGATCTGGGGCGGTGCCAGGAGGATTCTTTAACTGGTCAAAATGGATGGATACGGAGCTATACGATCTCGTAGTGATTGTATAATCACCTCATCACGTATACGCTACAGCCTCGGCGCTTGTTTTCTAGGGTTTGCACTCTTCACACTCTCTCTCTCTCTCTCCAGTATATATATACACGCTGGAGCCTCAGCGCTTGTAGTTGCTCTCTTCACACTCTCCCACCCTCTCCAGATCTAAACAAGACTTTGTTGGCCTCTCTCTCTCCCCTCACTGCTGGTCAAAGAGCCGGCAGGATCCGTCCGCCGGGAAGGGAAGGAGGCTTAACGCTGTCGCCGTCGGCGAGGAAGGGAATCCACTACCAGCGTAGCTGTTCTCTTTCACCCAACGACGGCGCGGGAGGGCCTCCGACCCCTTCTTCCTCGCCGCCGTACATAGTGTGGGCCGAACGGCTTCCGGTCGCCCACTGAACCCCACCTCAAGAACCTTAAGGTATAATTTACTTATTCCACATGCGTTGCTCTAGCTGCATGTGGGCTTTTTCCGCTTCTCCACTCGAATCTAGGTGTTGGATCAAACAGGAAAGTTGTGGGGAAAGTTGTATAGCATGAATCTAGGACGTGGTTCAAAGAGGAAAGGAAGGGGGAAAGTACTAGTACAGACTGGCTATCCAGCACCTACGCTGGTCGAAAAGGGGAAACAATGACAAACGCAGTATGCACATCTGTAATGAACTGATCTTTTGTTTTGGGAGACAAGGTTGTAGAGTTTGAGCGGGACTAGATTTGCTGCGCTCACATAGGGAAAGGTGTCTAAAGATAACAAAACTGGGACCAACACAAATATGCTCCTTGGTTGTTTTTGTTCTTTGTTGCAACAGACTGTGCATCACCTCTTTATACATCGGTAGATGCACATGGTGCTGGTGCGTCCATTGTCCCGTGCAACTCTTTAGCTGTTGTTAATCTAAGGCCCTGTTTGGTTAAAAACTCCCTAGTCCCTACCTGCTTGGTTCCATGGACTAAACATGGACTAGAGGTTATTAAATGACATGCTAAAAGACCATGTTACCCCTAGTAATGAACTAATAGAGACAAGCTGCGATGCGGGGTAGGGGCAACTGTTGGAAAAAGTCCCAAAAAGACTCTCCCTCGGGGTCTTCTTTCTTTAGTCCCTAAAAGTCCCTCCTGTTTGGTTTAGATGGGACTGACACGGACTTTTGTTAGTCCCTACACCAAAATGTCCCTGTAAACAAACACCCTCTAATAATGCCGCTGGAAAACTGATGCAATGCCACAGTTAAAAGCAAATTACATGTTTAATGAATTTTATTGTTAATATATTCTCTCTGTTAATATTAATCAATGCCACCGTTTGAGAAATGCTAATGTCTTGCTTTCTTTCCCATTTAGATAAGTTAGATGCTTCTTTTTGTTGGCTTATGTCTCATCCACCGTTATTGACCACTAGTTGTTTCCTTTGCACCTCTGTGTAAACAGGGTTATCAACTTCACCTCGTTGCTATTGTGACCTTTTGTTGCACTACACAAAACACTTTTGTTTTAAGAGTGTGTTGTGCAGTTCAACCAAAATGTCGCACCGACAACGTTGCTTGATTGCTTGATCTTAGTGGAACTGCATAAGAGGAGATCTTACTTCCTATCCGTGTTGGCAAATTTGGTTCAGATCTTCTTCTTGTGAGTTGTTTGAATTCCGTGTCATGAGAGGTTAGTACTAGCCTTCTTTCACATGATTGTGCAGTGTGCTTTCTTATGTTGTGCTACTTGTACGCTAATGTTGCTTGCTTTTAGGGAACTGCACAAATGGAGACAAGACTTCCAATCTGTATGTGTACCGTAATATCCCATTGAGGTAAGATAAGGATATTTCACAACTTTTGGCCTGTATTTTGCCACTTTCATCTGAAAATTAACGTCGTTGTTTAGTGCTATACTTGTGCTCCCTAATTGACATGCCAAATCTTACATTGAAGGCGAAGCTTGTCTGTTATTGAACCAAGTGATGAAGGGGAAGAACAAGCGGAAGAAAAACAAAAATCTGCTCCCGGTGCTGTAATGAAGCACTGGAACTGTGATGACACAAGTAATGATATAGTTTTGCTAATTTATTGCTATGGATGGAACGAGCAATTGTTTTGCCACTAATTTGATGCCACTCTTAATGTTATATGTAATTATCTCTACATGTGCAAACAGGGATCTTCTTTGAAGATACCATATATTTTAGTGGAACTGCACAAGAAGATGTTGGAAACATTAAACAAATCGAGGAGTATATAGTAAGCATGGCAACCACAGTAGATAACAACAGATGTTTCCGGAGAAGTGCTTGATCTGTATGCTCTACACAATAAGCCTCCTGACAAAGGTTGGTACTCGCCCACGGATTTCATCCATATGATTGAGCTTTGTCATCTCTATTGGTGTTGTGCTACTGTTTAGATACTGTCATGAGAAAGTGGTATTGTCTTTGAGAAGTGCTTCATCTGTTTTGTTTTAAATATTTCCTTTCCTTTTTTTCCAGCAAACACGGATGCTAGCATTTAGTTGTCCTCTTGTCTTTGCACAACAGGATCATCCTCCTCTGAAGAAGAATATGGAGTACGTGAAGTGCCTAGTTCCGATTATGCCAAGATAAAGAAGCCAAGCCTCTCTTCTTAAGAAGGGAGAAGTTGAAGGATGGTTACATTATTGCCCAGAAGAACAAACTAACTTCATCTCAGAAGGACTCACGGATCTGCATCTTTGTTGCTGTGATGGCCAGTACAATGTTGTTTTATGATTCCTTCCGGTGAGTTCCATTTTTTTAAATGTGTGCTCTGCATGGATCATGTACATTGACTGTTTAAACTGTCAATTCATAGTACAGTTTGCTTTACACTAATGACTTTTTTTGTATTTATGCAAATAGGGGTGCTCAGCTTGATTTCAATGGGAACTGCACAAAATGTTCACGAATACATCGAATATTCTCGAATCATTCATTTCCACCACAAGAAAGGAGGTCCGATATGTTCAAGGCGTTGCAACATATAAAGGCGAAATCATACAAGCTACGCACTAATTTGGTTGATTTTGGTGGAACTGCACAAAAAGAACAACTGGTTTATTTAGCACGAGGTGCCATGTCAATGTCCTTGGAATGGGACAACCTTGTCAAATTTAGCTCATTGATGTTAGCAAGAAGACATGCGTTTCATATTTTCGAATGGGATGCCCTTTGCTGTTAGCAGCATCTATCGATTTTTCTTTATGCTTTAGTTGTGAAGTAAATATTGGCTCTGACATGTGAATCGCTGAGATGCATAATCATCAATTGTTTTGAATGTTCTCTATGACTTGCCAGGCCTGTGTGTTGATTGCAATGTACAGGAACGCTAAATTTTGTACTCCCTCTGTTCCTTTTACTTTGCATATTAGATTTCTTTGTCAGTTGATTTTACATTGTGAATGTTGATACTTTTTTCTGTAAGATTGGTCAAAGTAGAGATACTTTGAGTTCAGACAAAACTTATATGCAGACTAAAAAGGACCAGAGGGAGTACATGTGAAACTGCTGCAAATGAGGTGATCACCCTGGGAATAATGCTAGTACGTATTGTTTTGCATGTTCATCCAATGCCAGTGATACAAGAATTCAAACAAATCAAACTAAATTCATTCATACACTGCCGGATTTCATATAAACATGCTGGATTTCATTACATTTCATACATTCTTCAACTAAAAAGGGGTGCGCTGGAGGTATAATTAATTAACTGTAGCACCCGTGTCCGGCTGAGCCGAACAGAAGCTTCTTCTCCAGCGGACTGAGCTTCAGTGACATAACAGCAGGTGCAGTTGCGTCACTTACATGTGGGCCAGATGCCTCTTGGGCCCACATGCCAGTGACCCAACCGCACCTGCAGTTAAGTAACTGAAGCAGCGTCTTTCTCCAACATAGCTCTCCGACTCCACGTCGCCGCCAAGAAGCTAATCGGCCGTCAATGGTTAACCCGCCTAGCTTGGCTTCAACCGGAGGGTAGCAGCGGTGGCCTTACTTGGACCCGAGCGGTAGCGACCTACCGTGTTCTACTCTTCCTCGTTTTTTGTGTGGCGCGGCCTCGTTGGCAGCGGGCGGGACCTTGACGGAGCCGACGATGTCCTCTATCTCGTTGCCGGCTGGGCGGCGCCACGTGGAGCAGGGGAAATCCTCCCCCTCGTTGTCGGCAGGGTGGGGCCTCGGCTGAGCCGGCAATGTCCTCTGCCTCGTTGTTGGCGGGGCGGGGCCTCGGCGGAGCCGGCGGTGTCCTCTGCCTCGTTGTTGGCGCCGCGGGGCCTCGGCAGAGCAGGGCCTCGTCGACGCCAGTGGAGCGTGGACTCGTCGGAGCCGGCATTGTCCTCTGCCTCGTCCTCGGTCTCGCCAAACAGCGCCTCGCCCGCTTCATTGCCCTCTTTGTAGGCGGTCGCAGCCTCCGCCACCCGCATGCGGTACCGCCAGCGCTCGAGGCGGCCCTCGCGGGCGGATCGGTACGAGTCGAGCAGCGCCTCCTGCTCCACCCGCTCCGCGGCGATCTGCTCCGCCGCCTGCAGGTGCTCCTGGAGGAGATGGTGGTTGTAGGCGGCGTCGGCCAGCGCCTCCCGGAACTGCTCCTAACGCTTCTGCCTCACCGTCTCCATGTATTGGGCACGGGCCTCGCCGATGGTCATGGTGCAATGCACCGGCGAGGATGGCACGCAGGAGGGGGTTTGTGCCGGATCGTCGACTACCATGTTCTCCATTGAGACGTCGTCGTCCTCCGGCTGCCTGCTGGCCAGCTAGTCGGCAGAAATGGGTGCCATCTCCTTGTGGTCCGTCGTCCGCCCGTCCCGAAGAGCGCTGGAGCGCGAGGAAGCCATGGTGGGAGTAGTGGTGTGGACAGGAAAAAGGGAACAGAGGCGGATGACTACGGCTATGGCCGGCGCAGAAGTTTATATAGCAATGGTGGGCGGCGGAGGGATGGACGTGTGGCGTCGGAGTAGCCGCCTCGGCAATCACGTATCATTAATGTGGGCAGCAAACGGACGGACGGACGGCACTTGTGTCATTTGAAGGTGGAGCAATCACCTGCACCGGGAAGCGGGGCGGTCGGCGCTGACCATTTCGGGCGGAAAGCGCGTGCGGGCGAGGGAGGCGGTCTGGGTGGGCCAGGGCAGTCAGACTCGTGCTTGGCAGCGGGTTGGTCCAGCAGCCGGGTCATGCTGGCTCGCCAGCGAGCTCGCCGAGCTAAGCGACGACAATCATACGATGGACATAGCTTCCAACCAGGAGCCGGCGCCACTGTCCAAGCCGGTTTATGCCGTGTTCACCATAGAGCAAGTGCGGCCCACTTCGACGCCCTAATGGCGGAAGAGCTACCAGCACAGGAGGACCTGTGCTGCAACCTTCGTCTCCTCAACGAGCACCGGTCAACAAGGGAATGACAATGCCATCGCGGACATGTGGCCCTATGATCCTGGCTTCCCGAATGAGCAACGGGCACTGTATCAGACCATCCGTAGGGCCCGCGAGGCCCTCTCCGTCGTCCTTCGAGTTGTTGCGCTCACCGTGGCACCACCGTCTCGCGTTGTCAACATGGTCAACGGCATGAGGAATAAGGAGATGACTTTACTTGGAGAGGATGACAGTGGGGACCCACCAAGGCCATAGCCGCACGTACGCAAGTGCCTCCTTATTATATACAACTGTAATATTTTTTGCTTCCTCCTGGTTTCCTGACATCACTGTCCCACACCATTGTCAACCTATGTAGTCAATAAACGAGAGAATTGCACAAGGAGCGGCCGACAGCTGGGACCAAGCAGCTCGAGCAGTATTTGTCTTTTTGAGGTGTGCGCACTGCAGAGTTTTTCTTGAGCGGCGTTTTTGTTGTTGTTCAGAGGAGAGCAGGGTATTAACTGGGCGGGCTGTGGCCCGTCTAGCCCAGCCCGATATCCAGCCCAGATATTGATTTTTTTCAAGCTGAAAATGTCTAGCCCAGCTATACTTTTTTTTGAGGAATACCCAGGCGAGGCCAACTTGTTATTCTCCGCCCCGCTGGGCTGCAAATCTTTCCTAGGAGGGATGCATTAGGCTTAACAACAAAATGTGCTTTAAGAAATAACAAATGGGATGTAATTATAAAAACTGGGCAGTAACTATAAAAAATGCACCAAACACATAATTACTTTATGAAATAATATTTTTGGATTTTGAAAATTTTAATTTCATTTATTGTTGCGCGCGCAATGTTTCGTTGGATTTTTACGTAATACAAATTTATATTGAAATTGTATTTAATCTGACTAGATATTTTGGGATAAAAATATTTCGGATCCCATCAAAATGTGGGAAATTTTATTGAATTCTGTTTTGAACGGTTGGTTAAAATTATTAATCATTGTCCTAGCTAGAAAATGGGCTGTACTTTTAACAAACTGTAAATGGGCTGTAGTAAATTCCATTGGAATTCAAAAATGGGTTGTACATTCTTACAAATCGCAAATGGGCTATAAGTTCTCTGCCACACACTTGTGGGCCTACTAAGTTGACGCGTATGCAAGGCTTTGTCAACTTATAGTCAACACACGGTTCTAGCAGCAGTGTCCGTCGGATGTCCATCCAACGGATGTCGTGCTTCTTCTTCAATCTCGGATATTCTAGCTTCAGCCGCCCAAAAAATGATTCCTCCCCCTGACATCTGCGTCGCACCGTTTTGGAGGCTGGCCTGTGGGCCTACTAAGTTGACGCGTACCAAGGGCTTTGTCAACTTAGTCAATATAAACGATTCTAGATGCAGTGACCGTACGATGTCCATCAAACGGCCGTTGTGATTCTTCAACCTCTAGTCTTCTTGCTCCAGCCGCCCAAAGCAGCGCAGGTCGTGCCGCCTGCTCCTGCCTCTCGTGGTTGGCTGTGCTGCCGCGGAGGCCTCGCCTCCCCTACCACTCCCACCGCTGGCCAGGCCCTGCGGCGACGGCATCCTCGCACCGCAGCCGAACCAGTTAACCCTCGTACTCCTCTCCGCGTCGGCATCCACTGTTGCGTCTTCCCCGGCTCCGTGTTGTCTCCTTCCTAGGCATCGCCGTCGTCCACCGCCTTGGTGCTCTCGGTGCGGCGTGGTCAATGTGGTCAATAACCGACTTCCATCGGAAGAGTACTGTATGTGGAGAAGCTGACAGCTGGGTCCACAGCTGCAGCAAGGAAGTGCCTCCTTATTACGCGGAAAATAATTATTCCTCCACCTGACAGCAGGGACCCACCGGACGGGCCACCGTATTTCGTGAAAAAACGTTTCCCCCTGACTGCTAGGACCCACCAGCTACATCTTCGCACGCAAGGAAGTGCGTCCATATTACGGGCAAAAAAATGATTCGCCCCCTGACTGCTGGGACCCACCAGCTACATCTTCGCACGCAAGGAAGTGCGTCCATATTACGGGCAAAAAAACAATTCGCCCCCTGACTGCTGGGACCCACCAGCTACATCTTCGCACGCAAGGAAGTGCCTGACAGTCGGGACCCACCCGGTCGAAGCGTACGTAGCGTTGTCATTCTGGTCGCGAACGTGTACGTACATACTGGTCGATCGGTCTGTCTGCAGGCTGCAGCGATGAACCGTGGCCGTGTAAGGAAGGGCACGTGTGGCAGTAGAGGCGCGCACGTAGCATGTACACGTACGTACATCGGCCAGGGTGCAAGAAAGTAAATACTGCCACGTACGTACATACGAGCGGGGTCTCGAACGCCTACTCGTGCATACGTACAGCTAGGGCTCGTGTACATGGTTGTGGCTGGGTCGGAACGAAGAAACTGCATCGTCGTCGTGTTCATGGGGAGGCAACGGAATGCGTCGTGTTCATCGGGAGGCAACGAAACGCGTGCTGTTCATCGGGAGCCAACCGGCTTGGACGGAACACGCGATGGAAACGAGGTCTGGTGTACCGCAGAACAAAGGAAACGGCCTTGTGTTCGACCGGCCACGGTGGAAACGGGATCCTGTTCATCGGGAGGGGTCTGGCGTATCGCAAAACGGAGGAAACGGACCTCCTATGGTGGAAACGGGGTCCTGTTGATCGGGAGGGGTGTGGCGTACCGCAAAACGGAGAAAACGGACTTGTGTTGGAGCGCTACGGTCGAAACGGGGGTCCTATTCATTGGGAGGGGTGTGGCGTACCGCAAAACGGGACTCCACGGGATACTGTTCATCTCCACCGTCGACCGCCTCCAGCCTCCACGGGCTCCTGTTCATCCACCGTCGACCTCCTCCAGCCTCCACCTGCGACTGTTCATCCAAGGGCTCCTGTTCATCCAGCCTCCACCGCGCGCTGCTCCTCCGGCTAATGTTCAACCAGCCCTCTCCACGGGGGTCCCGTTCAACCACCCCTCCACGGGCTACTGTTCATCCAGCCCTCCACCGGCTACTGTTCAACCAGCCCTCCACCGGCTACTGTTCAACCAGCCCTCCACGGGGTCCTGTTCATCCACCGGCTCGATCGATCGGGGTACTGTTCATCTAGCGCCAATAGCCTCTACTACCACGGGGGCCTGTTCATCCAACCCCCACCGGGAACTGTTCATCCAAACCCCCCAACAAACGCTCACTGTCCTGTTGGGGAACGTAGTAATTTCAAAAAAATTCCTACGCACACGCAAGATCATGGTGATGCATAGCAATGAGAGGGGAGAGTGTGTCCACGTACCCTCGTAGACCGAAAGCGGAAGCATTAGCACAACGCGGTTGATGTAGTCATACGTCTTCACGATCCGACCGATCAAGTACCGAACGCACGGCACCTCTGAGTTCTGCACACGTTCAACTCGATGACGCCCCTTGAACTCCGATCCAGTCGAGCTTTGAGGGATAGTTCCGTCAGCACGACGGCGTGGTGACGATGATGATGTTCTACCGACGAAGGGCTTCGCCTAAGCACCGCTACGATATTATCGAGGTGGATTATGGTGGAGGGGGGCACCGCACACAGCTAAGAGATCCAATAGATAAATTGTTGTGTCTATGGGGTGCCCCTTTCCTCCGTATATAAAGGGGGAGGAGAGGGCCAGCCAAGGGGAGGAGGCGCGCCCAAGGGGGGAGTCCTACTCCTTCCGGGAGTAGTTCTCCTCCTTTTCCTATTTGGAGAGGGAGAGGGAAGGAAGAGGAAGGAGGGAGGAAGGAAAGGGGGCTGGCCCCCTTCCCAATTCGGATTGGGCTTGGGGGCGCCCCCTCCCTTGTTCCTTTCCCCTCCTTTCCACTAAAGCCCATTAAGGCCCATATACCTACTGGGGGGTTCCAATAACCTCTCGGTGCTCCGGTATTATCCCGATCTCACCCGGAACCATTCCGGTATCCAAATATAGTCGTCCAATATATCGATCTTTACGTCTCGACCATTTTGAGACTCCTCGTCATGTCCTTGATCACATCCGGGATTCCGAACAACTTTCGGTACATCAAAACACATAAACTCATAATATAACCGTCATCAAACTTTAAGCGTGCGGACCCTACGGGTTCGAGAACTATGTAGACATCATCGAGACACGTCTCCGGTCAATAAACAATAGAGGAACCTGGATGCTCATATTGGCTCCCACATATTCTACGAAGATCTTTATCGGTCAAACCGCATAACAACATACGTTGTTCCCTTTGTCATCGGTATGTTACTTGCCCGAGATTCGATCGTTGGTATCTCAATACCTAGTTCAATCTCGTTACCGGCAAGTCTCTTTACTCGTTCAATAATACATCATCCCGCAACTAACTCATTAGTTACAATGCTTGCAATGCTTAAAGTGATGTGCATTACCGAGTGGGCCCAGAGATACCTCTCCGACAATCGGAGTGACAAATCCTAATCTCGAAATATGCCAACCCAACAAGTACCTTCGGAGACACCTGTAGAGCACCTTTATAATCACCCATTTACGTTGTGAAGTTTGGTAGCCCACAAAGTGTTCCTCTGGTAAACGGGTGTTGCATAATCTCATAGTCATAGGAACATGTATAAGTCATGAAGAAAGCAATAGCGGAATACTAAACGATCAAGTGCTAAGCTAACGGAATGGGTCAAGTCAATCACATCATTCTCTGAATGATGTGATCCCGTTAATCAAATGACAACTCATGTCAATGGCTAGGAAACATAACCATCTTTGATCAACGAGCTAGTCAAGTAGAGGCATACAAGTGACACTCTGTTTGTTTATGTATTCACACAAGTATTATGTTTCCGGTTAATACAATTTTAGCATGAATAATAAACATTTATCATGATATATGGAAATAAATAATAACTTTATTATTGCCTCTAGGGCATATTTCCTTCATGTTCATCCAGAGGCAGCATCGATCGGCTTCAGTTAGCAGCAGTAGCGAAGGAATCGCTCGATCGGGTTCAGTTAACAGCAAGGGAACGATCGTCGCTAGGGTATAGTAACGCGTAGCCTGCAGTGCAATCGCTCAGGTTCAGTTAGAGCCCAATGCCTCGCTCGGGTTCAGTTAGAGCCCAACGCCTCGCACCCACGCACGTACGTGTACGAGAGAAACGCGCATCGCTCGGCCCCCGACCACCCACCGTAATCGGGAACTCCCCGATATTTTCCGCGCCCTCGCTTCTACCACGGTTTTTTCCGTCATGGACAGTGTCGTGCTTCTAAGACTGACAGTAGAATGGGGGGTAGGTATGAGGAGGCAAGATCCTAGCTACGGTGAAGTTGTACACACAAGATTTACGAGTTCAGGCCCTTCATGGTGGAAGTAACAGCCCTACGTCTCGGTGCTCGGGAGCTTGGTCGATTAGATTATGTGTGTGGAGTTACAGGGGGTGCGAACCCTTGTCCCTGAGGAGGGGGGTGGCTTATATAGAGTTTTCCAGACCCCTCCCGCCCTCAGTTACACAGGGTTTAAGGTACATAAAGATAGGGCATTACTAGTAACGCCAGCAATAAAGATACATGAATGACCATTAAGTCTACAGAGTAAACGCCCGACCGTTGCTGTACAGAATGACTTTAGATCTTCTGGACGTCGAGTGACTATTGCTATGGTCCAGTGAAATTGAATCTTCCGAGTGGAATGCTTCTGGTCGAGTGGATGATGTTATCCCTTGAATGCTTCTGACTTTAGGGTAATGTCCTTGGGGAGGGTGTCTAGGTCAGGCCTATGACCCTACTCTAGGTACATGTCGCCATCATTAGCCCCCAAAAGGTTCAGGGTTCGAGTGGAAAAAGGAGTTGAAGTTGGTTCCGATTCAGTTACATGCTGCGGAAGCGTTTTCCTTGGACTGATGAACCATGTGACAATTTTCACTTCATTTTCAGTCGCCTTGATCCATTCCAAAATAGTCGAGTGAACTTTGTTGATAAGCTTCGAGTGTTGATATGGAAGAAAAATCTTCGGTGTGATTGTCTGCTGCTCCCGGATCTTGCAGGATTCAAAATTTTGGGAAGCGCGCGGGACGGAGGAGGCCGCAGTAATCGGGATGGATTAGGCAGGGGCGCCTCAATCTCCGTGCCACCTATTTTGCCACATACCGAGCAAGCGACAGTTGCGGGATTTGACAGGATTGCCCGGGCCCAGCAGTCAGTCACTCTGAAATGACTCCATATAAGGCGTTGGGTTGGGGAATTTTGCATAGTGCGCCCGAATTTCTCCTTCTTCCTCCTCTGCTTCTCCACTGCTACCGCTTCCGCTCTCGATGTCGCCTCCGGCCTGTGCACCTCTTGCTGCGATGGCGAAGGACAAGACGGCGACGTTGGAGCGCGCAAAGAAGGGGCAGCGAAGGGGAAGGGGAAGAAGACCGGCAGGAGTGGGTCGTCCTCGAGATCCGCGTTGCCACGCGGCTGGTCAGGGCGACTGGATCCAGTCCACAATCGAGCTGGATGACTTGCAAGATCTGGCTGAGAGCGGGCTGATTGAGCATGGTTCCTGGAGGCTCCCGGGGGAGGAAATTGAGCCGCAGCCTCAGGATGGTGAGTGCGTCTTACTCGCCACTCACGTCGACCGCGGTTTTTCTTTGCCCCCACATCCCTTTTTCCGTGCTTTTCTGAACTTCTTCGGGGCTCAACTCCACCATTTCTCTCCCAACACAATCACGTACCTCGCCGCCTTTGTCTCCTTGTGTGAGAATTTCTTGGGCTGTCGACCGTACTAGGGTCTGTTTAAGCACATCTTCACATGCCGCTCGCAGACTGTGAAAAAAGCTAGCCCGAGTGACGAGAGAACCCAGGTGATTCAGATGTGTGGGGGCTTAGGTATCCAGATGAGGGGGAAGATTGCTTTTCCCGCGATGACTCTCCCTAACTCGGAGGGTGGTAGTTGACTTGGTTTTACTGCAAAGACAAGTCGACCCCAGGCCATCCGACTGGTCTCCCTCCCTTTTCGTTGGAACGAGTCCAGAAACCCACTTCTTTGAGAGTGACTCCAGCAAAGAAGGTGGAGGTGACCATGTTGATGGAGCGTGTAGTTCAGCGGATCCGTGAGGGTGTGACTGGTATGGATCTTGTCGAGGTATTCCTCAGTCGACGTATGCAGCCTCTCCAGGCTCGTGATCACTCAATGTGGATGTACTCGGGAATTTAAGATTCCACTCGGATCCATCCGGAGGACGTTGATGAGAAGACGGTGGCGCAATGGGTGCAAGGCATCACAGGAAACAAGGATAACCCCAGGGGGTCCCGAAGAGTTTTACCATTCGACGCCAACAACCAACCAGACCAGGTCTATTCTTTATTTTTGAGTGTTTTTCATTCTGACTTGCAGTTGTTTATTGAGTCGACCATCCTTTGTTCACCTCTTTTGCTTCGCAGATCTATATGGAGACATACTCAATACCGAACGGGGAGCAAGAGCAGTACCAGGAAGGAGAAGAAAGCGGACGCGAAAGCATGAATTGGCACTCTGATGGAGGAGAAGAGGAGGAGGAAAGCGAGGACTCGAGCAGTGGCGAAGAAATCGAATCACCACCTCGCAACGAAAGGCTTTCCAAGCATAAGCACGACCCAACAAGTATCCGTGGCAAAGTGGCTAAGCTGACTGGATAGACTTCCAAGCGCAGTCAGACCTCTTCCCCTGTGCCGACTGAGAAGGCTTCAAAGCAGGCCAAAGTTGCAGCATTGAAGTCTCGGAAGACCCTGCCCAACATCAAGATCGATGTCCTCGTCGCTTCTGCGTAAGTGTCTTGTTCTCACTTTTTGCTCAAGGACATGTGTTGTCGACTCTCTTCCTGATTTAACCGAGTGAATCTTGAAACTTGCAGTGCTGCTACCTCTAGGACTTCTGCTTACAGAGATGGTGATGAGGAAATGGAAGACGCGGTCACTTCCAACCCAGGTATGACTTTTGCAGTCTTTTCTTTACTTTCTCAGCCATTTTGTTGGTTGACTGAATTCTGGTGATTGATTCTTTTGCAGCTCCTCCCAATGTCATTGATCTTCCAGATGACGACGAGGATGTGCCGCTGAGGCCCATGGGAAGGAGAAGCAGGAAGACATCAACTGGCAAGGTGCCTCAGTCGATGCCAGTGACGGAACCGGTGATCCAGGAGACCGGCGATGCCAACCGGGCTTCTGTGACTTTTGCCGTACCATTGTCGAGTGCCCAGCCTTCAGCATCAACTGCACAGATTCCAGCCGATCCACCGTCTTCACTCTTCACTGCGCATCACGTCCCAGAGGACCAAGTGGGTGCCGCCAAGGAAGCTATACGCCAGGCAGGCATCATGATGGAGCAGATGAAAGTGGTTCGGGAGGCCAGTCAAGCTGCTTATGACGCCAGCTCAGCTCTCCAGAGCAACGTCCAGGTTGGTTGATTACCGACTGATCCTTTAACTTGTCGCTTGTTCTATTAGGATATGCTACCTGAAAACTTTCCTTGTGCATCTTTTCGTCAGTCTGCATTTTGCATTTGTACACTCACTGGGTGTTTAACTTACTGCTGAATAGTTTTGCTTCTTGGGTCGACTAGGTTGTGTCGATTGAGTCTTTGAATCCAGTGGGGCACGCTGAGTGCACCCACTGGGTGTAGTCCCCGAGACCATAGTTGACTGCGGGCAGTCGGCTATGGTCAGAGAATCAGAACTTTCTCACTCGGCATGGACGGACCATGTCGAGTGGAACCTGAACCAGTGGGGGCACGCTGAGTCCACCCACTGGGTGTAGTCCCCGAGACCATAGTCGAGTGCGGGCAGTCGACTGTGGTCTGAGAACAACTTTCCTCTCTTTTTTTACATTCGGCCTGGACGGACCATGTCGAGTGGAAACTGGACCAGTGGGGACACGCTAAGTGCACCCATTGGGAGTAGTCCCCGAGACTACTGTTGGATTTTCGATTCGGCAATAGTCTTAGAACTTGTTGAACTTGTCACTCTATTGTTTTGAAGTAACCAATCATCGCATCTGTCGACTAACCATCCTCTGATCACAGAAATCTTGTGAACTTGGAGCTCGTTTTGCTGACCTGGAGCAGAAGCAGATTCAGCTCAATCTCGATTTGGAGTTGGCCAAGACAAACTTGCAGAAGGCCAAGGATGAAGCCGTTGGTATGAAAACTTGTTGACTAATTCGTTCCTGACCCGAGTGTTATCTCCTTCTTCTGAACCGAGCGTTATTTTCTTAAGAAACAATGAACAAGGCTCTGGCGCAGAAGGATCTAGACCTTGCGGCCACGCAGAAAGCAACAGAAGAGAAAACTGCACTCGCCGACCAGAAGATGGCTTCAGTCGGTAAACTGGAGGAAGAGAACATCAAGCTGAAGGCTGCCCTTGATGAAGCCAGCAAGGAGGCGACTCGTCTGAAGAAGGACAAGAGGGCCCTGATCGACAAAGTAGAAGACATCGCCCGCAAGATAGACGAGCTGGAGAATTATCTGGGAGGACTTGCCAAGAAGTTATTCGTTATGCTTGAAGGTGCTTTCCTTCGTCCGACTGACTTGTTACTGTCGACTCGATATATAGCTATTGACTCATCGTTGTATTGCATGTGTAGAATTTTGCCAAAACTTCGAGGAAGAGACTGGGCGAATTGAGACAAGCTTGGACCCCATCCTCTCTCTTATTAAGGACGAAGCTGCCATGAACGTGCTCCGACTGGAATCTCGTGTCGCTGGTGTTGTCGACTATCTTGCTCGGCTGAAAGTTGCGGTGTCGCGAATCGACATAGCGCTCTGGCCAGGGGCGACACTCCAAAATGACCTCGACTCTCTGATGGTTCGACTCAGTGAGGTCCCTGGTCGAGTGCAGGAATGGAACAAGTCTTCTGCTTGATCCGGTGCTGACGTGGCTCTGTCTCTGGTTCGTGTCCACTGCAAGGAAGCCCGAGAAGAGAAGCTGGCAGTGATCAAGGTTGTCAATACCAAAAGGCACGACTTCCAATCTTTCATGGAAACCTTCATTGCTGTTGCCACTTGGATTGCTGATGGAATTGACCTGGACGAGTTCGTTGAACCTGTTAGCCCTCCTCCTGCGAAGTGAATAAACTTTATGCCTCGCCTTAAATTTGCCACGGTTTGCCGAGTGATTTTGTAATCGTTAAACTCCTTCGGGCCTAATGCCCGAGTACTTTAATTCGTGGTCTAGAACTTCGCGAGATTTATCTGACCTTGGTCTTTCTCTGAATATGCATGTGTTTGCCTTCGAGTGGAACTTGTTTCTTCACTCAAAATAGTCTTTGTATTTGTGATGCAGCTCCGAGGAGAAGGTAGCAGTCGGCCTGCACCTCGTCGTCCTTGTGGATCAGGACAGAGAGCACATTGTATTTATGGCGCAGCTCTGAGGAGAGGGTCGCGGTCGACCTGTACCTCGTCGTCCTTGCGGATCGGGATGGAGTGCACATTGTACTTATGGCGCAGCTCTGAGGAGAGGGTCGCAGTCGACCTGCACCTCTTCGTCCTTGCGGATCAGGATAGAGAGTATGGCCAAGTCCCCGAGCGAGAGGATCAGTCCTCACTCGGAACGTGTTTTATACTTAGGCGAGTACTGGACTGCAGCTAAGCCCCCGAGAGAGAGGGTTGCTCTTCACTCGGTGGGATTTTTCAAACTTAGGCGAGTACTGGACTACAGCTAAGCCCCCGAGTGAGAGGGTTGCTATTCACTCGGTGGGATTTTTCAAACTTAGGCGAGTACTGGACTGCAGCTAAGCCCCCGAGTGAGAGGGTTGCTCTTCACTCAGTGGGATTTTTCAAACTTAGGCGAGTACTGGACTGCAGCTAAGCCCCCGAGTGAGAGGGTTGCTCTTCACTCGGTGGGATTTTTCAAACATAGTCGAGTACTGGATTGCAGCTAAGCCCCCGAGTGAGAGGGTTGCTCTTCACTCGATGGGATTTTTCAAACTTAGGCGAGTACTGGACTGCAACTAAGCCCCCGAGTGAGAGGGTTACTCTTCACCCGGTGGGATTTTTCAAACTTAGGCGAGTACTGGACTGTAGCTAAGCCCCCGAGTGAGAGGGTTGCTCTTCACTCGGCGGGATTTTTCAAACTTAGGCGAGTGCGGGACTGCAGCTAAGCCCCCGAGTGAGAGTCTTGCTCTCCACTCGGTAGGATTTTTTTTAAACTTAGGCGAAACGGATTCGCAGCTAAGCCCCCGAGTGAGAGGCTTGCTCTTCACTCGGCAGGATTTTCTTTTTTGGAACTTAGGCGAAGCGGATTCGCAGCTAAGGCACCCACTGGGGATTTAGAACACATAAAAAAAGAATAACAATCATTTAGGAGACTGTAAAACTGTGTCTTTGATAATCAAACTAGGAGGTATTTCTTATTACATCTCAATAGTCTGAATGCTTCAGTATAAAAGGGATGGAGCAGCTCTGCATTCCAAGCGCGTGGCTCGTCTTTATTGTGCTCCACATTGTAGAGGCGATATGCTCCGTTGTGGAGCACTTTGGTGATGATGAAGGGGCCTTCCCAAGCAGGAGCGAGCTTGTGTGGTCTCTGCTGATCCACTCTAAGAACCAAGTCCCCCTCTTGAAATGCTCGACCTCTCACGTTTCTGGCATGGAATCGACGCAGGTCTTGCTGATAAATGGTCGACCAGATCAGGGCCATCTCTCTTTCCTCTTCCAGGAGATCAACTGCATCTTGCCGAGCCTATTCTGCTTCATCTTCTGAGAAAAGTTCAACTCGGGGTGCATCGTGAAGTAAGTCACTCGGAAGCATAGCTTCAGCCCCATAGACCAAGAAGAATGGAGTTCGACCGGTCGACCGATTAGGAGTTGTCCTCAATCCCCAAAACACTGATGGAAGTTCATCGACCCAAACGCATGCTGCATGCTTGAGGTCACGCATCAATCGGGGTTTCAACCCTTTGAGAATCAATTCGTTTGCTCTTTCAGCTTGCCCATTCGACTGGGGATGGGCGACTGAAGCATAGTCGACCCGAGTGCCCTGGGAAGCACAGAAGGCTCTGAACTCATCGGAACCAAAGTTTGACCCATTATCTGTGATGATGTTGTGTGGAACTCCGTATCTGAATGTTAACTCTCTGATGAAGCTGACAGCAGTACTTGCTTCGAGGTTTTTGATAGGCTTGGCTTCAATCCATTTGGTGAACTTGTCGACTGCTACGAGCACATGGGTGAAGCCACTCCTGCCAGTCCTCAGAGGGCCTACCATATCTAAACCCCAAACGGCAAACGGCCAGACGAGTGGAATGGTCTTCAAAGCTGAAGCAGGTTTGTGGGACATGTTGGAGTAGAACTGGCATCCCTCGCACTTGTCGACTATTTCTTTCGCCATCTCATTGGCATGTGGCCAATAAAACCCGGCTCGGTATGCTTTGGCCACGATGGTCCGGGAGGATGCATGGTGACCACTGGTCCCCGAGTGGATGTCATTAAGGATCACTCGACCTTCTTCTGGAGGAATGCACTTCTGAGCGACTCGGGTAACACTTTCTCTGTAAAGCTGTCCACCCATTACTGTGAAGGCTTTGTGTCGACGGACAATCTAACGAGCCTCTTCTTCTTCCTCCGGGAGTTCTTTCCTGAGAATATATGCAATATATGGCACCGTCCAATCAGGAATGACGACCAAAACTTCCATGATCAAGTCGACCACAGTTGGGATTTCAACTTCAGTCGGATCAGTAGGCCTCTTAGGCTACGGGGGCTCTTCTGTGAAGGGATCCTCTTGAACTGATGGCGTGTGAAGATGCTCCATGAATACATTACTGGGAATGGGCTCTCTCTTGGAACCTATCTTTGCCAAGTCATCGGCTGCTTGATTTTTCAGTCGGGGTATATAGTGAAGCTCTAATCCCTCAAACTTCTTTTCTAACTTCCTCACTGCATTACAATAGCCACTCATAGCCGGGCTCCTAATGTCCCACTCGTTCATTACTTGATTAACCACCAAATCTGAGTCGCCGTAGACCATTAGGCGACGGACGCCGAGTGAAATGGCCATACGCAACCCGTACAGAAGTGCTTCATATTCAGCTTCATTGTTGGAGGAATCAAAATGAATCTGGAGAACATAACTGAGCCTGTCTCCTCAGGGGGATACCAATACCACCCCAGCACCAGAACCATTCAACATCTTGGATCCATCAGAGAACATGGTCCAATGCTCTGAGTGAATCTGAGTCGGTTGTTGCTGCTCAACCCACTCGGCGAGGAAATCTGCTATTGCTTGGGACTTGATAGCTTTCTTTCCCTCAAACTTGATATCCAATGGAAGGAGTTCAATCGCCCACTTTGCCACTCGACCAGTTGCATCTCTGTTGTTCAGAATTTCTGACAATGGTGCATCCTGACAACTGTAATGGAATGATCTAAGAAATAATGTGCAACCTTCTTCGTGGTCATGTAAATTCCATAAACAAGTTTTTGATAATGCGGATATCTCTGCTTGGACGGAGTCAAGACTTCAGAAATATAGTACACTAGGCATTGAACTTTGTAGGCTTTTCCTTCTTCTTCGCGCTCGACCGTGAGTACTGTACTGACAACTTGTCCAGTGGCTGCAATATAAAGCAGTAAAGGCTCTTTGCTGATTGGGGCAGCGAGCACCGGCTGGGTGGAAAGCAGGGCCTTGAGCTCTGCAAACACTGCGTCAGCTTCAGGAGTCCACTCGAACTTATCAATTAGTCGGTAAAGAGGCAATACCTTTTCACCGAGGCGAGAGATGAATCGACTCAAGGCGGCCAAACAACCAGTAAGCTTCTGGATGTCATGCACACGCACAGGGTGTTTCATCCAGAGTATGGCACCAACTTTCTCTCGGTTCGCATCGATCCCTCGTTCGGAAACGAGGAAACCGAGTAACTTTCCACCTGGAACCCCGAATGTGCACTTCGACGGATTAAGCTTAATATCATACCTTCTCAGGTTGGCAAAGGTTTCAGCGAGGTCAGTCAGCAGGTCGGAACCTTTACGCGACTTGACCACAATGTCATCCATATATGCTTCCACATTCCGACTGATTTGAATGAGCAGGCACTTCTGAATCATCCTCATAAATGTGGCACCAGCGTTCTTGAGACCGAATGGCATGGTGACATAGCAAAAGCACCCGAATGGGGTGATGAAAGCTGTTTTTATTTCATTGGGTCCATACAGTCGGATCTGATGATACCCGGAATATGCGTCCAGAAAAGACAAACGCTCACACCCCGCAGTTGAGTCGACAATTTGGTCGATGCGGGGGAGAGGGAAATGATCTTTCGGGCAGGCCCGATTGACATGCTTGAAGTCAATACACATACCAAGTGAATCATCCTTCTTGGGGACCATGACAACATTGGCGAGCCACTCGGAGTGGTAAATCTCTCGGATGAACTCAGCTGCCAGAAGCCGAGCCATTTCCTCGCCAATTGCCTTTCTCTTCTGTGCGGCGGACCGTCGAAGATGCTGTTTGACTGGTTTTACTTTTGGGTCGACTCACAAACGGTGCTCAGCCAGTCCCCTGGGTACACCCGGCATGTCAGAAGGTTTCCATTCAAAGATGTCCCAGTTCTCACGGAGGAACTGGATGAGCGTTTCTTCCTATTTGCTGTCGAGTGATCTTGAGATATGAGTAGGAGCAGCATTAGGATCAGTCGGATGAATATGAACCGACTTTGTTTCACCGGACGACTGAAATGCAGAATCTGTGGCAGGCTTCTTGGCTCGCAACAAATCACTTAGATCTGCACTCTTCTGGTATTCTTGCATTTCAACTGCTGCCATTTGTGCATCGGCAATTTTTGAACCCTTCTGGAGGCACTCTTCTGCCTTCTGCCGATTGCCAGTGACCGTGATCACTCCTCTGGGACCAGGCATCTTCAATTTGAGGTACACGTAACATCGTCGAGCCATAAAACGTGCATATGCAGGCCTACCCAAAATAGCATGATAAGCACTCTGGAAATCCACTACTTCAAATGTCAACTTTTCCTTATGGTAATTCTTTGAATCACCGAAAACATGTCAAGAGTGATCTGGCCGAGTGATTCGGCTTTCTTTCCAGGGATAACGCCATGGAAACTCATGTTGCTCTCGCTAAGCTTGGACATCGGAACGCCCATCCCCTTCAAGGTTTCAGCGTAAAGAATATTCAGGCCGCTACCACCATCCATCAACACTTTGGTCAGTTAAGTGCCTCCAACAACTGGGTCGACTACCAACGCTTGCCTCCCTGGAGTGGCAACGCGTGCAGGATGATCAGATTGGTCGAATGTGATAGCTGTTTGTGACCACTTTAGGTATGTTGTCATTGCCGGAGCAACCATATTCACTTCTGTTTATCACTTTCAGTCGACTTTTGCTCTCAACATCAGCAAAAATCACCAGGGTGGAATTGACATTGGGAAAAGCGTCATCTTCCTCTTTGTCCTCATCCTTGTCTGACTCCTTTTCCTTTTCACTGGGCTACTTCTCTCAGAATTGCTGGATCAGGTGTCGATACTGTCGAGTGGTGTGTTTAGGATAAATCAGATTACCCTCTTCATCCTTCTTGGTGTGAATGTGACATGGAAAATCCAACACATCATTTCCTGCTTGGTCTTTCACTTCTTGGGGGTCCAGGGCCCCTTGGGTTTCCCTTTAAACTTTCCTTGGATCACTGCTGCCGTTTCACCACGTCCCGCAGGCTCAGCTTTACGCTTCTGTTTCCGATTGGAATTGCCTCCACCGATGTCCTGGCCGACTGGTTTGCTCTTTCCACTGCGGAGTCGATCTTCTTCTTCTCCGTTAGCATACCGAGTGGCTATTTCCATCATCCGAGTCAGAGACATATCCCCTATCCGACCGAATTTCAGGTTAAGCTCTCGATACCTAACGCCTTCCTTAAAAGCACAAACTGCTTGATGCTGAGATACATTTTCCACTATGTGATGCAAAGTGGTCCACCTCTGAATGTAATCTCTCAGAGTCTCATTCGGTTTTTGCATGCAATGCTGCAATTCTGTCAAACCTGCTGGCCGTTTGCAGGTACCCTCAAAAGTCCTGACAAACACTCGGGCAAGTTCTTCCCAACTGAATATACTGTCTGGGGTCAATTGATTTAGCCATGCTCTGGCCGAACCTTCTAGCATCAGAGGACGATGCTTCATGGCCACTTCATCATTGCCACCACCAATCTGCACAGCCAATCGGTAATCCTCAAGCCAAGTGTCAGGCTTGGACTCACCAGTGACCTTGCTGACTCCAGTCGCCAACCTGAAGTTGGGAGGAATCTCTACAGCCCGGATGGCTCTGCTGAAACACTCTGGGCGTGAGACATGAACTCTGCTGCCAGTCGGGCGATCTCTGTCAAGTCCTTCTCTGTGTGCTCTGTTCCTGTCGACCAGACATTGAAAAAGAATCGATCTCGCATCAAAGCCTGGCTCCCTTGGGTCGACTGGCAATCTCCGCTCACCATCGTGTGAGCACCTATCATCATGATGACAGGGCACATAGGACCCGCCCCTCGGAGGGGGTGTAGGCACTCGAGGCGGTTACCGTGGTCGAATCGATTATCTAACTGTTCATGATTCCGATCCCAGTACTGCTCTTGACGATGCCCACGTCCCTCTCGCCTCTGAGGCGATCTTGGGCTGTGGGCCGACTGGACTGTATCAGCCACCACAGATCTGCTATGAATTCTATCCCGCGACTGAGACACTACTGTGTTCTGCTCTCCTGCTGCCCGAAGTAAAGCCCGGATCTGCATCAAACCTCTTCCAGCCTCCGACCGGGAAGGCTGAATGGACTCTGCTATATAGGCTGCAGCTGTAAGATTCTGAATCGGAGTGTGGTATACCTGATGTTGAGGCGGGAAAAGTTGTCGCTGCCATCGACTGGACTCAGGGATCCACTGCCGAACACGCTCGTCGAATGCATGCTGAAGGTTCTCTAGACGAGTGCGCTCAGCCAAAGTGGCCAGGCGCACTGCCTCCAAGGCCCGAGCCTCGGAGGTCTCCCCGTCGATAGGCGTGTGAAGCGCTTCTTCGTTGCGGCGGCGAAGTTCCTCCCTCTGCTGCGAGGAAAGGGCTTCAGGATGATACTCCTCGTGAACATGTGATGGGTCGCCACCGTCGCCGCCGCCATCGCGAAGAAACCCGGGTGGGCTGTTTAGCGCATTGACCACCAAGACCTCCGCCGCAGGGTCGCTGCTGTCGCATTCGGAGAGGGTCTCGACGGAGCTAGTCGAACAGGCCGTAGAGAGATTCGTCGGGCTCGATTGCCGCAACTTCTGGGGTGGCCGACTGACGTGCCGCCGCGTGTTTCACCCACCGCTGAAGCCGCGACCTATCGGATCGCTTGCCTCGGTGAACAGCGGGGAGCAAGGACACCACGGGAGCCAACCGATACTGGGTCGACGGCTGCCGCAGAAGGACGCTGTGAACGCACGCGTGAAAGTGCGTCGCCCCACGGACGGGGAGCATCTCGACATCGAGGGGAGCTTCCAGGAGCCAGGCGGAGTCGTCGGCGACGAAGACGAGCATGCCGAGACGGATCTCGCAGCCCTCAGCCAATCCACCGCTAGAAACCATGATGATGGGAATCAAAAAAATCGCAACCTCACCAAAAAGTCGCTAAGACACCAGCCCCACGGTGGGCACCAACTGTCGTGGTTCTAAGACTGACAGTAGAATGGGGGGTAGGTATGAGGAGGCAAGATCCTAGCTATGGTAAAGTTGTACACACAAGATTTACGAGTTCAGGCCCTTCACGGTGGAAGTAACAGCCCTACGTCTCGGTGCTCGGGAGCTCGGTCGATTGGATTATGTGTGTGGAGTTACAGGGGTGCGAACCCTTGTCCCTGAGGAGGGGTGGCTTATATAGAGTTTGCTAGACCCCTCCCGCCCTCAGTTACACAGGGTTTAAGGTACATAAAGATAGGGCATTACTGGTAACGCCAACAATAAAGATACATGAATGACCATTAAGTCTATAGAGTAAACTCATGACCGTTGCTGTACAGAATGACTTTAGGTCTTCTGGACGTCGAGTGACTATTGCTATGGTCGAGTGAAATTGAATCTTCCGAGTGGAATGCTTCTGGTCGAGTGGATGATGTTATGCCTTGAATGCTTCTGACTTTAGGGTAATGTCCTTGGGGAGGGTGTCTAGGTCAGGCCTATGACCCTACCCTAGGTACATGTCGCCATTAGACGGCCCAAAGAATGTCATGCAGCTGCGTCTCCGACCCGCCCAGGACGAAAAGCCCATTTTCTGTCATGATTTTTTGTCATAGAAGTAGGAGCCCACCACATCTATGATGATACCGGGTTTTGTCACAATTATCATCATAGAAGTGTCATAAGTATGACAGAAAAAAAATTGTTCGGCCCAAAATGTCACGGATGTGTGTTTTTTTTGTAGTGCCACATGTCAACGAAACATGGTGTGTAATTTCTCCTGCAATATGCGATCTGGCCGTGTTGGCCCGAGGTGCCGCATCAGTTATCGACCTTTATTTTTTTAATGGCGTGCCGTTCAGTTTTGAAGCACGACTAATTGGTACTGTATGCAGAGAAAATATAAACTACTCTACCACTACTCCACCTCTAGTACTAGTAGTATAAAAAGATATATAGGCTAGAGCTTCAGCGCTTTCTTGCAAAGGGCTGCCCACTTGCTCCTCACACTATCACCCTCTCTCCGGATCTAAAAAAGATGACCTCTCTCTCCCTCCTCATCGGTGGTCACAGATCCGCCGGGGAAGAAAAGGACGTGCAACATTGACGCACTCGTCATCGGCAAGCGTGGTCACGCACTGACGACAAGGCCGTCCTCTCAGACCTAGCGCCCACGCGGGATGGCCTCCGTCCCCAAGCTCGCTGTTGTAGTGTGTGCGGAGGACGACGACCATGAGCAAAGCCACTTCCCGCCGACCCTCAGGTATGCTACCTCTTTTCGAACCATACCCTTGTTCTGTTGCCCCATCTACCACGTCGCTGCATGTGGATCTTTTTCCCCTCCACCATCTTCCCAATTTGATATCCTCTGCTCTGCTTGTCACGCAGATGAAAACCTTAATTTGCACTATTAAAGGAAACCCTACTTCATGCAGACTAATCCATGTCTGGGTTGAATAAGGAAAGGAAGGGAGACCGTACTGTCCAAGAGACTAGGCATCAAACCCGCACCTAGGTTGAAAAGGGGAAAATCAGTAGCTAAGGAACGAGTCTTGTGTCTCTTGATTGAAGAAGGGTAAAAAGGCATGAAAACGCAATAGAGAATGACCAGGTCAATCGGTTTGTTGTCCTCACATAGGAAAAAGGTGGCTAAAGAGAACAAAAATGGGACGTAATCCACATATGCTGCCTGGATATTTGTTGCTCTGGGCAACCATACCTCCCTCACCACTCTATGCGTCCGTGGAGGTACATCGTACTGGTGCGCCCACTGTCCGAATGGGCCTCCCATGCTCTTATTGCCACTTTTTTGCTGTTAGTATAATGCCAGCGGTCAAGTCAAGCAATGGTACTGCTAAAGTGATGCCACATTTAACTAATGTCGCACTCAGTCTAATGCCACCGATAAATTTAAGCAATGCCATTTAATGTCACTAGATTATTTCAGGGTTAGCTATTGATTGTGGATATATTGAAGATTTTTCAGCTAAGGCATTCTAATGTTGTTGCACAGCCAGTATACCAACGATGAAACTTGTTACTACCTTCAGATTTTTGCACTGTTAATGCTTATAAATTACATACCTCACTTTCATGAGATAAGTCAATTTTTTTGTACATTGTCACCAAAATGCCAAGGCGCTGATGTCATTTATTTTGGTTAAACTGCACAAAAAATTATGAAAACAAGAGGAAAGGTCAAGAGTGGGCACCTCCTCCTTCGGCTGTTCCCTTGATTCGTTCGATCAAGTTTTTATGTTTGATCGATTATCAAGATTGGGATAGCAATTTTTAGGTCCCCTCGAGTTCGAAATGATATTTACCTTGAAGGTACATGGTTTGCAATTTTTTTATACTGTCATTAGTTAATAATGCTAGTTACCTTCAAACTTTTGTATTTGGTTTAATGCTCTTGCACAGCTAGTATACCAATGCTGAAACTTGTTACCTTTACATTTTGTATTGTTAATTCTAATAGAAATCTTCCAGTGCTAGAGCTTATGGAAATATGTTCAGTAAAACCATTGTACTATACCCTGTAATAAAATAACTACTCTACTATTGCACTAGCCACTGGATTAGTGTATATTTGTACTCTATTCGAATGGTGTTGCATTAGCGTATGGACGTATATAAAGTGTGGCAAGCTTTCCCAGATATGTGCTCAAGAAAACTACTACCTATTTTTCTAAATACTAGACCTTTGGGTACTTTAAATTGAACTGTGAAAACGTCTTATATTAAGGAATAGAGGGTGTAGAGTTCACTCAAATTATCCCGGTAAAGCTAGTCACACCTTTGTTAAAATTAATGTTCATTATGTTATCGGAGGAGGTCTGTATGTTTGTCTCTAATGCCTATGGACTACATACCTGACATCATGATGTAATGTTAAGTCATTTCCTTTTGTACAGTGTCACTGAATTGTCAAGGCGATGAAGGCATTTTATTTTAGTTGAACTGCACAAAATATGCTTAAAAGAAGAGGAAAGGTCAGGAATGGTTCAATTTTTCAGAAAAAACTATGTATGCCTTCCTCACATCAGCCGTTGTTGCCTTATTTATTCCTTCAAACAGGTGGTTAGAAACAGTCTTGCTACCTTTTCCCATTAAGAAATTGGAATGCTTATATTTGTGAGTCTATGCTTCAACTAGTGCCACTTTTATAGTAATCACACTTTCAATATCTATGCAAACAGGGATGCTTGATTTTAGTGGAACTGCACAAAAAGTCCAAATGGTTCAACATTAGAAGCATGTTTTCTTCCAAACCTTTATATCCAATTGGTGGCACTATGAGATGTTCATTACGAAGGTACATGATTTGCTACTATCTTGCTACTCTTTTTGTACTGTCATTAGATAGTAATACTAGTGGTTTGCATGTGAATTTATTGGCAGGGTGAACCTACATTGGAGGTGCAGGACAGGATTCAATGATTGGATGCTCAATTTCGGTTGTATCAATTTCACCTCTTCCATCACTGCAAACATGGATATCCTTGATCTGATGAAGAATAGGCGCTATATTTCTGCTCTAAACAAGCAAATCAATTTAGTATGAAATTGTCCAGGGCAAAACATGACTGTATCAAATTGTCCAGTGCAAAACAAGACAGATGCTAAGCGGAAGAGACGTGTTTAAACTGAAAATACAAGGTAGGGTATATGTTTACTAGCTGCTTGATATTTTTGCAGATAGAGATGTCTGCCCGTTGCTATTTGGCAAACAAACAAAGTGACCGCAATTTTGGTTGAACTGCACAAGAGAATAGTATAGTCACTGCATGCAGTGCCATTTGAAAATAGACACAGAAAGATTGGATAGTCACTTCATGGACTGCAGAAAATTAGTACTGTACTATTTATTGGCCAACACTAGGTGCTTCATTGCTTTGGTCTGATTATGCAATGGGCATCATTTTGCTAAGTTAAAGTTTGTATTCCTAAAATAGTCTCGCCGTGTGATCGAGAGAAGACCAAATCATATTGTAGTGGATGTTCCTCCATCATGTGTGGTTCATTCTCATGGTTCCAGCTGTTGGTGAAACCACTTATGTTTGAAGAGGAATTGTAGACTTCACAAACAAATTTGTCTTTCACTCTGTACTGAATGTTGGCTAAGAGAAGCATCCATGTTAGTAGGAAGAACAGAGGTTTTTTCTAAATCTTTGCTTTTGGAGCTACAAATTTGTATATGATCTGTGAATATTGAGATGCATTAACATGTTTATCTTATATATGGGAATCGTACTAGTTGTTTTTTAATTTGGGCTACTAATGTGACCATATTACAATGCTGGGCCTGTGAGTCTCGTGTGAACATTTCGAACAGATCGGCTCTTACTGTTGTGCATAGCATTATCCTTATTTCTGTGTTCTCAGTGTTTACAAGTTACTAAGAGTTCCTTATTTCTGTTTGCTCAGTGTTTACAACTTACTGATCGATCACTAGCTAGCCTACTAATGCGCTCCTGACAGTTTTAGTCGCGACGCAAGATCCGAAGTGGCAGTTTTTTGAATAAAAATGCCGACCTCTGAAGAAACTGACAAGCTGCTCTGAAGAAAATGCCATGCGAATCTGAAGAAACTGCCAGCAAAAACGTTCGCAAATGCCTTATCTCCCAGCGAACGTTCATCAGCTAATGCGATCCTACACATACACCATCCGACCTACTCGATCCTACACGTACACTATCCGACCTACTCGATCCTACACGAATAAATACCGGATCACGCACGTACTACCTCCTTTCCTGTTTGCAGGGCTCAATTCAAAAAATGACCTACTCGATCCTACATGAATAAATACAGGATCACGCAAGTACTACCTCCTTTCCGGTTTGCAGGGCTTAATTCAAAAATCTCACCAACCAAGGTAGATGATGAGTGGTGGAATCATTTTTGGCAAGGAGGGAGTACCTCATCTGGATGATTCAAGTGCACTCGTTTGACCGTCATGCCGACGTGCGACCCAGCACGGACAGAACGCACCACTGACGGGACGGGACACACAGTCATAATTTCGGTTTTTCTAGTTTTCCATGGCAAGCTGGCGTGCTAAGCCATGCCTGCTTATGCATTGAATTCCGGTGACCGTGATGACCGTCGCGTTTCCCGCGACACGTTGGTTCGCCTACCTTCCGCCTATAATTACTGTTTCCCGGCCTTCTCCGGTGGTACCATCACCCAACTCGCCCTATCTTCATAAGCCCCCACCGGCCCGACGTCGCTCGCCACTTATCCTCGCTCTCGCCACGTCCGCCATGCCCCCGCCCGTCCGCGATAGGCGACGCCGGAGGCGGTCACCACCGGAACTAGTGTTCAGTTTTCACCGGAAGGCAGACAGAGGGAGGAGGCATTCTATCGGTCTTTAGATGGCAATGCGGAGTATGAGGAGTTGTTGGAGCGCGACTGCCTGACAGAGGAGTAGCGTATCACCGATTTGCGGCGCCAGCGGGACATGGAGCAGCAGCGCACCGACGCTCTGAATCGCGAGCAGAGCGCCGCAACTGGGCCGACTACATGGAGGCCGGCGCCCGGCAAATAGCCCTGGAGGCTGTTGAGCACGCACACATTCGCGATGCTGAATTTTACTACCAGCTCGTCAAGTGGGTTTCCCGCTTTGAAGCCGAAGCTTCGGTGGAACACACCGGCATGGAAAGGGCCAACGCACGCGAGCAACGCGACCTATCGCACCTCTGGCAAGTCCGATGTTAGGCGGAGGACGCCGGTGCCGGCGTTTAGCGTGTACCACAGATGGCGGCCGACATCGTCTAGTTAGCTAAGAGTAAGTTAGTACTTGTACACTACTAGAGTATTAGTGGGAGTAGATAGTTAACTTGGCTATGATGGTTGTCAACGTGGAAGTTCAGTACTCTATATCTGGATCAGACCTGTTACTTTGCTCTGAATGTTGAACTTTCCATTTGAACGTATAGAATGGGCTGTTATTTTTTTAAATGGGTTGTATTTGTCAGCCACGGTTTTAGAGGCTGACTTGTGGGCCTACCAGGTTGACCCGTACAGAATCAGGAGATGATTGTACGTGGAGAGGATGACAGTAGGGACCCACCAAGGTCATGGCAGTACGCAAGCAAGTGCCTCCTTATTTCAAGCCAATAAAAAATGGCTCCTCCTAATGGATTTCTGACAATTGGGTCCCATGCCATTGTCAATGTAGTCAATAAACGAGAGAATTGCACAATGAGCGGCTGACACCAGGGACCCAACAACTCGCCCAATTATTTTTGTTTTGGGTTAATTTGATAAATGCCACTCCAAATCTGGTGATTCTGAGAAATGCCACTGCAATTTCCAAACTTTAAAAAAATGCCATTTCATACCATTTCGAGTGGCATTTTTCGAAGTCTGGAGTGGCGTTTTTCAAAGTTTGCAAAAATTGAGTGGCGTTTTTCAAAGTTTGCAAAAATTGCAGTGGCATTTTTCAAAGTTTGCAAATTGCAGTGGCATTTTTCAAAGTTTGGAAATTGCAGTGGCATTTATCTAATTTGTTTTTGAGACGGAAGCAGGCTGTCAACTGGGTTGTGCGGGGCACTCTGGCCTGTCTAGACAGCCTTTTCTTTTATGTTTACATAGACCAGCCCAGTAGTTTTTTTTCTTTCTGAAAATGGCTAGCCCAGTTTTTTGTGCTTTGTCAAATAAGTTGCTTTGTCAGGCCTATTGGGCTGCAAATCTTTCAAGACGAGGAGAGCTTCATTCGGCTGGCCCAGAAAATGGCCTATCAGTAATGAGAAATGGGCTGTACATTTCTAAAACACATCAAACTGGCAATTAGTTTCAAATTTCTTTTTTTTCATTTCATCATTTTAAATTCCATTGATTTTTATGCATGGACAATTTGTTGGATTTTATATTGATATACATTTATTTTTAAAATCAGTTTGAATGTGACTCGAAATTTCAGGATTAAAAACTGTTCGAACCGCGCCGAAATATGCAAAATTTCGTATAATTTTTAAATGTGGCCATAATATAGGCTGTAATGCTAACAAAAATAATATGGGCTCCACAAAAAACCTTAAGAATTAGCAAATGGGCTGTAAATTATTAGAAATAATGGCAGATGGGCTGTATGCTGTTTTCCACAGATTTGAGGCTTTCCTAAAAAAGGGTTGACACAGAAGTAGTGACTGTTGGATGTCCATCCAACGACCGTCATGCTTCTTCAATCTCTGCTCTTCCTGCTCCAGCCGCTCAAACAAGCGCTGGCGGGACTGCATGCTCCCTCCTCCCACGGCCGGCTATGCTGCCGTGCAGGCCTCACCGCCCCACCGTACTCCGATCTCTGGCCTAGCCATCCCTCTACTCACCAACACCTTTGTTATTCTCCGACGACGGCAGACGAACCAGCAGAAACAACTGCCGAGTCTTCCTTTGCTCCGTGTCGTTCCCTTCCTAGGCCTCACCGTCGTCCACCACCCTGGTGCTCTCGGCGCGGCATGGTCAACATGGTCAATGAACGACATCCATCGGAAGTGGATTGTACATGGAGAGGCTGACAGCTGGGTCCACGGCCGCACACAAGGAAATGCCTCTTTATTACGCGCAAAATAATGATTCCTCCACCTGACAGCTGGGACCCACCAGAAGGGCCTCTGTATTTCGCGAACAAACGTCCCCCCCGCTGACAGGTCGGACCCACCAGCTATATCTTTGCATGCCAGGAAGTGCCTCCTTATTACGCGCAAAAAAATGAATACCCCCTCCTAGCTGGGACCCACCATAGTGGGAGGCTGACTTGTGGGCCTACTAAGTTGACAGGGTCGGAGGGCTTTGTCAACTTAGTCAATATGAACGATTCTAGCTCCAGTGACCGTACGATGTCCATCCAACGGCCGTAGTGCTTCTTCAACCTCTGGTCTTCTTGCTCCAGCCGCCCAAACCAGTGCCGGTCGTGCCGCGTGCTCCTGCCTCCCGTGGCCGGATGTGATGCCGCAGAGGCCTCACCGCCCCCTACTACTCCCACCACTGGCCAGGCCATCCTCTCACCCACACCCCCTGTTATTCTGCGGCGACGGCAGCCTCACACCGCAGCCGAACCTGTGAACCCTCGTACTCCTCTCCGCGTGGGCTTCCACTGCCGCGTCTTCCCCGGCCCCGCGTCGTCCCCTTCCTAGGCCTCGTCGTCGTCCACCGCCCTGGTGCTCTCGGCGCGGTGTGGTCAACGTGGTCAGGGAACAACTTCCATCAGAAGAGTAGTGTATGTGGAGAGGCTGACAGCTGGGCCCATGGCCGCAGCAAGGAAGTGCCTCCTTATTACGCGCAAAATAATGATTCCTCCACCTACCAGTAGGAACCCACCGGATGGGCCACCGTATTTTGCAAAAAAAACGTTTCCCCCTGACTGCTGGGACCCACCAGCTACATCTTCGCACGCAACAAAGTGCGTCCATATTACGGGAAAAAAATGATTCGCCCCGTGACTGCTGGGACCCACCAGCAACATCTTCACACGCAAGGAAGTGCCTGATAGTCGGGACCCACCTGGTCGAAGCGTACGTAGCGTTGTCATTCTAGTCGCGAACGTGTACGTACATACTGGTTGATCGGTCTGTCTGCAGGCTGCAGCGATGAACCATGGGTGTGTAAGGAAGGGCACGTGTCGTAGTAGAGGCGCGCATGTAGCATGTCACGCAGTCCCGTTAATATCGTGTACACATACGTACAGCGGCCAGGGTGCAAGAAAGTAAATACGGCCACGTACGTACATACAGGCGGGGTCTCGAACGCCTACGCACATACATACGGCCAGGGCTCGTGTACATGGCTAGGTCAGAACAGAGAAATTGTGTCGTCGTCGTGTTCATCGGGAGCCAACCGGCTTGGACAGAAGAACCGATCGAAACGAGGCTTGGTGTACCGCAGAATGGAGGAAATGACCTTGTGTTCTACCAGCCACGGTCGAAACAGGATCCTGTTCATCGGGAGGGGTCTGGCGTACCGGAAAACGGAGGAAAAGGACTTCTCTTGGACCTCCTACAGTCGAAACGGGGTCCTATTGATCGGGAGGGGTGTGGCATACCGCAAAACGGAGGAAACGGACTTGTGTTGGAGCGCTACGGTCGAAACGGGGGTCCTGTTCATCGGAAGGGGTGTTGCGTACCACAAAATGGGACTCCACGGGATACTATTCATCTCCACCGTCGACCACCTCCAGCCTCCATGGGCTACTGTTCATCCACCGTCGACCTCCTCCAGCCTCCACCTGCGACTGTTCATCCACGGTCTCCTGTTCATCCAGCCTCCACCGCTCCTCCACCGGCTACTGTTCAACTAGCCCTCTCCACGAGGTCCTATTCAACCACCCCTCCACGGGCTGCTGTTCATCCAGCCCTCCATCGGCTACTGTTCAACCAGCCATCCACGGGGTCCTATTCATCCAGCCCTCCACGGGGTCCTGTTCATCCACCCCCAACCGGCTCGATCGATCGGGGTCCTGTTCATCCAGCGGCAACGGCCTCTACTACCATGGGGTCATGTTCATCCAACCCCCACCGGGAACTGTTCATCCAAACCCCCAACAATGCTCACTGTTCATCAAGAGGCAGCATCGATCGGCTTTAGCGAAGGAATTGCTCGATCGGGTTCAGTTAACAGCCATCGATCGATCGCTCGGGTTCAGTAACGCGTAGCCTACAGTGCAATCGCTCGGGTCCAGTAGGCGAACGCCTCGCTCGGGTTCAGTTAGAGCCCAATGCCTCGCACCCACGCGCGTATGTGTACAAGAGAAACGCGCATCGCTCGGCCCCCGACCACCCACCGTAACCGGGAACTCCCCGATATTTTCCTCGCCCTCGCTTCTACCACGTTTTTTCCGTCATAGACGGCCCAAAGAATGTCATGCAGCTACGTCTCCAGCCCGCCCAGAATGAAAAGCCCATTTTCTATCATGATTTTTTGTCATAGAAGTAGGAGCCCACCACATCTATGATGATACCTGGGTTTGTCACAATTATCGCCATAGAAGTGTCATAAGCATGACAAAAAAATTTCGTTCAGCCCAAAATATCACGGATGTGTCTTTTTTTGTAGTGCAAAGGGACAAGAACTGTGGAGGCTAGGCTCGAAGCTATGGAGCAGGACGTCTTCCGGTGCAAGGGGATGGTGGAGCGTGGACTCAACGCAAATCACCTCATGATCACGGACCTCTCCCGTGATCTCAAGGTGGATGGCAAGCCCATGAAGGACATCGTCTTCACCCTCAACGAGCAAATCAACTTCCTCCAAAGCCAGATCTATGATCTCCAAAACCAAGTCTTTGAATATGAGGCGAGGTTTAAAGGTATGAGTTTGGCTGCTAGTTGCAGGACCCGTGAGACTCACTCCTCCTCTTATGATGGTGGACCACTGCCATGGAAATCCGAGGACAAGATCTTTTCTTCATCACCACCACCTTCTTCTTCATCACCAAAGAAAAATTGAGTATCGGGTATGGGCACTCCCCTTGGCTTCCGCCAAGCTTGGGGGAGGTGCCCCGGTATCGTATCATCCCACTATCTTTTTGCTTTTACTTATTTTAGTTTGATCTTTTGCTTTAGATGAATAAAATTTTAGTTTGATCCTCTCTTCTCTGAGATTTTGCTTAGTGATCTATCCTTGTAATCGTGTGCAAGAAATATAATAAAGTTTAATTTGAGTTTTTGCTTTCTTTGCTTTCATGTTGCAAATAAAAGGAAATAAATAAGGAAGAAAAAGAGAAAGGAAATAGGAGAAAGGAAAGAAATAATGAAAAAGATCATATACTAGTCTTATGGTAGGTGATGACACCACATAAGGAAAAGTATAAGTAGAAAATTTTATTAGAGATTGACAAACATAGCATTAGTCAATGATGCAACCCATGAAAGAATTAATAAGGGAAGAGAAGATTCACATATAAATATACTATCCTAGAAATCTTTTGTGATTGTGAGCCCTCATCAAAATATTATATGCCAAAATTGTTGACATTGGACAAGGAAGACAACTTAATGGTTTATGTTTGTTTATATTCACATAGAATTCATATTGTCATGGATCCTTCAACATGTGGTGCTTGCCCCCTATCTTTGCTAGCCAAAAATTCCGCACTAAGTAGAGAAACTACTTGTGCATCCAAAAACCCTTAAACCCAAATCTTATTTTCAAGTGTCCACCATACCTACCTAGGGATTGAGCAAGATCCCTAAAGTCAGTTGTCATCGGTGCAAAAAGGCAATAAAAATTGCTTCTAAATGTGTGAGATCATTTAGTGTAAGAGAAAATTGAGCATTGCACGAACTTGTGATGGTGAAGAATAAAAGCGATAGACTGCATAATAAAGGTCACTATCACAAGGGGCAATGCAATGTGACGTTCTTTTGCGCTAAGGGATTGAGCATACAAACAAATAAGGGCATGGAAACCTCTGCTTCCCTCTGCGAAGGGCCTATCTTTTACTTTTATGTATTTACTTTTATGCAAAGAGTCAAAGTTTTCCTTCTATTCCTTTTTACTTTTCTCCTTTGGCAAGCATCATGTGGTGAGGAAAGATCTAGGCAAGTCCAGTTGAATATAGATAGCATGAGTTATTATTGTTGACATCACCCTTGAGGTGAATACGTTGGGAGGCGAAACTATAAGCCCCTATCTTTCTATGTGTCCGGTTGAAACGTTTTGCTCATGTGTACGCGGTGAGTGTTGCTACCTCTTGAGCACTGCATTGGTTTTCCCTTGAAGTGGAAAGGGTGATGCAGCAAAGTAGCGTAAGTATTTCGCTCAGTTTTTGAGAACCAAGGTATCAATCCACTAGGAGGCCACACGCAAGTCCCTCGTACCTACACAAACAAATAAGAACCTTGCAACCAACGCGATAAAGGGGTTGTCAATCCCTTCACGGCCACCTGCAAAAGTGAGATCTGATAGAGATGATAAGATAATATTTTTGGTATTTTTATAATAAAGATAAAAAGTAAAGATTGCAAAATAAACGGTGCAAGGAATAACTTGATAACGAGAGATTAATATGATGGAGAATAGACCCGGGGGCCATAGGTTTCACTAGTGGCTTCTCTCAAGATAGCATAAGTATTACGGTGGGTGAACAAATTACTGTCGAGCAATTGATAGAAAAGTGCATAATTATGAGAATATCTAGGCATGATCATGTATATAGGTATCATGTCCACGACAAGTAGACCGACTCCTGCCTGCATCTACTACTATTACTCCACACATCGACCGCTATCCAGCATGCATCTAGAGTATTAAGTTCATAAGAACAGCGTAAAGCATTAGGTAAGATGACATGATGTAGAGGGATAAACTCAAGCAATATGATATAAACCCCATCTTTTTATCCTCGATGGCAACAATACAATACGTGTCGTTTCCCCTACTGTCACTGGGATCGAGCACCGCATGATTGAACCCAAAGCTAAGCACTTCTCCCATTGCAAGAAAGATCAATCTAGTAGGCCAAAACAAACTGATAATTCGAAGAGACTTGCAAAGATAACCAATCATACATAAAAGAATTCAGAGAAGATTCAAATATTGTTCATAGATAATCTTGATCATAAACCCACAATTCATCGGATCTCGACAAACACACCGCAAAAAGAGTTACATCGAATAGATCTCCAAGAAGATCGAGGAGAACTTTGTATTGAGATCCAAAGAGAGAGAATAAGCCATCTAGCTAATAACTATGGACCCGAAGGTCTGTGGTAAACTACTCACACATCATCGGAGAGGCTATGGTGTTGATGTAGAAGCCATCCATGATCGATGCCCCCTCCGGCAGAGCGCCGGAAAAGGCCCCAAGATGGGATCTCACGGGTACAGAAGGTTGCGGCGGTGGAATTAGGTTTTCGTGGTGCTCTTCGATTGTTTGGGGGTACGTAGGTATATATATAGGAGGAAGAAGTAGGTCGGTGGAGCCACGAGGGGCCCACGAGAGTGGAGGGCGTGCCCCCTGCCTAGTGGCCTCCTCGGTGATTTCTTGACGTCCACTCCAAGTCCTCTGGATCACGATTGTTCCAAAAATAACTCTCCGGAAGGTTTCATTCCGTTTGGACTCTGTTTGATATTCCTTTTCTGTGAAACACTGAAATAGGCAAAAAAAACAGCAATTTGCACTGGACCTTGGGTTAGTAGGTTAGTCCCAAAAATGATATAAAAGTGTATAAATAAGCCCATTAAACATCCAAAACAGAATATATAATACCATGGAACAATCAAAAATTATAGATACGTTGGAGACGTATCAAGCATCCCCAAGCTTAATTCCTGCTCGTCCTCGAGTAAGTAAATGATAAAAATAGAATTTTTGATGTGGAATGCTACCTAGCATATTTCTCAATGTAATTTTCTTTATTGTGGCATGAATGTTCAGATCCGAAAGATTCAAGATAAAAGTTTAATATTGACATAAAAATAATAATACTTCAAGCATGCTAACCAAGCAATTATGTCTTATCAAAATAATATAGCCAAAGAAAGCTTATCCCTACAAAATCATATAGTTTGGCTATGCTTCATTTTCGTCACACAAAATGCTCTCATCATGCACAACCCCGATGACAAGCCAAGCAACTGTTTCATACTTAGTATTTTCAAACTCTTTCAACTTTTACGCAATATATGAGCGCGAGCCATGGACATAGCACTATGGGTGGAATAGAATATAATGATTGAGGTTGTGTGAGAAGACAAAAAAGGAGAAAGTATCACATTGACGCGGCTAATCAACGGGCGATGGAGATGCCCATCAATTGATTTCAATGCAAGGAGTAGAGATTGCCATGCAACAGATGCACTAGAGCTAAAAATATATGAAAGCTCATCAAAAGAAACTAAGTGGGTGTGCATCCAACTTGCTTGCTCACGAAGACCTAGGGCATTTGAGGAAGCCCATCATTGGAATATACAAGCCAAGTTCTATAATGTAAAATTCCCACTAGTATATAAAAGTGACAAAATAGGAGACTCTCTATCATGAAGATCATGGTGCTATTTTGAAGCACAAGTGTGGTAAAAGGATAGTAACATTGTCCCTTCTCTCTTTTTCTCTCATTTTTTTATTTGGGCCTTCTTCTCTCTCTTTTTTTTCTTTTTTGGCCTCTTTTCTTTCTCTTTTTTTTTCTTCCGGAGTCTCATCCCGACATGTGGGGGAATCATAGTCTCCATCATCCTTTCCTCACTTGGGATAATGCTCTAATAATGATGATCATCACACTTTTATTTACTTACAACTCAAAGATTACAACTCAATACTTAGAACAAAATATGACTCTATGTGATGCCTCCGGCGGTGTATCGGGATATGCAATGAATCAAGAGTGACATGTATGAAAGAATTATAAAGGTGGCTTTGCCACAAATATGATGTCAACTACATGATCGTGCAAAGCAATATGACAATGATGATGCATGTCATAATAAACGGAACGGTGGAAAGTTGCATGGCAATATATCTCGGAATGGCTATGGAAATGCCATAATAGGTAGGTATGGTGGCTGTTTTGAGGAAGATATAAGGAGGTTTATGTGTGATAGAGCGTATCATATCACGGGGTTTGGATGCACCGGCGAAGTTTGCACCAACTCTCAAGGTGAGAAAGGGCAATGCGTGGTACCGAAGAGGCTAGCAATGATGGAAGGGTGAGAGTGCGTATAATTCACGGACTCAACATTAGTCAAAAAGAACTCACGTACTTATTGCAAAAATCTACAGGTCATCAAAACCAAGCACTACGTGCATGCTCCTAGGGGGATAGATTGGTAGGAAAAGACCATCGCTCGTCCCCGACCGCCACTCATACGGAAAGCAATCAAAGAAAACCTCATGCTTCAAATTTGTCACACAACGTTTACCATACGTGCATGCTATGGGACTTGCAAACTTCAACACAAGTATCAATTTCACAATTTCTCAACTAGCACACCTCTAATATTACCACCTTTATATCTCAAAACAACTATCAAGTATCAAACTTCTGTTACTATTCAATGCACTTTGTAAACTACCATGCTGTTCTAAAGGACTCTCAAAATAATATAAGTGAATCATGAGAGATCAATAATTTCTATAAAATATAACCACCACCGTGCTCTAAAAGATATAAGTGAAGCACTAGAGCAAAATTGTTTAGCTCAAAAGATATAAGTGAAGCACATAGAGTATTCTAATAAATTCCAGTTAATGTGTGTCTCTCTCAAAAGGTGTGTACAGCAAGGATGATTGTGGTGAACTAAAAATCAAAGACTCAAATCATACAAGACGCTCCAAGCAAAACACATATCATGTGGTGAATAAAAATATAGCTCCAAGTAAAGTTACCGATGGACGAAGACAAAAGAGGGGATGCCTTCCGGGGCATCCCCAAGCTTAGGATTTTTGGGTTGTCCTTAGATTTTACCTTGGGGTGCCTTGGGCATCCCCAAGCTTAGGCTCTTGCCACTCCTTTTTCCATAATCCATGAAAACTTCACAGCACATAACTTAACAGAAAATCTCGTGAGCTCCGTTAACGAAAGAAAACAAAACACCACTTCAAGGTACTGTAATGAACTCATTATTTATTTATATTGGTGTTAAACCTACTGTATTCCAACTTTTCTATGGCTCGTAAACTCCATTACTAGCCATAGATTCATCAAAATAAGCAAACAACACACGAAAAACAGAATCTGTCAAAAACAGAACAGTCTGTAGTAATCTGTAACTAACACAAACTTCTGGAACTCCAACAATTCTAAAATAAATTGCTGAACGTGAGGAATTTATCTATTAATCATCTGCAAAAAGAATCAACTGAATAGCACTCTCCAGTAAAAAGTTGTAGCTAATCTCGTGAGCGCTAAAGTTTCTATTTTTTACAGCAAGATCGCAAAGACTTTCCCCAAGTCTTCCCAAAGGTTCTACTTGGCACAAATACTAATTAAAACACAAACCACATCTAAACAGAAGCTAGATGGATTATTTATTCCTAAACAGAACCAAAAAGCAAAAAACTAAAATAAAGTTGGGTTGCCTCCCAACAAGCGCTATTGTTTAACGCTCCTAGCTAGGCATAAAGGCAAGGATAGATCTAGGTATTGCCATCTTTGGTGGGCAATCCATAAGTAGCTCTCATAATAGATTCATAAGGTAATTTGATTTTCTTTCTAGGAAAGTGTTCCATGCCTTTCCTTAACGGAAATTGGAATCTAATATTTCCTTCCTTCATATCAATAATTGCACCAATCGTTCTAAGGAAAGGTCTACCAAGAATAATAGGACATGAAGGATTGCAATCTATATCAAGAACAATGAAATCTACGGGCACATAATTCCTATTTGCAACAATAAGAACATCATTAATTCTTCCCATGGGTTTCTTAATGGTGGAATCCGCAAGGTGCAAGTTTAAAGAACAATCATCAAATTCACAGAAACCCAACAAATCACACAAAGTTTTTGGAATTGTGGAAACACTAGCACCCAAATCACACAAAGCATAGCATTCATGATCCTTAATTTTAATTTTAATAGTAGGTTCCCACTCATCATAAAGTTTTCTAGGGATAGAAACTTCCAATTCAAGCTTTTCTTCATAAGATTGCATTAAAGCATCAACGATATGTTTAGTAAAAGCCTTATTTTGACTATAAGCATGCGGAGAATTTAGCACAGATTGCAACAAGGAAATACAATCTATCAAAGAAAAATTATCATAATTAAATTCCTTGAAATCCAAAATAGTGGGTTCATTGCTATCTAAATTTTGACCTCTTCCATCCCACTTTTACCAAATTTTGCATCAAGATCTAAAAACTCTGAATCATTGGGACGCCTTTTAACTAAAGTTGATTCATCTCCAGTCCCATCATTATCAAGATTCATATTGCAAAAAAAAGTTTTAATAGGGGACACATCAATCACTTTTAGATCTTCATCCTTATTATCATGAAAACTAGAAGAACACGCTTTTACAAAGCAATCTTTCTTAGCACGCATCCTAGCGGTTCTTTCTTTGCACCCATCAATAGAAATTCTCATGGCTTTGAGAGACTCGTTGATATCATGCTTAGGTGGAATAGATCTAAGTTTCAAAGAATCAACATCAAGAGAAATTCTATCCACGTTCCTAGCCAATTCATCAATCTTAGGCAATTTTTCTTCAAGCAAAGCATTGAAATTCTTTTGAGAAACCATAAATTCTTTAACACTAGTATCAAAATCAGAGGGCATCTTATTAAAATGTTCATAAGAGTTGTTGTAGGAAATACCATAATTATTAGAGGGATTACTAGGATACGGCCTAGGATTAAAGTTTCCTCTATAAGCGTTGTTACCAAAATTGTTCCTACCAACAAAATTCACATCCATAGATTCATTATTATTCTCAATCAAAGTAGACAAAGGAATATCATTGGGATCAGAAGAAACACTCTTATTAGCAAACAATTTCATAAGTTCATCCATCTTTCTACTCAAAACATTAATCTCTTCAATTGCATGCACCTTTTTACTAGTAGATCTTTCAGTGTGCCATTGAGAATAATTAACCATAATATTGTCTAGGAGTTTAGTAGCTTCTCCTAAAGTAATTTCCATAAAAGTGCCTCCTGCGGCTGAATCTAAAAGATTTCTAGAAGCAAAGTTCAATCCGGCATAATTTTTTTGTATAATTGTCGGAGTAAATGGCCACGGGTAGCCTAACCGACTCCCCCTGGCTCTTCGAAAAATTATCAGGCCATTCGAGCCTTCAAGCATACAAAGCATAGGGCCGCCTTCCCACGGCCGGCTATCCCCAGGGCTGACTCCCAAAAGGTGACCCGGCCTCAGAAACCTTCCCCGAGAAAGATACGAGATGGCCGACTCCAGGGAGCCGGCCCCAAGAGGACCGACTCCCAGAAGCCGGCCATGAAGAGGACCGACTCCCAGAAGCCGACCATGAAGAAAGCCTACTCCCAGAAGCCAGCCATGAAGAAAGCCGGCTCCCAGAAGCCGGCCAAGACTGCACCCACTAAGACTGTATCCACATAACGGCGATAGGACGGGGCGTGGCCGCAGTACAGCCCACTACCCCCGAATCCCGGAACAGGCATGGCCACAGCGCGCCGTACGGGCCAGCCATCCCCCGTCCGGCGCGGCACTGTAGCCATGTTGGCCTCGATGTCACCCACGACAGGCGCCAGTACGGCCCGCGGGCGGCGGGCCCCTTTAGCCAAAGAGACATCCGAAGGCGGCCCGAACTCCCCTAGTCGGCCAGGGGCGTCGTCGGCTCCCAATAGCCGGCTACCTCCCTCCCTCGAAACGTGTGCCTCATTAAGGAGACAAGACGAGGTAAGGCTAAAGTGAGAGCCCGCAAGGCGGCAGCACTATAGCCACGCTTACCTCGACAAAGCCCTCGTCATCAAAGGCGAGGCAATAGTAACCAGCCGCCGACAAAGCCCCCAAGTGGTGGGGCCGGCCTGTCGGCCAAGAGGCCGGCAGTCGGCGGGCCCCAATGGCCGGCGGAGAAGCCGCGAGCATAGACACTCACGGCTGGGACCCGCGCCCAGCCGGATTACCATTGTACCCCTGGGGGCTAGGCCTATATAAACCCCCAGGACACCCATGCAAAGGGTTGATCTCATAGAGTTTCACACACCACATAGAGAGAAAAGGAGAGCTAGCCTTGCCCTTCTTCTTCCTCTAGCCAAACAGCTCAAGGAGCACTTGTAGCTACTTGTTCTGATCTAGTGATCATGCGGAGACCCCGCGGAGCAGGACTAGGGGTGTTATCTCCACAGAGAGCCCCGAACCTGGGTAAGATCCGCCGGCGTGCATGTCTTCGCCTCACCCCGTTTCCAGGCACCGGCGACGTCTTACTGGCTCCCACAATGATAAGCCACCCGTTGGCATATGTCGCACCTACCACCCGACATTTGGAGCCCACCGTGGGGCCAGGTGCACCGTCGTCCGGAGATCTGTTCTGGACGGGAACCCTTTTTCTCCCCCGCGAGCGTAGCCAGCCTGCTACGCCCAATGGCGCTTGCCCCGACGTGCTGCAAGGCGTCGACGACGCCTGCGCAGCGAGCTGCCTCGCCGATCTTCTTGGTGAGACTCGCATCTCCGACGAGCCCGCGTCCGACGCGGGCACGGACTTCCCCGAGAGCCGCCTCGTCAGCCTCCTCGACCAGCTTCACGTCTCCAGCGAGCTTGCTGTGGACTTGGAGTCGGTCGGCTCCACCGACCCGATGCTTGTCGACTCTGACACGACATCGCTCGACGCCTACCCCTCCGACGTGGTAGTCTTTGATGACCCTCTCCCTCGAGCCGATAGTGGCAGCAGCGCTGTCACTGAGGTGCTGGTCATCAGCCACGCCGCCGACTCGGGCGAGAACGCCCACGACGCCCTACAAGCGGCGATGCATGACTTGTCTGTCCCCATCCCGGCTGACGCCGACGCCGAGACCCTGGAGGCATGCCGCCTCGCCCTCATCGCGGAGGGCCAGAAGATAGCCTCCATGAGACGCCTCACCGAGGCTCACCAGCGCGAAGTCGACCGCGCCGCCTTTGGTACGCCGCCTCATGGCGGGCCGAGCCGAGCCGGCCTCGTCAAGAAGCGCGGCGCGGCCATCGCCAGCATGCTGGGGGCTGACCGCCCCGTCTACGCCACACCGCTCGAGAATCTGCGGGCCGCTCAGGCGGCCGCAGAAGAGCTGAACGGGCTGGGGGCTGATGAGCTCCCCTACATGACAAGGCGCATCCAGCAGCTGATCGACACGGCCGCAGAACAACATGAAGCCGGCGCCCGCGCGGAGAGTCCTCCCCCACGCCGAGAACACGCCGCGACATCCCGGTCGCCGACTGCGAGTGGCGCCCGCGCAAGGAAAGACAAGGAGCCGGCTGCTAGCCGCAGACAGACTCGAATCACCATCGAGCACGACGCAGAAGGCCGCCCTCGAGCGGTGGAGCGCCAAGGCAATCCGCCTCCTCCCCCGCCTCGTGGGGAGAGATATCCCACCCCGCCGCCGGTCACGCATCCGACTCTCGGTGGCCGACTAGGCCACCGCGAAGGAGTCGGCGAGAACGATGCCCGCCACCGGATCGACCGCCTAGCACGATCCCTGGCGCTAGAAGAAGAAGACGATGTCGGCCCGCCATGCTTTGGCCCTCGCATCCGCGACGAGCCCTTACCCAAAGGGTTCTCGCTCCCCAGAGACACGCCCAAGTACAACGTCTCGGTGAAGCCGGAAGATTGGCTCATCGATTACTCTACCGCTGTCAGCATAGCGAACGGCAATAGGTGCGTAGCCGTGAAGTATGTCCCTCTCATGCTTCAAGGCACGGCATGCACCTGGCTAAACAGCCTCAAGCCCTACAGCGTCAACAGCTGGCTGGACTTCACGGAAGTCTTCGTCCGCAACTTCACCAGCACGTACAAGCGGCGTCCCAAGCCCCGCCAGCTCTCCTTGTGTGTCCAAGGGCCCAGCGAATCGACTCGCGACTACCTCACGCGATGGGCCGAGCTCCGCAACTCCTGCGAGGGGGTGCACGAGGTTCAAGCCATCGAATACTTCACCGCCGGGTGCCGAGAGGGCACCCTCCTCAAGCACCAACTCCTCTGCGACGAGCCGGCTACCCTCGACGAGCTGCTGGTCATAGCCGACGAGTACGCCACGGCCGACTCCTCGATGAAGACCGAGCTCCGAGTGGACGCCTCTGGGAAAGTGCTCACTCCGGCGCCCAAGACGCCGGCTGGCGACTCCAATCGGCGCCCCTACCAGAACAACCACAAGCGCAAGGCCCCTATGCTGCCTTCCACCAGTCGGCAGGTGGCCACTGTCGAAGATGAGCAGCCCGAAGAGCGGCCCGCTCCCAAGAAGAAGGGCGGCAGGCCGGCTTGGCAGCCGGCCTTCTCCTACGAGCAGACTCTCGATGCCCCCTGCAAGTTCCACAGCGGCGCGAAGCCGTCCAACCACACGACCCGGAAGTGCCACTGGCTTACACGGATCTCCAAGGGCGAGGGGCTAGTGCCGCCTCCACCTCCCGGCCCGCCGCCTCCAGCCCCCCAGCAGTCGGCTGCTCGACTAGCAGTCGGAGCCATAAAGATGAGTTCCCAGATGAGCACGCCGCCTACGTCGTCTTCACGAGCCAGGTTGAAGACAAGCGCAGCCGGCGCAGACAGCACCAAGAGGTCAACGCAGTCGCCTCCAGCAACCCCGAGTTCATGCATTGGTCCGAAAGGCCTATCAGCTGGAGCCGGGCCGATCACCCAGAGGTGATGCCGTCCCCTGGCTCCTACGCATTGGTGTTGGATGTCACCCTCGCAACAGAGATGCGAGCTGCCAGATTCTCCCGCGTACTGATTGATGGCGGAAGAAGTATCAACATACTGTACCGCGACACCATGGAGAAGTTGAACCTCAAGGTGAAGCAGCTCATGCCAAGCCGGACCGTGTTCCATGGCATCGTACCCGGCCTGTCCTGTTCCCCAATCGGCAAGATCAAGATGGATGTTCTCTTCGGAGACAAGGATCACTTTCGCCGAGAAGCGATCTGGTTCGAGGTAGTGGACCTGGAAAGCCCTTATCACGCCTTGCTTGGCCGACCTGCCCTGGCCAAGTTCATGGCTGTGCCCCACTACGCCTACTTGAAGATGAAGATGCCGAGCTCGAAGGGGATCATCACAGTAGCCGGCGACTACAAGAATTCCATCGAGTGCGCTGAGCCAGCAGCCGGCTGGCCGAGTCCCTCGTGGTGGCAGAAGAGAAGAAGATGCTGGAGCGAGTTGTGGCCATGGCCGGCAAGTAGCCAGCCCTGTCCCCCAACCCCAAGGAATATGGTGCGCAGGGCTCCTTCCAGCCGGCTAAGGAGACGAAGAAGATACCTCTGGACCCGGAGAACCCGGAGAGGTTTGCTGTTATTGGTGCAAACCTGGACAGTAAATAGGAAGGCGAGCCGGCATCGTCCTCACCTCCCCCAAAGGCGACAAGCTCAGATACACGCTGCAAATCCACTTTGCCGCCTCCAACAACGTGGCTGAGTACGAGGCGCTCATACACGGGCTCCGGCTAGCCAAAGAGCTTGGCATACGCCGGATCCTGTGTTATGGCGACTCAGACTTGGTGGTCCAGTAGTCATCTGGCGACTGGGACGCCAAGGATGCAAACATGGCGAGCTATCGATTCCTCGTCCAGCAGATCAGTGGATACTTCGAAGGGTGCGAGTTCCTCCACGTGCCATGGGCCGACAACGACCAAGCAGATGCCCTGGCACGGATCGGCTCCACCCGACAGGCTATACCAACCGGTGTCTCTCTCCAGCGCCTCATCAAACCGTCTATCAAGCCGTCGCATGAGTCGGACTCTATCTTTGTACCGCCCGTCCCTGATGCAGCCAGATCCGACTGGAGGAACCCAGCAGGCGGCTCGGGGACTTCGACAAGCGGCCCGGGGACTGCCGTAGTCGCACCTGGCTCGGGGACTTCAGAACCCGGCCCGGGGACTGCAGCAGTCGGCCCGGGGACTGCAGCAGCACAAGAAGCGGTGGCCGACTCCAACTCCCCACAACCCAACCCGCCCACCCGGGTCACAGTGGCCGTACTGACAGTAGAAGAAGTCACAGCTCCATCATGGGCCCAGCCCATCCTCAACTTCCTAGTCAACAGAGAGCTGCCGACTGATGAGATCTCGGCAAGACTAGTGCAACACCGAGCCGGAGCATATGGAATAATAAACAGAGAACTTGTCAAGCGTAGCGTCACTGGAGTCTTCCAGCGCTGCGTCGAGCCAGAGAAGGGCGTAGCAATCCTCGAGGATATCCACCAAGGCTAATGCGGCCACCACGCAGCCTCAAGATCACTTGTGGCCAAAGCTTTCCGCCATGGTTTCTTCTGGCCGACTGCTTTGGAAGATGCCAAAGAAATAGTCAAATGCTGCAAAGGATGCCAAGTCTTCAGTTCCAAGCAACACCTGTCGGCTTCTGCACTCAAGACCATCCCCCTCACCTGGCCCTTTGTCGTCTGGGGGCTGGACATGGTGGGCCCATTCAAGACAGCCCGCGGCGGCATGACACATCTGCTTGTCGCCGTGGACAAATTTACCAAGTGGATCGAAGCGAAGCCGATCAAGAAGCTGAACGGGCCGACTGCCGTGACATTCATCGCCGACATCACTACTCGGTATGGCGTGCCACACAGCATCATCACCAACAACGGCACAAACTTTGCCAAGGGAGCACTGGCGCGTTTCTTTGTGATACAGGGCATCCGACTGGACTTAGCATCCGTTGCCCACCCGCAGTCAAACGGCCAGGTCGAGCGAGCAAACGGCCTCATCCTCTCCGGCATCAAGCCCCGACTGGTCGTATCATTAGAGCGTTCGGCCGGCTGCTGGCTCGATGAGCTGCCGGCTGTCCTCTGGAGTTTGCGTACTACCCCAAACAAGTCAACCGGCTTCACTCCGTTCTTCCTTGTATATGGTACCGTGGCTGTCATCCCAACTGACATCGAGTTCGACTCGCCTCGGGTCACCATGTACACGGAGGCGGAGGCCAAGGAAGCGCGAGAAGATGGCGTCGACCTGCTGGAAGAAGGTCGGCTGTTAGCACTCAGCCGGTCCGCCATCTACCAGCAGGGTTTGCGCCGTTACCACAACCGGAAGGTCAAGCCAAGATCCTTCCAAGAGGGCGACCTTGTGCTCCGGCTGATCCAGCGAACAGCCGGCCAGCACAAGCTCTCGGCCCCTTGGGAAGGCCCTTTCGTCATCAGCAAGGCACTAGGCAACGACTCCTACTACCTGATCGACGCACAGAAGCCAAGAGCATGCAAGAGGGATGATTCCGGCAAGGAGTCGGAACGACCATGGAACGCAAACCTCCTGAGAAGATTTTACAGTTGAAAGCAGTATGTATCATGCTACCATTTTTGTATTAAATATGAGACAAAGGTGCCCCCCGAGGCGCACTCGGGGACTGCCTCCTTTATCTATGAATGACGAGTGTCATACTCATGAATGTACTATTACATTTGATTTTCTGTCTGGCACCGGGTTCGACTAGTCGGCCCGGGGACTGGCCGCCTTAAGTTTTATTAAAAGTTCTACCTGAAGTCAGACAAGTAGTGTGCCGGCACCTGAGCCCTCTCTTGTTGAAAGTCGCAGCTCGAAGAACCGACTGTCCGACTGGCAAGAGCCAAAGGCAGACAGGATGCCCACACGAAAAACGGCTAAGGACTAACGAACTTATATAACACAAAGACGGCCTCCAACCACGCCTATCGGCTGTCAAAACAGCCGGCTGGCCAGCCTCCCAGTCACTTCGCTATAATCCAACAAAACTAGAGTACTTGCCCTCCCAACTGGCCAAGCACTTCTCCAGCCACAGACTGCAGAGCAGCTGTCCGGCTGGGAAGGCGGCAACCAAGGGAGGGCGGCAAAGGAAACAGCCGAAGGATGAAAAACAAAGAACAAGGGAAAGCCAAACGCATGCATAATTATATTTACACATAAGGCCTTCAACAGGCCGGCGGTCAATATAGTTCGAATACACCCCAGTGGGTGGAATTGTGCAAATTTAACAAAATATTGTTCCAAGAGTGGTAAAACAGGAAAGTAGAGGCAGCAGACTAGACTAAGGGCGCAGCTATAACACCCCGCATGTAACTTGCCATATTTGTAACTCCGACTCTTGCCATTTTCAGCTATGTGCTATGATATTCCCTCCGTGGTCGGGTTTTGCCTTTCGTTTTGCATTTTGTCATGTCATGCATTTTCATATCATGTCATCATGTGCATTGCATTTGCATACGTGTTCGTCTCATGCATCCAAGCATTTTCCCCGTTGTCCGTTTTGCAATCCGGCGCTCCTATCTCCTCCGGTGCACCCCTCTTGTTTTCTTTCGGGTGCGGGTGTCAAACTTTCTCGGAATGGACCGAGGCTTGTCAAGTGGCCTTATTACACTACCCGGAGACCACCGGTCAAGTTTCGTTCCATTTGGAGGTCGTTTGGTACTCCAACGGTTAACCGGGCAACCGCAAAGTCCATTTGAGTGTCCAGCAAAAACCCTCCTAAAAACTAGCCCAAAACCCACCAAACTCTCTTCCATGTCCTACGTCGTTCGATCACGATCGTGTGGGCGAAAACCGCACCTCATTTGGAGCCTCCTAGCTCCCTCTACCTATTTAAATGCATCCCTCCCGAAAAACAAACACAGTCCAACCCTAACCCTCGTCCCTCTCCGCCGCCGGACACGTCCGGGCGGAGCCGGACGCGTCCGCAGCCGCGACCCGACAAATCGCAAGCCGACACGTCACCGCCGCCGTCCCCGCGCCGCCGCGGCCCGCCGGGCCCGAGGCCGGCCCGCCCGCGCGCGACCGGGCCCCGAGCCGCCGCCCGACCTCCGCCTCACCCCGCCGCCTCCGCGCCGCCCCGCCGCAGCTCGCTGCCGCCGGCCGCCGCGCCCGCCGGCGTCCCTCCCCACCATCGCCTCGCCTCCCTCCGCCCTGCTCCTCTCCCTCCAGCGCCGGCCGCCGGCCTCCCCTTCCTCCCGTCGTCGGAGACGAGCGCCACGGGCCTGAGCCGATCGGATCTCGATCCGCTACTATATGCGTTGACTTTCCCCGACCCCCCCATATTTTTCCAAGTCTGTGATTTTTTACGATATGTGCACTTGTTCATCGTTGCATAACTCCTTGCATATAGCTCCGATTCGCGCGTGTAATATGTCAAACTGTTCGTCTCGTGATGCTCTACACTTTGTTCAATTGCACCATGTTTATTAGAGGTCATCTTGATGCCCAAATCTCTGTTGCAAGAGGGCTAGTTGCTGTTATCTGCTGGTTCTTATCAGAACTTGGAGATTTGTCATTTTTGTATCATTAAATCTGTGCATCTTATGGGCATGAGCTCTACATGTGTTTTGTTGTATACCATGCCATCTTTCCAAGGGTGTATGCCATGTAAACTTGATGCTACAGAGAGATCCATGCATATTTTGGAGATGTTCAGTAAGGATGTTTTGTACCTATAGTTGTAATTGATCCATTCCTGCCCTTGTTTGCAATTATGGAGTGCCATAGCATGACTCAATCTTGCTCTACTTTTGCTATAAAATATTTCTGGCAGATTCTTAACATGATATGCAATATTGCCAAGCTTATTGTAGTTGATCCATTCATGCTATGCTTTTGTTCTTGCCACGGATAGCTTCATAAACATGCCATCTTGCTGTAGGTATGCTTATTTTGTCATGCATTGCTCTGTAGTGAGTGCATCAAGCTCACCAACAGGCCTACATATTATTATTTCTGCCATGCTCTGTTTTCTGTTAAGTCTGAAACCTGATAACGAAACTTGCTATGTTTATATGCTTGCCATCATATCTTCTGGTCCTTTTTGGCTTATGGTAAGTAAGGGACTTTTGTCATATGCTTTCAGTAGAACACTGCCATGCCTTGTTTTGCTATGTTAAGTTTCTGTAGCATGTTGATTTCGTGCTCTGAACATTGCTACCTGATGCTGTTTTCTGCCATGTCCAGTTTTTCACCAAGTCTGTGATCCTGTTATCTTTTGCACTTTTCCCATGCTTGTTTGAGCTCGATATGTTGTGATCTAGCCGTAGATCAGTGTTCATCTTTTGTCAAGCATCTCCTGTAGATTACTGTCATATGCTTTGTTGCTATGTTGGAGTGCTGTAGCATTGTTGTTTGTTGCTTTTTAAGTGCTATCATGCTGTTAATCGCAGATTCGCGTCATTCTTGTTTTGCTTGCCATTTGCAAACCGTGCGTCCGTTTCCGGTGATCCTTATATCGATTTCGACCGAAATCATCTCATCTTTCTAGTGGCATGCTTGGTTTGCCAAGTTACTGACATGTTCATCATTTTCCTTCCGGAGCACGCATATGTATCGCATATCATATCTTGCATATCATACATGTTTTGCATCATGTTGCTTGTGCATTTCTCGTGGTTGATTGTGGTTCCGTTTGTTTGTGTTCTTGTCTTGGGTAGATCCAGGAGACGAGTTCATGAGCGAGGAACCTGTTGAGTACGCTTACGAGGATCAAGCTTTCGACAACTCTGAGAACCTTGCAGGCAAGATGACCACCCCTCGAAATCACTTCTATCTTTGCTTTGCTAGTTGTTCGCTCTATTGCCATGCTGCGCTACCTATCACTTGCTATATCATGTCTCCCATTTTGCCATGTCAGCCTCTAACCATCTTTTCCTAGCAAACCGTTGTTTGGCTAAGTTACCGCTTTTGCTCAGCCCTTCTTATAGCGTTGCTAGTTGCAGGTGAAGTTGAAGTTTGTTCCATGTCGGAACATGGATATGTTGGGATATCACAATATCTCTTATTTAATTAATTCATCTATATATTTGGTAAAGGATGGAAGGCTCGGCCTTATGCCTGGTGTTTTGTCCACTCTTGCCGCCCTAGTAACTGATATACCGGGGTTATGTTCCTTGAGTTTGCGTTCCTTACGCGGTCGGGTGATTTATGGGACCCCCTTGACAGTTCGCCTTGAATAAAACTCCTCCAGCAAGGCCCAACCTTGGTTTTACCATTTGCCACCTAAGCCTTTTCCCCCGGGTTTTCGCGAGCCCGAGGGTCATCTTATTTTAACCCCCCCGGGCCAGTGCTCCTTCGAGTGTTGGTCCGAACTGAGTAGACTGCGGGGCCCCCTCCTGGAAACTCGAGGTCTGGTTTTACTCGTAGGATGTCTCATCCGGTGTGCCCTGAGAACGAGATATGTGCAGCTCCTATCGGGATTTGTCGGCGCATCGGGCGGCTTTGCTGGTCTTGTTTTACCATTGTCGAAATGTCTTGTAAACCGGGATTCCGAGACTGATCGGGTCTTTCCGGGAGAAGGTTTATCCTTCGTTGACCGTGAGAGCTTATGATGGGCTAAGTTGGGACACCCATGCAGGGTATTATCTTTCGAAAGCCGTGCCCGCGGTTATGAGGCAGATGGGAATTTGTTAATGTCCGGTTGTAGAGAACTTGTCACTTTACCCAATTAAAATACATCAACTGCGTGTGTAGCCGTGATGGTCTCTTCTCGGCGGAGTCCGGGAAGTGAACACGTTCTGAGTTATGTATGACGTAAGTAGGAGTTCAGGATCACTTCTTGGTCATTGCTCGATGACGACCGCTCCATTGCTTCTCTTCTCGCTCTCTCTTGCGTATGTTAGCCACCATATATGCTTATTGCCGCTGCAGCTCCACCTCATTACACCATCCTTTCCTATAAGCTTAAATAGTCTTGATCTCGCGGGTGTGAGATTGCTGAGTCCCCGTGACTCACAGATTCTACCAAAACAGTTGCAGGTGCCGATGATGCCAGTGCAGATGATGGGGTCGATCTCAAGTGGGAGTTCGACGAGGAACGTGGTCGTTACTATGTGTCTTTTCCTGATGATCAGTAGTGGAGCCCAGTTGGGACGATCGGGGATCTAGCATTTGGGGTTATCTTATTTGCATTTGGATCTTGACCGTAGCCGGTCTATGTTTGTATTTTGGATGATGTATGAATTATATTTATGTATTGTGTGAAGTGGCGATTGTAAGCCAACTCTTTATCCCATTCTTGTTCATTACATGGGATTGTGTGAAGATGACCCTTCTTGCGACTAAACCACTATGCGGTTATGCCTCTAAGTCGTGCCTCGACACGTGAGAGATATAGCCGCATCGTGGGTGTTACAGCAGCAGGGGAGCCGGGCTGGTCGGTGGAGACGGCGGCGCCGGCTGGAGGAGTGGCCGGCTGGCGAGTCTCGGCTTGGTCATCGCCGGCTGCAGGCGGTGCGCCCGCGCGTGCCTTGTTGCTGGAGGCGCGGTCAAGCTGAGGCTGACCGGCCGCTCCACCATCTGGCGCGGCGTCTTCACCCTCCTCCTCCTCCTCCTCCTCGCCCTCGTCGCTGGAGTCGATCTCCTCCGCCGAGTCCTCGCCGTCTGCCGGGTTCAGCCCGAACCACTGCTCCGGCTGGGCAACGCCGTTGTCATCCACCTCGGGAGCGAAGGCGCTGGTGTCGGTGTAGTCGGCGATCACCGAGGCTCGCTGGATGATAGCCGGCCGCGCCGGCTCCAGCTCCGTGTCGGCCTCCTACCGCCAGGTGGCCAGCTGGCCTATACTCAGCTCGGGATACTAGGCCTTGACGAACTCCAGCGCCCGCCTGGCGCCGGACCGAGTCGCAGAAGCCTTCCAGGCCTCGAAGCGGCCGGCCGCCACCTCCAGCCAGTCGACAGTTCGACTGGGGGTGCGGGGAATCACCTCACCAGGCCAGAGAGCGTCCAACACCTGCTCCCCAACATGTTGAAGCCGGCGGAGCATGCGGTGTGCCGGCTGGAGGCGGCTTGAATCGCCAAGAGTTGTTCCTCCAGCGACCGGCGAGCGTTCGGCGCGATCTCAGCACCAGCCTGCCTTTGTGCCTCGCGGTGGGCCTCGATGACCTGGTTGGCGGCAGTAGAGTAGCCAGGGAAGTACTCTGCGCAAGAAAGAAAGAGAAAGAAGAGAAAAACACCAAGTCAGAAAATGAACCAAACGGCAAGCGGCAAGCAAGGGACGAAGAAGAGGGCGGCCTACCGTCAACCAAGTCTTCGATCTGGCCGAAGCCGTTGATCAATGACTGCCTCGCCTCGGCCCAGCTTGCCGCCTCCGTCTCATATTCAGCTTGAAGGGCGGCCTCGCTGTCCTGCACCGCTTTCAGGGCCGCCTTGTGGCTTTCCTCTTGGTCGGCCAGCCTCTTGGCCAGGCGGTCACGCTCCTGGGCCAAGGCGTCTAACTCGACCTCCTTAGCGCAGAGGACGGCCAGAGTCCCACCCAGCTGCTCCCTCAGTTTGGCGTTGGCCGCTGCAGGCATGACAAAAAAGAAAAAAGAAAAAAACAATAAGGAAGAAGTCGTCAAGGAAGATCCGACCCGACTGCTCAGCAGTCGGCCCGAATCTCGGGGACTACACCCAGTGGGTGCGCTGACGCGCCCCCACGTGAGATAAAAGATGAAGCACTTACCCCGGCTCTCAGATATATCAGCATTCTTCTGGGTCAGCTCCCGAGCCTGGGAGTTGAAGGCAGCCGCGCGGAGGTTGTGGTAGTCCTGCAAGTCAGGCAGAGAAGCGAATGAGAACAAGATAGCAAAACAAAGCCCGCTAAGAAGTTCCAAGCCGCCTGCTCCGCAGCCGACTCGGAACTCGGGGACTACACCCAGTGGGTGCGCTGACGTGCCCCCACGGAAGAAACCAAGATCAAAAAAGCAAAAATAGGAAGACTAACCCGAATGGCCGCCCACGTCGCAAGGAACTCGTCATTGTATTTCCTCAGCGCCGTAGCCTGGGACTGAAGCCGGTTCCGGACTTCCTGCGGCGCCACGTTCACACGGCCGTCCCTCCACCCGGCGTCCACCCCGAGCTGGCGCTGGCCGCCTCCACGTCCCGGGCCGACGAGCCGGAACCCACGGCCTTCTGCGGGTCCGAAGTGGCCTTCCCCGCGCGCTGGCGCGAGGGCGACTGGACCACCATGTCCGTCCTCGGGGCCGGCTCGCCCCCAGCCGATTGCGCAGGCGGCACGTTAGGCCGGCTGCCTTGAGCCGCCCCAGTCGATGAGGCCGGTGCCGCCTCCCTCTCCGGGACGATGACATCATCCTCCCTCTCCAACCCTGGCTGGTCGCCACCGGCTTCCTCCGGCGGGGGCTCCGGGACCTCGGGCGCCGCGACGCGCAGAGGGGTCACGAGCAAGGCCCCCTCCGCTATTGCCGTGGCCGCAGCCTCCGCTTGGGCCTTGGCCGCTGCATCGGCACGCGCCTTCGCCGCCTCCTACTCCTGTGCCGCCTTGGCGGCAGCCGCCCTCAACTCCTCTGCCTCCCGCTCCTCCCGCACCTCCCGCGCATTTCGCTCCATCGCCGACTGAAGCTCGGCGCGGGGGTCCACGCGGCGGGTGTTCCCGGATCCTCCCGGCGATCCAACGACGGAGGCGGCAGCAACCCGCTCAAGCGAAAGCGGAGCCCTGATTTTTGAGAAAGGACAAGGATTCAGAAATCACCAAGAAAAGAAGAAAGAATGTACAAAGGAATATACACTTATGCCGACACCGTCTGCGGCTGCTTCACCACCTTGCGGAAGCGGGCCGCCTTCGTGGCCGCCTCATCCCGCCTGGTCGCCGCCGCCCCGCCCTTGGGCTTCTTCGGCCGACTGCCGAACAAGCCCGACGCGGCCCGGCGCTTCTGCCCGCCGCCCCGAGCAGGCGGCGCGGCGGAGGAACCCGCGCCGTGGCCGAACGCCAGCTGGCGGCATGGGACGATTTCCGCCTCGTCGTCATCCGGCCAGTCGTCGAAGCTGGCTCCAAGCCCGGAGCCGCCTGCCTCGCCGCTGGCTTCACCGCCACCTGCCTCGGTGTTTTCGTCCATGGCGGGCGCTCCCAAATCATGGTCCTCCAGGTCATGCTCCGCCCGGTCGGGGACAAATCGGCGCTCCGCCTCCGACTCGGTTGCAGGTCGAAGGAGAGGGCTCTGCCAAGACGTGCCGACTAGTCAGAGTCGGCCAAGAATCAGCGACAAAACTAAGAGAAGAAAGGGAAAAAGAGAACATGCCGTAGGCGGAGGATGTGCACAGGAATATGGCTCCTTGCCAAACCGCCACTCTGCAAACAGCAGCACCACCGTGTTTGGAGTGAAGTGGTGCGGCTGGAGTTGATAGAAGTCGAGGAAGGAGCGGAAGAAAGCGCTCACCGGCAAGCCGAGGCCGCGCAGGAAGTGCGAGCGGAAGACTACCTGCTCGCCTTCCTCCGGCGCCGGCGTGATCTCCTTCTCTGGCGCGAGACGGACCCGCACCTGGTCCTTGTCGGGCAACCGCCGCGTCTTGCGGAGGAACTTGATGTGGTCCACATGGACGAGCGAGCCGTCCCAGTCCCCGCCGTACTGCATGGTGGCAAGAGGCTAGCAAGGAAGAGTGCAGCGGCGGAGAAAGCATGGCCCTGCGGCAGCAAAGCTGCGGGGCGGAGTAAAGATCGGTGGGACAGCGCGGCGGCGAGGCGCTGTTGCGAGGGAAAGCAGGAGGAAGAAGATGACGGAGAGGAGAGGAGCGTGCGAGTGTACGCCGCTTCCCCTCCTCCCCCTACTTATAGCCTCGTGCGGCGAAGCCGAGGAGACGAGACGTGGGGAGGAACGTGGGATTAACTGCGCCCACTCCTCCACGTCTCGCGATTATTACGCCCTAACGGCGTGCGGAAACCGCCGCCAGAAGACGTGCGGACAGCTCTAGGCCATAGAGGATCCGCGCCTGGGCCTAGGTGTAGGAATGGTGGGCCCCCGGCCTGCGGCGACGTCCTATCGCGCGCGTGGGTTGGCAGGCTTTTTTCAGCCAGAAGTTGCCACGTGGTTCGCAGGCGGTGAGCGGCTGGCCCGCGGCCCGGCGCACGCGCCAACGGACTCCCGCCTTCCGACTTTAGAAATTTTCGCCAAGACAGCGCGCCCAACCGAAGCCGGATCCTAGCTGCTGGCTAGTCAAGATAAGAAGCTGACCGAGCTTCTCGACCTCCTCTCAGCCTCGAAGCCCAACCAGCTTCGGGGACTACTGTCGGAGTAAATGGCCACGGGTAGCCTAACGGACTCCCCCTGGCTCTTCGAAAAATTATCAGGCCATTCGAGCCTTCAAGCATACAAAGCATAGGGCCGCCTTCCCCCGGCCGGCTATCCCCAGGGCCGACTCCCAGAAGGCGACCCGGCCTCAGAAACCTTCCCCAAGAAAGATACGAGATGGCCGACTCCAGGGAGCCAGCCCCAAGAGGACCAACTCCCAGAAGCCGGCCATGAAGAGGACCGACTCCCAGAAGCCGGCCATGAAGAAAGCCGACTCCCAGAAGCCGGCCATGAAGAAAGCCGGCTCCCAGAAGCCGGCCAAGACTGCACCCACTAAGACTATATCCACATAACGGCGATAGGACAGGGCGTGACCGCAGTACAACCCACTACCCCCGAATCCCGGAACAGGCATGGCCACAGGGCGCCGTACGGGCCAGCCATCCCCCGTCCGGCGCGGCACTGTAGCCATGTTGGCCTCGATGTCACCCACGACAGGCGCCAGTACGGCCCGCGGGCGGCGGGCCCCTTTAGCCAGAGAGACACCCGAAGGCGGCCCGGCCTCCCCTAGTCGGCCAGGGGCGTGGCCGGCTCCCAATAGCCGGCTACCTCCCTCCCTCGAAACATGTGCCTCATTAAGGAGACAAGACGAGGTAAGGCTACAGTGAGAGCCCGCAAGGCGGCGGCACTGTAGCCACACTTACCTCGACAAAGCCCTCGTCATAAGAGGTGAGGCAACAGTAACCAGCCGCCGACAAAGCCCCCAAGTGGTGGGGCCGGCCTGTCGGCCAAGAGGCCGGCAGCCGGCGGGACCCACCAGTCGATGGACCCCAATGGCCGGCGGAGAAGCCGGCGAACATAGACACTGACGGCTGGGACCCGCGCCCAGCCAGATTACCATTGTACCCCTGGGGGGTAGGCCTATATAAACCCCCTGGGTCACCCATGCAAAGGGTTGATCTCATAGAGTTTCACACACCACATAGAGAGAAAAGGAGAGCTAGCCTTGCCCTTCTTCTTCCTCTAGCCAAACAGCTCAAGGAGCACTTGTAGCTACTTGTTCTGATCTAGTGATCATGCGGAGACCCCGCAGAGCAGGACTAGGGGTGTTATCTCCACGGAGAGCCCCGAACCTGGGTAAGATCCGCCGGCGTGCATGTCTTCGCCTCATCCCGTTTCCAGGCACCGGCGACGTCTTACTGGCTCCCACAATGATAAGCCACCCGTTGGCATATGTCGCACCTACCACCCGACAATAATCATTCATAAATTCAAACCATGTGTAGGGCAATTACGTATCATTAATTTCATTCTCTCCCAAGCTTGTGCAACATGTTCATGATCAAGTTGCTTAAAGTTCATAATATCGTTGCTAAGAGAGATGATCTTAGCGGGAGGAAAATACTTCGAGATAAAAGCATCTTTGCACTTATTCCAAGAATCAATATTATTTTTAGGCAAAGACGAAAACCAAGTTTTAGCATGATCTCTAAGCGAAAAAGGAAATAGCTTCAATTTAACAATATCATTGTCCACATCTTTCTTCTTTTGCATGTCGCACAAATCAACAAAGCTATTTAGATGGGTAGCGGCATCTTCACTAGGAAGGCCGGCAAATTGATCTTTCATGACAAGATTCAGCAAAGTAGCATTAATTTCACAAGATTCAACATCGGTAAGAGGAGCAATCGGAGTGCTAAGAAAATCATTGTTGTTGGTATTGGCAAAGTCGCACAATTTAGTATTATCTTGAGCCATCATGACAAGCAAGCAATCCAACACACAAGCAAACAAGAAGCAAGCAAAAAAGAGGCGACGGAATGAGAGGGTGAATAAAATGGCAAGGGTGAAGTGGGGGAGAGGAAAATGAGAGGCAAATGGCAAATAATGTAATGCGAGGGATAAGAGTTTGTGATGGGTACTTGGTATGTATTGACTTTTGCGTAGACTCCCCGGCAACGGCGCCAGAAATGGCTCGTTGTCGGGAAATCAAATATTGACTTGACTTGGTGCACACCTCCCCGGCAACGGCGCCAGAAATCCTTCTTGCTACCTCTTGAGCACTACGTTGGTTTTCCCTTGAAGAGGAAACAGTGATGCAGCAAAGTAGCGTAAGTATTTCCCTCAGTTTTTGAGAACCAAGGTATCAATCCAGTAGGAGGCCACACGCAAGTCCCTCGTACCTACACAAACAAATAAGAACCTTGCAACCAACGCGATAAAGGGGTTGTCAATCCCTTCATGGCCACTTGCAAAAGTGAGATCCGATAGAGATGATAAGATAATATTTTTGGTATTTTTATAATAAAGATAAAAAGTAAAGATTGCAAAATAAACGGTGCAAGGAATAACTTGATAACGAGAGATTAATATGGTGGAGAATAAATCCGGGGGCCATAGGTTTCACTAGTGGCTTCTCTCAAGATAGCATAAGTATTATGGTGGGTGAACAAATTACTGTCGAGCAATTGATAGAAAAGTGCATAATTATGAGAATATCTAGGCATGATCATGTATATAGGCATCACGTCCGCGACAAGTAGACCGACTCCTGCCTGCATCTACTACTATTACTCCACACATTGACCGCTATCCAGCATGCATCTAGAGTATTAAGTTCATAAGAACAGAGTAACACATTAGGTAAGATGACATGATGTAGAGGGATAAACTCAAGCAATATGATATAAACCCCATCTTTTTATCCTCGATGGCAACAATACAATACGTGTCGTTTCCCCTAATGTCACTGGGATCGAGCATCGCATGATTGAACCCAAAGCTAAGCACTTCTCCCATTGCAAGAAAGATCAATCTAGTAGGCCAAACCAAACTGATAATTCGAAGAGACTTGCAAAGATAACCAATCATACATAAAAGAATTCAGAGAAGATTCAAATATTGTTCATAGATAATCTTGATCATAAACCCACAATTCATCGGATCTTGACAAACACACCGCAAAAAGAGTTACATCGAATAGATCTCCAAGAAGATCGAGAAGAACTTTGTATTGAGATCCAAAGAGAGAGAAGAAGCCATCTAGCTAATAACTATGGACCCGAAGGTCTGTGGTAAACTACTCACACATCATCGGAGAGGCTATGGTGTTGATGTAGAAGCCCTCCGTGATTGATGGCCCCTCCGGCAGAGCGCCGGAAAAGGCCCCAAGACGGGATCTCACGGGTACAGAAGGTTGCGGCGGTGGAATTAGGTTTTCGTGGTGCTCTTCGATGGTTTGGGGGTACGTAGGTATATATAGGAGGAAGAAGTAGGTCGGTGGAGCCATGAGGGGCCCACGAGGGTGGAGGGCGCGCCCAGGGGGGTAGGCGTGCCCCTGCCTCGTGGCCTCCTCGGTGATTTCTTGACGTCCACTCCAAGTCCTATGGATCACGGTTGTTCCAAAAATAACTCTCCTGAAGGTTTCATTCCATTTGGACTCCGTTTGATATTCCTTTTCTGCGAAACACTGAAATAGGCAAAAAAACAACAATTTGCACTGGGCCTTGGGTTAATAGGTTAGTCCCAAAAATGATATAAAAGTGTATAAATAAGCCCATTAAACATCCAAAACAGAATATATAATAGCATGGAACAATCAAAAATTATACATACCTTGGAGACGTATCAAGTGGTAGCAATCATAGAAGACTATATGATGGTTAAGTATGTGGACTTGCCTAAAGGCTCCGATACGTGACCCTTCCTGAAAAGATGATGAATTGTAGTTTCAAAGTTGACTGAGAACATAGTTTGTTGGTTTTTAATACAGTTTTGCTTTATACTTCAATAGTGTGATGAATTGTCACTTATTCATGAGAAGTCTATGAGAAGAGTCTTATGTTTAAATTTGTTGTTGTTATAATAATGAACATGATGCTTCTATGTCCGTATTTTGTTTTTATCGACACCTCTCTCTCTTAAAGCATGTGGACATGTTTTTCGATTTCGGTTTTCGCTTGAGGACAAGCAAGGTCTAAGCTTGGGGGAGTTGATACGTCCATTTTGCATCATGTTTTCTTACTGTTATTTATGATGTTTTTATCCATAATAATGCTTTTTGGAGTAATTCTAATGCCTTTTCTCTCATAATATGCAAGGTATACACAAAAAGGGAGAATTCTGGCAGATGGAAATCTGGACCTTGAAAAGCTATGTTGGGCTACCTATTCCGCACAACTCCAAACAAGCTGAAACTTCACGGAGATTTTATGGAATATTTGAGGAATATTGGAGAAAATAACTTCTAGAGGGGGCCCACTAGGTGGGCACAACCCACCTGGGCGCGCCAGGGAGCCCAGGCGCGCCCTGGTGGGTTGTGCTCACCCAGGCCCACCTCCGGTGCCCATCTTCTGGTATATAGGTCACGTCGACCTAGAAAGAATAAGGAGAGGACTTTCGGGACGGAGCACCGCCATCTCAAGGTGGAACTTGGGCAGGAGCACTTTTGCCCTCCGGCGGAGCGATTCCGCCGGGGGAACTTCCCTCCCGGAGGGGGAAATCATCGTCATCATCATCACCAACAACTCTCCCATCTTGGGGAGGGCAATCTCCATCAACATCTTCAACAGCACCATCTCATCTCAAACCCTAGTTCATCTCTTGTGTTCAATCTTGTTACCGGAACTATAGATTGGTGCTTCTGGGTGACTAGTAGTGTTGATTAAATCTTGTAGTTGATTACTATATGGTTTATATGGTGGAATATTATATGCTTAGATCCAATATGCTATTTAATACTCCTCTGATCATGATCATGATTATCATTTGTGAGTAGTTACTTTTGTTCTTGAGGTCACGGGAGAAATCATGTTGCAAGTAATCATGTGAACTTGATATGTGTTCGATATTTTGATAGTATGTATGTTGTGATTCCCTTAGTGGTGTCATGTGAACGTCAACTACATTACACTTCACCATATTTGGGCCTAAGGGAATGCATTGTGGATTAGCAATTAGATGATGGGTTGCGAGAGGTACAGAAGCTTAAACCCCAGTTTATGCGCTATTCCGTAAGGGACCGATTGGATCCAAAAGTTTAATGCTATGGTTAGAATTTATTCTTAATACTTTTCTCGTAGTTGCGGATGCTTGCGGGAGGGTTAATCATAAGTAGGAGGTTTGTTCAAGTAAGAACATCACCTAAGCACCGGTCCACCCACATATCAAATTATCAAAGTAGCGAACACAAATCGAACCAACATGATGAAAGTGACTAGATGAAAATCCCGTGTACCCTCAAGAACGCTTTGCTTACCATAAGAGACCGTTTTGGCCTGTCCTTTGCCTCAAAAGGATTGGGCTATCTTGCTGCACTTTTGTCACTAGTATCATTACTTGTTCGTTACAAATTATCTTGCTATCAAACTACTCTACTACTTACAATTTCAGCACTTGCAGACATTACCTTACCGAAAACTACTTGCCATTTCCTTCTGCTCCTCGTTGGGTTCGACCCTCTTACTTCTCGAAAAGAGCTACAATTGATCCCCTATACTTATGGGTCATCAGGAGCGAGCTAGTGTGCTTGACACGTCGGCTGTGGACTGTAGCCGACGCACCTTCTCGCGTAAGCCATAGGCGTACTATACACCGACGGTGCTCCAGGATATTTTGTACTGCATCTCACATGGTTGGTGATAATAAACTGTGTGGGGTCTACTTGATTTTTCATCTTGATTTGAATTACATAATGGGGTCAGAGCGGCAATGGACGGCGTTTGAATTGCTAGAACTTTTATCTGCAATGAACATGCAACTATATGTGTGTCATAAAATAATTGGAATTATTCAGGGTTCATTTGGAAATTTTATACATTACATTGGTTTTCTAGCCATTTCAGGTGCACAATTCAAAATTAAACTACATGCACATGCTCTGGTGCAACAACATGGGTTGTAAAATCATATATGTGTCCATGGGTTTATGCTTATGTCCCATGCAAGAAATGGGGATGAATTTCGAACACCACGGCACCGTGGCTCTTCGGCAAACATCGACGTACTTGCTTTTGTAATTCTAGTAAATCCAAAAGTCATCTGAAATTCATGAAATTTGGCATGCTATCATGGAGCAGCATCAACATGTCGTGGTATAATTTTTGTCCCATTTGGGGCAGGTTTGGGTATATGCTTCTCACAAACCAGAGCTTCTCACAGCAAGTGTGATGGTTTCGGTAGGGAACGTTTCACCTTTCTGGACGAAACGATATTCGTTGCCTCTTCTTGATTTCAATTATTTTCCTAGTGTCAACATAGAACAACAGGAGTGTTGTGTTAATTTTTGGAATTTTTTGGGGTTCATTTGGGCATTTTTATACATTAATTGAGTTTTCAATGCATTTATGTGCAGAATTCAGATTTGAACTACATGCACATGCTCTAATGCATATAAATTGGTTTAAAATTCAAATTTGTGTCCTTGGTTGAATACTTAGGTCCCATGCAAGAAATGGGAATGAATGTCAAACACCCTGCCACTGTCACTCGGCCGCAAACGTTGAGATACCTGGTTTTTGAATTCTAGTAAATCCAAAACTCATCTGAAATTCATGAAACTTGGCATGGTATCATGGAGCGACATCAACATGCCGTGGTAATATTTTTGTCCCATTTCGGGCAGGTTTGGTATAAGCTTCTCACAACAAGCATGATGGTTTCGGTAGGGAACGTGCCACCTTTGGGGACGAAACGATATCCGTTGCCTCTTATTGCTTTCAAAAAAATTCTAGTGTCAACATAGAACAACAGGAGTGTTGTGTTAAGTTTTATAATTTTTTGGGGTTCGTTTGGAAATTGTTATACATTAACTGGGTTTTCTAGGCATTTTATGTGCATAATTCAAATTTGAAATACATGCACATGCTCCAGTGCATATAATTGGTTGAAAAAACAAATTTGTGTCCTTGGGTGCATGCTTAGGTCCCATGCAAGAAATGGGAATGAATTTCAAACACCAGGGCACTGTTAATTGCCGGCAAAACATTGAGATACCTGGTTTTTAAATTCTAGTAAATCCAAAACTCGTCTGAAATTCATGAAACTTGGCACGCTATCATGGAGCGACATCAACATGTCGTGGTAAAATTTTTGTCCCATTTGGGGCAGGTTTGGGTCTAAGCTTCTCACAAACCAGAGCTTCTCACAACAAGCCTGATGGTTTCGGTAAGGAACGTGCCACCTTCGGGGATGAAACGATATCTGTTGCCTCTTATTGCCTTCAAAAAAAAATTCTAGTGTCAACATAGAACAACAGGAGTGTTGTGTTAAATTTTGGAATTTTTCGGGGTTCGGTTGGACATTTTTATACATTAACTGGGTTTTCTAAGCATTTTATGTGCATAATTCAAATTTGAAATACATGCAGATGCTCCAGCGCATATAAATTGGTTGAAAAATCAAATCTGTGTCCTTTGGTGCATGCTTAGGTCTCATGCAAGAAATGGGAATGAATTTCAAACACCAGGGCATTGTTGATTGCCGGCAAAACGTTGAGATACCTTGTTTTGAAATTCTAGTAAATCCAAAACTCGTCTAAAATTCATGAAACTTGGCATGCTATTATGGAGCGGCATCAACATGCCGTGGTAAATTTTTTTACACTGGCATGCTATCATGGAGCGGCATCAACATGTCGTGGTAAAAAAATTTACACAGGCAGATTAGACCAAATAGAAGTATCGTGCTAAATTTTGGAATTATTCCGGGTTCGTTTGGCCTTTTTTATACATTAATTGAATTTCTGGACATTTAATGTGCATAATTCAAATTTGAACTACAAGCACATGCTCCAGTGCACCAAAGTTGGTTGAAAAATCACATCTGTGTCCTTGGGTGAATTTCTAGGTCCCGTGCAAGAAATGGGAATGAAATTCAAACATCTGTGCATCGTGGCTCGACCGGAAAGATTGAGAAACTTAGTTTTTTAATTCATGTAAATCCAAAACACGCCTGAAAATCATGAAACTTGGCATGGTGTCATGACATGGCACCAACATGTTGTGGTAATTTTTTGGCCGAATTGGGACAAGCTTTGGTATAAGCTTCTTGCAAACCGGAGCTTCTCTCAAGAAGGCTCGTGGTTCCGAGAGGGAACGTGTCACCTCCGTGTTCGAAATGCATACGTACACTGCCTTCTCCCGCCTTAATTTTTTTACACATGTAGATTAGACCAAACAGAAGTATCGTGCTAAATTTTGGAATTATTCCGGGTTCGTTTGGCCTTTTTTATATATTAATTGAATTTCTGGCCATTTAATGTGCATAATTCAAATTTGAACTACAAGCACATGCTCCAGTGCACCAAAGTTGGTTTAAAAATCACATGTGTGTCCTTGGGTGAATTTCTAGGTCCCATGCAAGAAACGGGAATGAAATTCAAACATCTGGGTGTCGTGGCTCGGCCGGAAAGATTGAGAAACTTGATTTTTTAATTCCTGTAAATCCAAAACACGCCTGAAAATCATGAAACTTGGTATGGTGTCATGACATGGCACCAACATGCTATGGTAATTTTTCTGTCCGATTTGTGAAGGGCACACATTAACTATCAACAAAGTCATTTTGGAACAAGCGTTGTCACGTTACAAAACGGAAACACAAGTATTATTGAAATCGTGGGTGTTCTACTTACCAATTACGTGTCGTGCGGGGTAGCTATTTGAGTACGAGAGGCGTGCGATCAGACCCCTGCGCGTGCTCATCGGGAGGAGAGCCCCTTGACCTCTATCCGTCGCGCATCTCCCTCCCAACGTCTCCATTAATGGCGCCTGAGCCCCTGTTTCACGGCGTGGCTATGTCTCACTGGACTGAGATTTAAGAGAGAAAAATGAAAATCTGAAAAGAAAGTTTTGCATGGATCTTGATGTAAGATCCAACGGACCTATATAGCATCGACTGCGACTTATAGCAAGCATGATGAATATAAGGACGATGACAGTGAATAATAATTGTCTTACATATTTAGGAACATAATTTAAAAAAGCCACATGCGGCAACACCCGAAATACACAAGGGTAAAATAAGAAGGAAGACAACGATCTGGCTCGCTGATCTCTACTTTCTTGATGCGTTGATGCAGGCCGCGGGAACTAGTCTCCGCGGCGAGCGGTGATGAGCTCTTTCTTGTCCTCAAGATGCTGCTTGAGAGCATCCATGGATTCCTCCACCAGCCTTGTGCGCTCGATGCGTAGCATGGCATTCTCGTCTATAAGTTTCTCGACGATGACGCCGGTCCTCTTCAACAAGGCAGTGGTCTCCTCCTGATGCTCCGCACTTCCGACGATCTTCGCCCTCAGCAGGTCGCGCTCGGCCAGGAGGTTTGCATTGCTCTCATTTAGTTGCCGGATGACGCCGGTAGCCTGTTCAAAAGAGGCTTTCATGTCTTCCTGCAACCTCGCCCAGCCGGAGATCTGATCCATCTAACTATGGACGATCGCATGCATGCGCCTGTAAGAGTCCTCGCCTGCCCGCGAGACATTTTCCCAGGCCACCGCCGCGCGGGAGGACATCTCTGTTGCATTTGCGGCGCGGTAGGACATCTCTTCTGCTTCCGCGGCGCGGCCGGACCAGTCTGCTGCATCGACGGCGCGGCGGGACCTCCGTGCTGCTTCGGCGGCGCGGCGGGACCTCTGTGCTACTACGACCGCGCGGCGGGACATGCCGGCTGTTTCCGCGGCGAGGCGGGACATCTCTCGTGCTTCCGCTTCCATGCTCGCCTCTCCCTGGTGGCAATCTCTCGACCCAGAACTTGCGGTGGCCATGGCAGACGCAAGGGAACGATGATGAATAACTTGTTTATTTTTGTGGATGAGGAGTTGAGGAGGAATGTGCAGTCATCTTGGAGCAGTAGTATTTATAAACAAGTACTAATACGCTCCTAAGTGTGAGACCGTTTAGGTTTTGATCGGTGTGAAAAGGTTTGCAATTAAATAACGTGTGGCAGTAATTTGGAATGTGACGGGACGCAAGCTCAAAATTTATTGACGGTTCTAAGTGCGACACTATTCCTGGAAGGCGTAACGTGGGCACACTTTCTCGGCCGTGTACGTGGCGTTAGCACCATAGGGTGCACCGCAATAGGCAATGTCAGCACACGTCTTGTTCCAAGAACTGTGTGCGCTCGTTATTAACATCGCGCATGCTTATTTTAATTAGAATGTGTGCCCGTCTAGCGCACACACATTGATCTGTCTAACTGTTTCTGTTTGTTGTGGCTAATCGCAAACAGTTCATCCGTGTGAAGTGTATGCGATCAATCGCAGACACTTTGATCTGGCTGACCGTTTATGTTGTGTTGCCTAATCGCAAACAGTTAATCCTTCTGACGCGTATGCCTTCAATCGCACACACCTTTATGTAGCTGCCCGTTTCTGTTGTTCCGCCTCATCACAAACAGTTAATGCGAGTGAACTGTATGCCGTATATCACACACGCCTTCATCTGGCTGTCCGTTTTCGTTCTTCTTCCTCATCACAAATAGTTCATTGAACTGAAGCGTATGCCCTGCATCGCACACGCAACCAAAATCTAAACCGTTCTTTATCCATCCGTCATCGCAAACGTTTTGCACCTTTTTTGACGGGTTTTTTACACCACCACTTGCAATTAATGCATCGCACACAGTTTCGTCGAAGGGTCTCTGATCGTAGTGTTGCATTAGCAGCATCCTACAGTAGTGTTGGCTGATGCCAGGGGTAAGATTTTCTCCCCAATTGTGGTGCCCCTCCCCTCTCCTCCAACCTATATATACTTGAGGATTCTGGCCCTTGAAGTGTTGGGAACGTTGCATGGAAAACAAAAAATTTCTACGCACATGCAATGATCTATCCATGGAGATGCATAGCAACGAGAGGGGAGAGAGTGTCTACGTACCCTCATAGACCGTAAGCGGAAGCGTTTCACAACGTGGTTGACGTAGTCGAACTTTCTTTGCGCTCCAACCGATCTAGTACCGAACACACGGCACCTCCGCGTTCTGCACACGTTCAGCTCGATGACGTCCTCCGCCTTCTTGATCCAGCAAGATGGCGAGGTAGTAGATGAGTTCCGGCAACACGACGGTGTGGTGATGGCGATGGTAATGTGATCTCCGCAGGGCTTCGCCTAAGCACTACGAAAATATGACCGAGGGAGTAAACGGTGGACGGGGGCGCCGCACACGGCTAAGACAATGTTGTATCCTTGTGTGGCACCCCCTTGATGGGGAACGTAGCAGAAATTCAAAATTTTCTACGCATCACCAAGATCAATCTATGGAGTTTACTAGCAACGAGAGGGAAGGAGTGCATCTACATACCCTTGTAGATCGCGAGCGGAAGCGTTCAAGAGAACGGGGTTGATGGAGTCATACTCGTCGTGATCCAAATCACCGATGATCCTAGCGCCGAACGGACGGCACCTCCGCGTTCAACACACGTATGGAGCAGCGACGTCTCCTCCTTCTTGATCCAGCAAGGGGGGAGGAGAGGTTGATGGAGATCCAGCAGCACGACGGCGTGGTGGTGGAAGTAGCGGGATCCCGGCAGAGCTTCGCCAAGCGCAAGCGGGGAGGAAGAGGTGTCACGGGAGGGAGAGGGAGGCGCCAGGGCTTAGGTATTGCTGCCCTCCCCCCCCCCCACTATATATAGGGCCAAGGGAGAGGGGGGGCGCAGCCTTGGCCCTTCCTCCAAGGAAGGGTGCGGCCAGGGAGGAGTCCATCCTCCCCAAGGCACCTCGAAGGTGCCTTCCCCCTTTAGGACTCTCCCTTTATCTTATCTCTTGGCGCATGTGCCTCTTGGGGCTGGTGCCCTTGGCCCATATAGGCCAAGGCGCACCCCCTACAGCCCATGTGGCCCCCCGGGGCTGGTGGACCCCCTTGGTGGACCCCCGGACCCCTTTCGGCACTCCCGGTACAATACCGATAAAGTGCGAAACTTTTCCGGCGACCAAAATAAGACTTCCCATATATAAATCTTTACCTCCGGACCATTCCGGAACTCCTCGTGACGTCCGGGATCTCATCCAGGACTCCGAACAACTTTTGGGTTACCGCATACTAATATCTCTCTAACCCTAGCGTCACCGAACCTTAAGTGTGTAGACCCTACGGGTTCGGGAGACATGCAGACATGACCGAGACGACTCTCCGGTCAATAACCAACAGCGGGATCTGGATACCCATGTTGGCTCCCACATGCTCCTCGATGATCTCATCGGATGAACCACGATGTCGAGGATTCAATCAATCCCGTATACAATTCCCTTTGTCTATCGGTATGGTACTTGCCCGAGATTCGATCGTCGGTATCCCGATACCTTGTTCAATCTCGTTACCGGCAAGTCTCTTTACTCATTCCGTAACACATCATCCCGTGATCAACTCCTTGGTCACATTGTGCACATTATGATGATGTCCTACCGAGTGGGCCCAGAGATACCTCTCCGTTTACACGGAGTGACAAATCCCAGTCTCGATTCGTGCTAACCCAACAGACACTTTCGGAGATACCTGTAGTGCACCTTTATAGCCACCCATTTACGTTGTGACGTTTGGTACACCCAAAGCATTCCTACGGTATCCGGGAGTTGCACAATCTCATGGTCTAAGGAAATGATACTTGACATTAGAAAAGCTCTTAGCAAACGAACTACACGATCTTGTGCTAGGCTTAGGATTGGGTCTTGTCCATCACATCATTCTCCTAATGATGTGATCCCGTTATCAACGACATCCAATGTCCATGGTCAGGAAACCGTAACCATCTATTGATCAACGAGCTAGTCAACTAGAGTCTTACTAGGGACATGGTGTTGTCTATGTATCCACACATGTATCTGAGTTTCCTAACAATACAATTTTAGCATGGATAATAAACGATTATCATGAACAAGGAAATATAATAATAACCAATTTATTATTGCCTCTAGGGCATATTTCCAACAGTCTCCCACTTGCACTAGAGTCAATAATCTAGTTCACATCACCATGTGATTAACACTCACAGGTCACATCACCATGTGACCAACATCCAAAGAGTTTACTAGAGTCAACAATCTAGTTCACATCACTATGTGATTAACACTCAATGAGTTCTGGTTTGATCATGTTATCCTTGTGAGAGAGGTTATTAGTCAACGGGTCTAAACCTTTCAGATCCGTGTGTGCTTTACGAATATCTATGTCATCTTATGGATGCTACCACGCGCTACTTGGAGCCATTTCAAATAATTTCTCTACCATACGAATCCGGTTTACTACTCAGAGTCATCTGGATTAGTGTCAAAGTTCGCATCGACGTAACCCTTTACGACAAACTCCTTTCCACCTCCATAATCGAGAAAATTCCTTAGTCCACTAGATACTAAGGATAAGTTCGACCGCTGTCATGTGATCCATTCCCGGATCACTATTGTACCCCTTGACCAACTCATGGCAAGGCACACTTCATGTGCGGTACACAGCATAGAATACTGTAGAGTCTACGTCTAAAGCATAGGGGACGACCTTCGTCCTTTCTCTCTCTTCTGCTGTGGTCAGGTCTTGAGTCTTACTCAATACTCACACCTTGTAACACAGCCAAGAACTCCTTCTTTGCTGATCTATTTTGAACTCTTTCAAAATCATGTCAAAGTGTGCATTCTTTGAAAGTATCATCAGGCGTCTTGATCTATCTCTATAGATCTTGATGCCCAATATGCAAGCAGCTTTATCCAGGTCTTCCTTTGAAAAACTCCTTTCAAACAACCCTTTATGCTTTCCAGAAATTTTACATCATTTCGGATCAACAATATGTCATTCACATATACTTATCAGAAATGTTGTAGCGCTCCCACTCACTTTATTGTAAATACAAGTTTCTAACAAACTTTGTATAAACCCAAAAACTTTGATCACTCCATCAAAGCGTATATTCTGACTCCGAGATGCTTGCTCTTAGTCCATGGAAGGATCGCTGGAGCTAGCATACCTTTTAGCATCCTTAGGATCGACAAAACCTTTCTGATTGTATCACATACAACCTTTCCTTACGAAAACTGGTAAGGAAACTTGTTTTGACATCCATCTGCCAGATTTCATAAATGCAGCTAATGCTAACATGATTCCGACGGACTTAAGCATCGCTACGGATGAGAAAATCTCATCGTAGTCAACTCCTTGAACTTGTGGAAATACTCGTTGCCACAAGTCGAGCTTCATATACGGTAACATTACCGTCCACGTCCGTCTTCTTCTCAAAGATCCATTTATCTCGGATTTCATGGCTTCTAACCATTTGTCGGAATATGGGCCCACCATCGCTTCTCCATAGCTCATAGGTTCATCGTTGTCCAACAACATGACTTCCAAGACAGGATCACGTACTACTCTGAAGTATTACGCATCCTCGTCGTCCTACGAGGTTTGGTGGTGACTTGATCCAAAGTTTCATGATCACTATCATAAGCTTCCACTTCAATTGGTATAGGTGCCACAGGAACAACTTCCTGTGCCCTGCTACACACTAGTTGAAGTGACGGTTCAATAACCTTATCAAGTCTCCACCATCCTCCCACTCAATTCTTTCGAGAGAAACTTTTCCTCGAGAAAGGACTCATTTCTAGAAGCAATTACTTTTGCTTCCAGATCTAAAATAGGAGGTATACCCAACTGTTTTGGGTATTCTTATGAAGATGTATTTATCCGCTTTGGGTTCGAGCTTATCATCCTGAAACCTTTTCACATAAGCTTCGCAGCCCCAAACTTTTAAGAAACGACAACTTAGGTTTCTCTAAATGGTGTCGTCTCAACGGAATTGCATGGTGCCCCTTTTAAAGTGAATGTGGTTGTCTCTAATGCCTAACCCATAAACGATAGTGGTAATTCGATAAGAGACATCATGGTATGCACCATATCCAATAGGGTGCAGTTATGATGTTCGGACACACCATCACACTATGGTGTTCCAGGCGGTATTAATTGTGAAACACTTTCCACAATGTCTTAATTGTGTGCCAAACTCCTAACTCAGATACTCATCTCTATGATCATATCACAGACATTTTATCCTCTTGTCACGACGATCTTCAACTTCACTCTGAAATTACTTGAACCTTTCAATAATTCAGACTTCTGTTTCATCAAGTAAATACACTCAGCATCTACTCAAATCATCTGTGAAGTAAGAACATATCGATATCCACTGCGTGCCTCAGCACTCATTGGACTGCATACATCAAAATGTATTACTTCCAATAAGTTGCTTTCTTGTTCCATCTTACTGAAAACGAGGCCTTTCAGTCATCTTGCCCATGTGGTATGATTTGCATGTCTCAAGTGATTCAAAATCAAGTGAGTCCAAACGATCCATCTGCATGGAGTTTCTTCATGCATATATACCAATAGACATGGTTCGCATGTCTCAATCTTTTCAAAAACGAGTGAGTCCAAAGATCCATCTACATGAAGCTTCTTCATGCGTTCTATACCAATATGACTCAAATGGCAGTGCCACAAGTATGTGGTACTATCATTACTATTTTATATCTTTTGGCACGAACATGTGTATCACTGCGATCGAGATTCATTTTAGGTGCAAGACCATTGAAGGTATTATTCAAATAAACAAAGTAACCATTATTCTCCTTAAATGAATAACCGTATTGCGATAAACATAATCCAATCATGTTCAACGCAAACACCAAATCTCGATGGCAGAGGGAGCATGCGATGCTTGATCACATCAACCTTGGAAACACTTCCAACACATATCGTCATCTCACCTTTAGCCAGTCTCCGTTTATTCCGCAGCTTTTATTTCGAGTTACTAACACTTAGCAACCGAACCGGTATCCAATACCCTGGTGCTGCTAGGAGTACTAGTAAAATACACATTCATATAATGTATATCCAATATACTTCTGTCGATCTTGCCTGCCTTCTCATCTACCAAGTATCTAGGGTAGTACTGCTTCAGTGACCGTTCCCCTCATCACAGAAGCACTTAGTCTCGGGTTTGGGTTCAACCTTGGGATTCTTCACTAGAGCAGCAAATGATTTGTTGTTTCATGAAGTATCCCTTTTGCCCTTGCCCTTCTAGAAACTAGTGGTTTTACTAACCATCAACAATTGATGCTCCTTCTTGATTTCTCCTTTCGCGGTGTCAAACATCGCGAATAGCTCAAGGATCATCATAACTATCCCTGATATGTTATAGTTCATCACGAATCTCTACTAGCTTGGTGGCAGTGACTATGGAGAACCATCACTATCTCATCTGGGAGATTAACACCCACTCGATTCAAGCGATTGTGGTACTCAGACAATCTGAGCACATGCTCAACGATTGAGCTTTTCTCCCTTAGTCTGCAGGCTTAAGAAACTTGTCAGAGGTCTCATACCTCTTGACGTGGGCACTAGTCTGAAATCCCAATTTCAGTCTTCGGAACATCTCATATGTTCTGCGACGTTTCAAAAACGTCTCTTGTGCCACAATTCTAAACCGGTAGCATTACGCATTGAACTATCACGTAGTCATCAAAACGTGTATGTCAGATGTTTCGTAACATCTACAGACGACGCTGAGGTTCAGCACACCGAGCGGTGCATTAAGGACATAAGCCTTCTGTGCAGCAATGAGGACAATCCTCAGTTTACGGACCCAGTCCGCATAATTGCTACTACCAACTTTCAACTAAATTTCCTCTAGGAACATATCTTTAAACAGTAGAACTAAAGCGTATGACATAATTTGCAAAGACCTTTTGACTATGTTCATGATAATGAAGTTCATCTAATTATTGAACTCCCACTCAGATAGACATCCCTCTAGTCATCTAAGTGATACATGATCCGAGTCAAACTAGGCCGTGTCCGATCATCACGTGAGACGGACTAGTCATCATCGGTGAACATCTCCATGTTGATCGCACCTACTATACGACTCATGTTCGACCTTTCGATCTCTTGTGTTCCGAGGCCATGTCTGTACATGCTAGGCTCGTCAAGTCAACCTAAGTGTTTCGCATGTGTTCCGAGGCCATGTCTGTACATGCTAGGCTCATCAACACCCGTTGTATTCGAACGTTAGAATCTATCACACCCGATCATCACGTGGTGCTTCGAAACAACGAACCTTCGCAACGGTGCACAGTTAGGGGGAACACGTCTCTTGAAATTTTAGTGAGGGATCATCTTATTTAAGCTACCGTCGTTCTAAGCAAATAAGATGCATAACATGATAAACATCACATGCAATCAAATAGTGACATGATATGGCCAATATCATTTTGCTCCTTTGATCTCCATCTTCGGGGCACCATGATCATCTTTGTCACCGGCATGACACCATGATCTCCATCATCATGATCTCCATCATTGTGTCTTCATGAAGTTGTCACGCCAACGATTACTTCTACTTCTATGGCTAACGCGCTTAGCAATAAAGTAAAGTAATTTACATGGCGTTATTCAATGACACGCAGGTCATACAAAAATAAAGACAACTCCTATGGCTCCTGCCGGTTGTCATACTCATCGACATGCAAGTCGTGATCCCTATTACAAGAATATGATCAATCTCATACATCACATATATCATTCATCATATCTTCTGGCCATATCACATCACATAGCACATGCTGCAAAAACAAGTTAGACGTCCTCTAATTGTTGTTGCAAGTTTTTTACGTGGCTTGTATAGGTTTCTAGCAAGAACGTTTCTTACCTACGTAAGACCACAACGTGATATGCCAATTTCTATTTACCCTTCATAAGGACCCTTTTCATCGAATCCGTTCCGACTAAAGTGGGAGAGACAGACACCCGCTAGCCACCTTATGCAACTAGTGCATGTCAGTCGGTGGAACCTGTCTCACGTAAGCGTACGTGTAAGGTCGGTCCGGGCCACTTCATCCCACAATGCCGCCAAAACAAGATAAGACTAGTAGCGGCAACAAGAATTGGCAACATCTACGCCCACAACTACTTTGTGTTCTACTCGTGCATAGAAACTACGCATAGACCTAGCTCATGATGCCACTAGTGGGGAACGTAGCAGAAATTCAAAAATTTCTACGCATCACCAAGATCAATCTATGGAGTTTACTAGCAACGAGAGGGAAGGAGTGCATCTACATACCCTTGTAGATCGCGAGCGGAAGCGTTCAAGAGAACGGGGTTGATGGAGTCGTACTCGTCGTGATCCAAATCACCGATGATCCTAGCGCCGAACGGACGGCACCTCCGCGTTCAACACACGTACGGAGCAGCGACGTCTCCTCCTTCTTGATCCAGCAAGGGGGGAGGAGAGGTTCATGGAGATCCAGCAGCACGACAGCGTGGTGGTGGAAGTAGCGGGATCCCGGCAGGGCTTCGCCAAGCGCAAGCGGGGAGGAAGAGGTGTCACGGGAGGGAGAGGGAGGCGCCAGGGCTTAGGTATTGCTGCCCTCCCTCCCCCCCACTATATATAGGGCCAAGGGAGAGGGGGGGCACAGCCTTGGCCCTTCCTCAAAGGAAGGGTGCGGCCAGGGAGGAGTCCATCCTCCCCAAGGCACCTCGGAGGTGCCTTCCCCCTTTAGGACTCTCCCTTTATCTTATCTCTTAGCGCATGTGCCTCTTGGGGCTGGTGCCCTTGGCCCATATAGGCCAAGGCGCACCCCCTACAGCCCATGTGGCCCCCCGGGGCTGGTGGACCCCCTTGGTGGACCCCCGGACCCCTTTCGGCACTCCCGGTACAATACCGATAAAGTGTGAAACTTTTCCGGCGACCAAAATAAGACTTCCCATATATAAATCTTTACCTCCGGACCATTCCGGAACTCCTCGTGACGTCCGAGATCTCATCTGGGACTCCGAACAACTTTCGGGTTACCGCATACTAATATCTCTAACCCTAGCGTCACCGAACCTTAAGTGTGTAGACCCTACGGGTTCGGGAGACATGCAGACATGACCGAGACGACTCTCCGGTCAATAACCAACAGCGGGATCTGGATACCCATGTTGGCTCCCACATGCTCCTCGATGATCTCATCGGATGAACCACGATGTCGAGGATTCAATCAATCCCGTATACAATTCCCTTTGTCTATCGGTATGGTACTTGCCCGAGATTCGATCGTCGGTATCCCGATACCTTGTTCAATCTCGTTACCGGCAAGTCTCTTTACTCGTTCCGTAACACATCATCCCGTGATCAACTCCTTGGTCACATTGTGCACATTATGATGATGTCCTACCGAGTGGGCCCAGAGATACCTCTCCGTTTACACGGAGTGACAAATCCCAGTCTCGATTCGTGCTAACCCAACAGACACTTTCGGAGATACCTGTAGTGCACCTTTATAGCCACCCAGTTACGTTGTGACGTTTGGTACACCCAAAGCATTCCTACGGTATCCGGGAGTTGCACAATCTCATGGTCTAAGGAAATGATACTTGACATTAGAAAAGCTCTTAGCAAACGAACTACACGATCTTGTGCTAGGCTTAGGATTGGGTCTTGTCCATCACATCATTCTCCTAATGATGTGATCCCGTTATCAACGACATCCAATGTCCATGGTCAGGAAACCGTAACCATCTATTGATCAACGAGCTAGTCAACTAGAGGCTTACTAGGGACATGGTGTTGTCTATGTATCCACACATGTATCTGAGTTTCCTATCAATACAATTTTAGCATGGATAATAAACGATTATCATGAACAAGGAAATATAATAATAACCAATTTATTATCGCCTCTAGGGCATATTTCCAACACCCCTCCCCATGTATATATAGGTGGGAGGGGAGGGAAGGCAGCCAGGTGCGCCCTAGGGCTGGCCGCTGGCCCCTAGGGCCCCTACCTTGCCCTGCGCCCCCTTTCCTTGTATGAACAAGGGGAAAGGAAAGAGGGGGAGAGGGAAGGAAGAGGGAGTCCAACTCCACACTTGCCTTTCCTCCTCCCCTTTCCTTTCCCTCCCCATAGGCCGGCCCTATAGAGGGCGCACCAACCCCTTGTGGGCTGGTGTGTTCCCTCACATGGCCCATAAGGCCCATAAAATTGCCGAGGGTGCCCGAAACTCCTTCCGGTGACCCGATAAGTACCCGGTACCCTCCGAAACACTTCCAATGTTCGAATACCACCGTCCTATATATCAATCTTGATCTATCGACCATTTCGAGACTCCTCGTCATGTCCTTGATCTCATCTGGGACTCCATCCAACATTCAGTCACCAAATCATATAGCTCATATAATACTATATCGTCAACGAACGTGAAGCGTGCGGACTACGGTTTCGTGAACTATGTAGACATGCCCGAGACACCTCTCCGGTCAATAACCAATAGCGGAACCTGGATGCCCATATTGGCTCATACATATTCTATGAAGATCTTTATCGGTTGAACCGTTATGACAACATACGTATTTCCCTTTGTCCGTCGGTATGTTACTTGACCGAGATTCAATCGTCGGTATCTCCATACCTAGTTCAATCTCGTTACCGGCAAGTCTCTTTACTTGTTCCGTAATACATTACCTCGTGACCAACTCCTTAGTCATTTGCTTGCAAGCTTATGATGTGTCTTACCGAGAGGGCCCAAAGATACCTCTCTGATACTCTGAGTGACAAATACTAATCTCGATCTATGCCAATTCAACAAACACCTTCGGAGATACCTGTAGAGCATCTTTATGATCACCCAGTTATGTTGTGACATTTGATAGAACACAAGGTATTCCTCCAGTATACGGGAGTTGCATAATCTCATAGTTGGAGGAATATGTATTTGACATGAAGAAAGCAATAACAATAAAACTGAACGATCATTATGCTAAGCTAATGGATGGGTCTTGTCCATCACATCATTCTCCTAATGATGTGATCCTGTTATCAAATGAAAACACATGTCTATGGTTAGGAAACCTTAACTATCTTTGATCAACGAGCTAGCCTAGTAGAGGCTTACTAGGGACACGGTATTTGTTTATGTATTCACACATGTAATTAAGTTTCCGGTCAATACAATTCTAGTATGAATAATAAACTTTTATCATAAATAAGGAAATATAAAATAACAACTTTATTATTGCCTCTAGGGCATATTTTCTTCATGAAGACACAAGTTTTGGAGCCTCCTCTAGTTCTCTAGTTCTAGGTCTAGTCGATCCAATTAGAGCTAGATCTAGATCTTCCCTAATCCTCATAATTAGAAGCCAAGTGTGGTTCTAATTTCCTCCATCTAATTCTCTGACAGCGATTAGCTCTTGACGGTGAAGCATTGTCGGGTCGTGAAGATCGTACGCTTGCAAACTGTGGAGAAGTCGTGCTTTTGGCCTTCCGTTCGAGGGATCGTTCATGAAAGGTAGGAGAGACTTCAAGTACGATCTACACCGGCTTGTCTTCTTTCGCTGCAACTCGGAGTTGGTAACGATCCGACCTAAACCGTTATCGCATCTTCATAGTTTTCCTAGTTGATCATAGGGTGATTTATTTTCTTTTTTTTTTTACTACGTTTCCAACAGGGAGCACCTGGCGTTGCAGAGAGCGCTGCACCTGAGGCGTCATTTTCTTCCTGCGATCTCCGGAGGCGATGTTCCAACGCAACGCTCGATGTTGGAAGCCCAAGATCTCGTGTGGTGTTGTAACCGTTGACTAGCGCTGCAACTGCAAATCTCGCCGAGTAGCAGCTGATGCAATGCAGCGCTTGCTGGTGGCGCTGCAACAATGGATCTCATCGGGGCGGTGGGGATGCTGCAATGAAGCGCTTGCCTATGGCTTTGTAACTGTAGATATCGTCGACAGACGGGAACGCTACAATGCATCGCTTGTCCGTGCCTCCCATGGTGATGCAACTCTGGATCTCGCCGGCGGCGAGGATGGTGGAATGCAGCGCTTGCTCAACTTCAGTATCTCATCAGCGCTGCAAGGAGGTGGTCGTGGCAGCAGACGGTGTTGCAAGGCGGGTTGTGTCGTCACCGTGTTCCAAGGGCGTAACTGGATACACAAGCAAAAGCGAAGGTGCTGCATGTCACCATCTCGCCGAGTGTTGCGGGAGAGAGTGGGAGATGACCAGTTGTCGTGACGGGCCGTGCAGGGCTTGAGGCGCTGCGGAGACGACGGATCAACTTACTATACTGGATGGTGTGATTAATGTACACGTGGCAGATCCGATGGCAGGCCAGCCAATCAATTTTCCTCAAAATCAGTGGGCTGTCTCCGAGCAGGCAACGTATTTTGCTCCTGCCGACCAAACGGCCCTGTCCACCCCTCCGGCCCACATAAACCCCGACGCATCGGATGACGTCGCCCCGTTGCTATCAATCCACACCACACCACAGCTGCCATCCGATGCCGATTGCACGACGAGCATCTTCTAGCGTTAGGAACGAAGGAGCGTTAAGCAAAGGCGGCGGCCGGCGGCTAGCGCAAAGCCCCGCTGGCAGCGAAGCCGCCTTCTGCTGCGTTGCACGTACGCCCGCGCGACACGCGCCCGCTCCAGCAAATGGGGCTGTAACACTTCGAAGTGACGGCCCACCCACACGCGTGTGGACCCGGCGTACGGCGTGGGGCGTGCTGACTAGGACATTCACCCGTGCAGCAGCTCGCACGCGTAGGCTGCTACGCGCACATCCACCGGCACCAAATGTTTCCTTCACTTCACCATGCGTTTTTTTCTTCTTTTGCCGGTGTTCACTTCACCATTTTTTGCTAACCAAAAATAATTGTGATTTCCTAAATAACTACTGCTTGCAAGAAACATAAACAACTATTGTTTGTAAACTCCTACGCTTTAGGTGCAGAAGAATATGGCCGTGGTCACATAGAAACGAAACCAGCTTTATGTGAGGGACTTGTTTTTGTGTCTCCACCGGCATTGGCGTGAGAGGCTCACATCCAAGGCCGGTGTATCATCAGTTCTAAATAAAATCCGCGCCAAGTTCCTTTCAATACAACCGTAACATCCGAATCAAACTTTTTTTCTTACTAAATCAAGCATTTTCTTTTACTCTTGTGTTTCCAGAATCCTACTGTACTTACTTTCGTGGCACTCGTACTTCACAGGACATACCTCCGAGGAGGAGCATTACGGCCATTTCATGGTATTCAAAGTTCACAAGGCATGACTAGCAGGAGCAAGCGCAGAGAATTTCAGACCCAAAATCATGTCGTTTGACGATGCCCCATGCCCGATGCATCACATTTCCGCTCGATTTTGCACCGTTCCTGGTTTTGACTCGGCAAAGATCGGCACGAACCAACCAAATCCCAAAACGCAGAGCATCTTTCTGCCCAATCCACGTCTTGATCAATCAACGTCGATATCCACCCCACTGAAAGAGGGCTTTCGTTGCTGCTTTCATATATAAAACTAGAAGAAAAAGTCTCTGCTACCTCCCAATGTTCGTTCCAATTCACACAAACACATTGCAATTTGCAACGCACACTACCACAATGTGTCCGTATTCTCTGAAGACAGCGAGACCAAAGACGGGCGATTCTTGCGGCAGCAAAGGTCGATGCAAAGTTGCAGCACTACGGAGATGGCAAGATGCTTGTGCGATTACTTGGTTTCAATTGAAGAAAAATGTGGTATCTCCCCTCTTGGGTGCAAACAATTCTCGTTCTCGTTCCGCGTCGGCTTCAGCAATAATATACGGCTGCTCGGTCGACCGGCGAATCGCCATCATATCAGAAGCCTTCAAATTCAGCTTAGTTTAATGCCGCAACCGCAGCCACAGGAACAAGAACAAGAAGCCGATTAATTAGTAGTGATAATTATAATTAATCAGGCCGTCACATTCGTGCTGCCCGTGCATCAACGCAAGCTGTGCGGCTTTGCTTGTAGGGGGCGGCATTAACGTGACAGCGTCAGCTAATTGCCAACATCAACGTCAAGCAAGTTTGCAGATGCCTCGCAGTTAAGGAAGGATCAACAAGAGAGATGAATAATAATAATAATAATTAATCCAGAAACTGGCCATTGACCCATATGGAAAGAAGATTGAAGGTTGAGCAACACCATATTTTCTAACAAGCAGTCATCCTCTCCCAGCACTCCATATTTACAGATGAAGAAAGCACAAGCTATCACAAAACCTGATTAACAAGTGGCAATTGCTTATTACTCTAGCTAGCTGACCACTGGCGCATTGCCTGGTATTACCTCAAAACATTTATCACAAAACTCAAGTCTAGTGTGGTAGAAATAGTAGAGCAGGGCCATAATCATATACAGTAATCTCTCTGTGGTGTGGTAATTTTTGGTTTCTGTCCTAGTGATGATGATGATGATTATAAGCAGTAAGAAAAGGCTGGTGCTTTTTCAGCTGTGTTTCCATCCATCCACCTCCCTTTCTTGCCTGCCTGCTTTCTCCCTGAAAAGCTAATGGTGGAATCCACATCGAGAAGCACAACCGAAGGCAATGGCGGGCACCGAAGTGGTGGCCGCTTTCTCGCTCCATTCACTCTGCAACTGGGCGTGTGGGTCGCAGCTTTGTCAATGGCGGGGTGGTGCGCGCCTAGTAGTCGATGATGAGGTTGCCGAACGGCGCGCGGTGCGGGATGCCCTTGCGCCGCTTGGCCGCTGGAGGCGGAGGCGGCGGCGGCGTGGACGGCGTGAAGCTCTGCCTGGCGGCATTGCGCAGAGGAGAGGAGGAGGAGGCCGCCTCGGAGTCCGACGAGCCCTTGGCGCGGCCGGGCCTGCTGGCCCGCATCATCCTCGCCTTGTCGTTGCCGCCCCCGTCGGAGGAGCAGCCGGCGACCTTGCAGCCGAGGGAGCAGAAGCGGAAGTTGTCGAGGAGGCTGCGGCTGCAGACCTCGCAGAGGTTGGCGCCGCCGGCGCCGCCGCCGGCCTTGCCGGGCTGCTTCTGCTGGGGGCGCTCGTTGAGGAAGACGACGCGCGCGCTGTTGATGACGTAGGTCTGCACGCCGGCGATGTCCATGAAGCGCTGGATGTCCGACACCCGGATGACGTCGTGGTAGGAGGAGCGGCGGATCTGGATGGTGTGGTGGCCGCGGTGCGCGTGCGCGAGGCACAGCGAGCAGAGCGCCGCCGCGCCGGCGGCCGCCCCGGCGGCGCAGTCGAGGCAGAACATGTTGCACTCGCCGCTCCGGTGCGACTCGGTGTGCGTCTTGCATTGCGCGAAGAAGCGCGCGGACAGCAGCGGGCGCAGCCACTGCGGCCACTGCTCCTCCTCCCCCGCCGCCGCCGCCACCTGCGCCTCCGCCTCCTCTTCGTCCGGCTCAGGGGCGCCGCCTCCCTGCGCACGACAACCACAAGAAAGATTGGTCAGTTCAACAAGAAACGTTCAGCGATGGAAACATTGGCATCCTGACAGGAAAGGAACCTCAAGAAATCGATCTCATCTGAACGCTGACAAGATTGCCAGAAATCTAGTACGACTTACTTATCAATCAATCAACCAAAGAGAAGAAACAGAAGAAAACATAAAGGCTAGGACTGGTACCAAATTCCAGGGCATCCAATCCAAATGCTGGAGCAGAGAGAGGACGCAGAACCAAAACAGAAACGCCACCGTTAATCAGGGGGCGGGGGAGAAGAAGGGTGGGTGGCCGGGGTTAACGCACAAGGCAGAGAAACCTCAGGAATCAATCAATGCTTTGACCGTCATTCCTCACAGGATTGACACGAACTGATCCCGCTCCCGCAGCAGCAGGAACAGCAATCCGCACGCCCGATGCAACAGTAACGCAACCAGTTCCCCTCATTCCTCCACCCCGGACGAAGCAAAAAGAAACGCGCACACGAGCCAAGAAACTACTACTACTACTACCAATCAAGCAGGAGAGGAGAGGAATGGCGATATGCCATCGCAGCTAGGTAGGGGGAAAGGGGAGGAGGGTGGGTTAGTCAATTACCATGATCCTCCTGTTCTTGAGGCGGAGCTCCTTGAAGGGCGACTCGTGGTCGATGGCCATGCCCGCGCACCGCACCAAGAACAAGAAGCAGAAGAAGGGGTTGCTGCTCCTGCTGGGGCCTCGGGGGAATCGAAGAGCAGGCGGCGGTTGGTGCGCGTGGAAGGGAAGCGGAGCGGCGGAAGAAGCGATATATGGACGGATGGGCAGGCGGGCAGGTGCTGGGAGTCTAGAAGTAGACGAAGGAGGGGTTTAGTAGAACGGAACGGAAGGGGAATGGGAATGGGAGGGGTCTCTCCCTCCGAGTGCGCGTGTCTCGTTCTTATCGTCCCAAGTCAGTCAGCCGTCCACCCGGGCCGCCAGACCCAACCAAACCAAGTCGTCTTCCCCCTCTCCTCTCTGTGTCTGTGGTGGTATGGTGGCCGCTCTTCCTAAACCCCGGATTAATTAATTGATCGGGCTTAATTAGCAGCAGCAGATGCGTTATTCGCAAAGCGGCCTTCAATTCCCTCCCTCGCATTTGATTACTAACAGGGATTGAAAGCGAAGTGCCGGATTGATTAATTGATTGATTAAGCCTCCTGCTCCGTGACCTCAGGTTTGTGGTCTGATGGTTAGTGAAGGGGCAGGCAAAATGCATGGGGCACACGGCGCGGTGCACCCAAACCCTTCTTCTTCCTTGGGGGTTTGGGCACGTGTTCCCTACTTGGACGAACGGACATTTCACCCCACCCCACTTGATTTGATTTGAGTTGCAACACTTGCACTGTGTTTTGTGGTGGTCCTGATCCCCTAGCCCCGCGTGTGTTAGTATAGTGCTAGCTCCACGGCGCGTTTCTCTTTGGGTTACGCTTTCTCCGTGCTTCACAGGTTTAGGCGGCGGCTATAGCTAAGCCAATTCGAATAAATATATGTCACGGCTAGTTTTATTTTCTATAATCTTTTTAACGGTTGATGAAGGCTAAGGCTACTCATTTGTGTGTGTGCTGGGAGTAGAGTAGTAACACACATTAGACTCTTGCTAGTGTTTCACCGTGTGCAGATGCTAAACATGTCACATAAGCGAAAAAAATTAATATGGCATAGCATTTAAAGAGGAAAGAGAGCACTTTGGTGCCCTGAGAACAAACAATGCCGAATGCGCGAACCTATGCAGGACACAAATGAAGGAAGCTCATCGATGCATGAAAGAGTTTACTCTAGTTGCTAAATAAACAAATAAAAGAAGCTTAGCTAAAATAGATTGAAGACTTCAATTCTTAACTTCTTAATGTGTTTAGCATCTCATCTAAGCACATGTGCATTAAAAAGGCCTTATTACATTAGTCCAAACTCGGAAGGAGAGGATGAGTGGATGACCCAACAATGAAGATGAAAGCAAAGGGATGCATTTGGTACACATATTAGTACTGGGTGAAAACAATTTTCTTTTCTTTTTGCGGGTAGGATGAAAAAAAATGTTGGTCAAGAGTATTTATTTGGTAGCATTGCTTAAGGAAGAGAGAGATTAATTTCCAAAGAAGTTAAATGCTTGCTGAGCAGGCATCCAAGTGGTAATTAACTAAGAATGGCATCCCCAAGTTAATCCACCTTTTGTGGGATATGACAAATTCAGAAGTGCTCCTCCGTATATAGCACGGAATGCACTTGCACTTTCCCGGTCATCTGGCCTGCTGCAGGAGTCACGCATTCCCTCCCTTGACTTTGGCTGGTGCAAGTATACGTACCGTGCTTACATTTGCATTAACCCAACACCGGTGCGGTGCAGCATTTGGCAGTTGAGCTGCCCTCACCTCATCTTTCACTAAAGGGTGTGGTTTCCTTGTGTTCGTGTAGGGTGTCTGATTAAACAAACGAGCCTGTGATAGCTGCCAACTGTAGTGTACGTCAATTCTTGTTCTTTGTTTGGATCATTGGGTGTACTGATGATGCTTAGGTTGGATCGGTTGCACCATCGGTTTTGCCACCTTCCATTCTTTGGATTACTTATTGCTCGTTTCCAGGCCTTCCGCTCCTGCCACCGCCAATAATGCTGCCCTACGAATTCAACTGCTGCTACTAAAAACAGCACATACGAACAGCTTTATCCAAAAATAATGCAAAAAGAATAGGGCAGCAGCTTGGTTTGTTTGTTGAAGCTGATGAATTTGCGTGGGATCAATGGACGCTCTGTTTGCTGTTCCCAACATGCATCGAACAGAGGAGAGGGGGAACTATAAAACTGGAAAGAGGCAGAAAGTGTGGGTTTTTGAAAAGATTCTGCCGCCACTCAATCATGATACTATCATCCACCAAAGCCGCTTTGCGCCTTCTTTATTCACATGCCGCTGCATTGATTCTTTCTCTCTCTCTCTCTCTCTCTCTTTTTCTTAATGGAAGCTAGTAGCGGGGAGCAGGGAGGAGGCAGTGGAGCCGTTAACCTTAATGACACACTTCGTCAGATACTTATTATTGTATACATCTAGCGACCCCCCGGATTGCAGGGCCAGCCACATGCCGTGCCTGCCTCCCCAAAAACCCTCCCTGTGTGTGTGCAGCCAAATCAAGCGTGCCCCTTCTTTGCTTGTGTTAACCCTGTGATGTCGCTAGCTACATACATCTCCTGATCAGCAAGCTGCAAAAATAGATAATGCTAATCTTAATGCCACTTGGACAAGAGCATGTTATGCTACTTTATGTGTGTATTCTGGTCGATTTCGTTGTGCGGCAAAAGTTTCTCCGTGGATTGGATGGATCGCTCGGATTTCAGCCGAAAATGACGTGAAGAAATGCGCGAGACCTTTCTCGGAGGGAAAGGAAGCGGAGGTGAATGGGCGGCGGGCACGCACGCGCTTGACAAGTCGCTGCCGCTGCCCATCCGTCCATGGGCGAGTCGACCAGCACCAGCGGGAAGACGCAGCTGACGACATTGCCGTCGCCGTTGCCGACCGTGGGCCGTGACGTGCACCGCCACGAGATAAATGACCCGTCCATGGACGCCAGTACGCGCAGGCTTGTGCTTCTCCGTCTCCGGTTCGCATCGGCGTGGACCGACCTCTGAGATGAGATGTCATCGCTGCTCCCTGCCGTGCCAGCAACTGAATGAATGCATTCTAGCCTCAGTGACAAGTATAACTCGTGCCACGCGGTGAACGTATGTCACGGAGTAGTTTCCGCGAAAATCGTCGTCGCCGTAAATTCGTGAGAAGTCTGAGAGAGCGTGCAGACCGGGCCGGGCCAGGCGGCAGCAGATATGCAGTTAACCATCATGCGTGTGGCGACTTGGATCGTCTCCGGACGGACCAACATGCCGTGGACTGATGTTTGTCCCTCCGTTCCCCACACGGGCGATCACAGGTTAGTGTGATGATGATGAGTCGGAGCACTTTTCGAACGATTGGGGAGAAGGTTACGGAGTTTTGTTGATTGTCCGGCAGGGTCCAGCCTCGCGTGGTTGGTTGGGCACGTACCAAAGCTGCGCTAGTAGCAACTGGAATCTGTGATGTGATGGCAACGGGAGACAATTCTGCCAGGGAAATATCGACGCAAAAGCTTTGAAGGCGACGGCCTCGACACGCTCGAGGGCGCTGGCTGGCTGCTCATCCCTTGCCGTGTGATTCTGGGTGATCTCTTATTATTCAATTGCAAAACCAACTTGTTTAATAACTACCCCTCCTTATTACTTCATCCGTTTCTAAATATAAATCTTTTTAGAGATTATAATATAAACTACTCCCTCGGTAAATAAATATAAGAGCGTTTAGATCACTAAATAGTGATCTAAACGCTCTTATATTTGTTTACGGAGGGAGTACATACAAAGCAAGATGAGTGAATCAACACTTTAAAATATGTCTATATACATCGGAACATCCGTATGTAATTCATATTATTTTTTAGAGCGGAGACGCCAGATGTGTCCGGATTTAAATTAATAGAGCCCACAACCAGGCAGCGTAACATTACTTCAGGTCTTACAGAAACCAAAAGCCTAACGGGCCAAACGAACGATAGGGAAGTCATGGTTTCAAAGCCAGAGGGGCCGCGAGCGACATTACAAGGCCAAAGGCCATATAGAGCGCGCAGGCTCGCGAGAGAGAACAAAAGTGGCCACTTCGCTAGGCAGTAGCCGCCAGCTCCCTAGCCGTCACATAAACTTGCAGAAGTCGGTCTTGGGTGTGCTTCAGCAGCTCAGCATCCTTGCGCCTCCCCAACGGGCTCCACAGCTGTATAAACATGTTGCATTTGTAGATAATATTAGCCGGGCGAGAAGGGAAACAACCTTCTACGGTTAGCTTGTTCCTAGTCAACCAAAGCGCCCAGAGAAGTGCCCCTACACAACCCATATGACTCGTTTGCCGCTCCCCTACATCGAATCTAGAAGGTCCACGAGTTCAGTGGAGGACCTAGGGCCCCACTGCACTCCCGCCACAGCTTGCACCGCGCTCCACGCAAATCGCGTCAGAGGGCATCTGAAAAAAACATGGTTTGCATCTTCAGGTGCGCCACATAACGCACATGGACCCGAAGCCGGGCCATTGCGTTTGGCCACATTCACAGAAGTGGGCAGTTTGTTTCGAAACATTTTCCAAAAGAAGACTTTGATTTTGAGTGGTAGACGCATCTTCCACAGGCCCTTAACCACCAGCTGTGCCGGCCCTTGCACAGTTTGTGGTATAGCGATTTGACCGTGAACTTGCCCGACTCAGTGAGCCCCCAGGTCACTGTGTCAGGCGACGTGGTCAGCGCCGACGAGTTAACCAGGTCAAGTAGGGCCGTATAACTAGTGCGCTCTTGGTCGCTGAGCTCACGTTGAAAGTGGATGGCCGGGGGGGGGGGGTCGAGGCAAGCGCGTCAGCAACAGACATGGCTGGGTCTACTGCTAAGGCGTATAGGTCCTGGAACTCGACCCAAAGGGGTTGCGAACCCACCCAAAAGTCTAGCCCGAACCGAACCGAACGACCGTTCCCTAAAGTGAACTTTGCCCCCATGGCAAAAATCGGCTTGATGGCCTGAAGATCATTCTAGAAAGGAGATCCCCACGCCGCCCCTTCCAAGAAGTTCCCATTTGGGAAATACTTCGCGCGCAACAGATCCACCCACAAACCCGTCGCCCCTGCGACAGCTTCCAAATCCATTTGCACATGAGGGTGATGTTCAACAATCGGGTGTTGGTGATCCCAAGGCCTCCCAAGCAATATGTAATTCATATTGAAATCTCTTCTACGGTGAAAAGACAAATCCATTGTCGACGGTGACGAAAACTCAAAAAATTTCAACATCTCCGCTTCACGGAGGTTTCGCAAAAACAACATTGCCATCCTCAAGGATAATGGGACTGAATTTTCTGCTCATGACAATTTCTTCCTAAACCTGTTAGGAACCCAAAAGATTCTGACTTGCCTTTTCTCCCTCTCTGAACTTTACCCGACTCATCTTCCTTAGTTATGTCATTTAGACCCCCCCTTCCCCACCCGGGAAATCCAGGATGCCTTCTATCAAATGAACTTGCAGGCCAGCCCCGGGCCAGTGTAGGATCGAAAGTATGTCTAGAGGGGGGGGGGGTAGACTAGTTGACCAAATAAAACCTAACATTTTCTCAATTTTAGTTGTAGGCAGATTTTAGCAATTACGACAAGTCAAGCAACACCCTACAGATGCAATTCTAAGAGTATAACAGCGAAAAGTAAGACATTGCACATGTAAGTAAAGGGAGGGGTTGAAGAAGGCAAACGCAATGGGGACACGGTGATTTTTGGCGTGGTTCCGATAGGTGGTGCTATCGTACATCCACGTTGATGGATACTTCGACCCACGAAGGGTAACGACTACACGAGTCCACAGAGGGCTCTGTCGTGGATCTAAGACTGACAGTAGAATGGGGGGTAGGTATGAGGAGGCAAGATCCTAGCTATGGCGAAGTTGTACACGCGAGTTTTACGAGTTTAGGCCCTTCGCGGAGGAAGTAACAACCCTACGTCTCGGAGCCCGGAGGCGGTCGACTGGATTATGCGCGTGTGAGTTACAGGGGGTGCGAACCCTTGTCCCAGAGGAGGGGGTGGCTTATATAGAGTGCGCCAAGACCCCAGCTCCCCTCCGTTACACAGGGTTCAATGTTCATAAAGAGTAAGCGTTACAGGTAACGTCCGCAATAAAGTGTTATAAATGGTAATTAAGTCTATGAGTAAACGCATGACCGTTGCTGCGTAGAGTGACTTTAGATCTTCTGTATGTCGAGTGGTTTCTGTGACGGTCGAGTGCCATTGATTCTTCCGAGTGGAATGTCTCTGGTCGAGTGGATGATGGTACCCTTCGAATGCTTCTATCTTTAGGGTTGGGGAGGGTGTCTAGGTCAGGCCTATGACCCTACCCTAGGTACATGGCTTCATCATTAGCCCCCGAATGGTTCAGGGTTTGAGTGGAGAAGGAGTTGAAAATACTTCCGATTCAGCTCTTGCACTTTGGGAGTGTCTGGTTGGGATCGATGAATCAACACGGTGACATCAACTTCTTTTTCAGTCGCCTTGATCCATTCTTGGTTTTGTCGAGTGAACTTTTACTGAAAAGCTTCGAGCGTTGATATGGAGAAAATCTTCCGTCTAACAGGTTGCTCTGTTGTCCGCGGATCTCGCGGGATTCGAATTTTTGGGAAGCGCGCGGGGCGGAGGAGGCCGCAGCAATCGGGCTGGATAAGGCAGGGCCGCCTTTTTCACCACGTATCGCTCGCGCGAATGTTGCGGGATTTGATAAGATCACCCGGGTCCACAAGTCAGTCACTCGGAAGCAACCTCATATAAGGCGTCGGTCCGGGGTTTTTGAACAGTGCGCTCCCATTCTTCCTCTTCCTTCTCTGTTTTCTCCACCGCATCCGCTCCTGCCCCGGCGCCGCTGCTCCGTTCGAGCTCTGTCGGCTGTGATGGGGAAGGAGAAGACGGTGGCAGTGGAGCGCGCGAAGAAGGCGACGGCGAAGGCGAAGGGGAAGAAGTCCAGCCGGGGCGGATCTTCCTCGAGGTCCGGTCTGCCGCGCGGCTGGATCCAGGGAGATTGGATCCGGTCGATGATTCGCCAGGACGACATCGACAATCTGGCCGAGGAGGGATTGATCCCCCACGGATCCGCGCGGCTCCCGGCGGACGAGACTGAGCCCCGACCGTAGGAGGGTGAGTGCGTCCTCCTCGCCACCCGCGTTGACCGCGGGTTTTCTTTGCCTCCCCATCCTTTTTTCCGAGCTTTCTTGAACTTCTTTGGAGCACAACTTCATCATTTCCCCCCAACACCATCGTGTATCTTGCCACTTTCGTGTCCATGTGCGAAAACTTCTTGGGTTGTCGACCACACTGGGGCCTCTTCAAGCACATTTTCACGTGTCGCTCCCAGTCGGTCAAAAAAGCTAATCCGAGTGATGAGAGGACAAAAGTGATCCAGATGTGTGGGGGTCTTGGAATCCAAATGAGGGGTAAGAGCTCTTTCCCAGCCATAATCCTACCCGAGTCAGTCCGAGGGTGGCAGTCGACCTGGTTTTACTGCAAAGACCAGCCGACTCCCGGTCAGTCGACTGGACTTCCCCCCTTTTCCATGGCTCGAGTAGAGAAGCCCTCCGCCCTGAAAGTGACCCCGGGGGAGAAAGCAGAGGTGAAGGTGCTGGTCGAGCGAGTGGTCCAGCTCATCCGTGATGGCGTGACCGGCATGGATCTGTTGGAAGTCTTCCTCAGGCGACGCATTCAACCGCTTTAAGCCCGTGACCATCCGATGTGGATGTATTCGGGCATTGATGATTCCACTCGGATCCATCCAGAAGAAGTCGACGAGGATACGGTGGAGAAGTGGTTGAGGGGTATCACTGGCAACAAAGATAACCCCAGGGGGGCCAGGATAGTCCCTCCACTTGACAACTCGCACCAAACAGACAAGGTCCAACTCTGAATTGCCGAGTGTTATCTTGATTTATCATGTAACTGCTTGCAATCAACCGACTGACTTTTGTCTTGCTTGTTGTCTTCTAGGCTCTTACTGAGATGTATTCGATGTCCAACAGAGAGCGGGAGCAGGATCCGGAGGGGAAGGCGAGCGGAGGCGAGAGCGGCGAGTGGCATTCTGATGGTGAAGGGGATGAGGAGAGCTCCGACCCGAGTGATGAAGAAGAGGTAGACTCACCTCCCCGTAGGGACAGGCGATCCAAGCTCACCCACGATCCCGCAAGCGCCCGCGACAAGGCAACCGTTCAGACTGGGCAGTCGTCAAAGCGTCCTCGGACGTCTTCTCCAGCGCCGACTGAAAAGGCTCCGAAACAATCCAAGGTCGTACCGCAGAAGACCCGAAAGGCGCTGCCCAGAATCAAAATCGACATCCCTGTTGCCTCTGCGTAAGTGTCCTGTCTTCAGTTTTACCCGAAATTCTGCGTTGTCTATTTTTCCTTGGTTTGACCGAATGAATCTTGAAACTAGCAGTGCCGCTACCTCTGGGACCTCTGCTTACAAAAACGAGGATGAGGACATGGAAGACGCGGTCACCTCCAACCCAGGTATAACCTTTGTGATCTTGTCTTTGCTTTGTCGATTGAATTGCGATATAACCAATCGAGGATGAACTTTTGGCGACTGATCTTTTTGCAGCTCCTCTCAATGTCGTTGATCTCCCCGACGACGACGAGGACGAGCCACAGAGGCCCTTGGGGAGAAGAAACAGGAAAACGTCCGCTGGCAAGACGCCTCAGTCGACGCCGGTGGCGGAACCGGTAATTCAGGACGCCGGCGATGCCAATCGGACTTCCGTCTCCTTCGCCATACCGTTGTCGAGTGCTCAGCCTTCAGCGTCAGCCGTGCAGACTCCCGCCGATCCACCTTCACTTTTTGCTGCACATCATGTTCCAGAAGACCAGGTGGGTGCTGCCAAAGAGGCTATACGCCAGGCGGGCATCATGATGGAGAAGATGAAGATGGTGCGGGAGGCCAGCCAAGCTGCTTATGACGCTAGCTTCGCTATCCAGAGCAACGTCCAGGTTAGCAGATTGCCGACTGACTCTTTTAGCTTGTTCCGTTAGGATATGCTGCCTGAAAACTCTTTTCAAGGAATCTTTTCATCTGTCTGCGCTTCGCATCCGTACACCCACGGGGTGTTTTGATTTTCCATTGAGCAAACTTGTATCTTGAGTCGATTAGGTTGTGTCAATTGGATTTTTGAACTAGTGGGGGCACGCTGAGTGCACCCACTGGGTGTAGTCCCCGAGACCATAGTTGACTGCGGGTAGTCAACTGTGGTCTGAGAAGCTAAATTTTCCACTCGGTCTGGACGGACCATGTCGAGTGGAATCCGAACCAGTGGGGCACGCTAAGTGCACCCACTGGGTGTAGTCCCCGAGACCGTGGTCGACTGCGGGCAGTCGACTACGGTCTTAGATGCTCTTTTTTTACACTCGGCCTGGACAAACCATGTCGAGTGGAAACTGGACCAGTGGGGGCATGCTAAGTGCACCCACTGGGTGTAGTCCCCAAGACCGTGGTTGACTGCGGGCAGTCGACTACGGTCTGAAAACAAACTAATCTTTCCATCTGTCGATTGACTGTCTCTTGATTACAGAAATCTTGTGAACTCGGAGTTTGTTTTGCTGAATTGGAGAAAAAACAGATTCAGCTCAACCTCGATCTGGAACTGGCCAAGACAAATCTGCAGAAGGCCAAGGATGAAGCTGCTGGTAAGAGAAAACTTGTCAACTGACTTGTCTCTGGATGAGGATGAGGATGGAGCGTACGTTATACTTGTGGCGCAGCTCCGAGGAGAAGGTTGCAGTCGACCTCGTCATCCTTGCGGATGAGGATGGAGCGTACGTTATACTTGTGGCGCAGCTCTGAGGAGAAGATTGCATTCGACCTGCACCTCATCGTCCTTGCGGATAAGGATGGAGTGTACATTGTATTTTTGGCGCAGCTCCGAAGAGGAGGTTGCAGTCGACCTGTACCTCGTCGTCCTTGCGGATAGGGATGTGTTTCAAACTTAGGCGAGTACTCGACTGCAGATAAGCCTCCGAGTGGGAGGCATGCTCACCACTCGGTAGGATTTTTCAAACTTAGGCGAGTACTGGACTGCAGCTAAGCCCCCGAGTGGGAGGCATGCTCACCACTCGGTAGGATTTTTCAAACTTAGGCGAGTACTGGACTGCAGCTAAGCCCCCGAGTGGGAGGGTTGCTCACCACTCGGTAGGATTTTTCAAACTTAGGCGAGTACTGGACTGCAGCTAAGCCCCCGAGTGGGAGGGTTGCTCACCACTCGGTAGGATTTTTCAAACTTAGGCGAGTACTAGACTGCAGCTAAGCCCCCGAGTGGGGGGCATGCTCACCACTCGGTAGGATTTTTCAAACTTAGGCGAGTACTGGACTGCAGCTAAGCCCCCGACTGGGAGGCTTGCTCATCACTCGGTAGGATTTTTCAAACTTAGGCGAGTACTGGACTGCAGCTAAGCCCCCGAGTGGGAGGGTTGCGCACCACTCGGTAGGATTTTTCAAACTTAGGCGAGTACTGGACTGCAGCTAAGCCCCCAAGTGGGAGGCTTGCTCACCACTCGGTAGGATTTTTCAAACTTAGGCGAGTACTGGACTGCAGCTAAGCCCCCGAGTGGGAGGCTAGCTCACCACTCGGTAGGATTTTTTAAACTTAGGCGAAACGGATTCGCGGCTAAGCCCCCGAGTGAGAGGCTTGCTCACCACTCGGTAGGATTTTTTAAACTTAGGCGAAACGGATTCACAGCTAAGCCCCCGAGTGAGAGGCTTGCTCACCACTCGGTAGGATTTTTTAAACTTAGGCGAAACGGATCCGCGGCTAAGGCACCCACTGGGGGACTTGAAACATGTAACAAAGAAATAGCAAACATTTAGGAGACTGTAAAACTGTGTCTTTGATAATCAAACTAGAAGGTATTTCTTATTACATCTGAACGCTTAAGTATAAAAGGAGCGGAGCAACTCCGCATTCCAAGCGCGTGGCTCGTCTTTCTTGTGCTCGACGTTGTAAAGGTGGTATGATCCATTGTGGAGCACTATTGTGACGATGAAGGGGCCTTCCCAAGGAGGAGGAAGCTTGTCTGGTTTCTGCTGATCCACTCGAAGAACCAAGTCTCCCTCTTGAAATGCTCGACCCCTCATGTTTCTGGCGTGGAATCGACGCTGGTCTTGCTGATAGATGGTCGACGGGATCAGGGCCATCTCTCTTTCCTCTTCTAGGAGATCAACTGCATCTTGTTGTGCCTGTTCTGCTTCATCTTCTGAGAAAAGCTCAACTCGGGGTGCATTGTGAAGCAAGTCACTCGGGAGTACAACTTCAGCTCCATAGACCAAGAAGAATGGAGTTCGGCTAGTCGACCGATTGGGAGTTGTCCTCAATCCCCAAAGCACTGATGGAAGTTCATCGACCCAGGCGCCTGCTGCGTGCTTGAGATCACGCATCAGTCGGGGTTTCAGTCCTTTGAGAATCAATCTGTTTGCTCTTTCAGCTTGTCCATTCGACTGGGGGTGGGCAACTGAAGCATAGTCGACTCGAGTGCCTTGGGAAGCGCAGAAGGATCTGAACTCATCAGAATCGAAGTTCGACCCATTGTCAGTGATGATGCTGTGCGAAACACCATATCTGAATGTTAACTCTTTGATGAAGCTGATAGCAGTACTGACTTCAAGACTTTTGATAGGCTTGGCTTCGATCCATTTGGTGAACTTGTCGACTGCCATGAGCACATGAGTGAAGCCGCTCCTACCAGTCTTGAGAGGTCCAACCATATCCAATCCCCAAACAGCAAAGGGCCAGACGAGTGGAATGGTCTTCAGGGCTGATGCAGGCTTGTCAGACATGTTGGAGTAAAACTGGCAACCTTCACATTTGTCGACTATTTGTTTTGCCATCTCATTTGCTCGCGGCCAATAAAATCCCGCTCGGTATGCTTTGGCCACAATGGTCCGAGAAGACGCATGGTGACCACAAGTCCCCGAGTGGATGTCATCGAGGATCACTCGACCTTCTTCTGGTGTCATGCATTTCTGGCAGACTCCAGTCACACTTTCTCTGAACAACTGTCCTCTTATCACAGTAAAGGCTTTGGATCGACGGACGATATGTCGAGCCTCTTCTTCATCCTCTGGGAGTTCTTTCCTAAGGATGTATGAAATGTACGGCACTGTCCAGTCGGGAGCGATGACCAAAACCTCCATGATCAAGTCGACCACGGCTGGGACTTCGACTTCAGTCGGATCAGTGGCGCTTTTTGATTGTGGGGGCTCTTCAGTGAAAGGATCTTCTTGAACTGAAGGTGTATGAATATGTTCCAAGAACACATTGCTCGGAATGGCCTCCCTCTTGGAACGTATCTTTGCCAGATCATCGGCTGCTTGATTTTTCAGTCGGGGTATGTGATGGAACTCTAACCCCTCGAACTTCTTCTCTAACTTTCTCACTGCATTACAGTAGCCAGTCATAGCTGGGCTTCTGACATCCCACTCCTTCATCACTTGATTAACCACTAAATCTGAGTCGCCGTAGACCATGAGGCGACAGACGCCGAGTGAAATGGCCATACGCAACCCGTACAGAAGTGCTTCATATTCAGCTTCGTTGTTGGAGGAGTCAAAATGAATCTGGAGAACATAGCCGAGTTTGTCTCCTCGGGGGGATACCAATACCACCCCAGCACCGGAACCATTCAGCATCTTGGATCCATCGAAGAACATGGTCCAATGCTCTGAGTGAATCTGAGTCGGCAGTTGCTGTTCAATCCACTCGGCGAGGAAATCTGCTATTGCTTGGGACTTGATAGCTTTCTTTGCCTCAAACTTGATATCCAAGGGAAGGAGTTCAATCGCCCACTTTGCCACTCGACCAGTTGCATCTCTGTTGTTCAGGATCTCTGACAATGGTGCGTTGCTGACGACTGTAATGGAGTGATCAGAGAAGTAATGTGCAACCTTCTTCGTGGTCATGTAAATCCCATAAACAAGCTTCTGATAATGTGGATATCTTTGCTTGGATGGAGTCAGAACTTCAGAAACATAGTATACTGGGCGCTGAACTTTATAGGCTTTTCCTTCTTCTTCCCGCTTGACCGTGAGCACCGTACTGACAACCTGTCATGTGGCTGCAATATAAAGCAGTAAAGGCTCTTTGCTGATTGGGGCAGCAAGCACTAGCTGGGTGGAAAGCAGGGCTTTGAGTTCTGCAAGCGTTGCGTCAGCTTCATCTGTCCACTCAAACTTGTCAGATTTCTTCATCAGTCGGTAAAGAGGAAGGGCCTTTCCACCGAGACGAGATATGAATCGACTCAAGGCGGCCAAACAACCAGTAAGCTTCTGGACATCATGTACACGTACAAGGCGCTTCATCTGGAGTATGGCACCAACTTTCTCTGGGTTTGCGTCGATCCCTCGTTCGGAAAGAAGGAAACCGAGCAACTTTCCGCCAGGAACTCCGAATGTACCCTTTGATGGATTAAGCTTGATATCATACCTTCTGAGGTTGGCAAAAGTTTCAGCAAGGTCAGCCAGCAGGTTGGAACCCTTTCGTGACTTGACCACAATGTCATCCATGTATGCTTCCACATTCCGATTGATTTGAGTGAGCAGACACTTCTGAATCATCCTCATGAATGTGGCTCCAGCGTTCTTCAGGCCGAATGGCATGGTGACATAACAGAAACATCCGAATGGAGTGATGAAATCCGTTTTTATCTCATCGGGTCCATACAGTCGGATCTGATGATACCGGCGTCCAGAAAAGACAATCACTCACACCCCGCAGTCGAGTTGACAATTTGGTCGATGCGGGGGAGAGGAAAATGATCTTTCGGGCAGGCCCGATTGATATGCTTGAAGTCAATGCACATGCGAAGTGAATCGTCCTTCTTAGGGACCATGACAACATTGGCGAGCCACTCGGAGTGGTAAATCTCTCGGATGAACTCAGCTTCCAGGAGCCGAGCCACTTCCTCACCAATTGCTTTCCTCTTCTGTACGGCAGACCGTCGAAGATGTTCCTTGACTAGTTTTACCTTCAGGTCGACTCGCAAACGATGCTTAGCCAGTCCCCTGGGCACACCCGGCATGTCAGAAGGTTTCCATGCAAAGATGTCCCTGTTCTCACGGAGGAACTGGATGAGCGCTTCTTCCTATTTACTGTCGAGTGATGTTGAGATATGAGTAGGAGCAGCATTAGGGTCCGTCGGACGAATATCAATCGGCTTGGTTTCACCGGACGACTGAAATGCAGAATCAGTGGTAGGCTTCTTGGAGCGCAACAAATCACTCAGATCTGCGTTCTTCCGGTATTCTTGCATTTCGGCTGCTGCCATTTGTGCATCGGCGATTTTTGAACCCTTCTAGAAGCACCCTTCTGCCTTCTGCCGATTGCTAGTGATAGTGATCACTCCTCTAGGACCAGACATTTTCAACTTGAGGTACACGTAACATGGTCGAGCCATGAAACGTGCATAGGCAGGCCTACCAAGAATGGCATGATAAGCACTTTGGAAATCCACTACTTCAAATGTCAACTTTTCTTTGCGGTAATTCTTGGAATCACCAAAAACCACATCAAGGGCGATCTGGCCGAGTGATTCAGCCTTCTTGCCAGGTATGACGCCATGGAAACTCACATTGCTTTCACTGAGCTTGGACATCGGAATGCCCATTCCCTTCAAGGTCTCCACATACAGGATGTTTAGGCCACTACCACCATCCATCAGCACTTTAGTCAGTCGAGTGCCTTCAACAACTGGGTCGACCACCAGCGCTTGCCTCCCAGGGGTGGCTATACGTGCTGGGTGGTCAGACTGGTCAAATGTGATGGCAGTCTGGGACCATTTCAGATAACTTGGTGTTGCCGGAGCAACCATGTTCACCTCTCTATTTATAACTTTCAGTCGACTTTTGCTTTCAACATCAGCAAAAATCATTAGAGTGGAATTGACGTTGGGAAAACCATCATCGTATTCTTCCTTATCCTCACCCTTGTCCGACTCCTTTTCCTTCTCCTTGGGTTGTTTCTCTCGGAATTGCTTGATCAGGAGCCGACACTGTCGAGTGGTATGTTTAGGGTAAATCAGATTACCCTCTTCATCTTTCTTGATGTGAATGTGACAGGGTAAATCCAACACATCATTTCCATCTTGATCTTTCACTTTCTTGGGGTTCCAGGGTCCTTTGGGCTTCCCCTTGAACTTTCCTTGAGCCACCACTAAAGCTTCACCAGGAGCAGCTGGTTCGGCCTTGCGCTTCTGCTTCCGATTGGAATTCCCTCCTCCGGTTTCATGGGCGACTGTTTTATGTTTGCCGCTCCGGAGTCGGTCTTCCTCTTCACCATTAGCATACTTGGTGGCGATCTCCATCATCCGGGACAGAGACATATCGCTTGTCCGACCGAATTTCAGATTCAACTCTCGATACTTAACACCCTCCTTGAAGGCACAAACTGCTTGGTGATCTGACACATTCTCCACTGTATGATGCAATGTGATCCATCTCTGGATGTAATCTCTCAAGGTCTCATTCGGCTTCTGCACGCAGGACTGCAATTCTGTTAACCCTGCCGGCCGTTTGCAAGTACCCTCAAAGGTTCTGACAAACACTCGGGCGAGTTCTTCCCAACTATATATGCTGCCAGGTGCTAACTGATTCAACCATGCTCTGGCTGAGCCTTCCAACATAAGAGGAAGGTGTTTCATGGCCACTTCATCATTGCCGCCACCGATGTGCACAACCACTCGGTAGTCCTCAAGCCAAGTGTCAGGCCTGGACTCACCAGTGAACTTGCTGATTCCAGTCGCCACCTGAAGTTGGGAGGAATCACCGCAGCCCTGATGGCTCTGCTAAAGCACTCTGGGCCTGAAACATGTACTCTGCTGCCAGTCGGGTGATCTCTATCATGACCCTCTCTGTGTGCTCTGTTTCTATCGATCAGACCTTGAACAAGAATAGATCTCGCATCAAAGCCCGGCTCCCTGGGGTCGACTAGAATTCTTCGCCTGCCACTGTGAGGGCGTCTGTCATCGTGCTGCCGAGGCACATATGACCCACTCCTCGGGGGAGGTGTGGGCACTCGACGACGGTCATCGTGGTCGAGTCGGCGATCATATTGCTCACGGTTTCTGTACTGATCTCGCCGGTCTCCACGTCCCTCACGCCGCGGGGGCGATCTTGGGCTGTGAGCCGACTGAACTGTGTCTGCCACCACAGACCTGCTATGAATTCTATTCCGTGACTGTGATACTGTTGTGTTCTGCTCTCCTGCAGCCCGGAGTAAAGCCCAGATCTGCATCAAACCTCTGCCAGCTTCCGACTGGGAAGGCTGAATCGACTCTGCTATTCGGGCTGCGGCTGTGAGATTTTGAATCGGAGTTCGGTATACCTGAGTTGGAGGCGGAAAAAGTTGTCGTCGACTGGACTCAGGAATCCGCTGCCGAGCACGCTCGTCGAGTGCGTGCTGGAGGTTCTCCAGTCGAGTGTGCTCAACCAAGTTGGCCAGGCACGCCTCCTCCAAGGCCCGGGCCTCGGGGGTTTCTCCAACGATAGGAGTGTGAAGTGCATCCATGTTACGGCGGCGAAGCTCTTCCCTCTACTGCGAAGAGAGGGGCTCGGGGCGGTACTCCTCGTGGACGCGCGATGGATCGCCGCCGCCATCGCCACCGTCGTCAAGGGGGAAGCCAGGAGGACTACGCGGTCCGTTGATCATCAGGACTTCCATCGCGGGGTCACTGCTGTCGCACTCGGATGCAGTCTCGACGGAGCTAGTCGAACAGGTCGTAGAGAGTTTCGTCGGGCTCGATTGCCGCAACTTGTGGGGTGGCCGATTGGCGGGCCACCGCATGCCTCACCCACCGTTGGAGCCACGACCGACCGGAACGCTTGCGCCGGCGAACAGCGGGGAGCGAGGATGCCACAGGAGCCGACCGATACTGAGTCGACGGCTGCCGAAGAAGGACGCCGCGGACGCATGCGCGAAAGTGCGTTGCCCCGCGGACGGGGAGCGCCTCAACGTCGAGTGGAGCCTCTTGGAGCCAAGCGGAGTCATCAGCGACGAACACGAGCGCACCGAGATGGATCTCCCGGCCCTCGGCCAATCCTCCGCCGGAAACCATGATGATGGGGATCGGAAAAATCACAACTTGTCCAACAAGTCGCTAAGACACCTGCCCCACGGTGGGCGCCAACTATCATGGATCTAAGACTGAGAGTAGAATGGGGGGTAGGTATGAGGAGGCAAGATCCTAGCTATGGCGAAGTTGTACAGGCAAGTTTTACGAGTTCAGGCCCTTCGCGGAGGAAGTAACATCCCTACGCCTCGGAGCCCGGAGGCGGTCGACTGGATTATGCGCGTGTGAGTTACAGGGGGTGCGAACCCTTGTCCCAGAGGAGGGGGGTGGCTTATATAGAGTGCGCCAAGACCCCAGCTCCCCTCCGTTACACAGGGTTCAATGTTCATAAAGAGTAAGCGTTACAGGTAACGTCCGCAATAAAGTGTTATAAATGGTAATTAAGTCTATGAGTAAACGACCGACCGTTGCTGCGTAGAGTGACTTTAGATCTTCTGTATGTCGAGTGGTTTCTGTGATGGTCGAGTGGCATTGATTCTTCCTAGTGGAATGTCTCTGGTCGAGTGGATGATGGTACCCTTCGAATGCTTCTGTCTTTAGGGTGATGCCCTTCGGGAGGATGTCTAGGTCAGGCCTATGACCCTACTCTAGGTACATGGCTTCATCAGGCTCCACCCACGAAGGGTACACGAAGAAGCAACCTTGTCTATCCCACCATGGCCATCGTCCACGAACGACTTGCCTTACTCGGGTAGATCTTCACGAAGTAGGCGATCTCCCGGCCCTTACAAACTTCTTGGTTCAACTCCACATCATGTCAGAGTCTCTCAAGCGACACCTAACCAATCTAGGTGACACCACTCTCCAAAAGGCAATAGAAGGTTTGTTGATGATGAACTCCTTGCTCTTGTGCTCCAAATGATAGTCTCCACAACACTCAACTCTCTCTTTCACAGATTTGACTATGGTGGAAGAAGGATTTGAGTGGAAAGCAACTTGGGAAGGCTAGAGATCAAGATTCAAATGGCAGGAATGGAATCTCTTGATCTCAACACATGAGTAGGTGGTTCTCTCTCTCTCTCAGAAAATGAGTAGTGGAAGTGTAGGCACGTTCTGATGGCTCTCTTACTGAGTAAGAGGGGCTGGAGGGGTATAAATAGCCTCTACACGAAATCCAACCATTACACACTTTTAACCCAACTCCGTGGCACCGACCTGTGTAAAAGATATGAGCGTTGGAGGTCTCAGTGGGACCAACTGGAAATAACTCGGATGAACCAATGTGCAATGGTTAGGGAAAGCCTCGTTTCGGTGGCACCGATTGCATCAACTCGGTAGGACCGAAGTGAAGCAATAAGGCAACAGAAAGGTTGGCACACCGTCTCGGTGAGACCGATTGCAAAAATCGCTGAGACTGAAATTATTGCAACAAGTTAAAGAAGGTTTGCCAGGCCGTCTCGGTGGGATCAATCGCAAAACTCGGTGAGACCGAAATAATTGCAACTGGTTACAAAAGGTTGGGCAGGCAAAACCGATGGGACCGAGAACCATATCGGTGGATCCGATTTGTTAGGGTTTGGTAGTGGCAGTGTCCAGATGAACTCGGTGGGTCCGGATAGGGAAATTTCAGTGGGGCCGAGTGGGAATGTAGTGTTTTGGACATATTTGGGTAGAGAAATTAGTTGAGAGTTTTTGGAGCAATATCACTAAGCACTTGAGCAAATAGGTCATAATCAAAACCTCATCCCCTTTTAATAGTATTGGCTTCCCTATGGACTCAATGTGATCTTGGATCACTTAACCAAAAATCTAGAGTCTTGAGCTTTTGCCAATTCATGTCCTTAGCATTTTGAGGGGTCCACAATCACTAGTCCTTGCCATGCCAATCATTGAACATCCAAATATCTTTAACTTGAATGGACATTAGTTCAATGAGATATATGTTGTTATGATTAGCAAAACCACCCGCGGATTAGTTGCACTTTCAATCTCCCCCTTTTTGATAATTGATGACAATATATAGATCAAAGCTTCGACAAATGATTAAATGAATGAAATACATCATCACTTTGAGAACTATGTGATAAGCAAGAGCTCCCCCTAAATTTGTGCATTATTAAAAAATTGCATTTGAATGCAAATGCACAATCGATTAATATCATGGGTCACTCTTTCATGTCACATACAACTTGGTGGAGCGCACAAAATGATATGAATGGAATAGTAAGCACGCATCACCAAAACACAAGTGAATGATCATATAAGGATAATGATAACGATAAGCATTAAGCATCACATGATGCATAGTATGATCAATCACACACGTAGTATCTCACAAGCATAACGAACCAAAGTAGCTTGAATCAAATAGTAGCAAAAACTCGAGAAAACCAACAAGCAAAAGCAAAACACACACACACACACACACACACTCTCTCTCTCTCTCTCTCTCTCTCTCTCTCTTTCTCTCTCGAAGCCTAATGATCTATACAAATTCTCCCCCTTTGGCAACAAGTACCAAAAAGTTCAAATAGGTATAGAGCTATACTTCTCTCTAGGCACGATCCTTGGCAGCTCTTGATGGCGATCTCTGGCTGGCAGCTCCAGTGTGCGTAGATAGCATGGAGAGAAGTGCATCCACGAAACCTTCAGCTGATGTCTGCTGGGCTGGTGGAGTAGAAACTGGAGGTGGAACTGATGAAGCAGTAGCTGGGGCAGAGGCTATAGTCCTCGTATCTGCATCAGGCATTTCAATAGACCTGGGTGCGCTAGGCACTGTCTGGAATCTGTCTGTCGTCAGTATGTCATCTCCATTGTCCTCTGCAGAAGCTCTGACAACGTCAACATCATCCTTCAGCTTTGTCACAACTGACTGAACCTCTGTGATCTTTACATCAAGGTCATATATCTTTGTCTCGACTACCCGCTCAAAGCTCTCCTGGTTCTTGGTGAGGTTGGCCAGACTTCGCTCAATCCTCAGGGTTGCTTCTAGCAGATAAGTCATCTGGTCATTCTTTGTCTTGAGGTTGGCAATGGGAGCATTGGGAGCAGATGCCTCCTAAGCTGCTTTAGCTGCAGCAGCTGCCTGAATCTTCTCCTGTTCCTGAGCAGAAGTAGGGTGTGAAGGATCCATCACCACTACATTGTCCTCGAGCTCTGGCAACAATGGGATTTGCTCGTGATTAAGAAGGTATGTGCTCCTGCCAACCTTGGAGTTGATAAGCAACTGAATGTGCGGAGCAAAACCACATGATCCCTTCTGGTTAGCTGCGGTTCTCTTAATAGTTTCAACAATGAGTCTCATCACCTTGAACTTCTGAGGTGTATCAAATAGGTGCAACAGATTGATGGAGTGGCCACGAATCATCTTGTCATCTCTAGACATGGGAAAAAGAGTGTACCTCAAGATAGTGTTGATGGTGGCCAAACCAGCTAGCAGGTGCTTCACTGAACCAAACTTGTGTGTCTCAACATCTTTCGCAGGAATAGGCTTGTACATGTTTTGCATGGAATTATGGTCCATCATGGGCTTAGCATATACATCAATGTCATTCTCTTCTTCTTCTAGAGCACCAAGACGAGCAGCCCATTCAGAGATGGTTGACTGGTACCTGTTTCCCCCGGTCATCCACACTATCCTACCATCTAGATATAAATGAGTAGTAGAGTAGAATTGCATGATCATCGCATCATTCCACTTTGTAATCTTCTTCCCGAACAAAGCATCTACACCAACAAGCTTGAAGCTCTCATGAACATGGGGGAAGTTGTCTTCATTTGCATCAATGTACTTCCAATCAACCCATTTCATATCACTGACAATAGGCTTCTTATCTAGCAACACTGTTTCATAGAAGTCTTGTTGCTCTCTGGTGTGGAATCGATAGTCACAAGCAGTCCTTCTCCTCATAGCATACAAATCAGACAATCTCGACTAGCTCAAACCTTTATCCTTCTTCAGCATCATGTTTTCAACACCTGGATGTGTGTTGTCATGATATGGAATCTTGGGCCTCAACCTCCTAAGCACTAGTGGCTCATCATCAGCATCAGCTGCAGGCACTAGGGCCTTGTTCTTCTCACTAGCAAAAATATTTCTTTTAGACCTCTTGGGTGCTGGAGCTTTGGGTTTGGACTTGGAGGGGGCAGCAGACTTCATAGCATGTGCCATAAGTTTTTGAGACTTGGCAGGAGGTGGATTAGCTACTGGATTCTCCTCTTCCTCTTCACTTTTAGGCATATCATTTCTCCTCATTGAAGTGGGTTTGAAAACCGCATGCACAGACTGTTTCCTTACTCTCTTTTTCTTTGTGGGCTCCTCCTCAGAGATCTTGTCCTTCTTGGACAAAGGAACTTTCCTAACAACAATTCTTCTCCTGGAGCTTGCAGATGGTCTTATGATGGCTGCTGCGGACTCCTTCGCAAGCACTGTCTTCTTCTTCTTCTTTGATGTTGCTTCACTAGCAACAAAGTCCTCATCCTCATCATCTGAGGTTCTCTTCTTTCTTTCCCTTGTAGCAGCTTTGGGGAACTCTAGAGAACTCCTTTCTCCCTCATAGAAACTGCCTTCAGGACTAGATCTTGCACTCATATCAGCATGTGCTTCTGAGACATTCTGACTATCACTGGCCTCTGACATCTTGCAAAGCTGACCCTGTGAATAGATGGCTATGGGCAGAGTAGATGAGTCATTGCAAAAAGCAAATACTTTTCAAGAAAATTGAGTTCAAATCTTAGTTTCAAGTTTTGACAGGAGGCATTTCGGTTCCACCGAGTTGATCATCTTGGTGATACCGAAGCACTTAACAGAAACATGGCACATCATTTCGGTCAGATCGAAAAGTGGCTCGGTGTCTCTGATATGCTAGGGTTTCACTGAAACTTTACTATCGGTCTCACCGATTAGTACTTCTCGGTGGCACCAAGATGTACTAGTGCAATGGCCTAGGCCAGATCAGTGACTCCGAAAATTTCAAATCGGTCGGTCCGAGATGCATTCACGGAAACTTAAACCTAATTTTTTTTGCTCAAATCTAATCTACGGAATTTTCAGTGTAAAGGAAGGTTTCAATCCGTGGCAAGAATAAGGCTATCCATCAGTGCATTGAATCATAATTTAGAACACGGAGTGGGTTGAATCTCACCCTAACTTGGTGGAGATCCTCTATGGCGGCAACAGCGGGGAAGATTCCCGTTGACGGCGACGGATTCCGGCGGCGAGGGCGCGCAGGAGACAAGGGCGACGATCCGAAGACCAAGGCGATGATAGCAATGGGGGTGCGGAGTCATGATTTTTGAAGAAATTTTCAACGTACGGGCCGCGGGGATATATATACCCGTGTGCTGTCGGTGGCTCAAAGTGGAACAACTCGGTGGCACCGATATGTGTAACTGCAAGCAGTATAGCACATCGTTGACTCCGAAATGGTTCAACTCGGTAACACCAAGATGGAAACCTAGATCAATCTAAATGATTTCGGTTTGACCGGGTTTGAGTGGATTGGTCCAACCGAAATGCATAAAGAAGGTTTTGGAGTTCAGTCCTTCTTAGACCGCTGACTTCGAGTGCACCTCACCCAGAAGGTTTGAAAATGACTTGTTCAATAATTTTTTTGATGTAGCAAGAATAGAATTTGAGACAAGAAAGCATAGAGAAGGTGCTTAGGCATTCTTGTACATCCACTTGGCCTGAAAAACCAAGACAATCAAAACAAGAAATGGATGTCCTCGGATGAAGAAAACATGCAAATCAACATGCTCACACAATAAGATAACAAATGAAATATGTGTCAAACATGCACAACCAATTCTAGCATCTATCAAGCAATTGGCGATGACTAGGTCATCTATATAAGAGTATATTGACTTAGGAGTGAAATGAAAACATTTGATCATAGGTCATACTCATCGTTTAAGCACAAATGGGGTTACCACTTTTACATAGAGCATTAGTGTATTCACACCATTAGAGTTGCTTTAGCTCAATTTTTAGAGCAAAGCCGCCCTACATGTGATATCCCCCCAAAGAGGGATGAACTAACCTTGAGTTTTGTTTATGATGACTTCATGTAGATAGTGAAGATGTGGGTGCTCAATGTTGATGTAGTCCGTCAAGAGTTTGGAGCAATCCTTTGGAATTTTGCACTTTCAGTACCTACATGGGTTAGTCCCACAAGGAAGATACAAGGATATCCATAGACATAGAGTGAATTCCACATATGATGATGTCCATGAATGCATTGAGTTACCTTGTCCCTTATCTTACCAACAATAGGGTTTGTGACTCCATGAACTAGTGCAACATGTGGAAGTTGGTTGCACAAGTCCTTGCCAAAATGAATATGAGTGAAGTATGGTGGCGGAGTCACCCTCAAGAACACTCTAGTTCTTCTTCTTTAGGACCCACATCAACTTGATGGGAATACTTGGAGTTGTAGTTGAACTTGATGAAATCTTGGAAACCCATTTGACCATGGCTTTAGGTGCTTCTTCAAACGAGTACTCTTCTTGAAGCTTGTCCTTGCCTGTGGTCTTGTGGTGGAAGATCATCTTGAGCTCGTGTTCCGTCAAAAGAAGTGGGGTCATACTTCTCTTATTGAGGAAGAAACTTTGTCTTGGGGTATTGATCTTATTCCCATTCAACTCCATTGGCATTGAACTTTCGTTCAAAACCAACACCTTGATTCTTCCGGTGTCTTCCTTGCTTGCGTACAATTTCTTTGAATTGCTTACTCCCGGCAAGACTCTTGTAAACATCTTTCTCTATAATTCCCTTCAATAAGATATTTTCTTGCTCAAGTGTAACTTGTCTAAGAAAATCATTAGTGGAATCAAGAGAATTACTAGAAGCAACAACATTGGATTTAGCATGGTTATTGTTACTACTAGAAGAATCTTTCTTGCTCTTGTTACTAGGTTTAACTTGTGGCATGTAAGTAGACAAGAGGAGCCATTGGCAATGTAAGAAGAACTCTTCTTTTGATTATCATCATTGGTTGCTTTTAGAAACTCGTGCTCTTGCTCTAAATTTAGCTTCCCGAAGCGTAGCTTCTCCTGAGTTCTTAGGAGCTCTCTATGATCCTCTTGAGTTGTTTCGTTAGCTAACTTAAGAGTGTTTACACTGGTACCGTTACGTGCTATACAAACGGTTTTTAACCCCTTTCCGTGACGGAGTTTTAAACCGCCGCCTACTGAGTGTGGGCGATAGGGGGGTCCTTCCCACATGACCCAAAAACCACCGGGGATAGGCGAGCAGCTACTGACGATCACCATAGAATAAACGTATGAGAAGTCATGACAGTCCCACACATTACATCTCGATGTTACGTTTATGATCCGAGAGACATCCGAAACGATTACGCCGCTACAGTCGTGTGAAAAGGTGGATATCAGAAACATTTAATCTACCGATGTGTTTGCAATAGCTACGTTATCGCACAAAGTTCAAAAATGTAAAATGTGTGCGGTGCCTCTACAATCGCCAACGTGTCCATTTTCATAACTGTGTGCTATAGGTATTCCTATCACACATGCATACAGTTTTGAAACGTTTGCCATATTACCATGAATCGCACACGCATATGTGACGAAACCGTGTGTGCGTCCGTCGGGCATCGCAAACGTTTCACGTCAAAGAACCGTCTATTCTCTATTTTTTTCCATCGCACACGTTGTTTTCTTTCTAACCGCGTGTACATTATTTTATTCGCTCCTATTTAATTTTATTTTTCCCTGTAATTTATTATTCGAATTGGAAATTTTGAAATATGAAACATGGAATTCAAATTCTTAGCACAATGGTTGAACAACCGATCCATAAATAAAATTCTCAGTACAATATGTTCAGTAATTACAGGATTAGGCAACAATTAACTATGATGAACCAAACTATTTGGAGGGGGTAAAGGTGAAGAGACAAGTGTAAATCATTTTGGCTGCTGATGGTGTTGAAGAAGCGGAATGCCCATAATGTGCCCTCCTGCATGCCATAGGCACGGACAACTTTTGTCCAACCCCGTGTGACGATCGCCCACCCATCCTTCACCACCTTTAGGAAGACTTCTAGACCATTATCATGGTAGTATGAATTATATACTTTAACCTTAGTTGCCTCCACTCCACTCATGTAGTTTGCAAGGTAATCATCAGTAAATTGCTTCGGAAACCACCGAAAAGAGAAAACTTTCAGATACTCATGTCTAATAGAATAGCTTGTTGTGGGTAGGGGGGAAAGGCAACACATTACTTACCATCCTAAGTTCACTGTTGTCTTGGACAAAGTGTAAATAAAGAGCTTAATTCCCATCACCCGTCTCTTTCGCCTAACAATCTTTCTTAGTTTCCTCACTTGACGCTTGCTCATGAATATGTCATTGCCCCATACGCAAAAGGGGTCGAAGCGTGGATCAGTACCGCTCATACATGTACTTACAAGCAACCAGTAAATGCTAGAAGCTAAACTACGATTGCACAAATGATGTAAAATACAACTACCTCCATTCCTAAGTACAAGTATTTTTAGAGATTTCAATATGAACTATATACGGATGTATATAGACATAGTTTAGATTAGAATCTAGATTCACTCATTTTGCTCCGTATGTAGTCTATATTGAAATCTCTAAAAATACTTATATTTAGGAACAGATGGTGTATAAGACATGGGCAGCTAACCTCGACGGAAAACAACAACATCGCCCATTGTAGCCCCGTGTAAGTACATGGAAAGGCAATGTTAACTGCAACAAGGTTAACATCCACCAAAAATAGCAAATGGTAATAAAACGGCAGCATCTGTAGTGATATGTTCACTGCGAAAGAGTAGCATGATAGCAAAGGGACGGATTAAAAATGGATAGAATTGTTTACTACAATAGACAACCTAGTATAGCCATTCTGGTACTGATAGAAATGAAATTGACAGAGTTAAACATCGGAAGGTAGGTGCTGCTAGAGCAGAGAATGGCCCTGTTGTCTATAAAAAGGTAGGGAAAATAGATAAGATGGGTTAGGCGTGTTTACTACAACATGCTTAATACATCAACCATACAAAACATGGCCATTGCAACTGGTATTGGTAAGATTCAACTGGTCAGTTCATACTTGGTAAGTCCTGAGGGGTAGTTGCTGGGGCACTTCATATGGACAAGAGCCTGCCCCAAGTCGGCCGCAGCGGAGGCGAGGTGTTCCTCCGAGTCGAAGCGTGGATCAGTGCTGTTGACATGTGTACCTACAAGAAGCAAGTAAATGTTAGAAGCTAAACTACAATTGCACAAATGATGTAAAATACTATAAGACATGGGATGCAGCTAACCTCGACGGCAAACAACAACATCGCCCGTTATGGCCCTGCGTAAGTACATGGAAAGGCATGTTAACTACAACAGGGTTAGCATCCACCAAAAATAGCAAATGGGTAGCATTTCTAGTATATCTTCATTGTGGAGAGTAGCACGGTAGCAAAGGGACAGATTAAAAAATGGATACAACTATTAATTGCAACAGGCTTAACATCATCATAAGTCATGTTTTGTAAGTTTGTAGCTGCTATTGGTGAAATTGAGCTGGACAGTTCATACTTTGTCGGTGTACATAAGTAGGGGCTATCCTTTTGACCCCTTTACTTGTGCACGGGCAGTCAGAGCCACGCACCACGGCCACACCTAGCAGGGCAAGGGAGGGAAGCCAGAGAGAAGCCGAAGCTCAAGACAAACAAGGAAACTCCAAGACCAGAAACACCAAAGAGCAAGAGGGCGAGGTGGACTCCCCCGGCAAGGCCCTTGCCGGGGCGGCCTCCGCGGCCCCGGCAAGAGCCTTGCGGGGGCAACTTGCCCAACACCAACAGAGCGAGCCACCCTTGAGCCCACGGGGTCCGACCCAACCAAACCACGTTGGAACCAGGGCTCGGAAGGCACCTCCGTGGTGGCATGCAGATCTTCGTCAAGATCATAAACATATGAGATCAGATGAGGACCAGAAGATGGCGACCCTCAGCGGGATCCCAGCCGAGGGAATCCACAAGACCCCCGGCAAGCGCCTTGCCGGGGACGACTGCAAACGCCACGGCAAGACCCTTGCCGGGGGCATCCGTGGGGCCACCGCTAGGCCCGCGCCGGCCAAGACTCCACCGCCATCCCCAAGCAGCTGCTAGCTCAACCAGCTGGGCAGGCACCTGCATGGCGACGGGCGGCCTCTACACCAATTCAGCAAGCACCTGCGTGGTGGCATGAAGATCTTCGTGAAGACCCTACCACCGCGCCACCTCAGCTGCCTGCCTGCCTACATGGTGCCACATGCATCGCTGGCCTGGGCGCGTGTCGAAGCAAGGCGAGGCGGCGACGGACGGGACGAGCCTCGTTCCCGTCCCCGATAAAGCTAATGGACACCTAAGTGATGCATTAAATGCGTCTTGTCCTGTAATACGGGTGATAAGCTCGCAACACTCTAGACCTTTCCACCTCCTGTGTGCCACTGTGGCGACCCCTTTTGCCTATAAAAGGAGGCCCGAGGTGACCAGGAGAGGGATTCACCTCTTTTGGGCAAGTGACACCCCGTAGCTAGCTCAAGAACACAAGAACACTCAATACATCCACCAAAGCAGGACTAGGGTATTACGCATCCTCGCGGCCCGAACCTGGGTAAACGATCCGTGTTCTTCTTGTTAGACCTGCTCTTCTCGCGACCCCCCGCGCGCCGACCATAGAAGGGATTCCAGTGATCCCATAGGTGTCATTTCCACCGACATCTTTGGCGTGGCGGGTAGGGGGCGCAGTTGTGAGAATCTGGTTTAGCAACCAGCTTAGCAGTTCCTCGTGGCCATGGTTTCTAAGGAAGAAGACGGCCAAGAGAGTGGCGCTGCCTGCAAGCGCGAAGGGCGCTAGTGCGGCGACAAGAAAGCTAAGTCATGCTGAACTTCAAATATTTCCTTTTTATATAAGGTTATTTCCCTCGGAGATCTTGTTCTTTGTATGGAAAACCTGCACGCAAAGGGGCCCTCCCGAGATTGGCAACGCCCTTGTTCTGTTTCGAGTCTGTTCAACAGCTCAAGCGGCCGCGTCGAGAGTGGCAAGGTAGCCTTCCGCAACCGGCAACGCTCTCGATTCTGACTCGAGTCAAGCTCGACAGTTCGAGCGGCCGCATTGGGGGCGGCAAGGTGGTTCGCCCGGCAGCAAGCACACCCAGCAGGCCATTGGGGATCCGCCCTCAAGACGCCGCCCTGGGTTTACGCGCCGGCAAGCTTACCCGGTTAATGTAGGGTGGACATATAAAGGAAAATCGAACAGGAAAATAACATGCATTGTATCAAAAGTACTCCAGAGTTATATTACATCACTTGTTGCCGCAGTTCTATATAAAGATAAAAATTGTGTTGGTTGTGAACCTGCAGCAACGAAAAGAAACAGGGTGCCTAATCCCGGCGCTGGCCTCCACCCTCTGGATTCCGTCGATGCGTCTGATGATGGGCTTGATACGCTCCTTGAGCGCCGCGATGTCCGCATCCTCCGGCAAGCTCTCCAGCGCAGCTTCGAAGTCGAGGTCAGGATTCCAGTGCGCCACCTTGGCGAGGACCTTGGTCATCGCACCCCGGCAAAGCCTCCGGGACTCATCGGCTAGGGAGGCCTCCCGGTTGGAGTGAAGCTGCTCCAGGGCCCCGAGGACGCCCTCAAAGAACAGGATCAACTTGGCGTTGGGACTCCCGCTGCGCTCTAGGGCATACCTCACATTTGGCATCCCCATGGTAGCCAGTTGTGTGGTGATCCTACCGGCGACGTCCACAAGGCGGCTGATCCAGTGGTTCTCGCTCTCCACAAAATCCTTGTGGTTGACGGCCTCGTTCTTCCGCAGCAGCTTCTCCTCCTCCAGATTCTTGGTCAGGGTCTCCTCCCGGGCCCTGACCTCCGAAAGCGTCTCCTCAAGGCCCTCCAGCTTCAGCGTCAGGTCCTTGATGGAGTCGTTGGCCTTGGAGAGCTGCTCAGCCTTGCCAAGGACTGCGCCCTGCGCCTCCACAAGGGCACTGTTGAGCGTGTTCTTCTCCTCGGCCAGCTTCAGGGTCTGGTCGTTCAGCCCGTCCCGCTCCACCTCCAGCTCCTTCACCTTGTCGGCGTGAACCAGAGCCTGGGCATCGAGCGCCTCCCTGTGCCTCTGCTCCAGCTCTTGGGTCCGCTGCACGACGAGCTTCTCCACCTCCTCATCCTTGCCGTGGAGCGTTGCGGCAAGCTTCTCCTCACGCGCGGCAAGGTCCTCCTCCTGGGAGTTCAGCGCGGCCTGGTGCTGGGTCCGAGCGGCCTCGGCTGCGGCGGCCAAGTTCTCCGCCGTCTCCTGGGCCTTCTCAATGTCGGCCCGCTTCATGGTGAGCTCCATGTCGCGCTTGGCCAGCTCACCCTGGGCGGCCTTCAACTCCTCGCAAGCCTGGCAGAACCAAGTCTGCGTCTCGGCGACGCACACCTTGAGGTCCGCCTCCGCCTTGTCCACCGTTGCCATCCTGGACTTGACCTTGTCCAGGCGGGCGCGGTGAAGAGCCTAGAGCTTCCAGAAATTGGCGCCCATGGCCTAGAGAAGCCGCTCCTCCTGAGAACCGTCGCCACCGGTGCTCGGTTCGTCAACAACCTCGAGCCTGGCGGCGGCAAGCACCTCCTCGTCGAACACCTCTCCCTCGACGGGCGCCCTGGAGCTCGACGCCCCTGGAAGGTGGACAAAAAGGTCGTCACTCACCCTCAGATACCTGCTGGAGCCAGAGGTGGCGGAGGAAGAAGGCTGGTCGTCAACCACCTCCTCCTCGGCAGCGGCCTTGCCGGCCTCCCTGGCAGGTCCCTTGCCGGCCTCCTCGGCAGTAGCCTTGCCAGGCTCCTCGGCAGGCCCCTTGGCAGCGTCCTCACCAGCACCCTTGGCGGCCTCCTCGGCGGTGATCTTCTCGGCCTCCACCTCGGCGGCCTTGGCGACATTCTCGATGACGGTGTCTATGTCCTCCTGGTCCGCCGACGGACGATCTGGATACCAAGAAGGGGATGAGACAAAGCCAAGACCAAGAGTCAGCAAGGAAAGAAAAGGAACGGGGACGGAAGGCGAGCGACCTACCCGTGCCGGGCTGGGAAGCAGAGGTCCCCTCCCCGCCAACATTTGGCGCCGAGGCGAAGCCACCGGCGCCGGGGTTCTCCTCATCCTCCTCCGTGTGCATGGGCTCGGTGCTTGGCGCCCTTGCCGGGGACGCCCCTCGGGGCGGTGTGGTTGATGGGGGTGGCGTGTTGGGAGTAGCCCTCTATGGCTCCTCCTGCTGCTGTCCTCCTCCTGCAACCACGACAAGGTCAGCACCAAGAGATCGTGCCCCCAACACACGTCGACGAGGGGTGAGCGGTGAACTTACGCTGGGGGCTGTGCCGGGGGCTGCTATCCGGGGTGCTCAACACCACCAGCGGTGTACCAGAAATCCCTGCCCGGGGCTGGCCGCTCGTCGAAGCCCTGGCCCTCTTCACCCTCTAGGCCAGTGTCTCCGCATCCCTGCAAAGATAAAGACGAATCAAGATAAGTGGCATGATCCTGATGTCTACTACACAACCTTCTTCTTGTAGAAGTTGTTGGGCCTCCAAGTGCAGAGGTTTGTAGGACAGTAGCAAATTTCCCTCAAGTGGATGACCTAAGGTTTATCAATCCGTGGGAGGCGTAGGATGAAGATGGTCTCTCTCAAACAACCCTGCAAACAAATATCTCTTGTGTCCCCAACACACCCAATACAATGGTGTCGGAGTAATTGGCCACGGATACCCCGAAGACGGCAAGACAATATTTCAAGACATCGGGGCTAGCAAAGCCCCTCAGTCTGACTGCCCGGCTGCTCCTGCCGGCTCCCCGTCCGACTGCTCTTCTCGGCCGGCTGTCGGCTGCCGACTGCTCTGCGCCGACCAGCCGGCTGCCGACTGCGCCAACCAGCCGGCTGCCGACTGCAGCCTGATCCGACACCGACGTGACGGCCATACCGCGGACGAGACGGCTGTACCGCGACGACATCATCTACAGTGTATCTGTCCCTGGGCACTGTTTTATAAAGTGCGACAGGGACAAGGAGGCATGCACATCACGTCCACACCATCATGGGCATGGTGCCCCATGCCCACTTGCCCCCCACGCCACTACCTAGCTTAGGTAGTAAGCTAGCTCACCTATATATATGCCACCCATCCATCCATCCACTCCAGGCTCACACACACGCATGCATCCATGCCCACTCACGGTGGAGCTCTCTCATGCCCGCTTGCTAGCTAGCTCATACACCTATATGAGACATATACAAAGCCAGATGCCTAAGGCACTGAGCTCAGATACAGCTCCAGGAGCACTCTGTACGACAGATATACCACATATACTCAGACATGCAGGAGTAGGGGTGTTATCTCTCCGGAGAGCCCCGGACCTGGGTAAACTAGCGCGTGCTACTCGCATACCTGCTCCCGGTCCTATCAGTAGCAGTCTTACCCTCACACTAAGCCCTTGTGGCATCTGTCGCCTCGCAAGCCCCCCGTGAGAATACCATGACAAATGGTAAATTGTATAGGTGCACTAGTTCGGCGAAGAGATGGTGATACAAGTGCAATATGGATGGTAGATATAGGTTTTTGAATCAGAAAATATAAAAACAGCAAGGTAACAAGTAATAAAAGTGAGCGTAAATGGTATTGCAATGCTTGGAAACAAGGCCTAGGGTTCATACTTTCACTAGTGCAAGTTCTCTCAACAATAATAACATAATTGGATCATATAACTATCCCTCAACATGCAACAAAGAGTCACTCCAAAGTCACTAATAGCAGAGAGAAAACGAAGAGATTATGGTAGGGTACGAAACCACCTCAAAGTTATTCTTTCTGATCGATCTATTCAAGAGTCCGTAGTAAAATAACCTGGAGCTATTCTCTCCGTTCGATCTATCATAGAGTTCGTACTAGAATAACACCTTAAGACACAAATCAACCAAAACCCTAATGTCACCTAGATACTCCAATGTCACCTCAAGTATCCGTGGGTATGATCATACGATATGCATCACACAATCTCAGATTCATCTATTCAACCAACACAAAGAACTTCAAAGAGTGCCCCAAAGTTGCTACCGGAGAGTCAAGACGAAAACTTGTGCCAACCCCTATGCATAAGTTCACAATGTTACAGAACTCGCAAGTTGATCACCAAAACATACATCAAGTGGATCACATGATATCCCATTGTCACCACAGATAAGCAGATGCAAGACATACATCAAGTGTTCTCAAATCCTTAAAGACTCAATCCGATAAGATAACATCAAAGGGAAAACTCAATCCATTACAAGAGAGTAGAGGGGGAGAAACATCATAAGATCCAACTATAATAGCAAAGCTCGCGATACATCAAGATCGTACATCCTCAAGAACACGAGAGAGAGAGAGAGATCAAACACATAGCTACTGGTACATACCCTCAGCCCTGAGGGTGAACTACTCCCTCCTCGTCATGGAGAGCGCCGGGATGATGAAGATGGCCACCGGTGAGGGATCCCCCCTTCGGCAAGCTGCCGGAACAGGGTCCCGATTGGTTTTTGGTGGCTACAGAGGCTTGCGGCGGCGGAATGGTACCTCTTGAGCACTGCGTTGGTTTTCCCTTGATGAGGAAAGGGTGATGCAGCAAAGTAGCATAAGTATTTCCCTCAGTTTTTGAGAACCAAGGTATCAATCCAGTAGGAGGCTACGCGCGAGTCCCTCGTACCTACAAAAAAAAATCCTCGCAACCAACATGATAAGGGGTTGTCAATCCCTTCACGGTCACTTACGAGAGTGAGATCTGATAGATATGATAGGATAATATTTTTGGTATTTTTATGATAAGATGCAAAGTAAAATAAAAGCAAAGTAAAAAGCAAAGGAAATAAATAAGTGTTGGAAGATTAATATGATGAAGATAGACCCGGGGGCCATAGGTTTCACTAGTGGCTTCTCTCAAGAGCATAAGTATTTTACGGTGGGTGAACGAATTACTGTTGAGCAATTGACAGAATTGAGCATAGTTATGAGAATATCTAGGTATGATCATGTATATAGGCATCACGTCCGAGACAAGTAGACCGACTCCTGCCTGCATCTACTACTATTACTCCACTCATTGACCGCTACCCAGCATGCATCTAGAGTATTAAGTTCATGAAAACAGAGTAACGCCTTAAGCAAGATGACATGATGTAGAGGGATAAATTCATGCAATATGATAAAAACCCCATCTTGTTATCCTCGATGGCAACAATACAATACGTGCCTTGCTGCCCCTACTGTCACTGGGAAAGGACACCACAAGATTGAACCCAAAGCTAAGCACTTCTCCCATTGCAAGAAAGATCAATCTAGTAGGCCAAACCAAACTGATAATTCGAAGAGACTTGCAAAGATAACCAATCATACATAAAAGAATTCAGAGAAGATTCAAATATTGTTCATAGATAATCTTGATCATAAGCCCACAATTCATCGGTCTCAACAAACACACCGCAAAAAGAAGATTACATCGAATAGATCTCCACGAGAGAGGGGGAGAACATTGTATTGAGATCCAAAAAGAGAGAAGAAGCCATCTAGCTACTAACTATGGACCCGAAGGTCTGAGGTAAACTACTCACACTTCATCGGAGAGGCTATGGTGTTGATGTAGAAGCCCTCCATGATGGATGCCCCCTCCGGCGAAGCTCCGGAACATGCCCCAAGATGAGATCTCGTGGATACAAAAGGTTGCGGCGGTGGAATTAGGTTTTTTGCTCCTGTTCTGATCGTTTGGGGGTATGTAGGTATATATAGGAGGAAGGAGTACGTCGGTGGAGCAACAGGGGGCCCACGAGGGTGGAGGGCGCGCCCTGGGGGGTAGGCGCGCCCCCTACCTCGTGGCCTCCTGGAAGCTTCTCTTACGTAGGGTCCAAGTCTCCTGGATCTTGTTCGTTCCAAAAATCACGCTCCCGAAGGTTTCATTCCGTTTAGACTCCGTTTGATATTCTTTTTCTGCGAAACTCTGAAATAGGCAAAAAACAGCAATTCTGGGCTGGGCCTCTGGTTAATAGGTTAGTCCCAAAAATAATATAAAAGTGAATAATAAAGCCCAATAATGTCCAAAACAGAAGATAATGTAGCATGGAGCAATAAAAAATTATACATACGTTGGAGAAGTATCAAGCATCCCCAAGCTTAATTCCTGCTCGTCCTCGAGTAGGTAAATGATAAAAACAGAATTCTTGATGCGGAGTGCTACTAGGCATAATTTCAATGTAATTTTTCTTAATTGTGGTATGAATATTCAGATCCTAAAGAGTCAAGATAAAATTTCATATTGACATAAAAATAATAATACTTCAAGCATACTAACTAAGCAATTATGTCTTCTGAAAATAACATGGCCAAAGAAAGTTCATCCCTACAAAATCATATAGTTTAGTCATGCTCCATTTTCGTCACACAAGAATGCTCTCATCATGCACAACCCCGATGACAAGCCAAGCAATTGTTTCATACTTTAGTAATCTCAAACTTATAAACCTTCACGCAATATATGAGCGCGAGCCATGGACATAGCACTATGGGTGGAATAGAATATGATGATGGGGGTTATGTGGAGAAGACAAAAAAGGAGAAAGTCTCACATCAACGAGGCTAATCAATGAGCTATGGAGATGCCCATCGATCGATGTTAATGCAAGGAGTAGGGATTGCCATGCAACGGATGCACTAGAGCTAAAAATGTATGAAAGCTCAACAAAAGAAACTAAGTGGGTGTGCATCCAACTTGCTTGCTCACGAAGACCTAGGGCACTTGAGGAGGCCCATTGTTGGAATATACAAGCCAAGTTCTATAATGAAAAATTCCCACTAGTATATGAAAGTGATAAAACAAGAGACTCTCTATCATGAAGATTATGGTGCTACTTTGAAGCACAAGTGTGGCAAAGGATAGTAACATTGTCCCTTCTCTCTTTTTATCTCATTTTTTATGGCCTTCCCTTTTTTATGGCCTTTCTCTTTTTTTATTCCTCACTTGGGACAATGCTCTAGAAAATGATGATCATCACACTTCTATTTATTTACAACTCAATGATTACAGCTCGATACTAGAACAAAGTATGACTCTATATGAATGCCTCCGGCGGTGTACTGGGATATGCAATGAACCAAGAGTGACATGTATGAAAGAATTATGAATGGTGGCTTTGCCACAAATACTATGTCAACTACATGATCATGCTAAGCAATATGACAATGATGAACGTGTCATGATAAACGGAATGGTGGAAAGTTGCATGGCAATATATCTCGGAATGGCTATGGAAATGCCATAATAGGTAGGTATGGTGTCTTTTTTGAGGAAGATATAAGGAGGTTTATGTGTGTAAGAGCGTATCATATCACGGGGTTTGGATGCACCGGCGAAGTTTGCACCAACTCTCAATGTGAGAAAGGGCAATGCACGGTACCGGAGAGGCTAGCAATGATGGAAGGGTGAGAGTGCGTATAATCCATGGACTCAACATTAGTCATAAAGAACTCACATACTTATTGCAAAAATCTACAAGTCATTAAAAACCAAGCACTACGCGCATGCTCCTAGGGGGATAGATTGGTAGGAAAAGACCATCGCTCGTCCCCGACCGCCACTCATAAGGAGGACAATCAAAGGACACCTCATGTTTCAAATTTGTTACATAATGTTTACCATACGTGCATGCTACGGGACTTGCAAACTTCAACACAAGCATTTCTCAAATTCACAACTACTCAACTAGCACGACTTTGATATTATTACCTCCATATCTCAAAACAATCATCAAGCATCAAACTTCCCTTAGTATTCAACACACTCATAAGAAAGTTTTTACTAAACTTGAATACCTAGCATATTAGGATTATTTAAGCAAATTACCATGCTATTTAAGACTCTCAAAATAATCTAAGTGAAGCATGAGAGATCAATAGTTTCTATAAAACAAATCCACCACCGTGCTCTAAAAGATATAAGTGAAGTACTAGAGCAAAACTATATAACTCAAAAGATATAAGTGAAGCACATAGAGTGTTCTAATAATTTCCAAATCATGTATGGCTCTCTCAGAAGGTGTGTACAGCAAGGATGATTGTGGTGAACGAAAAAGCAAATACTCAAATCATGCAAGACGCTCCAAGCAAAACACATATCATGTGGTGAATAAAAATATAGCTCCAAGTAAAGTTACCGATGGAAGTAGACGAAAGAGGGGATGCCTTCCGGGGCATCCCCAAGCTTTGCCTTTTTGGTGTCCTTAGATTATCTTGGGGGTTCCATGGGCATCCCCAAGCTTAGGCTCTTGCCACTCCTTGTTCCATAATCCATCAAATCTTTCACCCAAAACTTGAAAACTTCACAACACAAAACTTAGCAGAAAATCTCGTGAGCTCCGTTAGCGAAAGAAAACAAAAGACCACTTCAAGGTACTGTAATGAACTCATTCTTTATTTATATTGGTGTTAAACCTACTGTATTCCAACTTCTCTATGGTTTATAAACTATTTTATTAGCCATATATTCATCAAAATAAGCAAACAACACACAAAAAACAGAATCTGTCAAAAATAGAACAGTCTGTAGTAATCTGTAACTAACGCAAACTTCTGGAACTCCAAAAAATCAGCCAAAATAGGAAGACCTAGGAAATTTGTTTATTGATCAGCAGCAATTGGAATCAGTATTTTATCATGTTCTGGTGATTTTTAACAATTGTTTTCGTGAACAGAAAGTTTCTGGAAATTACAGCAAGATCAAATAACTATCATCCAAGAAGATCCTATAGGTTTAACTTGGCACAAACACTAATTAAAACATAAAAACACATCTAACCAGAGGCTAGATCAAAGATTTATTCCTAAACAGAAGCAAAGCAAAAAAACTAAAAATAAAATTGGGTTGCCTCCCAACAAGCGCTATCGTTTAACGCCCCTAGCTAGGCATAAAAGCAAGGATAGATCTAGGTATTGCCATCTTTGGTTTTCAACCTTTTAGCGGAATCAAGCTCAAATCCGGGAGGTTCTTTACATTTCCCTTCATATTCTGAAATTTTTAGATCTAAAGAATCCAACCGCTTATTGCAAAGAGTAATTAACATATTCATACGGTGAATATTTCCGCTAACGTTCTTAAGAGGTTCAAGAGACTTTTGTAAAATCTTAGTTACTTCGCAAATGTTCTCAAAAACTTGCGTTTCCTCTTGGGTATGATGAGGCCCCTTTTGTTGAGGTAGAGTTCCTACTATACCTTCTATAATTTCATGTGCAATACTGGGATCAATTTCAATAAAATTGCCTTTGGCAACGCAATCCAAAAGTTGTCTATGAGACATATTTAGTCCAACATAGAAGTTGCGAAGCAAAATTCTAAAATTCACCTCTAGGGTACAATTACGATAAGATTCCATCATTCTAAACCAAGCATCTTTTAAGTTTTCTCCTTGTCTTTGTTTGAAGTGAAGAACCTCAAACTCGGGGGACAAAGGAGCAGATAAGGGACTAGCCATAACGACAAGCAAACGAGAAAGAGGCGAATGAAAAAGAGAGGACGAATAAAACAGCAAGGGTGAAGTGGGGGAGAGGAAAACGAGAGGCAAATGGCAAATAATGTAAAGCAGGAGATAAGGGATTGTGATGGGTACTTGGTATGTTGACTTTTGCGTAGACCTCCCTGGCAACGGCGCCAGAAATCCTTCTTGCTACCTCTTGAGCACTGCGTTGGTTTTCCCTTGAAGAGGAAAGGGTGATGCAGCAAAGTAGCGTAAGTATTTCCCTCAGTTTTTGCGAACCAAGGTATCAATCTAGTAGGAGGCTACGTGCGAGTCCCTCGTACCTACACAAAAGAAATAAATCCTCGCAACCAACGCGATAAGGGGTTGTCAATCCCTTCATGGTCACTTACGAGAGTGAGATCTGATAGATATGATAGGATAATATTTTTGGTATTTTTATGATAAGATGCAAAATAAAATAAAAGCAAAGTAAAAAGCAAAGGAAATAAATAAGTGTTGGAAGATTAATATGATGAAGATAGACCCGGGGGCCATAGGTTTCACTAGTGGCTTCTCTCAAGAGCATAAGTATTTTACGGTGGGTGAACGAATTACTGTTGAGCAATTGACAGAACTGAGCATAGTTATGAGAATATCTAGGTATGATCATGTATATAGGCATCACGTCCGAGACAAGTAGACCGACTCCTACCTGCATCTACTACTATTACTCCACTCATCGACCGCTATCCAGCATGCATCTAGAGTATTAAGTTCATGAAAACAGAGTAACGCCTTAAGCAAGATGACATGATGTAGAGGGATAAATTCATGCAATATGTTAAAAAACCCATCTTGTTATCCTCGATGGCAACAATACAATACATGCCTTGCTGCCCCTACTGTCACTGGGAAAGGACACCGCAAGATTGAACCCAAAGCTAAGCACTTCTCCCATTGCAAGAAAGATCAATCTAGCAGGCCAAACCAAACTGACAATTTGAAGAGACTTGCAAAGATAACCAATCATACATAAAAGAATTCAGAGAAGATTCAAATATTGTTCATAGATAATCTTGATCATAAACCCACAATTCATCGGTCTCAACAAACACACCACAAAAAGAAGATTACATTGAATAGATCTCCACGAGAGAGGGGGAGAACATTGTATTGAGATCCAAAAAGAGAGAAGAATCCATCTAGCTACTAACTATGGACCCGAAGGTCTGAGTAAACTACTCACACTTCATCGGAGAGGCTATGGTGTTGATGTAGAAGCCCTCCGTGATGGATGCCCCCTCCGGCGGAGCTCCGGAACAGGCCCCAAGATGGGATCTCGTGGATACAGAAGGTTGCGGTGGTGGAATTAGGTTTTTTGCTCTTGTTCTGATCGTTTGGGGGTACGTAGGTATATATAGGAGGAAGGAGTACGTCGGTGGAGCAACAGGGGGCCCATGAGGGTGGAGGGTGCGCCCTGGGGGGGTAGGCGCGCCCCCTACCTCGTGGCCTCCTGGAAGCTTCTCCTATGTAGGGTCCAAGTCTCCTGGATCTTGTTCGTTCCAAAAATCACGCTCCCGAAGGTTTCATTCCGTTTGGACTCTGTTTGATATTCTTTTTCTGAGAAACTCTGAAATAGGCAAAAAACTGCAATTCTGGGCTGGGCCTCCAGTTAATAGGTTAGTCCCAAAAATAATATAAAAGTGAATAATAAAGCCCAATAATGTCCAAAACAGAAGATAATATAGCATGGAGCAATAAAAAATTATAGATACGTTGGAGACGTATCACGGAACTCCCGATCTATTGTGTTCTTCGATGTTTTTAGGGTATATGGACATATATAGGCGAAAGAAGTCGGTCAGGGGAGCCACGAGGGGCCCACGAGGGGCCCACGAGGGTGGGGGGCGCGCCCAAGGGGGTAGGTTTGTAACAGCCTGGCTTTTGGCCCTTTTCTTTTTCTTTTGATTTATTTGGTTTTTGCTCCATTTTTCTTTTTGGAGTGGTTCTGTGGCCTTGTCACTTGGGAAATCATCTTCAATTCTTCTCCCAAGTGGTTCATCATCCTCAAATCTTTCCCAAGGTCATGCCATTCCCATCCTAGCCCAAATCCCAATATTCTTTTCTTGGGGAAAATTCCTTTTTCATTAAAGGAATAACCTCAATTGCCCTAGGTTGTGAAGCAACCTATATTTCTGTCCATACAAAAATTCCCATATAATCCACAAAATTCCTTTGGGTCATATGTTCCACAAATATGCCAAAACTTTCCTGTCCTAGCTCAAAAATAATTCCCCAATAATTATTCTTCATTTCGGTTCTAAATGGCACTTTGTGAAGGAAGTGTCATTTATCTTTTCCTAGTTGCTCCCAAACTGCTTGGGAATTATTTTATGTCCAAATAATTGCCTCATGCACAAGTTCAACTTTATTTTCCTAGCCAATCTTCCTTAGTGATTTTTCAAAGTTTTTGTCAGACAGAAGGCTTTGTGAAGGAAGTACTAGCTAGGAGTATCCAAATGAGTTAAACTTTTGCACACTCCTTCATGTGCTCATATTAACCCCCTACACCCATTTTCAGCCTCATCCAATCATCTATGTGAGCACAGGAGCAAATCTTTGATCCTGGCAATATTTTCAGGTTGTGAAGGAAGTGTATTTTATATTGTTTCAAAAATCCTAATACATTACCAGATCATTCTTATACCCATAAAACATCTCTCCACCCAATTTGGCATCATTTCAATGAGCCATTTGATCACCAAAATTATTCCAAGTTTCTGGACAGAAATGATGTTTGTGAAGCAGGTACCATTTTGCCTTGTCCATTTGGTATGAGATTTTTACAGCATCTTTATATGTCCATATCATGAGGATTTGCCAAGTTGCATCCCGTTCCATAACACCATGTGAGTGCATCATCCAAATCTTGATTCTGGACCAATTTTGGGGTTACACAGCAACTATATTAGTTTGTGCTCCATTGTGCTCCAAAACCTCCAGGATCATAGTCCCTCTGTAGCTAATAACCCCAGACAACTCCATTGACCACAATCACTCCCCTGTTGATCTCCACTACACGGCCAAGTTTACTGCAGTAAACTTCAGAAGATGATTACTATTTAACCAGAGCGTTTTTCATTGATCTACTAGCGCAGTTGAAACCTCCCTTAGAAGAACTTACCACTAGACAACACACTCCAGCTCATTTCCCCCGCTACATGCCAGTGCACGCGGTGACCGCGTTATTGGCAAGCCTGTGCGCACGCTCTGCTGCCGTTGGCCGCGCCCAGGATGGATTCTTGCTCGGGCCCCTCCTCCTCTCGTCGGCTTCGCGCGCGTGAGCGTGTCCAATAGCTAGCCTGCATCGTCGTCGTCCCCCTGGACCCCTGTCCCCCTCCGGCAGCTTCCTCACCGACGCAAGCCGCCGCGTGCCCACGGATGAACAGTGGCGATTTGGCTCGGTTCCTCGCCGTCTTCTTCCTCCCTGCGCTCCCTTGGCCGCCTCTGCCCCATGAGCTCTTCCTCCTGTTCCCTCTCGTCGCCTAACTCCGAGCTCATGCGTGTGCACACGCGTCCGCGGCACCGGACACGCGTCCGCGGCGGCGCCAGCGCAGCACCTCGTCCCTCGGCTATTTAAACCACTCCCAAGGCCTCCCGAGCTCACCATCGCCCCTGCCTCACTCCTCTAGCCACGCCCAACATCTTCCCTGAGCTCGAGAAGCTCTCGTGCCCCTCCCCTTGCCGAAGCCTCGCCGCCGGCCTCTGCTCAAATTCGAGCTGGGCAGTGCCCCTCCCCCTCTCTTTCCACCACCAGTAGGCTCCTCCACCACCTAGACTTCGCCCCCGTGCTCTCCCTCCCCTCCGGTGGCCTTCTGCCATGAGCTCGCCGCTGACCGAAGATCGCCGTCCGCCGCGGCTGGCCTCCCGCTCAGCCGAGTCCTTCCCCGCGGCTGCATCTTGCCTGGATGGGACCGCCTCGGTTCCCAGAGCACAACGGTGGGTCGGGCGCCGCCGTTGATGGCCGGAGCCGGCTGGGCGAGCCCCCCGCCGGCGACCTCCTTCTGGACCGCGGGTGAGACGAAGACGACGTTGACCCCGCCCCTGGGCGCCGCCTGTCGGCCTCTCCGCGCTGACCTGGCCGGCCCGCTGACGTGGATAAGTGGAGGCGTATTCCCCCTAATGCGTCTCCCCTCCATGGAAGCGTATTCGTTCTCTCCTTCGGGCTGAAATACGTTTCCCTTTCTGGAAAACGTATTACCTGAGAAGGCGCTTTCCGTTTTTCTGGCTGAGGGCCTGTTTGTGATGATTTTATTACAAATAAGTCCCTGGCAGAAAAATAGCTATATCTTTTTAACCGTAGCTCCAAATCAGGTGATTCCAAAGCCCACTTCTTCGTTTTGTCGAGCCCATTCTGATGGAATCACTTTCACCATGTTTTGACATTATGAAAATGACCATTTTGCCCCTTCCCTTAATCAGCCCCCTCCGAGAGAGAACGCTTTCCGGTGATTCGTTCCGCGAGTTTCTCGCACTTTCTCCCGGTGATTTCTTCCACCCCAGGCAAGCCACACCCTCCATCTGCATGATTGCAAAGCAGTGACATGGTTTATTTATTTAAACTTGTTTAAAATATTGTTCTAGCTACTTGAGATTTGTTCATGGCATTCTCGGAGTATTGTTTTGATCTTGCTTTTGCCATGATATTGCTTGGAGTTCTAGGACTTATATTTTGATGATTATGTGGATGACATGTGCCTTTGGATTCTTAGTGGCTATTATGATTATTTTCATGATGGTATCTGGGATTATTTTGGAGTATTACTTTGGATATCATATTGCCTTTGGATTATTAGTGGCTAGTGTTATTTCCATCGTGATGCTAGATGATATTATGTTTTGGAGTATGATGTTGGAGATGATGCTTGCATGTGGATCATAGTTGGATAGTTAGTTCTTGATATTTGAGTAGTAGTCTTATCGTTCTCGGATTCATCATGATAGTGGTGTTATGCTGTCCTCGGAGTATTTTGGTAAGACGATATTAAGCCTTGGATTATTTGTGGGATATTGCTATGACTTGGATTATACACTACTAGGGAAAACCTTATACATAGAAATTTAGCAGTAGCGCGTGTCAAAAATGGGCGCTAGTGCTAAATAGAAGTAGCGCACGTGCGAAAACCGCGCTATAGATACAATAGTAGCAGTAGCGCGTGCACATGAAAAAGTGCTACCACTAATATTCCCATTGCTAAAACGACAGGCTACACATAGCAGTAGCGGTCTTGAGAGAAGCGCGCTACCGCTAGGACATAAGTAGCAGCGCGTTTCGCGCGGACAGCGCTACTGCTAATGGAAATAAAATAAAATGAAAAACAAATGAAAAAGTAAATGAAAAAGAAAGAAATAGAAAAAGGAGAAAGGAAAAAATAAAATGTAGAGCAAAATAAATGAAAAAGCAAAAAAAAGGAGAAACGCGTAGCAGTAGCGTTTGTTCGTAAGAGGCGCTATAGCTAACGTAGCTGCAACGCGTTTCCTAGACCCCCCGCTGTAGAAACAGAAAAGGAAATAAGAAATATGAAGGAAATTACATAGCTATAGCAGTAGCGCGTTTTGTGAAAATCGCTATAGCTAAGCGTTTCGCGAAAAGCGCTACCGCTAAGTTTGACTTAACCAAAAAACCGTTTCCCCCGGCCACCACTTCTCCCCCAAATCCCTCGACCCACCCCGCTGCCGTCTGCTCGATTCGCCGTTGCCCCACTTCGCCACCGTCTCCTGCCGACGTCGACGCCCCCGGAGCCACCAGAGCCGCGCGCCGTCGACGCCACCGGAGCCGCGCAGCCTCATCAACGCCACCGGAGCCGCAGTCGACGCCACCGGAGCCGCAGTCGACGCCACCAGATCCTCCCTCGCCACAACTGCCTCCCTCGCCGTCACCGGAGACGCCCCTGCCTCCCTCGTCACCACTGCCTCCCGCGCCACCACCGGAGCCATCCTCTGTAAGCCCCCACCCCTCCTCTCTCTCTCTCCCTCTCTAAATTAGTTAGGAAAAGAATTTAGTTAGGTTAATTTAGTCAGGAAAAGAATTTAGATAGGGCTTTGACAGAGACGCCCCTGCCTTCCTCGCCGTAGGAAAAAATTGTATATGCTTAACTAGGGTAGTAGGGTTAGGGTTGTAGTGTTTAATTACAAATGTTAGGAAAGTAAGGTTTAACTAGATGTTAACTAGGGTGGTAGGATTTAGTTTAGAGAAAAAAATCAATATAAAAATATAAATTTCTATTAGTGTTGCAAATCAAGTAGGTTCTTAATTTTTAGTGAATTTTTATTAGGACAAAAATTTAAGACATAATTTGAGTTCTAGGTTCATAATTTGAGTTCTAGGGTTCATCCATCTATATTTGGTTTTTGAATTGAGTTTCAGAGAGCATGAGATTTGTGTAGATTTTCTTGAAGTGTCAAACACTAGGAGATGCAAATTTGAAGTGGTCATGATATATGAAAAATCCTCAATTGTGTTTGCTCATTGATCATAATCGACATTGAAGTGGTTCAATTGTGCCCAAGTGGCCTTTTGTTGTTTCCAGGGAATGAAGCCGAGTGGCCTATGTTTTGCCGGAATGTTGATTCATTTCCGTTCCGGCAAAATTCAGGTTCTCGATTTGTCCACTTTTTAACAAAGGTCATGCAATTTTTTTTTGTGAATTTCGGCATGACTTGTGCTACAAGTAGGACATATCGAGTGGCCGGGATTTGCCGCACTGGGAAGGAGTCAACGTTCCTGCAAAACAACAGGCCTTTTTATGCCATTATTCATTTTATTAGGTCTAGAATTAATTGACTAGATTTAATCGTAGGAAACATGGCTAGAAACGATGAAGGACAGGGTTCTGGTGATTGCGACGACGTCTACCGGGCGGCAGCCGAATTTTTGAGCCTTGCCGATGAGACTGAGACCGGCGCTGAGACTAAGACCGGTGCTGAGACTGAGACCGGCGCTGAGATTGAGACCGGCATCGAGACCGGCGCTCAGACTGAGACCGGCGCCGAGACTAGCGGAGCCGGTGTAGAACCGAAAGCAAAGAGGCAACTGCTTCCTAACAAGCTCAGGACTACTAGACTAGTGGTCACGGAGGTGGACGATGACAATTTTGAGCCAAAAGCGCCACAGGAAGCGCGCGCGTGCTATGGCAATCAAATAGGCTGCATCGTACGGACAACCGCCACCATCAACGATGAGAAACTACAGAAGATAGATAATATGAGGACCTCCCTCCTAAAGAAGTTTCACCAGATATTCTTGTTCCCGGGCCGGAATGAAAAGGATTATAAAGATCCAGATAAGGACCCGGCAATGAAGAAGATAAACAAACACGCCATGACCAAGTTTAGCGACGCGTTGGCCGCCTGGAAAACAAGGGTGAAAGCAAGGATCATCGACAAGAAGGAACCCTACTCCAAGATTGTAAAGGATAATCTGACAATCACGGAAGAGCAGTTTCAAATATTCAAGGCGGCTTGCGAGGCCGAAGCTGCCAAAAAAAAGTCTAAGTACATGAAGGGGCTTCAACAGAGGAACATTGGGAGCCACCACCTCGGAAGCCGTGGTTACGGCGGGAAGAGGTCCAAATGGGACAAGGAGGACGCGGAAGCCGCAAGTCTGGGCATCCTAGACCCCTTGGCGGAGTTCACCATCCCGCAGGAGCGTGACGTCCTTAGGGCCCCGCACCATTGGGACCCAGTGAAGAAGGTTTTCGATACGAACACGGTCACGACGGAGTTCGTCAGACTGCTGGTAATTTTAGTTTTTGATGAATTTGACTGCACGTTAGTCATATTTGTAAACGATCCTTGTGCCTTTTCTAGAGAGAGCAGCACAGGATTGCGGCCGAAAGCGACTCGCCGTCTGAGGCATTGGCGAGGCCCAAGTGGGACACTCCATTCAACCGGGCGTTGAACATATTGAAACAACTCCCGGTGGATACTCGACCGTCGTATGGACGCGTGCACGGTGTCGGAGACGGCGCCACGTGGAAGAAGTACTACAGTGACACCAAGGAGGAGAGAAAGGAAAGACAGAGGTTAACCGAAGAAAACATCGACAAGAAGGTTGAGATTGCGGTTGAGAAGAAATCATCTCAGACAGTCGCAACAGCGGTAGCTGCCGCAAAACAGATGGTTGTAGATATGTCCACTTCCTTGGTTCTGGCCGTTTTCAATTGGACCAGGCAAAATACAGAAAAAAAATGCAGCGGACTTTCCCCTTGCTGACTTCTTGGGGAGCAGCTCGACTAGCGTTGCACCAGCACCTGCAGCTGCACCTGCTCCCGCACTGGCTCCCGCACCTGCTCCCGCACCGGCTCCCGCACCGGACGTGCTCGGCGGTGCTTCGTCTTTGGCTGAGCTCGACGCCCTCACGGTATCTGTCACACCGGCCCCTTCAATAAATGTATAATCTCCCGTTTTCGTTGCCTTTTGGATGTCTCACGTCGCAGACTTTTCTTTGTAGGCTGACGAAACCCCGTGCACCATATTGTACACCATCGGCGACCAGAAGGTGGACGTGGGGAAGGCGATGATAATGAAGCCGAAGGAACCATTGTTCCACAGTCGGCCGATCCCCCCGAACCTCTTCAAGGTTTCCGTGGCCAGTGTCAAACCGGGCCATGAGAATTTGCCTCCTCTGGTACTAGGGGGGATGACGACGAGACCCCACGGCGGCTTGGTGATTGTTGCAATGGGTGGGTCCTGTTGTGGCCAAAGAGTCTGCTTCGTCTGGAGGCGGCCGGGAGCACCCCCACGAGCACGCAGCCTCAGCAAGGTATGAACATCAACACCCCACCTACCCAATTAGCGTCGGGTGTCGGGTTGGGTGATAGCGGACGGGGTAAGGAAGAGGCTCCATTAGTCGCTGATGACGTCACCATGGATGAGGATGAGGATTTACGATGGCACTCAACAGTATGTCTATACTGGCGCCTACTCAGGGTTTGAGCGTCATGAGTCGGTGCCTGAATTGCCGCCTCCGGAGGCTCAACGTATTATAGACGACCTTCCGGCAAAGAAGCCTAGGAAGAGAGCGAGGAAAGGCAGGAAAGCTGATTCTATGATCCAGCCGCCTCAGCAGCCTCGGGTTCAAGAGCGTATAGATATCACCGGTGCGGATAAATTGCATATCCCCGGTCAACCAATCCTACATGCAGCAGCGCTAAGGGCCAGATTCGACGATCTTACGAGTCTTCATGACGATGTGCTACGGATAGAGAAAGGCCTCATCGCCTCGAAAGATCCAGGATACCCACTCTACGTGGTTAACGTTCCACGGCAATTGTCGTACGTCGGCTTCTTCCCCGCGGATAAGTTCTTCCTTCGATTCGATTACATATTCGACATGTTTCACGTGAAGAAGCTGGATTTTACGTTTGTCCGCCTTTATGCCTTGCACATGAACTACATCATCGGGGTTGAGCAGATACCTCATATCTGTATCGCTGACCCGTACTTCATGCACGAGAGCTTCTTGGGAGTCTGCACAAAGCACCATGAATACGTGAGGGAATACATCGTCAATTTCATGCTCGCCAATAAGGACAAGGAGGCGATTCTCGTGCCTTATCATCCCCTGTAAGTCATCCGCACAGATATCATTCCTTCGATTTCAATCATTCATTTGCACGGTGGAGGCTAATTAATTTGAGGTGTACTTATTTTGCGCAGCGGCGGGCGCGCCGTCCTCATCATCCTCTACCCCCGATACTCCCACGCTCTTTACTTGGACTCGTTGAAGAACATTCACAAAAAGGATTACACCCACATAAAGGATGTTCTCGACAGTGCTATGTTTTACTACGAAGCACGGGGTGGAGAGGTCACGGACAAGAAGAGAAGGGGTGGCAGGCTCGCCTTCGGCCATAAGACCGACTTCTCCTGCATCCAGTAACCGAGTGGTTCTCTTAATGATGGATTCTATGTCCTACACCACATGCTGGAGTACAGACGGGATCACCAGAACCTTCGCATGTCACCTACATCCGGCGATGCCCATATTCTGCAACGGGCAAAGAACGTAGGAGATATCGAGGATCATCGACTTTGAGCCGAGTTCTATCACATCCAGCACGAACTTGCCCAAATCATCATGAAGGAGGTCGTCGGAGAAACAGGGATGTTCTACGAAGAAGGACAAATGTTGAGGGAAGACGTCCGAACACGGGTAGCCTCTCAGCGTCTCGACCTGAAGCCTTTCACTAGGCTCGGGGACTATCTCCCTGACTTGGATGGATGGCACGACATATAGGAGTGATTGTCGATATATGACAATGTGTCCGTTTAGTCCATCCTTTGCGTATGACGAAACTTTGAGTTATGCACGACGAAACTTTATTGGTGATGTAATTAAACCGTCCTCCTCGACTAGCAACGATCACTCTAGTTAAGGCATTTTGGGTACGATCAACTTTGTTATTTATGCTCATGATATGTTGCTTCTATTTTTGCCAAGTCTGTCTCTTTCTATTACTCAACTATATATGTTGCATATCATTGACTCATGTGACGATGCAGGTGCATAGATCATCGATGGCAAAGAAGTGCTACGCTAGGAGTATATATACGACGAGTGGCCAGAGTGTCAGGCCCAGGTGTACCGGTTTCCGGTTTCCGAGCGACAGGCAGTAGCTAGTTTAGGTTCACGCTAATGCGAGAGAGGGATACGAACTCATGTACTGCATAGTTCTGCTCTCACTCAAAGTGATAGCTCTTCTCGCGTATATCATTGTTTAGATGGATGACGATGTAGTTGCAAGTAATCGAGACTTGTATCGCTATTTTCGAGATGATGACGAGATACCACTTTGTGTTGGATGATGATTATGATGAGACTATTTGTATGTATATGCTATGATTACATTTTTGGCGTCGCAGCCATTTGTATGTGTATCATGATGACATTTGTATCTGCTAAAGATTCTTGTATAAAGCCTGTTCAAATACAAAACAAATATGCAGAAAAAAAACAAAAACTACTAAAATTAGCAGTAGCTGACGAGGACATGTACCTAGGGTAGGGTCACAGACCTGACCTAAATAACCTCCCCAAGGACATCACTCTAAAGCCAAAAGCATTCGAGGGGTACCATCACCCACTCGACCAGAAACATTTCCACTCAGAGGAATCAAGATCACTCGACCGTAACAAGAAACACTCGACGGACAGAAGATCTAAAGTCACTCTACACAGCAACGGTCGAGCATTAACTCCTAGACTTAATAGCCATTTATAACACTTTATTACGGACGTTACCAGTAACGCCCCCTCTCGATGTACCTTAAAACCCTTGTAACATGGGCTGGCCGGGGTCCTGGCGCACTCTATATAAGCCACCCCCTCCACATGCACAAGGGTTCGCACCCCCTGTAACACACACGCATATAATCCAGTCGACCGCCTCCGGGCTCCGAGACGTAGGGCTGTTACTTCCTTCGAGAAGGGCCTGAACTCGTAAAACTCGTGCGTACAGCTTCTCCATAGCTAGGATCTTGCCTCTACATCCCTACCTCCCATTCTACTGTCAGACTTAGAACCACGACAGTTGGCGCCCACCGTGGGGCCGGTGTCTTAGCGACTTGTTGGAGAAGTTGTAATTTTTCCGACCCCCATCAGCATGGTTTCAGGCGGAGGATTGGCCGAGGGCCGCGAGATCCTTCTCGGCGCGCTCGCGTTCATCACCGATGACTCCGCTTGGCTCCAAGAAGCTCCACTCGACGTCGAGGCGCTCCCCGTCCGCGGGGCAACGCACTTCCGCGTGTGCGTCCGCGGTGTCCTCCTGCGGCAGCCGTCGACCCAATATCGGTCGGCTCCGGTGGCGTCTTCACTCCCTGCTGCTCGCCGGCACAAGCGTTCCGGTCGGTCGAGGCTCCAGCGGTGGCTCGCCAGTCAGCCATCCCCCAAGTTGCGGCAATCGAGCCCGACGAAACTCTCTACGGCCTGTTCGACCTATCGACTGGCTCCGTTGAGACCGCATCCGAGTGCGACAGTAGTGACCCCGCGGCGGAAGTCCTGATGGTCAACGGACCGCGCAGTCCTCCTGGCTTCCCCCACGATGACGGTGGTGATGGCGGAGGCGATCCGTCGCGTGTCCACGAGGAGTACCGCCCCGAGCCCCTCTCTTCGCAGCAGAGGGAAGAGCTTCGCCGGCGTAACATGGATGCACTTCACACTCCTATCGTTGGAGAAACCCCCCGAGGCCCGGGCCTTGGAGGAGGTGCACCTGGCCAACTTGGCTGAGAGCACTCGACTGGAGAATCTCCAGCACGCACTCGACGAGCGTGCTCGGCAGCGTGTTCCTGAATCCAGTCGACGACAACTTTTTCCGCCTCCAACCCAGGTATATCGAACTCCGATCCAGAATCTCACAGCTGCTGCCCGAATAGCAGAGTCGATTCAGCCTTCCCAGTCGGAGGCTGGTAGGGGTTTGATGCAGATCTGGGCTTTGCTCCGGGCGGCGGGGGAGCAGAATACAACAGTGTCACAGTCTCGGAATAGGATTCATAGTAGATCTGTAATGGCAGACACAGGTCAGTCGGCTCACAACCCAAGATCACCTCCAAGGCGTGAGGGACGTGGAGATCGACAGGATCAGTACAAAAACCGTGAGCAGTATGATCGTCGTCGAGTACCCACGCCTCCCCCAAGGAGTGGGTCATACGCGCCTCGGCAACACGATGACATGCGCCCTCACAGTGGTGGGCGAAGGATTCCAGACCCCCGGGAGCCGGGCTTTGACGCGAGATCCATTCTCGTCCAAGGTCTGGTTGACAGGAACAGAGCACACAGAGATGGCCACGATAGAGATTACCCGACCGGCAGCAGGGTGCATGTTTCAGCAGAGCCATCAGAGCAGCAGTGATTCCTCCCAACTTCAGGTTGGCGACTGGAGTCAGCAAGTTCACTGGTGAGTCCAAGCCTGTCACGTGGCTTGAGGACTACCGAGTGGCTGTGCAGATTGGTGGTGGCAATGATGAAGTGGCCATGAAGCACCTTCCTCTGATGTTAGAGGGCTCGGCCAGAGCGTGGTTGAATCAGTTAGCACCTGGCAGTATTTATAGCTGGGAAGAGCTTGCCCGAGTGTTTGTCAGAACATTTGAAGGTACATGCAAACGGCCAGCAGGGCTAACAGAGCTACAGTCCTATGTGCAGAAGTCGAATGAAACTTTGAGAGATTATATCCAGAGACGGATCACGTTGCACCACACGGTGGAGAATGTGTCTGATCACCAAGATGTTTGTGCCTTCAAGGAAGGCGTCAAGTATCGAGAATTGAATCTGAAGTTCGGTCGGACCGGAGATATGTCTCTGAGTCAAATGATGGAAATTTCCACCAAGTATGCTAATGGTGAAGAGGAGGATCGGCTCCAGAGTGGCAAGCACAAAACAGTCGCCCACGAAACCGGGGGAGGGAACTCCAGTCAAAAGCAGAAGCGTAAAGCCGAGCCAGCTGCTCCCGGAGAAGCCTTAGCCGTGACTCAAGGAAAGTTCAAGGGGAAGCCCAAAGGGCCATGGAACCCCAAGAAAGTAAAAGATCATGATGGAAATGATGTGTTGGATTTACCATGCCACATTCACACCAAAAAGGATGAGGAGGGTAATCTCATTTATCCAAAACATACCACTCGACAATGTCGGCTCCTAATCCAGCAGTTCCGAGAGAAACAACCCAAAGAAAAGGAGAAAGAATCAGACAAAGTTGAGGATAAGGAAGAGGACGATGATGGTTACCCCCACGTCAATTCCACTCTGATGATTTTTGCTGATGTTGAGAGCAAGAGTCGACTGAAAGTCATCAACAGAGAAGTGAACATGGTCGCTCCGGCGATGCCCAGTTATTTGAAGTGGTTGCAGATTGCCATTACATTTGACCAGTCTGATCACCCGACACACATAGCCACCCCTGGGAGGCAAGCGTTGGTGGTCGAACCAGTCGTCGAAGGCACTTGGTTGACTAAGGTTCTGATGGATGGTGGCAGTGGCCTGAATATACTATATGCGGAGACCTTGGAAGGAATGGGCATTCCGATGTCCAGACTCAGTGAAAGCAATATGAGTTTCCATGGGGTTATTCCTGGCAACAAGGCTGAGTCACTCGGCCAGATCGCCCTCGATGTGGTTTTCGGTGATTCCAAGAATTACCGCAAAGAAAAGTTGACGTTTGAAGTCGTCGATTTCCAGAGTGCTTATCATGCTATTCTGGGCAGGCCGACTTATGCATGTTTCATGGCTCAACCATGTTACGTTTACCTCAAATTGAAGATGCCTGGTCCTAAAGGAGTGATCACTATCACTGGCAATCGGAAGAAGGCAGAAGAGTGCTTCCAGAAGGGCTCAAAGATCGCCGATGCGCAAACGGCAGTAGTGGAATTGCAGGAGTATCAAAAAAATGCAGATCCGAGTGATTTGTTGCGAGCTAAGAAGCCTGCCACCGATTCAGCATTTCAGTCGTCTGGTGAAACGAAGCCGATTCATATTCACACGACCGATCCCAATGCTGCTCCGACTCACATTTTGACAACACTCGACTCCAAATAGGAAGAAGCGCGCATCCAGTTCCTCCGTGAGAACTGGGACACCTTTGCATGGAAACCTTCTGACATGCCGGGTGTTCCCAGGGAGCTGGCTGAGCACTGTTTGCGAGTCGACCCAAAAGTGAAACCAGTCAAAGAACATCTTTGACGGTCCGCCGTATAGAAGAGAAAAGCAATCGGTGAAGAAGTGGCTCGGCTCCTAGCAGCTGAGTTTATCCGAGAGATTTACCACTCCGAGTGGCTAGCCAATGTTGTCATGGTCCCCAAGAAGGACGACTCACTTCGCATGTGCATTGACTTCAAGCATATCATTCGGGCCTGGCCGAAAGATCACTTTCCTCTCCCCCGCATCGATCAAATAGTTGACTCGACTGCAGGGTGTGAGCGCTTGTCCTTTTTGGACGCTTATTCCGGGTATCATCAGATCCGACTGTATGGACCCGATGAGATAAAAACATCTTTCATCACTCCATTTGGGTGCTTCTGTTATGTCACCATGCCATTCGGCCTGAAGAATGCTGGAGCCACATCCATGAGGACGATTTAGAAGTGTTTACTCACTCAAATCAGTCAGAATGTGGAAGCATACATGGATGACATTGTGGTCAAGTCACGTAAAGGTTCCGACCTGTTGGCTAACCTTGCTGAAACTTTTGCCAACCTCAAAAGGTATGATATCAAGCTTAATCCATCAAAGTGCACATTCGGAGTTCCGGGCAGAAAATTACTCGGATTCCTTGTTTCCAAACGGGGGATCGACGCTAACCCAGAGAAAGTTGGTGCCATTCTCCGAATGAAACGCCCTGTGCGTGTGCACGATGTCCAGAAGCTTACAGGTTGTTTGGCCACCTTAAGTCGATTCATTTCTCGCCTCGGTGAAAAGGCATTGCCTCTTTACCGACTGATGAAGAAGTCTGATAAGTTCAAGTGGACTCCTGAAGCTGATGCAGCATTTGCAGAGCTGAAAGCCCTGCTTTCCACCCAGCCGGTGCTTGCTGCCCCAATCAGCAAAGAGCCTTTACTGATTTACATTGCAGCCACTGGACAAGTCGTCAGTACAGTACTTACGGTCGAGCAGGAAGAAGAAGGAAAAGCCTGTAAAGTTCAGCGCCCAGTATACTATGTTTCTGAAGTTTTGACTCCATCAAAGCAAAGATATCCACATTATCAGAAGCTTGTTTATGGGATTTATATGACCACGAAGTAGGTTGCACATTATTTCTCTGACCACTCCATTACAGTCGTCAGCGACGCTCCATTATCAGAGATTCTGAACAACAGAGATGCAACCGGTCGAGTGGCAAAGTGGGCGATTGAACTCCTTCCCTTGGATATTAAGTTTGAGGCAAAGAAAGCTATCAAGTCCCAAGCAATAGCAGATTTCCTCGCCGAGTGGATCGAACAGCAACTGCCGACTCAAGTCCACTCGGAGCACTGGACCATGTTCTTTGATGGTTCCAAGATGCTGAATGGTTCCGGTGCTGGGGTGGTACTGGTATCCCCCCGAGGAGACAAGCTCAGATATGTTCTCCAGATTCACTTTGATTCCTCCAATAACGAAGCGGAATATGAAGCACTATTATATGGGTTACGTATGGCCATCTCGCTCGGCGTCCGTCGCCTCATGGTCTACGGTGACTCAGATTTGGTAGTCAATCAAGTGATGAAGGAGTGGGATGTCAGAAGCCCAGCTATGACTGGTTACTGCAATGCGGTGAGGAAGTTGGAAAAGAAGTTTGAGGGGTTAGAGCTCCATCATATACCCTGACTGAAAAGTCAAGCAGCCGATGATTTGGCAAATATAGGCTCCAAGAGGGAAGCCATTCCCAGCAACGTGTTTTTGGAACACATTCATACACGTTCAGTTCAAGAAGATCCTTTCACTGAAGAGCCCCCGCAGCCTAAGAGTGCCACAGATCTGACTGAAGTCGAAGTCCCAGCCATGGTCGACCTGATCACGGAGGTTTTGGTCATCACTCCCGACTAGACAGTGCCATACATTGCGTATATCCTTAGGAAGGAACTCCCAGAGGATGAAGAAGAGGCTCGACAGATCGTCCGTCGATCCAAAGCCTTTACTATGATAAGAGGACAACTGTTCAGGGAAAGCGTAACCGGAGTTAGCCAGAAATGCATAACACCAGAAGAAGGTCGAGTGATCCTCAACGACATCCACTCAAGGACCTGTGCTCACCATGCGTCCTCTCGGACCATTGAGGCCAAAGCATACCGAGCTGGATTTTATTGGCCACGAGCAAATGAAATGGCGAAAGATATAGTCGACAAATGTGAAGGCTGCCAGTTTTACTCCAATATGTCCCACAAGCCTGCGTCAGCCCTGAACACTATTCCACTCATCTGGCCCTTTGCTGTTTGGGGATTGGATATGGTTGGACCCCTGAGGATTGGTAGGAGCGGCTTCACTCATGTGCTTGTAGCAGTTGACAAGCTTACCAAATGGATTGAAGCCAAGCCTATCAAGAATCTTGAAGCCAGTACTGCCGTCAGCTTCATCAGAGAATTAACATTCAGATATGGAGTTCCGCACAACATCATCACTGACAACGGGTCGAACTTCGATTCTGATGAGTTTAGAGCCTTCTGTGCTTCCCAAGGCACACGAGTCGACTATGCTTCAGTCGCCCACCCCCAGTCGAATGGACAAGCAGAAAGACCAAATGGCTTGATTCTCAAAGGACTGAAGCCCCGACTGATGCGTGATCTCAAGCACGCAGCAGGCGCCTGGGTCGATGAACTTCCATCAGTTCTTTGGGAATTGAGGACAACTCCCAATCGGTCGACTGGCCGAACTCCATTCTTCTTGGTTTATGGAGCTGAAGCTGTTCTACCGAGTGACTTGCTTCACAATGCACCCGGAGTCGAGCTCTTCTCTGAAGATGAAGGAGAACATGCCCGGCAGGACGCAGTTGATCTCCTAGAGGAGGAAAGAGAGATGGCCTTAATCCAGTCGACCATTTATCAGCAAGACTTGCGTCGATTCCACGCCAGAAACGTGAGGGGCCGAGCCTTTCAAGAGGGAGACTTGGTTCTTCGAGTGGATCAGTAGAAACCACACAAGCTCGCCCCTGCTTGGGAAGGTCCCTTCATTGTCACCAGAGTTCTCCACAATGGAGCATACCATCTTTACAATGTCGAGCATCAGAGAGACGAGCCACGGGCTTGGAACGCGGAGCTGCTCCGCCCCTTTTATACTTAAGTACTCATTCGGATCATATGTAATTAGAAATACCTTTGTAGTTTATTTATCAAAGACAAGAGCTTTACAGTCTTCCTAAATGGTTGTTGTTGCTTTTGTTTGCGTCTGAAATCCCCCAGTGGGTGACTTTGCCGCGAATCCGTTTCGCCTAAAGTTTGAAAAACCTACCGAGTGATGAGCAAGCCTCTCACTTGGGGGCTTAGCCGCGAATCCATTTCGCCTAAGTTTGAATAAACCTACCGAGTGATGAGCAAGCCTCTCACTCAGGGGCTTAGCCGCGAATCCGTTTCGCCTAAGTTTGTAAAATCCTACCGAGTGGTGAGCAACCCTCCCACTCGGGGGCTTAGCTGCAGTCCAGTACTCGCCTAAGTTTGAAAAATCCTACCGAGTGGTGAGCAACCCTCCCACTCGGGGGCTTAGCTGCAGTCCGGCACTCGCCTAAGTTTGAAAAATCCTACCGAGCGGTGAGCAACCCTCCCACTCGGGGGCTTAGCTGCAGTCCAGTACTCACCTAAGTTTGAAAAATCTTACCGAGTGGTGAGCAACCCTCCCACTCGGGGGCTTAGCTACAGTCCAATACTCGCCCAAGTTTGAAAAATCCTACCGAGTGGTGAGCAACCCTCCCACTCGGGGGCTTAGCTGCGGTCCAGTGCTCGCCTAAGTTTGAAAAATCCTATCGAGTAGTGAGCAACCCTCCCACTCGGGGGCTTAGCTGCAGTCCAGTACTCGCCTAAGTTTGAAAAATCCTACCGAGTGGTGAGCGACCCTCCCACTCGGGGGCTTAGCTGTAGTCCAGTACTCGCCTAAGTTTGTAAAATCCTACCGAGTGGTGAGCCACCCTCCCACTCGGGGGCTTAGCTGCAGTCTAGTACTCGCCTAAGTTTGAAAAATCCTACCGAGTCGTGAGCAACCCTCCCACTCAGGGGCTTAGCTGCAGTCCAGTACTCGCCTAAGTTTGAAAAATCCTACCGAGTGGTGAGCAACCCTCCCACTCGGGGGCTTAGCTGCAGTCCAGTACTCGCCTAAGTTTGAAAATTCCTACCGAGTGGTGAGCAACCCTCCCACTCGGGGGCTTAGCTGTTGTCCAGTACTCGCCTAAGTTTGAAAAATCCTACCTAGTGGTGAGCAACCCTCCCACTCGGGGGCTTAGCTGCCGTCCAGTACTCGCCTAAGTTTGAAAAATCCTACCGAGTGGTGAGCAACCCTCCCAGTCGGGGGCTTAGCTGCAGTCCAGTACTCGCCTAAGTTTGAAAAATCCTACCGAGTGGTGAGCAACCCTCCCACTCAGCGGCTTAGCTGCGGTCCAGTGCTCGCCTAAGTTTGAAAAATCCTACCGAGTGGTGAACAACCCTCCCACTCGGGGGCTTAGCTAGAGTCTAGTACTCGCCTAAGTTCGAAGTCCATCCCTATCCGCCAGGACGACGAGGTGCAGGTCGACTGCAACTTTCTCCTTCGGAGCTGCGCCACAAGTACAACTTTCGCCCACCCCTATCCGCAAGGACGACGAGGTGCAGGTCAACTGCAACTTTCTCCTTCGGAGCTGCGCCACAAGTACAACATGCGCTCCACCCTTTTCCGCAAGGACGACGAGGTGCGGGTCGACTGGAGCATCAACCTCAGAGCTGCATCTCAAGCACAAAGATTATTCTGTGTGAAGAACAAATTCCACTCGAAGACAAATACAAGCATATTCAGAGATAAATCAAGTTCAGATAAATCCTAAAGTTCAAGACCACGAATGAAAGTACTCGGGCATTCAGCCCGAAGGAGTTTAACGGTTACAAAATCACTCGGCATTCCGAGGCAAATTTAAGGCAGAGCATAAAAGTTTGTTCACTCCGCAGGAGGAGGGCTGGCAGGCTCGACGAATTCGTCCAGGTCGACCCCGTCAGCAATCCGAGTGGCAGCAGCAATGAAAGTCTCCATGAAGGACTGGAAGTCGTGCCTCTTGGTGTTAGCAACTTTAATCGCCACCAGCTTCTCTTCCCGAGCTTCTCGACAGTGGACGCGAACCAGAGATAGAGCCACATCAGCGCCGCACCGGGCTGAAGACTTCTTCCATTCTTTAATTCGACTGGGAGCTTCATTGAGCCGAGCCATCATAGAATCGAGGTCATTCTGAAGTGTTGCCATGGGCCAGTGAGCTGTGTCAATCCGCGACATCGTGACTTTCAGTCGGGCGAGATAATCGACAACACCAGTGATGCGGGATTCCAGTCGGAGCACGTTCATGGCAGCTTCATCCTTCACTAGAGAGTTGATGGGGTCCAAGCTTGGTTCAATTCGCCCGGTCTCTTCCTCGAAGTCCCGGCAAAACTCTGCATACACAATTCAAGGGTAAGCCAATGATCATATGTCAAGTCGACAAGAACAAACCAGTCGGATCAAAGGAAACACCTTCAAGCATGACGAACAACTTTTTAGCATGGCTTCCCAGATAATTCTCCAGATCGTTCCTCCTGCGGGCAATACCTTCCGTCTTCTCGTTTAGATTTCCCTTGTCCTTCTTCAGGCGAGTCGCTTCCTTATTGGCTTCGTCAAGGGCAGTTTTCAGCCTGGAGTTTTCTTCCTCCAATTTGCCGACTGAAGCCAACTTCTGTTCAGCGAGCGCAATTTTCTCATCAGCTTTTTTCTGCACGGCCGCCAGATCTTGATCCTTTTTCGCCATAGCTTGGTTCAGTTTCTGTGAAAGAAATAATGTTGGATTCAGAAAAAGCAGAATGAAATCCGGTTCAGGGAAAACTCAGTCGACAGGTCTTCCTTACCAGCGGCGTCATCCTTGGCTTTCTGCAGTTCTACCTTGGCCAGCTCCAGATCGAGGTTGAGCTGAATCTGCTACTTCTCCAGGTCAGCAAAACGAACTCCAAGATCACAAGATCTCTGCAACCAAAGAACAGGTCAGTCTACTGGTGAAAAGATTGGTTATTTCGGAGAGGTAAAAGGATAAAGCCAACAAATTCTAAGACTACTGCCGAATCAAACATCCAACAGTAGTCTCGGGGACTACACCTAGTGGGTGCACTTAGCATGCCCCCCACTAGTTTAGTTTACACTCGACAAGGCCTGTCCAGCACGAGTGCAAAAAAAAAAACAGAGTCTTCAGACCATAGTCGACTGCCAGCAGTTGACCACGGTCTCGAGGACTACACCCAGTGGGTGCACTCAGCGTGCCCCCACTGGTTCAAAGTTCCACTCGACATGGCCCGACCAGATCGAGTGAAGAAATTCAAATTCTGATGCTCAGATCATAGTCGACTGCCCGCAGTCAATTATGGTCTCGGGGACTACACCCAGTGGGTGCACTCAGCGTGCCCCCACTGGTCAAAAGATTCAATCGACAACAACATTATCAGCTTAAAGTGCGAATCTGTTCAGTGACAAATCAAAACACCCAGTGGGCGTACAGATGCAAGGCGTAGACAGATGCAAAGATTCTTGGAAAGAAAGTTTTCAGGTACCATATCCTAACAGAACAAGCCACAGGAGTCAGTCGACGATCTACTAACCTGACGTTGCTCTGGAGAGCAGAGCTGGCATCATAAGCAGCTTGGCTGGCTTCCCGCACCATCTTCATCTTCTCCATTATAATGCCCGCCTGGCGTATAGCCTCTTTTGCAGCACCCACTTGGTCCTCTAGGACGTGATGTGTAGAAAAAGTGAAGGTGGGTCGGTGGGAGTCTGTGCAGCTGACGAGGAAGGCCGAGCACTCGACATCGGTATGGCGAAGGAGACGGAAGTCCTATTGGCATCGCCGGCGTCCTGAATTACCGGTTCCGCCATCGGTGTCGATTGAAGCGTCTTGCTAGCGGACGTTTTCCTGTTTCTTCTCCCCAAGGGCCTCTGTGGCTTGTCCTCGTCGTCGTCGGGGAGGTCAATGATGTTGAGGGCTGTAAAAAGATCAGTCGCCAAAATTTCATCACCCGATTGGATATATTGCAGTTCAATCGACAAATCGAAGATAAAATCACGAGGATTGTACTCGGATTGGAGGTCACCGCATCTTCCATTTCCTCATCCTCGTTTTCATAAGCAGAGGTCCCAGAGGTAGCAGCACTGCCTGTTTCAAGATTCATTCGGTCAAACCAAGGGAAAAATAAACAGCACAGAACGTCGAGTAAAAGCGAAAGAAGAACACTCACGCAGAAGCAACGGGAACGTCAGTCTTGATTCTCGGCAGCGCCTTTCGAGTCTTCTGCACTACAACCTTGGACTGCTTTGGAGCTTTTTCAGTTGGTGCCGGAGAGGACGTCCGAGGACGCTTTGACGACTGCTCGGTCTGAACGGTCGCCTTGTCACGGGCGCTCGCCGGGTCGTGAGTAAGTTTGGATCGCCTTTCCCTACGGGGAGGAGAGTCGACCTCTTCTTCGTCACTCGGGTCGTCGCTCTCCTCGTCCCCCTCTCCGTCGGAATGCCACTCGCCGCTTTCACCTCTGCTTGCCTCACCCTCCGGGTCCTGCTCCTGCTCTCTGTTGGGCATCGAATACATTTCAGTAAGGGCCTAGAAGAAAACAAGCAAGACAAAGTCAGTCGGTGAAGCATAAACAGTTGCATATTAAATCAAGATGACACTCGGTAATTCAGAATCGGACTTTGTCTGGTTTGTAGGATTGGTCAAGTGGAGGGATTCTCCTGGCTCCTCTGGGGTTATCCTTGTTGCCTGTGATACTCCTCAACCACTTCTCCACCGTATCCTCGTCGATTTCTTCTGGGTGCACCCGAGTGGAATCTTCAATGCCCGAATACATCCACATCGGATGGTCACGGGCTTGAAGTGGCTGAATACGTCGTCTGAGGAAGACTTCCAGAAGATCCATTCCAGTTACACCCTCACGGATGAGATAGACCACTCGCTCAACCAGCACTTTCACCTCCGCTTTCTCCCCTGAAGTCACTTTCAAGGCGGAGGGCTTCTCTACGCGAGCCATAGAAAAAGGAGGAAGTCCAGTCGACTGACCTGGAGTCGGCTGGTCTTTGCAGTAAAACCAGGTCGACTGCCACCCTCGTACTGACTCAGGAAGAATTATGGCTGGGAAAGAGCGCTTACCCCTCATCTGAATCCCAAGACCCCCACACATCTGGATCACTTGAGTCCTCTCGTCACCCGGGTTGGCCTTTTTGACCGACTGGGAGCGACACGTGAAAATGTGCTTGAAGAGACCCCAGTGTGGTCGACAACCCAGGAAGTTTTCACACAGAGACACGAAAGCAGCAAGATATATGATGGTGTTGGGGGAAAAGTGATGAAGTTGTGCTCCAAAGAAATTCAAGAAAGCCCGAAAAAAGGATGCAGAGGCAGAGAAAATCCACGGTCGACGTCAGTGGCGAGGAGGACGCACTCACCCTCCCGCGGTCGAGGTTCGGTCTCATCCTCCGGGAGCCGCGCCGATCCGTGAGGAATCATCCCCTCCTCCGCCAGATCGTCGATGTCATCCTGACTGATCATCGACCGGATCCAGTCACCCTGGATCCAGCCCCGTGGCAAACCGGACCGCGACGAGGATCCACCCCGGCTGGACTTTTTCCCCTTCGCCTTCGCCGTCGCCTTCTTCGCGCGCTCCAGAGACACCGTCTTTTCTTTCCCCATCGCCGCGGATGGAGCTCGAGCGGAGCGGCGGCGCTGGAGGAGGAGTAGGCGCAGTGGGGAAAACTGAGAAGAGAGAAGAAGAATGAGGACGCACTGTTCAAAAACCCCGGTCCGGCGCCTTATATGGGGTTGCTTTCGAGTGACTGACCTGTAGGCCCGGGCAATCTTATCAAATCCCGCAACAGTCGTGCGCGTGATATGTGGCAAAAAAGGCGGTGCGGGAATCGAGGCGGCCTTGCCTTATCCAGCCCGATTACTGCGGCCTCCTCCGCCCCGCGCGCTTCGCGAAATTCGAATCCCGCGAGATCCGCGGGCAGCAGAACAACTTGTCAGACGGAAGATCACCACCACATTAGCACTCGGACCTCTTCCAGCAAAAGTTCACTCGACAAAACCCGGAATGGATCAAGGCGACTGAAAAAGAAGTTGGTGTCACCACCTCGGTTCGTTGATCCAAAACAAGACACACCCGAAACGCGAAAAATGAGTCGGAAGTATTTTCAACTCCTTCTCCACTCAAACCCTGATCCATTCGGGGGCTAATGATGAGGACATGTACCTAGGGTAGGGTCACAGGCCTGACCTATATACCCTCCCCAAGGACATCACTCTAAAGCCAGAAGCATTCGAGGGGTACCATCACCCACTCGACCAGAAACATTTCCACTCGGAGGAATCAAGATCACTCGACCGTAACAAGAAACACTCGATGGACAGAAGACCTAAAGTCACTCTACACAGCAACGGTCGAGCATTAACTCCTAGACTTAATAGCCATTTATAACACTTTATTATGGATGTTACCAGTAACGCCCCCCTCTTGATGTACCTTAAAACCCTTGTAACGTGGGCTGGCCGGGGTCCTGGCGCACTCTATATAAGCCAACCCCCTCCACATGCACAAGGGTTCGCACCCCTGTAACACACACGCATATAATCCAGTCGACCGCCTCCGGGCTCCGAGACGTAGGGCTGTTAGCTGTTACTTCCTCCGAGAAGGGCCTGAACTCGTAAAACTCGTGCGTACAGCTTCTCCATAGCTAGGATCTTGCCTCTACATCCCTACCCCCATTCTACTGTCAGACTTAGAACCACGACAGTAGCGAGTGGAGAAAGTTAGCAGCAGCGTGACAGTAGCAGTAGCGCGTCTAGCCCAAGCACGCTAGAGCTATTAGCAGTAGCGAGCTTGCACGAAGCACGATGCTGCTACACTTGTATACCAATAGCGTGGGCGCCCACGCGCTGCTGCTAAGTGTTAGCTGTAGCGCCTTATTAGTAGCGCCGGTCCCCGCACTACTAATGTACCTAAAACCCGCGCTGCTGCTAGGCTTTTCAATAGTAGTGATAGTTTGATAGTTGATATCGGAGTATTAGTCATCATAGTTATATTTTTGGGGATAAATTCTGTCATTAAGTTGGTCAGGTGCCACCGAACCGTGCTTTCTCCAGTGCAACCATATTTGCCTTTATGGGAAGGCCCTAATGCGATGCTATTGCCGTGCCTCTCGCCGGTGCCTCCAACGAGGGAAGGTTATGGGCGCGCGCTACCCTGATCAGGTAGGCGAACATAAGCCTTGTGTGCCCGTAGTTGGCTTTTGCGCACGTGTATCCCCGTGTGGGATAGTTTATGTTTTGGCCACGACGGTGGTCGTTGTGTCTTTGGTAGACATGGGGCCACCCAGGACTAGCCCTGTGGGGAGTGAGTCGGAGTGGCCGGGAGAGTGTCATGGCAGTAGATCGGTTTTGTCGGAACGCCGTTGGTCCACCCGAATGGGAGTGCGAGGCCATGGGTTCCGTGGTGTGGGTAAAGTGCGCTACCTCTGTAGAGTGTGTGTTTAAATCTATCGATAGCCGCGTCCTTGGTCATGGGCATGGGTTCGTACTAGGTCACACTGTTCGATCAACACTCACATGATGGAATGACTTATAGGTGATTTATATGTTGATATTTTGAGCATTACAGATTGGCAGGATGTTGATGATGATGTTGGAGACCAAGTGTTGGTCATGGTAGTGATCGCCGGAAAGATCACCATTTGAGACCAAGTGTTGGTCAGGGTTGTGATCGCCGGAATGATCACCGTTTGGTTTTGATCACGAGGTGATCGAGATGGTATATTGCTTGGCCGGTTAGCCAAGAGAGATATGGTTATGGAGATCTGAGATGGGGATTTATCAGTATTGTACGAGTTTCATACCATGTTTAGTAGTTGCTTCATCATGGTAGTTGTTAATTAATTAACCTGTTAATGCTATGTTATTGTCTTGCCTTGATGTTTATGGTTGTTGTGAGCTTGCAAGTACATTCAATGTACTGACCTGGCGTGTCATGCCAGATTGCAGGTGATGCCGTGATTGCTTTATTGCTTGTCGTGGTTTCCGTTCGTGCGAGCTAGATCGTGTCCCAGCCAGAGTCCCTGCGGAGTGGAGTTCACCACCTTCGTCGTTGTTCCGCTGCTAGAAGTATTCCGCTGCTACGGGTTGTTCCTCTGCTAGCATAGAGCAAGTGTAGTACCGTAGGCGTAGTGTCGCCATGCTGATGTGCTTCTTTGTAACATCAGACCCTTGTATTATTATTCTTGTAATAAGAGCTGATTTGTTCTATGTCAAGCAGTGCCGTATTCCAGAGACTTCTCCTCGATCTCTGGGCTGGAATATGGGCGTTCCGGTTTCTCTGAGCCGGGGTGCCACAGCGCTTGGTATCAGAGCAGGTCTGGCTGTAGGACGCCCTAGTCAGCGCGAGCGGTAGAAACTGGTAGAAATCGGTAGTTTAAAGTCTGGCTTGTTTATTGCATTTGGTTGCTGCATTTGTTTCTTGTATAGCATGCATATAGCCTTATTATTTGTTACTAACGGTTTATCTGGTGATTGTAGCTGGCATCGGGTCGGATCCACTATAGCTCAGCCTCTGCATATTTCCAGTTTCTTTTTCTTTCGGTGTTTGGTGTCATTTCTGTCCCAGTAGAGTGATGCCAAGTGATCCCGACACTGTTTGCAAAAATGGTGCTCAGGTATCGCGCCGATTTCTTTCTTTCAGCCCCATTTTGTTTCGGTGGTAGACATGCTTCTATCCCAGATCATCCTTTTTATTTTGTCGTGTTGGCAACCCTTAATGATCTTAGTCATCACGAAAGGGCGATGTCAGCAGACTCAGTTTTTCCCTGTTATCCTTATTTCTTGGACGAGTACGGATATTTTCCGTCCGCTTGATAACAATGTGGTCACGACATTCGTGTCCTACTACATGGTTACCAAGTACGTCCTTGCCTCCGAGCTAGTCCAGGTTGCTACCTGGCTAAGCTAGCACTTGGCGTAGCGCTGTTTACACCAATTCTTCCACACATTTATTCGTCCTCGTGCACATCATCACAGCATGCTAGATCGTAGAACCGGAGATCCCGCGAGATTTGTGTGCTTAAGTAGGCATGCATATCGTGTGACTAGCAGTAGTATGTGACATTGATTGTGTGTGAATTGATTGTTGTTGTGTGCTTTTGTTTAGTTGAGTTTTCTTTTGCTTCTTTCTTTTTGGGCCCCGGTGTTACATTATTTTTCCCCTATAAAGAGTTGCTCATGGACTGACACCGGACTCGAAGAAGTAATAAGGAGTTCAAATATTTGGAAACTCAGCTAAACAGAATGGAATTCTCAGCCGACTGCAGTGAAATGGGGAATATTTGATTTTGAGGCTGATAATCAATTTTGCATTAGTGTGCACTCCTCACAACAGTACTGATAACTCAAGTCTACATCATACAAAATACTCACATCAGTAATAGTCAAGTCAGCAGCAAGACAAGTCAGGTACAAGATCAACGGTATATTTTCAGTCAAAGGTATGGATCATATACAAAATTTTGGCTCAGCAAGGCATGATACTTGAAATATGTTATCATCCGAAATAAAGTCAGAATGTGATATGCTCAAGGAAGACAGTTAAACAAATTTTCTCATGCGAATAGTCAGCCACAAAATATTATGGGCGTGTGTGTAGATTTTAGTCTGCATATCAGTATGATGTTTTGGATATAAGAAACCTAGTATTATTCCACACGTTATCAGAAGAAACTTATGATGCAAGGCTCCTCAATTTTCCTCAGCATGATATGTGAACAATTTCTGGTCCAAGATACCCGGTCTTTCTCAGCAAGATACCTCGGTAAAAGATTCTGACAGACGGAAATGAATCTTTCTCAACAAGGAAAACCGAGGACGGAACTCAGGCTTCTCCAGCACAATAATCAGACCAAGCTTCATGTGTAAGCTATAGAGCCTTCTTTTGCACGCTACCCAGACAAAAGCTTCGAGCAGAAGCTAACAAGTCCTCCTCAGCAAGCTACTCGGATGGATTCTCTCGTAAGCCACTCAGTCCACGTCAGTACCACACTATTACACCGTCCTCAGAGATTATATGATGAGTTGCCAATATATGGCAGTATCGCTCAAGAGTCAGATCAGCAATAATTTTGGTTAGAAGCACAAATCAGTCAAAACATATGCCTACCTCAAGGATCAAGTGTTCGATTGCATATGATTCTTACACATATGGTGAGCATGCATCCCCAATCATATCAGTCACTCATACGAGGTATGACAAGGATCCAACAGATATACCTAAGGAAAGTACGGATTCCCCAACCTCATGAATCATGCAAACGAAAATGAGCAGAGATGCAGATCATAAATTGCAAGGATCTATAAGATCTGGGGTGACATCGCAGAATCCACAGTCTTGACAATGGTCACCAAGATCATTATTCCCGCACCAGACAAGGTGATATCATGAAACCTTGTCACCTTCTTGTACGATTGTCCTTAGCAATGAGCTCCGTACAGCTACAAACCCCGAGTATATGTCATATATGTGCAGACACAGGTCAGAAAAACAAGCACAGGGAATAATGTCAAAAATATTAATCACATCCATGGTCATACGAAGAATCAAGGACAGGCGTGGCCAAGTTATTTCAGCAAGGTATCCTGACAAAGAAAATCATGACCGTTAAAAGGTGAGACCGACAACAAAGGTAGGATGATTTTGCACGACCATCATTGTCCGGATACCCCAAGTCAGTTGGAGGCCATAATTCCATATGGATCCACAAAGACATACACCTTCAACGGCCTACTATATTTACAAGGATTTTCATATCCCGCTGACCCGCTTGACATGGTTAGTGTGGAATATCCAAGTCTGTTCTGTCAGATCCAAGATTCCTTGGCAACCTCAATAGTTTGACCTCAGCGGCAGCGCTAAAACATATCACAGCGTATTACCAAAGATGGGTATAATGACAAAATGAGAAAGTCAAAAGCCGAATAATCAGCTCAGACCCGGTATACTCGCCGACGAAATCAAGTACACAGTCAGTCTTTCAGGAAAAGCATTTGTCCGTCAGCCCCCTGTCGGGCCAGTCTCAAGATGTAAATATTTGAGGTATGACTCAGCTATAACTCCATGCCCCGTTATATTGCTCACGACAAAAGGGCAGTCGAATCTTTGGTACAAATCTCATGCTCGAGCCAAAGGAAATAAATCAAGATAAATTTGTGCCACCTATGAGCAGTCAGATCCCGTCAGAAGATGGCCATGATTAATTCTAAGCATTTATTGAACCCAGAAGGCTTGCATTTATTTGAAGCAACCCCATGACAGAAGTAAAAAGGTTTTCAAGACCAAAGGAAAATTTATGCTCAGATCAATTGGATATCACCACAGATATGAGGAAATTCACGTCAGTAAAAAGGAATTGGTATATGAGCAAAAACCTATCAAGATTTGGGAAAGGTGAAGCAAGCCACCCCCAGAGCAAGGTAAGTTGATCATCTGAAAGTCTTGGGGGAACAATAAATAAAGGAAAATGGATACCCGGATTGGTAATGGTGTCCTCAAGTCATACTTGTTCCCGGAGCAACCAAATCTCGAGGACGAGATTTCTTTAAGGGGGAAAGGTTTGTAACAGCCTGGCTTTTGGCCCTTTTCTTTTTCTTTTGATTTATTTGGTTTTTGCTCTGTTGTTCTTTTTGGAGTGGTTCTGTGGCCTTGTCACTTGGGAAATCATCTTCAATTCTTCTCCCAAGTGGCTCATCATCCTCAAATCTTTCCCAAGGTCATGCCATTCCCATCCTAGCCCAAATCCCAATATTCTTTTCTTGGGGAAAATTCCTTTTTCATTAAAGGAATAACCTCAATTGCCCTAAGTTGTGAAGCAACCTATATTTCTGTCCATCCAAAAATTCCCATATAATTCTCAAAATTCCTTTGGGTCATATGTTCCTCAAATATGCCCAAACTTTCCTGTCCTCGCTCAAAAATAATTCCCCAATAATTATTCTTCATTTCTGTTCTGAATGGCACTTTGTGAAGGAAGTGTCATTTATCTTTTCCTAGTTGCTCCCAAACTCCTTGGGCATTATTTTATGTCCAAATAATTGCCTCATGCACAAGTTCAACTTTATTTTCCTAGCCAATCTTCCTCAGTGGTTTTTCAAAATTTCTGTCAGACAGAAGGCTTTGTGAAGGAAGTACTAGCTAGCAGTATCCAAATGAGTTAAACTTTTGCACACTCCTTCATGTGCTCATATTAACCCCCTCCACCCATTTTTAGCCTCATCCAATCATCTATGTGAGCACAGGAGCAAATCTTTGATTCTGGCAATATTTTCAGGTTGTGAAGCAAGTGTATTTTCTATTGTTTCAAAAATCCTGATAAATTACCAGATCATTCTTATACCCATAAAACATCTCTCCACCCTATTTGGCATCATTTCAATGAGCCATTTGATCACCAAAATTATTCCAAGTTTCTGGACAGAAATGATGTTTGTGAAGCAAGTACCATTTTGGCTTGTCCATTTGGTATGAGCTTTTTACAGCATCTTTATATGTCCATATCATGAGGATTTGCCAAGTTGCATCCCATTCCATAACACCATGTGACTGCATCATCCAAATCTTGATTCTGGACCAATTTTGGGGTTACACAACAACTATATTAGTTTGTGCTCCATTGTGCTCCAAAACCTCCAGGATCATAGTCCCTCCGTAGCTAATAACCCCAGACAACTCCATTGACCACAATCACTCCCCTGTTGATCACCACTGCACGGCCAAGTTTACTGCAGTAAACTTCAGAAGATGATTACCATTTAACCAGAGCGTTTTTCATCGATCTACCACCGCAGTTGAAACCTCCCTTAGAAGAACTTACCACTAGACAACACGCTCCAGCTCATTTCCCCCGCTACATGCCAGTGCATGCGGTGACCGCGTTATCGGAAAGTCTGTGCGCATGCTCTGCTGCCGTTGGCCGTGCCCAGGATGGATTCTTGCTCGGGCCCCTCCTCCTCTCGTCGGCTTCGCGCGCGTGAGCACGTCCAACAGCTAGCTTGCATCGTTGCCGTCCCCCTAGACCCCTCTCCCCCTCCGGCAGCTTCCTCACCGACGCAAGCCACCACGTGCCCACGGACGAACAGTGGCGATTTGGCTCTGTTCCTCACCGTTTTCTTCCTCCCTGCGCTCCCTTGGCCGCCTCTTCCCCGTGGGCTCTTCCTCCTGTTCCCTCTCGTCGCCTAACTCCGAGCTCATGCCGTGCACACGCGTCCGCGACGCCGGACACATGTCCGCGGCGACGCCAGCGCAGCACCTCGTCCCTCGGCTATTTAAGCCACTCCCGAGGCCTCCCGAGCTCACCATCGCCCCTGCCTCACTCCTCTAGCCACGCCCAACATCTTCCCTGAGCTCGAGAAGCTCTTGTGCCCCTCCCCTTGCTGAAGCCTCGCCGCCGGCCTCTGCTCAAATTCGAGCTGGGCAGTGCCCCTCCCCCTCTCTTTCCACCACCTAGACTTCGCCCCCATGCTCTCCCTCCCCTCCGGTGGCCTTCTGCCATGAGCTCGCTGCCGACCGAAGATCGCCGGCCGCCGCGGCTGGCCTCCCGCTCAGCTGAGTCCTTCCCGCAGCTGCATCTTGCCTGGATGGGACCGCCTCGGTTCCCTAAGCACAATAGTGGGTCGGGCGCCGCCGTTGATGGCCGGAGCCGGCTGGGTGAGCCCCCGTGCCGGTGACCTCCTTCTGGACCGCGGGCGAGTGTGGGCGCGATGAAGACGATGTTGACCCCGCCCCTGGGTCCCGCCAGTCGGCCTCTCCGCGCTGACCTGGCCGGCCCGCTGACGTGGATAAGTGGAGGCGTATTCCCCCGAATGCGTTCCCCTCCACGAAAGCGTATTCGTCCTCTCCTTCGGGCTAAAATACGTTTCCCTTTCTGGAAAACGTATTTCCTGAGAAGGCGCTTTCCGTTTTTCCGGCTGAGGGCCTGTTTGTGATGATTTTATTACAAATAAGTCCCTGGCAGAAAAACAGCTATATCTTTTTAACCATAGCTCCAAATCAGGTGATTCCAAAGCCCACTTCTTCGTTTCGTCGAGCCCGTTCTGATGGAATCACTTTCCCCATGTTTTGAAATTCTGAAAATGACCATTTTGCCCCTGCCCTTAATCAGCCCCCTCCGAGAGAGAATGCTTTCCGGTGATCCGTTCCGCGAGTTTCTCGCACTTTCTCCCGGTGATTTCTTTCGCCCCAGGCAAGCCACACCCTCCGTTTGCATGATTGCAATGCAGTGACATGGTTTATTTATTTAAAATTGTTTAAAATATTGTTGTAGCTACTTATGATTTGTTCATGGCATTCTCGGAGTATTGTTTTGATCTTGCTTTTGCCATGATATTGCTTGGAGTTCTAGGACTTATATTTTGATGATTATGTGGATGACATGTGCCTTTGGATTCTTAGTGGCTATTATGATTATTTTCATGATGGTATCTGGGATTATTTTGGAGTATTACTTTGGATATCATGTTGCCTTTGGATTATTAGTGGCTAGTGTTATTTCCATCATGATGCTAGATGATATTTTGTTTTGGAGTAGGATGTTGGAGATGATGCTTGCATGTGGATCATAGTTCGATAGTTAGTTCTTGATATTTGAGTAGTAGTCTTATCTTTCTTGGATTCATCATGATAGTAGTGTTATGATGTCCTCGGAGTATTTTGGTAAGACGATATTAAGCCTTGGATTATTTGTGGGATATTGCTATGACTTGGATTATAGTTTGATAGTTGATATCGGAGTATCAATCATCATAGTTATATTTTTGGGGGTAAATTTCGTCATTAAGTTGGTCAGGTGCCACCGAACCGGGCTTTCTCCAGTGCAACCCTATTTGCCTTTATGGGAAGGCCCTAATGCGATGCTATTGCTGTGCCTCTCGCCGGTGCCTCCAACGAGGGAAGGTTATGGGCGCGCGCTACCGATCGGGTAGGCAGACATAAGCCTTGTGTGCCCGTAGTTGGCTTTTGCGCGTGTGTATCCCCGTGTGGGACAGTTTATGTTTTGGCCACGACGGTGGTCGTTGTGTCTTTCGTAGACACGGGGCCACCCAGGACTAGCCCAGTGGGGAGTGAGTCGGAGTGGTCGGGAGAGTGTCATGACAGTAGATCGGTTTTGTTGGAACGCCGTTGGTCCACCCGAATGGGAGTGCGAGGCCATGGGTTCCGTGGTGTGGGTAAAGTGCGCTACCTCTGCAGAGTGTGTATTTAAATCTATCGATAGCCGCGTCCTCGGTCATGGGCATGGGTTCATACTAGGTCACACCGTTCGATCAACACTCACATGACGGAATGAATTATAGGTGATTTATATGTTGATATTTTGAGCAGTACAGATTGGCAGGATGTTGATGATGATGTTGGAGACCAAGTGTTGGTCATGGTAGTGATCGCCGGAAAGATCGCCGTTTGAGACCAAGTGTTGGTCAGGGTTGTGATCGCCGGAATGATCACCGTTTGGTTTTGATCACGAGGTGATCGAGATGGTATATTGCTTGGCCGGTTAGCCAAGAGAGATATGGTTATGGAGATCTGAGATGGTGATTTATCAGTATTGTATCAGTTTCATACCATGCTTAGTAGTTGCTTCATCATGGTAGTTGTTAATTAATTAACCTGTTAATTCTATGTTATTGTCTTGCCTTGATGTTTATGGTTGTTGTGAGCTTGCAAGTACATTCAATGTACTGACCTGGCGTGTCATGCCAGATTGCAGGTGATGCCGTGATTGCTTGATTGCTTGTCGTGGTTTCCGCTCGTGCGAGCTAGATCGTGTCCCAGCCAGAGTCCCTGCGGAGTGGAGTTCACCACCTTCGTCGTTGTTCCGTTGCTAGAAGTATTCCGCTACTACGAGTTGTTCCGCTGTTAGCATAGAGCAAGTGTAGTATCGCAGGCGTAGTGTCGCCGTGCTGATTTGCTTCTTTGTAACATCTGACCCTTGTATTATTATTCTTGTAATAAGAGCTGATTTGTTCTATGTCAAGCAGTGCCGTATTCCAGAGACTTCTCCTCGATGTCTGGGCTAGAATACGGGGCGTTCCGGTTTCTCTGAGCCGGGGTGCCACAAGGGCGCGCCTCCCTGCCTCGTGGCTTCCTCGAAGCTTCCCTGACGTCTACTCCAAGTCTCCTGGATTGCTTCCGTTCCAAAAATAACTCTCCCGAAGGTTTCATTCCGTTTGGACTCCGTTTGATATTCCTTTTCTTCGAAACACTGAAATAGGCAAGAAAACAACAATTTGGGCTGGGCCTCCGGTTAATAGGTTAGTCCCAAAAATAATATAAAAGTGTTTAGTAAAGCCCATAAACATCCAAAACAGATAATATAATAGCATGAATACTTCATAAATTATAGATATGTTGGAGACGTATCAGATCCGAGGAGACGGAGATGACGGAAAGGGACAAGATACTTGTCCTCCACCTCCTCCTCTGCTGCTTTCCTCTTCCTCCTTGGGCTGAGGGACCCGAAGTCAAAGGTGACCTCCGCATCGACGTCTGCTGGGGGAGGGGAGGAAGGCGGAGTCTAGACGCGCTTGGATGAAGAGGAGGTAGATGCTTTCTCCTTCGCCACCACGGCCTTCACCGATTTCTTCGCGGCCGTGGCCCTCGTCTGGTGCGCGGACGCCTCCTGAGCTTGCCGAGGCTGCACGACCCTGCCGGGCCAAACCGGTTCGCCAGAGGTGGCCCGCCGCAGGACTCGCCCTCTCCCCGTGGCCGAAGGGTCGACAGCCTCGGCCTCCTCCTCCGACAACTCGTTGACCACATCTTTGACAAGAGGGGCCCCGGTGCCGGCGCTGCTGGCCTCCCCAGCTGCCTCCGCCCACTGGGCGAGCTCCTTCTCCTCCGCCTCCTTCACGGCCTTGTCCTCCACGCCGCCGGCGCTGCCGGCCTCCTTGGCGAGCTCTGCCTCCACCGCCCTGGTGGCGATGTAGTCCAGCTCCGCCTGGGTGGTGTCCTGGACGAGCCGCGGCTCGGCGGTGACGTACCCCTCATGCAAGGTGTCGAAGAACTCCTGCACTTGAATTTCCTCCGGCTCGACCCAGCTCGGGTCAAGGCCATGCGCGTTGAAGTCCGACATCATGGCGATGATGTGGGTCCGGTGAGACTTGTTGCTCAGCGGGACCACTCCCGCCGGCAACTTAAACAAGGGCCCCTTGGCGACCTTGCCGGTCTTCGCGACGGCCCTCGCGGCCTTGCCGGACCGCTCGACCTCGCCATCGCGGTTCATGTCGAGCTGAAAGAGCCACTGGCAGAAGTGGGCATGCCCCATCACCGTGAAGTTGTGGTCGAGGCCGGGGCGAAGACTCATGATGTCGGCGGCGTTCGTGAAAAGCCAGGCCGGCCTCCCCTTGTTGTGTAGCAGAGTGATTCGGCGGTGGATGAAATCCGCCCCGATCATTTCAAAGGTGAGCCCGGCCTCGGTGAGGTGAAGAATCCTGGTGGTGGCGACCGTGAGCTTCGCATCATCGGTGTCAACATCGCTCTAGTCGCTCCGCCGAACCGGCGGCGCCTGGCGAACCCGGCAGAAATCTTGTGGATCATCCTCCTCAATCCAGCACCACCGGCCCCGCCATTCTTCCCACCTCTCCTTCTGAGTGCCCTCCGGTTATGCCCCCTTGTACCGTGGGATCCAGGCGACGCAACCGGAAATGGCGCCCCCCCGGTTGGATCCGAGGGAAGAAGTAGTGGCGGAAGAGCGCCGTGTCGGGATGCACCCCGGCAAAACCCTCGCAGAGGTGCGCAAAGAGAGCCATGCATGCCACGGCATTTGGAGTAAAATCCAGAAGGTGGAAGCCGTAGGTGTGCATGATGTCATTGAAGAAATCAGAGAAGGGGGGGGGGGCAGAGGCCGCAAGAGAAGTAATCAACAAAGAATGGATACCGATTTCGGGCGGCCTCGGCGCAATTGGCGGGGATGACACGCCTGGTTGGATGCCCCGTCGTCTCCCCCCGTCTTACACCCCCACAGGGGCTTGAAGCAGTCCCGGAGTTCAAACACGTCGACCGTCGAGGGGAAGTAGGCGAGCTGCATCCGTCGCGCCGCCTGCTCACTCTCCGGTGGCTCCGTCGCCCCGGCATCTTTGGCCACTCCCATGCCCTTGGTGGATTTGGGAGCCATGGCGACTGCGAGAAGCGAGGGGCGGAGGACAGCGAAGACGCAGCGGCGGCAAGCAAAGGCGAAAAGCTCGAGAAAGAGGACGAAGAAGGGGACGGCGGTTCCGAGATTGAAGAAGATGCAGGGGTAAATGAGCAGCGCGCCCGCAGTTATTCCCTTTTACGGGAAAGCGCGCGGGCCGCCTCGTTTCCCATTAACTGTGATGTGACGCATGCGTGCGGGAACCGCCCCACGCATGACCCCTACATCACGCACGCCCCTCCATGTCGCGCGTTCAATGCGGGTCGTGGGGAAGCGCAGCGGACAAAACAGTTACTACGGTAAAATCTGCCCCACCCGCCCGCGCACTGTTCCGGGCCTGGCCCAACAACGCGTCGCGCTTATGTGTGGCCCAGGCCCGGGGGCTCCTGTCAGTTTACAAAAGTAGGGGCTCTCCTTTTGACCCCTTTACTTGTGCACGGGCAGTCAGAGCCACGCACCACAGCCACACCTAGCAGGGCAAGGGAGGGAAGCCGGAGAGAAGCCAAAGCCCAAGACAAACAAGGCAACACCAAGATGAGAAACACCAAAGAGCAAGAGGGCGAGGCGGACTCCCCCGGCAAGGCCCTTGCCGGGGCGGCCTCTGCGGCTCCGGCAAGAGCCTTGCCGGGGCAACTTGCCCAACACCAACAGAGCGAGCCACCCTTGAGCCCACGGGGTCCGACCCAACCAAACCACGTTAGAACCAGGGCTCGGAAGGCACCTCCATGGTGGCATGTAGATCTTCGTCAAGATCATAAACATATGAGATCAGATGAGGACCAGAAGACGGTGACCCTCGGCGGGATCCCAGCCGAGGGAATCCACAAGACCCCCAGCAAGCGCCTTGCTGGGGACGACTGCAACGCCACGGGAAGATCCTTGCCGGGCACCCGGCAAGACCCTTGCCGGGGGCATCCGCGGGGCCACCGTCAGGCCCGTGCCGGCCAAGACTCCACCGCCATCCCCAAGCAGCTGCTAGCTCAACCAGCTGGGCAGACACCTGCGTGGCGACGGGTAGCCTCTACACCAATTCAGCAAGCACCTGCGTGGTGGCATGCAGATCTTCGTGAAGACCCTACCACCGCGCCACCTCAGCTGCCTGCCTGCCTACATGGCGCCACATGCATCGCTGGCCTGGGCGCGTGTCAAAGCAAGGCGAGGCGGCGACAGACGGGACGGGCCTCGTTCCCGTCCCCGATAAAGCTAAGGGACACCTAAGCGATGCATTAAATGTGTCTTGTCATGTAATACGGGCGATAAGCTCGCAACACTGTAGACCTTTCCACCTCCAGTGTGCCACTGTGGCGACCCCTTTTGCCTATAAAAGGAGGCCCGAGGCGACCAGGAGAGGGATTCGGCTCTTTTGGGCAAGTGACACCCCGTAGCTAGCTCAAGAACACAAGAACACTCAATACATCCACCAAAGCAGGACTAGGGTATTACGCATCCTCGCGGCCCGAACCTGGGTAAAAGACCCATGTGCTTCTTGTTAGACCTGCTCTTCTCACGGCCCCGCCCCCGCCGACTGCAGAAGGGACTCTAGTGATCCCATAGGTGTCATTTCCACCGACATACTTGAACGTCACACAGCGTGTAGTACTGAAAATAAAAAGGCACGTTCAACTATAGGCAACCTAGTATAGCCATTGAAACTAGTACCGATAAAAATGCAATGGGCAGAGGTAAACATCACAAGGCAGGTGCTGCTAGAGCAAAGAATGGCCCAGTTGTCTATAAAAAGATAGGGACAATAACTTAGACGTGTTAGACATGTTTGCTACAACATGCTTAATACATCAACCGTACAAAACATAGCCATTGCAACTGGTATTGGTAAGATTGAACTGGTGAGTTCATACTTGGTAAGTCCCGAGAGGTAGTTGCTGGGGCACTTCATCTTGGCCAGAGCCCACCCCAAGTCAGCGGCGGCAGAGGCGAGGTGTTCCTCCAGGTCAAACCATGGATCAGTGCCGCTGACATGTGTACTTAGAAGCAACCAGTAAATGTAAGAAGTTAAACTGCAATTCCAAAATGATGTAAAATACTGTAAGACATTGGATGCAGCTAACCTCGACGGCAAACAACGGTATCGCTCGTTATGGCCCTACGTAAGGAGATGGAAAGGCATGTTAACTGCAACAGGGTTAGCATCCACCACAACTAGCAAATGGAAATAAAACGACAACATATCTAGTGATATCTTCACTGCGGAGAGTAGCGCGGTAGCAAAGGGACAAATTAAAAAATGGATACAACTGTTAATTACAACAGGCTTAACAGCATCCCGAGTCATGTATTGTAAGTTTGTTGCTGGTATTGGTGAAATTGAGCTGGACAATTCATACTTGAACATCACACAGTGTGCAGTATTGAAATAAACAAGGCACGAACATGCCTAATACATCAACCTTACAAAACATAACCATTGCAAGCGGTATTGGCAAGATTGAGCTGGTCAGATCATACTTGGTTAGTCCTGGGGGGTAGTCGCTGGGGCACTTCATCCGGGCCAGAGCCTGCACCAAGTCGGCGGCAGCGGAGGCGAGGTGTTCCTCCGAGTCCACACGCACAGCGGCCATCACGCCATCGACCACCATCAGCTCCTCAACCTCCATGTGATATGTGGTTGGGCTTGCGCAGTGATGCTCTGGAGGTAGGGGCAGTGGGTATTTGGAGGCATGAGGATGTTTCGCAGGCGCCATTTAAGCAATCAGGTCGGGTCCGTGATAGAGATCGGTGGGTTACCTGACTGGATCGACGATGCTCGGGCTGAACATAGATGTGGTTGAAGCTGTGGTTGCGGCGGTGGCGGTTTGAGCTGCCGGGAGGGGGGCATGGGGGAGATACTACGGAAATGTGATGGGAGGAATAAATTTTGAAATCGCGCGCCTAATATAAATTTCACTGTGAAACTTGAAACTTGGGTGGGGGAAACACACAACGCATACGAAGCGCGTAAAATACTCGTGCGCGAGAAAAGAGAAAATTGGCAGATCCTGTCTCCAAATAAATGTACACGTGTAGTTGATTTTTTTGGTCAATGGTACGCTTGCTTTATTAGGAAACGTCGCACATGTACTGACTTATGGAACATTAACGCGAAAAAAACGCACACGGGTACGCCATAGAAACCATGTGTTTTGTGATCTTCTAATAATTCTTATATATATCAGCATCTCCAGCCGCACCTAATTTAAAATTCTCTTTCATTGTAGCAGGGTTATTCAATGGACATGAACAAGGCAAAGGTGACACCTAATGAACAACGTTGGTTTATAAAATGCAATCAAGTGTCAACCTGACTTGCTCGCATAGCCAGAATTGATCCTATACAACAAAGAGAAGCTTGCTACCATCCGCCGACGCGGCTATTTAAGCCCGTGTGCGGCCAACTCGCGCAGCGAGGTGGGACGAAAAACTAGCTACGGCCAGCTCTAGTCTCCGGTGGCTTCGGGTGGCTGCGGGCGGATGTTTCGGGAGGATTTAGGGCCGGGTGCGGCTACAAAACTTTAGTGAACACATGATAGTCAATGCTGAAAGCCCTCAAAGGATGCGCTAACCGACATTGTACGTTAATACGAATAGATAGTACCAATTTAAAGTACTACCAGTAATTTACTCTAAAACTAGTATGTAGTACTGGTAGATGCTCGTAATTAATTATACAAACTTATGGGCGACACACGCACTAACTACTTCTCACATGCTGGCATCGAGGCATGCTGGCCAGACGCCGCCGTTCTCCTTCCCGGCCTTGTCGGCGGCAGCCCACCGTGCTTCGATCTCCACCTAGCTCTCCTTAGCACGGCGTGCGGCCTCTCATTTCTTGCGGCGGCGGGACTCTCTTTTCTTGAGTGCTTTCTGCCTATTCCGCTCCTTCTGTGTGGCTTTGGCCGCCTCTAGATCCACCGCCCATTCGGCCATGGCACCATCAAAGTCCGCCCAAGTACATGTGCGGCCGTGGTCGGCGATGAACTCGGCGTGGCGAGACGCCATCGCTTCCTTATCATGTGTGTGGTCGCGGGCGGTGAGGAACTCGGCATGGCGGGATGCCATTGGTTCCTTACCAGTTACTGTGCGGCGCGGTGCCATGAACGACGCTTGGAGAGAGCTCTGGGGTGGAGTGGCTGGACAGCCGTATAGTGCAGTGGTTTTTAAGAGCTCAAGGAAAAACGACGAAGGAAATTTGGCTTCCTTACAATCTTAGTCATTCATTATCGCACATGGTACATCTCCGTCGCCTCCGGAAACAGTGTGCACTGAGCCTATTGTATGTTGCGTTATGATTGGTTAGAACCCCAGCCATGCGGATCGCGCATGTGCACCGTAGGATGCACCGTGATAGAACGGCAATCCACGTCCCTCTCATGACACCCGTGTAGCTATAGCTGGATTGGATTTATCTACGCTAAATGCCTAGAAAATGCACATAATCCCCTAAATATGGTTGAGCCCGGAAAAGTGCCAAAGTTGAACATGGTGATTTGCAGGGTGTATGTTCATCGTAAAAAACTCAAGGAAAAAGAACAAAGGAAATTTGGATTCCCCTTCAATCTTGGTGATTTCCCTCTCATAACCATGGAACTTTCTCGGTGATGGTTCGATTTATGAAGGGCGTACATGACGACATAAGCCAAACCTTCTCAAATTTTTACCAGGCATGGTGGGGCCATACCATGGCACCATGCAAGGCGTCATATTTTTCAAGCATGTATTTCATTTTTCTATAGTTGAAAAACCAATAAACGACACGTTTGTGGTTGACTATTGCCACACATTTCCTTAAAATCTCTGCCCATTCCTTGTAAAAGGCATGAGAATTTACTAAATAGCACAAGCATGGTTTTCCAGACCGTTCTTGTGCACCTTTTCATGCACCAATTGTTTGAATTTTAGTTATGTTCATTAATGCCTAGAAAATGCACATAATCCCCTAAATATGGTAAATGATCCCGGAAAAGTGCCAAATTTGAACACGGTGATTTGCAGGATGTATGTTCATGGAGGAGGATCAACAAGTTACCTCTCGTCTTCAAACTAGATTCATGATGGAGTAACTTCAGAGCTCAGTAATACCAACTTCGGTCATCCCTCCCAATGCTAAATTTCCCTCTTATGAAAATATGAAAAAGAGTGTTGCTTTTCCCCCCGCAGCTTTGAAACATCCATGGGTGAATGGAGCTCTAGCCGTCATGGGTAAACTCCGCAAGGAGGTAATGGATCTTAAGAAGCAAAATAATAGGCTCGAGGAGGAGAACCACATCCTAAAGGGCATCATCGCCAAGAATATCACATCACCACCTCCGAAGAAAGAGACATAAATACATGGGTATGGGCACTCCCCTTGGCAACTGCCAAGCTTGGGGGAGGTGCCCCGGTATCGTATCACCATCACACCTTTACCTTTATCATTTTTCTTAGTTCGATCCTTTTGGTTATATCCTAATCTAGAAGAATAAAGTTTTTAGTTTGATCTAGCTTTGAGTTTCGTTTCGATCTCTATCTATGTATTTGAGTCCGTGAGTTATATATAATAAAGAGTAGTTTTGAGTTGAGGGCTTTGCTATCTTGCTATGACCTTGAGGGAATAAAATAATAGAAAGAATAAAAAGAAATAAAAAGATCATATGTTGATCTTATGGAGAGTAATGACTTCACATATAAAGAGTATGAAGAATAAAATTTGTTGAGAGTTGACAAACATAGTTTTGGTCATTGTTGCAATTAATAGGAAGTAATAAAGAAAGATAGGCTTCACATATAAATATACTATATTGGACATCTTTTGTAATCGTGAGCACTCACTAAAATATGACATACTAAAACGTTGATGTTGGACAAGGAAGACAACATAATGGGTTGTGTTTTCTTATATCCGAATAGAAGTTATATTGTCATGGATCATCCAACATGTTGAGCTTGCCTTTCCCTCTCATGCTAGCCAAATTCTTTGTACCAAGTAGAGATACTACTTGTGCTTCCAAACATCCCTAAACCCAGTTTTTCCATGAGAGTCCACCATACCTACCTATGGATTGAGCAAGATCCTTCAAGTAAGTTGTCATCGGTGCAAGCAATAAAAAATGCTCTCTAAATATGTATGATCTATTAGTGTGAAGAAAATAAGCTTTATACGAACTTGTGATATGGAAGAAATAAAAGTGATGGACTGCATAATAAAGTTCTTTATCACAAGCGGCAATATAAAGTGACGTTCTTTTGCACTAAGATTTTGTGCATCCAACCATAAAAGCGCATGACAACCTCTGCTTCCCTTTGCGAAGGGCCTATCTTTCACTTTTATCTTCTACCCTTATACAAGAGTCATGGTGACCTTCACCTTTCCTTTTTACACTTTTTTTCTTTTGGCAAGCACTATGTGTTGGAGAGATCCAGATATATATATCCACTTGGAAATAGGTTGTCATAAAGTATTATTGTTGACATTACCCTTGAGGTAAAAGGTTGGGAGGCGAAACTATAAGCCACTATCTTTCTCTGTGTCCGAATAAGGCTTTGAACCCATAAGTATCGCGTGAGTGTTAGCAATTATGAAAGATTAAATGCTAGTTGAGTATGTGGACTTGCTGAAAAGCTCTTATATTGACTCTTTCCGATGTTATGATAAATTGCAATTGCTTCAATGACCGAGATCATAGTTTGTTACTTTTCAATGAAGTTTTCATTCATACTTTACCTTGTGAATGAATTGTTACTTTGGCATAAGAAATTATATGACAATATATGTTGCTGTTCTAAAAATGATCATGATGCCCTCATGTCCGTATTTTTTTATCGACGCCTCTATCTCTAAACATGTGGACATATTTTTTGATATCGGCTTTCGCTTGAGGACAAGGGAGGTCTAAGCTTGGGGGAGTTGATACGTCCATTTTGCATCATGCTTTTATATTGATATTTATTGCATTATGGGCTGTTATTACACATTATGGCACAATACTTATGCCTTTTCTCTCTTATTTTACAAGGTTTACATGAAGAGGGAGAATGCCGAAAGCTGGAATTCTGACTGGAAAAGGAGCAAATATTAGAGACCTATTCTACACAACTTCAAAAGTCCTAAAACTTCATGGAGAATCATTTTGGAATAAATAAAAAATATTAGGCAAATAAAGCACCAGAGGGGGGCCACCTGCCATCCACAAGGGTGGAGGGCGCGCCCTACCCCCCTGGGTGCGCCCCCCTACCTTGTGGGCCACCCGGCAGGCCCCTGATGCCCATCTACTGGTATATGGTGTGTTTTGACCTGGAAAAAATCAGAGGGAAGCTTTTGGGACGAAGCACCGCTGTCTCGAGGCGGAACCTAGGCAGAACCAATCTAGGGCTCCGGCGGAGCTGTTCTGCCGGGGAAACTTCCCCCCCGGGAGAGGGAACTCGAAGCCATCGTCATCACAAATGATCCTCTCATCGAGAGGGGGTGAATCTCCATCGACATCTTCACCAGAACCATCTCCTCTCAAACCTAGTTCATCTCTTGTATCCGATCTTTGTCTCAAAACCTCAGATTGGTACCTGTGGGTTGCTAGTATTGTTGATTACTCTTTGTAGTTGATGCTAGTTGGTTTATCCGGTGGAAGATTATATTTCAGATCCTTAATGATAATTAATACTCCTCTGATTATGAACATGAATATGCTTTGTGAGTAGTTACGTTTGTTCCTGAGCACATGGGAGAAGTCTTGTTATAAGTAACATGTGAATTTGGTATTCGTTCGATATTTTGATGAGATGTATGTTGTCTCTCCTCTAGTGGTGTTATGTGAACGTTGACTACATGCCACTTCACCATGATTTGGGCCTAGGGGAAGGCATTGGGAAGTAATAAGTAGATGATGTGTTGCTAGAGTGATAGAAGCTTAAACTTTAGTTTATGCGTTGCTTCGTAAGGGGCTGATTTGGATCCATATGTTTCATGCTATGGTTAGATTTATCTTAATTCTTCTTTCATAGTTGTGGATGCTTGTGACAGGGGTTAATCACAAGTGGGAGGCTTGTCCAAGGAAGGGCAACAACCTAGCACCGGTTCACCCACATATCAAATTATCAAAGTAACGAACGTGAATCATATGAGCACGATGAAAACTAGCTTGACAGTAATTCCCATGTGTCCTCGGGAGCGCTTTGCTTTATATAAGAGTTTGTCCAGGCTTGTCCATCGCTACAAAAGGGATTGGGCCACTGTGCCGCATGATGTCTACTACAACTACGTCGGTATTTTCGCAAAGAGGAAGGGATAATGCAGCACAGCGACGGTAGGTATTTCCCTCAGTGATGAGACCAAGGTTATAGAACTAGTAGGAGAACCAAGCAACACTACGTAAACAACACATGCACACAAATAACAAATACTCGCAGCCCGACGTATTAAAGGGGTTGTCAATCCCTTTCGGGTAACGGCGCCAGAAATTGGCAAACGGACGTGAGAGAGTTGTAAATATTGATAGATCGAACGCCAAATAAAATAAAGTGCAGCAAGGTATTTTTGTATTTTTGGTTTAATAGATCTAAAAATAAAAGCAAAGGAAAATAGATTGCAAAGGCAAATATAATAAAGAAGAGATCCCGGGGGTCGTAGGTTTCACTAGTGGCTTCTCTCGAGAAAAATAGCAAACGGTGGGTGAACAAATTACTGTTGGGCAATTGATAGAACTTCAAATAATCATGACGATATCCAGGCAATGATCGTTATATAGGCATCACGCCCAAGATTAGTAGACCGACTCCTGCCTGCATCTACTACTATTACTCCACACATCGACCGCTATCCAGCATGCATCTAGTGTATTAAGTTCATGGAGAAACGGAGTAATGCAATAAGAACGATGATATGATGTAGAAAATATCTATTTATGTGGAAATAGACCCCATCTTGTTATCCTTAATAGCAACGATACATACATGTCGGTTCCCCTTCTGTCACTGGGATCAAGCACCGTAAGATTGAACCCATCACAAAGCACCTCTTCCCATTGCAATATAAATAGATCAAGTTGGCCAAACAAAACCCAACTATCGGAGAAGAAATACGAGGCTATAAGCAATCATGCATATAAGAGATCAAAGAAGACTCAAATAACTTTCATGGATAAAAAGAGATAGATCTGACCATAAACCCAAAGTTCATCGGATCCCAACAAACACACCACAAAAATAATTACATCATATGGATCTCCAAGAGACCATTGTATTGAGAATCAAACGAGAGAGAGGAAGCCATCTAGCTACTAACTACGGACCCGTAGATCTACAAAGAACTACTCACGCATCATCGGAGAGGCACCAACGAACATGATGAACCCCTCCGTGATAGTGTCTAGGTTGGATCTGGTGGTTCTGGAACTTGCGGCGGCTGTAATTGATTTTCGTCGACTCCCCTAGGGTTTCTCGAATACTGTGGTATTTATAGAGTAAAGAGGCGGTTCGGGAGGCACCCGAGGTGGGCACAACCCACCTGGGCGCGCCTGGGCCTCTAGGCGCGCCCTAGTGGGTTGTGCTCCCCTCGGAGCACCCTTGTGACGCCCCAAGACCGGCGCTCCAAATGCCTTCCATGTTTTGCGTGTCAGCTCTATTATTTTTTTGTTTGTTGCATTCATCATCGCATCATTCGCATTGCATCGGCTCTCTGTTGCCGTCGTTTTTCAAAAGCTTGCATTCGCTCATCGTTGCCGTTTCTCCCATTGCCTTCATCACCTTCCCTTGGATCGCTTTGCCTTCGTTGACCGTTCCAGACCAATCGGGTTTTCGCTTCCCTCTTGACCGTGGCCGCCTAACCCCCTCGCGTGTGCGTCCGAAACTCACCCGAACCCGACCCGCTCGGTCATCACCATTGGGTCCGGATCATCCCCAAACATCCCTAAAATATTTCCGTTTTCTTGTTTGGAATCCCTACCTATTTATATCTCGATCGTCCGATTGCGATCGGAGAGACGAGGGAACCCCTACCCAAAATCAACCTACTATATAAACAGCCTAACCCTAGTCCAATCCATCCATCCCGTCTCCGCCGCCAGCCGACCAACTCCCTCCTTCCTCAGGATGCTCCCAGATCCCCTTCGCTCCAACCAGCGCAGCCAAGCCTCCACCTTCTCCTCCAAATTCCCACGCCGCCGTCACCCTCTCCATTTCCCTCGGGATCACCAGCAAGCCAACCACTAGCGCTCACCTCCAGATCCACAAATCCATCCATCCCACAGCCACCCCGCGCGCCTGCAGTCCGTCTGCCCGAGACCCCGAGCAGGAGCGCTCGGCTTCGTCTCCTCCGCCCGCTGGCCGCATCTCACCTCCTCCCGTGCCCCTCCATCTCGCACGGCCAGCCGTGCCTCCCCGCCGGCGATGAGCAGCAGCACCCGAGCCCCTGCGTCATGCTCCTCCTCGCCTCGTCGGTGCACGCCGTCAGGTCGTCGTCTCATTTTTCTCCTACCCCCTTCCCTTTATTTTCTCTCCCGTGCTCTCTCTCTAATCCTTCTCCCTCTCCATGCGTTTGCCTTCTCTGCCAGGATCCGCATGGAGCGCCGGCCGGCCTGAGCCGCCCTTCTCCCTCTGCCTTGCCCGCTCGCCGGAACTCGTGCGCTGCTCTGCATCGCGCCGCCGCGCCTGCTGGCCCCTGTCGTGCTGCTCTGCTTCACCCGCTCGTCCCCGTTGACCCAGCCACGAGCCGACCCTGCCTCCTCGCCTCCCCGACGCGAACTGGCCCGATCCGGCCATCTCCGAAGCCTCCTCGCCGACCCGCTGCTTCCTGCGCCGTCGGACCCCGCAGGTCACCGACCCCTTCTCTCCGTCCTCCGCTCCTCCTCTGTTTTCCTCTCTCTCAATCGTTGTCTCTCTGTCTCAGGGACGAACAAGGACGACCCGCCCTCTGCTTCGATTGCCTGGACACGCAGCCGGTCGCCCCGTTGACCGCGGCCCTCGCCCGCTTGTGCCATATCTGCGTCAGGCCCAGCGCGCCTCAGCCGCATGCATCGACCGGGCCAAGGCCCACTGGGTGAGGCCACACCCCAGCGACCTTCCTCTGTTATTTTTTCCTGTTGGGCCAGCCTGCCAGATTCAGCCCGCATCATTTGTTTTCCAGTTCTAGATGATTTGCTATTTATCCAGAGAGTTGAGTTTTACCGAAAAATCCTCATGTTCATGCATGTAATAACTAATTAACCACGCATCATATGTAAAAATTTCATATATGTAAAGTGCTTAGAATTTCATCTAGTTTCATAATATGCAACTTTCATCCATGTTTAAAATGTTTAACTTGCTGTTTGCTTTAATTGGCATAAATGCCATGTTAAAATGATTTATTTCATAACTAATTAACCGTAGCTCCGAATTTATAACTTGATATGTAAATGGGGTGGAAAAATGCCTAGTTTAACATGGTGCACTTATTTTGCATGTTTAACAACTCTAAAATATGGTTTAGGGCAGAACAGTACCATAACCAAAATATGCAAATGGGGATTTTCCGGAAGTGTTGTTTGTTGTTCCGGCCTCTTTTAAACTTGCCTAGATATATAGTCTTACTATGCTTCACCTCTTGCCATGTTTAATAACATTTAATATTGTTGAGTACATAAACGAGAGAGAACTAAATAATTGATGTGGTGTTTCGTCAATATGCAACTCGTTGCATATTGAGCTCCACTTAATTTGTAGTGTTGTTTGTTGCACTTTGCCATGCCATGCCTCATTAAATCGGACATGCATCATACTTGTTTGTGCATCATGCCATATGTATGTGGTGGTTGTTTACTATGTTGTTTGTTTCTTTCCGGGTTGCTTCTCTCGTTAGCTTCGGTTTCATTCCGGAGTTATGAGGATTCGTTCGACTACATCCATTTGTCTTCTTCATGGACTCGTTCTTCTTCCTAGCGGGATTTCAGGCAAGATGACCATACCCTCGATATCACTTCTATCTTTGCTTTCTAGTTGTTCGCTCTATTGCTATGCCGCGCTACCTACCACTTGCTATATCATGCCTCCCATATTGCCATGTCAAGCCTCTCACCCACCTTTCCTAGCAAACCGTTGTTTGGCTATGTTACCACTTTTGCTCAGCCCCTCTTATATCGTTGCTAGTTGCAGGAGAAGATGAAGATTGTTCCATGTTGGAACATGGATATGTTGGGATATCACAATATCTCTTATCTTAATTAATGCATCTATATACTTGGTAAAGGGTGGAAGGCTCGACCTTATGCCTGGTGTATTGTTCCACTCTTGCCGCCCTAGTTTCCGTTATACCGGTGTTATGTTCCTTGATTTTGCGTTCCTTACGCGGTTGGGTGTTATGGGAACCCCTTGACAGTTCGCTTTGAATAAAACTCCTCCAGCAAGGCCCAACCTTGGTTTTAACATTTGCCACCTAAGCCTTTTTCCCTTGGGTTCTGCAGACTCAAGGGTCATCTTTATTTTAACCCCCCGGGCCAGTGCTCCTCTGAGTGTTGGTCCAAACTAGAGCCCTTTACAGCGCCACCTCGGGGAAACTGGAGGCCTGGTTTGAGTTGTACGGACTGCTCATCCGGTGTGCCCTGAGAACGAGATATGTGCAGCTCCTATCGGGATTTGTCGGCACATTTGGGTGGTCTTGCTGGACTTGTTTTACCATTGTCGAAATGTCTTGTAACTGGGATTCTGAGTTTGATCGGGTCTTCCTGGGAGAAGGATTATCCTTCGTTGACCGTGAGAGCTTGTGATGGGCTAAGTTGGGACACCCCTGCAGGGTATAAACTTTCGAGAGCCGTGCCCGCGGTTATGTGGCAGATGGGAATTTGTTAATGTCCGGTTGTAGAGAACTTGACACTTGACTTAATTAAAATGCATCAACCACGTGTGTAGCTGTGATGGTCTCTTTTTGGCGGAGTCCGGGAAGTGAACACGGTTCTTGTGTTATGCTTGAACGTAAGTAGTTTCGGGATCACTTCTTGATCACTTCTAGTTCACGACCGCTGCGTTGCTTCTCTTCTCGCTCTTATTTGCGTATGTTAGCCACCATATATGCTTAGTGCTTACGGCAGCTCCACCTCATTACCCTATCCTACCCATAAGCTTAAATAGTCTTGATCTCGTGGGTGTGAGATTGCTGAGTCCTCGTGACTCACAGATTCTACCAAAACAGTTGCAGGTGCCGTTGATACCAGTGCAGGTGACGCAACCGAGCTCAAGTGGGAGTTCGACGAGGAACTTGGTCGTTACTATGTTTCATTTTTTGATGATCAATAGTGGACCCCAGTTGGGACGATCGGGGATCTAGCATTTGGGGTTGTCTTCTTTTATTTTGGTTCCATAGTCGGACCTTGATTGTACTCTGATGATGTATGTTTAATTCATGTATTGTGTGAAGTGGCGATTGTAAGCCAACTCTTTATCCCTTTCTTATTCAGTACATGGGAATGTGTAAGATGACCCTTCTTGCGACAAAACCACAATGCGGTTATGCCTCTAAATCGTGCCTCAACACGTGGGAGATATAGCCGCATCGTGGGTGTTACAACCCTCCAGGTGCTTCTCCAGCCCATTGGATGTCTTCTGGTCCAAAAAAATGCACAAAAAGTTTCGCTGCGTTTGGACTCCATTTGATATTGATTTCCTGAGATGTAAAAAACTTGCAAAAAACAGCAACTGTCACTTGGCATTATGTCAATAGGTTAGTACCAAAAAAAGATATAAAATGACTATAAAATGATTGTAAAACATCCAAGAATGATAATATGACAGCATGGAACAATAAAAAATTATAGATATGGTGGAGGCGTATCACCATCCCCAAGCTTAATTCCTGCTCGTCCTCGAGTAGGTAAATGATAAAAACAGAAATTTTCATGTGGAATGCTGCCTAACATGCTCATCTCATATTATTTTCTTTGTAGCATGGACATTTGGACTTTTATACCGTTCAAAGCAATAGTCTAGTTTTTACATGAGACTTAAATACTCAAGCATATCAACAAGCAACCATGTCTTTCAAAATATCAACGCTAAAATAAGTTATCCCTAGCCCATCATGCTCAATCATTGATCCATTCATGAAACACACTCGCATATTAGCTACACCCAATGTTGAAGTACGATCATAGTGCCCCCTAGTTGGTGCTTTATAAGAGAAGATGTAGACTCAAATTAAAAATAAAAATTGCATAAAGTAAAAGAAAGGCCCTTTGCAGAGGGAAGTAGGGATTTGTAGAGGTGCCAGAGCTCAAAGAGAAAAATATAGAGATAAAAACAATTTGGTAGGCATGCTTTTCCCACCAACGAAAACGACTTAGAGTTCCCCACATTTTCCATGCTAGATATATCATAGGAGGTTCCCAAACAGAAAATAATGTTTATTCCTTTTTCCACCATTCTTTCACTTTCCATGGCTAACCCTATCCACGGGTGCCCTCCATACCAACACTTTCCAAGGAATTTATTATTTGACAACATAAAGTAAATTCATTTTTCATTTCAAGACTGGGCATCCCTAATACCTTTGCCTTACTCTCATGCAATGACAAGTGAATAAACACTCAACGTGAGAATAACATATCTAGCATGGAAAATATCGGCCACCCTCAACGCCTCGCGAGCTGTGCGAACACACAAAAGAGATTTTTTTTTGAAAATTAGAGATGGCACATACAAATTTTCTTAGAACGGCAAAATAATACCGCAAATAGGTAGGTATGGTGGACTCATGTGGCAAAACTGGTTTAAAGGATTTTGGATGCACAAGTAGTGATCATACTTAGTCTAAAATGAAGGCTAGCAAAAGATTGAGACGCGACCAACCAAGAAACGAACAATCTCATAAGTGAGCATTAAGCATAATTAACACGGAATAATGCACCACCAGTAGGATGTAATTTCATTGCATAACTATTGACTTTCGTGCTTGCATAGGGAATCACAAACCTTAACACCAATATTCTATCTAAAGCATAATTACTCGTCAACATGACTCACATATCAGATCATTATATCTCAAAACTATTACAAGGAATCAAGTTTATTTTGTCCAAAGATCTTCATGAAAGTTTTATTATATCCTTCTTTGATATCTATCACTTTGGAACTAATTTTTATATGTTGCTTTTGATAAGCTCAAACAAATATAAGTGAAGATCATGAGCATAATATTTCTTTCTCTCAAATTAATTTAAGTGAAGCAAGAGAGAATTTCTTAAAAAATTTACCAACTCTCAAATAAATCTAAGTGAAGTATGAGAGCATTTCTTCAAAAATAACAAAGTACACCGTCTCAAAAAGATATAAGTGAAGCACTAGAGCAATTCCATAGCTCATAAAAATTTAATTGAAGCATAGAGAGCAATTTTAACGAGTCATGGCATAATTTTGGCTGCCTCAAATAAGTGTGTCCAGCAAGGATTCAAGACTTAAAATAAAAAGCAAAACAAGCAAAGACTCATATCATACAAGACGCTCCAAGCAAAACTCATAGTATGTGACGAATAAAAATATAGCTTCGAGTAAAATACCGATGGTCGTTAGAAGAAAGAGGGGATGCCACTTGGGCATCCCCAAGCTTAGTTGCTTGCTTCTCTTTGGATAATAGCCTGGGCTGCCATGGGAATCCCCAAGCTTAGGCTCTTCTTACTCCTTATTCCTTCATCCATAGTAACATCACCCAAAACTTGAAAACTTCAATCACACAAAACACAACAAAACCTTCGTGAGATCCGTTAGTATAAGAAAACAAATCACTACTATAAGTGTTGTTGCAAACCAATTCATATTTTATTCTTGCATTATATCAACCGTATTCCAACTTTTCTATGGAAATAACTCTTCAAAGAAAACCATAGAATCATCAAAACAAGCACACAACTGATGTCGCTTGAAGCTACGTCGGTATTTCCCCAAAGATGAAGGGATGATGCAGCACAACGGCGGTAGGTATTTCCCTCAGATATGAAACCAAGGTTATCGAACCAGTAGGAGAACCAGGCAACACAACGTAAACAGCCCCTGCACACAGATAACAAAGCCTTGCAACCCGACGTGTTAAAGGGGTTGTCAATCCCTTCCGGGTACGGCGCCTCAAGATAGGCAAACGGACGTTAGATAAAATTGCAGTAGATTGATAGATCGAACGCCAAATAAAATAAATAGAAATAAAACGCAGCAAGGTATTTTTGTATTTTTGGTTTAATATATCTGAAAATAAATGCAAAGGAAAAGTAGATCTCAAAGGCAAATATATGAGAAAGAGACCCGGGGGCCGTAGGTTTCACTAGTGGCTTCTCTCGAGAAAAAATAGCAAACGGTGGGTGAACAAATTACCATTGGGCCATTGATAGAACTTCAAATAATCATGACGAGATCCAGGCAATGATCATTATATAGGCAACATGTCGAAGATTAGTAGACCGACTCTTGCCTGCATCTACTACTGTTACTCCACACATCGACTGCTATCTAGCATGCACCTAGTGTATTAAGCTCATGGAGAAACAGAGTAATGCAATAAGAACGATGACATGATGTAGACAAGATCTATCTATGTAGAGATAGACCCCATCTTTTTATCCTTAGTAGAAATGATACATACGTGTCGGTTCCCCTTCTGTCACTGGGATCAAGCACCGTAAGATCAAACCCACTACAAAGCACCTCTTCCCATTGCAAGATAAATAGATCAAGTTGGCCAAACAAAACCCAAATATCGGAGAAGAAATATGAGGCTATAAGAGATCATGCATAAAAGAGATCGAAGAAGCTCAAATACATTCATGGATATAAAAAGATAGATCTGATCATAAGCTCAAATTTCATCGATCCCAACAAACACACCGCAAAAGAGTTACATCATATGGATCTCCAAGATACCATTGTATTGAGAATTCAGCGAGAGAGAGAGAGAGAGGAAGCCATCTACCTACTAATTACGGACCCGAAGGTCTACAAAGAACTACTCACGCATCATCGAAGAGGCACTAATGGAGGTGGTGAACCCCACCGAGATGGTGTCTATATTGGACCTTGGGAGCTGATCGTATTCGAATTGAGCTTAACCCTTTTGGTGTGACCCTGATCGTATTCGAATCAGAGTCGTTAAATATTCTCATGATCACTAGGGGGCTTCCTGTTCAAACATAGGTCGTATTCGAACCAAAGAGAACATAGCTGTCGGTACCCTTTTGATTGGCACACTGCCGAGCTCACTAGGGGGCTTCTTGATCGTATTCGAATCATAGCTCAACCTCTTTTGGGAACCGACGTGGATCGTATTCGAATCAGCGTCATTAAACAACTCTCAAGGTCATTTGGGGGCTTCCTGTTCAAACATAGGTCGTATTCGAACCAAAGAGAACATAGTTTTCGGTACCCTCTTGATCGGCAACGCCAAAGCCACTGGGGGCTATATGATCGTATTCTAATCTTAGCTTAACCCCTTTGGGACGGCTTTCTGATCGTATTCGAATCAGAAGCCTCAAAATTTTTGAAGTCTCTTTTTGCAAATAATTTTTGGATTTTATTTGAAGCTCTTTTTCATATCTAAAGTGTATATGAGTGGTTGCTATTTAACCCGGCTTGATTTTCGATGATAAATCGCCAGCTTATGACAATCGTCATCTATTTGGAAGCATTGGCTTCTAAGGATTGGGTTATCACCCTTACTGCACAGGTCACATAAACCGGCAGTGAAAATTCAATATCACAGGTATAATATTATTATTATAGTTATGTTTCAAAGTTATGATTCATAACAGGCTTATCTGTGACTCCTTGTTACACATCAATGGTTATATGTGAGATATTATGACCCGCCCTGCGGTAAACCGCTAAGGGATCTTGTGATCTAATTATGTGCAGGATAAGACTACATTTGGGTGGTTACCCGTCCTGGTTCTTGACGTTAAGTCACCAGGGCATATATTGTTTAAACTCTGCAGGATTTACAGAGCTATGACTTAAATAAATGATTAAATTCGAGCCCCATCATCAAAGATTGAAATTGCTGTCTCAAAAGGGTTATCAATTCTTGATTTTCTCAAAGGCTATAAGCCGCCGGGTTGTACAAATTCCGGCTTACAATGGAGGTGTATTAAATCGCCACCGGCCAAGAGCCGCCGGGTATTTAAACTCCGGATTGACTTATCAATAGATGAGGTATTCAAAGTCGCTTTGGCGCAATGGCTATTATTTTATCAATGGATATGATTTATTCTACAATGGAAAGAATAGTCCCGAGTCGCTGCAGGCTTACGACCCGGCACTTGGGGGCTACATTATTTAAATTGAGATCACATCAAATATGCAAGTCCCATGTCACTACCAGCAGGCACCATGGCACTTGGGGGCTAATGCAAAGTCATTTTTTGCTCATCTTATTGAAGACCCGACTCATCACATTATAATGAGCCAGCCCTTGGGGGCTACCAATTGCTCCTGTCAACAATTCAAGGTACACAAGCATTAATCCATTATATTAAACGATCCACTATTCAGTTGGTAGAGTACAAAGCTCTTAACCTTGTGGACGTGGGTTCAAACCCCATGGTGGAGATTATATTATATGATGTTATTATCAAAGTCCCAGCTCAGTATTATCTTACTAAGCCGGCCCTTGGGGGCTACACATTGCTGTTCAAGTTTACATGGTTATATCTACAAAGTCCCTACTCATTATTGCATAATGACCCGGCCCTTGGGGGCTACACTGGTTGAAGTTTTCATGAGCATAAGGCAATTACAAGTCCCAGGTTGCTGCAAGCATGACAACCCGACACTTGGGGGCTACCGGTGATATGCATATAAGGGAGAAAAAATCTTCAAATTCTCAGTTTGGAGTAGACCAGATTAACCCGGTGTCTGCAACAGTCATGACCCGGCATCATTTATTTATAACCCGACAATTTTGGCAATCATAAATCAGCAAGATCTACATCTTTAAGCCGGCTGAATATCAGTTGAATATTTCAAGACCAATATTTTTGTCAAGTCAGAGTTTTGGAAACCGACTCAAATGGATTATTTCGTATAATATTTCTTTATAAAGAGCCAATATCAGCAAATGGATTATGAAGCTGGCCTATTGACCCGGATATTCCAGGAGAAAGTGTCAAGGACTTAAGGATGATCAGGTGCCGGCTTACAAGAATATTTAACCCGGAGCACAACCTGTCAAATTTGTTCTTGAGTTATTTTGCAGGATCAGTTCAACAAGGATAAATCCAAATTAAACTGGGGGCTAATGTCGGGGATATACCCTGCGGTATGACCCGACATTACTGGGCGACTCACCAGAGACCTGGCTAGAGCTTGGTGACTCACTGGTGATCCGCCCGAACATGGCGATTCACAGGTAACCCGCCTGGACATTGTGACTCACTGGAGACCCGGCGGACGGATCAGACGGACGACAAGGCCCAAGGCCCAGCAGGCTGGCTTATACTCTGGTGGGCCGGCTTAAGGAGAAAGGGATGACGAATATTTCCTTTACGAGGACTTGTATTCAACTTGTAAGAAAAGATAGACTAGTCCTAGTCCTACTAGGACTCCGCATGTAACCTGCCCCTCTAACTTATATAAGGAGGGGCAGGGCACCCCAAAGAGGGACAAGGAACAAGGAACAAGAAACAATCTCTAGGGCTAGACACTGAGAGCCGGTTCCCGGCGACTCTCCCGTGATCATAATGAGACCTATACTCAAACAGCATGTAGGGTTGTTATCGGATGATGTTTCCCGGGGCCCGAAGCTGTCTAAATCTTTGTCTTGTGTTGCGTCTCTCGATTCCGCTCGACCTCGCGACTAAGTCCTGACACTAAGGACATCTGCCGTGACAATTCCACGACAGATCTGGTGGTTCTGGACTCTGCGGCAGCTGGATCAATATTTCGTCGACTCCCCTAGGGTTTTGGGAATATTGGGGTATTTCTAGAGCAAAGAGGCGGTCCAGGGGGCACCCGAGGTGGGCACAACCCACCAGGGCGCGCCTGGGCCTCCTGGCGCGCCCTGGTGGGTTGTGTTCTCCTCGGAGCACCCCCAGGCGCAGCCAGGGCCCATTACGTGTCTTCTGGTCCATACAAAATCTCTGTGGAGGTTACTTGCATTTGGACTCCGTTTGATATTGATTTCCTGCGATGTAAAAACATGCAGAAAACAGCAACTGACACTTGGCACTATGTCAATAGGTTAGTAACAAAAAAGATATAAAATGACTTTAAAATGATTATAAAACATCCAATATTGATAATATAACAGCATGGAACAATAAAAAATTATAGATATGTTGGAGACGTTTCAGCATCCCCAAGCTTAACTCCTACTCGTCCTCGAGTAGGTAAGTGATAAAAACAGAATTTTTGATGTGGAATGCTGCCTAACATGTCATATCATATTCTTTTCTTTATAGCATGGACATTTGGACTTTTATGTGATTCAAAGCAATGGTCTAGTTTTGACATGATAATTTAAATACTCAAGCATATCAACAAGCAACCATGTCTTTCAAGATATCAACGCTAAAATAAGTTATCCCTAGCCCATCATGCTCAACCATTGGTCCATTCATGAAACACACTCGCATATTAGCTACACCTAATACTTAACTACGATCATATTGCCTCCTAGTTGGTGCTTTTGTAAAAGAAGTTGGAGACTCAAATTAAAAATTTCATAAAGTAAAATAAAGGCCCTTCGCAGAGGGAAGTAGGGATCTGTAGAGGTGCAAGAGCTCAAAGCGAAAAATTAGAGATAAAAACATTTTGGGAGGTGTATCCATCCATCCCACCAACGAAAACGACTTAGAGTTCCCAACACTTTCCATGCTAGATACTCCCTCCGTCCCATAATATAATAACGTTTTTGACACTACACTAGTGTAAAAGGTGTTCTTATATTATGGGACTGAGGGAGTATAGCATAGGCGGTTCCCAAACAGAAAATAAAGTTTATTCCTTTTTCAACCATACTTTCACTTTCCATGGCTAACCGTATCCACGGGTGCCTTCCATACCAACACTTTCCAAGGAATTTATTATTTGACAACATAAAGTAAATTCATTTGTCATTTCGGGACTGGGCATCCCTAATACCTTTGCCTTACTCTCGTGCAATGACAAGTGAATAAACACTCATCTTGAGAATAACACATCTAGCATGGAAAATATTAGCCACCCCTCACCACTCCGCGAGCGAAACGAACACACAAAACAAGAAGTTTATTTTGAAAATGAGAGATGGCACGTACAAATTTGCTTAGAACGGCAAAAGAATACCGCATATAGGTAGATATAGTGGACTCATGTGGCAAAACTGATTTAAAGGTTTCTGGATGCACAAGTAGAGATCATACTTAGTGCAGAATGAAGGCTAGCAAAAGATTGAGAAGAGACCAACCAAGAAACTGATAATCTCATAAGCAAGCATTAAGCATAATTAACACTAAATAATGCACCACAAGTAGGATATAATTTCATTGCATGACTATTGACTTTCATGCTTGCATAGGAAATCACAAACCTTAACGCCAATATTCTTACTAAAGCATAATTACTCATCAACATAACTCACATATCACATCATCATATCTCAAAACTATTACTAAGAATCAAGTTTATTTTGTCCAATGATCTTCATGAAAGTTTTTATTATATCTTTCTTGGATATCTATCACTTTGGGACTAATTTTCATGTGTTGCTTTTCATAAGCTCAAACAAATATAAGTGAAGATCATGAGCATAAATTTTTCTTTCTCTCAAAATAATTTAAGTGAAGCAAGAGAGAATTTCTTGAAAATTTTACTAACTCTCAAATAAATCTAAGTGAAGCAAGAGAGCATTTCTTCAAAAATACTAAGTACACCATGCTCAAAAAGATATAAGTGAAGCACTAGAGCAAGTCCATAGCTCATAAAAAATTTAAGTGAAGCATAGAGAGCAATTATAACAAGTCATGACATAATTTTGGCTCTCCCAAATAGGTGTGTGCAGCAAGGGATCAAGACTTAAAACACATAATAAAACAAGCAAAGACTCATATCATACAAGACGCTGCAAGCAAAACACATAGCATGTGACGAATAAAAATATAGCTTCGAGTAAAATACCGATGGTCGTTAGAAGAAAGAGGGGATGCCACTCGGGGGCATCCCCAAGCTTAGTTGGTTGCTCATTTTTAGATAATAGCTTGGGATGCCGGGGCATCCCCAAGCATAGGCTCTTCTAGTCCTTATTCCTTCATCCATCGTAAGATAACCCAAAACTTGAAAACTTCAATCACGCAAAACTCAACAAAACCTTCGTGAAATCCGTTAGTGTAAGAAAAAATAAATCACTACTATAAGTACTGTACCAAACCAATTAATATTTTGTTTTTGCATTATTTCTACTGTATTCCAACTTTTCTATGGCAAAAACTCATCAAAGAAAACCATAGAGCCATCAAAATAAGCACACAACGCAAAGAAAACAAAATCTGTCAAAACAGAACAGTCTGTAGCAATCTGATTTGTTCGAATACTTCTGGAACTCCAAATTTTTGAAAAACTAGGATGACCTGGGTAATTTGTATATTAATCTTCTGCAAAAAGAATTGGCATTTTATCACGGTCTGGTAAAAAATAAGAATTTTTTCGTGAGCGCAAAAGTTTCTGTTTTTCAGCAAGATCTAACAACTATCACCCAAGAAGATCCTAAAGTCTTTACTTGGCACAAACTCTAATTAAAACACAAAAAACACAATCATAACAGTAGCATAATTGTTCAAACACTCAAGAATAGAAAGCAAAAAGCAAAAAAATAATTTATTCATTGGGTTGCCTCCCAACAAGCGCAAGCATAAGATTTCAACGATGCTCACACGAAAGATAAGAATTGAGACACAAACAGAGCATCATGAAACATATGACAAACACATTTAAGTCTAACATACTTCCTATTCATAGGAATTTTATAAGCAAGCAAATTTTCAAGACAAGAAACATCTAACATATGCAAAGAAGAGGAATAATACATTGACGATCTCAACATAACGAGAAGTAATTTAGTAACATGAAAATTTCTACAACCATATTTTCCTCTCTCATAATAATTACATGTAGGATCATAATCAAATTCAACAATATAGCTATCATAAACAATATTCTCTTTATGATCCACATGCATAAAAAGTTGACACTCTTCCAAAATAGTGGGATTATCATCAAATAAAGTCATGACCTCTCGAAGCCCACTTTTAATATTACCACAAGCATTTTCATCGTGAGGTTTAAATAAATTTTCAAGATCATAAGAATAATTATCACCCCAATCATGATCATTGCAATAAGTAGTGGACATAACAAAACAAGCATCCCCAAGCTGGGGGTTTTGCATATCATTAGCACAATTGACATTAATAGAATAACATCATTGCAATCATGGTTTTCATTCAAGGAGCTATCATGAATAACTTCATAAATTCCTTTGTCTAACACTTAATCACAATTTTCAGATTCATGAATCTCAAGCAAAACTTCATAAAGATAATCTAGTGAACTTGATTCACTAGCAATGGGTTCATCATAATTGGATCTCTTGAAAAGATTAGCAAGCGGATGAGGATCCATATCAATAGATTTTTAGCAAGCGAAGATGCAAGCAAATAGAAGACACATGGCTACACAAGCAAACAAGAGACCTGGCAAGAAAATGGCGAACGAAAAAGAGGGCGAATAAAACGGCAAATTTTTGTGAAGTGGGGGAGAGGAAAACGAGAGGCAAATGGCAAATAATGTAAATTGCGAGGAGATGAGATTTATGATTAGGAACTTGGTATATGTTGAAGATCCTCCCCGGCAACGGCGCCAGAAATTCCTTTTGATGTTGATTGAAGCTACGTCAGTATTTCCCCAAAGAGGAAGGGATGATGCAGCACAACGGAGGTAGGTATTTCCCTCATATATGAAACCAAGGTTATCAAACCAGTAGGAGAACCAAGCAACACAACGTAAACAGCGCACGCACACAGATAACAAATCCTCGCAACCCGACGTGTTAAAGGGCTTGTCAATCCCTTCCGGGTACGGCACCTCAAGATAGGCAAACGGATGTGAGATAAAATTGTGGTAGATTGATAGATCGAACGCCAAACAAAATAAATAGAAATAAAACGCAGCAAGGTATTTTGTATTTTTGATTTAATAGATATGAAAATAAATGCAATGGAAAAGTAGATCGCAAAGGCAAATATATGAGAACGAGACCCGGGGGTCGTAGGTTTCACTAGTGGCTTCTCTCGAGAAAAATAGCAAATGGTGGGTGAACAAATTACTGTTGGGAAATTGATAGAACTTCAAATAATCATGGCGATATCCAGGCAATGATCATTATATAGGCATCACGTCCAAGATTAGTAGACCGACTCCTGCGTGCATCTACTACTATTACTCGACACATCGACCGCTATCCAGTATCGATCTAGTGTATTAAGTTCATGGAAAAACGGAGTAATGCAATAAGAACGATGACATGATGTAGCAAGACCTATCTATGTAAGATAGACCCCATCATTTTATCCTTAGTAGCAACGATACATACGTGTCGGTTCCCCTTCTGTCACTGGGATCAAGCACCGTAAGATCGAACCCACTACAAAGCACCTCTTCCCATTGCAAGATAAATAGATCAAGTTGGCCAAACAAAACCCAAATATCAGAGAAGAAATATGAGGCTATAAGAGATCATTCATAAAAGAGATCAAAGAAACTCAAATACTTTCATGGATATAAAAAGATAGATCTGATCATAAACTAAAAGTTCATCGATCCCAACAAGCACACCGCAAAAGAGTTACATCATATGGATCTCCAAGAGACCATTCTATTGAGAATTCAGCAAGAGAGAGAGAGAGGAAGCCATCTAGCTACTAACTACGGACCCGGAGGTCTACAAAGAACTACTCACGCATCATCAGAGAGGCACCAATGGAGGTGGTGAACCCCATCCGAGATGGTGTAAAGATTGGATCTGGTGGTTCTGGACTCTACGGCGGCTGGATCAATATTTCGTCAACTCCCCTAGGGTGTTGGGAATATTGGGGTATTTATAAAGCAAAGAGGCGGTCTGGGGGGCACCTGAGGTGGGCACAACCCACCAGGGCGCGCCTGGGCCTCCTAGCGCGCCCTGGTGGGTTGTGCTCTCCTCGGAGCACCCCCAGGCGTAGCCAGGGCCCATTACGTGTCTTCTGGTCCATAAAAAATCTCCGTGGAGTTTCGTTGCATTTGGACTCCGTCTGATATTGATTTCCTGTGATGTAAAAAACATGCAGAAAACAGCAACTGGCACTTGGCACTATGTCAATAGGTTAGTACCAAAAATGATATAAAATTACTATAAAATGATTATAAAACATCCAAGATTGATAATATAACAGCATGGAACAATCAAAAATTATAGATACATTGGAGACGTATCAACATCCCCAAGACAAAAATAAAATTTATTCATTGGGTTGCCTCCCAACAAGCACTATTGTTTTACGCCCCTAGCTAGGCATAAAGCAAGGATCTAAGTATTGTCATATTTGTTTCTAGATCCATAAGATGCCCTCATGATTAATTCATATGGTGGCCTAATTCTTGTTAGAGGGAAGTGTTCCATACCCTTCCTTAGTGGAAATTGAAATTTAATATTTCCTTCTTTCATATCAATCACGGCACCAATAGTACGTAAAAACGGTCTACCAAGAATAATGGGACAAGACGGATTGCAATCAATATCAAGAACAATAAAATCTATGGGAACATAATTCCTATTTGCAAGAATAAGAACATCATTAATTCTTCGATAGGCTTTTTAATAGTAGAATCCGCCAAGTGCAAATTTAAAGAGCATTCTTCAATATCGGTAAGACCAAGCACATCACATAAAGATTTCGGAATTGTAGAAACACTAGCACCCAAGTCACATAAAGCAAAACACTCATAATTTTTAATCTTGACTTTGATAGTAGGTTCCCATTCATCATGCAATTTTCTAGGAATTGAAACTTCTAATTCCAATTTTTCTTCCAAAGCTTTCATCAAAGCATCAACAATATGTTTAGTAAAAGCTTTATTTTGTTCATAAGCATGCGGTGAATTCATCATGGACTGCAACAAAGAAATACAATAAATCAAGGATCAACTATCATAATTAAAGTCTTTGTAGTCCAAAAGAGTGGGCACATCACTAGTTAAAGTTTTGACCTCTTCAAACCCAATTTTATCAATTTTCTCAACAAGATTTTTACCCTCCGAGTTATCAGGACGCCTTCTAGCTAAAGTTGACTCTTCTCCAGTCCCTTTATTATCAATCTTAACTTTACTAAACAAGGAATCAATAGAAGAAACACCAATCAATTTAAGATCTTCATCATTTTTATGAAAGCAAGAAAAAATCACTAGAAAACGCTTTTTCTAAAAATTCTCTTTCAGCTCTAAGCATAGCGGTTCTTTTCTTACTTTCATCCATAGAAAAATATAAAGCTTTGATTGATTCTTCTACCTTAGGCACAAAAATTTTCATCTTGACATTTTCTACATCATGAGAAATTCTATCAACACTTCTAGACAAATCATCAATCTTATTCAATTTTTCTTCCATTGTGGCATTAAAAACTATTTGAGTGTTGATAAATTCTTTATTATTATTCTCAAGATCAGAGGTGTTCCTATTACTATTATGAGAAGGATTACCATAATTATCAGAGGAATTACTAGGAAAAGGCCTAGGATTAAAATTACCTCTATAAGCATTGTAATTGAAATAGTTTCGCGAGATAAAATTCACATCTATGGCATCACTATTTTTCTTAATCAAAGTAGACAAAGGCACATCATTAAAATCAATAGGAGCACTTTTATTAGCAAACAATTTCATGAGAGCATCAACTTTTTCACTCAAAGAAAAAATTTCTTCAACCAAATTAAATTTTTTTACTAGTAGGAGCTCTTTTGGTATGCCATTGTGAATAATTTGCCATAATATTATCAAGCAATTTGGTGGCTTCACCCAAAGTAATTTCCATAAAAGTACCACCCGTGACGGAATCTAAAAGATTACGGGAAACAAAATTCAACCCCGCAATTGTTTTTGTATGATCATCCAAAGATTTAACCCATGAGTTGGGCAATTCCTTAGGATCATTTTCATCCTTTCCCAGGACTGTGCAACATGGTCATGTTCAAGTTGCTTGAAATTCATGATTTGGGTTCTAAGGGAAATAATTTTTGTGGGTGGAAAATACTTAGTAATAAAAGCATCTTTGCACTTATTCCAAGAATCGATACTATTGCGAGGCAAATAAGAAAACCAATTTTTTGCACGATCTCGCAAAGAAAACATAAATAATTTGATATTCACAGCATCATTGTCCACATCGTTTTTCTTTTGCATATCGCATAGTTCCACAAAGGTATTAAGATGGGATGCGACATCCTCATTAGGAGTACCAGAAAATTGATCTTTCATAACAAGATTCAGCAAAGCAGTTTTAATATCACAAGACTCCGCACTAGCTGCGAGAGGAGCGATTGAAGTGCTAATAAAATCATTGTTGTTGGTATTAGAGAAATCACACAACGTGGTGTTCTCTTGAGTCATTGTGACTACGCAACAAGATTGCACTCAAAAACAGATCCGGCAAGAAAACGGCGAACGAAAAAGAGGGCGAACAAAATGGAAATTTTTTGTGTGACCAAGGTGATCGAACTAGTAGGAGAACCAAGCAACACTACGTAAACAGCACCTGCACACAAATAACAAATACTTGCAACCCGACGTATTAAAAGGGTTGTCAATCCCTTTCGGGTAACGGTGCAAGAAATTGGCAAACAGACGTGAGAGAGTTGTAAATATTGATAGGTCGAATGCCAAATAAAAAAAAGTGCAGCAAGGTATTTTTTTATTTTTTTTGTTTAATAGATCTGAAAATAAAAGCAAAGGAAAATAGATCGCAAAGGCAAATATAACAAAGAAGAGACCTGGGGGCCATAGGTTTCACCAGTGGCTTCTCTCGAGAAAAATAGCAAACGGTGGGTGAACAAATTACTGTTGGGCAATTGATAGAACTTCAAATAATCATGATGATATCCAGGCAATGATCATTATGTAGGAATCACGTCCAAGATTAGTAGACCGACTCCTGCCTACATCTACTACTGTTACTCCACACATCGACCGCTATCCAGCATGCATCTCGTGTATTAAGTTCATGGAGAAACAGAGTAATGCAATAAGAATGATGACATGCATGATGTAGACAAGATCTATTTATGTAGAAATAGACCCCATCTTGTTATCCTTAATATCAACAATACATACATGTCGGTTCCCCTTCTGTCACTGGGATCAAGCACCGTAAGATCGAACCCATCACAAAGCACCTCTTCCCATTGCAAGATATAGATCAAGTTGACCAAACAAAACCCAAATATCAAGGAACAAATACGAGACTATAAGCAATCATGCATATAAGGGATCAAAGAAGACTCAAATAACTTACATGGATAAAAAGAGATAGATCTGATCATAAACTCAATGTTCATCGGATCCCAACAAACACATCGCAAAAAGAATTACATCATATGGATCTCCAAGAGACCATTGTATTGAGAATCAAACGAGGGAGAAGCCATCTAGCTACTAACTACGGACCCGTAGGTCTACAAAGAACTACTCACGCATCATCGGAGAGGCACCAATGGACCTGATGAACCACTCCGTGATGGTGTCTAGATTGGATCTGGTGGTTCTGGAACTTGCGGCGGCTGGAATTGATTTTCGTCGACCCCCCTATGGTTTCTGGAACATTGGGGTATTTATAGACTAAAGAGGCGGTTAGGGAGGCAGGTGGGCACAACCCACCAGGGCGCACCTGGGCCTCGGAGCATCCCCAGGCACGCCCTGGTGGGCTGTGCTCCCCTCGGAGCACCCCCCAGGTGCTTCTCCGGCCCACTGGATGTCTTGTGGTCCAAAAAAATCCACAAAAAGTTTTGCTGCGTTTGGACTTCGTTTGATATTGATTTCCTGTGATGTAAAAAACGTGCAAAAAACAGCAACTGGCACTTAAACACTATGTCAATAGGTTAGTACCAAAAAATTATATAAAATGACTATAAAATGATTGTAAAACATCCAAGAATGATAATATAACAGCATGGAACAAAAAAAAATATAGATACGTTGGAGACATCACTGCACCTTCGTTACTTTTGTTACTTGTCACTCGTTACAAATTATCTTATCACAAAACTATCTGTTTCCGATAATTTCAGTGCTTGCAGAGAATACCTTGCTGAAAACCGCTTGTCATTTCCATCTGCTCCTCGTTGGGTTCGACACTCTTACTTATCGAAAGTACTATGATAGATCCCCTATACTTGTGGGTCATCACATGGCACCATGCCAGGCGTCTTGTTTTTTAAGCATGTATTTCATTTTTCTATAGTTGAAAAACCAATAAATGATGCGTTTGTGGTTGACTATTGCCACACATTTCCTTGAAATCTCTGCCCATTCCTTGTAAAGGCATGAGAATTTAATAAATAGCACGAGCATGGTTTTCCAGACCTTTTCATGCACCGATAGTTTGAATTTAAATTATGTGCATTAATGCCTAGAAAATGCACATAATCCCCTAAATATGGTAAATGAACCCGGAAAAGTGCCAAATCTAAACACGGTGATTTGCAGGGTGTATGTTCATCGTACAAAAAAGTCATGGACAAAGGACGAAGGAAATTTGGATTCCCATTCAATCTTGGTGATTTCCCCCTCGAAACCATGAAACTTCCTCGGTTATGGTTCGATTTATGAAGGGCATGCATGACGACATAAGGCAAACCTTCTTAATTGTTTACCAGGGCATGGTGAGGCCATACCATGTGGCTCCATGCTAGGCGTCATGATTTTCAAGCATGTATTTCATTTTTCTATAGTTGAAAAACCAATAAATGACGCATTTCTGGTTGACTATATCCACACATTTCCTTGAAATCTCTGCACATTCCTTGTAAAAGGCATGAGAATTTACTAAATAGCATGAGCATGGTTTTCCAGAATGTTCTTGTGCACATTTTCATGCACCGATTGTTTGAATATGAATTGTGTGCATTAATGCCTAGAAAAGGCACATAATCACCTAAATATGGTAAATGAGCCAGGAAAATGCCAAATTTGAACACGTTGCATTAGAGGGGTTATGTTGATCGTAGTAAAAAACTGAATGACAAACTAGGCAGGGAATTTGGATTCCCCTTCAATATCGGCGATTTACTATCGCACACGATTCATATCTATCGCCTCTACGAACCGTGTGTGTTCACCCACACATGCAAAAGGATAAAAAAAACCTCAACCCCCTGCCCACTTTTCCCCACCCACTTGCCGCGGACTCCTCAGCAACTCTGCACCTCATCAACTTCCACCCTAAGCTCGACGGCCCTCGACGGCGGGTGGAGGTCGCGCTCCAAACGGCACGGGATTTCACCCCTATCGCTTGTCGCTGCCTATCTGCACTGACTTGGACCGACTTTCTATACTCTGGCCGATTGGGGTTTTCTGTGGGATAGGCTCGGGGATTTTTGTCATGGAGAAGGTAATCAATTTAGCAAAATATTCACTCATCTCTTATCGCAGTCCGATCGTCGTTGTTAATCAACCGGCGGAAATCGCCGTGGATTCATTTTTCTTCTAGGTAATTCGAGGGTTTTCATTCAAGTGTCCACAGTGCAAGCACAAATCGGGCAAGTGTGGTCGCGGCCAGTTGGAAACGAAGTTCTATCTCACCATTCCAGATGACTTCAGGGAGCGCTCCTTACATTCAATCTCACCCTACCATGGTTGGCATGGCCTAAATTTATGAACATATATCGTCTATTACTACATTTGGATAAAAGGTACGGTGCCACATGCCGCCTAGACATCGAAGACGATTTTTCCGTATATTAGGCAAACCTTTGTTACATTATCTAATTTCAATTATATATTTGTGTACTTTGCTTTCAGCTCTGTATTGTTCTGTCCTCTCAGTTACTCCCATATTTGCATCTTGCTTTGTTATTTCAATATATCTAATTTACGATCTTAATTTTCATTTCAAGTAGTATATCCCTTGCTTTGTAAGAACACGAGTAGAAGGAAATCTTGGGCTTTACTTTGTTGATGACTCCATGGATGTCATATTGACAACGCAACTGGATTTACAATAACAGTTAGCGTAAAACTTGATAAAGATTGTCACTCCTATTTTGATGTGGACCTTTGGAGAAAAATTTCTAAGTTTTATAAACTGAAAGTTGGCAATAAAATTCTGGTGCGTGCACCACAGCCTGGTCTAATTAACATGGATGTCTACTTCCCCAACATCACCAGTCGGTCAAAGTCTGATCGAGGTTAGTGTTCTTTCAACTTTCTCCATGTTGGCATATTACTTAGCAAAATCAGAGTATTTGTTCTGACTAACTAATCACTATTTACGGAACCAATTGTGATTTCATTTTCTGACTCCGTTCCTACGCAGTAACAAATTCTATTTACCAATTTATGCTAATATATTCTTCTGCTATGTTTCTGAATAAATAATACCTTTCCACCTTTTAAGCAGGATATGTTGGATGCATAGTTAACGATCTGTATGTTACTCAGCGTACCAAATTTCACTAGAAAGACTTGAAGAATGTCATAAAATTTGTTGATAATCTGACAGAGATATCATAGCATATGAACGCTGGATTTTGGATGGGATTAATTCTAACTATGGTGCACACATTGAGCAAGAACAATTGTATGCACAAAACAATGGTACAAATTCTTTTTTTTTATTTTGATGTTCATAAACTATATATATATATATATATCTTCAACGATATGTTACAATTGGTTTTTATTCTACATTTCAACAGAAATTGCCCGCTGCAGCTGTTGCTGAATCGATTTACCGACGTGGTCGAATACACTTGTACCTACTAATAATGCCAAAATGATTGCAAGATACTGTATTTCCTACAGAAATGGAACCATTCAAATTAACAAATTCCCGCTTGACGTGGCAATGCATCCACATTGGAAAACTGGAGACACTATTCTACTCATGCTCTACCAAGGTAGAGGAGGGTTCTTCCTTTTCATTGACGAGAAGTCGAGTCACCGTGATGAAGCTGCTTCTAGCGGATAGTTGTGGTTGTTGGCCCTCAGCCTCTTAAAATGTGCTAGTTGTTACTATGTTAAGTATGTAGATATGGACCATATGGTTCTCAAAACCGTGTTACCAAGATCCGCCTTTTGTCGAATAGTGTCACCACTATATATATGTTACCCAAATGCTGTTAGCCAAGTTCTTAAATTTACATGGAAAGTATTAGTATCGTACACAATTCATTCAATTTAAGCGTGTGCCCGGTAGAGTAGAGGATGTCCACGTTTTTGACGTGGCGATCAGCACCGATGTCCAGAAGGCATTTGCATATTAATTGTCCATATTACAAATTCAGATAATATACAGACAAGCCAGCCCATACAATTGACATATTTGACATGCATGAAAAAAATCAATTGAGCATATATACATCTCTAATTTACAAGAATATAATGAACCGCGCACGCACAGAAGAGCTACTGTGCACCTGATGCTGACCCAGCATGCACAACAGTCATCGTCCATTAGCATGTCGATCATGGCTCAGTGGGAGAGGAGTCCACCAAGTCGATGACCTACACACCTTGATCGATTGAGGCTGGGGTAGACTCGACATCAGGGATCGCCGGTACTGCCTCGGGCGCAGCACTCACCAGGGCTACCGCGACCACCGGGTCTACCCCGGCGATGTCTGGCGAGACAACGTTGGCTCTCGCTAGGGCTGCTGTGACGGCCCCCAGGCATGCCCCAGCGATGTCCGGCGCTGCGCCCTCCTCTGTCTGGGACATAAGCATGCGCCTCGTGCGGTGACCGCCACTGCCGCTGTCCTTGCGTCGTCGCAGTTCCTGCTCCACCGCCTGCACCATCCGCCGCACTCTGCACTGAGCCAGTAGTATCACCCGCTGGCGATCCCTGCGTTTAGGACGACCCTGGCTAACCTGGCGGCTTGCTCGTACCGTGTTTCCTGCTTCCTCTGGCCGTCTTCGGGAGAGGCGGCGGCATGGCCGTCGACCTCCAAGCCGACCATCGTGCCTTCAGCCTCGATTCTGCCATCGTGCCACTCCATCCCGTCGTCGGCCGTTGGGGGTATACCGATATGTGTGTGTAACTAGCTAGCAACTGGATCAGTAGCGAGTCGCCGCTGGCAGCCATTACTGTGGTTATTTATAGCTAGCAGCTGGCTAGGGGATTGGGGATTTTACAATTCACCACTGTGGAGCAGAGGAAGACTAAGTGGGGCACACAACCTAACAACCGTATGCGGTGTCACGTGTTATCACACATGTGTTACCATAAGAAAACGTATGTGTAACTTACTAATCATCGCACACGAGTACTGCACACACATCATGTGCGATACTCCTAGCCATCGCAAGCAACTAGTTTGCAGTTTTCAAAGTTTTTCCTACAGAAAAAATCGCACACGAATTAACTCTAGAAACCCTCTATGTTATATATACTCATCGCAAACAGTTCTTCCAAGTGGGCTGTTTCCGCGTATCACACACATCTTGTTTACGCGAATCATTTGTGTTCTTTTGGCTCATCGCAAATAGTTCATCTATGTGAACTATATGCCGCATATAACACACATCTTGTTAAGTTGAACCGTTTCTGTTATGTTCTCTAATAAAAAATAGTTCGTCCGAGTGAACCGTATGCCGTATATCGCACACACCTTGATCTGGCGAACCGTTTTTGTTGCATTCCCTAATAGCAAACAGTCCATCCCAGCGAACTGTATGCCGTATATCCCACACACCTTTATATAGCAGCCCGTTTCTGTTGTTCTGCCTCATCGCAAACAGTTCTTGTGGATTAACCGCATGACACACATCGCACACGCAACTGCAATATGAACCGTGTTTGATGTATCCGCCATCACAAATGTTTTGCATCTTTTTTGACGGGTTTTTACATCATCGTTTGCGTTTAATGCATCACAGACAGTTTCGTCGAAGGGTCTCTGATTGTAGTGTCACGTTAGCAGCCTCCTGTAGTAGTGTTAGTTCTTTAGTTAGACACTCAATCTCATTCTTAGCATTGCCATTCATTTCATCCAGACTATCATGATTACTAGCAAGTTCATTATAGCTCACAATACTAGTTTTATCGACAAGAAACTCATCATCACCTAGCAAATCATCTTCATCACTATTGAAATCAAGATACCCGAGGTGTGATACCTTGGGGCCTTTAGCCATGAAGCATATTCCAATTCCTTCATTTGGTGAATCAAATATGTCGTGGGAGTTGGATGACACTAGTGCAAGACCGGCAACACCTTTATCTTGAGTATAGTCGGAGTCGGAGTGATAGCTTCTCTTGGAGTGAGTGTCGGAGTCGAAGCCGGAAACCCATTCACCAACATGAGCTTGATGTCTTCGTCTTGTGTAGCTCTTTGATGACTTGTCTTTCCTTTACAAATCCTTAATTTTTTTAGACGGCCTTCGTTCATAACGATCATATCTACTCCTTCTCTCTATATGAGGTGATTCATCTCATCTACTTCTCCTTTTAGGTGAGTCTTCTCTTTTCTTGTAGGGTGTCATACACTCATTGGAGTAGTGTCCGGGTCTTCCACAATTGTAGCAATTACGATCACGACTAGAGGATCTTTTCTCATTGTAGGACCTTGACTTGGAGCTTCTATCTTTGCTTCTACTCTTGTAGAATTTGTTGAAGTTTTTCACCATTCGACTAAATTCCTCATTGGCGACTAGCTTGTCACTTGATGTTGTAGGGGCATCACTTGAAGCTTTGTAAGCACCAATTGACTTGTTGTGGAGCTCCTCCTTATCCTTGAGTGACATTTCATGAGCAACAATTCTTCCAACGACTTCCGTGGGATTGAGATCTTTGTAATTGTGTATCATTTGGATCAATGTGCACACGGTATCATATGTACCATCCAAGGCTCTAAGGATCTTCTTTATGATGAACTTGTCGATCATCTCTTCACTTCCTAAGACGGCAATCTCATTTGTGATGAGAGCAAGCCTAGAGTACATTTCCGCGACTCCTTCACCATCCTTCATCTTGAACTTGTCAAGTTGACTTTGAAGAACATCCAACTCGGATTTGTTGACGGACTCAGTACCTTCGTGCATTTCAACTAAAGTATCACAAATTTCCTTTGCATTCTCAAGGTGCCTGATTTTGTTGAATTTCTCGGGGCACAAACCATTGAAGAGAATATCACAAGCTTGAGCATTGCATTGCAACATCTTCAATTCTTCTGCGGTCGCTTCAGGATCTGGTTCTCTAGCATCCTCAAAGAATTCACCTTGCAAGCGAATATGAACAACAACCCAAATGGCGGGGTTATGTACAAGAAAATGCATTTTCATCTTATGCTGCCAACTAGCAAAATTTATACCATAAAAATATGGACATCTATGGTGATAATTACCCTCACTAGACGATGTACTCTCCTAGGTTGTGAAACCAAGGCTATGGTGACCAAAGCAATGGAAACCAAGGCTTACGAAGACCAAAGCTTTGATACCACTTGTAGGATCGAAAGTATGTCTAGAGGGGGGGGGTGATTAGACTACTTGACCAAATAAAACCTAACCTTTTCCCAATTTTAGTTGTAGGAAGATTTTAGCAATTACGAAAAGTCAAGCAACACCCTACACATGCAATTCTAAGAGTATAGTAGCAGAAAGTAAGACATTGCACATATAAGTAAAGGGAGGGGTTGGAGAAGGCAAACATAATGGGGACACAGTGATTTTTGGCGCGGTTCCGATAGGTGGTGCTATCGTACATCCACGTTGATGGAGACTTCATCCCACGAAGGGTAACGGCTGCGCGAGTCCACAAAGGGCTCCACCCATGAAGGGTCCACGAAGAAGCAACCTTGTCTATCCCACCATGGCCATCGTCCACGAAGGACTTGCCCTTACAAAGTAGGCAATCTTCACAAAGTGGGTGATCTGCTTGCCCTTACAAACTTCTTACTTCAACTCCACATCATGTCGGAGTCTCCCAAGCGACACCTAACCAATCTAGAAGACACCACTATCCAAAAGGTAATAGACAATGTGTTGATGATGAACTCCTTGCTCTTGTGCTTCAAATGATAATCTCCCCAACACTCAACTGTCGCTCTCACAAATTTAGCTATGGTGGAAGAGGGATTTGAGTGGAAAGCAACTTGGGAAGGCTAGAGATCAAGATTCAAATGGTAGGAATGGAATCTCTTGATCTTCACACATGAGTAGGTGGTTCTCTCACAGAAAATGAGTAGTGGAAGTGTAGGCACATTCTGATGGCTCTCTTACTGAGTAAGAGGGGGTGGAGGGGTATAAATAGCCTCCACACAAAATCCAACCGTTACACACTTTTGACCCAATTCGGTGGCACCGATCAAAAATCTTGGTGGCACCGACCTATGTAAAAGATATGAACGTTGGAGGTCTTAGTGGGACCGACTCGAAACAACTCGGATGAACCGATGTCTAATGGTTAGGGTAAGCCTCATTTCCGTGGCACCGATTGCATCAACTCGGCAGGACCGAAGTGAAGGAATGAGGCAACAGAAAGGTTAGCACGCCGTCTCGGTGAGACAAATTACAAAACTTGGTGAGACCGAAATGATTGCAACAAGTTACGGAAGGTTTGCTAAGCCGTCTCGGTGGGACCAATCACAAAACTCGGTGAGACCGAAATAATTGCAATTGGTTACAGAATGTTGGGCAGGCAAAACCGGTGGGATCGAGAACCATATAGGTGGATCTGATTTGTCAGGGTTTGGCAGTGGCAGCGTCGAGATGAACTTGGTGGGTCCGGATAGGGAAATTTCAGTGGGGCCGAGTTGGAATGTAGGGTTTTGGACATATTTGGATAGATAAAGTAGTTGAGGGTTTTGGAGCAATATCACTAAGCACTTGAGCAAATAGATCATAATCAAAACCTCATCCCCTTTTAATAGTATTGGCTTTCCTATGGACTCATTGTGATCTTGGATCACTTAACCAAAAATGTAGAGTCTTGAGCTTTGGCCAATCCATGTCCTTAGCATTTTGAGGGGGTCCACAATCACTAGTCTTTGCCATGCCAATCACTGAACATCCTGAAATATTTAACTTGAATGGACATTAGTTCAATGAGACATATGTTGTTATGAATTACCAAAACCACCCAGGGAGTAGTTGCACTTTCAGCCAGACAGTCTTGGACCAGGTTTCTACCGAAAATTCTGGCATAACATCGAACATGTGATCTTCCCTTTTTTCGATGACTTTGCCAACCTTTGGTTCAATGTTGAGCATTTCAACCGAGCCCGCGTGATCCTCCTCCCTAAAAAAGACTCGACGAGAACCCTCGATGCCTTCAGACCCATATCTCTCCAAAACTGCCCTCATAAGGCGATAGCTGAAGCTATCACAACATCCCTCTCCTTGTTCATGGAGACCAAACTAGCTTTATCTCGAAGGAGGTGCATTGCTGAGAACTTTATCTACGCTTCTGACCTTCTCAACACCTACCGCATTTGAAATGCACCCACTATGGTGTTAAAACTCGACGTCCGGAAAGCTTTCGACTCGATCTGTTGGGAGTCTCTTCTTCTCATCTTGCTCGCAAGGGGTTTCCCGCCCAGAACTGTTGCCTGGATCATGATGTTACTTGTCTCAAGAAAGACTGCGGTCCTCCTAAATGGGATCTCGGGCCCTTGTATTAACTGCAAAAATGGTCTACGACAAGGCGATCCCCTTTCACCATACCTCTTTATTATTCTGAGGTATAGGTGTGTAATGACAAGAAATTTTGGAAGTCAAAGATTCCACTAAAAGTTAGAATGTTCATGTGGTATCTTCATAGGGAAGTTGTGTTAATCAAAGATAACCTTGCACAACACAACTGGCCAGGAAGTAAGCAGTGTTGCTTCTGTGCTCATCACGAGATAATCAAACACCTCTTTCTCCAATGAAAGTTTGCATGTTCTACATGGCCAGTCATCCAAATAGCGTCAAATTTGTATCCCTCCACAAGAGTTGCCAATATATTTGGTCATTGGTTGGACGGTGTTACAATTTTTAAGTTCAAACGCTAATAAGGGTTGGAGTGTATGCCTTACTTTGGTCGCTTTGGCTATGTAGAAATGATTTGGTTTTCAATGACAAAAATTCTATACAGATTATTTTTTGTTGTATGCACTCGCTTCATACATGGTCTATGCTACAAGGATCGGAGCTCCCACCGTTGTTCAAGGCGGTGTGTGCTCGGTTTGAGCAGGCGGCTATGGAGGTTTTTTCCCAACATGGATGACAACATAACCTCTGGATCGATCCACCGCCACTTTCGACATAGGCATAATGTCAGTCTATAGGACTTTACCATTGCAGACTTGTCAGTTTTGTTACATTTCCTTTTGTTAGACTTATGTTGCTTGGCTGTGCATTTAGTTATGCAGAGGCCGGGAGTTACTCATAATGTTTTGTATCCACTTGATGCTACATTTTGAGATAATAAAAATGCCCTTTATAAAAAAGATACTTTGTTAGTTCATTATATGCTGTAATTAATCTTAGAGGTGTTCTACCTGTTCAATTGCCCGCAATCTGGAAAGTAGCTATCCCACCTAGAACACATATTTACCTATGGCTGTTGGTCAATAATAAGTTACTACCTCCATCCGGAAATACTTTTCATCAAAATGAATAAAAGGGGATGTATCTAGATGTATTTTTGTTCTAGATACATCCCTTTCTGTCCATTTTGATGACAAGTATTTTCGGATGGAGGGAGTACTTAATAGAGATAATTTAAACAAAAGACAGCATGTGCCTGATTTGACCTGCGTGTTATTTTTTAAAAACAAAGGCAAAAGATTTGCCTCATTTATTAATTAAGAAGAACAAAATTGCCTAGTTAATTTACGGGAAACTGGGAAAAAACAGATACAAACTACTCCCTCCGTTCGGAAATACTTGTCGAAGAAATGCATAAAATGAATGTATCTAGAACTAAAATACATCTAGATACATCCACTCCTCCGACGAGTATTTCCGGATGGAGGGAGTACTTATAAGTGTTCTACTCACAAGCACGAAATACCTTAACCGCACATGCGGTCCTCCCAACGCACAACAACTGCAACCCTCGGCACATGTAGAACACAACGGAACTCCTTACGAGAACACTGATAACGTTAAAAATAGAGCACCCTCCATGATGAGATCGCGCACGTCTTCTGGTTGATGCCACCCTTCTTGCCTTTGTTCTTCTTTCGCTTCTCCCTATTTGGTTTCTCCATCGGGTGGTCACCACTTGTATGGTTGGATTCTGGCTGATCAGCCACCCATTTGTCAAGGAAATTGTAAAACTCATTGTATTTCTTGATGTAGTTGCCAACAACGAAGATGCTACTGGGAGCGATGCACCTGGGAGCAGGCACCAATTCATCGGCCGCACGACATTATCAACAGGAACCGCCCACACGACATCATCAACCATAGGAACCACAAGCGCTATGGCCTCAGGCACCTCCAGCTACACACTTTACATAGACGATAAATGTCCCACACATGAGGTCGTCGACGAGTCCACCTCCAAATTCTCCAGCGAAGGAGGCACTTCCACCATGATGACCCACAAGTATATGGGATCAATTGTAGCTCTTTTCGATAAGTAAGAGTGTCGAACCCAACGAGGAGCAGAAGGAAATGACAAGTGGTTTTCAGTAAGGTAATGTCTGCAAGTGCTGAAATTGTAAGTAACAGAGTATTTGATAGCAAGATAATTTGTAACGAGCAAGTAAAGATAGTAGTAAAAAAATTGTAGCATGGTAGCCCAATCCTTTTGAGGCAAAGGACAGTCCAAAATGGTTTCTTATAAATAGGAAAGCGTTCTTGAGGGTACACGGGAATTTCATCTAGTCACTTCCATCATATTGATTCGATTTGTGTTTGCTCCTTTGATAATTTGATATGTGGATGGACCGGTGCTTAGGTGTTGTTCTTACTTGAACAAACCTTCTACTTATGATTAACCCCCTTGCAAGAATCCACAACTACGAGAAAAGTATTAACAATAAATTCTAACCATAGCATTAAACTTGTGGATCCAATTGGTCCCTTACGGAATAGCGCATAAGCTAGGTTTTAAGCTTTCGTCACTCTCGCAACCCATCATCTAATAACTACTCAACAATGCATTCCCTTAGGCCAAAATATGGTGAAGTGTCATGTAGTCTACGTTCACATAACACGACTAAGGGAATCACAACATACATACTATCAAAATATCGAACACATATCAAGTTCACATGATTACTTGCAACATGATTTCTCCCGTGACCTCAAGAACAAAAGTAACTACTCACAAATGATAACCATGCTCAAGATCATAGGGGTATTAAATAGCATAATGGATCTGAACATATAATATTCCACCAAATAAACCAAATAGTAATCAACTACAAGATGTAATCAACACTACTAGTCACCCACAAGCACCAATCTGTAGTTCCGGTACAAAGATTGAACACAAGAGATGAACTAGGGTTTGAGATGAGATGGTGCTATTGAAGATGTTGATGGAGATTACCCTCCCCAAGATGGGAGAGTTGTTGGTGATGATGATGACAATGATTTCCCCCTCCGGGAGGGACGTTCCCCCGGCGGAATCGCTCCGCCCGAGGGCAAAAGTGCTCCTGCCAGTTCCGCCTTGAGATGGCGACGCTCCGTTTCGAAAGTCTTCTCCTTATTTTTTCTAGGTCAAAATGACTTATATACCATAAGATGGGCACTGGAGGTGGGCCTAGATGAGCACAACCCACGGCGCGCCCTGGTGTCTTGTGCTCACCAGGGTGGCCCCCCTCCGGTACTTATTTGCTCCAATATTCATCATATATTCCATAAAAAATCTCCGTAAAGTTTCATGTTGTTTGGAGTTGTGCAAGAATAGGTAGCCTGACGTAGCTTTTCCAGGTCCAGATTTCCAGCTACCGGAATTCTCCCTCTTTGTGTGTACCTTGCATATTATGAGAGAAAAGGCATTAGAATTACTCCAAAAAGCATTATTATGCATAAAAACATCATAAATAATAGTAGGAAAACATGATGCAAAATGGACGTATCACACCACTTTCGTCAATGAACCACAAGCTTGCTCAATCGTAGCTTCAGTCTGGTCTTCAAAAAGGGCAATGATCTCTACTACATAACTTATTCTTGTAGACTCGTGTTGGGCCTCCAAGCGCAGAGTTTTGTAGGACAGTAGCAATTTTGCTCTCAAGTGGATGACTTAAGGTTTATCAATCCGTGGGATATGTAGGATGAAGATGGTCTCTCTCAAACAACGCTGCAATCAAATACAAGAAATCTCTTGTGTCCTCAACATACCAAATGCAATTGTAAATTTTATAGGTGCACTAGTTCGGCGAAGAGATGGTGATACAAGTGTAGTATGGATAGTAGATATATGTTTTTGTAATATGAAAATAGAAAAATAGCAAGGTAGCAAGTGAAAAAACGGAGGAAAAACGGTATTGCAATGCTTGAAAACAAGGCCTAGGGTTCATACTTTCACTAGTGCAATATCTCAATAGTGATAACATAATTGAATCATAGAAAAATCCTTCAACGTGCAACAAAGAATCACTCGAAAGTTCTTATCTAGCGGAGAACATATGATGAAATTGTTGTAGGGTACGAAACTATCTCAAAGTTATCTTTTTCGATCAATCTATTGAGTCATCCCTATAAGTGTCACAAACAACCCTAGAGTTTGTATTAAAATAACACCATATGATATGCATCAACCAACTCAAATGTCACCTAGATATCCGTGAGTTGATTATTCAATATGCATCAAACAAACTTCAGATTCATGATATTCAATCCAACACAAAGAACTTCAAAGAGCGCCCAAGGTTTCTACCAGAGAAAGAAGGACGAAAATGTGTATCAACCCCTATGCATAGATTGCCCCAATGTCTCCGCGGAAATCTACAAGTTGAATACCAAAACATCAAGTGAATCAATAGAACACCCCTTGTCACCACGGGCATCCACATGCAGGACATACATCAAGTGTTCTCAAATCCAAAAGGTATTCAATCCGATAATAGTGAAACTTCAAAGCTCGCATATGATCCAACTATATTAACAAAGCTCGCAGTACACCAAGATCGTGCCAAATCAAGAACACGAGAGAGAGAGAGAGAGAGAGAGAGAGAGAGAGATCAAACACATAGCTACGGGTACATATCCTCAGCCCCGAGGGTGAACTACTCCCGCCTTGTCATGGTGGCCGTTGGGATGATGAAGATGGCATCAGGTGATGATTTCGCCCTCCGGCAGGGTGCCGGAATAGGGCTCCAGATGGGATCTCTGTGGAACAGAGGCTTGTGGTGGCATAGTCAAAGTTCTAGAATAACATTTGGGGGTTTCCCTATTTATAAGAATTTCCAGAGTTGGAATCAGATGAAGAGGTGCCACAGGGGGCCCAAAAGGTATCTTGGCACGACCACCCCCTGGCCGTGCCAAAGTACCTTGTCACCTCCTCGTGGCTCTTCTGGTACTTTCTCGAAGCATTGGGGGTCTCTTATGTTCCAAAGAAATCGTCAAAAAGTTTCGTCGCGTTTGGACTTCGTTTGGTATGGATTTTTTGGAAAACCAAAAACAAGTAGAAATTAGCAACTCGTACTGGGCACTAGGTTAATATGTTAGTCCATGAAAATCATATAAAATTCATATAAAAGTGCACCAAAACCATATAAAATTATTGCCAACATGGCATGGATACTTTATAAATTATAGATACGTTGGAGACGTATCAGGTAACGTTGGTGCCATCCTCAGGTAAAGCAACAGTCTGCACCGTCTCAGGGCACAACACGACAGGCAAGCCTCCCTTCTCCTCATAAGCTGCACAACAGTCCTCATAAAGTGCACGACAGGCGGCAATTGATGCCACCATTGAAGACGGTGACGAGGTGCGATGCACGAGGGAGCAAGGACCAAATGCGCCATCTGGCCCCACGTCGACATAGGTGACCTGAGGATGGTCCAAGCCGACAACACCCTTCGACCAGATCCTGAAGGATGAAACCTCCTCACGCACAGGTTGGGTCACCTTAGCCACCATGTCCTGGATCTGCAAATGAAACAATGCCAATTGAGTTGTAAAAGTAGCCTGCAACCACTATCCAACACGGCCTTAACGGTGACATCACACACAACAACATCGACATGATGGGCATCGCATGTGTCGTAGGACTCTTGAACATGGCAAAAGAATCCATGGACCTTCGGAGGCTGCAACGATGCAGAACGATCATCTCCCATAGGTGGCTACGCTGAAATCTTGGCCCACGAGCATACATGAGGTGACCCAGGAGGCAAGTTGTGAAGATCGTGTGAGGGAGCATCCGGCATGACCGAACGATGCCGACTGTCCCGCTCCCTGTGGCCTGCATGCAGGCAGCCAAGACACCTGAAGGGCTCACAACAGTCCCGCACGAAATGGTCTCTCGCAAGGAATCGATAGAATCTTCCCTGTTGAATATATGGTATTGTATGTGTATTTTGTATATCGTGGCCCACCTCCTAGTCTTTGTATAGTAGAGTTTGAGGCCCACATTGTACATCATATATACGTGCATCTGCACCCGATCAATACTTCGTGAGTTGAATTGCCAAACCTATCTCTCTACACAGTATCATACCTTCCGATCCTGCCCTAACCTTTAGCCGCCGCCGCCGCGACTACCATCGCCGCCGCCGCTCCCAGTCGCCGTCGTCGCCCCCCATACCCTAGCTTCCGCCCCTAAGCCCCAAACCCTAATGCCGCTGCCGCTGTTTTGCACCCATCGCCGCTGCTGCTCTCTGCCCTCCCGCACCACAGCCACCGCCCTTGCACCAGAGCTGCCGCCGCCCTGCCGCCGCTGCCCTCCCTCGCAGCCGCCACCGCTGTTTTTCTCCATAGCCGCCGCACCTCCCTCCCTCTCGCTACATCATGTCTTCCCCTGGCTCCTCCATCTCAGACAGCACCAACCCGTTAGCCGGTCCTGATCCCGTCCTCATCCGCGACCTCAACATCCTTGGTCGTGTTCCCATCATCCTCGATCACCACACCTCCACCTACTATGCCTGGAAAGTGTATTTTTCACTCATCTTCCGTGAGTACAATCTCCATGATCATGTCGATGGCTCCGTGGACTCCAGCCTCATGGTGAACGATGACAAGTGGATGACCATCGACGCCTCTCTCATCCACTGGTTCTACACCACTATTTCGAAGGATCTTTTTCACACGGTGGTCTCTGATGAGGATGATGCTCATGGCGTTTGGACCAAGCTCAACGGCCTCTTCACCGACAACAAGCTTCAGCGCAAGGTTTTCTTGCACGGCGAGTTTTTTGGGTGTTAGCAGCACGACTCATCCATTGATGACTTTTGCATGCGCCTCAAGAAGCTCTCCGATGAGCTCCGTGATCTCGGCGAGAAGGCCTCCGATGAGCTTCTCCTCGGTACTCTCACTGTCAACCTGAACGAGGAGTTCGGGAATGCCGCCTCCAACCTCACCCTCATCCCCAACCCGACCTTCCCCAAGGTTGTGGCGTATCTGAAACTGGAGGACCGACGGATGAAGATGGCGCGTACTCGAGCTACCCACACTGCCCTCATCGCCGGGACATCTCGCGATGGTGCCCCACCTGCCCCGGTCCCTCAGCCGCGGCCTGGCCTGGGCACCTTCCAGCCGCCGCTGGGCTTCCCCCTCCCGCCACCGCCGGTCCAGCAGGCACCCCCCGATCGCTACCGAGGTGGCCGCCGCAGCCGCAAGCAGCAGCCGGCTGGCACCCAGGGAGGGGCAGCCCGCCAGCAGCAGCAGCAGCAGTACCAGCCGGTGCCATGGCACGTTGGGCAAAACCCATGGATGGTTGCCGTCCATGTGTATTCTATGCCGGTCCCGCGCGCTCCCGTCCCTAGCCACTTCGGGGCCCGTCCGGGGAGTCACTAGGCACGGCGTGCTGCCCCGCAGCAGTACGCGTCCCGCTGCCCTACGGACATCCGGTGCCCTATGGGCTGCTACCTCAGGCGGCGGATTCCCTCCACTGCTCCTGGCGCCCCCGCCGCAGCCGCAGCCATCGGCACCAGCGCTCCCTCCGGCGCCCTGGGATCCTGCCTTACTAGCAGCACTGCACTCCGCTCCTACACCACAAAACTACACCACGAGCGGTGACTTGTACATGGACACTAGTGCTACGGGTCACATGGCTGCGAATCGCAGTAACCTTCTCAACGCCCGTCCCGTCCATAGCTCCACTCGTATCACCGTGGGTGATGGTTCATTTCTTCCCATTACACATATTGGTCATGCTACTTTTCCATCCAATTCCATGCCATTATCGTTAGCTAACATACTTGTCTCTCCTAACCTTATTAAAAATCTTGTTTCTGTTCGTTCTTTTACACGTGAAAATCCCGTCACCGTAGAATTTGACATGTTTGGCTTTTCTGTTAAGGATGCCCGTACCAGGATGGTGCTCCACCGATGTGACAACCCCGACGAGCTCTACTCGGTCCACTCATCCGCCTCCACCACTGCCACACCCATGGCGCTCTCTACCGGAGTGGACGTCTGGCATGCTCGCTTAGGACATCCCAACCCTGCCACCCTTTGTCATATTATTCAGAATTTTTCTTTCACGTGTAATAAGATCGACAATCACATCTGTCGTGCTTGTTGTCTTGGCGAACATGTTCATCTTCCATTTAGCACTTTGCTACTTCTTGAGCTTGCGTTGGTTTTTTCCTTGAAGAGGTGAGGGTGATGCAGCAAAGTAGAGATAAGTATTTCCCTCAGTTGGAGAACCAAGGTATCAATACAGTAGGAGGTACAAGCAAGTCCCCAATCTATGCACCTTCACAAACAATCAAACACTTGCACCCAACATGATAAAGGGGTTGTCATTCCCTTCACAGTCAATTGCAAAGGTGAGATCTGATAAACATAGATAAAACTAAAAGGTAACTAAATATTTTTGGGATTTTTGGTTTATAGATCTTAAAATAAAAGATTGCAAAATAGTAGATCGGAAAGCAAATATGATGGAAAATAGACCCCGGGAACATAGGTTTCACTAGAGGCTTCTCTCATGAAGGCAAATAATACGGTGGGTGAACAAATTACTATCGAGCAATTGATAGAAAAGCGCAAAGTTATGACGATATCCAAGGCAATGATTATGCATATAGGCATCACGTCCGTGTCAAGTAGACCAAAACGATTCTGCATCTACTACTATTACTCCACACATTGACCGTTATCCAGCATGCATCTAGAGTATTAAGTTCATAAAGAACGGAGTAACACCTTAAGTAAGATGACATGATGTAGAGGAATAAGCTCAAGCAATATGATGAAAACCTCATCTTTTTATCCTTGATGACACCAAAACAATACATGCCTTGCTACCCCTACTTTGCCACTGGGTGAGGACACCGCAAGATTGAACCCAAAACTAAGCACCTCTCCCAGTGCAAGAAATACCAATCTAGTTGGCCAAACCAAACCAATAATTTGTTGAGAAATACAAGGATATGAAATCATGCATATAAGAATTCAGAGAACATGGAAATGATATTCATAGATAATCTGATCATAAATCCACAATTCATCGGATCTCGACAAACACACCGCAAAAGAAGATTACATCGGATAGATCTCCAAGAACATCGAGGAGAACATGGTATTGAGAATCAATGAGAGAGGAGAAGCCATCTAGCTACTAGCTATGGACCCGTAGGTATGAGGTAAACTACTCATGCTTCATCGGAAGGAGAATAGGGTTGATGTAGAAGCCCTCCGTGATGGAATCCCACTCTGGCAGAGTACCGGAAAAGGCCTCCAGATAGGATCTCACGAGGTTAGAGACCTACGGCGGTGGGAATGTATTTTCGTGGCTTTTTCTGAGGGTTTTGGAATATATGTGAATATATAGGAAGAAGAGGTAGGTCAGGGGACCCCGAGGGTGCCAAAAGGCAGGGGGCGCCCCCTAGGGCGTGCCCTCCACCATTTCGCCTCGTGGGTCTTCTGGCTCGAATTCCAAGTCCACTGGGTGTCTTCTGGTCCAAGAAAGATCATCGTAAAGTTTTATTCCTTTTGTACTCCGTTTGATATTCCTTTTGTACTCCGTTTGATATTCCTTTTCTGCGGAACTCAAAAACAAGGAAAAAAACTGAAACTGGCACTAGGCTCTAGGTTAATAGGTTAGTCCCAAAAATAATATAAAGTAGCATATTAATGCATATAACATCCAAAACATATAATATGTTAGTGTCGGATTTCGGGTTCAGGCAAAACCCTTGAGGTTCGAACACTGGGGTGCGCACGAAGATCTCTCCTCCCCCTAGCTCACGCCCTCACCGTGATCTCAAAGCTCAGCGCGTCGAACTCACAGAACAAGAGACACAAGGTTTATACTGGTTCGGGCCACCGATGTGGTGTAATACCCTACTCTAGTGTGGTGTCGTGGATTGCCTCTCGGGCTGAGGATGAACAGTTACAAGGGAAGAACAGCCTCCTGAGGAGAGGTGCTCTTGTGCTTGCTGAGCTTGTGTGGATGAGGATGATCTGAATGGCTCGAGATCAGTTGCCTCCTACTGTGGTGGCTAGCCCTATTTATAGAGGCCCTGGTCCCCTTCCCAAATGTTGGCGGGAAGGGATGCCACAACGGCCAAATTTGAAGGGAGACAACTGGTACAAGTTATCCTGACTAAAGGTGGTCTTCGCCTGCCAAAGGCGCTGGTGGTGACGCCGTCTTGGGCTCCACGTTGACCTCCGTCCTGCCGTCCTGCTGGTCTTGGTCTCGTTGCACTGATATGGAAACCTTTGCCTGATGCCTCAGGACTCCTCGCCTGCGCTTGCCTCTTTAGCACCAAAGAGGAAACGAGGACACTGTGCGCGCTGGTGCCCGCCTGGCCCTGGTCATCATGGCTTACGTCACCAGAACCTCGCGAGGTGCCCCTTGCCTTGATCTCTCCGCCCCTCGCGAGCTAGCCTGGTGAGGCCACCCCCGAGGAGGTATTGCGTCGTCCGCCTCACGAGGCTTGGCCCCTCGCGAGGGTCTTGAGTGTTTGCTGGTGAAGATGGGCCGTAAGGGACGCTGGTGGAGCCACGCCATGGGTCGAAGGCAGGCAAGTCTGGGGACACCCGTTGCCAGGACGCCCACAGTAGCCCCCGGGCCCAAGGCGCCCTCGGACTTGGCTTCGAGGCAAAGCCAAAGGCAAGTGCGGAGCGCCGCGGGCCCCAATAGCCTGCAGCCTCATTTGACGCGTGGCAATTGATTGGACATGGGCATCTCCGCTTCCCCATGCTGCCTCGGCAACTGCCTGACTGACAAAAGACTGGCGCGGGCTGAATTTTCTTTCATTGCCTTCCTTCGTCTTGCTCCAGATCCCCTTTCTTGCCCTTCGCTTCCAGAGACTCCAGATCCACCCAGTTCCCCTTCGAGCTTGCCGTCGATGGCGCCCAAGAAAGCTCGGGCTACTCCTCCGCCATCCTGGTACAAGCCTGCGCTCGACGCGCTGAGCGTGTCAGAGAAGAACCTTGCTGTTGTGCGTCTGGTGACGGTGGAGAGTGACGAGAAGAGGAAGACTATGCTCTGGGTCGGTTCCACCAAGCCGGAGGCCCCCGGCAGCACCTTCTACCCCTTCCTCATGAGCAGCATTGTCGCCAGGTTGGTTCCCCCCTTCTCCGACTTCTTCTACTCCATCCTCAGCCACTACAAGATCCACGCTCTCCATCTTCATCCCAACTCCATCCTCCTCCTGTCGATCTTCGCCTTCTACTGCGAGGCGTATGTTGGAGTGATGCTGTCCGTGGCGCTGCTGCGCCACTTCTTCTTCCTCCGGATCAAGGAGGGCTACTGCTCTGGGTGTGTTGGCTTCGTCGCGGCCAACAAGACCAACGCCATCTCGAAGCCCGGGTAGAAGGCCAAGGGCTTCAGGAGCAAGTGGGTCTTGATGGACGCTAATTGCTCCAACCCCCGGCTGGTGCTGCCGACAGAGATGCCTGTGTCCCAAGAGGGATGGCTTTGCGCAAAGCTCACCGACCCCCAGGCGGCACATGTATTGGAGAGGATGGCTGCCGACCTGAGGCCCAGCGACTCAAGGGCGGCGAAGCTGACTGGGGCCATGATCGCCAAAGAATTCATGGCACAGCGCGTGGCTCCCCTCCAAGCGCGCCCGCGCCCCTTGTGGAAGCTCGAAGATGCGGGGGACGACCTCCGCCTGCGCCCCGAGTCCCTTTCTGATGAGGAGTTGCTCTTGGCCCTCGTTCCTTGGCTGGGGACGACCAAGGGTACCCGCCGGACTCCTTCGTCCCCTTGTTCCGCCGCTCAGACGGGGCGAAGGTTGCCGCCTCCATGCCCGTCTTCGACGGGCGCGGGCTCGTGCCGCCTGCGCCCACAAACATTCCGCTGGAGACAACTCCGGTGGTCGTGTCTTCCGACGAGTCTCGCGAGGAGGGGGAGGAGGAAGAAGAGGAGGAGGAGGAGGAGCACGACTCGGAGGCGACCCGTGAAGGGGCAGGGAGACCTCCCCCTTGCGCAAGGCCGACATCCTCTGCACCCTGCCTGATGATGATGACAAGGCCGATGTCCCCCTGGAAAGGGGAGAGCTGCATACTGTAGGGGGCTCCTCGAGGTCCAAGGTCAATCCCCGGAGGAGGTCACCGGTCGAGATTCCGACGAAGGGAAGGTCGGCCCTGCTCTCCCGAGACGACGCCCCTGTTCTAATGCTGCCTGAAGCTACTTCCAACTTGCCTGCTGCCCCCTCTTCCGCGCCTAGATCCCTTGCGCCCGTGCCTCAGGCTGCGAGGCTCTGAGGCTTCAAGCTCAGGAAGCGGAGGGACTACGCCACGGTGGACCAGTAAGTATTCTTGTCTTGCTTTGTTCCTTCTTCTGCTGCTGGGTCTTGACGCTTTCCGTTGCTTGACTAGGCCGATGCCCATGGCGAAGAGGAGGAAGGAGGACACGACGGTACTGCTTGGGACCAAATCGCCTGCAGTGGCTGCACCCTCCTCCGCAGGGAAGGGCAGTGGCGGCGCTCGCGCTTCCCCGGCCCGATCGTCCTCTTGAAACTTGGTGGAGCGTCCTCTGAAGGAGGCAACCCCCAAGGCCCCGCTGGCACCAGAGGCGCCGACGTCCGGCTCGGCTGCTGAGGTCCCCAAAGCTCAGGAGCCCTCAGCCTCCCAGGCCGTCGTGATGATGTTGCCTCTTCCTTCCTCTGCCGCTCTGCTGACCCTGGATCCTTCCGCCTCCCCCGACATCCTGGAGCGCGCTCCTTCCGCACTGACCTTGCTACGGGAGGATCTTCAAGGCACCGATCGTTGCTTGGTGGCCGGCCGCCTGGAGCTGTTCTCTGGCTGGCTCCACTCCGACATGGCCATCCGGGCGGCGCTGAGCCAGGCTGCGGTGGACTCCAAGAAGGACAAGCAAGCCATCGCCCTAGCTATGGCTACCCGCGAGGCGGCGCTGAAGGATGCCGGAGCCGCCCAAGATCGCTGCCAGTTGCTGGAGGCCGAACTGAAGACCATGCGCAGTGAATGTGTGGGCGAAGCTTGGGGTCGCACGGCGGAGGAGGAGAAGATGAAGGCCTGGGAGGACGCCGTCAGGGGTCGCGACGCCGAGCTAGAGCAGTTGGCGGAGGCGCAGGCTGCGGAGCGCAGCCGGCTGGAGAAGCTAGAGCAGAAGGTGGAGGCAGAGAAGGCCGAGCTGGAAGCCATGGCGCAGGTCCTGGCCGAAGACCATGTGGCCTTCAAGTCCCTCGAGGAGAGGTCTCGCACGTCGCTGCGATCGCTCTACGAGAAGGGCTTGGAGGAGCTGCTGGCTACCGACGACGAGGGGCCCACCCAGCTGCTTCCTTATCTGGTCGCGGCGCTTGAGGAAGTCATGAGCGGTATCGGCCCCTTAGAAGAGGGACAAGCCCGCATTCTTTCCTCAGCTGCGTTGACACGCGTCTTCCTCCACCTCCATCTTCGCGATCCTGCCGCCCACCTTTACGAGCTGCTGGAGCCTGTGGACGCCGAGCACTGCGCAGTTGCTGCCGAAGCCGTGAAGGGTCAGGTGGAGGCCCTGCTGAAGAGGTTCGGCGCCTTTGATACCGCACCCTCAACTGGCGGCGCTGCTGATCCTGCAACTCCGGCGGGTGGTGTAGGTGAGGGCAACACTGCTATGGAAGAAGCATCCCTTGCGGGCGACGGCGGCGTCCGGGGATGCCGAGATGACCTACTGGCGGCTCCTTTCCTGTTTAGCTTCTGCAATATGCACCATGCCTTGTGGAGGCATTTAAACTCGCGTTTGGTATCGGGAGAACAATATGTCTTGTAATATTTGCTTGAGATTTTGCGATTTCATTCCCATTTGCTTTACGTTCTACATCGGTAGAGCCTGACCCCGTGCATACCTCAGCCGCCGTTGGGTCGCCCGGATCACCAGGACGAGACCAAGGGGTGAGGGGCTACGTGGCCAGTTAGGCTCCTTAGTCACGATGCTCAGGAGTCCCCCTTGACGCGCAAACAGCTTAGAGAAAGGAGATGCAGGAATAGGTCTAGTGTTCCACATCTGCAGGGCCCGACCCCGCGCATACCTCAGCCGCCGTTGGGTCATTCGGATCACCACGACGAGACCAAGGGGTGAGGGGCTACGTGGCCAGTTAGGCTCCTGAGTTGCGATGCTCAGGAGTCCCCCTTGACGCTCAAACGACCTTCATACCTTTTCCCTCGTCGAGGCTCTGCTCGGGAGGGCGCGCGACAACCAGGCCCGAGGGACCTGGCGGGGTGGCGTACACTTGGGCGTGACCCGAGCGTAGCCCCCGTGCCCAGCTCCCTCGCGCGACTCTCCCGAGGGGAGGTGTTGCGATGAGGCCAGACACTAAGCTCAAGGGCTCCCTGAGGTTGATACGACCATGGGGTCGCCCTCAGTTGTTTATCACCAGCGCGGAGCATAGCGCTTCCGCACTTGCACGGGCATAACCGCTCCTCGATAGTGTCGACTGCCAGCGCGGAGCATGGTGCTTCCACTGGTGTGTGGGTGAGGGCTCCCTCTGAGTGGAGCCCCCAGGGCGTGTACAGCCACGCCCTGACATGTGGCTTGCACGGCAGGGCTAGACCAGGTGTGTTTGGGCACTCGTGAGCCAGCGCGGGACTCACGGGGCCCTACCTCAAGGCGGGTTGCGCCTGGTCTTGGTTCTTGTTGACTATGATGGTCCTGCGAGATGGTTAGGCAACCTGCGCCGAATGAATCTCCTCAGGTTATCACATGAGAAGGCCAAGCACCAACGACCCCAGGAGGTGACGTGAACGGGACCGGCCCGCGAGTTAGAGCTCAGTCGTTGGATTTATCGACGTTGCAGGGATGGACCCGAGCACAGAGGCCGTGCCTAGCCTTCTTATGCGAAGGATCCAGAAGAAAGACGATCGGCGCGCGACTCCCGTGGTGGGTGATAATCAAGCAGGTGATAACCATAGATAGATTGTGGATGGAAAGCGAACTAGCTTAGGTAAATTCGAGAACGATACATGCCACTGGGTCGGACCCGAGCGGCCTGGATATGATGCAGCCCGAGGGGCGCCCCCAGCAGAGTAAGCTAAAGAGGTAAAAGGATACATGCCGCAGGGACAGGCCCACGCGGCCTGGGAATGATGCAGCCCCGGGGGCGCTCCCAGCTAAATAAACTTGGAAAATGTCACCTGGTTCCGTTGTCGAAGGGATGTTGGGGTAGCTGAAGATGCGTGGCGAAGGGGTTGCTCCTCATGAACCATCGGGGCCCCGAGCCTCGGGAGGCTGTGGGGGTGCAGGTGGTTCCTTGAGGACCGTCTCCATCTCCGCCAAGACCGCATGATGCCTGGCCTCCTTGGTCGCCAGGATGCTCTGGAGGTTGCGCTGGAAAGCGGCCGCCGTGCTCGGCAGGCCGAACGGCATGCGAACATAACTGTGAGGTGGACCCTCGCAACGTCCCACGCGCGAAAGCCAGAAGCGCTCCCGAGATGCGGCCCTGTTGAGCCCTGGGATGTCGATGCAGACGCGCAGCCCGCATTCCTCACCTGGATGGGGAGCTGCGCCAGGTGGGCAGCGGTCGCCGCGCATGGCCCTTGCATCCTGGAGCTCCTGAGTGGTCTTGGCGACGAACTCCTGAGCGCCAGGCGCTCCTTGCCCGGGGTCCCCCTGAGGAAGACGTGGTGCAAAGCATGCCTCCGCGTGGTGCCTGAGCGCCTCCCTCTTGATGTTGGCTAGGTCTAAGGCCCTCCAGAAGAGAGCCCCCGAGCCTTGCCCGAGGAGGGCGCCGGGCGGGCCTTCCTATGCGAAGGAGGGAGGCGCCCCCGGCGCGGGCGCTGATCCTGATGTGGCACCGCTCCCCTGAGGCCCTGTACGGAGTAGCTGCTTCTTCTTCTTCTTGGGGATGGCCTCAGGAGGGTACAGTGCACCATCGTTGTCGGGGTCTTCGATTGATGCGGCTTGGAAGGCGCGCTCAAGGGAGCACACCGCATCTCTTTCTTCGCAGGGGACCGTGATGATCTCGCCGCTTCCTGGCATCTTGAGGACATTATAGCCGTGGAGAGCTACCGCCATGAACTTGGCTAGGGCCGGATACCCGAGGATGGCATTGTATGGCAGACGGATGTGAGCAACGTCAAAGTCGATTAGCTCAGTGCATTAGTTGTCGCGCTGTCCGAAGGTGACAGGGAGGCGGACCTGCCCTATCGGGCTGGTGGAGCCGTCAGTCACTCCTGAGAAGGGCTTGGTGGGCTGAAGCTGATCGTATGGCACTTGGAGGCTGTCGAATGTCTCGACGGACAGGACGTTAAGCCCTGCACCGCCGTCAATGAGGGTCTTGGTGACTTGTACGTTGCTGATGACGGGTGAGCAGAGCATCGGGAGGGTGCCAGCAGTGGCCGCGCACTTGAGCTGGTCCGCCGAGCTGAAAGTGATGGCGCACTTGGACCACCTGAGCGGGCGCGTGGCCTCAAGCCTTGGAGGGCTGCATTCACCTCACGAGCAAACTGCTTGAAGATACGCTGAGATGCTGGGGCCTGAGCTCCGCCCAAGATGCAGGCGATAGCACGCGGTTCCTGGAAGCCCCCAGCCCCCTCGTCCTGATGGTGGTCGTCGTTCCTTCTTAGTGGTGGCGGCAGTGGAGGAAGGCCAGCGTTGCCCTGAGGGAGGTCCTCGCGAGGCTGATCCCTCCAGGCGCCCTCACGAGGCTGGTCCTGCCAGCGGTCCTCGCGAGGCCGGTCGCGCCACTCCTGGCGGGGGGCCGCGATCGTCCCAGCGTCCTCCGCCTCGTCCTCCTCCTCGGCCGTAGCCCTGGTCGTTGTGCCCGGGGCGTCGACCGAAGCGTCCATCTCGAATGGCCCTGAGCTCTTGACAGTCGTTGTTGTTGTGGTTGTGTACGTTGTGGAAGGCGCATAACGTTCGGCTGCTTTTGGACGACTCGGGATTGTCCCGGCCGTGCTTCGTATCTGGCTCTGCTGCGAGCACGGCCACTCCCTTGCGCTTCACATCCTTGGCCTTGGCTTTCTTCTCCTCCGGGTCGGTAGCTGGGAGCTCGAGGAGGGAAAGGCGCCCCTCCTCGGCTCTCGTGCACTTGGTCGCCATGTTGAACAGCTCCAGAGCCATGCATAACTCCTCATGGATGGCGAGCTCCTCCTTCATCTTGACGTCGCGGACACCATCAGAAAACGCGGAAATGATGGCCTCATCCGTCACCTTGGGGATCTTGAGACGAACGCTATTGAAGCACTGGATGTACTTCTGCAAGGTCTCTCCTAGCTGCTACTTTATGCGGCGCAGGTCACCCGCGGCCGGAGGGCGGTCGCGAGTGCCTTGGAAGTTGGCGACGAAGCGGTCGCGCATCTCATCCCAGGAGGAGATCGAGCTCGGGGGCAGGTTCAGGAGCCACGAGCGAGCACCATCCTAGAGAGCCATGGGGAACTAGTTCGCCATGACTTTCTCGTCGCCGTTGGCCGCCTCGATGCTCAGCACGTAGAGCTGCAAGAACTTCGCAGGGTCGGGAATGCCGTCGTAGTGAGGAGGCAGGTCCGGCTTGAACTTGCCCGGCCAGACGACGCTACGTATCTCCGGAGTGAAGGCGCGGCAGCCTGCTGTGGCTATCGGGGCCCTTTGCTGATGTGGAGCCTGCCCCTTATGCCCGCGCACCGCCATTGGAGGAGGCACGCGGTCTTGTCGCGGTGGTGCTGGGAGCGCGGGAGCATTCTCTTGCGGCCGGGGAACTTCTTGGCAGTTCCCTTCTTCTTGCGCGGGCGCCCGATGCGGTGGGTCACGCCAGGGGGCCGCGCGCCTTGGCACCAAAGCGCCGTCTTGGTGCGGAGGTGGTGGAGGTGCTCCGTGAGCTATGTCGCCCGCAGCTGGCGGAGGGCGAGGCAGTGAGAGGGAGGGTGCAGGGGAGCCCCCAGCAGCGCCGACGAGCTCGGCGATGCGGTCCAACCAATCCTCGTAGAGGTCGTTGACCGAGCGGTAGCGCAGGAGCTCGCGTGCCATGAGCAGCGCGGCCTGCGCGTCCGTGGGAGCGCGACGAGCGTGAGACGATGAGCTGGCTGGGGTCAGCAACGGAGTGGTGGTGCGGCCGTCCCGCCGCACAGAAGGATGCAGTGAGGATGCTTGCTGCCCGTTTCCTGCCGGACCGTTGGCGGCGGGCGACGGGGAACGACAGGGAGGCCCGCCGACAGGGGCTGTCTGAGGGACACGGGCGGCGAGGGTGGCCCGGCGCTCTGCGCGGGCTCGACACGCGTACTCCATGGATGCAGTGGAGCGATGGGACACGGATCGGTGGGAGGAAGGCTTCAGCACACCCCTCCTGGCATGCCAAATGTCGGATTTCGGGTTCCGGCAAAACCCTTGAGGTTCGAACACTAGGGTGCGCATGAAGATCTCTCCTCCCCCTAGCTCACGCCCTCACCACGATCTCAAAGCTCAGCGCGTCGAACTCACAGAACAAGAGACACAAGGTTTATACTGGTTCGGGCCACCGATGTGGTGTAATACCCTACTCCAGTCTGGTGTGGTGGATTGCCTCTCGGGCTGAGGAGAGGTGCTCTTGTGCTTGGTGAGCTTGTGTGGATGAGGATGATCTGAATGGCTCGAGATCAGTTGCCACCTACTGTGGTGGCTAGCCCTATTTATAGAGGCCCTAGTCCTCTTTCCCAAATGCTGGCGGGAAGGGATGCCACAACGGCCAAATTTGAAGGGAGACAACTAGTACAAGTTATCCTGACTAAAGGTGGTCTTCGCCTGCCAAAGGCTCTGGTGGTGACGCCGTCTTGGGCTCCACGGTGACTGAGGGAGTCCTAGACTAAGGGGTCCTCAGGCGTCCGGCCTGTTATCCATTGGCCGGACTGATGGGCTGTGAAGACATGAAGGCCGAAGACTGCACCGTGTCCGGATTGGACTCTACGTGGCGTGGAGGGCAAGCTTGGCGACCGACTATGAAGATTCCTTCTTATGTAACCGACTCCATGTAAACACTAGATCCCCCCGGTGTCTATATAAACCGGAGGGGTTAGTCCAGAAAGGATATATTCATTACCATATACACATTGGCTAGACTTCTAGGGTTTAGCCATTACGATCTCGTGGTAGATCAACTCTTGTAACACTCATATTCATCAAGATCAATCAAGCAGGAAGTAGGGTATTACCTCCTTAGAGAGGGTCCGAACCTGGGTGAACATCGTGTCCCCGTCTCCTGTTACCATCGATCCTAGACGCACAGTTCGGGACCCCCTACCCGACATCCGCCGGTTATGACACTGACATTGGTGCTTTCATTGAGAGTTCCGCTGTGCTGTCGCCAAGAGGATTGATGGCTCGCCTTGTTTTCAAGGATAATATCATCTCCAGAGGAGTCCTGGCCCCAGGCCAAACTCTCCGGCTGGGCGGATTCGTCATGACCGCCGGGTCGTCCCTTAAGCCGACGATGACCTCCCAAGTCATCGAAAATCGCCTCCGCGTCGATCCCGAATACTCCGCCCGCATGGATCCAATGGAGTTGTCGTCGTTAAACGAACTCCTGGATTGCATGGCCGCCTTGGGGGTCGCTACAGACTACGATCGGGTTGGGCTTAAACCCGACCAGAGAGAAATCAAAACTTCGCCGATCACCCATCAGATAGCGGTAGTCGAGGAGCGGAGCAACTCTTCTACTATATTGAAGATGAACTATGTTCGGATCTCCGATCTTGAAGGGCCGGATATTCTCCGGCAGAAAGGCATGTCCCGTCCCCCGAACATGGAGTCGGACAATGAGCCTAAAAAATCAGTCGATATCTCACGGCCCGAACTGCCAGGTTCGGTAGATCTTCAAACTCCGGATCCAAAATCGGGTCCGGGTTCGGATTTCACTCCACCCACCCACCCGGACATAGACGCTCTCATGAGCATCAAACAAAAGTCTCAGGAAATGGTCCACCACTTCTGGCCCAGATTCCTCCTTGTCAAAAATAAGGTAAAAGATTGCCGTGACGAAGACGTGATAGCGGCATTCCGCAACAGCTGCGCGGACGAAGGTATCCTCAATGCCATCAATCGCCGCTGCATAGTAAAGTTCGCTGACTTAGCAACTATCGTACAAAAGTACAACGCGATGGAAAGCGCATGGAAAACTCAGGTAGCTCGCTGGGAACCGTCGGTCCCAACCTAACTCATCCTACAGGTGAAAAGGACGCACCCCCGTGGCACGCCCAGCCGAACAGTCAAAAAACATAAAGCCATTATGCTGCACGGCACCGTTCTGGAAGGATGGCTCAATGGCCCATGTAAAATACACACGACGCCAGATACCGTGGCAACCCACAGCCTAAGAGCATGTTGGATACTTCGGCAGGTAGCCAAGAGCGGCGAGGACATCCTTATCAAGGACACCCCAGAACAACACCCTCCAGCAAACGACGACAATAGAGTATTGACAGTCTTCAAGACATTCGCTTCAAACAATAAGCGTAAAAGGGCACTGCGCGATCTCGCCGAAGTTTGCCAGGTCGCCGCAATTAACCCCTGGAACGACACCGCCATAACCTTTAACGCCAGTGACGAACCTAAATACAGAACAGTCCGAGCGCCAGCTGCATTAGTCCTCAGTCCCATCGTGGACGGTTTTTGACTCACAAAAGTCCTCATGGACGGCGACAGCGGACTAAACCTCATTTACGAGGACACGCTCCACAAGATGGAAATAGACAGGAGACGCATCGAGAAAAGCAGCACAACCTTTCGAGGTATCATTCCCAGCCGGGAAGCACAGTGTGCGGGAAAAATTACACTTGATGTGGTATTCGGCACGCCGGAGAATTATCGGTCCGAAGAAATAACTTTCCAGGTGGCCCCTTTCAAAAGTGGATACCACGCCCTATTAGGGCGAGAGGCCTTCATGCGCTTTCAAGCCATACCTCATTATGGGTATATGAAGCTAAAAATGCCTGGGCCTAATGGAATAATCACCCTCATCAGCGATCCAGATATAGTACTCCGCGCCGAGAATAAAACCGCATCCTTGGCCCTCGAGGCATTGTCTGAGGCCCTTGCGGCTGAAGAACTAACCGCACTACTCTCCACTATGGATAGAGATGATGTCATCCTGGACAAACGACCCAAATCTACTTCCTTCAAGCCAGCAGAAGAAACGGTCAAATTTCAGGTCCATCCAACAGACCCGAAGAAGACAGCTTCCATCGGAGCGCAACTCAGCCCCATAGTAGACGCTGCACTACGAGACTTCTTGCGCGAAAACTGGGATATATTCGCCTGGCACCCCTCAGATATGCCAGGAATCCCGTCTGAGTTGGCCGAACACAGCCTCAACATACTAAAGGGATATAAACCGGTCAAGCAAACACTATGGCGGTTTTCCGAACCCAAACGACAAGCTATGGGTGAGGAGCTAGCCAAACTCATAGAGGCCGGATTCATCAAAGATATTAAACATCCGGACTGGCTGGCAAACTTGGTAATGGTACCAAAGAAGGATAAATCCTGGCGCCTATGCGTCGACTTCAAAGACCTTAACAAGGCTTGCCCTAAGGATTCCTTCCCTCTTCCACGCATTGATCAAATCATTGACGCTACCACAGGACACGACTCGCTGTGCTTCCTTGATGCATATTCCGGATAACATGAAATCAAAATGAAGGAGTCCGATCAAGCCGCAACAACATTCATTACGCCATACAGGCCATTTTGCTTCAACACCATGCCCTTCGGGCTCAAGAACGCCGGCGCCACCTACCAGCGCATGATCCAAACATGCCTCGAGAAACAGATCGGCAAAATAGTGGAGGCCTACGTAGACGATGTCGTCATCAAAACTAGACACATTGAAACACTAATAGACGACTTGCGTCTCACATTCGACAACCTCCGCACATACGAGATCAAGCTTAACACAGAAAAGTGCGTCTTCGGCGTCCCCGTCGGTAAACTACTAGGCTTCATCGTTTCCAACAAAGGAATTGAAGCAAATCCAGCTAAAATCCGAGCTCTGTCATAGTTGGCCACGCCAACCGAACTCAAACAGGTCCAAAAGCTCGCCGGGTGCATGGCAGCTTTAAGCCGCTTTATCTCCAGGTTGGGGGAAAAGGCACTGCCCCTTTATCGCCTTCTGCGGCGCACCGGTAACTTCAAATGGACAAACGCAGCGACAGCCGGACTGGAGGAAATAAAAGCCCTTTTGGCAAGCAACCCAATCCTGGCCACGCCAAACGTCGGCGAACCAATGCTCCTATATATATCGGCAACACACCAGGTGGTGAGCGCCGTACTCATCGTCGAACGAGACCAGGACAGACACAAATTTCTGCTCCAGAAGCCGGTATACTACGTATCCACCGTCCTCATACCATGCAAATCTCGGTACCCTCACTATCAGAAGATAGCATATGCAGTCTTCATGGCATCTCAAAAATTGCGACACTACTTTCAGGAGTGTTCGATCGCGGTGGCTTCAGAAGTGCCCCTCAATGATATAATCAACAACCGGGATGCAATGGGCCGGATTGCCAAATGGGCCATTGAGCTCCTGCCATTCGACATCACGTACAAACCACGACGAGCCATCAAATCCCAGGTACTAGCTGACTTCGTCGCCGAATGGACAGAGGCCGAACTCCCTAAAGAGTATGACGCATATTCCAACTGGGTCATGCATTTTGACGGCTCCAAAATGTTGGCAGGGCTAGGGGAGGCGTCGTATTAACGTCCCCCATAGGAGATATCGTCCAGTACGTACTCCAAATATTATACACAGACTCCAACAACGCAGCCGAATACGAGGCCTTGCTACATGGCCTTCGGATGGCCGTATCAATGGGCATACAATGCCTGGAGGTGCGCGGGGACTCAAACCTCGCAATATCCCAAATTAATGGAGACTTTGATGCCAAAGATCCAAAGATGGCAGCTTATTGCAATGCCGTCTTGAAAATGTCAGCTCGGTTCGAGGGGCTCGAATTTCATCACGTTGCCCACGAAAGTAATCAGGCGGCAGACGTCCTTGCTCGCATTGGCGCTAAGCGCGACCCCGTCCCACCTAACATCTTCCTCAAAAGGCTCTTCAAGCCATCCGTGGTGTGGCAAGGGGGAGATAGCAACGATGGTCCTGCTCCGAACACAAACACAGATAGCGAACACGCCGATATCATCGGAGGCCCAGCCACCGAAATAACACCATCGGCTCACCTCATCATGGCAGTAATTGCCCCGTGGACCGAACCATTCTTGGCCTACTTTAATAGGAAGGAGCTCCCAGAAGATCAGAACGAGGCTCGCCGCATAGTCCGGCGTTCGAAGGCCTATAAAGTTCCTGAGGGAGAGCTCTACAAGAAAAGTACTACCGGAGTCCTTCAAAGGTGTATCTCCGAGGAGGAAGGGCGGCAACTCTTGGCATAAATTCACGCTGGTCTCGGTGGGCACCACGCCGCAGCCAGGGCACTTGTCAGCAAGGCCTTCCGGACAGGATTCTATTGGCCTACGGCCCGGGCAGACTCACAGGACCTCGTCCAGTGCTGTGTTGGATGCCAACTCTTCGCCAACCAAAGCCATATGCCCCCAACCGCCCTACAAACAATCCCCATTACATGGCCCTTTGTGATCTGGGGCTTGGACATGGTTGGACCCCTTAAAGGGGGAAGCCAAAAGAAAAATATCTGCTGGTCATGGTGGACAAATTCACCAAGTGGATAGAGGCTAGACCAGTTAAAACGGCCGAGTCCGGACCGGTGATCGCATTTATATCCAATGTGGTGCACCGTTATGGTGTACCGCACAGCATCATCACTGATAACGGTTCCAATTTCACAGCTGATGAGGTGAAAACCTGGTGTGCTAATCTGGGCATTAAGCTCGATTACGCCTATGTCTACCACCTGCAAACAAACGGTCAAGTCGAGCGAGCTAATGGTCTTATTATGAGCGGCATCAAACCCATGCTAGTGCGGTCTTTGAAAGAATCAGACAAACACTGAGTCGAGGAGCTTGACTCCGTACTGTGGGGGCTGCGGACCAGGCCCAACCGTACTACCAGATACACACCTTTCTTCATGGTGTACGGTGTAGAGGCTGTATTGCCCTGTGATATTATACATGACTCACCTCGAGTGCGTATGTACGAAGAGAAAGAGGCTGAGTTGGATTGGCATGAGAGCCTAGACGCCCTGGAGGGGGAGCGCGAATTCGACAAAGCCCGTTCAGCATTTTATCAGCAGCAGGCTCGAAGATATCAAAGCAGAGAAGTACGGGCCAAGACTTACAATGTTGGCGAACTCGTTCTACGCTTGCCGGAGAGGAAAAAGGACAAACTCAAGCCCAAATGGGAGGGTCCCTTCATAATTGACGAAGTTCTTACCGGAGGAGCGTACCGTCTTTGTGACGCATCAGACAATCACCTAGAGCCGAACCCCTGGAACGCGGCTAGACTTTGAAGGTTCTATGCCTAGCGCCGAACTCTTTGTTAGTCTCCTTCTCCCCTATAGTTTCCATTACTTTTTCTCCCTTTCACACAATTCCTTTTTTTCGCTTTAAAGCTCTCATTCGGCTTGACCGAACACTGCTGACGTACACATTTTTACATATGTACGCCCATCATACCTGGGGGCTTCTTTAACAGAAGCTTGTTAATACTATTTTCCGAGCATCAAGCTCACCATACATAAGTGTTCTTCCCATATGTCTTTTCTTCACCATTATATGCATCGATATGACTTAAGTTTTGGCCAAGCTGGGTTGCCTGGCTCTTGTGTTTACCCCTACGTTCCCGATTGTTCGGCTAGGTGGTAAAGGGAGCACCTCTGCGATTGTTACTGCCGGGTTATCCGGATGTGTACCTCAGACTGGGTGAAGCCTAAAGCTAGCGTTCTTAAGGGAATATTCGGTCGGTGGATGAAAAATACTCTTTGCACTCACTCCATTGTGAACCCCCAGAAGCTATACACACTGTGATTTTTACATGACAATTCGGACATGTCTACTAATGCATGCACACCCAGGGAAAGGAACCCTTAACGGAACTATTCTCCCTGGAAGATGTTTCTTACAGTCTCAATGTAATATAACATAACTAGCCGGATACAACTTGTCTGTTCAAGCAACTATGACCCCTACAACTAGTTTTCCAAGCATACCCCGGTCTATTCGGCCGCGAGGGTATTCGAAAACACTCCGCACCATCAAGTCTGGAGGCTGAAGCGACAAGGTCTGCCATGACAAATGCTATACAATTCAGCTAGAATTACATAGGGTAAGGAAAGTACATAGTCACTGGGACTTAAACACTTCCTTCTCTATACCGTCCAACAGGCGGTCTAACTTACAATCATGTTGGGAATATTTGGAGGCCACCTCTACTTGGTCATACACTAAACTAATGGGAATTTCTTCCCCATTCGACCCTAGCGGTCCGACCCGAGCCATGTGATTAGGATCAAGCTTGGTATACCGAGTTTTCACCATGGCCCAAGCTTCTTGCGCACCCTCTCGACAGGCCGATATCTTCCATAATCGGATACGCCGCCGCGCTCCTTTGAACAACTCTACAATCTCCTCCATACTTCCTGGAGGGGAGGCGAATGGCCATAAGGCCTTGGCAACACTCCGCATGGCTAGCCGAGCATGCTCGTGCACCTGCGACAGTCTTTGCAGCAGATCACCAGCTAATCCGGACACCTCCTCTTTAGGACGGCCCGTCAATATACCTGCAATCCTAATTATATCAGTTCTATCTATCTCCGAACTACTTTAACAATAGTTCGGACACATACTGAATATGCCGCCCCGCAGCTTCTTGTTCTCCTTCACGGAATCGGATAGCTGGGCCCGCACATCCTTCAACTCTTCGCCTAGCTGGGTTTTGCAATCCTGGAGCTGGTTTTTCTCAACAATGGCCTGCTTCAGCACACGTTCGACCACAACATGTAGCCTCTTGGCTTCTTGTTCATTCGCTTGTGCAACTTCCAGCGCCTCTTTGAGTTCCTCTGACAATCATGTCATGGTATAGGCAGGACAGTTAGCATTAATGGCACATGATTATATTTTCTTGATGGAGGGGAAATTACCAGGCGACGCCTTTTTGGACTTTTCCAGTTCGGCGGTAGCAGCATTTAGCTGCGCCCGACATTGTTCCAGCTCTTGGGTCAGCAGGTTGTTCTTCTCTGTAAGAACCTGGTCATACAATGGTCCTTAAATCAGTTGTACCAACTGCTTTCAGTCCCGGGGGCTACGGGTATATGGCTATCCTTTTTTGACAAAGGAAACTTACCTGCACATCTGTCAGATATTGCCTCAGGGCTTTTCTAAGCCCGTCTCGAGCAGCTCGGATGTATGCGTCGCCCGAGCTAAAGGCATTAAATGCCTCGTCCGAGAACTTCGGGTCTCGTAAAACAGCTCTACAGCGTCGATGATTCATGGCGCTCTCTACTTCCGAGTTGGTAACAGACATATTGCCCGAACCCTCGGCCGAAGGGCAGTCCGGCTTTGTTCCTACATCGGCTCCCATCTCCCCGACTGGATCTAAATCTTGGTTGTTGGGAGCGCGGCCGGCCGGACCCCCGGACACAGTTCGGCGAACCTTTTTCCTGTAACCAAACAGGCGCATAGGTCACAGTTGGACACGGCCACTGAAAAATATATTTACCCGTACCTCCTCGACGAGGGCCCGGCGGTGCCTTCACTGGCCCTCTTCTTCGCAGGCCTGCCCTGCGCAGGAACCGATTTCCTCGGTATCGTCAAACGCCTCCCCTATAGAACGCGCGACAATGCAGTGGGTGAGGCAGAGTACGAGCACCCTTTCAAAGGAGATGTCTCTTGATTACTTACCTGTGAAGTGGGAAGAAGACCGGGGTAGTCGGCGATGATGGCCACTTCTATGCCATCGTAGCTCGTCTGGTAAGACACCCCCTCCGCGAGCACCACAAATATATCCGGATCCTCTTCAAACCCGGGATCAAGCTCCCGGTTGTGGTCCTCCGGCTGTGGGACGGGACTATAAAATCCCTCGGTGACCTTTCGCCAGTGCTGTTATAAGCAAACAAACTAGAAATTTATCAAAGGCAATTCGGAGATGGAAGGAGTAAAAACAGAGGGGTCGGGCCTTACCCAACTGGGAGGGTTATACATAGAGTACCCGTCTCTCAGTTTGATGCGAAGAAATTCCTTTTCCTCCCCTTTGAACAGTTCGGCTAATATCTTAGCCAAAGCGGCAGGGGTATCCGGACCTTTCCGGCCGCAGCGAGAGGCGTCGTCCTCCCCATTGTAGTGCCACATTGGAAGCCCTCTGTATTGGAGCGGCTGAACCCCTCGCGCTATGGAGATTTCCATAACCTCGATCACTGTGAGTCTGGACTAAGTGAGTTCTTTTATCTTGCTCATCAGCTGACGAACCTCTGCACCATCTTCCTCTTCAAGACTCCGGGGACGCCAACTGTGGCGTTTCTTCAGCGGGACGCCTGCAAATTCAGGAAGACCCTTTCGAACCAGGTCGGGAAGCGCGACGTCCTCTATATAAAACCATTCGGAGGGCCATTCATTAGGTGCCTTCCTTGGTGTGCCGGATGGATATCCGGTATCGGCGACGCACCATACTTCGGCTCCGCCCACTTCAAATATTGACCCTTCGTGATTGCGCGGGACGAGATAGAACAATTTTCTCCACAGTTCAAAGTGGGCTTCAACACCCAGAAATAACTCGCATAGAGCGACGTATCCTGCGATGTGCAGGACAGAGGCGGGATTGAGGTTGTGCAGCTGGAGGCCATAATATTCCAGAAGCCCTCGGAGGAATGGATGGACTAGAAATCCGACGCCTCTTAGCAGATAGGGGACGAAGCACACTCGCTCCCCCGGAGGGATTGGGGAAGTCCTCCGCCTGAGTCACGCCATTGAAGGAGGCCGACCCTGCTCGAACAGGGACCAGATCCGCGGGAGGAAGAAATCCCTGCGTTTGCAACTTTGCTAGTTGACTATGAGTCACAGAGCACTTCTCCCACTTGTTTCTCTTAGGAATGGAGCGGGAGGAGGAGCTGGGAATGCTAGCCATGATAGAATGGTTTCTCCTGGCAGTCTCTGGGGCTTTTCTCGGCGCAGTGTAGCCTGGATCTAGGATCCAATGTCTTTAAATAGGCGCTCTGCCTTGCATGGACGGAGTGTAATTCACAAAAATACCATGACGCCCCGCATTCGCTCGACACATGGAAGATGAAGTTATTAGCGCACAGAAGCCGTGGGGAGTGATATTGGATCAATGGCCAAATATACTACTTGGAGAAGGAACCTGCCTTGCAAGGCCGAAGACGATATGAGTGCCGAGCACCTCGCTATTGAAGACTGGTTCGGGGGATAATGAGGGAGTCCTGGACTAAGGGGTCCTCAGGCGTCCGGCCTGTTATCCATGGGTCGGGCTGATGGGCTGTGAAGACATGAAGGCCGAAGACTGCACCGTGTCTGGATTGGACTCTACTTGGCGTGGAGGGCAAGCTTGGCGACCGACTATGAAGATTCCTTCTTATGTAACCGACTCCATGTAAACCCTAGATCCCCCGGTGTCTATATAAACTGGAGGGGTTAGTCCGGAAAGGATATATTCATTACCATATACACATAGGCTAGACTTCTAGGGTTTAGCCATTACGATCTCGTGGTAGATCAACTCTTGTAACACCCATATTCATCAAGATCAATCAAGCTGGAAGTAGGGTATTACCTCCATAGAGAGGGCCCGAACCTGGGTAAACATCGTGTCCCCCGTCTCCTGTTACCATCGATCCTAGACGCACAGTTCGGGACCCCCTACCCGAGATCCACCGGTTTTGACACCGAGAGTGACCTCCGTCCTGCTGTCCTGCTGGTCTTGGTCTCGTTGCACTGATATGGAAACCACTGCCTGATACCTCGGGACTCCTCGCCTGGGCTTGCCTCTTTAGCACCAAAGAGGAAACGAGGACAGTGTGCACGCTAGCACCCGCCTGGCCTTGGTCGTCATGGCTTACGTCACCGGAACCTCGCGAGGTGCCCCTTGCCTTGATCTCTCCACCCCTCACGAGCCAGCCTGGTGAGGCCTCCCTCGAGGAGGTCTTGCGTCGTCCGCCTCGCGAGGCTTGGCCCCTCGCGAGGTTCTGAGTGTTTGCTGGTGAAGATAGGCCGTACAGGGCCGCTGGTGGAGCCACGCCGTGGGTCGCAGGCAGGCAAGTCTGGGGACCCCCGTTCCCAGGACGCCGACAAATAGCATGGAACAATCAAAAATTATAGATACGTTGGAGACGTATCAAGCATCCCCAAGCTTAATTCATGCTCGTCCTCGAGTAGGCAAATGATAAAAACAGAATTTTTGATGCGGGTTGCTACCTAACATATTTATCAATGCAGTCTCTTTTATTTGGCATGAATTTTCAGATCCGTATGATTCAAAACAAAAGTTCATTGACACAAAAACAATAATACTTCAAGCATACTAGAAAGCAAATCATTAAGCTTAAAAAATAACATGGCTAAAGAAAGTTATCCCTACAAAATCATATAGTCTTGTCCACCCCGATGTCAGCCAAGCAAAGTATAAATCATGCCCACGCCGGTGTCAGCCAAGCAATTGTTTCATACTTTTTAATGCGCTTCAGCCATTTCAACTCTTCACGCAATACATGAGCGCGAGTCATGGACATGGCACTATGGGTGGAGTAGAAGGTGGCAGTAGACAAAATAAGGGAGAAAGTCTCACATCAACTAGGCAAATCAATGGACTATGGAGATGTCCATCAATTGATATCAATGTTAGTGAGTAGGGATTGCCATGTAATGGATGCACTAGAGCTATAAGTGTATGAAAGCTCAAAAGAAAACTACTGGGTGTGCATCAACTTGCTTACTCATGAAGACCTAGGGCATTTGAGGAAGCCCATCGTTGGAATATACAAGCCAAGTTCTATAACGAAAAATTCCCACTAGTAATATATGAAAGTGACAAAATAGGAGACTCTCTATCATGAAGAACATGGTGCTACTTTGAAGCACAAGTGTGGAAAAGGATAGTAACATTGTCCCTTCTCTCTTATTCTCTCCTTTTTTTTGGTGGGCTTCTTTGGCCTCTTTTTTTATCTGGGCTTCTTTGTCCTCTTTTATTTTGATAACCTCACATGGGACAATGTTCTAATAATGATGATCATCACACTTTTATTTACTTACAACTCAAAATTACAACTCGGTCCTAGAACAAAGGTATGATTCTATATGAATGCCTCCGGCGGTGTACTGATGACCCACAAGTATAGGGGATCAATTGTAGCTCTTTTTGATAAGTAAGAGTGTCGAACCCAACGAGGAGTAGAAGGAAATGACAAGTGGTTTTCAGCAAGGTGATGGCTGCAAGTGCTGAAATTGTAAGTAACAGAGTAGTTTGATAGCAAGATAATTTGTAACGAGCAAGTAACGATGACAGTAGCAAAAGTGCAGCAAGGTGGCCCAATCCTTTTGAGGCAAAGTACAGGCCAAAACGGTCTCTTATGATAAGAAAATTATTCTTGAGGGTACACGGGAATTTCATCTAGTCACTTTCACCATGTTGGTTCGATTCGTGTTCGCTACTTTGATAATTTGATATTGTCCGATTTCGGGTTCCGCGGACTCTTGAGAGGTTTGAACTCTGGGGTGCGTGCGAAGAACTCAACCTCCCTAGTCTGCCTACTCGCTTGTCTCACGGCCTAGCTCGATGAACAGGAAGGAAACGAGACACATCAGTTTACCCAGGTTCGGGCCACCTTGCGGTGTAAAACCCTACTCCTGATTTGTGGTGGATTGGCCTTGAGGGGCTGGGGATGAACTAGTACAGTGGAAGAACAACCTTAGGAGGAGGAGTGTTCTTGGGCTCGAATGAGCCGGTGAGTGATAACCCACAAGTATAGGGGATCGTTTGTAGCCTTCTTCGATAAATAAGAGTGTCGAACCCAATGAGGAGCTAAAGGCAGAACAAACATTCCCTCAAGTTCTATCAACCACCGATACAACTCTACGCACACTTGACGTTTGCTTTACCTAAAATATGTATGAAACTATTTTCCAAGAAAAAAACTATCAATAGTACAGCGAGCTGCTAAACAAATGGTTTTTAACCCCTTCCTGTGACGGCCTTTGGAACCGTCTCCAAGTGAGTGTGGGTGCTAGGGGGTCCTTCCCACACGACCCAGAAACCGTCGGGGATATGCCCTCCTGGCACACACGCTCGGCAAAATGAGGTCGTGTGCGACCGGCGAGCACTCAAATACAGAAATACGGAAAGTAGTGCTAAAAAAATACAATTATACAGGCGAAATCATTTCTGGTCGTAAGTACATCCCACACAGTCAGCCAGCGCTAAACGTTTCCGTTCGTATATACATCCCACATAGTCACTCCAAGGAAAACGTTTCTGTTCCCAAGTACATCACACACAATTTTCCCGGTTAAATCATTTGTGATAGCGTTTCCATTGCACACGGTATTAACAATTTTATCGTTTGCGTTATTGAATTCATCACACAAGGTGCCTAGAAGAAACTGTGTGTCAAGGGCTGTCCATCACAGACAGTTTTTATGTGGTAAACATTTGCGCTAGGTGGCCTAACGGAAACAGTTTTCAAGAGGATGTCATCTGTGATTGTCCTTTAATCTAACACGGTTTATTCCTAGAAACTGTGTGCGTTATTGAATGCATCGCACACGGTGTTTTCTCAATAACCGTTTGCAATAGAAAACCCAATTAGCAGGCTAATAATCTGATTATTTATAATCCATTTATTAATCTAATTGACGTTTCATATTAAGCACACAATATATTTCATTTTCATAACTGAAATACATCAGAGTACAACATCATATAGCTTCAACACTCAGCTACCCCATTACACAACTACACCAGGATCAAGTTTCACATGCAACATCTATAACCTTTCGAAATTAGCATCATAGACTGTACATATACAGATGTATCTCATCTGGAAAACTGCTGAAGCAGAAGGCGAATATTGAGCCTTCATTGATGTTGAAGGTCTTTGTAACTTTAGACCAGTGCCTGTGGATGATTGACCGTCCATCCTTCGTCCTCTTCAGGAACACTGCAATATTGAACCGTGGGTGTTGTATGAATACCTACCTCGCCTCCTGACCATATAGGTGGTTTGAGAGGTAATCATCAGTGAACTGCTTTGGAAAGGCCTGAAAACAAGGATGTGCATAAATATCTTCTCTATATTGGAAATGGGGCAAAGGAATAAAAAGGCAAGGTATAATAGTTATTACCATCCTGTAGTGAACTGATGTCTTCTTCATTGTGCAGACAAAGATCTTGTTGTTTTTTGTCGCTAATTTCTTTATCCTAACAATCTTTCTGAGTTTCTTGACTTGTCTGATATTCATGGACAACTCATTTCCACATATGCAAAAAGGGTCGAACAGTGGGTCAAAACCTCTGACAGCAGGACCTACATGTGCAAGACCAAATTATTGAAAACCTAAATATTAGAATGGTTCCGGCAATTGCACAATAATGTGCTATTAGACAACGGACCATGCACGTGCTAACCTCGATTGTAAACCTCAGTGCTTCCCATTGTTTCCCTGCAACACATATAAGGTAGTTAGTCATCAGGTTAAGTAAGGGTTCACATGCTATCAGTAAAATATGTTGATGAAAAATAAGCACATTGCAAATTCATCAGATTAATTCAAGCCACATGGAAAACACATTTATCCAAACCAAGCATGATTAAGAACTAGGAAATATAGCACGTGTATATGTTTCTCATGTATTAAGTGTAGCCAAATTCGATTTATTCCTCACATGCACAACAATACAAAATTCTACCCACGACAATTGGACATCGCAATGTAGAATTGAACCAAGCAGTTAGCTAAACACCAGAACAAATGAACCAAACATTAACTGGGCACCACATTGCACAATATAACATACTCCTAATAGAAGATCAGACAGTTAACCAAACCAAGCATGCTTAACAACTGAAGGAAATATGCCCTAGAGGCAATAATAAAGTATTATATATTTCCTTATATCATGATAAATGTTTATTATTCATGCTAGAATTGTATTAACCGGAAACATAATGCATGTGTGAATACATAGACAAACAGAGTGTCACTAGTATGCCTCTACTTGACTAGCTCGTTAATCAAACATGGTTATGTTTCCTAGCCATAGACATGAGTTGTCAGTTGATTAACGGGATCACCTCATTAGGAGAATGACGTGATTGACTTGACCCATTCCGTTTGCTTAGCACTCGATCGTTTAGTATGTTGCTATTGCTTTCTTCATGACTTATACATGTTCCTATAACTATGTGATTATGCAACTCCCGTTTACCGGAGGAACACTTTGTGTGCTACCAAACGTCACAACGTAAATGGGTGATTATAAAGGTGCTCTACAGGTGTCTCCAAAGGTACTTGTTGGGTTGGCGTATTTCGAGATTAGGATTTGTCACTCCGATTGTCGGAGAGGTATCTCTGGGCCCACTCGGTAATGCACATCACTATAAGCCTTGTAAGCATTGTGACTAATGAGTTAGTTGCGGGATGATGTGTTACGGAACGAGTAAAGAGACTTGCCGGTAACGAGATTGAACTAGGTATCGAGATACCGACGATCGAATCTCGGGCAAGAAACATACCTATGACAAAGGGAACAACGTATGTTGTTATGCAGTCTGACCGATAAAGATCTTCGTAGAATATGTGGGAGCCAATATGGGCATCCAGGTCCCGCTATTGGTTATTGACCGGAGAGGTGTCTCGGTCATGTCTACATAGTTCTCGAACCCGAAGGGTCTGCAAGCTTAATGTTACGATGACAGTTTTATTGAGTTTTGATGTACCGAAGGAGTTCGGAGTCCCGGATGAGATCGGGGACATGACGAGGAGTCTCGAAATGGCCGAGACGTAAAGATCGAAATATTGGACGACTATATTCGGAATTTGGAAAGGTTCCGAGTGATTCGGGTATTTTTCGGAGTACCGAAGAGTTACGGGAATTCGTATTGGGCCTTAATGGGCCATACGGGAAAGGAGGGAAAGACCTCAAAGGGTGGCCGCACCCCTCCCCATGGGCTAGTCCGAATTGGACTAGGGAGGGGGGCGCCCCCTTCCTTCTTTCTCCTTCCCCCTTCCCTTCTCCTACTCCCACAAGGAAAGGAGGAGTCCTACTCCCGGTGGGAGTAGGACTCCCCCCTTTGGCGCGCCTCTCCCTTTGGCCGGCTGCCTCCCCTTGCTCCTTTATATACGGGGGCAGGGGGGCACCGCAGAGACACAACAATTGATCCTTGAGATCTCTTAGCCGTGTGCGGTGCCCCCCTCCACCATATTACACCTTGATAATACCGTTGCGGAGCTTAGGCGAAGCCCTGCATCGGTGGAACATCATCATCATCACCACGCCGTCGTGCTGACGAAACTCTCCCTCAACACTCGGCTGGATCGGAGTTCGAGGGACGTCATCGAGCTGAACGTGTGTAGAACTCGGAGGTGCCGTGCGTTCGGTACTTGATCGGTCGGATCGTGAAGACGTACGACTACATCAACCGCGTTGTGATAACGCTTCCGCTGTCGGTCTACGAGGGTACGTGGACAACACTCTCCCCTCTCGTTGCTATGTTGCGTGTGCGTAGGAATTTTTTTGAAATTACTACGTTCCCCAACAGTGGCATCCGAGCCTGGTTTTATGCGTTGATGCTATGCACGAGTAGAACACAAGTGAGTTGTGGGCGATATAAGTCATACTGCTTACCAGCATGTCATACTTTGGTTCAGCGGTATTGTGAGATGAAGCGGCCCGGACCGACATTACGCGTACGCTTACGCGAGACTGGTTTCACCGTTCGGAGCAATCGTTGCTTAAAGGTGACTGGCGGGTGTCTGTCTCTCTCACTTTAGTTGAACCGAGTGTGGCTACGCCCGGTCCTTGCGAAGGTTAAAACAGCACCAACTTGACAAACTATCGTTGTGGTTTTGATGCGTAGGTAAGAACGGTTCTTGCTAAGCCCGTAGCAGCCACGTAAAACTTGCAACAACAAAGTAGAGGACGTCTAACTTGTTTTTGCAGGGCATGTTGTGATGTGATATGGTCAAGACATGATGTGATATAATTTGTTGTATGAGATGATCATGTTTTGTAACCGAGTTATCGGCAACTGGCAGGAGCCATATGGTTGTCGCTTTATTGTATGAGATGCAATCACCATGTAATAGTTTTACTTTATCACTAAGCGGTAGCGATAGTCGTAAAAGCAATTATTTGGCGAGACGACAACAATACTACGATGGAGATCAAGGTGTCGCGCCGGTGACGATGGTGATCATGACGGTGCTTCGGAGATGGAGATCACGAACACGGTGCTTCGGAGATGGAGATCACGAACACGGTACTTCGGAGATGGAGATCACGAACACGGTGCTTCGGAGATGGAGATCACGAACACGGTACTTCGGAGATGGAGATCACGAACACGGTGCTTCGGAGATGGAGATCACAAGCACAAGATGATGATGGCCATATCATATCACTTATATTGATTGCATGTGATGTTAATCCTTTATGCATCTTATCTTGCTTTGATTGACGGTAGCATTATAAGATGATCTCTCACTAAAATTTCAAGATAAAAGTGTTCTCCCTGAGTATGCACCGTTGCGAAAGTTCTGCGTGCTGAGACACCACGTGATGATCGGGTGTGATAGGCTCTACGTTCAAATACAACGGGTGCAAAACAGTTGCACACGCGGAATACTCAGGTTAAACTTGACGAGCCTAGCATATATACAGATATGGCCTCGGAACACGGAGACCGAAAGGTCGAGCGTGAATCATATAGTAGATATGATCAACATAGTGATGTTCACCATTGAAACTACTCCATCTCACGTGATGATCGGACATGGTTTAGTTGATATGGATCACGTGCTCACTTAGTGGATTAGGGGGATGTCTATGTAAGTGGGAGTTCTTAAGTAATATGATTAATTGAACTTAAATTTATCATGAACTTAGTCTTGACAGTATTTTGCAAGTTATGTTGTAGATCAATAGCTCGCGTTGTTGCTTCCCTGTGTTTATTTTTGATATGATTCCTAGAGAAAATTATGTTGAAAGATGTTAGTAGCAAAGATGCGGATTGGATCCGTGATCTGAGGATTATCCTCATTGCTGCACAGAAAAATTATGTCCTTGATGCACCGCTAGGTGATAGACCTATTGCAGGAGCAGATGCACACGTTATGAACGTTTGGCTAGCTCAATATGATGACTACTTGATAGTTTAGTGCACCATGCTTAACGGCTTAGAATCGGGACTTCAAAGACGTTTCGAACGTCATGGACCATATAAGATGTTCCAGGAGTTGAAGTTAATATTTCAAGCAAATACCCGAGTTGAGAGATATGAAGTCTCCAACAAGTTCTATAGCTAAAAGATGGAGGAGAATCGCTCAACTAGTGAGCATGTGCTCAGATTGTCTGGGTACTACAATCGCTTGAATCAAGTGGGAGTTTATCTTCCAGATAAAATAGTGATTGACAGAATTCTCTAGTCACCATCACCAAGTTAGTAGAACTTCATGATGAACTATAGTATGCAAGGGATGACGAAAGTAATTCCCGAGCTCTTCGTGATGCTGAAATCGACGAAGGTAGAAATCAAGAAAAACATCAAGTGTTGATGGTTGACAAGACCACTAGTTTCAAGAAAAGGGCAAAGGGATAGAAGGGGAACTTCAAAAGAACGGCAAGCAAGTTGCTACTCAAGTGAAGAAGCCCAAGTCTGTACCTAAGCCTAAGACTAAGTGCTTCTACTGCAAAGGGACTGGTCACTGGAAGCGGAACTGCCCCAAGTATTTGGTGGATAAGAAGGATGGCAAAGTGAACAAAGGTATATTGGATATACATGTTATTGATGTGTACTTACTAGTGTTTATAGCAACCCCTCGGTATTTGATACTGGTTCAGTTGCTAAGAGTAGTAACTCGAAACGGGAGTTGCAGAATAAACAGAGACTAGTAAAAAGGCGAGGTGACGATGTGTGTTGGAAGTAGTTCCAAGATTGATATGATCATCATCGCACACTCCTTGTACTTTCGGGATTAATGTTGAAACTAAATAAGTGTTATTTGGTGTTTGCGTTGAGCATGAATATGATTTGATCATGGTTATTGCAATACGGTTATTCATTGAAGGTAGAGAACAATTGTTGTTCTGTTTACATGAATAAAAACCTTCTATGGTCATACACACCAACGAAAATGGTTTGTTGGATCTCGATCGTAGTGATACACATATTCATAATATTGAAGCCAAAAGATGCAAAGTTAATAATGATAGTGCAACTTATTTGTGGCACTGCCATTTAGGTCATATTGGTGTAAAGCGCATGAAGAAACTCCATACTGATGGGATTTTGGAATCACTTGATTATGAATCACTTGATGCTTGCGAACCGTGCCTCATGGGCAAGATGACTGAAACGCCGTTCTCCGGAACTATGGAGAGAGCAACAGATTTGTTGGAAATCATACATACAGATGTATGTGGTCCGATGAATATTGAGGCTCGTAGCAGGTATCATTATTTTCTGATCTTCACAGATGATTTGAGCAGATATGGGTATATCTACATAATGAAACAGAAGTCTGAAACATTTGAAAAGTTCATATAATTTCAGAGTGAAGCGAAAATCATCGTAACAAGAAAATAAAGTTTCTACGATTTGATCGTGGAGAAGAGTATTTTAGTTATGAGTTTGGCCTTCAGTTAAAACAATGTGAAATAGTTTCACTACTCACGCCACCTGGAACACCACAGCATAATGGTGTGTCCGAACATCATAACTGTAATTTATTGGATACAGTGCAATCTATGATGTCTCTTACCAATTTACCACTATCGTTTTGGGGTTATGCATTAGAGACAGCTACATTCACGTTAAATAAGGCACCATCAAAATCTGTTGAGACGACGCCTTATGAACTGTGGTTTGGCAAGAAACCAAAGTTGTCGTTTCTTAAAGTTTGGGGTTGCGATGCTTATGTGAAAAAGTTTCATCCTGATAAGCTCAAACCCAAATCGGAGGAATGTGTCTTCATAGGATACCCAAAGGAGACAGTTGGGTACACCTTCTATCACAGATCCGAAGGCAAGACATTCGTTGCTTAGTATGGATCCTTTCTAGAGAAGGAGTTTCTCTCGAAAGAAGTGAGTGGGAGGAAAGTAGAACTTGATGAGGTAGCTGTACCTGCTCCCTTATTGGAAAGTAGTTCATCACAGAAATCTGTTCCTGTGACTGCTAAACCAATTAGTGAGGAAGTTAATGATGATGATCATGTAACTTCAGATCAAGTTACTACCAAACCTCGTAGGTAAACCAGAGTAAGATCCGCACTAGAGTGGTACGGTAATCCTGTTCTGGAGGTTATGTTACTAGACCATGACAAACCTACGAACTATGAGGAAGCGATGATGAGCCCAGATTCCGCAAAATGGCTTGAGGCCATGAAATCTGAGATGAGATCCATATATGAGAACAAAGTATGGACTTTGATTGACTTGCCCAATGATCGGCGAGCCATTGAGATTAAATGGATCTTCAAGAGGAAGACAGACAGTGATAGTAGTGTTACTATCTACAAAGCTAGAATTGTCGCAAAAAGGTTTTCGACAAGTTCAAAGTGTTGACTACGATGAGAGTTTCTCACTCGTATCTCTGCTTAAGTCTGTCCGAATCATGTTAGCAATTGCCGCATTTTATGAAATCTGGCAAAGGGATAAACAAAACTGCATTCCTTAATGGATTTATTAAAGAAGAGTTGTATATGATGCAACCAGAAGGTTTTGTCAATCCTAAAGGTGCTAACAAAATATGCAAGCTCCAGCGATCCATCACTGGACTGGTGCAAGCATCTCAGAGTTGGAATATACGCTTTGATAAGTTGATCAAAGCATATAGTTGTATACAGACTTGCGGTGAAGCCTGTATTTACAAGAAAGTGAATGGGAGCACTACAGCATTTCTGATAAGTATATGTGAATGACATATTGTTAATCAGAAATAATGTAGAATTATTCTGCAAAGCATAAAGGAGTGTTTGAAAGGAGTTTTTCAAAGATAGACCTCGGTGAAGCTGCTTACATATTGAGCATCAAGATCTATAGAGATAGATGAAGACGCTTGGTAAGTTTTTCAATGAGTACATACCTTAACAAGATTTTGAAGTAGTTCAAAATAGAACAGTCAAAGAAAGAGTTCTTGCCTGTGTTACAAGGTGTGAAATTGAGTAAGACTCAAAGCCCGACCACGACAGAAGATAGAAAGAGAATGAAAGTCATTCCCTATGCCTTGGCCATAGGTTCTATAAAGTATGCCATGCAGTGTACCAGATCTATTGTATACCCTACACTGATTTTGGCAAGGGAGTACAATAGTGATCTAGGAGTAGATCACTGGACCGCGGTCAAAATTATCCTTAGTGGAATAAGGATATGTTTCTCGATTATGGAAGTGACAAAAGGTTCGTCGTAAAGGTTTACGTCGATGCAAGTTTTGACACTAATCTAGATGACTCTAAGACTCGGTCTAGATACATATTGAAAGTGGGAGCAATTAGCTAGAGTAGCTCCGTGCAGAGCATTGTAGACATAGAAATTTGCAAATACTTACGGATCTGAATGTGACAGACCCGTTGACTAAAATTATCTCACAATCAAAACATGATCACACCTTAGTACTCTTTGGGTGTTAATCACATAGCGATGTGAACTAGATTATTGACTCTAGTAAACCCTTTGAGTGTTGGTCACATAGAGATGTGAACTATGGGTGTTAATCACATGGTGATGTGAATTATTGATGTTAAATCACATGGCGATGTGAACTAGATTATTGACTCTAGTGCAAGTGGGAGACAGAAGGAAATATGCCCTAGAGGCAATAATAAAGTATTATATATTTCCTTATATCATGATAAATGTTTATTATTCATGCTAGAATTGTATTAACCGGAAACATAATACATGTGTGAATACATAGACAAACAGAGTGTCACTAGTATGCCTCTACTTGACTAGCTCGTTAATCAAAGATGGTTATGTTTCCTAGCCATAGACATGAGTTGTCGTTTGATTAACGGGATCACCTCATTAGGAGAATGACGTGATTGACTTGACCCATTCCGTTAGCTTAGCACTCGATCGTTTAGTATGTTGCTATTGCTTTCTTCATGACTTATACATGTTCCTATAACTATGAGATTATGCAACTTCCGTTTACCGGAGGAACACTTTGTGTGCTACCAAACGTCACAACGTAAATGGGTGATTATAAAGGTGCTCTACAGGTGTCTCCAAAGGTACTTGTTGGGTTGGCGTATTTCGAGATTAGGATTTGTCACTCCGATTGTCGGAGAGGTATCTCTGGGCCCACTCGGTAATGCACATCACTATAAGCCTTGCAAGCATTGTGACTAATGATTTAGTTGCGGGATGATGTATTACGGAATGAGTAAAGAGACTTGCCGGTAACGAGATTGAACTAGGTATCGAGATACCGACGATCGAATCTCGGGCAAGTAACATACCGATGACAAAGGGAACAACGTATGTTGTTATGCGGTCTGACCGATAAATATCTTCGTAGAATATGTGGGAGCCAAAATGGGCATCCAGGTCCCGCTATTGGTTATTGACTGGAGAGGTGTCTCAGTCATGTCTGCATAGTTCTCGAACCCGAAGGGTCCGCACGCTTAACGTTACGATGACAGTTTTATTGAGTTTTGATGTACCGAAGGAGTTCGGAGTCCCGGATGAGATCGGAGACATGACGAGGAGTCTCGAAATGGCCGAGACGTAAAGATCGATATATTGGACGACTATATTCGGACTTCGGAAAGGTTCCGAGTGATTCGGGTATTTTTCGGAGTACCGGAGAGTTACGGGAATTCGTATTGGGCCTTAATGGGCCATACGGGAAAGGAGGGAAAGACCTCAAAGGGTGGCCGCACCCCTCCCCATGGGCTAGTCCGAATTGGACTAGGGAGGGGGGGCGCCCCCTTCCTTCTTTCTCCTTCCCCCTTCCCTTCTCCTACTCCCACAAGGAAAGGAGGAGTCCTACTCCCGGGGGGAGTAGGACTCCCCCCTTTGGCGCGCCTCTCCCCTTGGCCGGCTGCCTCCCCCTTGCTCCTTTATATACGGGGGCAGGGGGCACCCCAGAGACACAACAATTGATCCTTGAGATCTCTTAGCCGTGTGCGGTGCCCCCTCCACCATATTACACCTCGATAATACCGTTGCGGAGCTTAGGCGAAGCCCTGCGTCGGTGGAACATAATCATCGTCACCACGCCATCGTGCTGACGAAACTCTCCCTCAACACTCGGCTGGATCGGAGTTCGAGGGACGTCATCGAGCTGAACGTGTGTAGAACTCGGAGGTGCCGTGCGTTCGGTACTTGATCGGTCGGATCGTGAAGACGTACGACTACATCAACCGCGTTGTGATAACGCTTCCGCTGTCGGTCTACGACGGTACGTGGACAACACTCTCCCCTCTCGTTGCTATGCATCACCATGATCTTGCGTGTGCGTAGGAATTTTTTTGAAATTACTACGTTCCCCAACAACAACTTGGCAACATAGCAATTGTATTTGTTTCTCATGTATTTAGTACAACCAAATTCGATTTATTCCTCACGTGGTATACAATAACAGAAGCCAGCCACAACAATTGAACATCGCATTGCAGTATTGAACTAAGCAGTTAACTAAACACCGCAACAAATGAACCAAACGTTAACTGAGCACCACATTGCACAATATAACATACTCGTAATAGAAGATCAGACAGTTAACCAAACCAAGCATGCTTAACAACTTAGAAACATTGCACCCTGAAGAATTGAACATCTCATTTGCAGAATTGAACCAAGCAGTTAAGTGAACACCACATTGCACGACATATAGAATATATACACTATAGCAGAAGATTGCATGGTAAAAGTAGATAGCACAATTCACTAGAATTTGTTAAGGAAAGGCAGTAGCTAGCAAACGATGGCCTCGAGAAAACGCCACGAACTGTCGTTTAAAGCAGTCAACCGCGTCGCGGCGTTGGCACACAAGGCGTCAACGGTGGCCTCGACGGCGAGGTGCTCCTCCAAGATCTGGGGGTCGGCACGAATGGCAGCCATCGTGACCTCATCCGCGCGTGTGGCCGCGATTTGCTTCTCCGCTGCCAAATGCTCCTTGAGATCCTGGCTATACTGCGTGCACCATGGCTTAGGGCGGCGCTTATTTGGTGGAGGGTCGGTGATTTGGGTGGAAGGTGTCGCGCTCGCGCCGGCGGTCGGGGCATGTTGGATGTGGAAGGAGGAGGAGGATGGGGGTCGGGTGTGGATTACCTGCCTGGATAGGCGAGGCCGAGCAGCGTGAAGGAGGGTCGGCGGCGAGGAGGCGGAGCTGCAAGCAAGGAGTGAAGGTTTCAACTTGGAAAGGAAGGCGGAAACAGGGGAAATGCGGCTTTTGGTAAGGGGGAGGGTGCGGGGAGGTAGATATTTCCGCGGAAGCCGAAAATTTGGAATCGCTTCAGTGAAAAAACTGACGCGCAAAGTGTCATCAGACACGGTCCCTTATTCAGAAATGTGTACAATATGTGAACATCACAAGCGATTCAGATAGCTTAACCCATGTTTGTTGAGTTTCAACGTCAAAAATTTTGGTTCGAATTTCCCTGGTTACAGCGTCATCCACGTCATTGCATAATTTGGGTACACAAAGGAGACTAACTTCTTAATCGAGCAAGTTCAGCAATTAAATAGAGCTAGCTGACCTAAAGATTACTCTAACAAATTAAAGACCGGCACTCATAATTAAACAAAACAAAGAGTACTACTACGGCTGGTGCTCGTCGATCTCCGCCACCGCCTCCATGTCCAGCTCGCGCCTGACGGTCTCCTAGGGAAGGGGCTCCATGGCATCCATCGCACCATACTCGGCAAGCATCTCGCCATCCATGTCCGCCATCTCTTTGGCAAAGGCCGCCATGAGCTGGGCGTCGGCAGCCGCGATCTGGGCTCTAGCGTGCTCCGTCATGGCAAGGTATGCCGCGCAGGAACAGACGGCTGCTCGAACTCTCTCGGCGATTGCCAGCTCTTCGGTCGTGTGTTGCCGACCGTTGTTGGAGAAGCTTCGTTCGGTTTATGCTGCATCTCACACGAGCTGGGCGTCGACGGCCTCGACATGCTAGTGGGTGGCCTCCATCAGGGCTAAGGCCGCCGTTGCGGAACGGACAGCTATTGTGCCGCTCTCGCCAGTTGCTATCCCCGAGGCAGATGCTGCCGCCGCCGCCTGAGAAGCAACAGCAGCCGTTTGGGCTGCCTTGGCTGCCCGGATGCAGACTGCGGTCGCCCTCACGAAGCTTGTTGGCACGTGCCTTGCGGCTGCGGCCACGCTCTCACCGGAGTGGGCCGCCGAAGTTGCCCTCACGACGTGGCTCTACGTCCCCATCTTTCACCGGTGACGAATGAACAGTGAAATGATATTTGGGGAGTGAGCTAGTATGCTTGAGATGCCGGCTGTGGACTGTAGCCGACGCACCTTCTCGCGTAAGCCATAGGCGTACTATACACCGACGGTGCTCCAAGGTATTTTGTGATGCATCTCACACGGTTGGTGATAATAAACAGTGTGCGATCTACTTGATTTATCATCTTGATTTGAATTATGTAATGAGGTCACAGCTACAAAGGATGGTGTTTGAATTGTTAGAACTTTTATCTGAAGTGAACATGCAACTATAGGTGAGTCATCAAAAAAATTGGAATTATTCAGGGTTCGTTTGGACGTTTTTATACATTAACTTGGTTTTGTAGGCATTTCAGGTGCATAATTCTAATTTCAACTACATGCACATGCTCCAGTGCATATAAATGGGTTGAAAAATCAAATATGTGTCCTTGGTTGCATGCTTAGGTCTCATGCAAGAAATGGGAATGAATGTCACACGCCCTGCCACCGTCACTCGGTCGCAAACATTGAGATACCTGGTTTTTTAATTCTAGTAAATCCAAAACTCGTTTGAAATTCATGATACTTGGCATGCTATCATGGAGCGGCATCAACATGCCGTGGTAAAAAATTTGTCCTATTTGGGGCAGGTTTGGGTATAAGCTTCTCACAAACCAGAGCTTCTCACAACAAGCGTGATGGTTTCGGTAGGGGACGTGCCACCTTTGGGGACGAAATGATATTCGTTGCCTCTTATTTCTTTCAAAAAAATTCGAGTGTCAACATAGAACAACAAGAGTGTTGTGTTCAATTTTGGAATTTTTCGGGGTTCGTTTGGACATTTTTATACATCAACTGGGTTTCCCAGGCATTTTATGCGCATAATTCAAATTTGAACTACATGCACATGCTCCAGTGCATATAAACTGGTTGAAAAATCAAATATGTGTCCTCGGTTGCATGCTTAGGTCCCATGCAAGAAATGAGAATGAATTTCAAACACCCTGCCACCGTCACTCGGCCGCAAACATTGAGATACCTGCTTTTTAAATTCTAGTAAATCCAAAACTCGTTTGAAATTCATGAAACTTGGCGTGCTATCATGGAGCAGCATCAACATGCCGTGGTAATTTTTTTGTCCCATTAGGGGCGGGTTTGGGTATAAGCTTCTCACAAACCAGAGCTTCTCACAACAAGCATGATGGTTTCGGTAGGGAACGTGCCACCTTTGGGGACGAAACGATATCCGTTGCCTCTTATTGCTTTCAAAAAAATTTGAGTGTTAACATAGAACAACAGGAGTGTTGTGTTAAATTTTGGAATTTTTCGGGGTTCGTTTGGATATTTTTATGCATTAACTGGGTTTCCCAGGCTTTTTATGCGCATAATTCAAATTTGAACTACATGCACATGCTCCAGTGCATATAAATTGGTCGAAAAATAAAATATGTGTCCTTGGTTGCATGCTTAGGTCCCATGCAAGAAATGGGAATGAATTTCAAACACGAGGGCACTGTTGATTGCCGGCAAAACGTTGAGATACTTTGTTTTTAAATTCTAGTAAATCCAAAACTCGTTTGAAATTCATGCAACTTGGCATGCTATCATGGAGTGGCATCAACATGCCATGGTAAATTTTTATCCCATTTGGGGCAGGTTTGGGTATATGCTTCGCATAAACCAGAGCTTCTCACAACAAGCATGATGGTTTCGGTAGGGAACGTGCCACCTTTGGGGACGAAACGATATCCATTACCTCTTATTGCTTTCAAATTTTTTCTCGTGTCAACATAGAACAACAGGAGTGTTGTGTCAATTTTTTTTATTTTTCGGTGTTCGTTTGGACATTTTTATGCATTAACTGAGTTTTCAATGCATTTATGTGCATAATTCAAATTTGAACTACATGCACATGCTCTAGTGCATATAAATTGGTTGAAAAATCAAATTTGTGTCCTTGGGTGCATGTTTAGGTCCCATGCAAGAAATGAGAATGAATTTCAAACACCAGGGAACCGTTGATTGCCGGCTAAACGTTGATTTTACATATATAGCCAGTTAAATTCTCAACCTAGAATGACGTGCATGCCCTGTAAACTGATATGAAGGAAGTAGTAAAAATGAGGTGATTTTACCGAGCGATGGGCGGGGGAGCATGGCCTGTCATGCGGTCCCACGTATCATAATGTACCAAGGCGATGCGCGTGTCCCTCTTGAGGCAGAACAATTGCAGAAGCAATACTACGTGGTCTTCTTGAAGGAGATGATGGCGAAGCAAAGTGTGAAATAATGGTTGCTTCGTCCGTCTGGGAAGGTGCGGCATTGTGATTTTACGTCTCATTGCTCATTACTACTACTGGGGCGGTACGACTGGGGTGCGTCCCCCTACTGTTCTGCACTGTTAGTTGGTGCATGACACGTTGACCCGGTTGCTATATGTCCCACATGTCGGCGAGAGGAAGTACAGAATTCATGAAAGCGAGCGTCGACGGAGGAGTACAAGACACGGCTTGGTTTTTGCTGCTTCGCGTGATCCATCGATACAAACCCGGACTAAAAAAAGGCGAGGGCGGGTCTTTTCCCGCGCGGCAGGCAGGGGAGTTTGGCATAGTCTGTTCGAGGCAACGAGGCAAGAAGGGAAACAAGCAAATAAAGGTTGAGTGACTTAGTTTTGGGAAAATCTGATTTTATGGAGTACGTACCCACTATGGAGGTAGTATACTACTTACTACTCCCTCCTTTCCGGTTTATAGGGCTCGTCTAAAAAATTCGTTTTTCTGTTCTATAAGTCTCAATTCTACTCGTAGTAGTAGTACCATCACATGTTGGATTTCGAGGTGCGTTAAATCACCCAATGCAAGCATTGTCAAGGGAAAACTCACCAATGCATGTAGAAGTTCTTGGAAATTTAGTGGTCATGCATGCATTTGTTCTAATTAATGCCTCGGTAAACATAACTTCTTAGAGAAACCCGAGCGTACATTACTTGTGCAAACTATGAAATTAATTCCACCACTCACCGTCTACCTTGGTTGCAGAGATTTTGAAATTGAGCCATAAACTGGAAAGGAGGGAATACTAGTAACATAGCCTAGGGTAGCTTGCTGCACCACAGACTCCAAGGAAATTGCTGTAGTAGTACTACTGCTATATACAACTCCAAGGAAATTGAGCGATAAACTGGAAAGGAGGGAGTACTACTAAAGGATATATATTCCAAACAATATGATAATCTCTCTAACCAAGGTAGGGACAAGGAGTAAACGGAGGGAGTAGTAAAATTTTCTCCTCGTCCTGCGAGCCACCGTGTGCGTGGGCGAGGGAGCGGGCGTAAGGCGTACTAGTAAGAAAGCTTCACCTCATCCTGCGAGCCACCGCGCCCGTGGGCGGGACAGACGGTGTCGGGGATATACCCCGCGGCGTAAACCGGCCGGAAGTATAACGCGGCCGGACTTAGCAGTTTGCTTGAGACCCGACTGAGACTTGACGGTTCACTGGCGACCCGTTTGGAACTGGCGGTTTACGATTCATTGGTAATCCGGCAGGCTGGTCAGAGCAGCGACAAGACCCGGTGGCCCAACGGGCGGTTCATGAAGGCCGGTTCATACTATGGTGGTCTGGTTTACAAGGAACGGCATAAGGAATATTTACCTTACAAGGAGTTAAGACCTGGACTTGTATCCGGTTTGTAGTAGAGATAGACTAGTCCTAATCCTAATAGGACTCCACATGTAACCCGCCCCTTCAACATATATAAGGAGGGGCAGGGCTCCCCAAAGAGGGACAGGCAACAATCAATAATCTCTAGGGCTAGACACAATTAGAGGAGAGCCGGTTTACGGCGACTCCCTCATGAGCGTAATGAGATCAAGCCTCAAACAGCATGTAGGGTTATTACCGGATGATGTTTCCCGGGGCCCGAAGCTGTCTAAACCTTCGTCTTGTGTTGCGTCTCTCGATTCCGATCAACCCCTCTCAAGCTACTACATAGATGCGCTGGCCTCACGACTAAGTCCTCACCCTAGGACATCTGCCATGACAATTCCACGACAGTTGGCGCCCACCGTGGGGCCAGGCGCACGGTGGTGTTGAGTTCTTGGAGGGATCACTCCTAGGGATCGGGAAGTTTGCATTTTGTCAGAAGAGCCGGTTTGAAGGGATTTACATCAACTTCAAATTCATTAATCCAGATGTAAATCTGTGAGGTTTGAGGTCAAAAGAAAATTAGGGTTACGTGTGGATGAACATGACCCGGCGATCCGACGAATCCAAAGGTGAATCGATATCTGTTACAGTGGCTATTATGCGAGCCAAGACCAACATCAAGTCACCGGGACCCTGCTGCTACCGCATCCAAACCGGTGTTCCGTCTCGGTCTGTCCCTGCCTGCGAGCCGCCACTTGAAGATTCAATTAAAGTAAGCGTGTCAGATCAAATCGCTAGTGAATAGTACTACTATTAGCACTCCGAGTCAAAATAAAAGCCATCCAAAGGAAGCATCCTGGAGTAGTATATTGCAGGCTACCATGTGGATTTGTCAACGCACCCGAGACAGTACGAGCCACTCTGGCCGGATCTCCACCGCCGTCGCCCCGAGAGCCGCTGCTACCTGGCCGCGGCCCGTCTTGCCGACGCCCCTCTAGAGTCGCCGGGTTACGCCTCTACTGCTGCTACTTTTTCTGGTGTCAGGACCGAGTCAAATCCAAACTCAAACTTTGAGGAGGCAATCTGTACAAATAAGAAATAATGCTTGTAGGAACTGCTTGCTTCACGTGAGTATGCATGTTTGGGCAAAGGACTACCACGCCGGATCAGATTGGCGGATCAACAGCGCCTGCGAGATACCTTTTCCGCGTACGCCGCTGGACCTCGTTGACCCGCCCCAGTTGCAACCAACACGCGTATGCTGGTCTCCGCTTCTGTCTACTTCTCGGCAGATGCGACAAGACGCCTAAAGAAAATCAGATAAAAAACTGGTTATACGATGAGCATCCACGCTGCTACTGGGCCTTCATCTGTTCGAGTTAAATTCTGGTCCGCACAAGGATTATCTGTCGTCTGGACAAATCAGGTGATATCCATCCAGCTTACTTTTTATCAGTACTTGTTATTTTTTTTGTGAAAACAACTACTCTGCCCTATAGTGTTGTTATATACAGGTAAATTATTCATTACAAAAGTGGTGTCATGCCGCGGATGCACGTTCGGCTGTGCCGCGTGGCTCCATGGGCACGCGTGTCGCGGTCCAGTTTACATCAAACGTGCCAGCTGACTCGCCCATCCGCACCACCGTACAACGCCACGGATGACTCGCCCGTCCGCCGTCGCGGCCGGTTCATGTGTCCGCGCCAGCTTGCAATGTGGAAGACAACTCGCTCGTCCACGACGGTTTACAACACTATGTGCGATTTACTCGTCCGACCCCGTGGCCGACTCTCCCGTCCACGCCGGTTTACAATGCCACGGCCGATTCATTTGTTGTCCGGGCGAATCAGGTGATATCCTTTTAAATATAAATTTGGCACATGTTCATTTTGTCAAAAAACAATTACTCTGGCCTATGATGTTTTGTGATGCAGGACAATTGTTCACTACATCAAAACGACATGATTAACTCGCCCGTCCGTGCCGGTTTACGACACCGGTGCCGATTTTCCCCGTCCGCACCTGTCTTACAATGCCGCGGCCGACTCATCTGTCCGAGCTGCCTCTAATGTTGCGGTCGTCCTTGTCGTCCGTCTCTCGCGGCCTGGTCTACATCAAGATACCAGGCCGCACCTGTCTGCATGAGCTTTTTATTGAGTATGAGCAAGTCACAACTTGGGTAGCCGGTTTTCTTTCAATAAAATGAAGGCAAATTATCATCAACCACCGTTTGCACTGGGTGGTTCAATGGACAGGCGCACAAGTCGTCGCCACTACAGTTTGGTTAACTTCAAATCGCTAGTTGGAAGGAACCATTGGCCGAGTTGCTGACATGGCTCATACGGGATCATTATAACCCGCCGCAGTCACCTCAACCTTCTGTGGATTCACATCGTGCTATCAACACCAATGATATACAAGTTATGCCGGTTTACATCACGGTCAAATATGGAGAGTTTCAAGCCAACTCCTCAAGTCACCTTTGAGACTCGAGGGCTACGATGACATGACTCAGCAAATCTTGCCAGTTTCAGCAAATTTAAGAACCCCAGGACGATGGAGGAAAAGATAACCCGGTCCCGAAGGCTACTGTTATATTGATGAAAATTTAAAGGCCGTCAGAAAATTTCCGGTTTAGAAAGTATATGACAGTTACAAAATCCCGGCTCAATGAAGAAGTTCTGGGTCATCAGAAATGACTCCGATTTAAAATCTGGCTCAAGTGAAGTCAGTCTCACTGAAGCTCTCAATATCCAGTTTACAATCCGGTTCAAGGGAAATCTATTCTCCCACAAAGCTCTGAAGCGCTCAAATCCGGTTTAACAATGTCCGGTTCAAAAGGGAATTAACTTCTCGCAAGTTCGAGTTTAAAGGCCGTCGGAAAATTTCCAGCTGAAAATGAAGATTCCGGTTTAAAATCCGGTTTAAGGGAAAGACGTCTCCCACAAAGCTTGAAGCTCTCAATATCCGGTTCAAAATCCCGGTTCAAGAAGAATTTATCTCTTGCAAAAAGTTAAAGGTTGCCGAAGAGGATCTGCTGCCATGATGCGCGGTTCAAACATGGGTATCCTGCCTTATTGGCTTATCATATTATTGTTCACTTGGGGGCTTGGTCGTATCCGAACCATAGCTACACCTCTTGATCGGCGTAATGCCACAGCATCACTTGGGGGCTTGGTCGTATCCGAACCATAGCTACACCTGTTGATCGGCGTAATGCCACAACATCACTTGGGGGCTTGGTCGAACCCGAACCATAGCTACACCTCTTGATCGGCGTAATGCCACAACATCACTTGGGGGCTTGGTCGAACCCGAACCATAGCTACACCTCTTGATTGGCGTAATGCCACTGCATCACTTGGGGGCTTGGTCGAACGCGAACCATAGCTACACCTCTTGATCAAATTTGGGGCCTGGCAGCCCGTGAAAAGCCTCGACTACAACGGTTTTTATTTGCCTTTTGCTGAGTTTTCTTTGTTTTAATAAGATTTGTGACGTTTTTAAACCGGTGTTTATCAGCCCGGTTAGGCTATCAACTACAAGTTGACAGTATACAATCAAATTATAATCCGGAGACTATCAGCCTGGTCTGGTTTGACTGCAAGTCGCTAGTATTATATATGGTGGTGTTTATCACAACTCGGCACGGTTTTATCATAAACCGGCACAATATGGAAGGAGTTATCAGTACTCAAGATTGGGGTTATCACCTTTACTACAGTAAAGTTGGCCAACCAATGATGTGATTTAATGTCACAGGTATGATATATTTCATATTTGATTATTCTTAAGTGCAGCCTTGGTTATCAACCCAGGTTATATGTTGGGCATTATGACCCGTCCGGCGGTAAACCGCCAGGACACTTTAAACTTATTGTATGCAGAAACAGGTTGAATAAAGCGTGATTATAAATCACCGGCGTTTATTAACCCGGCCTGGCTTTGGACTATAAGTCGCCAGTATATATTTGGATTGCGCCATTGGAATCATGCGCTTAGAAATCACTGGGTTATATTATTCAAATAGCCAAACTTGGCTGAATTTTCATTATGATATTGAATGAATAAGGTTTTCATACCGGATTATATTATCTTGAATAGCCAACATGGCTGGATTTTTATTATGGTTATTAGTAACCCATATTATTGAGGTTTTCAAAGTCGCTTTAGCGCAATGGCTATTATTTTATCAAAGGATATGATTTATTCTACAATGGAAGGAATAGTCCTGAGTCGCTGCAGGCTTACGACCCGGCACTTGGGGGCTACATTATTCAAATTAAGATTACATGCAAGTCTCATGTCGCTGCAAGCACGCACCATGACACTTGGGGGCTAATGCAAAGTCATTTTTTATTGGCCTTATTGAAGACCCGATTCATCACATCATAATGAGCCGGCCCTTGGGGGCTACCAATTGCTCCTGTCAAACATTCAAGGTATACAAGCCTTAATCCATTATATTAATGGGTTAATTGCTCAGTTGGTAAAGCACAAAGCTCTTAACCTTGTGGACGTGGGTTCAAGCCCTACGATGGAAGCTACATTATAAGATGTTATTTTCATTGAAGTATATATCAAGTCCCAGTTCAGTATTATCTTACTAAGCCGGCCCTTGGGGGCTACACATCACTGCTAAAATCTACATGATTATATTTACAAAGTCCCTGCTCATTATTGCATAATGACCCGGCCCTTGGGGGCTACACTGATTGAAGTTTTTATAAGCAATTACAAGTCCCAGGTTGCTGCAAGCATGATAACCCGGCACTTGGGGCTACATATATGGAGTATTCAGTTTATATGATTGAGATGAACAAACCGGATTTCTTCAAGGTTGAAAACACTTATTGGAGAAAGTCTTAAATTATCACTATGTTCTCCTCTTAAGACTTGGGGGCTACAGATATTATGCATATAAAGGAGGAACGTCTTCAGTTTATCAGTTTTGAGCAAATCAGGAAGATCAATTACATGACCCGGTGTCGACAACAATTATGACCCGATGCCATCAATATTTATAAACCGGCAATTTTGGTAATATTAAACCGGCAAGTTTTACATCTTCAAACCGGCTGAATATCAGATAAGTTTTTCAAGACCCATATTTCTTAAAACCGGCGCTTTGGAAGCCGACTCAAGTGGATTATTCTTCACAATATTTCTCTGTGAGAAACCAATGTCAGCAAATTGAGTATGAAGCTGAGTATGAAGCTGGCTTGTTAACCCGGATTTTCTAGATGAAGGAAATGACAATTGGACTTAAGGATAATCAGGTCCCGATTCAGGAAAATATTTAACCCGGAGCACAACCTATCAAGTTTGTTCTTGAGTTATTTTGTAGGATCAGTTTAACATGGATAAATCCAAATTAAACTGGGGGCTAATGTCGGGGATATACTCCGCGGCGTAAACCGGCCGAAAGTATAACCCGGCCGGACTTAGCGGTTTGCTTGAGACCCGGCTGAGACTTGATGGTTCATTGGCGACCCGTTTGGAACTGGCGGTTTACGATTCATTGGTAATCCGGCAGGCTGGTCAGAGGAACGACAAGACCCGGTAGCCCAACGGGCGGTTCATGAAGGCCGGTTCATACTATGGTGGTCCGGTTTACAAGGAAAGGCATAAGGAATATTTACCTTACAAGGAGTTAAGACCTGGACTTGTATCCGGTTTGTATTAGACATAGACTAGTCCTAATCCTAATAGGACTCCACATGTAACCCGCCCCTTCAACATATATAAGGAGGGGCAGGGCTCCCCAAAGAGGGACAGGCAACAATCGATAATCTCTAGGGCTAGACACAATTAGAGGAGAGCCGGTTTACGGCGACTCGCTCATGAGCGTAATGAGATCTAGCCTCAAACATCATGTAGGGTTATTACCGGATGATGTTTCCCGGGGCCCGAAGCTGTCTAAACCTTCGTCTTGTGTTGCGTCTCTCGATTCCGCTCAACCCCTCTCAAGCTACTACATAGATGCGATGGCCTCACGACTAAGTCCTCACCCTAGGACATCTGCCGTGACAATTCCACGACAGACGGCGTACTAAGCAAGTTTCTCCTCGTTCTGCGAGTAGACGAGACACATCAAAAGTACTCCAGTGTATAGAGCCTTGCCTCTAAGGTAGGCCCCACATGGTTTGCCTCTTATTTAACATAACGCGTCATGTCGCAATTTGTTTGTTCACCCGGGGTAGGCGATCCTCCATCAAGTGGACAACCAGTAGACGTGTAAAATTACCACGTGGGCTGCCTTTTCATACAGAAATGAGCTCCACCGTGTACCCGCGCGGGTGTGGTTGGGAAAGAGACGGGAGTACGTGCGCCGTGCGTGCACCTCTTCTCTTCGTGCACGTCCCCCGCCTCCGTGGGTGTGTGTGACAGAGATACAAACCTAGACATAATGCGCCGTCCATCCCCATGCCTCCGCCCAGTCCGACCACCAGTCACCACCACGCCCCACTCCTCCTCACCTTATCTCTCATCTTTCTCGAGACTTGCAATGTGCCCGTGCGTTGCAACAGATCCAAAGTAGAATAGTACTTGTTCACAAACTTGAAAGAAAACACTCTTGTTTTGATATACATATATACCACTAAAAATATATTACGTTTCACTCAAAATATATTTCTCAGGTTGTTTTGATGAGGCAAGGGAGGGATGTGGTTGCTTTCAAGATAATAAGGGGTTTTCTTCAAATTGGAGCAGAGAAGTGGGCTATTGTTGCAAAAATGCCACAACTTACCTCGCAGCCATTAGATGTAGATCTAATGGTCAGAAATGACGGATGGCAGACACACCATCATCACCAACTTGGTCTTTTATAGGAGTAGAGATATCATTTTTCGATGAAATTCTCGAGATACCATTTTTCCGATAAGATTGTCGAGAAATCACTAGTTTTTACACATGGGATTACTCCTGCATGGGTCAATCACAACAGGTGTTTTGTAAAAAAAATGCATCTTGATGTTCCCTGCAATGCACGGGCATCTTGCTAGTCCATGAAAACAACACATGGCAAAATTTCATGGCAAACGAGGGATTTGAAACAGCACGATCATCGGACTGCCGGGAGCCCCAGAGGTATATGCTTTAGCGCGAAGGACGGCTCGCTTCCCCACTACCCAACTGATATGGTTGGCTGATGAAGGAAATATGCCCTAGAGGCAATAATAAAGTTATTATTTATTTCCTTATATCATGATAAATGTTTATTATTCATGCTAGAATTGTATTAACTGGAAACATAATACATGTGTGAATACATAGACAAACAGAGTGTCACTAGTATGCCTCTACTTGACTAGCTCGTTGATCAAAGATGGTTATGTTTCCTAGCCATAGACATGAGTTGTCATTTGATTAACAGGATCACATACTTAGGAGAATGATGTGATTGACTTGACCCATTCCGTTAGCTTAGCACTCGATCGGTTAGTATGTTGCTATTGCTTTCTTCATGACTTATACATGTTCCTATGACTATGAGATTATGCAACTCCCGTTTATCGGAGGAACACTTTGTGTGCTACCAAATGTCACAACGTAACTGGGTGATTATAAAGGTGCTCTACAGGTGTCTCCAAAGGTACTTGTTGGGTTGGCGTATTTCGAGATTAGGATTTGTCACTCCGATTGTCGGAGAGGTATCTCTGGGCCCACTCAGTAATACACATCACTATAAGCCTTGCAAGCATTGTGACTAATGAGTTAGTTGCGGGATGTTGTATTACGGAACGAGTAAAGAGACTTGCCGGTAAAGAGATTGAACTAGGTATAGAGATACCGACGATCGAATCTCGGGCAAGTAACATACCGATGACAAAGGGAACAATGTATGTTGTTATGCGGTCTGACCGATAAAGATCTTGGTAGAATATGTGGGAACCAATATGAGCATCCAGGTTCCGCTATTGGTTATTGACCGGAGAGGTGTCTCGGTCATGTCTACATAGTTCTCGAACCCGTAGGGTCCGCACGCTTAACGTTACGATGACAGTTATATTATGAGTTTATATGTTTTGATGTACCGAAGGTTGTTCTGAGTCCCGGATGTGATCACGGACATGACGAGGAGTCTCGAAATGGTCGAGACATAAAGATTGATATATTGGAAGCCTATGTTTGGACATCGGAAGTGTTCCGGGTGAAATCGGGATTTTTCCGGAGTACCGGGAGGTTACCGGAACCCCCCGGTAACTTAATGGGCCTTATTGGGCCTAGGTGGAAGAGAGGAGAGGAGGCCAGGGCAGGGCCGCGTGCCCCTTCCCCCAGTCCGAATAAGACAAGGAGAGGGGGCAGCGCCCCCCTTCCTTCCCCCCTCCACCTCTTCCCCCTCTCTCCTAGTCCAACATGGAAAAGGGGGGGGAGTCCTACTCCCGGTAGGAGTAGGACTCCTCCTAGGCGCGCCTCTCCTCCTTGGCTGGCGGCCTCCCCCTTGCACCTTTATATACGGGGGCAGGGGCACCTCTAGACAGACAATTGATCAACGGTCTTTTATCCGTGTGCGGTGCCCCCCCCCACCATATTAGACCTCAATAATATCATAGCGGTGCTTAGGCGAAGCCCCGCGTCGGTAGAACATCATCATCGTCACCACGCCGTCGTGCTGACGAAACTCTCCCTCAACACTCAGCTGGATCGGAGTTCGAGGGACGTCATCGAGTTGAACGTGTGCTGAACTCGGAGGTGTCGTGCGTTCGGTACTTGATCGGTCGGATCGTGAAGACGTACGACTACATCAACCGCGTTGTGTTAACGCTTCCGCTTTCGGTCTACGAGGGTACGTTGACAACACTCACCCCTCTCGTTGCTATGCATCACCATGATCTTGCGTGTGCGTAGAAATTTTTTGAAATTACTACGTTCCCCTACAGTGGTATCAGAGCCTGGTTTTATGCGTTGATGTTATGCACGAGTAGAACACAAGTGAGTTTTGGGCGATATAACTCATACTGCTTACCAGCATGTCATACTTTGGTTTAGCGGTATTGTGAGATGAAGCGGCCCGGACCGACATTACGCGTACGCTTACGCGAGACTGGTTTCACCGTTGCGAGCACTCGTTGCTTCAAGGTGACTGGCGGGTGTCTGTCTCTCTCACTTTAGTTGAACCAAGTGTGGCTACGCCCGGTCCTTGCGAAGGTTAAAACAACACCAACTTGAAAAACTATCATTGTGGTTTTGATGCGTAGGTAAGAACGGTTCTTGCTAAGCCCGTAGCAGCCACGTAAAACTTGCAACAACAAAGTAGAGGACGTCTAACTTGTTTTTGCAGGGCATGTTGTGATGTGATATGGTCAAGACATGATGCTATATTTTATTGTATGATATGATCATGTTTTGTAACCGAGTTATCGGCAACTGGCAGGAGCCATATGGTTGTCGCTTTATTGTATGAAATGCAATCGCCATGTAATTGTTTTACTTTATCACTAAGCGGTAGCGATAGTCATAAAAGCAATAGTTGGCGAGACGACAACGATGCTACGATGGAGATCAAGGTGTCGAGCCGGTGACAATGGTGATCATGACGCTGCTTCGGAGATGGAGATCACAAGCACAAGATGATGATGGCCATATCATATCACTATATTGATTGCATGTGATGTTTATCTTTTATGCATCTTATCTTGCTTTGATTGACGGTAGCATTATAAGATGATCTCTCACTAAAATTTCAAGATAAAAGTGTTCTCCCTGAGTATGCACTGTTGCCAAAGTTCGTCGTGCCCAGACACCACGTGATGATCGGGTGTGATAAGCTCTACGTCCATCTACAACGGGTGCAAGCCAGTTTTTGCACACGCAGAATACTCAGGTTAAACTTGACGAGCCTAGCATATGCAGATATGGCCTCAGAACACTGAGACCGAAAGGTCGAGCGTGAATCATATAGTAGATATGATCAACATAGTGATGTTCACCATTGAAAACTACTCCATTTCACGTGATGATCGGTTATGGTTTAGTTGATCTGGATCACGTAATCACTTAGATGATTAGAGAAATGTCTATCTAAGTGGGAGTTCTTAAGTAATATGATTAATAGAACTTAAATTTATCATGAACTTAGTACCTGATAGTATCTTGCTTGTCTATGTCAATTGTAGATAGATGGCCCGTGTTGTTGTTCCGTTGAATTTTAATGCGTTCCTTGAGAAAGCAAAGTTGAAAATGATGGTAGCAATTACACAGACTGGGTCCGTAACTTGAGGATTATCCTCATTGCTGCACAGAAGAATTACGTCCCGGAAGCACCGCTGGGTGCCAGGCCGCCTGCAAGAGCAACACCAGAAGTTATGAACGTCTGGTAGAGCAAAGCTGATGACTACTCAATAGTTCAGTGTGCCATGCTTTATGGCTTAGAACCGGGTCTTCAACAACGTTTTGAACGTCATGGAGCATATGAGATGTTCCAGGAGTTGAAGTTAATATTTCAAGCAAATGCCCGGATTGAGAGATATGAAGTCTCCAATAAGTTCTACAGCTGCAAGATGGAAGAGAATAGTTCTGTCAGTGAGCATATACTCAAAATGTCTGGGTATAATAATCACTTGATTCAACTGGGAGTTAATCTTCCGGATGATAGCTTCATTGACAGAATTCTTCAATCACTGCCACCAAGCTACAAGAGCTTCGTGATGAACTATAACATGCAAGGGATGAATAAGACTATTCCCGAGCTCTTCGCAATGCTAAAGGCAGCGGAGGTAGAAATCAAAAAGGAGCATCAAGTGTTGATGGTCAATAAGACCACTAGTTTCAAGAAAAAGGGCAAAGGGAAGAAGAAGGGGAACTTCAAGAAGAACAGCAAGCAAGTTGCTATTCAGGAGAAGAAACCCAAGTCTGGACCTAAGCCTGAAACTGAGTGCTTCTACTGCAAGTAGACTGGTCACTTGAAGCGGAACTGCCCCAAGTATTTGGCGGATAAGAAGGATGGCAAGGTTAACAAAGGTATATGTGATATACATGTTATTGATGTGTACCTTACCAGAGCTCGCAGTAGCACCTGGGTATTTGATACTGGTTCTGTTGCTAATATTTGCAACTCGAAACAGGGACTACGGACTAAGCGAACACTGGCTAAGGACGAGGTGACGATGCGCGTGGGAAATGGTTCCAAAGTCGATGTGATCGCCGTCGGCACGCTACCTCTACATCTACCTTCGGGATTAGTATTAGACCTAAATAATTGTTATTTGGTGCCAGCGTTGTGCATGAGCATTATATCTGGATCTTGTTTGACGCGAGACGGTTATTCATTTAAATCAGAGAATAATGGTTGTTCTATTTATATGAATAATATCTTTTATGGTCATGCACCCTTGAAGAGTGGTCTATTTTTAATGAATCTCGGTAGTAGTGACACACATATTCATAATGTCGAAGCCAAAAGATGCAGAGTTGGTAATGATAGTGCAACTTATTTGTGGCACTGCCGTTTAGGTCATATCGGTGTAAAGCGCATGAACAAACTCCATACTGATGGACTTTTGGAATCACTTGATTATGAATCACTTGGTACTTGCGAACCGTGTCTCATGGGCAAGATGACTAAAACACCGTTCTCCGGAACTATGCAGAGAGCAACTGATTTGTTGGAAATCATACATACAGATGTATGTGGTCCGATGAATATTGAGGCTCGTGGCGGATATCGTTATTTTCTCACCTTCACAGATGATTTGAGCAGATATGGGTATATCTACTTAATGAAACATAAGTCTGAAACATTTGAAAAGTTCAAAGAATTTCAGAGCGAAGTTGAAAATCATCGTAACAAGAAAATAAAGTTTCTACGATCAGATCGTGGAGGAGAATATTTGAGTTACGAGTTTGGCCTACATTTGAAACAATGCGGAATAGTTTCGCAACTCACGCCACCCGGAACACCACAGCGTAATGGTGTGTCCGAACGTCGTAATCCTACTTTACTAGATATGGTGGGATCTATGATGTCTCTTACTGATTTACCGCTATCGTTTTGGGGTTATGCTTTAGAGACGGCTGCATTCACTCTAAATAGGGCACCATCGAAATCCGTTGAGACGACGCCTTATGAACTATGGTTTGGCAAGAAACCAAAGTTGTCGTTTCTTAAAGTTTGGGGTTGCGATGCTTATGTGAAGAAACTTCAACCTGATAAGCTCGAACCTAAATCGGAGAAATGTGTCTTCATAGGATACCCAAAGGAGACTGTTGGGTACACCTTCTATCACAGATCCGAAGGCAAGACATTCATTGCAAAGAATGGATCCTTTCTAGAGAAGGAGTTTCTCTCGAAAGAAGTGAGTGGGAGGAAAGTAGAACTTGATGAGGTAACTGTACCTGCTCCCTTATTGGAAAGTAGATCATCACAGAAACCAGCTTCTGCGAAACCTACACCAATTAGTGAGGAAGTTAATGATAATGATCATGAAACTTCAGATCAAGTTATTACTGAACCTCGTAGGTCAACTAGATTAAGATCCGCACCAGAGTGGTACGGTAATCCTGTTCTGGAGGTTATGTTATTAGACCATGACGAACCTACAAACTATGAAGAAGTGATGGTGAGCCCAGATTCCGCAAAATGGCTTGAGGCCATGAAATCCGAGATGGGATCCATGTATGAGAACAAAGTATGGACTTTGGTTGACTTGCCCGATGATCGGCAAGCCATTGAAAATAAATGGATCTTCAAGAAGAAGACTGACGCTGACGGTAATGCTACTGTCTATAAAGCTCGACTTGTTGCGAAAGGTTTTTGACAAGTTCAAGGGATTGACTACGATGAGACCTTCTCCCCCGTAGCGATGCTTAAGTCTGTCCGAATCATGTTAGCAATTGCTGCATTTTATGATTATGAAATTTGGCAAATGGATGTAAAAACTGCATTCCTGAATGGATTTCTGGAAGAAAAGTTGTATATGATGCAACCGGAAGGTTTTGTCGATCCAAAGGGAGCTAACAAAGTGTGCAGGCTCCAGCGATCCATTTATGGACTGGTGCAAGCCTCTCGGAGTTGGAATAAACGCTTTGATAGTGTGATCAAAGCATTTGGTTTTATACAGACTTTTGGAGAAGCCTGTATTTACAAGAAAGTGAGTGGGAGCTCAGTAGCATTTATGATATTATATGTGGATGACATATTACTGATTGGAAATGATATAGAATTTCTGGATAGCATAAAGGTACTTGAATAAGAGTTTTTCAATGAAAGACCTCGGTGAAGCTGCATATATATTAGGCATCAAGATCTATAGAGATAGATCAAGACGCTTAATTGGACTTTCACAAAGCACATACCTTGACAAAGTTTTGAAGAAGTTCAAAATGGATCAAGCAAAGAAAGGGTTCTTGCCTGTACTACAAGGTGTGAGATTGAGTAAGACTCAATGCCTGACCACTGCAGAAGATAGAGAGAAGATGAAAGATGTTCCCTATGCTTCAGCCATAGGCTCTATCATGTATGCAATGCTATGTACCAGACCTGATGTGTGCCTTGCTATAAGTTTAGCAGGGATGTACCAAAGTAATCCAGGAGTGGATCACTGGACAGCGGTCAAGAACATCCTGAAATACATAAAAAGGACTAAGGATAAGTTTCTCGTTTATGGAGGTGACAAAGAGCTCATCGTAAATGGTTACGTTGATGCAAGCTTTGACACTGATCCGGACGATTCTAAATCGCAAACCGGATACGTGTTTACATTGAACGGTGGAGCTGGCAGTTGGTCCAGTATTAAGCAAAGTGTCGTGGCGGGATCTACGTGTGAAGCGGAGTACATAGCTGCTTCGGAAGTAGAAAAAGAAGGAGTCTGGATGAAGGAGTTCATATCCGATCTAGGTGTCATACCTAGTGCATCGGGACCAATGAAAATCTTTTGTGACAGTACTGGTGCAATTGCCTTAGCAAAGGAATCCAGATTTCACAAGAGAACCAAGCACATCAAAAGACGCTTCAATTCCATCCGGGATTTAGTCCAGGTGGGAGACATAGAAATTTGCAAGATACATACGGATCTGAATGTTGCAGACCCGTTGACTAAGCCTCTTCCACGAGCAAAACATGATCAGCACCAAGACTCCATGGGTGTAAGAATCATTACTGTGCAATCTAGATTATTGACTCTAGTGCAAGTAGGAGACTGAAGGAAATATGCCCTAGAGGCAATAATAAAGTTATTATTTATTTCCTTATATCATGATAAATGTTTATTATTCATGCTAGAATTGTATTAACCGGAAACATAATACATGTGTGAATACATAGACAAACAGAGTGTCACTAGTATGCCTCTACTTGACTAGCTCGTTGATCAAAGATGGTTATGTTTCCTAGCCATAGACATGAGTTGTCATTTGATTAACGGGATCACATCATTAGGAGAATGATGTGATTGACTTGACCCATTCCGTTAGCTTAGCACTCGATCGTTTAGTATGTTGCTATTGCTTTCTTCATGACTTATACATGTTCCTATGACTATGAGATTATGCAACTCCCGTTTACTGGAGGAACACTTTGTGTGCTACCAAACGTCACAACGTAACTGGGTGATTATAAAGGTGCTCTACAGGTGTCTCCAAAGGTACTTGTTGGGTTGGCGTATTTCGAGATTAGGATTTGTCACTCCGATTGTCGGAGAGGTATCTCTGGGCCCACTCAGTAATACACATCACTATAAGCCTTGCAAGCATTGTGACTAATGAGTTAGTTGCGGGATGATGTATTACGGAACGAGTAAAGAGACTTGCCGGTAACGAGATTGAACTAGGTATAGAGATACCGACGATCGAATCTCGGGCAAGTAACATACCGATGACAAAGGGAACAACGTATGTTGTTATGCGGTCTGATCGATAAAGATCTTGGTAGAATATGTGGGAACCAATATGAGCATCTAGGTTCCGCTATTGGTTATTGACCGGAGAGGTGTCTCGGTCATGTCTACATAGTTCTCGAACCCGTAGGGTCCGCACGCTTAACGTTACGATGACAGTTATATTATGAGTTTATATGTTTTGATGTACCGAAGGTTGTTCGGAGTACCGGATGTGATCACGGACATGACGAGGAGTCTCGAAATGGCCGAGACATAAAGATTGATATATTGGAAGCCTATGTTTGGATATCGGAAGTGTTCCGGGTGAAATCGGGATTTTTCCGGAGTACCGGGAGGTTACCGGCACCCCCGGTAACTTAATGGGCCTTATTGGGCCTAGGTGGAAGAGAGGAGAGGAGGCCAGGGCAGGGCCGCGCGCCCCTTCCCCCCTAGTCCGAATAGGACAAGGAGAGGGGGGCGGCGCCCCCCTTCCTTCCTCCCCTCCACCTCTTCCCCCTCTCTCCTAGTCCAACATGGAAAGGGGGGGAGTCCTACTCCCGGTAGGAGTAGGACTCCTCCTAGGCGCGCCTCTCCTCCTTGGCCGGCGGCCTCCCCCTTGCACCTTTATATACGGGGCAGGGGGCACCTCTAGACAGACAATTGATCAACGATCTTTTAGCCGTGTGCGGTGCCCCCCTCCACCATATTACACCTCGATAATATCGTAGCGGTGCTTAGGCGAAGCCCTGCGTCGGTAGAACATCATCATCGTCACCACGCCGTCGTGCTGACTAAACTCTCCCTCAACACTCGGCTGGATCGGAGTTCGAGGGACATCATCGAGCTGAATGTGTGCTGAACTCGGAGGTGCCGTGTGTTCGGTACTTGATCGGTTGGATCGTGAAGACATACGACTACATCAACCACGTTGTATTAACGCTTCCGCTTTCGGTCTACGAGGGTACATAGACAACACTCTCCCCTCTCGTTGCTATGCATCACCATGATCTTGCGTGTGCGTAGAATTTTTTTGAAATTACTACGTTCCCCTACAGCTGATGCCCAAGATGATGGTGGAAGGGGGCTTCTCCGCTTCCGTGGAGCCCATGCGGGGTCAATGAAGGTCCTCGCAACAAAAGGATCAGGCAAGACACCTGCTGTGTACGCCGGCGTCGCCTCCGCGGTGGCCTTCATGGGACCCAAGCGGCGGCAGCCTCCCGTGTTCTACTTCTCCTCGATGATGGCGGCGGACACGGAGGCGCTGGCCACCGACTCGTCGCTCTCCGCGCACCCGGCTTGTGTCTCTGCTTGCATGGCGCGGCCGCCGGCATGGGAGTCTCGGCCACAGAAATGAGAGACGCGGTCGCAGACACGGGAGGCGCGGTACGAGGTGGTGGCGTGGACGGCAGTGACGACGCCCGTGCGCCGCTCCTCGTCAAGCTGGCCTGGAGCGGCGAGTTGCTGAACCGCGCGCCGGCTTGAGGCGGCAACTGGGTACGTCGGGCGAGGGGAGGGAGGTGGATCAGCGAGCTGCATAGCTCGTATCCGACGGGCTCGGCAGGCCACCCAGCCGGCTTGGATGCGGGATAACTACTCTTCGTAAGTCATTGTAAGAGTGGACAAAATGGTGAAGGAGGAGATAGGGGAGCGGCGAAGGGGTGCGATTCTTGGCTGGCGTTTAGCCTCGTTTAAATAGGAGATTAAATAGACGGCGGACGGGTGGATCTGGGCCGGCGTTGCGTTTAATGTCGGCCCGGTCATGAACGGACGTGTGTCCAGAGTGGGTTTCTCGGCTTCCACACGGGTTTCATGGAGGCGTTTGAATGCGGCAAGGAGACGTGTTCAGCCGGGCGTGCATCAAGTGTGGCCCTCGACTCTGACGTACGACGCCACGCCGTTCTTCCACTGACGCGTGGGCTCTTTGGGTACATGGCCTGCATGTCAGTGACCCAACGCAGGCAGCGCACGGCAGAGGAGCTTTTGGTGGGCCAGGGCGGTCAGAAGCGGGCATTTCATAAACCGATGATTGTTCATTGAGTGGGACGTCATCTATTTCATCTAGATAAGCCTACTATATAATGTAAGAGAATTTTAAAATTTTCATATATACGTTGATAGCCCGTTCGATACGTTGTGATTCATAAAGACCACTGCAAACATCAATGTTCTGCTTATCACAGACAAGATTGATTAAACCTTGCAAAAAAAAGATAAGATTGATTAATACCCGTAACAATCCATGTCCTTAACAAAGGGTGCATGCACGTATAGGTTGAGCGTGTGTATTGCGTCGTGTGCGGTGTGCATGCAGGCGTGCGAGTCTTGCGTGCGTGCATGTGTACGTTTCAGTGTTGCATGCATGTGTGCGTACGTGCGTGTGTTCGTGAGTGCATGTGTACATGTCAGTGTTGCATGCTTGCATGCGTGCGTGTGTTCGTTATGTGTACGTGTCAGTGTTGCACGCCTGCATGCTTGCGTGTGTTCGTGCGAGTGTTGCGTGCATGCATGTGTACGTGCGGGGTGAGGCTACACGTCAGTCGACTGACTTGTTCATCTCTGGTCAGTAGATTTTCCAGCCGTTGGATACAAAATCAAGGGCCTGCAGTTTATCTTCAACCTCCACCCCCTGAGCCGCCAGCCCCCGCCGGCCGCCGCCGGCCCGTGCGGCCCCGCTGCCCCGCCCTCCCCGAAACCACTCCCCACCGCCGGTCCACCGCCGCCCCGACCATCCCTCTGGGCCCCCCGCGCCGAGCTTTTTCTCCGGCGATCCCCACGCCACCGCCCAATCACCGCGCCCCCCACCGCCGGCGACTGCCAACCAGAGGTCTCACGACTTCGAATCCCCACCGACCACTAATTTATTACGATTTTTGTCCTTCATATACGCGCTGACGGGTGGTCCCTATGGTAATGTGCGCTGCTGAATGTGGACCGTTTTTGACTGGTCAATTGATCGTGTCATCAACAAGTTACGGAGCTGTATGGTGAGCCAGTGATCGTATGATCACCCTAAAATGTATTTTATTAACACAGTACATACTCAAACTACCATTTCTTTCTTTCATATACGCGCTGACAGGTCGGCCCCATGGTTACGCGCCCCGATGGTGCAACACTAGTTGCGCCACATGGAACGTTTGACTGGTCAATTGATTGTGTCATCAACAAAATACGGAGTTGTACGAGTGAGGCAGTGACCGTATAATCACGACATGTATTTTTTTAACACGATACAGACGCAAGCGCTCACATATACGCGCAAGCACTCACCACTATAAGCGCACACACGCAGACCCTACCCCTATGAGCACCTTCGAAAGAGTGAGCCAGCATATGATCTTGAGATTTTACGAAGTCACCATAGGTGCCTCATAGTCGAGTGGAACGTCTCCTCCCACTGAACGCATATCACCGGAAAAATACTGAAATTAACCCAGGATAAATGCGAGCACCAGGACTTTAACCCTCGTGGGCTCGAGAAACCACCATCCTCCTAACCATCCAACCACAGGTTGGTTAGCACCACAAAATGTATGTGCTGACTGTGATGAGCTTATTCTGAAGTCTAGTGACCATATCGTGCTTTCACTTCAAATACAATGACCATAAGGGTCGTCAACAAAATACGGAGCACGCATCAAATACAATGTCTGTCAGTGACATCAACAAAATACGGAGACGTATCGTGAGCTAGATACCGTATGATCACCACGAGAATATATACGGTGACCGTAATGAGCATATTCTGAAGTCCACCGACCGTATAGTGCTTTCGCTTGAAATACAGTGACCGTCATACGTGAATGTGTCATGGGCATGCATACTTTTAGTGGGCCGAGAGATAGTTTGTGTGCGTACGTGAAAGTGGTGTAGAAAGAGGGGGTGTCCGGTGGAGACAAGAAGAGATATGCCCTTCGTTTCTCTTTCCCGTGACTAATATTTTAGGAGAAAATATAAACATTCACAATGAAGAACAAATATTTTTGGATGCACCACGCAATTAACTTTCACGTATAACATTGTACTATTGTATATGCTTATTTTCCTAGTGGCCGATTGCGTGTGTGGTGTGGTGAGCACATCATTTCTAGCTGGGGTGGGCACCACATTTCTAGTTGTGGAGGGTCAACATGAGGACTCATGGATCGGTTCCATCCCGCACCACATAGGTTAGACCGAGACGCATTATACGAAGACCCATGTGGAGGACTCGGCGTACAACACGAAGCTACCAGAGTCGTGGAGGACTCTATCCCCACTGGTGATAAGCCGACTATATATGATTTGTAACCCTAGGCCCCGAGTATGTTATAGAAGCCTAGGGGCTAGTTCGTCGATAGTATACACACACACAATGCCTGGTATTCACGTGTACTTTGTACACACCCCTATCACTGATATACAGTACCAGGAGTAGGCTTTTTCCTCAACTGCAAGGGTCTGAACTTGGGTAAAACCTTGCCTCGTATTACCATCCAGCCTAACAGTCAGGGATATCCTACCGAATGATCTGATGGAATCATATCTGCCAACTACTAAGAGAGAGGTGTGTCTGGGGGGGGGAATGTGTGTGAGAGATGCCTAAAGATAATGTGCGTGCGGGAGACACGTAGGCACATATATGTGCGTATAGAGGGCTAGTAGAGAGTGTGCGTGTATATATGCATGTGAGAGAAATAGTGTTTTCCAACTGAGATTAGTGAAAAGAGTGGTACATAGTAGTCAGAAAGAGAGAGAGATACAGAGAGAGTGTGTGCGTGAGACACCCCGACACCCCGCGAGAGATTGTGAGCATGTGTGAAAGAGAAATGCCGATGTATATAAAGTGTGTGCACTTATGCGTTAGATAGAGAGATATATAGCACGTTTGTGAGAACGGGCCGAGGCATAGTGCATCTACGTGTAAAAGGCGGTTCTACGCATTAAATTAAAAGATAAATGGCATTATTATTATTGGATGAGATCATGAATTTTGCAATTTGCGTATGAACGAAAATTGTTCTATCAGACACCCATACTCTATTGAATTCTAACATGTGCATGTGTTTATTTCATATTATCGGTCCATAGAGTGAGAGCGGTTTGAAATACATGCAATGCATTGCTTTTGCAATTCATATATAAAACATTAATTAGTGTACTCCATGTTGTTAGTGTGAAGCACTTTATACATTTGTCACTTACATGGAAACATTCCAAATTGCTAGCTACGAAATAGAATACATGTTGAATTCAACATAAAGGGGGTTTCGAAGATTCGAATTCATAGGAAGTGCATTCATCCATTTGAACCCGAGATAATGGGATTTGTAAATCAGATCTAAAAGGGGGCATCAATCTTTGTTGTGCGTTTGAACGTGCTATATGTTCATACGCATGTCTAAGTATTTTTTTGCAACCAAGGAGATTATATCTGGAATCATGCATGAACTGAGGTAAGTTGCATATTTTTTAATATATACTCGTGTACAATGTATATTCAAATGTACCCCATCCATTCGAAAATAATCGTTGTTTTAGGATTTTCAAGAGTAAAGATTTGTGAAGTTTGACAAATCCTGGAAGTTCAATTCAAGAGAACCGAAAACGTTAATGCTTCTGCTCCCAAATATTGAACGAAGCGCCAAATAAGCCTCTTGGTCACCCGAAACCGCGCGAGACTAATGTTTGGTGGTAGGAAACTGTGCTGACTCTGGCACGTGTAGCCTATCGGCTCGATGTCCAAAGGTCTAAACCGGTGTAGGTTTGTAACTTCACCAAGACGCTAGTCTCAACCGCATCCTAGAAGCATTCATACGCCGTGGGCGCTTAAAAACCCATGCGCTCCGCCGAAATCTATCCCGCCCACCATTTGGGACACCTGAGATTACCGTCCTACCCCCAACCCGCAATATGTCCGAAATTTTAGATGGGGCAAAGTTTGTAACTTTCCCCAAATTTCAATCAAGCGCGTCCCAAACCGAAACATTGTTCACCCTTAGTCCCCCTCCCTCCGTTTCCCCATTCATACTCCGTGGGCGCCAAAACACCCTCTCCACCAGCCACGAAACCCCAGCCTCCTCTGTCCTGCACCCCATCGCGCCCAATCCACCGCCGCCCTCCTCCATCACGCCGGAGCCGGAACCCCAACGTCGTCGTCCAACGCAACCGCAACCGCAACGCCCTCAAGGACTTAGCAGCTGAAGCCGAGGCAGAGATGCCTCCATGACGCCCATGCCGACGTGTGCCGTACCAGAACCACTTCCACAACGCCGTCCTACGCCTCACTGCTGCCGCTCCACTGTCGCAACCGTCCACCGCACCGGAGTTGTTCCCGCTACGCCGTCGTTCGCCGCCTCGTATCTGGTTCCCCGCTGCTCACAGACGGGCACGGCACCACACTCAACAACTTGGCCATGGGTTCGTCCAAGGCTCCACCGTCCTCTACAACTTCTCGTTTCCAGTGAACCACAAGAAGATCGTTGGAAAAATAGAAGGAGGACACAACACTGCCAGCAGAAAGAGGTACTCCTCTAAGCTTATTCGTGCAAATCTTATGTCTCTGCTCACACCATATTCATCCCACGAAAGAAACTAGTTGAGCGCTTCGTACTGCATCTTCTTCGTGATACTAAATGCACAAGGTTTCCTCCCATTTACTATTTCACCTTTGCTAGAGGTCAGTAGCCCGCCTGGATTTCAATTCAGGGTCAGTTGAATCGCAATTAAAAGAAGCAGCACCCGCTTAGGCGCGCGGAGCACCTAGTCTGCCTGTTCACCGGGGAAGTGGCACATCGGTGTCTATCATAGGGGTGTGGGGCGCAGGAGCTGCTTGTGCCCGATCTGGAGGTCGGCGGGGCTTGAAGGGATGGCCGGGCGGTGCCAAGCACGGCGGTGTGGTGTGGTCGAGGGGAGGGTGGAGGCAGGGGACTGGGCCAGTGGTCGCTGGCGTTTCGAGGAAGATCATAACACTGACTGGCTGGAGGTAGATGAAGGCGATCTGCCCGTTCTTTGTACATTGGACGGTGCAGAAAAAATGGACTGACCTATTTGTTTTCAGTCGACTGTTATTTTCATAGGACCACACGTTGTGGTATGCTGGAGGAGCATCTGCATTTCCCAGCCATTCCAGTGCTCATATTTCAAAATCCTATAATCTAGTAGTAATTTCGTGTGCCCTGCATGTTGTAGATCTATCATATGTCTCACGTCATTTATTTCTCACCGACCTGCTATCTGCTACCTTTACACTGTACTACTTGTGCACACACTTCACCCATACTCACACTATTGTTTTTTTATGCATGGGTATTTCAGACTCTGACGCGGTGTTGATGAATACAAAAAAGAAAAGACAGAAGTCGCTCCAGTGTAATTCGAAGATAAGCACTAAGTGTCTCAGTGTTCTAAAGGGTGCAGTGCCAGCAGATGGAGACAGAAAACGTAGCTCTGCTGTTGATGATCTCAATTGCTACACACAACCATCCCAGGTGCTTGCTTTAACTTCGCGCTGTCAAATGTGGTTGCATGTTGCATATGGTGTCTAGCTTGTATTGCTTCCAATTTGGTTAAATTGCATCAGCTTACTTTACACATTATACCTTTGATAATGACATGCCTTCCTGTTTTTGATACATACTACATATGTCTATTTACCATGTTCGTACATCAAACTAATGCTCTTTTGTATCCCTCTTCAATCACTTATGACGAGACAGTCACCCGAGTGGGTTACTGTGAGACGCGCTACTCGTTTAAAGAGTGAGTGTCATCCTCCCCACATGATTCTCAAGAAACAGCAAGGCTAAATGAAGATAGTCAACGTAGCTCTCTAGTTGATGACCGCAATTCCCCCACACCACCATCGCAGGTGCTTGCTCTTACTTGGCAGTGTGATATGTGGTTCCATGTTGCCTATGGTGTCTACCTTGTAATGCTTCTTATTAGGGTAAATTGCATCTGCTTAGTTAACACATTATACCTGTGAATATGACATGCGTTCCTGTTTTTGGTACATATTACGTCTTTGTATTAACCATGTTCTTAGTCAAACTACTTTTCTTGTGTATCCCTCATCAATCACTTCTGACGAGACACCTTCAAGTTGACAATGTAATATTGGTTGCATCTTGCATATCATTTCAAACATGTATTGCCTCTAATTTGTTGAAGTGCCACTTATAATGAGACACATCTAACTTGGTAGAGTGATTTTGGTCGGATCTTTCATATGGTGTCTAGATTGCATTGCTTCCAATTTGTTGAAATGCCTTCTGCTTAGTGTTTTTCTTACATATTCCATCCTCCTACAATGTGGTTGCCATACATAAAAGTTGTGTTCGTTAGTATCATGCATCAACGAATTTGGAAGTGTGAATTTCATTCCTTTTTCTTGTGTGTTTACTTGACAAGGAAAAATCTAAAAGGACGAATGCACGGAATGATGGTGGTCCTCTGGAGCAACCGAAACAGATGATCTCTGCAGATTCTCCTGCTACTCCTACTGCAGTGCAAGTTCCAAATCTCATCTCCCCTACTCCACAACCCCAGGTGCTTGCTCTAACATGGCAGTGTGATATCTGGTTGCATGTTGCATATGGTGCCTAGCTTGTATTGCTTTAATTTGTTAAATTGCATCTCCTTAGCTTACACATTATACATGTGAATATGACACGCCTTCCTGTTTTTAGTACATACTACATCTGCCTATCACACCATGTTCTTACATCAAACTACTGTTCTTGTGTATCCTGCATCTATCACTTATGATGAGACAGTCACGCCCATGGGTTAGTATGAGACGCGCTACTCTTATAAAGAGTGCAGTTTCATCCTCTCCACATGATTCTCAAGAAACAGCAAGCCTAATTGAAGATATTGAACATGGCTCTGTACTTCAAGACCGAGCTTCCCCTGCACCACCATCGCAGGTGCTTGCTCTAACTTCACAGCATGATATGTGGTTGCATGTTGCATACGGTTTCTAGCTTGTAATGCTTCTAATTAGGGTAAATTGCATCTGCTTAGTTTACACGTTATACCTGTGAATATGACATGCCTTCCTATTTTTGGTACACACTACATCTATGTGTTAACCATGTTCTTACATGAAACTACCTCTCTTCTGTATCCTGCATCAATCACTTACGATGAGTGTCGGGGGTTTCGTGCGACATATGCCAAAGGATGGCTTATCATGGTGGGGGCTAGTAAGACATCGTCGGTGCCAGGAAACGGGATAAGGCGAAGACATGCACGCCGGCGAATCTTACCTAGGTTCGGGGCTCTCCGTGTAGATAACACCCCTAGTCCTGCTCTGTGGGGTCTGAGCATGATCACTCAAGCAACAATGGTGGCTACAAGCTTGCTCCTTGAGCTGTTTCTCTAGAGGGAGAAGTAGAGCAAGTCTAGCCCTAGCTTCTTCTCTCTGTATGGGTGTGTGTGTGTAAGAGGCTGAACCCTTTGCATGGGTGCCCTGGGGGTTTATATAGGCCTACCCCCCAGGGGTACAATGGTAATCCGGCCAGGCATGGGCCCGGGCCGTCAGTGTCTCTGGCCGCCGGCTTCTCCGCTGGCTGGTGGGGCCTGCCGCTTGGTGGGTCCCGCCGCCTGTCCGGTACTTGGCCGACAAGCCTCGCCCGCCGCTTGCGGGTTCTGCCGGCTGCTTGGTACTGTAGCGATGCGGTTAATGACGCGTGCTTTGTCGGGGGAGGCATGCTTACAGTGCCGCCGCCTGGCGCGCGTTCACTGTAGCCACTCCCCATATCTTCTAGTTAATGGCGCACGAATTCCCAATGGGGGGAAGGGCCTCTTGGTCATCTACCGGCTCCTCTGAGCCGGCTGGCCAGGTACGGCCGCCTTCTGGTCTTCTTGCTATCAAATGGGGCCCGCCGTCTGTGAGCCGTACCGACAACCCGTCGTGGGAGCATGGCTCCTTCTGACAGGGAGGACGTCAGGGTCAGCGTGGCAACAGTGCTGCGCCGAACGGAGGATTCCCGTGTGATATGGCCCACTGTGGCCATGCCAGGCCCTAGGCTAGGGGGATGGCATGCTGTAGCCATGCCCCGTCTCGTCGTATTGATGAAGGTGCAGACTTTGAGAGCGCTTGGGGCTGCCTGCTGGGAGTCGGCCTCTCTAGAAGCCGCCCGCCAGGAGTCGGTCCGCTCCAGAGCCACCTTCTGGGCCCTGCCGCCTTCTAACAGCTGGTCGCGTGGACCAGCCGGTAGTGAGAAGGCGGCGCTTCGATCTTGGATTCTTGAGGTTTGCAGCCGGCCCCGATGTCTTGAAACGCCATGGGGACCGACGGGGCTACCCGTGGCTAATTACTCCAACAGTAGTCCCCGAAGCTGGTGGGCGCCGCTGTTGAAAGAGGCGTGGGGCCTCAGCAGCTTCCTACTATGAGTGCTCTATTGATCTTGTTTCATCCGTCTTCTAGAGATCCGATTGCCAGAAGTCGGGCACGACCTGGCGGCTGCCTGGTGGTTTTTGAAGCGTCGAGGCGGGAACCGAGCGAAGCGTTAGCCTAGCCCTAGGCTAGCCGCCAGCTATTCACGCGCCACGTGGCACCGGAAGGACAGGCGTCCTGCCAGCCCACGCGCGCGATGGGACGTGGCCGCAGGCCAGGGCCCACCACTACCAAGGCTCGGCCCGCACGCGGATCCACTGCGACCGAGGCGGACGGTTGCGCTTCTGGCGTGCACTTACCCCGTGCCTTTTACTGCGCGGTTAGTGCGGGGACGTGGGGTTGCGGCGCAGTTAATCCCACAAACCCCCATGCCCCGCCCCCTCGGCTTTGCAGCCCGGTGCTACAAATAGGGGGAGGAGGGGGCGGCACTAGCATGCACGCCCATCTCTCCCTTCACCTTGCTCTTCTTCTTCTTCTTCTCCACTGCCACCGCACTCCCACAATCTTGTTGGAGCTCTACCGTGGTTCTCCACAGCCAAGCTTTTCTCCCCGCGGCGCTGCTGCTCCGCCACCGCCGATTCGTTCCTCCTCCGCCGCGTCGCGCCTCCATCGAGCTCCAAGCACCCATGGCACGTGACAAGGCAAACTCCGGCGCCTGGGACGGCTCCAACATCTAGCAAGACCACCTTGACTTCTTGCGCGACACGAGGCGGCTGCCCCGCACGAGCCACGTCGAGACGCGCGTCCCGTCGACAAAAGAAATCACACCGGCGCCGAGGGACGGCGAGCGCGTCGTGTTCCGGACGCACTTACTCCGCGGCTTCCGCTTGCCAATCAGCGGCTTTCTCCGCTCTTTCCTCCAGTTCTACAACCTCCAGCCGCACCACGTCACGCCTAACACGGTGGTGCTGCTGTCGGCCTTCGTCACGATGTGCGAAGGCTACCTCGGGATTCTCCCCACACTCGAGCTGTGGGGGGGAGTGCTTCTACACCAAGCTCGGCGTCGCCGCCAAGGACGAGGCGGCCAAGTGCGGCGCCCAGGAGCCGGCAACCGCTTTCCGCCCATCACTCTGATCCAGTCTGTCAAGTTGTGGAAGAAGTCGTACTTCTACGTGAAGAACGTCGACCCAGCGGCAGACTTCATCAACCTGCCACCCTACAAAGCCGGCCCACCAGCTGAGCCGCGCTCCAGCTGGACGTACAAGCCAAAGCACCTGTCGGCCGCCGCCACCGCCACCGTCGCCAGGCTCGAGGAGATGACAGGTCTGGAGGGCCTTCAGGCGTCCGACTTGCTGACGGCCTTTGTGACGCGCCGGGTTCTCCCCCTCTAGGGCCGGCCTCACATGATTTCTCAGATGAGTGGGCACTGGGACCCGTGCCGGCTGTCCACCCGCGAGATGTCGGCCGCGGAGGTGGCCCATATGGTGAACGAGATCGCGAACCTCAAGCTCGCGATGGACTGGCGGTTCGGCAAGCCGCCATACTCCCGCGCCAATCCGCCTCCTGCCGTAAGTTCCCAATTCTTCTCTCTTTGTTGGTCTTTATTTCTTCTGCCGATTTCTGGCTTGCTGACTAACCATTCGGACACATCATAGCTCCTTCGGACCGAGCAGCCGGCCGACGCTCTGGCGCAGGGCCAGGCCTTCCTGCCGGACCGGGCAGTGAGTGACGCGGACGACCCCAACTTGGGGGCGGCCGCCCTTGAAGACGACACCACATGCGGTGGTGAAAGGGCAGGCGGCTCCAGTGGAGGGGCGGCCTCGAGGCATGGTCGGACGACGATGAAGAGAAGGCCGGGTGGCGCCGCCAGCCGGCCGACAACAGGGCAAAGGCGAGCTCCTCAGCGGCGCCATCCGCACTAGGCGGCGCGCCGAAGCGCCGAGCCGGCACGCAACTACACGGTGGCTGGCCGAAGAAACCCAAGGCCTCGGCCGCCGCGACCAGGCGGGAAGAGGCTGCCGCGAAGGCAGGCCGGTTCCAGCGGGCTCCCAAGTAGCCGCCGACGATGCACACCTGAGTACTTATTCTTTTTTACATTTGCCTTATGTCTTACTTGCGCTTCTTTTGCAAGCTTCTTCTGATTCTCTTTTTTATCTTGCATGAGCAGAGCCCCGCTCTCTCTTGAGCGATCAACCTCTGCCTCCATCGTCGGAGGGTCGGAGGGCTCCACGAGCACCCGCCATGTGGACCCGCGCACCGAGCTTCAGGCGGCGACGAAGCGGAACGCGCCTGAAGTGCGCGAGGAGAAGGAGAGGGCGGAGCAGGCGAAGGCGGATGCGGCCAGGGCAGCGCACGAGGAGGCGGACGCAGTGGCTAGGGCCCTGGCCGATGCCTCGCGAAGGCCCAGGCAGAGAAGGCGGTCCAGGCCCAGAAGAACGCGGCCGTCGGGGTACAAGTGGGAGCGGCCACAAGTGGCCAGGCTCCGCTGCTGATCATTCCGCTGCGCTCCATGTCGCCAGCGACAGGGGAATTGGCGCCGACCGGAGGAGACGGCCATGACCAGCCGGTCATGGAGAGGGAGGGGAGACGCCATCATCCCACGGCCGCAGGCGCCCCAGCAGGCGCCGGCTGCCGAGGCCCAGGGTAGTCGTCCCAATGCGTCGCTGTCGCCTCAAGGCGGTGGCGAGCTGGTGGTGGGGAACCTGTCGGCGTTCGTACCCCAACACGCTGGAGCACGGCGAAGGCGACCTCGGCTACTTGGCCCCAAGAGATTGGAGCCTCGAGCTCGTCGGTTCCTGACGCCGAGGCCACTAGCGCTGTGCGGACGGAATGGGTGCACGGGGGCGGAACGAGCACCTGATCAAGGCGGCGTAGGACGTCCAAGCCGACTTCAGGGCTGAAGCCGCCGCCCTTCAGCAATGCATGAAGGCGTTCATGAAGACGCGTGCCTCCGTCCGGGTACTCACTTGCTTCTTGCTTTTGATTTTTAGAATGGGGGCGCGTCAGCGCACCCACTGGGTGTAGTCCTCGAGTTCCGGGCCGGCTGCTGAGCAGGCAGCATGGAACTTCATAGCGGGCTCTGAGCTCTGACTCACTTTTCTTTCTGTAGCTCCGCTGCAGGACTACCACAATGTCCACGCGGCCACCTTCAACGCCCAGATCAAGGAGCTGGACAAGCGGACCGCAGACCTGGTTGAGAGCCGGAGTAAGCACTCCATCCTCTTTCTTCTCGCGGGGGCGCGGCAGCGCACCCGCTGGGTGTAGTCCCCGAGATTCGGACCGACTGCTGAGCAGTCGGGCCGGATCTTCTGGCAACCACCTTTTCTTGCTTCTTTGTTGAATTGCTAAATCCATCGAGGGGGCGCGTCAGCGCACCCGCGGGGTGTAGTCCCCGAGATTCGGGTCGACTACTGAGCAGTCAGGCCGGATCTTTCCGGCGTCTATTTGTCTTTGTTGATTATTGGCTGTCTTTTCTTCTTGTCTTTGCAGGCGTCAATGCCACCTTGCGGCAGCAGCTCGGTGAGGCTCAGACCGCGCTGCGCACCAAGGAGGCAGCGTGCCTCAAGGCGGAGCAGGAGCGCGACCGCCTGGCCAAGCAGCTGGTTGACCAGGCGCACAACCATAAGAGGGATCTGCAGAAGCTCAAGGATGCGGAGGAGGCCCTCCAGGCCGTGTACGAGACTCAGCGCTCGGCCTGGGTCGATACTGAAAAAGCCCTGGAGGCCGGCTATGGCCAGATTGAGGATCTGCTCGATGGTAGGTTGCTCTTTTCTTGTTCTGCCTCCTGGCTCGTCCTGTACGTCGGCCTCCGACTTCTTATTTTTTCTTGTTTCTTTAAACAGAGTATTTCCCCAGCTACTCCATTGCCGCCACTCAGACCGTCGATTCCCGTCGCGACGAGCGGAGGCTGGCTGGCGTGACGATTGTGCCCAACGCTCCTCGGACTCTTGCCGAACAGATGGTCGCCATCGAAGCCCGTCTCTAGCCGGCGCATCGGGCTCTCCGCCGTCTTCAGCGTGCTGGGGCTCAAGTGGTCTGTGCCCTCTGGCCGGGCACTCCTATCCTGCGCATTGCCAGGCGGACCTCCGACTGGTTGGAGGTGGCCATCAGCCGCATCGAGGCATGGAAGGGCTCCTCCGCTCGGGCGGGTGCGCGCCGAGCTTTGGAGTTTGTCAAGGGATGGTACCCTGGGCTGAGCTTGGACCAGCTCGCCACTCTTCGCGCCGAAGCCGGCGCTGAGCTGGAGGCGGTGGCGCCTCAGCTTCGTCATCGTGCGGCGGTGATCGCCAAGTACACGGACACCAGCGTCTTCCTCCCTGAGCTGGACGATGCTGGCGCCGAGCTGCCACCCAACTGGTTCGGGCTACACCCAGAGGGCGGTGAGGACTCCGTGGAGGAGATCGCCTCCAGCGATGAAGGCAAGGAGGAGGAAGGTGAGGACGAGGACAACGAAGGCGATGCGCCGGACGGTGAAGACGACGGCCAGCCTCAGCCTGACCAAGTGTCGACCAACGGTCGGAGCGCCGGCGAGCCGACTGCTACCGACGCGGGTCAGGCCAAGACCCACCAGGCGGCCACTCCACCACCCGGAGCCTCTACCTCCGCCGACCCCTCCGATCCGGCTGCTGCTCCTCTGGCCTAGGCGGCCAAGTTATCTTTCTTTCCCTTTTTTGTAAATCTCGAACAAAATTTGTTAAGTTCGCGCAATTCCACCCGCTGGGGGTGTATTCAAACTCTGTTTAATGCTGGCTAAGGGCCGTTTGGCTGTAAAAAGCGATCTTTTGCCGATTTCCAACTTGTCTTACTTCTCTACTCTTTTAGCTATTTTCCTTTGCCACCTTCCCTTGGCCGCCGTCTTGCCAGCCAGACAGCCGCTCTGTGGTCTGTGGCTGGGTCAAGTACTCGACCGTTTGGGAAGGGCAAGTACTTCAGCCGTTTGGTAGAGTGTAGTAATTTAAGGTAGAAACCGGCCGGCCTGCTGCTCAGCAGCCGGTCAGTGGGGGAGGAGCCGACTTGGCTTATGAAAATGCCTTAGTCCTTAGCCATTTTTCATGTAGGCGCCGTTTCCTGCCTTCGTCTCTTGCCAGCCGAACAGCCGCTCTGCGAGCTGCGGCTTGCGACAAGAGAGGGCTTAGGCGCCAACACACTACTTGTCCGACTATAGGTAGCATTGGCATAGTACAAGGTGGTAAGCCCCCGGGCCGACTGGTCGAACCCGGTGCGATGCATAATAATGAAATAGGACATTCATAGGCATAGAAATTATCATATAGATAAAGAGGGTAGTCCCCGAGTGCTCCTCGAGGGACCCCATGTCTTTGCGCTTAATACAAAAGGTAGCGTGGTACATACTGCATTCAACTATAAAATCTTCGGAGGAGATTGGCGTTCCATGGGTGCTCTGACTCCTTGCCTGAATCATCTCTCTTGCGTGCTCTGGGCTTCTGCGCGTCGATGAGGTAGTAGGAATCGTTGCCGAACGCCTTGCTGATGATGAAGGGGCCTTCCCAAGGTGCTGAGAGCTTGTGCTGGCCGGCTTTTCGCTGGATCAGCCAGAGCACAAGGTCTCCCTCTTGGAAGGATCGTGGCTTGACCTTCCGGCTGTGGTAGCGGCGCAGACTCTGCTGGTAGATGGCGGACCGGCTGAGTGCCAACAGCCGCCTTTCTTCCAGCAGATCTACGCCGTCTTCTCGCGCTTCCTTCGCCTCCGCCTCGGTGTACATGGTGACGCGAGGTGAGTCGAACTCGATGTCAGTTGGGATGACAGCCTCGGCGCCATACACAAGGAAGAATGGAGTGAAGCCGGTTGACTTGTTCGGAGTGGTGCGGAGGCTCCAAAGGATGGCTGACAGCTCATCGATCCAGCAGCCGGCCGACCGCTCCAGAGGCTCGATCAGTCGGGGCTTGATGCCGGAGAGGATGAGGCAGTTTGCTCGCTCAACTTGGCCGTTTGACCGTGGATGGGCAACGGACGCTAGGTCCAGTCGGATGCCCTGCGTCGCGCAGAAATGAGCCAAGGCTCCTTTGGCAAAATTTGTGCCATTGTCGGTGATGATGCTGTGCGCTACTCCGTACCGAGTGGTGATGTCCGCGATGAAATTCACAGCAGTCGGCCCATTCAACTTCTTGATTGGCTTTGCTTCAATCCATTTGGTGATCTTGTCCATGGCGACGAGCAGATGGGTCATGCCGCCGCGTGCTGTCTTGAATGGTCCCACCATATCCAACCCCCAGACGGCAAAGGGCCATGCCAGGGGATGGTTTCAAGCGCAGAAGCCGGTAGGTGTTGCTGGGAGCTGAACTTCTGACACCCTTTGCAATGCTTGACTAGCTTCTTGGCATCTTCCAAGGCAGTCGGCCAGAAGAAACCATGGCAAAAGGATTTGGCCATGAGCGATCTAGAGGCCGCGTGGTGGCCGCACTCGCCTTGGTGGATATCTTTGAGGATCGCTTGGCCTGTCTCTGCTTCTACGCAGCGCTGGAAGACTCCAGTCACACTGCATCTGACGAGTTCTCGATTTACTATCGTGTAAGCTCCTGCTCGGCGCTGCACCTGCGGAGATCTCATCAGCCGGCAGCTCTCTACTCACTAGAAACTTGAGGATGGGCTCCGCCCATGATGGTGCTTGAATTTCTTCTATCGCTACTACGACCACTTGTACAAGGGCGGTTGGGTTGGGAGGCGGCGGGTTGGAATTGATTGCCGCTTGCTGTGTCTCCGAAGTCCCCGGGCTGACTGCTGCAGCCCCCGGGCCGGGTGGTGGAGTCCCCAGGCCAGGTGCGAGTGCTGTAGTCCCCGAGCCGCTTGGTGAAGTACCTGGGCCGACTGCCGCAGCCCCGGGTCGGGTTGAGAAGTCCCTGGGCCGGGTGCGACTGCCACAGTCGCCGCGCCGCCTGCTGAAGTCCCCGAGCCGGCTGCCGCAGCCCTCGAGTTGGATCCGACTGCTTCGGGAGGAGCCGGCACGAAGATGGACTCAGATTCTGGAGAAGACTTGATCGACGGCTTGAGGAGGCGTTGAAGGGAGACGCCGGCTGGTATTGCTTGCCGGGTGGAGCCGATCCGTGCCAGGGCATCTGCTTGCTCATTGTCGGCTCTTGGCACGTGAAGGAACTCGCATCCATCAAAGTATCCACTGAGTTGCTAGACGAGGAAGCGGTAGCTTGCCATATTTGCATCCTTGGCGTCCCAGTCATCGGAAGACTGCTGGACCACCAAGTCGGAGTCGTCGTAGCACAGGATCCGGCGGATGCCAATATCTTTGGCCAACCGGAGGCCGTGTATTAGTGCTTCGTACTCAGCCACATTGTTGGAGGCGGCAAAGTGGATTTGCAATGTGTACTTGAGCTTGTCGCCTTTGGGAGAGGTGAGGACTATGCCGGCTCCCAAGCCGGTGCGCATCTTTGAGCCATCAAAGTGCATCCCCCAATGAGTGGAGTCCGGAGCTGGCAGTAGGTACTGGGTCTCGGCCCAGTCGGCGAGGAAGTCGGCCAGTGCTTGGGACTTGATGGCGGTGCAGGGCTGGTAGAAGATGGTGTAGGGGGCCAACTCGATGGCCCACTTGGCCACCCGGCCAGATGCATCTCTGTTTCCAATGATCTCAGCAAGTGGCGCGGTGCAGACAACCGTGATTGGGTGTTCCTGAAAGTATGGCTTCAGCTTCTTGGCGGCAAAGTGCATATCGTAGCACATCTTCTGGTAATGGGGGTAGTTCTGCTTTGAGGTTGACAGCACCTCACTCAAATAGTACACAAGCCTCTGGACCGGCTGTGCCTTGCCATCCTCTGGGCGCTCCACTACTATGACTGTGTTGACCACCCGGCTGGTGGCGGTGATGTAGAGGTACATGGGCTCTTTAGCAGCCGGAGCCGCCAGGACAGGCGGCGTGGTCAACATCTTCTTCAGCTGGAGAAAAGCTTCATCCGCCTTGTCGTTCCACTCGAAATGAGTGGTCTTCTGCATGAGCTGGTACAGGGGAAGAGCCTTCTTGCCCAGTCGATTGAGGAACCGGCTGATGGATGCCAAGCAGCCGGTGAACTTTTGGACGTCTCGCAGTTGGGTGGGCCTCTCCATCCTCTCGATGGCCTCGATCTTCACAGGGGTGCACTCGATGCCGCGTTCCGAGACCAGGAAGCCAAGGAGTTGGCCGGCCGGTACTCCGAATACGCACTTCTCTGGGTTGAGCTTGATCTGAAACGGGCGCAGATTTTCAAAAGTTTCCTTGAGATCTTCCAAGAGTGTGTTGCGCTTCTCCATCTTCACCACAGTGTTGTCTACATAGACGTGGGCATTTCTGCCGAGTTGCTTGAGGAGACACTTCGGCATGCAACGCTGGAACGTGGCACCGGCATTCCTCAAGACGACTGTCATGGTCAGGTAGCAAAATGCTCCAAATGGTGTGATGAAGGCGGTCTTCAAGCGGTCTGTCGGGTTCAGCTTGATCTGGTGGTAACCTGAGTAAGCATCCAAAAAACTCAACAGCTCGCATCCGGCTGTGGAGTCTATCAGTTGGTATATTCATGGCAAGGCAAATGGATCCTTGGGGCAGGCTTTGTTGAGACTGGTGTAATCAATGCACATGCGCCACTGGTTATTCTTCTTCAGTACAAGGACTGGGTTGGGAAGCCATTCCGGAAAGAAAACTTCCATGATGAAGCCGGCTGCCAACAGGCGGGCGATTTCTTCTGCAACGATTCTTCTCTTCTCCTCCGACAGTCGGTGGAGGGGCTTCTTGACTGGCTTGGCATCTGCTCTGACGTGCTAGCTTGTGCTCGGCGAATTCCGTCGGGACACCCGGCATGTCTTTGGGGGACCATGCGAAGATGTCCCGATTCTCATGGAGGAAATCAATGAGTTCGCTTTCCTATTTGCTGTCAAGGTTGGCACCTACGAGAGCGTGCCTCTCCGGGTGCTCAGGGTCCAAGGGGATCTTCTTTGTTTCTTTGGCAGGCTGGAAGGAGGCCTGGGTCTCTGACTCTTTGGGATCTAGTGACAGGTCCGGCTGCTTGCTGGCCATGGCCACCACCCGGTCCAGGAGCTTCTTCTCAGCAGCAATCACTAGGGACTCGGCCAACCCGCTGTTGTCTGCTACACAGTCGGCCGACTTCTAGTAATCTCCAGATATGGTGATAATACCCTTGGTTCCTGGCATCTTCATCTTGAGGTAAGCGTAGTGAGGCACTGCCATGAACTTGGCCAAAGCGGGTCGGCCAAGTAGCGCGTGATAAGGGCTCTCCAAGTCCACTACCTCAAACCATATTGCTTCACGGCGGAAATGATTCTTGTCCCCGAAGAGAACATCTATCTTGATCTTGCCGATTGGTGAGCAGGAAAGGCCAGGCACAATTCCATGAAAGACAGTCCGACTGGGCTGGAGCTGCTTTACTTTGATACATAACTTCTCCATGGTGCTGCGGTAAAGGATGTTGATACTGCTGCCGCCATCTATCAGGACTCGGGAGAAACGAGCAGCTCGCCTCTCTGTTGCAAAGGTGGCATCTAACACCAAAGCATAGGAACCGGGGGAAGGCATCACTTCCGGGTGGTCGGCTCTGCTCCAGCTGATGGGCTTCTCGGACCAGTGCATGTATTCTGGGACTTGGGAGGCAACAGCATTGACTTCTTGGTGTTGCTGGTGCCGACTGTGCTTGTCGTCAATCTGGCTGGTGAAGACAACGTAGGCTCCATGTTCTTCAGGGAATTCTTCTTGAATAGCGCCGACTACTGGGCGAGCCGCCAGCTATTGGGGAGGCGGAGGCGGCTGGCCAGCAGGTGGCGGGGGCAGTATCCCTTCGCCCTTGGAGATTCGTGTGAGCCAGTGACACTTCCGAGTGGTGTGGTTGGACGGCTTCGCGCCGCTATGGAACTTGCAAGGAGCATCAAGGGTTTGCTCGTAAGAAAAGGCGGGCAACCAGTTCAACTTGCCACCTCTCTGACGCTTGGGTTGGGGCTGCCCTTCCGGCTGTTGGTCTTCAACTATCGCCACTTGTCGGCTGGTGGAAGCCGGCATTGGGGCTTTGCGTTTGTTGTCGTTCTGCTGCTGGCGCCGACTGGAGTCACCAGCCGGTGTCCTGGGAGCCGGGGGGAGCACTTTCCCAGAGGCGTCCACCCAAAGCTCCGACTTCATGGAGGAGTCGGCAGTGGCGTACTTGTCTGCTATGATCAGTAGCTCGTCGAGTGTGGCCGGCTTGTCGCAGAGGAGCCGGTGCTTGAGTAATGTGCCCTCTCGGCACCCGGCAGTGAAGTACTCGATTGCTTGAACTTCATGCACCCCTTCACAGGAGTTGCGCTGCTCGGCCCACCGCGTTAGATAGTCGCGAGTGGACTCGTTCGGGCCTTGGACGCACAAGGAGAGCTGGCGGGGCTTGGGCGGCCGCTTGTAGGTGTTGGTGAAGTTGCGGATGATGACCTCGGTGAAATCTACCCAGCTGTTGATGCTACGGGGCTTCAGACTGTTCAGCCATGTCCGGGTCGTGCCCTAGAGCATGAGCGGAACGTACTTCACGGCAACACGCTTGTTGCCGTTCGCTATGTTGACTGCGGTGGAGTAGGCGACCAGCCAGTCTTCTAGCTTCACGGAACCGTTGTACTTGGGCCTATCTCGGGGAAGTGTGAACCCTTTGGGAAAGGGCTAGTCGCAGATGCGGAGGCTGAAACAGGGCGGGCCCAACGTGTCTTCTTCTTCTAGCGCCTGGGACCGAGCAAGGCGGTCGATTCGGTGGCGCGCGTCATTCTCTCCGACTCCTTCTCGGCGGCCAAGGCGGTCGCCGAGTGTCAGGTGGTCAATAGGCGGCGGGGAAGCGCGCCTCTCCCTATGGGGAGGAGGAGGCGGATAATCGTCCCGCCGTTCTACTGCTCTTGGGTGGCCGTCTTGGTCGCGCTCGATGGCAAGGCGTGTCCAGCTGCGGCTGGCAGCCGGCTCCTTGTCTCTTCTATCACGGACACCACCAGTCGGCGTCCGGGAGGTCGCGCCTTGATCTCGGCAAGGGGGGGGGGGAGCAACGGCTTGAGCATCGGGTCCGCCTAGCGGCGGGCCACGGTTTCTTGCTGCTCAGCAGCCACGTCGATGAGTCGCTGGACGCGCTCCGTAATGTTGCGACGCTCGTCACCTTCGAGCTTGTCTAGCTCGTCTGCTGCCGCCTGGGCAGCTTGTATGTTCTCTGCAGGCATGGCGTACACAGGGCGATCCAACCCGAATAAGCTGGCGACAGTCACGCCACGCTGCCGGACCATGCCAATGCGGCTAGGCCCGCCAGGAGCCGGCGTACCGCCAACAGCGCGGTCCATCTCGCGCTGGTAAGCCTCCGAGAGGCGTCTTATGCTCGCCAACTTCTTCGCGCTCTTGACGAGCCGGACACGGTGTGCCTCCAGTGTCTCGGCATCGGCATCATCTGCGATGGGTGCAGACAGGTCTCGCAGCTCCGCCTCGAGCGGGTCTTGGGCGCCGTCGCCAGAGGCTCCGTCGTGGCTGATGACGAGCACCTCCATGATGATGATGTCGCTGCTGTCGACGCGAGGGAGAGGGTCGTCGAAGACCACCACGTTGGTGGGGAAGGCGTCTAGAGATGCCGTGTCGGAGTCGACATGCATCGCGTCGGTGGAGCCGATCGACTCGAAGTCAGAAGCGGGCTCGTTGGTGATGTCGAGCTTGCCGAGGAGGTCGACGAGGCAGCTCTCGGTGCTGGTTGCACCCGCGCCTGGCGCAGGCTCATCAGAGAGGCGGATCTCGCCAACTAGGTCGGTGAGGCCAGCCGCTGCACAGGCGAGCTCTGTGCCACTAGGTGAATTTCTTGATGAACAACTTGCTAGGGTTAGAGAGAATGAAATTACTGAAACTGATGATATTATTGAAGATTGTGATTATGATTCTCCCCCTAGATATGAATTGCCTGTTGTTCCTGAGGGTTATGTTATGGATGAAGAAACCGGTAGAGACTTCTTTGCTTGCAATGATAGAGAGATCTTATGAAACTGTTAGCTAAGCTGAAAGAAAAATCCTTGAATGCTAGAATGAAGTATGATCCCGCTTTTGCTACTTCACCTATCTTTGTTACTAATAAGGATAATGAATTCTCTGTCGATCCTAAGTTAATTACTTTGGTTGAATCTGATCCTTTTCATGGTTATGAATCTGAAACTATTGTGGCACATCTTACTAAATTGAATGATATAGCCACCCTATTTGCTCATGAGGAAAAAAATCGTTATTACTATATCCTTAAATTATTTCCTTTCTCATTAAAGGGTGATGCTAAGTTATGGTTTAATTCTCTTGCTCCTAGTTGTGTGCGTAGTTACCAGGATATGATTTATTACTTCTTTGCAAAATATTTCCCCGCTCATAAGAAACAAGCTGCTTTAAGGGAAATATATAATTTTGTGCAAATTGAAGAAGAGAGTCTCCCACAAGCTTGGGGGAGGCTTCTCTGATTACTTAATGCTTTGCCTGATCATCCTCTCAAGAAAAATGAAATACTTGATATCTTTTATAATGGACTAACTGATGCTTCCAGACACCACCTCGATAGTTGTGCTGGTTGTGTTTTCAGGGAAAGAACTGTTGAGCAAGCTGAATTGCTATTGAATAACATATTGAGTAATGAAAATGATTGGACACTTCCTGAACCAACTCCGAAGAAAAGGGTATTATATTTCTCAGTCCTGAGGATATTGTCGGGACCCAGATTCTAAGTCACACCGATCTAGCCTGTAACACCTCATATCACTTTGCGGCCTCACGCATGGTACTCCCACGGGTGTCGCCTTACCATGGCCCGGGACCGTTTGCGCCTTTTGGCTCACGTATATGACAATGTCGCTAGCATCCATATGACAGAGAACCCGGGCCGACATGGCTAGTCGTGAACCTAATGCGGCACTAACGTATGGGGACAGGCATACATGAATCAAGATCGAACGTGTCGGTCAGCAGCGTGTGAATCCGGGCTGTAGCACTAGGCTAACCGGACTCCGGGACCCCGGGCTGTAGCAGGCTAGGCAGGACTCCGGATGTCACCGCGTGACATTTCCCCGAAGGGACAGACACCGGAACGATGTGAAACACATGCCGGCCAGTCAAGTGTCCAGAGCAGTAGTGCTGGGCTAGCAGGACTCCGGTGAACCGGGCTGTAGCGGACTACTATGGCTCAAGGAGGCACTAGACTACATTTCCCCATAAGAGAGGCTGCCAAGGAAAAACAACTAGATTGTCGGATCCCACACATAGCAATACACGTTACACATACGCATAACATGCAAGTATGTGCTGTACAACATGGCATCACAACATAACGCGAACTCATATAGATAAAAGGCCCAGAAGAGCCACATAGCATTAAGTACAAACAGGGGTCACATGACCCATCATTCAGAGCATACAAGCAACGGAAGCATTACATGTCTGAGTACAGACAACTACAAAAGAAAAAGGCTGAGAAGCCTGACTATCTATAAGACCCTCCCAAGGGTACAAGATCGTAGCTGAGGTACAAGCTACTCGTCGAAGTCCAAGCAGAGCTACTAGTAAGACTGAAGTCTCCGCTGCAAAACATAAACAAAGCAACATGAGTACAAAGGTACTCAGCAAGACTTACATCAGAACCTATCTTACATGCATTTGTATCAAGAAGGTAGTGTGGGGTTTAGTTGCAGCAAGCCAGCTTTGACTCAGTGGCTATCCTATTCTACGACTACGAGAAACTTCTTTGAGGTAAGAAGGCGCACACGAGTCCACTAATCACCACCTCAATACACCACTATGGATTCATTCCCGTCTCACTACGAGAAGCCATCCATAGCACTCACACTTATCTTGAGCATTTTAGAGTATCCACTTCAAGTTATCTATGTACCACGTAAGCATCCAAGAAGTCCATAACCGAGGACACGGCTATTCGAATAGATCATGATAACCCTGCAGGGGTGTACTGCGTCACACACGCTCTCGCCACTTACCGCCATGTACACGTCATGTACCTCGGCAACCTTCAAGCGGAAGCCTGGCGAGGGTGTCGGCCACGACCTGACTAACCTCACAAGACTCTAGTCCAGGTTTATCGCCTATTCGGGTTCCATCCGCAAGGAGATCCGGCCGGGGTGTCGCTCACGGCCCCAAACGATGTGCGAAGGGTTCCCAAGCCCACCTCGCCGGATGGATCTACGCTTGGTACACCGTGCCACTTGTGCCTAGTCTGTCCCAAGCCCACCTGGCCGGGTGCCACTTGGTAGACTACTAACACTACCTACAAACACCAGAAACTAATTGCAACTCCTGGACAGAGATCAAGTTGGTTAATAAGTCGAGAGGGGTCGAGTTACCGGAACCCAATGTGTGGTAGTAGCTAGTCATTGGACAACATACACAGAACACAGTGCTTAAGGACGGTTCCAATGAGACAACCCACCATGTACTCCTACATGGCCTCTCACCGCTACCTTTACCAAATCGTGTTCACACGCTTAACTCTCAGCACCAGAACATACCGTAACACTCCAATTCATTCCCAATGAATCAGACCTGACACAACTCTAAGCAATAGCAGGCAAGGCATGGTAGGAACACAACATGGCTCAAACAACTCCTACACATGCTAGTGGGTTTCAATTATTTACTGTGGCAATGACAGGTCATGCAGAGGAATGGGTTCAACTACCGCAGCATAAAGTAGCAGTCGAATCATTGTTGTCCTAATGCAGTAAAAGAGAGCAGGAGCAAGAGAGTAGGATTGTATCGGAATGAACAAAGGGGGTTTGCTTGCCTGGTAGATCAACAGGGTGGCACTGCTCCTCAGACAGGTACTCTGGAACTCTCTCCGGAGCAGGACCTATCGAGAGGGAACGGTGTCGACGGTCAAAAACACAATCATATGCAGCAATATGATGCATGAATATGGCATGAATATGTGATGTATTTTGAGCCAATGCATTTAGCATTCAACTTGGAAGAGATCCATTTGAACCAAAATTTCAAATGCAACTCTAATTTAAGTCCTTATATATGCCTTTTATATGTTTTCACTTATACAGTAGGTATAAGTTGGTTTTTCATGCATGAAACTAGTACAGATGGATAGATTGCATTTTTCTGATAATTTTTCATATATAAATTATTTAAATCTGAGGTACGGTTGAATTTCTATGAATTTTAGAAGTTTTGAACATTTTCTGGAATTTCTTGAATAAAATTAAATCCAGAAAATAAATAATTGCGTCAGCATGACGTCATCGCTGCGTCTGCAGGTCAACGGCTGGCCAGGGTCAAATCTGACCGGCGGAGCCCACTGGTCAGTGAGACAGGGGTTAGTTTAGGTGGTGATTAGCTCACCTGACGAGCCGGACCTACCTGTCAGGCCGGCGAGGTCAAAGGGGTCAAACCCCACCGGCGTTTAGCCGCCGACGAGGCCGAACGCGGCGGAGGGGCTCGGGATCGCGTCTTCGACGACCAAAAGGGCCACGGAGACCATCTCTGAGGAGCCCTGGCTCGCGCGCATCCCGTGGAACACGCGGGAGACCGTGGGTGTGCCGGGGCTCGCCGGAGCAGAACTCGCGGCGGCGGCCGGAGCACAGCCAAGGGCGGGCGCAGCGCTGCGGTGCACGGGGGTGGCGGCTGAGAGCACCGGAGCATAGCCCGGGCTCGTCCCAATCCAGCGGAGGCAACGGAAGGACGCGGGGATGCCGGAGCTCGCCGGAGCAAAGCTCGCGGCGGCGGCCGGAGCTCGGGCTCGAGCGGTTGCGGGCTACAGAGCACGGGGAGGCAGGAGAGGAGGGGGAACCGACGCGGGGGCTCACAGCGGATCGGCGGGCGTCGTTGGAGAGCTCGGGGAAGGGCTGGAGTCGGCGGGGCGGCGATGGGGATCCACGGCGGCCGGAGGCGAAGATGGCGACGGCGACGGCTCCACGGGGCGCTCCGGCTTGCGTGGCTCAGCGGAGAGCTTCGGAGCGAGGAGGCGGAGCTCCTGCGCGTGTCGGAGAGACGAGGGGGAGACGGTGGCTGCGGCAATGGCGAGTGGCGGCGACGGCAGCGTTCGGGCGCGGTGAGAGAGAGCAAGGGAGACGGCGAGGAGAAAAATGAGGGGGTCGACCGGGTCGGGACGGCACCCGCGACGTCGCCCAGCGCGTCGCGCTGGCAGGGGAGAGGGCAGGCAGGCTGGTGGCGTGGCGGCACGGCGGTGCGCGCGCGTCGGCCACACGCCTGTCCGACTGGCGCGAGGACAACGACGACTGGCACTGGGCCAGTGGGCTGGCGGGCTACACAGTGCCAGGTAGATCGGCCCAGGTAGGCTTCCTTTTTCCTAGTTCCTTTTCTTTTCTAATTTCCTGACATTTGTTTGGTTTAATAAAAATACTAAACCATTTTATTTCCTTCTGACAATTTTTGCAGGGACCTAAGGGATTATTCCAAAGCCCCTCACAAAAATTCAGAATTTTTGGACATATATAAAATATTTAACATATATATATCCGATGCAAATAATTACTGCATTAATTCCAAATGCCCAAAATAAATATTTATGAGCTCCTGAAAATATTGGTTTGATTTTTATCTCTGTCCAATATTTTCAGATAGCAACATGAACATTTTCTTGGACCCTTTTGGAGCAATTTTTATTTGGGTCATTTCCAGAAATGATTCTGAGGGTTTCACAAATCCCCATTTCAAATTTAAATGAAATTTAGACATGATGCACACATGACTAGCTAGTCTAGGTCATACCAGAACTAGGGATGTGACAGATATGCAAGAGGCAAAGAAATCAATGAAAGAAAAAGGTATTAAAGTCGAAGATGTTAAGAATCTACCACCTATTGAAGAAATACATGGTCTTGATAACCCGACATAGGTAGCAGAGGTAAACTCTCTCCGTAGATTTGATGAAGGTGATATTCCTCATAATAAGTCTGCTAGACAATGCTTGGATGAGTTTGATAATTTTATTGGTAAACAAGAAAATTTCAATGCTTATGTTAGTAGAAAATTGAAACGTAATGCTTACATGCTTGATCACCTAAGTAATTATATGAATAGTACTGTTAATGATCTTAAGCTTATTAGTAAACAAGCTTCCATGCTTACAGCTCAAGTAGAGCAAGTACTTAAGGCACATGATGATTTTCTTAATGAGTTGTATCATAAGAAAAATGATAATGCTACTAGGTTTATGACTAGAGGTGGTAAAATGACCTAGGAACCTTTGTATCCTGAAGGCCATCCTAAAAGAGTTGAGCACAATTCTCAGAGAACTAATACTAATGCACCTACTTTTTCTACTAAAAAGAAAAATAAAACTCATAGGACTTTGCATGCTAGTGACTCTACTATAAACACACCTGAGAATCCCAATAATATTTCTGTCTTTGATGTTGAGACACAATCTGGTGATGAACATGAACCTAGCGATAACATTAATAATGATGTACATGTTGATGCTCAACCTAGTAATGATAATGATGTAGAGATTGAACCTGATGTTGACCTCGATAACCCACAATCAAAAGATCAACGTTATGATAAGAGAGACTTTGTTGCTAGAAAACATGGTAGAGAAAGAGAACCATGGGTTCAGAAACCCATGTCCTTTCCTTCGAAGCCATCCAAGAAAAAGGATGATGAGGATTTTGAGCGCTTTGCTGAAATGATTAGACCTATCTTTTTGCGTATGCGTTTGACTGATATGCTTAAAATGCCTCCTTATGCTAAGTATATGAAAGATATTGTCACAAATAAAAGAAAGATACCGGAGGCTGAAATTTCCACCATGCTTGCTAAATATACTTTTAAGGGTGGAATACCAAAGAAACATGGAGATCTAGGAGTACCAACTATACCATGCTCCATTAAAGAAACTATGTTAAAACTGCTTTATGTGATCTTGGAGCCGGTGTTAGTGTTATGCCTTTCTCTTTGTATCGTAGACTTGATTCAAATAAGTTGACACCTACTGAAATCTGTTTGCAAATGGCTGATAAATCAACTGCTATACCCATCGGTATTTGTGAGGATATGCCTGTTGTGGTTGCAAACGTTACTATCTTAACAGACTTTGTTATTTTTGATATCCCCGAGGACGATAGTATGTCGATTATCCTTGGTAGACCATTTTTAAATACTGCACGGGGTATTACTGATTGCAACAAAGGCAATGCCACTTTTCATGTTAATGGTAATGAGCATACGGTACACTTTTTGAAGAAACAACCTCAAGTTCATAGTATCAATTCTATTGGAAAAATTTCAACTATTACTATCGGAGGTTTTGAATTCCCTCTTCCTACTGTCAGAAAGAAATATGATATTCTTATTTTTGGGGACGTGCATATCCCAGTTGAGGTAACCTCGTGTTATTCGAAAATTCTCCGATTTCATGTCATTCGGAAGAAGTTTATTAATAAGACTTGATCAACCTTGTTAATGGATTCCTTTTGACGAGTATGAGATGGATAAATTTAGAAAGCACAACTCTCTGTACCCATCTTTTAATTTCTGTTACTTAGATTAAATAAAGCAAAAATAGCATTTTCTATCAGTTTTCTGAATTATCCATGCAATAAAAAAAGTCCCAAAAATAAAAGTTCTCCAAATGCCCTAAAAATTGGATATGATTATTTTTAGAATATATTAGAATTTCTGGTGCAAACAACACACCAGGGGGCCTCACCAGTTGGCCACAAGGGTGGAGGGCGCGCCCCAGACCTTGTGTGCCCAACGTGGCCCCCCTCCACTTATTCCAGCACCCATCCACTCCTTCTTCCTCTGGAAAAAATCACTCCATAGCTCAAACTCGTGTTCTTGCTCATCTTGCTGCCATTTTCGATCTCCTTGCTCAAAGCTCCATTCACAAAACTGCTTTGGGGGATTGTTCCCCGGTATGTGACTCCTCCAACGGTCCAAATAGTTTTTGTTCTAGTGCTTTATTCATTGCAAATTTTTGCTGCTGTGGTGACCATGTTCTTGAGCTTGCATGTCAAATTTATTTGGCCCAAAGTTGTTCTGATGCATCATATAGCCTCTAGGCACTTGTGGGAGTAGTTGCTATCAATTTTGTTGAGTTTGATTCACTTTTATTTTGAGTAACTACAAATTTCAGAAATTTTTCAGAGGAAGAAAAATGTCTAGGAAAATGTACCAAGGTGGTTCTTCAAGAAAGCAACGACCCAGGCCTGTGATTCGTGAGTAGGACCTTGAACCGCCAAGAGAAGCTCAAGTAAAAACATGTGAATGGCCGTCTAATGAATTTATGGATCGTGCAGGGTTCAAGGATGAATTCTATGCCTACATAAAAAATGCCGGCCTAGATGATTTCTTATCAGACCAATGCCTACAGTATTATTATCTCACTGATTCCTTCGTGCGGAGGTTTGAGTTTTCATCCAAGCGCAATATTCATACTGTCCTGTTTGGTCTTTACGATGAATCTTATACCATGGACCTAGAAGACTTTTGTGATGCATGTAAAATTCCGCAATGGGGTAGTCTTAGTGAGCCTCACAAATCTGAATATAATGATTTCCTTGCTAGTATCACTGTTGGAGAAACTAGAAATATCACACAAGTAACCGTAGGGAGCATTCACTTTCCTGCCATACATTATTTTGCTCTCTTTATCGGTAGGTGTATTAATGGTAAACATGAGCAGTGCCACATTTGCGTCCCAGATCTTAGTGTCCTCAAGTGTGCGGTGTAGGTGATAAATGATATAATTTGGGGTCCATTATTTCTAGGAGGTTACATCTTAATTCTAAAGATAGAGATTTGTTTGGTGGGATTTATGCAACTTGTTTAGCTAAATATTTGGGTGTATCTATTAGAGGGTATGATATTGAGTTGCCACCTGCTTTTCTAGATTATGAGACTATGGTACACCACCAGTTTCTTAAGAGGAACGAACAGATCCTCTAGTACCGACTAATCTTTAATAGACGGCGTGTCGTCCTTGTTACTCTTCCTGCTCCTGCCTTCTTTAACTTTCAGGAAAAGGGACGATATTTTATAACTAGAGAGGAGGCAGACGAGTATGAGAGAACAACGGAGGCTGCTCGCCTCCATGCTGCAGCCCTTCAGGCGGTAGCTGACGCATCTCAGTACAACCCCAACTACAACTTTGGATATCTGCCAGGCCAGTGGCCGTAGACCAACTTAGGCCAAAAGCCTAAGCTTGGGGGAGTACATATTTCTCACCGACATTACATTCATGTTCACACACTCGTTCCAGTTGTCAGTGTTCATACCTTTTCATTGTATTATACATGCTAGTTTAATTATTTCTTCCGCTTTCTTCTTGTGTGTTTGATAAACCTTAAGAAAAACCAAAAAAATATTAGTTGTAGTTAGTTTACTTTCTATGCATGCTTAGTAGTAATATTAAAAGAAAACCCAAAAAGATTTCTCGTTCTTCTTTTGCTTGTTGGGAGCTTTCCGTTGTAAATAGTTTTTCCCGTCCTTGTTTTACTTTCTTCAGAAAAACAAAAACTCCAAAAATATTTCAGTGTGTTTCTTTGAAATTCTTTTCTTTTCTTTTCTTTGGGGGTCGAGAGGAGAAGACCAGGATGAAAATGTTGAGTGGCTCTCATATGCATTATTGTTGATCCAACAAAAGAGCCCATATTGCCTTGTCTTCTCCTTTGAGTAAATGTTTGCAGATTCCAGCTTAGCCCAATGCACATGCACTCTTATTATTATCCACACCGTTCGGTCGTGCAAGTGAAAGGCAATAATGATGATATATGATGAAATGACTGAGATGACGAAAAGCTGGCATGAACTCAACCTATCTTGTTTTTGTAAATATGATTAGTTCATCATTCCTGATTCAGCTTATTATGAATGAACATGTTTGCAATGACAATTAGAGATTGTAGTTACTCATGCCATGCTTAATTAGCTAGGAGTTTATAACGGTTCACCTTGCGTGCCAACATGGAAATTAAAATGGTTGTGATGTAGTATGATAGGATGGTATCCTCCTTTGACCGATTCAAGTGGTTTGACTTCGCACATGTTCACGCGTGTAGTTGAAACAAAATCAACATAGCCTCCACAATATTTATGTTCATGGTGATTTATGTCCTACTCATGCTTGCATTCAATGTTGGTTAATCTCAATGCATGTTTATGACTGTTGTCGCTCTCTAGTTGGCCGCTTCCCAGTCTTTTTGTAGCCTTCACTTGTACTAAGCGGGAACACTGCTTGTGCATCCACTTCGATAAACCCCAAAGTTGTTCCATATGAGTCCACCATACCTTCCTATATGCGGTATTTACCTGCCGTTCCAAGTAAATTTGCAAGTGCCAAACTCTAAACCTTCAAATGATAATCTGTTTTGTATGCTCGAATAGCTCATGTACCAATTAGAGCTGTCCATATCTTCCATGCTAGGTGGGTTATTCTCACGATGAGTGGACTCTGCTCATCATTCATGAGAAAATGGCTGGTAATCGGGATGCCCAGTTCCATGCTCAAAGCAAATCAAATCAAAATAATTGCAAACTAAACTCCCCAGGATTGTTGTTAGTTGGACGGTACCCGTTGTTTCGGACCAGCCGTGGAGTGTGCTTGTTGGTGGTGGGGGAGTATAAAGTTTACCATTTTGTTTGGGAACCTCCTATAATGTATGTAGCATGGAAGATACCGAGATTTTTTAGTTGTTATGTTGACAATGAAAGCATACCGCTCAAAATATTATTCAATCTCTATTTCAAAACTCGATCTCTGGCACCTCTGCAAATCCCTGCTTCCCTCTGTGAAGGGCCAGTCTATTTAGTTTTATTGCCAAGTCATCATCCTCTTATAAAAAGCACCAGTTAGAGAGCACCATTGTCATTTGTATGCATTGTTATTAATTTATATTGAGTATGACTGTGACTGGATCTCTTTACCATGAATTACAATGTCTAGTCAGTCCTTGATCTTCAGGGGTGCTCTACATTTATGTTTTGCGGTCTCAGAAAGGGCTAGCGAGATACCATATTGTTATGTTATATCATGATTGTTTTGAGAAAAGTGTTGTCATCTGAGATTTATTATTATTGCTCGCTAGTTGATTATGCCATTGATATAAGTAAATGTGAGACCTAAATGTTATTGTGAATATGGTTAGTTCGTAATCTTTGCTGAAACCTAATTTTTGGCTTTACATATTTGCAACAACAAGATCAAACAGAGTTTGTAAAAGTTTTTCTTTATCACTTTCAGTTTATCAACTGAATTGGTTGAGGACAAGCAAAGGTTTAAGCTTGGGGGAGTTGATACGTCTCCGTCGTATCTACTTTTCCAAACTCTCTTGCCCTTGTTTTGGACTCTAACTTGCATGATTTGAATGGAACTAACCCGGACTGAAGCTGTTTTCAGCAGAATTGCCATGGTATTATTTTTGTGTAGAATAAAAAGTTCTCACAATGACATGAAAATCAACGGAGATAACTTTTGGAATTAATAAAAAATATTGGCGAAAAATTCAGCAACAGCGGCCCCACACCCTAGACACAGGGGTGGGGGCGCGCCCTCTGACCTTGTGCCCCTCCTGGACCTCCACCGACCTCAACTCCAACTCCATATATTCACGTTCGGGGAGAAAAAAATCAGAGAGAAGGATTCATCGCGTTTTACGATACAGAGCCGCCGCCAAGCCCCGTTCTTTCTCGGGAGGGCAGATCTGGAGTCCGTTCGGGGCTCCGAAGAGGGGAATCCGTCGGCATCGTCATCATCAACCATCCTCCATCACCAATTTCATGATGCTCACCGCCGTGCGTGGGTAATTCCATCGTAGGCTTGCTAGACCGTGATGGGTTGGATGAGATTTACCATGTAATCGAGTTAGTTTTGTTAGGGTTTGATCCCTAGTATCCACTATGTTATAAGATTGATGTTGCTATGACTTTTCTATGCTTAATGCGTGTCACTAGGGCCCGAGTGCCATGATTTCAGATCTAAACCTATTATGTTTTCATGAATATATTTGTGTTCTTGATCCTATCTTGCAAGTCAATAGTCACCTACTACGTGTTATGATCCGGCAACCCCGTAGTGGCAATAGTCGGGACCACTCCCGGTGATGACCATAGTTTGAGGAGTTCATCTGTTCCCTAAGTGCTAATGCTTTGGTCCGGTACTCTATTAGAAGGAGGCCTTAATATCCCTTAGTTTCCAATAGAACCCCGCTGCCACGGGAGGGTAGGACAAAACATGTCATGCAAGTTCTTTTCCATAAGCACATATGACTATATTCGGAATACATGGCTACATTACATTGATGAACTGGAGCTAGTTCTATGCCACCCTATGTTATAACCGTTGCATGATGAATGCCATCCGACATAATTTTCCATCATGGATCCATTGCATACGAGCTTTTCACATATTGATCTTTGTTAAGTTACTTTTCCATTGCCACTGTTACAATTGCTACTATTACTTTTGCCACTATTACCTCTACTTCCATATTACTTTGCTACTAAATACTTTGCTGCAGATATTAAGTCTTTCAGGTGTGGTTGAATTTACAACTCAGCTGCTAATACTTGAGAATATTCTTTGGCTCCCCTTGTGCTGAATCAATAAATTTGGGTTGAATACTCTACCCTCGAAAACTGTTGCGATCCCCTATACTTGTGGGTTATCACGGGCGCACTTCTTCGGGGGCCGGTGTCGCTTTGGGCGGCCGCGGCGGCGCTTCTTCTCGAGGTGGGAGCCGCCAAGGGCAAGGCAGCCCTTGTGATGAGGGGAGGCGTGCCATAGTTGCCCGGCCTCCTCGGCCATGCTTCAACTCGGCGGATGTGCTCTCGGAGTTTGTCGTGTGGTCGGAGAGGCCGGCCAGCACCTGGCTCCCGCTCCCACGCTTCTTCGCGGGCGAGCTGCCGGTCGCGGGGCTTGACGGCCTCTGGCTGCAGGCTAATGGCTACTGCAGCAAGGCTTCGTGGGTTGGGTTTGAAGTCACTGCCACCAGTAATGTGTCCTTGAACTGCGGCTGGCTGGCGTTTGCCCGCGCGCGCGGCCTGAGTAGGAGGTGCACCCTCCACTTCAAGTATGATGGCCTCGCGGCCCTCTATGTGAGGGTGTTTGGGGAAGACGGCCATCGCACGGGGTGTTGCCCCGAAGACGGCAGCGGCGACGATGAGCTTGGCCTTGACGACAGCCGCGATGACGCCGAGGGTGAGCCTGCCCTTGGCGACGACCGCGCTCCCCTCAGCAGCAGCGGGTCCTCTTCTGGCGAGAGCATGAGCAGCAGCGGCTACAACCAGCCGCCACGTCGCCGGGCTCGCATCAGGGAAGGTGTCAGGTTGTCTCGTCGCCACGCTCCAGTGAAGCGGGAGGAAGGCTCGGACGGAGCCCGGGGGCCACCGGAGCCTGACCTCGGGAGCTGCTGTGGTCGTGCGGGCCACTTTTGTTTAACCTTTCCTTTCTCCTGCATTTGAAAAAAGTAGAGAGGGCCCCGCTGGGGCGTGTAGTGAACCATGGCACTTATGTCGCTATGCTATGCTTATTGTTTTGATGTTATGTCGTGATATCTGTGCTCTGAGTAGGTGCGGTAGGGTAACTTAGCTTGACATGCTTACAGTAGTTTCCCACCTCGCGAGGGCGCGCCCTCCGGCATCTGGTGAAGCTCCCTTCTTGACGACTCAGGAGCCATCGGCCTCAGGAGACATCGTAGAGCTACAGAGTTGTTAGAAAGTTTGACGGGGTGCCTTGTTCTTCCTTGCGCGAGCCCCCAGGCATGAGTTAGTTGTGGCTTAGTGCACCACGCCACGCTGCCCAGGGGGCACGGACTTAAGAGGGTGCGCATGTCCATGAGCTTATTCGAGAGCGTCTCGCGAGGATTAAGAAAACCGAAGCATTTGGGCAACATTGCTTTGGCGAGGTGTGCTTGCGTGTGGCCAAGCCCAAAACGTGCACACATGTCCAGCCCCCGCGCGCGGGACGTGTGAGGAGGAGCAACGGGCAACTGCCGCTCTTCCCGTGCGAAGGCTGAGAGGCGAGCAAAGCAAGAGGAGAAAAATTCCAACTTCGGCGAACAAAACGCGAAAACTCCAAATTCCATTAAGAAATTGCAAACCAACTACAGAAAGCAAGCAAAAGAACAGCCGCGTCCGGGACCTAGTCTAGTATTCTCACCAGCACGGAGCTAAGTGCTGCTACGAGGATGTGGGAGGGAGCCCCCGTGTGGCCCGCGGGCGACATTCAGGAGACTCCAGGGCGTGTACAACCCCACTCATTATTACGTGAGAGTGTCATGAGCGGAGACCTTCACAGGCACGGGGCCTTGCTTCATGGGTAGAACTTCCGGAGGTGCTGGATGTTCCAGGCGTTCTAGATGGGGATCCCGTCCTGCGTCTCCAGGCGCACGGTGCTAGGCCTGGAGACACGGGCGATCCTGAACGGGCACTCCCACATGGGGAGAGCTTATGTAGCCCCTCCGTGGAGAGCACCCGCCTCAGGATGAGATCACCCACCTCGAGCGTCCTGGAGCGGACGTTGCGGCAGTGGTACCGCCGCAGCGCCTGCTGATACCTCGCTGCTCGGAGCGAGGCTTGGCGGCAGCGTTCCTCCCCCAGCATGATGTCCATCCCCCGCAAGGCGTCCTAGTGTGCCTCTTCAAACGCCAAGACCCGCGTGTAGCGATGCCTGACCTCGTGTGGGAGAACCAATTCGTAGACGAGGAAGAACGGAGTTTCGCCTGTTGGCTTGGTGGCGGTGGTGCGGATGGACCACAACACGGACTGGAGCTCGTCCAACCAGCCCCTGCCGAAGGCCTCGAGCTTCTTCTTGAAGGTTCTTGCGTTGAGGCCTCTCAGGACCTCCACGTTGGCGCTCGGCTTGGCCGTTGCTCCTGGGGTGTGCCATTGAGGCGTAGCATCTGTGCGTTCCAAGGTGAGCACAATATGTTATGAAGAGGTTGCTAGTGAACTGCAAGCTGTTGTCCGTGATGATGCGATTAGGGACCCCAAACCGGCTCACGAGGCCCTTGATGAACTTTGACTGTCGAGCCGGCTGGGATGGTGCGGACAGCCTCCACCTCCGCCCACTTGGTGAACTTGTCGATGGCGACGTAGAGGTAGCGGTAGCCCCCAGGTGCTCAAGGGAATAGGCCCAAGATGTCCAGCCCCCAGACCGTGAATGACCATGAGAGCGGGATGGTCTGGAGACCTTGAGCAGGCTGGTGGATTTGCTTGGCATGGAACTGGCAGGCTTCACAGGATCTCACCAGCTTGGTGGCATCATTGAGCACCGTGGGCCAGTAGAATCCGCTGCGGAACGCCTTGCCCATGATGGTGCGTGATGACGAGTGATGACCGCAGTCCCTGTTGTGTATGTCGGCCAACAGCTCACATCCCTGCTCCCTGGAGATGCATCGCAGAGAAACATCGTTTGGCCGTTTCCGATAGAGCTCACCGTCCTGAATGCAGTAGGCAGTGGCCTGTCGGGCGACGCGCTCCGCGTCTTCCTCCTTCTCCGGCAGGGTCCCCTGAAGCAGGTATGCCTTGAACTCTTCGGTCCAGCACCCCTCCTGGGGCTCGAGCGCGAGGGGTAGATGCGCTCCTGAGTTTGGGCCGCAAGCGGGGGATCCTGAGAGGGGCGCTGGGGGGAGCTCCTCCTGAGGCGATGTTGGTTCCGCAGTAGGAGGGGCCGCTGAAGGCTTGAAGAGCCGCTCCTCGAGGATGCCAGGCTCCTGAGATAGGCGCCGGGACGCCCTCTTGGCGATGTCGTCTGCTTCCTTGGTCTTGTCGTGCGGCACATGCTGCAGTTCCAAGCCCAAGAATTGTTTCTCAATTTGCCTCCATGTGTTTGTCCTTTGGCTTGTATACTTTGTTGGAGAAGTTGACGAGGAGCTGGGAGTCGCCCTTGATGGTGAGGCGCTTCACTCCCAAGGCTGCCGCAGCCTTGAGACCGGCGATCAAGCCTTCGTAATCCACAATGTTTTTGGAGACCTTCTCACCCTGCTGGAAGCGGAGCTGCACCGCATAGTAGAGCTTGTCCTGGGTGGGCGAGATGAGCACAGCTCCAGCCCCGCGCCTTGAAGCGCGAAGGCGCTGTCGAAGTATATGACCCAGCCGTCTGGTGCCTCACTTCCTGGTGAGAGGGGTCGGTCCTTGCCTGCTTCGGGGGCTGCGGACATCATCCATTCCGCCACGAAGTCGGCGAGTGCCGCACCCTTGATGACCCTGGTGGTGCTGAACTCCAACTGGAATGCCTGCAGTTCGATGTTCCATTCGGCGACTCGCCCTGCACCATTAGGGCTCCGGAGCACTCTCTCCAGTGGGTAAGCAGAGACGACTTTGATGGGGTGGCCTTGGAAGTAGTGGCGCAGTTTGCGGGAGGCGACAAGGAGTGCGAGCAGGAGCTTTTGCGGCATGGGGTAGTGCGCCCGTGTATCACGTAGTACCGTGCGGACGAAGTACACCGGGTGCTCGACGAGGGCAGAAGTGTCGATGGGGTCTTGTAACTCCTGAGACTAGAGGACCTCGGGAGCTTGGTCGCTCATTGGGGCAGCCAGGTCCTCGGGAGTGCCGTCCTGAGAACCCTGGTCATCTGTTGGGGCCACCGAGGCCTCGGGAGCACCGTCCTGAAGCTGCGTCGCCTTGACCGGGTTCGTGGTGTCGCTTGGCGGGCCCTTGGCCCGGCGCTCCTCCCGGACCGCCCCCAGCGCACCGCTGGCAGAGTGAGGCGTGGTGGCCAGGTAAAGCACCAGGGGCTCAAGAGGACGTGGTGCTACCATCACCGGTGGGCTGGTGAGGTGTCTCTTGAGGTCTTAGAATGTTGTGTCAGCCTCCGGAGTCCACTCGAATGGCCCCTTCTTTTTCATCAGCTTGAAGAATGGGAGGGCATGTTCTCCCAGCTTGGAGATGAAGCGCCCCAGCAAGGTCACACAGCCTGCCAGCTTCTGCATCTCCTTGAGGGTTTGCGCCGGGCTCATCCTTTCTATTGCCTTGACCTTCTCCGGGTTGGCCTCGATCCCTCTGTGCGACACCAGAATGCCGAGCAGCTTGCCGGAGGGAATGCCAAACACACACTTCTCTGGATGGAGCCGCAAATCTACCTTGTGCAGGCTGGAAAATGTCTCCTCCAGGTCTTCAATAAGGGTCCTTGCCTCCCACGACTTCACCACTATGTCATAGACGTAGGCCTCGGCGTTCCTCCCGAGCTGCTGGCCCAGAGCGATGTGCATCACTCACTGGAAAGTTGCTCCGACGTTACGCAGCCCAAACGGCATGCAGGTGTAGCAATACACCCCGCATGGGGTCAAGAAGGTTGTCTTCTCAACGTCCAGCACCGCCATCTTGATTCCGTGGTAGCCCTAGATGGCATCCAGAAAGCACAGTAGGTCGCACTCGGTGGTGGAGTTGACGATCTGATCAATGCACGGAAGCGGGAAGGGGTCTTGAGGGCAAGCCTTGTTGAGGTTGGTGAAATCGACGCACATGCGCTCCTTCCCACCTTTCTTGGGGAGGATAACCGGGTTCACTAGCCATTCCGGGTACCGCAACTCCCGAATGACACTAGCTTCCTGCAGTTTGCGGGTCTCCTGGATGATGAATGATTGCTTCTCCGCGGACCGTCGCCACGCCTTCTGCTTCACCGGGCGCACGTTGGGTTACACCCTCAGGTGGTGCTCGATTACCCCCCTCGGCATTCTGACCAGATCCTTATTCTCCATGCAAATACATTCTTGTTCTTGCACAGCAAGCTGACCAACGCCTCCTCTTGATCTGGGGGGAGGCCGGCACCTATGGTGAAGGTGGCGCCTGATGCCCCATCCTCATCAACTGATACCTGCTTCATCTCGGCACGATCTTGGGAGAACAATTGCTTCTTCTTCGCTGGCGCAGCCCCCGGAGCCTCTGGGGCTCCTTCCTCACTCGGCCGCGCAGCAGCCGCGGTCCTGAAGATGAGCTTGAGGGCCAACAAGGCTTCCTTGGTGTCCCTGGCCATAGTGAGGACGCCGCTGCTCCCCGGCATCTTCATGAGATTGTAGGCAAGATGAGTTGCTGCCATGAACTTGGCTAAGGCCGGGTACCCGAGGATGGCGTTGTACGGGAGGCCGAGGCGAGCGATGTCGAAGTCGATAAGCTCGGTGTGGTAGTTGTCGCGGGTGCCGAAGATGACGGGGAGGCGGATCTGCCCCAGGGGGCAGGTGGAACCGTCGACGACCCCAGAGAAGAGCTTGGTGGGGCGGAGCCGGCCTTGGAGCACGTGAAGCAAGCCGAAAGCTTCCACGGAGAGCACATTGAGGCCGGCTCCTCCGTCGATGAGGGTCTTGGCTACCACCACATTGCAGATGGTGGGGTACAGAGCATGGGGAGCGCGTCTGCGCCCGCGGTGGTCGCTGGGTGGTCCCTTGAGTCGAAGGTGAGGTCGGCCTTGGGTGCCGCCCATCCCGGAGGAGCTCCCTGCTACACGTGGGCGGCACCCAGCTGGCGAAAGAGCTGCTTGACATGGCGGTCTAAGGGTGGCACCTGCGAACCATCGAGGAGGGCTGCAATGGCATGGGACACCGGTGCCGCGAAGCGCGCGACGAAGAGGCCGCGGAGCTCCTCCTAGGAGGCCACAGAAGATCCTGGCATGCTGAGCAGCCAGGCGCGCGGCCATGGGAAGCCAGTTGGCCATGACCTTGTCGTCACCGCCGGCTGCCCACACAGCCTCCTTGTACGCCCGGAGAAAACCTGCTCGGTCTGCCGCGCCATCGTAGGGGTGGCAGCTTCGGCCTGAACTTAGGTGGCCACTGCACCTGCTGCAGGGCGGGGGTGAAAGCTCGGAGGCCCTCGGCTCCTCCGAAAGCGCGCGTCGATCCGGTCGATGGAGGATCGTCAGCCATGAGAGCCGAACAACAGAGCGCGGCGGGCAGAGTAGTAGATCTTCGACGCACCCCTACCTGGCGTGCCAAATATCGGATTTTGGGTTCCGCAGACCCTTGAGAGGTTCGAACTCTGGGGTGCGTGCGAAGAACTCAACCTCCCCAGTTTGCCTACTCGCTTATCTCATGCCCTAGCTCGATGAACAGGAAGGAAACAAGACACAACAGTTTACCCAGGTTCGGGCCACCTTGCGGTGTAAAGCCCTACTCCTGCTTTGTGGTGAATTGGCCTCGAGGGGCTGGTGATGAACTAGTACAGTGGAAGAGCAACCTCAGGAGTAGTAGTGTTCTTGGGCCCGAATGAGCTGGTGAGGGAGAGGAAGATCTGAATGATCCATCCGTCCGTCCGTCGTCTATAGTGGTGGCTAGGTCCTATTTATAGTGGCTTTGGCCCTCTTCCCAAATGTAGGCGGGAAGGGATCCCACAACGGCCAAATTCGAAGGGAGACAACTAGTACATGTTATCCTGACAAAAGTAGTCTTCGCCTGCAAAAGCCTCTGGTCGTGACGTCGTAGTGGGCTCGGCGATGACCTCCGTCCTGCCGTCCTTGAGGTCTTGGCCTTGTTGCACCGGAATGGAAACCTTTGGTTGATTCCTCGGGACTTCGCGCATGTGCTTGCATCTTTAGCACCAAAGAGGAAACTGGTACACTGCGCCCACTGGCGCCCGCCTGGCCGTGGTCGTCATGGCTCATGTCATCTGAACCTCGCGAGGTGAGGCTTGCATAGAAATCTCCGCTCCTCGGGAGCCAGCCTGAGTCGGCCGCTCCTCATGGAGGTCTTGTTGTCATCTGCCTCACGAGGCTTGGCCCCTCGCGAGGGTCTTAAGTTGTTGATGGCGAAGCTGAGCTGTACCAGGCCCTCGATGGAGCCACGCTATGGGCCGCAGGCAGGCAAGTCTGGGTACCCCCATTCCCAGAACACCGACAGATATGTGGGTGGACCGGTGCTTAGGTGTTGTCCTTACTTGAAAAAACCTCCTACTTATGATTAACCCTCCCGCAAGCATCCGCAACTACGAGAAAAGTATTAAGAATAAATTCTAACCATAGCATTAAACTTTTGGATCCAATCGGTCCCTTACGGAATAGCGCATAAACTGGGGTTTAAGCTTCTGTCACTCTCGCAACCCATCACCTAATTGCTACTCCACAATGCATCCCCTTAGGCCCAAATATGGTGAAGTGTCATTTAGTCGACGTTCACATGACACCACTAAGGGAATCACAACATACATACTATCAAAATATCGAACACATATCAAGTTCACATGATTACTTGCAACATGATTTCTCCCGTGACCTCAACAAGAAAAGTAACTACTCACAAATGATAATCATGCTCAAGATCAAAGGGGTATTAAATAGCATATTGGATATGAACATATAATCTTCCACAAAATAAACCATATAATAATCAACTACAAGATGTAATCAACACTACTAGTCACCCACAAGCACCAATCTATAGTTCCGGTAACAAGATTGAACACAAGAGATGAACTAGGGTTTGAGATGAGATGGTGCTGTTGAAGATGTTGATGGAGATTGCCCTCCCCAAGATGGGAGAGTTGTTGGTGATGATGATGATGATGATTTCCCCCTCTGGGAGGGAAGTTCCCCCGGCGGAATCGCTCCACCAGAGGGCAAAAGTGCTCCTGCCCAAGTTCCGCCTCGAGACGGCGGCGCTTCGTCCCGAAAGTCCTCTCCTTATTTTTTTTATAGGTCAAAATGTCTTATATACCGGAAGATGGGCACCGGAGGTCGGCCTGGGTGAGCACAACCCACCAGGGCGTGCCTGGGCTCCCTGGCGCGCCCACGTGGGTTGTGCCCACCTGGTGGGCCTACTTGATATGTCTCCAACGTATCTATAATTTATGAAGTATTCATGCTGTTTTATTTTCATTCTTGGATGTTTTAAAATCATTTTATAGCAACTTCATATCATTTTTTGGGATTAACCTATTGACCCAGTGCCCAGTGCCAGTTGCTGTTTTTTTGCTTGTTTTTAGTGGATTTTTTATGGACCAGAAGACCCCCGATGGGCCAAAGCAGCACCTCGGGGTGCCTCGAGGGGGGCACAACCCACCAGGGCGCGCCTAGGGCCTAGGCGCGCCCAGGTGGGTTGTGCCCACGTCAGTGGCCTCCCGCGCCCCTCTTTGCCCTATATAATCCCAAATATTCCAAAAACCCTCGGGGTTAACCTAGATCAGAAGTTCCGCCACCGCAGGCCTCTATAGTCACCGAAAACCAATCTAGACCCTGTTCCAGCACTCCACCGGAGGGGGGAATCATCACCGGTGGCCATCTTCATCATCCCGGTGGCCACCACGATGAGGAGGGAGTAGTCCACCCTCAGGGCTGAGGGTTTGTACTAGTAGCTATGTGTTTACTCTCTCTCTCTCTCGTGTTCTTGAGATGTTACGATCTTGAAGTATCGCGGGCTTTGTTAATATAGTTGGATCATATGGTGTTTTCCCCTGTCTATCTTGTGATGAATTGAGTTTTCCCTTTGAGTCATTTTATCAGATTGAATCCTTTTATGGATTTGAGAGCACTTGATATATGTGTTGCAAATGAATACTCGTGGTGACAATGGGGTATTATTTTGATTCACTTGATATATGTTTTGGCACTCAACTCGCGGATTCCCGAGGTGACATTGGGGTAATCTACGCATAGGGGTTGATGCACGTTCTTGACTTTGTTTGTCCGGTAGAAATCTTGGGGAACTCTTTGAAGTTCTTTGTGTTGGATTGAGTATTATGAATATGAAATTATTTGGTGTTATTTTAGTACGGATAGATCGATCAGAAAGAATAGCTTCGAGGTGGTTTCGTACCCTACAAACGATTTCTTCTTATGTTCTCCGCTAGATAGGAACTTTGGAGTGATCCTTCATCGCACTTTGAGGGGTGGTTATATGATCCAATTATATTAGCACTGTTGAGAGATTGCACTAGCGAAAGTACGGACCCTAGGCCTCATTTTCAAGCATTGCAATACCATTTTTGTGCCCGTTTACTATTTGCTACCTTGCTGTTTTTATTCAGATTATAAAAATATATTTCTACCATCAATATTACACTTTTATCACCATCTCTTCGTCGAACTAGTGCACGTATACAATTTGCCATTGTATTGTGTGTGTTGGGGACACAAGAGATTTCTTGTATTTGATTGCAGGGTTGTTTGAGAGAGACCATCTTCATCCTACACCTCCCACGAGTTGATAAACCTTAGGTCACCCACTTGAGAGAAAATTGCTACTATCCTACAAAACTCTGCGCTTGGAGGCCCAACACGTATCTACAAGAATAAAGTTGCGTAATAGACATCAAGCTCTTTTCTGGCGCCGTTGCTGGGGAGGTGAGTGCATGAAGGTATATCTTTAGATCTTGCAATTGAATCTATTAGTTTCTTGTTTTAACACTAGTTTGGTTTTATAATAGAAAACTACATAAAAATGTAACTGAGGTTGCCTCATATTATTGATCATCTTTATAATATCTTTCTTGAAAATGATGGTTCAGAAAATTGTGCTCAATTGATAGAAGAAGAATTCCATAGAATGTTTAGTATAAATGAGGAGCATGATTGCAATGTTGTTAGTATGACTTCTTTGAATATCCATGATGCTAATGATATGCAAAGCCATAAGCTTGGGGATGCTATGTTTGTTGAAGATGATATTTTTAGTTCCCCAAGATTTGATGTGCAAATTTGTTTTAATGATTGCATGCCTCCTATTTATGATGATTATATTGAAAGTGGATTTGGAAAGGTCATGACTTTATTTAGTGATGAATCCACTATTTTGGAAGAGGTTGCAATTGATTATGACAACGAAGTTCCTATATATGATGATTATGGTGAAGAAATGTATGCTATATTGAATAATTATAAACATGAAACTTGTCATCATGATTTTAATTTCCAATCACATGAGAGTTATTTTGTTGAGTTTGCTCCCACAATTATTGATGAGAATAAATTTGCTTATGTGGAGAGTAATAAAATTTCTATGCTTGTGAATCATGAAAAGAATGCTTTATGTGATAGCTATATTGTTGAATTCATTCATGATGCTACTGAAAATTATTACGAGGGAGGAACATATGCTTGTAGGAATTGCAATAATATCAAGTTTCCTCTCTTTATGTTAAAAGTTTTGAAGTTATGCATGTTTTGCCTTCCTATGCTAGTTGATTCTTGTTCCCATAAGTTGCTTTCTCACAAAAAATCCCTATGCATAGGAAGTGGGTTAGACTTAAATGTGCTAGTCATATGCTTCATGATGCTCTCTTTGTGTTTCAATTCTTATCTTTTATGTGAGCATCATTGAAATCATCATGCCTAGCTAAAAGGCATTAAAGAAAAGTGCTTGTTGGGAGACAACCCGACACTTTTACCTACTGTTTTTATGTGTTCACATGACTATGCTACTATAATAATCATGTTTTATTGCTTTCGTTTCAATAAAGTGCCAAGTAAGACCTTGGGATGGCTTACGGTGATAGTTGATTTGATCTTGCTGAAAAACAGAAACTTTTGCGCTGAGGAAAACAATTCTCATTTTTAACAGAAGTGTGATAAAATGATGATTCTTTTTGCAGAAGATTAATAGACAAATTTCCCAGGTTTTCCTATTTTTCATGATTTTTGTAGTAGCAGAAGTATGGTTGGAGTATAGATTGCTACAGACTGTTCTGTTTTTGACAGATTCTGTTTTCAATGCATAGTTTGCTTGTTTTCTAGTTTCCATGGCTTATATTGCTCAATATAAATTGTGGAAATGATATGCTGCAGTAGGAATTGTGTGAGAACAATTATGAATCTTGTCTTTGATAGTACCAAAAGTGAAATGGTTTGCTCTTTATCATACTAACCTAGCTAACAAAGTTTCGTTAAGTTTTGTGTGATTGAAGTTTTCAAGTTTTGGGTGAGATGTCAATATGAGGAGAATAAGGAGTGACAAGACCCTAAGCTTGGGGATGCCCAAGGCACCCCAAGGTAATATTCAAGGAAGATCCAAGCAACTAAGCTTGGGGATGCCCCGGAAGGCATCCCCTCTTTCGTCTCCAACATTATCGATAACCTCACTTGGAGCTATGTTTTCATTCGTCACATAATATGTGTTTTGCTTGGAGCATCACTTTATTTTATTAGGATTTGCCTGCTATTATTTATAATAATTTTTTTCATCTTTTATTTCAATAAAAATGTCAAGTATAGCCATTGCCATGCTTATCTTGCAAGTATATGAGTTACAGTTTCAAAACAGAAAGTTTATCGATGTTGCAAAAATTCCCTAGAAAAGTCAGAATGTGATAAAATGTTGAAACTTCTTGCAAAATAAGCTCTGATAAATTTTCTACATTGTGATAGATTTTCATAATCTTTGGAGTTTAAGAAGTGTTGATACTCTTGCATTCTTTACAGGTTGTACTATTTTGGCATATTGTTGTTATGTTTGCTTGTTTAATGATTCTATTTGCGGATAGGAGTATTAAATATGCAGAGGCATTTAGTATGCTATGTTGAGTAATAATTTTAGTGATTTGCTACAGTAGAGAATGATAAGGTTTTGCATTGGTTTACTAACTTATCTCACGAGTTCTTGTTGAGTTTTGTGTGGATGAAGTTTTTAAGATTTATGGAAACCGTGATATAAAAGGAATTAAGGAGACACAAAAGCTCAAACTTGGGATGCCCAAGGCACCCCAAGATAATATTTCAAGAGGTCTCAAGCATCTAAGCTTGGGGATGCCCCGGTAGGCATCCCACCTTTCTTCTTCAACAATTACCGATTAGTATCGGTTGAGCCTAAGTTTTTACTTCTTCACATGATGTGTGCTATTCTTGGAATGTCATGTTGTTTTGTTTTGCTTGCTGTTTTAATAAAATTCTTAGATCTGGAAGTTTTTAATAAGAGAGAGTCCTCAATTAGCTACCCATTTACTTAACTACTCACATGATCTTCACTTATATCTTTTTGGAGTAACTTGTCATTTACTCTTGTGCTTCACTTACACCCTATGAGTAAATTGTTGAATAAATTGAATGTCATGAAGTTGAAGTCATATCATGCCTAGTGGTAGCTTCACATTGGGTTTAGAAAGTGAATCTTTTTAGGCTTGACAATCATAATATTGTTCATACAAGTAATTCACGAATAATTAGTATAAGGAAGAGAACTTTCACATGAAAATAAACTACCTTGGAAATATTTTGTGATTGTGAGCCCCCATCAAAATATTATATGCCAAAATTGTTGATGTTGGACAAGGAAGACAACGTAATGGTTTATGTTTGTACATATTCACATAGAAGCTATATTGTCATAGATCCTTCAACGTGTGGTGCTTTCCCCCCATCTTTGCTAGCCAAAAATTCCGCACCAAGTAGAGATACTACTTGTGCATCCAAAAACCCTTAAACCAAGTAGAGATACTACTTAGTGGAGAATTTTTGGCTAGCAAAGATAGGGGCAAGCACCACATGTTGAAGGATCTATGACAATATATCTTCTATGTGAATATGAACAAACATAAATCATTAGGTTGTTTTCCTTGTCCAACGTCAACAATTTTGGCATATAGTATTTTGATGGGGGCTCACAATCAGAAAAGATTTCTAGGATAGTATATTTATATGTGAATCTTCTCTTCCCTTATTAATTCTTTCATGAGTTGCATCATTGACCAATTCTATGCTTGTCAATATCTAATAAAATTTCCTACTTATACTTTTCCTTATGTGGTGTCATCACCTACCATAAGATTAGCATATGATCCTTTTCATTTATTTTCCTTTCTTCTTATTTATTTCCTTTCTTTTTATTGCAACTTGAAAGTAAAGAAAGCAAAAACCCAAACTAAACTTTATTATATATCTCACACACGATTACAAGGATAGTCACTAAGCAAACTCTCGAAAAGAAAGGATCGAACTAAACTTTTATTCATCTAAGCAAAAGATAACTATGGATCAAACTAAAATAAGTAAAGGCAAAAGATAGTGGGGATGATACGATACCGGGGCACCTCCCCCAAGCTTGGCGGAAGCCAAGGGGAGTGCCCATACCCAATACTCAATTTTCTTTTGGTGATGAAGAAGGTGGTGGTGGTGGTGTAGTGGTATTCTGCAATATAACCATGAGTAGATCCTTCAAGCCTTGGATCTCTCGAAGGGCTCGATGAAGTAACTCACTGTTTTTCTTCACCTCAACCATTATGTGTTTATTTTCTGGGCCCCAGGGGATTTTTCCTACACTATTTTCTCTTGGACGAGATATGTTCCAATTGGACGGTATATGCCTACGAGGAGCATTCTCGAACCCATAATTGTGAATCAAATTGCGAAAATTGTTATGATGTAACCTGTGTAGAGGCCTTCTTGTTGGGATTTCTTCTTGCACTTCGAGGCCCTCTTGATTATTCTATGATCTCATGGCTTGATGAGGATTAGGGTGAGTGGAGATGCCAGCCAATGTGCCTCTCTCGGGAACCGGAGAGTGAACCCCAAAAGGATCTTCTTCTTCTACCTCCATAGCAACTTCTTCAGCTTCCTCTCTCCTTAGATCTCCTTGGAACACCCCTGCATCCTCTTCTCCATTGTTGGAGGGTGAGGAAGACATGACGCTAGCCTTACTGAATCTGTCAGGAAACAACAAGAAAAGAAAATAGAAGATTTCTCCGTGATACAGTGGTCAATAGGTTCGGGGGGTATATAAAGATTTTTTTATCTTGGGAAATAAGAAAATTGTAGAAAAATGGAGTCCGGAAGGTACCCCAGGTGGGCACAACCCACCTGGGAAAGCCTGTCCTGGTGGACGCGTCCACCAGGCCAGGCGTGCCTAGGTGGGTTGTGCCCACCAGAGTATGCTTCCTGGAAGTTTCTTATTTTCCTAATTTTCTAAATATTCCAAAACTGACAAAAAATATTTTTGCGGATTTTTTGGAGTACATATACTTACCGTATCACGTACCTCCTTATTTTCATGATTCTGGAGTGTTCCGGAAAGACTCTTTTATGTGTTCTTCCGGTGTCAAAGTTTGGATAATATTACTTTCAACATTAATGGGCGTACCTGAGATATAATGTTTTATTCGTTGCCCGTTAACAACCTTCGGGTTAGTATCTTCGGCATTATTTATTTTGATGGCTCCAGACCGATAAACCTCCTCGATAACATAGGGTCCTTCCCATTTTGAGAGGAGTTTTCCTGCAAAGAATCTGAAACGAGAGTTGTACAAAAGAACATATTCTCTGACTTTAAACTCACGCTTTTGGATTCTCTTATCATGCCATCTTTTGACTTTTTCTTTAAACAACTTGGCATTTTCATAAGCTTGGGTTCTACATTCATCTAATGAGCTAATATCAAATAACCTCTTTTCACCGGCAAGTTTGAAATCATAGTTGAGTTCTTTGATTGCCCAATATGCTTTATGATCTAATTCAAGAGGCAAATGACAAGCTTTTCCATAAACCATTTTATAAGGAGACATACCCATAGGATTTTATATGTTGTTCTATAAGCCCAAAGTGCATCATCTAATTTCTTAGACCAATTCTTCCAGGACCTATTGACAGTCTTTTGCAAGATTAATTTTATTTCTCTATTACTGAGTTCAACTTGACCGCTAGACTGAGGATGATAAGGTGATGCAATTCTATGGTTAACATCATACTTGGCAAGCATTTCACGGAGGGCACCATGAATAAAGTGTGAACCACCATCAGTCATTAAATATCTAGGGACTTCAAACCTTGGGAAATAACTTCCTTAAGCATTTTAATATATGTGTTGTGATCAACACTACTGGTTGGAATAGCTTCTACCCATTTAGTAACATAATCAACAGCAACAAAAATATGTGTATACCCATTAGAGGAAGGAAAAGGTCCCGTGTAATCAAATCCCCAAACATCAAATGGTTCAACAGCAAGTGAATAATTCATAGGCATTTCTTGACGCTTACCGATATTACCTATTCTTTGACATTCATCACAAGATAAGACGAACTTACGGGCATCCTTGAAGAGAGTAGGCCAATAAAATCCAGATTGCAATACCTTGTGAGCTGTTCTATCTCCAGCATGCTGTCCTCCATATACTTCGGAGTGACATTTCCGTAGGATTTGTCCCTGTTCATGCTCAGGTACACAACGTCTAATAATACCATCTACTCCTTTATAAAGATGTGGATCATCCCAAAAGTAATGTCTTAAATCATAGACGGATTTTTTCTTTTGTTGGTATGTAAAGATAGGTGGTAAATATTTAGCAACAATGTAATTATCATAGTCAGCATACCAAGGAGTGTTATGAGCAACATTTATTGCAGCTAACTGCTCATCAGGAAAACTATCATCAATAGGTAGTGGGTCATCAAGCACATTTTCAAGCCTAGACAAATTATCAGCTACGGGGTTCTCAGCTCATTTTCTATCAGTGATATGTAAATCAAATTCCTGTAGCAAGAGAACCCATCGAATAAGTCTAGGTTTAGCATCTTTCTTTTCCATAAGATATTTAATAGCAGCATGATTGGTGTGAACAATTACTTTTGAATCAACAATGTAAGATCTAAATTTATCACAAGCAAACACCACTGCTAAGAATTCTTTTTCGATAGTTGCATAATTTCGTTGAGCACTGTCTAGAGTTTTTCTAGCATAACGAATAACATTCAGTTTCTTATCAACTCTTTGTCCTAGAACAGCACCAACAGCATAATCACTAGCATCACACGTAATTTCAAAAGGCAAGTTCCAATCAGGTGGTTGAACAATAGGTGCATAAATTATGGCTTTCTTGAGTGTTTCAAAGGCTTCTAAACAATCATCATCAAAATCAAAAGGAACATCCTTTTGCAAAAGATTCATAAGAGGCCTAGAAATTTTAGAGAAATCTTTGATAAATCTCCTATAGAAACCAGCATGACCTAGGAAACTACGAATACCTTTGATATCTTTAGAACATGGCATTTTCTATATTGCATCGACCTTAGCTTTGTCCACTTCAATACCTCTTTCAGAAATTTTATGACCCAAGACAATGCCTTCATTAACCATAAAGTGACACTTCTCCCAATTCAAGACAAGATTTGTTTGTTCACATCTGTGCAAAACTCGATCAAGATTGCTTAAACAATCATCAAAAGACTTCCCATAAACAGAGAAGTCATCCATGAAAACCGCAACAATCTTTTCACAAAAGTTAGAGAATATAGCAGTCATACATCTTTCAAAAGGTAGCAGGTGCATTGCATAAACCGAAAGGCATACGCCTATAAGCATAAGTTCCAAAGGGACAAGTAAAGTGGTCTTTTCTTGATCAGGTTGGGAAACAGATATTTGCGAAAAAACAGAATATCCATCAAGGAAGCAAAAATGTGTGTGCTTAGATAATCTTTCTAGCATTTGATCAATAAAAGGCAAAGGGTAATGATCTGTTCTAGTTGCTTTGTTTAATTTTCTAAAATCAATTACCATTCTATAACCTGTAACAATTCTTTGTGGAATAAGTTCATTCTTATCATTAGGAACAACAGTAATACCTCCTTTCTTAGTACACAATGAACAGGACTTACCCATCTAGTATCAGTTGTAGGATAGATTATACCTGCTTTCAGAAGTTTTAAGATTTCCGTTCTTACCACTTCCTTCATTTTTGGATTTAACCGAAGTTGGTGATCAACAACGGGTTTAGCATCAGGTTCCATATTAATCTTGTGCTGACATAGAGTGGTACTAATGCCTTTTAAATCATCAAGAGTATATCCAATAGCAGCTCGGTGCTTCCTTAGAACTTTCAATAATCTTTCTTCTTCATGTTCTGAAAGGTTAGCACTAATAATAACAGGATATATCTTCTTTTCATCAAGATAAGCATATTTCAAAGTGCCTGGCAATTGTTTTAATTCAAACACAGGATCACCTTTAGGTGGAGGAGGACCTCCTAGAGTTTCAATAGGCAAATTGTGTTTAAGCAGAGGACATTGTTCAAGGAAAATCTTATTTATTTCATTTCTTTCATGCATATGTAAATCATTTTCATGGTCTAGCAAATATTGTTCTAAAGGATCAGTAGGTGGTATAGCAATAGAAGCAAGACCAATTATTTAATTCTCACTAGGCAATTCTTTTTCATGAAGCTTTCTACAAAACTTGGAAAAATTAAACTCATGAGATTCATCACCAAAACTAACACCGACAGTTTGTTTCTCACAATCTATCTTAGCATTAACGGTGTTTGAGAAAGGTCTACCAAAGATAATGGGACAAAAGTCATCTTGTGGGGAACCAAGAACAAGAAAATCAGTAGGGTATTTATCTTCCCACACAAGACTTCAATATCTCTAACAATCCCAAGTGGTGTGATGGTATATCTATTAGCAAGTTTAATAGTGACATCTATTTCTTCTATTTCAGGGTGCTATGTCATCCATAATTTCTTGATAAAGGGAAAGGGGATGGCACTCACGCTAGCACCTATGTCACATAAACCATGATAACAGTGATCTCCTATTTTAACCGAGACAACAGGCATGCCAACAACTGGTCTATGTTTATCCTCTTTATCAGGTTTAGCAATTCTAGTAGCTTCATTACATAAGTAAATAACATGCCCATCTATATTTTCTTCCAAGAGATCCTTAACCATAGCAATGCTACGCTCTACATTGCTTTGTTCATCAGGTTTAGGTGTTCTAATATAGCTTTTGTTAACCACAGTTGAAACTTTAGCATGTTCCTTTATCCTAACAGGGAAAGGTGGTTTCTCAATATAAGCAGTAGGAACAACTGGATCAACATTATAAAGTATAGTTTCTTCTTTAGCTAGTACTGGTTCCTTAATTTCTTCTTTCATAGGTGGGTGATATTTCAACCACTTCTCTTTAGGGAGATCAACATGAGTAGAAAATGATTCACAAAAGGAGGCTACTATCTCAGAGTCAAGTCCATATTTAGTGCTAAACTTTTGAAAAGCATCGGTATTCATAAAATATTTAACACAATCATACTTTAGCTTAATACCTGACTCTTTACCTTCGTCGAGTTCCCAATCTTCAGAGTAGCGTTTCATTCTTTCCAAAAGATCCCACCGGAATTCAATAGTCTTCTTTATAAAAGAACCAGCACAAGAAGTATCGAGCATGGATCGATCATTATGGAAAAGCCGAGCATAAAAATTCTGGATAATAATTTCTCTTGAGAGCTCATGATTGGGACATGAATATAACATTGACTTAAGCCTCCCCCAAGCTAGAGCGACACTTTCTCCTTCACAAGGCCAAAAATTATATACGTAATTCCGATCACGATGAACTAGATGAATAGGATAATTTTTTTGGTGGAACTCCAATTTCAATCGATTCCAATTCCAAGATCCAATATCATCATATAGCCTATACCATGCCAATTCTTTTCCCTTCAAAGATAAAGGGAAAACCTTCTTCATAACTTCATCTCCGGGTAAAGCTGCAAGCTTGAACAATCCACAAATTTGTTCCACATATATCAAGTGCATATCAGGATGTTCGGTTCCATCTCCTGCATAAGGATTAGCTAACAGTTGTTCTATCATACCCAAAGGAATTTCATATTCAATATTTTCAGTAGGTGTAGTGGGTTGAGGGGTAGCTAATTGTGGTTCTGGTCGAGGTGAAGATACCCCGAACAAACCCCTCAAAGGATTGTTTTCCATAGTAACAAGTGACAGTAAATTTCAGCACACTAGATAAATGTTTCCTTACCAAATTCCACTTACCAAAGGTGCTTCACTCCCCGGCAACGGCGCCAAAAAATAGCCTTGATGACCCACAAGTATAGGGGATCAATTGTAGCTCTTTTCCATAAGTAAGAGTGTCGAACCCAACGAGGAGCAGAAGGAAATGACAAGTGGTTTTCAGCAAGGTAATGCCTGCAAGTGCTGAAATTGTAAGTAACAGAGTAGTTTGATAGCAAGATAATTTGTAACGAGCAAGTAACGATGACAGTTGAAGAAGTGCAGCAAGGTGGCCCAATCCTTTTGAGGCAAAGGACAGGCCAAAACGGTCTCTTATGATAAGCAAAGAATTCTTGAGGGTACACGGGAATTTCATCTAGTCACTTTCACCATTTTTGTTCGATTCGTGTTCTCTACTTTGATAATTTGATATGTGGGTGGACCGGTGCTTAGGTGTTGTTCTTAGTTGAACAAACCTCCTTCTTATGATTAACCCTCCCGTAAGCATCCACATCTACGAGAAAAGTATTAAGAATAAATTCTAACCATAGCATTAAACTTTTGGACCCAATTGGTCCCTTACGGAATAGCGCATAAACTGGGGTTTAAGCTTCTGTCACTCTCGCAACCCATCATCTAATTGCTACTCCAAAATGCATTACCTTAGGCCCAAATATGGTGAAGTGTCATGTAGTCGACGTTCACATGACACAACTAAGGGAATCACAACATACATACTATCAAAATATCGAACACATATCAAGTTCACATGATTATTTGCAACATGATTTCTCCCGTGACCTCAAGAACAAAAGTAACTACTCACAAATGATAATCATGCTCAAGATCAAAGGGGTATTAAATAGCATATTGGATCTGAACATATAATCTTCCACCAAATAAATCATATAGTAATCAACTACAAGATGTAATCAACACTACTAGTCACCCACAAGCACCAATCTATAGTTCCGGTAACAAGATTGAACACAAGAGATGAACTAGGGTTTGAGATGAGATGGTGGTGTTGAAGATGTTGATGGAGATTGCCCTCCCCAAGGTGATGATGACGACAATGATTTCCCCCTCCGGGAGGGAAGTTCCCCCGGCGGAATCGCTCCGCCGGAGGGCAAAAGTGCTCCTGCCCAAGTTCCTCCTCGAGACGGCGGCGCTCCGTCCCGAAAGTCCTCTCCTTATTTTTTTTTCTAGGTCAAAATGACCTATATACCAGAAGATGGGCACCGGAGGTGGCCCTGGGTGAGCACAACCCACCAGGGCGCGCCTGGGCTCCCTGGCGCGCCCAGGTGGGTTGTGCCCACCTGGTGGGCCTCCTCTGGTACTTATTTGCTCCAATATTCATCATATATTCCATAAAATTCTATGTGAAGTTTCAACCTGTTTGGAGTTGTGCAGAATAGGTAGCCTGACATAGCTTTTCCAGGTCCAGATTTCCAGCTGCCGGAATTCTCCCTCCTTGTGTGTACCTTGCAAATTATGAGAGAAAAGGCATTAGAATTACTCCAAAAAGCATTATTATGCATAAAAACGTCATAAATAACAGTAGAAAAACATGATGCAAAATGGACGTATCATGTACCGGGATGTGCAATGATCAAGAGTGACATGTATAAAAAATAGGAACGGCGACCAAGCCACAAATACTATGCCAACTACATGATCATGCAAAGCAATATGACAATGATGGTGTGTGTCATAATGAACGGAACGATGGAGTTACATGGCAATATATCTCGGAATGGCTATGAATATGCCATAATAGGTAGGTATGGTGTCTGTTTTGAGGAAGGGTGAGAAGTGGGTTTAATGCACCGGCTAAAGTTGCGTGGTACTAGAGTGGCTAGCAAAGGTAGAAGGGTGAGAGTGCGTATAATCCATGGAATCAACATTAGTCATAAAGAACTCACATACTTATTGCAAAAAATCTATTAGCCCTCGAAGCAAAGTACTACTACGCATGCTCCTAGGGGAGAGGTTGGTAGAAGTTAACCACCACGCGCTCCCGACTTTCACGCAAAGGAAAACAATCAAGAATAAATTGCGCTCCAACTTCATCACATAACTAGAAGACCATACGCACATGTTACGGGAATCACAAACCTTAACGCAATTATTTCTTTGACTCCACAATTTACTACTAGCATGACTCTAATATCACCATCTTCATATCTAAAAGCAAATGCAAGGAATCAAATTCTCATGTATCCAATTCTCTATATGAAAGTTTTTATTATATCTCCTTTGGATGCCTATCATATTAGGACTAAAATCATAACCCAAGGAAATTACCATGTTGTTTAGAAAGACTCTAAAAATAATATCAGTGAAGCAAGAGAGTTCAATAATTTCTATAAAATAAAGCCACCGCCGTGCTCTAAAAAGATATAAGTGAAGCACTAAGCAAAATTGCCTAGCTCAAAAGATATAAGTGAAGCACATAGAGTATCCTCACGACTCATGTGTGTCCCTCTAAAAAGGTGTGTACAGCAAGGATGATTGTGGCAAACTAGAAAGCAAAGACTCATATCATAGAAGACACTCCAAGCAAAACACATATCATGTGGTGAATAAAAATATAGCCTCAAGTAAATTTACCAATAGACGAAGACGAAAGAGGGGATGCCATCCGGGGCATCCCCAAGCTTAGGCTCTTGGTTGTACTTGAATATTACCTTGTGGTGCCTTGGGCATCCCCAATCTTACGCTCTTGCCACTCCTTATTCCATAGTCTATCAAATCTTTACCCAAAACTTGAAAACTTCACAACACAAAACTCAACAGAAAACTCATGATATCTGTTAGTATAGGAAAATAAATCACCACTTTTTGGTACTGTTGTGAACTCATTCTTTATTTATATTGGTGTAATATCTAATGTATTCCAACTTCTCCATGGTTCATACCCCCCGATACTACCCATAGATTCATCAAATAAGTAAACAACACAAGTAAAACAGAATCTGTCAAAAACAGAACAATGTGTAGTAATCAGGAAACTTCGTATACTTCTGTAACTCCAAAAATTCTGAAAAATTAGGACAACCTAGGAAATTTTTGAATCTTGAGTAAGATATTCAGATCAAAAGCACGCTTCTGTGAATTATGAAAATTATTTTACTGGGCGCAAAAGTTTCTGTTTTTGAGCAAGATCAAATTAACTATCACCGTAAGCCATCCCAAAGGTCTTAATTGGCACAAACACTAATTAAAGCATAAAAACACATCTAACCAGAGGCAAGATGAAAAATTTATTCAAAAAACAGAAACAAAAAGCAAGAAAAAAATAAAATTGGGTTGCCTCCCAACAAGCGCTATTGTTTGACGCCCCTAGCTAGGCATTGATAATTTTAATGATGCTCACATTAAAGACAAGAATTGAAGCACAAAGAGAGCATCATAAAACATGTGACAAACACATCTAAGTCTAACATACTTCCTATGCATAGGCATTTTATAAGCAAACAAATTATCAAGGCATGAAAAAACTAGCATATGCAAGGAAGAAGAGACGATGGCAATCTCAACATGAAGAGAGGTAATTTAGTAAGATAAAAATTTCTACAACCATATTTTCCTCTCTCATAATAATTACATGTAGGATCATAAGCAAATTCAGCAATATAGCTATCACATAACATATTATCAACACGATCCACATGCATGCGAAGTTGACACTCTTCCAAAATAGTGGGATTAACATTAACTAAAGTCATGACCTCTCCAAACCCAATTTTATCAAAAATTTCATAAGATTGATCATTCTCCAAAGTAGTGGGATCATTATTACCTAGAGTTGACACTCTTCCAAACCCACTTTCAATATTTTCACAAACAAATTCATCACGAGGCTTAAATAAATTTTCAAGATCATAAGAAGAATCACCTCAATCATGATCATTGCAATAAGTAGCGGACATAGCAAAACTAGCATCCCCAAGCTTGGGGTTTTGCATATTATTAGCACAATTGTCATTAATAACATAATTGCAAACATGCCTTTGATTCAAGGAACTATCAAGTATGGGTGCAATAGCAACAATCTCATGTTTAACATAAGGGACTATGGCAAATTCATCTCCATAAGCATAATTAATATTGGCATCATTGCCATAAAAACAGCAAGCATCATGTTCATCAAGGGAAGATATCTCAATCAAATCAATGGAATCATAATTATCTATATATTCATACATATCATTATTTTCTTCCAAAGCAACGGTCATTCTCATAATAAATTCTTTGGCATAGGCATTATGAGCATAGTTTTCATAGCAATATTTAAGTATGTCAAAAATTTCAGATTTGTAGAGAGTAATATCATACTTTTCAATCAAAGAAGCAACTTCATAAGCACCCTTAAAAGCAACAAATTCTTCAATTTGTTCGATATCATAGTAACTGTAAACACTCTTTTCATAAGAAGATAAGATTTCATTATCATTAAACTCACATAGGTAGGGAAGGTGTTTTTTAGGGTTCTTAGAGCAACAAGTAAAATCACAAAGTTCACAAAGATTCCAAGCATAACATAGCAAACAATTTATTTGATTCCATAAGAGTCTCCCTTTTTCAGACAAATGGTGACGCACAAAATGAGCATGCTCATCTAAAGATTTTCCCTCAACTAAACTAGTTGGGGTTTCAGCACGAGCACATATGGATCGAAGATGATCCAAAAGTAGAAAACTTTAAGTGGATCCATAAACTTTTTGGTTTATGATTTTCGATAAATACACAATTATTCCAAGCGAACAAGCAAACAAACCAAGTAAGACATAAAAGGCAAATGAAAAGAAGGCAAATAAAAAGGCAAATATTTTTGTATTTTTCGAATATCATTTTAGAAGTGGGGAGAGGAAAACGAGAGGCAAATGGCGAATAATGAAATGCAAGAGATGAGAGTTTATTATGGGTACTTGGTAGGCTTGATGTAGACCTCCCTGGCAACAGCGCCATAACTTCTTCCTGCTACTTCTTGAGCTTGCGTTGGTTTTTCCCTTGAAGAGGAAAGGGTGATGCAGCAAAGTAGAGATAAGTATTTCCCTCAGTTAGAGAACCAAGGTATCAATCCAGTAGGAGGTAATAGCAAGTCCCCAATCTATGCACCTGCACAAATAATCAAACACTTGCACCCAATGAGGGAGTCCTGGATTAGGGGGTCCTCAGACAGCCGGACTATATACTTTGGCCGGACTATTGGACTATGAAGATACAAGATTAAAGACTTCGTCCCGTGTCCGGGTGGGACTCTCATTTGCGTGGAAGGCAAGCTTGGAAATTCGGATATGTAGATCTCCTCCCTTGTAACCGACTTTGTGTAACCCTAGCCCCCTCCGGTGTCTACATAAACCGGAGGGTTTAGTCCATAGGACAACAACAATCACAATCATAGGCTAGCTTCTAGGGTTTAGCCTCTACGATCTCGTGGTAGATCAACTCTTGTAATACTCATATCATCAAGATCAATCAAGTAGGAAGTAGGGTATTACCTCCATCGAGAGGGCCCGAACCTGGGTAAACATTGTGTCCCCCGCCTCCTGTTACCATCCGCCTTAGACGCACAGTTTGGGACCCCCTACCCGAGATCCGCCGATTTTGACACCGACATTGGTGCTTTCATTGAGAGTTCCGCTGTGCCGTCACGTAAAGGCTTGATGGCTCCTTCGATCATCGACAACGATGCGATCCAGGGTGAGGTTTTTCTCCCCGGACAGATTTTTGTATTCGGCGGCTTCGTACTGCGGGCCAACACGATTGGCCATCTGGAGCAGATCGAGAGCTACGCCCCTGGCCATCAGGTCAGGTTTGGAAGCTTAAACTATACTGCCGACATCCGCGGAGACTTGATATTCGACGGATTCGAGCCCATGTCAGGTGCGCCGCACAGTCACGACGAGCATGACTTAGCTCTGCCGCCGGGCGGTGTTCGGAAGATCACACCTGTGGCTACTCCGGCCCTTAATCCGGAGCAGATCGTGTCGTCCGAGGACGGGTGGATGGACCCCGCCACGGAGGCCGCACACTCAGCGGCGATAGAGCCGAATACTGACTTCACCTCCTATGAGACCTGTGTCGCCGGACCCTTGGATTCGTCCCCGGCCACAGGCTCCGAACCACCTGCGTCCGTGCCTATCAAATCTGATTGGGCACCGGTCATGGAGTTTACCTCCGCAGATATCTTTCAGCACTCGCCCCTAGGCGACTTGCTAAATTCATTGAGGTCTCTCTCCTTGTTAGGAGACCCTTGGCCGAACTATGTCCGGCTTGAGTGGGAAGCGGACGACGAAGAAATTCATTCCCCACCCACCACCCACTTAATAGCCACTGTCGACGACTTAACCGACATGCTCGATTTTGACTCCGAAGACATAGACGGTATGGACGACGATGCAGGAGAAGAACAGGAACCACCACCCACAGGGCGCTGGACTGCCACCTCATCATATGATATATACATGCTGGACACCCCAAAGAAAGCGATGGCAATAAGGCAACGGAGGATAATCCCCTCGAGAAGCAATCTAAGCACCGGCGTCATCGGCGCCGCTCTAAGCCCCGCCATAGCAAAAGCAGCGATACCGGCACAAGAGACAATGACGTTGCGGATAGTGCCGAAGATGAAGACAATCCCCTCCAGCCAGGCTTCGAGCGGGAGGATGGGCAAGCTAGCCCTAAGGAACAGGCAGCAGACGGAGAATCAGAGGATGACAATTACATGCCCCTCTCCGAAGACGAGGTGAGCCTCGGCGATGAAGAATTTATCGTGCCTGAGGATCCCGTCGAGCAGGAGCGCTTCAAGCGCCGGCTTATAGCCACAGCAAAAAGCCTGAAGAAAAAGCAACAATAGCTTCAAGCTGACCAAGATCTGCTAGCGGATAGATGGACTGAGGTCCTGGCAGCCGAGGAATACGAACTCGAGCGCCCAACCAAAAGTTACCCAAAGCGCAGGCTGCTTCCCTACTGTTCTGGTTGAACTAGGGCTTTGGCTGAGCGACCACCTTCTTCCAGTATTCTTAGCTTACTGTCTGCTTCCTGCCTGATCGGTGCTGACTGACTGTTCTTGCTTGTCTTGGGCCTGCTCTAGTTTTGGTGCTGCTAACTAAGGGTCGAATTTCGTGACTTGATGAAGAGGAAGCCGAGTATCTTTGGTCTTGAAGAGTCAGGCCAATCCAACCGCTTGCTCCTGCCCAACCCAACTCGAGGAGGAAGCATTAAAGCCTACACTACCAGCGTATGATGCGGCTGACCGGCCACCTCGTGGCCAAGACAAAGCAGCATATCAGCCCGAAGTCCAGCCCGCACCCCGTCGCCAGTCAAACAAAAACACCAAGGCTCGGGGCAACACGCAGGACCTGCGAGACGTATTGGAAAACAAAGCAGGACATACAAGATCGATCTACGGATCACGGGGGCGCGCCCTAACGCGTGACGGTGACCGTCACGCTGGATATACCAAAAGCAAATCCGGTCGGGCCGAATACAGCAGACAAGACTCGTATGAACTGCGTCGTGACATAGCCCGGCACAGAGGCGCCGCACACCCCCTATGCTTCACTGACGAAGTAATGGATCACGAATTCCCAGAAGGTTTTAAACCCGTGAACATTGAATCATATGATACAACAGACCCCGCGGTATGGATTGAAGGTTTCCACCTCCACATCCACATGGCCCGCGGTGATGATCTACATGCCATCAAGTACCTCCCACTAAAACTCAAAGGGCCGGCTCGGCATTGGCTGAATAGCCTGCCGGCAAACTTGTCACATCCCTAGTTCTGGTTTGCTCTAGGCTAGCTAGTCAGGTGTGCATCATGTTTAAGTTTCAAATGAATTTGAAATGGGGATTGCCTAAACCCTAGCATTAAAGGAATTCACTAGGTTCAACTAAAATATTCTCAGTGACTCCAAATGGCTTTCAAAAATGTTCATCATTTCTGGGAAATGCTGGAAGCAATAACCAGACGTGTTGCACATTTTTCCATGACATATTTGGGCTCTGAATTAAATCATATAGTATTTGCATTTGGGCATTTAAATGCTATTAAATATTTTAAATGCTCAAATAATCATAAACTAAAATGTCTACTGTTGGATATATTCTAAACAATAGCCATGATTAGTTTCATGATTTTTGGAAATGCCCTGGCATTTTTAACAAAGCCCAGAACAAAATAATAAAATAGAAAACAGAAGCTAAATTAGAGAAAAGAGAGGAAGAGAGTTACCTGGGCCACTTACCTGGCCAGCCCAGCCCACTGGCCTGGTGCCAGTCATCGCCTACCTCTGCCAGTAGGCAGAGGAGGGAGACAGCGCACGCGCGCGCGAGGAGCCACGCCGTCACCTGCTTGCCGCCGAGCCGCTGGACGCGTGGATGAGCTCCTCCTCGTCACCCCGCACCCCTTGGAACCCCCCCTCGCTCACTGCCTCGTCCCCATCCCCTCTCTGATTCTCTCCCCTGCACCGCCCGAACGCCGCTCGCCGTCGCCGTAGCTACTGCCCTCGCCGAGGCCACTGCTGCACCCGCTGTGAGCTTCTGTGTCGTTTCCCCCTCTCCCCTTGCTCGTTTTCTTCCTCTAACATCGATGGCCGTCGGAGCCGAGAGCTCTTCGCCGCCGGCCATGTCGCCGCCGTGGCCACCGTCACCTATAGCCGCAACTGAGCGTGTCACCGTGCTCAGCACGCCGTCAGGAGTCCCTAGCACTCACCCACTGCTCCTGCCGTGCTTCGCCACACCGAAACCGCCGAGACCCGAACTCCGTCCGCCGCAAACCTCGTCGCCGACGCTGCTCCCGGCCACCCCAGCGCCCGCAACCGCCACCGTTGGATGCGCAACTCCGCCCTCATCCCGTAGCTGTGCTCCGCGCGCCAAACGGCGCCCCGTAGGGCAAACCCGCAGCTCGCCGCCGCGTCTGGCCTCGCCGGCGGCTAAACGCCGGTGAGTTGACCTCGTTTGACCAGGCTGACCCCCTCCCCTGAGTCAATGACAAGTGGGGCCGCCTGATAATTAACCTGGGTTTACCTTTAATTAACTCTAAATTGGTTAGTTAATTAACAGTGACACTGACGTGCGGACCCCACCGTCCAGGTTTGACCTGGACCGCCCAGTTGACCTGCTGACGTCGCTGTGACGTAATGCTGACGCTATAAATCATTTTCTGGATTTATTCTTATACAAAAAATTCCAGAAAATGTTTAAAACTTCAAAAACCCATAGAAATTCAACCGTAGCTCCAAATCAAATAATTTATATATGAAAAATTATCAGAAAAATCCAATCTATCAATTTATGCTACTTCCATGCATGAAAAACAAACTTATACCTGCTGTATAAGTGAAAACATTCAAATGGCATTTTAAATGCTCAAACTAGAGTTTGCATTTGGTTCAAATGGACTCCCTTGCACTTGTTGCTAGCTGCATTAGGTCAATTCACAGCATATTGCCATGTCATGATCATGCATCATATTGTGCATTGCATTGATTGATTTCTTCTCTGTTGCCGGTATTTGTCCCCCCCGGTAGACGATGTTCCGGCGTTGTGATCGTTGACACTAATGAAGACTCAATGCTATCTTCAGAAGTGCCAGGCAAGCAAAACCCCCTTGCTCATTCCGATACAATCCCACTCTCTCACTCCTGCTCTCTTTTACTGCATTAGGACAACAACGTTTCAACTGTTACATGCTGCGGTAGTTGAACCCCTTTCCTCTGCATGACCTGTCATTGCCACAGTAAATAGATGAAACCCACTAGCATGAGTAGGAGTTGTTTGAGCCCTGATGTGCCTACTCATTCATGCTTGTTTGTCATGCCTGCTATTGCTTAGAGTTGTGTCAGCTCTGATTCATCGGGAATGAATTGGAAAGTTGTGAACATGTCCTACTGTGTGAGAGCTAAGTGTGTGAACACGATTTGGTAAAGGTAGCGGTGAGAGGCCATGTAGGAGTACATGGTGGGTTGTCTCATTGAAACCATCCTCAGGAACTGAGTTCTGTGTTTGTGATCCATGAACAGTTACTACCACACATTGGGTTCCGGTAACTCGACCCCTCTCGGCTTATTAACCGCCTCGATCTCTGTCCAGGAGTTGCAACTAGTCTCTGGTGTTTGTAGGTAGTGTTATTAGTCTACCAAGTGGCACCCGGTACAGGTGGGCTTGGGACAGACTAGGCACACGTGGCCTGGTGTACCGAGTGGCACCCGGATGGTGGGCTCGGGAACCCTGCACACATCGTTTGGGGCCGTGAGCGACACCCCGGCCGGATCTCCTTGCGGATGGAACCCGAATAGGCGATAAACCTGGACGAGAGACTTGTGTGGTTAGTCAGGTCGTGGCCGACTCCCTCGCCAGGCTTCCGCTTGAAGGTTGCCGAGGTACACGAGGTGTACATGGTGGTAAGTGGCGAGAGCGTGTGTGACGAAGTACACCCCTGCAGGGTTAATATGATCTATTCGAATAGCCGTGTCCGGGGTAAAGGACTTCTGGGTTGCCTGTACAGTTCATAGACAAGTGAAAGTGGATACTCTAAAATGCGCAAGATAAGCGTGAGTGCTATGGATGGCGTTCTCGTAGGGAGACGGGAGCGGATCCATTGTGGTGTATTGATATGGTGAATATGTGGACTCGTGTGCGCCACCTCAAAAGAGTTACTTGCAGTCATAGTTTAGGATAGCCACCGAGTCAAAGCTGGCTTGCTGCAGTTAAACTCCACCACCCCCTTTGTTGATACCGATGCATATGTAGATAGTTCTGATGTAAGTCTTGCTGGGTACAATTGTACTCACGTTTGCCTATTTTATGTTTTGCAGAGAGACGTCAGTCTCGCTAGTAGTTCCGTGTGGACTTCGACGTTTAGCTTGTTACCTCAGCTACGATCTTGTGCCCTCGGCAGCATCTGGTAGATAGTCAGGCTTCTCGGCCTTTTCATTTATAGATGTCTGTACTCAGACATGTTAAGCTTCCGCATGTGCTTTGACTTGTATGCTCTGAATGTTGGGTCATGAGACCCATGTTTGTAATATCTGGCTCTTCGGAGCCTAATGAATAAATACTCTGAGTCGTAGAGTCTTGTTGTGATGCCATGTTGTATTTGCACATATCGAGCATATTGTGTGTATGATTGAAATGCTTGGTATGTGTGGGATCCGACAACCTAGTTGTTTATCCTTGGTAGCCTCTCTTATGGGGAAATGTAGTCGAGGCCTTAGCGGCATTTAAGCATAACATCCGTGACGAGTGGCTCGTCCGACACCTCGGCCAAGAGAAGCCGAAGTCCATGGCAGCCCTCACGACACTCATGACCCGCTTTTGTGTGGGTGAGGACAGCTGGCTGGCTCGCAGCAACAACACATCAAGAGATCCTGGCAATTCAGATGCCAAAGATAGCAACGGCAGGCCACATCGCAACAGACACAAGCGCCGCAACAACGGCGATAACGCCGAAGACACAGCAGTCAATGCCAGATTCAGTGGCTCTAAATCTGGTCAGCGGAAAAAGGCGTTCAAAAGAAGCAATCCGGGCCCGTCCAGTTTGGACCGCATACTCGATTGCTCGTGTCAAATTCACGGCACCCCCGATAAACCAGCCAACCACACCAACAGAGAATGTTGGGTGTTCAAACAGGCCGGCAAGTTGAATGCCGAAAACAAGGAAAAGGGGCTGCATAGAGACGACGAGGAGGAGCCCCGGCCGCCGAACACAGGAGGACAGAAGAAATTTCCTCCCCAGGTGAAAACGGTGAACATGATATACGCAACCCATATTCCCAGGCGGGAACGGGAGCGTGCACTAACGGACGTCTATGCGATGGAGCCAGTCGCCCCCAAGTTCAACCCATGGTCTTCATGTCCGATCACTTCCGATCGCAGGGACCACCCCACCAGTATCCGTCGTGGTGGTTCTGCCGCATTGGTCCTTGACCCCATCATTGACGGATTTCACCTCACTCGAGTCCTTATGGACGGTGGCAGCAGCCTGAACCTGCTCTATCAGGATACAGTGCGCAAAATGGGTATCGACCCCTCGAGGATCAAACCCACAAAAACCACCTTTAAAGGTGTCATACCAGGTGTAGAGGCCTGTTGCACGGGCTCAATCACACTGGAAGTGGTCTTCGGATCTCCGGACAACTTCCGAAGCGAGGAGTTAATCTTCGATATCGTCCCCTTCCGTAGTGGCTATCACGCACTGCTCGGATGAACCGCATTCGCCAGATTCAATACGGTACCGCATTATGCATATCTCAAGCTCAAAATGCCAGGACCTCGCGGGGTTATAACAGTTAATGGAAACACAGAACGCTCGCTCCGTACGGAGGATCACACTGCGGCCCTCGCAGCAGCAGTGCAAAGCAGCCTTCTGAGACAAACCGCGCGATAAAACCCCCGGACACCTTCGAGCGAGTCCGGAGTACCCTGCAACAGGATTGCCCGGCACGTTTAGAGCTCACCTAGCAATTCGGCCTCCGTCCTAGTCCCAGTCAAGCGGCGAAGTTTGCACCGCGCGTACATAATTACGCACTCAAGATACCATGGGCATAGGCAGAGGCACGGCTATGGCACGGCCCACAATGCGGCTCAACCGCCTCAAGGACCCGTATATCTTTAACATTTTCTTTCTTTCAGGACCGGTTTCTCTGAAGGCCCTCTCCAACCGCCTGATTATCGGACCCATCACGGGAAGGAAACACCAAGGAAGCAAGAAGCTTTGACGTACAAGGGAATCCCCAGGTGGTCTCTGATAACGATCGCTATACCTGTTTTACATACCCACACGCAGCTTGCACTTGGATAGGACATGTCAAATAGTCCTATTTTTACTTATTGCACTACTTGTATACATACGCTTTGACGTATCATTTAAATAACAATGTACGGCATTAGCTTATTATTGCATTTCTTCATCTTTCCCTGTCTGCTTATTTACGACAAATTGCACATGTACATTCTGATATGACCAGTGCGCCAGGGGCTTCAGTGTACCCCATAACACGGCAAGAAAAGTCCAAACACTTTCAACAGTGCGGCACCCCGAACTTATAGCATTATATGCATCAGCTCCGAATCATGTCTTGGGTCCGTAGTTGGGTTTACCCGGCTCCCATGTTTTGGTACCTTACGTTCCGCTATATCGGCTAAGGTAGCACTGGGAGAACTACTACGATTGTGTCCCGGTTCTTCCAGACGAGCACCTCAGTAGAGAAAGCCATAAACTGACTGTCATGATACGGCGAGAGCTGGTCGCTGTTCGAGAGGTCTCAAATCCTTAAAGATTTTTTCCGCTTCGGGCGAGGAGTCGGCCTTGTTCGAATTAGGCGTACATAGCGCCCCAAGTTTAGCCTTCCGAATACTAGGGGCTTCGCCAAAATTTAAAATTGTAGACTTCTATGGCTAAGTGAGAGTGATAAAGCTGTATAGTCCGATTGCCTTGTTCGCTGCGCTAAACACCTCCTTAAAGGACCAATTTTTTTGGATAAATAGTGTTTAAGATCTATCCCCAACACCTCAGTACTAGTTACATGGGGGCAGAAGCCGACGACTAGCCAACTCTCAGATTTTATAAACGGTCGCACAGAAGGTAATATTTTAAATCAACAAGCGTTATATAGCGCACATGAACTCGTTTTCATATTACAGGATCACATGAGTACATTTATTCAAATATCACATTCTTAGCACATTCCTCCGCCACAAGGCGAGCACCCTTCTGGACACTGTCATAATACTTTTCGGGGTGGCGATGCTCCTTGCCCTCTGGCGGCCCCTCCTTCACCAGCTTTTCGGCGTCCATCTTTGTCAGGACCCCGATTCCAAGTCACATCGATCTAGCCGGTAACACCTCATATCACTTTGCGGCCTCACGCACGGTATCCCCACGGGTGTCGCCTTACCATAGCCCGGGACCGTTTGCGCCTTTTGGCTCACGTATATGATAGTGTCGCTAGCATCCATATGACAGAGAACCCGGGCCGACATGACTAGTCGTGAACCGAAATTGGCACTAACTTATGGGGACAGGCATACATGAATCAACATCGAGCATGTCGGTCAGCAGCGTGCGAATCCGGGCTGTAGCACTAGGCTAAGAGGACTCCGGTGAACCGGGCTGTAGCAGGCTAGGCAGGACTCCGGATGTCACCGCGTGACATTTCCCCGAAGGGACAGACACAGGAACGAAGTGAATCACATGCCGGCCAGTCAAGTGTTCCGGAGCAGTAGTGCTGGGCTAGCAGGACTCCGGTGAACCGGGCTGTAGCGGACTACTATGGCTCATGGAAGCACAAGACTACATTTCCCCATAAGAGAGGCTACCAAGGATAAACAACTAGGTTGTCAGATCCTACACATACCAAGCATTTCAATCATACACACAATATGCTCGATATGTGCAAATACAACATGGCATCACAACAAGACTCTACGACTCAGAGTATTTATTCATTAGGCTCCGAAAAGCAAGATATTACAAACATGGGTCTCACGACCCAACATTCAGAGCATACAAGTCAAAGCACATGCGGAAGCTTAACATGTCTGAGTACAGACATCTACAAATGAAAAAGGCTGCGAAGCCTGACTATCTACCAGATCCTGCCGAGGGCACAAGATCGCAGCTGAGGTATCAAGCTAAACGTCAAAGTCCACACGAAACTACTAGCGAGACTGACGTCTCTCTGCAAAACATGAAATAAGCAAACATGAGTACAAATGTACCCAGCAAGACTTACATCAAAACTATCTACATATGCATCGGTATCAACAAAGGGGGTAGTGGAGTTTAACTGCAGCAAGCCAGCTTTGACTCAGTGGCTATCCTGAACTACGACTGCAAGCAACTCTTTTGAGGTGGCGCACACGAGTCCACATATTCACCATATCAATACACCACTATGGATCCGCTCCCGTCTCCCTACGAGAACGCCATCCATAGCACTCACGCTTATCTTGCGCATTTTAGAGTATCCACTTTCACTTGTCTATGAACTGTACAGGCAACCCAGAAGTCCTTTACCGCGGACACGGCTATTGGAATAGATGATGTTAACCCTGCAGGGGTGTACTTCGTCACACACGCTCTCGCCACTTACCACCATGTACACGTCGTGTACCTCGGCAACCTTCAAGCGGAAGCCTGGCGAGGGAGTCGGCCACGACCTGACTAACCACACAAGTCTCTAGTCCAGGTTTATCGCCTATTCGGGTTCCATCCGCAAGGAGATCCGGCCGGGGTGTCGCTCACGGCCCCAAACGATGTGTGCAGGGTTCCCGAGCCCACCATCCGGGTGCCACTCGGTACACCAGGCCACGTGTGCCTAGTCTGTCCCAAGCCCACCTGTACCGGGTGCCACTTGGTAGACTACTAACACTACCTACAAACACCAGAAACTAGTTGCAACTCCTGGACAGAGATCAGGTTGATTAATAAGTCGAGAGAGCTTGGAGCGCCCGGAGCCCAATGTGTGGTAGTAACTGTTCATGGATCACAAACACAGAACTCAGTTCCTGAGGACGGTTTCAATGAGACAACCCACCATGTACTCCTACATGGCCTCTCACCGCTACCTTTACCAAATCGTGTTCACACACTTAGCTCTCACACAATAGGACATGTTCACAACTTTCCAATTCATTCCCGATGAATCAGAGCTGACACAACTCTAAGCAATAGCAGGCATGACAACAAGCATGAATGAGTAGGCACATCAGGGCTCAAACAACTCCTACTCATGCTAGTGGGTTTCATCTATTTCCTGTGGCAATGACAGGTCATGCAGAGGATAAAGGGGTTCAGCTACCGCAGCAAGTAACAGATGAATCGTTGTTGTCCTAATGCAGTAAAAGAGAGCAGGAGCGACAGAGTGGGATTGTATCGGAATGAACAAGGGGGTTTTGCCTGCCTGGCACTTCTGAAGATAGTATAACTCTTCATCGGTGTCATCGAACTCATCGTCGGAACCACGTCTATCGAGAGGGGACAACCACCGGCAAACAAGGAAGAACACAATCAATGCAATGCAACAATTATGATGCATGCTAAGGCATGGCAATATGAATGTGTTTTGGCTAATGCAACTACAAACATATGGGTTTGGGTCATTTTGAACCAAAGGTTCAATCCCAAGCTCAAATTATGAATTTAAATAGTGCCTTATCATGTTTTGAACTGAACAGCAAGGTTAAGTTGTTTAGACATGCATGAAACCAGTACAGATGGATAGAATGGATTTTTTGATCATTTTTCATATATAAATCTTTTCAATCTGAGTTATAGATTATTTTCTATGATTTTTAGAAGTTTGCTACATTTTCTGGAATTTCCTGTATAAGAATAATTCCAGTAATTAAATCACTGTGTCAGCGTTGCGTCATGCTGACCTCAGCAGGTCAACAGGCGCCGTCCAGGTCAAACCTGACGTGTGGGGTCCACACGTCAGTGACTAACTAACTAACCTAAGTTAATTAGTGTTAAACTAATACTAGCTAGAAGTGTCAGTGGGGGTTGGCCCACGCGTCAGTGATAGAGGGGAGATCAAACCCCCTGGGCAGCGGGGTCAAACCCACCGGCGACGTGACGCCGGCGAGCCCAGACGCGGCGGCGGGCTGCGGGATTCCTCCTCCGGCGACCAAATGGCCGGCGGAGGGCATCTGCGGGACGCAAGCACTCGTCCGCGTCGAGTGGTGGCAGCGGTTGGGCCTGGGATGGCCGGAGTCATCACCGGCGTCGATCTTGGCGGTCGCCGGAGCTCGGGTGAGCTCGGGATCGACGCTACGGTGGCCAGGGTGGCCCGTGCGGGGCACCTACGTGCTCTACGCGGCGCGGAGAGGGAGATGAGCACGACGGCCGGACCGATAGGTGGCCGGAGATACGTCGGCGGCGAGCACGAGCGGCGGCCCGTGCGGGCGAGCAAGGTGCGGTGGCTACGGTGCACGAGAGCGAGAACGGTGAAGGGGGAGAGGATCAGTGGCTCACGGCGAGTGTAGAGAAGCGAACGGCGAGCTCGGGGGAGAACCGGAGCGGTCGGGGTGGCGGAGGCGATCTCGTCGTCGGGAGGTTGGAGACGAGCTCGGTGAGGACGTTCGGGGGCTTTCGGTAGGGCGTGGCTCGGTGAGGGGGCGGAGGACAAAGTGGCGGAGCTTCTGGGCGCGTCGGCGAGGCGTGGGGTGGCCGGTGGCCATGGCTACGGCGAGCGGCGGCTGCGGCTGCGCTCGGGTGAGTGCGTGCGAGAGGGACAGGGGAGGGGATGAGCACGGAGGGGGGAGGAGTGAGAGGGCCTGGGGGGCGTGGCGTCTCCAGCCAGCTCCAGGCGGTCGGCGGCAAGCAGGAGGAGGCGTGGCGAGCTCGGCGGTGTCGCGGTGTCCCTCCTCTGCTACTGGCAGAGGTAGGCGATGACTGGCACCAGGCCAGTGGGCTGGGCCGTGCTGGGCCAGGCCAGGTAAGCGCCAGGTGAGTTTGCTCTCTCTCTTTTATTTCTGTTTCTGTTTTCTTTTTCTGTTATTTGTTTTGGTTTAGTTTTAAGCACTAAACCATTTTGCTTTCTTCTGATAATTTTGCAGGGACTAGAAGGATTATCCCAAAGCCCCTCACAATTTCTCAAAATTATTGGACACATATTCGATATATAGCAAATATAAATCCAATGCAAATAGTTATTGCATTAACTTCAAATGCCCAAAATAAATATTTATGAGCTCCTAAAAATATTGGTTTGAATTTTAATTCTGGCCAATATTTTAATAGAAAAACATGAACATTTTCTTGGACCTATTTGAAGCAATTATTATCTTGGCCTTTTTCAGAAATGATTTCTGAGGCTTTCACATGTCCCCATTTCAAATTCATTGAAATTTAAACATGATGCACACATGACTAGCTAGCCTAGAGCAAACCAGAACTAGGGATGTGACAACTCACCCCCACTAAACAAAAATCTCGTCCCGAGATTCAAACATAGGGTAAGATGAAAGGGGAACGCAAAGTAACATAATCTTCACGATCCAATTGTTCTTCTCGAAGATGTTGATTCATTGCTTGATCTTGACATCTTTTCTTTCGAGAGCTTCATCCAACTATGATGACGGAAGAGAGGGAAACTCTACAGGATTGATCTTCTCGAAGATCGAGCTATACAAGATCAACTCGCGGAATGAGATGTTGAAACATCTCGAGTTGAGACACAAAACACATCGAGAGGGATGGCAGAACAAATGATGAGATTTGATTTGGTGGGCAACAATCCCACGCTTAGATAATATGGTGCATGGGTTCCAAAGCAGCGAGGAGTTAATTGCCATGACTCCATAACGGGGCACCTTAGGAAAGGTGACTCGTAGAATTATTCCCTTAAGTGGCAAAAAGAATTACTTTTGATACAGAGATCATTGGAACTCTTTGTACCAGCCTAAGGCAATCACAAACGATCGTGTGAACGAATTCGAAAGAATGGCATACTCATACTAGAAGGAATGATGTGGACTACCTTGTTGAAGACAACACCATGGATGATTTTGCTTGCGCGTGCTCTCAAGAACTTGAGCATTTCCATATTCATCAAGGTTCTACCAACATCCGTATCGAGGATCCTGGCAACACCTCTTACTACCTTGACGAATAGTGATGGACAATGCAGATGCATAGAAAGACAACCCTTTCTCAGACTTCACCTTAGCGAGGCCAAGGGAACGAAATCTGGATGATCGACCGAGAGACATTTAGCACTCCGCTTCTAATGTTCTCCTTGATGTTTTGGCGTAACCCATTAGATGTGGTTTGGTATCTTGAACATCAAGTAGTAGGTCGGACTTCGGGAGCGCAGGAATCCATAAGGAATAACTACTGGAATAAATCCTAAGAAATCCTTAGGGGGAGGTGGCCAACTTCCTCAATCAAGATTCTACAATAATAGGTCTTCCGGCTGGGTGTGTTGGCCACGACATCCACTTTACCGGTTACAGAGAGACCAACATTATAGTTCTTGGAGTACGTTCCAACCATCATATCTGCCTGAGATTCAGATCTGGTTGGTGTCGGGATATTCCAGACTCATCAAGTCTAGAAAGAAAAATGAAAGTTTGCAACGCAATTCGACGAGATGACGTTGCGAGATTCTCGGGGAATGAGCTACGATAGCAAGCTCCAAAACATGAGCTGGTTCTGCTACAAACCTGTGAACACGCTATCCAAGACAAGCATGACCACGTGGTAGTCTTATAATAAAACACTACCGAGTTCAGGTGGGGAACCATCATCGAGGATATCGAAGTCCTTGTGCACTTATCGATGAACTTCTTATCCTTGAGCAAGTCAATCAGTGGCTTGGTGTGCTACGGAATTCATATGGAACGAAGATGATCAGTCTAACAGACCACAGAATACTTTGCACGTGCATGGCTGACTTGGGATGATTCCAGGGGAAACAAACAAACTTTCTCGGATCCACGGCGGCAACTTACACCAGGTGCACGTGAATTAGAGAGAGTCACTTCTTTCATCCGAACACATGCTTCATGGACGGGACATGAAGATAATGCTTATAAAAGTTTCCAACACTAGCTTAATGCTCAACAAAATCATGGACAAGATGAAATTGTTGTCAATGGGCTCAGCAACAATCCATCCAGGCTTCCATATAGATGGAATTCCAAAATTAGGTAAACACGGGAATAGCATTGGTCAGACCCAAAAGATATAATGGTGTATGCTCGAGGAATCAACCATGAGTAAGACAACATTACCAACATCGTTGGTTCTGATTTGACTTGACGATAGCCCATACTCTAGTCAAAGTTTTGACAAGGCAATAGATCCAACAACTGGTCACGAGGACCGATCAATGGAGATATCATGTTTCTTCAACACACACACACACACAAAGATATCCCTTAACATGAACTAAGTTAGATGAGCTTTTATCTTCCAACTCTCCAAGTTGTTGTTTAGCTTGACCAACTAGCTCAGGGGTATCCAACACGGATTCTTGGAGAAGGGGTGGTTTACAGGAAACCAACTTGATCACGAGTTCAACATAGCGGTCAGGTGACAACCTGGTGATACTTCTGAGAAGATATTCGGAAAATCACGAACCACCAATATGTTACTAAGCTCGAGAACAATCTTGCTTTTCAGGGCAAGACGATATGATCAACTGAGCAAGGGTTTGACAAAATCCTAACTCACTGATTGAAGAGTGCACCAAAAACAAGGACTAGGTAGCACGATCAATCTTAGGATGATGATTCAATAACCAGCACACTAAGAATGAGAGTATTGCCATTAACTACCAAGCAACGAGTTGCTCAGAGTATTGATTTCACACATCACGGTTCACTTGTCGGTATTCCGGTTGCGACAACACGGGACCGAGGAATGAAGATGATGGCGAGGAGTATCACTAAATCAAGAATTCATAAGAGGTGGTGCAATTCTCATGACACTCTCGACATAAAGATGGTAACGCGCCAAGGTAGAGCAGAGCAAAAGCTGGATTGGCATTTTGGTCTGCGGAATACAATTGCTTTGACCCAATCCTAGATATGGACGAGGTACCGGAGTTTGTTTCTCCTAGTCATTCCGGAATAGAATGGCTTGACAGACCACAAGAATAATAGGCATCGATGAACACGATCACACCCATACCCTTGACTATCAATTGATAGACGAGGGCCAGAAAATAACTAAAGAGGGACAACCCAAAGGAACATATGTTTTTCTGAGTTGTGGATGCATGGATTAGTATGTCGAACAAATTCAACATATTTCTTCCGGATAACCCATGCAGAGGAGGAAGGACTGGCAGAGTCACAATATGAATGGAGTACTCCTTAAGAGCGCCCTGGTTGTGATCTTTTGGTTCAAAAGAACTCCTGCCAAGAATGGTTCATGGTATTTGGAAGAACGATATACCACGCACCTCGAAGACTATCACAAAGGTTACTAATATCCTAAAGGAACAAGCAAACACTAGCTACACGAATTAAGTAGAGTGAATCTTGGGTTCAAGAACCCAGAAATAGAATGCCTACTAACTAAATGGCATCACGGGATGCTTTCGAGAATAATGGCCAGAATCCGCACACTGGGAATGCAAAGCATTGCTAGATTACTAAGTGGTCCTCTAAGACACCTAGGGTCATAATAATAACTCCAACATATATGTCAAGGCAACAGAGTACCTCAACTCAACGATTAGTGTGGTTAATCTGGCCCAAAGGAACATCGAGAATGGAAAGAAGGGATTTCCAAATGCATCAGACTATTTAGAAACCTGGGATGACTCGGACAGCATAACGGCTGTAAATGCTCAGAAAAGATTTGAGACATTCACAAGGATTTGCATAGTCACTTAACAACATCATATCAAGGTTCCGAGATCAACTGTCAACACATGGAAGTAGTACAAACTGAACTGAGGCTTCAGACCAACAATCCTACGAGTCTACGGATTAGTAACACGTGATCCTGATAGAACGATGAGAAGCCTAGTTCTTAATCCCCGTAGAAGAGAAGAGGATGACTCAGATCAGAAGGCTATCAGGTAAAGGAGTAAAAAGAGTCTTGCGTTCCCTTCCACAATCAATTCCCTTATATAACTAAAGCATTTCTAGACTCAACTTCGACCAGTTTGGCTTCGTAAACCTACAGGCAGTCAGGCTCCGATACGAAAGCTGTCAGGACCCCGATTCCAAGTCATATCGATCTAGCCGGTAACACCTCATATCACTTTGCGGCCTCACGCACGGTATCCCCATGGGTGTCGCCTTACCATAGCCCGGGACCGTTTGCGCCTTTTGGCTCACATATATGATAGTGTCGCTAGCATCCATATGACAGAGAACCTGGGCCGACATGACTAGTCGTGAACCCAAAGTGGCACTAACTTACGGGGACAGGCATACATGAATCAACATCGAGCATGTCGGTCAGCAGCGTGCGAATCCGGGCTGTAGCACTGGGCTAACAGGACTCCGGTGAACCGGGCTGTAGCAGGCTAGGCAGGACTCCGGATGTCACCGCATGACATTTCCCCGAAGGGACAGACACAGGAACGAAGTGAATCACATGCCGGCCAGTCAAGTGTTCCGGAGCAGTAGTGCTGGGCTAGCAGGACTCCGGTGAACCGGGCTGTAGCGGACTACTATGGCTCATGGAAGCACAAGACTACATTTCCCCATAAGAGAGGCTACCAAGGATAAACAACTAGGTTGTCGGATCCCACACATACCAAGCATTTCAATCATACACACAATATGCTCGATATGTGCAAATACAACATGGCATCACAACAAGACTCTACGACTCAGAGTATTTATTCATTAGGCTCCGAAGAGCGAGATATTACAAACATGGGTCTCATTACCCAACATTCAGAGCATACAAGTCAAAGCACATGCGGAAGCTTAACATGTCTGAGTACAGACATCTACAAATGAAAAAGGCTGCGAAGCCTGACTATCTACCAGATCCTGCCGAGGGCACAAGATCGCAGCTGAGGTATCAAGCTAAACGTCAAAGTCCACACGGAACTACTAGCGAGACTGACGTCTCTCTGCAAAACATGAAATAAGCAAACGTGAGTACAAATGTACCCAGCAAGACTTACATCAAAACTATCTACATATGCATCGGTATCAACAAAGGGGGTAGTGGAGTTTAACTGCAGCAAGCCAGCTTTGACTCAGTGGCTATCCTGAACTACGACTGCAAGCAACTCTTTTGAGGTGGCGCACACGAGTCCACATATTCACCATATCAATACACCACTATGGATCCGCTCCCGTCTCCCTACGAGAACGCCATCCATAGCACTCACGCTTATCTTGCGCATTTTAGAGTATCCACTTTCACTTGTCTATGAACTGTACAGGCAACCCAGAAGTCCTTTACCGCGGACACGGCTATTCGAATAGATGATGTTAACCCTGCAGGGGTGTACTTCGTCACACACGCTCTCGCCACTTACCACCATGTACACGTCGTGTACCTCGGCAACCTTCAAGCGGAAGCCTGGCGAGGGAGTCGGCCACGACCTGACTAACCACACAAGTCTCTAGTCCAGGTTTATCGCCTATTCGGGTTCCATCCGCAAGGAGATCCGACCGGGGTGTCGCTCACGGCCCCAAACGATGTGTGCAGGGTTCCCGAGCCCACCATCCAGGTGCCACTCGGTACACCAGGCCATGTGTGCCTAGTCTGTCCCAAGCCCACCTGTACCGGGTGCCACTTGGTAGACTACTAACACTACCTACAAACACCAGAAACTAGTTGCAACTCCTGGACAGAGATCAGGTTGATTAATAAGTCGAGAGAGCTTGGAGCGCCCGGAGCCCAATGTGTGGTAGTAACTGTTCATGGATCACAAACACAGAACTCAGTTCCTGAGGACGGTTTCAATGAGACAACCCACCATGTACTCCTACATGGCCTCTCACCGCTACCTTTACCAAATCGTGTTCACACACTTAGCTCTCACACAATAGGACATGTTCACAACTTTCCAATTCATTCCCGATGAATCAGACCTGACACAACTCTAAGCAATAGCAGGCATGACAACAAGCATGAATGAGTAGGCACATCAGGGCTCAAACAACTCCTACTCATGCTAGTGGGTTTCATCTATTTACTGTGGCAATGACAGGTCATGCAGAGGATAAAGGGGTTCAGCTACCACAGCAAGTAACAGATGAATCGTTGTTGTCCTAATGCAGTAAAAGAGAGCAGGAGCGACAGAGTGGGATTGTATCGGAATGAACAAGGGGGTTTTGCCTGCCTGGCACTTCTGAAGATAGTATAACTCTTCATCGGTGTCATCGAACTCATCGTCGGAACCACGTCTATCGAGAGGGGACAACCACCGGCAAACAAGGAAGAACACAATCAATGCAATGCAACGATTATGATGCATGCTAAGGCATGGCAATATGAATGTGTTTTGGCTAATGCAACTACAAATAGATGGGTTTGGGTCATTTTGAACCAAAGGTTCAATCCCAAACTCAAATTATGAATTTAAATAGTGCCTTATCATGTTTTGAACTAAACAGCAAGGTTAAGTTGTTTAGACATGCATGAAACCAGTACAGATGGATAGAATGGATTTTTCTGATCATTTTTCATATATAGGTCTTTTCATTCTGAGTTATAGATTATTTTCTATGATTTTTAGAAGTTTGCTACATTTTCTGGAATTTCCTGTATAAGAATAATTCCAGTAATTAAATTACTGCATCAGCGTTGCGTCATGCTGACCTCGGCAGGTCAACAGGCGCCGTCCAGGTCAAACTTGACGTGTGGGGTCCACACGTCTGTGACTAACTAACTAACCTAAGTTAATTAGTGTTAAACTAATACTAGCTAGAAGTGTCAGTGGGGGTTGGCCCACGCGTCAGTGACAGAGGGGAGGTCAAACCCCCTGGTCAGCGGGGTCAAACCCACTGGCGACGTGACGCCGGCGAGGCCAGATGCGGCGGCGGGCTGCGGGATTCCGCCTCCGGCGACCAAATGGCCGGCGGAGGGCATCTGCGGGACGCGGGCACTCGTCCGCGTCGAGTGGTGGCAGCGGTTGGGCCTGGGATGGCCGGAGTCATCACCGGCATCGATCTTGGCAGTCGCCGGAGCTCGGGTGAGCTCGGGGTCGACGCTACGGTGGCCAGGGTGGCCCGTGCAGGGCACCTACGTGCTCTACGCGGCGCGGAGAGGGAGCTGAGCACGACGGCCGGACCGATAGGTGGCCGGAGATACGTCGGCGGCGAGCACAAGCGGCGGCCCGTGCGGGCGAGCAAGGTGCGGTGGCTACGGTGCACGAGAGCGATAATGGTGAGGGGGAGAGGATCAGTGGCTCACGGCGAGTGCAGAGAAGCGAACGGCGAGCTCGGGGGAGAACCGGAGCGGTCGGGGTGGCGGAGGCGATCTCGTCGTCGGGAGGTTGGAGACGAGCTCGGTGAGGACGTTCGGGGGCTTTGCCGGGGCGTGGCTCGGTGAGGGGGCGGAGGACGAAGTGGCGGAGCTTCTGGGCGCGTCGGCGAGGCGTGGGGTGGCCGGTGGCCATGGCTACGGCGAGCGGCGGCTGCAGCTGCGCTCGGGTGAGTGCGCGCGAGAGGGACAGGGGAGGGGATGAGCACGGAGGGGGGAGGAGTGAGAGGGCCTGGGGGACGTGGCGTCTCCAGCCAGCTCCAGGCGGTCGGCGGCAAGCAGGAGGAGGCGTGGCGAGCTCGGCGGTGTCGCGGTGTCCCTCCTCTGCCTACTGGCAGAGGTAGGCGATGACTGGCACCAGGCCAGGTAAGCGTCAGGTGAGTTTGCTCTCTCTCTCTCTCTCTTTTATTTCTGTTTCTGTTTTCTTTTTCTGTTATTTGTTTTGGTTTAGTTTTAAGCACTAAACCATTTTGCTTTCTTCTGATAATTTTGCAGGGACTAGAAGGATTATCCCAAAGCCCCTCACAATTTCTTAGAATTATTGGACACATATTCGATATATAGCAAATATAAATCCAATGCAAATAGTTATTGCATTAACTTCAAATGCCCAAAATAAATATTTATGAGCTCCTAAAAATATTGGTTTGAATTTTAATTCTGGCCAATATTTTCATAGAAAAACATGAACATTTTCTTGGACCTATTTGAAGCAATTTTTATCTTGGTCTTTTTCAGAAATGATTTCTGAGGCTTTCACATGTCCCCATTTCAAATTCATTGAAATTTAAACATGATGCACACATGACTAGCTAGCCTAGAGCAAACCAAAACTAGGGATGTGACAATCTTCGCCCAGTGCACTTTCGCACGGGCAAAGGCCCTGCGCACACCTTCAATGCAGACGGACCGCTTTATGACTTCAAACCGTGGGCAGGCATTCACAAGCCGCTTTACCAGGCCGAAGTAGCTGCCAGGCAGGGGCTCACCAGGCCACATCCGGATTATGAGACCCTTCATGGCCAGTTCGGCCGCCTTGTGAAGCTCGACCAGTCTCTTCAAGTGGTCGCTCAAGGGCATCGGATGTTCGGTCCCAGTATACTGAGACCAGAACAACTTCCCGTCGAGCTCCCTTCCTCGTCCCGGTAGAACTCCGGGGCATCCGATACGCTGCTGGGTAGATCTGCGAACGCTCCTGGAGAGCTCCGAATTCGAGTAAGTAAACGGAAAGTTTCCTTTACATGCTTGCTTTGCATAATGAATGCCTTACCCGCAGCTATCTTCTTGACCGCCTGAATTTCCTAGAGGGCCTTTTGGGCTTCGGCCTTGGCATTTTGTGCGTTCTCGAGGGCCTTCGCAAGCTCGGACCCTTGCATCTTAGAGTCGCGCTCCAAGGACTCGTATTTCTTGACAAAATCCTGGAGCTCTTGCTGAACCTCGCCGACTCGGGCCTCTTGCTTCTCGCGCTCGGTGCGCTCCTTGGCCACTTTGTCTTCAGCCTCGGACGGCGCCTTCTTCAGGGCCGCCACTTCGGTCGTGGCCCCTAGCAAAATTCATGACGATCCTATGATCTAACACCCACCTTCCTTTTTTTATCAATATACAGACGGGGTATCACTTACCTTTGTTCTCTTCGAGCTGCCTCTTGGTAAGGCCGAGCTCTTCCTCAGACCGCTCAAGGTCCCGCTTCAGTGCGGAGACCTCCGCCGTACGAGCGGCAGCGGCCAGCAGCGAAGCCTGCTTATTCACATAGACATATTCTGTTTAGACTCTTGTGATTATTATTTGATCCTCTGTTCGGCCTTTCTTTGTGAAGACCAAACAGAGCATCGGGGGCTACTGTCTATGCTGTAACATATCCTCATAATTTGATTACTTACCTCAAAGCCTGTTAGGAGGCTGGCACAGGCTTCAGTCAGTCCGCTTTTGGCGGACCGAACCTTCTCGACCACCGCACTCATGATAGTGTGGTGCTCTTCTTCAATGGAAGCGCTGCGAAGCGCTTCCAGCAAATTGTTCGATGCCTCTAGATGGACAAAGGCCATCGGCACAGACGGCTCGCCCCCCTTAGCGAGGGGTCGCCTGACAGAATCCGGAACCACTGGAGGTTCCGGTGCAGTATTCGGCTGGGGGCCAAACTTGTTGCCCCCGTCATTAGAGCCCATGGGAGTCTTGCCCCCCATGCGCCCAGCGTCTGCGATGTCGCCTTGGGGCGCCTCCAGAACTATCTCCCCTTGGTTCAGTACCCTTTGAGACAACACCTCGACGTCGTCCGTAGGACGGGGGGAGGTCGCGGTCGGGAGTGAATCGTTGTTCATCGCCGACTAGCCCAAAGACTCATCCGAAGAGGATACGTCGATATGGGCTTTGGATGGACTGCATGATCATGTTTGGCATGATAAGAAGCAATAAAACAAAACATACCAGAGCTATTATGGTATCCGGATACTTATGACTTCGCCAGGGGCTTGTCCCTGGGCAACCACTCCTCGTCGCTGTAATCGGCTGTTGTGGAGTAGTCCGGGAAGAGGGTCCTTCCCTTCTTGGACCCTTCGGCCTCCCCAGATGGAGCGGACTTCCTTTTCTTGTCTCCCCCAGTTGGGGGGAGAACTTTCCTCTTCCTCCTCCTCGTTTTCGTGGGAGGAGGGCGCCTCAGTGTTATCGGACGATGAGTCCGATACGACCTTGCGCCGGAGACCTTTCTTGGTCCCCGCGGCCTTCTTCTTGGCCTTCTTCTCCGGCGCCTCATAGGGCGCCGGAACCAGCATCTCCGTTAAGAGAGCCCTTGCTGGATCTTCGGGCAGTGGGGCCGGACAATCGATCCGCTCCGCTGTCGCAACCCAGTCCTGTTAAAATGGCATGGAGGCTCAGATCCCTCACATGATTATACTGGGGAAAGGAACATCTTATGAGATATAAAGAGCTTACCGGATTGGCTGGGCGCTTTGTGCTGAATCCGCGATCCTCGGTAAGGGGAGGAGGTACCTCGGCGGCCTTGAACAGCACCTTCCAGACGTCTTGGTGCGTCGTGTCGAAAAGCTCTCGCAGCGTCTGGTGCTTGGCCGGGTCGAACTCCCACATATTGAATGCCCGTCTTTGACACGGGAGGATCCGGCGGAAGAGCATGACCTGGACCACGTTGACAAGCTTGATTTTCTTGCTTATCATGTTTTTAACACAGTTCTGGAGTCCGGTCAGCTCCACCGATGAACCCCAGGATAGGCCCTTCTCTTTCCAGGAGGTGAGCCGCATGGGGATGCCAGATCGAAATTCGGGGGCCGCCACCCAGTTGGTGTCGCGCGGCTCGGTGATGTAGAACCACCCTGATTGCCATCCCGTCACGGTCTCCATATAGGAGCCTTCGAGCCAGGTGACGTTGGGCATTTTGCCCAACATGGCGTCTCCGCACTTCGCTTGCTAGCCGACCACCACCTTCGGTTTCACGTTGAAGGTCTTCAGCCACAGGCCGAAGTGGGGCTTGATGCGGAGGAAGGCCTCGCACACGACGATAAACGCCGAGATGTTGAGGATGAAATTAGGGGCCAGATCATGGAAGTCCAGCCCGTAGTAAAACATGAGCCCACGGACAAATGGGTGGACGGGAAATCCCAGCCCGCAGATGAAGTGGGTGAGGAATACAACCCTCTCATGGGGTTCTGGAGTAGGGACGATCTGCGCCGCGTCTGGGAGCCGGTGTGCGATGTCTGCGGCCAGGTATCTGGCTTCCCGGAGCTTCGTAATGTTCTCCTCCGTAACGGAGGAGACCATCCACTTGCCTCCTGCTCCAGACATGTTTGGAATGGCTTTGCAGAGAAAATGAGAACTTGGGCGCCGGAGCTCGAGTGCGCGGGAGTGGATGGGTAAGGAAGAAGAAGGCGTGGGTGAAAAAGAGGAGTCCTTGTCCCTTTATAAGGGCAGTAGAAACTGTGCGCCTCCCTACTTGCCCCGTAAAATCACCTATTCCCCAAGCGCCGCGATTGATGGCACGGTTGGGTTACCCATATCCGTATTGATGAGAATCCCGTGATAAGGGGAACACGATCTCTGCTTCGACAAGACGTGCCGATAAAATCGCCTCGCAACACGTGCAGTGGCACGCAGGGAAAACGGTTTGTAATGACCGGGCCATGGCAGGACGTCACGTTATGAAAAGTTGTCAGCAGATTAGATTGGTGGGATAATACACTCTCTACAGTGGTATGTGGATTTGTTTTGCAGAGCCAGACAAGATCCTTGTGTTCAAAATCTTCTATGGAGTATTCGGAGGAGGAACCCGCCTTGCAATGTCGAAGACAATCTGCGCGCCGGACTCATCGTCATTGAAGCCTGGTTCAGGGGCTACTGAGGGAGTCCTGGATTAGGGGGTCCTCGGACAGCTGGACTATATACTTTGGCCGGACTGTTGGACTATCAAGATACAAGATTAAAGACTTCGTCCCGTGTCCGGGTGGGACTCTCCTTTGCGTGGAAGGCAAGCTTGGCAATTCGGATATGTAGATCTCCTCCCTTGTAACCGACTCTGTGTAACCCTAGCCCCCTCCGGTGTCTATATAAACCGGAGGGTCTAGTCCGTAGGACAACAACAATCACAATCATAGGCTAGCTTCTAGGGTTTAGCCTCTACGATCTTGTGGTAGACCAACTCTTGTAATACTCATAATCAAGATCAATCAAGCAGGAAGTAGGGTATTACCTCCATCGAGAGGGCCCAAACCTGGGTAAACATTGTGTCCCCCGCCTCCTGTTACCATCTGCCTTAGACGCACTGTTCGGGACCCCCTACCCGAGATCCGCCGGTTTTGACACCGACACCCAACACGATAAAGGGGTTGTCAATCCCTTCACGGTCAATTGCAAAGGTGAGATCTGATAAACATAGATAAAACTAAAAGGTAACTAAATATTTTTGTTTTTTTGGTTTATAGATCTGAAAATAAAAGATTTCAAAATAGTATATCGGAAAGCAAATATGATGGAAAATAGACCCGGGGGCCATAGGTTTCACTAGAGGCTTCTCTCATGAAGGCAAATAATACGGTGGGTGAACAAATTACTATCGAGCAATTGATAGAAAAGCACAAAATTATGACGATGTCCAAGGCAATGATTATGCATATAGGCATCACGTCCGTGTCAAGTAGACTGAAACAATTCTGCATTTACTCCGCACATCGACCGTTATCCAGCATGCATCTAGAGTATTAAGTTCATAAAGAACGGAGTAATGCCTTAAGTAAGATGACATGATGAAGAGGGATAAACTCAAGCAATATGATGAAAACCCCATCTTTTTATCCTTGATGGCAATAATACAATACGTGCCTCACTACCCCTACTTTGTCACAGGGTGAGGACACCGCAAGATTGAACCCAAAACTAAGCACCTCTCCCATTGCAAGAAATACCAATCTAGTTGGCCAAACCAAACCGATAATTCAAAGAGAAATACAAAGCTATGAAATCACGCATATAAGAATTCAGAGAACATTGAAATAATATTCATAGATAATCTGATCATAAATCCACAATTCATCGGATCTCGACAAACACACCGCAAAAGAAGATTACATCGGATAGATCTCCAAGAACATCGAGGAGAACGTGGTATTGAGAATCAAAGAGAGAGAAGAAGCCATCTAGCTACTAGCTATGGACCTGTAGGTCTGAGGTAAACTACTCACGCTTCATCAGAAGGGCGATAGGGTTGATGTAGAAGCCCTCCATGATTAAATCCCCCTCCGGCAGAGTACCGGAAAAGGCCTCCAGATGGGATCTCACGAGGTCACAGACTTGCGGCGGTGGAAAAGTATTTTCGTGGCATTTTCTGGCGGTTTTGGAATATATGTGAATATATAGGACGAAGAGGTAGGTCCGGGGACTCCCGAGGGGGCCACAAGGCAGGGGCACCCCCCCTAGGGCGTGCCCTCCACCCTTGCCGCCGCCTCGTGGGTCTTCTGGCTTGGACTCCAAGTCCTCTGGGTGTCTTCTGGTCCAAGAAAAATCATCATAAATTTTTATTTCGTTTGGACTCTGTTTGATATTCCTTTTCTACTAAACTCAAAAACAAAGAAAAAATAGAAACTGGCACTGGGCTCTAGGTTAATAGGTTAGTCCCAAAAATAATATAAAATAGCATATTAATGCATATAAAACATCCAAAACAGATAATATAATAGCATGGAACAATCAAAAATTATAGATACGTTGGAGACGTATCACACTTCATCGCATGTCGCATCATACCCGTTTGAGTTAATTCATAGTGATGTTTGGACTTCTCCAGTTGCAAGTAATACGGGCTATCTTTACTATCTTGTTATCCTTGATGATTTCTCGCACTACGCGTGGACCTTTTCGTTGCGGAGAAAGTCAGATGTTATCTCCACTCTCACCGCCTTTTACTCTTATGTCTTCATGCAGTTTGGACGTCCCATCCATGCGTTGCAAACAGAGAACGAGAAGGAGTTTTATAACCTTGCTATCCGCAACCTTCTTACCACACATGGCATGATATTTCGTCTCACTTGCCCGTATACTTTGCAGCAACGTGTCCTTCGCACTCTTAATGACTGCGTTCGCACACTTCTCTTTCACGCCAACGTGCCACCACGTTTTTGGCCGGACGCGCTCACCACCGCATCACTTCTTCTTAACATTCGCCTTTGTCGCACTCACGGGAATTTTGCACCTCACCATCTTCTGTTCGGCACGCCACCGACTTACGATGAGCTACGCATCTTCGGCTGCCTTTGCTACCCTAGCATTGCTTCCACTACTCCTCATAAGCTGGCTCCTCACTCATTGGCATGCATCTTCCTCGTCTACCCACCCAACACCAAAGGCTATCATTGTTATGATCCTATCTCACATCGCATGATCACATCACGACACGTTTACTTTGATGAGAAGGTCTTTCCGTTTCAGCAGGTACCTACGGATTTTGTGTCATTGCCGGTTCCTAGCGGTCCATCGGCGAGCCTCTCTGGTGATGGCCACTCGAGAGCGTCTCTCGGGCCGCCTTATGGATTTGAGGCTCCACCTTGCGCTGCGGGTCGAGTCCCTCCCCGCATGGCTGCCTCGATGGATTCGCCCCTCCTTGGGTTTGTCACACTGACCTCGACGCTCGTGGCGTTACCGGTGCCCTCGGCGGCCCTCGCGTCGCTGACACCCTCTGTGTCAGCGCCCATGGCGTCCACCTCCACCAATGTGGCCTCGTCCAGCGTCTCGGGGGCAACGGGTTCTTCATCAACATCACCCGTTGTCGCCCCGGACCCGCTGCTCCGCCCCATGACTCGGTCTCGGGCTGGCATCCACCGCCCGAGCATGCGGTATAACAGCAATGAGTATCTTCTCGCTGCCTCCACCTCTGAGTTGTCCCCTCTCCCATCGTCAGCTCGAGTCGCCCTCCGGGATCCTCATTGGCTCGCTGCGATGCAGGAAGAGTTCGACGCTCTCCAGCGGAACCACACTTGGCAGCTCGTCCCTCGGCCGCCACATGCCAATATCATCACTGGCAAATGGGTCTTCGGCCACAAGACTCGTCCAGACGGCACTCTCGAGCACTACAAGGCTTGTTGGGTGGTTCGTGGTTTTCGCCAGCGCGCCGGCGTCAACTTCACTGAGACCTTTGCGCATGTGGTTAAGCCAGGCACGATCCGCACGGTTCTTCAATTTGCGGTTTCTCGCGCTTGGCCTGTGCATCAGATGGATGTCTCCAACGCATTCCTCCACGGTCATCTCACCGAATAGGTGTATTGTCAGCAGCCCACCAGTTTCGTCGACGCCACTCATCCCAACTATGTGTGCTTGCTTTCGCGGTCGCTCTATGGCCTCAAGCAAGCGTGTCGGAGTAAATGGCCACGGGTAGCCTAACCGACTCCCCCTGGCTCTTTGAAAAATTATCAGGCCGACCGGGCCTTCAAGCATCCAAAACACAGGGCCGCCTTCCCCTGGTCGGCTATCTCACAGGCCGACTACCGGAAGGCGACCCGCCCTCCAAAACCTTCCCGAAGATAACCGTAAGATGGCCGACTCCCAGAAGCCGGCCATAAGTGGGCCGACTCCCCGAAGCCGGCCATAAGTAGACCGACTCCCAGAAGCCGGCCACAAGAAGACCGACTCCCGGAAGCCGGCCAAGACTGCACCCACCAGGGCTGCACCCACATAACGGTGATGAGACGGGTCGTGGCCACAGTACAGCCTGCCACCCCCGAATCCCGGAGCATGCATGGCCACAGTGCGTCGTACGGGTCAGCCATCCCCCGTCCGGCGCGGCACTGTTGCCATGTTGACCGTGACGTCACCCACGACAGGCGCCAGTACGGCCCGCGGGCGGCGGGCCCCTTCAGCCAGAGAGACGCTCGAAGGCGGCCCGGCCTCCCCTAGTCGGTCTGGGGCGTAGCCGGCTCCCAATAGCCGGCTACCTCCCTCCCTCGAAGTATGTGAATCATTAAGGAGACAAGATGAGGTGAGGCTACAGTGAGAGCCCGCCAGGCGGTGGAACTGTAGCCACGCTTACCTCGACAAAGCCCTCGTCATCAGGGGCGAGGCAACAGTAACCAGCCGCCGACAAGGCCCCCAGGCGGTGGGACCGGCCTGTCGACCAAGAGGCCGGCAGTCGGCGGGCCCCAATGGCCGGCGGAGAAGCCGGCGAGCACAGACACTGACGGCTGGGACCCGCACCCAGCCGGATTACCGTTGTATCCCTGGGGGGTAGGCCTATATAAACTCCCCAGGGCACCCATGCAAAGGGTTGATCTCTAAGATAGTTTTAGCCACCACGTAGAGGGAAGAGGAGAGCTAGCCTTGCCTTTATTCCTCCTCTAGCCAAACAGCTCAAGGAGCACTTGTAGCTACTTGTGTTGATCTAGTGATCATGCGGAGACCCCGCAGAGCAGGACTAGGGGTGTTATCTCCACGGAGAGCCCCGAACCTGGGTAAGATTCGCCGGCGTGCATGTCTTCGCCTTATCCCGTTTCCAGGCACCGGCGATGTCTTACTGGCTCCCAAAATGATAAGCCACCCGTTGGCATATGTCGCACCTACCACCCGACATTTGGCACCCACCATGGGGCCAAGTGCACCGTCGTCCGGAGACCTGTTCTGGACGGGAACCCTTTTCCTCCCCCGCGGGCGTAGCCAGCCCGCTACACCCGATGGCGCTTGCCCTGACGCGCTGCAAGGCGTCGTCGACGCCTGTGCGGCGAGCTGCCTCGCCGATCTTCTTGGCGAGGCTCGCATCTCTGACGAGCCTGCGTCCGACGCGGGCACAGACTGCCCCGAGAGCCGCCTCGTCAGCCTCCTCGACCAGCTTCACGTCTCCAGCGAGCTTGCTGTGGACTTGGAGTCGGTCGGCTCCACCGACCCGATGCTTGTCGACTCTGACACGGCATCGCTTGACGCCTTCCCCACCAACGTGGTGATCATCGACGACCCTCTCCCTCGAGCCGACAGTGGCAGCAGCGCTGTCACTGAGGTGCTGGTCATCAGCCACGGCGCCGTCTCGGGCAAGAACGCCCATGACGCCCTACAAGCGGCGCTGCACGACTTGTCCGTCCCCATCCCGGCCGACGCCGACGCCAGGACTCTGGAGGCACGCCGCCTCGCCCTCATCGCGGAGGGCCAGAAGATAGCATCCATGAGACGCCTCACTGAGGCTCACCAGCGCGAAGTCGACCGCGCCGCCTTTGGTACACCGCCTCCTGGCGGGCCGAGCCGAGCCGGCCTCGTCAAGAAGCGCGGCGCGGCCATCGCCAGCATGCTGGGAGCAGACCGCCCAGTCTACGCCACGCCACTCGAGAACCTGCGTGCCGCTCAGGTGGCCGTAGACGAGCTAAACGGGCTGGGGGCTGATGAGCTCCCCTACATGACTAGACGCATCCAACAACTGATCGACGCGGCCGCAGAACGGCATGAAGCCGGCGCCCGCGCTGAAAGTCCTCCCCCACGCCAAGAGCTCGCCGCGACATCCCGGACGCCGACTGCAAGCGGCGCCCGCGCAAGAAAAGACAAGGAGCCGGCTGCTAGCCGCAGTCGGACTCGGGTCACCATTGAGCGCGACGCAGAAGGCCGCCCCCGAGCGGTGGAACGACAAGGCAATCCGCCTCCCCCCCCCCCCCCGCCTCGTGGGGAGAGATATCCCACCCCGCCGCCTGTCACGCATCCGACTCTCGGCGGCCGACTAGGCCACCGCGAAGGAGTCGGCGAGAATGATGCCCGCCACCGGATCGACCGCCTAGCACGATCCCTAGCGCTAGAAGAAGAAGATGATGTCGGCCCGCCTTGCTTTGGCCCCCGCATCCGCGACGAGCCCTTACCCAAAGGGTTCTCACTCCCAAGAGACACGCCAAAATACAACGGCTCCGTGAAGCTGGAAGATTGGTTGATCGACTACTCTACCGCAGTCAGCATAGCAAACGGCAACAAGCGCGTTGCCCTGAAGTACGTCCCTCTCATGCTTCAAGGCACGGCACGCACCTGGCTAAACAGCCTCAAGCCCTACAGCATCAACAGCTGGCGACTTCACGGAAGTCTTCGTCCGCAACTTCACCAGCACATACAAGCGGCCTCCCAAGCCCCGCCAGCTCTCCTTATGTGTCCAAGGGCCCAGCGAATCGACTCGCGACTACCTCACGCGTTGGGCCGAGCTCCGCAACTCCTGCGAGGGGGTGCACGAGGTTCAAGCCATAGAGTACTTCACCGCCGGGTGCCGAGAGGGCACCCTCCTCAAGCACCGACTCCTCTGCGACGAGCCGACTACCCTCGACGAGCTGCTGATCATAGCAGACAAGTACGCCACGGCCGACTCCTCAATGAAGACCGAGCTCCGAGTGGACGCCTCCGGAAAGGTGCTCGCTCCGGCTCCCAAGACGCCGGCTGGTGACTCCAACCGACGCCCCTACCAGAACAACCACAAGCGCAAGGCCCCTATGCCGCCTTCCACCAGTCGGCAAGTAGCCACCGTCGAAGATGAACAGCCCGAAGAGCGGCCCGCGCCCAAGAAGAAGGGCGGCAGGCCGGCTTGGCAGCCGGCCTTCTCCTACGAGCAAACTCTTGATGCCCCCTGCAAGTTCCACAGCGGCGCGAAGCCGTCCAACCACACGACCCGGAAGTGCCATTGGCTCATGCGGATCTCCAAGGGCGAGGGGCTGCTGCCGCCTCCACCTCCTGGCCCGCCGCCTCCAGCCCCTCAGCAGCCGGCTGTTCGACCAGCAGTCAAAGCCATTCAAGATGAGTTCCCAGATGAGCACGCCGCCTACGTCTTCTTCACGAGCCAAATTGAAGATAAGCGCAGCCGGCACCGACAGCACCAAGAAGTCAACGCGGTCGCCTCCAGCAACCCCTAGTTCATGCATTGGTCTGAGAAGCCTATCAGCTGGAGCCGGGCCGATCACCCAGAGGTGATGCCGTCTCCCGGCTCTTATGCATTGGTGTTGGATGCCACCCTCGCGACAGAAAGGCGAGCTGCCCGTTTCTCCCGTGTGTTGATTGATGGTGGGAGCAGCATCAACATACTGTACCGCGACACCATGGAGAAGTTGAACATCAAGGCGAAGCAACTCATGCCAAGCCGGACTGTGTTCCATGGCATCATACCCGGCTTGTCCTGTTCCCCAATCGGCAAGATCAAGATGGATGTTCTCTTCGGAGACAAGGATCACTTTCGCCGAGAAGCGATCTGGTTTGAAGTAGTGGATCTAGAGAGCCCTTACCACGCCTTGCTTGGCCGACCTGCCCTGGCCAAGTTCATGGCTGTGCCCCACTATGCCTACCTCAAGATGAAGATGCCGAGTTCAAAGGGGATCATCACCATAGCCGGAGACTACAAGAAGTCCACCGAGTGCGCTGCGGCCAGCAGCCGGCTGGCCTAGTCCCTCGTGATTGCTGAAGAGAAGAAGATGCTGGACCAAGTCGTGGCCATGGCCGGCAAGCAGCCGGCCCTGTCCCCCAACCCCAAGGAATATGATGCTCAGGGCTCCTTCCAGCCAGCCAAGGAAACAAAGAAGATACCTCTAGACCCGGAGAACCCGGAGAGGTTTGCTATCATTGGTGCAAACCTGGACAGCAAATAGGAAGGCGAGCTCGTCGACTTCCTCCGTGAGAATCGGGACATCTTTGCATGGTCCCCAAAGGACATGCCGGGTGTTCCGAAGGATTTCGCCGAGCACAAGCAACACATCCGAGCGGACGCAAAACCAGTCAAGCAGCCTCTCCGCAAACTGTCGGAGGAGAAGAGAAGGATCGTAGGAGAAGAGATAGCCCGGCTCCTGGCAGCCGGCTTCATTATGGAGGTGTTTTTTCCAGAGTGGCTTGCCAACCCGGTCTTGGTGTTGAATAAGAACAATAAATGGCGTATGTGTATAGATTACACCAGCCTCAACAAAGCCTGCCCCAAAGATCCGTTTGCCCGACCACGGATCGATCAAGTGATAGACTCCACAGCCGGATGCGAGCTGTTGAGTTTCTTGGATGCTTACTCAGGCTACCACCAGATCAAGTTGGACCCAGCCGAGCGCCTGAAGACCGCCTTCATCACACCATTCGGAGCTTTCTGCTACCTGACTATGACATTCGGCTTGAGAAATGCCGGTGCCACTTTTCAGCGTTGCATGCAGAAATGCCTCCTCAAGCAACTTGGCAGAAATGCCCACGTCTATGTAGACGATATTGTGGTGAAGACAGAGAAGCGCGGCACCCTGCTGGAAGACCTCAGAGAAACATTTGCCAACTTGCGCCGATTCCAGATCAAGCTCAAACCTGAAAAATGCATGTTCGGAGTACCAGCCGGCCAGCTTCTAGGCTTTTTGGTCTCCGAACGCAGCATTAAGTGCAACCCAGTGAAGATCAAGGCCATAGAGAGAATGGAGATTCCTACCAAGCTGCGAGACGTTCAGAAGTTTACCGGGTGCCTGGCCTCCCTAAACCGCTTTATCAGCCGGCTAGGGGAGAAGGCTCTTCCCCTGTACCGACTCATGAAGAAGTCCACCCACTTCGAGTGGAACGACCAAGCAGACCAAGATTTCCACGAGTTGAAGAAGATGCTGACCACACCGCCTGTCCTGGCAGCGCCGACTGAGAAAGAGCCCATGCTGCTTTACATTGTTGTGACTAGCCGAGTGGTTAGTACAGTCATCGTGGTCCAACGCCCAGAAGAAGGCCGGGCTCAGTTAGTCCAGAGGCCGGTATATTATTTGAGCGAAGTACTGTCCACCTCGAAGCAAAACTACCCGCATTACCAGAAGATGTGATATGGAGTGTACTTCGTCGCCAAGAAGCTGAAGCCCTACTTTCAAGAGCATCCCATCACGGTCGTATGCACTGCCCCGCTTGCCGAGATCATAGGCAGCCGGGATGCATCCGGCCGGGCGGCTAAGTGGGCCATTGCGCTGGCTCCTTACACGATCTTCTACCAGCCCCGCACTGCCATCAAGTCCCAAGCATTGGCCGACTTCCTTGTCGACTGGGCCGAGACCCAGTACCTACCGCCGGCTCCTGACTCCACTCATTGGCGGATGCACTTCAATGGATCCAAGATGCGCACCGGCTTGGGAGCCGGCATCGTCCTCACCTCTCCCAAGGGCGACAAACTCAGATACACATTGCAAATTCATTTTGCCACCTCCAACAATGTGGCCGAGTATGAGGCGCTCATACACGGGCTTCGGCTAGCCAAAGAACTCGGCATATGCCGGATCCTATGTTATGGCGACTCGGATTTGGTGGTCCAGCAGTCATCTGGCGACTGGGACGCCAAGGACACAAACATGGCGAGCTATCGATTCCTCGTCCAGCAAATCAGCGGATACTTTGAAGGGTGCGAGTTCCTCCACGTGCCATGGGCCGACAACGAGCAAGCAGATGCCCTGGCACGGATCGGCTCCACCCGACAAGCTATACCAACCGGCATCTCTCTCCAATGCCTCCTCAAACCGTCTGTCAAGCCGTCTCCAGAATCGGACTCCATCTTCGTACCGCCTGCCCCTGATGTAGTCGGATCTGACTTGGGGAACCCAGCAGGCGGCTCAGGGACTTCGACAAGCGGCCCGGGGACTGCCGTAGTCGCACCCGGCTCGGGGACTTCAGAACCCGGCCCGGGGACTGCAGCAGCCGGCCCGGGGACTGCAGCAGTCGGCCCGGGGACTGCAACGACACAACAGACGGTGGCCGACTCCAACTCTTCACCACCCAACCCACCCACCCGGGTCACAGTAGCCGTACTGACAACAGAAGAAGTCATAGCTCCATCATGGGCCCAGCCCATCCTCAACTTCCTAGTAAACAGAGAGCTGCCGACTGATGAGATCTCGGCAAGACTAGTTCAACGCCGAGTCGGAGCATACGCAATAATAAACAGAGAACTTGTTAAGCTTAGCGTCACTGGAGTCTTCCAGCGCTGCGTCGAGCCAGAGAAGGGCATAACAATCCTCAAGGATATCCACCAAGGCGAATGGGGCCACCACGCGGCCTCAAGATCACTTGTCGCCAAAGCTTTCCGCCATGGTTTCTTCTGGCCGACTGCTTTGGAAGACGCCAAGGAATTAGTCAAATGCTGCAAAGGATGCCAAGTCTTCAGCTACAAGCAACACCTGCCGGCTTCTGCACTCAAGACCATCCCCCTCACCTGGCCCTTTGCCGTTTGGGGGCTGGACATGGTGGGCCCATTCAAGACAGCCCGCGGCGGCATGACACATCTGCTTGTCGCCGTGGATGAATTCACCAAGTGGATTGAAGCGAAGCCAATCAAGAAGCTGAACGGGCCGACTGCCGTGACATTCATCGCAGATATCACCACTCGGTATGGTATACCACATAGCATCATCACCGACAACGGCACGAACTTTGCCAAGGGAGCACTGGCACGTTTCTGCGCGACACAGGGCATCCGACTGGACTTAGCGTCCGTTGCCCACCCGCAGTCAAATAGCCAGGTCGAGCGAGCAAACGGCCTCATCCTCTCCGGCATCAAGCCCCGACTGGTCGTACCACTGGAGCGTTCGGCCGGCTGCTGGCTCGATGAGCTGCCAGCTGTCCTCTGGAGTCTGCGTACTACCCCAAACAAGTCAACCGGCTTCACTCCTTTCTTCCTTGTATATGGTGCCGAGGCTGTCATCCCAACTGACATCGAGTTCGACTCGCCTCGGGTCACCATGTACACGGAGGCGGAGGCCAAGGAAGCGCGAGAAGACGGTGTCGACCTGCTGGAAGAGGGTCGGCTGTTAGCACTCAGCCGGTCCGCCATCTACCAGCAGGGTTTGCGCCGTTACCACAACCGGAAGGTCAAGCCAAGATCCTTCCAAGAAGGCGATCTTGTGCTCCGGCTGATCCAGCGAACAGTCGGCCAGCACAAGCTCTCGGCCCCTTGGGAAGGCCCATTCGTCATCAGCAAGGCCCTAGGCAATGACTCCTACTACCTAATCGACGCACAGAAGCCGAAGGCACGCAAGAGGGATGATTCCGGCAAGGAGTCGGAACGACCATGGAACACCAATCTCCTGAGAAGATTTTACAGTTAAAAGAAGTATGTATCACGCTACCTTTTTGTATTAAGTACAAGACAACAGGCCCCTCGAGGCGCACTCGGGGACTACCCTCTTTTATCTATGAATGACGAGTGTCATACCCATGAATGTACTATTACATTTGATTTTCTATCTGGCACCGGGTTCGACTAGTCGGCCCGGGGACTGGCCGCCTTGAGTTATATTAAAAGTTCTACCTGAAGTCAGACAAGTAGTGTGCGGGCACCCGAGCCCTCTCTTATTGAAAGTCGCAGCTCAAAGAACCAACTGTCCGACTGGCAAGAGCCAAAGGCAGGAAAGGATGCCCACACGAAAAACGGCTAAGGACTAATGAACCTATATAACACAAGCCGACCTCCCACCACACCTACCGGCTGTCAGAACAGCCGGCTGGCCGGCTTCCCAGTCACTTCGGTACAATCCAAGAAAGCTAGAGTACTTGCCCTCCCAACCGGCCAAGCACTTCTCCAGCCACAGACTGCAGAGCAGCTGTCCGGCTGGGAAGGCGGCAACCAAGGGAGGGCGGCAAAGGAAACAGCCAAAGGATGAAAAGCAAGAACAATGGGAAGCCAAACACATGCATGATTATATTTACACATAAGGCCTTCAACAGGCCGGCAGTCAACATAATTTGAATACACCTCCAGTGGGTGGAACTGCGCAAACTTAACAAAATATTTTTCGAAGAGCAATAAACAGGAAAGCAAAGATGGCGGATCATACTAAGGGCGCAATAGGCGAGCCGGGCTGGTCGCTGGAGACGGCAGTGCCGGCTGGAGGAGTGGCCGGCTGGCGAGTCTCGGCTTGATCATCGCCGGCTCCAGGCGGCACATTCGCACGCGCCTCGTTGCTGGAGGCACGATCAAGTTGAGGCTGGCCGGTTGCTCCACCATCTGGCACGACGTCTTCACCATCCTCTCCCTCCTCCTCTTCGCCCTTGTCGCCGGAGTCGATCTCCTCCGCCGAGTCCTCACCATCCGCCGGGTTCAGCCCGAACCACTCCTCCGGCTGAGCAATGCCATTATCATCCACCTCAGGAGCAAAGGCGCTGGTGTCGGTGTAGTCGGCGATTGCCGAAGCGCGCTGGATGATAGCCGGCCGCACCGCCTCCAACTCCTCATCAGCCTCCTGCCGCCAGGTGGCCAGTTGGTCCAAGCTCAACTCGGGATACCAGGCTTTGACGAACTCCGGCGCCCACCTGGCGGCTGACCAAGCTGCAGAAGCCTTCCAGGCCTCGAAGCGGCCAACCGCTACCTCCAGCCAGTCGGCAGTCCGACTGGGGGTACGGGGAACCACCTCACCAGGCCAGAGGGCGGCCAGCACTTGCGCCCCAACGCGCTGAAGATGGCGGAGCATGCGGTGAGCCGGCTGGAGGCGGGCTTGAATCGCCAGAAGATGCTCCTCAAGCGACCGACGAGCATTCGGCGCGATCTCCACACCAGCTTGCCTTCGTGCCTTGCGGTGGGCCTCGACAACCTGGTTGGCGGCGGTAGAGTAACCAGGAAGTACTCTGCACAAGAAAGAAAGAGAAAAAACACAAAGTCGGAGAATGGACTAAATGGCAAGCAGCAAGCAAGAAACGAAGAAGAGGGCGGCCTACCATCGACCAAGCCTTCGATTTGGCCGTAGCCGCTGATCAGCGACTGCCTTGCCTTAGCCCAGCTCGCAGCCTCGGTCTCGTACTCGGCTTGAAGGGCGGCCTCGCTGTCCTGCACCGCCTTCAGGGCCGCCTTGTGGCTCTCCTCCTGGTCGGCCAGCCTCTTGACCAGGCGGTCACGCTCCTGAACCAAGGCGTCAAACTCGGCTTCCTTGGCGCGAAGGGCGGTCTGGGTCCTACCCAGCTGCTCCCTCAGGCTGGCATTGGCCTCTGCAGATATGGCAAAGAAGAAAAAAGCAATAAGAAAGAAGTCGTCAGGAAAGATCCAACCTGACTGCTCAGCAGTCGGCCCGAATCTCGGGGACTACACCCAATGGGTGCGCTGACGTGCCCCCACGTGAGATAAAAGATGAAGCACTTACTCCGGCTCTCAGTTAGATCAGCAGTCTTCTGGGTCAGCTCCCGAGCCTAGGAGTTGAAGGCAGCCGCACGGAGGTTGTGGTAGTCCTGCAAGTCGGACAGAAAAGCGAACAAGAGCAAGATAAGCAATCAAAGTCTACTAAGAAGTTCCAAGCCGCCTGCTCAGCAGCCGACTCAGAACTCGGGGACTACACCCAGTGGGTGCGCTGACGCGCCCCCACGGAAGAGAGCAAGATCAAGAAATAGAAAAGCGGGAAGGCTCACCCGAATGGCCGCCCGTGTCGCGAGGAACTCATCATTGTACTGCCTCAGCACGGCGGCCTGGGACTGAAGCCGATTCCGAACTTCTTGCGCCGCCACGTTCACCACGGCCGTCCCGCCACCCGGCGTCCACCCCGAGCTGGCGCTGGCTGTCTCCGGATCCTGGGTCGACGAGCTAGAGCCCGGCGCCGAAGTCGCCTTCCCCGCGCGCTGGCGTGATGACGATCGGACCACCAGGTCCGTCTTCGCAGCCGGCTCACCTCCAGCCGGCCGCACGGGCGAGGCGTCAAGTCGGCCGCCTCGGTCCGCCCCAGTCGGCGATGGCGGTGCCGCCTCCCTCTCCCGGATGATGACGTCGTCCTCCTCCCTCTCCATCCCCGGCAGGTCGCCGCCGGCTTCCTCCGGCGGGGGCTTCGGGATCTCGGGCGCCGCGACACGCAAGGGGGTGACAAGCAAGGCCCCCTCCGCTGCCGCTGCCGCTGCAGCCTCTGCCTGGGCCTTGGCCGCCGCGTCAGCTTGTGCCTTCGCCGACTCCTCCGCCATCTCCTGCGCCGCCTTGGCAGCGGCCGCCCTCAGCTCCTCCGCCTCCCGCTCCTCCCCCGCCTCCCGCGCATTCCGCTCCGTTGCCGCCCGAAGCTCGGCACGAGGGTCCACGCGGCGGGTATTAGCGGATCCTCCAGACGATCCAACCACGGAGGCGGCAGCGATCCGCTCAGGAGAGAGCGGAGCCCTGTTTGATGAGACAAGACAAGGATTCAGAAATTGATAAGAAAAGAAGGAGGAATATGCAAGAGAATCTACACTTACGCCGAAACCGTTTGCGACTGCTTCACCACCTTGCGGAAGCAGGCCGCCTTCGCGGCCGCCTCATCCCGCCTGGTCACCGTCGCCCCGCTCTTGGGCTTCTTCGGCCGACTGCCGAACAAGCCCGACGCGGCCCGGTGCTTCTGCGCGCTGCCTCAAGCAGGCGGCGCGGCGGTGGAACCCGCGCCATGGTCAGACGCTGGCTGGCGGCGCGGGACGATTCCCGCCTCGTCGTCCTGCGGCCAGTCATCGAAGCTGGCTCCAAGCCCGGAGCCGCCTGCTTCGCCGCCTCCTGCCTCGGTGTTATCATCCATAGCGGCCGCCCCCAAGTCGGGGTCCTCCAAGTCATGCTCTGCCCGGTCGGGGAGAAATTGGCGATCCGCCCCCGCTGTCCCGGCCCCAGGCCGAAGGAGAGGGCTCTGCCAAGACGTGCCGACTGGTCAGAGTCGGCCAAGAAAAACTTGGTGACAAAACTAAAAGAAGAGAAGATAAAGAAAGCATACCATAGGCGGGGGATTGGCACGGGAGTACGGCTCCTTGCCAAACTGCCACTATGCGGCGAGCTTGCAGTTCGCGAGATAGTTCACCATATGAGCCACCTCGTCATGAGGCATCTCCTTGGTGCACATCCGACTCGGATCGAGTTGGCCGCTCATTTGACTGATCAAATGAGGGCGGCTTTGAAGCGGGAGCACCCGGCGCACCACGAAGGCGGCCAGCAGGTCGGACCCAGTCAGGCCCTCCGACTGGATCATTACCCAGAGTCGGGCGACGGCGGCGGCTCCAGCCGGCGACAGCGTCCTGGCCCGATAGGACCACTGGGGCCGCCTCCCAGCCGGCGGGCCGGCTACGTAAGCCGGCAAGTTGACGTAGTCGCCTTGCGGGCGACGTTCTTCACGTAGAAGTACGATTTCTGCCAGCGCTTCACCGACTGGATCAGCGTGATGACAGGGAAGGGGTTGTCGGCTGCCGGCCTCCGCATCGCGATGAAGGCGCCGCTCTGAGCTGGCACGCCCTGCATGCGGGTGCCGAGCTTGGATTGGAAGAATTCCCCCCAGAGCTCGAGGGTGGGAAGAACGCCAAGAAAGCCCTCGCACGGAGTGACGAAGGCGGACAACAACACCACCATGTTTGGAGTGAGGTGGTGCGGCTGGAGCTGATAAAATTCAAGGAAGGAGCGGAAGAAGCCGCTCGCGGGCAGGCCTAGGCCGCGCAGGAAGTGCGAGCGAAAGATTACCCGCTCGCCTTCCTCCGGCGCCGGCGTGATCTCCTTCTTCGGCTCAAGACGGGCCCACACCTGGTCCTCGCTGGGCATCCGCCGCGTCTTGTGGAGGAAGTCGATGTGGTCCGCGTGGACGTTGGAGCCATCCCAGTCTCTGCCGTGCTGCATGACGGCAAGAAGCTAGCAAGACAGGGCGCGGCGACGGCGAAATCACGACCCCGCGGCGGCGAAGCTGCGGGGTAGTGCGAAGACTAGAGGGACGGCGCGGCGGCGAAGGGCTGCTGCGGCGGAGAAGGACAGGAAGAAAATGGCGGACCGAGGGGAGCGTGCGAGCGCCTGCCGTTCCCCCTCCTCCCCCTACTTATACCCTCGTGTGGCGAAGCCGAGGAGGCAAGGCGTGGGGGGGAACGTGGGATTAACTGCGTCCACTCCCCCACGTTCCGCGATTACTGCGCCCTAACGACGTGCAGAAACTGCCGCCGGAAGGCGTGCGGCCCGCTTTGGGCCACAGAGAATCCGCGCCGGGGCCTAGGCGTGGGAGTGATGGGCCCCCGGCCGGCGACGACGTCCCGACGTGTGCGTGGGTTGGCAGGCTTTTTTCAGCCGGAGGGTGCCACGTGGTACGCGGGCGGCGAGCGGCCGGCCCGCAACCCGGCGTGCGCACCAACCGATTCCCGCCTTCAGACTTCAAAATCTCGCCAAGACGGCGTACCCAACCGAAGCCGGCTCCTAGCTGCTGGCTCTTCAAGATAGGAAGCTGACCGAGCTTCTCGTCCTCTTCTCAGTCTCGAAGCCCAACCAGCTTCGGGGACTACTGTCGGAGTAAATGGCGATGGGTAGCCTAACCGACTCCCCCTGGCTCTTTGAAAAATTATCAGGCCGATCGGGCCTTCAAGCATCCAAAACACAGGGCCGCCTTCCCCTGGTCGGCTATCTCACAGGCCGACTACTGGAAGGCGACCCGCCCTCCAAAACCTTCCCGAAGATAACCGTAAGATGGCCGACTCCCAGAAGCCGGCCATAAGTGGGCCGACTCCCAGAAGCCGGCCATAAGTAGACCGACTCCCAGAAGCAGGCCACAAGAAGACCGACTCCCAGAATCCGGCCAAGACTGCACCCACCAGGGCTGCACCCACATAATGGTGATGAGACGGGGCGTGGCCACAGTACAGCTTGCCACCCCCGAATCCCGGAGCATGCATGGCCACAGTGCGCCGTACGGGTCAGCCATCCCCCGTCCGGCGCGGCATTGTTGCCATGTTGACCGTGACGTCAGCCACGACAGGCGCCAGTATGGCCCGCGGGCGGCGGGCCCCTTCAGCCAGAGAGACGCTCGAAGGCGGCCTGGCCTCCCCTAGTCGGTCTGGGGCGTAGCCGGCTCCCAATAGCCGGCTACCTCCCTCCCTCGAAGTATGTGCATCATTAAGGAGACAAGACGAGGTGAGGCTACAGTGAGAGCCCGCCAGGCGGTGGCACTGTAGCCACGCTTACCTCGACAAAGCCCTCGTCATCAGGGGCGAGGCAACAGTAACCAGCCCCCGACAAGGCCCCCAGGCGGTGGGACCGGCCTGTCGACCAAGAGGCTGGTAGCCGGCGGGACCCACCAGTCGGCGGGCCCCAACGGCCGGCGGAGAAGCCAGCGAGCACATACACTGACGGCTGGGACCCGCACCCAGCTGGATTACCATTGTATCCCTGGGGGGGTAGGCCTATATAAACTCCCCAGGGCACCCATGCAAAGGGTTGATCTCTAAGATAGGTTTAGCCACCACGTAGAGGGAAGAGGAGAGCTAGCCTTGCCTTTCTTCCTCCTCTAGCCAAACAGCTCAAGGAGCACTTGTAGCTACTTGTGTTGATCTAGTGATCATGCGGAGACCCCGCAGAGCAGGACTAGGGGTGTTATCTCCACGGAGAGCCCCGAACCTGGGTAAGATTCGCCGGCGTGCATGTCTTCGCCTTATCCCGTTTCCAGGCACCGGCGATGTCTTACTGGCTCCCACAATGATAAGCCACCCGTTGGCATATGTCGCACCTACCACCCGATAAAGCGCCTCGTGCCTGGTACCAGCGCATCGCCGTTTTTCTTCAGCAGGTTGGGTTCACGATCACCCAATCGGATGCCACGCTGTTTGTTTGTCATCACGGCCCTACGACTGCTTACCTACTCGTCTACGTCAATGATATTATCCTGACAGCCTCATCCGCTGAGCTTCTCCAGCAGATCACAACTCAGTTGCACGATGAGTTTGCTATCAAGGACTTGGGCGCCTTGCACTATTTTCTTGGCATTGAGGTGATTCGGTGACCCCATGGGTTTTTCCTTCATCAACTGAAGTATGCACACGAGTTGCTTGAGCGCGCCAGCATGCTCAATTGCAAACCCGTCGCTACTCCTATTGACACGAAGGCCAAGCTCTCTGCACTTGATGGCTCTCCTGCGTCAGATGCTCCGTTTTACCGCTCTATTGTTGGCGCTCTCCAGTATCTGACTCTCACCAGACCAAGTTTGCAATATGCAGTTCAGCAGGTGTGCCTTCACATGCACTCCCCGCAGGACTCTCATTGGAATCTAGTGAAGCGGATCTTATGGTACATTCGAGGCACTATGACTATGGGATTGACATTGACGGCATGCTCATCCTTGGATCTGGTGGCTTATTCTGATGCTGACTGGGCTGGATGCCCCGACCACCTTGGTTACTACGTCTACCTTGGCTCCTCCCTCATCTCGTGGTCGTCTAAACGACAACCTACGGTGTTGCGCTCTAGCGCGGAGGCTGAGTATCGAGCGGTAGCCAACGCAGTCGCCGAGTGCTACTGGCTTCGTCAGCTCTTACAGGAGCTGCGCCATGATGTCTCCCAGGCTACGGTGGTCTTATCTGTCCGCTAACCCCGTTCATCATCGCCGAACCAAAGACATCGATCTTGATATTCACTTTGTGCGCAAACAGGTGGCCCTTGGACGCATTCAGGTCCTCCACGTTCCAACAGCACACCAGTTCATTGATGTGATGACTAAGGGATTGCCTACTCCCGTCTTTGAGGAGTTCAGGTCCAGTCTCTGGCGTCGCTTCGACTGCGCGAGGGGGTGTTGAATATATGGTGTATTTTGTATATCCTAGCCCACCTCCTAGTCTTTGTATAGTAGAGGCTGAGGCCCACATTGTACATCATATATACGTGCATCTGCACCCGATCAATACTATCGTGAGTTGCATTGCCAAACCTATCTCTCTACATTCCCCGTGCCCATTGCTTGAAGGCGAGGCTGTGCACATTTCTGAAATAGAGGCATGTGGTCATTGGTTTTTTGAATGTTTTGTAGCTTTCGAGGTTGGTTGTACTGTTGTTAAACTAGCTTTGTGGATGAAGTTAACTTGCTCAGTATTTCTAGCTAGTGGGTTAGGGACAATAAGCATCGTGTAGCGAGTGTTGCACACGTTGCTACTATGTGGGCATTGTGGAAATTTTTGTAATGACACTGTTTTCAATCGTGCTCAGTGGATGAGGATGCAAGTGATTTGGCGAATAATTGTTGTAAGTCTATCTCAGTGGATGGTGTTGTGCTCAGACCTCAGAGGGTGCAAAAGGGCACTTGGCTGTGGTGCAAAGAAGTCTAGCTAGAGCAACTAGCTTGAGTCCCTCCTCTTCTGTTGTGGCCTCACTCTTTTTTGAAGTGGCCAGCATAGCTGGTTTTCATTTCATTTAGCAGGGAGAGAAGTTACAAAAGTTGATCAAGCGATCATGGAAATGGATAGGCAATACATCTTACTTTGGGCTCCAAAGATCAGGCCATCTGGAAAACTAAGCTAAACGACGCACACGGAGATATCTCACGTCACGTCCCCAAAGGGCTGCTGGATGCATCTTGCGCCGGCGAGTCGCCATTGCTCCATGTTGCTCTGGCATGCTTTGATGATGTGCCTAGCATCTGCGTGTTTGCCCCTGAAAATGCAAGCATTTCTTTCCAGCCAGATGTGCCAGGAAATGAGGGCGATCATGGTCTTCGTGCCCTTCCTGTGTTCTGTGGCTACGGCAGCCACAATCTTCTAAACTTTGTCCGTTGTCGTTGCAGCTCTGCTCCACACTTGCTGGTTCAATGAGTTGCACCCCGTTCAGGAGGCCACGGTGTTCCAGGCCTGCATTGCCACTGGGCATTCCCAGACCAAATGCAGCAAGGTCTCCAGGTTGCGCAGGCACATGGAGCAAAAATAGCCATTTGGCCATCCTCTCCTCTGAAGACGGTCGTTGCACCAGAGTCTGTCGAGGTGCAAAAGCCAGAGGAACATTTTCACTTTCCCCGGAGCCCAAATCTTCCAAATGATATTTTTGAAACTGCATGGCTGATTACCTTCGAATTGTGCATTGTGCGCCGAGCTTGTCGAGTAGTTTCCTGAGCTGCAGAGCTTCCATTTGATCGTGTCCGGGGCCTCCGGCTCCAGATTGATTTGAGCTTGCCTGATCTCTCTTGCCAGCTGCACCACTTGATGTACAATGTTGTTGTAGTCACTGTTGCGGAGGTCGAGGATCCACCGATCAGCAGTCAAGGCTTCCTTTACGCTTCTGTTCTTGCGGATGGATCGGGCGAACAAGTCACGGTATGCCAAGCTGAGTTGCCACCCTCCCAGCCAAGATCATGACCAGAAAGACGCAGTAGTCCCGTTCTAGATGGTCACCACCATGGAGGCCGCGAATAGAGCCCGATCAGCTGCGTCACACGGCGTCCCGGTGCCAACCCAGGACCTGGTTGGCTGCCTCCAGGAGAGCCAAAGCCAGCGCAATCGTAGAGCCTGGGCGAAACGGCTAAGGTCAGGAATGCCCAGCCCGCCCAGTTGCTCTGGCTTGGTCACTGATGCCCATCCAACCTTGCATTTGCCGCCTGTGATTTCTTCGTCTCCTGCCCAGAGGAAGCACCGTCTTGACTTGTCGATCTCCTTTATGAACTTCTTTGGTATTCGCAGCACCGTGAACGCGAAGGTTAGCATCACTGAGAGCACGCAGCGTACGAGAACGCGGCAGCCTGCCAGCGGCAAGAGCTCCCCTTTCCAGCCTGCAAGCCTCGCTCTAATTCTGTTTAGGATGACCTGAAGGTGAGCTAACTTGATGCGCCCTATCGTTACAGGAAGCCCTAGGTATCTAAATGGGAACGCCGCCGTTGCGCCAGCGAAATTTTGCAGAACATCCTGAATGTTTTATGTCGTCGCATCTAATGGGGATCGCAAAAGATTTTGACAGATTAACACGCAGCCCTGTCGCATCGCCGAACAGTTGTAGGAGTTCTAGGAGGCTATCTATTTCTGCCCGAGCGGGGTTTATGAAAATGATGGCATCGTCAGTGTATAGACTTGTGCGCATCCGCGCCGCCGCACCGGGGATGATGCTCAGCGCGCCTGACCTGGTAGCGGCCTCCAGCAGCCGGTGGAGGGAGTCGATGCAGAGGATGAAGAGCAGCGGCGAGAGTGGGTCTCCCTGCCGTAGTCCTCGCATGTGCAAGAAACAGTTGCCTAGGACGCCGTTCAACAGGCAGGCCGAGGAGGAAGTTGACAAAAGGAGCGCTATCCAGTCTATCCATTGACGCGAGAAACCTAATTTCTGAAGAAGTTCTATCAAATACTCCCATGATACACTATCGAAAGCCTTGGCAATGTCAAGTTTGAGGAGGAGGGCCGGAGTTCTAGTTCTATGCAGCGCCCGAATCGTATTCTGAACGTACAAGTAACTGTCATGTATACATTTCTTCCTCTGAAAAGCAGTTTGCACAGGGGAGATGATCCGGTCGATGACAGCAGCTAATCTCATGGATAAAACCTTGGTGATCAGCTTTGCTACAGAATGGATGAGGCTGATGGGCCTAAAGTCAGAAATTCTAGTTGCCCCATCTTTTTTTGGGAGAAGAGCGATCATGGCTGTGTTGAGCTCGGCGAAGTTTCCATCAGCGAGCCTATAGAAACTGTCAAAAACTGCCATGACACCGTCTTTGATCGTGGCCCAGCATGATCGGTAAAAAGTGCCCGAGAATCCATCGGGGCCTGGCGCTTTTTCTGTTGGGGAGGCCTGAATTCCAGCCCAAACCTCCTGCGCAGAGAAAGGGTTGTCCAGTCCTTCATTTTGCAGCGTTGGCATGTCAAGCTCTTCCCAATTGAGTGTTCCTCCTCTGTTCTCCTTGTTGCCCAGCAGGTTAGTGAAGTGGTTGTGGATAACTGAAGCTTTATCTTCATGGGCAGTGGCAGTGATCGTATCAGTTTGCAATGAGTGAATGAAGTTCTTCCTTCTCCTTGAATTGATCTTTGCTTGAAAAAGGCCGTGCGTGCATCTCCGGCTTTGAGCCAAGAAATCCTAGAGGCCCGCCTTTTCCTAGCTCTTTCCACGGCCGCCAGTCCAAGAGTTCTCATTTTAAGTTGCTTTCTCAGGAGGAATTCGCTCTCTGACAATCTTCTGCTCTCTTGTGCAATATCAAGTCGAAGAATAACTTGGCAGGCCAGGTGGAACTGGTGTTTTGCATCGCTGAAGTGTGCTTTTGCCCAAATTTTCAGATCAGCTGACGTCCTCTTCATCTTCTTCTGCAACCTGACGAACGGGCAGCTATGGTTGACCGGCCGTTGCCAAGCCCGAGCAACAGTCTCCTGGAAATGTGGGAAAATTGGCCAGAAGTTTTCAAAACAGAAAACCGGCTTTCTACGCGGAGCAGCAGTGTTTGCTAGGAGTAGGGGACAGTGATCCGAGCAGGCCGTTGATTCTACCATCAGAATGTATGAAGGGAAGAGGGCCTCCCATTCCAGGTTGCAGAACACTTTGTCAATACTGACCAAAGTTGGATTTTCCCTCTCATTTGACCAGGTAAATCTTCTGTTTTTGCACTTAATTTCTCTGAGGCCTGCCCTGTCAATAGTTGTTCTGAACATGCCCATAATCCTCCGATTCAAATTGAGGTTGTTTTTATCACGAGCTTCATAAATGATGTTAAAATCCCCATTAATCAACCACGGCTCGCCAGAGGGTGGCGCTGCATGGGCAAGTTCAGCAAGAAAAGCATCTTTGCGTGTATCATCCACTGGGCCATAAACTGTTGTCAACCAGAACCAAGAGCCGTCGTGCAGCACCGTGACTCTGCCTGTGATCGAGAAACATCCAACTGCTTGAGAGACAAAGCTAACGCTCCTCTTGTTCCATAGAATGGCAGCCCCTCCTCTAGTGCCCATGGCTGGGAGGACAGCGCAGCCTTCTAATATGTTTCCTCCCAGCTCTCTGACGGTGGATTGTTGCCAGCCCTCCAGCTTAGTTTCCTGAAGACAGAGGATGGATACGTGCTGCGCTTCAGCAACTTGGCGCACTGCAGTTCTCTTTGCCGGCGAGTTCGGCCCTCGTACATTCCAGCTCAAAATTGCAGGTGTTGTGCTATTCATTGGGCACACACATTTTCTCCATCGACGGCAAACACAAGATCTAGCAGCAAGCACTTCCGTTCCTACAGCTAACACTTGCATTACCAGACTGAAGTACAAACTGATACACATTCGGGCTCGTCGGGGGGCGCCGTCGACCACCAATAGGCCCCAACTCTCGACGGCGCCAGCCATGCCTCCTACCACTACTGATACAGAGAAGTACTAAACCTAGCTCGAGCCACCCTAATGGCAGCCGCTGTCGGAAACTACAGACGAAACAGAAACAACAATGGCGACCTAACATGACTACACGACGGCCTCCTCGGCAGCAGCGTCAGGTCCCGCCATCCCCACGGCAACGCGGAGCGCGTCCTTGTTCAGCCTGGTCAGCTTGGCGATGATGCTGATGTCGTCTTCGGTGAGGGGCTCGTCGAACCTGCGGATGAGGGCCTCCGCCGGTTTGGCCGTCATCTTTTCCTTGGGCCCCAGCAGTCCCAGTCCCTTCACCAACCCCAGCATGGCGCGCTCGGCCACCGGGGTTGCATTCTTCTGTGCAGCCTGGCGTGCGCTCTAACGGGGTGGTGGCACTGATGTCGCACGGGTCTGGGGCGGAGCAGAGTTTCGTTTGGCGGGTGGCAGGGGCAGGAGCGCCGAGGGGGCGGTGAAGAGGCGGTGGGGTGCGGTAGCGGGTTCTTCTAACTCCAGATGGCAGACTTTCTCAGTCACTTCTCCCAGTTGCAGCGCCACCGTGGATGCAGCAGTGGGCGTGCGGCAGTTGAAGTTCACCGGGTTTGGCCTGGCGAGGGTGGGGCGAAGATGTCTAGGGTTGCCTCCTTGGTGACACCCTCTGCTGCCTTCCCCTTGTCAGCGAAGTCGAGTGGCGCAGCCAGCGTAGCTTCTATCTCTGCATCGATGGCCGCTTCCTCAGCGCGGCCCCGGCCCATGGGCATGATCGGCTTCTTTGCGTTGGAGAAGAACTGCTCGATGTCGTCGTCACGCACTTGAGTGGAGGGCAGAGCGGGCAGAGGTTCAAGGGGGGGCACCTTGCACATTTGTGCCCTCCCCCCTCTTTCTACCGTGGCGCGCGCCGTGCCGCCTGTTGCCCTTGGAGCTACTTGAGCAATGGCGCGCCGGGGGGCGGCTGCAGTTTGGGCATTCGTTAGATGAAGCCTCGCCCCGCTCATGGTGGCCACGGCCGCGCCCCAGCAGCGTGTCCTTCCAGGATCTCCTTCCCGCTCCGTCGTTGTCGTGGTCGCGCCTAGGACCGCCAAGGGGCATGCCATGGCAACCCGTGTCTGCCATCGGGGCACGGTCCTGGTGTCAGGACCCGGATTCCAAGTCATATCGATCTAGCCGGTAACACCTCATATCACTTTGTGGCCTCACGCATGGTATTCCCACGGGTGTCGCCTTACCATGGCCCGGGACCATTTGCGCCTTTTGGCTCACGTTTATGATAGTGTCGCTAGCATCCATATGATAGAGAACTCGGGCCGACATGACTAGTCGTGAACCCAAAGTGGAACTAACTTACGGGGACAGGCATACATGAATCAACATCGAGCATGTCGGTCAGCAGCGTGCGAATCCGGGCTGTAGCACTGGGCTAATAGGACTCCGGTGAACCGGGCTGTAGCAGGCTAGGCACGACTCCGGATGTCACCACGTGACATTTCCCCGAAGGGACAGACACAGGAACGAAGTGAATCACATGCCGGCCAGTCAAGTGTTCCGGAGCAGTAGTGCTGGCCTAGCAGGACTCCGGTGAACCGGGCTGTAGCGGACTACTATGGCTCATGGAAGCACAAGACTACATTTCCAAATAAGAGAGGCTACCAAGGATAAACAACTAGGTTGTCGGATCCCACACATACCAAGCATTTCAATCATACACACAATATGCTCAATATGTGCAATACAACATGGCATCACAAAAAGACTCTACGACTCAGAGTATTTATTCATTAGGCTCCGAGGAGCCAAGTATTACAAACATGGGTCTCATGACCCAACATACAGAGCATACAAGCAACAAGCACATGCGGAAGCTTAACTTGTCTGAGTACAGACAACTACAAAAGAAAAGGCTGAGAAGCCTGACTATCTACGAGACCCTGCCGAGGGTGCAAGATCGTAGCTGAGGTAACAACCTAAACGTCGGAGTCCATGCGGAAATACTAGCGAGACTGAAGTCTCTCTGCAAAAACATAAAATAAGCAAACGTGAGTACAAATGTACCCAGCAAGACTTACATCAGAACTAACTACATATGCATCGGTATCAACAAAGGGGTGGTGGAGTTAAACTGCAGCAAGCCAGCTTTGACTCGGTGGCTATCCTAAACTACAACTACAAGTAACTCTTTTGAGGTGGCGCACACAAGTCCACATATTCACCATATCAATACACCACTATGGATCCGCTCCCGTCTCCCTACGAGAACGCCATCCATAGCACTCACGCTTATCTTGCGCATTTTAGAGTATCCACTTTCACTTGTCTATGAACTGTACAGGCAACCCAGAAGTCCTTTACCGCGGACACGGCTATTCGAATAGATCATGGTAACCCTGCAGGGGTGTACTTCTTCACACACGCTCTCGCCACTTACCACCATGTACACGTCGTGTATCTCTGCAACCTTTAAGCGGAAGCCTGGCGAGGGAGTCAGCCACGACCTGACTAACCACACAAGTCTCTAGTCCAGGTTTATCGCCTATTCGGGTTCCATCCGCATGGAGATCCGGCCAGGGTATCGCTTACGGCTCCAAACGATGTGTGCAGGGTTCCCAAGCCCACCTTGACGGATGGATCTACGCTTGGTACACCGTGCCATGGTGCCTAGTCTATCCCAAGCCCACCTGTACTGGGTACCACTTGGTAGACTACTAACACAACCTACAAACACCGGAAACTAGTTGCAACTCCTGGACAGAGATCAGGTTGATTAATAAGTCGAGAATGGCACTTAAGCATTCAAATGCGTGGTAGTAGTTGTTCATGGATCACAAACACGGAACTCAGTTCCTGAGGACGGCTGCAATGAGACAACCCACCATGTACTCCTACATGGCCTCTCACCGCTACCTTTATCAAATCGTGTTCACACACTTAGCTCTCAACAGTAGGACATGTTCACCACATTCCAATTCATCCCCGATGAATCAGACCTGACTCAACTCTAAGCAGTAGCAGGCATGACAACAAGCATGAATGAGTAGGCACATCAGGGCTCAAACAACTCCTACTCATGCTAGTGGGTTACATCTATTTACTGTGGAAATGACAGGTCATGCAGAGGAAAAGGGGTTCAACTACCGCAGCATGTAACAGTTGAATCGTTGTTGTCCTAATGCAGTAAAAGAGAGCAGGAGCGAGAGAGTGGGATTGTATCGGAATGAACAAGGGGGTTTTGCTTGCCTGGCACTTCTGAAGATAGTATAGCTCTTCATTAGTGTCAATGATCACAACGTTGAAACAACATCCAATGAGAGGGAACAACACCGGCAAACAGAGAAGGAACACAATCAATGCAATGCAACAATATGATGCATGAATGTGACATGGCAATATGCTGTGATTTGAGCTAATGTAGCTAGCAACAATTTAAATGAAGTTGGTTTGAACCCAAGGTTCAAATTCAAACTCCACATAAGGCATTTCAAATGCCATTAATTCAAATTGTCACATACAGTAGCTTTAGGTCGCCCAAACATGCACGGAAATGGTACAGATGGATAGATTGGATTTTTCTGATCATTTTTCATATATAACTTATTTTATTTGGAGTTACAGATTATTTTCTATGATTTTTTGAAGTTCAAATCATTTTCTGGATTTTTCTAGTTATTTAGAATTAAACAAAATCCAGTAAATGATTTACTGCATCAGCATGATGCATGCTGACGTCAGCGGTCAACGGAGCGGCCCAGGTCAAACTGACCAGTGGGTCCCGCGTGTTAGTTACTAACTAAACTATCCCGGTTTAATTACTACTAATCATAGATTAAACTAATTAGGTTTAAACCTAAACTAGGTTAATTAGCCGGGCTGGGCCTGCATGTCAGTGACTCACGAGGAGTCAAACAGTGGTCAGACCAGGGTCAAACTCGGGTCAAACTCGCTGGGGGTTCGCCGCCGGCGAGGTCTGTGGCTGCGGGCCGGCTCGGAAAATCGTCCACAGACGACCAAATCGACTGCGGTTTGGTCCTACGTGAAGTTGGTGCACGCGCGCATCCTCTGGTGCCCTTGGTTTCATCGGAGGTGGCCTAAGTGGGCGGCGGCGAGCTCATCCGCGGCGGCCGGAGTTCGGATGTCGATGGCTACCGCGATGCACCATGCGGCAGGAGCAACAGATGAGTGTGTTAGGATCCTGGGAGCATACTGAGCACTATTACGCGCTCATACGCGAGCTTCAGCGGCTGCAACGACAGCCGCAGCATGGCCGGCAATGATGAGCTCTCGGGTTAGGCGACAGACGCGGCTAGGGGGCGCTATCAAGTGCGTTAATAGGGGGAAACGAATCAGGAGCTCAGATCGGCCACGTAGAGAAGCTCAGTGGCTCGGGGAAGGTCGGACGACGTCGGGGCATTGCCGCCGATCTCGGAGGCCGGAGTTGAAGACGACGGTGGTGGCGGCGTTCCTGGGCACCCGGCATTGCGTGACTCGGCGAGGAGGACGAAGGCGACGAGGCGGATCCCTGGGGCACGTCGGGGAGGCGAGAGGGAGGCGGTGGCTGCGGCTATGGCGAACGGCGGTGACGGGCTCCGTTTGGAAGCGAGCGTAGAAGGGGAGGGGTCCAGAGAGAGAGGGGAGAGACGTAGGGGGTCGAGGGAGGTGCGTGGCAACACGAGGGAAGGTCCAGGGCGACGAAAGGACAGCCAGGCAGGGTGAAGGTGGCGCGCGCGCGGCGAGCACACGCCCTCCTGCCTACTGGCAGGAGGTTGAAGACGGCAGGGCGGCTGGGCTGGGCCAGCTACAGTGCTGGGCCACAGCTGGGCTGCACAGGACCTGGGTCAGCCAGGTAAGGCCCAGATAAGTCCCTCTCTCTTTTATTTGTTTCTGTTTTCTATTTTCTTTCTTTGTTTTGATTTGATTTACAAACCAAACCATTTTAAAACTTTCTGTAAAATTTTATGTGAGCTCAGGGAGGTAGTCCAAGGTCACATGCAAATTTACAAAAATATTTGAACTTTATTTCTTATATAACAGAAATAAATCCAACTCAAATATGTCATTGATTTAATTCAAAGGCCCCAAATAAATATTTCTGTGATTCCAAAAATATTGGTTTGAATTTTACCTCTTACCAATATTTTCACAGAGTAACAGGAACATTTCCTTGGACTTCTTTGAAGGGATTTTATTGTTGATTATTTCTGGAGTGATTTGTGAGGGTTTCAACTATCCTCAATTCAACTTTCAGAAATCTAAACATGATGCAAGCAAGATGCAAACACTAGGCAGCACCAGAAGCTAGGGATGTGACAGCTCACCCCTACTAAACAAGAATCTCGTCCCGAGATTGAAGTCGTGAGGTAAGAAGACAGAGGGACACAAGCTAACACAATCTTCACGATCCAGATGTCTTTCTCGAGGATGTTGATTCATTGCATCACCTTGATCTCGACGTCTTGCTTTGAGAACTACATCCAACATGACAACGAGTAGAAAGGGAGAATTTAAGAAGAATCGATCTTCATGAGGTTCGAGCAACCTAGGATCATCTTAATGATCACAAGATCAACTCATGGAATGAGACATAGAAACATCTCTGGAGCTGAGAGGCAAAACATGCATCAGGAGGGACGGAAGACACAATTTGACGAGGGTTTCAAAGTAGCAAGGAAAAATTGCCATGATTCCATAACGGGGCACCTCAGGAAAGGTGACTCATGGAATTATTCCCTTAAGTGGCAAAAATAATTACTTTTGGTACATAGATCGTTGAAACTCTTTATCACAATCGATCGTTTGAAGGAGTTCGAAGGAATGACATACTCAGACTAGAATGGATGATGTGGACTACCTTGTTGAAGACAAAGCAATGGATGATTTTTGCTTATCATCGGAAATGGATGGGACCCATGGTAGGACCACTTTTGAAGATGATCCTGAACAGCAATTACTAAGAAGGGCAGCCCATGGGAAAATGGCACAATGGCGGTGCAAGCTAGGAACAAAATGCAAATGTTGGAATGTTCCAACCATCATATCTGCCTGAGATTCAGATCTGGTTAGTAACAGGATACTTCAGACTCAACATGTCCGAAAATAAGAATTGCAACACAAATCTACGAGATGACGTTGCAAGATTCTCAAGAAATGGACTACAGTAGTAAGCTCCAAAACATGAGCTGGTTCTGCTACACACATGTGAACATGTTGTCCCAGACAAGCATGACCACGTAGTAGTCTTATAATAAAACACTGCCGAGTCCTAGTTGGGAACCATATCAAGGATATCGAAGTCCTTGCATAAGTCATATGATTAGCTCTTATGAAGAAACTTCTTTTCCCTGAACAAATCAGCCAGTGGCTTGGTGTGCTAGGAAACACATAGAGAATGGAGGCGGCCAACCTATCAAACCATAGAGTACGTCGCACGTATGCGTGACTAACTTGGGATGATTCCAGAGGAAGCAAAAACAATCTTTCTCGAACTCACGGCGGCAACTTGCACCAAATGCACATGAATTCGAGGAAGTCACTTCTTCCATCCAAGCATAAGCTTCATGAACGGAACACGAAGGCATTGCTTACAAAGTTTTCAACACTAGGTTGATGTTCAACATGAATCATGGGGGAGACAAAATGTTGCTGATGGGCTCAACAACAACTCATCGGAATTTCCATATCACTGGACTTCCACCATCATGTGAACACGGTGATAGCATTGGTCAGACCAAAAGATGTAATGGTGTATGCTCGAGGGATCAACCACGAGTAAGACAACATTACGAACATCGTTGGTTCTGATTTGACTTGACGATAGCCCATGCTCAAATCAAAGCCTGGACAAGACAATAGCTCCAACAATTGATCCCGAGGACCAATCGATGAAGATATCATCTTTCTTCAACACACACACACAACACAAGACATCCCTGTAAATGAACTAAGTTAGGCAAGATTTTATCTTCCAACTCTCCAAGTTGTTGTTTAGCTTAACCAGCTAGCTCAGGGTATCCAACACAGATTCTTGAAGAAGGGGTGGTTTATAAGAACACCAACTTGATCACGAGCTCAACATAACAGTCAGGGGAAAACCTGGTAATACTTCCGAGAAGATATCCGGAAAATCACGAACCACCGATATGTTATTAAGCTCGAGAACAATCTTGCTTTCCAGGCAAGATGATATGAACAAAAGAGCGAGGGATTGATACAATCCTAACTCATTGATCGAAGGGTGCACCAAGAATATGGACCAGGTAGCACAATCAATCTTAGAATAATGATTCAATAACCGGCACGCTAAGAATGAAATTATTGTCCATTTACTACCAAGCAACTAGTTGCTAGGAGTATTGATTTCACACATCACGGTTCACTTGTCGGTATTCCGGTTGCAACAACACGGAACCAAGGAGCGAATGATGATGGCGAGAAGTATCACTGCATCAAGAATTCATAAGGGTTGGTGCAATTATCATGACATTCCTGACATCAAGAGGTCAATACTTCAGGGTAGAACAGAATCAAAGCTGGATTGGCATTTGATCTGCGGAATACAACTACTTTGATCCAATCCTAGAAAAGGATAGGGTACTGGAGTTTGTTTCTCCTATTCATTCTAAAATATAATGGCTTGACGGACCACAAGAATAGTACGCATCGAAGAACACGAATGCACGACATAAACTTGACTATCAACTGATAGACAAGGATCGCAATACAACTACAGAGGGACAACTCAAAGGAACACATAACTTTATGAGTTGTGGATGCATAGATTAGTATATCAAACCAAGTTCAACAGGTTTCTTCCGGATAACCCATGCAGAGAAGGTAGAACTAACAGAGTCACAGCATAGAATCGATAACTCATCAAGAGCACTCTGGTTGTGATCTTTTGGTTCAAAAGAACTTCTGCCATAGGCAGTTCATGGTATTTGGAAGAAGGAAATACCACGGACCTCGAGGACTATCGCAAAGGTTACTAATATCCTAAAGGTACAAGCAACACTATCAACACGAGGTAAGTAGAGTGAATCTTGGGTCAAGAACCCAAGAGTAGAATACCTACTACTAAATGGCATCACGAGATGCTTTCGAGAATGGTGGCCAGAATCATCACACCGGGAACACAAAACATGGCTAGATTACTGAGTGGTTCTCTAAGACACCTAGGGTCATAATAATAGCTCCAACATATATGTCGAGGCAATGAAGTACCTCAACAGACTGTTTAGTGTGCCTAATCTGGCCCAAAGGAACATCGGGAACGGAAAGAAGGGATTTGCAAATGCATCAAACTATTTAGAAACCTGGGATGACTCGGACAGCATAACGGCTGTAAATGCTCAAAAAGATTTGAGACATCATGCAAAATGGTGGCATAACCACTCAACAACATCATATCAAGGTTCCAAGTCCAACTAACAACACACTGGAGTAGTAGAAACTGAACTGGGGCTTGAGACCAACAATCCTAAGAGTCCACGGATTAGTAACGCGTGATCCTGATGGATAGATGAGAAGGCCTAGTTCTTAATCCCCGTAGAAGAGAAGAGGATGACTCAGATCAGAAGGACATAGGGTATAAGGAGTAAAAGAGCCTTACGTTCCCTTCCACAATCAATTCCCTTATATAACTAAAGCATTTCTAGACTCGACTTCGACCAGTTTGGCTTGGTAATCCTACAGGCAGACAGGCTCTGATACCAAAGCTGTCAGGACCGCGATTCCAAGTCACATCGATCTAGCCGGTAACACCTCATATCGCTTTGCGGCCTCACGTACGGTATTCCCACGGGTGTCGCCTTACCATGGCCCGGGACCGTTTGCGCCTTTTGGCTCACGTATATGATAGTGTCACTAGCATCCATATGACAGAGAACCCGGGCCGACATGACTAGTCGTGAACCCAAAGTGGCACTAACTTACGGGGACATGCATACATGAATCAACATCGAGCATGTCGGTCAGCAGCGTGTGAATCCGGGCTGTAGCACTGGGCTAACAGGACTCCGGTGAACCGGGATGTAGCAGGCTAGGCAGGACTCCGGATGTCACCGTGTGACATTTCCCCGAAGGGACAGACACAGGAACGAAGTGAATCACATGCCGGCCAGTCAAGTGTTCCGGAGCAGTAGTGCTGGGCTAGCAGGACTTCGGTGAACCGGGCTGTAGCAGACTACTATGGCTCATGGAAGCACAAGACTACATTTCCCCATAAGAGAGGCTACCAAGGGTAAACAACTAGGTTGTCGGATCCCACACATACCAAGCATTTCAATCATACACACAATATGCTCAATATGTGGAATACAACATGGCATCACAACAAGACTCTACGACTCAGAGTATTTATTCATTAGGCTCCAAGGAGCCAAGTATTACAAACATGGGTCTCATGACCCAACATACAGAGCATACAAGCAACAAGCACATGCGGAAGCTTAACTTGTCTGAGTACAGACAACTACAAAAGAAAAGGCTGAGAAGCCTGACTATCTACAAGACCCTGCCGAGGGCACAAGATCGTAGCTGACGTAACAAGCTAAACGTCGGAGTCCACGCAGAAATACTAGCGAGACTGAAGTCTCTCTGCAAAAACATAAAATAAGCAAACGTGAGTACAAATGTACCCAGTAAGACTTACATCAGAACTAACTACATATGCATCGGTATCAACAAAGGGGTGGTGGAGTTAAACTGCAGCAAGCCAGCTTTGACTCGGTGGCTATCCTAAACTATGACTGCAAGTAACTCTTTTGAGGTGGCGCACACGAGTCCACATATTCACCATATCAATACACCACTATGGATCCGCTCCCGTCTCCCTACGAGAATGCCATCCATAGCACTCACGCTTATCTTGCGCATTTTAGAGTATCCACTTTCACTTGTCTATGAACTATACAGGCAACCCAGAAGTCCTTTACCGCGGACACGGCTATTCGAATAGATCATGTTAACCCTGCAGGGGTGTACTTCTTCATAGACGCTCTCGCCACTTACCACCATGTACACGTCGTGTATCTCGGCAACCTTCAAGCGGAAGCCTGGCGAGGGAGTCGGCCACGACCTGACTAACCACACAAGTCTCTAGTCCAGGTTTTGTCGCCTATTCGGGTTCCATCCGCAAGGAGATCCGGCTGGGGTGTCGCTCACGGCCCCAAACGATGTGTGCAGGGTTCCCAAGCCCACCTCGACGGATGGATCTACGCTTGGTACACCGTGCCACGGTGCCTAGTCTGGCCAGAGCCCACTTGTACCGGGTACCACTTGGTAGACTACTAACACAACCTAAAAACACCAGAAACTAGTTGCAACTCCTGGACAGAGATCAGGTTGATTAATAAGTCGAGAGGGGCACTTAAGCATTCCAATGCATGGTAGTAGCTGTTCATGGATCACAAACACAGAACTTAGTTCCTGAGGACGGCTGCAATGAGAATACCCACCATGTACTCCTACATGGCCTCTCACCGCTACCTTTATCAAATCGTGTTCACACACTTAGCTCTCAACAGTAGGACATGTTCACCACATTCCAATTCATCCCCGATGAATCAGACCTGACTGAACTCTAAGCAGTAGCAGGCATGACACCAAGCATGAATGAGTAGGCACATCAGGGCTCAAATAACTCCTACTCATGCTAGTGGGTTTCATCTATTTACTGTGGCAATGACATGTCATGCACAGGAAAAGGGGTTCAACTACCGCAGCATGTAACAGTTGAATCGTTGTTGTCCTAATGCAGTAAAAGAGAGCAGGAGCGAGAGAGTGGGATTGTATCGGAATGAACAAGGGGGTTTTGCTTGCCTGGCACTTCTGAAGATAGTATAGCTCTTCATCGGTGTCAACGATCACAACGTCGAAACAACATCCACTGAGAGGGAACAACACCGGCAAACAGAGAAGGAACACAATCAATGCAATGCAACAATATGATGCATGAATGTGACATGGCAATATGCTGTGATTTGAGCTAATGAATGTGACATAGCAACAATTTAAATGAAGTTGGTTTGAACCCAAGGTTCAAATTCAAACTCCACATAAGGCATTTCAAATGCCATTAATTCAAATTGTCACATACAGTAGCTTTAGGTTGCTCAAACATGCATGGAAATGGTACAGATGGATAGATTGGATTTTTCTGATCATTTTTCATATATAACTTATTTTATTTGGAGTTACAGATTATTTTCTATGATTTTTTGAAGTTCAAATCATTTACTATATTTTTCTGGTTATTTAGAATTAAACAAAATCCAGTAAATGATTTACTGCATCAGCATGATGCACGCTGACGTCCGCGGTCAACGGAGCGGCCCAGGTCAAACTGACCAGTGGGTCCCGCGTGTCAGTTACTAACTAAACTATCCCGGATTAATTAGTACTAATCATAGACTAAACTAATTAGGTTTAAACCTAAACTAGGTTAATTAGCCGGGCTGGGCCCGCATGTTAGTGACTCACGAGGAGTCAAACAGTGGTCAAACTCGGGTCAAACTCGCTGGGGGTTCGCCGCCGGCGAGGTCTGTGGCTGCGGGTCGGCTCGGAAAATCGTCCACAGTCGACCAAATCGACTGCGGTTTGGTCCTACGTGAAGCTGGTGCACGCGCGCATCCTCTGGTGCCCTTGGTTTCGTCGGAGGTGGCCTAAGTGGGCGGCGGCGAGCTCATCCGCGGCGGCCGGAGTTCGGCTATCGATGGCTACGGCGATGTAGCATGCGGCAGGAGCAGCGAATGAGTGTGTTAGGATCCTGGGGGCATACTGAGCACTATTACGCGCTCATACGTGAGCTTCAGCGGCTGCAACGACAGCGGCAGCATGGCCGGCGACGATGAGCTCTCGGGTTCTGCGACAGACGCGGCTAGGGGGCGCTATCGAGTGCGTTAATAGGGGAAACGAATCAGGAGCTCACATCGGTCACGTAGAGAAGCTCAGTGGCCCGGGGAAGGTCGGACGACGTCGGGGCATTGCCGGCGATCTCGGAGGCCGGAGTTGAACACGACGGTGGTGGCGGCGTTCCTGGGCACCCGGCGTTGCGTGACTCGGCCAGGAGGACGAAGGCGACGAGGTGGATCCCTGGGGCACGTCGGGGAGGCGAGAGGGAGGCGGTGGCTGCGGCCATGGCGAAAAGCGGTGACGGGCTCCGTTCGGAAGCGAGCGGAGAAGGGGGAGGGGATCCAGAGAGAGGGGAGAGACGCAGGGCGTCGAGGGAGGTGCGTGGCGACGCGAGGGGAGGTCCAGGGCGACGGGAGGACAGCCAGGCAGGGTGGAGGTGGCGCGCGCGGCGAGCACACGCCCTCCTGCCTACTGGCAGGAGGTTGAAGACGGTGGGGCGGCTGGGCTGGGCCAGCTACAGTGTTGGGCCACAGCTGGGCTGCACAGGACCTGGGTCAGCCAGGTAAGGCCCAGATAAGTCCCTCTCTCTTTTATTTGTTTCTGTTTTCTATTTTCTTTCTTTGTTTTGATTTGATTTACAAACCAAACCATTTTAAAACTTTCTGTAAATTTTTATGTGAGCCCAGGGAGGTAGTCCAAGGTCACATGCAAACTTACAAAAATATTTGAACTTTATTTCTTATATAAAAGAAATAAATCCAACTCAAATATGTCATTGATTTAATTCAAAGGCCCCAAATAAATATTTCTGTGATTCCAAAAATATTGGTTTGAATTTTACCTCTTACCAATATTTTCACAGAGTAATAGGAACATTTCCTTGGACTTCTTTGAAGGGATTTTATTGTTGATTATTTCTGGAGTGATTTGTGAGGGTTTCAACTATCCTCAATTCAACTTTCAGAAATTTAAACATGATGCAAGCAAGATGCAAACACTAGGCAACACCAGAAGCTAGGGATGTGACACCTGGCGCTTGTGGTGCTCTTCGCGCTGTCCATCCTCGACGTGCATGGTCCAGGTCCCCGGATAAGTGCGCGGCAGCGCATCATCGTCGTCGGAGCCTGAGGAGGGCAAGCCGCTCTGCGCTGAGTGCTAGGAGCGCGGCGACCGCGGCGACCAGTCTTCAATGCAGTCGACGTGGATGAGAAGATCGTACCGCGTCGCGCCCGGAGGAGGAGCCACCCGGCGATCCGGCGGCGAAAAGCCGTCCATCTCCTCGACGCGCCCCGCGCCACAGGGCAGCTTCCAGTAGGTGTGCCTTGTCGGGATGAACGCCATGTCCCACACCCAGACCCAGCACGCGAAGGTCTTGGTGTGGTCGCGCTCCAGGGTGCGGTTGTCGAGGCGGTCGACTCACACCTTGTCGCCGAGCACCTCCTGTGCCCTCTCGATGGACCAGTACTGCATGGGCATATGCTCGATGACGCAGCGGACGTGCAGGTTGAAGGTGGCGAAACCGGCATGGTCGTCTTCGCGCCACGGCAGGATGGTGAAGTTGGCGTTGTCGACGCGGAGCATGCCGCGGCGCACGGCGTTGGCGTGGTGGGCCGGCTGGGTGAAGACGACGGGGAAGTCCTCGGGGTAGTGCACCGTCACCCGCAGCTGGTGGGGCGGGACGCAGAGCTGGGCTTCCAGGGCGCGCCCAACAGCCATGGGCGACGTGGCCGCCACTCTCTCGAAGGCGCGCAGCATGACCGCATGCTGCGTGAGGAAGAAGACCGCCCGCTCCACCTCCAGCGTGGAGACGCCGACCTTGTGGTTGGTGCATGGACGGCGCGCCGGATCGGCGAGGCTGAGCTCCGCCATGGGAGGGGCGGCGGGAGCCGGCGAGGAAACAGCAGGCAGGGGCGGGAACAGCAGGCGTGAGGCAATGGGGATGCGCGGGGCGAGCGGTCCTAGCCTAGCTGCAGCAGGGCCGCCCGGGCCATTTTTGGATTTTGAGGACACTCACGGCCGACATGGCCAGGGCGCTCGCAGATTATGCAGTGGAGAGGATCGCGGCAATCTTTCCGGCGGTGAAACTTGCTGAGGCATCTGAAGCAGTGGCCTCTGAAGCGGCTTAAAAAGGCGTCGCGGCCATCTGCCGCATTGAACGCGGGCCGGCGATCCCGGCGAGGAGGCGGAGGGAGTCCGCTACGGACCGGCGGATCGGAGCGACGCCCACGGTTCTTCTTGGAGGAGACCTCCGTCCAACCGCTGTCCATGCCGGAAGAGGAAAGAGTATCCGCGTGGGGCGGAGCGATGATGATGGACTACAGGCAATGGGGTGGGGACAATGGAGAGACCGTTGTGCCGGACGCAGGACCTACGATGATGGACTGGCCGATGGGATGGATGCACCCTCAGATCCGACGCACTAACTGCCTCCCCATCCCTTGAGCATTCTCCACGGAGCAGCAGCCGCGGCGGGAAAGGCGGATCTGGAGGGGGCGGTGGTGCAGCGGACGGACCAGGGGAAGAAGCCCTTTCCCCCCTCCGCCGACCGATCCACAGCTGGATCCAGAGCGCGGGGAGCATGGCGCACCCATGCTGCTAGACGCTAGAGCTGAGATGTGGTCGCCGCAGCCGGAGTGGCCAGCGGCGCGAGGGGCGGAGATGTGGCCGCCGCGGCCGGAGTGGCCAGCGGCGCGGAGCGAGGAGGGAGCTAGGCCGCTCGGTTGCAAGCGCGTAGAAGGAAAATGAATAATTACACAGCCTTTGACTTGTGGCCTCACTCTTGCTAATGTCTTTTGGTGCGACTGGGTGTTCCAGTACTTAGATCACTCTTCGCCGCCAGCCTGCTACCCTGGAGCATCGATGATCATTTGTTCGTGTGCAGCTAATGGTGGAGACGCTTCTGGTTTGATCTATGTAATTTTCTTTTCGGTTGAACTTTGAGTAGCAGACTCTGAAGCAGTTGCGTATACTGTCTTCTGCGGGCAAATAAGTTGTGAACTACTTTCTCCGTTCCATAATGTAAGACGTCTTGCATTATGTGACCGAGGAAGTATTTGGTTTCATTAATGAAATGGAGCCAGGGTCACTACAAAGTCCTCTAACAAATAATATTGTAAGGACTAGTATTCCGCTACTTTACTTGGATCAAGAGATAACCTCGTCTTGTTTATCGATGAGCGCACCAATAATTGGTCCTTGAGAGGTGTATTCATTCTTGTTTTATCTTTTCTAATAATGAAACAGCTGTAGTAGTGAACTCCTATAGACAACCAAGGACCCCAACAAGGAGTACAGATAGGGCGAAAGCATGGGTTACCCTTTTAAAACTGTCGCGAGAACTCGCGGAGAGAATTAGGAGTACAAGTTTGGAACAAGCTAGGTCTTAAAATCCTTACACTAATGGTCATACAGGAGTAGTATATTACAGGCAGCTGAGCTGCTGCTTAATTATACATACATACATACATATAGGTGATCTGTACACATCAGTATGTACTGTCGCAGTATTATCATACTAGACGCATACTGACCTTGCCGTGAGGTCAGGGATATAGTAGGGTAGTACATATGATATGGTTTACTTGGAGTCTCTGTCTTTTGACTTTTGCAGGGCCACCTTCAGGGCGCAACAGAGCATGCAATGCAGTGCAGTGGTTGCCGGCCTCTCCTTGCTGAATTCCTTTTGCATCTTTTGCAAGTTCGTTCATCAGGTAGCACTAGTAGATTGATTTGTGAGTCAGTGGTAGTAGCAGTAGTGTGATCGATGGGAAAGTTGAGAGGGTTGTTTGTGACTAGCCCTAGCGGAAGCACATTCCTGTCACGGTTCGATGATGGTGGAAGGTGAAGGGAAAGGCAGGGAATCTTTCGTGGCCGTTGGTTGGGCTGTCTATAGTGTCGATGCGATAACTGATACTAGATGCTATTCTATTCTTTCGATTTCATGGATGATGATAATTATCAATCGGAGTGGCTTCATCAGTTTAGCTTCCTCTGCTGGAACTAAGTCCAGATAAACTAGTAACCGAAGTAGCGTACGAATAAATGATGGTGATGATGATAGGTTAAATTAATCGGGTGGAGCTGCTTTTGTGGATGACAAATCAGACCAAACCGGGCGTGCACGCGGGAGAGGGAATGCTGTTTGGGAATCAGAATTCGGACGCCTGCCTGCCTCAAACGGAACGGAAGGGGAGTGGGAATCTCTCTGCCCTTAGCTTAGCTCGACCCTACGCCTCCGTTTCCGTCAACAACCGTGCATGCTGCTTTTGCGTGAGCTAGCTAGCTAGGCTGGATGGCAAGTGTACTTTGGCATCGGCATCGGCATCGAGGGTTGCGCCTTTCAATTGCACGATTATCCTTTTGTGCAGTGCAGCAACGGTGAAATGGATATGACCAAAACAAGCCTTTGCCGGACCATGTTTTTTTTTTCTGACTTCGTATACATAAAAACCCAAAACTTTATAAATATACGTAGAAGGCAGAAATTTCTACTGTCTCGCGTCTTTTTCTACACCATCAATACAGGCAACATGGAGTTCAATTTTTCTTTATAGTACAGTACTGTTCAAGTTGAGAGCACGTATGCTTCAAGGAGTCAAAGGAAAGAAGATTTTCTCAGGGAAGCTAGTGTTCAGGACCTGCGAGGTGTGAGCCAGCTGCACCCTCGCTCCTTCTGTCGTTTTTTTTGGGACTCGCTCCTTTTGTAGTCAGAGCATCTCCAGCCGCGTCCCCAACAGGCCCCTTCAATCGATTTTTTAGCGTCGGCGGATGAAAATCGGCCCAGTCGCGCCTCAAGATCTCATTTGGCACTGGTTTGAGCCGAAATAACAGCCGGCGCGCCCGAGCCGAACCCAAGCGCCTGGGGGTCGCCTGGGGGCGCCGGCAGAAGCGAAAAAGGGCGTGGGGCCGCTCTGTCGGCGAGAGGAGGCCCTTTTCCCGCCATTTCCTCCCGCTCCCCCCCGGCTTCCCTCATTCTCCATTCTTCCCGCCAATCTCCTCCTCCTCCCCTCCCAGCCGGCCGCCATGCCGCCGAAGAAGTACATGGTCCCCGCGCCGCGACGGATGCCACCGCCACCGCTGCCCAGCCGAAGCAGAGGAAGCAGAGGGCGCTGTCGTCCAAGCCCCCGGGCATGTCTAACGCCGACTGGAGGGCGGAAGTTCAGCGCCGGGAGGCTGTCACCATCGACCGACGGAACAGGGCGAACACCAAGAAGGCCCGGGACAGGGCGGCGCTCGCGGCTGCGGCAGTGGCGGAGCAAGAGCGCTCGGCCGAACAGGCCGAGGCGGCTCGCGCGGGGATGATGAATCCACCCGGCGGCCACGGCCCGTACGCGTCCTGGAGCCAGCAAAGCGTCGGGTCTCCGGCCGGCTTCTCGTCGTCGCCACAACCCTGGGGGTGCACGCCGTCGCCAGGCTACGCCGACGGCGACGCGCACGGCGGGTTCAACCCCAACATCACCTTCCCCCATGGTCACCCGACCCAGCGCACGCCCTCACCCGCCTTCGCCGGCATGCAGTACCCTCCGTACAACTACTCACCGCCGGCCTACGCAGCCTCCCCGACGTCACCTCTCTGCCGTGGCGTGCTGCTCTTCTCACAAGCCTCCTCGTCGCATTTCGGCGACACCGACGCGACGGAGGCCGACATGGACGACATCATCATGACCGGCTCGGCCGCCGCCGCCGCCTCCCCCGGGTTCACTACCCAAGAGGGCACAATGGACCTCAACGGCGACATGGACGGCGAGCTCGACTACGGCGAGGAGGAGCCAGAGGAGGAGGAGGACGACGACGAGGAGCCAGCGTCTGCTCCGGTGAGGAAAGGGAAGAAGAAGAAGCAGGCGGCCAGGACCGGCGAGCCGCGCATCAAGTGGGCGTACAAGGAGGACGAGTGCCTCGCCGAAGCGTGGAAAGTCGTCTGCCTCGACCCGATCACCGGCACGAACAAGAGCATCGACATGTCATTGGGAGCGCATCAAGGCCGAGTTCGACGAGCGCAAGCTCGTCGACCCCTACTTCAAAAGCGGATCCAGAAGTGCGAGAAGTGGGAGGATACCAGGCGCACCCTCGCCAAGGCCAAGGAGACATACAAGCTGGACACACCGATGTCGGGCGCGTCCGACGGGCGCCTGGACGGCAACAAAGGGGCCAAGAAGGGGAAACACGCCGAGTCGGCCACGGTGCGTGTGCAAGAGTCCATCGAGCATTGCATCGCCGATGCCCAAACCCCAAATCCGTACCAACGTGCGTGTGCAAGAGTCCATGCAGGAAGAGGAAACCAAGGGGCGGTGGTCGGCGTTGATGACGAGCAACGCCGTCAAGCTCGACCTGCTCCGTACCAACATCGCCGCCAAGAAGAGGAACACCGACCTGGCTTTCCTGATGGGCGGCGCGGACATGTCGGCGATGGACGAGCAGGTCAAGGCGTGGTACCTGGCTGAGCGTGGCCTCATCCCGAACCAGATGCCGTCGACCGCGGCGCCGACGCCTACGACGCCGCCAAGCCCGAGCGATGATGCCTCGACGACGCCCAGCGCCGACGCCGACCAGCCCTCGCACGCCGAATCCACTGACGCCGGAGGCCGACACCGTCATTTGAGCTCAATGCAACGCGTTCGTCCTTTCTTTTGCAAGCCGAACTTGTTATTTGATCGCCGGATTGTGGCAACGTGATCGCCGAACTGTGGCGCTGATCGCCGGCTGGTGGCTTTTTTGGGAGCGGGAGACGGACCAACTTTGAATTTGCGACGCCTTGGGGGCGGCACCTGGGGGCGTGGCTAGGACGTAGATCGCCCCTAGGGCCTAAAAATCGCCGGGTAAGCCCCCGAAAGAGCGCCGGCCTATGCGCTAGGGGGCGAATGAGTGGAGATGCTCTTACAACGCATGATTGAGTGGAAGCAAGTTGTTTCTGCTTTCTTCTTAGAAAGGGTGAACTCAAGCGGAAATCCCTTTTGGAGCTCGGGCTCCGGTGAGGCCTCCAAATTCAAATTTAAAATTTCATCGAAATTCATATTTTTACATTTCAAAAAATTCTGAAAAAATACACACATACATGAAGGCATAATACACATGTGTGTAAATTTTCAGTTCAAAATACATTAAAATGAAGGTTGTGTAAAAAAGACAAACCTGGGGCTGTTTAACACATGATACTATTTATCTTCTCAGGTCATGAATTTGTTTTTTTTGTATAGGTCGTAACTCAAGGTATTTCATCATGAATTTTTACACACATGTGGGTTACATCCTTACGTACACGCATATATTTTTTCAGAATTTTTTGAACCACAAAAGTTTGAATTTGAATTTTTCAAAAATAAAGGCCTCCAAAACGCCTCTCTCCTCAAGCGGTAATCCCTTTTGGAGCTCGGCTAAGAATTACACCTGTAACTCAAGCTAATATTATTATTTTAGAAACACCTGTAACTTTATTTATATTCATAACAGTTACAGGTACATTGATTTGGACCTAAGATCCAAGAAAATACAAAGTAACTCATATGACTAAGAATTATAATAAAATCTCTTGAAAACACCTTCTTCGCGGCGTCAATCTCTGCTCGAAGAAATACTTCAAAGACTTCGGTAAAGAGGCTGCAATTGGACTGAAGCAACGATATTGTCACTCTTTCACCCGAACATTACCAATAATGGTTTTTGAAAGCGCCTTGAGTCACACATCCAAAAAGATGGGAAGTCTTGATCGATGAACGTACTTGGGCTGGAGATGATCCCCTAGAAGTGCAGGTCATCGAATCACTATATCTTCACCATGGTGTTGATGAAAGGTTTCACCTCCACAAAGAATCAGACCAACAAAAAAGGCTTGCCATAGCAACAAGAACTCAAATCTAAATAATCGAATCTGCGAGGACAGAAAACTCTCTAATCTCATGGTACCGCCTAAAGAACAAAAGCAAATTTATTCTCACAAAACTATGATGATCAATAGACGATGGTGAAGAACATAGAGGTCTTGAAGATCCGAGGTCCCCCCACCTCTCAGCACCAAGATCGCAGCTGGAGGCGAGGGGACCTAAATTTCTCAAATGACGGCGGCGGTGCCACGAGAAACCCTAACAATAGAAATCTAGGCCAAGCTAAGTCGTTCACTTGCATTTGCTGGACTAGTTGAAGCCCACAGTTAGGGTACTGGGCCAGGCGCCTTAAGCGCCACTAGGATGAACGGGCGCCCACGCGCCATTGCTCATGGGCCGGCCCAGGTAAGGCAATTGTTCGATCGATTCATCCGTTCCCACCCCTAGTCGCTCGAGCACTGTTTGACCAGTCGTGTTGACCTGTTGACTTTTCAAAATAATGGTAATAATAATAATAAAGCGATAAAGAACACAAAAAATTGAAGAAAAATCATGAATTCAAAAATGTTCACGAACTTTGAAAACATATTCACAGACTTCAGAAAAAGTTCATGAATTTGTAAAAAAAAGTTCTTCGAATTTGAAAAGAATTTTACCGAATTTGAAAAAAGATGATCCAATTCGAAAAAAGTTCATCGAATTTGAAAAACTTTCATTGATTTTCAAAAAAGTCCATTGAATTTGGAATTTTTTTATTGATTTAGTAAAAAGTTTATCTAATTTGGAAAAAGTTCATGGAATTTCGAAGAGAAGTTCATCATTTTGAAAAAAGTGCACTAAATTAGAAAAAAAAATCATCGATTTTAAAGAAAACTTCATCAAATTTGAAAGAAAGTTCATCAAATTGAAAAAAAAGTTCGTTGATTTTGAAAAAAAAAACTAGCGAGTTTGAAAAAATAAATAAGGAAAGAAAAATAATGAAAGAACCCCGCGACGTGGGTTTGATTCCCCCTCATGTGCTTTTTTGCAGCCATTCCGAAAATGGGAAAAAATGAAAATGGGCCGGCCCATCGCGGAGGGAGGGTGTGCGCCCGTGTGAACTGGAGAAAAGGGCGCTGAGGGCGCGACGACTATTTATCGCCTTAAGCGATACAAGTATCTTCAATCGCTGAAGCTTTTTCCTCCCTCGCGTAAAATTGGGCCGGCCCATTCACGCGCAAGCAGTGCACGAGAACAAGGGATCGAACCCGGATGTCTACGCGTAACGCACTCCACCCTAACCAGTACACCAATTCCCATCATGATAAGAACAAGGGGCACATTCTACTTGAGGCTACTGCAGCTGTTTTCTTCAGTTTTTTGTTTTGTTTTTTCTTTTTGATTTTTACAGGGTTTTCTTTGTTTTTCGTTTGGTTTTCCTTTTTATTCTCCACATTTGTTTGGTTTTATTTTTCTCTCTTCATCTTTTTTTGGTTTTCTTTTTTCTTCTCCATATTAGTTTGGTTTTCTTTTTCTCTCTTCATTTTTTGTTTAGTTTTCCTTTTCTTCTCCATTTTTAGTTTTTTTGTATTTCTTATGTTTATTTTTGTTTTCACTCTAAATTTTGGTATATGTTACATATTGTTAATAATGCTCAGTATTTTTGTCTGCACGTTCAACAGTTTCTGAAGACTTATTCAACATTTGTAAAATACTAGTCCAACATTTTAATACTTATTCAACATTTTTTAAATACATGTTCAACATTTTGCAAATACCCTTTAAACATTTTGTACTACTTATTCAACATTTTGAAATACTGATTGAACATTTTCAAATACTTGTTCAACATTTGTTTAATACTCGTTCCACAATTTTTAATACTTATTCAACATTTATCAAATACTTATTCAACATTTTTAATACTTATTCAAAAATTTATAATACTTGTTCAACATTTTCCAAATACTTGTCCAACATTTTTCAAATACTTGTTCAACGTTTTTCAAATACTTTTTCAACATTTTTTGAATACTCATTCAAAATTTTAAATACTTCTTCAACATTTTCAAATGCTTGTTAAACATTTTTCAAATATTTGTTCAACAATTTCCAATACCTTTTCAATATTTTCAAATACTTGTTCAACATTTTAATACTTACTTAAAATTTTCAAATACTTGTTTAACATTTTTCAAATACTTCTTCAACATTTTATTAAACTTATTCAACATTTCTTAAATAGTTGTTCAATATTTTTCTAAATGTGTTTTTGAAGAGTGTTTGAAAATATATAGGGTCGCGCTATTCGTCACCCCAGCCATTTGGTGCGTCTGGTGCGTCGTGCACACCCCTCACGAACTAAGTTTGCAACCAACGGCGTAAGATTACATTAGGAAGCTACGTAGGAATTCCAACTACCGCCGTAAGATTTCCCTTTTTTCTTTTGAAATCACAGTTGTAAGATTCCAACTACCGCCGTAAGATTCTGAACCTCTCCGTAAGTGAAAATAGCGCAGGCATGGAGTCAGCCCGCGTGCGGCCGTAAGAAATTTGATGAGAGCAAGGTAAGAAATCTCGGCCCAAAGTAAAATAGGAGCACGTCCCACACTAATCCATTTATTTTTTTTGCTGGGCACGCTAATCCATTTTCTTTTCCAGAAACTGTACTAATCCATTTTCAGATTTAGCGTGTACCGAATTTTGGAGGCCACGTAAAGTAGGAACTTAAGCCTTATTGCAAGATTCTCGTTGCTCCACTAATTGAATTGCAAATACCTAATGTCGAAATAGTACATAATTTCATTAGCAACAAGCATGTTCCGAGGTGATTGTAAGGGAATCGCAAAGAAGGCTTAATGTGCCTAGAAAATTATGCAGCATCACAAATAGGCCTCCATAGAGTACAGTCTTTGTATATACCAGTAATAACATGTGAAGCTTTGTGTGCATACAATTCGAATCAGAGATAATTATAATCCGCGCGTGGTATACCCTGACAAGAGAAACTACATAATGGCATCGATGCCCACTTGATATGATGATCATATCGCTTTGCTTAGCACTGCATTCCTTTACATCAGCAGCTGCACAAAATGGAACCAACAGATGCTCAAAGGAGGTTAAGACATGAAGCAAATAGCGAGTCGAATAAAATCAAACATGAAGCAATATGTTGTTGTCTTGTTTCATCCCTGCCCTGCTGCCCAACAAGATAACAACACGCGTAGAGAACTGGGAAGGACCATCTATAACAATGATAAGCTTTCCCAAGTGTGTCAATGGCCAGCTTTTCCGTTTTGTTCTGTACAACTTCAACAATGTGGTACTCTGGCCGTTCTTTACTTTAATAATTTAAAGTCGGGCGCTTATTGTGCCTGTTTTCTAAAAAACTGGTCAGCCGCACAAGGAAAAGGAGAACAGATTACATAACTGAAGAAAAATATTTAAGCAAAACACAGCAAGAAACAACACTAGATGGAGATATATACATTCTTTTGGAACTGGATCAGCAAGAAACCACAGCATCTCCATGAAAATCAGGAAACAGTACAAGAACTTGCCAAAGAAAATAACATTTAGCCGGTACAAAATCTGCAAGTTGAAGAATAAGGTTGCTCATTTCAGAAATACAAGACAAGTTATATGATCTAAAAATTAAATTGAACTTAAACATATTTCTGATTCACTATATCTAATATAATCCCTCAAATCATACGTACTGATTGACTTGTAAAAGCAAACACCTGAAATAATCAGAGGAACATAACAAGTTCTTTTACAAGTACAGAAAAACAATACGTACATCGTTTCTGCATTATGCACTAATAGAAAGATCTGTAGTTTAAACCAATTGATTTGTTATGCACGGGGACACCATTGCTTCATACCATGTTCTTCCATCAAGACACAAGAGCACATCGACATGTTCTCATGGCTGGATGAAAAGGGAGCCTGAATAAAAACTGTAATGGCTGGATCTGAGAGGCAGTTAAATACTAATCACTAAATTTTAATGGCATTAGCTGAACTTCCATAAATAAAAAACCATCCTTCATTCTTTCCAGAAAAAAACAGAGTGCAGCATAATTAGGCAATCTCCCTTTACGGTGTCAAAGTTAGTAGACATAATCAATTGTTAGTGTCAGGTTGGGCAACTGGCGGTTAATATAATGAATGTCTACAAACCGCGTAACTGAGTTTAGTATGTTGACATGTTGTGAGTGGCAAGAAAATATCCAGCCCTATATTATGAGTCACCTATGCAGCTTGGATCTTAAATGAGGAGAAAAAGGATGCATCATGTAGCTTCAGAAGAAAAGACAGTATATGCTTAAAGTTTGAATTAATAAGTACCCCCCATAGAAATCAACTAAGAGTCATGCCTACCTTTGGAATATGTGCTATGACCATGACTATATATGCTAGCTAGCTTTGACCGGTGTCAAAAAAGAAGCATCAAGCATTCACATTGATATCATGCGTATTTCTTTGTAAACTGAGGTTCCTTACTGTTCCTGCATCCTTCGATACAGAGACATGGAGTTTAACTTTCTTCTGTTATCAAATGACTAGTGAAAAACTAGCGAATTACAACAGCTAACTATTTGAGTAAATCATTCATCCAAAGTAGCAGCTACTAACTACAAGTAAACAAGTCATCTTGTCTAATTAATCACACTTTTTTCAGAACAACCATTTTTTCTCGCATCTAGCAAGTAGAGAACCTACAATGGAATAGGAGTTATCTGCTCAAGAAAATAATGCAGCCTCCATCGAGGAAGGGTAACAAATTTAAATTTCAGTATTTTCTTCTTTCCATGAGAAATTAATTGATTAAGCAGGGCCAAGCCAATTTGCTCAAAACAATGGAGCTCGAAGGAAGGAGGGAATAGTTCATCAAAAGCAGAGAAGAAACAGAGCTATCACCCTTGGCTGGATCAAATAAGATAATCTTGTCTTGTGTTCTTCCTCCTCCTCAGGAGCCTTTTGCTCCTCTTCCTCTTTGCCATTGACATGGCATTCTTTTCCTCCATTGACATGGTGCCATCCCATTTCCATGGACAAGGTACAACCTCTTCTTGATCTCCCTCATCAGAAGCTCCTTTTTGCAGTACCGCCACTGTTCATATATGTACCCATGTTTGTTATCACGCAAATAAGCGTCAAGCTAATAAAATTGCTATCAATCTCAGATCTTAGAAAACATGGGCATCTGAAAGAAGAGGCGGAGGAGGAACTTTTACAATCCAATTTGAAATCGAGCTTCCAGATCGAGGAAGGCAAAAACAAGAACTAGATAACTGAGCTTCCAGATCGAGGAAGACAAAAACAAGACCTAGATTAACTGAGCTTCCAGATCGAGGAATAAAGGCAAGAACCCTAGAAATTGAAAGCACTGGTTTTGCCTAAGAAAATACAGTAGAAAGCATCGGTTTCCTTCCTCGGCATCCAACAGAACGAGGTGGATGGAAAAATAAAGGGGAATACTAGGGTTAGAGAAAGGGATAGCGAGAGCACACGTACTTACAGAGGAGGGCTGTCACAGACGTATTCTCCGGTGAAATTGGTTGTCACAGGAGCCTTCGCTGACACAACAGTGGGGTGGATTTGGGAGGGGTCGCCGCCGCAGTCGAAATCGTAGTACGCTCCGCCCCCGCCGCCATTGTAGGCCTCCAGGTCACACGAAAGGACGGGATGGAGATGGACAGGGAAGCGAGTGAATCCTCCGCCGAGCACCGCACCATCGAGCCCACCCGCCGATCGCCGCCCGCTAGTCGCCGTTCACAGTCGAAACCGTAAGCATCTAATTGAAAACTGTACGGGGGAGTAGGCTAGCTCATCACCATGGCCAGTGAACCGCTTCCGGCGTCAAAGTAATCTTACGACGGTAGGATACAATTTTGGGTAAAACTTTACTTTCGTTCATCCTGGGTTGAGCCACACCGTGGCGCGAACAATCGACCAGGGTGAAGAATTACTATATTCTTCACCCTGGGTCACTAATAGAGTTTCTATATATATATATATATATATATATATATAGACTATTTTGGAACATAAATAAAAGTACAAAAGAACAGAAAACAGAAGAAAAAAAAAACAGGCTTTGCGTCCGCGCCGCTGGGCCGGCCAATGTACCGGCTCCCCCCAGACGCGAGAGTCGCTGTGCGAGAAATAGGGGTTCATCGCTGAGGGCGCTGTATAGGATTCGCCCGCGGTACGTCCCGCCCACAGCGAGACCTATACGAGAGTCGCTTGCAGGGGAGCCGGTATTAGGCCGGCCCACGTGGCTTCGTCGTGCATGTTTTTTTCCTTTTTATTCATAAAAAATACTAAATACATATACTTATAAAAATAAATTACTAATTTTTATGAAAGTGTTCTTCACACAATGGAAAATTGTAAAATGTAGTATAGAAAAATGTTCTATTTAACCTTTTAAAATGATTGTACCATTCAAACAAAATGTATGTGACATTACGAAAATGTTCTCGCATTTCAAAAAATGCACGTGACATTTTCTAAAACTGTTATGAATGTAAACAAATCATGCAATAGAAAAATATATTTAGTACAATTCAAAAAACTGTATATAACATGTTAAAAATTGTTCAAGTGTTTCCAACAAAATCCTTGTGACATTTCTTAAAAATTATCCAATGTATAAAAATGTTCACATAGGTTAAAAATAATGCTTCACATCATACAATAAATGCTTCAACGTGTATTAAGAAAATGTTCAAAACAAGTATTTGAAAGAATATTAGTAAATGTTCTAGATGTATTCGAAAAATGTACAATATGTATGAAAAAAACTAGGCATCAAAACATGTATTTGAAAAAAATGTTAAAGCTGATGTATACGGAAAAAATGTACAATGTGTATGAAAAAATTAGATACATGTTGAACACAAAAAGGATAACAAAAAAGTAGATATTGATTTTTTTAATATATGATGAATTTTTAAAAATAATAACTTTTTCAATTATAAGACAAAAATTTGTTAATACGATTGAACATTTTTAATGGGATAATTTGTTTTATGCCCCTAGTTGTGTCCCACTCGGTTGTTACATCCCTAATTTCCAAATTTCATTGGTTCCGTCCAAGTCACTTCACTGCTCTTATGCTTTTGCACGTTGACCGTTTGACCATCACTTTGAAAACTTCATAACCAATTTATACTAAATTATAAAAATGCAAATAAGATACCAAAATATTTCGAAAACATCACCTATATGTCAATGTCATTTGCATTCATGACAAAAGTGTTGGAAAGTGTCCATCCGAGTTTTAGTTCTTATGATACCACCATGAACAGTATAATCTGGAGATTTTTTTTTTCAAAAAATTCAAAAAAAATTGGTGCCAAAAGACCTAACGATTATAATTACCCTCACTAGATGCCATACTCTCCTAGGTCGTGAAACCAAGGCTACGAAGAGCAGAGCAACGGAGACCAAAGCTCTGATATCACTTGTAGGAACGAAAGTATGTCTAGAGGGGAGTGATTAGACTACTTGACCGAATAAAAGTCTATCGTTTTCTCAGTTTTAGTTGTGGGCAGATTTTAGCAATTTTACCTAGTCTAGTATCACCCTACAAATGCAATTCTAAGAGTATAGCAGCACAAAGTAAAACATTGTACATGTAAGAAAATGAGGGTTTGGAGATTTCAAACGCAATGGAGACACGGAGATTTTTGGCGTGGTTCCGATAGGTGGTGCTATCGTACATCCACGTTGATGGAGACTCCAACCCACGGAGGATAACAGTTGCGCGAGTCCATGGAGGGTTCCACCCATGAAGCGTCCATGAAAAAGCAACCTTGTCTGTTCCACCATGGCCTCTGTCCACGAAGGACTAGCCTCACACGGGTAGTTCTTCATGAAGTAGGCGATCTCCTTGCCTTAGAAACTCCTTGATTCAACTCCATATCTTGGAGGCTCCCAAGTGACACCTAACCAATCTAGGAGACACCACTCACCAAAAGGTAATAGATGTTGTGTTGGTGATGAACTCCTTGCTCTTGTGCTTCAAATGATAGACTCCTCAACACTCAATCTATCTCACACATATTTGGCTTGGGTAGGAGAAGGATTGGAGCAGAAAGCAACTTGAAGAGGCTAGAAATTAAGGTAAAAATGGTAGGAATGGAATCTCTTGATCTCAACACATGAGTAGGTTGTTCTCTCTCAGAAAATGAATGGTGGAAGTTGTGTTTCGTTCTGATGGCTCTCTTAGAGAGTAGGTGGGGGTGGAGGGGTATAAATAGCCTTCACCCCAAATCCAACTGTTATACACTTTTGACCCAAATCGGTGAGACCAAATGTAAAACTCGGTAAGACCGATTAGTGTAAAAGGTATGAACGTTGGGCTTTTCGATGGGACCGAAGTGGAACAACTTGGAGGGACCAAAGTGCAATCGCTAGGGCAGAACTCTGTCTCGGAAATTCTGATTGTTTTAACTCGGTGATTCCGAAGTGAAATAATGTCATCACAGAAACTTGGTCAATTCATCTTGGTGGGACCGATATCCTTTTCGGTCAAACCGAATTGCTAGTGATCATCTCGGTGGGTCCGGATAGGATAATTTTGGTGGGGCTGAGATAGGAAATTAGGGTTTGGCCAAATGTGTTTTGAGAAAGTGATTTAGGGTTTTTGGAGCAATACCACAAAGCACATGAGCAACAGCCTCATCAACAATACCTCATCCCCTTTTAATAGTATTGACTTTCCTAAGGGACTCAATGTGATCTTAGATCACTAAACCAAAAATGTAGAGTCTTGGAGTAGCTAATTCTTGTCCTTGATGTCTTGAGGGGTCCACATCCATTAGTCCTTGCCATGCCAATCATTGATATTTTCTAAAATATATTTGCAATGAATGTTAAATCAATGATGTATATGTTGTTTTTAATTACCAAAACCAGTCGGGGATTAGTTGCACTTTCAATAAGGTTTCACAAAAGGTCTAGAAGCCAGCCAAGAAGTCCAAGAGTGTTGGCATCACTATAAACAAGCCAGAGTTTGTAACACCATTAGCCACAACGCCACCAACTCACCTTATTTCTTCAGAAAACGCGATGAGTGATATTTTTATGCCCATCACACCGTTTGATGGAGTCCTAGATTAGGGGGTACTCACTATGTCGGTCACCAGTCGCATGGACTGGGCCGATGACCCCTAAGGTTATCAACTGATGGGCCTTGTTTGTCTAAGCCCGAGAGTGCCAAGAAGGAATCTCTCAAAGACTTGGAGCATACTCCAGATTTAGAGGTAGTCCCCGACACGTTTGTCCCTAGATGCAACCGACATATGTGAACCCTAGGCACCCCCGGTATCTATATAAACCAAGAGTGAAGGTCGTAGATGCCCGAACTCATTCACATTCGGTCTCGTGGTAGATCACCTATACTTCGTACCCCATTGACAACAATACAATCAAAGCAAGAATAGGGTATTATCTCTTCGGGAGAGCCTGAACCTGGGTAAACACCATGTCTCATGTTACCATCATGCCAAGCTACCTGATCAGGTCTCCCTACCCGAGATCTACCGAATTTAGCTCCGACATTGGTAGCCCACATAGGTCCCTATGCGTAATCGAAGCAATTCGATGGCACGCCTCCAGATTGATGATCACGTCGGCTGTGGCTTGACCTTCTTTCCAGGATGACTTTTTGTCTTTGGTAGCATCACGCTCCATGCGGATTCGACTGACCACCTCGGCTAGAGCAAAAGTTTTGCTCCTGGATGAATCATCAGGTTCGGGAACCTAGAATACACCTCAAATTCTCGCAATCTCGCGTTTTCGAGTTGGGTGTCAAACCAGATCGAATACCACACTGACGCACCCGTCCAGACCTCAGAATTAATTCTAGCTCACGACTAGGGGTGGGCAAAAAAACCGAGGACCGAAAACCGCACCGAATAAACCGGGACCGAAGCCGATTAAACCGAAAACCGAAAATTCGATGCTCTGTTCGGTACTGAACTGGAGAAAACCGAATTTCATTCGGTGATATCGGTTTCCATGCACGATGCACCGAAGTGACCGAAAACACCGAACTGCAGGCTAAAAAGTGAATGAGCCCAGAAGCCCAGCAACGAAAAGTGGCCCAGCAGGCCGACATCCTTCACACGCATCGTACTGGATTCATAGAAAAGGATTGTACTTGCACACAAGGATGACACACCGAGGGACTCCCGATTCCCCAATCCTAACCTAGCCGCCATGCTTCTTCCTGCCCTCATCCCCAGTAGACGACGGCAGCGCGCCAGCGCCACAACAGCCTGACCGCCTCGCAGCCAGCGCGAGGAAGCTTATTTCTTCCCTCCCCTCTTATCTTCTTGTTCCACTGGATTGCATCTTCTCCCCTTTATCTCTTTATCACCCACTGGGAATTGTTTGTTACTTTGTTCATCCATTGATGAGAAGTTGAGTACCGTAGTAGTACACAGGCATGCTACTGCTAGGAAAATTTGATTTTCCCTTCTTCCATCGCTCAATTTTTCTGTCAATTTTCTTTCTTCCATCACCTGTAAGTTCTGCTATCAAACATGTTCGGTTTCCTTGGGTTAAAACCGATCGCCGAACCAAACTTTCGGGGCACCGATTTGTCGGTCAAGTGATTTTCTATTACCCGAGTGGTTAGCATTTTCTAAGAACCGAAATTGTATAAGGACCGAAGCACCGAACCGTTCGGTTGGGTGGAACCGAATGCCCAGCCCTACTCACGATAATAGCATGATATCTACCTCATGTCTGACTTTGAGTATGGAACCGAGCACCATCATCAGAGATGAGGTGTTGAGCTTGGGCGATGAAGAGTGTGAGGCCATCTTAGATCGGATCTTGGAAATCCATAAAAAATCACTCTAATATTGCTACTAATGACCAATGAATGTGAGAGATCGTGAAATCTTCTTTTGATTAGTTTCCTCGGGAAAATAGGCCAAGTATGAAGGTAAGTCATCAAGGAAATTGTGAAAATGGAGAAGGGATGAAGAAAACTGAAGGTGCGTCCTCTATCCAGAGCACAAGACGACGTCTGGTACGAGCGCACATGCTCGTACCAGGTGATGACAGCTCTATGAGGTCGACCCGAACAACATTTATTAAGGGTCCCATACCAGAATCACAAAAAGGCAAAACAAAATGACGAGGAGAGCGTGGAGAACACCACAGAAGCCATCTTCCAACCCTAGTCGCCACCATCCCCATCTCATCACCATATTCGCCGCCATCTCCATCACAGCAGCATCTCTCCTCCAAGTTAGCCATACTTGTAATCGTGTATCGCATCCCACAACCATTGTAAGACATATTATCAATAAAGCATTCATCTGTATATATTCTTTGATGATTTCCTCTTGCTGTATGGTCATCATGTGTGAGTAATTCAAGAAGGCAATGGGTTGAGGCATAGGCTTGCAACCCGATGTATTTTTATGAGGGATCGATGGAATGGCTTTGAATAATTAACGTCATGTATGTGTCTGATTGCTATGGAGTTGTCTCTTGTCTCTTTCGCATTCTACGACCCTGCAGGTACCCAGGATCTCGAACTTTGATGAGGAGGTTAGGAGCAGGGAGGACACAGAACGTTATTCTAAACACCAGTACATAAAGGTTCATGAGGTGTGGTCATTAAATGCCCAATGGTTTTTTATCTGAATTTTATTCTTAATAACCAGGGTAACCCCACGAGACAGTAAGTGTCTGTGGTTGGCATGCAGGTCATGCACTGGTCAAGATGTAATTTGGACACACCCACTTCATTGCATTGCAAGCACATCTTAACAGGTGTTTTCTAGAGCACAAATTAATATCATGATGATCCCGAGCATAAACATATGGTTGTTAGAAACAAGACCTCATACCCATGTTAGTTTTATTCTAGTGTTTACACTCCTAAGGTTTTCAAGGTTCGGTTACAAAAAACTAGAATTTAATTCTCTTGCAAGAACTTGTTAGAGCCTTTGTTGTAGTGCACATTCTCTCATGGTTTTGATAACACAGGGTTACTCCCTGGGGAAAAGGAAGTGAAACCTTCACTATCCAAACCGGATCTCTAAGGGCAACAACCACCTTTTTTGGCACAGTTGTTGGGGAGGCATCATGTCACTAGTGATTGCGTCAGAGTTTCTATTTCAGTTTTTTTCTTGTTCTTATTTTGATTTCTAGTCGGGTTACCGTAACCCCCCAAAATATTATTATGGCTCAAAACCTTGGAGATTTTGCTGCTCCAAATGAGAACTTTATGTGTGCACCTATTGTGCAATCTAATGTTGCAGCAGAGCTATATGAAATTAAGCCTCACTTAATAAAAATGTTCAACAAGACCAATTTGAAGGCTCTACTTCAAAAGATGCCGGTATGCACTCACACAACTTTTCTAAGTTGCATGACATGACACGCACTAAAGACTATGAAGCCAGCGCTTTGAAGTTGCACCTATTTCCTTTCTCCTTGAGAGGAAAGCTAAAGAATGGCTTCTAGCTTTGCCTAGAGATAGTATAACTTCAAGGACTGCGTGTAGCAGCAAATTTTTATCTAAGTTTTGTTCCCCTGCAAAAATTATGCAACTTTGTTCACAGATAATAGGATTTAAGGAGGAAGAACGTGAGCTACTAGCACTTGCATGGGATCGCATGAACGAGGCTATAAGAAATTATCCTAATCACAGGATGGAAGAATGGTTAATTCCGCATATATTTTATAATGATCTTACTCCCATGTTGAATGCTTGATACATCTGCGGGTGGAACTATTACGGGAAGACCAATTCACGAAGCCAAGCAATTACCGGACAATATGCAAGAGAACCATGCCCAATGGCATGTAGAAAGGTCGTGTTATCTCCGGGGAGAAGAACAGAGAGATGACCGCAAAACTTGATGAGGTCATCCATGCTATGAACCTTAAAGAAGAGGTACCTGTTAATGCAATTACTAAAGAAGATGTTAATTTCATTGCTCACAATAACTACAACCCCTACTGGAAAAATAATGGGTATGTTCCTAGACCATGTTATCCTAATAGTAGTGGAGCCCCCAATAATTTTAATGGAACATGCAATGGTAATAGAATTTCTTTGGATGAAACTATGAAAACTTTTATTACTAGCCAAAGCAAGCAAAATAAGATGTTTACCGATATCTTGAAGAATCACGATAACTTACTTGGTTAATTGACAAGTAAGATTTCTAGCCGACTAATGATGTGCATGCTTTAGAAGGATGAACTACGAGAATGGAAGCACAAGTCACTAAAATTGCTGAGAGTCAAAATTGATTCTAGCAAAGTTCATTGGAAAGCCAAAACCTAATCCGATTGAGAGTGTGAAAATGATGAGAAGTTGACGGTACGAAATCCCATCAGATCCCGTGGTAGGGTTCCTGGTGAGGTCGGAAGTACCGGGATTGAGCTTGCATGCACAAGTTACCTAGGTTCGTGCCTCCGAAGAGTAATACTATACTTCCTTATTTTTCATGTTATTCATGGTGATCGAATACCTCGTGCGAGGGGTTACAATGGAGATGAAGATTGCTACCAAGAGTTGTCTTTCTCTAGATGAGATGCCCTAGGAGTTTCCCTACCTCCGCTTATATAGACTTGGGAGGTTAGGGTTTTTGTAGGGGGAGATGCGATCTAGGACGCCACCCTCCTTGTCTTGAGGACCAAGTCGTCACAAGGTCAGGTATGCCCTTGTTGGGCCCCTTGGGCTTTGGTCCATCCCTTCACTTGATCTGTCTTGGTTAGCCACCCCGGGTCTTAGCCCTGTCAATAGCCCCCAAGCATGGCGATGGTCGCAGGCGTCGTGACCCTAGATCTTTGCCGGACTCTTCATACTATGGGTGTGGCCTTCCTTGCTTCTTGAGACCTCCTTTGTTTGAATTTCCCAACCTCCATGACTGTGCACACGCGCAGTTTGTGTCCTTCCTCCGCTGCTGGCTAAGAAAAGAGACATGTATGGTCCAAGCTATGGAAGACCTCGCGCCCTGAAGGAAAAAAAGCAAAGGCCAGAGCAATTTCTTCATCTAAAGAAGAATCTGACTGCAGTTCCGGTGGCCCCGAAGAAATTGGCAGATAACTTGCAATGCTGGTGAAGAAATTCCAGAAGTTTTCAAATAGAAACCTCTTTGTAAAGTCTTCAAAGTCTGAATCAAAGAACACCAAAGAAGCTTCTACTTGAGACTACAAGAAGAGAACTTGCCACAAATGCAATAAGCCCGACCACTATATTGTTGACTACCCTCTTTGGGCAAAGAACTCAAAGAATAAGAGCAAGGATGATAGTCCTGATGAGAAGAAGAAGAAATCCTCAAAGTCTTCATCAAGGTCCTCATCATACAAGAAGAGCAGTTCCAGCAGAGCACATGCATTCATCCACAAGGAAATGTATTGTGAGGAAGAATTTGATCAAGAGCAAGATGATTAATCTGAGGAGTTAGAATCGGGTGTGGCGAGCCTAGCTCTCACTACCGATTTTTTCAGCAGTCCATCCTCAACTGTGAAGAAAATAGCCACGTCACCAACATTGAGGATTGTGATGACGACTCTGGTCCCACCTATTGCTTCATGGCAAAAGGTGCCAAGGTATCCTCATGTGATGCCGACTTTGATACTTCCAGTGATGATGACTCTGAATGTGAATCTAAACCTAGCTATAAGAAACTTGCTAAAATTGCAACTGAGCAACAAACTTCTATGGAAAAGATTCAAAAAACGGCTAGAAAAAAGCGATGATCTGTTGGATGAGGAAATGGACTAAAGTTAATCTTTGACTAACGATCTTAATAGTCTTCAGTCAAAGTATGACAAACTTCAAAGTCGTCATGTGGCCCTCTCAGCCGATCATGAGAAGCTTTCCTATGAATTTCTTCAAAGGAATTAAGTTCTCAAAAAATTGAGAGCATCTCATGATGATCTTGAAAAAATAAAATGACTCATTGCTCGCTCAACAGATTAGTACTACTCCGGAAGAGTTTGTGCCACCTTGCTCGAAATGCCTTTAACGTGAAAATGCAAATTCTTTAGCTGAATGTTCAAATGCTTCTGAAAGTGCAATTTCTTCAACTGTCTTTGTGGCCACTAACCCCTCATCCGAGGAAGACACAAATGATTCTGACAAAAATGTAGGGTTGAAGGAATTGTATATGGCAGGCATGTACAAAAATTAAAGGTGTGCTTAAGAAGTAGATCTTGAACAGGAAGCCTAGGAAAGAGGGTATTGCATTTGAAAGGAAAATCATTGCTGATGGATCATACTGGAAACCTAAGCAGTACCCCAAAACCATCTGGGTACCTGCAAAAGGGACACATGTGGGTCCATCCACTTTGTCTGGTATAACTGTGATACTTCATATTCCTCTAATGAGTCATTTGGCTCCAACTATAAACTGTTCATAAATCAGAATGGTGAAGTATTTGTTGGATTTCTTGGAACTAATTATAGGAATAGTCCCCGAATGAAGAAAATCTGGGTGCCCAGAAGCCATATGGAAAATCTTCAACCGAATGTCTTCATGACACCATCGATGAAGAAGAAAAACCCCGGGGAAAATTCTTGACATGGACCAAAGTCTTCAAATGGTCGCAGGCCCACTTATAGTCGTATTAATGCCTCTGTTTTGCATGGATACGATTATTGGTCTGATGAATATGTGCATTATTCTTTGAACTATTATGTTAACAAATCTACGAAGAATTTCTCAGCATATTCATTTGAGTATTGTAACCCCCTTGTGAAGAGAAATTCATTTGCTACTGATACATCCATTTTGCATCATGCTTTTATATTGATATTTATCACATTATGGGCTCTTATTACACATTATGGTACAATACTTATGCCTTTTCTCTCTTATTTTATAAGGTTTACGTGAAGAGGGAGAATGCCGGCAGCTGAAATTCTGGACTGGAAAAGGAGCAAATTTGAGAGACCTATTCTGCAAAACTCCGAAAGTCCTGAAAATTTATGAAAAATTATTTTGGGATATATAAAAGATATTGGGCGAAGAAAATACCAGAGGGGACCCACCAGGAGGCCACAAGCCTGGGGGCGCGCCCTACCCCCTCGGCGCGCCCCTCTTGCTTATGGGCCCCCTGGCAGGCCTCCGGTGCCCATCTTATGCTATATGATGTCTTTTGACCTGGGAAAAATCAGGAGAAAGCTTTCGGGATGAAGCGCCCCCCTCTCGAGGCAGAACCTGCGCAGAAGCAATCTAGGGCACCACCGGAGCTGTTTTGCCGGGGAAACTTCCCTCCTGGAGGGGAAAATCCTCGTCATTGTCATCACAAACGATCCTCTCATAGAGAGGGGTCAATGAACATCAACATCTTCGCCAGCACCATCTCCTCTCAAACCCTAGTTCATCTCTTGTATCCGATCTTTGTCTCAAAACCTCAGATTGGTACCTGTGGGTTGCTAGTAGTGTTGATTACTCCTTGTAGTTGATGCTGGTTGGTTTATTCGATGGAAGATCATATGTTCAGATCCTTAATGATATTCAATACCCCTTTGATTATGAACATGCATATGCTTTGTGAGTAGTTACGTTTGTTCCTGAGGACATGGGAGAAGTCTTGTTATAAGTGATCATGTGAATTCGGTATTCGTTTGATATTTTGATGAGATGTATGTTGTCTTTCCTCTAGTGGTGTTATGTGAACATCGACTACATGACACTTCACCATGATTTGGGCCTAGGGGAAGGCATTGGGAAGTAATAAGTAGATTATGGGTTTCTATATGATGTCTTTTGACCTGGGAAAAATCAGGAGAAAGCTTTCGGGACGAAGCGCCCCCCTCTCGAGGCAGAACCTGGGCAGAAGCAATCTAGGGCACCACCGGAGCTGTTCTGCCGGGGAAACTTCCCTCCTGGAGGGGAAAATCCTCGTCATTGTCATCACCAACGATCCTCTCATAGAGAGGGGGTCAATGAACATCAACATCTTCGCCAGCACCATCTCCTCTCAAACCCTAGTTCATCTCTTGTATCCGATCTTTGTCTCAAAACCTCAGATTGGTACCTGTGGGTTGCTAGTAGTGTTGATTACTCCTTGTAGTTGATGCTAGTTGGTTTATTAAGTGGAAGATCATATGTTCAGATCCTTAATGATATTCAATACCCCTCTAATTATGAACATGAATATGCTTGTGAGTAGTTACGTTTGTCCCCGAGGACATGGGAGAAGTCTTGTTATAAGTAATCATGTGAATTTGGTATTCGTTCGATATTTTGATGAGATGTATGTTGTCTTTCCTCTAGTGGTGTTATGTGAACGTTGACTACATGACACTTCACCATGATTTGGGCCTAGGGGAAGGCATTGGGAAGTAATAAGTAGATGATGGGTTGCTAGAGTGACAGAAGCTTAAACCCTAGTTTATGCGTTGCTTCGTAAAGGGATGATTTGGATCCACATGTTTCATGCTATAGTTAGATTTATCTTAATTCTTCTTTCGTAGTTGCCAATCCTTGCGAGAGGGGTTAATCATAAATGGGAGGCTTGTACAAGTAAGGACAACACCTAAGCACCGGTCCACCCACATATCAAATTATCAAAGTAACTAACGCGAATCATATGAGCATGATGAAAACTAGCTTGACAGTAATTCCCATGTGTCCTCGGGAGCTCTTTGCCTTATATAAGAGTTCGTCCAGGCTTGTCCTTTGCTAAAAAAAGGATTGGGCCACCTTTCTGCACCTTAGTTACACTTCTTACTTATTACCCGTTACAAATTATCTTATCACAAAACTATCTGTTACTAATAATTTTAGTGCTTGCAGAGAATACTGTTGGGGAACGTAGTAATTTCAAAAAATTTCCTACGCACACGCAAGATCATGGTGATGCATAGCAACGAGAGGGGAGAGTGTTGTCCACGTACCCTCGTAGACCGATAGCGGAAGCGTTTAACACAACGCGGTTGATGTAGTCGTACGTCTTCATGATCCGACCGATCAAGTACCGAACGCACGGCACCTCCGAGTTCAGCACACGTTCAGCTCGATGACGTCCCTTGAACTCCGATCCAGCCGAGTGTTGAGGGAGAGTTTCGTCAGCACGACGGCGTGGTGACGATGATGATGTTCTACCGACGCAGGGCTTCGCCTAAGCACCGCTACGATATTATCAAGGTGTAATATGGTGGAGGGGGGCACCGCACACGGCTAAAAGATCGTTGATCAATTGTGTGTAAAGAGGTGCCCCCCTGCCCCCATATATAAAGGAGCAAGGGGGAGGCCGCCATCCAAGGAGGAGAGGCGCGCTAGGAGGAGTCCTACTCCTACCGGGAGTAGGACTCCCCCCCCCTTTTTCCATGTTGGACTGAGAGATAGAGGGGGAAGAGGTGGAGGGGAGGAAGGAAGGGGGGCGCCGCCCCCCTCTCCTTGTCCTATTCGGACTGGGGGGGGGGGAAGGGGCGTGCGGCCCTGCCCTGGCCTCCTCTTCTCTCTTCCACCTAGGCCCACTAAGGCCCATTAAGTTACCGGGGGGTTCCGGTAACCTCCCGGTACTCCGGAAAAATCCCGATTTCACCCGGAACACTTCCGATGTCCAAACATAGGCTTCCAATATATCAATCTTTATGTCTCGACCATTTCGAAACTCCTCATCATGTACGTGATCAAATCCGGGACTCCGAACAACCTTCGGTACATCAAAACATATAAACTCATAATATAACTGTCATCGTAACGTTAAGCGTGCGGACCCTACGGGTTCGAGAACTATGTAGACATGACTGAGACACCTCTCCGGTCAATAACCAATAGCGGAACCTGGATGCTCATATTGGTTCCCACATATTCTACGAAGATCTTTATCGGTCAGACCGCATAACAACATATGTTGTTCCCTTTGTCATCGGTATGTTACTTGCCCGAGATTCGATCGTCGGTATCTCGATACCTAGTTCAATCTCGTTACCGGCAAGTCTCTTTACTCGTTCCGTAATACATCATCCCGCAACTAACTCATTAGTCATAATGCTTGCAAGGCTTATAGTGATGTGTATTACTGAGTGGGCCCAGAGATACCTCTCCGACAATCGGAGTGACAAATCCTAATCTCGAAATACGCCAACCCAACAAGTACCTTTGGAGACACCTGTAGAGCACCTTTATAATCACCTAGTTACGTTGTGACGTTTGGTAGCACACAAAGTGTTCCTCCGGTAAACGGGAGTTGCATAATCTCATAGTCATAGGAACATGTATAAGTCATGAAGAAAGCAATAGCAACATACTAAACGATCGAGTGCTAAGCTAACGGAATGGGTCAAGTCAATCACATCATTCTCCTAATGATGTGATCCCGTTAATCAAATGACAACTCATGTCTATGGCTAGGAAACATAACCATCTTTGATCAACGAGCTAGTCAAGTAGAGGCGTACTAGTGACACTCTGTTTGTCTATGTATTCACACATGTATTATGTTTCCGGTTAATACAATTCTAGCATGAATAATAAACATTTATCATGATATAAGGAAATAAATAATAACTTTATTATTGCCTCTAGGGCATATTTCCTTCAAATACCTTGCTGAAAACCGCTTGTCATTTCCTTCCGCTCCTCGTTTGGTTCGACACTCTTACTTATCGAAAGGTCTACGATAGATCCCCTATACTTATGGGTCATCAAGATTCTTTTCTGGCACCATTGCCGGGGAGTGAAGCGCCTTTGGTAAGTGGAATTTGGTAAGGAAACATTTATACTACGTGCTGAAACTTACTGTCATTTATCACTATGGAAAGTAATCCTTTGAGGTGATTGTTTGGGGTGTCTTCACCCCAACCAGTAGAGCAAGAAGTTGCTCCTCAACCTACTGAACCTACTGAAAATATTTATTATGAAATTCCTTCCGGTATGATAGAGAAACTACTAGCTAATCCTTATGCAAGAGATGGAACATTACATCCTGATATGCATCTAATCTATGTGGATGAAGTTTGTCGATTATTTAAGCTTGAAGGTTTGACCGAGGATGAAGTCAAGAAGAAGTTCTTCCCTTTATCTTTGAAGGAGAAGGCATTGACATGGTATAGGCTATCCGACGATATCGAGACTTGGGATTATAACCGACTGAAATTGGTATTTCATTAGAAGTTTTATCTATGCATCTGGTTCATTGTGATCGGAATTATATTTATAATATTTGGCCTCGTGAAGGAGAAAGTATCGCTCAATCTTAGGGAGGCTTAAGTCAATGTTATATTCATGCCCCAATCATGATCTCTCAAGAGAAGTTATTATTCAGAATTTTTATGCTCGGCTTTCTCGTAATGATCAATCCATGCTCGATACTTCTTGTACTGGTTCTTTTATGAAGAATAATATTTAATTCAAATGGGATTTATTGGAAAGAATTAAATGCAACTCTGAAGATTGGGAGCTCGACGAAGGTAAGGAGTCAAGTATAAATCTTAAGTTTGATTGTGTTAAATCTTTTATGGATACCGATGCTTTTCGTGAATTTAGCACTAAATATGGACTTGACTCTGAGATAGTAGCTTCTTTCTATGAATCATTTGCTACTCATGTTGATCTCCCCAAGGAGAAGTGGTTTAAATATCATCCTCCCATTGAAGTGAAAGTAGTAGAACCTATTAAAGCTGAGGAAGAAACTATTACTTACAATGTTGATCATGTTATTCCTAGTGCTTATATTGAGAAACCACCTTTCTCTGTTAGGATAAAAGATCATGCTAAAGCTTCAGTTGTGGTTCGTAAGAGTTATACTAGAACACCTACACCCCCTGAACAAATCAAAGTTGAACCTAGTATTGCTATGGTTAAAGATCTCTTGGTTGATAATATTGATGGGCATGTTATTTATTTATGTGATGGAGCTGCTAGAATTGCTAGACCTGATAATAAAGATAAACATAGACCTGTTGTTGGCATGCCTGTTATTTCTGTTAAGATAGGAGATCATTGTTATGATGGCTTATGTGATTTGGGTGCTAGTGTGAATGCAATTGCTTTTACCTTATATCAAGAAATTATGAATGATATTGCACCTGCTGAGATAGAAGATATTGATGTTACTATTAAGCTTGCAAATAGAGATACTATCTCACCAATTGGGATTGTTAGAGATGTTGAAGTCTTGTGTGGGAAATAAAATATCCTAATGATTTTCTTGTTCTTGGTTCCCCACATGATGATTTTTGTCCCATTATATTTGGGAGACCCTTCTTGAACACTGTCAATGCTAAGATAGATTGTGAGAAAGAAACTGTTAGTGTAAGCTTTGAGGATGTGTCTAACGAGTTTAATTTCTCCAAATTTTGTAGACAACCTCATGATAAAGAATTACCTAGTAAGGATGAAATTGTTGGTCTTGCTTCTATTGTCGTGCCCCCTACTGATCCTTTAGAACAATATTTGCTTGACCATGAAAATGATATGTTTATGAATGAAAGAAGGGAATTAGATGAGATATGTCGTATTTCAGGTTCCGGCAAAACCCTTGAGGTTTGAACACTGGGGTGCGCACAAAGATTTCCCCTACCTAATCACGCCCTCAGCCTCACCGCGATCTCAAAGCCTAGCCCGACGAACTCACAACACAAGAGACACGAGATTTATACTGGTTCGGGCCACCATTGTGGTGTAATACCCTACTCCAGTGTGGTATGGTGGATTGCCTCTTGGGCGGAGGATGAACAGTACTACGGGAAGAACAGCATCCTGAGGAGAGGTGTTCTTGTGCTTGGTGAACTTGTGTGGGTGAGGATGATCTCTCTCAAGATGAGTTGGGTTGAGGCTCCATTCAGATCCCTTTTCTCCTACTGTGGTGGCTAGTCCTATTTATAGAGGCCCTGGTCTTCTCCCCAAATATTGAGCGGGAAGGGAGCCAACAACGACCAATTTGAAGGGGGACAGCTAGTACAAGCTATCCTGACTAAAGGTGGTCTTCACCTGCCAAAGGCTCTGGTGGTGACGCTGTCTTGGGCTCCACAGTGACCTTCGTCATGCCGTCCTGCTGGTCTTTGTCTCGTTGCACCGATATGGAAACCTTTGCCTGATGCCTCGGTACTCCTTGCCTGCGCTTGCCTCCTTGGCACCAAAGAGGAAACGAGGACACTGCGCGCGCTGGCGCCTGCCTGGCGCCCGCCTGGCCTTGGTCGTCACGACTTACGTCATTGGAACCTCGCGAGGTTCGCCTTGTCTTGATCTCTCCGCCCCTCGCGAGCCAGCCTGGTGAGGCTGCCCCGAGGAGGTCTTGTGTCGTCCGCCTCGCGAGGGTCTTGAGCGTTTGCTGGTGAAGACGGGCCGTACTGGGCCGCGGGTGGAGCCACGCCGTGGGCCGCAGGCAGGCAAGTCTGGGGACCCCCGTTCCCAGAACGCCGACAAGATATTCTTTAAACAAATGCTTGTCTTGAAACACAATTTGCCTGTTGAGACTCTTGGAGATCCTCTACCACCCAAGAGTGATCCTATGTTTGATCTTAAACAATTACCTAATACTTTGAAATATGCTTATCTCGATGAGAAAAAGATATATCCTATTATTATTAGTGCTAACCCTTCAGAGCATGAAGAAAAGAAATTATTGAAAACTCTGAAGAAGCACCGTGCCGCTATTGGATATACTCTTGATGATCTTAAGGGCATTAGTCCCACTCTATGTTAGCATAAAATTAATATGGAGCCTGATGCTAAACCAGTTGTTGATCACCAACGACGGTTAAATCCTAATGAAAGAAGTGGTAAGAAATGAAATATTAAAGCTTCTGGAAGCAGGTATAATTTATCCTGTTGCTGATAGTAGATGGGTAATTCATGTTCATTGTGTTCCTAAGAAGGGAGGTATTACTATTGTTCCTGATGATAAGAATGAATTGATCCCACAAAGAATTGTTCCAGGTTATAGGATGGTAATTGATTTTAGAAAATTGAACAAAGCTACCAGGGAAGATCATTACTCTCTCCCTTTTATTGATCAAATGTTAGAAAGATTATCCAAACATACACACTTTTTCTTTCTAGATGGTTATTCTGGTTTTTCTGAAATACCTGTGTCACAAGAGGATCAATAAAAAACTACTTTTACTTGCCCTTTCGGTACTTTTGCTTATAGACGTATGCCTTTTGGTTTATGTAATGCACCTGCTACCTTTCAAAGATGTATGACTGCTATATTCTCTGACTTTTGTGAAAATATTGTTGAGGTTTTCATGGATGATTTCTCCGTTTATGGCAGTTCTTCTGATGACCGCTTAAGCAACCTTGATCAAGTTTTGCAGAGATGTAAAGAAACTAATCTTGTCTTGAATTAGGAGAAGTGCCACTTTATGGTTAATGAAGGTATTGTCTTGGGGCATAAAATCTCCGAAAGATGTATTGAAGTTGATAAAGCTAAAGTAGATGCTCTTGAAAAGATGCCGTGTCCTAAAGATATCAAAGTTATAAGAAGTTTCCTTGGTCATGCTGGTTTCTATAGGAGATTTTTTAAAGACTTCTATAAAATTTCTAGGCCTCTTACTAATCTCTTGCAAAAAGATGTTCCATTTGTTTTTGATGATGATTGTGGAGAAGCCTTTGAAATACTCAAGAAAGCCTTAATTTCTGCACCTATTTTTCAATCGCCTGATTGGAACCTACCCTTTGAAATTATGTGTTATGCTAGTGATTATGCTTTTGGTGTTGTTCTAGGACAAAGAGTTGATAAGAAGTTGAATGTTATTCATTATGCTAGTAAAACTCTAGACAGTGATCAAAGAAATTATGCTACTACTGAAAAAGAATTTTTAGCGGTTGTCTTTGCTTGTGGTAAGTTCAGATCTTATATTGTTGATTCCAAAGTAACTGTTCACACCGATTATGCTGCTATTAAATATCTTATGGAAAAGAAAGATTCTAAACCTAGACTTATTAGATGGGTTCTCTTGCTACAAGAATTTGATTTGCATATTATTGATAGAGAGGGTGCTGAGAACCCCGTAGCAGACAACTTGTCTAGGTTAGAAAATATTCTTGATGACCCACTACCTATTGATGATAGCTTTCCTGATGAACAATTAGCTGTCATAAATGCTTCTCGTAGTGCTCCATGGTATGCTGATTATGCTAATTACATTGTTGCTAAATTTATACCACCTAGTTTCACATACCAGCAAAAGAAAAAGTTTTTCTATGATTTAAGACATTACTTTTGGGATGACCCACACCTTTATAAAGAAGGAGTAGATGGTGTTATTAGACATTGTGTACCTGAGCATGAACAAGAACAGATCCTCCGCAAGTGTCACTACGAGGCCTACGGAGGACACCATGCTGGAGATAGAACTGCACACAAGGTATTACAATCTGGTTTTTATTGGCCTACTCTCTTCAAAGATGCTCGTAAGTTTGTTTTCTCTTGTGATGAATGTCAAAGAATTGGTAATATTAGTAGACTTTAGGAAATGCCTATGGACTTATTCACTTGTTACTGAACCATTCGATGTTTGGGGTTTTGATTATATGGGACCTTTTCCTTCCTCTAATGGGTATACACATATTTTAGTTGCTATTGATTACGTTACTAAGCGGGTAGAAGCTACTCCAACTTGTAGTGCTGATCATAACACTTCTATTAAAATGCTTAAAGAAGTTATTTTCCCGAGGTTTGGAGTCCCTAGATATTTATTGACTGATGGTGGTTCACATTTTATTCATGGCGCTTTCCGTAAATTGCTTGCTAAGTATGATGTTAATCATAGAATTGCATCTCCTTATCATCCTCAGTCTAGTGGTCAAGTAGAATTGAGTAATAGAGAAATAAAGTTGATTTTGCAAAAGACTGTCAATAGATCTAGAAAGAATTGGTCTAAGAAACTTGGTGATGCATTATGGGCTTATAGAGTTGCTTATAAAAACCATATGGGTATGTCTCCATATAAAATGGTTTATGGAAAAGCATGTCACTTACCTCTAGAACTAGAACATAAGGCTTATTGGGCAATTAAATAGCTCAACTATGATTTCAAACTTGCTGGTGAGAAGAGGTTATTTGACATTACTCACTTGATGAATGGAGAACCCGAGCCTATGAAAATGCCAAGTTGTTCAAAGAAAAGGTTAAAAGATGGCATGATAAAAGGATTCAAAAGCGTGAATTTAATGTAGGTGACGAGGTCTTGTTATACAATTCTCATTTAAGATTTTTGTAGGAAAACTTTTCTCCAAATGGGAAGGACCTTACATTATCGAGGAGGTTTACCGTTCCGGTGCTATCAAGATCAACAATGCCGAAGGCACAAACCCGAAGGTGGTAAACGGGCAAAGAGTCAAACATGACATCTCAGGTACTCCATAAATGTTGAAACCAATATTATTAATACCATAACACCGGAGGAGTACATAAGGGACACTTTCCAGAACGTTTCAGACTCCGAAAAGGAATATGTATGTGGTACGGTAAGTAAACCGACTCCAAAACTTTTCCAATGGCAACTTTACTCCGATTTGGAATATTTAAAAAATTAGGAAAATTAAAAGTAGTCCGAAAGTGCACGAGGAGGCGACAAGCTCTACGGGCGCGCCTCCCTAGCTTGTGGCCACCTCGTGTGCCCTCCGGACTCCGTTTTCTTGTAGAATACTTCTTTTGGTTGATAATAATTCATTATATAATCTCCCAAAGGTTTTGACCACCGTGTCACGACAATATCCCCTGTTTTTGTTTTGAGCTGTTTTCTGCCAGAGTTTTCAAGGCGAGGCATCATGTCGTCCCCCTCCTCCAACAATGTGGACGACGACGCTTGGTTGATGCAGATGGAACTTAGGAGGGAGGATCCCGAGGGAGTCACAATGGAGGAGGATGAAGGAGATTCGCTTGAGGTTCAGCCTCCGGTTTCGGAAAGAGGCACTCTGGTGGGCATCTCTACTATTCCAAACCCCCACCAAGCAATAGGGACTACAAGCAACCATGAAGGCAAAGAGGTTCAATAAGGTCTTCCCCCTAGGAGGCCCTTACACAGGTTACATCGGAACAACTTTCGTAATTTGGTTCATAATTACGGGGTGGAGAACACCCCTCGTGCACATATACCCTCCAATTGGGAGGTATCCCGTCCAAGTGAGAGCAATGCAGGAAAAGGTTCTTGGTGGCCTGAAAATAAGCATCTTTTGGAGGAAATCCAGAGGAATGCGAATATGCTCCAACGTGTGCTCCAAGAATTACAAGTCCTGAGAGGTGCCTTAATGAAGCTGACGGATACGAAATAAACTCCACCATCACCACCTCCGAAGAAAGAGATATAAATACATGGGTATGGGCGCTCCCCATGGAAACTGCCAAGCTTGGGGGAGGTGTCCCGGTATCGTATCATCATCACACCTTTACCTTTATTGTTTTTCTAAGTTCAATCCTTTTGGTTACATCTCGGTTTAGTAGAATAAAGTTTTAGTATGATTTAGTCTTTGAGTTTTGCTTTGTGATCTATCTATGTAATCGAGTCCGTGAGTTATATAATAAAGATTAATTTTGATCTGAGGGCTTTGCTTTCTTGCTATGATCTTGAGAAAAAGAAAGAGAATAAAAGAAGTAAAAATATTATATAATGATCTTATGGAGAGTGATGACTTCACATATACACTACAAAAAAAGACACATCCGTGACATTTTGGGCCGAACAAAAAAATGTTCTGTCATACTTATGACACTTCTATGACGATAATTATGACAAAACCCGGTATAATCATAGATGTGGTGGGGTCCTACTTCTATGACAAAAAATCATGACAAAAAATGGGCTTTTCGTCCTGGGCGGGCCGGAGACGTAGCTGCATGACATTCTTTGGGCCGTCCTGTCACAGCCCTAGATCAGCCCTTGCTTGATTTTTCTTGCATCCATGCATCATGACTAAATTTCCTTCAAATTTGAATTGGGGAATTGGAGAGCCTCAGAAATCATTTTTAAAAATGATCAACATCAAAATATTCTCAAAGAAGCCCAAGAAAATGTTCCTGTTAGACCTTGAAAAAAATATTGGCAAGAATAAAATTCAAACCAATATTTTTGGAATCACAGAAATATTTATTTTGGGCCTTTTTGAATTAAATCAATGACATATTTGGGTTGGATTTATTTCTGTTACATAAGAAATAAAGTCCATATATTTTTGTGAGTTGCCTGTGACCTTGGACTAGTTTCTGAGCTCACATAACAATTTACAGAAAGTTTAGAAAATGATTTGATGTTTTAAATCAAGTCAAAACAAATAGCAGAAAAAATAGAAAAGAGAAATAAAAGTCAGAAGAGAGAGAGAACCTTACCTGGGCCTTACCTGCAGCCCAAGTGGCTAGGCCAGCCCACCTGGCCCATGCCAGTCACCACCTACCTTTGCCAGTAGGCAGAGGAGGGGGACAGCGCACCGCCGCCGAGCACGCGCCCGCGCCACCTCCTGCTTCCCCGGCCCCTCCTGGCGACGCCACGACGACGCCCCGAAGCCCCTGTCTCCTCTCCCTCACTCGCTGCGCTCTCTCCCATCCCCTCTGTCTCTCTCCCCGCAGCACCACCGAACGGAGCCGTCGCCACCGTCGCCGTTGCCGTGGCCACCGAGCCCCCCTCGCCTAGCTAGGATATCCAGCAGCACCGCCATCGTCTCCTACGTCCCCTCGACGAAGGAAGCAAGCCCCGACGCCCGGAAGCGTCGCCATCGAGCTCGTCCCCGCCCCCTCTGGCCGGAGATCGCCGGTGTCGATTCGCCTCGACCAGAGCGTCCCCGAGGCCGCTGACCTGCCCTGTCGCATCCCTGTGAGCTCCTGATTCTTTCCCCTTGCTCGCCCCCTTCGTGCCTGTCCTCCAGCTGCCGCCCCACCATGCCGAGCGCTCCTCGCCGCCGGCCATGGTGCCGTCGCGGCCACAACTGCCGTAGCTCGCGTCCGAGGCCGTCGTCATGCTCACCACGCTCCCAGGAGCTGATAACCCCCACCAACTCTTCTTCCCGCACACCACAACGCTGCCTCGGCCAACCCCGTGCGGGCGCCGCCGCGGATGTGCTCCCCGCCGTTGTTCTGGTTCACCCCGGCTCGAGCTAATGGCACCGTTGGACGCGGACGAGTCGCAGTTGCACGTAGAGCCCCTCCGCCGCCGATTTGGTCGCCGGAGGGCAAAACCCGAGCGACGCCGCCGTCTCTGGACGTCGCCGGCGACTAACCGCCGACCCAACCCGGCTGTTAGGAGCTAATCACCCCACTAACTACCACCTGAGTCAATGACAGCCGGGCCCCACTGTCTAATTAACCAGCTAATAAAAATAGATTAAGTTAATCTAAGTTCAGTGGCCCCACGTGTCAGTTTGACTACGCTGACGTGGCCGTTGACCTGGCCCCACTGGTCAGCCTCTGTTCCTGCCCTGTCACACTGACGTGCGGGTCCCATGGGTCAGGTTTGACCCGGACCAGCCCCTGTTGACTTGCTGACGTCAGGCTGACGCAGTAAAGCATTTTCTGGATTTAAGTTTATTCAGGAAATTCCAGAAAATAGTGCAAACTTCTAAAAAATCATATAAAATCAACCGTAGCTCAGAATGAAATAATTTATATATGAAAAATTATCAGAAAAATGCAATCTATCCATCTGTATCATTTTCATGCATGTCAAACTAAGTTATACCTGCTGTATAGGTGAAAACATGATAATGCACTATTTGAATTCATAGTTTGAATTTGAATTTGAACCTTGAGTTCAAATCAACCCAAACCTTACTGTTGCTAGTTGCATTAGGCCAAATCACGTCATATTGCCATGTCATGATCATGCATCATATTGTGCATTGCATTGATTGTGTTCTTCCTTGTTTGCCGGTGATTGTCCCCTCTCGATAGCCGTGATTCCGACGATGAGATCGATGACACCGATGAAGAGCTATACTATCTTCGGAAGTGTCAGGCAAGCATAACCCCTTGTTCATTCCGATACAATCCCACTCTCTCGCTCCTGCTCTCTTTACTGCATTAGGACAACAACGATTCAACTGTACATGCTGCGGTAGTTGAACCCCTTATCCTCTGCATGACCTGTCATTGCCACAGTAAATAGATGAAACCCACTAGCATGAGTAGGAGTTGTTTGAGCCCTGATGTGCCTACTCATTCATGCCTGTTTGTCATGCCTGCTACTGCTTAGAGTTGAGTCGGGTCTGATTCGTCGGGGATGAATTGGAATGGTGATGAACCTGTCCTACTGTGTGTGAGCTAAGTGTGTGAACACGATTTGGTAAAGGTAGCGGTGAGAGGCCATGTAGGAGTACATGGTGGGTTGTCTCATTGCAGCCGTCCTCAGGAACTAAGTTCTGTGTTTGTGATCCATGATATAGTTACTACCACGCATTGGGCCCGAAACCAATGGACCCTCTCGGCTTCTTAATCACCCTTGTCCTCTGTCCAGGAGTTGCAAGTAGTTTCTGGTGTTAGTAGTATGCTGGAGGCCGTGGACAGCGCTGACCGAGGGGTGGGCTGTGATGCAGTAGGCACGTGGCACGGTGTACCGGGCGCCCGTTTGGTGTCTCGGGAACCCTGCACACATCGTTCGGGGCCGTATGTGGAAACCTCGGCCGGACTCCCTGCGGATGGAACCTGAATAGGCGATAAACCTGGACTAGAGACTTGAGTGTTTAGGTAGGCTGTGGCCGACTCCCTCGCCAGGCTTCCGCTTGAAGGTTGCCGAGGTACACGACGTGTACATGGTGGTAAGTGGCGAGAGCGTGTGTGACGAAGTACACCCCTGCAGGGTTAACATCATCTATTCGAATAGCCGTGTCCGCGGAAATGGACTTCTGGGTTGCCTATAACAGTTCATAGACAAGTGAAAGTGGATACTCTAAAATACGCAAGATAAGCGTGAGTGCTATGGATGGCGTTCTCGTAGGGAGACGGGAGCGGATCCATAGTGGTGTATTGGTATGGTGATTATGTGGACTCGTGTGTGCCACCTCAAAGAGTTACTTGCTGTCATAGTTTAGGATAGCCACCGAGTCAAAGCTGGCTTGCTGCAGTCAAACTCCACCACCCCCCTTTGTTGATACCGATGCATATGTAGCTAGTTCTGATGTAAGTCTTGCTGGGTACATTTGTACTCACGTTTGCCTATTTTATGTTTTGCAGAGAGACGTCAGTCTCGCTAGTAGTTCCGTGTGGACTTCGACGTTTAGCTTGATACCTCAGCTACGATCTTGTGCCCTCGGCAGGATCTGGTAGATAGTCAGGCTTCTCAGCCTTTTTCATTTATAGATGTCTGTACTCAGACATGTTAAGCTTCCGCATGTGCCTTGACTTGTATGCTCTGAATGTTGGGTCATGAGACCCATGTTTGTAATATCTGGCTCTTCGGGGCCTAATGAATAAATACTCTGAGTCGTAGAGTCTTGTTGTGATGCCATGTTGTATCTGCACATATCGAGCATATTGTGTGTATGATTGAAATGCTTGGTATGTATGGGATCCGACAATCTAGTTGTCTATCCTTAGCAGCCTCTCTTATGGGGAAATGTAGTCTAGTGCCTCCTTGAGCCATAGTAGTCCGCTACAGCCCGGTTCACCGGAGTCCTGCTAGCCCAGCACTACTGCTCTGGACACTTGACTGGCCGGCATGTGTTTCATATCGTTCCTGTGTCTGTCCCTTAGGGGAAATGTCACGCGGTGACATCCGGAGTCCTTCCTAGCCTGCTACAGCCCGGGTTCCCGGAGTCCTGTTAGCCCAGTGCTATAGCCCGGATTCGCACGCTGTTGACCGACACGTTCGGTGTTGATTCATGTATGCCTGTCCCCATACGTTAGTGCCGCTTTGGGTTCATGACTAGCCATGTCGGCCCGGGTTCTCTGTCATATGGATGCTAGCGACATTGTCATATACGTGAGCCAAAAGGCGCAAACGGTCCCGGGCCATGGTAAGGCGACACCCGTGGGAGTACCGTGCGTGAGGCCGCAAAGTGATATGAGGTGTTACAGGCTAGATCGGTGTGACTTGGAATCGGGGTCCCGACACGTCCATGACAGAAAAAACCATGGTAGAAGCGAGGGCGAGGAAAATATCGGGGAGTTCCCGGTTACGGTGGGTGGTTGGGGGCTGAGCGATGCACGTTTCTCTCGTACATACGCGCGTGTGTGCAAGGCGTTGCGCTCTAACTGAACCCGAGCGAGGCGTTGGACTCTAACTAAACCCGAGTGATTGCACTGCAGGCTACGCGTTAACTGAACCCGATCGAGCGATTCCTTCGCTACTGCTGCTAACTGAAGCCGGTCGATGCTACCTCTGGATGAACAGTGAGTGTTGTTGGGGGGTTTGGATGAACAGTTCCCGGTGGGGGTTGGATGAACAGGAACCCGTGGTAGTAGAGGCCATTGCCGCTGGATGAACAGTACCCCGATCGATCGAGCTGGTGGATGAACAGGACCCCATGGAGGGCTGGTTGAACAGGACCCCGTGGAGGGCTGGTTGAACAGGACCCCGTGGAGGGCTGGTTGAACAGTAGCTGGTGGAGGGCTAGTTGAACAGTAGCCGGTGGAGGGCTGGATGAACAGTAGCCCGTGGAGGGGTGGTTGAACAGGACCCCCGTGGAGAGGGCTGGTTGAACAGTAGCCGGTGGAGGAGCGCGCGGTGGAGGCTGGATGAACAGAAGCCCGTGGATGAACAGTCGCAGGTGGAGGCTGGAGGAGGTCGACGGTGGATGAACAGTAGCCCATGGAGGCTGGAGGAGGTTGACGGTGGAGATGAACAGTATCCCGTGGAGTCCCATTTTGCGGTACGCCACACCCCTCCCGATGAACAGGACCCCTGTTTCGACCGTAGCGCTCCAACACAAGTCCGTTTCCTCCGTTTTGCGGTACGCCACACCCCTCCCGATAAACAGGACCCCGTTTCGACCGTAGGAGGTCCGTTTCCTCCGTTTTGCGGTACGCCAGACCACTCCCGATGAACAGGATCCCGTTTCCATCGTGGCCCGTCAAACACAAGGCCGTTTCCTCCGTTCTGCGGTACGCCAGGCCTCGTTTCCATCGCCTATTCCGTCCAAGCCGGTTGGCTCCCGATGAACAGCACACGTTCCGTTGCCTCCCGATGAACACGACGCATTCCGTTGCCTCACCATGAACACGACGACGACGCAGTTTCTCCGTTTTGACCCAGCCATGTACACAAGCCATGTCCGTACGTATGCACGAGTAGGCGTTCGAGACCCCGCCCGTATGTACGTACGTGGCCGTATTTTCTTTCTTGCAGCCTGGCCGCTGTACGTACGTGTACATGCTACGTGCGCACCTCTACTAGCACACGTGCACGCCTCTACTACCACACGTGCCCTTCCTTACACGGCCACGGTTCATCGCTGCAGCCTGCAGACAGACCGATCGACCAGTATGTACGTACACGTTCGCGACTAGAATGACAACGCTACGTACGCTTCGACCGGGTGGGTCCCGACTGTCAGGCACTTGCTTGCGTGCGAAGATGTAGCTGGTGGGTCCCAGAAGTCAGGGGCTAATCATTTTTTTGCCCGTAATATGGACGCAATTCCTTGCGTGCGAAGATGTAGCTGCTGGGTCCCAGCAGTCAGGGGGAAACATATTTTTTTCGCAAAATACGGTGGCCCGTCCGGTGGGTCCCTGCTGTCAGGTGGAGGAATCATTATTTTGCGCGTAATAAGGAGGCATTTCCTTGCTGCGGCCGTGGACCCAGCTATCAGCCTCTTCACGTACAGTACTCTTTCGATGGAAGTCGGTCGTTGACCACATTGACCACGCCGCGCCGAGAGCACCAAGGCGGTGGACGACGGCGAGGCCTAGGAAGGGGAGGACGTGGAGCCAGGGAAGACGCGGCAGTGGATGCCCACGCGGAGAGGAGTACGAGGGTTCACTGGTTCGACTCTGGTGTGAGGATGCCGTCGCCGCAGGGCCTAGCCAGCGGTGGGAGTGGTAGGGGGAGGTGAGGCCTCCGCGGCAGCACAGCCGGCCACGGGAGGCAGGAGCAGGTGACACGACTGGCGCTGCTTTGGGCGGCTGGAGCAAGAAGACCAGAGGTTGAAGAATCACAACGGTCGTTGGATGGGCATCGTACGGTCACTGCAGCTAGAATCGTTTATATTGACTAAGTTGACAAAGCCCTTGGTACGCGTCAACTTAGTAGGCCCACAGGTCAGCATCCGAAACGGTGTGCCCCAGATGTCAGGGGGAGGAATCATTTTTTGGGCGGCCGAAGCTAGAATATCCGAGATTGAAGAAGAAGCACGACATCCGTTGGATGGACATCCAACGGACACTGCTGCTAGAACCGTGTGTTGACTATAAGTTGACAAAGCCTTGCATACGCGTCAACTTGGTAGGCTCACAAGTGTGTGGCAGAGAACTTATAGCCCATTTGCGATTTGTAAGAATGTACATCCCATTTTTTAATTCTAATGGAATTTACTACAGCCCATTTACAGTTTGTTAAAAGTACATCCCATTTTCTAGATAGGACAACGATTAATAATTTCAACCAACCGTTCAAAACAGAATTCAATAAAATTTCCCAAATTTTGATTTGATCCAAAATATTTTTATCCTGAAATTTCTAGTCAAAATACAATTTCAATATAAATTTGTATTACGTAAAAATCCAACGAAACATTGAGCGCGCAACAATTAATGAAATTAAAATTTTCAAAACCCAGAAATAATATTTTATAAAGTAATTACGTATTTGGTGCATTTTTATAGTTACTGCCCAATTTTTATAATTACATCCTATTTATTATTTCTTAAAGCCCATTTTCTTGTTAAGCCTAATGCATCCCTCCTAGGAAAGATTTGCAGCCCAGCGGGGCGGAGAATAACAAGTTGACCTTGCCTGGGTATTCCTCAAAAAAAAAGTATAGCTCGGCTAGCCATTTTCAGCTTGAAAAAATAATAATATCTGGGCTGGATATCTGCCTGGGCTAGACGGGCCACAGCCCGCCCAGTTAATACCCTGCTCTCCTCTGAACAACAACGAAAACATCGCTCAAGAAAAACTCAGCAGTGCTCACACCTCAAAAGACAAATACTGCTCGAGCTGCTTGGTCCTAGCTATCAGCCGCTCCTTGTGCAATTCTCTCGTTTATTGACTACATAGGTTGACAATGGCGTGGGACCGCGATGTCAGGAAACCAGGAGGAAGAAAAAATATTTCGGTTGTATATAATAAGGAGGCACTTGCGTACGTGCGGCTATGGCCCTGGTGGGTCCCCACTGTCATCCTCTCCAAGTAGAGTCATCTCCTCACTCCTCATGTCGTTGACCATGTTGACAACATGAGACAGCGGCGCCACGGCGAGCGCAACAACTCGAAGGACGACGGAGAGGGCCTCGCGGGCCCTACGGATGGTATGATACAGCGCCCGCTGCTCATTCGGGAAGCCAGGATCATAGGGCCACAGTCCGCGACGGCATTGTCGTTCGCTTGTTCACCGGTGCTCGTTGAGGAGACGAAGGTTGCAGCACAGGTCCTCCTGCGCTGGTAGCTCTTCCACCATTAGGGCATCGAAGTGGGCCGCACCTGCTCTATGGTGAACACGACATGAACCGGCTTGGACAGTGGTGCCGGCTCCTGGTCGGAAGCTACGTCCATCGTCTGATTGTCGTCGCTCAGCTCGGCGAGCTCGCTGGCAAGCCAGCATGTCTGGCTGCTGGACCGACCCGCTGCCAAGCACGAGTCTGACTGCCCTGGCCCACCCAGGCCGCCTCCCTCGCTCGCGCGCGCTTTCCGCCTGAAACGGTCAGCACCGTCCGCCCCGCTTCCCGGTGCGGGCGATTGCTCCGCCTTCAAATGACACAAGTGTCGTTCGTCCGTCCGTCTGCCGCCCACATTAATGATATGCGGTTGCCGAGGCGGCTACTCCGGCACCACACGTCCGTCCCTCTGCCGCCCACCATTGCTATATAAACTGATGCGCCAGCCATAGTCGCAGTCATCCGCCTCCGTTCCCTTTCTCCTGTCCACACCACTACTCCCACCATGGCTTCCTCGCGCTCCAGCGCTCTTTGGGACACGCGGACGACGGACCACAAGGAGATGGCAGCCATTGCTGCCGACTGGTTGGCCGGCAGGCAGCCGGAGGACGACGAGTCCCAATGGAGAACATGCTAGTCGACGATCCGGCGCCAACCCCCTCCTCCGCGCCATCCTCCCCGGTGCATTGCACCATGACCATCGACGAGGCCCGTGCCCAATACATGGACGCGGTAAGGCAGGAGCGTCAGGAGCAGTTCCGGGAGGCGCTGGCCGACGCCGCCTACAACCACCATCTCCTCCAGGAGCACCTGCAAGCGGCGGAGCAGATCGCCGCGGAGCGGGCGGAGCAGGAGGCGCTGCTCGACTCGTACCGCTCCGCCCGCGAGGGCCGCCTCGAGCACTGGCGGTACCGCATGCGGGTGGCGGAGGCTGCGACCGCCTACAAAGAGGGCGCTGAAGCGGGCGAGGCGCTGTTTGGCGAGACCGAGGACGAGGCAGAGGACAATGCCAGCTCCGACGAGTCCCCGCTCCCCTGGCGTCGACGAGGCCCTACTCCGCTGAGGCCCCATGACGCCAACAACGAGGCAGAGGACAGTGCCGGCTCCGACGAGTCCCCGCTCCGCTGGCGTCGACGAGACCCTGCTCCGTCGAGGCCCCGCGGCACCAACAACGAGGCAGAGGACACCGCCGGCTCCGCCAAGGCCCCGCGGCGCCAACAACGAGGCAGAGGACACCGCCGGTTCCGCCGAGGCCCCGCCCCGCCAACAATGAGGCAGAGGACATCACCGGCTCAGCCGAGGCCCCACCCTGCCGGCAACGAGGGGGAGGATTTCCCCCGCTCCGCCGAGGCGCCGCCCCGCCGGAAATGAGACAGAGGACATCGTCGGCTCCGTCGAGGCCCCGCCCCGCTGCCAACGAGGCCGCGCCACACAGAAAACGAGGAAGAGTAGAACATGGTAGTGTATGAATGAATTTAGTTCGATTTGTTTGAATTCTTGTATCACTGGCATTGGATGAACATGCAAAACAATACATACTAGCATTATTTCCAGGGAGATCACCTCATTTGCAGCAGTTTCACATGTACTCCCTCCGGTCCTTTTTAGTCTGCATATAAGTTTTGTCTAAAGTCAAAGTATCTCTACTTTGACCAATCTTATAGAAAAAAGTATCAACATTCACAATGTAAAATCAACTGACTTGAAAGAAATCTAATATGTGAAGTAAAAAGGAACAGAGGAAGTACAAAATTTAGCGTCCTGGCAATTCATAGAGAACATTCAAAACAATCGATGATTATGCATCTCAGCGATTCACATGTCAGAGCCAATATTTACTTCACAACTAAAGAATAAATAAAAATTGATCGATGCTGCTAACAACAAAGGGCGTCCCATTCGAAAATATCAAACGCATGTCTTCTTGCTAACATCAATGAGCAAAATTTGACAAGGTTGCCCCATTCCAAAATGTCAAATGCGTGTTGTTTTGTGTACATCAATGAGCAAACTTTGACAAGGTTTTCCCATTCCAAAATATCAAATGCCTACGATTGTGGAATGGGCAGGGTTTGCCATCAGTTCGGACATTGACATGGCACCTCGTTCTAAATAAACCAGCTGTTCTTTTTGTGCAGTTCCACCAAAATCAACCAAATTTCGTGAGTAGCTTGTATGATTTCGCCTTTATATGTTGAAACACCTTGAACATATCGGCACCTCCTTTCTTGTGGTGGAAATGAATGATTCAAGAATATTCGATGTATTCGTGAACATTTTGTGCAGTTCCCATTGAAATCAAGCTGAGCACCCCTGTTTGCATCAATACAAAAAAGTGATTAGTATAAAGCAAACTATACTATGAATTGACAGTTTAAACAGTCAACCTACATGATCCAAGCAGAGCACACATTTAGAAAAATGGAACTCACCGCAAGGAATTGTAAAACAACATTGTACTGGCCATCACAGCAAGAAAGATGGAGATCCGTGAGTCCTTCTAAGCTGAAGTTAGTTTGTTCTTGTGGGCAATAATGTAACCATCCTTCAACTGCTCCCTTCTTAAGAAGAGAGGCTTGGCTTCTTTATCCTAGCATAATCGGAACTAGGCACTTCACGTACTCCATATTCTTCTTTAGAGGAGGATGATCCTGTTGTGCAAAAACAAGAGGACAACTAAATGCTAGCATCCCTGTGTGCTCAAAAAAAGGAAAGGAAATATTTAAAACAACACAGATGAAGCACTTCTCAAGGACAATACCACTTTCTCATGACAATATCTAAACAGTAGCACAACACCAATAGAGATGACAAAGCTCAATCATATGGATGAAATCCGTGGGTGAGTACCAACCTTTGTCAGGAGGCTTATTGTGTAGAGCATACAGATCAAGCACTTCTCTGGAACCATCTGTTGTTATCTACTGTGGTTGACATGCTTACTATATACTCCTCAATTAGTTTAATGTTTCCAACATCTTCTTGTGCAGTTCCACTAAAATACATGGTATCTTCAAAGAAGATCCCTGTTTGCACAAGTAGAGATAATTACATATTACATTAAGAGTGGCATCAAATTAGTGGCAAAGAAATTGCTCGTTCCAGCCATAGCAATAAATTAAGATGCAAAACTATATCATTACTTGTGTCATCATAGTTCCAGTGCTTCATTACAGCACCAGGAGTTGATTTTTGTTTTTCTTCCGCTTGTTCTTCCCCTTCATCACTTGGTTCAATAACAGACAAGCTTCGCCTTCAATGTAAAATTTGGCATGTCAATTAGGGAGCACAAGTATAACACTAAACAGCGACGTTAATTTTCAGATGAAAGTGGCAAAATACAGGCCAACAGTTGTGAAATATCCTTATCTTACCTCAGTGGGATAACGGTGCACATACAGATTGGAAGTCTTGTCTCCATTTGTGCAGTTCCCTAAAATCCAGCAACATTAGCGTACAAGTAGCACAACATATGAAAGCACACTACACAATCATGTGAAAGAAGGCTAGTACTGACCTCTCATGACGCGGAATTCAAACAACTCACAAGAAGAAGATCTGAACCAAATTTGCCAACACGGATAGGAAGTAAGATCTCCTCTTGTGCAGTTCCACAAAGATCAAGCAATCAAGCAACATTGTCGGTGTGACATTTTGGTTGAACTGCACAAAACACTCTTAAAACAAAAGTGTTTTGTGAAGTGCAACAAAAGGTCACAATAGCAATGAGGTGAAGTAGATAACCCTGTTTACACAGAGGTGCAAAGGAAACAACTACTGGTCAATAACGGTGGATGACACAGAAGCCAACAAAAAGAAGCATCTAACTTATCTAAATGGGAAAGAAAGCAAGACAGTAGCATTTCTCAAACGGTGGCATTGATTAATATTAACAGAGAGATTATATTAACAATAAAATTCGTTAAACATGTAATTTGCTTTTAACTGTGGCATTGCATCAATTTTCCAGCGGCATTATTAGAGGGTGTTTGTTTACAGGGACATTTTGGTGTAGGGACTAAAAAACATCCGTGTCAATCCCATCTAAACCAAACCAAACATGAGGGACTTTTAGGGGCTAAAGAAAGAAGATCCCGAGGGAGAGTCTTTTTGGGACTTTTTCCAACAGTTGTCCCTGCCCCGCATCGCAGCTTGTCTCTATTAGTTCATTACTAGGGGTAACATGGTCTTTTAGCATGTCATTTAATAACCTCTAGTCCATGTTTAGTCCCTGGAACCAAGCAGGTAGGGACTAGGGAGTTTTTAACCAAACAGGGCCTTAGATTAACAACAGCTAAAGAGTTGCACGAGACAGTGGACGCACCAGCCCCATGTGCATCTACCGATGTATGAAGGGGTGATGCACAGTCTGTTGCAACAAAGAACAAAAACAACCAAGGAGCATATTTGTGTTGGTCCCAGTTTTGTTATCTTTAGACACCTTTCCCGATGTGAGCGTAGCAAATCTAGTCCCGCTCAAACTCTACAGCCTTGTCCCCCAAAAGAAAAGATCAGTTCGTTACAGATGTGCGTACTGCGTTTGTCATTGTTTCCCCTTTTCGACCAATGTAGGTGCTGGATAGCCAGTCTGTACTAGTACTTTCCCCCTTCCTTTCCTCTTTGAACCACGTCCTAGATTCATGCTATACAACTTTCCCCACTACTTTCCTGTTTGATCCAACACCTAGATTCGAGTGCAGAAGCAGAAAAAGCCCACATGCAGCTAGAGCAATGCATGTGGAATAAGTAAATTATACCTTAAGGTTCTTGGGGCGTGGTTCGGTGAGCGACCAGAGGCCGTTCGGCCCACACTATGTACGGCGGCGAGGAAGAAGGGGTCGGAGGCCCTCCCGCGCCGTCGCTTGGTGAAAGAGAACAGCTGCGCCGGTAGTGGATTCCCTCCCTCGCCGACGGCGACAGCGTTAAGCCTCCTTCCCTTCCCAGCGGACGGATCCCGCCGGCTCTTTGACCAGCAGTGAGGGGAGAGAGAGAGGCCAATGAAGTCTTGTTTAAATCTGGAGAGGGTGAGAGAGTGTGAAGAGAGCAACTACAAGCGCTGAGGCTCCAGCGTGTATATATATACTGGAGAGAGAGTGTGAAGAGTGCAAACCCTAGAAAACAAGCGCCGAGGCTGCAGCGTATACGTGATGAGGTGATTATACAGCCACTACGAGATCGTATAGCTCCGTATCCATCCATTTTGACTAGTCAAAGAATCCTCCTGGCACCGCCCCATATCACTTTCTCTCTCTGTCATGCAGGGCCTACCTGTCATTGGGTGGAAGAAAGAAGTCAAACAAAAACAAAATTATGCTCAAGTGTAGTTATCGAACCCGAGACGTTACACCACCCCCACGTTATGTTTAACGAGAGGAAAATAACCTTTAATACATTCCTGCATTCGTGTGACAAGCATGCCGTGTTTTTTTGAGTGGGAGTCATTGGGATTTAAATCATAATCGTGTCATGTGGCTTTGGTGGTAAGGTCTTTTGGGATTCAAAGCAGTGTTGGTAGTACAGAAATATTGCAGCCTTAGTCACGTTACTTTTCTCCACGTAGTACGTTGGGTCCCACCAGTCAAAGGGTGAAACAAACAAATTAATAAGAAAAATTAAAAGCGCCAGCGGTGTATCTTACCTCACACATCTCGCAACTGCTCGTGAACACTCTCCAATTGATCCCTCTGTTCGCTCACGTACTATTTTAAGTGAATCTATATTATAACATGCACACAATTTTGGGCACTTGTATTCGACCTAAGTCAGTGTGCCACCGTATCTCATACTACTCCCTCCGTCTAGGTGTAATAAGTCACGTTAGAAGGTGCAGCGGGACCAAGGTGCAAGCATATTTTTTTGAAACGAGGTGCAAGCAAATTGGAGGAGAAGGAGAAACTTGACCGGTCCTTCCTCCAATCAAAGCCCTGATTTCTGTCTCTAAACGCAACAATTAATCACAACAACTAAGAGATGCCGTTTTAGCTACCATGCAGGGCCACGTATTAACTCACATGCATCAATGCGTAGTTGTGCTCCATGCATTGGGTTTTCGGGGAAGATAACAAGGCAGAGTAATTAAGGAGCGTTTGGTTACATTGCTAGGCTGGTCATAGTGGTGAGTAACTTGGACTAGTAACATGCATATGTTACTAGTCTATGTTACTACTCTCGTTTCCGGGCTGGCCATTGCTAGGCTGGTCATAGTACTTTCATAGTAGGTAGTAACATATGGATGGTAACATGCAAGTCTTCATTAATTGAGATATAGACTCATTTTACCTCGGCATGTGTGTGTGTGTGTGTGTTTAACAGCATGTGTGTGTTAGAGAGAGCGACACATCGACCTACTTCTACAGAGAGATGGTGTGTAGTGTACGATTTAGCCGCGAGAGTCGGTGCATCCTCTCGTTTCCGGGCGTCCGGACGGGACAGGCGGGACAGCTGCCACGGCTGCTCCTGACCAGCCTGGCCCACCCAAAGCCCATCCATTGCCCGCGCGCGCTTCCCGCCCGAAACGGCCAGCACCGCTCCAAAGAATCGGTGCCACATTCATGCCCGGGCAGAGCGGACGCGACCTCTCACTGGCGCCTGCGTTGAAGGGAGAAGCGGATTCAAGAGTGATGGTTGCTTCGTCCGTCCAACTTGCTGGGTCTATGTGATTTGACGGCTCATTGGTCATTATTACTGAAGTGGTAGGACTGCTGGATGTCCCACGCTGTCGGCGAAAGGAGGTACTACTAGATTACAATTTTCTCCATTCTCAGCGAAGGAGTGCGAGAGAACACGCAGGCTCAGTGATTACGTGGCCCACCTCACACTATCACCATATTTTCTGGACACCGTGCGACACCTAACTCTTTACATAGTACTAGTATAGTACGTACTGTAATTTATCAGCAAGATAAATTTGTACAATGCTATGAAGCTTCCAGCTTCTGTTTCATGTATCTTGTGTCCAAGGTTACCCCTTGCAACATTTCATCAAATACAAAGGAGACTAACATGCATGCTATTGCATCTCAATGATTGACATATCATAGCCAATATGTACTCCCTCCATTCCATAATAAGTGTCTCAACTTTATGCAAACTTTAGTACAAAGTTGTAGTACCACTAAAGTTGACACTTATTTTCGAACAAAGACAACTAAAGAAAAAAAGGATCCATGCAGTCCCTAGCCCTTGAACCGTAAACCCTAACCAGGCTTTAATTTGCTGGCAACATTGGAGGTTCCGAAGAAATGAAGTTTGCAACCCTTTGACCATCGGATCATTTTGTGCAGTTTCACCAAAATCGAGATGAGCATCCCTGTGGCAAAGAAATTGAAGAAGCGTTATTAGAATAAGATTACCGGGACTAGTTGATGAGACATAAACTCATCACAAATACAGTACATAGAAGCCAGTAGAGGTATGTGCGGGGCAAAGAAGTAGAGAAATATCCACATGGAGTGATGTGGGCAGCTGGAGAAGTGGTGCAAGCCGGCTGTAAAGGGAGTTGTACCTGAGGGATGTCGGCACGTAGCTCAACCTAGAGGAGGGTGGCGGGAGGAGGCAACTGCCCACGTCGCGGCAGTGAGCAATGGACGAAGGCAACCTCACCGGCTTTGTGAGAGAGAACGGCGGGGACCCCTGATCGGGACGTGCCGACAGTGGGTTTTCGCCGTCGGCGACGGCGACCGCATCTACACTAAGCATCCACCCCTTCCCCCGGCGGACATGATCCGACGGGATGTTAGAGATGTGGCCATAGTCCTTTTGTGCGAGAGAGTGTGAAGACTGAAGAGAGCAACCCCAGCAAGCAACCGTGTAGGCTCGTCCTGCCTATGTATATAGTGGAGCAGTTTCCTTTTCTCTTCATATGAACCTATTTATATTGGGTACGTGCCATTGAAGAAAAAAAACTTTATTTATAAATGACGCGGCACCTACTACTCGTTCTCCTATAAACCTTGCGCTTGGCATTTCCAAAATATTAACCTTGCGATTGGCTCTTCGCCTCTTCGGGAAGTCGAGCAATAATGGTACTGCAGTATATATCGTTCTGGCTATATGAGACCGAATGAATTGCTGCACGTCCACCACATGGACGAGGGTCGAGGGGCGAGGGAGAGTGCGTACTATTACGTCCGTTTCAATATGGACTACATATGGAGCAAAATGAGTGACTCTACACTCTAAAATACGTCTATATACACCAGTGTTTGGAGTATGTACTAGTAGTTCATATTGAAATCTACTAAAGGACATATATTCCAAACAATATGATAATCTCTCTAACCAAGGTAGGGACGAGGAGTAAACGGAGGGAGTAGTAAAATTTTCTCCTCGTCCTGCGAGCAACCGCGCGCATGGGCGAGGGAGCGGGCGTAAGGCGTACTAGTAAGCAAGCTTCACCTCATCCTGCGAGCCACCACGCCCGTGGGCGGGAGAGACGGCGTACTAAGCAAGCTTCTCCTCATTCTGCGAGTTGACGGGACACATCAAAAGTATTTCAGTGTATAGAGCCTTGCCTCTAAGGTAGGACCCACATGGTTTGCCTCTTTTTTAACATAACGTGTCAAGTCGCAATTTGTTTGTTCACCCGTGGTAGACGATCCTCCATCAAGTGGACAACCAATACACGTGTCAAATTACCACGTGGGCTGCCTTTTCATACAGAAATGAGCTCCACCATGTACCCGCGCGGGTGTGGTTGGGAAAGAGACGGGAGTACGTGCGTCGTGCGTGCACCTCTTCTCTTCGTGCACGGCCCCCACCTACGTGGGTGTGTGTGAGAGAGATACAAACCTAGACAGATGGCGTGTGCGTTCGTGAGTGCTTTTTGTTTTTTTGGGGGGGGGTGATTTCGTGAATGTATTTGTGGGAATATGTGTCGATGACATCTCAAACAAAATTTTGCATGCAATGTGTGTGAAATAGAGGCATATCCATATCATATAGAGAGGGCCAGAGGGGGCGATCCACGAGAAGAGAGGGAGGGGTCATAGATATCGATAGAGTTGAAGAGAGGATCAAGTGGGTGGGTGCGAGATGGATGAAGAGAGCCATCGAAATTGTGTGTGTGCAAGTCAAAGATATAGGGCGACTGACCTGTCAGAACGTCAGAGGGCATAGGGCAAGTTTGTGTGTGGCAGGGAGACATGCCTAGAGCGCTCGATGTATCGGTGTGTGTGGGGGGGGGGGGGTGGGGGGGGGAGGGGGAGGCAAAGGCCTAACTAAAGAGGTAGAACGACTCGTATATGTGTTGAGAAGGAGAGACCCAGCTATGTCTTGAGGGAGATGGGTCAACATCCATACATAACTGAAGGACGGGAAATAGGTTGGGACACAGAGAGAGAGAGAGAGAGAGAGAGAGAGAGGAGAAAGAGAGGGCAAGGGAGAGGGGTAGAGTGCTGGATGGGTGATGGAGTTCCTTCTCGAAGATGGTGGGAGAGGCCTACTAGACAAACTGAGGGTAGAACTGCAATATTATCAATAAGAGTGGGGATGTGTTTCTGTGTGTGCCTGTGTGTGATAGATCTGTCGGGACGCATGCATGGATGATGAAGGGGAACCATGTGTTTGCTAAGGAAACCTAACTAGATCGGTAGATCAATTGTTGTTTGTCAGAGGAAGGGAGAGACATAACTAATGAGGTAGATCGATCGACGCGTGGAGAGACATAGCTAGCTATATGTGTAGAGGGAGATCGGTCGATGTACATCCATTTGTTAGAGGCAAATAAGGCCCAACGAGACAGATAGACAGAGAGAATGGAGCTAGGAGGTGGTGCAAGAGGCCGAGCTACTAGCTAGATACGGGGAGGAGTGTGCGGTTGTGAGATCGATGAAAAGAGGGGCGAGAGTTTACACGTGTGTGGGACCGTATGAGAGACACGAGGCATGGACACAGAAAGGAGGAGATGGAAGGTGCGTGTGTACATATGTTGTAGGCAGACGCTGGAGAGGTTTATCGATCGGTGTGTGTCGGAAAGGAGTTGTGGAGACTGTGGGAGAACGACCTAAATAAAAAAATGAATGTGCACGATGGATAGAATGTTGAGGGAGGGGAGGGCGAGGAGGGCGTGTGCATGCACGAGAGAAAGTTAGTGCTAGCTACAAAGGTTAGAGGATTGTGTGGGTGTAAGAGACTAACAAAGATCATAATTTGATATGAAAGTGGATTCATATATTTGAATAGGAGATCATAGTGTTATAAACATATGCATGCATGAATATAGCGGTGATACGCGTTCTGTGGTTTTGCACATGTTATACCATAATGTGATAATGCGTGGCGTTTGCAACTCACAGCTAAATGTTGAACAATCTAAACCATACTATATATCGAACAATCTCACATTTTATTTGAATTTGTGATAATGTGTGGCGTTTGCAGCTTACAACTAAATATCGAACAATATAAACAATACTATATGTCGAACAATCTCACATTTTATTTGAATTTGTGGTAATGTGTGGTGTTTGCAACTCACATCTAAATACTTGTAGGCGTAGGGGGCGGGGCACCATACATTATGTGATAAACACATTATACATATGAGACATGGTTTAGATTATGAAGATCTAGCTAGATCTTGAAATGTACTGTGATTTGAAATCAACATAAAGTGGATTCAAAAAATCGAGTTCGAGTTCATATAGTACACATAGTTCATATCTAACTCGAGAGTAATCATGTGGTGTGCTGTGAAGATAATACAAAAACGATGGTTTAACTTGACAATAATGATGATTGTAGATCTTATTAAAATAGAGAAACGAATTCAAATGGTTGGACTTCACAACAATCATTATTGTAGATCTTATTCAAATAGAGAAACGAATTCAAATTTAGTTCATATTGAAGCGGTAGTATATACGTTTGGAATGCACTAAAACGTTCATTTGAGTAGCAGGTTGCATGCATTATACATGTAGCGAAATATTTTAATTGAACACAACATGAATTCAAAGTTTTGAATGATGTTTGTAGTGCGAATTGATTTGGTATAGTACACGGGACTAGACTCTCTAGTGTGCTGCGAATTGATTTCTTTTTGTTTTTTCGTCGACGAAAGTGCGAATTGATTTGGTACAGCACACGTCGGGCTTGTCCGGAAATTTCAACCCGCGCCTTGTTACCTCGAAATATTTAAGATATATCTTTGTCTCGTTGTGCTCCGACAACTCCCTCCATCTCAACCCGCGCCTTGCTATTCCAAAATTACAAAGCGCGCCAAAACTCTCACCTCCTGTGAAATCCCGACACGCGAAATGCCCGTGATACCCCTGAACCGAAAGAACCGCCTAGTTCATATCGGTGGGGGTAATTTTGTAACTTACCCCACATTTCGGTCAAGCGTGTCCCTAAGCCATGGTTCCGCACTCCCATCCCATCCGCCCACTCATTCGTACACCGACGCTGCGAAAACCCATGAAGCCCCACACCCTCCTCCGTCCGCCACCCAGCCGGATCCCGACGACGTCGTCCACAGCAACACCTCGACGTCCCTCATCCACCGTACCGGATGAGGATCCGTTGTCGATCTCGTCGTCCCGCCGGTTCAGCCACCCCATCCTGCACCTCCAAGGAGCTGCCCCGACGTTCCCCTCGTCTTTCGCGCCACCTCCATTCCCACACCTCCGTGTTCACCTGCACCACCGGAAGAGCATCATCATCACTGTTTCCTCGGATGAAGCTGAGGCCTAATCGGCGCCACCAAAGAGGTTGTACACTAATCGCCACATTTTCTTCTTGATTCGATCCCACGGTGCTGCCGGCGCTCGGTCCCGAGCCGACACGGCGCGACTCCATCCACGGCGGCGTCGCCGGCCACTTCCTCCACGGCGTCGCTCCCTCGGCGGCGACGTCCACATCAGTAGGAGCTGCTGCTGCTCTAGCTCTCGCTCGCGCTGCTGCTCTGCTCTTGCTCTCGGTCCAATGCTTGGTCTGCTCTTTCTCTTGCTCGCGCTGCTGCTCTCGCTCTTGCTCTTGCTTGCGATGCTGCTCCGATTTAGCTACACTTCAGTCGACTGAATCGACTTTCGGTTCGGTCGATTTTCAGGGGGTGGGGGGCTCGCTGGAGTTAAGGAAGAACCAGCCGCAGTGGGGAGGGGGGCTCGCCGGAGAGGTACCCCACTATCTATCTTAGGGTTTAGGGTGGGGGCGGTGGTCGCCGGCGGTGGTGGGGCGGTGGCGTGGGGATCGCCGGAGAAAAAGCTCGGCACGGGGGGGGGGGCCTAGAGGGCCTGCCGGGGCGGCGGTGGGGAGTGGTTTTGGGTCGAGCGGGGCGGCGCACCGCCGGCTGTGAGCGGCGGGGGGCGGCTGGTTGGCCGGTGGTGGCTGGCGGCTCAGGGTAGCCTCACCTGATACTGCTACACGACCAGCTGCCCCGGCTCTCGCACGTGGCGCTGCTGCTGCTACTGCTTTTCTGCTACTAGTGCGTTCAGTTTTGACAGAAAAATTCAGTTTCTACAGTTAAGTTCAGTTTCGACAGTTAAATTCAGTTTCGACAGTTAAGTTCAGAGATGAGCGGCTGATGTATTTTACATCTAGCACTTTGTGGTTATGTATTTTACGTCATCTATTGGAGATGCTATTAGAATTCCACTCGGGTTAACGTTGTCTCTCTTGTCCTGCTTCAGCCTCGGTGTCGTACAACTCACCGGAGTTGCTCCAACGACGAAACCCTCCATCACAGCGGAGCAGTACCTCGGGCTCCATCTCCAGACGCCTAAGATCTTCTTCCCCTCCTCCGACAGCCAAGTCAGCCGGATCATCCTCACCGACCAACCCAATCACGCTGAGATCGACATGGCTTCGCCAAAGAGGTTGTACACTAGTTGCATCTCTTTTTTACTCTACATGTTATATATATTGTCCACTGAGCACACACAGTAACGTGAAATACGATTAGTTTCTCCTACTATATGACAAGCAGGGAGGTACCTGGCAACTTAGCTATCCGTGATGGACTCTCTTGAACGCCATCATTATTAATCTCTGCGCGTTTGAGTCGTGCATTTGTCGATGGGCCTGGGAGTTCAGCTAGTAAGGCAGTGGCCTGGGTCCAAAGTAATAGAAGTAGCACAAAAACATTTTTTGAGTGTAGGTTTTTCCTTGCTCAAGCCTGCCTACTAGAATCGCCAGTGCTTGAAAGGAAAAGTGAAGGAAAAACATAGGAATTGGAAAGTTTCCTATGGTACTACTATTCATGAATTTGGTTCAAAGGAATGGAGCAATGGAAAACTGTAGGATTTGTTCCTTTAGTGTCTCCTTGAAAGAAAAACCGTAGGAATTTTAATTTCCACTTGTCCTCCTTTTCAAATTCCTATTCATGAAGCACAAGACTAAGAGATAGTAGCATAATAGCATTATAACCGTACATTTTCTTGTGGTTTGACTTAATCTCACCTTGCTTCTTTGCATCCTGTGATCTTCCAATTCTTGTGAACCAAACACCCAGATTGGCAGAAATCCTGTGTTTCTAAATTCTCTGTTTTGCACGTGCATTCCTATCGTATTACTGTGTATTTCCTATCCATGCGTTATTAGAATCCTCCAATTCAAACGAGCCCTTATAGAATTACTTATCTTACAGATAGTTTTCAAAGAAAACCTTGTGTGGTTTGTCCCGCTCCTACTGCGCCGTCCTCCACCCAAGCTCAGCTGCTCCAACGACAAAAGGGTCTAGCACAGCAGGGATCCGGCCTCCAGACTGTCTTTCGCCGCCTCAGATCTTCTTCCCCGCCGCCGGCAGCCATGACAACTCCATTACCATCATCAACCGAGCAGATGACCTCGAGGACTACACGGGTCCGCAAGAGAGGTCACACTCTTTCGTGTCTGCTTACGTTATGCATCGCTTAATATTACATGCTACTTTATCGTCCTGTTCAGCGATTAGACTCTGAGTCAGCTCCAAACTAATGGTCAAACTTGAGTTTTTAAATGGTTGTGGGGTACATACCAGGGCCGCAATCAATAGTATCTATCTACTATCTGGTTAATCTCTGGTGTCTACTATGAGTTTCATGTTGGGTGGGAAACAAACAGTAAAGAAGCCATTATCTGTATTTTTTAACTGAAGCCATTATCTGCCTGCTATCATTGGTTTTGGGTCTATCAACAGGTTGCTACCATCACTCTGGATTTCTGCATGCACTCCTTACATAATCTCACTATGTTTTATTCCTATGCATGTCAGTTATTGTACACAATGGAACTGAACATGTAGAGCAAAAGAGACGAGCCTTGCGTGGCAATAAAATTTCAAGCAGACGTCGCTCCATGGTAGGCGCAAAGGCAGCCCCCCTCCACCCATTTCGGATTGTAATCGAGAGGAAGATATCTGTTCTGAGGGGGATTCAGAAGGAGAAGACCACTCCTATTTACCCCCTGAGGTCTTCGCTCTAACTTGGCATGCTGATGTTGGTTATATCATGCATATGGTGCCTTGCATTGCTTACTTTATACATCGAATATGCCAACTGCTTAGTTTAGACATGCTCTGTGTGAATGCCAATGGTTTAGTTTATTCATCGTTTATGTGAATTATGCAACACCATCTTGTTTAGCCAAGCATCATATATGTGAATTTTGCAATGCCATCCTGCTTAGCCAGTCATCTTATATGTGAATTATATCAGGGCATCCTTTTTTTTCATTACATATTACATTTGTCAACAATGTTAGTACATTCAACTACTCTTCGTGTGCATCAACCATTTGACACGGTGATGGAAAATTCTGGAGTGAAAACAAGGTCTTCATAGCAGACTATGCTATCTGACGAAGCACATATCTCGCTGGTTACGGATAGCTCCTCAGAGGAGGATTCAGAGACAGATGACCAGTCCTATTCCCCCCCGAGGTGTATGCTCTAACATGGCAGGGTTATGTTCCTCATATCGTGCATATGGTGTCTTGCATTGCTATGTCATTTGATTAGTTTAGACATGCTTTGTGTGAATGCCACCTGTTTAGTGTCTAATTACCATATATGTGAATTATGCATTGCCATCTTGTTGCAAGACATTATATTTGTGAATTATGCAATTCTATCTTGTTGCAAAGGCATTATATACGTGAATTATGCAATGCCATGCTGTTGAGCCAATCATCATGTATGTGAATTATATCATGCTATCATTTTTTTGTATTACGTGTTCCATTTGCCAACAACGTTTGTATATTCAACTACTCTTCCTGTGCATCAGCCATTTGAAGCGGTGATGGAAGTATCTTGAGTGAAAACAAGGTATTCAGAGCAGACAATGCTACCTGCTGAAGCAGACATCTTGCTGGATACAGAGAGCTCCTCAGAGGAGGATTCAGAGACTGATGACTAGTCGTATTTCCCCCCTGAGGTCTATGCTCAAACTTGGCAGGGTTATATTACCCATGTCATGCATGTTGTCTTGCATTGCTTAGTTTTTACATCATATATGGATTGCCATCTGCTTACTTGCTTACTATATAAATCATATATTTGAATTATATCATGCCATCATGTTTACATACACAACATCTATATGAATTATTGATGTAGGGTGGAACCCTATACGGCCGATCTTTCACGAAAGGAGCGGATCCCAACTAAGAACACGAGGGGAAAACGAGGGAAAACACAAGAGGAACTCTCAAAACCAACAAGATATAGTCACACATGTGCTAGATCCTCGAAACACAAAGGGGGATACACGATCCAAAACCAACAATGGACGATACAAAGGGTAACCGGTTCTTCTCCGTGAGGAGGTCTTGATGGGGCCACCCAAGAGGGGGTCTTGAATCCGCTTGGAAGGATCTTCTCCAATGGAGGCGCGATCTCCGAGCAGAAGGTAACCAAGTGGATGAGCAAAGCTCTCACACAAACATGAGCTAATCCTTTGCTAACCCTAACTAGGAGGAGGGAGAGGTCTATTTATAGTCTTAGTGCAAAGAGGGGCGAAGTGAAAGGGTACATGGGCTTCGGCCCGAAATTGGACGCAACCAGGGTCCGGACGTCCGTGAGGCGCCGGTCGTCCGGAGGCTCGCGGGGGTCCGGACGTCCGTAGGTCTTCGGATGTCTGCAAATTATGTTCTATTGCCACGGCGTTGGACGTCCGTAGGGGCCCGGCCGTCCGGTCGCCGGTCGTCCGGTCTTCCTCGGATTTCCGTAGTTTTAGTTCTGTCGTCGTAGTGTTGGTCGTCCGGAGCCTGGGGGTCGTCGGACGTCCGGTCCTGGTCGGTCGTCCGGCAGCTATAACGTTTGCAAGCCTGGGTTCCTTGGGCTGTTGTGACCTCCAGGGGTCGGACGTCCGGGCTGGGCCGGTCGTCCGGAGCCTGTAGCTTCCGTGACGGCTCTTCTTCTTGTCCCTCGCACTTGGTGTCCTCGCCGTCTTGTCCATTGGATGTGGATGTTCCATGGCTTTCCTCCAAGTACCTGATCACACATAGTGTTTCCGTTTGAGGTAGTAGCCATGTCTCATGTGTCGAAAGTGGTAGTTCGGAAAGGAGCAAGTTCACCTTATCTTCGATAGCCTTTGCTCGGGCTCTTGTCATTGGTCCTAGTGGTGTCGTTGGAGGTGTAGATGCGTCCATGGGGATGATCGTGGGATGCTCCGCATCATCTCCCCTCCCTTGGGAAAGATCCGACCTCGGATCAAAATCTTCATCACCATGGTAGGGCGAAAGATCCTTGATGTTGAAGACGTCACTCACGTTGTACTTGTCGGGCGGGAGGTCGATCTTGTAAGCTTTGTTGTTGTAGCGTGCTAGCACCTTGAAGGTTCCATCGGCTCGTGGTAGAAGTTTGGACTTGCGTTCGTTGGGGAAGCGGTCCTTGTGAAGGTGTAGCCACACAAGATCTCCAATGTTGAATATCATGGGTTGCTTGTTGATGTTGAGCTTTGTCGCGAGTCGTTGTACTTGACGCTCAATGGTGTGCCTTGTATCTTCATGCATCTTCTTGAGGTAGTTCACTCAGGTGCTCGTGTCCATGTTGATGCGCTCTTGTAGTGGTAGAGGAAGGATGTCCAAAGGGGACAACAGGTTGAATCCGAAGACGACCTCGAAAGGGGACTTGCCGGTTGTTGAGTGTCTTGCGCGGTTGTAGGCATACTCGGCGATCGGTAGGCACTCCTCCCACTCCTTGATGTTCTTCTTGATTAGCACGCGGAGAAGAGTGGAGAGCGTGCGGTTCGTCACCTCCGTTTGGCCGTCGGTTTTGTGGATGGTATGCCGTGGAGAATAGTAGCTTGATTCCGAGCTTGGCGCATAAGGTCTTCCAAAAGTAACTCAAGAACTTGACATCGTGGTCCGAGACAATCGTCTTTGGCACTCCATGAAGTCGCAAGATTTCCCTACAAAAGAGATTGGCAACATGTGAAGCATCGTCTATCTTGTTGCAAGGAATGAAATGAGCCATTTTAGAGAATCGATCCACAACAACAAAAACGGAATCCTTGCCATTTCTAGTTCTAGGCAAACCAAGCACAAAATCCGTGCTAATATCTTCCCATTGTTGATATGGAATTGGAAGTGGCATGTAAAGGCCATGAGATTGAGCTTTAGACTTAGCTTTGCGACATGTAGAGCATCGGTTGGTGAAGCGGTTGACGTCGCGAAACATCTTAGGCCAAAAGTAGTTCTTGGAGAGCGTAGAAAGTGTCTTGTCGCGTCCAAAATGTCCCATTAGTCCTCCTGCATGAGATTCTTGCAAAAGCAACAAATGAAGAGAAGACTCGGGGATGCAAAGTTTGTTAGCTCTCATAAGATAACCATCGTTGATGTAATATCGTTCCCAAGATGGATGCGTCAAGCACTTTGCATAAGGAATAGCAAGAGTAGGGTCATGCGCATATAATTCTTTTATGTGCTCAAAGCCAATGACATTCAATTCAAGTTGAATAACAAGCATGCATATACGGGAAAGCGCATCCGCCACAACATTTTCCTTAGCTTTAATATACTTGATGACATAAGGAAAAGACTCAATAAATTCACTCCATTTAGCATGACGCTTGTTCAACTTAGTTTGACCCTTAAGGTATTTAAGCGTTTCATGATCGGTATGGATGATAAATTCATGAGGGCGAAGGTAATGTTCCCATTCACGCAAAACTCGCACTAAAGCATATAGCTCTTTGTCATAGATGGGATAATTGAGTTGCGCGCCAGAAAGTTTCTCACTAAAATATGCTATGGGGCGCTTCTCTTGTGTTAACACACCTCCTATGCCATTACCACTAGCATAGCAATGAATTTCAAAAGGTTTGTCAAAGTTGGGTAATGCAAGCATGGGAGCATCAGTAAGCAAATTCTTAAGCTCATTGAATGCGTTGTCTTGGGATGATCCCAAACAAATGGTGCATTTTTCTTACTCAAAGCATGTAAAGGAGATGCAATGGTGCTAAAATCCTTCACAAAGCGACGGTAGAACCCGGCTAAACCAAGAAAACTACGCACTTGTTGCAAGTTAGTTGGTTGGGGCCAAGTTTTAATAACATTGATCTTAGATTCATCAACATGAACACCCTTAGAAAATACTACGAAACCCAAGAAAACAAGCTTATCAACACCAAAGAGGCATTTTTCCATATTAGCATAAAGTTTCTCTTTTCGAAGAGTTTGTAGCATGGTGCGAAGGTGGGTGACATGCTCTTTGAGAGATTTGCTAAAAACAAGGATATCATCAAAGTAGACAACAACAAATTCACCAATATAAGGTTGAAACACATAATGCATAAGACGCATGAAAGTATCGGGTGCTTCCGATAAACCCATAGGCATGACTAACCACTCATACAAGCCAAACTTTGTTTTGAAACCGGTTTTCCATTCATCACCCTCTTGTATGCGTATTTGATAGTAACCACTTTTAAGATCAATTTTGGAAAAGATAGTGGCACCGCTAAGTTCATCAAGCATATCATCAAGGCGTGGAATGGGGTACCTATAGCGAACAGTGATAGCATTGATAGGTCTACAATTGGAACACATGCGAAAGCTACCGTCTCTTTTTGGCACAAGAATGACCAGTACGGCACAAGGACGCAAACTTTCGTGCACATGTCCATGGTCTATGCGATGCTTTACTTTCCTTTGTATTTCTTTGGTTTCTTCGGGGTTGACTCGGTAGGGACCCTTGTTTGGAAGTGGCACTCCGGGGATGAGGTCGATGTGGTGCTCGATGCCTCGTAGTGGAGGTAGACCCAGAGGTAGCTCGTCGGGGAAAACATCTTGGAATTCCTGCAATAAAGAAGATAACACCAAAGGTAGATTGTGAGAGGTTTTAGGTTTTGGTGCCTCGTCCTTGCACAATAGGACATAGTGTAGGACACTTGATGGGTTCTCACACACTTCTCTCATCTCATGTTTGGTGGCAAATAGAACTAAGTTTTTCTTGTCGCTCATCGTGGAGGCACTCAATTTGGGCTTGTGGCGCTCACTCTCTTTTTGGTGGTTCGCTCTCTCACTATTCTCTCCACGATGGGTGGCTTGTTTTTCGGTGATCACTTGGCTTGGAGACATAGGTCGTAGCACGTACTCCTTTCCTTTCATCTTGAAGCTATAGTAGTTTGTACGCCCGTTGTGGATGACACCTCGGTCATATTGCCATGGTCGTCCAAGAAGGAGGTGGCAAACTGTCATCGGAAGGACATCACACTCCAAAGTGTCTTCGTAAGCTCCGATGAAGGAGACTTGTACCCTATGCTCGACTTGGATGGTGCCGGTGTCGCTTAGCCATTGAACTTTGTAAGGGTGCGGGTGCTTCTTCTTGTCCAATTGGAGTTTGGAGCAAAGTTCTTCACTTGCGAGGTTATGGCAACTCCCTCCATCGATGATGACCTTGACGGACCTTCCATTTATGCCGGCCTTAGTGTGGAAGATATGGCATCTTTGGTCTTCGTCTTGTTGATGTTGAAAAGTCAAGACCTTGGAGACAACAAGAGCGGGACTTGAATCTTCGTCGCAAAAGATTTGAGCATCTTCATCTTTGTTGTTCACTTGTCGGTGCATGGCCACTTGCTCAAGGGCTTCCATCTCCTCTTCACCCATGGAGTCATAGGTTCCATTGTTGTAGAGGATCATGGTGTGCTTGTTTGTACACTCAAAGGACTTGTGGCCTCGGCCTCCGCATGTGAAGCATTTGAAGGAACTTGTCTTGATGGTCTCATCGGTTGAGGTAGATGATGAAGAAGCTTTCGGCTTGAAGTTGCTTGTAGTAGGAGGACGACTTGAGGTTGTCGAAGTATTCTTGTAACTTGACTTGTCGCTGTTGCTTGTAGATGGCTTGGTTGAGATAGAAGGTATTAGAGTCGTTGAAGCTTGGGTGTTGGAGAAACCATAGGACTTGGATGAGAACTTGGCATACTTAAAGTCATCTTGCACTTGGCGTTCCGCTTTGGTGGCTTGGTGCACTAGCTCGATGAGGTTTGAGTATGGTTGGAAGTCGGCAATCTTCTTGATAGGGTGATTGAGTCCATTCAAGAAACGTGCCATAGTTTTCTCATCATCTTCCATGACATTGGCTCGTATCATGGCAATCTCCATTTCCTTGTAGTACTCTTCAACGCTCTTGGTTCCTTGCTTGAGTAGTTGGAGTTTCTTGAAGAGGTCGCGGTTGTAGTAGTTTGGCATGAATCGTGCTCTCATGACATCCTTCATTTGCGTCCAAGTAGTGATGGGTGGTTCACCTCTTGCCTCGCGGCGCTCAATGACTTGTTCCCACCAAATGAGGACATAGTCCTGGAATTCAAGGGATGCCATCGCGATCTTCTTCTCTTCTTCGTAGTTGTGCAAGTGAACGATTTTGTCGACCTTCAATGCCCATGATATGTACTCTTCGGGGTCATTGCTTCTGGTGAACTTGGGCATGGTGAACTTTAGCTTGCCGTATCGTTGCTCTTCATTGTGTTGGGGTCGAGGATGATGACGCCCATGTCGTTGAGGATTGACGATCCCATGTTGCTCTTGGCGAGGAGGGTTGTCGAACTCATGTTGTTCTTGTCTTGGAGGATTTCCATTGTCATCTTGCTCGTGTTGAACTTGATGTTCTTGGCGAGCTTGTGGAGGAGCTTGTCGAGCTTGAGGAGGAGCTTGTCGATGCACACGTGCTTGGAAAATCCTCTCTTGGACTTCATCGCGAAGCGCTTCTTGTTGTAGGCGAGCTTGTCGGCCACGGTTGGCTACGGCTCAACTTGAATCTCGAAGGGCACGTTGCGCCTCAAGTGCTCGAGCTTCACAAAGTTGTTGTTCTTGGCGTTGTGCCTCGGCGTCTTGTGCATCTTGATGTTGTCGCGCACGTTCCTCTTGTTCTTGTTGTCGTTGGCGTTGCCGTTCTTGTGCTTGCGCAAATGCAGCTTGGTTTTGACGATGTCGACGCTCTTGAGAGTCGGTGTCGTGTAGAGGATTGCAGTTTGCTTGACGATCTTGACGCGCGGCATGAAGAAGAGTATTCGATGTCGGGGTACTTGAGCTGGAGATAGTGTCGTCGGCGTGTCGACTTGAGCAGCTCCTTCTTGAGTAGGACAAAGTGGTAGAAGAGCGGTTGACCAACAAGGCACGAATCTCGTCCATTCTTGCGTCATTCTCGTGCTTGTGTGCGTCGAGCTTGTTGTCGAAGTAGTCTCTTGTTCGTTGCTCGGAGAGTCGCAAGTCGGTGGCGATGTTGTCGATGCGGTCGCTCATTGCTAGTTTCTCTTCATGCAAGGCTTGTTGTGTACCAAAGAGGTGTAGTTTGGTGACGTAGTTGTTCAAGTCGTCGTCTTGCTGAAGGAAGAGTGGGTTGGTAGAGGTACTTGGCCTAACCATCATTCCAAACAAAGATATGTGAGTGGGAGAAAGAGAAGAACCAATACCAAATGTACCTTGACCGATGTTGAAGATGGATCAAAGATCACTCCAATGTGTAACAAGGAAATAGCACAATTGGTACCAATTCTTGTCGGTTTCTCACACCTACACAAGTAAAAGCTTATGGTGGGGCTTGGTTAGGATGGTGGCACAAAATTTGATGCAATTGTTAGTGAGACTCAATAATGTTGGAAAAGATTCACAAATTTGCAAATGCAACAAGGAGACCAATAGCAAAATATGGTACACGGAAACACACACGCAAATAGATAATGTGGGGTTGTGCAACCAAGGAATGAGCCAAAATGTGGAGTCCACGAAAATGCTCTTGTTGCACAACACTTAGAGAGATGCTAGCACGATTGCACAATAGGCGGATACGAACTTGTGCACAACCTACTAAGCAAAAAATGCAACGACTTCTATCCCAAGTATGCTATGTGTATGATGTTCCGATGATATGATCCAAGATGATCGAGTATGACAATCTTAATGTTGTATGATGCTATGGTTCTTGCTTATAAGCTCTTTGCTTATCTTTCCCTTTTGCTTAAAAGCTTGTTTGGCTCTTTGTGTTTGAGCTCTTTTCTCATGCAATGCTTCACGAACCAAGATAGGAATTGTGTATGCGATGACAACTTTGTGACACAAGAGATGATACCAAGATATGCACCAGATACTATGGTATGTATGCTATGGATATATGATCACTAATGTGCACAAGTCACGTTGCCGGCAATACTCAAAGGCTAGTCTCAATGGGTAAGTGACGCAAAAGTAAGGCTATGGGGTTATCAATGCAAATGCAAGAAAGTATGATTATATCACAATACCAAGATGATGTTACCAAAATGATGTAACCGTTCGTAGTAGTCGTGGCGGTGATGTCGATGTCGAACCATTCCTAGTTAGCCGAAACACCGTAGGAAACGATGAACCACAACTCAAATTCTCAGAACCAAATGCGGCCAAATGTGTCGGAGTTGGTAGCGGTCAAGTGGTGGTAGGGTTTGGTGTATCGAAAGGGTTTGTGGAAGTTAGGTGGTGGTATAGGAAGGTGTATGTGGAAGTGGTGGATGTGGCTGATTTTTTTTGGAAAAATTCAGTTTCGTCAGAGAAGTACGGACGTCCGGGGTTTTACGGTCGTCCGGTCGTCGGACGTCCGGTGCCTGGGCGATTTTGGGCACGGGGTGAACTACTAGGGTTCGTGGTGGAAGTGTTGAAATTGGTCAAATCTGGGCGATTTTGTGGATGGAAATGGTGGAGATGATGGGGGAAAGCTAGATCCACTCAAGGCAAAAAAAAATCCATGGATCAAATCCAACAAAACGTCATCACACCAACAAATCACAAAAAAAAATTGGGGGCTATTTTTGTGGGGAATTTTTGAATTAGGGAAGGACACACCAAAATCAAGCTAGAAAACGAAGAGGGGAGGCTTCGAAATCGTGATCAACGTGGCTCATGATACCAAGATGATGTAGGGTGGAACCCTATATGGCCGATCTTTCACGAAAGGAGTGGATCCCAACTTATAACACGAAGAACATGAGGGGAAAACGAGGGAAAACACAAGAGGAACTCTCAAAACCAACAAGATATAGTCACACATGTGCTAGATCCTCGAAACACAAAGGGGGATACACGATCCAAAATCAACAATGGATGATACAAAGGGTAACCGGTTCTTCTCCGTGAGGAGGTCTTGATGGGGCCACCCAAGAGGGGGTCTTGAATCGGATTGGAAGGATCTTCTCCGATGGAGGCGCGATCTCCGAGGAGAAGGTAACCAAGTGGATGAGCAAAGCTCTCACACAAACATGAGCTAATCCTTTGCTAACCCTAACTAGGAGGAGGGAGAGGTCTATTTATAGTCTTAGTGCAAAGAGGGGCGAAGTGAAAGGGTACATTGGCTTCGGCCCGAAACTGGACGCAGCTAGGGTCCGGACGTCCGTGAGGCGCCGGTCGTCCGGAGGCTCCCGGGGGTCAGGACGTCCGTATGTCTTCGGATGTCCGCAAATTATGTTATGTTGCCCGGCGTCGGACGTCCGTAGGGGCCCGGTCGTCCGGTCGCCGGTCGTCCGGTCTTCCTCGGATTTCCGTAGTTTCAGTTCTGTCGTCGTAGTGTCGGTCGTCCGGAGGGACTCGCTCGTCCGGAGCCTGGGGGTCGTCGGACGTCCGGTCCTGGTCGATCGTCCGGCCGCTGTAGCGTTTGCAGGCCTGGGTTCCTTGGGCTGTTGTGACCTCCAGGGGTCGGACGTCTGGGCTGGGCCGGTCGTCCGTAGCCTGTAGCTTCCGTGACGACTCTTCTTCTTGTGCCTCGCACTTGGTGTCCTCGCCGTCTTGTCCATTGGATGTGGATGTTCCATGGCTTTCCTCCAAGTACCTGATCACACATAGTGTTTCCCTTTGAGGTAGTAGCCATGTCTCATGTGTCGAAAGTGGTAGTTCGGAAAGGAGCGAGTTCACCTTATCTTCGATAGCCTTTGCTTGGGCTCTTGTCATTGGTCCTAGTGGTGTCGTTGGAGGTGTAGATGCATCCATGGGGATGATCGTGGGATGCTCCGCATCAATTATGGCATGGCAACCCATTTAATAAAGACATCATATAGTTATATCATCTCATCCTGTTTAGTGTTTACAGTCATCATATTTTGAATTATGTCATTCTATCCGGGAATTATATCATGCTATCATGTTTCCATAGGCGGCATGTATGTGAATTATGGCATGCCAACCTATTTAATAAACACATTATATAGTTATATCATGTCATCCTGTTTACATAGTCATCATATTTTGAACTATGTCTTTCCATCTTTTTTAGTTAGCCATCATAATGTGAAATTGTGTCATGCTATCCTGTTTAGTTAGCCATCATGTGTGTGAAATTGTGTCATGCTATCCTGTTTGGTTAGACAACATAAATGTGAATTATTTCATGCCCTCTTTTATTCCCCACTATCCATTGCACCTGTCTATCATACAATGTCTATACATTCAATTACTTTTCTTGTTTATCAGCCATTTGAATTGGAGAGGGTGATGACAGTATCTAAGGGAGTAACAACACGGTCTTCAGAAAAGATAGTGCTGCCAGTTGATGCAGATAGAACCATGGTTGTACTTGCCCAAGAACCAGCCTCACCACACATAACCCAGACTCTCGCAGATTGTACCCCTACCCAGTTGGACAGAGAACCATCTACACCCCTTCTAACCCCAACCCCAGCAGATAGTAACCCAGTTCCAGTTGACACAGCACTGTCTCCAACACAGAGCACCCAAACACGAGCAGTTAGTAAGGGAACTGCAGTTCCCAAAGCACGAGGACCACCACTCCGAATCCCAACTCAATGCTTAAAGGAGAAGAAGAATTGTTCTCATGTCAGGTTATGTAGCTATGGTTCATACTCCTTTGCTCTTGCATCACTGTATTTACTCAGACCAACTATTTTTAAATTTGAAGGATGGAATTGAAACTCCAATGGCGCAACAGGTATGTTTTAAACCGTTTCTTTAACTGGGTTGCTGTTGTAAGTTGCTCTATGTTGATTTCAGTTTCAATTGAATAAACAGTTATGTTCTCATGTCATGCACATTACAAGTGTTGTTATTGCTCTATAGTTTCCCACACTTATATTCTGTCTATTCTGCTTTGTCTTGAACAAATATTATTTGAACTGTGTCTCTAGCTTGATTTGGCAACAAAAACTAGAATGATATAGACCATAAAGTGACCATGGTACATAGATATATGTTTGTTTCATGCTGTTATCCTGTGCACTTTACTACTGAACTAATTTACCAAAATGAGTTTCATATACAACATGGTAAACCTGTGATGTGTCTGCTTGTTTCTCTTTTAGAATGCGGACAAAATATTGGAGAACAGTACCTCGTTATGCAATGGTAAAGGAAGTAATGCAGATAAGGTTCAAGATAGCGAGACATCCCTGTTGGTCTCCAAGAAAGCTGATAAAAACTACCTTGACGACAGTGAGAGAACCCAAAAGTCTTGTCTTGATGTAGTGTTCGAGTTACTGGCCACTACTACTGGCACACGCTCTTCGAACTTGCTGCCTGAATCAATTCATCTTCTTGAGTCTCAGCTTCAAGTTGAAAGACATCGATTAGATGTGCTGCGACAAGAAGCTGAAGGACTAAGGAAGTCCCTGCAGAATTCAGATGCATACTTTCTGGTGCAACAACAAGCGCTGGAGGATTTAAGCGCCAAACAGGAGAAAGTTAATAAGCTTGCTAAGCATCTTGCCAGCATTATGGGTACCCAGGATATTGTTTCTTGAGATCTTTTGAAGTGGTTTCAGTTCTGGACTTGTTTTTCTACGGCGTTTATTTGCACTGGTCGCCAACTTTGACAACCAGTGTATATGATATGCTGCTTCGTTCCCTATATTTACACAGTTGGCGAACTTTGATGCCCAGTGGATGTAATATGTGTAATAGCCGTGATAGCCTAGCGCAAGTTGCTTGCTTATTTATTTCCTTGCTGTCTTGTTTATTTGTTTGCTTGTAGTCAGTGCTGTTCTTTTTCCGTGGTTTGCTAGTGGCCGCAATAACCTATTTTTTAAAGCTAGGCCACAATAACCATGGGCTACATATTTACTGTAGTTACCATGGGCCTCCTACGGGCCGTAGAAACAATGGGCCTTTTTCCGCCGTAGAAAGAATGGGCCTTCTACGGGCCGTAGCATCAATGGGCATTCTACGGGTCGTAGCATCAATGGGCCTTCTATGTGCCGTATGATCGATAGGCCAAACATGGGCCAATAACAGATCGCATTATGGGCCGTAAACGGGCTAGATTTGGAATCGTCCGTTCATGGGCCGACAATAACAGGCCGTCGTTTATCGGCCGTATTTGATGACATTATGAAAATGGCCCAACGGAGTAACGGGCCGCAAACGGGCCAATTGTAACCACGGGCTAATTTGGCCCACAGGCAGAAAAGGCCAATGACGGGCCGTAAGTAACCGAATGCTGGAAATGAGCCCAAGAATAAATGGGCCCTGAGAAGGCCGAAAGATAACACGGGTTGGAAACGGCCTAATGGAATAATGGGCCGTTAATGGGTATAAAGGGGTACACTGTTCATTGCGGGCCAGATTCACCACGGGCCGTTAATGGGCCAAGAGTTACAAATGGTCTCATATGGGCTGAAAGACATCATGGGCCATACATGGCCCAGAAGTTACAACGGGCTGGAATCATATTGGAAGGCCCAGATGACGCTACTGGGCTTAATTCGGATAGGACGTAACGGGCCGTGAGTTAGCAGGTCGTAAATGGGCTATATACGAACAGGCCGTTAACAGGCTTTCCGTGGGCCGGCCCGTTACCTTTTGACCAAGTCAAACGGGCCGGCCTTTTCACCGGAATGGGCCTCTGTTGGGCTGTGCCATGTGTCAACGTATCATAGGCACCTCCTGTCCAATGAATGGATGACATTTGTCCCAACGGTGAGCCAACACGTGTTTCCTCCGGCCAATGAGAATTTTACACGTGGAAAATCCTCATTGGTCCGGGCTGTTAGCGGGTTATCGGATCCAAAACCGGACCCGATAGCTAACGGTGTTCCGTTACGGTGGATGCCACATGTCGGTCACCCTTGACGAAAGCACTTCCATGACGTGCGATTTATCGTCATGGAAGTGGACACTTCCGTGACGATAATTTTGGTAATGTCATGGAACACTTCTACGACAGCACATGTATGACTATCTTGATTCTGTCATAAAATTGTCATGGATGTACATGCATGACAGAAAATGTGACCTACTGTGACAAACGCGTATCATCACGGAAGTGTCTTTTTTTGTACTGATAAGAAGTATGATGAAGAAAATTTGTTGGGAGTTGACAAACATAGTTTTGGTCATTGTTGCAATTAATAGGAAGTAATAAATAAAGAGAGGGTTCGCTTATAAATATACTATCTTGGACATCTTTTGCGATTGCGAGCACTTATTAAAATATTACATGCTAAAAAGTTGATGTTGGACAAGGAAGACAACATAATGGGTTATGCTTACTTATATACAAATAGAAGTTATATTGTCATGGATCCTCCAACATGTTGAGCTTGCTTTCAGTCTTATGCTAGCCAAATCTTTTGCACCAAGTAGAGATACTACTTGTGCATCCAAACATCCCTTAAACCAGTTTTGCCATGAGAGTCCACCATACCTACCTATGGATTGAGTAAGATCCTTCAAATAAGTTATCATCGGTGCAAGCAATAAAAATTGCTCCTTAAATATCTATGATCTTTTAGTGTGAAGAAAATAAGCTTTATACGGACTTGTGATATGGAAGAAATAAAAGCGACATACTGCATAATAAAGTTCTCTATCACAAGCAGCAATATAAAGTGATGTTCTTTTGCATTAAGATTTCATGCATCTAACCATAAAAGCGCATGACAACCTATGCTTCCCTTTGCGAAGGGCCTATCTTTTACTTTTACCTTCTACCTTTATACAAGAGTCATGGTGATCTTCACCTTTCCTTTTACACCTTTTCTTTTTGGCAAGCACTATATGTTGGGGAAAGATCCAGATATATATATATATATATATATACCCACTCGGATCTAGGTTATCATAAAGTATTATTGTTGACATTACCCTTGAGGTAAAAGGTTGGGAGGCGAAACTATAAGCCCCTATCTTTCTCTGTGTGTGACTGAGGCTTTGAACTCATATGTATCGCGAAGTTGATGTTGGACAAGGAAGACAACATAATGGGTTATGCTTTCTTATATACGAATAGAAGTTATATTGTCATGGATCCTCCAACATGTTGAGCTTTCTTTCAGTCTTATGCTAGCCAAATCTTTTGCACCAAGTAGACATACTACTTGTGCATCCAAACATCCCTTAAACCAGTTTTGCCATGAGAGTCCACCATACCTACCTATGGATTGAGTAAGATCCTTCAAATAAGTTGTCATCGGTGCAAGCAATAAAAATTGCTCCTTAAATATGTATGATCTTTTAGTGCGAAGAAAATAAGCTTTATACGGACTTGTGATATGGAAGAAATAAAAGCGACAGACTGCATAATAAAGTTCTCTATCACAAGCGGCAATATAAAGTGATGTTCTTTTGCATTAATATTTCATGCATCTAACCATAAAAGCGCATGACAACCTATGCTCCCCTTTGCGAAGGGCCTATCTTTTACTTTTACCTTCTACCTTTATACAAGAGTCATGGTGATCTTCACCTTTCCTTTTACACCTTTTCTTTTTGGCAAGCACTATATGTTGGGGAAAGATCCAGATATATATATACCCACTCGGATGTAGGTTATCATAAAGTATTATTGTTGACATTACCCTTGAGGTAAAAGGTTGGGAGGCGAAACTATAAGCCTCTATCTTCTCTGTGTCTGACTGAGGCTTTGAACTCATATGTATCGCGTGAGTGTTAGCAATTATGAAAGACTAAAAGATGGTTGAGTATGCGGGCTTGCTATACATAAGCTCTTACATTGACTCTTTCCGATGTTATGATAAATTGCAATTGCTTCAATGATTGAGATCATAGTTTGTTGGTTTTCAATAAAGTTTTTGATTCATACTTTACCTTGTGAACGAATTGTCACTTTAGCATAAGAAATTATATGTCATTATATGTTGATGTTCTAAAGATAATCATGATGCCCTCATGTCTGTATTTTATTTTGTCGACACCTCTGTCTCTAAACATGTGACATGATTATCGATTTCGGCTTTCGCTTGAGGACAAGCGAGGTCTAAGCTTGGGGGAGTTGATATGTCCATTTTGCATCATGCTTTTATATTGATATTTATCGCATTATGGGCTGTTATTACACATTATGGTACAATACTTATGCCTTTTCTCTCTTATTTTATAGGGTTTACATGAAGAGGGAGAATGCCGATAGCTGGAATTCTGTACTAGAAAAGGAGCAAATCCAAGAGGCCTATTCTGCACAACTCTGAAAGTCCTGAAAATTTACGAAGAATTATTTTGGAATAAAAAAAAATATTGGTTGAAGAAAATACGAGAGGGGTCTCACCAGGAGGCCACAAGCCTGGGGGGCGCGCCCCTGTGGCTTGTGGGCCCCCTAGCAGGCCTCCGGTGCCCATCTTCTGCTATATGATGTCTTTTGATCTGGAAAAAAAATCAGGAGAAACCTTGCGGGACGAAGCGTCGCCGTCTCAAGGCGGAACCTGAGCAGAAGCAATCTAGGGCTCCAACGGAGCTATTCTGCCGGGGAAACTTCCCTCCCGGAGGGGGAAACCATCGTCATCGTCATCACCAATGATCCTCTCATTTAGAGGGGGTCAATCTCCATCAACATCTTCACCAGCACCATCTCCTCTCAAACCCTAGTTCATCTCTTGTATGTGATCTTTGTCTCAAAACCTCAGATTGGTACCTGTGGGTTGCTAGTAGTGTTGATTACTCCTTGTAGTTGATGCTAGTTGGTTTATTCGGTGGAAGATCATATGTTCAGATCCTTAATGATATTCAATACCCCTCTGATTATGAACATGAATATGCTTGTGAGTAGTTACGTTTGTCCCTGAGGACATGGGAGAAGTCTTGTTATAAGTAATCATGTGAATTTGGTATTCGTTCGATATTTTGATGAGATGTATGTTGTCTTTCCTCTAGTGGTGTTATGTGAACGTTGACTACATGACACTTCACCATGATTTGGTCCTAGGGGAAGGCATTGGGAAGTAATAAGTAGATGATGGGTTGCTAGAGTGATAGAAGCTTAAACCCTAGTTTATGCGTTCCTTCGTAAGGGGATAGTTTGGATCCACATGTTTCATGCTATAGTTAGATTTATCTTAATTCTTCTTTCATAGTTGCCAATGCTTGCGAGAGGGGTTAATCATAAATGGGAGGCTTTTCCAAGTAAGGACAACACCTAAGCACCGGTCCACCCACATATCAAATTATCAAAGTAACTAACGCGAATCATATGAGCATGATGAAATCTAGCTTGACAGTAATTCCCATGTGTCCTCGGGAGCGCTTTGCCTTATATAAGAGTTCGTCCAGGCTTGTCCTTTGCTACAAAAAGGATTGGGCCACCTTGCTGCACCTTAGTTACACATGTTACTTGTTACCCGTTACGAATTATCTTATCACAAAACTATCTGTTATCGATAATTTTAGTGCTTGCAGAGAATACCTTGCTGAAAACCGCTTGTCATTTCCTTCCGCTCCTCATTGGGTTCAACACTCTTACTTATCGAAATGACTACTGTAGATCCCCTATACATGTGGGTCATCAGCTATACAATGCCTAAATTTTCAATTGACGCACTTCGATACATTGCTTCTTAGCCACCCTTATAGATGTGGGTGGTTAAGAATAACTAATTATTCTACAGGGCCAGGTCTCCAGATGAAATTGAAAGTCTGACAAAATTGTTGGAGGCCTAAAAAATCTTGTGGGGCGCAAGATAAAATGTCCAAATGGTCCTACCTTTTATTTCGTCCCTAGATTTGTCAATGAGCATCCTGTCATATCCTTCAAGTGACCTACTTATATTGAGTGTGCTATTCGTACAATGTTTGTTACTTTCAATTGTCTTGGTGAAGCCTATCCGACTAATTGTACTGTAGGATACTCTACCAGAAGCCACTGAGTGGATCCTGGATAGTGGCTGCATGAAACACATGATTGGTGACAGGAATTTTGTCGGGGATATACCCCGCGGCGTAAACCGGCCGGAAGTATAACCCGACCGGACTTGGCGGTTTACTTAAGACCCGGCTGATACTTGGCGATTCACCGGCGACCCGCCCTGACCTGGCGGTTTACAAGCAACCAGCCTGGTCATTATGATTCACTGGTGACCCAGCGGGCGGGTCAGACGGATGACAAGGCCCAAGGCCTAGAAGGCCGGTTTATGGTAATGGTGGGCCGGTTTAAGAGGAAAGGCATGAGGAATATTTACCTTACAAGGAGTTAAGACCAGGACTTGTATCCGGTTTGTATGAGAAGGTAGACTAGTCCTAATCCTAATAGGACTCCACATGTAACCCGCCCCTTCAACTTATATAAGGAGGGGCAGGGCTCCCCAAAGAGGGAGAGGAAAGAAGAAACAATCTCTAGGGCTAGACAGAAAGAGCCGGTTTACCGGCGACTCCCTGGTGATGATAATGAGACCTAGCCACAAACAGCATGTAGGGTTATTACCGGATGATGTATTGTGCTCACGAATGCTCCCCTTACTCCATCACATCCAAAGCATATCACATACGCTGACAAAGGGCAAAGCAAGGTATTGGGTCTAGGTAAGGTTGCTATCTCAAAGGATCGGCGCATGGATAAAGTGATGCTTGTCGAACCCCTTGGATACAACCTCAAGTCCATATCAATGCTTTGTGATCTTGATATGGTTGCCATCTTTGGCAAATATTGTTGCATTGTGCTGATGGTTACTAACAAATCCAAAGTCTTCGAAGGATTTCGAAGAGGTGAATTGTATATTGTAGATTTCTCAGCAGGACCTCAGCCTGCCACATGTCTATTGGCAAAAGCATCAGAATGCTGGCTATGGTATCGACAACTTGGACAGGCTGGCATGAAGAATTTGAGCACTCTCATGAGAACAAGCGTGTTGTTGGCATCAAGGGTGTCAAATTCGTCAAGGATCATCTTTGTGGTGCTTGTGAGTCTAGGAAGATGATGAGATCGAAGCACCCCTCGAAGACAATCATGAGCTCTACTCGTCCCTTTGAATTACTTCATATGGATCTGTTTGGTCCTACTCATTATGCCACACTAACAAATGCAACATCACTATATGGTTTCCTCACAGTTCATGATACGTCTCAGACGTATCTACTTTTCCTAATGCTTTTCCTCTTGTTTTGAACTCTAATTTGCATGATTTGAATGAAACTAACCCCGGGACTGACGTTGTTTTCAGCAGAACTACCATGGTGTTATTTTTGTGCAGAAATAAAAGTTCTCGGAATGGAACGAAACTTTGCGAGGAATTTTTATATAATAAATAAGAATTTCAGGAACAAAGACCTATCAGATAGGGGCACTTGGGTGGGCACAACCCACCAGGGCGCGCCCCCCTCTCCCGGCGTGCCCAGGTGGGTTGTCCCCACCTGGTGGCCCTGTAGACCTTGAAACCGACGCTATAAAATCCTACTTTTCCAGAAAAAAATCAGGGAGAAAGAATTATCGCAATCCACGAGACGGAGCCGCTGTCACCTCCTGTTCTTCATCGGGAGGCCAGATCTGGAGTCCGTTTGGGGCACCGGAGAGGGGGATCTTCGTTCTTCATCATTACCAACCCTTCTCCATCGCCAATTCCATGATGCTCCCCACCGGGAGTGAGTTAATCCTTCGTAGGCTCACTGGTTGGTGAGGAGTTGGATGAGATTCATCATGTAATCGAGTTAGTTTTGTTAGGGCTTGATCCCTAGTATCCACTATGTTCTAAGATTGTGTTGCTATGACTTTGGCATGCTTAATGCTTGTCACTTTGGGCACGGGTGCCATGATTTCAGATCTGAACCGTTTATGTTATCATCATTATTTCCATGTTCTAGATCCAATCTTGCAAGTTATAGTCACCTACTACGTGTTATGATCTGGCAACCCCGGAGTGACAGAAACCGGGACTTCTCCCAGTGATGACCGTAGTTTGAGGAGTTCATGTATTCACTATGTGTTAATGCTTTGTTCCGGTTCTCTATTAAAAGGAGGCCTTAATATCCCTTAGTTTCCAATAGGACCCCGCTGCCACGGGAGGGTAGGACAAAAGATGTCATGCAAGTTCTTTCCATAAGCACGTATGACTATTTACGGAATACATGCCTACATTATATTGACGAACTGGAGCTAATGCCGTATCACCCTAGGTTATGACTGTCTCATGATGAGTATCATCCAACAAGTCACCGATCCAATGCCTACGAATTTATCCTATATGGTTCTTGCTAAGTTACTACTGCTTTCATCACTCTTACACTTGCTGCCAAATTACTGCTATCACTGTTACCGTTACCGTTACTGCTTCCACTATTATCAAAACTATCATATTACTTTGCAACTGATCACTTTGCTATAGATAATTAATCTCCAGGTGTGGTTGAATTGACAACTCAGCTGCTAATACCTTCGAATATTCTTTGGCTCCCCTTGTGTCGAATCTATAAATTTGGGTTGAATACTCTACTGTCAAAAACTGTTGTGATCCCCTATACTTGTGGGTTATCAGTTCATGAGCTCTCTTCTTACAGCTGGGTGCATTGTTGGGGAATGTAGTAATTCAAAAAATTTCCTACGATCACACAAGATCTATCTAGGAGAAGCATAGCAACGAAACGGGAGAGTCTGTCCACGTACCCTCGTAGACCGAAAGCGGAAGTGTTTAGTAACGCGGTTGATGTAGTCGAACGTCTTCACAATCCAACCGATTCAAGTACCGAACGTGCGGCACCTCCGTGTTCAACACACGTTCAGCACGATGACGTCCCTCGAGCTCTTGATCCAGTTGAGGACAAGGGAGAGTTCCGTCAGCATGACGGCGTGGCGACGGTGATGATGAAGTTACCGGCGCAGGGTTTCGCCTAAGCACTACGACGATATGACCGAGGTGTTAAACTGTGGAGGGGGGCACCGCACACCGCTAAGAGATTGTCTGTTGTGCTTTGGGGTGGCCCCTGCCCCTGTATATAAAGGAGGGGAGGAGGAGGCCGGCCAACAAGGGGCGCGCCAGGGAGAGGGGAGTCCTACTAGGACTCCAGTCCTAGTAGGATTCGCCCCCCCTTTTTCCCTCTTCCGGAGGGGGAAAGGGGGAAAGGAGAGGGAGTAGGAGAAGGGAAGGGGGTGGCTCCCCCTTCCCTAGTCCAACTTGGCCTCATCCCTTGTGGGGGGCGCACCAGCCCCTTGTGGGCTAGTTATCCTCCCTCCTATGGCCCATATGGCTCATATCTTTCCCCGGGGGTTCCGGTAACCCCTCTGGTACTCCGGTATGTACCCGATACACTCCGGAACCCTTCCGGTGTCCAAATACTATCTTCCAATATATCAATCTTTACCCTGAGGGGCACCGTAAAATAATTGAACAAGATTCACAAAGAGTTAACACTGATGCACCTAGTCCTTCTAGAAAGAAAAAGAGGAAGAAAAATGATAGGACTTTGCATACTTCTAGTGAACCTGAAGTAGAAAAACCTCCTGATAACGACAATGAAGCTTCTATCTCAGATGCTAAAACTGAATCTGGTAATGAACCCTCACCTAGTGATAATGAAAAAGATAATGATGAGATTCATGCAGACTCTCAACCAAATAATGAAAAAGAACCAGATAATGATGTTGAGATAGAACCACTTTTTGATCTTGATAACCCACAACCTAAGAATAAAAGGTATGACAAAAGAGACTTCATTGCTAGAAAACACGGTAAAGAAAGAGAACCGTGGGTTCAAAAACCTATGCTTTTTCCACCCAAGTCAACTAAAAAGAAAGATGATGAAGAATTTGAACGCTTTGCTGAAATGCCGAGGCCAGTCTTTTTGCGTACTCGCTTGACTGATATGTTGAAAATGCCTCCTTATGCAAAGTATATGAAAGACATCATCACAAATAAGAAAGAAATACCGGAAGCTGAAATATCCACTATGCTTGCAAATTACACTTTTAAAGATGGAGTACCTAAAAAACTTGGAGATCCGGGAATACCAACTATACCTTGCTCTATCAAAAAGAATTATATGAAAACTGCTTTGTGTGATTTTGGAGCTGGTGTTAGTGTTATGCCTTTCTCTTTATATAAAAGACTTGATTTGAATGAACTCACACCTAATGGCTGACAAATCTACTGCCATACCTATCGGTATTTGTGAGGATGTGCCCGTTGTTGTTGCTAATGTTACTATTTTGACTGACTTTGTTATACTTGAGATCCACAAGGATGACAACATGTCTATTATCCTTGGTAGACCCTTCTTAAATACTGCAGGGGCTATTATTGATTGCAATAAAAGCAAGATCACTTTTCATATCAATGGTAATGAGCATACGGTGCACTTTCCGAAGAAACAATTCCAAGTGAATGGTATTAATGTTACTGAAAAATCTCCGACAATCACTATTGGAAGTTTTCAAATACCTCTGTTAAAAAGAAATATGAAATGCTTATTGCTGGGGACATTCATATCCCCATTGAGGTAACTTAGTGATTTACGGAAGTTCTTCAGTTTCATGCTAATCAAAAGTGGTTGTTAATAAGACCTGATCAACCTTATTAATGGATCATTTTTGAGCGGTATGAAGTTGATGAATTTAGTAAGCACTACCTTCTGTCCCTACTTTTAGTTTTCTGTTTTTATTAGTTAAATAAAATAAAATGCCATGTTTTGTCTGTTTTCTGAATTTCCCGTGCAATAAAAAATGACCCAAAAATAAAAGTTCTCACAATGCCCTGAAAATTTAATACGATTTTTCTGAATATTTCTAAATTTCTGGTGCAAATAATATTAGAGGGAGGTGCATCAGGTGGGCACAACCCACCTGGGCGTGCCAGGACCCCCAGGCGCGCCCTGGTGGGTTGTGGTTCCAACATGGGCCCCCTCACTTATCTCTTCAGACCACATCATCACTTACCTCCGGAAAAAAATCTCCATTGCTCTCTCTCCCGTGTTCTTGCTCTCAAACCCGCTGATTTCGATCTCTTTGCTCGAAGCTCCGTTTCTGAAACTGTTTCGGGGGATTGTTGCTTGGTATGTGACTCCACCGTTTGTCCAATTAGTTTTTGTTTTAGTGGTTTATATTTTGGATAATTAGCTACTCTTGGTGCTGCTATAGATGAGCTTGCATGTTGAATTCTTAGAGTTCTAAGTAGTTTTAATTCTTGCTATGTCCTCTATGTATCCCTATGAGTAGTTGGTATCATTTTTGGGAAGTTTTTTTGAGAAAATTTTGTGGTCTAATAAATTTCAGATTTTTTTTCATAGGAAAACCATGAATATCTTTAGGAAGTTTGGCTCTAAGAAGAACTCCAAGGGTGTTATTGGGGAGTCATCTGATAGTGATATCCATCCTCGGAGGTTGGCGGAAGTACGGTCGTGTGAATGGCCGCACGCCCCGTTCCTTGAAGAGGCTGGAATCCTTTAGGAGTTCACGCAATATGCTGCTAATGCCAGCCTCACCGACTTCATCGCAGATGAGTGTGAACAGCACCAAATCCTCACAAACATCTTTATTCAAAGTTTTACTTTCCTTCCTAGGAATAATCCTCCTGAAGTGAGCTTTGATTTATATGCTGAAAACCATCAGCTACCACTTACTGAATTTTGTGACGTATGAATGATCCCTTCTGATGGGAGCTTAGCCGAGCCTAGGCCGGCGAAGTTTGAGACCTTTTATCGCACTTTGATAGTGGGAGATGAGAGAGGGGTGTCAGCTATCACTGTCGCTGGCTTGCATTTTCCTGCTGTTCATTACTTTGCTCTTTTCATTGCAAAATGCTTGCTTGATAGAGAGAAGGTGGGTGCACTCAGTTCACCAGACCTTGCTGTTTTGCGTCGTGCACTGGAGGGCGACAAAACTTATAGCTTGGGAGCTATTGTGGCTCGTTGCCTCCACATTAATAAATCCAAGGGTAAAATAAATGATGGGATCTTTGCTACTCGTTTGGCAGCTCACTTTAATATTGAGATACACCATCATGATTACCCTCTGACCAAGGTTTACCTAGACCATGCAGCCATGGATCACCACCATTTTACTGATATCGAATCTCCTAACATCCCTATTCCATACAACCTGGTTTTTAGTGTGAGAACTCATGATATTATTCCGATGCCTACTCCTGCTTTGTTTGATTCTGTTGCCATGGGCGGATATAGGATCATGCCTGCGGACATCATCGCCTACCGGAACGCTCAGGCTGCTGCAGAGGCAGCGGAGGCTCGTCAGCAGTGGCAAGAGTGGATGCCCGCTCCTCAGTACCCCTATTACCATCAAGGCTACTGATCGACTACCAAGTTAGGCCAAAAACCTAAGCTTTTGGGAGTACGTGTTTCCACCGACATTACATTCATGTTCACTTAATCCATTAGTCGGTGTTCACACTTTTTCATTGTATCATCCATGCTTAGATTTATTTTCTTGCTTTCTTCTTGTGTGTTTGAAAAACTTTAGAAAAAGAAAAAAAAATTAGTTGTAGCTAATTTACTTTCTATGCTTGGTTACTTGTAATATTAAAAATAAAACCCAAAAAGATTTCCTTGTTCTTCTTTTGCTTGTTGGGAGCTTTCCCGTGTTCACTGTGTTTCTCTGAATTTCTTTTCTTTTTATTCGAGTTGTACCGAGGAGAAGACCACGATGAAAATGTTGAGTGGCTCTCATACGAATAACTGTTGATCTAATAAAGAGCACATTTTACCTTGTCTTCTGCTGTTGAATAAAATGTTTGCGGATTCAGCTTCGTCCACGACACTCTTGCACTATTATTATTTTCACATCATTCGGTCGTGCAAGTGAAAGGCAATAATGACGACATTCGATGAACTGGTCGTGGCAGAGAGAAATTGGTATGAACTCGACTTGTTCTGTTTGTGTAAATATGTTTAACCTAGTATCCATGATTCAGTCCATTATGATTAAACATGTTTGCTATGACAATTAGAGATTATAGTTTCTCATGCCATGCATAAGTAGCTGGGAGTGGATAATGATTTATCTTGGATATCAACATTGCGTTAAAATGATCGTGATGTAGTATGATGATATGGTATCCTCCTTGAATGTTCGAGTGACTTGACTTGGCACATGTTCATGCATGTAGTTGAATAAAAACCAACATAGCCTCTATGATATTTATGTTCATGGTGTTCATATCCTACTCATGCTAGTGTCCAATGTTACTTATGCATAATGCATGTTTATGACCGTTGTTGCTCTCTAGCTGGCCGCTTCTCAATCTAATTGCTAGCCTTCGCCTGTACCAAGTGGGAATTCTGCTTGTACATCAAAAACCTTGAACCCAAAGTTATTCCAGATGAGTCCACCATACCTACCTATATGTGGTATTACCCTGCCGTCCTAAGTAAATTTGCATGTGCCACCTCTAAAAACATCTAAATAAATATCCTTTTTGTGTGACTGGGTCGTTCATGGAACGACAGGAGGTGGTCGGTATCTTCCATGCTAAGCGGGTTATTCTCAGGTCGAGTGTTTATTCACTCGCCATTGCACGAGAAAAGGGCGGTAATAGGGATGCCCAGTCCCAAACTGCAAACAGAAAAAGAGTTAATCTCTCAAATAATCAAACAAAAACTCCCATGGAGTCAAAACCTTTACTTTTTATCTCTTGGGAACCGCCACTAGCATGCTCAGCATGGAAGATATTGATAACTGATGGTCGTGAAGTAAATGAGAAGGGTGCATCTCCCAAAATATCATTTATATCTGTTTTAAAAACTTGAGCTCTGGCACCTCTACAAATCACTGCTTCCCTCTGCGAAGGGACTATCTATTTACTTTTATGTTGTGTCATCACCTTCTAAAACAAGCGCTAGAACCTGAGAGCACAGCTGTCATGACTTATCATTGTGTGTAGCTAATGTTGGGTGCATCATGACTGGATCTTTTCTACCATGAATTACAATGTTTAGTCGCTGCTTGAACTTTGGAGGTGCTCTGCATGTATGTTTTGTGGTCTCAGAAAGGGCTAGCGAGATACCACTATTGTCATATTATATCATGGTTGTTTTGACAATGTGTTGCTGTTTGAGTTATCTTATTATTGCTCGCTAGTTGATTATGTCATTGATATGAGTCATTATAATCTTTAGGAGTTATTGTCGGCATGGTTAGTTATAATGTTGGCTGAAAACCTGGGTGCTGTTTATGCAAACAAGAGCAAAAGAGTTCGTAAAAGATTTTCTTTTTCACTTTCAGTTTATCAACTGAATTGCTTGAGTACAAGATAAAGGTTTAAGCTTGGGGGAGTTGATACGTCTCCAACGTATCTACTTTTCCTAACGCTTTTCCTCTTGTTTTGGAGTCTAATTTGCATGATTTGAATGAAACTAACCCGGACTGATGCTGTTTTCAGCAAAACTACCATGGTGTTGTTTTTGTGCAGAAATAAAAGTTCTCGGAATGGAACGAAACTTTGCGAGGAATTTTTATATAATAAATAAGAATTTCTGGAGCCAAGACCTACCGCGGAGGGGCACCTGGGTGGGCACAACCCACCAGGGTGCGCCCCCATCTCCTGGCGCGCCCAGGTGGGTTGTCCCCACCTGGTGGCCCCGAAGACCCTGAAACCGACGCTATAAAATCCTATTTTTCCAGAAAAAATCAGGGAGAAAGAATTATCGCGATACACGAGACGAAGCCGCCGTCACCTCCTGTTCTTCATCGGGAGGCCAGATCTGGAGTCCGTTTGGGGCTCCGGAGAGGGGGATCTTCGTTCATCATCATCACCAACCCTTCTCCATCGCCAATTCCATGATGCTCCCCACCGGGAGTGAGTAAATCCTTCGTAGGCTCGCTGGCCGGTGAGGAGTTGGATGAGATTCATCATGTAATCGAGTTAGTTTTGTTAGGGCTTGATCCCTAGTATCCACTATGTTCTAAGATTGATGTTGCTATGACTTTGCCATGCTTAATGCTTGTCACTTTGGGCCCGGGTGCCATGATTTTAGATTTGAACCGTTTATGTTATCATCATTATATCCATGTTCTAGATCCGATCTTGCAAGTTATAGTCACCAACTACGTGTTATGATCCGGCAACCCCAGAGTGACAGAAACCGGGACTTCTCCCGGTGATGACGGTAGTTTGAGGAGTTCATGTATTCACTATGTGTTAATGCTTTGTTCCGATTCTCTATTAAAAGGAGGCCTTAATATCCCTTAGTTTCCAACAGGACCCCGCTGCCACGGGAGGGTAGGACAAAAGATGTCATGCAAGTTCTTTCCATAAGCACGTATGACTATTTACGAAATACATGCCTACATTATATTGACGAACAAGAACTAGTGCCGTATCGCCCTAGGTGATGACTGTCTCATGATGAGTATCATCCAACAAGTCACCAATCCAATTCCTATGAATTTATCCTATATTGTACTTGCTAAGTTACTACTGCTTTCATCACTGTTACACTTGCTACAAAATTACTGCTATCACTATTATCGTTACCGTTACTGCTGCCACACTATTATCAAAACTATCATTTTACTTTGCCACTGATCACTTTGCTGCAGATAATTAATCTCCAGGTGTGGTTGAATTGACAACTCAGCTGCTAATACCTTCAAATATTCTTTGGCTCCCCTTGTATCGAATCTATAAATTTGGGTTGAATACTCTACCCTCGAAAACTGTTGCGATCCCCTATACTTGTGGGTTATCAGTTCACGAGCTCTCTTGTTATAGCTGGGTGCATTGTTGGGGAACGTAGTAATTCAAAAAAATTCCTATGATCACGCAAGATCTATTTAGGAGAAGCATAGCAATGAGACGGGAGAGTGTGTCCACGTACCTCATAGACCGAAAGGGGAAGCATTTAGTAACGCGGTTGATGTAGTCGAATGTCTTCATGATCCAACCAATCCAAGTACCGAATGTACGGCACCTCCGTGTTCGGCACATGTTCAACACGGTGACGTCCCTCGAGCTCTTGATCCAGTTGATGACGAGGGAGAGTTCCGTCAGCACGACAACATGGCGATGGTGATGGTGAAGTTACCGGCGCAGGGCTTCGCCTAAGCACTACGATGATATGACTGAGTTGTTAAACTGTGGAGGGGGGCACCGAACACGCCTAAGAGATTGTCTGTTGTGCTTTTGGGTAACCCCTGCCCCCGTATATAAAGGAGGGGAGGAGGGGGCCGACCAACAAGGGGCGCGCCAGGGAGAGGGGAGTCCTACTAGGACTCCAGTCCAAGTAGGATTCGTCCCCCCTTTTTCCTTCTTCCGGAGGGGGAAAGGGGGAAAGGAGAGGGAGTAGGAGAAGGAAAAGGGGGTGGCGCCCCCTTCCCTAGCCCAATTCGGCCTCATTCCTTGTGGGGGGTGCACCAACCCCTTGTGGGCTGGTTAGCCTCCCTCCTATGGCCCATATGGCGCATATCTTTCCTCGGGGGATCCGATAACCCCTCTGGTACTCCGGTATGTACCAGATATACTCTGGAACCCTTCTGGTGTCTGAATACTACCTTCCAATATATCAATTTTTACCTCACAACCATTTCGAGACTCCTCGTCATGTCCGCGATCTCAGCCGGGACTCCGAGCAAACTTCGGTCACCAAAACAGATAACTCATAATACAAATCGTCATCGAACGTTAAGCGTGCGGACCCTATGGGTTCGAGAACTATGTAGACATGACCGAGACACATCTTTGGTCAATAACCAATAGCAGAAGCTGGATGCTCATATTGGTTCCTACATATTCTATGAAGATCTTTATCGGTCAAACCGCATAACAACATATGTTATTCCCTTTGTCATAGGTATGTTACTTGCCCGAGACTCGATCATCGGTATCCTTATACCTAGTTCGATCACGTTACCAGCAAGTCTCTTTACTTGTTCTGTAATGCATCATCCCGCAACTAACTCATTAGTCACATTGCTTGCAAGAGTTATAGTGATGTGCATTACCGAGAGGGCCCAGAGATACCTCTCAGATACTCGGAGTGACAAATCCTAATCTCGATCTATGCCAACCCAACAAACACCTTCGGAGACACCTGTAGAGCGTCTTTATAATGACCCAGTTATGTTGTGACACTTGATAGCACACAAGGTGTTCCTCCGGTATCCGGGAGTTGCATAATCTCATAGTCAGAGGAATATGTATAAGTCATGAAGAAAGCAATAGCAATAAAACTTAATGATCATTATGCTAAGCTAACAGATGGGTCTTGTCCATCACATCATTCTCCTAATGATGTGATCCTGTTCATCAAATGACAACACATGTCTATGGTTAGGAAACTTAACCATCTTTGATTAACGAGCTAGTCAAGTAGAGGTATACTAGGGACACTTTGTTTTGTCTATGTATTCACACATGTATCAAGTTTCCGGTTAATACAATTCTATCATGAATAATAAACATTTATCATGATATAAGGAAATATAAAATAACAACTTTATTATTGCCTCTAGGGCATATTTCCTTCAGTCTCCCACTTGCACTAGAGTCAATAATCTAGTTCACATCGCCTTGTGATTTAACACCCATAGTTCATATCGTCATGTGACCAATACCCAAAAGGATTTACTAGAGTCAATAATCTAGTTTACATCGCCATGTGATTAACACCCAAAGAGTACTAAGGTGTGATCATGTTTTGCTTGTGAGAGAAGTTTAGTCAATGGGTCTGCCACATTCAGATCCCTATGTATTTTGCAAATTTTTATGTCTACAATGCTCTGCATGGAGCCACTCTAGCTAATTGCTCCCACTTTCAATATGTATCCAGATTGAGACTCGGAGTCATCCAGATCGGTGTTAAAGCTTGCATCGACGTAACTCTTTACGATGAACTCTTTATCACCTCCATAACCGAGAAATATTTCCTTATTCCTCTAAGGATAATTTTGACCGTTGTCCAGTGATCCACTCATGGATCACTATTGTACCCTCTTGCCAAACTCATGGTGAGGTACACAATAGGTCTGGTACACAACATAGCATACTTCATAGAACCTATGACTGAGGCATAGGGAATGACTTTCATTCACTTTTTATTTTCTGTCGTGGTCGGGTTTTGAGTCTTACTCAACTTCACACCTTGCAACACAGGCAAGAACTCCTTCTTTGACTGTTCCGTTTTGAACTACTTCAAAATCTTGTCAAGGTATGTACTCATTGAAATTTTTTATCAAGCGTCTTGATCTATCTCTATAGATCTTGATGCTCAATGTGTAAGCAGCTTCACCGAGGTCTTCTTTGAAAAACTCCTTTATGCTTTCCAGAAAATTTTACATCATTTCCGATCAACAATATGTCACTCACATATACTTACCAGAAAGGTTGTAGTGCTCCCACTCACTTTCTTGTAAATACAGGCTTCACCGCAAGTCTGTATAAAACTATATGCTTTGATCAACTCATCAAAGCGTATATTCCAACTCCGAGATGCTTGCACCAGTCCATAGATGGATCGCTGGAGTTTGCATATTTTGTTAGCACCTTTAGGATTGAAACCTTCTGGTATTATCATATACAACTCTTCTTTAAGAAATCCATTAAGGAATGCAATTTTTGACTTCCATTTGCCAGATTTCATAAAACATGGCAATTGCTAACATGATTCGGACAGACTTAAGCATCGATACGAGTGAGAAAATCTCATCGTAGTCAACACCTTGAACTTGTCGAAAACCTTTTGCGACAATTCGAGCTTTGTAGATAGTAACATTACTATCAACATCCGTCTTCCTCTTGAAGATCCATTTATTCTCAATGGCTTGCTGATCATCGAGCAACTCAACCAAAGTCCATACTCTATTCTCATACATGGATCCCATCTTAGATTTCATGGCCTCAAGCCATTTTGCGGAATCTGGGCTCATCACCGCTTCCTCATAGTTTGTAGGTTCGTCATGGTCTAGTAACAGGACTTCTAGAATAGGATTACCGTGCCACTTTGGTGCGAAACGTACTCTGGTTGATCTATGAGGTTCGGTAGTAACTTGATCTGAAGTTTCATGATCATCATCATTAGCTTCCTCACCAATTGGTGTAGGCATCACGAGAACGATTTTCTATGATGAACTACTTTCCAATTCAAGAGAAGGTACAATTACCTCATCAAGTTCTACTTTCCTCCCACTCACTTCTTTCGAGAGAAACTCCTTCTCTAGAAAGGATCCATTCTTAGCAACAAATATCTTGCCTTCGGATCTGTGATAGAAGGTGTATCCAACAGTTTCTTTTGGGTATCCTATGAAGATGCATTTCTCCGATTTGGGTTCGAGCTTATCAGGCTGAAGCTTTTTCACATAAGCATCGCAACCCCAAACTTTAAGAAATGACAGCTTAGGTTTCTTGCTAAACCACAGTTCATACGGTGTCATCTCAATAGATTTAGATGGTGCCCTATTTAACGTGAATGCAGCTGTGTCTAATGCATAACCCCAAAACGATAGTGGTAAATCAGTAAGAGACATCATAGATCGCACCATATCCAATAAAGTACGGTTACAATGTTCGGACACACCATTACGTTGTGGTGTTCCAGGTGGCGTGAGTTGTGAAACTATTCCACATTGTTTTAAATGAAGGCCAAACTCGTAACTCAAATATTCCCCTCCGCGATCAGATCGTAGAAACTTTATTTTCTTGTTACAATGATTTTCCACTTCACTCTGAAATTCTTTGAACTTTTTCAAATGTTTCAGACTTGTGTTTCATTAAGTAGATATACCCATATCTGCTCAAATCATCTGTGAAGGTTTAGAAAATAATGATACCCACCGCGTGCCTCAACACTCTCGGACTGCATACATCAGTATGTATTATTTCCAATAAGTCCGTGGCTCGCTCCATTGTTCCGGAGAACGGAGTCTTAGTCATCTTGCCAATGACGCATGGTTCGCAAGCATCAAATGATTCATAATCAAGTGATTCCAAAAGTCCATCTACATGGAGTTTCTTCATGCGCTTTACACCAATATGACCTAAACGGCAGTGCCACAAGTATGTTGCCCTATCATTATCAACTTCGCATATTTTGGCATCAATATTATGAATATGTGTATCACTACGATCGAGATTCAATAAACCATTCATATTAAGTGTATGACCATAGAAGGTTTTATTCATGTAAACAGAACACAAATTATTCTTTGACTTAAATGAATAATCGTATTGCAATAAACATGATCCAATGATATTCATGCTCAACGCAAACACCAAATAACATTTATTTTAGGTTCAACACTAATCCCGAAGGTAAAAGGAGTGTGTGATGGTGATCTTATCAACCTTGGAATCATTTCCAATACACATCGTCACCTCGTCCTTAACTAGTCTTTGTTTATCTTGCAAATCTTGTTTTCGAGTTACTACTCTTAGCAACTGAACCAGTATCAAATACCGAGGGGTTGCTATAAACACTAGTAAAGTACACATCAATAACATGTATATCAAATATACCTTTGTTCACTTTGCCATCCTTCTTATCCGCCAAGTATCTAGGGTAGTTCCACTTCCAGTGACCATTTTGTTTGCAGTAGAAGCACTTAGTTTCAGGCTTGGGTCTAGCTTACGGCTTCTTCATGGGAGTAGCAACTTGCTTGCCATTCTTCTTGAAGTTCCCTTTCTTTTCCTTTTCCCTTTTACTTGAAACTAGTGGTCTTTGTCAACCATCAACACTTGATGCTTTTTCTTGATTTCTACCTTCACCGATTTCAGCATCGCGAAGAGCTCAGGAATCGTTTTCGTCATCCCTTGCATATTATAGTTCATCACGAAGTTCTAGTAGCTTGGTGATAGTGACTAGAGAACACTATCAATCACTATATTATTTGGAAGATTAACTCCCATTTGACTCAAGCAATTGTAGTGCCCAGATATTCTGAGCACATGCTCACTAGCTGAGCTATTCTCCTCCATCTTGTAGGCAAAGTACTTGTCAGAGGTCTCACACCTCTCGACACGGGCATGAGTCTGAAACATCTCATATGCTCCATGGCGTTCAAAACGTTTTTGAAGTCCAGGTTCTAAGCCGTAAAGCATGGTGCACTAAACTATCAAGTAGTCATCATACCGAGCTTGCAAAACGTTCATAACATCTGCATCTGCTCCTGCAACAGGTTTGTCACCTAGTGGTGCATCAATGACATAATTCTTCTGTGTAGCAATGATGATAATCCTCAGATCACGGACCCAGTCCGCATCATTGCTACTATCATCTTTCAACTTAGTTTCTCTAGGAACATATCAAAAATAAACGAGGAGCTACATCGCAAGCTATTGATCTACATCATAGATATGCAAATACTGTCAGGACTAAGTTCATGATAAATTTAAGTTCAATTAATCATATTACTTAAGAACTCCCACTTAGATAGACATCCCTCTAGTCATATAATGATCACGTGATCCATATCAACTGAACCATGTACGATCATCACGTGAGATGGAGTAGTTTTAAATGGTGAGCATCACTATGTTGATCATACCTACTATATGATTCACGTTCGACCTTTCGGTCTCAGTGTTCCGAGGCCATATCTGCATATGCTAGGCTCATCAAGTTTAACCCGAGTATTCTGCACATGCAAAACTGACTTGCACCTGTTGTATGTGAACTTAGAGCTTATCACACCCGATCATCACGTGGTGTCTCGGCACGATGAACTGTTGCAACGGTGCATACTCAGGGAGAACACTTATACCTTGAAATTTAGTGAGGGATCATCTTATAATGCTACCGCCGTACTAAGAAAAATAAGATGCATAAAAGATAAACATCACATGCAATCAAAATATGTGACATGATATGGCCATCATCATCTTGTGCCTTTTGATCTCCATCTCCAAAGCACCATCATGATCTCCATCGTCACCGGCTTGACACCTAGATCTCCATTGTAGCATCGTTGTCGTCTCGCCAACTATTGCTTCTACGACTATCGCTACCGCTTAGTGATAAAGTAAAGCAATTACATGGCGATTGCATTTCATACAATAAAGTGACAACGATAAGGCTCCTGCCAGTTGCCGATAACTTTTACGAAACATGATCATCTCATACAACAATTTATATCTCATCACGTCTTGACCATATCACATCACAACATGCCCTGCAAAAACAAGTTAGATGTCCTATACTTTGTTGTTGCAAGTTTTACGTGGCTGCTACAGGCTTCTAGCAAGAACCGTTCTTACGTATGCATCAAAACCACAACGATTTTTCGTCAAGTGTGTTGTTTTAACCTTCAACAAGGACCGGCCGTAGTCAAACTCGATTCAACTAAAGTTGGAGAAACAGACACCCGCTAGCCTCCTGTGTGCGAAGCACGTCGGTAGAACCAGTCTCATGAACGCGGTCATGTAATGTCGGTCCGGGCTGCTTCATCCAACAATACCGCCGAATCAAAGTAAGACGTTGGTGGTAAGAAGTATGACTATTACCGCCCACAACTCTCTGTGTTCTACTCATGCATATATCATCTACGCATAGACCTGGCTCGGATGCCACTCTTGGGGAACGTAATAATTCAAAAAATTCCTACGATGACGTAAGATCTATCTAGGAGAAGCATAGCAACGAGACGGGAGAGTGTGTCCACGTACCCTCGTAGACCAAAAGTGGAAGCGTTTAGTAACGCGGTTGATGTAGTCGAACGTCTTCACGATCCAACCGATCCAAGTACCGAACGTACGGCACCTCCGTGTTCAGCACACTGATAACCCACAAGTATAGGGGATCAATTGTAGCCTCTTTCGATAAGTAAGAGTGTCGAACCCAATGAGAAGCGAAAGGTAGAACAAATATTCCCTCAAGTTCTATCGACCACCGATACAACTCTACGCACGCTTGATGTTCGTTTTACCTAGAACAAGTATGAAACTAGAAGTACTTTGTACGTGTTGTGGGATAGGTTTGCAAGAATATAAAGAGCACGTGAATACAAACTAGGGGCTGTTTTAGGTAAAGAAGCAATAAAGTTAGTATAGCGAGTGTGGAAAAGTGGTGGTAGGAGTTGCGAAATTGTCCCTAAGCAATTGACTAGTTTACTAGACCGATAGCAAGTTTTATGTGGGAGAGGCCACTGCTAGCATGTCATCCCTGACTTGGAATTCTATGCACTTATGATTGGAACTATTAGCAAGCATCCACAACTACTAAGTTCATTAAGGTAAAACCCAACCATATCTTTAAGATATATTGGTCCCCCTTCAATCCCATATGCATCAATTTCTATGCTAGGTTAAAGCTTCTGTCACTCTTGCCCTCCAATACATAGTCCTATCAACATACAACTAACCCTATGGTGTGATCCACGCGCGCGCTCATATGATGGGCACCAAAGGATAGCAACATAACCACAAGCAAATTAAACCAATCATAGCAGTTCACCAATTGCCGATAGGACAACAAAAATCTACTCAGGCATCATAGGATGGCAACACATCATTGGATAATAATATGAAGCATAAATCACCATGTTCAAGTAGAGGGTACAGCGGGTTGCGGGAGAGTGGACCACTGTAGATAGATGGGGCAAGGTGATGGAGATGTTGGTGAAGATGATGGAGGTGTTGGTGTAGATTGCGGTGACGATGATGGCCCCAGCGGCGTTCCGGCGCCACCGGGAGAGAGGGGGAGAGGGCCCCTCTTCTTCTTCTTCTTCTTCTTCCTTGACCTTCTACCTAGATGGGAGAAGGGTTTCCCCTCTGGTCCTTGGCTTCCATGGCATGGGAGGGGTGAGAGCCCCTCCGAGATTGGATCCGTCTCTCTATCTCTCTCTGTTTCTGCGTTCTAAATTCTGGCCTTTCACCGTTTCTTATATTCCCAGAGATCCGTAACTCCGATTGGGCTGAAATTTGGACACGTCTTCTATCCGGATATTGGCTTTCTTGCAGTGAAAGAAGGGCACCAACTGCCTTATGGGGTGGCCACAAGGGTCAGGGGCGTGCCCCTGCCTCGTGGCCCCCTCGGGCATCGTCTCGCGTTGATTCTTCCCAAAAATCACATATATTCCAAAAAAATCTCCGTCAGTTTTTATCCCGTTTGGACTCCGTTCGGTATGGATTTTCTGCAAAACAAAAAACATGCAACAAACAAGAACTAGCACTGGGCACTGCATCAATATGTTAGTCCTAAAAATAGTATAAAAAGTTGCCAAAAGTATATGAAAGTTGTATAATATTGGCATGGAACAATCAAAAATTATAGATACGACGGAGATGTATCACACACGTTCAGCATGATGACGTCCCTCGAGCTCTTGATCTAGTTGAGGACGAGGGAGAGTTCCATCAGCACGACGGCGTGGCCACGGTGATGATGAAGTTACCGGCGCAGGGTTTCATCTAAGCACTACGACGATATGACCGAGGTGTTAAACTGTGGAGGGGGGCACCGCACATGGCTAAGAGATTGTCTGTTGTGCTTTGGGGTGCCCCCTGCCCCTGTATATAAAGGAGGGGAGGAGGAGGCCGGCCAACAATGTGACACCCCAAAGTTTTGACCATGTTTTATAAATTAAAATTTTGCCAGGAAATTAAACTTTTCCATTTGTCTAGATTTACCTTTTGATATTGTGGGTTTTTACCTCAAGTGGAAACTTTCCAAAAGTATTATTGGACTTGTATGCTCTCTCTATGAAACAATTCTTTATCAGTGGATTTAATTGCAAGGTTTGCCTTCTCTTGAGCTTTACTCTTTTAAAATAATCTTTCATAAATTTGGAGCCTGTTTTGCACTGCAACCATTTGACAAATGCATTTAAAATTTCCACCAAAATTTGGGGATGTCATGTGATGTTTCCACATCACTTTTATGCAAAAATATCTTTTGGTTATTGGAGATTTTGAGCTCTACATCAACTTTTCAAATCTGGTCCAGTAGGTATTTTTGCACTACAACCTATTTAAATATTCCTTTAAAAATTCTTCCAAGTGTTTGGAGATGTCAGGAGATGCATATAATTCAACTTTATACTAAAACCCAGTGAAGTTCTTTGAAAAATTTGAGTGAATCAACCTCTTTTTCATTCTGGTCCAGTTTGGTGATTTGTACTGCAACCCTATTTTATTTTGCTCTAGTGCCCATGACCTTTTTCCTGCTTGAAGCCCTCCCTACACAACCCTTAAGTCCAGGAGAGTGGACCCTTTGGAGGATTTTGAATGCATGCAATGAGACCTTTTTCTTTCTGTCCAAAACTGAAGATTTGCAAAACTTGCACTAGCAAGTTTCTGGTTTTGCCCAAATGATCTTGCCATCATCACCTACATCCAGGGAGACCCTGGTCTGGAGTTTTTGGCCACTCCAAGAGTTGCCTAGATACACTTAGCATTATGTCGAACACCTTGTGTTCATGGACAGTTTTGGCATGTTTTCTAGTTTGCATTATGATCTTGTTCCACTGACCCAGCAACCTTGTTCACTAAGCTCCTAGCTATCCCTATACCTGTCCTGTTAATTGCCAGCCTCCCTCTAGCACTCTAGGCTGCCCTGGCATTTCGTCGAACACGTCCCATGCGTGCTCTGGGCGCGCCCAGAGCGCACGTTTTGCACGCGCGCGCACCGAGTTGCCGCGTCGCACTGCCGCCCTCGCCGCGTCCCGCCCCTGGCCCTTGCTCGCCTGCAGAGCCACGCACTACCCTCGCCCACTCGCCAGAACCCTCCAAGCCACCCCTGGCGCCCTACAGCGCCGCCGTCAGAGCCTTTGGCGGCACGCCGGCGTCGGCAGTGAGCTCCTGCCACGGATGGCGCTGCCCAAGCCACCCGCGCGCGCCAGTTGCCCCTGGAGCAGCTCGAGCTTATCCTGGAACCCGTCGGCATGCGCTCGTCGCCGCCACGTCGCCCTGCGGCTACAGAGCGACGGTCGCCGGCGTTCTTATCCACGGCCGCCGCGGGACCACCCTCGAACGCCTATAAAAGGAGGCCCCGAGCCCCTCCGAGCGCTCAGGCGACCTCAGGCCTCCCCCTAGTGCTCCCCTAGCCGTGGATTGACCGGAAGAGGCCATCTCCCCCACCTCCGGCCGGTTCGGCCGCCGCTGCCTTCCGGTGCCATTCGTCGCAACCAGACAATCCCCCGCCTATCCAACACCACCACCCGCTTCCCCTTGTTCTTGCGGAGCTGCACAGCGCCTCAGCCTCGATCGGAAACCACCGGAGCCCAAACCCCCATTCACTCCCGTGGCCCCCTCCGCCGCGGAGCTCGCCGCCGGCGACTCCTCCCACCACCGTCGACCCAACGACCACCGGGAGGACCGCCCCGGTCTGGCTGGTCCATCCCCGCCCTCAGATACCCATGGGGAGCTGCCGTTCATCGACAGTGATTGCCGGAGTCCCGCCTCCGCTCGGGCAGAGAGAGAGGAGGGAGAGGGGGACTAGTCAAACCTGACCAGTGGGCCCCCTGGACCCACTGTCAGTGACCCCCGCGCCACCCACGCTGGCTTAAGTGGAGGCGTATATCCTCGAGTACGTATCCCCTACCCCGAAAACGTATTCTGTATCGAAACGTTTTCCTTTTTCTGGCTTTATTAAAAACAGAACTTTGACTGGCTATATCTTTAAAAATAAAACTCCAAATGAGTTGATTCTTTTTCCTACCTCTCTCAAATTTAATCTAGTTTATTTTAAGATTTATTTCAAAAATATTTGGGACAACTTTTTGTACTGTTTTGAAATATTCGTTATTTGAATGTTTTTCAAAATAGGAAATGGAGAGAGAGGAAAACTTTCAAAAAGTGCACCGCCCCTTGCATACTCTTGAAGGCAAGCATTCTGAACTCTGGCATAATATTTTCGTGAGGTGTTTTGATACAGTTACAACACCACCTTGACTTGGAGCATGCGTTATTTCTATGTAACGATACAGTCACACGCATGAGTGCATATTGGAGATGCTTTACTGTTAGAAATGGATATGCTGGTGATAGTGATCATCCTCGCGAGCTTTTCATGCATACCGGCAGGAAGCCGGGAAAGTCGTGGTCTTGGGTAGACACGAGCTTGTCCCTAATTCCTCGTCGAGACGAGTGTGTCCGGTATGGCATGATGAGGTTTGATGAGCGGTGATTCTGTCTGTCAATGGGAATATATTGGTTATGCTAATCATTCGGAGAATACATGGACCTCCTGAGTCGGCCGTAGGTCGAGCCTTGTTCAGTAACTTCCCCTACTTGTTTTGTACTACCACTTGTCCCTGCCGCAGGTAGGGTACGGTTCAGTAAGTTGTCAACCCCTTACCAAGGCACCCACCGTACAGAGAGGCCATGGTGGAAGATACCGGATGCATCCGGTAGGCATGCCACCTGGTCCGGGGGCATGGGTGTTTCCGGTTGGGACCGAGAGGGGGGCACCCCTTAGAGCGCGCGATATAAATTTGATCCCATGCTACGTCGAGGTTGTAGCCTCCCCACTTAGAGTTTTCCTTGGCAGGTGTCGGGGGTGATTCCAGACACCGGTAAGTTAAGCTGGTGTGTGCAGGTCAGGCGTGTTTTCAATTAAAAGGCCGTAGGCGGAATTAGTCCCGATGGACTAAATAAATCCGTTACTCGTGGGTAAAGAGTACACCCTCTGCAGAGGTTATATCTATTTGTCACATCCTAGCTAGTTCATGCATTAGAGTGTTGCATCATGTCTACTTTTCACAGAAACTTGAAATGGGGATGCCAGAAACCCCCAGCACCCCCCCTGAACACAACTAGGGTTTACTAAAATCCTTTTCAATGAACCTGAAATGCCCTCCATAAATGTTCACCATCTTTGGTCCTGGCTAAAACCTCTGCCAAAAATGGTTTCATATTTTTGGAGGCCATTCTGGATTTTGCACCAAGCCATGAGTATTTGCATTTGGGCAATTTAAATCCTATAAATATTTTAAAATGCCCAAATAATCTTGGAGATATTTTTAGGTTGTTGAGAATATTTTCAAATGTGCCTCTGAATATTTTCAGGTTTTTCCTAAATGGAATAGTATTTCTACTATTTCAAAACACAGAACAGAAACAAATAAAAAGTAAAACAGAAAGCAAAGAAGAAACTTACCTGGCAGCCCACCTGGCGGCCCAGCACTGTGCTGGCCCATGGCCAGTCAGCTGCTTGCTCCCGCCAGAGCAGGCACAAAGGTGACGCCGGCGTGCGCGAGCTCGCCACGGCGCCACCTGCTTGCCGCCTTGCCCGTGGACGAGCTGGACGACCTCCACGTAGCCCCTGGACACCTCCATTCGCCCCCATCGCCTCTCCCTCGCTCTCTCTCGCCATGGCCGAAGCAGCCGCCGTCGTCCCGCCGACGTAGCCGCGCCCATTGTCGTTCTCGCGCCGCCCCACCGTGTCTAGCAGCTCCGCCGTCGCCTTCTCCTTCGAGCAAGTCGGGCCCCGAGCGCTCGCTTGCCCCGAAGCCACTGCTCCGACCTCGCGTTCACCGCCCACCGCCGGAGATCCCCTCCGCCGTCACCACCGCAACAGTTCGCCCCTGACCTCGCAGTCCGCTCCGTCGCTACCACCGTGAGCCTGGCCACCTCCCTATCCTCTCCATTCTCCCTCTCGAGCTCCGTAGCAACTGCACGTAGCTCACCCGCACGCGTCGCCGCCGAGCTCGTCGCCGACGAGGCTCCGGCCATCCAACGGTCGCACCACCATGGCCGTTAGCTTCACTGCATCGCCAGGAGCCCGTAGCACCATCGCATGCCCCTCGCCGTGCTCTCTAGCGACGGGTTCGACTACACCCGTACCCCGGCAGCCGCACAGCTCGTCGCCGGCATCGATTCCGGCGACCCCGAGCTCCACCACCACCACCAATCGATGCGGCTCGTTCCCAGCTGCGAGTAGATGCTCTCCGCCGCGCATTTGGTCGCCGCAACACGGATCCCGCACCCCACCGCCGCGTCTGGCCTCGCCGGCGGCTAAACGCTGGCGATTCCGCCCAGTTGACCAGGGGTTTGACCTCCCCTGGGTCAATGACAAGTGGGGCCCGCCTGCTAATTAACCCGGGTTAGATTTAAGTTAATTCTAATTAGTTTAATTATCTAACAGTGACACTGACACAGGGGACCCACACGTCAGGTTTGACCTGGACGACTCCGTTGACCGCTGATGTCATCATGACACACTCCTAACGTAATAAGTAATTTAATTACTGGAATTATTTCTATACAGGAAATTCCAGAAAATATCACAAACTTCAAAAAATCATAGAAAATAATCTATAGCTCAGAATGAAAAGATTTATATATGAAAAATGATCAGAAAAATCGATTCTATCCATCTGTACTGGTTTCATGCATGTTTAAGCAAATTAACATACTGTTTAATGCAGAACAAGATAAAGCACTAACATGGGCCATTTATTAACTTGGAATTTGAATCTTTGATCCAAAATAGTCCAAACCCATATGGTCTTAGTTGCATTAGCCCAATACATCCATTTTGCCATGTCTCATGCATGCATCATATTGTTGCACTTTGCTCGGTGTTGATTGTGCTTCGATGTGTTCGTCGTGGTAGGTCCTGCCTCCGAGGATATTCACGAGTATCCAACTGAAGGGCAGTATCCCACCACCACTCCGTCAGGCAAGCAACCCATTGATCATTTCGATACAAACCCATCTTCTCGCTTCTGCTCTCATTTACTGCATTAAGACAACGCGATTCAAACTGCTGTGTGTTGCGGTAGTTGAACCCACTTTCCTTTGCATGACCTGTCATTGCCACAATAACTAGATGAAACCCACTAGCATGTGTAGGAGTTGATTGAGCCATGTTGTGTTCCTACAATGCTATGCTTGCTACGCTTAGAGTCGTGTCAGGTCTGGCTCATCAGGGTGATGAACTAGAGTGAAAGCATGTGTCGGTAATGAGAGTGAGGTGCTGAATACGATTTGGTAAAGGTATCGATGGGAGGCCATGTAGGAGTACATGGTGGGTTGTTTCATTGAGACCGTCCCTAAGAACTGAGATCTGTATGCGTGATTTAAGATTCAGCTACTACCACGCATTGGGCCCGAAACCAATGGACCCCCTCGGCTTTTTAATCACCCTTGTCCTCTGTCCAGGAATTGCACGTAGTTTCTGGTGTTTGTAGTAAGCTGGAGGCCGTGGACAGCGCTGACCAAGGGGTGGGCTGTGATGCGGTAGGCTCGTGGCCCGGTGTACCGAGTCGCCCATTTGGTGTCTCGGGAACCCTGCACACATCGTTCGGGGCCGTATGTGGAAACCTCGGCCGGACTCCCTGCGGATGGAACCTGAATAGGCAATAAACCTGGACTAGAGACTCGAGTGTTTAGGTAGGCTGTGGCCGACACCCTCGCTGGGCTTCCGCTTGAAGGTTGCCGAGTACATAGTGTGTAAACGGTGGTAAGTGGTGAGAGTGTGTGTGACGAAGTACACCCCTGCAGGGTATAAAGCTATTCGAATAGCCGCGTCCGCGGTAAAGGACTACTTGGTCGCCTATGTAGTTCATAGAAAAGTAAATGGATACTACTAAAAGCCTCAAGATAAGTGTGAGTACCGCGGATGGCTCTCTCGTGGGATGACGAGGGAGGATCCACGGTGGAGTATTGAGATGGTGATTAGTGGACTCGTGTGCGAAAACTATTTTACAAGTGGTGTCTCGTAGGATAGCTTAGCCAAGAGTCAAAGCTGGCTTGCTGCAATAACTCCACTACCTTCTTGAGAATGAACATGTATAGTAGGATCTGTTGTAAGACTTGCTGAGTACCTTTTTACTCATGTTGCTTCAATTACTGTTTTCAGACGACAACACCGCCCCTTCCGATGGGTTCTATGTAGAACTCGACGACGACGAGTGACTTGCCACCCAGGTGGCGATCTAGGCTTGTGAAGGGTCTACGTAGATAGACAGGCTTCGTCAAGCCTTCTTTCTTTCTAGTGTCTGTACCCAAACAAGTTGCTTCCGCATGTGTTTGTATGATTGTATGACTTGAGTGTCGGGTCATGTGACCCCTATCTGTATGAACATGTTATGTAAGGCTCTCCGGAGCCCTTTAAATAAAGTACTTTGAGTTGTAGAGTTTTGTTGTGATGCCATGTTGTATTTACACATATCGAGCATATTGTGTGTATGATTGAAATGCTTGGTATGTGTGGGATCCGACAATCTAGTTGTTTATCCTTGGCAGCCTCTCTTATGGGGAAATGTAGTCTAGTGCCTCCTTGAGCCATAGTAGTCCGCTACAGCCCGGTTCACCGGAGTCCTGCTAGCCCAGCACTACTGCTCTGGACACTTGACTGGCCGGCATGTGTTTCATATCGTTCCTGTGTCTGTCCCTTCGGGGAAATGTCACGCGGTGACATCCGGAGTCCTACCTAGCCTGCTACAGCCTGGGTTCCCGGAGTCCTGTTAGCCCAGTGCTACAGCCCGGATTCGCACGCTGCTGACCGACACGTTCGATGTTGATTCATGTATGCCTGTCCCCATACGTTAGTGCCGCTTTGGGTTCACGACTAGCCATGTCGGCCCGGGTTCTCTGTCATATGGATGCTAGCGACATTGTCATATACGTGAGCCAAAAGGCGCAAACGGTCCCGGGCCATGGTAAGGCGACACCCGTGGGAGTACCGTGCGTGAGGCCGCAATGTGATATGAGGTGTTACAGGCTAGATCGGTGTGACTTAGAATCGGGTCCTGACAGCGTTGGCATCAGAGCCGGACTGCCTGTAGGTGCGTTAAGCCAAACTGGTCGATGTCGAGTCTAGAAATGCTTTAGTTATATGTAGGGGAATTGATTGTGGGGGGGAACGTAAGGCGCTTTTACTCCTTTACCTCATGCCCTCTGATCTGAGTCATTCTCTTCTCATTCTACGTGGGTTAAGGACTAGGCTCTCTTCTCTCTATCAGGTTCACGTGTTACTAATCCGTAGTAACTTATAGGATTGTTGGTTCCATGCTTCGATTTAGTTTCTACTACCTTTAGTATGTTGTTGGTTGACCCAGAACCTTGATATGATGTTGTTGAGTGGTTTTGCAAACTGTTGCGAATGTCTCAAATCTTTTCCCGAGCATTTACAGCCGTTATGCTGTCCGAATTCTCCTAGAAATTCTAATGCCTTTGCATTATTTCGTGCTTTCAGATGGCCACCCGTTCCCAGAATCAAGTGGTTCGTCTGACCCGGTGCCTCGATGTACCTGGTCACACGGCCATGCTGGTCCGAGTGATGGTTGAGACAGGCTATCGATGGTATCCTGAGTATACCGTCGAGGAGTAGTTTCGAGACTTTAATCAAAGCCAATATTTTTGCACAGTCAGGATTTACCCTTCCTATCCTGGAGCTACTGAACCCCTCCATTGCTCTTATGGACTTGGGGTTACCATCGAGATGTCCGTGCAGGACGCAGCTTACTCAATGATGACTATCATACGAGCCAGAACTGCCTTGCTTCAGAACACTGACTTCCGCTATATGCCAACATCACTCCCTGGGGCACAAGGGTACTATCAGGCTACTTACTGTGATCCTACCCATGAGGATTCACTACTCCGCACCACCACCGAGATGCTTGAGGACAAGGACCGTGAGAATCGTGCCTTGCGAATGGAGCTCTTTAATGCCTGTTCTGATCACTGGGCCACTCTGACACGGTTTGCACCTGCCGTGCAGGCTAGGTATATGGACATGAGGGACTTGTACCCCGTGCGGTCTGGTCTGCCAGATTGTATGGAATGGCGTGATGTAGGAGGCATCACCCCTCCTCATGGACCCCGTCTGCCACCATTTGTTGGACCAAGGCCACACCCGAGTCCTTATGGACCGCAAGCTCCACAGGACCGACTGTTTCCAGATGATCATGTTTAGCTCCCAGGACATGGTGGTGATTTCTATGAAGATTACTACGGAGACGTCTGAGTTGGTGGTAGTTCCACTAGTATTGTAACCGTTGTATTCCCCACAGTCCTGCGTGTCTTGTGGGATACGACTTGGTGTGTATCACGTTCCGGAGGTGTAGAAAAATAATGTATAGGAGCTTGGAATGCCTCTGATGAGATGTATCGTCTTTCATCGTAGCTGTACTCCAGCCTGGACTTGTACTAAACTATGTATGGCGTGTATGACCGTTGGTATATGTATGTCAGTTGCTATATTACCATGTCATACTGATGATTATCTCTGCATTCCGTGTTATCCATTACATTCCGCATTTCCCTGCCAAGATTTAGCCATCCTTGTCTAAACCGTTGTTTTGTTTCTCCTAGGATGGTTAACACCCGCAACAACCCTGCTGTCCAGGCGCAGGGTGAAGCCAATGCAGTTAGGGGGGAGAATCTACCTCAACCGCCTTCTCTGGCCGAAGTCATGCTGGAGACAGAAAGAAACAAGCGTGAGACTAACCGCTTGCTAGAGCGAATTGAGCAGAATACTGCACGTCATCAGAGGAACGACTTGGTGTCCATCAATGACTTTATCAAGTTGTACCCACCGAAGTTTAACCATTCCGTCGAGCCCCTCGATGCGGATGATTGGCTTCGCAGCATCACCCATAAGCTACGTTCTGCCAACGTAGCCGAAGCTGAGAAGGTTACCTACGCTGCCTATCACCTCGAAGGCCCTGCTAGCCTTTGGTGGGAAAACTTTGAGGCTATGCGCCCAGCCGGCCAAATCACTACTTGGGCTGAATTCAGTGAGGCTTTCCATGAGCATCACATTCCGGAGGGTCTCATAGATCGTAAGCGGGAAGAATTCTGCAACTTCACCCAAGGCAGACTGACTGTGGATGCATACAGCCGTGAATTTGGAAACTTAGCACGCTATGCTCCTGAAGAGGTATCCACCGACGCCAAGAAGCAGGCAAGGTTCCGCAAGGGACTTAGCCCCGAGCTTCGCCGTGATCTTCGTCTGCACGAGTGCACCTCTTTCCAGAAATTGGTCAATAAGGCCATCAGTGCTGAGACAGGACAGACTGACTATGACGCTACACGCAAGCACTCTCGCGATTTCCGTGTTATCCATTACATTCCGCATTTCCCCGCCAAGATTTAGCCATCCTTGTCTAAACCGTTGTTTTGTTTCTCCTAGGATGGTTAACACCCGCAACAACCCTGCTGTCCAGGCGCAGGGTGAAGCCAATGCAGTTAGGGGGGAGAATCTGCCTCAACCGCCTTCTCTGGCTGAAGTCATGCTGGAGACAGAAAGAAACAAGCGTGAGACTAACCGCTTGCTAGAGCAAATTGAGCAGAATACTGCACGTCATCAGAGGAACGACTTGGTGTCCATCAATGACTTTATCAAGTTGTACCCACCGAAGTTTAACCATTCCGTCGAGCCCCTCGATGCGGATGATTGGCTTCGCAGCATCACCCATAAGCTACGTTCTGCCAACGTAGCCGAAGCTGAGAAGGTTACCTACGCTGCCTATCACCTCGAAGGCCCTGCTAGCCTTTGGTGGGAAAACTTTGAGGCTATGCGCCCAGCCGGCCAAATCACTACTTGGGCTGAATTCAGCGAGGCTTTCCGTGAGCATCACATTCCGGAGGGTCTCATAGATCGTAAGCGGGAAGAATTCTGCAACTTCACCCAAGGCAGACTGACTGTGGATGCATACAGCCGTGAATTTGGAAACTTAGCACGCTATGCTCCTGAAGAGGTATCCACCGACGCCAAGAAGCAGGCAAGGTTCCGCAAGGGACTTAGCCCCGAGCTTCGCCGTGATCTACATCTGCACGAGTGCACCTCTTTCCAGAAATTGGTCAATAAGGCCATCAGTGCTGAGACAGGACAGACTGACTATGACGCTACACGCAAGAACTCTCGCGATTTTGGTTCCTCATCCGGCTCCGGATCCCAGAAGCGCCGGGTCTGGATTCCAAACACTGCTCTGCCACCTAGGTTCACTCCGAGGCCATCCTTCGAGGCGCCTCACCCCAACCAGCAGTATGCACCGCCCAAGGTCTATGGTGGCCCCGCTGCTAATGCTGCTCCACGCCCCAATGTTGTGACATGCTTCAAGTGTGGAGAAACGGGTCACTATTTGCGCGAGTGCCCCCGAAAAAACCCCAATCAACCTGGACAGTCCGTTGGCCGTGGTAAGCCAGCAGGAAAGACTTACTACGCCAAGCCAGCCACCACTGCACGTGGCCATGTCAACCACGTTTCAGCTGAAGAAACTCATGACGATCCCAACGTCGTCCTTGGTACGCTCCTTGTTAATTGCCATCCTGCAACTGTTCTTTTCGATACTGGAGCATCTCATTCATTTATCTCTGAGAGCTATACTCGATTGCACAACACCACATTTAGTGACATGCCCACCTCCATGGACATTCAAACTCCTGGTTCTAGATGGAAAACCTCTAGGATAAGCCATGGAAATGAAATTCTTGTCGACAGATTGGTCTTCCTTGCATCACTAATAGCTCTCAAGTCCTCGGACATAAATATCATCTTGGGTATGGACTGGATGTCAGCTCATTATGCTAAGATTGATTGCTCTACTCGAACGGTTCAACTCACCCATCCGTCGGGCAAGACAGTCAATGTTCTGACCCGAGTGTCTAAGCGTCAGCTTTACTCATTAAATGCCAACCCTCTTCCAGACCTTGAAGATGTTCCGGTAGTCCGTGACTTCCCGGATGTCTTTCCAGAAGAACTGCCAGGTATTCCACCTGACAGGGATGTCGAGTTCGTAATAGACCTTGTTCCAGGAACTGTCCCAATCACTAGAAGACCTTATAAGATGGCACCCCTAGAGCTAGCCGAGCTTAAGAAACAACTCGATGAGTCCTTGAAAAAGGGTTTCATCCGTCCTAGTTCTTCTCCGTGGGCTTGCCCCGTCCTCTTCGTCAAGAAGAAGGATGGTACGGATCGGATGGTTATAGATTACCGACCTGTCAACCTAGTCACTATCAAGAACAAGTATCCGCTCCCCAGGATCAACAACCTGTATGATCAGCTCGCTGGATCCTCAGTCTTCTCTAAAATGGATTTGAGGTTGGGCTACAATCAAATCAAAATCAAGAACGGGGACATTCCTAAAAACGGCCTTTGTTACTCGTTATGGCCAATACGAGTACACCGTCATGTCTTTCGGTCTAACCAATGCTCCAGCCACTTTCTCTCGGTTAATGAACTCGATCTTCATGGAGTATTTGGATAAATTCGTCGTGGTATACCTCGATGATATACTCATCTACTCCAAGAATGAGGAAGAACATGCCGAGCATCTAAGACTAGTATTGACGAAACTTCGAGAGCATCGCCTTTATGCTAAATTCTCTAAGTGTGAATTCTGGTTGCCAGAAGTGACATATCCAGGCCATGTAATCTCTGGTAAGGGTATTGCTGTCAATCCCGAGCGAGTTCAAGCCATCCTTGACTGGACTCCACCTGAATCGGTCAAGCAAGTTCGGAGTTTCCTTGGCTTAGCGAGCTACTGTCGCCGCTTCGTCGAGAATTTCTCCAAGGTTGCCAAACCTCTAACTGAACTCCTCAAGAAAGATAAAAAGTTCGAGTGGACCCCACAGTGCGAGTTCAGCTTCCAGGAACTGAAAAGACGCCTGACATCTGCTCCCGTATTCATACCACCAGATTTTTCTAAGGACTTTGTTATCTATTGCGACGCCTCGTGACAAGGACTAGGTTGCATACTCATGCAAGATCGTCACGTGATTGCCTACGCTTCCCGACAGTTGCGACCACATGAGGATAATTATCCCACACATGATCTAGAGCTTGCAGCCGTAGTCCATGCACTCAAACATGGCGGCATTACCTTCTCGGTAATCGTTGTGAGATTTTCACTGATCACCAAAGTCTGAAATACATCTTCACCCAACCGGATTTGAATCTCAGGCAAAGACGTTGGGTCGAGTTGATCACAGATTACGACTTAGGAATAACTTACACCCCGGGCAAAGCCAACGTCATGGCTGATGCGTTAAGCCGTAAATCTTACTGTAACAACTTGATGTTACAACAAAGTCAACCACTTCTCCACGAGGAATTCTGTAAGCTTAACCTTCACATTGTTCCTCGAGGGTTCCTATCCTCCCTGGTGGCGAAACCTACCCTTACGGATCAGATCATCAAAGCTCAGAAGGTAGATCCGGGAATCTCCCGTATTAAGAGAAACATCAAGAAAGGAGTTGCGGATTGTTTCTCCGTTGATGACCAAGGTGTTGTGTTCTTTGGAGACCGCCTAGTGGTTCCCAAGGTACGCAACCTGAGGCGATTGATCCTTAAGGAAGCTCATGAATCTCCTCTCACCATTCATCCCGGTAGTACTAAAATGTATCAAGACCTACGCCAGAGGTTTGGTGGACTAGGATGAAGAGAGAAATTGCTCAATACATTGCTAATTGGGACGTCTGTCGTCGTGTTAAAGCAGAGCATCAACGGCCTGCTGGCACCCTTCAACCTTTGGCTATTCCTGAATGGAAATGGGACAAAGTTGGTATGGATTTCATTACCGGGTTTCCCAGGACCAAGAGAGGGAATAATGCTATCTTCGTTGTTGTTGATCGTCTTTCCAAAGTAGCCCACTTCCTACCTGTTCGTGAGAGTATAACCGCGAGCCAGCTAGCTGACTTGTACATCTTCCGAATAGTGTCTCTTCATGGTGTTCCATTGGAAATTAATTCAGACCGTGGAAGTCTCTTTACCTCTCGATTTTGGGAAAGTTTCCAGAATGCTATGGGAACTCGTCTTTCCTTTAGCACCGCCTTCCACCCTCAATCAAGTGGTCAGGTAGAACGAGTCAATCAAATTCTGTAGGATATGCTCCGAGCTTCTGTCATCTCTTTCGGCATGGATTGGGAGAAATGCCTTCCATTCGCCGAGTTCTCTTATAACAATAGTTATCAAGCTAGCTTGGGCAAAGCTCCTTTCGAGGTTCTCTATGGACGAAAATGTCGAACGCCTCTTAACTGGTCAGAAACCGGGGAAAGACAACTCTTTGGCCCGGATATGATTCAGGAAGCAGAGGAGCAGGTTCGCATTATTCGTGAGAAATTGAAAACAGTCCAATCTCGCCAAAAGAGCCATTATGACCGCAAACATAAGGCTATGACTTTTGAGGTTGACGAGACGGCTTACCTTCGGGTTACTCCTTTAAAGGGAACCCATCGATTCGGTATCAAAGGCAAATTGGCTCCCCGTTACATTGGACCCTTTCGCATTCTTGCCAAGCGAGGAGAAGTTGCCTACCAATTGGAACTACCTCCGCATCTTTCCAAGGTTCATGACGTCTTCCACGTTTCTCAACTCAGGCGTTGCTTCTCGGATCCTATCCATGGAGTGGACCACAAAACGCTTGATCTCCAAGATAATCTCACATATCGGGAATATCCCATTCGAATCCTTGATCAAGCCGAGCGTACCACTCGACGCCAAAACATCAAGTTTCTCAAGGTTCAATGGTCACACCATTCCGAGAAAGAAGCTACTTGGGAAAGGGAGGATCGTCTTCGACTTGAGTACCCCACCTTCTTCCCAACGGATCCTAAATCTTGGGACGAGATTCTTTTGAGTGGGGGTGAGTTGTCACATCCTAGCTAGTTCATGCATTAGAGTGTTGCATCATGTCTACTTTTCACAGAAACTTGAAATGGGGATGCCAGAAACCCCCAGCACCCCCTGAACACAACTAGGGTTTACTAAAATCCTTTTCAATGAACCTGAAATGCCCTCCATAAATGTTCACCATCTTTGGTCCTGGCTAAAACCTCTGCAATAAATGGTTTCATATTTTTGGAGGCTATTCCGGATTTTGCACCAAGCCATGAGTATTTGCATTTGGGCAATTTAAATCCTATAAATATTTTAAAATGCCCAAATAATCTTGGAGGCATTTTTAGGCTGTTGAGAATATTTTCAAATGTGCCTCTGAATATTTTCAGGTTTTCCTAAATGGAATAGTATTTCTACTATTTCAAAACACAGAACAGAAACAAATAAAAAGAAAAACAGAAAGCAGAGAAGAAACTTACCTGGCAGCCCACCTGGCGGCCCAGCACTGTGCTGGCCCATGGCCAGTCAGCTGCTTGCTCCCGCCAGAGCAGGCACAGAGGTGACGCCGGCGTGCGCGAGCTCGCCACGGCGCCACCTGCTTGCCGCCTCGCCTGTGGACGAGCTGGACGACCTCCACGTCGCGCCCCCGAGCCCCTGGACACCTCCATTCGCCCCCATCGCCTCTCCCTCGCTCTCTCTTGCCATGGCCGAAGCAGCCGCCGTCGTCCCGCCGATGTAGCCGCGCCCGCCGTCGTTCTCGCGCCGCCCCACCGTGTCCAGCAGCTCCGCCGTCGCCTTCTCCTTCGAGCAAGTCGGGCCCCGAGCGCTCGCTTGCCCCGAAGCCACTGCTCCGACCTCGCCTTCACCGCCCACCGCCGGAGATCCCCTCCGCCGTCACCACCGCAGCAGTTTGCCCCCGACCTCGCAGTCCGCTCCGTCGCAACCACCGTGAGCCTGGCCACCTCCCTATCCCCTCCATTCTCCCTCTCGAGCTCCGTAGCAACTGCACGTAGCTCACCCGCACGCGTCGCCGTCGAGCTCGTTGCCGACGAGGCTCCGACCATCCAAAGGTTGCACCACCATGGCCGTTAGCTTCACTGCATCGCCAGGAGCCTGTAGCACCATCGCACGCCCCTCGCCGTTCTCTCTAGTGACGGGTTCGACTACACCCGTACCCCGGCAGCCGCACAGCTCGTCGCCGGCGTCGATTCCGGCGACCCCGGGCTCCACCACCACCACCAATCGATGCGGCTCGTTCCCAGCTGCGAGTAGATGCTCTCCGCCGCCCATTTGGTCGCCGGAGCACGGATCCCGCACCCCCACCGCCGCGTCTGGCTCGCCGGCGGCTAAACGCCGGAGCTTCCGCCCAGTTGACCAGGGGTTTGACCTCCCCTGGGTCAATGACAAGTGGGGCCCGCCTGCTAATTAACCTGGGTTAGATTTAAGTTAATTCTAATTAGTTTAATTATCTAACAGTGACACTGACAAAGGGGACCCACACGTCAGTTTTGACCTGGACGACCCCGTTGACCGCTGACGTCATCATGACACACTGCTGACGTAATAAGTAATTTAATTACTGGAATTATTTCTATACAGGAAATTCCAGAAAATATCACAAACTTCAAAAAATCATAGAAAATAATCTATAGCTCAGAATGAAAAGATTTATATATGAAAAATGATCAGAAAAATCCATTCTATCCATCTGTACTGGTTTCATGCATGTTTAAGCAAATTAACCTACTGTTTAATGCAGAACAAGATAAAGCAATAACATGGGCCATTTATGAACTTGGAATTTGAATCTTTGATCCAAAATAGTCCAAACCCATCTGGTCTTAGTTGCATTAGCCCAATACATCCATTTGCCATGTCTCATGCATGCATCATATTGTTGCACTTTGCTCGGTGTTGATTGTGCTTCGATGTGTTCATCGTGGTAGGTCCTGCCTCCGAGGATATTCACGAGTATCCAATGTGGGGAATGTAGTAATTTCAAAAAAAAATTCCTACGCACACGCAAGATCATGGTGATGCATAGCAACGAGAGGGGAGAGTGTAGTCGAACGTCTTCACGATCCGACCGATCAAGTACCGAACGCACGGCACCTCCGAAGTTCTACACACGTTCAGCTCGATGACGTCCCTCGAACTCCGATCCAGCCGAGTGTTGAGGGAGAGTTTCGTCAGCACGACGGCGTGGTGACGATGATGATGTTCCACCGACGCAGGGCTTCGCCTAAGCTCCGCGACGGTATTATCGAGGTGTAATCTGGTGGAGGGGGGCACCGCACACGGCTAAAATATCGTATATCAAGTGTGTTCTTGGGTGCCCCCCTGCCCCCGTATATAAAGGAGCAAGGGGGAGGCCGGCTGCCTATGGGGCGCGCCAAGGAGAGGGGGGGAGTCCTCCTCCTAGTAGGAGTAGGACTCCCCTTTCCTAGTCCTACTAGGAAAAGTAGGGGGGAAGGAAAGAGAGGGAGAGGGAGAGGGAAAGGGGGCTGCGCCCCCCTCTCCTAGTCCAACTAGGACTCCCCTGGGAGGGGGCGCACCACCTCCTGGCTGCTGCCCTCTCTCTCCCCTCAAGGCCCACTAAGGCCCAATACTTCCCCGGGGGGTTCCGGTAACCCTCCGGCACTCCGGTTTAATCCGAAACTTCTCCGGAACACTTCCGGTGTCCGAATATAGTCGTCCAATATATCAATCTTTACGTCTCGACCATTTCGAGACTCCTCGTCATGTCCGTGATCACATCCGGGACTCCGAACAACCTTCGGTACATCAAAACATATAAACTCATAATAAAACTGTCATCGTAACTTTAAGCATGCGGACCCTTTGGGTTCGAGAACTATGTAGACATGACCGAGACACCTCTCCGGTCAATAACCAATAGCGGGACCTGGATGCCCATATTGGCTCCCACATATTCTACGAAGATCTTTATCGGTCAGACCGCATAACAACATACGTTGTTCCCTTTGTCATCGGTATGTTACTTGCCCGAGATTCGATCGTCGGTATCTCGATACCTAGTTCAATCTCGTTACCGGCAAGTCTCTTTACTCGTTCCGTAATACATCATCCCGCAACTAACTCATTAGTCACAATGCTTGCAAGGCTTATAGTGACGTGCATTACCGAGTGGGCCCAGAGATACCTCTCCGACAATCGGAGTGACAAATCCTATTCTCGAAATACGCCAACCCAACAAGTACCTTTGGAGACACCTGTAGAGCACCTTTATAATCACCCAGTTACGTTGTGACGTTTGGTAGCACACAAAGTGTTCCTCCGGTAAACGGGAGTTGCATAATCTCATAGTCATAGGAACATGTATAAGTCATGAAGAAAGCAATAGCAACATACTAAACGATCGGGTGCTAAGCTAATGTAATGGGTCATGTCAATCACGTCATTCTCCTAATGAGGTGATCCCGTTAATCAAATTACAACTCATGTCTATGGCTAGGAAACATAACCATCTTTGATTAACGAGCTAGTCAAGTAGAGGCATACTAGTGACACTCTGTTTGTCTATGTATTCACACATGTATTATGTTTCCGGTTAATACAATTCTAGCATGAATAATAAACATTTATCATGATATAAGGAAATATATAATACTTTATTATTGCCTCTAGGGCATATTTCCTTCAGTCTCCCACTTGCACTAGAGTCAATAATCTAGTTCACATCACCATGTGATTTAACATCAATAATTCACATCACCATGTGATTAACACCCATAGTTCACATCTCTATGTGACCAACACTCAAAGGGTTTACTAGAGTCAATAATCTAGTTCACATCGCTATGTGATTAACACCCAAAGAGTACTAAGGTGTGATCATGTTTTGATTGTGAGATAATTTTAGTTAACGGGTCTGTCACATCCAGATCTGTAAGTATTTTGCAAATTTCTATGTCTACAATGCTCTGCACGGAGCTACTCTAGCTAATTGCTCCCACTTTCAATATGTATCTAGACCGAGACTTAGAGTCATCTAGATTTAGTGTCAAAACTTGCATCGACGTAACCCTTTACGACGAACCTTTTATCCCTTCCTTAATCGAGAAACATATCCTTATTCCACTAAGGATAATTTTGACCGCTGTCCAGTGATCTAATCCTAGATCACTATTGTACTCCTTTGCCAAAATCAATGTATGGTATACAATAGATCTGGTACACAGCATGGCATACTTTATAGAACCTATGGCCAAGGCATAGGGAATGACTTTCATTCTCTTTCTATCTTCTGCCGTGGTCGGGCTTTGAGTCTTACTCAATTTCACACCTTGTAACACAGGCAAGAACTCTTTCTTTGACTGTTCTATTTTGAACTACTTCAAAATCTTGTTAAGGTATGTACTCATTGAAAAAACTTATCAAGCGTTTTGATCTATCTCTATAGATCTTGATGCTCAATATGTAAGCAGCTTCACCGAGGTCTATATTTGAAAAACTTCTTTCAAACACTCCTTTATGCTTTGCAGAATAATTCTACATTATTTCCGATCAACAATATGTCATTCACATATACTTATCAGAAATGCTGTAGTGCTCCCACTCACTTTCTTGTAAATACAGGCTTCACCGCAAGTCTGTATAACACTATATTCTTTGATAAACTTATCAAAGTGTATATTCCAACTCCGAGATGCTTGCACCAGTCCATAGATGGATCGGTGGAGCTTGCATATTTTGTTAGCACCTTTAGGATTGACAAAACCCTCTGGTTGCATCATATACAACTCTTCTTTAATAAATCCATTAAGGAATGTAGTTTTGTTTATCCATTTGCCATATTTCATAAAATGCGGCAATTGCTAACATGATTCAGACAGACTTAAGCATAGATACGAGTGAGAAACTCTCATCGTAGTCAACATCTTGAACTTGTCGAAAACCTTTTTGCGACAATTCTAGCTTTGTAGATAGTGACACTACTATCAACATCCGTCTTCCTCTTCAAGATCCATTTATTCTCAATGACTCGCCGATCATTGGGCAAGTCAATCAAAGTCCATACTTTGTTCTTATACATGGATCTCATCTCAGATTTCATGGCCTCAAGCCATTTTGCGGAATCTGGGCTCATCATCGCTTCCTCATAGTTCATAGGTTCGACATGGTCTAGTAACATAACCTCCAGAAGAGGATTACCGTACCACTCTGGTGCGGATCTTACTCTGCTTTACCTACGAGGTTTGGTAGTAACTTGATCTTAAGTTACATGATCATCATCATTAACTTCCTCACTAATTGGTGTAGGAGTCACAGGAACAGATTTCTGTGATGAACTACTTTCCAATAAGGGAGCAGGTACAGTTACCTCATCAAGTTCTACTTTCCTCCCACTCACATCTTTCGAGACAAACTCCTTCTCTAGAAAGGATCCATACTAAGCAACGAATGTCTTGCCTTCGGATCTGTGATAGAAGGTGTACCCAACTGTCTCCTTTGGGTATCCTATGAAGACACATTTCTCCGATTTAGGTTTGCGCTTATCAGGATGAAACTTTTTCACATAAGCATCGCAACCCCAAACTTTAAGAAACGACAACTTTGGTTTCTTGCCAAACCACAGTTCATAAGGCGTCGTCTCAACGGATTTTGATGGTGCCCTATTTAACGTGAATGTAGCTGTCTCTAATGCATAACCCCAAAACGATAGTGGTAAATTGGTAAGAGACATCATAGATTGCACTATATCCAATAAAGTACTGTTATGACGTTCGGACACACCATTATGCTGTGGTGTTCCAGGTGGCGTGAGTAGTGAAACTATTTCACATTGTTTTAACTGAAGGCCAAACTCGTAACTAAAATACTCTTCTCCACGATCAAATAGTAGAAACTTTATTTTCTTGTTACGATGATTTTTGCTTCACTCTGAAATTATATGAACTTTTCAAATGTTTCAGAATTCTGTTTCATTAAGTAGATATACCCATATCTGCTCAAATCATCTGTGAAGGTCAGAAAATAATGATACCTGCTACGAGCCTCAATATTCATCGGACCACATACATCCGTATGTATGATTTCCAACAAATCTGTTGCTCTCTCCATAGTTTCGGAGAACGGCGTTTTAGTCATCTTGCCCATGAAGCACGGTTCGCAAGCATCAAGTGATTCATAATCAAGTGATTCCAAAATCCCATCAGTATGGAGTTTCTTCATGCGCTTTACACCAATATGACCTAAACGGCAGTGCCACAAATAGTTTGCACTATCATTATTAACTTTGCATCTTTTGGCTTTAATATTATGATTATATGTATCACTACGATCGAGATCCAACAAACCATTTTCATTGGTGTGTATGACCATAGAAGGTTTTTATTCATGTAAACAGAACAACAATTGTTCTCTAACTTAAATGAATAACCGTATTGCAATAAACATGATCAAATCATATTCATGCTCAACGCAAACACCAAATAACACTTATTTAGTTTCAACACTAATCCCGAAAGTATAGGGAGTGTGCGATGATGATCATATCAAACTTGGAACTACTTCCAACACACATCGTCACCTCGCCTTTTACTAGTCTCTGTTTATTCTGCAACTCCGTTTTCGAGTTACTACTCTTTAGCAACTGAACCAGTATCAAATACTGAGGGGTTGCTATAAACACTAGTAAGTACACATCAATAACTTGTATATCCAATATACCTTTGTTCACTTTGCCATCCTTCTTATCCACCAAATACTTGGGGCAGTTCCGCCTCCAGTGACCAGTTCCTTTGCAGTAGAAGCACTTAGTCTCAGGCTTAGGACCAGACTTAGGCTTCTTCACTTGAGCAGCAACTTGCTTGCCGTTCTTCTTGAAGTTCCCCTTCTATCCCTTTGCCCTTTTCTTGAAACTAGTGGTCTTGTTAACCATCAACACTTGATGTTTTTCTTGATTTCTACCTTCGTCGATTTCTGCATCACGAAGAGCTCAGGAATTACTTTCGTCATCCCTTGCATACTATAGTTCATCACGAAGTTCTACTAACTTGGTGATGGTGACTAGAGAATTCTGTCAATCACTATTTTATCTGGAAGATTAACTCCCACTTGATTCAAGCGATTGTAGTACCCAGACAATATGAGCACATGCTCACTAGTTGAGCGATTCTCCTCCATCTTTTAGCTATAGAACTTGTTGAAGACTTCACATCTCTCAACTCGGGTATTTGCTTGAAATATTAACTTCAACTCCTGGAACATCTTATATGTTCCATGACGTTCAAAACGTCTTTGAAGTCCCGATTCTAAGCTGTTAAGCATGGTGCACTAAACTATCAAGTAGTCATCATATTGAGCTAGCCTAACGTTCATAACGTCTGCATCTGCTCCTGCAATAGGTCTGTCACCTAGCGGTGCATCAAGGACATAATTTTTCTGTGCAGCAATGAGGATAATCCTCAGATCACGGATCCAATCCGCATCATTGCTACTAACATCTTTCAACATAATTTTTCTCTAGGAACATATCAAAAATAAACAGGGAAGCAACAACGCGAGCTATTGATCTACAACATAATTTGCAAAATACTATCAGGACTAAGTTCATGATAAATTTAAGTTCAATTAATCATATTACTTAAGAACTCCCACTTAGATAGACATCCCTCTAATCATCTAAGTGATTACGTGATCCAAAGCAACTAAACCATGTCCGATTAACACGTGAGATGGAATAGTTTCAATGGTGAACATCACTATGTTTATCATATCTACTATATGATTCACGCTCGACCTTTCGGTCTCTGTGTTCCGAGGCCATATCTGTACATATGCTAGGCTCGTCAAGTTTAACCTGAGTATTCTGCGTGTGCAACTGTTTTGCACCCGTTGTATTTGAACGTAGAGCCTATCACACCCGATTAACACGTGGTGTCTCAGCACGAAGAACTTTCGCAACGGTGCATACTCAGGGAGAACACTTTTGTCTTGAAATTTTAGTGAGAGATCATCTTATAATGCTACCGTCAAACAAAGCAAGATAAGATGCATAAAGGATTAACATCACATGCAATCAATATAAGTGATATGATATGGCCATCATCATCTTGTGCTTGTGATCTCCATCTCCGAAGCACCATCATGATCACCATCGTCACCGGCTCGACACCTTGATCTCCATCATAGTATCGTTGTCGTCTCGCCAACTTATTGCTTTTACGACTATCGCTACCGTTTAGTGATAAAGTAAAACTATTACATGGCGATTGCATCTCATACAATAAAGCGACAACCATATGGCTCCTGCCAGTTGCCGATAACTCGGTTACAAAACATGATCATCTCATACAACACATTATATCACATCATGTCTTGACCATATCACATCACAACATGCCCTGCAAAAACAAGTTAGACGTCCTCTACTTTGTTGTTGCATGTTTTACGTGGCTGCTACGGGCTTAGCAAGAACCGTTCTTACCTACGCATCAAAACCACAACGACAGTTTGTCAAGTTGGTGCTGTTTTAACCTTCGCAAGGACCGGGCGTAGCCATACACGGTTCAACTAAAGTGAGAGAGACAGACACCCGCCAGTCACCTTTAAGCAACGAGTGCTCCGAACGGTGAAACCAGTCTCGCGTAAGCGTACGCGTAATGTCGGTCCGGGCCGCTTCATCTCACAATACCGCTGAACCAAAGTATGACATGCTGGTAAGCAGTATGACTTATATCGCCCACAACTCACTTGTGTTCTACTCGTGCATAGCATCAACGCATAAAACCAGGCTCGGATGCCACTGTTGGGGAACGTAGTAATTTCAAAAAAAAAATCCTACGCACACGCAAGATCATGGTGATGCATAGCAACGAGAGGGGAGAGTGTTGTCCACGTACCCTCGTAGACCGACAGCGGAAGCGTTATCACAACGCGGTTGATGTAGTCGAACGTCTTCACGATCCGACCGATCAAGTACCGAACGCATGGCACCTCCGAAGTTCTACACACGTTCAGCTCGATGACGTCCCTCGAACTCCGATCCAGCCGAGTGTTGAGGGAGAGTTTCGTCAGCACGACGGCGTGGTGACGATGATGATGTTCCACCGACGCAGGGCTTCGCCTAAGCTCCGCGACGGTATTATCGAGGTGTAATCTGGTGGAGGGGGGCACCGCACACGGCTAAAATATCGTATATCAAGTGTGTTCTTGGGTGCCCCCTGCCCCCGTATATAAAGGAGCAAGGGGGAGGCCGGCTGCCTATGGGGCGCGCCAAGGAGAGGGGGGGAGTCCTCCTCCTAGTAGGAGTAGGACTCCCCTTTCCTAGTCCTACTAGGAAAAGTAGGGGGGAAGGAAAGAGAGGGAGAGGGAGAGGGAAAGGGGGCTGCGCCCCCCTCTCCTAGTCCAACTAGGACTCCTCTGGGAGGGGGCGCACCACCTCCTGGCTGCTGCCCTCTCTCTCCCCTCAAGGCCCACTAAGGCCCAATACTTCCCCGGGGGGTTCCGGTAACCCTCCGGCACTCCGGTTTAATCCGAAACTTCTCCGGAACACTTCCGGTGTCCGAATATAGTCGTCCAATATATCAATCTTTACGTCTCGACCATTTCGAGACTCCTCGTCATGTCCGTGATCACATCCGGGACTCCAAACAACCTTCGGTACATCAAAACATATAAACTCATAATAAAACTATCATCGTAACTTTAAGCGTGCAGACCCTTTGGGTTCGAGAACTATGTAGACATGACCGAGACACCTCTCCGGTCAATAACCAATAGCGGGACCTGGATGCCCATATTGGCTCCCACATATTCTACAAAGATCTTTATCGGTCAGACCGCATAACAACATACGTTGTTCCCTTTGTCATCGGTATGTTACTTGCCCGAGATTCGATCGTCGGTATCTTGGTACCTAGTTCAATCTCGTTACCGGCAAGTCTCTTTACTCGTTCCGTAATACATCATCCCGCAACTAACTCATTAGTCACAATGCTTGCAAGGCTTATAGTGATGTGCATTACCGAGTGGGCCCAGAGATACCTCTCCGACAATCGGAGTGACAAATCCTATTCTCGAAATACGCCAACCCAACAAGTACCTTTGGAGACACCTGTAGAGCACCTTTATAATCAAACAGTTACGTTGTGACGTTTGGTAGCACACAAAGTGTTCCTCCGGTAAACGGGAGTTGCATAATCTCATAGTCATAGGAACATGTATAAGTCATGAAGAAAGCAATAGCAACATACTAAACGATCGGGTGCTAAGCTAATGTAATGGGTCATGTCAATCACGTCATTCTCCTAATGAGGTGATCCCGTTAATCAAATGACAACTCATGTCTATGGCTAGGAAACATAACCATCTTTGATTAACGAGCTAGTCAAGTAGAGGCATACTAGTGACACTCTGTTTGTCTATGTATTCACACATGTATTATGTTTCCGGTTAATACAATTCTAGCATGAATAATAAACATTTATCATGATATAAGGAAATATATATTACTTTATTATTGCCTCTAGGGCATATTTCCTTCATCCAACTGAAGGGTAGTATCCCACCACCACTCCGTCAGGCAAGCAACCCATTGATCATTTCGATACAAACCCATCTTCTCGCTTCTGCTCTCATTTACTGCATTAAGACAACGTGATTCAAACTGCTGTGTGTTGCGGTAGTTGAACCCACTTTCCTTTGCATGACCTGTCATTGCCACAGTAACTAGATGAAACCCACTAGCATGTGTAGGAGTTGATTGAGCCATGTTGTGTTCCTACAATGCTATGCTTGCTACGCTTAGAGTCGTGTCAGGTCTGGCTCATTAGGGTGATGAACTAGAGTGGAAGCGTGTGTCGGTAATGAGAGTGAGGTGTTGAATACGATTTGGTAAAGGTATCGATGGGAGGCCATGTAGGAGTACATGGTGGGTTGTTTCATTGAGACCGTCCCTAAGAACTGAGATCTGTATGCGTGATTTAAGATTCAGCTACTACCACGCATTGGGCCCGAAACCAATGGACCCCCTCGGCTTCTTAATCACCCTTGTCCTCTGTCCAGGAGTTGCACGTAGTTTCTGGTGTTTGTAGTAAGCTGGAGGCCGTGGACAGCGCTGACCAAGGGGTGGGCTGTGATGCGGTAGGCTCGTGGCCCGGTGTACCGAGTCGCCCGTTTGGTGTCTCGGGAACCTTGCACACATCGTTCGGGGCCGTATGTGGAAACCTCGGCCGGACTCCCTGCGGATGGAACCTGAATAGGCGATAAACCTGGACTAGAGACTCGAGTGTTTAGCTAGGCTGTGGCCGACAGCCTCGCTGGGCTTCCGCTTGAAGGTTGCCGAGTACATACTGTGTAAACGGTGGTAAGTGGTGAGAGCGTGTGTGACGAAGTACACCCCTGCAGGGTATAAAACTATTTGAATAGCCGCGTCCGCGGTAAAGGACTACTTGGTCGCCTATGTAGTTCATAGAAAAGTAAATGGATACTACTAAAAGCCTCAAGATAAGTGTGAGTACCGCGGATGGCTCTCTCGTGGGATGACGAGGGAGGATCCACGGTGGAGTATTGAGATGGCGATTAGTGGACTCGTGTGCGAAAACTATTTTACAAGTGGTGTCTCGTAGGATAGCTTAGCCAAGAGTCAAAGCTGGCTTGCTGCAATAACTCCACTACCTTCTTGAGAATGAACATGTATAGTAGGATCTGTTGTAAGACTTGCTGAGTACCTTTGTACTCATGTTGCTTCAATTACTGTTTTCAGACGACAACACCGCCCCTTCCGATGGGTTCTATGTAGAACTCGACGACGACGAGTGACTTGCCACCCAGGTGGTGATCTAGGCTTGTTAAGGGCCTACGTAGATAGACAGGCTTCGTCAAGCCTTCTTTCTTTCTAGTGTCTGTACCCAGACAAGTTGCTTCCGCATGTGTTTGTATGATTGTATGACTTGAGTGTCGGGTCATGTGACCCCTATCTGTATGAACATGTTATGTAAGGCTCTCCGGAGCCCTTTAAATAAAGTACTTTGAGTTGTAGAGTTTTGTTGTGATGCCATGTTGTATTTACACATATCGAGCATATTGTGTGTATGATTGAAATGCTTGGTATGTGTGGGATCCGACAATCTAGTTGTTTATCCTTGGCAGCCTCTCTTATGGGGAAATGTAGTCTAGTGCCTCCTTGAACCATAGTAGTCCGCTACAGCCCGGTTCACCGGAGTCCTGCTAGCCCAGCACTACTGCTCTGGACACTTGACTGGCCGGCATGTGTTTCATATTGTTCCTGTGTCTGTCCCTTCATGGAAATGTCACGCGGTGACATCCGGAGTCCTGCCTAGCCTGCTACAGCCCGGGTTCCCGGAGTCCTGTTAGCCCAGTGCTACAGCCCGGATTCACACGCTGCTGACCGACACGTTCGATGTTGATTCATGTATGCCTGTCCCCATACGTTAGTGCCGCTTTGGGTTCATGACTAGCCATGTCGGCCTGGGTTCTCTGTCATATGGATGCTAGCGACATTGTCATATACGTGAGCCAAAAGGCGCAAACGGTCCCGGGCCATGGTAAGGCGACACCCGTGGGAGTACCGTGCGTGAGGCCGCAATGTGATATGAGGTGTTACAGGCTAGATCGGTGTGACTTAGAATCGGGTCCTGACACTATTCGGATAGCCATGTTCATGGGTAAGGACTACAGTCTGAGATGGATCTAGTGACGGTCTTCGGATGGAGAAACGGCTATACTAGAATATTGATTTTGACCTATGTCATATGAGGATTATGTTTATTAGTATTATGGACTAACCATTTACATTACTTAAATTATTGAGTATCCCTGGGACGGTTCTACCTCCTGGATATTCACTGTGATTATTCTTTATAAGCCCTTTATGTGTTGTCGCTCAGACGCCCGACTGCGGCATGCTTGTTATTTAATTATTCTTTATAAGCCCTTTATGTGGTGTCGCTCAGACGCCCGACTGCGGCATGCTTGTTATTTAATTATTCTTTATAAGCCCTTTATGTGGTGTCGCTCAGACGCCCGACTGCGGCATGCTTGTTATTTAATTATTCTTTATAAGCCCTTTATGTGGTGTCGCTCAGACGCGTGACTGCAGCATGCTTGTTATTTAATTATTCTTTATAAGCCCTTTATGTGGTGTCGCTCAGACGCCCGACTGCGGCATTGTTAATTCATTTGCACCCTTTCGAGGAGTCATTTCAGACACTCGATCTGTGCATTCTATTTCTACTCCCGTATTGCATGTTCATATTTTACCTGCATGCGTGCATCACGAATTTCGTTTATTTCGTGACAGACGTTATCATCATAAAATATTTCGGAGCATGATTACCCCTTGTTATATTATACCCGCGTTCTTGATGTTTGCGAGTACATTCAAACGTACTCACTGGCTTGTCCCTGGCTACTGTCTTGGCCAGATTCCTTGCGTGGAGGAGAGCGTTATGACGACAGCCCCGGAACCCATGTAAAGGTGATAGCAGCCTCGCGAAGATAGGAGTTATCCTGGTCAGCTGTTCTTGTGGAAATGGAGTCCCATAGACACAGATGTACCACAAACCGCTTCCGTCATCAACCACTAGAAACCAAGTGTTGTACTCCTAGGCCACAATGGCCTTGTACTACATATTTTGTACTTTGCTTGGAATTCTTGTATCAAGTTGGTGCCTCATCAGCTAACAGTAATCCTGGGGCTGGTGAGCACAAAGGCCGTTTTCTGGGAAATTAATATCCCGAAAATCCAGTCCTGACAGACTTGGTATCAGAGCCAGGCTGACCATTGGCTAATCCTATCTTAGCCAGGTCGATAAACCTAGGTTAACCAAACCACCAGACCTTAACCTAACCCCGGCCAAGCTTCTCGCGTAAGATAGCCCCACAGTGACCCGACGCCTTTCGGCAGACGGTGCCCAACCTATCAGCCTAGCCCGACGATCGCGCGCCAATGACCAATACCTAACTCGTCTCATTCGCAAGCGTGCGAAGGAAGACTCCGTCCCCTTTTTCCTATAAAAAGGGCACGCTAGCCTCAACCCAGCACAGCACAACCTCTTTCCCAAACCAAGCCACGATGCCTGGCCCCATTGTTCACAATGAGACCACAGCAACCAACCTTGGAGGTTTTGTGACCGTGCTCGCAAACCTCACCCGCCGTGCCTATGCATTAGAAGAGCCCCCAGAATATGTTGTGTACCAAGGACTCATGAACGGTGAGAGCCGTCAATTCTGGGCCACTGTACACATCTATGGTAGGGGTCTATCGCCAGAACGCCCCTACAGGTTCACTGGAAGGACAACTTCCTTTGAGCCACAAGCCATCCAACTGGCAGCTCGAGAAGCTATAGTTCAACTCCAACACTTGTCGCCCAGAATTAACTGTCGCTCGTTCTACTACTACCCCAGTCCTGATGGGTATGGTAGGCCGCCCCAGGTTGCCAACGGAGATCACGAGACAGATCCTGCACTATTGCATCTGGTGCGCTATGTAAGCGCACTAGAGCAACTGTTCGATCAAATCACCCTTGATCTGATCGCAGCTCGTGGAGAACTGGTTCGCCGAGCCCCGGCGAGAGGAGAAATGGAGCCCGACGCCGACAACCCAGTCGTGCTGTTCGGACACCCGATCGAGCCCTTGAGGTCTGCCCCAGCAACCAGAGTGCTTTGGTATCCCCAGAAGCGCTTCGTGATTGTGACCAACAACCCCCGCGATGGTCATCACCACTACCCCGACCCTGCAGCCCCTCAACCTCAACCAGCAAATCCCGACGGTGAAACCCGTGGAGAAGCCTCGGCGCCCACAAGGCCAGCCCACTTAGACATTAACGAAGTAGACTAAGTCGCTCAAGTAGTATCAAGCCTTAGTATTCCTACGCTTTGTAACTGTGTGGTCCTGTATCGCTATTATTAAATGCTGTCTGCTTGTGCGCCCCCTATTTTGGAATAGTAGCCATGCCTTTGTGCGTTAGCGTACAGTTACTTTTTTTTTAAATTCCGGGCACAGCTACCAAGACCAACCCCGACGGCACCCACAGTAATGCGTCACATTTATGAGATATGTATGTCTGTGGCATTGACCCAAGAACAGGATCGACAACCAGTTACCCTTCACCACGATAGATAGCCCACCCCCAATGCTATATAAAAGGCCACCTCGTGACCTTGCCAAGTACCCCTCACCTTGTGCACCACACTCACAGCCATTTCTTTGCCATGCCGACCCCCAGTATTTATCTGAGAACCCCAGACGCAACCCCGGGTAGTTTTGTTAAATTATTGTGGGACTTTACCTGCAGTACCGTGAGTGCCATCCATCCACCCCAGTACGAGTTGCTCAAATCGAGGATCACCCCATCCACCTCGAAGTATTGGGCAGTGGTGCACATCCCTCCCACAAACCCAAACCAAGACCCAACGAAAGTCTCCTTCGTGGGGAAATCCATGCCGACTCCGCATATGGCCATAGAAGCTGCTGCGTACGAAGCGCTCGCTCGTCTTTGATTCGCGGTACCCTATGCCAGCGAACGAGGATATTATTATTTTCCGAGTCGTGCAGCACCCGGAGAAGTTGCATCTTTTCCCGGTGGACGAATTGAGAGAGATCCAGTACTGGCCAACCTTGCCCAGTACGTTATCGCTCAGGAGCGTTTGACTCAGCGGGTGATGGGTTATCTCCAGAGCCTCACTGATTTAAATCCTCGATCGCTATTGGCAGACCACTGAGGCCTGACCAGGAGAGGCGCGCTCATCGACTGGTCAACCCGCTTCCCCCGATAGAAGAGGAGTGTGCCCCAGTACCAGAGACGTTTTCTCAGGACCCGGTCCTTTTGCCGTTTTCATTGTAGACGTCACCGCTATGTTTATTATCCCAGTATTTATTTATGTGTTGTAACTTGTGCGTGGTATCCAAAGTTTGTGCGGCATACCAAATATTTGGTTTCAATTATGTGAGCAGTTTTGCTGCTGTAAATCTTGATTTAATTAATTTTTTCACTCACGATAAATTTTGTAATGAGATTTCTTTCCCCGAGTTGCTGCAGCGTATATATCTTCACGACATAGATTTTTATTCGTGCAACACCATAACAGCAGACTCACAACCACAACCACTCGACCTCGTGTGCAAATTACAAATCCTCGTACACATTTTGCGCCTAACTGATCACACCCGAGGACACCACAGTCTCAGTAAGAGAGATTTGTGAGTAATCATTCGGGCGCGAGTTGCGCCAGCACACCGACAGCAGTTAGCACTCGATGCCGCACCTAATCCTCGTGATCGCCGCCACCGTGAAGAGCTAACACTCGAGCGGCAGCATCACGACGATCATCCAGGATCATCGCGCACAAGAGCACGGAGAACCCCAGCAACGTCGCCAAACCTCCACACACCAGGACCATGTACCAATCCGGCATCGCCTCCGCCATTAGAGCCTCGTCTCGAGCTCCTGCTAACAGCAATGGAGGAGAAGGAGGAAGAAGTAGAAGCAAGGCCAGGTGTGAGGAAGAAGAAAGAAGCACCGCGACCATTTTATAGCTCGAGATCGGTGTACGGTGGGCGAGGTCCACCAGCGCCAATCGTCGCTCGATCGCCGGTGTTCGGAGGTGAGTCCGCGAGCAGTGCCGACAGTGCACTGGCCCGCGAGGTGAGTGCACGCTGCACCGGCAGCTAGCACGCCGCGCACTACCGCAGTACGACCTAGATGCCCTACGCGCTAGGCGTCGCCGGTAGAGGAAGCGCGGGAGAGCACGCGAGAGAGAAGAGAGAGCCAGAGGTAGAAGAAGAGGCCGACAGTGGGCCCCGGGTCCACCTGTCAGCCAGAGAGAGCACTGTACTCTCGGGTATGACCAGCGTACTTCAGTAATTTAGAATTTATTTACTGTATCCAACGTAGAAATATCTCGTTTTTTCCCCAACCATGGATTTTTCCACGCAACGCCAGTGTACCACGCTGTGGTTTTACACCACTTATTGCCCTCTCACTGTAGCCACATTTTTTTTATTGCACAGTAGAACGTTGATTTTTTTTGGTAAAAGCAATGTTTGTTCAAACAGCTTTTAACAAATCTCGAGGACGAGATTTTTCTTAAGGGGGGTAGTGTTGTGACACCCCAAAATTTTGACCTTGTTTTATAAATTAAAATTTTGCCAGGAAATTAAACTTTTCCATTTGTCTAGATTTACCTTTTGATATTGTGGGTTTTTACCTCAAGTGGAAACTTTCCAAAAGTATTATTGGACTTGTATGCTCTCTCTATGAAACAATTCTTTATCAGTGGATTTAATTGCAAGGTTTGCCTTCTCTTGAGCTTTACTCTTTTAAAATAATCTTTCATAAATTTGGAGCCTGTTTTGCACTGCAACCATTTGACAAATGCATTTAAAATTTCCACCAAAATTTGGGGATGTCATGTGATGTTTCCACATCACTTTTATGCAAAAAAATCTTTTGGTTATTGGAGATTTTGAAGTCTACATCAACTTTTCAAATCTGGCCCAGTAGGTATTTTTGCACTACAACCTATTTAAATATTCCTTTAAAAATTCTTCCAAGTGTTTGGAGATGTCAGGAGATGCATATAATTCAACTTTATACTAAAAACCAGTGATGTTCTTTGAAAAATTTGAGTGAATCAACCTCTTTTTCATTCTGGTCCAGTTTGGTGATTTGTACTGCAACCCTATTTTATTTTGCTCTAGTGCCCATGACCTTTTTCCTGCTTGAAGCCCTCCCTACACAACCCATAAGTCCAGGAGAGTGGACCCTTTGGAGGATTTTGAATGCATGCAATGAGACCTTTTTATTTCTGTCCAAAACTGAAGATTTGCAAAACTTGCACTAGCAAGTTTCTGGTTTTGCCCAAATGATCTTGCCATCATCACCTACATCCAGGGAGACCCTGGTCTGGAGTTTTTGGCCACTCCAAGAGTTGCCTAGATACACTTAACATTATGTCGAAGACCTTGTGTTCATGGACAGTTTTGGCATGTTTTCTAGTTTGCATTATGATCTTGTTCCACTGACCCAGCAACCTTGTCCACTAAGCTCCTAGCTATCCCTATCCCTGTCCTGTTAATTGCCAGCCTCCCTCTAGCACTCTAGGCTGCCCTGGCATTTCGTCGAACACGTCCCGTGCGTGCTCTGGGCGCGCCCAGAGCGCACGTTTTGCACGCGCGCGCACCGAGTCGCCGCGTCGCACTGCCGCCCTCGCCGCGTCCCGCCCCTGGCCCTTGCTCGCCTGCAGAGCCACGCACTACCCTCGCCCACTCGCCAGAACCCTCCAAGCCACCCCTGGCGCCCTACAGCGCCGCCGTCAGAGCCTTTGGCGGCACGCCGGCGTCGGCAGTGAGCTCCTGCCACGGACGGCGCCGCCCAAGCCACCCGCGCGCGCCAGTTGCCCCCTGGAGCAGCTCGAGCTTATCCTGGAACCCGTCGGCACGCGCTCGTCGCGGCCACGTCGCCTTGTGGCTACCGAGCGATGGTTGCCGGCGTTCTTATCCACGGCCGCCGCGGGACCAGCCTCGAACGCCTATAAAAGGAGGCCCCGAGCCCCTCCGAGCGCTCAGGCGACCTCAGGCCTCCCCCCTAGTGCTCCCCTAGCCGTGGAATGACCGGAAGAGGCCATCTCCCCCACCTCCGGCCGGTTCGGCCGCCGATGCCTTCCGGTGCCATTCATCGCAACCAGACAATCCCCCGCCCATCCAACTCCACCACCGCTTCCCCTTGTTCTTGCGGAGCTGCCCAGCGCCTCAGCCTCGATCAGAAACCACCGGAGCCCAAACCCCCATTCACTCCCGTGGCCCCCTCCGCCGCGAAGCTCGCCGCCGGCGACTCCTCCCACCACCGTCGACCCAACGACCACCGGGAGGACCGCCCCGGTCTGGCAGGTCCATCCCCGCCCTCGGATACCCGTGGGGAGCTGCCGTTCATCGACGGCGATCGCCGCAGTCCCGCCTCCGCCCGGGCAGAGAGAGAGGAGGGAGAGGGGGACTAGTCAAACCTGACCAGTGGGCCCCCTGGACCCATTGTCAGTGACCCCCGCGCCACCCACGCTGCCTTAAGTGGAGGCGTATATCCTCGAGTACGTATCCCCTACCCAGAAAGCGTATTCTGTATCGAAACGTTTTCCTTTTTCTGGCTTTATTAAAAACAGAACTTTGACGGTCTATATCTTTAAAAATAAAACTCCAAATGAGTTGATTCTTTTTCCTACCTCTCTCAAATTTAATCTAGTTTATTTTAAGATTTATTTCAAAAATATTTGGGACAACTTTTTGTACTGTTTTGAAATATTCGTTATTTGAATGTTTTCAAAATAGGAAATGGAGAGAGAGGAAAACTTTCAAAAAGTGCACCCCCCTTGCATACTCTTGAAGGCAAGCATTCTGAACTCTGGCATAATATTTTCGTGAGGTGTTTTGATACAGTTACAACACCACCTTGACTTGGAGCATGCGTTATTTCTATGTAACGATACAGTCACACGCATGAGTGCATATTGGAGATGCTTTACTGTTAGAAATGGATATGATGGTGATAGTGATCATCCTCGCGAGCTTTTCATGCATACCGGCAGGAAGCCGGGAAAGTCATGGTCTTGGGTAGACACGAGCTTGTCCCTAATTCCTCGTCGAGACGAGTGTGTCCGGTATGGCATGATGAGGTTTGATGAGCGGTGATTCTGTCTGTCAATGGGAATATATTGGTTATGCTAATCATTCGGAGAATACATGGACCTCCTGAGTCGGCCGTAGGTCGAGCCTTGTTCAGTAACTTCCCCTACTTGTTTTGTACTACCACTTGTCCCTGCCGCAGGTAGGGTACGGTTCAGTAAGTTGTCAACCCCTTACCAAGGCACCCACCGTACAGAGAGGCCATGGTGGAAGATACCGGATGCATCCGGTAGGCATGCCACCTGGTCCGGGGGCATGGGTGTTTCCGGTTGGGACCGAGAGGGGGGCACCCCTTAGAGCGCGCGATATAAATTTGATCCCATGCTACGTCGAGGTTGTAGCCTCCCCACTTAGAGTTTTCCTTGGCAGGTGTCGGGGGTGATTCCAGACACCGGTAAGTTAAGCTGGTGTGTGCAGGTCAGGCGTGTTTTCAATTAAAAGGCCATAGGCGGAATTAGTCCCGATGGACTAAATAAATCTGTTACTCGTGGGTAAAGAGTACACCCTCTGCAGAGGTTATATCTATTCGGATAGCCATGTTCATGGGTAAGGACTACAGTCTGAGATGGATCTAGTGACGGTCTTCGGATGGAGAAACGGCTATACTAGAATATTGATTTTGACCTATGACATATGAGGATTATGTTTATTATTATTATGGACAAACCATTTACATTACTTAAATTATTGAGTATCCCTGGGACGGTTCTACCTCCTGGATATTCACTGTGATTATTCTTTATAAGCCCTTTATGTGGTGTCGCTCAGACGCCCGACTGCGGCATGCTTGTTATTTAATTATTCTTTATAAGCCCTTTATGTGGTGTCGCTCAGACGCCCGACTGCGGCATGCTTGTTATTTAATTATTCTTTATAAGCCCTTTATGTGGTGTCGCTCAGACGCCCGACTGCGGCATGCTTGTTATTTAATTATTCTTTATAAGCCCTTTATGTGGTGTCGCTCAGACGCCCGACTGCGACATGCTTGTTATTTAGTTATTCTTTATAAGCCCTTTATGTGGTGTCGCTCAGACGCCCGACTGCGGCATTGTTAATTCATTTGCACCCTTTCGAGGAGTCATTTCAGACACTCGATCAGTGCATTCTATTTCTACTCCCGTATTGCATGTTCATATTTACCTGCATGCGTGCATCACGGATTTTGTTTATTTCGTGACAGACGTTATCATCATAAAATATTTCGGAGCATGATTACCCCTTGTTATATTATACCCGCGTTCTTGATGTTTGCGAGTACATTCAAACATACTCACTGGCTTGTCCCTGGCTATTGTCTTGGCCAGATTCCTTGCGTGGAGGAGAGCGTTACGACGACAGCCCCGGAACCCATGTAAAGGTGATAGCAGCCTCGCGAAGATAGGAGTTATCCTGGTCAGCTGTTCTTGTGGAAATGGAGTCCCATAGACGCAGATGTACCACAAACCGCTTCCGTCATCAACCACTAGAAACCAAGTGTTGTACTCCTAGGCCACAATGGCCTTGTACTACATATTTTGTACTTTGCTTGGAATTCTTGTATCAAGTTGGTGCCTCATCAGCTAACAGTAATCCTAGGGCTGGTGAGCACAAAGGCCGTTTTCTGGGAAATTAATATCACGAAAATCCGGTCCTGACAAACAAGGGGCACACCAGGGAGAGGGGAGTCCTACTAGGACTCCAGTCCTAGTAGGATTCGCCCCCCTTTTCCTTCTTCCGGAAGGGGAAAGGGGGAAAGGAGAGGGAGTAGGAGAAGGAAAGGGGGGTGGCGCCCCCTTACCTAGTCCAATTCGGCCTCATCCCTTGTGGGGGCACACCAGCCCCTTGTGGGCTGGTTAACCTCCCTTCTATGGCCCATATGGTCCATATCTTTCCCGGGGGGTTCTGGTAACCCCTCCGGTACTCCGGCATGTACCCGATACACTCTGGAACCCTTCCGATGTCCGAATAATACCTTCCAATATATCAATCTTTACCTCTCGACCATTTTGAGACTCCTTGTTATGTGCATGATCTCATCCGGGACTCCGAACAAACTTTGGTCACCAAAACACATAACTCATAATACGAATCATCATCGAACATTAAGCGTGTGGACCCTACGTACGGGTCCTCTCACAGCATCAATGCACCAGGTCCTCTCACTTGCTCGAAAGCTTCACAATTGGCTAACTTTTGTGGGCACTATGCTTTTGTCTCAATCTCAGAGCCCACCAAAGTTGATGAAGCATTTCTAGAGCCTGAGTGTATTCAAGCAATGCAAGAGGAATTGCATCAATTCAAGCTCAACAATGCATGGGCGCTTGTCAAGCGTCCCGATCCACGCAAGAACAATATCCTCAGCACTAAGTGGATCTACCAGAACAAGCAAGAAGAAAATGGCCAAGTGGTGAGGAATAGGCTCGTCTTGTAGCACAGGGCTATACACAGGTTGAAGGAATTGATTTCGTGAAACATTTGCACCTGTTGCTAGGCTTGATGCTATTCATATATTGCTTGCATATGCTAACCATTACAATATCCACTTATATCAAATGGATGTGAAAAGTGCATTCCTCAATGGTAACCTTGATAAATAAGTATATTTTGCTCAACCCCAGGTTCTGAAGACCCAAAGCATACTGACAAAGTCTTCAGACTCAACAAGGCTCTCTATGGGCTCAAGCAAGCCCCGAGGGCTCGGTATGACACTCTGAAGGATTTCTTGAAGACCAAAGGCTTCAAACCCGGTTCACTTGACCTCACTCTTTTCACAAAATCTTATGATGGTGAAATGTTCATATGTCAAATATATGTAGACGACATTATCTTTGGTTGCACTAACAAATGGTACAATGATGAATTTGGCTACATGATGCGAGAACAATATCAGATGTCTATGACGGGGGAGTTGAAATTCTTCCTCGGGCTTCAAATTCGTCAACAACCAATGGCATCTTTATATCCCAGGAGAAGTACATCAAGGATTGCGTGAAGAAATTCGGCATGCAAGACTGCAAAGGCCTCAAAATCCCAGTGCCAACAAATTGCCACCTCTACACTGACGAAAATGATAAAGATTTCGATGAGAAGGTACACCTCTCCTCTGCACTACAACACTGCAACGCATATCGAGTCCTAGCCAAGGGCAGAGCCAGGATGAAAATGAGCGGGGGCATAAATGTATTTTTTAAAGAAAGGTCTAGAAATGTGCATGAACCAATGTGTAAATCATTTGCAAAACTAACTACAACACCATACATATAGTTACTCAAATAATTCATCATACTTAATTATGACATGTTTATTGTCTAATTAACATTAGATAAATATTTACAAAAATGAATTGATGTCATTTTTAACCTTCTTGAATAAATCTCTCCATTTGCTTCCCTAACAATATCAAATAGTTGAAATCGTAAATAAATTGTACATGAAGGCAGGAAAATTCTTATGGATTTTATTATATTCTCATACTTCTAAAATAGTTTTACATAAATTTATTCCATAAAGCCAATAAATCAACCTAATTGCTAATCGGTAATAATTCATATTTTCGTTAGACCCGCTCATTTTTTAGCATGGAACTTAGAGAAAGGACCAGAAATTGAAACGAGAAAAAAGAGAAACTAACACTAAGGCTTAATAAAAGAACATGCGGTGCCTCCATGTTTGGTTTTGGTAATTGATGACAATCTCGAGGGACTAATGGTTGTCTTGAGTTATATTTGAAGGATTTTTCCATAGGCATTTCTTGAAGTCCATGTGTTGGTTTCAAGGAGTTTATATGTTGACCAAGGCGCTATTCAAGTGAAAGTGCGTTATATCGACTAGAGGGGGGTGAATAGGCGATTTTTATGAATTCTTCACTGAGGAATTTGCGGGTGAGGAAATTCCTTAGCGAAGAACTACTTGCAGCGGAATAAGTACTCAAGAATAAGCATAGCAGAACATAGGCATGGTCATCATGATGAAATGAAGACAAACACTGAGTACAGAAAGCGTAAACGTAAACACAGGATAGCACAGGATGAAGACAAACAGACTGAAGAAATTGAAGTGAGGAAATTGAGAAAGTCTTCTGTCAAAGTCTTCAAACACAGATATGACAAGCACACAACACAGTAATGAGGAAATGAAAGAGTTGAGGAAATAGAACCAGTAAGCTTGGTGAAGACAACGATTTGGTAGACCAGTTCCAATGGCTGTCTTAGTTGTACATCTGGTTGGAGCGGCTAGGTATTGAAACCTGAGGACACACAGTCCCGGACACACAGTCCTCACCGTATTCTCCTTGAACTAAGATCACACAGACCTCTTCCAATCACTTGTGGTAAGTCTTCAAGTGACTTCCGTACCTTCACAAACTCGGTCACTCGGCGATCCACAATTCCTCTTGGATGCTCTAGACCATGACGCCTAACCGTCTGGAAGAAGCACAGTCGTCAAAGGTAACAAGCGTCGGATCCACGCAGGATCAATCTCTTCAGTGATGCTCAATCACTTTGGGTTTGTAGGTGTTTGGGTTTGGGTTTTCCTCACTTTATGATTTTCGCTCAAAGTCCTCGGAGGATGGGATGCTCTCAAATGACAAATGTCAGTTTCTCTCGGAGCAGCCAACCAGCTAGTGGTTGTAGGGGGTGGCTATTTATAGCCTAGGGAGCAGCCCGACATGATAAGACATAAATGCCCTACAATGATATGACCGTTAGGTGGGTAGATATTTTGGGACAGTTGGCGCATAGCACAGCAACGGCCGGAAATTTGAGTATCAAATTCCTCAGGGCTATCATGTTCCTCACTGTGTAGGCAATCCGCACTGGCGAATTCCTAACTCCTCAGTTAGAACAAATTCCTCAGAGACCAGAAGAACTTCGTCTCTGTCACTGAAGAATATGACTGAACTTTATGAGATTTCCAATGGCTTCACTCGAAGGGATTGGTAGGTGTAGGATTTTGAGTTGTGCATCACATGGAAATTTTTCCTTAGTATTTCCTCGACCCCCTTTAACAGTACGGTGTTTCCTATGACTCAAGAAAGATAAAATGAAACTACGAAAACAAAAGTCTTCACGCTTCATGTTCCTCGAATGAATACCAAGTCTTCAAGGTCACACCAATTTCTTCACTTTCAAAGTCTTTAGAAAGTCTTCAGAAATCCAAAGTCTTCAGTCGAAGAACTTCATTTTTAGGGGTTGACTTTCTCTGTAAATATCAAACTCCTCATAGACTTATAGACCTTTGTACACTCATAAACGCATTAGTATCTTAACCTATAAGTCTTCAATACACCAAAATCACTAAGGGGCACTAGATGCACTTACAATCTCCCCCTTTTTGGTGATTGATGACAATATAGGTTAAGTTTTCAATGGGGATAAACATATGAAGTGTAAATACTGATATTGAGGAATTTGATTGCAAGATATAGAAGAAGTCCCCCTGAAGATGTGCATAGTGAGGAATTTGCTTTTGAAGCAATGCACACTTGAAGAGTTGAATTATGGAGATCTCCCCCTATATCTTCTAATTCATACACGCATTTGACATAATATATGAAGAATTTGAAATGCATGATGAAATATGGTGACTGATGTAATTCAGCATGCGTGCAATAACATTAACGAGGAATAAGCATGCAGAAGAAACAGCAAAAGTATCAGGCCACCATAGAGTTTTAAGTTTACAACTCAATCCAACAAAGTCATCAGAAGAACGAGAGTTGTAACTTAGAAAAAAACGCCCATAAAAGATAGACCCGCTTGAAGACTAACTCAAATTTCTCCCCCTTTGTCATCGAATGACCAAAAGGTTCGAAAATGAGGACTAACGCCCCTGAAGAATATCAAGTTGATGAAGGAGCGCCAGCGTTGTTGGGGTCGTTTGTTGATGTAGGGCCTGCCGCAGTGTCGTCCAAGTCTTCATGCTCATCAGTTTTGTGCGATGAAGAATAGGAGCTGGCCACCAAGGAAGGAACCTTGACCTTCTTGTATTTCTTCGGTGGAGGTGCAGACCAGTCAAAGTCCTCCTTGAGACCCATGTTCTTCAGATCTTCTTCGCTGTAAATGTGAGACAGAACAACACAGGTGCGACCGAAGACTTCATGGAGGTAGTAATGGTTTTTCTTCACTGCATTATGTGTAGCAGTCATGTTGTGAAGAATTGAACCAAACTGACGCTTAACCCATTTATGGTTTCGATCCACCTTCTGGTGAAGACTTAGCATAAGTTCACGGTCGGTCATCACACGAGGAGCAGTAGCTTGAGGATTTGGCTTGGAGGCATGGGCAGCAGAATCATGAGTGGCAGAGTCATCATTGGTGGAATAAGATGCAGCCTTGCGAAATTGACCATCCAATGGACGAATGCCTTCATCTATAACAGCTGGTGCCTTGCCCTTTTCGTCAGCTGAGGAATAGGTCCGCTTGAGGACTTCAATCGGGGGCAAGTAGCTGAGGTGATTCTGAAAATCAGCTTTGTAGTTGAGTGAAGACCTTGTTCTGATGAATCTCATAATCCACGGTGCATAAGGCTTCAGCTCAAATGGTGAAAGTGCAACATTTGCCAGAGTCCTCATGAATAAATCGTGATAATTGACAGGAATGCCATGAATGATGTTGAAAACCAGATTCTTCATGATGCCAACAATTTCCTCATCAGATGAGTCGTGGCCTTTGATTGGACTCATAGTCTTTGTCAGAATGCGATAGACTGTCCTTGGTACATACTGCAATTCCTTCACGAGGAATTTTGTCCTTGAGGCTTGACCGGGCTTCAATGGCTTTATCAGCACTTGCATATAGTGATCAGTAAGCTCATGTTGTTGGTACATGCAACGAGCTCCTTCAGGTGGAGGACTGATGGGCAGGTCCTGAAGTAATTCAGTGGCCGGTGCCTTATAGTGAGTATTTTCAGTCATCCAGTCCAAAACCCAGGAGTTCACATCGTCAACATCTCCTGTGATGTGCAAAGTTGCGTAGAATTGAAGAATGAGTTCTTCATTCCAATCAACTATGTCTGTGAAAAAGTTGAGGAGGCCTGCGTCATGAAGCATGGCAGTGATTCCATGTCCACATGAGGAATATGCTCGTGATCTAAGACTTTGTCCTTGTTCAAGAGCAGTGAAGAATAGAAGTTGGCCTGGCTGGCGGTCCAGAAGCGCTTCCTTCTAAGACGAGCAGAATCATAGGGATTGTAGTCAGTGAAGAACACGTGCTCGCCAAAAAATCATCAGTCTTGAATTTCTGCTTCTTTGAGAATGGATCCTTTGGGTTGGGCTGAGGAGTGTCAGTCAATTGCATTATCACCTCAGGAATCGCAATCTCAGGTTCTTCAGGCTGAGGAATTTCAGCTTCTACTCCAGTGACAGCCTGGGTCTTCAATTCTTCATGTACATTTTCTTCAGCACTAGTGGTTGGAATTTCTTCATGGACAGATGGGGTTGCACGAGGTTCTTCAGATCCCATTTGTACTTCAGTAGCAACAGGGGACTGAGGAATTTGCTGTAAAGGTGTGAAGAGTGGAGAGTTGGGGTGCTGACTTTCCCAAAAGTCATCATTCATCACTGGTGTGGTACAGCCAATGTCCACGTCTTCATCTTCTATTTCTTCAATGCCGGCCTCTTCAGCAGTAAACTAAGGCATAGGCGAGGAAACAGCTGGAGTTGAAGGGATTTCATCCACTTCAATTTCTTCATCCATCTGCTCTGACGAAGCAGCAGAAGGATTTTCTTTATCAGATCCGCTAGGGATCACATATTCTTCATCAAAAGGAACAAGGTCCTTTGATGGCATGGTTGAGATCGGAACAGCATCAATGGGGTTTGCAACTGAGCTGGTCAATTTCTTCATCTTCTTCGGAGCTGAAGGATCTGATGAAGCTGATGCTTTCCTTTTTTTCACTGCTGAACGCTCTGCAGCCTTGGTCTTCTTCACATCTGATGCAGATGGAAGAATTGGAGTTGGGGTAGGCGCAGCAGGAGCAGAGGAATGTGGTTGATTTTCTTTAGGCACAACTAATGCAGTTGCCCTCACCTCTTCATTTTCTTCAGGCGCACCACTAGTGGATGCCCTGGCAATTTCATCAGTGGCTGGAATGCAGTCATCAGCCCTGGAACTCACATTTTCTTCAGCAGCCTGAATGTCATCAGCGGTGCTGGCATGTTCTTCAGTTGGCTGAGCAGATGCTTCAGTGTGAGGAATTTCATGTTGCGATGGGGCTGCAACATTGGAGGTGAACTTCTCAGTCAGTTTAACAAACCTGACCTTGGCTCCTTGCCAATCAGCATAGTAAGCATTGAAATCATCGCTGAGGACTTTGATTTCATACTGGATCTTCACAAGATCATCAGTTGTCATAGAGACAACGTTGTTCTTCAGGAATTTCTCCTTCCTGTACTACGCTTTCTTGATCTGCCTGGCCTTCTCAAATTTCCATTTCTCTTCTTGGATGAAGGCAGTCAGCATATGATTTTGGCCAGGAGTCAGCTTGAAGTCAGGCATAGGAGTGTTTGGGTCCTTGTGCCAGAGATCAATGTAATTGAGGATCAACTTTGGATCCAAAAGCAGAGGCACATTTGTGCCCTTGGCTCTAGTGGCCCTGACTTGCCTATCTCTGATGATTTCAGCAAGTTCTTCATCATTAGCTTCGTCTTCTTCAGACGGCACTGGGAAGGTGACCTGCTTCTTGTGAGGACTTGGGCGAAAACCTCGTCCAGCAGTGGTCTTTGTCTTCAGCAGAGAGAGTTATGTTGAAGAATTTGGAGCAGCTGAGGAACTAGCTGAAGCTCCTGAGGCAATAGAGATCCCAGTCCTTTGGCACGTGGCAAGATGCACAGGTGCTGAGGATTTGGTCGGAGCAGCTGAGGACTTATGCGGAGGAGCTAAGGATTTTGGAGGAGCAGGAGCAGCATGAGGAATTGGCCGTGAGGGCTTTGAGGATTCTGGCCGTGAGGGCATTGCTGAGGAACTTGGCCTTGAGGGCATTGAAGGTGAAGCACTTGGCTTACGCGCAGGCTTCTTTGCCATGGATTTCTTCGACTTGACAGAGGCCTCAGCGGCAGCGGCAGCAGCAAAGTCTTCATTGAATTTCCTCACTGCTTCTCTGGCTTGTCTAGCTAGCCTGGCCTGGCGCTTGGCCCATTCATCCGAATAATCCTCACCATGCTTGAGGCTGGTGGGATCAGCTTCTTAGCCAGGTGCCAACGGAGGTCTTGGGCATGGAGGATTGAGTGCGAATTTCTTCATGTACTTGGGAGTCACATACCTGTACTCCCTCCACTCTCTTGCCCATCTCCTCTCTATCTTCTGAATGCGCACCTTGCGCTGATTTTTATCTTCCTCAGGGGTTGTGCAGTACCCAGCATAGTTGTCCTCAGGGATTTCAAATGCAGTGTTGAACTCAGGCCTCTTTCCTCCTTTCTATGGCTTCTTTCCATCATCCATTTTCTTCAGATGAGGAATTTGAACAATTGAATTCTCTGAAGAAGTATGCAACTTTTCTTCGAGGAACGCTGCAAATGAGTTAAGTTGATGAGAACCTAGAGATTCAGCAGCGGACATGAGTACCTGTGAACAGAGTATAGTTGCGAGGAATTTGGAGAGGTCATATGCGTTCTCAGAAGGTTTTTCAAAAAGAACAAGTTTGAGGAATTTGACCAGATGAGTCTTGAAGAATTTCACTAAGCGTTCTTTGTCTTATGTTCCAGAGTTGTATAGATCGAAGATCCACACAATTGAGGAATCTTGAAGAAAAATTATTGCTTAGAGAAACGAATCAAGAACAGATGACATGTGAGGTGTTTAGTGTGTGAAGAATTTGAAGAATAAACACCTTTGAAGATTTTGTAGAAATCATTTGAATCAAAGAGGGCAGTAAAAGTAACTTTTAATTACCCTGGACGAAGAACACGACGAACTGTGAGGTAGAGATGAGAAGTTCGTCTGTGCAGATCTTCCACGCCCTAACTCGGCGGAGGAAGACGGCTACGGCGGCGGCGGAGTGAAGATTTCCGCGGCCGGCGCGAGTACGGCGGCGACGAGGTCGAGGTAGTGAAGCTCTTCCTCACCGGCGACGATGAAGTAGCGGTGGCGCTAGGGTTTGAGAAGCTCGAGCTGGAGAGAGGTCGAGCGGAGTAAAGGAAGTGAGGAAGGGGAGAGGGGGTATTTATAGCCACGGTGAAAAACTGTTCGCCCGAAGATTTTGGACGAACGTGCCCCTGACCCTTCTCATTCGCTTGACATGTGTCACCCACGTACTGAGAAGTGGAGATCGTGTTAGATCGTGGGTGAATAGATAAGTATTTCGTGGGATGCGGAACGGTTTGAGCGGCAAAGCCGAAAATTTGGATAAGATAAGTTAAAAGTTTCGTTCGCAAATTCTTCAGTTGACAAGGACACAGTGAAGATTTTGAACGAGTTTCAAATAGAACGCACATGAAGAATTTGTGAATAGATTAGGTTGAGTATAGCATAGAGGGCGAAGGGTCCGATCACATTCACTTAGCAGAAAAACCAACTTGAAGAATTAGCCATAAGTGAATGCTGTAGAGGACATAAACATATATATATATATATATATATATATATATATATATATATATATATATATATATATATATATATATATATATATATATATATATATAGACAATGAAGAAAAACGACGGAAACAGTGAAGACAATGCAAAGTTGAAGAAAATGAACAACTGAGGAATTTCACCGAGGAAAATTCAAATTGAAGATTTTCAACTTTTGGTGGTGGCGTGACCCACCGTATAAGAATGATGATTTCAGACACCGCGTACAATTGTCGTAGGGTTCTGAGAATCAAATTCTTCGTTAATTTCTTCACACTTAGAGTGTTATTCTTCATTGGTTGAAGAAAAATTTTTCTTCATGTGTTGCACATCTAAGTTATCAATTTTGCATAAGTGTTAGGATGAGTGTCCTTTTCAAATAACATTCGAAGATTCTAAGATATTTAGCTCACACCGCAACTTGCTAAATCTCTTCTCATCCAAGGGCTTTGTGAAGATATCGGCTAGCTGTTCTTCAATCTTCACATGCTCAATAGAAATGTCGCCCTTCAACACATGATCACGAAGAAAATGATGACGGATCTGAATGTGCTTTGTCTTTGAGTGCTGAACTGGGTTGTGAGCAATCTTGATGGCACTCTCATTGTCACAGTAGAGAGGCACATTCTTCATGTTGACGCCGTAGTCCTTGAGAGTTTGCTTCATCCACAGCAATTGAGCATAGCAAGAACCAGTAGCAATGTACTCAGCTTCAGCAGTAGACAGTGATACGCAGTTCTGTTTCTTCGAGGACCAACAGACCAAAGATCGTCCAAGGAAATGACATGTACTAGATGTTGACTTCCGGTCCACACGATCACCAGCATAGTCAGAGTCAGAATATCCAATGAGATCAAAAGCCGAGCCCTTGGGGTACCATAATCCAAGTGTTGGTATGTGAGCTAGATATCGAAGAATATGCTTCACAGCCTTATGGTGTGATTCCTTCGGTGTAGCTTGAAATAGGGCACACATGCAAACACTAAGCATAATATCTGGCCTAGATGCACATAAATACAATAAAGAACCAATCATGGAGCGGTATACCTTTTGATCGAAGTTAATACCATTTTCATCAGTGCATAGATGGCCATTTGTGGGCATCGGAATTTTGACGCCTTTGCAATCTTGCATGCCGAATTTCCTCAGTACATCCTTGAGGTATTTCTCCTAAGATATGAATATGCCATTGCGCTGTTGACGAATTTGAAGACCTAAGAAGAATTTCAATTCTCCCATCATAGACATTGGATATTCTTCACTCATCATATAGGCAAATTCATCACTATAACGTTGGTCAGTACAGCCAAAGATAATATCATCAACATATATTTGGCACACAAACAATTCACCATCATAAGATTTAGTGAAAAGAGTAGGGTCGAGTGAACCGGGTTTGAAGCCTTTCTTCATGAGGAATTCCTTCAAAGTATCATACCATGCCCGAGGGGCCTGCTTGAGGCCATAGAGGGCCTTATTGAGTCTGAAGACTTTATCAGGATGCTTTGGATCTTCAAAACCTTGGGGTTGAACATCATATACTTCTTCCTCAAGCTTACCATTGAGGAATGCACTTTTCACATCCATTTGATATAAAGTGATATCATGATGGTTAGCATAAGCAAGTAATATGCGAATAGCTTCAAGTCTAGCAACAGGTGAAATTTTTTCATTGAAATCAATTCCTTCAACCTGTGCGTAGCCTTGAGCTACAAGCCGTGCCTTATTCCTCACCACAAGGCCATTTTCACCTTGCTTGTTGCGGTAGATCCACTTTGTGCCAATGATATTGTGCTTGCGAGGATCTGGACGTTTAACCAGTTCCCAGACGTTGTTGAGCTCGAATTGATGTAATTCTTCTTGCATGGCCTGAATCCACCCAGGCTCTAGAAATGCTTCATCTACCTTAGTGGGCTCTGTGATAGAGACAAAAGCATAGTGCCCACAAAAGTTAGATAAATGTGAAGCTTTTGAGCGTGTGAGAGGACCTGGTGCTTCAATGTCATCGATGATCTTTTCAACTTGCACTTCTTTTGCAATGCGAGGATGAGCTGGTTGTCGTCGAGGAATTTGATCAGCATTTTCTTCAGCACCATTTTCTTCAGCATTTTCTTCAGGTGCATTAGCTCGACGTTCTTCATGTTCTGGAATGAATTCTTCCGTAGATTCTTCGGTAGGAATGACATCCTCAGTAGCCTTGAACTTGATAGTTTCCTCAGGTGCTGGTTCATCTATCACAGAGGGTAGGTGCTCTCTTTGCGAGCCATTAGTTTCATCGAACCGCACATCTACAGTTTCAACAACCTTGTGAAGAACGTTGTTGAAGACTCTGTAGGTGTGCGAGTCCTTTCCGTAACCAAGCATAAAACCTTCATGTGCTTTTGGTGCAAATTTAGCATTGTGATGAGGATCTCTAATCCAACATTTAGCATCGAAGACTTTGAAATAACTCACATTGGGTTTCTTGTCAGTGAGGAGTTCATAGGCAGTCTTCTTGAAGAATTTGTGAAGATATACCCTGTTGATGATATGGCACACAGTATAAATTGCCTCAATCCAGAAGTGACGAGGCGTCTTGTACTCATCAAGCATAGTGTGAGCCATCTCAACAAGAGTTCTGTTCTTGCACTCCACGACGCCATTCTGCTGAGGAGTGTAAGGAGCAGATAACTCATGAGTAATACCAAGTTCATCAAGATAGTCATCAAGACCAGAATTCTTGAACTCAGTTCCATTGTCAGTTCTGATGTGCTTGATTATCACACCGAAGTTGGTTGAAGCCCTCGAGGAAAATCGTTTGAAGACTTCCTGCACTTCATGTTTGTAAGTGACAATATGTACCCAAGTGTAACGAGAGTAATCATCAACAATAACAAAGCCATAGAGAGATGCATCATTTGTGACTGCTGAGTAATGGTTAGGACCGAAGAGATCCATATGAAGCAATTCAAATGGTCGAGTAGTGGTCATGATAGTCTTTGCTGGATGCTTAGCCTTGGTCATCTTTCCAGCTTCACAGGCTCCGCATAAGTGATCCTTGAGGAATTTGACATTCTCAATGCCAATGACGTGCTTCTTCTTTGCAAGCGTGTGCTAATTCCTCATGCCTGCATGACCAAGTCGTCGATGCCATAGCCAGCCTTTTGAAGCTTTTGCAAGTAGGCACACGGCTGGTTGCGGTCCTGTAGAGAAATCAACAATATACAAGTCTCCTCTCCTAAAGCCTTCGAAGACTTTGGAATTGTCAGCTTCCATAACCACAACACAACGATACTTGCCAAAGACAACAACCATATCAAGATCACAAAGCATTGAGACAGACATGAGGTTGTATCCTAAGGAATCGACAAGCATGACTTTGTCCATGTGTTGATCCTTTGTGATCGCAACCTTACCTAGACCCAATACCTGACTTTTGCCTTTGTTAGCGAAGATGATATGCTTCAGATGCGATGGTGATACGGGAGCATCCATCAATAGATTCTTGTCACCAGTCATGTGATTTGTACATCCACTATCGAGGACCCACTCAGTGGCTTTGGGTTGATCATCCTGCAGATGAATTAGTGCAGCTTACGAACTTCATATACTTCATCAGTGAAAAATATGACATCACAATTCATCAGACCAATTTTATCAAGCAATGCAACAGTTAAAACAGTATGAGGACGTGAGAAATGAAAGTTCATTTCTTCATGATTAGCCTGCGTCCTTTCAGGCACTTTTCAGGTCTCCAGCAAATTCTTCAGATGTGTGAGCACGTCTGGAGACCTGACCCTTCATAAGAGATTAGTCCTTTTTCTTCACCACCCACATCTGAAGGGGTGGAAAAGAGTTCATCACTCTGCGAGCTCCATACAAGGAAGGTGGCATAGAAGCCAATCCATTTTGTTCCACATAAGAGGAGTTAGGGTAAGCATATGAATAAGCAGAGAAATTCTTCGAGGACTTATGAACATAATGATTAGAAGAATAATGCTCATATTCATAGCCCTTAGCTCTTCCCTGCGAAACAGAGTTGTTAGCACGATGATGTTCATATGAGGACTTTGATCCTTTTGAGGAATATGATCCACGTGAGGAATTCGATCCGTATGAGGACTTGGATCCATATGAAGAATTTGGTCCATATGAAGAATTTGATCTGGGGTTCCTATTCTTGACAGGTGGTGTCATGAGGACATTCACCTGAAGACTTTCAAGGCACCTTTTGGGAACCCAGATTTTCTTCATAGGAGAACCGTTCCTGCAGTTAGTGCCAACATATCTAGCAAATACTTCACCATTCTGAGTTTTAAACAGTTTATAGTTGGAGTCAAATGACTCATCAAAAGAATGAGAAGATTCACATGTAAAGCCAGATAAATTAGATGGATCAACTGGAGGTCCCTTTGCAGCAACCCATGAGGTTTTGGGGTACTGCTCAGGCTTCCAATATGTACCATCAGCATTGAGTTTCCTATCAAAGGCAATACCCTCTTTCCTAGGGTTCCTGTTGAGGATCTGCTTTTTAAGCACATCACAAAGAGTCTGATGCCCTTTGAGGCTTTTGTACATGCCTGTCATGTACAATTCCTTCAGCCCTGCATCGTCAGTGATACTAGCAATGTCCTCAGATGAGGAATTAGTGATAGCAGAGACAGTTGAAGAATTTGTAGCATTAGAAGCATTTGAACATTCAGGTGAAGAATTAGCAAATTCACGTTCAATGCATTTCAAACATGGAGGAACAAATTCTTCCTGAGCAGCGCTGATTTGTTGAGCAAGTAATGAATCGCGCTCCTTCTGAAGATCTTCATAACTCACTCTTAGCTTCTCAAGATATTGCTTTCTTTGAAGAAATTCATAAGAAAGCTTCTCATGATCAGATAAGAGAGTGTTATGATGACCTTGAAGATTTTCAGTCAAGGTTTTAGTGCGATCCATTTCTTCACCCAACATATCATCACTTTTATCTAGCATGTTTTGAACCTTTTCCAAGGCTTTTGTTGTTTAGTGGCAATACAAACAAGCTTGATATAGCTAGGTCCAAAATCATCATCAGATTCATCATCACTAGACTTAGATGAGGAACATTCGGTTACCTTGGCACCTTTTGCCATGAGGCATGGTGCAGAAGATGATGGTTCAGGTTTGAAAGTCATCGTTTTGAGTGATTCCTTGAAATCCTCAAACCAGGGATCATGACAAGTTCGATGACCTTCATAGACGTCAGAGATTCGGTCCCAGATAAGCTTCGCATTGCAAAGATGCACAATGCGCCTGAATTCATCTCTGGATAGGCAGGAACAGATGATATCCTTCTCTGTCAAGTCGAGTGCACTTGCGAATATCATCAGTGTCCGCCATCTTGCATAGATCGGTCAGACCAATCTCAGTGACGGTCCGTCAAAGATGGGGCATGTCACTTTCTTCATACCTGCGGTCGACATAACTAAAACTCCAGGCGGTTAAACCAAAATCACACAGAACAAGGGAGTACCTTGCTCTGATACCAATTGAAAGTGCGGTATATCGACTAGAGGGGGGTGAATAGGCTATTTTTATGAATTGTTCACTGAGGAATTTGCGGGTGAGGAAATTCCTTAGCGAAGAACTACTTGCAGTGGAATAAGTACTCAAGAGTAAGCATAGTAGAACATAGGCATGGTCATCATGATGAAATAAAGACAAACATAGAGTACAGAAAGCGTAAACACAAGATAGCACAGGAAGAAGACAAACAGACTAAAGAAATTGAACTGAGGAAATTGAGAAAGTCTTCTGTCAAAGTCTTCAAACACAGATATGACAAGCACACAACACAGTAATGAGGAAATGAAAGAGTTGAGGAAACAGAACCAGTAAGCTTGGTGAAGACAATGATTTGGTAGACCAGTTCCAATTGCTGTCTCAGTTGTACATCTAGTTGGAGCGGCTAGGTATTTAAACCTGAGGACACACAGTCCTCACCGTATTCTCCTTGAACTAAGGTCACACAGACCTCGTCCAATCACTCGTGGTAAGTCTTCAGGTGACTTCCGAACCTTCACAAACTCGGTCACTCGGCGACCCACAATTCCTCTTGGATGCTCTAGACCATGACGCCTAACCGTCTGGAAGAAGCATAGTCTTCAAAGGTAACAAGCGTCGGATCCATGCAGGATCAATCTCTTCAGTGATGCTCAATCACTTTGGGTTTGTAGGTGTTTGGGTTTGGGTTTTCCTCACTTAATGATTTTCGCTCAAAGTCCTCGGAGGATGGGATGCTCTCAAATGACAAATGTTAGTTTCTCTCGGAGCAGCCAACCAGCTAGTGATTGTAGGGGGCGGCTATTTATAGCCTAGGGAGCAGCCCGACATGATAAGACATAAATGCCCTTCAATGATATGACCGTTAGGTGGGTAGATATTTTGGGACAGCTGGCGCATAGCACAGCCACTGTCGGAAATTTGAGTATCAAATTCCTAAGGGCTATCATGTTCCTCACTGTGTAGGCAATCCATACTGGCGAATTCCTAACTCCTCAGTTAGAACAAATTCCTCAGAGACCATAAGAACTTCGTCTCTGTCACTGAATAATATGACTGAACTGTATGAGATTTCCAATGGCTTCCCTCGAAGGGATTGGTAGGTGTAGGATTTTGAGTTGAGCATCACATGGAAATTTTTCCTTAGTATTTCCTCGACCCCCTTTAATAGTACGGTGTTTCCTATGACTCAAGAAAGAGAAAATGAAACTACGAAAACAAAAGTCTTCACGCTTCATGTTCCTCGAATGAATACCAAGTCTTCAAGGTCACACCAATTTCTTCACTTTCAAAGTCTTCAGAAAGTCTTCAGAAATCCAAAGTCTTTAGTTGAAGAACTTCATTTTTAGGGGTTGACTTTCTCTGTAAATATCAAACTCCTCATAGACTTATAGACCTGTGTACACTCAGAAACGCATTAGTCTCTTAACCTATAAGTCTTCAATACTCCAAAATCACTAAGGGGCACTAGATGCACTTACATCAAGGAATTATCATAAGAATGGTCATAGAGAAGACATGATATAAGGTTGATCAAGACTAAGTCAAAGAGTGAATCAAGTTGATCAACACACAAAGCATACAAGATGTACCAAGAGGGATCAAGTGATTCCATGGTATGGTAAGCATTGTACATTATGCTTTGTATACTAACCCATGTTCTACGTGAAAGTTCTGTGTGGGGTTAGGTATGTTTCCATGGGCTTGCGTCAAGAGGAAGATCTCATACAACCCATGGAGGATGACATCAAGTGGTGGTCGTCATCAAGGTTGCGGTGCACAAGTTCAAGTGGAGCATCACGATGAGATCATGCCTGAAGCTTGCCATCCATTGTGGTGACACTGGACCTGTGAAGATGTGTCGAAGAATGGCTCACCCATAGTGGAGTTTGGGGGAGCAATCAAGTAGTCTTCATCAGGCCAACACAATAAAGAAAGGTGGTCCAACTTGAGAAAGTCAAGATCTTCATCATCTAGCTCAAGTGGACTTTGTGCAAGGCAAAGGTTTGCCCTTGGTAGGTTTTCTATTTTACCGATCTCATGGTAGTTGGGAGACCGGGCTATAGGATCGATTGTCGTACTATCAAGGGGGGCTCTCAAGTAAGTAGCTTGATCGTATCGTTCGTAGAGAGCTCAAACCATTGCATCCTTGCATCATCTTTCTTGGTTCTTGTTTGGTGTTTATCTTTGTGAGTTTTAGAGCTTATGGTCATCTTCATGACAAGCTCGAGTTCATCGAAAACGGAGTTCATATGCATCTTCTATGATGTTTTTGAAGTTAGAGTATTTGTCGGTTCTTCATTCATAGAGGTTTCACATCTCTATATCATTGGCATTTTTCTACTACCTCTTGTCACTATATCATTGGCTGTTTGGATAGTACTCGTCATCATTTATCCGACAAGCTTGAGCTTGCTCAATTCGGAGTTCATATGCAGAAGTTATGGCAGTTCTAATTTTCTTGCTCCTTCTGTTTTGCTTGGGCAGTTTTCAGCGTCAGCGGTAGTACCTCTCCCCCGAGCAGTAGTACCACTTAGGCGGTACTTCCACTGACATACCGCTTCCACTTCCGCTTATTTTTATGCTTTTGTTGCCCAATCCGCTTGAGCGATAGTAGAGCAGTAGTAGAGAACGGTAGTACCTATCCAACCGGTAGTACTGCTCCCCCGAGCGGTACTACCTCTCTAGTAGATCTACAGCTCGTGTTTTTCTGTCTCGTTGGGCTGTTTTGACCATGCTAAGCGGTAGTACCGCTTGAGCACGACTTGTGGGCATAACGGTTGGATTCGGGGTAATGGTCCCTATCCTTTTGAGCTCATGTTTGCCCTCCATTGTTGACCTTCTTCAAGCTTGCTGTCTCTCAATCCCTCCAATGATTCTTGCTAGTTCTCGAGGGAAAAGAGAGAGGAGATCTAGATCCACATTTCCACCAATCACTTTCTCCTCTATGTGAGGGGAACCCCTTGGATCTAGATCTTGGAATTCTTTGTGTTCTCTTCTTCGTTCTTCCTCTCATTTTCCTCCATAGCATTAGTTGTTGTGGCAGGATTTGGGGGAGAAGGACTTGGGCACTCTGTGTGCCCTTGCCATTGCATTTGGTGCATCGGTTTAAGTTCTCCACATACGTGGAAGTGAAAGGTGAGAAGCTTATTACTCTTGGGTGTCTGGGCACCCTAGAGCTTGTTCCTCTTGGGTGCTTTGATGCCCTAGACGGTTGGTGCATTCGGAGCTCAATCATTGTGGTGTAAAGCTCCGGGCAAGCGTCAGGGTCTCCAATTAGGTTGTGGAGATCACTCCGAGCAATTTGTATGGGTTCCGGTGATCGCCCCAAGGGTTGCCAAAGTGTACGGGTTTAGTGACCACCCCCAAGGGTTCCCATTTGTATGGATTCAGTGACCGCCCTTAAGGGTCCCTTAGTGGAATCACGACATCTTGCATTGTGCGAGGGCATGAGGAGATTACGGTGGCCCTGGTGGCTTCTTGGGGATCATTGTGCCTCCACACCACTCCAAGCGGAGATTAGCATCCGCAAGGGTGTGAACTTCGGGATACATCGTCGTCTCCGCATGCCTCGGTTATCTCTTACTCGAGCCCTTTACTTATGCACTTTACTATGTGATAGACATAGTGTTTCATGTTATATATCTTGCTATCACATAGTTGTTTATCTTGCTTAACATAAGTTGTTGGTGCACATAGGTGAGCGTAGTTGTTTTAGGTTTTGTGCTTGACAAATTATACGCTAGTTTTATTCCACATTTGTTCAAGCCTAAACCATAATTATTTTAAAGCGTCTATTCACTCCTCCTCTATGGGACATCCATGATGTTTCACTTACCTTAATCATGTTGCCGGGCCGATGGCGCACTATCACAACAATGATCTTCTGAGGACCGAATAAAAGCAAGACGACCAGCCATCAGTCGACCGACGTGGTTACCGCAGATGTATGATTATTGTCAGAGTTGAGCTGTCTTGGGAGCGTTGCATGCCCAGGGCGACGGATGGCACTACAGAGTGCCACCTCTTTATTTCCTAATCGAGACATTTTTCCTTCGACACCTCCGATGTAACCTAGTAGCTTGTAATCATGCGGGCTTGCTCCCGCGGTATTAGGCCATGTATCGAGCTTGGTTGATTGACTGATGGCTGATTTGTTTTTTTATACAATAGGCTGAGTTGTTTGTTTCTCTTATATGGACTTTAAATTTTTTAGGAAAAAATGAGTGGGGGTACAAATACTATGGGCTGAGGGAGGGGTTGTGGCAGAGTCGTATACTAATGGGCTAAGCTGGTGGGCTCTAAAATCGAGTGGGGGGATTTGGCCCCATAGCCTGAATGGACAATCCGCCCAGTCCCAACCCCCTCCCATCACCGGAGTGGTGGGTGGAGGACAAGGAAAGCCGTGGCTTTTTGGTAGGCTGTGGTGGTGGCTAGGGTTACTAAAGTGGGAGGCGGCTTGATCAAACAAAAATTGGTAATTCCACTTGGGTATGCATTAGTGAGTATCCTATATACCTAAGAGATCCATCCCCTCCATCATGCCTTCTCAGCAAAAACTGTTCCCATGGCAACCATGTCAGCAAAAAGTCGAGAGAGAAAATGTTAGCTGCATCCTCCATGTCCGGTTTTGTTAGAAACAAATCGTCCATCCGCTTCCCCGATCTCTTCTCATACTTGCGTTTTCTATTACACCTCCCGTAACTTACGAGTTAATCAAGGGATTTCCTCTTCCGCGGATTATAATTTATTACTCCCTTGACGCTCCTCTCTCGTGAGGCTGCACACTCTCAATGCCTCCATCTGTCTCTCTGTGTTTCTCAAGCAGCGGGGCGGTGCACAATGCCTCTGCTCTCACCTCCTTGTGCAGCCTCCATGTGCCTTGCCATGGGTTAGTCACTGCTGACAATCTAGCGCGCACAGTTCATCTACCACTCCAGACAAATTGTATGTGGTCGGCTGCCCTACTGGTACAAGCTCCGCCTCTGCCCCAGTCTGCTGATGCGGCTGCATCTTTTCTTCTTCTTCCCCATCAGACGGAGACCCTGCTCCCAAACATCACCGCACCAAGCTCCATGAGTAGCATGTCCATCCCATCTATTACAGCGAGGCACTGGCCATGGAGGTGGATGAGCAAGCGTTCATGCCAACGCAACAGAGGCGAAGATGACCTCCTCGCCGTTGTCAAGAAAAATGCCATGTAATCCTGGTTACATTGTTCCAATTAGTTCTCCTTAATAAGATCCGGTTCCTAGATTTTGCAATAACATAGGCTATATCAGGTTCATGCCACATGCACTACAAAAAGATACACTTCCGTGATGATACATGTTTGTCACAGTAGGTCACGTTTTCTGTCATGCATGTACATCCATGACGATTTTACGACAGAATCAAGAAGTCATACCTGTGCTGTCGTAGAAGTGTTCCATGACACTACCAAAATTATCATCACGGAAGTGTCTACTTCCATGATGATAAATCGCGTGTCACAGGAGTGCTTTCATCAAGGGTGACCGACACATGGCATCCACCATAACGGGTCGCCGTTAAGCTATCGGGTTCCGGTTTGGATCTGATAACCCGTTAACAGCCCGGACCAATGGGGATTTTCCGCATGTAAAATTCTCAATGCCCAGAGTAACCACGTGTCGGCTCACCGTTGGGACAGATGTCATCCACTCATTGGACCGAAGGTGCCTATGATTCTTCAACACATGGAATGGCCCAATAGAGGCCCATTCCAGTGAAAAGGCCATCCTGTTTGACTTGGTCAAAAGGTAGCAAGCCAGCCCAGGGAAAGCCTGTTAACGGCATGTTCGCATATAGCCCATTTACAGCCCGCTAACTCACGGCCTACCGGAATTTGGCCCGGTAGCATCATCTGGGCCGTCCAATATGATACCAGCCCGTTGTAACTTCCGGCCCTTGTATGGCCCATGATGTCTTTTGGCCCATAGGAGGCCCTTTGTAACTCTGGGCCCATTAAAGGCCCGAGATGAAACTGGCCCATAATGAACAGTGTATCGCTTTATACCCGTTAACGGCCCATTATTCCGTCGGCCGTTTCTAGCCCGTGTTAACTTTCGGCCTTCTAAGGGCCCATTTATTCTATGGCTCATTGAGAGATTCCTAGATTAAGGGGTCCTCGGGCGTCCGGGCTATGTGACCTGGGCCGGACTGATGGGCCATGAAGATACAAGACAGAAGACTTCCTCCCGTGTCCGGATGGGACTCTCCTTTGCATGGAAGGCAAGCTTGGCATTCGGATATGAAGATTCCTTCCTTTGTAAACTGACTCTGTACAACCCTAGGCCCCTCCGGTGTCCATATAAACCGGAGGGTTTAGTCTGTAGAGAAAATCACAATCATACAGGCTAGACATCTAGGGTTTAGCCATTACGATCTCGTGGTAGATCAACTCTTGTAACCCTCATATTCATCAAGATCAATCAAGGAGGAAGTAGGGTATTACCTCCATCAAGAGGGCCCGAACTTGGGTAAACATCGTGTCCCCCGTCTCCTATTATCATCGACCTTAGACGCACAGTTCGGGACCCCCTACCCAAGATCTGCCGGTTTTGACACCGACGTTGGTGCTTTCATTGAGAGTTCCGCTGTGTCATCATCAAAAGGTTCGATGGCTCCATCAGTCATCTACAACAATACTGCCCTGGGGGAGGTTTTTCTCCCTGACCAGATCTTCATATTCGGTGGCTTTGCACTGCAGGCCAATTCGCTTGGCCATCTAGAGCAGATCGACAGCTACGCCCCAGATCACCAGATTAGTTTTGGAAATCTGGACTATGCCGCTGATATCCGAGGAGACTTGATCTTCCAAGGGTTCACGACCCCAACCTCCGCTCTGGCCTTAGACCCGGAGCGCATCACTAGGTCCGAAGACGGGATTCTTGAGCCCGCCGGACTATCTGCGCCCGCTAAGCCCAGTACGGGAGAGCCGAAGGAAGTAGTGTCGCTGGCAACCATCATGAAGCCGGACTCTTCTCCGAACATTGGCTCCGAACCCTTGGAGTCAACATCGTGTATGCTTGGCCAAGGAGTCTCCTTCCCGCCGTACTCCACGGGCTCTCTTCTCCCTGGCCAAACCTTGCCTTTAAGCGAGGCTCTGGACTTGATGCGATCCCTCCTCATTACGGAGGAGCAACGTCCGAACTACGCCCAGCCCGGACTAGGGGCTGAGAGCGGGGAATTTTACGTCCCACCCACCACCCACTTCATAGCCACTGTCGAGGACTTAACTGACATGCTCGATTATGGCTCCGAAGACATCGACGGTATGGACGACGATGCCGGAGAAGAGCAGGCCCATAACCCGCCGTTCACCGGACGCTGGACGGCCACCTCTTCGTATGACATGTACATGGTGGACACACCCAAAGAGGGTGATGACGATAACGAGAAAAATCTAGTAGAGGATAAACCTCCTGAGATACAACCAAAGCGCCGACGGCGCCGCTCTAAATCACGCCTTGGAAGAGACAGCAATACCGGCACGAGAGACAACAATACTCCGGACGACGCCGAAGACCAAGAAAACCCCATCGAGCCAACCCCCGAACAGGACGATCGAGAAGATGGGAAAGTTAGCCCTGATGAACAGGCCATAAACGAAGACTCGGAGGACAGTAATTATCTTCCACTCTCCAAGGATGAGGTGAGCCTCGGCGACGAAGATTTTATCATGCCTGAGGAACCCCTCAAGCAGGAATGCTTTAAGCGCCAGCTAATAGCCACTGCAAGGAGCCTGAAAAAGAAGCAACATCAGCTTCAAGCTGATCAAGATTTACTCAACGATAGGTGGACTAATGTCCTGGCAGCAAAGGAATACGGCCTCGAGCGCCCAACCAAAAGTTACCCGAAGCGTAAGCTGCTACCTCAATTCGACGATGAGGCACTTGAGCCCGTACCATCAGCACGTAACACGGCTGACCGGCCACCACGTGGCCGGGACAAAACGACAACTCAAGCCGAACACCAGCCCATACTACCTCGGCGTAAAGGTAGAGACACAACAGCCCGGGGATATACATATGACCTGCGGCAGGAACTGGAAAATAGAGCAGGTCAGACCAGATCGATCTACGGATCGTGGGGGCGTGCCCCGGCGCGCGACGACGGCTATCTAGCCGTACGTGACAAGCACAACCATGCCCGGGCCGAAAACCGCAGACGGACTCCATCTTAGCTACGTCGCGACTTGGCCCGATATAGAGGCGCCGTGCACCCCCTCTGCTTCACAGATGAAGTAATGGAGCACGAATTCCTAGAAGGGTTTAAACCCGTGAATATCGAATCATATGATGGAACAACAGATCCCGCGGTATGGATTGAGGACTTTCTTCTCCATATTCATATGGCCCGCGGTGATGATATTCATGCCATCAAATACCTCCCAATAAAGCTCAAGGGACCGGCTCGACACTGGTTAAACAGCCTGCCTGAAAACTCCATTGGCAGCTGGGAGGACTTGGAAGACGCCTTCCGCGACAACTTCCAAGGTACATAAGTCCGACCTCCGGATGTCGATGACTTAAGTCATATAGTGCAACAGCCCAGAGAGTCAGCCCGGAAATTCTGGACTAGGTTCCTAACTAAAAAGAACCAGATCGTCGACTGTCTGGATGCCGAAGCCCTAGCGGCCTTTAACCATAGCATCCACAACGAATGGCTCGCCCGACACCTCAGCCAAGAAAATCCGAAGTCCATGGCAGACCTCACGGCACTTATGAACCGCTTTTGCGTAGGCGAAGATAGCTGGCTAGCCCATAGCAATAATAATGCAAGTGAACCCAGCACCTCTGAAGCCAGAAATAGCAACGGGAAGCCCCGACGCAACAGGCACAAGCGTCGAAGTAACGGTGACAATACCGATGACATGGCGGTCAACGCCGGATTCAGTGGCTTCAAGTCCGGCCAGCGGAAGAAGCCATTTAAAAGAAACAATCTGGGCTCATCCAGCTTGGACCGCATACTCGATCGTCCATGTCAGATCCACGACACCCCCGATAAACCAACCAACCATACCAACAGAAGCTGTTGGGTCTTTAAATAGGCCGGCAAGTTAAATATCAAGAACAAGGAGAAGGGGTCGCAAAGTGAGGACGACGACGAGGAGCCCCGTCCGCCGAACACAGGGGGGCAGAAGAAGTCCCCCCTGGTTAAAACGGTGAGCATGATATACGTCACTCGTATCCCAACAGGGAGCGCAAACGCGTGCTCAGGGACGTCTACGCGATAGACCAGTCGCCCCAAAATTCAACCCATGGTCGTCCTGCCCGATCACCTTCGATCGCAGGGACCATCTGACCAGTATCCGTCATGGCGGCTCAGCCGCACTAGTCCTCGACCCAATCATTGATGGATTCCACCTTACGTGAGTCCTCATGGACGGTGGCAGCAGCCTCAACCTGCTCTATCAGGACACAGTCTGCAAGATGGGCATCGATCCATCAAGGATAAAGCCCACAAAAAATACCTTTAAAGGAGTAATGCCAGGTGTAGAGGCCCGCTACACGGGCTCAATCACATTGGAAGTCATCATCGGATCCCCGGACAACTTCCGAAGCGAGGACTTGATCTTCGATATCGTCCCCTTCCGCAGTGGCTATCACGCACTTCTCGAACGAACTGCATTTGCTCGATTCAATGCAGTGCCACACTATGCTTATCTCAAACTCAAGATGCCCGGACCACGCGGTGTCATAACAATCAATGGAAACACCGAATGCTCCCTCCGTACCGAGGAGCACACCGCGGCCCTAGCAGCGGAAGTACATAGCGGCCTTATCAAGCAGAATTTTAATTCAGCAGCCAAGCTCCCGGACACTGTCAAACGAGTCCGGACTACTCCGCAGCTTGACAGTCCGGCTAGTTAGGAGTTCAACTAGCAATTCGGCCTCCGTCTCAGTCCCGACCAAACGGCGGCGTACGTACCGCGCGTACATAATTACGCACTCAAAATACCATGGGCAAAAGACGAAGGCATAACCCGATTGTGGTCCATAATACGGCTCGACCTTCCCCGGGCACACATACTTTCCCTTTTCTTTTTATCCTTTTCAAGTTTCTTTTCCACAGGCCCCTCACAACGGCCCGATCAACGATCCTTTCGAAGGATGGATATACCAAGGCGGCAAGCATCATAGTCGACGTGTGGGGGAATCTCTAGGTGGTCTTTTTGACGAGCACTATACCTATTTTCAGGACCCGCACGCAGCTCCCCCTTGGTCTCGGCATGTTAAATAGCCCTGTTGCTTATTGCACTATTTGTACAAATACGCTTTGACGTATTAATCAAATTATAATGGAAACAGTTTGCGGCCCAACTTATGTGGCACTGGCTTACTACTTCATTTTATTTCGCTATTCTTATCGATTGCACCCGTACACTTTGGTATGCTTTAATTCGCCAGGGGCTTCCGTACGCTCCATACTACGGAAACAAAGTCCAAACACTTTTTACAGTATAGTTCGACACCCCGAATTTAGAATTATATGCATCGGCTCCGAATCATGTCTTTGGTCAATAGTTGGGTTGCCCGGCTCCTGTGCTTACTACCTTATGTTTCGTCCTATCGGCTAGGGTAGTAAAGGGAGAACTACTGCGATTGTGTTTTTGATTTATCCGGGTAAACACCTCAGTAGAGAAAGCCGAAAACTAACTGTCATGATGAGGCGAGAGCTGGTCAGCTATTCGGAGGTTAAATCCTCTTGCGATTTTTCCCGCATTATGCGACGGATCAGCCCCCACCCGATCAGGTGTCTACAGTACCCTAGTCCGGATTAACAAATACTCCATCCGTTTCTTTTTAGTCCGCATATAAGGTTTGGTCAAAGTCAAGCTTTGTAGAGTTTGACTAACTTTATATTAAAAAATATAAACATTCACATATAAAATCAATATTATCAGATGCACCATAAAACGTATTTTCATACTATATAGTTTTAGTATTGTAGATGTTTATATTTTTTATATAAATTTGGTCATACTTTGTGTAGTTTGACTTTGACGAAATCTTATATGCGGAGTAAAAAGAAATGGAGGGAGTACTAACTAGGGGTTGTGCCTACATTTCTATTGTCAAACTCCTATGGCTAAGTGAGGGTGATAAAGCCACATAGTTCGATTGCCTGGTTCGTTGCGCTAAACACCTCCTTCAGGGACCAAACTCTTGGATCAAGAGTGTTTAGGTTTCAACCCGAACACCCCCGTACTACCTACGTGGGGGCTGAAGCCGACGACTGGCCAACTCTCATATTTAATAAAAACGGCCGCACAGGAGGAATTTTTTTAAACAAACAACAAGCATTATATTACATATCAGCTTTGTTTCATAATACATGACAGGATAACATGAATGTCTTCATTCAAAGAAAATGTCTTTTGCACACTGGCCCTCTACAATGCGGGATCCCTTCAGGACATCATCAAAATACCGCTCGGGCGTGCGGTGCTCCTTGCCCGCGGGCGGTCCCTCGGTCGCGAGCATGACGGCGTCCATCTTCGTCCACTGCACCTTGACACGGGCGAAGGCCATCCGCGCACCTTCGATGCAGACCAACCGCTTGCTGGCATCAAGCTGAGGGCAGGCATCGACCAACCGCTTCACGAGCCCGAAGTAGCTGCTGGGTATGGATTCGGCAGGCCACAGACAGATTATCAAATCCTTCATGGCCGATTCGGCCACCCTATGCAGTTCGGTCAGCTATTTTAGCTGATCGCTAAAGGGCACCGGATGCTCTGGCGCAAGGTCTTGTGACCAGAACAGCTTCTCCGTTGATCTCCCCTCTTTGGCTCGAAAGAACTCCGCAGCATCAGCAACACTGTGCGGCAGATCCGCAAACGCTCCTGGAAAACACCAAATCCGGGTCAGTAAGAGGTACCTTTTCTTCACATATTTGCTCTGCATAATAAAGGCCTTACCCGCCGTGATTTTCCTCGCCTCCTGGATTTCCTGGAGAGCGTCCTAGGCTTCAACCCGAGCCTCTTGTGCGCTTTGGCGGGCCTTAGTAAGTTTGGACTCTTGGTCCGCACTCTTGCGCTCCAAGGACTCGCATTTCTTTATGGTGTCCTGGAGCTCCTGCTGGACCTCCCCAACCCTTGCCTCGTGTTTTTCGCGGGCGGCTTGTTCCTTTGCCGCTTTCTTCTGGGCCTCGGCCAACGCATTCTTGAGGATCTCCACCTCGGTCGCAGCTCCTACGAAATATCATGATAACATGATCAACACAAACAATTCATATCTTTCTAAATCTAAATAGGCCATTGCATACCTTGCCGGTCCTCTAGTTGTTTTTTCACACGGCCGAGCTCTTCCTCGGCCCGCTCCAGACTCTGCTTCAGTTTGGAGACTTCGACAGAATGGGAGGTCGCAGCCAGCATCGACGCCTGCTTATTCACATAGACATGTATGGTTAGTCTCCTGCGAAAATTATTTGATCCTCTGTCCGACTTTTCTTTTTGAGCACCGGACAGAGTCTCAGGGGCTACTGTCTATACTATGACATTCTTTTTGCATAATTATGCCGCATACCTCAAAGCCTGTTAGAAGACTGGTGCAGGCTTCAATCAGTCCGCTCTTAGCGGACCGAACCCTCTCAACCACCGTACCCATGAGGATACGGTGTTCCTCAACAATGGAAGCACCTTGAAGCGCTTCCAGTAGAGTATCCGGTGCCTCTGGATGGACAGATGTCACCGGCGGAATAGGTGCAGCTCCTTCTTTCGAAGGAGGCTACCCACCTGATCCCAGAGCCGTAGGGGCTTCTGGAGTAGTATTCGGCTAGGGGCCGAATTGGGTATGGCCCCCATCGCCAGTTTCCATGGGGATCTGCTCCCCCATGTGTCCGGCAGCTAAGGCATCACCCTCTGGCGCCACCTGGACGGCCTCCTGTACCTCTCCCTGGCCTGGGAGGGTCATTCGGGACAACACCTCGGCATCATCTGTAGCCTTGGGGGAGGAGGCAGGAAGAAGCGACCCGCTGTCCATCACATTTGGATCCAGCGAATTCCCCGAAGATGAGGATCGCTGGAGGTGGGAACGAGCCGGACTACAGTGCATGATTCAACATGTTAAAACCATGAAGTAAAGGAGCTGGATATATGTGTGTGTCAGTGCCTTTGAGTACTTATGACTTGGCCAGGGGCTTCTCCCTGGGGCGCCACTCGGAGCTGCTATCAGTGTCCAACGCGGAGTTGTCCGCGAGGGAGACCTTCCCCTTCTTGGACGCCTCTGCCTCCAGATCCGCGGAGGCCGCCCTTTTCTTCCTTCTCCCCTTGGGGGGAGAATTGCTTTCCTCCTCCTCCTCGCCGCTCTGGATGGGGAGGAGTGGGTTTTGGCGTCTTCGGACGTTGCGTCCGAAGAGCCTTTACGACGGAGGCCGCTTCTTACCTCCTGGCCCTTCTTCTTGGCCTTCTTCTCCGGTGCCTGATATGGCGCCGGAACCAGCATCTTCGTCAGAAGAGGGATAGCTGGGTTTTCGGGCAGCGGAGCCGGACACTGAATCCGCTCCGCCTTCTTAATCCAGCCCTGAAAGGACAAATAGAGAAGCTGAAACATCTTCCTTGAATGTACAGGTGAAGGATACACCTTGAAATACACAAAACTTACCGAAGTGGCGGGATGGGTCAGGTTGTACCCACGATCCTCGGTCGCCTTCGGCCATTGCTACCTCTTGAGCACTGCGTTGGTTTTCCATTGAAGAGGAAAGGGTGATCAGCAAAATAGCGTAAGTATTTCCCTCAGTTTTTGAGAACCAAGGTATCAATCCAGTAGGAGGCCACGCACAAGTCCCTTGCACCTACACAAAAAAATAAGAACCTTGCAACCAACGCGATAAAGGGGTTGTCAATCCCTTCACGGCCACTTGCAAAAGTGAGATCTGGTAGAGAAGATAAGATAATATTTTTGGTATTTTTATGATAAAGATTAAAAGTAAAGATTGCAAAATAAACAGCGCAAGAAATAGCTTGTTGACGGGAAAATTATATGATGGAAAATAGACCCGGGGGCCATAGGTTTCACTAGTGGCTTCTCTCAAGATAGCATAAGTATTACGGTGGGTGAACAAATTACTGTCGAATAATTGATAGGATTGAGCATAGTTATGAGAATATCTAGGTATGATCATGTATATATGCATCACGTTCGTGACAAGTAGACCGACTCCTGCCTGCATCTAGTACTATTACTCCACACATCGACCGCTATCCAGCATGCATCTAGAGTATTAAGTTCATAAGAACGGAGCAACGCTTTAAGCAAGATGACGTGATGTAGAGGGATAAAGTCATGCAATATGATATAAACCCCATCTTTTTATCCTCGATGGCAACAATGCAATACGTGTCGTCTCCCCTACTGTCACTGGGATAGAGCACCGGAAGATTGAACCCAAAGCTAAGCACTTCTCCCATTGCAAGAAAGATCAATCTAGTAGGCCAAACCAAACTGATAATTCGAAGAGACTTGCAAAGATAACCAATCATACATAAAAGAATTCAGAGAAGATTCAAATATTGTTCATAGATAATCTTCATCATAAACCCACAATTCATCGGATCTCGACAAACACACCGCAAAAGAAGATTACATCGAATAGATCTCCAAGAGAATCAAGGAGAACTTTGTATTGAGATCCAAAGAGAGAGAAGAAGCCATCTAGCTAATAACTATGGACCCGAAGGTCTGGTAAACTACTCACACATCATCGGAGAGGCTACGGTGTTGATATAGAAGCCCTCCGTGATCAATGCCCCCTCCGGCGGAGCGCCGGAAAAGGCCCCAAGATGGGATCTCACGGGTACAGAAGGTTGCGGCGGTGGAATTAGGTTTTCGTGGCGCTCCTCGATGGTTTGGGGGTACGTAGGTATATATAGGAGGAAGAAGTAGGTCGGTGGAGCCACGAGGGGCCCACGAGGGTGGAGGGCGCGCCCAGGGGGTTGGCGCGCCCCCTGCCTCGTGGCCTCCTCATTGATTGCTTGACGTTCACTCCAAGTCCATTGGATCACGTTTGTTCCAGAAATCACGCTCCCGAAGGTTTCATTCCATTTGGACTCCGTTTGATATTCTTTTTCTGCGAAACACTGAAATAGGCAAAAAACAACAATTTGGGCTGGGCCTCCGGTTAATAGGTTAGTCCCAAAAATAATATAAACGTGTATAAATAAGCCCATTAAACATCCAAAACAGAATATATAATAGCATAGAACAATCAAAAATTATAGATACATTGGAGACGTATCAAGCATCCCCAAGCTTAATTCCTGCTCGTCCTCGGGTAGGTAAATGATAAAAATAGAATTTTTGATGTGGAATGCTTCTTAGCATAATTTTCAATGTAATTCTTTTTATTGTGGCATGAATATTTAGATCCGAAAGATTCACGATAAAAGTTTAATGTTGACATAAAAACAATAATACTTCAAACATGCTAACCAAGCAATTATGTCTTATCAAAATAACATAGCCAAAGAAAGCTTATCCCTACAAAATCATATAGTTAGGCCATGTTTCAATTTCATCACACAAAACGTTCTCATCATGCATAACCCCGATGACAAGCCGGGCAATTGGTTCATACTTTTTAATGCGCTTCAGCCTTTTCAACCCTTACGCAATACATGAGCGCAAGCCATGGATATAGCACTATGGGTGGAATAAAGTATAATGATGGGGGTTATGTGAGAAGACAAAAAGGTAGAAAGTCTCACATTGACGCGGCTAATCAATAGGCTATGGAGATGCCCATCATTGATGTCAATGAGAGGAGTAGGGATTGCCATGCAACGGATGCACTAGAGCTATAAATGTATGAAAGCTCAACAAAAGAAACTAAGTGGGTGTGCATCCAACTTGCTTGCTCACGAAGACCTAGGGCATTTTGAGGAAGCCCATCATTGGAATATACAAGCCAAGTTCTATAATGAAAAATTCCCACTAGTATATGAAAGTGACAACATAGGAGACTCTCTATCATGAAGATCACGGTGCTACTTTGAAGCACAAGTGTGGAAAAAGGATAGTAACATTGTCACTTCTCTCTTTTTCTCTCATTTTTTTTTCTTTCTCCCTTTTTTTCTTAGGCCTTCTCTTTTTTTCTTTGGCCTCTTTCTTTTTTTAGTACGAAATCTCATCCCGACTTGTGGGGGAATCATAGCCTCCATCATCATTTCCTCACATGGGACAATGCTCTAATAATGATGATCATCACACTTTTATTACTTACAACTCAAGAATTACAACTCAATATTTAGAACAAAATACGACTCTATGTGAATGCCTCCGGCGGTGTACCGGGATATGCAATGAATCAAGAGTGACATGTATGAAAAATTATGAATGGTGGCTTTGCCACAAATACGATGTCAACTACATGATCATGCAAAGCAATATGACAATGATGGAGCATGTCATAATAAACGGAACGGTGGAAAGTTGCATGGCAATATATCTCAGAATGGCTATGGAAATGCCATGATAGGTAGGTATGGTGGCTGTTTTGAGGAAGATATAAGGAGGTTTATCTGTGATAGAGTGTATCATATCACGGGGTTTGGATGCACTGGCGAAGTTTGCACCAACTCTCAAGGCGAGAAAGGGCAATGCACGGTACCGTAGAGGCTAGAAAATTGTGGAAGGTTGAGAGTGCGTATAATCCATGGACTCACATTAGTCATAAAGAACTCATATACTTATTGCAAAAGTTTATTAGCCCTCGACGCAAAGTACTACTACGCATGCCCCTAGAGGGATAGATTGGTAGGAAAAGACCATCTCTCGTCCCCGACCGCCACTCATAAGGAAAGCAATAAAAGAACAGCTTATGTGTCAAAATTGTAACACAACTTTTACCATACGTGCATGCTACGGGACTTGCCAACCTTAACACAAGTATTTCTAAATTTCACAATTACTCAACTAGCACACTCTAATATTACCACCTTTATATCTCAAAACACTTATCAAGTATCAAAGTTCTCATGATATTCAATGAACTCAATATGGAATTTTTATTATGCTCATCTTGGATGCCTATCACATTCAGATTAATTTCACAATTAAAGCAAATTACCATGCTGTTTAAGACTCTCAAAATAATATAAGTGAAGCATGAGAGATCAATAATTTCTATAAAATAAAACCACCACCGTGCTCTAAAAGATATAAGTGAAGCACTAGAGCAAAAACTATATGGCTCAAAAGATATAAGTGAAGCACATAGAGTATTCTAACAAATTCCGAATCATGTGTGTCTCTCTCAAAAGGTGTGTACAGCAAGGATGATTGTGATAAACTAAAAAACAAAGACTAAAATCATACAAGATTCTCCAAGCAAAACACATATCATGTGGTGAATAAAAATATAGCCCCAAGTAAAGTTACCGATAGACGAAGACGAAGGAGGGGATGCCTTCCGGGGCATCCTGTAACGTCCACGATGCGGCTATATCTCCCACGTGTCGAGGCATGACTTAGAGGCATAACCGCATAGTGGTTTTGTCGCAAGAAGGGTCATCTTCACACAATCCCATGTAATGAACAAGAATGGGATAAAGAGTTGGCTTACAATCGCCACTTCACACAATACATAAATAAATCATACATCATTCAAGATACACACATAGGTCCGACTACGGAACCAAAAGAAAAGAAGACAACCCAACTGCTAGATCCCTGATCGTCCCAACTGGGCTCCACTACTGATCAAATAGAAAAGAAACAACACAACGGACAGGATCTTCATCGAGCTCCCACTTGAGCTCAGTTGCGTCATCTGCACTGGTCCCATCGGCACCTGCAACTGTTTTGGAAGTATCTGTGAGTCACGAGGACTCAGCAATCTCACACCCGCGAGATCAAGACTATTTAAGCTTAAGAGGAGGCAAGGGTAAGGTGGTGAGTTTGCAGCAGCGACTAAGCATATATGGTGGCTAACAAACGCAAATAAGAGCGAGAAGAGAAGCAACGGAACGGGCGTGATCTAGCAATGATCAAGAAGTGATCCTGAACTCCTACTTACGTCAAACATAACCCAGAAACCGTGTTCACTTCCCGGACTCCGCCGAGAAGAGACCATCACGGCTACACACGCGGTTGATGCGTTTTAATTAAGGTCAAGTGTCAAATTCTCTACAACCGGATATTAACAAATTCCCATCTGCCACATAACCGCGGGCACGGCTCTCGAAAGTTTATACCCTGCAGGGGTGTCCCAACTTAGCCCATTATAAGCTCTCATGGTCAACGAAGGATATTCCTTCTCCCGAGAAGACCCGATCAGTCTCGGAATCCCGGTTACAAGACATTTCGACAATGGTAAAACAAGACCAGCAAAGCCGCCCGAATGTGCCGACAAATCCCGATAGGAGCTGCACATATCTCGTTCTCAGGGCACACCGGATTGTCCAAGCTTCCGGTAGGCCAGCCCAGAGTTGCCCCTGGTGGCCACCGGCGACTGACGGGTTGGACCAACACTCAGAGGAGCACTGGCCCGGGGGTTTAAAATAAAGATGACCCTTGAGTCTGCAGAACCCAAGGGAAAAAGGCTTAGGTAGGCAAATGGTAAAACCAAGGTTGGGCCTTGCTGGAGGAGTTTTATTCAAAGCGAACTGTCAAGGGGGTCCCATAAATCACCCAACCGCGTAAGGAACGCAAAATCAAGGAACATAACACCGGTATGACGGAAACTAGGGCGGCAAGAGTGGAACAAAACACCAGGCATAAGGCCGAGCCTTCCACCCTTTACCAAATATATAGATGCATTAATTAAGATAAGAGATATTGTGATATCCCAACATAAATAGAATCCAACATGGAGCAATCTTCATCTTCACCTGCATCTAGCAATGCTATAAGAGGGGCTGAGCAAAAGCGGTAACATAGCCAAACAACGGTTTGCTAGGAAGGGTGACAAGGTTAGAGGTTCATGGCAATTTGGGAGGCTTGAAGAGCAAGTGAATAGGTAACGCGGCATAGCAATAGAGCGAACGGCTAGCAAGCAAAGATAGAAGTGATTTCGAGGGTATGGTCATCTTGCCTGAGATCCCGCAAGGAAGAAGAACGAGTCCATGAAGAAGACAAGCGGACGTAGTCGAACGAATCCTCACAACTCCGGAAAGAAACCGAAGCTCACGAGAGAAGCAACCCGGAAAGAAACAAACAACATAGTAAACAACCCCCACATACACATGGCATGATGCACAAACAAGTATGATGCATGTCCGGTTTAAATATGCATGGCAAAGTGCAACAAACAATACTACAAATTAAGTGGAGTTCAATATGCAACGAGTTGCATATTGACGAAACACCACATCAATTATTTAGTTCTCTCTCGTTTATGGACCCAACAATATTAAATGTTTTTAGCCATGGCAAGTGGTGAAGCATATGGAAACTATCTATGAAGGCAAGTTTGAATGAGGCCGGAAACAACAAACGACAATACCGGAAAATCCTCATGTCATTTAGCAATTTTAATGCAACCATCAATTATTTACATTTAAATGTTGTTATCAAGATGCGGATGACATATGCAAGGTTTAAGCAATTTTATGAACATGTGGACAAGAGCATGTTATGAAGCATTTGGTCACCATGGCGGAAGTAAGGGGTGCCATGGCAACGAATCCGAAAATGGTGCCACGGCAACATATCGGTTCCGGTAGCTCACAGAGATACCGGCACAAGGCGAATTGTGCGGATGTGTGAAACACGCAAGAGAATGGTGGGGTTCTCCCGGTTACCGGGTTCCCACGGAACGATGGCATGACAACGAGGAGGAACATGGAATGACAACTCGAAAACGGTGCAACCACGAGCATCTCATACAACACACATGCATTCGGTCCACGGACGTCGTCTCGGGGTTATACCTTCGAAGCGTGCATTCAGGGCGAATCGTGTTCGAAGTGGAAGTAGTTGTTCACGGGGTCATCATGGAAGTAGTCGTTTTCACGACGGTAGTGGAAGTAGCGGTACACGCGGAGGTAGTCGAACTTGACGGTTCCGTTACACGGGTCTTCGGCGACGGTAGTGGAAGTAGTGGCACACGTTCGTTTTCGGAGAGGTACTTGACGGGTCCGAGGTCTTTGGGGCGACGGTAGTCGTTCACGTACATAGTCGCACAAGTTTCCGTAGGTGTTCGGGGTCACGGCGAGGAACTCGGCGTTTCGGTGCGGTGTAGAAGAAGTAGACGTTCTCGAAACTCGTAGTGGAAGTAGTGGTACACGATCGTCGTGGTACTTGGCGAGTCCGCGTAGTCGTAGACGTTCCAAGGTACTAGCTGTTGCATGTAGCAGAACTTGAGGTGCTCCTGTAGCAGAACTTGAGGTGCAGTGGTGGCGTGCTCGAGCAAAACTAACGGGGACAGGGCACCGGAGGAGGAACATCGACGGCTTGGCGAGGCGAAGTAGAGGGCCGTGGGTGCTGGGGTTGGTGATGCAGAAGACCACGGCGGCGGTGGCTACTGGCGCGGTGACGGGGAACGGAAGGCGGCAGCGACAAGAGGAGGCAGGCGCAGCGACGGGGAGGTAGTGGAGGCACTGGTCGCGGAGGTCGATGGAGAGTGGCTTGGCGCGGCCGCGGACGAGGGCTGGAGGCGAACGGCGGGTCGACGACGAGCTCGGGAGGGAGCTACAGCGAGGGTCGCGGAGAGGCAGGAGGCGCGCGCTTGTCGGAGGAGGGAGGCGAAGCAGCTTGGGGCAGCGGTGTGCACGGAGCGGTGAGGGCCGCCGGAGGCGAGGACGCGGGGTCGAGGCAGAGGCGACCGGCGGGGAACTCGGCGTCCATGGCGGCATCCATGGCGGGGCGGCGCTGAGTCGAGGCGCGGGGCGGAGATGATGAGCTAGGCGGGCCAGAGCAGATCGGGCGCGGGCGCGTCGGGGTCACCAACGTCCGACAGGGCCGCGGCGGTGGACTTCGGCGTGGGAGCCGAACGGAGGCGGGGCGATGATGGCGCTGGAGGGACAGAGCGAGGGGGATCGAGGGCTGCGCGATGCGTGTGTGCGTGTGTGTGGCGGCGCTGTGGGAGAACGAGAGGGAGAGGGTGAGGATCGAGCGATGGGTCTCCCTGGCGGCGCTAGGAGGTTAGACGGGCTAGGGTTAACAGAGTAGCGGGTGGGCTTTGGGAGGCAAATGGGCCTGCTGGGCTTCTCTTCTCTTTCTAATTTCTTTTAGCAGAAAAGAACTAGAGAGAAGAAAAAGAAAGGTAGGGTTAGGGAAAGAATTTGCATATGCGGGTAATTTTCCCGGACTCACAAAAATATGCTTGATCCAGGAAAAATAGAAGTGACCTGATTGGACGATGTAAATTCAAATGATTTAAGGGAAGTGAGGGTTGGGAAGGTCCAAAAATGTTCGGATTTAGGCGGAGCTTCTATAAAAGAGATAAGAATTTATGGCAAAAGTTTGGAGAGCAAACATGAAGCAAAAGGCATGAGAATTAAATTGCAAGTGTGTTATGGTGATTCCAAAGTTAATGGAATATTTTTAATATAGCTCCCTAATATTGGGAGGATATGTTCTAAAGAGAAGTCACCCTTCCCTCGATTTAAATAGATCAAAGATCCATGCAGTTTACTTGGTTGAGTTTTAAAAATTAATGACATGATGGCATGATGACATGATGCAATGCAAAAATAAAAGAGCAAGCACCAAAAGAAACACGCGGCGATCACGAAAATAAGGAAGTCTTCTGAAGCGTCGGTCTTGGGGCGTTACAACACTCCACCACTACAAGAGGATCTCGTCCCGAGATCTAGGATGGCACCGGAGAGGAACGGAAGAGGAAGAGAAGAGGTAAACTAATTGCTTCTTTGACAAACGAGTGAAACCAAAGAACCTTGCGAGGTTGAACAAATCAAAAGAAATGACACAACGGAGATAAGTGAATTGAGAGCACTCCGTAGTAAACGGAAAACAAGGAACACCATGTGAACTTTGGAGTTTGCAAAGCTACGAATGACGAGAACAATGGACGAGAAATACATGCAAGCACTCCGGTTGAAACGAGATGTACAAGGAACGATAATGATCAAATACGATAACGCTCCGGTTGGAAAATGGAAGGGGGGGTACAATATGGACTTGGCAAAATGAAAGCACTTGGATGAGACTCCGGTTAGAAGAGGAATGATAGACACCAACACTCCGGTTAAAACAAGATAAAGAAGGAATGAGAATGATATAATTTGGGCAGCACTCCGACTGTAAACGGAAGAAATTGAACATGATCTTGACAAGATGAGAGGATACTCGATGAAGTTAACAACACATGGCCTCCGGAACTAATGAAAGAATGGCACAAGGGGTAAGAAAGATTTCAGACAGCACTCCGGTTGAGGAAGGAGACAAAACTTGATAAGATGAGAAAACTCGAATGAAAACACGACACTCCGGCTAAATGGATAAGAAAGGAAAAATTACATGATCTTGACAAAACAAGATGATTGGTCGAAGAGAGCAACATCACAATGCCTTTGGGACGAACGAATAGAAGATAGATCGTCGGAATAAGATAACGGAGAATAAAATGATAACTTCCACCACAATAGAATTTGGGAAGCATACTTCCAAGAAGGTTAGAACGGAATTGTTGGAAAACCAACAACGAAAAGAATAAGCTTGTAGTGGGCTTATGGAAAACTTCTCAAAATTATGAGGTGACAACCCGCCACTAACGGAAACAAATGATTGGATTGATATCAACAAGGAGATGAAATCTTCTACACCGAGACGAGAAGGAGAAAATTTGGATCATTGATAACCACCACAAATAGCTACATTCCTTAGGGAAGGCTTTAGGTGAATTATAACCCAATATAACTCCAACAAAAAGATTGATTGGATGAAAAGATCTCTTGAACGAAGAGAAAATGATGGATTTAATTATCTCATTCTTGACAACTTGTGAATCATGAAACGCGAACTCCAATTGTCAAGAATGACATAACACCACCTCAAAAGATATTGTAGAAAGAATTGCACTTTGGAATGCGAGAAGAAGAATGCTTGAGCTCCTCAAGACAAACATGTGTTGAGCACCATGTTTATTTTAGAGTATAGCTTGGCGGAACATAACTTCAAGAGAAATCTTGAAGAACAATTTAAGAATGAAACGAATCCTTGATGAGCCACCATGTTGATCCTCCATGAAGAACTCCGATAATAAAAGAATGATGAAACGAAAGGGAAGTTGAAAAGAACTCCGGGAGAAGCCTTGCAATGATTAGATGAAGCTTTGAAATGGTATAATTGAAATAACTTGGAGCTCCGGAAAGAAAATATGAACAACTTGGAGCTGAGAATTTGATATCATGAACGAACTCCAAAAGAAGGGATTAAACACTTGGATGAAACAAAAATAAGAATTACGTTATGCGTATCCTTCACCAATTTAAATTGATGACAAGCAACGGATCTTGCATACTACTTATTCTCGTAGAAAGGATTAACATAGATATTGCGCAAACTTGGGAAGGCCTTCATCGAACCACCGGTAGGATTTAAACAACGAATGAATTGATATGATAACGAAAGAATTGAAATCTTGAACGAACCACCGTAAGAATTTAAAATGAATGAAGAAAAGAGAACGAATCACCGTAAGAATTGAAAACAATTGAAGAAAAGAGGACGAAACACCGTAAGAATTAAAGAACGCGCGAAAATACTCGAGGGAAATTAGATACATGAGAACGAATAGATCACGAGCTGACTAGAGGATACTTGAACGATGCACAGGGAGAATATGGAGATGAACGAAGAGACATCAATTTAGAATAATTGGAGAACGAAGCTGAAAACTTAGAACAAAGAAATCTTCTGAAATGATGGCCTTCGGAGAATCAAACTGAAAAGACTCCTGAAATGCTCCGGATGGTTGAAAAGAATTCTCACAATCAAAAACAATTATGAGAGGATGGCATGAAGCTAGAACCATGAATCTTGAGAGAACGGATAGGATTTAGGAGAAATTCTTCTTCGGTCTTCAAATGTGGAGAATGATGATGAGAAACACCACCATGAATTATTGAGATACTCCGGGATGAAAAATTTAGAAAGGTTGAACCAACGATGAAAAGAATTTGAAAGCGATCTTGGAGAAGAAATATGACTGATGATAACTCATTTTTACGTCAAACTCCGAAAAGAATTTGGGAATAACTCCAGAAAAATTAGAAGAGTCAGGTAAGATCCTGGAAAAAAGACCTGTGGGTTAGGGCCCACTCAAGAGAAACACCATTGAAATGATAAGTTGAAAAGGAGATTGCACCGGTTGAATTAAATGGCTTGAATGAGATAACAACCTCAAAATAGCTTGAACGGATCTTGAATGAAAACACGAATCTCCTGAGATATCTTCAACACTCCGGAACACATGGAAAACAAGAGGTGAGTGATTAAGAGATACACCGCCACGAGAAAAAACATTTGAAACGAGGAAAAAATATGATCGACAAAGCTTGAATTTAATCCACCGGAGAAGAAAAAGAATGAAGAATGAAAAACTTGAAGTTTCGTGAGCATCTTCATGGAAAATCACCGGATAAGAACATTGAAAGAAAAGAATGAAGAGATTTTGCATCAATAAAATGGATACTTGGTTAAGACATCTGATTCCTTGAAGAAAAAGGGTGGGAGGGCGGAAAAAAAAACAAAGGCAACTTGGGTCGGATGAAACGAACACCGTTGAGAAAACTTAGAGTTGATCTTTCGGATGGGGAGAATGATGGGATCATCTTGAAGAGAAACACACCAGTTGGAAATAGAATTAAGATGGCAATCTCGATGATCAAGATTAATATACACATAGAAATATGAGAACACCGTTTAGGGAAGGTATGGATTCAACATTTGACTTTGAAGCAACTCGAATACCACAACTTAAAACAAAACAAAGGATTGGCTTGCGGAATAAGCCGGAACAAACATATGATAGATATTTCGTCCGAAGTTTTCGTGGTGGGGCCCACACGGGCTCAATCTTACAGCACCATCATGTACAAGGCTGTGCACATGACATACGAAGCGTCCCCGAGTCGGAAAAGCCATGGACTCTTTAAGACACAACGAGACCACTGTAAAATCAACCGTATACAGGCGGACCACTAGACGTCGAACCCCAATCTCATATCATGCCTCTGTCGGAAAGATATCCTAAGAGCTACTTGAATTCCCACTTATAAACTCCCGAAACTTTCTGGTTATGCAATCTGGTGTTGGGGATACAGGGGACACAAAAATATATCACCCAAACTAACAATACCTAGATCCAGCTGTATCCATCCGTCAACACATAACCAAGAAAACTCCGGAAATCGTTTACCTCAACCTTCGAAAAACATCCGTTATACAAGTTATGGCAATACTCCCGAACTCCCGCCCCAGTACTGGGTGGCGTCGAGGTGATCTCACCAACAACTGCATAAAAGAGATTTCGATGTCGGCAAAACTCAGGTATTCCAGAACTGCAACGATAAAATTGTGACGACAACACCTCGGAGCTCAACTCCCCGGGACACTGCCACAACCCCTAAATGACAGGAGGCACCAAGAACAATGTTCTCGTCACAAAACCATCGGAACGATTCCAAGATACCCGCGTGATCCTAAAATTTTTTTTTAGTGAAATTTGAGGAGAGAATAGTCAAAACTTCTACGTCAGGAGGCCTCACCAGAGCGACGAAGGGACAGAGGAGTAAAAAGAATCCTACTCTCCGATATATATAATCCTAAAACTCAAAACATTTTTTTTCTAGACTCAACAACGCCAGCGATTCGATCAAGCAGGGGGCTCCTAAGTCGGGGATGGCTTTGATTACCAACTTGTAACGTCCACGATGCGGCTATATCTCCCACGTGTCGAGGCACGACTTAGAGGCATAACCGCATAGTGGTTTTGTCGCAAGAAGGGTCATCTTCACACAATCCCAGAATGGGATAAAGAGTTGGCTTACAATCGCCACTTCACACAATACATAAATAAATCATACATCATTCAAGATACACACATAGGTCCAACTACGGAACCAAAAGAAAAGAAGACAACCCAACTGCTAGATCCCTGATCGTCCCAACTGGGCTCCACTACTAATCAAATAGAAAAGAAACAACACAACGGACAGGATCTTCATCGAGCTCCCACTTGAGCTCAGTTGCGTCATCTGCACTGGTCCCATCGGCACCTGCAACTGTTTTGGAAGTATCTGTGAGTCATGAGGACTCAGCAATCTCACACCCGCGAGATCAAGACTATTTAAGCTTAAGAGGAGGCAAGGGTAAGGTGGTGAGTTTGCAGCAGCGACTAAGCATATATGGTGGCTAACAAACGCAAATAAGAGCGAGAAGAGAAGCAACGGAACGGGCGTGATCTAGCAATGATAAAGAAGTGATCCTGAACTCCTACTTACGTCAAACATAACCCAGAAACCGTGTTCACTTCCCGGACTCCGCCGAGAAGAGACCATCACGGCTACACACGCGGTTGATGCGTTTTAATTAAGGTCAAGTGTCAAATTCTCTACAACCGGATATTAACAAATTCCCATCTGCCACATAACCGCGGGCACGGCTCTCGAAAGTTTATACCCTGCAGGGGTGTCCCAACTTAGCCCATTATAAGCTCTCACGGTCAACGAAGGATATTCCTTCTCCCGGGAAGACCCGATCAGTCTCGGAATCCCGGTTAAAAGACATTTCGACAATGGTAAAACAAGACCAGCAAAGCCGCCCGAATGTGCCGACAAATCCCGATAGGAGCTGCACATATCTCGTTCTCAGGGCACACCGGATTGTCCAAGCTTCCGGTAGGCCAGCCCAGAGTTGCCCCTGGTGGCCACCGGCGACTGACGGGTTGGACCAACACTCAGAGGAGCACTGGCCCGGGGGTTTAAAATAAAGATGACCCTTGAGTCTGCAGAACCCAAGGGAAAAAGGCTTAGGTAGGCAAATGGTAAAACCAAGGTTGGGCCTTGCTGGAGGAGTTTTATTCAAAGCGAACTGTCAAGGGGGTCCCATAAATCACCCAACCGCGTAAGGAACGCAAAATCAAGGAACATAACACCGGTATGACGGAAACTAGGGCGGCAAGAGTGGAACAAAACACCAGGCATAAGGCCGAGCCTTCCACCCTTTACCAAATATATAGATGCATTAATTAAGATAAGAGATATTGTGATATCCCAACATAAATAGAATCCAACATGGAGCAATCTTCATCTTCACCTGCATCTAGCAATGCTATAAGAGGGGCTGAGCAAAAGCGGTAACATAGCCAAACAACGGTTTGCTAGGAAGGGTGACAAGGTTAGAGGTTCATGGCAATTTGGGAGGCTTGAAGAGCAAGTGAATAGGTAACGCGGCATAGCAATAGAGCGAACGGCTAGCAAGCAAAGATAGAAGTGATTTCGAGGGTATGGTCATCTTGCCTGAGATCCCGCAAGGAAGAAGAACGAGTCCATGAAGAAGACAAGCGGACGTAGTCGAACGAATCCTCACAACTCCGGAAAGAAACCGAAGCTCACGAGAGAAGCAACCCGGAAAGAAACAAACAACATAGTAAACAACCCCCACATACACATGGCATGATGCACAAACAAGTATGATGCATGTCCGGTTTAAATATGCATGGCAAAGTGCAACAAACAATACTACAAATTAAGTGGAGTTCAATATGCAACGAGTTGCATATTGACGAAACACCACATCAATTATTTAGTTCTCTCTCGTTTATGGACCCAACAATATTAAATGTTTTTAGCCATGGCAAGTGGTGAAGCATATGGAAACTATCTATGAAGGCAAGTTTGAATGAGGCCGGAAACAACAAACGACAATACCGGAAAATCCTCATGTCATTTAGCAATTTTAATGCAACCATCAATTATTTACATTTAAATGTTGTTATCAAGATGCGGATGACATATGCAAGGTTTAAGCAATTTTATGAACATGTGGACAAGAGCATGTTATGAAGCATTTGGTCACCATGGCGGAAGTAAGGGGTGCCATGGCAACGAATCCGAAAATGGTGCCACGGCAACATATCGGTTCCGGTAGCTCACAGAGATACCGGCACAAGGCGAATTGTGCGGATGTGTGAAACACGCAAGAGAATGGTGGGGTTCTCCCGGTTACCGGGTTCCCACGGAACGATGGCATGACAACGAGGAGGAACATGGAATGACAACTCGAAAACGGTGCAACCACGAGCATCTCATACAACACACATGCATTCGGTCCACGGACGTCGTCTCGGGGTTATACCTTCGAAGCGTGCATTCAGGGCGAATCGTGTTCGAAGTGGAAGTAGTTGTTCACGGGGTCATCATGGAAGTAGTCGTTTTCACGACGGTAGTGGAAGTAGCGGTACACGCGGAGGTAGTCGAACTTGACGGTTCCGTTACACGGGTCTTCGGCGACGGTAGTGGAAGTAGTGGCACACGTTCGTTTTCGGAGAGGTACTTGACGGGTCCGAGGTCTTTGGGGCGACGGTAGTCGTTCACGTACATAGTCGCACAAGTTTCCGTAGGTGTTCGGGGTCACGGCGAGGAACTCGGCGTTTCGGTGCGGTGTAGAAGAAGTAGACGTTCTCGAAACTCGTAGTGGAAGTAGTGGTACACGATCGTCGTGGTACTTGGCGAGTCCGCGTAGTCGTAGACGTTCCAAGGTACTAGCTGTTGCATGTAGCAGAACTTGAGGTGCTCCTGTAGCAGAACTTGAGGTGCAGTGGTGGCGTGCTCGAGCAAAACTAACGGGGACAGGGCACCGGAGGAGGAACATCGACGGCTTGGCGAGGCGAAGTAGAGGGCCGTGGGTGCTGGGGTTGGTGATGCAGAAGACCACGGCGGCGGTGGCTACTGGCGCGGTGACGGGGAACGGAAGGCGGCAGCGACAAGAGGAGGCAGGCGCAGCGACGGGGAGGTAGTGGAGGCACTGGTCGCGGAGGTCGATGGAGAGTGGCTTGGCGCGGCCGCGGACGAGGGCTGGAGGCGAACGGCGGGTCGACGACGAGCTCGGGAGGGAGCTACAGCGAGGGTCGCGGAGAGGCAGGAGGCGCGCGCTTGTCGGAGGAGGGAGGCGAAGCAGCTTGGGGCAGCGGTGTGCACGGAGCGGTGAGGGCCGCCGGAGGCGAGGACGCGGGGTCGAGGCAGAGGCGACCGGCGGGGAACTCGGCGTCCATGGCGGCATCCATGGCGGGGCGGCGCTGAGTCGAGGCGCGGGGCGGAGATGATGAGCTAGGCGGGCCAGAGCAGATCGGGCGCGGGCGCGTCGGGGTCACCAACGTCCGACAGGGCCGCGGCGGTGGACTTCGGCGTGGGAGCCGAACGGAGGCGGGGCGATGATGGCGCTGGAGGGACAGAGCGAGGGGGATCGAGGGCTGCGCGATGCGTGTGTGCGTGTGTGTGGCGGCGCTGTGGGAGAACGAGAGGGAGAGGGTGAGGATCGAGCGATGGGTCTCCCTGGCGGCGCTAGGAGGTTAGACGGGCTAGGGTTAACAGAGTAGCGGGTGGGCTTTGGGAGGCAAATGGGCCTGCTGGGCTTCTCTTCTCTTTCTAATTTCTTTTAGCAGAAAAGAACTAGAGAGAAGAAAAAGAAAGGTAGGGTTAGGGAAAGAATTTGCATATGCGGGTAATTTTCCCGGACTCACAAAAATATGCTTGATCCAGGAAAAATAGAAGTGACCTGATTGGACGATGTAAATTCAAATGATTTAAGGGAAGTGAGGGTTGGGAAGGTCCAAAAATGTTCGGATTTAGGCGGAGCTTCTATAAAAGAGATAAGAATTTATGGCAAAAGTTTGGAGAGCAAACATGAAGCAAAAGGCATGAGAATTAAATTGCAAGTGTGTTATGGTGATTCCAAAGTTAATGGAATATTTTTAATATAGCTCCCTAATATTGGGAGGATATGTTCTAAAGAGAAGTCACCCTTCCCTCGATTTAAATAGATCAAAGATCCATGCAGTTTACTTGGTTGAGTTTTAAAAATTAATGACATGATGGCATGATGACATGATGCAATGCAAAAATAAAAGAGCAAGCACCAAAAGAAACACGCGGCGATCACGAAAATAAGGAAGTCTTCTGAAGCGTCGGTCTTGGGGCGTTACAACACTCCACCACTACAAGAGGATCTCGTCCCGAGATCTAGGATGGCACCGGAGAGGAACGGAAGAGGAAGAGAAGAGGTAAACTAATTGCTTCTTTGACAAACGAGTGAAACCAAAGAACCTTGCGAGGTTGAACAAATCAAAAGAAATGACACAACGGAGATAAGTGAATTGAGAGCACTCCGTAGTAAACGGAAAACAAGGAACACCATGTGAACTTTGGAGTTTGCAAAGCTACGAATGACGAGAACAATGGACGAGAAATACATGCAAGCACTCCGGTTGAAACGAGATGTACAAGGAACGATAATGATCAAATACGATAACGCTCCGGTTGGAAAATGGAAGGGGGGGTACAATATGGACTTGGCAAAATGAAAGCACTTGGATGAGACTCCGGTTAGAAGAGGAATGATAGACACCAACACTCCGGTTAAAACAAGATAAAGAAGGAATGAGAATGATATAATTTGGGCAGCACTCCGACTGTAAACGGAAGAAATTGAACATGATCTTGACAAGATGAGAGGATACTCGATGAAGTTAACAACACATGGCCTCCGGAACTAATGAAAGAATGGCACAAGGGGTAAGAAAGATTTCAGACAGCACTCCGGTTGAGGAAGGAGACAAAACTTGATAAGATGAGAAAACTCGAATGAAAACACGACACTCCGGCTAAATGGATAAGAAAGGAAAAATTACATGATCTTGACAAAACAAGATGATTGGTCGAAGAGAGCAACATCACAATGCCTTTGGGACGAACGAATAGAAGATAGATCGTCGGAATAAGATAACGGAGAATAAAATGATAACTTCCACCACAATAGAATTTGGGAAGCATACTTCCAAGAAGGTTAGAACGGAATTGTTGGAAAACCAACAACGAAAAGAATAAGCTTGTAGTGGGCTTATGGAAAACTTCTCAAAATTATGAGGTGACAACCCGCCACTAACGGAAACAAATGATTGGATTGATATCAACAAGGAGATGAAATCTTCTACACCGAGACGAGAAGGAGAAAATTTGGATCATTGATAACCACCACAAATAGCTACATTCCTTAGGGAAGGCTTTAGGTGAATTATAACCCAATATAACTCCAACAAAAAGATTGATTGGATGAAAAGATCTCTTGAACGAAGAGAAAATGATGGATTTAATTATCTCATTCTTGACAACTTGTGAATCATGAAACGCGAACTCCAATTGTCAAGAATGACATAACACCACCTCAAAAGATATTGTAGAAAGAATTGCACTTTGGAATGCGAGAAGAAGAATGCTTGAGCTCCTCAAGACAAACATGTGTTGAGCACCATGTTTATTTTAGAGTATAGCTTGGCGGAACATAACTTCAAGAGAAATCTTGAAGAACAATTTAAGAATGAAACGAATCCTTGATGAGCCACCATGTTGATCCTCCATGAAGAACTCCGATAATAAAAGAATGATGAAACGAAAGGGAAGTTGAAAAGAACTCCGGGAGAAGCCTTGCAATGATTAGATGAAGCTTTGAAATGGTATAATTGAAATAACTTGGAGCTCCGGAAAGAAAATATGAACAACTTGGAGCCGAGAATTTGATATCATGAACGAACTCCAAAAGAAGGGATTAAACACTTGGATGAAACAAAAATAAGAATTACGTTATGCGTATCCTTCACCAATTTAAATTGATGACAAGCAACGGATCTTGCATACTACTTATTCTCGTAGAAAGGATTAACATAGATATTGCGCAAACTTGGGAAGGCCTTCATCGAACCACCGGTAGGATTTAAACAACGAATGAATTGATATGATAACGAAAGAATTGAAATCTTGAACGAACCACCGTAAGAATTTAAAATGAATGAAGAAAAGAGAACGAATCACCGTAAGAATTGAAAACAATTGAAGAAAAGAGGACGAAACACCGTAAGAATTAAAGAACGCGCGAAAATACTCGAGGGAAATTAGATACATGAGAACGAATAGATCACGAGCTGACTAGAGGATACTTGAACGATGCACAGGGAGAATATGGAGATGAACGAAGAGACATCAATTTAGAATAATTGGAGAACGAAGCTGAAAACTTAGAACAAAGAAATCTTCTGAAATGATGGCCTTCGGAGAATCAAACTGAAAAGACTCCTGAAATGCTCCGGATGGTTGAAAAGAATTCTCACAATCAAAAACAATTATGAGAGGATGGCATGAAGCTAGAACCATGAATCTTGAGAGAACGGATAGGATTTAGGAGAAATTCTTCTTCGGTCTTCAAATGTGGAGAATGATGATGAGAAACACCACCATGAATTATTGAGATACTCCGGGATGAAAAATTTAGAAAGGTTGAACCAACGATGAAAAGAATTTGAAAGCGATCTTGGAGAAGAAATATGACTGATGATAACTCATTTTTACGTCAAACTCCGAAAAGAATTTGGGAATAACTCCAGAAAAATTAGAAGAGTCAGGTAAGATCCTGGAAAAAAGACCTGTGGGTTAGGGCCCACTCAAGAGAAACACCATTGAAATGATAAGTTGAAAAGGAGATTGCACCGGTTGAATTAAATGGCTTGAATGAGATAACAACCTCAAAATAGCTTGAACGGATCTTGAATGAAAACACGAATCTCCTGAGATATCTTCAACACTCCGGAACACATGGAAAACAAGAGGTGAGTGATTAAGAGATACACCGCCACGAGAAAAAACATTTGAAACGAGGAAAAAATATGATCGACAAAGCTTGAATTTAATCCACCGGAGAAGAAAAAGAATGAAGAATGAAAAACTTGAAGTTTCGTGAGCATCTTCATGGAAAATCACCGGATAAGAACATTGAAAGAAAAGAATGAAGAGATTTTGCATCAATAAAATGGATACTTGGTTAAGACATCTGATTCCTTGAAGAAAAAGGGTGGGAGGGCGGAAAAAAAAACAAAGGCAACTTGGGTCGGATGAAACGAACACCGTTGAGAAAACTTAGAGTTGATCTTTCGGATGGGGAGAATGATGGGATCATCTTGAAGAGAAACACACCAGTTGGAAATAGAATTAAGATGGCAATCTCGATGATCAAGATTAATATACACATAGAAATATGAGAACACCGTTTAGGGAAGGTATGGATTCAACATTTGACTTTGAAGCAACTCGAATACCACAACTTAAAACAAAACAAAGGATTGGCTTGCGGAATAAGCCGGAACAAACATATGATAGATATTTCGTCCGAAGTTTTCGTGGTGGGGCCCACACGGGCTCAATCTTACAGCACCATCATGTACAAGGCTGTGCACATGACATACGAAGCGTCCCCGAGTCGGAAAAGCCATGGACTCTTTAAGACACAACGAGACCACTGTAAAATCAACCGTATACAGGCGGACCACTAGACGTCGAACCCCAATCTCATATCATGCCTCTGTCGGAAAGATATCCTAAGAGCTACTTGAATTCCCACTTATAAACTCCCGAAACTTTCTGGTTATGCAATCTGGTGTTGGGGATACAGGGGACACAAAAATATATCACCCAAACTAACAATACCTAGATCCAGCTGTATCCATCCGTCAACACATAACCAAGAAAACTCCGGAAATCGTTTACCTCAACCTTCGAAAAACATCCGTTATACAAGTTATGGCAATACTCCCGAACTCCCGCCCCAGTACTGGGTGGCGTCGAGGTGATCTCACCAACAACTGCATAAAAGAGATTTCGATGTCGGCAAAACTCAGGTATTCCAGAACTGCAACGATAAAATTGTGACGACAACACCTCGGAGCTCAACTCCCCGGGACACTGCCACAACCCCTAAATGACAGGAGGCACCAAGAACAATGTTCTCGTCACAAAACCATCGGAACGATTCCAAGATACCCGCGTGATCCTAAAATTTTTTTTTAGTGAAATTTGAGGAGAGAATAGTCAAAACTTCTACGTCAGGAGGCCTCACCAGAGCGACGAAGGGACAGAGGAGTAAAAAGAATCCTACTCTCCGATATATATAATCCTAAAACTCAAAACATTTTTTTTCTAGACTCAACAACGCCAGCGATTCGATCAAGCAGGGGGCTCCTAAGTCGGGGATGGCTTTGATTACCAACTTGTAACGTCCACGATGCGGCTATATCTCCCACGTGTCGAGGCACGACTTAGAGGCATAACCGCATAGTGGTTTTGTCGCAAGAAGGGTCATCTTCACACAATCCCAGAATGGGATAAAGAGTTGGCTTACAATCGCCACTTCACACAATACATAAATAAATCATACATCATTCAAGATACACACATAGGTCCAACTACGGAACCAAAAGAAAAGAAGACAACCCAACTGCTAGATCCCTGATCGTCCCAACTGGGCTCCACTACTAATCAAATAGAAAAGAAACAACACAACGGACAGGATCTTCATCGAGCTCCCACTTGAGCTCAGTTGCGTCATCTGCACTGGTCCCATCGGCACCTGCAACTGTTTTGGAAGTATCTGTGAGTCATGAGGACTCAGCAATCTCACACCCGCGAGATCAAGACTATTTAAGCTTAAGAGGAGGCAAGGGTAAGGTGGTGAGTTTGCAGCAGCGACTAAGCATATATGGTGGCTAACAAACGCAAATAAGAGCGAGAAGAGAAGCAACGGAACGGGCGTGATCTAGCAATGATAAAGAAGTGATCCTGAACTCCTACTTACGTCAAACATAACCCAGAAACCGTGTTCACTTCCCGGACTCCGCCGAGAAGAGACCATCACGGCTACACACGCGGTTGATGCGTTTTAATTAAGGTCAAGTGTCAAATTCTCTACAACCGGATATTAACAAATTCCCATCTGCCACATAACCGCGGGCACGGCTCTCGAAAGTTTATACCCTGCAGGGGTGTCCCAACTTAGCCCATTATAAGCTCTCACGGTCAACGAAGGATATTCCTTCTCCCGGGAAGACCCGATCAGTCTCGGAATCCCGGTTAAAAGACATTTCGACAATGGTAAAATAAGACCAGCAAAGCCGCCCGAATGTGCCGACAAATCCCGATAGGAGCTGCACATATCTCGTTCTCAGGGCACACCGGATTGTCCAAGCTTCCGGTAGGCCAGCCCAGAGTTGCCCCTGGTGGCCACCGGCGACTGACGGGTTGGACCAACACTCAGAGGAGCACTGGCCCGGGGGTTTAAAATAAAGATGACCCTTGAGTCTGCAGAACCCAAGGGAAAAAGGCTTAGGTAGGCAAATGGTAAAACCAAGGTTGGGCCTTGCTGGAGGAGTTTTATTCAAAGCGAACTGTCAAGGGGGTCCCATAAATCACCCAACCGCGTAAGGAACGCAAAATCAAGGAACATAACACCGGTATGACGGAAACTAGGGCGGCAAGAGTGGAACAAAACACCAGGCATAAGGCCGAGCCTTCCACCCTTTACCAAATATATAGATGCATTAATTAAGATAAGAGATATTGTGACATCCCAACATAAATAGAATCCAACATGGAGCAATCTTCATCTTCACCTGCATCTAGCAATGCTATAAGAGGGGCTGAGCAAAAGCGGTAACATAGCCAAACAACGGTTTGCTAGGAAGGGTGACAAGGTTAGAGGTTCATGGCAATTTGGGAGGCTTGAAGAGCAAGTGAATAGGTAACGCGGCATAGCAATAGAGCGAACGGCTAGCAAGCAAAGATAGAAGTGATTTCGAGGGTATGGTCATCTTGCCTGAGATCCCGCAAGGAAGAAGAACGAGTCCATGAAGAAGACAAGCGGACGTAGTCGAACGAATCCTCACAACTCCGGAAAGAAACCGAAGCTCACGAGAGAAGCAACCCGGAAAGAAACAAACAACATAGTAAACAACCCCCACATACACATGGCATGATGCACAAACAAGTATGATGGATGTCCGGTTTAAATATGCATGGCAAAGTGCAACAAACAATACTACAAATTAAGTGGAGTTCAATATGCAACGAGTTGCATATTGATGAAACACCACATCAATTATTTAGTTCTCTCTTGTTTATGGACCCAACAATATTAAATGTTTTTAGCCATGGCAAGAGGTGAAGCATATGGAAACTATCTATGAAGGCAAGTTTGAATGAGGCCGGAAACAACAAACGACAATACCGGAAAATCCTCATGTCATTTAGCAATTTTAATGCAACCATCAATTATTTACATTTAAATGTTGTTATCAAGATGCGGATGACATATGCAAGGTTTAAGCAATTTTATGAAAATGTGGACAAGAGCATGTTATGAAGCATTTGGTCACCATGGCGGAAGGAAGGGGTGCCACGGCAACGAATCCGAAAATGGTGCCACGGCAACATATCGGTTCCGGTAGCTCACAGAGATACCGGCACAAGGAGAATTGTGCGGATGTGTGAAACACACAAGAGAATGGTGGGGTGCTCCCGGTTACCGGGTTCCCATGGAACGATGGCATGACAACGAGGAGGAACATGGAATGACAACTCGAAAACGGTGCAACCACGAGCATCTCATACAACACACATGCATTCGGTCCACGGACGTCGTCTCGGGGTTATACCTTCGAAGCGTGCATTCAGGGCGAATCGCGTTCGAAGTGGAAGTAGTTGTTCACGGGGTCATCATGGAAGTAGTCGTTTTCGCGACGGTAGTGGAAGTAGCGGTACACGCGGAGGTAGTCGAACTTGACGGTTCCGTTACACGGGTCTTCGGCGACGGTAGTGGAAGTAGTGGCACACGTTCGTTTTCGGAGAGGTACTTGACGGGTCCGAGGTCTTTGGGGCGACGGTAGTCGTTCACGTACATAGTCGCATAAGTTTCCGTAGGTGTTCGGGGTCACGGCGAGGAACTCGGCGTTTCGGTGCGGTGTAGAAGAAGTAGACGTTCTCGAAACTCGTAGTGGAAGTAGTGGTACACGGTCGTCGTGGTACTTGGCGAGTCCGCGTAGTCGTAGACGTTCCAAGGTACTAGCTGTTGCATGTAGCAGAACTTGAGGTGCTCCTGTAGCAGAACTTGAGGTGCAGTGGTGGCGTGCTCGAGCAAAACCAACGGGGACAGGGCACCGGAGGAGGAACATCGACGGCTTGGCGAGGCGAAGCAGAGGGCCGCGGGTGCTGGGGTTGGCGATGTAGAAGACCACGGCGGCGGTGGCTACTGGCGCGGTGACGGGGAATGGAAGGCGGCAGCGACGAGAGGAGGCAGGCGCAGCGACGGGGAGGTAGTGGAGGCACTGGTCACGTAGGTCGATGGAGAGTGGCTTGGCGCGGCCGCGGACGAGGGCTGGAGGCGAACGGCGGGTCGACGACGAGCTCGGGAGGGAGCTGCAGCGAGGGTCGCGGAGAGGCAGGAGGCGCGGCGCTTGTCGGAGGAGGGAGGCGAAGCAGCTCGGGGCAGCGGTGTGCACGGAGCGGTGACGGCCGCCGGAGGCGAGGACGCGGGGTCGAGGCAGAGGCGACCGGCGGGGAACTCGGCGTCCATGGCGGCATCCATGGCGGGGCGGCGCTGAGTCGAGGCGCGGGGCGGAGATGATGAGCTAGGCGGGCCAGAGCAGATCGGGCGCGGGCGCGTCGGGGTCACCAACGTCCGGCAGGGCCGCGGCGGTGGACTTCGGCGTGGGAGCCGAACGGAGGCGGGGCGACGATGGCGCTGGAGGGACGGAGCGAGGGGGATCGAGGGCTGCGCGATGCGTGTGTGCGTGTGTGTGGCGGCGCTGTGGGAGAACGAGAGGGAGAGGGTGAGGATCGAGCGATGGGTCTCCCTGGCGGCGCTAGGAGGTTAGACGGGCTAGGGTTAACAGAGTAGCGGCTGGGCTTTGGGAGGCAAATGGGCCTGCTGGGCTTCTCTTCTCTTTCTAATTTCTTTTAGCAGAAAAGAACTAGAGAGAAGAAAAAGAAAGGTGGGGTTAGGGAAAGAATTTGCATATGCGGGTAATTTTCCCGGACTCACAAAAATATGCTTGATCCAGGAAAAATAGAAGTGGCCTGATTGGACGATGTAAATTCAAATGATTTAAGGGAAGTGAGGGTTGGGAAGGTCCAAAAATGTTCGGATTTAGGCGGAGCTTCTATAAAAGAGATAAGAATTTATGGCAAAAGTTTGGAGAGCAAACATGAAGCAAAAGGCATGAGAATTAAATTGCAAGTGTGTTATGGTGATTCCAAAGTTAATGGAATATTTTTAATATAGCTCCCTAATATTGGGAGGATATGTTCTAAAGAGAAGTCACCCTTCCCTCGATTTAAATAGATCGAAGATCCATGCAGTTTACTTGGTTGAGTTTTAAAAATTAATGACATGATGGCATGATGACATGATGCAATGCAAAAATAAAAGAGCAAGCACCAAAAGAAACACGCGGCGATCACGAAAATAAGGAAGTCTTCTGAAGCGTCGGTCTTGGGGCGTTACACATCCCCAAGCTTAGGCTTTTGGTTGTCCTTGAATTTTACCTTGGGGTGCCTTGGGCATCCCCAAGCTTAGGCTCTTTCCAATCCTTATTCCATAATCCATCAAATCTTTACCCAAAACTTGAAAACTTCACAACACAAAACTTAACAGAAAATCTCATGAGATCCGTTAGCGAAAGAAAAGAAAACACCACTTCAAGGTACTGTAATGAACTCAGTATTTATTTATATTGGTGTTAAACCTACTGTATTCCAACTTTTCTATGGTTCATAAACTCCATTACTAGCCATAGATTCGTCAAAATAAGCAAACAATACGCGAAAAACAGAATCTGTCAAAAACAGAACAGTCAGTAGTAATCTGTAACTAACACAAACTTATGGAACTCCAAAAATTCTAAAATAAATTTCTGGACGTGAGTAATTTATCTATTAATCATCTGCAAAAATAATCAACTAAATAGCACTCTCCAGTAAAAAGTTGTAGCTAATCTCGTGAGCGCTAAAGTTTCTGTTTTTTACAGCAAGATCGCAAAGACTTTCCCCAAGTCTTCCCAAAGGTTCTACTTGGCACAAACACTAATTAAAACACAAAAACACATCTAAACAGAAGCTAGATGGATTATTTATTACTAAACAGAACCAAAAAGCAAAAAACTAAAATAAAATTGGGTTGCCTCCCAACAAGCGCTATCGTTTAACGCCCCTAGCTAGGCATAAAAGCGAGGATAGATCTAGGTATTGCCATCTTTGGTATTTATCTTTTTAGTGGAGTTATGCTCGAATCCGGGAGGTTCCTTATGTTTCCATTCATACTCAGAGATTCTTAGATCTAGAGCATCCAACCGTTTATTGCAAAGTGTGATCAATGTATTCATACGACTGGGGTTTCCTCCAACATTTTTAAGAGGTTCAAGAGATTTTTGCAATTCGCCTAATTTTTCTAAGATTTGGGTTCCCTCTTGGGTAAGAGTTAGTCCCTTTTGTGGGGGAAGTACTCCTACTATCCCCTCTATAATTTCATAAGCAAAACTAGGATCAGTTTAAATAAAATTCCCTTTGGCGGCAAAATCAAGGAGTTTTCTATGGGATAAGGTTAGCCCAACATAAAAATTACAAAGTAAAACCTTGAAATCTCCCTCTATAGTGCAACCACGATAGGATTCTATCATCATATACCAAGCATCTTTTAAATTTTCTCCTTGTTTTTGTTTGAAGTGAAGAACTTCAAACTCGGGGGACAAAGGAGTAGATAAAGGACTAGCCATGACGGCACACGGGACAGAAAAGGCAAGCGAAAAAGAGGCGAACGGAAAGAGAGGGCGAATAAAACGGCAAGGGTGAAGTGGGGGAGAGGAAAACGAGAGGCAAATGGCAAATAATGTAATGCGAGGGATAAGAGTTTGAGATGGGTACTTGGTATGTCTTGACTTGTGCGTAGACTCCCCGGCAACGGCGCCAGAAATGGCTCGTTGTCGGGAAATCAAATCTTGACTTGACTTGGTGTAAGCCTCCCCGGCAACGGCACCAGAAATCCTTCTTGCTACCTCTTGAGCACTGCGTTGGTTTTCCCTTGAAGAGGAAAGGGTGATGCAGCAAAGTAGCGTAAGTATTTCCCTCAGTTTTTGAGAACCAAGGTATCAATCCAGTAGGAGGCCACGCTCAAGTCCCTTGCACCTACACAAACAAATAAGAACCTTGCAACCAACGCGATAAAGGGGTTGTCAATCCCTTCACGGCCACTTGCAAAAGTGAGATCTGATAGAGAAGATAAGATAATATTTTTGGTATTTTATGATAAAGATTAAAAGTAAAAATTGCAAAATAAAGGGCGCAAGAAATAGCTTTTTGAAGGGAAATTAATATGATGGAGAATAGACCCGGGGCCATAGGTTTCACTAGTGGCTTCTCTCAAGATAGCATAAGTATTACGGTGGGTGAACAAATTACTGTCAAGCAATTGATAGAATTGAGCATAGTTATGAGAATATCTAGGTATGATCATGTATATAGGCATCACGTCCATGACAAGTAGACCGACTCCTGCCTGCATCTACTACTATTACTCCACACATCGACCGCTATCCAGCATGCATCTAGAGTATTAAGTTCATAAGAATGGAGTAACGCTTTAAGCAAGATGACATGATGTAGAGGGATAAACTCATGCAATATGATATAAACCCCATCTTTTTATCCTCCATGGCAAAAATACAATACGTGTCGTTTCCCCTACTGTCACTGGATTGAGCACCGTAAGATTGAACCCAAAGCTAAGCACTTCTCTCATTGCAAGAAAGATCAATCTAGTAGGCCAAACCAAACTGATAATTCGAAGAGACTTGCAAAGATAACCAATCATACATAAAAGAATTTAGAGAAGATTCAAATATTGTTCATAGATAATCTTGATCATAAACCCACAATTCATCGGATCTCGACAAACACACCGCAAAAGAAGATTACATCGAATAGATCTCCAAGAGAATCGAGGAGAACTTTGTATTGAGATCCAAAGAGAGAGAAGAAGCCATCTAGCTAATAAATATGGACCCGAAGGTCTGAGGTAAACTACTCACACATCATCGGAGAGGCTACGGTTTTGATGTAAAAGCCCTCTGTGATCAATGCCCCCTCCAGCGGAGCGCCGGAAAAGGCCCCAAGATGGGATATCACGGGTACAGAAGGTTGCGGTGGTGGAATTACGTTTTCATGGTGTGATACATCCATTTTGTATCATGCTTTTATATCGATATTTATTGCATTATGGGCTGTTATTACACATTATGTCACAATACTTATGCCTATTCTCTCTTATTTTAGAAGGTTTACATAAGGAGGGAGAATGCCGGCAGCTGGAATTCTGGGCTGGAAAAGGAGCAAATATTAGAGACCTATTCTGCACAACTCCAAAAGTCCTGAAGCTCCACGAAAGTTATTTTTGGAAATAATAAAAAATATTGAGCGGAAGAAGTATGTCAGGGGGGCCCCACCTGGCCACGAGGGGGGGGGCGCGCCCTACCCCCCCGGGCGCGCCCCTGCCTCGTGGGCCCCCTGTTGGCCCTCCGGTGCCCATCTTCTGGTATATGAAGTCTTTCGTTCGAAGAAAAATCATAAGCAAGCTTTCGGGACGAGACTCCGCCACCACGAGGCGGAACCTTGGCGGAACCAATCTAGGGCTCTGGTAGAGCTGTTCTGCCGGGGACACTTCCCTCCGGGAGGGGGAAATCATCGCCATCGTCATCACCAACGCTCCTCTCATCGGGAGAGGGCAATCTCCATCAACATCTTCACCAGCGCCATCTCCTCTCAAACCCTAGTTCATCTCTTGTATCCAATTCTTGTCTCCAAGTCCGGGATTGGTACCTGTAGGTTGCTAGTAGTGTTGATTACTCCTTGTAGTTGATGCTAGTTGGTTTATTTGGTGGAAGATCATATGTTCAGATCCTATATGCATATTAATACTCCTCTGATTATGAACATGAATATGCTTTGTGAGTAGTTACGTTTGTTCCTGAGGACATGGGAGAAGTCTTGCTATTAGTAGTCATGTGAATTTGGTATTCGTTCGATATTTTGATGAGATGTATGTTGTTTATCCTCTAGTGGTGTTATGTGAACCTCGACTACATAACACTTCACCATTATTTGGGCCTAGAGGAAGGCATTGGGAAGTAAAAAGTAGATGATGAGTTGCTAGAGTGACAGAAGCTTAAACCCTAGTTTATGCGTTGCTTCGTAAGGGGCTGATTTGGATCCATATGTTTCATGCTATGGTTAGGTTTACCTTAATACTTTTGTTGTAGTTGCGGATGCTTGCAATAGAGGTTAATCATAAGTGGGATGCTTGTCCAAGTAAGGGCAGCACCCAAGCACCGGTCCACCCACATATCAAATTATCAAAGTACCGAACGCGAATCATATGAACGTGATGAAAACTAGCTTGACGATAATTCCCATGTGTCCTCGGGAGCGCTTTTCTCTATATAAGAGTTTGTCCAGGCTTGTCCTTTGCTACAAAAAGGATTGGGCCACCTTGCTGCACTTTATTTACTTTTGTTACTTGTTGCTCGTTACAAATTATCTTATCACAAAACTATCTATTACCTATTATTTCAGTGCTTGCAGAGAATACCTTGCTGAAACCGCTTATCATTTCCTTCCGCTCCTCGTTGGGTTTGACACTCTTACTTATCGAAAGGACTACGATAGATCCCCTATACTTGTGGGTCATCAAGACTCTTTTCTGGCGCCGTTGCCGGGGAGTGAAGCGCCTTTGGTAGGTGGAATTTGGTAAGGAAAAATTTATATAGTGTGCTGAAATTTACTGTCACTTGTTACTATGGAAAGTAATCCTCGGAGGGGCTTGTTCGGGGTATCTTCACCCTGACCAGTAGAGCAAAGAGTTGCTCCTCAACCTACTGAACCTACTGAAAATGAAAATATCCACTTTGAGATTCCTTCGGGTATGTTAGAAAAACTGCTAGCTAATCCTTTTGCAGGAGACGGAACAAAGCATCCTGATGAGCACCTAATCTATGTGGATGAAGTTTGTGGATTATTTAAGCTTGCAGGTATACCCGGTGATTTTATTAAGAAGAAGGTCTTCCCTTTATCTTTGAAGGGAGATGCATCGACATGGTATAGGCTATGTGATGATATGGGATCATGGAACTACAAACGATTGAAATTGGAATTTCATCAAAAAAATTATCCTATGCATCTTGTTCATCGTGATCGCAATTATATATATAATTTTTGGCCTCGCGAAGGAGAAAGCATCGCTCAAGCTTGGGGGAGGCTTAAATAAATGTTATATTCATGCCCTAATCATGAGCTCTCAAGAGAAATGATTATTCAAAATTTCTATGCTCGGCTTTCTCATAACAATCGCACCATGCTCGATACTTCTTGTGCTGGCTCTTTTATGATGAATACTATTGAATTCAAATGGGATTTATTGGATATAATTAAACGCAACTCTGAAGATTGGGATCTTGACGAAGGTAAGGAATCAGGTATGACACCTAAGTTTGATTGTGTTAAATCTTTTATGGATACCAATGTTTTCCATAAGTTTAGCACTAAATATGGACTTGACTCTGAGATAGTAGCCTCTTTCTATGAATCTTTTGCTGCTCATATTGATCTCCCTAAGGAGAAGTGGTTTAAATATCATCCTCCCATAGAAGTAAAAGTAGCTGCACCTACTAAAGTTGAAGAAAAGACTATCACTTATAATGATCCTATTGTTCCTACTTCTTATGTTGAGAAACCACCTTTCCCTGTTAGAATAAAGGATCATGCTAAAGCTTCAACTATGTTCGTAAAAGCAATATTAGAACTTATACACCTCCTGAGAAAATTAAGGTTGAACCTAATATTGCTATTGTTAAAGATCTCTTGTCTGATAATATCGATGGGCATGTTATTTATTTTTGTGATGAAACGTCTAGAATTGCTAAACCTTGTGCTAAAGATAAACATAGACATGTGGTAGGCATGCCTGTTATTTCTGTTAAAATAGGAGATCATTGTTATCATGGCTTGTGTGACATGGGTGCTAGCGCTAGTGCAATACCTATTGGCTTATACAAAGAAATTAAGCATGATACTGCACCTGCTGAGTTAGAAGATATTGATGCTACAATTAAACTTGCCAATAGGGATACTATTTCACCACTGGGAATTGTTAGAGATGTTGAAGTCTTGTGTGGGAAAACTAAATATCCTGCTGATTTTCTTGTTCTTGGCTCCCCACAAGATAGCTTTTGTCCCATTATATTTGGTAGACCCTTCTTGAACACTGTTAATGCTAGGATAGACTGCAAAAAGGATATCGTTACTATTGGTTTGGGTGATATGTCTCATGAGTTTAATTTCTCTAAATTTAGTAGACAACACCGTGAAGAGGAATTGCCTAGTAAGGATGAAATTATTGGTCTTACTTCTATTGCCGTGCCTCCTAGTGACCCTTTAGAACAATATTTGCTAGACCATGAAAATGATATGTTTATGAATGAAAGAAGAGAAATAGATGAAGTATTCTTTAAACAGGAACCTATACTGAAACATAATTTGCCTGTTGAAATCCTAGGGGATCCTCCTCCACCCAAGGGTGATCCCGTGTTCGAGCTAAAACCGTTACCTGATACTCTTAAATATGCTTATCTTGATGAGAAAAAGATATATCCTGTTATTATTAGTGCTAACCTTTCAGAGCATGAAGAAGAGAGATTATTGAAAACTCTGAGGAAGCACCGTGCTGCTATTGGATATACTCTTGATGATCTTAAGGGCATTAGTCCCACTCTATGTCAACATAAAATAAATTTGGAGGAAGATGCCAAACCAGTTCGTGATCATCAACGACGGTTGAATCCTAAGATGAAGGAAGTGGTAAGAAAAGAAATACTAGAGCTCCTTGAGGCAGGTATAATTTATCCCGTTGTTGATAGTCAGTGGGTAAGTCTTGTCCATTGTGTCCCTAAGAAGGGAGGTATTACCGTCGTTCCTAATGATAAAGATGAGTTGATCCCGCAAAGAATTATTACAGGTTATAGGATGGTAATTGATTTCCGCAAATTAAATAAGGCTACTAAAAAAAATCATTACCCCTTACCTTTTATCGATCAAATGCTAGAAAGATTATCCAAACATACACATTTTTGCTTTCCAGATGGTTATTCTGGTTTCTCTCAAATACCTTTGTCAGCCAATGATCAATCAAAGACTACTTTTACTTGCCCTTTTGGTACTTTTGCTTATAGACGTATGCCTTTTGGTTTATGTAATGCACCTACTACCTTTCAAAGATGCATGATGGCTATATTCTCTGACTTTTGTGAAAAGATTTGTGAGGTTTTCATGGACAATTTCTCCGTCTATGGATCCTGTTTTGATGATTGCTTAAGCAACCTTGATCGAGTTTTGTAGAGATGTGAAGAAACTAATCTTGTCTTGAATTGGGAAAAGTGCCACTTTATGGTTAATGAAGGTATTGTCTTGGGGCATAAAGTTTCTCAAAGAGGTATTGAGGTTGATAAAGCCAAGGTTGATGCTATTGAAAAGATGCCATGTCCCAAGGACATCAAAGGTATAAGAAGTTTCCTTGGTCACGCCGGTTTTTATAGGAGGTTCATTAAGGACTTCTCAAAAATTTCTCGGCCTCTGACTAATTTATTACAAAAAGATATACCATTTGTCTTCGATGATGATTGTGTAGAAGCATTTGAAATACTTAAGAAATGATTGATCTCTGCACCTATTGTTCAGCCACCTGATTGGAATTTACCCTTTGAAATTATGTGTGATGCTAGTGATTATGCTGTAGGTGTTGTTCTAGGGCAAAGAGTTGATAAGAAATTAAATGTTATCCAATATGCTAGTAAAACTCTAGACAATGCTCAGAGAAATTATGCTACTACTGAAAAAGAATTCTTAGCAGTTGTATTTGCTTGTGATAAGTTCAGACCTTATATTGTTGATTCTAAAGTAACTATTCACACTGATCATGCTGCTACTAAATATCTTATGGAAAAGAAAGATGCTAAACCTAGACTTATTAGATGGGTTCTCTTGCTACAAGAATTTGATTTGCATATCATTGATAGAAAGGGAGCTGAGAACCCCGTTGCAGGCAACTTGTCTAGGTTAGAAAATGTTCTTGATGACCCACTACCTATTGACGATAGCTTTCCTGATGAACAATTAAATGTCATAAATGCTTCTCGTACTGCTCCATGGTATGCTGATTATGCTAATTACATTGTTTCTAAATTTATACCACCTAGTTTCACATACCAGCAAAACAAAAAGTTTTTCTATGATTTGAGACATTACTTTTGGGATGACCCACATCTTTATAAAGGAGTAGATGGTGTTATTAGATGTTGTGTACCTGAGCATGAACAGAAACAGATCCTACGCAAGTGTCACTCCGAGGCTTATGGAGGACACCACGCTGGAGATAGAACTGCACATAAGGTATTGCAATCCGGTTTTTATTGGCCCACTCTCTTCAAGGATGCCCGTAAGTTTGTCTTGTCTTGTGACGAATGTCAAAGAATTGGTAATATTAGTAGACGTCAAGAAATGCCTATGAATTATTCACTTGTTATTGAACCATTTGATGTTTGGGGCTTTGGTTATATGGGACCTTTTCCTGCCTCTAATGGATATACCCATATTTTAGTTGCTGTTGATTACGTTACTAAGTGGGTAGAAGCTATTCCAACTAGTAGTGCTGATCATAATACTTCTATTAAAATGCTTAAAGAAGTTATTTCTCTGAGGTTTGGAGTCCCTAGATATTTAATGACTGACGGTGGTTCACATTTTATTCATGGTGCTTTTCGTAAAATGCTTGCTAAATATGATGTTAATCATAGAATTGCATCTCCTTATCACCCACAGTCTAGTGGTCAAGTAGAATTGAGCAATAGAGAGCTCAAATTAATTTTGCAAAAGAATGTTAATAGATCTAGAAAGAATTGGTCCAAGAAACTTGATGATGCATTATGGGCCTATTGAAGTGCATATAAAAGTCCTATGGGTATGTCTCCGTATAAAATGGTTTATGGTAAAGCATGTCACTTACCTCTCGAACTAGAACATAAGGCTTATTTGGCTATTAAAGAGCTCAATTATGATTTCAAACTTGACGGTGAGAAGAGGTTATTTGACATTAGCTCACTTGATGAATGGAGAATCCAAGCTTATGAAAATGCCAAGTTGTTTAAAGAAAAAGTTAAAAGATGGCATGGCAAAAGGATACAAAAGCGTGAGTTTAATGTAGGTGATTATGTATTGCTATACAACTCTCGTTTAAGATTTTTCGCAGGAAAACTTCTATCTAAATGGGAAGGCCCTTACGTTATTGAGGAGGTCTATCGTTTGGTGCCATAAAAATCAACAACTTCAAAGGCACAAATCCGAAGGTGATGAACGGTAAAAGAATTAAACATTATATCTCAGGTAATCCTATAAATGTTGAAACCAATGTTATTGAAACCGTAACCCCGGAGGAATACATAAGGGACACTTTCCGGAACGTTTCAGACTCCGAAAAGGAATAGGTATGTGGTACGGTAAGTAAACCGACTCCAAAACAGTTCTAAAGGCAATATTTCTCCGTTTTCGAATATTTAGAAAAATAGAAAAATAAGAAGCAGTCCGGGAAGGACACGAGGGCTCCACGAGGGTGGAGGGCGTGCCCTACCCTACTGGGCGCGCCCCCCTACCTCGTGGGCACCTCGTGTGCTCTCCGGACTCCGTTTTCTTGCACGATACGTATTTTGGTCGGTAAAATTCATTATATAATCTCCCGAAGGTTTTGACTCCTGTATCACGCAAATATCCTCTGTTCTTGTTTCGAGCTGTTTTTCTGACAGATCTAGATCATCATGACGTCTCCAAGCGCCCCCAAGGACAAGTTCTTCGAGTAGGTAATCAACCCCTACCTCGCGGAGGTGCTGCAACACCCTCAAACCATTGAGATGCGTGATGGGTTGCTGCACATCCGCGATGTTGAGGGACCACGGAGGACCGAAAGCGTGGAGACAAGGCTTGAAGCAATGGAGCAATAAGTTTTCAAGTGCCAGGAGATGGTGGAGCGTGGACTTGATTCCAATCACATAATGATCACGGAGTTCACCAACAACCACAAGCTGGATGCCAAGGACATTGGGGAGGCCATCTTCAAGCTCCACGAGAAAATCGAGCACCTCCAAGCTCAAATCTATGACCTGCAAACCAAAACTGTGAGTATGAATATAGATTCAAAAGGATGAGTTTGGCTGCAGATTTAAGGATCCCGGAGACTCGATCATCCTTCTATGATGGTGAGCCTATGCCTTGGAAGATGGACGACAAGCCTACATCATCAACAATCCCTTCGCCAGCAAAAGAGACATAACCACATGGGTATGGGCACTCCCCTGCCAAGCTTGGGGGAGGTGCCCCGGTATCGTATCACCATCACACTCCTATCTTTACCGTTTTTCTTAGTTCGATCCTTTTAGTAGTATCTTGATCTAGTAGAATAAAGTTTTGGTATGATCTAGTTTTGAGTTTTGCTTTTTGATCCCTCTATGTAATCGAGTCCGTGAGCTATATATAATAAAGATTAGTGTTGAGTCAAGGGCTTGATTATTTTGCCATGATCTTGAGTGAATAAAAGAAAAGAGAAAAGAATAAAAAGAAACAATGAGATCATATTGATCTTATGGAGAGTAATGACTTCACATAGAAAGAGTATGATGATTAAAATTTGTTGAGAGTTGGCAAACATAGCTTTGGTCATCGTTGCAATTAATAGGAAGTAATAAAGAAAGAGAGGTTTCACATATAAATATACTATCTTGGACATCTTTTATGATTGGGAGCACTCATTAAAATATGACATGCTAAAGAGTTGATGCTGGACAAGGAAGACAACGTAATGGGTTATGTTTTCTTATATCTGAGATAAATTATATTGTCATGGATCATCCAACATGTTGAGCTTGCCTTTCCACCTCATGCTAGCCAAATTCATTGCACTGAGTAGAGATACTACTTGTGCTTCCAAAAACCCTTAAACCAGTTTTGCCATAAGAGTCCACCATATCTACCTATGGATTGAGTAAGATCCTTCAAGTAAGTTGTACTCGGTGCAAGTAATAAAAATTGCTCTCTAAATATGTATGATTGATTGGTGTGGAGGAAATAAGCTTTATACGATCTTGTGATGTGGAAGAAATAAAAGCGACGGACTCATAATAAAGGTTCATATCACAAGTGGCAATATAAAGTGACGTTCTTTCGCATTAAGATTTTGTGCATCCAACCCTGAAAGCGCATGGCAACCTCTTCTTCCCTCTGCGAAGGGCCCATCTTTTATTATTATCTTCTACCTTATGCAAGAGTCATGGTGATCTTCACCTTTCCTTTTTATATTTTATCCTTTGGCAAGCACAGGATGTTGGAAGATCCTGATACATATATCTAATTGGATGTGGGTTAGCATGAGTTATTATTGTTGACATTACCCCTGAGGTAAAAGGTTGGGAGGCGAAACTATAAGCCCCTATCTTTCTCTATGTTCGATTAAAACTCCGTAACCACAAGTATTGCGTGAGTGTTAGCAATTATGAAAGACTAAATGATAGTTGAGTATGTGGACTTGCTAGAAAGCTCTGGCATAGACTCTTTCTAATGTTATGATAAATTGCAATTGCTTCAATGACTGAGATTATAGTTTGTTGGTTCTCAATAAAGTTTTTGATTTATATTTTGCATTGTGAATAGATTATTACTTGAGCATAAGAAATCATATGACAATATCCATATATGTTGCTGTTATGAGAATAATCATGATGCCCTCATGTCCGTATTTTATTTTATCGACACCTCTACCTCTAAACATGTGGACATATTTATCGTTATCGGCTTCCGCTTGAAGACAAGCGAGGTCTAAGCTTGGGGGAGTTGATACGTCCATTTTTCATCATGCTTTTATATCGATATTTATTGCATTATGGGCTGATATTACACATTATGTCACAATACTTATGCCTATTCTCTCTTATTTTACAAGGTTTACATAAGGAGGGAGAATGCCGGCAGCTGGAATTCTGGGCTGGAAAAGGAGCAAATATTAGAGACCTATTCTGCACAACTCCAAAAGTCCTGAAACTCCACGAAAGTTATTTCTGGAAATAATAAAAAATATTGAGTGGAAGAAGTACGTCAGGGGGGCCTCACCTGGCCACGAGGGTGGGGGCGCGCCCTACCCCCCTGGGCGCGCCCCCTGCCTCGTGGGCCCCCTGTTGGCCCTCCGGTGCCCATCTTCTGGTATATGAAGTCTTTCGTTCGAAGAAAAATCATAAGCAAGCTTTCGGGACGAGACTCCGCCACCACGAGGCGGAACCTTGGCGGAACCAATCTAGGGCTCTGGTAGAGCTGTTCTGCCGGGGACACTTCCCTCCGGGAGGGGGAAATCATCGCCATCGTCATCACCAACGCTCCTCTCATCGGGAGAGGGCAATCTCCATCAACATCTTCACCAGCGCCATCTCCTCTCAAACCCTAGTTCATCTCTTGTATCCAATTCTTGTCTCCAAGTCCGGGATTGGTACCTGTAGGTTGCTAGTAGTGTTGATTACTCCTTGTAGTTGATGCTAGTTGGTTTATTTGGTGGAAGATCATATGTTCAGATCCTATATGCATATTAATACTCCTCTGATTATGAACATGAATATGCTTTGTGAGTAGTTACGTTTGTTCCTGAGGACATGGGAGAAGTCTTGCTATTAGTAGTCATGTGAATTTGGTATTCGTTCGATATTTTGATGAGATGTATGTTGTTTATCCTCTAGTGGTGTTATGTGAACCTCGACTACATAACACTTCACCATTATTTGGGCCTAGAGGAAGGCATTGGGAAGTAAAAAGTAGATGATGAGTTGCTAGAGTGACAGAAGCTTAAACCCTAGTTTATGCGTTGCTTCGTAAGGGGCTGATTTGGATCCATATGTTTCATGCTATGGTTAGGTTTACCTTAATACTTTTGTTGTAGTTGCGGATGCTTGCAATAGAGGTTAATCATAAGTGGGATGCTTGTCCAAGTAAGGGCAGCACCAGAGCACCGGCCCACCCACATATCAAATTATCAAAGTACCGAACGCGAATCATATGAACGTGATGAAAACTAGCTTGACGATAATTCCCATGTGTCCTCGGGAGCGCTTTTCTCTATATAAGAGTTTGTCCAGGCTTTTCCTTTGCTACAAAAAGGATTGGGCCACCTTGCTGCACTTTATTTACTTTTGTTACTTGTTGCTCGTTACAAATTATCTTATCACAAAACTATCTGTTACCTATTATTTCAGTGCTTGCAGAGAATACCTTGCTGAAAACCGCTTATCATTTCCTTCTGCTCCTCGTTGGGTTCGACACTCTTACTTATATAAAGGACTACGATAGATCCCCTATACTTGTGGGTCATCATGGTTGTCAGCGTTCTGGGAACGGGGGTCCCCAGACTTGCCTGCCTGCGGCCCACAACGTGGCCAAGCAGCAGGCCGTATGGCCCATCTTCGTCAACAAGGCACCCAAGACCCTCGCGAGGGTCCAAGCGTCGTGAGGCGAACGACACAAAGACCTCCTCTAGAGTAGCCTTCCAAGGCAGGCTCAAGAGGAGCGGAGATATCAAGGCAAGGCAAACCTCACGAGGCTCTCGTGACGTGAGCCATGACGAACGGTACCAGGCGGGTACCAGGCGGGCGCCAGTGCGCGCAGCGTTCCTATTTCCTCTTTGGTGTAAGGAGGCCAGCGCGGGCGAAGAGTACCGAGGCATCAGGCAAAGGTTTCCATATTGGTGCAACGAGACCAAGACCAGGAGGACGGCAAGGCGGAGGTCATCGTGGAGCCCAAGACGGCGTCACCCCAGAGCTTTTCGCAGGCGAAGACCGCTTTTGTCAGGATAGCTTGTACTAGTTGTCCCCCTTCAAATTTGCCCGCCGTTGTTGGCTCCCTTCCCACTCGATATTTGGGAAGAGGACCAGGGCCCCTATAAATAGGACTAGCCACCACAGTAGGAGGCAACTGATCCCGAACTTGTTCAGATCATCCTGAACTACACAAGCACAAGAACACCCCAACTTCAGGAGGCTGTTCTTCCCTTGTACTATTCATCAGCAGCCCAAGAGGCAATCCACCACCACCACACTGGAGTAGGGTATTACACCACAACGGTGGCCCGAACCGGTATAAACCTTGTGTCTTTCTGTGTTGCAAGTTCGTCGAGTTCGTCCGCGAGATCTTAGCGAGCTAGAGCGTAGATCGGTAGGAGGGAGAGACTTCGCGCGCACCCCAGTCTTTGAACCTTAAGGGTTTGCCGGAACCCCACATCCGACATTTGGCGCGCAAGGTAGGGGCGCGCCGTAGTTTTCCCTTCCATCAGTTCGTTGCTCCATCGCTCCATCGTTTCCATGGCGGACGCTCGCCGTGCTCGAGCTGAGCGTCGGGCTGCCCTCTCCGCCCGCGTCGCTCAGACGGCTCCCGTAGGCGGGCCACCTCATCGTTCTCCGTCTCCCGCCGCCAACGCTGCCACCGGCCCGGCGGGGAACAAGCAGCAGGCGTCCTCGCTGCATCCCTCGATGCGGCAAGACGGCCGCACCGCTACTCCATCACTTACCCCTGCCGGTTCTTCGTCTAACGCGCACCACGCTCCCATGGAGGCACGGGCTGCGCTCATCGCGGCGAACGAGCTCTTGCGTTACCGCCCCATCGACGACCTCTATGAGGAGTGGCTCGACCGCGTCGCCGAGCTCGTCCGCGCCGTAGGGGGCTCTCCGGCGCCGACCCACTCTCTGCCTCCCCCTCAACCAGCCGTGGGCGACAGGGCTCATGGCATGCCTCCACCACCTCAACCCCAAGACGGTGCCTTGGCACCAAGGTGCGCGCCTCCGCGGCGTGATCCACCGTGCCCGGCGCCCGCACGTGAAGAAAGAAGCTGCCAAGAAATCCCGCGGCCGCGAGAAGCTGCACCGGCGCTCCCCGCGCCACCTCGTCAAGACCGCGTGCCGCCTACAACGGCGCAGCGCGGACCTCGCCAAGACCAAGCTCCACCTCAGAAGCGGGCCCCGGCGACCATGGCCGGCTGCCGCGCCTTCACCCTCAAACTGCATAGCGTCGCTTGGCCAGGCAAGTTCAAGCCAGATCTGCCTCCTCGCTACGACGGCACCGCCGACCTTGCGGAGTCCCTGCAGCTCTATGAGCTGAGCATCGAAGCGGCCAACAGCGATGAAAAAGTCATGGCGAACTGGTTTCCCATGGCTCTCAAGGATGGGGCCCACTCCTGGCTCCTGAACCTGCAGCACGGCTCGATCTCCTCCTGGGACGAGATGCGCGACCACTTCGTCGCCAACTTCCAGGGGACTCGCGACCACCCACCGGCCGCGGGTGATCTATGCCGCATCAAGCAACAACCAGGAGAGACCCTCCAGAAGTACATCCAGCGCTTCAACAACACCCGCCTCGCGACCGCCCACCGGTCACGGACGAAGCCATCATCTCCGCGTTCTCGGACGGCGTCCGTGACGTCAAGATGAAGGAAGAGCTCGCTATCCATGAGGAGCTCTGCACATCTCAGGAGCTGTTCAACCTGGCGACCAAGTGCGCAAGAGATGAGGAGGGGCGCCTCTCTCTCCTTGAGCTGCCAGCTGTAGGAGCAGAGGAGAAGAAGGCCAAGGCCAAGGACGTGAAGCGCAAAGAGGCGGTAGTGCTCGCAGCGGAGCCCGACACCAAGCGAGGCAGAGACCAGCCCGAGTCATCCAAGAACGGCCGACCGTTCTGCGCCTTCCACAACCTGAACACCCACAACACCATCGACTGTCAAGAGCTCAGAGCCATACAAGGACGCTACGGTCGACGCCCCGAGCGCAACGACCGGGGCTACGGCCGCGGAGGAGGATGCGGAGGCGGACGCTGGGACGACCGTGGCCCGCGCCAGGAGTGGCACGACCGGCCTCGTGAGGACCGCTGGCAGGACCAACCTTGCGAGGGCGCCTGGAGGGACCCGCCTCGTGAGGATTGCCCCCAGGGCAACGCCGGTCTTCCCCCGCTGCCGCCACCAAGAAGGAACGACGACCACCACTAGGACGAGGGGGCGCGTGCGATCGCCTGCATCTTGGGCGGTGCCCAAGCCCCAGCCTCTCAGCGCATCTTCAAACAGTTCGCTCGCGAGGTGAACGCGGTGCTCCCCAAGCTCGAAGCCACGCGCCCGCTCAGGTGGTCCCAATGTGCCATCACCTTCAACTCGGCAGATCAGCTCAAGTGCGCAGCCAGTGCTGGCGCCCTCCCTATGCTGTGCTCCCCCGTCATCAGCAATGTGCAAGTCACCAAGACTCTCATCGACGGCGGTGCAGAGCTCAACGTCCTGTCCGTCGACACGTTCGACAACCTCCAAGTGCCATATGAGCAGCTCCAGCCAACCAAGCCTTTCTCAGGAGTGACCGACGGTTCCAACACACCAATAGGGCAGATCCGCCTGCCTGTCACCTTTGGGGAGCGCAAGAACTATCGCACCGAGCTCATCGAATTCGACGTCGCGCACATCCGCCGGCCGTACAATGCCATCCTCGGGTATCCAGCCCTGGCCAAGTTCATGGCAGTCACTCATCACGGCTACAACGTTCTCAAGATGCTAGGAAGTGGAGGGATCATCACGGTCCCGTGTGAAGGGAGGGATGCGCTGTGCTCCCTTGAGCGCGCCTTTCAAGCCGCAGCAATCGACGACCCCGACAGCAGAAGTGAAGGCCCTCCGGAGACCATCCCCAAGAAGAAGCTGCCGCGCCGCACAGGACCTCAAGAGGATGGCGTCGCGGCAGGAGCCTCATCAGGACCAGCGCCCTCTCCGGGGGCGCCTCCCTCCACCGCGTGACCAAGCAGTAGGCCGTACGGCCCATTTTCGTCAACAAGACACCCAAGACCCTCGCGAGGGTCCAAGCCTTGCGAGGCAGATGACGCAACACCTTCTCTGGAGTAGCCTAGCCAAGCAGGCTCACGAGGAGCGGAGTGTTGGGGAACGTAGTAATTTTAAAAAAAATCCTACGCACATGCAAGATTATGGAGATGCATAGCAACGAGAGGGGAGAGTGTTGTCCACGTACCCTCGTAGACCGAAAGCGGAAGCGTTAACACAACGCGGTTGATGTAGTCGTACGTCTTCACGATCCGACCAATCAAGTACCGAGCGCACGGCACCTCCGAGTTCAGCACACATTCAGCTCGATGACGTCCCTCAAACTCCGATCCAGCCGAGTGTTGAGGGAGAGTTTCGTCAGCACGACAGCGTGGTGACGATGATGATGTTCTACTAACGCAGGGCTTCGCCTAAGCACCGCTACGATATTATCGAGGTGTAATATGGTAGAGGGGGCACCGCACACGGCTAAGAGATCAATAGATCAATTGTTGTGTCTATGGGGTGCCCCCTGCCCCCGTATATAAAGGAGCAAGGGGGAGGCGGCCGGCCAAGGGGAGAGGCGCGCCTAGGGTGGAGTCCTACTCCCTCCGGGAGTAGGACTCCTCCTTTCCTTGTTGGAGTAGGAAAAGGGAAGGGAGAAGGAGAAAGAAGGAAGGGGGCGCCCCCCTCCCTAGTCCAATTCGGACTAGTCCATGGGGAGGGGTGCGGCCTCCCTTTGGGGCCTTTATCTCCTTTCACGTATGGCCCATTAAGGCCCAATACGAATTCCCGTAACTCTCCGGTACTCCAAAAAAATACCCGAATCACTCGGAACATTTCCGAAGTCCGAATATAGTCGTCCAATATATCGATCTTTACGTCTCGGCCATTTCGAGACTCCTCGTCATGTCCCCGATCTCATCTGGGACTCCGAACTTCTTTGGTACATCAACATACATAAACTCATAATAAAACTGTCATCGTAACTTTAAGCGTGCAGACCCTACGGGTTCGAGAACTATATAGACATGACCGAGACACCTCTCCGGTCAATAACCAATAGCGGAACCTGGATGCTCATATTGGTTCCCGCATATTCTACGAAGATCTTTATCGATCAGACCGCATAACAACATACGTTGTTCCCTTTGTCATCGGTATGTTACTTGCCCGAGATTCGATCGTCGGTATCTCGATACCTAGTTCAATCTCGTTACCGGCAAGTCTCTTTACTCGTTCCGTAATACATCATCCCGCAACTAGCTCATTAGTTGCAATGCTTGCAAGGCTTATAGTGATGTGCACTACCGAGTGGGCCCAGAGATACCTCTCCGACAATCGGAGTGACAAATCCTAATCTCGAAATACGCCAACCCAACAAGTACCTTCGGAGACACCTGTAGAGCACCTTTATAATCACCCAGTTACGTTGTGACGTTTGGTAGCACACAAAGTGTTCCTCCGGTAAACGGGAGTTGCATAATCTCATAGTCATAGGAACATGTATAAGTCATGAAGAAAGCAATAGCAACATACTAAATGATCGAGTGCTAAGCTAACGGAATGGGTCAAGTCAATCACGTCATTCTCCTAATGAGGTGATCGCGTTAATCAAATGACAACTCATGTCTATGGCTAGGAAACATAACCATCTTTGATTAACGAGCTAGTCAAGTAGAGGCATACTAGCGACACTCTGTTTGTCTATGTATTCACACATGTATTATGTTTCCGGTTAATACAATTCTAGCATGAATAATAAACATTTATCATGATATAAGGAAATAAATAATACTTTATTATTGCCTCTAGGGCATATTTCCTTTAGTCTCCCACTTGCACTAGAGTCAATAATCTAGTTCACATCGCCATGTGATTTAACATCAATAATTCACATCACCATGTGATTAACACCCATAGTTCACATTGTCATGTGACCAACACCCAAAGGGTTTACTAGAGACAATAATCTAGTTCACATCGCTATGTGATTAACACCCAAAGAGTACTAAGGTGTGATGATGTTTTGATTGTGAGATAATTTTAGTCAACGGGTCTGTCACATTCAGATCCGTAAGTATTTTGCAAATTTCTATGTCTACAATGCTCTGCACGGAGCTACTCTAGCTAATTGCTCCCATTCAATATGTATCTAGACCGAGATTTAGAGTCATCTAGATTAGTGTCAAAACTTGCATCGACGTAACCCTTTACGACGAACCTTTTGTCACTTCCATAATCGAGAAACATATCCTTATTCCACTAAGTATAATTTTGACCGCTGTCCAGTGATCTACTCCTAGATCACTATTGTATTCCCTTGCCAAAATCAGTGTAGGGTATACAATAGATCTAGTACACAGCATGGCATACTTTATAGAACCTATGGCCGAGGCATAGGGAATGACTTTCATTCTCTTTCTATCTTCTGCCGTGGTCGGGCTTTTGAGTCTTACTCAATTTCACACCTTGTAACATAGGTAAGAACTCTTTCTTTGACTGTTCTATTTTGAACTACTTCAAAATCTTGTTAAGGTATGTACTCATTGAAAAAACTTATCAAGCATCTTGATCTATCTCTATAGATCTTGATGCTCAATATGTAAGCAGCTTCACCGAGGTCTTTCTTTGAAAAACTTCTTTCAAACACTCCTTTATGCTTTGCAGAATAATTCTACACTATTTCCGATCAACAATATGTCATTCACATATACTTATCAGAAATGCTGTAGTGCTCCCACTCACTTTCTTGTAAATACAGGCTTCACCGCAAGTCTGTATAAAGCTATACCTTTGATCAACTTATCAAAGCGTATATTCCAACTCCGAGATGCTTGCACCAGTCCATAGATGGATCGCTGGAGCTTGCTTATTTTGTTAGCACCTTTAGGATTGACAAAACCTTCTGGTTGCATCATATACAACTCTTCTTTAATAAATCCATTAAGGAATGCAGTTTTGTTTATCCATTTGCCAGATTTCATAAAATGCGGCAATTGCTAACATGATTCGGACAGACTTAAGCATAGATACGAGTGACAAACTCTCAACGTAGTCAACACCTTAAACTTGTCGAAAACCTTTTGCGACAATTCTAGCTTTGTAGATAGTAACACTACTATCAGCGTCCGTCTTCCTCTTGAAGATCCATTTAATCTCAATGGCTCGCCGATCATTTGGCAAGTCAAGCAAAGTCCATACTTTGTTCTCATACATGGATCTCATCTCAGATTTCATGGCCTCTAGCCATTTTGCGGAATCTGGGCTCACCATTGATTCTTCATAGTTCGTAGGTTCGTCATGGTCTAGTAACATAACCTCCAGAACAGGATTACCGTACCACTCTGGTGCGGATCTTACTCTGGTTGACCTACGAGGTTCAGTAATAACTTGATCTGAAGTTCCATGATCATCATCATTAACTTCCTCACTAATTGGTATAGGCGTCACAGAAACTGGTTTTTGCAATGAACTACTTTCCAATAAGGGAGCAGGTACAATTACCTCATCAAGTTCTACTTTCCTCCCACTCACTTCTTTCGAGAGAAACTCCTTCTCTAGAAAGGATCCATACTTAGCAACGAATGTCTTGCCTTCGGATCTGTGATAGAAGGTGTACCCAACTTTCTCCTTTGGGTATCCTATGAAGAAACATTTCTCCGATTTGGGTTTGAGCTTATCAGGATGAAACTTTTTCACATAAGCATCTCAATCCCAAACTTTAAGAAACGACAACTTTGGTTTCTTGCCAAACCACAGTTCATAAGATGTCGTCTCAACGGATTTAGATGGTAGCCTAATTAACGTGAATGCAGCTGTCTCTAATGCATAACTCCAAAACGATAGTGGTAGATCGGTAAGAGACATCATATATCGCACCATATCTAATAAAGTACGGTTACGATGTTCGGACACACCATTACACGGTGGTGTTCCAGGTGGCGTGAGTCGTGAAACTATTTCACATTGTTTTAACTGAAGGCCAAACTCGTAACTCAAATCTTCTCCACGATCAGATCGTAGAAACTTTATTTTCTTGTTACGATGATTTTCCACTTCACTTTGAAATTATATGAACTTTTCAAATGTTTCAGACTTTTGTTTCATTAAGTAGATATACCCATATCTGCTCAAATCATCTGTGAAGGTCAGAAAATAATGATACCTGCTACGAGCTTCAATTTTCATCGGACCACATACATCTGTATGTATGATTTCCAACAAATCTGTTGCTCTCTCCATAGTTCCGGAGAACGGCATTTTAGTCATCTTGCCCATGAGGCACGGTTCACAAGCATCAAGTGATTCATAATCAAGTGATTCCAAAATCCCATCAGTATGGAGTTTCTTCATGCGCTTTACACCAATATGACCTAAACGGCAGTGCCACAAATAAGTTGCACTATCATTATTAACTTTGCATCTTTTGGCTTCATTATTATGAATATGTGTATCACTACGATCGAGATCCAACAAACCATTTATTGGGTGTATGACCATAGAAGGTTTTATTCATGTAAACAGAACAACAATTATTCTCTAATTTAAATGAATAACCGTATTGCAACAAACATGATCAAATCATATTCATGCTCAACGCAAACACCAAATAACACTTATTTAGTTTCAACACTAATCCCGAAAGTATAGGGAGTGTGCGATTATGATCATATCAATCTTGGAACTACTTCCAACACACATCGTCACCTCGCCTTTTACTAGTCTCTATTTATTCTGCAACTCCCGTTTCGAGATACTACTTTAGCAACTGAACCAGTACCAAATACCGAGGGGTTGCTATAAACACTAGTAAAGTACACATCAATAACATGTATATCCAATATACCTTTGTTCACTTTGCCATCCTTCTTATCCACCAAATAGTTGGGGTAGTTCCGCTTCCAGTGACCAGTCCCTTTGCAGTAGAAGCACTTAGTCTCAGGCTTAGGACCAGACTTAGGCTTCTTCACTTGAGCAGCAACTTGCTTGCCGTTCTTCTTGAAGTTCCCCTTCTTCCCTTTGCCCTTTTCTTGAAACTAGTGGTCTCGTCAACCATCAACACTTGATGTTTTTCTTGATTTCTACCTTCGTCGATTTCAGCATCACGAAGAGCTCGGGAATTACTTTCGTCATCCCTTGCATACTATAGTTCATCACGAAGTTCTACTAACTTGGTGATGGTGACTAGAGAATTTTGTCAATCACTATTTTATCTGGAAGATTAACTCCCACTTGATTCAAGCGATTGTAGTACCCAGACAATCTGAGCACATGCTCACTGCTTGAGCTATTCTCCTCCATCTTTTAGCTATAGAACTTGTTGGAGACTTCATATCTCTCAACTCGGGTATTTGCTTGAAATATTAACTTCAACTCCTGGAACATCTCATATGGTCCATGACGTTCAAAATGTCTTTGAAGTCCCGATTCTAAGCCATTAAGCATGGTGCACTAAACTATCAAGTAGTCATCATACTGAGCTAGCCAAACGTTCATAACGTTTGCATCTGCTCCTGCAATAGGTCTGTCACCTAGCGGTGCATCAAGGACATAATTCTTCTGTGTAGCAATGAGGATAATCCTCAGATCACGGATCCAATCCGCATCTTTGCTACTAACATCTTTCAACATAATTTTCTCTAGGAACATATCAAAAATAAACACAGGGAAGCAACAACGCGAGCTATTGATCTACAACACAATTTGAAAAAATACTATCAGGACTAAGTTCATGATAAATTTAAGTTCAATTAATCATATTACTTAAGAACTCCCACTTAGATAGACATCCCTCTAATCCTCTAAGTGATCACGTGATCCATATCAACTAAACCATGTCCGATCATCACGTGAGATGGAGTAGTTTCAACGGTGAACACCACTATGTTGATCATATCTACTATATGATTCACGCTCGACCTTTCGGTCTCCGTGTTCCGAGGCCATATCTGCATATGCTAGGCTCGTCAAGTTTAACCTGAGTATTCCACGTGTGCAACTGTTTTGTACCCGTTGTATTTGAACGTAGAGCCTATCACACCCGATCATCACGTGGTGTCTCAGCACGAAGAACTTTCGCAACGGTGCATACTCAGGGAGAACACTTTTATCTTGAAATTTTAATGAGAGATCATCTTATAATGCTACCATCAATCAAAGAAAGATAAGATGCATAAAAGATTAACATCACATGCAATCAATATAAGTGATATGATATGGCCATCATCATCTTGTGCTTGTGATCGCCATCTCCGAAGCACCGTCATGATCACCATCGTCACCGGCGCGACACCTTGATCTCCATCGTAGTATCGTTGTCGTCTCGCCAACTATTGCTTTTACGACTATCGCTACCGCTTAGTGATAAAGTAAAACAATTACATGGCGATTGCATTGCATACAATAAAGCGACAACCATATGGCTCCTGCCAGTTGCCGATAACTCGGATACAAAATATGATCATCTCATACAATAAAATATAGCATCATGTCTTGACCATATCACATCACAACATGCCCTGCAAAAACAAGTTAGACGTCCTCTACTTTGTTGTTGCAAGTTTTACGTGGCTGCTACGGGCTTAGCAAGAACCGTTCTTACCTACGCATCAAAAACACAACGATAGTTTGTCAAGTTGGTGCTGTTTTAACGTTCGCAAGGACCGGGCGTAGCCACACTCGGTTCAACTAAAGTGAGAGAGACAGACACCCGCCAGTCACCTTTAAGCAACGAGTGCTCGCAACGGTGAAACCAGTCTCGCGTAAGCGTACGCGTAATGTCGGTCCGGGCCGCTTCATCTCACAATACCGCCGAACCAAAGTATGACATGCTGGTAAGCAGTATGACTTATATCGCCCACAACTCACTTGTGTTCTACTCGTGCATAGCATCAACGCATAAAACCAGGCTCGGGTGCCACTGTTGGGGAACGTAGTAATTTCAAAAAAAAATCCTACGCACATGCAAGATCATGGTGATGCATAGCAACGAGAGGGGAGAGTGTTGTCCACGTACCCTCGTAGACCGAAAGCGGAAGCGTTAACACAACGCGGTTGATGTAGTCGTACGTCTTCACGATCCGACCGATCAAGTACCGAACGCACGACACCTCCGAGTTCAGCACACATTCAGCTCGATGACGTCCCTCAAACTCCGATCCAGCCGAGTGTTGAGGGAGAGTTTCGTCAGCACGACAGCGTGGTGACGATGAGGATGTTCTACTGACGCAGGGCTTCGCCTAAGCACCGCTACGATATTATCGAGGTGTAATATGGTAGAGGGGGCACCGCACACGGCTAAGAGATCAATAGATCAATTGTTATGTCTATGGGGTGCCCCCTGCCCCCGTATATAAAGGAGCAAGGGGGAGGCGGCCGGCCAAGGGGAGAGGCGCGCCTAGGGTGGAGTCCTACTCCCTCCGGGAGTAGGACTCCTCCTTTCCTTGTTGGAGTAGGAAAAGGGAAGGGAGAAGGAGAAAGAAGGAAGGGGCGCCCCCCTCCCTAGTCCAATTCGGACTAGTCCATGGGGAGGGGTGCGGCCTCCCTTTGGGCCGTTTCTCTCCTTTCCCGTATGCCCATTAAGGCCCAATACGAATTCCCGTAACTCTCCGGTACTCTGAATAAATACCCGAATCACTCGGAACCTTTCCGAAGTCCGAATATAGTCGTCCAATATATCGATCTTTATGTCTCGGTAATTTCGAGACTGCTCGTCATGTCCCCGATCTCATCCGGGACTCCGAACTCCTTCGGTACATCAACATACATAAACTCATAATAAAACTGTCATCGTAACGTTAAGCATGCGGACCCTACGGGTTCGAGAACTATGTAGACATGACCGAGACACCTCTCTGGTCAATAACCAATAGCGGAACCTGGATGCTCATATTGGTTCCCGCATATTCTACGAAGATCTTTATCGGTCAGACCGCATAACAACATACGTTGTTCCCTTTGTCATCGGTATGTTACTTACCCGAGATTCGATCGTCGGTATCTCGATACCTAGTTCAATCTCGTTACCGGCAAGTCTCTTTACTCGTTCTGTAATACATCATCCCACAACTAGCTCATTAGTTGCAATGCTTGCAAGGCTTATAGTGATGTGCATTACCGAGTGGGCCCAGAGATACCTCTCCGACAATCGGAGTGACAAATCCTAATCTCGAAATACGCCAACCCAACAAGTACCTTCGGAGACACCTGTAGAGCACCTTTATAATCACCCAGTTACGTTGTGACGTTTGGTAGCACACAAAGTGTTCCTCCGGTAAACGGGAGTTGCATAATCTCATAGTCATAGGAACATGTATAAGTCATGAAGAAAGCAATAGCAACATACTAAACGATCGAGTGCTAAGCTAACGGAATGGGTCAAGTCAATCACGTCATTCTCCTAATGAGGTGATTCCGTTAATCAAATGACAACTCATGTCTATGGCTAGGAAACATAACCATCTTTGATTAACGAGCTAGTCAAGTAGAGGCATACTAGTGACACTCTGTTTGTCTATGTATTCACACATGTATTATGTTTCCGGTTAATACAATTCTAGCATGAATAATAAACATTTATCATGATATAAGGAAATAAATAATACTTTATTATTGCCTCTAGGGCATATTTCCTTCACGGAGATATCAAGGCAAGGCAAACCTCACGAGGCTCTCGTGACGGGAGCCATGATGAACGTTACCAGGCGGGTGCCAGGCGGGCGCCAGTGCGCGCAGTGTCCCTATTTCCTCTTTGGTGCTAAGGAGGCCAGCGCGGGCGAAGCGTACCGAGGCATCAGGCAAATGTTGCCATATTGGTGCAACGAGACCAAGACCAGGAGGACGGCAAGGCGGAGGTCATCGTGGAGCCCAAGACGGCGTCACCCCAGAGCTTTTTGCAGGCGAAGACCGCTTTTGTCAGGATAGCTTGTACTAGCTGTCCCCCTTCAAATTTGCCCGCCATTGTTGGCTCCCTTCCCACTCGATATTTGGGAAGAGGACCAGGGCCCCTATAAATAGGACTAGCCACCACAGTAGGAGGCAACTGATCCCGAACTGGTTCAGATCATCCTCAACTACACAAGCACAAGAACACCCCAACCTCAGGAGGCTGTTCTTCCCTTGTACTATTCATCATCAACCCAAGAGGCAATCCACCACCACCACACTGGAGTAGGGTATTACACCACAACGGTGGCCCAAGCCAGTATTAACCTTGTGTCTTTCTGTGTTGCGAGTTCGTCGAGTTCGTCCGCGAGATCTTAGCGAGCTAGAGCGTAGATCGACAGGAGGGAGAGACTTCGCGCGCACCCTAGTGTTCGAACCTTAAGGGTTTGCCGGAACCCCACATCCGACAATGGTGCTCCTCGATGGTTTGGGGGTACGTAGGTATATATATAGGAGGAAGAAGTAGGTCGGTGGAGCCACGAGGGGCCCACGAGGGTGGAGGGTGCGCCCAGGGGGTAGGCGCGCCCCTTGCCTCGTGACCTCCTTGTTGATTGCTTGACGTCCACTCCAAGTCCTTTGGATCACGTTTGTTCCAGAAATCACGCTCCCGAAGGCTTCATTCCGTTTGGACTCCATTTGATATTCTTTTTCTGTAAAACACTGAAATAGGCAAAAAAACAGCAATTTGGGTTGGGCCTCCGGTTAATAGGTTAGTCCCAAAAATAATATAAAAGTGTATAAATAAGCCCATTAAACATCCAAAACAGAATATATAATAGCATGGAACAATCAAAAATTATAGATACGTTGGAGACGTATCAGCCACGTGCCATTGGCCTTAAAAAGCACCTTCCAGATGCCTTCGTGTGTAGCGCCGAAGAATTGTTGCAAGGTCTGGTGCTTGGCTGGACCGAACTCCCACAAATTGCAAGTCCGGCTTTGTCAAGGAAGGATCCGGCGAAAAAGCATCACCTGGATCACATTGACAAGCTTGATGTTCTTGTCCACCATGCTCCTGATGCGCGTCTGCAGCACGGACACCTCGTCCGACGACGCCCAGTCCAGGCCCTTTTCTAGCCAGGAGGTAAGCCGCGTTGGAGTCCCGGATTTGAATTCAGGAGCCGCGGCCCAGGTGGTGTCGCGGGGCTCTATGACATAGAACCACTGCAGTTGCCACCCTTTGACGGTCTCCATGAAGGTACCTTTGGGCCATGAGACGTTGTACATCTTGCTCACCATAGCGCCTCCGCACTCTGCGTGTTGGCGATCCACCACCTTCAGCTTCACATTGAAGGTCTTCAGCCACAATCCGAAGTGGGGTGGGATGCGGAGGAAGGCCTCGCACACGACAATAAATGCCGGGATGTTGAGGAAGGAGTTTGGGGTCAGATCATGGAAATCTAGGCTGTAGTAGAACATGAGTCCGTGGACGAATGGGTGGAGAGGAAATCCCAACCCGTGGACAAAGTGGGGGATGAATACCACCCTCTCATGGGGCTTCGGGGTGGGAATGATCTGCCCCTTGGCCGGAAGCCGGTCGGCGATTTCCTGAGCCAACTATCCCGCCTCCCGGAGCTTCGTGATGTCCTTCTCTGTGACGGAGGAGGCCATCCACTTGCCCTGCGCTCCAGATCCGGACATGGTCGGAGAGCTTTTTGAGGCGGAAAGGATGGAAGCTTGGGCACTGGAGCTCGAGAATGGGTGGGCAGAGAGAAAGAAGGCATGGGTGAAAGGGTCAATCCTTATCTCTTTATAAAGGCAGCGAATATCAAGTGCCTCCCCATTCGCCTTAAAATTCACCTATTCCCCAAGGGCCGTGCAGGCGGCGTGGTTGGATTACCCACGCTCGTATTGATGAGAATCCCGCAATAAGGGGACACGATCTCTGTTTCGACAAGACATGCCTAATGAAAACCACATCTCGAAACATGGAGCGGGAGGCTAAAAAATGGTTCGAAATAATGACCGGGCAGGGACGTAATGTCTCGCTACAAAAGTTGTCAGTAGATGGGACCCATGAAATATTATACTCTCTACGGTTGTGTGTGGTACTTGTTTTACAGAGCAGGACACGTTTTCTGTGTTCGAGGACTGCTTTGAAGTATTCGAAGGAGGAACCCGCCTTGCAATGCCTAACACAATCTGCGCGCCGGACACATCGTCATTGAAGCCTGGTCTAGGGGCTACTGAGGGAGTCCTGGATTAAGGGGTCCTCGGGCGTCCGGGCTATGTGACATGGGCCGGACTGATGGGCCATGAAGATACAAGACAGAAGACTTCCTCCCGTGCCCGGATGGGACTCTCCTTTGCGTGGAAGGCAAGCTTGGCGTTCGGATATGAAGATTCCTTCCTCTGTAAACCGACTCTGTACAACCCTAGGCCCCTCCGGGGTCTATATAAACCGGAGGGTTTAGTCCGTAGAGAAAATCACAATCATACAGGCTCGACATATAGGGTTTAGCCATTATGATCTCGTGGTAGATCAACTCTTGTAATCCTCATATTCATCAAGATCAATCAAGCAGGAAGTAGGGTATTACCTCCATCAAGCGGGCCCGAACCTGGGTAAACATCGTGTCCCCCGTCTCCTGTTATCATCGACCTTAGACGCACAGTTCGGGACCCCGTACTCGAGATCTGCCGGTTTTGACACTGACACTCATTTCTAGAATTCGGTTAGTTACGGTCCGTTACTGGCCTGTTTTGTTTGCGGGCCAAATTCAGCTCGTGGTTACATTCGACCCGTTTGTGGCCCGTTAACCCGTTGGGCTATTTTCATAGCGTTATCAAATACGGCCTATTAATGGCCCGTATTGTCCACAAATAGTATGGCCCATGTTTGGCGAAATGATTATACGCCCTGTAGAAGGCCCATGGATCCTACGGCCCGTAGAAGGCCAATGGATCCTATGGCTCGTCGGAGGTCCATGGATCATACGGCCCGTAGAAGGCCCATGGATCCTACAGCGCATAGAAGGCCCATGAGTCCTATGGTCCGGAGAAGGCCCATGGCTCCTATGGCCCGTAGAAGGCCCATGGATCCTACGGCCCGCAGGAGGCCCATGGTTACAACAGTCCGTGTGTTGCCATGGTTATTGTGGCCTAGTTATCAAAAATAGGTTATTGTGGCCACTAGAAAAACGCGGAAAACAAACTGCAGTGACTACAAGCAAACAACTAAACAAGACAATAAGGAAATAAATAAGCAAGCAACTAATGCCAGGCTATTACGGCTATTACACATATTACATCCACTGGGAATCAAAGTTCGCCACCAGTGCAAATATAGGGAACAAAGCAGCATATTACATACACTGGTCGTCTAAATTGGCCACCAGTGCAAATAAACGCGGCAACAAAACAAGTCCATAACTAAAACAACTTTAGAAGAGCTCAAGAAACATTATCCTGGGTATCCACCATGCTGGCAATAAGCTTAGCAAGCTTATTAGCTTTGTCATGTTTGGCGCTAAAATCCTCCTACGCTTGCTGTTGCACCAGAAAGTATGCATCTGAATGCTCCAGGGACTTCCGCAGTCCTTCCACTTCTTGTTGCAGCATAGCTGATCGATGTCTTTCAGCTTGTAGTTGAGACTCAAGAAACCGAACTGGTTCATACAGTGAGTTTGAATAGCTTGTGCCAGCGGTAGTGGCTAGTAACTCGAACACTAAACAAAGACAGGACTTTGGGGTTGTCTCTATCTTCAAGATAGTTTTCCTTAGCTGTTTTATGAGCTTTGTTGGAGACCAACAAGGATGTCTCACTATCCTGAAACTTATCTGCATTACTTCCTTTACGATTGCTTAATAAGGCACTCTTCCGCAATATTCTGTCAACATTCTAAAAGAAGAAACAAGCAGACACATAACAGGTTTAGCATGTACTAGTATATGAAACTCATTTCGGTGAATCAGTTCATTAGTAAGGTGGACAAGATTAAACTACCAAGTCTTCTATTGCCAAGTAGTACATTATAAAAGCATCAAACAAACAAACATATATATATATATATATATATATATATATATGTCCTATGGTCACTTCATTGTCTTGCTAAATCAAAATAGAGACATGGTTCAAATCATATCTGTTCAAGAGAAAGCATCACTGAAAGAATACAAAGCGTGGGAAACTACACGGCACAACAAGATTTCAGATGGGTACCACGGGTCTACATGTACAACAACACTATTGGCTCTATTGTGATGCTAGTAATGTGCATGATATGGGAAGTCAACTGTATGCACAATTGAAATTGAAATCAACATAGCTATTTATAAGAGCAAACCTGTTAAAGAAACATGCGTAAACATACCTGTTGTGCCATTGGAGTTTCGATTGTATCCTTCAATTTAAAAATAAGTTTGTATGAGTAAATAAAGTGATACAAGAGCAAAGCAGTATGCACGATAGCAATGGAATCTTAAATGAGAATAGTTGTTCTTCAGGTTTAAGCACTTGTTCTACATGAACAGAGTACAGTAAGACGCAAGCATATAGTACTTTAAAAATGAGCTCATAGACCTTACCACATTCTTGGTTCGGGACCAGTACAGAACAAGGCGTTCCCAGTCATCGTCTAGTAAATGTGTCTCAGGAGAAGGTAAGGGAATTTGATGAGTTTCTTTGCCAGTGAAGTATGTTTTCTTCAGGTAATTCTGATACTGCCACCAAGTATTCTTGAAGATAGCAGAGGTATTAGCACATGTTACCTCATCCTGAGTTTCCAAATCGGTCCTTCTCTATAAAGAAAAATGGGAAAATTTGCTGTATTATAACCATCATGGAGGTAGAATGTATGGGACAAAGCAAAGTAATTTCCATGAATAACATTACTTACACATAACTCCTGGAAAAACACCTGCAACTGGCATTTTCCTTCATCGTCAGTATAATATTTCCATGATGGGAAGATACGCACATAGGATTTAACAACATCAAATGCGATAGATGCTAAACTACGAATGGCTGGTTGTGCTTCCTCCACAGGAATAGGTGTACTAATTGGTGGAGTGGGGGTTCGCCGTGGTAGTATTGGCGCTTTGGGCACTGGAGCTGCCTTACTAACTGCTCTTGTTTGGGAGCTCTGTGGTGGAGATGGTGCTCTGTCAACAGGAACTGGGTTACTATCTGCTGGGGTTGGGGTTATATTGGGTGAAGCTGGTTCTCTGTCCATCGCAGTAGGGGTACAATCTGCGAGAGTCTAGGTTATGTGTGGTAGGGCTGTTTCTCGTGCATGTACAACTGGGGTGCTATCTCCACCAAGAGGTAGCACTGTTTTAATTGAAGACTGTGTTTTTACTCTGCTAGATACTGCCATCACCCGCTCTAATTCAAATGGCTGATAAACAGGAAACATAGTTGAATGTACAAACATTGTATGAGAGACAGATGCACTAGATAGTGTGGAAAAAAGAGGGCATGAAATAGTTGACATGTATATTGTTTAACTAAAACGGATAGCATGACATAATTTCACATATATGATGTCTGTATAAACTGGATAGCATAGCATAACATAATTCAAAGATATGATGACTAACTAAACAGGATTGCATGACATTATTCACATACATGTTATCTAAGTAATCAAGATCGCATGATTTAATTCACATATGTGATTTATATGATAAGCATAGGACATTCGCATATATGATATCTGAACTAAGAACATGGTGTTGAATATTGTGTATATGATGTCTAAACTATGCAATGCAAGACACCATATGCATGATATGAGCAGTATAACTGTGCCAAGTTAGAGCATACACATCAGTGGGGGAATAGGACTAGTCATCTGTCTCTGAATCCATCTTCGAGGAGCTATCGGGACCCAGCAAGAGATCTGCTTTGATAGGTAGCACTGTCTGCTCTGAAGACCTTGTTTTCACTATAGATTTTTCCATCACCCACTCAAATGGCTGATTCACAGGAAGAGTAGTTTAATGTACAAACATTGTCGACAAATGGAAATGTAATGAAGAAAAGGATGGGCAAGATATCATTCAAATATATGAGGCCTGGTTAAACATGATGGCATTGCACATTTCACATATATTATGGCTGGCTAAAAGACATGAAACTGCATAATTCCCATATATGATATATAAACTAAATAGGTGGCATTATAGAACATGTCTAAACTAAGCAGATGACATATATGATGTCGAAAGTAGGCACTGCAAGGCAACATATGCATGATATGACTAACATCATCATGCCAAGTTAGAGCAAACACCTTGGGGGGATAAATAGGAGAGGTCAGCTGCGTCTGAATCCGCCTCAGTATAGATATCTTCCTCTGGATTACAATCTGGAGAGGGGGGAGGGTTTGCCATTGAACCCACCATGGAGCGATGTCTGCATTACATTGTATTGCCGCGCAAAACTCTTCTCTTTTTATCTACATGTTCAGCATGATTGTGTACAATATCTGACATGCATACGAAAAAAATATAATGAGATTATGTAAGGAGAGCATGCAGAAATCTAGAGTGATGTTAACAACCAGTGGATGGATCCAAAAATAATGATAGCATGCTGATGATTGGTTTAATTTAATAAAAAGACAGATGATGATTGCTTTACTATTTGTTTCCCACCAAAGATGAACAACGTAGGCATACCATAGGTGAACCAGATATTAGACAGAGATACTATTCATTGCTGCCTCGATATGTGCCCCACAACTAATTTAGAACTCAAGTTTGAACATTAATTTGGACCTGACTTGGAGTCTAGGAGGTGAACAGGATGATAAAGTAGCAGGTAATATTAAGCAATGCATAACATAAGCAGAAACAAAAGAGTGCGACCTCTATTGTGGACCCGTGTACTCCTCAGGCTCATCTGCTGAGTCGATGATGGTGATGCCACTGCGGTGGGTGCCGGCGGCAGGGAAGGAGATCTGAGGCGACGAAAGACGGTCAGGAGTCGTGATGTCTGGTTTGGTGGATGCTTCTGTCGATGGAGCGGCTCAGGTGAGGTGGACGACATCGCGGAAGGAGCAGGACAAACCACAGAAAGTTTTCTTCGACACCTACCTGTAAGTGAAGTAAATTTGTAAGGGCTCCTTTGGCTTGCATGATTCTAAAAACGCAGGGACAGGAAAAATACCGGAATAGGATAGGAATGCACATGGGAAACATAGCATTTGTAAACATAGGATTTCTGTCAACTTGGGTGTTTGGTTCACAGGAATTGCAAGAGCAGAGGAATGCAAAGAAACATGGCCAAATTAAAGTGAAACCATATGAAAGCGTGTACAGTTAGAATGTTATTCTGCCACTAATGCACTTGATCTTGTTTTCATGCATAGGATTTTGAAAAGTAGGTCCAGGTGGATGTTTTGCTCCATTCCTTTCAACAAAATGCATGAATACTTGAATAGTAGAGTGCCATAGGAAAATTTCGTATTGCTATGTTTTTGCTTTGAACCAAAATAGCCCTAATGGATCGACATGAATGTAGAGTAATAAGTGATGCGAGAAGTGTACAACCTCTTTGCCATAGTCGTGTCGACCTCAGCACCATTGGGTTGGTCGCTGAAGAAGTTGAGGCAGAGGTGGCTGTCGGAGGTGTGGAGGAAGATATGAGGAATCCGTACACGGCGTCCAGGGCACTGCTCTGTTGTGATGGATGGTTCCGTCGTTGGAGCAGCTCCGGTGAGTCGTAAAACGTCGAGGCTAAAGCAGTACAAGACAGACATCATTAATCTCAAGTGGGATTCTAATAGCATCTCCAATAGATGATGTAAAATACATTACCAAAAAGTGATAGATGTAAAATTTACATCACCAAAAACACCTGACTAAAATAGATGACGTAAAAACTATTGACTCTGAACTTAACTGTCGAAACTTAAATTTACTGTGGAATCTGAATGTTACTGTCGAAATTGAACGCAATGGTAGCAGAGAGGCACTTCACATGTAGTTTAGGGAGGGCATGCAGTTCATCTTCAACCTGCACCCTCCTGAGCCGATAGCCACCACGGCGGGCCGGCGGCTCTCCCGCGCCGCCTCGCCGCCCCGGCCAGCCCTCTAGCCCCCCCACCCGCACCAAGCTTTTCCTCCGACAATCCCCACGCCACTGCCCCACCACCGCGCCCCCACCGCCGACGACCACCGCCCCCACCCTGAACCCTAAGATAGATAGTGGGGTACCTCTCCCGCGAGCCCCCCTCCCTGCTATGGGTGGTTCTTCCTTAACTCCGGCGAGCCCCCCACCCCCTGAAAATCGACTGACCCAAAAGTCGATTCAGTTGACTGAAGTGTAGCTAAATCGGAGCAGAGCAGCAGCACGAGCGAGGGGAAGAGCAGCAGCAGCGCGAGCTAGCGAGAGCTAGAGCCGGAGCAGCAGCGCGAGCGAGCGAGAGCCGGAGCAGCAGCAGAAGCGCGGGCGAGCTGGTGAGAGCCGGAGCAGCAGCAGCAGATCCGGCTGGCATGGACGCTGCCGCCGAAGGGGCCTCACACTGGGGGAGAGCCATTGTGGATATGTCACCTGCGGTTCCAGTTTCGAGGTAGTCGCGCCATGGAGGTGCGGGATGGAGCACCGTCGGCGCCGGGAGGTTGAGTTAAGGAGAAGGTGCGATGCAATGAGTGTACAACCTCTTTGGTGGCACCGAGTAGGCCTCGGATTCGTGGAGTAGGTTAAGGTGGCGCTGTGGGGATGGAGCAGCTGTGATAGACGAGGCGATCATCGAAGCAACTCCTTAGAGGTGGAGGACGGGGCGGCTGAACCGGCGGGACGATGAGATGGACGACGGATCCTCATCCGAGGAGGTGGATGAGGGATGTCGAGCTGTTGCGATGGATGATGTCGTCGGGGAAGAGGCTCCGTCTGGGTAGCGGTGAGGTGGCGAAAGGAGGAGGGTGGGGTTTCGCGGCTGGAGCAGAGAGGTTATGGTGGCCTGGGATTTCGAATGGCGAAAAGGAAGCGATGGGAGGGGGAACCATGACTTAGGGACGCGCTTGTCCAAAATGTAGGGTGTGTTACAAAAGTACCCCACCGATTTGAACTAGCGGCCCTTTCGGCTCAGTGTTAGAAGGGGGATTTCGCGTGTTGGGATTTGGCAGCTGGAGGGAGTTTTCGCGCGCATTGTAATTTCGGGATAGCAAGGCGCGGGTTGTGAAGGCATGAGTTTTGGGAGCACGATATCTGAATTTTCGGGATATAACAAGGTGCGAGTTGAATTTTAGGGACAAGCCTAACGTGTAATATTGTACTTGTACGTACCAAATCAATTCGCACTTCCCTCAACGAAAAAAAGAAAAAAATAGAACTATTCACACTACACAAAGAGAGAGTCTTGTCCCGTTTTACTATACAAATGCTATTCAAAGCTATGAATGCATGTTATGTCCAATTAAATTTTTCGTTGGTTGTATAATGCACGTAACCTACTCATACCAACATTTTAGTGTATTCCAAATGTCTATACTACCGCTGCAATTCGAAATAAATTTGAATTTGTTTCTCTATTTGAATAAGAATCTACAATCTTGATTGTTGCCAACTTCAACCATCATTCATGTATTACCGTAACAACACACCACATGATTACTATAGAGATAGATATGAACTATGTGTACTATATGAACTCGAATTCAATTTTTTGAATACACTTGATGTTGATTCCAAATAATAGTACATTTGATGTAATAACTAGATATTCATGATCTAAACCATGTTCCATACGTACACCGTGTTTATCACACAAAGTATAGTGCCCCGCCCCTACATTACGACAAGTATTTAGCCCTGAGCTGCAAAAGCCACACATTATCCCAAATTATAATCAATGTTCTATATATTATATGTAGTACTAGCAAGATGCCCATGCATTGCACAGAACATCAAGATGATCGAGGGGAGGCCTTATTTGCAAATGTGGAGAGGGGTGTGGGTATATTTTTTCAAAATTGCCATAGTTTCCTTCTTATCCATCAGATATAAACCGGACGGCCTATATTGCAGGATGGCAGGCACACCATCATCACCAACTCTGTTTTTATAAGAGTAGACAAAATATATTATATGTAGTATAACATGTTCATAACCACACCATGTGTATCACCGTTATATATATTCACGCATGCGTCGGTTTAAAATTATATGATAAATTCTTCAAATATCCGAATTCACTTTTTATAATGAATTATGATCTCTATTCGTCTTTTACACCCACACAATGCTCTTATCTTTGTAGCTAGCGCTAACTTTCTCTCGTGCATGCACACGCCCGCATCCCTCTCACCCTCCCTCAACATTCTCTAGCTCCATCGCGCAAATCTGTCTTTTCACTTTAGGTCGTCCACCCATGATGTGTGTAGGCCCCCAGCTCCTTTACGGCACACATCGATCGATATGCCTCTCTAGCCAGGTGTGCCTACCACAAACACAAGCTTTCCCTCCTCTCTTCTCACCGTACATGCCTCACTCCCGCCCCTCTTTTCATCGATCTCGTACTCGCACACTCCTTCCCCCTCGATATAGTATGCCTCTCGCACCACCTCCTAGCTGCATCCCTCTCTCTCTCTATCCTTCTCTCCGGGCCTTATTTGCTTCTAACACATACATGCATGTATACCGATCGATCTCCCTACATATACCTAGGTCGACTTTAACTATTTTTCCCCACCCATCGATCGACATACCTCACAAGTTATGTCTCTCCTTTCTCTGACAAAGGACGATTGATCTTCCTATGTAGTTATGTCTACTTACCATAGCCATATCGTCCCCCCTCCTCATTCGTGCATGCCTCCTGACCCGTCTCTCACACGCACGTGCATAGACAGGCAGGCATCCCCTCTCTTATTGATATTGCAGGCGTGCCCTCCGTTTGTCTAGCAAGCCTCTCCCACCATTCGTTAGAAGCAACTCCACTACCAACCCCTCCGACACTCTAGCTGTGTCTCTCTCCCAACCTTATTCCTCTCCTACACATATGCATGGATGTCGATCGATCTCCCTCAATACATAAGGTAGGTCTCTCTCCTCCTCCACACATATATCGGCCATTGACCTCTATAGTTAGGTCTCTCCCCACACCCCCACCCCCACACACCGATAGTCGAGCGTTGTAGGTAGGTATCCATGCCATAGAGACAAACTGCACATGTCCCCTCTCACGTTCCAGTAGGTCAGCCACCCAATATCTTTGATGTGGGCACACACAAATTCGATGGATCTCTTTATCGATCGCGCGCGCGCACACACACACACATCATCATCATCATCATCATCCCTCTCTTCGATTCTATGGATACCTCACGCCGATGATACCTCCACTCTCTTCTTGTGGATCGCCCCCTCTATATATATGATATATTTGTGACGCCCGGATAATTAAACTACAGTAATCCCATGTTAATGGTGCCATGTCATCACATTACTGCTGCTAATCCTCGGTTGATCCAAGTCACAATCCAAATTCAAATCTAAAATAAAAGTCCAAAATTCAAATTTATCAAACAAGCAAAATAAAATGTTCAAAGTGTGGCAAATATACCATAACCAATTATGGTGGAGACCCAACATTTTTGTAAGGTGTTTTAATGCCCTAAACTAATTAAAAAACAGTGGCTAACATAATAATTTAATTGCTTTCAGATTATAAAAATACTATACTAATTTATTTGGCTACTGAACTAATTGTGGAAGTAGATTAATTAATAATACTAATTTAGGGGCTAGTGTTGCTTTTTATAAACTTGAAATGAAATAAAACTAAAAGGAAGCTGAAACTAATAAAAGAAAAGGAAAAGGCAATTAGAAGGATAAAAGATAAAATAAAAACAACCCCCTGGGCCTAGCCCAACTAGGCTGGCCCAGCTCCCCCCACCAGATGCCCCTCCCTTTCCTTCCTGTTCCTCGGTCTCGGACCACTACAGGGGCTAGTCCCGCCCTAACCACCTCGTCGACGCCGTGAGGGGATAAGGACCCCCCCTCGCCCCCTCGATTCCCTCGTCCGCTCTCATCCACTCCACTCCCCTCGCTCCCTCCCTCTCGCCTGAGCGCTCGTTCCCCTCCTCAGATCCCCTTCGCCGCTGCCTCATCACCGTCGCGACCACCGTCGTCGCCTTCGGGCGGGAGGACGTCCAGTATGTCCGCGGCGGCCGGCTTCGTCCGTCCCGGGAATCAGCTCAAGCCGGGGCGGCTCGTACGCTCGCCATCGTCGTCTTCTTCATCACGTACATCGTTGGCGTCCGTCGCCATTCGTCACCGACTCGGCAACTCCGGCACCTCCGAGCCTTCTCCGAGCCCACTGAGCACCTCTGCAGGATCAAGGTGAGCCCCTCCTCCGGTTGCCTCTTTTCTTAGGCTCGATCCGTGCCCGTAGTTTACGCCCCGCGAGGTCCGTTCGCCATGGTTGCCCTGAAACTCAGCGTCCGCGTATGCATCAGTGCTGCTACCGCTGTCGCCTCCGCCCGACCCCCGCAGCCACCGGCACCCGTCATGTCGTCGCACCTGGAGCTCCGCTCCCACGCGCGCCCACGTCCTTGGGCCACTCGCGGCTGCCGTCGCGCGCCAGCTCCCGCCGGAGCTCCCGCCTCGCCGGCCACCGCCCACACACCCCGCCACATCCTCGTGCTCACGCTCGCCGCGTAGCCCCGTGCCCCGTACTGCCGCGCCTCCCCTGCTCGCTGGACACACCCCGCATCTCGAGCTTCCCGCCCGCCTGCACCGCAGCCGCCCCCGCGTCATCCCGCTTGCTGGCCCTATGCCCGCCTCCGCCGCGCGTTGGTCCCGTCCTGGCGCGCCCGTGCTCGCTGGCCCGCGTGCTGGCTTGCCCAGCTGCGCATCCGCGCACCTCCTGGCCGCCGGAGCCCGAGCCCCAGTAGGAGCCCGCCGCTGCTATTGGCTGTGGCCGGCGGGGTTCTTCCCCCGTGCGTGCCCAGCCGCTGGAAGGGAGTCGGCTGTGTCCCTGTCCAGTGGGGCCCGCCCCTGAAAAGAAATAAAAATAAAATAATTAATTAAAGTAGGTAATTAATTAACCTAATTATATTAACTTAATTAACCTAATCACCTATTAAGTTAATTAATCTGTTTAGTTTAAGTCAATGTGACATTGACAGGAGGGCCCCACCCCCTATTGACCAGTCAAATGTTGATTGGTCAACTGGGACCCCCTGGACCCGCATGTCGCCCTTTGGTACACCTCTATGTACACAGATCTGGGTGCACATAGCATTTTAGCTATTTAATTTCGAATTAATAACAAATTCAGAATATTGTGTAAATCTTTGAAAAATCATAGAAAATAATCCGTAACTCGGATGAAAAATTTTTATACATGAAAGTTGCTCAGAAAAATATGACGAATCGGAATACGCTCTCCGTTCATCCGTCACGTGCCCCTAGCATAGCAAACATGAAACATTTCCCCTTCGATTCGTCTGTCCGAAAATGCCTAACTCCGGGAAAACTTTCCCGGATGTTATCCCCCTTCGCCGGTATCGTGTAGCGCCGCGTTAGAACACCCCTAGCCCCGCGTGTTACCCCCGTCATGCATCTGTTTGCATTATATTTACTATTTCTTCCCCCTCTTCTCTCTGGTAGACCCCGAGACCGCTGCTGCTGCCCCTGTGATCGACTACGTCGACGACGACCCTTCTTCCCTTTCGGCGGAGCTTCCAGGCAAGCCCCCCTTTGATCATCCTGATATCGCCCATTCCATTCTCTCATGCTTGCATTAGATTTTGCTACTATTATTAATTGCTCCTATTCTGATGCATAGCCTGCTTTTGTACCTGCTATTGTTACCTACCTGCTTATCCTCAACTGCTTAGTATAGGTTGGTTAGTGATCCATCAGTGACCCCCACCTTGTCCTTGTTGCCCCTGCTTCATCATCGACGACTCGATCAGCATGATCGACGACCAGAGCCCGACACCTCACATCTGTCACATCCTAGTTAGTTCATGCATTAGAGTGTTGCATCATGGCTACATTTCACAGAAACCTGAAACGGGGATGCCAGAAATCCCCAGCACCCCCCTGGAACAACTAGGGTTTACTAAAAAAAATCCAATGAACCTGAAATGCCCTCCATAAATGTTCACCACCTTTGGTCTTGGCTAAAACCTCTGCCAAAAATGGTTTCATATTTTTGGAGGCCATCTTGGATTTTTGCACAAGCCATAAGTATTTGCATTTGGGCATTTTAAATGCTATAAATATTTTTAAATGCCCAAATAATCTTGAAGGTATTTTTAGGCTGTTGGGAATAATCTCAAAGGTGCCTCAGAATATTTTCAGGATTTTTCCAAATGAAATAGTATTTTTACTATTTCAAAACACAGTACAGAAATAAATAAAAAAGAGAAAAGAACAGAAGGCAGAAGACTTACCTGGCAGCCCACCTGGCGGCCCAGCACTGTGCTGGCCCGCGCCAGTCAGCTGCCTGCTCTCGCCAGAGCAGGCAGAGAGGTGACGCCGGCGAGCGTGAGCTCGCCACGGCGCCAGCAGCTTGCCACCCCCGCCGCGGATGAGCTAGCCGACCTCTCTCGACGCGCCCCGAGCCCCCGGACATCGCCATTCTCCCCCATCGCCTCTCCCTCGCCTTCTCCCCACCATGGCCGACGCCGCCGCAGCCACCTCACCGGAGTAGCCGCGCCCACCGTCGACCTCGCGCCGTACTACCGTGTCCTACAGCACCGCCGTCGCCCACTCCTTCGAGCAAGCCGAACCCCGAGCGCTCGTTTGCCCCGAAGCTCCGTCACCGACCTCGCCTTCGCCGCTCACCGTCGGAGATCCCCTCCGCCGTCGCCACTGCTACAGCTCGTCTCCGACCTCGCCGTCTGCTCCGTCGCAACCGCCGTGAGCATGGCCACCTTCCCATCCTGTCCTCTCTCTCTCTCGAGCGCTGTAGCCACCGCACGAAGCTCACCCGAACGCGCCGCCGCACGAGCTCGTCGCCGACGAGGCTCCGGCCATCTAACGGCCGCACCACCATAGCCATTAGCTCCACCGCAACGCCAGGAACCCGTAGCGCCATCGCTTGCCCCTCGCCGTGCTCTCTAGCTACGGTTTCGACTACGCCCGTACCCGGCAGCCGCCCGGCTCGTCGCCGGCGTCGATTCCGGCGACCCCGAGCTCCTCTACCACCACCAGTCGACGCGGTTCGCCCCCAGCTACACATAGGTACTCTCCGCCGTCCTTTTGGTCGCCGGAGGGGGATCCCGCACTCCACCGCCGCGTCTGGACGTCGTCGGCGGCTAAACGCCGGCGAGTCAACGTGGTTTGACCACAGTTCAACCCCCCCAGGGTCACTGACGAGTGGGGCCCGCCTGCTAACTAATCTGAGTTAGAATTAAAACTAATCCTAATTAACTAATTACCTAACAGTGTCACTGACACAGGGGACCCACACGTCAGGTTTGACCTGGACGACCCCGTTGACCTGCTGACGTCACACTGACGTCAGGCTGACGCAGTAAAGCTTTTACTGGAATTATTCTTATATTGGAAATTCCAGAAATTATCACAAACTTCAAAAAATCATAGAAAATAATCTATAGCTCAGAATGAAAAGATTTATATATGAAAAATGATCAGAAAAATCCATTCTATCCATCTGTACTGGTTTCATGCATGATTAAGCAAGTTAACCTACTGTTTTATACAGAACAAGATAAAGCACTAATATGGGCCATTTATGAACTTGGAATTTGAATCTTTGATTCAAATTAGTCCAAACCCATCTGGTCTTAGTTGCATTAGCCCAATACATCCATTTTGCCATGTCCCATGCATGCATCATATTGTTGCACTTGCTTGGTGTTGATTGTGCTTCGATGTGTTCATTGTGGTAGGTCCTGCCTCCGAGGATATTCACGAGTATCCAACTGAAGGGCGGAATCCCACCACCACTCCGTCAGGCAAGCAACCCATTGATCATTTCGATACAAACCCATCTTCTCGCTTCTGCTCTCGTTTACTGCATTAAGACAACGCGATTCAAACTGCTGTGTGTTGCGGTAGTTGAACCCACTTTCCTTTGCATGACCTGTCATTGCCACAGTAACTAGATGAAACCCACTAGCATGTGTAGGAGTTGATTGAGCCATGTTGTGTTCCTACAATGCTATGCTTGCTATGCTTAGAGTTGTGTCAGGTCTGGCTCATCAGGGTGATGAACTAGAGTGAAAGTGTGTGTGTCGGTAAAGAGAGTGAAGTGTTGAACACGATTTGGTAAAGGTATCGATGGGAGGCCATGTAGGAGTACATGGTGGGTTGTTTCATTGAGACCGTCCCTAAGAACTGAGATCTGTATGCGTGATTTAAGATTCAGCTACTACCACACATTGGGCCCGAAACCAATGGACCCCCTCGGCTTCTTAATCACCCTTGTCCTCTGTCCAGGAGTTGCACGTAGTTTCTGGTGTTTGTAGTAAGCTGGAGGCCGTGGACGGCGCTGACCAAGGGGTGGGCTGTGATGCGGTAGGCTCGTGGCACGGTGTACCGAGTCGCCCGTTTGGTGTCCGGGAACCCTGCACACATCGTTTGGGGCCGTATGTGGAAACCTCGGCCGGACTCCCTGCGGATTGAACCTAAATAGGCGATAAACCTGGACTAGAGACTCGAGTGTTTAGGTAGGCTGTGGCCGACACCCACGTTGGGCTTCCGCTTGAAGGTTGCCGAGTACACGTCGTGTAGCGACGATAAGTGGTGAGAGCGTGTGTGACGAAGTACACCCCTGCAGGGTATGAAACTATTCGAATAGCCGCGTCTGCGGTAAAGGACTACTTGGTCGCTTATGCAGTTCATAGACAAGTAAATGGATACTACTAAAAGCCTCAAGATAAGTGTGAGTACCGCGGATGGCCCTCTCGTTGGATGACGAGGGAGGATCCACGGTGGAGTATTGAGATGGTGATTAGTGGACTCGTGTGCGAAAACTATTTCACAAGTGGTGTATCGTAGGATAGCTTAGCCAAGAGTCAAAGCTGGCTTGCTGCAATAACCCCACTACCTTCTTGAGAATGAGCATGTATAGTAGGATCTGTTGTAAGACTTGCTGAGTACCTTTGTACTCATGTTGCCTAATTACTGTTTTCAGACGACAACACCGCCCCTTCTGACGGGTTCTACGTAGAACTCGACGACGACGAGTGACGCGCCACCCAGGTGGTGATCTAGGCTTGTGAAGGGCCTATGTAGATAGACAGGTTTCATCAAGCCTTCTTTCTTTCTGGTGTCTGTACCCAGACAGTTTGCTTCCGCATGTGCTTGTATGATTGTATAACTTGAGTGTCGGGTCATGTGACCCCTATCTGTATGAACAAGTTATGTAAGGCTCTCCGGAGCCCTTTAAATAAAGTACTTGAGTTGTAGAGTTTTGTTGTGATGCCATGTTGTATTTGCACATATCGAGCATATTGTGTGTATGTTTGAAATGCTTGGTATGTGTGGGATCCGACAATCTAGTTGTTTATCTTTAGCAGCCTCTCTTATGGGGAAATGTAGTCTAGTGCCTCCTTGAGCCATAGTAGTCCGCTACAGCCCGGTTCACCGGAGTCCTGCTAGCCCAGCACTACTGCTCTGGACACTTGACTGGCCGGCATGTGAGTCATATCGTTCCTGTGTCTGTCCCTTCGGGAAATGTCACGCGGTGACATCCGGAGTCCTGCCTAGCCTGCTACAGCCCGGGTTCCCGGAGTCCTGTTAGCCCAGTGCTACAGCCCGGATTCACACGCTGCTGACCGACACGTTCGATGTTGATTCATGTATGCCTGTCCCCATACGTTAGTGCCGCTTTGGGTTCACGACTAGCCATGTCGGCCCGGGTTCTTTGTCATATGGATGCTAGCGACATTATCATATACGTGAGCCAAAAGGCGCAAACGGTCCCGGGCCATGGTAAGGCGACACCCGTGGGAGTACCGTGCGTGAGGCCGCAATGTTATATGAGGTGTTACAGGCTAGATCGGTGTGACTTGGAATCGGGGTCCCGACAGCGTTGGCATCAGAGCCGGACTGCCTGTAGGTGCGATAAGCCAAACTGGTCGATGTCGAGTCTAGAAATGCTTTAGTTATATGTAGGGGAATTGATTGTGGGAGGGAACGTAAGGTGCTTTTACTCCTTTACCTCATGCCCTCTGATCTGAGTCATACTCTTCTCATTCTACGCGGGTTAAGGACTAGGCTCTCTCCTCTCTATCAGGTTCACGTGTTACTAATCCGTAGTAACTTATAGGATTGTTGGTTCCATGCTTCGGTTCAGTTTCTATTACCCTAGTATGTTGTCGGTTGAACCAGAACCTTGACATGATGTTGTTGAGTGGTATTGCAAACTGTTGCGAATGTCTCAAATCCTTTTTTCGAGCATTTACAACCGTTATGCTGTCCAAATTCTCCTAGAAATACTAATGCCTTGCATTATTTCGTGCTTTCAGATGGCCACCCGTTCCCAGAACCAAGTGGTTCGTCTGACCCGGTGCATCGGCGTACCTGGTCACACGGCCATGTTGGTCTGAGTGATGGTTGAGACAGGCTATCGTTGGTATCCCGAGTATACCGTCGAGGAGCAGTTCCGAGACTTTAATCAAAGTCAGTATCTTTGCACAGTCAGGATCTACCCATCCTATCCTGGAGCCACTGAACCCCTCCATTGCTCTTATGGACTTGGGGTTACTATCGAGATGTCTGTGCAGGACGCAGCTTAGTCAATGATGACTATCATGCGAGCCAGAACTGCCTTGCTTCAGAACACCGACTTCTGCTATATGCCAGCAGCACTCCCTGGGGCACAGGGGTACTATCAGGCCACTTACTGTGATTCTACCCATGAGGACTCACTACTCCGTACCACCACCGAGATGCTTGAGGACAAGGACCGTGAGAATCGTGCCTTGCGAATGGAGCTCTTTAATGCTCGTGCTGATCACTGGGCCACTCTGACACGGTTTGCACCTGCCGTGCAAGCTGGGTTTATGGACATGAGGGACATATACCCCGTGCGATTTGGCCTGCCAGAATGTATGGAATGGCGTGATGTAGGAGGCATCACCCCTCCTCGTGGACCTCGTCTGCCACCGTTTGTTGGACCAAGGCCACACCCGAGTCCCTATGGACCGCAAGCTCCACAGGACCGACTGTTTCCAGATGATCATGTTCAGCTTCCAGGACATGGTGGTGACTTCTATGAGGATTACTACGGGGACGTCTGAGTTGGTAGTAGTTCCACCTGTATTGTAACAGTTGTAATCCCCACAGTCCTGCGTGTCATGTGGGATACGACTTGGTGTGTATCACGTTCCGGAGGTGTAGAAAAATAATGTATAGGAGCTTGGAATGCCTCTGATGAGATGTATCGTCTTTCATCGTAGTTGTACCTTGGCCTGGGCTTGTACTAAGCTATGTATGGCATGTATGACCATTGGTATATGTATGTTGCTATGTTAACATGTCATACTGATGGTCATCTCTGCATTCCGTGTTATCCATTACATTCCGAATTTCACCTATCAAGATTTAGCCATCCTCGTCTAAACCGTTGCTTTGTTTCTCCTAGGATGGTTAACACCCGCAACAACCCTGCTGTCCAGGCGCAGGGTGAAGCCAATGCAGCCAGGGCGGAGGATCTGCCCCAACCGCCTTCACTGGCCGAAGTTATGCTGGAGGCAGAAAGAAACAAGCGTGAGACTAACCGCTTGCTAGAGCGAATTGAGCAGAATACTGCACGTCACCAGAGGAACGACCTGGTGTCCATCCATGACTTTATCAAGCTGTACCCACCGAAGTTCAACCACTCCGTCGAGCCCCTTGATGCGGATGATTGGCTTCGCAGCATCACCCATAAGCTACGTTCTGCCAACGTAGCCGAAGCTGATAAGGTTACCTATGCTGCCTATCACCTCGAAGGCCCTGCTAGCCTTTGGTGGGAGAACTTTGAGGCTATGCGCCCAGCTGGCCAAATCACTACTTGGGCTGAATTCAGTGAGACTTTCCGTGAGCATCACATTCCGGAGGGTCTCATAGATCGTAAGCGGGAAGAATTCTGCAACTTCACCCAAGGCAGACTGACCGTGGATGCTTACAGCCGTGAGTTTGGAAATCTAGCACGCTATGCTCCTGAAGAGGTATCCACCGACGCCAAGAAGCAGGCAAGGTTCCGCAAGGGACTTAGCCCCGAGCTTCGCCGTGATCTCCGTCTGCATGAGTGCACCTCTTTCCAGAAGTTGGTCAATAAGGCCATCAGTGCCGAGACAGGACAAACTGACTATGACGCTGCACGCAAGCACTCTCGTGACTTTGGTTCCTCATCTGGCTCCGGATCCCAGAAGCGCCGGGTCTGGATTCCGAATACTGCTTTGCCACCCAGGTTCACTCCGAGGCCATCCTTCGAGGCGCCTCGCCCCAACCAGCAGCATGCACCGCCTAAGGTTTATGGTGGCCCCGCTGCTAATGCTGCTCCACGCCCCAATATTGTGACATGCTTCAAGTGTGGAGAAACGGGTCACTATTTGCGCGAGTGCCCCCGAAACAACCTCAATCAACCTGGACAGTCCGTTGGCCGTGGTAAGCCAGCAGGAAAGACTTACTACGCCAAGCCAGCCACCACTGCACGTGGCCATGCCAACTACGTTTTAGCTGAAGAAACTCATGAGGATCCCAACGTCGTCCTTGGTACGCTCCTTGTTAATTGCCATCCGGCAACTGTTCTTTTCGATACTGGAGCATCTCATTCATTTATCTCTGAGAGCTATGCTCGATTACACAACACCACATTCTGTGACATGCCTACCTCCATGGTAATCCAAACCCCTGGTTCTAAGTGGCAAACCTCTAAAATAAGCCATGGAAATGAAATTCTTGTTGACAGACTGGTCTTCCTTGCATCACTAATAGCTCTCAAGTCCTCGGACATAAACATCATCTTGGGTATGGACTGGATGTCAGCCCATTATGCCAAGATTGATTGCTCTACTAGGACTGTTCAACTCACCCATCCGTCGGGCAAGACAGTTAATGTTTTGACCCAAGTGTCTAAGCGTCAGCTCTACTCACTAAATGCCAACCCTCTCCCAGACCTCGAAGATGTGCCGGTAGTCCGTGACTTTCCGGATGTCTTCCCTGAAGAACTGCCAGGTATTCCACCTGACAGGGATGTTGAGTTTGTGATAGACCTTGTTCCAGGAACCGTCCCAATCTCCAGAAGACCCTATAAGATGGCACCCCTAGAGCTAGCCGAGCTTAAGAAACAACTCGATGAGTCCTTGAAAAAGGGTTTCATCCGTCCTAGTTCTTCTCCGTGGGCTTGCCCCGTCCTCTTCGTCAAGAAGAAGGATGGTACGGATCGGATGGTTGTAGATTACCGACCCGTCAACCTAGTCACAATCAAGAACAAGTATCCGCTTCCCAGGATCAACGACCTGTATGATCAGCTCGCTGGATCCTCAGTCTTCTCTAAAATGGATTTGAGGTTGGGCTACCATCAAATCAAAATCAAGAACGGGGACATTCCTAAAACGGCCTTTGTTACTCGTTATGGCCAATACGAGTATACAGTCATGTCCTTCGGGTTAACCAATGCTCCAGCCACCTTCTCTCGGTTAATGAACTCAATCTTCATGGAGTATTTGGATAAATTCGTCGTAGTATACCTCGATGATATACTCATCTACTCCAAGAACGAGGCAGAACATGCTGAGCATCTAAGGCTAGTACTAACGAAACTTCGAGAGCATCGCCTTTATGCCAAATTCTCCAAGTGTGAATTCTGGTTGCCAGAAGTGACCTATCTAGGCCACGTGATCTCTGGTAAGGGTATTGCTGTCAATCCCGAACGAGTTCAAGCCATCCTTGACTGGACTCCACCTGAAACGGTCAAGCAAGTTCGGAGTTTCCTTGGCTTAGCGAGCTACTGCCGCCGCTTCGTCGAAAATTTCTCCAAGGTTGCTAAACCTCTAACCGAACTCCTCAAGAAAGATAAAAGGTTCGAGTGGACCTCACAGTGCGAGTTCAGCTTTCAGGAACTGAAAAGACGCCTGACATCTGCTCCCGTACTCGTACCACCAGATTTTTCGAAGGACTTTGTTATCTATTGCGACGCCTCGCGACAAGGACTAGGTTGCATACTCATGCAAGACCGTCATGTGATTGCTTACGCTTCCCGGCAGTTGCGTCCACATGAGGATAATTATCCCACACATGATCTAGAGCTTGCAGCCGTAGTCCATGCACTCAAAACATGGCGACATTACCTTCTCGGTAATCGTTGCGAGATTTTCACAGACCACCAGAGTCTGAAATACATCTTCACCCAACCGGATTTGAATCTCAGGCAAAGACGTTGGGTTGAGTTGATCTCAGACTACGACTTAGGAATTACTTACACCCCGGGCAAAGCCAACGTCATGGCTGATGCGCTAAGCCGTAAATCCTATTGTAACAACTTGATGTTACAACAAAGTCAACCACTTCTCCACGAGGAATTCTGTAAGCTTAACCTTCACATTGTTCCTCAAGGATTCTATCCACCCTGGTGGCGAAACCTACCCTTACGGATCAGATCATTAAAGCTCAGAAGGTAGATCCGGGAATCTCCCGTATTAAGAGAAACATCAAGAAAGGAGTTGCGGATTGTTTCTCCGTTGATGACCAAGGTGTTGTGCTCTTTGGAGACCGCCTAGTGGTTCCCAAGGTACGCAACCTGAGGCGATTGATCCTTAAGGAAGCTCATGAATCTCCTCTCACCATTCATCCCAGTAGTACTAAAATGTATCAAGACCTACGCCAGAGGTTTTGGTGGACTAGGATGAAGAGAGAAATTGCTCAATACATTGCTAATTGCGACGTCTGCCGTCGAGTTAAAGCAGAGCATCAACGGCCTGCTGGCACCCTTCAGCCTCTGGCTATTCCTGAATGGAAATGGGATAAAATCGGTATGGATTTCATTACTGGGTTTCCCAGGACCAAGAGGGGAAACAATGCTATCTTCGTTGTTGTCGATCGTCTTTCCAAAGTAGCCCACTTCCTACCTGTTCGTGAGAGTATAACCGCTAGCCAGCTAGCAGACTTGTACATCTCCCGAATAGTGTCTCTGCATGGTGTTCCATTGGAAATTAACTCAGACCGTGGAAGTCTCTTTACCTCTCGATTTTGGGAAAGTTTCCAAAATGCTATGGGAACTCGCCTCTCTTTTAGCACCGCCTTTCACCCTCAATCAAGTGGTCAGGTAGAACGAGTTAATCAAATTCTGGAGGATATGCTCCGAGCTTCTGTCATCTCTTTCGGCATGGATTGGGAGAAATGCCTCCCATTCGCCGAGTTCGCTTATAACAATAGTTACCAAGCTAGTTTGGGCAAAGCCCCTTTCGAGGTTCTCTATGGACGAAAATGTCGAACGCCTCTTAACTGGTCAGAAACCGGGGAAAGACAACTCTTCGGCCCGGATATGATTCAGGAAGCAGAAGAGCAGGTTCGCATTATTCGTGAGAAATTGAAAACAGCCCAATCTCGCCAAAAGAGCCATTATGATCGCAAACATAAGGCTATGACTTTTGAGGTTGACGAGAAGGCTTACCTTCGGGTGACCCCTTTAAAGGGAACCCACCGATTCGGTATCAAAGGCAAATTGGCCCCTCGCTACATTGGACCCTTTCGCATTCTTGCCAAGCGAGGAGAAGTTGCCTACCAATTGGAACTACCTCCGCATCTTTCCAAGGTTCATGATGTCTTCCACGTTTCACAACTCAGGCGTTGCTTCTCGGATCCTATCCGTGGAGTGGACCACGAAACGCTTGATCTCCAAGATAATCTCACATATCGGGAGTATCCCGTTCGAATCCTTGATCAAGCCGAGCGTACCACTCGACGCCGAAACATCAAGTTTCTCAAAGTTCAATGGTCACACCATTCCGAGAAAGAAGCTACTTGGGAAAGGGAGGATCGTCTTCGACTTGAGTACCCCACCTTCTTCCCAACGGATCCTAAATCTCAGGACGAGATTCTTTTGAGTGGGGGTGAGTTGTCACATCCTAGTTAGTTCTTGCATTAGAGTGTTGCATCATGGCTACATTTCACAGAAACCTGAAATGGGGATGCCAGAAACCCCCAGCACCCCCCTGGAACAACTAGGGTTTACTAAAAAATTTCCAATGAACCTGACATGCCCTCCATAAATGTTCACCACCTTTGGTCTTGGCTAAAACCTCTGCCAAAAATGGTTTCATATTTTTGGAGGCCATCTTGGATTTTTGCACAAGCCATAAGTATTTGCATTTGGGCATTTTAAATACTATAAATATTTCTAAATGCCCAAATAATCTTGAAGGTATTTTTAGGCTGTTGGGAATAATCTCAAAGGTGCCTCAGAATATTTTCAGGATTTTTCCAAATGAAATAGTATTTTTACTATTTCAAAACACAGTACAAAAATAAATAAAAAAGAGGAAAGAACAGAAGGCAGAAGACTTACCTGGCAGCCCACCTGGCGGCCCAGCACTGTGCTGGCCCGCGCCAGTCAGCTGCCTACTCTCGCCAGAGCAGGCAGAGAGGTGACGCCGGCGAGCGTGAGCTCGCCACGGCGCCAGCAGCTTGCCGCCCCCGCCGCGGATGAGCTGGCCGACCTCTCTCGACGCGCCCCGAGCCCCCGGACATCGCCATTCTCCCCCATCGCCTCTCCCTCGCCTTCTCCCCACCATGGCCGACGCCGCCGCAGCCACCTCACCGGAGTAGCCGCGCCCACCGTCGACCTCGCGCCGTACTACCGTGTCCTACAGCACCGCCGTCGCCCACTCCTTCGAGCAAGCCGAGCCCCGAGCGCTCGTTTGCCCCGAAGCTTCGTCACCGACCTCGCCTTCGCCGCTCACCGTCGGAGATCCCCTCCGCTGTCGCCACTGCTACAGCTCGTCTCCGACCTCGCCGTCTGCTCCGTCGCAACCGCCGTGAGCATGGCCACCTTCCCATCCTCTCCTCTCTCTCTCTCGAGCGCTGTAGCCACCGCACGAAGCTCACCCGAACGCGCCGCCGCACGAGCTCGTCGCCGACGAGGCTCCGGCCATCTAACGGCCGCACCACCGTAGCCATTAGCTCCACCGCAACGCCAGGAACCCGTAGCGCCATCGCTTGCCCCTCGCCGTGCTCTCTAGCTACGGTTTCGACTACGCCCGTACCCGGCAGCCGCCCGGCTCGTCGCCGGCGTCGATTCCGGCGACCCCGAGCTCCTCTACCACCACCAGTCGACGCGGTTCGCCCCCAGCTACACATAGGTACTCTCCGCCGTCCTTTTGGTCGCCGGAGGGGGATCCCGCACTCCACCGCCGCGTCTGGACGTCGTCGGCGGCTAAACGCCGGCGAGTCAACGTGGTTTGACCACAGTTCAACCCCCCAGGGTCACTGACGAGTGGGGCCCGCCTGCTAACTAATCTGAGTTAGAATTAAAACTAATCCTAATTAACTAATTACCTAACAGTGTCACTGACACAGGGGACCCACACGTCAGGTTTGACCTGGACGACCCCGTTGACCTGCTGACGTCACACTGACGTCAGGCTGACGCAGTAAAGCTTTTACTGGAATTATTCTTATATTGGAAATTCCAGAAATTATCACAAACTTCAAAAAATCATAGAAAATAATCTATAGCTCAGAATGAAAAGATTTATATATGAAAAATGATCAGAAAAATCCATTCTATCCATCTGTACTGGTTTCATGCATGATTAAGCAAGTTAACCTACTGTTTTATACAGAACAAGATAAAGCACTAATATGGGCCATTTATGAACTTGGAATTTGAATCTTTGATTCAAATTAGTCCAAACCCATCTGGTCTTAGTTGCATTAGCCCAATACATCCATTTTGCCATGTCCCATGCATGCATCATATTGTTGCACTTGCTTGGTGTTGATTGTGCTTCGATGTGTTCATTGTGGTAGGTCCTGCCTCCGAGGATATTCACGAGTATCCAACTGAAGGGCGGAATCCCACCACCACTCCGTCAGGCAAGCAACCCATTGATCATTTCGATACAAACCCATCTTCTCGCTTCTGCTCTCGTTTACTGCATTAAGACAACGCGATTCAAACTGCTGTGTGTTGCGGTAGTTGAACCCACTTTCCTTTGCATGACCTGTCATTGCCACAGTAACTAGATGAAACCCACTAGCATGTGTAGGAGTTGATTGAGCCATGTTGTGTTCCTACAATGCTATGCTTGCTATGCTTAGAGTTGTGTCAGGTCTGGCTCATCAGGGTGATGAACTAGAGTGAAAGTGTGTGTGTCGGTAAAGAGAGTGAAGTGTTGAACACGATTTGGTAAAGGTATCGATGGGAGGCCATGTAGGAGTACATGGTGGGTTGTTTCATTGAGACCGTCCCTAAGAACTGAGATCTGTATGCGTGATTTAAGATTCAGCTACTACCACACATTGGGCCCGAAACCAATGGACCCCATCGGCTTCTTAATCACCCTTGTCCTCTGTCCAGGAGTTGCACGTAGTTTCTGGTGTTTGTAGTAAGCTGGAGGCCGTGGACGGCGCTGACCAAGGGGTGGGCTGTGATGCGGTAGGCTCGTGGCACGGTGTACCGAGTCGCCCGTTTGGTGTCCGGGAACCCTGCACACATCGTTTGGGGCCGTATGTGGAAACCTCGGCCGGACTCCCTGCGGATGGAACCTAAATAGGCGATAAACCTGGACTAGAGACTCGAGTGTTTAGGTAGGCTGTGGCCGACACCCACGTTGGGCTTCCGCTTGAAGGTTGCCGAGTACACGTCGTGTAGCAACGGTAAGTGGTGAGAGCGTGTGTGACGAAGTACACCCCTGCAGGGTATGAAACTATTCGAATAGCCGCGTCTGCGGTAAAGGACTACTTGGTCGCTTATGCAGTTCATAGACAAGTAAATGGATACTACTAAAAGCCTCAAGATAAGTGTGAGTACCGCGGATGGCCCTCTCGTTGGATGACGAGGGAGGATCCACGGTGGAGTATTGAGATGGTGATTAGTGGACTCGTGTGCGAAAACTATTTCACAAGTGGTGTATCGTAGGATAGCTTAGCCAAGAGTCAAAGCTGGCTTGCTGCAATAACCCCACTACCTTCTTGAGAATGAGCATGTATAGTAGGATCTGTTGTAAGACTTGCTGAGTACCTTTGTACTCATGTTGCCTAATTACTGTTTTCAGACGACAACACCGCCCCTTCTGACGGGTTCTACGTAGAACTCGACGACGACGAGTGACGCGCCACCCAGGTGGTGATCTAGGCTTGTGAAGGGCCTATGTAGATAGACAGGTTTCGTCAAGCCTTCTTTCTTTCTGGTGTCTGTACCCAGACAGTTTGCTTCCGCATGTGCTTGTATGATTGTATAACTTGAGTGTCGGGTCATGTGACCCCTATCTGTATGAACAAGTTATGTAAGGCTCTCCGGAGCCCTTTAAATAAAGTACTTGAGTTGTAGAGTTTTGTTGTGATGCCATGTTGTATTTGCACATATCGAGCATATTGTGTGTATGTTTGAAATGCTTGGTATGTGTGGGATCCGACAATCTAGTTGTTTATCTTTAGCAGCCTCTCTTATGGGGAAATGTAGTCTAGTGCCTCCTTGAGCCATAGTAGTCCGCTACAGCCCGGTTCACCGGAGTCCTGCTAGCCCAGCACTACTGCTCTGGACACTTGACTGGCCGGCATGTGAGTCATATCGTTCCTGTGTCTGTCCCTTCGGGAAATGTCACGCGGTGACATCCGGAGTCCTGCCTAGCCTGCTACAGCCCGGGTTCCCGGAGTCCTGTTAGCCCAGTGCTACAGCCCGGATTCACACGCTGCTGACCGACACGTTCGATGTTGATTCATGTATGCCTGTCCCCATACGTTAGTGCCGCTTTGGGTTCACGACTAGCCATGTCGGCCTGGGTTCTCTGTCATATGGATGCTAGCGACATTATCATATACGTGAGCCAAAAGGCGCAAACGGTCCCGGGCCATGGTAAGGCGACACCCGTGGGAGTACCGTGCGTGAGGCCGCAATGTTATATGAGGTGTTACAGGCTAGATCGGTGTGACTTGGAATCGGGGTCCCGACAACATCACATCACGCCCCTTTTGTTGCTCGACTCTGCAGAGCTACTATCGAGTGCCGAGGGTGATCCCTCATAACGCACTCCTGATGATAATTCTGTAGTGTAGCTATTCGGTCGTGGTCATCGAGGGTGATTTCCTCTTTCACCATTCCCGATACGGCTTTGTCGTTCAACACCTCAAGTGTGAACCTTGAGGGTGGTCCCTCTTACGTTCACCTTGATGATTACATTGAGTGGAATTCACTGGGGGTGATTCCTCGGGTTTTCTTCCTTGATGTTTTGGACACACGGTTACCTTGACTTTACTTGAGACCATTGTGGAAGTCGGGTCGGCCCTGAGGGGTACCCGCGAGTTGATGTGAAAGCCGTGCGGGCCCGGAGAGCACCCGTGCGATGTGATAGTGGCGGCTGGCTGTTTAGCGGTATCACCCGGGAGGGGGTGGTAGCTCCGGACTTGTCCCGACAGCCGTCACTACTTTAATTGTTAATGCACTAACAGGTTTGGGTATTTGTTCTGAGTTGGCCTATGGCCTTTACGCACTAACCACCACGCGAGAATATATATGGGCCTCGACGTCGCAGTATCAGCCGAAGCTTTGTCAGACGTCCAGTTCAGCATTGCGGCACGGCCTGGTCAGCGCCCCAGTGGAGGTGGCCTGTATCGCCCTGCGCGCAACGATCCGGTGTACAACGGGCGATGGGCCCAGACCCCGGAGTGCTTAAGATGTAGACCGGCGGGGACCTCTCTGCTGAGCCTAGGTAGGGCTGCGACGTGTTGATCTTCCGAGGCCGGGCATTGACCCCAAAAAGGTGTGTCCGGCCAGAATGATCGAGCGTTTTGGAAAACATGGTGCACCCCTGCAGGGAAGACATATATTCGAATACCGTGTCCACGGTAATGGATGTTCAGACTTATATCCTCATCTTTTACAATTAGAAATGGATACTTGAGATATGTTGCTCCGGGATTGCTTTCTCGCAGGGAGTCGAGGAAGGATCTCTGGGCATTAATGCTACAACATGTTTGTTAAATATTAACTGCTATTCTTTACTCTCCTACATGCTGCAAGATGCTTGGAGCTGCTTGAAGATGCTAGTCTTCGATAGGCTAGGCCTCCCCCTATTCTGGCATTCTGCAGTTCAGTCCACAAATACAACCATTCCATTTGATACCAATGCATACTTAGTATAGATCTGATGCTTGTGAGTACTTTGGATGAGTACTCACGGTTGCTTTGCTCCCCCTTTTCCCCCTTTCTTCTCCTTTCCGGTTGATGCAACTAGATGGTGGATCCCAGGAGTCAGATGCCACTGCCGACGGATGCTACTACATGGAGGCCGCCGAAGACCAGGAGTAGTTAGGAGGTCCCAGGCAGGAGGCCTTGCCTCTTCGATCGTGTTGCTTTTGTGCTAGCCTTCTTAAGGCATCCTTGTCTAACTTATGTCTGTACTCAGATATTGTTGCTTCCGCTGACTCTTGTGTATCGAGCTATGTATTCGAGCCCTCGAGGCCCCTGGCTTGTAATATGAAGCTTGTATTATTTTAATTTGTGTCTAGAGTTGTGTTGTGATATCTTCCCGTGAGTCCCTGATCTTGATCGTGCACATTTGCGTGTATGATTAGTGTATGTTTGAATCGGGGGCGTCACAAGTTGGTATTAGAGCCGACTGCATGTAGGATCCCCCTTTCCAACTCCTTGGCCGAAGTTGAGTCTAGTCAAAGAAAAACCGTTTTACTAACATGGCTGTGTGGCTTACGGGCCCACGTCACCATTGGGTGGTATTAGGATCTTTTATTCCTCGTCTATACTTTGGGACTCTGATCACTCTTCTATCCAGGTTAAATGATTTTGCTAAATCTAAAATTAGGATCTCGTGATCACATCCTCTCGGAGATTGTATTACGCCTTTATTGAATTGAGAGCCAGGATCTGCTTCACAATAATCACTGACCGTAGGATCCTCTTATCGAGGGCACCCTGCGTCGTCACTTGCAAATCCCCCGCTCCAGTGGTTATTTTTCAACGATGATGTAGCCTTTGCTATGTCTCGTTGTTGTATCGTCCATCGCGTGCATGCGTGCCGCCTAGTATGTCTAGTATGTTTCTCTTGTCCGAACTCATACGAACAACGCGTAATTGGCTCCGTATATGTATCGGTATGTCTTTAAAGACTACTGCTTTGTACGTACAGCGCCTTTGCTCATCGTTCAGTTTTCACCATGAATGACTCCATACACTTGCTTCACCCCTTGCTATACTACCCCCCCTGTTGCATTTAAGCCGGATGGTTAGACCCGCTGGTCGTGGCCGTGGCCATGGTGGCAACGCTCCACCACCGCCTAAGTACATGGCCAGAATGATACATCATTGAGCTAAATTGCCAGTTCATGGTAGGAGTCATGGCTCATTTTCCGCGCCCCAGCATGAATCAGCAATCCGCCCAGTGGCTCTGCAAGACTTCGCGCATCTCAACCCTGTCATCTGACGCAACTCATCTCAGCCCCTTGATGATGATGATTGGCTCTGTGACATCACTTTCGATGTTAGAGTCTGCTGATGTAGCCCTTGCCAGCTATGTCACCTTCGCAGCATATTATCTGAAGGTCCCGCCACTCAATGGTGGGACAGCCACAGGCCTTCCTTACCTGTTGGAACCGCCATCACTTGGCCGAAATTCCAAGCTGCATTCCACGGGACAATGTCGAACCACTATGGTTAGCCTCAACGTCCCCGTTGAAATTGAAAGGTTGGAATTCCATGTTTCCCCCATTGTTTTGAAGTCATCCAATATCGACCTCATTCTGGAAATGGAATGGTTAGAAACACATACCGCTTCTACATTTGCGCCATTAAAACTGTCCATCAACTACATCCTTCAAGTGAGATAGTATGCTACGATGCTCATCTTGTTCGAAATGTCGAAGCACAAATTTATTCCTTGAATGCGTTAAACGCTTCTCCTCTTGTGAGAATTGAAAACGTTCCAGTCGTTTGTGAATTTCAAGATGTCTTTTCAGAAGAACTACCCAGTCCACGACCTTGAACTTGCTCAATTAAATTTGCACATAATTTGTGCTGGCATTTCCTTTTGGTAATCGTTGCGTGATCTTCACTGATCATTAAGTCTGAAGTATTTGTTTACTCAGCTAAATCTGGATCTCAGTCAACAACGATGTATGGAAACAATCATAGACTATAACTATGGTATTCCATATACCCCTATCAATGTTATTGTCATGGTCAATGCCCTGAGCCGCAAGTCTTATTGCAACAACCACGTGGCTTATAAAGCTCAACCCCAGCAAGATGATCTCACTTATAGAGAGCATCCGGACCACGTTCTCGTTCAAGCTAAACGTCGCACCCGTCTGAGGGCTATCAAATTTCATAAAGTTCAGTGGTCAAATCTTTCTCAAGATGAAGCCACTTGGGGACACGAGGATCGTCTTTGTGATGAATACCCCGTTTTGTTTCCATCTACCTCCTAAAATCTCGGGACGAGATTTCTTGTAGTGGAGGAGAATTGTGACGCCCGGATAATTAAGCTATAGTAATCCCATGTTAATGGTGCCATGTCATCACATTACTGTTGCTAATCCTCGGTTGATCCAAGTCACAATCCAAATTCAAATCTAAAATAAAAGTCCAAAATTCAAATTTATGAAACAAGCAAAATAAAATGTTCAAAGTGTGGCAAATATACCATAACTAATTATGGTGGTGACCCAACATTTTTGTAAGGTGTTTTAATGCCCTAAACTAATTAAAAAACAGTGGCTAACATGATAATTTAATTGCTTTTAAATTATAAAAATACTATACTAATTTATTTGGCTACTAAACTAATTGTGGAAGTAGATTAATTAATAATACTAATTTAGGGGCTAGTGTTGCTTTTTATAAAACTTGAAATGAAATAAAAGTAAAAGGAAGATGAAACTAATAAAAGAAAAGGAAAAGGCAATTAGAAGGATAAAAGATAAAATAAAAACAACTCCCTGGGCCTAGCCCAACTGGGCTGGCCCAGCTCCCCCCACCGGATGCCCCTCCCTTTCCTTCATGTTCCTCGGTCTCGGACCGCTACAGGGGCTCGTCCCGCCCTAACCAACTCGTCGACGCCGGGAGGGGATAAGGACCCCCCTCGCCCCCTCGATTCCCTTGTCCGCTCTCATCCACTCCACTCCCCTCGCTCCCTCCCTCTCGCCCGAGCGCTCGTTCCCCTCCTCAGATCCCCTTCGCCGCTACCTCATCACCGTCGCGACCACCGTCGTCGCCTTCGGGCGGGAGGACTTCCAGGAGGTCCGCGGCGGCTGGCTTCGTCCGTCCCGGGAATCAGCTCAAGCCGGGGCGGCTCGTACGCTCGCCATCGTCGTCTTCTTCATCACGTACATCGCTGGCGTCCGTCGCCGTTCGTCACCGACTCGGCTACTCCGGCACCTGCGAGCCTTCCCCGAGCCCGCTGAGCACCTCTGCAGGATCGAGGTGAGCCCCTCCTCCGGTTGCCTCTTTTCTTAGGCTCGATCCGTGCCCGTAGTTTACGCTCCGCGAGGTCCGTTCGCCTTGGATGCCCTGAAGCTCAGCGTCCGCGTACGCATAAGTGCTGCTACCACTGCCACCTCCGACCGACCCCCGCAGCCACCGGCACCCGTCCTGCCGTCGCACCGGGAGCTCCGCTCCCGCTCCCGCGCACGTCCTTGGGCCACTCGCGGCTCCCGTCGCGCGCCAGCTCCCGCGGGAGCTCCCGCCTCGCCAGCCACCGCCCACACACCCCGCCGCATCCTCGTGCTCGCGCTCGCCGCGTAGCCCCGTGCCCCGTACTGCCGCGCCTCCCCTGCTCGCTGGACCCACCCCGCATCTCGAGCTTCCCGCCCGCCTGCACCGCAGCCGCCCCGCGTCGTCCCGCTTGCCGGCCCTATGCCCGCCTCCGCCGTGCCTTGGTCCCGTCCTGGCGCGCCCACGCTCGCTGGCCCGCGTGCTCGCTTGCCCAGCCGCGCATCCGCGCACCTCCTGGCCTCCCCGGAGGCCTCGCCTGGCCGCCGGAGCCCGAGTCCCAGCAGGAGCCCGCCGCTGCTCTTGGCTGTGGCCGACGGGGTTCTTCCCCGTGCGTGCCCAGCCGCTGGAAGGGAGCCGGCTGTGTCCCTGTCCAGTGGGGCCCGCCCCTGAAAAGAAATAAAAATAAAATAAATAATTAAAGTAGGTAATTAATTAACCTAATTATATTAACTTAATTAACCTAATCACCTATTAAGTTAATTAATCTGTTTAGTTTAAGTCAATGTGACATTGACAGGAGGGCCCCACCCCTATTGACCAGTCAAATGTTGACTGGTCAACTGGGACCCCCTGGACCCACATGTCGCCCTCTGGTACACCTCTGTGTACACAGATCTGGGTGCACATAGCATTTTAGCTATTTAATTTCGAATTAATAACAAATTCAGAATATTGTGTAAATCTTTGAAAAATCATACAAAATAATCCGTAACTCGGATGAAAAAGTTTTATACATGAAAGTTGCTCAGAAAAATATGACAAATCGGAATACACTCTCCGTTCATCCGTCATGTGCCCCTAGCATAGCAAACATGCAACATTTCCCCTCTGATTCGTCTGTCTGAAAATGCCTAACTCCGGGAAATTTTCCCGGATGTTATCCCCCTTCGCCAGTATCGTGTAGCGCCGTGTTAGAAGACCCCCTAGCCCCGCGTGTTACCCCCGTCATGCATCTGTGTTGCATCTGTTTGCCTTATATTTACTGTTTCTTCCCCCTCTTCTCTCCGGCAGACCCCGAGACCGCTACTGCTGCCCCTGTGATCGACTACGTCGACGACGACCCTTCTTCCCTTTCAGCGGAGCTTCCAGGCAAGCCCCCCTTTGATCATCCCGATATCGCCCATTCCATTCTCTCATGCTTGCATTAGATTTTGCTACTGTTATTGATTACTCCTATTCTGATGCCCCCACCTTGTCCTTGTTGCCCCTGCTTCATCATCGACGACTCGATCAGCGTGATCGACGACCAGAGCCCGACACCTCACATCACATCACGCCCCTTTTGTTGCTCGACTCTGCAGAGCTACTATCGAGTGCCGAGGGTGATCCCTCATAACGCACTCCTGATGATAATCCTCAACCACACAAGTTTGACAAGCACAAGAGCACCTCAACCTCAGGTGGCTTCCCTTGTACTGTTCTTCATTAGCCCAAGAGGCAATCCACCACCACCACACTGGAGTAGGGTATTACACCACAACGGTGGCCCGAACCAGTATAAACCTCATGTCTTTCTATGTTGCGGGTCCATTGAGTTCGTCCGCGAGATCTTTACGAGCTAGGGCATAGATCGGTAGGAGGGAAAGATTTCGCGCGCACCCCAGTGTTCGAACCTTAAGGGTTTGCCGGAACCCCACATCCGACATTTGGTGCGCGAGGTAGGGGTGCGCCATAGCTTCCCTTCCATCAGTTCGTCGCTCCATCGCTCCGTCGTCTCCATGGCAGACGCTCGCCGTGCTCGAGCTGAGCGTCGGGTTTCCCTCACCGCCCGTGTCGCTCAGACTGCTCCCGTTGGCGGGCCACCTCGTCGTTCTCCGTCTCCTGCCACAAATGCTGCCACCAGCCCGGCGGGGAACGAGCAGCAGGCGTCCTCGCTGCATCCTTCGGTGCGGCAGGACGGCCGCACCGCTACTCCGTCGCTGACCCCTGCCGGTTCTTCGACCCACGCGCACCGCGCTCCCATGGAGGCACGGACCGCGCTCCTCGCGGCGAACGAGCTCCTGTGTTACCACCCCGTCGACGACCTCTACGAGGAGTGGCTCGATCGCGTCGCCGAGCTCGTCCGCGCTGCCGGGGGCTCTCCAGCGCCGTCCCACTCTCTGCCTCCTCCTCAACCAGCCGCGAGCGACGGGGCTCATGGCATGCCTCCACCACCTCAGCCCCAAGACGGCGCCTTGGCACCGAGGCGCGCAGCCCCGCGGCGTGATCCACCGCGCTCGGCGCTCGGCGCCCGCGCGCGAAGAGAGAAGCTACCAAGAAATCCCGCGGCCGTGAGAAGCTGCACCTGCGCTCCCTGCACCACCTCATCAAGACCGCGCGCCGCCAGCAGTGGCGCAGCGCGAACCTCGTCAAGACCAAGCTCCACCTCCAAAGCGGGCCCCGGCAACCACGGCCGGCTGCCACGCCTTCACCCCCGAGCTGCGTAGCGTCGCCTGGCCAGGCAAGTTCAAGCCGGATCTGCCTCCTTGCTACGACGGCACCGCCGACCCCGCGGAGTTCCTGCAGCTCTATGAGCTGAGCATCGAAGCGGCCAATGGCGACAAAAAAGTCATGGCGAACTGGTTTCCTATGGCACTCAAGGATGGAGCCCGCTCCTGGCTCCTGAACCTGCAGCACAGCTCGATCTCTTCCTGGGACGAGATGCGCGACCGCTTCGTCGCCAACTTCCAGGGCACTCGCGACCGCCCGCCGGCTGCGGGTGATCTACGCCGCATCAAGCAACAACCAGGAGAGACCCTCCAGAAGGACATCCAGCGCTTCAACAACACCTGCCTCAAGATCCCCAAGGTCACGGACGAGGCCATCATCTCCGCGTTTTCCAACGGCGTCCGTGACGTCAAGATGAAGGAAGAGCTCGCCATCCACGAGGAGCTCTGCACCTCTCAGGAGCTGTTCAACCTGGCGACCAAGTGCGCAAGAGCTGAGGAGGGGCGCCTTTCTCTCCTCGAGCTGCCAGCCGCAGGAGCGGAGGAGAAGAAGGCCAAGGCCAAGGACGTGAAGCGCAAGGAGGCGGTCGTGCTCGCGGCGGAGCCCGACACCAAGCGGGGAAGAGATCAGCCCGAGTCATCCAAGAACGGCCGACCGTTCTGCGCCTTCCACAACCTGAACACCCACAACACCAGCGACTGCCAAGAGCTCAAAGCCAACACCAGCGACTGCCAAGAGCTCAAAGCCATACAGGAAGGACGCTACGGTCTACGCCCCGAGCGCAACGACTTGGGCTATGGCCGCGGAGGAGGACATGGAGGTGGACGCTGGGACGACCGTGGCCCGCGCTAGGAGTGGCGCGACCGGCCTCGTGAGGACCGCTGGCAGGACCAACCTCGTGAGGGCGCCTGGAGGGACCAGCCTCGTGAGGATCGCCCCCAGGGCAACACCGGTCTTCCCCCGCTGCCGCTACCAAGGGGGAACGACGATCACCACCAGGACGAGGGGGCAGGAGGCTTCCAGGAGCCGCGTGCGATCGCCTGCATCTTGGGCGGTGCCCTCGCCCCGGCCTCTCAGCGCATCTTCAAACAGTTCACTCGCGAGGTGAACGCGGTGCTCCCCAAGCTCGAAGCCACGCGCCCGCTCAGGTGGTCCCAGTGCGCCATCACTTTCAACTCGGCGGATCAGCTCAAGTGCGCAGCCACCGCTGGCGCCCTCCCTATGCTGTGCTCCCCAGTCATCAGCAATGTGCAGGTCACTAAGACCCTCATCGATGGCGGCGCAGGGCTCAACGTCCTGTCCGTCGACACGTTCGACGACCTCCTAGTGCCATATGAACAGCTCGAGCCCACCAAGCCCTTCTCAGGAGTGACCGGCGGTTCCACCACACCGATAGGGCATGTCCGCCTGCCTGTCACCTTCGGGGAGCGCAAGAACTACCGCACCGAGCTCATCGACTTCGACGTCGCGCACATCCGCCTGCCGTACAATGCCATCCTCGGGTATCCAGCCCTGGCCAAGTTCATGGCGGTCACTCATCACGGCTACAACGTTCTCAAGATTCCAGGAAGTGGAGGGGTCATCACGGTCCCGTGTGAAGAGAGGGATGCGGTGTGCTCCCTCGAGTGTGCCTTTCAAGCTGCAGCAATCGACGACCCCGACAGCAGAAGTGAAGGCCCTCCGGAGGCCATCCCCAAGAAGAAGAAGCCGCGCCGTGCAAGACCTCAGGAGGATGGCACCGCGGAAGGAGCCTCGTCAGGATCAGCGCCCGCTCCAGGGGCACCTCCCTCCATCGCATAGGAAGGCGCGCCCGGCACCCTCCTCAGGCAGGGCTCGGGGGCTCTCTTCTGGAGGGCCTCACACCTCTCCAGCCTCACGAGGGAGGCGCTTGGGCACCACTTGGAGGCGTGCTTCACGGCACGTGTCCCTCGGGAGAGCACTGGGCAAGGAGTGCCCACCACCCAGGAGTTCATCACCAAGACGACTCAGGAGCTGCAAGATGCAAGGGCCAAGCGCGGTGACCGCCGCTCACAAGGCGCAGCTCCGCATCTTGGCGAGGATGCTGGGCTGCGTGTCTGCATCAACGTCCCCGGGCTCAACAGGGCCGCGTCTCAGGAGCGCTTCTGGCCATCACGTGTGGGCCGCTACGAAGGACCACCACACAGCTACGTTCGCATGCCCTTGGCTTGCCGAGCGTGGCGTCGGCCTATCAGCGCAACATAAGGCGAGTCCTGGCGGCTCAGGAGGCCAAGTACCACGCCGTCCTGGAGGAGATGGAGATGGCCTTCAGGGAACCTCCCGAGCCCCCAGAGCCTCCCGAGGCTCAGGGCCCCGATGGCTCATGAGAGGTCCTTTCTTCACCGCACGCCTTCAGTTGCACCAACTCTACTTCGTCTACAGAGCCAGGTGACATCTTCCAAGCTCGTTTAGCTGGGAGCGCCCCTCGGGCTGCATTATTCCCAGGCCACGTGGGTCTGTCCCTGTGGCATGTATCCCTTTTGCCTATGTCTTTAGCTTACCTTGCTGGGGGCGCCCCTCGGGCTGCATCACCCCCAAGCCGCTTAGGCCGGACCCAGTGGCATGTATCTTCTCGCATTTACCTAAGCTGATCTGCTCTCCATGCTTAACCTGCCTACGGCTATCGCCCACTCGATTACCACCCGCCACGGGTCTGTTCATCCTATGCAATTCGCTTGCACGTTAAAAGGGGGGCTCCTGAGCATCGCGACTCAGGAGCTCTTACCGGCTCTCCAGCCCTCACCCCCTGGCCTTGCCCACGGCATCGCGACCTCGCGTACCAGCGGCGGCTGAGCTCGCTCGAGGGCCGGGACCTGAGGACGTAGAGTGCTTGCATCTAACCGCCTTGCAGGGACATACAGTCATGAAGACTCAAGACCAGGCGCAACCCGCCTTGAGGTAGGGCCTCGTGAGTCCCGCGCTGGCTCACGAGTGCCCAGATACACCTCGCAGCCCTGCCGTGCAAGCCACGTGTCAGGGCGGGGCTGTACACGCCCCGGGGGCTCCTCCCGGAGGGGGGCCCCCATCCCACGCCCAAGTGGAAGCACCATGCTCCGCGCTGGCTGTCGACACTGCCGAGGAGCGGCTATGCCCGTGCACAAGCGGAAGCACTATGCTCCGCGCTGGTGATAAACAACTGAGGGCGGCCCCACGGTCGTAACAACCTCAGGGAGCCCAGAGCTCAGCGTCCAGCCTCGCCGCAACGCCTCCCCTCGGGAGAGCCGCGTGAGGGGGCTGGGCACGGGGGCTGCGCTCGGGTCACGCCCAAGCGAACGCCACCCAACCAGGTCCCCGGACCTGGGCGTCGCGCGCCCCTCCTGAGGCCTCGGCGAGGGCAGGTATGGAAATTGTTTGCACGTCAAGGGGGACTCCTGAGCATCGCGACTCACGAGCCTAACTGGTCACGTAGCCCCACACTCCTTGGTCCGTCCTGGTCTCCGGTCGGCCCAATGGTGGTTGAGGTATGCGCGGGGCCGGGCTCTGCCGATGTAGAACATTAATCTATCCCCACGAACTCTCCCTATATGTTGTTTGCGCGTCAAGGGGGACTCCTGAGCATCACGACTCGGGAGCCTAACTGGTCATGTAGCCCTTCACTCCTTGGTCTGTCCTGGTCTCCGGTTGGCCCAATGGCGGTTGAGGTATGCGCGGGGCCGGGCTCTGCCGACGGAGAACGCAAAGCAAATAGGAAGGAAATCGCAAAATCTCGAAGCAAATATTACAAGCATATTGTCCTCTCAATACCAAATGAAAAGTCTAAACGCCTCCATGAGGCCTGATACATGTCGCAGGAACGGATCGGGAAGAATGGGCGCGGGTCACCTCTAGATGTCACTGTCGCCCGCGGAAGTCGCTCCCTCGTGAGCAATCTTGTCTTCACCTTCAGCACCAGCTGCAAGGTCGACGATGCCGGACAGAGGAGCGGAGACAAAGCCGCGGAACTTCCTCAGCAAGGCCCCCACCTGATCTTGCACGGCCGCGGCAGCCGCCTCGTATTGATCTTCAGCTATAGGCTCCAGCAGCTCGTCAAGGCAAGCGTTGGGGTCACGAAGGTGCAGATGGCTAAACATGCAAGTCAGCGCAGCCGAAGACAGGACACGAGCTTCTGCCTCCGCCATGGGACTGAGACCATCAACGACCTCCTCAAGCACCTTCACCACAAGAGGAAGCAGCTGGGCGGGGCCGTCCTCGTCGGAATCCAGAGGCTTCTCCAAGCCGTGCTCGTAGAGCGTCTTCAGCGCCTTGCGAGATCTCTTCTCGAGATCGGCAAAGGCCACATGGTCTTTGGCCAGGACTCGCGCCTTGGCATCAAGATTGGCCTCCCTCGTCCCCATCTTCCGCTCCAACTCTTCCAACCGGTTGCGCTCGGCGGCCTGCTTCTTCCCCAGCTCCGCCAGCTCAGCATCACGGTTCTTGACGGCTTCCTCCCGGGCCTTCATCTCCACCTCCTTCGCTTGGCAGCATCGTACCTCTTCGGCGTGCTTGTCGTGCAGGCTCTGCAACTCGCCCTCCAGCTCTTGGCAGCGGTCACGGGCGGCCTTGGCGTCTTTCAGCGCCGCCTCACGATCGGCTGCAGCGCTGGCGGCTCCTTGCTTCTCCTTCTCGGAAGCCGCAGTAGCCTGGCCCAGCGCCGCGTGAACTGCCAGGTCGGAGTGAAGCCAGCCAGAGGCCAACTCCAGACGCCCGGCCACCAGGCGCGGGTCCGTTCTCAGGAGATCCGCCTAGAGCTGGGTCCTCTCCGAAAGGGCGTGCTCCAAGACAGCAGCAGGAGCAGAAGGACCAGGCAGTGGAGGTGCAGCAGTAGGAGGAAGCAAGATCGTTACCAGGGCTTGGGAGACCACGGGCCCTAGAGCAGCTAGAACCTCATTAGCCGCGCCAAGCGCCGGCACCTCCGGAGCCAGCGGGGCCATGGAGGCTGATCCCACGCGGCGATGCTCCTCTTGGCCTCGCGAGGACGATCGGGCTGGAGAGATGCGAGCGTTGTTGCCTCCTTTCTCCGCCGGAGGCACGACCGCTGTGTCTTCCTTCCTCTTCTTCGCCGAAGATGTCGGCCTGATCAACCAAGGGCGGGTATCAGGAAACGATGAGTACAAGCAAGGATAAGGCGAAGCTTAGGACACTTACCGATCCACTGCGACGTATTCCACTGACCGCTTGAGAAGCTTGAGGCCTGATAGCTTCGGGACCTGAGGGGCAGGCGTTCGGGCTCCGGCGGCGCTAGGCGGAGCAGAGGCAGAGCCGGAGCCAGCCCAGGAGGTGTCGGGGCGGAGGCGGCACCACGGGCCACCAGCGACGACCTACCCTTCGTCCGGATGAGGGGTTGCTCCCTCTCCCCTTGGAAGGCGTCGGCCTCGGCATCATCAGGAAGGGCGCGGAGAATCTCGGCCTTGCTCGGCGGGGAAGTCTCCCCCACCTCTTGCAGGGTCTTCTCCGAGTCCACCTCCTCTTCCCCCTCTCCGTGGGACTCGCCAGAAGACACCTCCACCGGTCTCTGCGCCATAGGAGCTCCCAGAAGCACCGGCGGCACCAGCCCGCGTGTATCAAAAGTCGGCCTAGAGGCGACGAATTCCTCCCGGTCCCCGCGTGGGAACAGGGGAACGAAGGTGCTAGGCGGGTACTCCTGGATGTCCCCAACTATGAGGCGCAGGACGGCGTCCAATTCATCGCCGGGCAGGTCCCCTGGCCGCAGGCGGGTCTTGTTCTCCTCTTCTTCAAAATCCCAGAGGGGGCGCGCGCGCGCCTGGAATGGGGCAACCCGCAGCATCAAGAACTCCCTCAGGAGCATCGCCCCCGTTATCTTGGCCGCCCTTGCGTTGCCCAGCTTCAGGTCAGTCACCATCTGCCCCAACACTGACGATGCCCGCTCGTCGACAAGTTCTGCCATGGGCCACCCCTTGCCCTGCCGGGGCGCCTCCGTCGGCAACGCCAGGCGCGGACCGGCACGCTGGGCATCCATCACGACCCATTTGGATATGTTGTCGGCCCTCTTCCCGGTGCTCGAGATCGAATTGGCCTTGCCGCATGCGACGAAGTTAGCGTATCCGGAGATGTGGCCCTCGCTGACACGAAGGAAGAAGAAATGGCGAAGCAACGCCACAGACGGCATCACGCCCAGGTACGCCTCACAGTAGTAGGCGAAGATGGACAGGAGGAGGACGGAGTTGGGATGGATATGCAGCGCCTGCAGACCGTAGTGGTCGAGGACCTCATAAAAGAAATCAGAGAAGGGAGGAACCAACCCAACAGCGACACTACTCGAGAAGAAGGGGAAGTAGGTGCTTCCCTCGGACTCCGGCACGTCGGAGGCAAGCCGGAGCTCGGTCGCCCCCCACTCATTGCTCTCGCCTGCCGTCAAAAGGCGTACGGAGGCGAGGCTTTTCTCTGTGACGGTGGGCGCCTCCAGGGCCGGCTCATACCAAGCCGGCGCTGAGGAAGTCTTGACCTTGCACGGCGCCATGGATTCAGGGTGCAGGATGAGATTGGATCGGATCTGGAGGTAGTAGTGGTGAGGAGCAAGAAAGGGGATCTGGAGCAAGGCAAGGAAGAAGCAATGAAGGTAAGAACTGCCCGCGCCAAGCCTTTTGTCCGGTCAAGCAGTTGCCAAGGCAGCGTGGGGAAGCGGAGACGCCCACGTCCAATCAACCACCATGCGTCAACCGAGGCCGCAGGCTTTTGGGGCCCGCGGTGCTCCGAACTTGATCCTTGGCTTCGTCGCGAAGCCAAGCCCGAGCGCACCTTGGGCCCGGGGGCTACAGTCGACGTTCTGGGAACTGGGGTCCCCAGACTTGCCTGCCTGCGGCCCACAGCGTGGCTAAGCAGCAGACCGTACGGCCCATCTTCATCGACAAGGCATCCAAGACCCTCACGAGGGGTCAAGCCTCACGAGGCGGACGACACAAGACCTCCTCTGGAGTAGCCTAGCCAGGCAGACTCACGAGGAGCGGAGATATCAAGGCGGGGCAAAACCTCACGAGGATCTCATGACGTGAGCCATGACGCACGGCACTAGGCGGGCGCCAGCGCGCGCAACGTCCTTATTCCCTCTTCGGTGCTAAGGAGGCCAGCGCAGGCGAAGAGTACCGAGGCATCAGGCAAAGGTTGCTATAGTGGTGCAACGAGACCAAGACCAGGAGGACGGCAAGACGGAGTTCATCGTGGAGCCCAAGACGGCGTCACCACCAGAGCTTTTCGCAGGCGAAGACCGCTTTTGTCAGGATAGCTTGTACTAGCTGTCCCCCTTCAAATTTTCCCGCCGTTGTTGGCTCCCTTCCCGCTCATTATTTGGGAAGAGGACCAGGGCCTATATAAGTAGAGCTAGCCACCATAGTGGAGGCAGGGAATCCTCAACCACACAAGTTCGACAAGCACAAGAGCACCTCAACCTCAGGAGGTTGTTCTTCCGTTGTACTGTTCTTCATCAGCCCAAGAGGCAATCCACCACCACCACACTTGAGTGTGGTATTACACCACAACGGTGGCCCGAACCAGTATAAACCTCGTGTCTTTCTGTGTTGCGAGTCCGTCGAGTTCGTCCGCGAGATCTTTGTGAACTAGGGCGTAGATCGGTAGGAGGGAAAGACTTTGCGCGCACCCCAGTGTTCGAACCTTAAGGGTTTGCCGAAACCCCACATCCGACAGTAGCTATTCGGTCGTGGTCATCGAGGGTGATTTCCTCTTTCACCATTCCCGATACAGCTATGTCGTTCAACACCTCAAGTGTGAACCTCGAGGGTGGTCCCTCTTACATTCACCTTGATGATTACATTGAGTGGAATTCACCGGGGGTGATTCCTCGGGTTTTCTTCCTTGATGTTTTAGACACACGGTTACCTTGACTTTACTTGAGACCATTGTGGAAGTCGGGTCGGCCCTGAGGGGTACCCGCGAGTTGATGTGAAAGCCGGGCGGGCCCGGAGAGCACCCGTGCGATGTGACAGTGGCGGCTGGCTGTTTAGCGGTATCACCCGGGAGGGGGTGGTAGCTCCGGACTTGTCCCAACAGTCGTCACTACTTTAATTGTTAATGCACTAACAGGTTTGGGTATTTGTTTTGAGTTGGCCTATGGCCTTTACGCACTAACCACCACGCGAGAATAGATATGGGTCTCGACGTCGCAGTATCAGCCGAAGCTTTGTCAGATGTCCAATTCAGCATTGCGGCACGGCCTGGTCGGCGCCCCAGTGGAGGTGTCCTGTATCGCCCTGCGCGCAACGATCCGGAGTGCAACGGGCGATGGGCCCAGACCCCGGAGTGCTTAGGATGTAGACCGGCGGGGACCTCTCTGCTGAGCCTAGGTAGGGCTGCGATGTGTTGATCTTCCGAGGCCGGGCATTGACCCCAGAAAGGTGTGTCCGGCCAGAGTGATCAAGCGTGTTGGAAAACGTGGTGCACCCCTGCAGGGAAGGCATATATTCGAATACCGTGTCCACGGTAATGGACGTTCAGACTTATATCCTGATCTTTTACAACTAGAAATGGATACTTGAGATATGTTGCTCCGGGATTGCTTTCTCGCAGGGAGTCGAGGAAGGATCTCTGGGCATTAATGCTACAACATGTTTGTTAAATATTAAACTGCTATTATTTGCTCTCCTACATGCTGCAAGATGCTTGGAGCTGCTTGAAGATGCTAGTCTTTGATAGGCTAGGCCTTCCCCCCTATTCTGGCATTCTGCAGTTCAGTCCACAGATACAACCCTTCCATTTGATACCAATGCATACTTAGTATAGATCTGATGCTTGCGAGTACTTTGGATGAGTACTCACGGTTGCATTGTTCCCCCTTTTCCCCCTTCCTTCTCCTTTCCAGTTGATGCAACCAGATGGTGGATCCCAGGAGTCATATGCCACTGCTGACGGATGCTACTACATGGAGGCCGCTGAAGACCAGGAGTAGTTAGGAGGTCCCAGGCAGGAGGCCTTGCCTCTTCGATCGTGTTGCTTTTGTGCTAGCCTTCTTAAGGCATCCTTGTCTAACTTATGTCTGTACTTAGATATTGTTGCTTTCGCCGACTCTTGTGTATCGAGCTATGTATTCGAGCCCTCGAGGCCCCTGGCTTGTAATATGAAGCTTGTATTATTTTAATTTGTGTCAAGAGTTGTGTTGTGATATCTTCCCGTGAGTCCCTGATCTTGATCGTGCACATTTGCGTGTATGATTAGTGTACGGACGAATCGGGGGCGTCACAATATCCAGGCCTCTATTTCACACACATTGCATATGTTACATTTTTTGATTGAAATATCATCTACAAATATTCCCTGTCTATCTCTCACGTCCCCCTCCCAAAAAAACACTCACGAACCCACACACTATACCTCTCTACATTTGTATCTCTCTCACACAACCCCACGTAGGCGGTGTACGTACATGAACAGAATATGTGCACGTACTCACGCTTCCTGCCCAGCCACACCCACGCGGGTACACGGTGGAGCTCATTTCTGTACGAAATGGCAGCCCACGTGCTAATTTGAGCGCGTGTAGCGATTGTTTACCTACGGAGGTCGTGTACCACGTGTGCATGAAACAAAGTTTGACTTGATGCATTGGCGCATTGTTTTTAAATAAAGTTATATCGCTCAATGGCACGTACACAGAATATAAAATGATTTTTATGGACAAAAAGGTAGTCCGCTCCACCATATACAATGGAGCCTGCCTGTCGGGGTTTGTCTCTCTTCAGAGTATCTCACACAAGGCGGCGGTGGCCTCTCTCTCTCACCGTCGGTCACTAATCCGGCCGCATCCCATCCGCCGGCGGAAAGGGAGGATGTGCATCGTTTCTCCATTCGACGGCGTCGAGGCAGCACGTCATGAGCTGCGGTACCCGCCGTTCTCTCTGACCGAGCTCCAGCACGGTAGGGCCTATGCCACTTGCTCGCTGCCGTAGTATGGGCAGATCCCGCCCGCCGCCGCTCTCCTAGTTACATCCCGACGACCCCCAGGTATCCCCACTGGCCTTGCTCCACTACCCGTCTTTCCACATCGCTGCATGTCGAAAATCTTGCATGTGGATCTTCCATAGTTCTTTGCCCAAAACATAGCTCGTCCGACGTACTTTCCATATTACAATCTCGTCCTCACACCGTTTTAGACAAACACAACCGTGTTGTTATCTTCCCTTAGGACAAGGAATATGCTTGTTTTTTGTCGTCGTATGTGTCATCAGCTGTTATTGGCCAGTAATTGTTTCCTTTCTACCTCTTTTTTGCAAACACGGCTATCCATTTCACCTCGTTGCTATTGCGACCTTTTGGTGAACTGCACAAATCACTTTTTTCTTAAGAGTGTTTTGTGCAGTTGTACTAAAATGTCACACGGGCAACGTCTCTACATTTCAGTGCGACTGCACAACGGGAGATTGGATTTGATCTATCCTCCTCATCCAACTCCGAGCCTAATTTGCTTAATCTTCTCCAACTAGTTAGTCTTAAGAGAGACTGCAAAGGTGACCAGCTTCTATTTATGTGTTTATTGTTTCATCAATAGTCCTCTACTATTGTAATCACACTTAATATCTTTGGAACAGGGATGCTCAACTCTATTTTAGTGGAACTGCACAAAATGCTAGGAATGTTGCATGCTCCAGACAGCTACTTTTTTCCCAACATGCCTTGTTGATTTAGACCGAGCTGGGGGGGAAGTTGCTGCCGATGAAAGCATGGATCAATTTTAATTTAACACCTTCTCACAACTTTGTCTTTATTTGTGATGTAAATATTAGCTCTGATCTGCTAATCATTGAGATGCATTAGCAAGGAAGTTATTTTTTATTTTTTTCCGAAAGAGCATGGATGGCAAGACACACGAAACAAAAGCTGAAAGCTCAGAGCATTGTACAATTTCATGTCGCTGGAAAATTATTTCTATAGTACGTCAATTATGTAAACAAATGTTGGAAGCTTGATAGCATTGCCAGAAGCCTCTTCAGCATTAGGGTCCGTGTGCCATGCACAAAATTATACTCCATCCATTCCTAAATATTTATCTTTTTAGAAATTTCAAATGGACATATTTTAGAGTGTAGATTCACTCATTTTGCTTCGTATGTAGTAACTCGTTGAAATCTCTAGAAAGACAAATACTCTATAGTATTTAAGAACGGAGGGAGTAGTGCACAACCGCATGGGAGGCTCAGCCCGGTCGTTGCGCCGCCCTAATAGTGAGTAATGAGCGGTCAAATCATAAGCCCCACCTTTCCCACTGTAAGTTGCTCAGAAGAAGCAACCATCAATACGATCTTCTTTGAATCCGCTCATACTACTCCCTCCATCACTGTTTATAGAGCGCACTTCAACAATCTCTGGGACCAAGGCGACTAGCGATCGGTTGATACGTCTCCAACGTATCTATAATTTTTTATTGTTCCATGTTGTCTTATTATAATTCTTGGATGTTTTATAATCATTTTATATCATTTTTTGGTACTAACCTATTGACATAGTGCCAAGTGCCGGTTGATGTTTTTTCCATGTTTTTTACATCGCAGAAATCCTTATCAAACGGAGTCCAAATGCTACGAAACTTTACGGAGATTTTTTATGGACCAGAAGGAAGAAGTTGGGCCCTGGTAGCACCTGGGGGGAGTCCTGACGAGGGGACAACCCACCAGGGCACGCCAGGAGGCCCAGGCGCGCCCTGGTGGATTGTGCCCACCTCGGGTGCCCCCCGGACCGCCTCTTTGCTCTATAAATACCCCAATATTCCAGAAACCCTAGGAACATCGATGCAATATTCATCCAGCCGCCGCAGAGTCCAGAACCACCAGATCCAATCTAGACACCATCTCGGATGGGGTTCACCACCTCCATTGGTGCCTCTCCGATGATGCGTGAGTAGTTCTTTCTAGACCTTCGGGTCCGTAGTTAGTAGCTAGATGGCTTTCTCTCTCTTGCTGAATTCTCAATACAATGGTCTCTTGGAGATCCATATGATGTAATTCTTTTTGCGGTGTGTTTGTTGGGATCTGATGAACTTTGAGTTTATGATCAGTCATATCTTTTTATATCCATGAAAGTTATTTGAGTTTCTTTGATCTCTTATATGCATGATCTCTTATAGCCGCGTATTTCTTCTCTGATATTTGGGTTTTGTTTGGCCAACTTGATCTATTTATCTTGCAATGGGAAGAGGTGCCCGGTAGTGGGTTCGATCTTATGGTGCTCGATCCCAGTGACAGAAAGGGAACTAACACGTATGTATCGTTGCTACTAAGGATAAAAAGACGAGATCTATATCTACCGCCATATAGATAAACGGATCCTGTCTACATCATGTCAACGTTCTTATTGCATTACTCTGTTTTTTCATGAACTTAATACACTAGATGCATGCTGGATAGCGGTCGATGTGTGGAGTAATAGTAGTAGATGCAGGCAGGAGTCAGTCTAGTAATCTTGGACGTGATGCCTATGTATTGATCATTGCCTAGATATCGTCATAATTATTTGAGGTTCTATCAATTGCCCAATATTAATTTGTTTACCCACCGTTTGCTATCTTTCTCGAGACAAGCCACTAGTGAAACCTACGGCCCCGGGTCTTCTTTTTCATATATTTGCTTGCGATCTACTTTTTCCTTGCTTTTATTTTTAGATCTATTAAACCAAAAATACAAAAAATCTCTTGCTGCACTTCTATTTGTTTGCGATCTATTTATTCAATCTATCATAATTTTCTCCCGTCCACGCACCGTTTGAGGCGTCGTACCCCGAAAGGGATTGACAACCCCTTTAACACGTCGGGTTGCGAGTGGTTGTTATTTGTGTGCAGGGGCTGTTTACGTTGTGATTTCTTGGTTCTCCTACTAGTTTGATAACCTTGGTTTCATATCTGAGGGAAATACCTACCGCCGTTGTGCTGCATCATCCCTTCCTCTTTGGGGAAATACCGATGTAGCTTCAAGCGACATCATCGGCCTGAAAAATAGCATTGGTAGTTATAGCACGGCGTCCATTACTAGAGAAAAATAATGCGTACACACATGCATGCAGTGCTTCCACCCCGGGTACACACATGCATGCACTTACTCCACTCTGCGTACACACCTAGTACATCGAAAGAAAATTGTGGACTTGATTGCGGTTACCACGCCCTAATTAATTGAGCATTAAATCAAATGCGTCTAAAGTCTCTCTGGTGGTGAAAATGCATGGAGAGAAATGCATGAGAATGAAGCGCGCCCTGTAAACTGTGACGGAGGGAGGAGTAGTATGAAGGTGCAAAACCAAGTACGCGTATGGCCAGTCGGTCAACGCACTTCCTCTTGGCATATCACTGACATGTGGGACCGGAGTGTGAGAAAACCGATCTCAATTGACGGCAAAATGGCGAACCCGCCATTCCATGAGAGAGACGAGGAGCGAGATCACATAGACGGGCTCGCACAGAGGCCAAGATATATTAGAGCATGGTTGATCGATATCATCATTACATGTTTGACGCGGCTTGAAGCTACGTCGGTATTTCCCCAAAGAGGAAGCGATGATGCAGCACAGCGGCGATAGGTATGTCCCTCAGATGAGAGCAAGGTTATCGAACCAATAGGAGAACCAAGGAACACAATGTAAACAACACCTGCACACAAATAACAATTTCCCGCAACCCGACGTGTAAAAGGGGTTGTCAATCCCTTTCGGGTACGGCACCTCAAGATAGGCAAACGGATGTGAATAATTTTGTAGTAAATTGATAGATCAAACGCCAAATAAAATAAATATGAATAAATTGCAGCCAGGTATTTTTGTATTTTTGGTTTAATAGATCTGAAAATGAAAGCAAAGGAAAATATATCGCAAAGGCAAATAATATGAGAAAGAAGACCCGAGGGCCGTAGGTTTCACTAGTGGCTTCTCTCGAGAAAAATAGCAAACGGTGGGTGAACAAATTACTGTTGGGCAATTGATAAGATGATATCCAGGCAATGATCATTACATAGGCATCACGTCCAAGATTGGTAGACTGACTCCGGCCTGCATCTACTACTATTACTCCACACATCGACCGCTATCCAGCATGCATCTAGTGTATTAAGTTCATGGAGAAACAAAGTAATGCAATAAGAACGATGACATGATGTAGACAAGATCTATCTATGTAGAGATAGATCCCCATCGTTTTATCCTTAGTAGCAACGATACATATGTGTCGGTTCCCTTTCTGTCACTGGGATCAAGCATCGTAAGACCGAACCCACTACAAAGCACCTCCTCCCATTGCAAGATAAATAGATCAAGTTGGCCAAACAAAACCCAAATATCAGAAAAGAAATATGAGGCTATAAGTAAGCATGCATAAAAGAGATCAAAGAAACTCAAATACTTTCATGGATATAAAAAGATAGATCTAATCATAAACTCAAACTTCACCTATCCCAACAAACACACGCAAAACAGTTACATCATATGGATCTCCAAGAGACCATTGTATTGAGAAATCAGCGAGAGAGAGGAAGCCATCTAGCTACTAACTATGGACCCGAAGGTCTACAAAGAACTACTCACGCATCATCGGAGAGGCACCAATGGAGGTGGTGAACCCCATTTGAGATGGTGTCTAGATTGGATCTGGTGGTTCTGGACTCTGCGGCGGCTAGAATTGATTTTCGTCGATGCCTTTAGGGTTTCTGGAATATTGGGGTATTTATAGAGCAAAGAGGTGGTCCGGGGGGCACCCGAGGTGGGCACAACCAACCAGGGCGCGCCTGGGCCTCCTGGCGCGCCCTAGTGGATTGTGCTCTCCTCGGAGCACCCCCCAGGCGCAGCGAGGGCCCATTATGTTCCTTCTGGTCCAAAAAAATCTCTGCAAAGTTTCGTTGTGTTTGGACTCTGTTTGGTATTGATTTCCTGCGATGTATAAAACATGCAGAAAACAGCAACTGGCACTTGGCACTATGTCAATAGGTTAGTACCAAAAAATGATATTAAATGATTATAAAACATCCAAGATTGATAATATAACAGCATGGAACAATAAAAAATTATAGATACGTTGGAGACGTATCAGCCACTACTCCCCAGCTCCCCATGTACAGTAGCTAGGGTTCGTCGGCTGGTCCAACATCACCTATTTTTTACTATTATAGAGGAAATGCCACTTGAAAAGCTGTCATGGTTTATGCCTCGGTGGAGGTATACATGTTGTTTCAAAAAAAGTACATGGTGGTTGTGCGGTCATTGTCCATATGCTCCTATTGATGCTGCTAATCTAATACTATCACTGGTTAAATGAAGAAAGGCTTTTTTTCTCGGGTATCCAGGTTTAGTTCCCATCAAGATAATCATGATGCTTCTGTTTGTTGGTGTACTTTTCATTAATTCTTATTGACAATTGAGATGTCGTTGTTAATCTTGTACCGCCGCCAAAACAAAGTAACAACACTATATCCCTTTTTTATATATTTTTGCAAACAGCGATGCATATCTCCATACCCGGGCATGTCTTCCTCAATTTTCGTGGAACTGCACAAAATTGGATGGCCATTGTTGTTCCGCCTCACTGTCCTCTGCCACGTGGTTCTTCCTTCCTCGAGCTTGATTACCGAGAAGAAACGGACCACAGTGAGGATTTGTCGAACTTCATTGGTGCCTCACCCAAACTTGATGCCAAATGGATGATGCATCACCACGATGACCTATCGATGCTCATGGTTGCACCTCATGGTTGCATCGGCTGGTGAAGCTGATCGAATTTCAATGAAAAACAAGTTGTCTTCCATCAGTGCTCTTTGCTTGTTACCCACAAAGATGATATCCTTCATCAGTTCACCTTGGTTGCGTTGGAGACGCAGTCGACTTTCACGTTGGTGCAATTTTATCACACAATTGACATGAACCAAATGTTTCCTCGAAGAAGGATCGACATTGGTACTAAGAGCATAAGTGTTGTATTGATTTCTAAGCCTTCTCACAACTTTGTCTTCAGCTCCCCTGCAATTTTATTTGTCCAGCTATTAACTAAATATGTGGTCAAACTTTGATTAAAAAATGGTGTGGACTAAAAACCCGGATGGACGTAGTAGCCCTCCATTTTTATTTACTCTACATATTATATTTGACTGAAGTCAAACTTTGTAAAGTTTGACCAAGTTTAGGCCAAACACAATAAATCATAATTATTGAGAGAGGGCAAACTATACATACTCTCAAACCTTTCCGATAATTCAAATTAAATTTTTTATTTGTACACACTCTCATACGTTTCCGATAATTTTGCGCATGTGTGGTTGTTCACTTGACGGAGGGTAGTGTACCGCACGTGAAGGACAGGAAGTGCGACCAGGACGCGTGGATCGTTAGTTCATCGTAAGTAGTTTTCTTCACTGGTACGTTAAATAAAGAGTTTCGTTTCGTACTTACACAATTTAAAATGATTGTTATGGAGAGAAAAAGAAAACCACTCCACTATATATTAGTAGCATACACGAGTACTATATAAGTACTATATAAGCTAGAGCCTCTGCGCTTGTTCGCTCGGGTTTGCACTCTCCACACTCTCGCCGCACTACAGTTATATATACACGCTGGCAGCTCAGCGTTCCTTTGCTAGGGTTTGCTATATTAACAGTCTCTCACCCTCTTCACCAGATCTAACAAGACTGCATTGGCCTCTGTCTCTCTCTCCTCCCTCACAGCTGGTGAAGGAGCCGTCCGGATCCCGTCGCACCGGGAACGGGAGGAGGTGCAGCGTTCACTCTACCGCCTTCGGCGAGGGAGGCAATCCCCTGCTGGCTGCGTTGTTCTCTTTCACCCAGCGCCTGTGAGGGAGGGCCACCGACCCCTTCTTCCTCAATGCCTTACGTAGTGTGGGCAGATCCGGCCTCCCGCCACACGCCTAGCCACATCCCGATGACCCTAAGGTATAACTTTCTTTGAAACTGTCATTGCTCTAGCTGCATGCGGACCTGTTTCGATTCTGTAGTCGAATCTAGGTCTTGGTTCAAAGAGGAAAGAATGGTGCGGTGGTGTGGAGCATGAATCTAGGACATGGTTCAATGAGGAAAGGAGGGAGGGAAAGTAGTATAGACCGGCTATCCAGCCGCTTTGTTGGTCGAAAAGGGAAAAGGGGGTAACCCAGTACACACATCTATAAGGAACCGATATCTTTGTTGAAAAAGGAAAGAAACTGGGGGGGTCGGGTAGTTTGTGCAGGACTAGATTTGCTGCCCTCACATAGCAAAAAGGTTCAAAGAGAACAAATATGGGACCAACGCAGATATGCTGCTTGGCAACATACTCTGCATCACCCATTTAACGTGTGGACGCACATGGTGCTGGCATGTCCCATGTCCCATACAACTATTTTGCTGTTATTAATCTAAGAATGCCGCTGGAAAATTGAAGCAATGCCACTATTAAAAGTAAATTACATTTTCAACGAATGTTGTTTTAAGAGAATGTCTCTGTTAATATGAGTCAATGCAACCATTTTAGAAATGCTATTGTCCTACTTTGTTTTCCATCAAGATAAGTTAGATGCTTATTTTTGTCGCCGTATGTTTCATCCTCCTTTATTGGCCAGTAATTGTTTCCTTTTTTGCCTCAGTTAAAACAGGGATATCTATTCAACTTTTTGCTATAGCGAACTTAAATGTCACACCGACGACTTTGCTTGATTGCAGTGCAACTGCACAAAATGAGATTGGATTTTCTATTCGTGTTGGTAGATTCGTACGTGATCTTGTCTGCGTCATGAAAAGTTGGTACCTTCCTTCATCCACATGATCGTGCGGTGTGCTTTGAGATGTTGTGCTACTTGTATTGGTACTGTTTTAAATAAATGTTGAATTGAAGCTATTGAATTGCTATCTTTTCCCATTAAGTAGTGAACAAAAATTGGACCAACCCAGACATGATGCTTGTTGCTTTGTTACAACAAACTCTGCATCACCCCCTTTATAAGTAGATGGAAGCACATGGTGTTGTTGCACCCACTCTCCCCTGGAACTGTTTATGCTTTTTGTTAATCTAATGCCGCTGGTAAGATTAAGCAATGTCACTCTCAGAATTAACTACTGAATCTTAGTTCAAAACTGCAACACTTGTTATAGGGATCAGCGGGAGTACCATTTCTGTTAGGGATCGGCCGGAGTACATGTTTAAGAAATGTATTGTTGAGATAATGTCTCTGTTATTATATATCAGTTACAGTGTTTTACAAATGGTACTATACTGCTTTGTAGTTCTTTCTACATGTTTAACCAAGGTATTGGTAAGATAATGTCTCTGTTAATATGAATCAGTCGCGTTGTCTTAGGAATGGTACTTTTCTACTTTGTCGTTCCTTATACATGTTGAAACAAGGCATTGTTAAGATAATGTCTGAGTTAATATGAATGAATCACACTGATTGAGAATTGCTACTCTCCTGCTTTGTTTCCCATTAAGATAAGGTAGATCAGTAGATGTTTTTCTTCTCGGAGTATAAGTCATCAACCGTTATTTCTTAGTAATTGTTTCCCTTATACCTATTGTCGCATAGGAAAAAAGGTTTAAAGAGAACAAATATGGGACCAACACAGATATGATGCTTGGCAACATACTCTGCATCACCCATTTATACGTGTGGAGGCACATGGTGCTGGCATGTCCCATGTTCCATACAACTATTTTGCTGTTGTAAATCTAAGAATGCCGCTGGAAAATTGAAGCAACGCCACTGTTAAAAGTAAATTAAATTTTAACAAATTTTATTTTAAGAGAATTTCTCTGTTAATATGAATCAATGCAACCGTTTTAGAAATGCTACTGTCCTATACTTTGTTTTCCATCAAGATAAGGTAGATGCTTCTTTTTGTGGCTGCATGTTTCATCCTCCTTTATTGGCCAGTAATTAATTCCTTTTTTGCCTCTGTTAAAACAGGGATATCTATTCAACTTGTTGCTATTGCGACATTTTGCCTCGCTACGCGAAACACTTTTGTTTTAAGAGTGTTTTCTGCAGTTCAACTTGAATGTCACACCGGCGACTTTGCTTAATTTTGGTGGAACTGCACAAAAGGAGATCAGATTTCCATATATGTGTTGAGATTTCTTTCAAGTCCTCCTCGCAGATTGTTTCAAATCTTGGTCAAGAAAGGTCAGTACCGACTTTCATCCACATGATGCTATATTGTGCTTTGAGATGTTGTGCTACTTGTATTGGTACTGTTTTGGATAAATGTTCAATTGAAGCTATTGAACTGTTGTCTTTTACCATTAAGTGAGCAAAAATTGATCCAACCCAGACATGATGCTTGTTTCTTTGTTACAACAAAACTCTGCATCACCCCCTTTATAATTAGATGGAAGCACATGGTGTTGTTGCGCCCACTCTCCCCTGGAACTGTTTATGCTTTTTGTTAATCTAATGCCGCTGGTAAAATTATGCAATGCCACTCTCGGAATTAACTACTGAATCTTAGTTCAAAACTGCAACACTTGTTAGGGATTGGCCGGAGTACCATTTCTGTTAGGGATCGGCCGGAGTACATGTTTAAGAAATGTATTGTTGAGATAATGTCTCTGTTATTATATATCAGTTACAGTGTTTTACAACTGGTACTATCCTGCTCTGTAGTTCTTTCTACATGTTTAACCAAGGTATTGTTAAGATAATGTCTCTGTTAATATGAATCAGTCGCATTGTTTTAGGAATGGTACTTTTCTGCTTTGTCGTTGTTTATACATGTTGAAACAAGGCATTGTTAAGATAATGTCTCAGTTAATATGAATGAATCACACTGATTGAGAATTGCTACTCTCCTGCTTTGTTTCCCATTAAGATAAGGTAGATCAGTAGATGTTTTTCTTCTGGGAGTATAAGTCATCAACCGTTATTTCTTAGTAATTGTTTCCCTTATACCTATTGTTGCATACAGGGATATCAAAAAAATTGCTCGGTTTTATTTTGACTTTGATTTTAGTTGAACTGCACAAAAGGAGCCAATGTGTCTAAGGCAAACTGCTGCATTAGTGGGTCCATTTGGTCTTACCACTTTGCAGAAAGAAGTAGTCAATGTTGCGCTACATTACAAAAGGAATGATCGAGAAGCTTTACAAAGTATTAGTACTCGCTTTTGACATGACTAGTCTGCAGAGAGCATGGGCAACTCAACAACACGTGGAGTGAAAAATTCACTCCACAAGGAAAGGTATGAACAAGTCAGTTGCCGACGCATCTGTAACAAACGAGGTCAGTATCGGCCTTCATCCACATGATTGTGCTTTGTTATGTTGTGCTACTTATATTGTTGTATTGTTTTGAATAAATGTTTAATTCAAGCTATTGTATTGCTATCTTTTCCTGTTAAGATATGAAGATGATTATAGTTGTAAGCATATGTTTAATCAACTAGTACTACTATTATATTCATCACGCTTTTTCTGTATTTATGCAGACAGGGATGCTCAGCTTGATTGTAGTGGAACTGCACAAAAAGATACGCTGGTTAATCCGGCTCCATGTGCCATTTCAATGTGCAAACTGATGACAAACCATGCCCGTCTGAATGGAGCTACCAACGTCTTCAAGGCAGAATAGTACCTTTAAGAAGGGTAAGAAGAAAGACAAAAAGAGAGATGGCTGCTTTACTTGTGGTTCGGAGGAACACTAGGCAAACAAGTGCCCAAACAAGTACAAGAAGCCAGGACAGGACTCCAAGTTTGTCGATGTCACTCTAAGCAACAATGATGGGGCATCTGGGTATGGTAATCTGTTTACCGTACTTTCAGTTTGTTAGTCCACCGATTGGTGGGTTGACACCGGGGCCAATATTCATGTGTGTGCTGATGTGTCTTTGTTTTCTTGCAGCATATAAATACATAATGCACAGGGATGCTCAGCTTGATTTTAGTGGAACTGCACAAAATGTTCAGATGGTTCGTGTCCTCCATAATACTTCATCATGCACAACACATCGAATGGTTCTCTATTTCATTCGTCGTCACCTTGAGCCACCGGACTATCAGATGACAAACCCTGCCCGTTCCACAATCATAGGCATTACATATTTTGAATGGGAAAATCTTGTCAAAGTTTAATCATTGATGTTAGCAAGAAGACATTAGTTTAATATATTGGAATTGGAAAACCTTATCAAATTTTGCTCATTGATGTTAGACAGAAGGCATGCATTTGATATTTTTGAGTGGGACGCCCTTTGTTGTGAGCAACATCGATCGTTTTTTCCCATTCCTGTCTTCAGTTCAGAAGTAAATATTTACTCTGCTGAGATGCATAGTCACATGAATGTTGACTTGCGTAAGGTATTTTAAGAGTTTGTTCTGAATGTTGTCTATGTAATGCCAGGCCTTGTGAGTTTGATTGCAAAGTTGAGCTTGGAATGTTGTGGCATGCGGCATCACGAGCTGTTCACTATGCCTCCTGAGAATAATGCTTCATATTGTTTTGCATGTCGATCTAATGCTTGTGATTTGCATCTTAAGAAGATCATCCTCTTCTGTTGTTTTTGTGCTTAAGAAGTTCAGTGTCTTATGTTTCATTCATAGCCTATACGACAACTCGGGTAGGTTAGAGGTGAAACCATATGATCTTCCGACCAACTCATCATCTTAGGCCGTGATTGGATTGTTGTTTTCCAACCAAAACCGCTTGTAAAACTGACGCTTATAAATAAAAGCAGATGGTCTTGGGCGAAGCGCTTGGTTGGTCGATTTTGACTAGTAAAATATACACTGGTCTCTCAAATTACAGGCGTAACTCGCCGGTTTTTGTTACAGACCTCGGGACCTCGGTTTCATTACGCCTGTATTTTACGCGTTGTTTCCGATGACGAGTAAATTACACTTGTATCTTAATACAGGTGTGAAACAATCCAGAGGGCCCGTGATGTCCGATGATCCTGGCTTCCTGAATGAGCAGCAGGCGCTGTATAACACCATCCGTAGGGCCTGCGAGGCCGTCTCCATCGTCCTTCGAGTTGTTGCACTCGCCATGGCGCCGAGCATTGTCAACATGGTCAATGAACATGAGGAATCAGGAGATGACTTTATTTGGATAGGATGATAGTAGGGGCCCACTAGGGCCATAGCCGTACATACGCAGGTTCCTCCTTATTATATACAACAATAATTTTTTGGCTTCCTCCTGGTTTCCTGACATCACAGTCCCACACCATCGTCAACCTATATAGTCAATAAACGAGAGAATTGCACAAGGAGCGGCCGACAGTTGGGACACAGCAGCTCGAGCAGTATTTGTTTTTTTAGGTGTAAGCGGAGTTTTTCTTGAGCGATGTTTTTGTTGTTGTTCAGAGGAGCAGAGTATCAACTGGGCGGGCTGTGGCCCATCTAGCCCAGGCTATTATTTTATGTCGACCAAATATCCAGTCCAGATATCATATTTTCAAGGTGAAAATGGCTAGCCCAGCTATACTTTTTTTGCGGAATACCCAACCCAGGTCAACTTGTTATTCTCCGCCCCGCTGGGCTGTAAATCTTTCCTATGAAGACATTAGGCCTAACAAGAAAATGGGCTTTAAGACATAATAATAAACGGGATGTAATTATAAAAACTGGGCTGTAAATATACAAAAATGCACCAAACAGGTAATTAGTTTCAAAAATATTATTGTTTGAATTTGAAAATTTTAATTTCATTACTTATTGTGCGAGGGTATTTTTACCTAATACAAATTCATTTTGAAATTATATTTAATCTGACTCGAAATTTCAGGATAAATTTTTTTTGGATCCCAACCAAATGTGGTATTTTTGGTTGAATTCTATTTTGAGAGGTTTGTTGAAATTATTAATCGTTGTCCTGGCTAGAAAATGGGTTGTGATTTTAACAGACTGTAAATGGGTTGTAGTAAATTCCATTAGAATTCAAAAATGGGTTGTACACTATTACAAATCGCAAATGGGCTATATGTTCTCTACCATAGATGTGATGCCCACTTGTGGGCCTACTATTTTTTGAGAATTATAGTCAGTGACGCGTACGGAAGGCTTGTGGGCCTACTAAGGCGTACGGAAGGCTTTGTAAATTTATAGTCAAGACATGATTCTAGTAGCAATGGTCGTTGGATGTCCATCCAATGGCTGTAGTGCTTCTTCAATCTCGGATATTCTTGCTTCAGCCGCCCAAACCACCGCCGGCGGTACCGCCTGTTACCGCCTCTCGTGGTCGGCTGTGCTGCCGCGCAGGCTTCACCGGCCCACTCTACTCCCAAACACCGTCCAGGCCATTCCTCTTCTCACCAACACCTCCTGTTCTTCACCGGCGATGGCAGCTTCACACCACAGCCGAACCAATGAACCCTCGTACTCCCCTCAGCGTGGGCATCCACTGTTCTGTCTTCGCCGGCTCCGGGTCGTTCCCTTCGTAATACTCGCCATCGTTCACTGTGTTGCTTCTCTCGGTGCAGCGTGGTCAACTTTGTCAACAAACGGCAGCCATCGGATGAAGCATGTACGTGGATTGGCTGACAGTAGGGACCCACATGGCCCATGGCCGCACGCAGCAAGTGCCCCCGTATTATGCGAAAACAAATAATTTCTCCCCCTGACAGGTTTGACCCACTAGCTACATCTTCGCACGCAAGGAGGTGCTTCCTTCATTACGCGGAAATAAAAAGTTTCCTCTCCCTGACAGTTGGGACCCACCAGCTTTATTATGATCCTTTTCACGAAAATATAGATTGTACCGAAGATGCTAAATTGTTTTCTTTTTATTCTAACTCGAAAAAGAAGAAATTAAAAAACCAGAAAACATCTTCGCACGCAAGGAAGTGCCACCTTATTACGTGAAAAAAATTGATTCCCTCTGCTAGCTGGGACCCACCAGATTTGGAGGCTGACTTGTGGGCCTACTAAGTTAACGCGTACGCAGGGCTTTGTCAACTTAGTCAATAAATAATTCTAGCTGCACTCACCATTGGATGTTAATCCAACGGCCAAGCTGCATCTTCAACCTCTGGTCTTGTTGCTCTAGTCGCCCAAACCTGCGCCCGCCGTACCGCCTGCTCCAGCCTCCCGTGGTCGGCTGTGCTGCCGTGCAGGCCTCACCACCTGACCATACTACTACTGGTCAGGCCTTCCCTCTACTCACCCACACCCCCTATTATTCTCCGGAGATGGCAGCCTCAAACCGCAGCCGAAGCAGTCAACCCTCGTACTCCCCTCCGCGTGGGCATCCACTGCTGCGTATTCCCTGGCTCCGAGTCGTTCCCTTCCTAGGTCGCGCCGTCATCCACCACCTTGGTGCTCTCGGGCGGTACGGCATCGTCAACGCGGTCAACGAACGATAGCCATCAGAAGAGGACTGTAAGTGGAGAGGCTGACAGTTGGGTCTATGGCCACGTGCAAGAAAGTGCCTCCTTATTACGCACAAAATAATGATTCCTCCACCTGACACCTCGAACCCATCGGAAGGGCCACTGCATTTCGTGAAAAAAACATTCCCCCTGATAGCTGGGACCCACTGGCTTTATCTTCACACGGAAGGAACTGCCTTCTTACCCCCTGACAGCTGGGACCCACCAGCTTGAAGCGAAGGTAGCGTTATTTGTCCGGCCGTGAACGTGTACGTACATAGCAGTCGATCGGTGTCTCTACAGTGATGTCCGTGGCCGAGTAAGGAGCGGCACGTGTTGAAGTAGAGGAGCCAACGTAGCACGTCACGCAGTCCCGTCTATATCGTGTACACGTACGTGGCCACGCTGCAAGATAGTAAATACGGCTACGTACGTACATACGGGCAGGATGTCTAGCGCGTACAACGACTAATCCCGTTCATCGGAAGCCAAACGGCTGGGTCGGAACGGAGAAACTGCGTCATGTTCATGGGGAGGCAACGGAATGCGCGGTGTTCATCGGGAGGCAACTGGATACGTCGTGTTCATCGGGAGCCAACCAGCTTGGAGGGAAGAGCCGAAACAAGGTCTGGCGTACCGCAAGACTGAGGAAACGGCCCTTCTGTTCGACCGTGTACGGTCGAAACAGGGTCTTGTTCATCGGGAAGGGTCTGGCATACCGCAAAACGGAGGAAACGTACTTGTGTTCGACCGCGTACGGTCGAAACGGGGACCTGTTGATCGGGAGGGGTGTGGCTTACCACAAAACGGAGGAAATGGACTAGTGTTGGAGCGCCTATAGTCGAAACGGGGTCTTGTTGATCGGTAGGGGTGTGGCGTACCGCAAAACGGGACTCCACGGGCAACTGTTCATCCACCATCAACTTCCTCCAGCATCCACCTGCTACTGTTCATCCACCGTCGACTTCCTCCAGCCTCCACCATCTACTGTTCATCCATGGGGTTTGATACGTCTCCAACGTATCTATAATTTATGAAGTATTCATGCCATGTTTACAATAGTTTTATATGATTTTGGGTATGATTTGATTAGAACTAACCCGGACTGACGCTGTTTTCAGCAGAACTACCGTGGTGTTGTTTTTGTGCAGAAATAAAGTTCTCGGAATGCGCTAAAAATCAACGGAGATTTTTTCTGGAAAATATGAAAAATACTGGAACAAAAATCTACCGAAGGGGAGTCCCGTGGGCCCCACGAGGGTGGGGGCGCGCCCCTGTGCCTCGTGGACTTCCCATGGGGCCCCCTGACTTGTTCTCGATGCCAACCTCTCCTATAAATGCCCAAACCTCCAGAAAATAACCTAGATCGGAAGTTCCGCCGTCGCAAGCCTCTGTAGCCACGAGAAATCAATCTAGGCCCTCTCTGGCACCCTGCCGGAGGGGGCCATCATCGCCAGAGTGCCATCGGGAGGGGAATCATTGCCACGGTGATCGTCTTCATCAACATCACCATCATCATCACCATCCTCGTCTCTTTTACGCGGTCCACTCTCCCGCACCCTGCTGTAATTCCTAATTGAACATGGTGCTTTATGCCACATATTATGATCCAATGATGTGTTGCCATCCTATGATGTTTTGAGTAGATATTCTTTGTCTTTGGGTTGATTGATGATCTAGATTGGTATGAGTTGTATGTTTTATTTTGGTGCTGTCCTATTGTGCCCTCCATGTCACGCAAGCGTGAGGGATTCCCGCTATAGGGTGTTGCAATACGTTCATGATTCGCTTATAGTGGGTTGCTTGAGTGACAGAAGCATAAACCCGAGTAAGGGGTTGTTGCGTATGGGATAAAGGGGACTTGATGCTTTAAATGCTATGGTTGGGTTTTACCTTAATGATCTTTAGTTGTTTCGGATGCTTGCTAGAGTTCCAATCATAAGTGCATATGATCCAAGAAGATAAAGTATGTTAGCTTATGCCTCTCCCTCATATGAAATTGCAATGACGACTACCGGTCTTGTTAACAATTGCCTAGGATAATTCCGCACACCGACCCATCATTATTCCACACTCGCTATTTATAATATTTAGTAATATATTCTAACTTTATGATAACAGCACCTACTTTTATATTTTATCTCTCTGATACCATGGAAAGTTATCCTCTTCATACCCACAACGTAGTTTTATTTCTCGTTTCTAGTTCGAAGCAAACGTTCGGTGTACGTAGAGTCGTATCAGTGGCAGATATGACATGAGAGAATATTGATCTTACCTTTAGCTCCTTGTGGGTTCGACACTACATACTTATCACTTCCACCATTGGGAATTGCTACGATGATTCCTTGCACTTGGGGATTATCAAGCTCTTTTCTGGCGCCGTTGCCGGGGAGCAATAGCGTGGGCTTTGTATTTTCGTGTAGGCTTGTTTGCTTTCTCACTAAGTAGATTTTGTTTTTACTTTTTGTTTCTGTTTAGTTGTGGGTGAAACATACAAAAAAATAAAAGAATGAAAATACAAAAAAAATTACTTGCCTCTCATGTCTAAAAAGTTTTTCAATAAGAGAAGTGATTGGAAGGTTATGCATTGGAGAAGTGAGGGTCGACCTTGAACACTTGTGTTCATGCTCATCGAAACAATGTAAAACATTTCATGGAATATTCTCTAGAAATAATTATCCCCTTGTATATATCCATTGTATTATAAAAATAATGTGCCAAGCTTCGGTTTTAAGATGATTAGATTGCTTGTTTACTATGTGCAGTACAAAAACAGAAACTTTGGCTATAGCGCGTGAATTTACATTTTTTACTGGAAAGTCAAATTGGTCTGAAACTTTTTGCAGATTAATTCTGTACAAATTTTTTAAATTATCATATTTTTTACAATTTTTTGGAGTTACATAAGTTTACTAAACTTCCAGATTACTACAGACTGTCCTGTTTTTGACAGATTCTGTTTTCTATGTGTTGTTCGCTTATTTTGATGAATCTATGGGTAGTATCGGGGGGTATTAAACATGGTGAAGTTGGAATACGGTAGATATAGTTCTAATATGAAATTTTAATAAGTTTTCAATAGTACTTAAAGGTAGTGATTTGCTTTATTATACTAACGGATCTCACAAAGTTTTTGTTAAAGTCTTGTGTGGATGAAGTGTTCGAAGATCGAGGGGCTATCAATATGAGAAGAATAAAGAGAGGCAAGAGTTCAAGCTTGGGGATGCCCAAGGCACCCCAAGTAAATATTTCAAGGATACTCAAGCATCTAAGCTTGGGGATGCCCCGGTTGGCATCCCATCTTTCCTCTTCAACAATTATCGGTATACCTTGGTTTTTGTTTTGTTCACATGATTTGTGTCCTTTGTGTTTTTGTTTTTCCTTTAAGAACCATGCTAGTATGAGATAGCCCTTCATTGTTTTATAGAATACTTCATGTGCTTCACTTATATCTTTTAAGTATGATCTTATAGAATTTCTCTTTGTGCTTCACTTAAATCTTTTGAGTATGGTTTTATAGAATGCTTCGTGTGCTTCACTTATATATTTTGAGCTTGGATATTGGTTAGTCTATATTAATTGTAGAATGCTCCATGAACTTCACTTGTATCTTTTGGAGTATGAATAATACTATAATCTAAAGTGGGGTTGGAAGAGTGTCAACTTTAGGAATTGGTGATCCCACTATTTTGGAGGGTGTTGAATCTTAGTGTGATATTTATGAAAGTGGATTTGGAAGAGTGTCAACTTTAGTTAGTAATAATTCCACTATTTCGGAAGAGGTTCCAATTGATTATGAGAACAAAATTCTATCTATGATGATTATTGTGATGGCATGTATGCTATAAAGAATAATGTTAACCATGAAACTTGTCATCATGATTTTAATTTTCAATTGGATTATGCCTCACATGACCGTTATTCTGTTGAGTTTGCTCCCATTATTCCGAATGAGAAGAATTTTGCATATGTAGAGAGTAGAAAATTTTCTATGCTTATAAATCATGAAAAGAATGCTTTATGTGATGGTTATATTGTTGAATTCATTCATGATGCTACTGAAAATTATTACGAGGGAGGAATATAATACCAAGTTTCCTCTCTATGTGCTTAAAGTTTTTGTAGCGACCAGACCTCAAACAGTCTGATCTCTGTGCATAAGTGTCATCCCTGGATCGGTAATGCTGACACACACAGTACTTGAAGGATTTATAACAGAGTAGCAATCACACACTTATTACATCGAATGTCTCAAAAGAGAACTTATTACAATAAATATGGCTTAAGGCCATCTAAAACGATAACAGCGGAAGGCTTGGAAGATAAAGTGAGTCCATCAACTCCAACGGCATCACTGAGTGAAAGACCACGACCTAAGGCTCCTTACTCGTCGTCTGAAAAGTCTGCAACATGATACGTTGCAGCCCGAAAACGGCTCAGCACATGGAATATGCTGGCAAAGTAACACAAGAGAGTAATGAACAGAATAATGCTATCACTACATGCATATATGGCTGGTGGAGGTTGTATGGTTAATATGTTTTGCGAAAAGCCAATTTTTCCCTACTGCAAAGGAATATACTTTATTTAACTACAAAGTTTGTTGAAAACATTGAGAAGGTAAACCCCCTCTCAATCCCAATTAAAAGTAATCATTAACAACCCATCAAATTAATTAAGTAGTGATGAGATCAACATGATAATCCAAGAACCAGATACTCAAGATGTCCATAACCGGGGACACGGCTAACCATGATTAGTTTGTACACTCTGTAGAGGTTTGCGCACTTTTCCCACAAGACTCGATCTCCTCCATTGGATTTCTCGCACTACATGGTGTTTGAGAAACGGATGACCAAGACACAGTCTTTCAGAAGCGTTAGCACCTTACGATGGGTAGAAAGTACCACCTACATCCCCTACATCTGCTAGTCTACCACTATAAGAGTTCACACGACTTAATCAACTATGCTAGAGCCCATAATAGCTTGTGGCTGCACACGGAAGTTTCTAGTATGAATAATCTCATGATCCCTTTGAGCCTGGGTGGCGGTCCATAGGAGAATCACACGGTACCCCGGGATTTCCAAAAATACAGGCAATCACTGGATACCCAGGTGCCTCAATCCACCCAGATGTGTATTTAAGTTGCCACCTTAGGTTTAACCATTAATTAACAATCTCACATCTGTCATGAATACACTCAAACCCAATCCACGTCTACGAGCATAGCATAGCAATATAAGCATAACGTAGAAGTAACTCCCAGGGTTTGATAATAAACAGGTGAATAGGTACTACCTCAACTACTTCCCAACCCACAATTTAATTCAGATCCTAACCATGCAATTGTTTGAGGATTGATCTAATGCAATAAAACTGGGTATTAAAGAGATATGATCAAAGTTTTACTTGCCTTGCTAATGATCCGCGAAACCTAGAGACTCGTAGTAGCACGCTTCGCACTCCGGGTACTCTATCGCAAACAAACAAGCATACAATAAGCAATCAAGCAAGAGCATGGGTAAAACTCAAATAAGAGATCTAACCAGAAAGTTCAACTTAAGAACTCCGGTTTGCAAAAAGAATCAAATCAAACGAAGCAACAAAACTCAAACGGCGAAAGAAACAAGCTTCGTTTACTAATCTGGACTAAAGTCAAATTTTACAGTAGCAAAAACTTGTTTAAGTTGGCTAAACAGAAAGAGGGTTTCGAGACGAAACTCTAGGCGCTTGAATCGCCTGATTCTGATAAACGAGCGAAAACTTATACTAGAACGAAAATCGGATCAGAAATCGCGATCGAAAATAATCGCGGAAAATCTGAGAAAAAGAAAAACTGACGAACAGGCTAACGAACGAAAACCAACACTGGTGATGTAACCAAGCGTCTCTTCAACTCCTGAAAACTGGCCTCACATTCCTCAGTCCAATTGAACTTGGTGTCCTTCTTCAACAACTCCGTCATGGGCTTTGCAATCTTTGAGAAATTCTCAATGAACCTCCGGTAATATCCTGTGAGTCCAAGAAAACTCTGAATCTCTCCAACTGACGTGGGTGACTCCCAATTTGTCACAGTGACAACTCTGGTGGGGTCCACTGCTATTCCTTCTCCGGATATAACATGTCCAAGGAATCCAACTTCCTTCAACCAAAACTCGCACTTGTTGAACTTGGCGTATAACTGATGTTCTCTGAGCTTACCAAGTACCAAACGCAAATGCTCTTTATGTTCCTCTTTGTTCTTAGAGTAGACCAGAATGTCATCAATGAACACCACAACGAACTTATCCAAAAACTCCATAAACACTTTGTTCATCATGTTCATAAAATAGGCAGGTGCGTTAGTCGGACCAAATGACATAACGGTATACTCATACAGCCCGTACCTCGTTGTAAAAGCTGTCTTCGGTATGTCCTACTCTCGAATCTTCAGCTGGTGATATCCTGATCGCAAATCAATCTTGGAAAACACCTTTGCTCCTTGCAGCTGGTCAAACAAATCATTGATCATCGGCAGTGGGTACTTGTTCTTGATCGTCACTTCATTCAATCCACGATAATCAACAACCATCCTTAATGATCCATCCTTCTTCTCCACTAGAAGTACTGGTGATCCCCAAGGTGACAAACTTGGGCGAATATAGCCCTTATCCAGTAACTCCTTAATCTGCTTCTTAATTTCCTCCAAATCTTTTGCGGGCATTCTGTACGGTCTCTTAGATATTGGCCCTGTTCCTGGCAAAAGCTCAATTAAAAATTCAATGTCTCTATCCGGTGGCATGCCTGGCAATTCTTCTGGAAATACATCCGGAAAATCCTTCACCACTGTTACTTCCTCCTGTACAAATCCTGATAAGGAATTTACTTGAGTCCTATTCGGCACATGCCGGGATACATACTTGATCCTTCTTCCTTCTGGGGTGGTAAGCAAAATTGACTTACTGGCGCAGTCAATGTTCCCTCCATACTTCGATAACCAATCCATGCCTAATATCACATCCAATCCTTGTGACTCCAATACTATTAGGTCTGAGGGGAACAAGTAGTTACCAATCCTTAATGGTAACCGATCACACCATAGGCTAGCCATATACTCTGCTCCTGGCGAGGTAACTAACATGGATGACCTAAGGGCTTGGGTTAGCAGTTTAAACTTATCCACGGATCCCCTTGATATGTATGAATGTGATGCACCAGTATCAAAAAGTACGACTGCAGTAAATGACTTAACCAAAAACTTACCAATTACTGCATCTGGCTGGGCTTCAACCTCCTCCACGTTAACGTGGTTCACTTGTCCCCTGGTGAAAGGGTTGGGATTCTTCCCAGAGCTTCCATTGCCGTTTCCATTCTTAGCTTCAGGACACTCATTGGCATAATGTACGGTCTTCTGGCATTTGTAGCAAGTCACGTGTCTTAGATCCTTCTTCGCGGGTGTTGCCGGGTTGGAACGGTTCTGTCCGCTACTTCCTCCATTACCGTTACCATTCTTGGGGCCACTATGATTGTGCGAACTTCCTCCATTATGAGTGTGGCCTCCATGGTTATGAACAAGTCCTCCTGAATTCGAGGTGTAACGGGGTCTCTGCTGGGCTCCAGAATTGTACTTCCCTTGTACATACTTCCTTTTGCGGCTGTCAATCTGCCGCTGCTTCCCTTCAAGCATGAGAGCTCTATCTACCAACTCCTGATAATTATTGAAATTTGCCACCATCAACTGCATGCTCAGCTCATCATTCAGTCCTTCCAAAAACTTCTCCTTCTTAGCTGCATCCGTAGCGACGTCATCTGGGGCATAACGTGCCAACTTACTAAACTCATCCACATATTGGCCAACAGTGCACCCTCCTTGGCGTAAGTTGCGAAACTCACGCTTCTTCATGGCCATAGCTCCTACTGAAACATGGGCAGTGCGAAAAGCCTGCTGGAACTGGTCCCATGTCACAGTGTCAATAGGGTAAGTGACTATGAAATTCTCCCACCAAGATGTTGCAGGTCCATCAAGCTGATGTGCGGAAAAATGCACTCTCTCCGCATCTGTGCATCCTGTAGTGGTCAACTCCCTTTCAATCTTGCGAAGCCAATCATCTGCAACAATCGGCTCAGTGCTACTGGAGAACACCGGCGGATTCAGCCTAAGAAAGCGGGCTAAGTGGTCAACTGGTGGGGGTGGTGGGTTGTTGTTGTTGTTGTTGTTCCCCTGGTTCTGATTCTGAACTAGTATCTGCATCAATGCATTCTGCTGCTGGATCAACTGAGTGAGCTCCGGTGGGAAAGCAAATCCATTGTCCCGTCTCGGAGGCATCTGTTGGGTTTAGAAAAGATGAGAAAACAGAATAGAATGAGGTCTAGAGGGAAAACACTACCCATATGCACATGAGACAAACACAAACATATCACTCAATCAAATCAAACAAGGGCATACAATCGGTCTAGAACTATCGTTACAAAAGTGTTTGGACTATGCTATATACATGGTGGAATACTACTACTGATTTGGTGGTCTACTAGAAAAATTGCTCGGTCGAAGACTCCATGATATCTGCTCTAGCTTCATCAACATAATCATCATCGCTATCGTCGGGGTCCGAGTCAGTGTCGTCAATGATGATGTAGTTCTCCAAGCAAGTGGAGCTGTCATCTTCTCCTCCTGGCGCAGGGTCTCCCATGAAAACTCCTAGCTTCTTTGTCAGGTCGCCATTCTTCTCCACTAGTTCGACGATTTCCTCCATATAATCCTCGCGTGTAGCCTTGAGTTCTTCCTCCAGTTCTATGATCCTTGTCATTGCTTTCTTCAAATCCGCCATGCCTGCGCACATCTGGTTCTCCTGGCATCGAATGTGCTGGTTTAACTCCTGGATGAAAGAGGCAATCGATCTATCCTTCCTGGTGCTGATCATCTCCCATTGCTCATCTCGGCGCCCACAAATCTGGTAGATTGTATCCTTGAGATCATTGTGGTAAACTTCTCCAATGCGTCCCATGGTGATGTGAGCTGCCATACTCTTTCCTAGACTCCAGGTTGGGGCATCGAAGGAAAACTCCATGGGCTCAGTGACTGGCGTGAATGTTCTTCCTGGAACTTGAACTTGAATCATCCAGCGCTCCTCCTCTGCTAAAGTGGCGTTGTAAGTCCCGGTGAAGCTTGGTATTCCGATGTTCAAGTACCTAGTGACTTCCTTCAAGTGGCGTCCAAATGGGGTGTCTTCATCCGGTTGCATGAACTTGATCCTTGCATCCGCCATCCTAAAGAGTAGAAAATGGAGAGGAGTTAGAAATGAGAAGAGAGTAGTGATCTAGGGCTTTAGCTTAGTGGTCGTGTCCTACAGTCAGCGTGTGCTCTGATACCATCTTTGGAGCGACCAGACCTCAAACAGGCTGATCTCTGTGCATAAGTGTCATCCCTGGATCGGTAATGCTGACACACACAGTACTTGAAGGATTTATAACAGAGTAGCAATCACACACTTATTACATCGAATGTCTCAAAAGAGAACTTATTGCAATAAATATGGCTTAAGGCCATCTAAAACGATAACAGCGGAAGGCTTGGAAGATAAAGTGAGTCCATCAACTCCAACGGCATCACTGAGTGAAAGACCACGACCTAAGGCTCCTTACTCGTCGTCTGAAAAGTCTGCAACATGATATGTTGCAGCCCGAAATGGGTCAACACATGGAATATGCTGGCAAAGTAACACAAGGGAGTAATGAACAGAATAATGCTATCACTACATCCATACATGGCTGGTGGAGGCTGTATGGTTAATATGTTTTGCAAAAAGCCAATTTTTCCCTACTGCAAAGGAATATACTTTATTTAACTACAAAGTTTGTTGAAAACATTGAGAAGGTAAAACCCCTCTCAATCCCAAATAAAATTAATCATTAACAACCCATCAAATAATTAAGTAGTGATGAGATCAACATGATAATCCAAGAACCAGATACTCAAGATGTCCATAACCGGGGACACGGCTAACCATGATTAGTTTGTACACTCTGCAGAGGTTTGCGCACTTATCCCACAAGACTCGATCTCCTCCGTTGGATTTCTCGCACTACATGGTGTTTGAGAAATGGATGACCGAGACACAGTCTTTCAGAAGTGTTAGCACCTTACGATGGGTAGACAGTACCACCTACATCCCCTACATCTGCTAGTCTACCACTATAAGAGTTCACACGACTTAATCAACTATGCTAGAGCCCATAATAGCTTGTGGCTGCACACGGAAGTTTCTAGTATGAATAATCTCATGATCCCTTTGAGCCTGGGTGGCGGTCCATAGGAGAATCACACGGTACCTCGGGATTTCCAAAAATACAGGCAACCACTGGATACCCAGGTGCCTCAATCCACCCAGATGTGTATTTAAGTTGCCACCTTAGGTTTAACCATTAATTGACAATCTCACATCTGTCATGAATACACTCAAACCCAATCCACGTCTACGAGCATAGCATAGCAATATAAGCATAACGTAGAAGTAACTCCCAGGGTTTGATAATAAACAGGTGAATAGGTACTACCTCAGCTACTTCCCAACCCACAATTTAATTCAGATCCTAATCATGCAATTGTTTGAGGATTGATCTAATGCAATAAAACTGGGTAGTAAAGAGGTATGATCAAAGTGTTACTTGCCTTGCTGATGATCCGCGAAACCTAGAGACTCGTAGTAGCACGCTTCGCACTCCGGGTACTCTATCGCAAACAAACAAGCATACAATAAACAATCAAGCAAGAGCACGGGTAAAACTCAAATAAGAGATCTAACCAGAAAGTTCAACTTAAGAACTCGGGTTTGCAAAAAGAATCAAATCAAACGAAGCAACAAAACTCAAACGGCGAAAGAAACAAGCTTCGTTTACTAATATGGACTAAAGTCAAATTTTACAGTATCAAAAACTTGGTTACGTTGGCTAAACAGAAAGAGGGTTTCGAGATGAAACTCTAGGCGCTTGAATCGCCTGATTCCGATAAACGAGCGAAAACTTATACTAGAACGAAAATCGGATCAGAAATCGCGATCGAAAATAATCGCGGAAAATCCGAGAAAAAGAAAAACTGACGAACAGGCTAACAAACGAACGTTCGTTATCTGCGACTAAACGGTGAAAACCGTTCGTTAAAACGAACGTACGGATGAACGTTCGCTAAATAACTAAACCAATAAAAATAAACCGAACCGATCTAAAAAATGAAAACTAGGGTTTACGAAATAAAACCGATCGGTTTTTAAAAAAACCGGCGGCTACCTCGAACTCCGGCGGGCAGCGACGCGGCGGCTCCGGCGGCGGTGGTCGACGGCGACGGGCGGGCTAGGCTTTGGGGCGGCAGCGTGGCTGGGTGGGCTGCGGGGTGCGGGCGGCGGCTTATAAAGGGCCCGGCCCGAGGTCTCCTGGCCGGGTACGGCCCGAAGTCGGTTTGACTTTTTTTTAAATAATCCCGACGTGCAGAAAAAGAAAGAAAATAAATACTAAACGAACTCGAAAAATCCCGAAATAAATTTTCCCCGTCCTCTGAAAATAGGCCGGACAAGGTGAACATTTATTTGGTCCTAAAATGCAATTTTCAAAAACGCATATTTTTCCTAATTCAAATAAAATAGCGACAAAACTCCGAATAAAAATCTTATTTGATTTTAATATTAAATCTCTGATATTTCTTTATTTTGAGGAAGTCATTTTATCCTCTCTCTTTTATTTTTAATAAAATAAATATTTTAGAGAAAAATAAATAAAATCAAAGATCCTCTTTTCAAAATTCGAGAAAAACTCGAATATGAAAATAACGAAATCCCCAACTCTCTCCGTGGGTCCTTGAGTTGCGTAGAATTTCTAGGATCAACCAAAATGCAATAAAATATTATATGCAATGATGATCTAATGTATAACATTCCAAATTGAAAATTTGGGATGTTACAAGTTTTGAAGTTATACTTGGTTTGCCTTCCTATGCTAGTTGATCCTTATTCCCAGAAGTTGTGTGCTCACAAAATGCCTAGGCATAGGAAGTGTGTTAGATTTAAATGTGCTAGTCATATTCTTCATGATGCTCTCTTTATGTTTCAATTCTTATCTTTTATGTGAGCATCATTGAAATCATCATGCCTAGCTAAAAGACATTAAAGAAAAGCGCTTGTTGGGAGACAACCCAATATTTACCCTTACTATTTTTGTGTGTTCACATGATTAAGATACTGTAGTAATCATGTTTTATACCTTTTGTTTCAATAAAGTGCCAAGTAAGACCTTTGGGAAGACTTGGGTGAAAGTTAATGTGATCTTGCTGTAAAAAACAGAAACTTTGCGCTCACGAGATTAGCTTTCATTTTTCACAGAAGAGTTATTTTGAGTTGACCAAATTCAGAGAAACCCTGGAATTAAAAAAGGCAATCCTGAGCCAAATCCGTGTTTTGAGAAAACAAGGGGATTCTTTTTTCATAAGATTAATAGACAAATTCCTCACGACCACCAATTTATTTCATAATTTTTGGAGTAGCAGAAGTATGGTTTCTGTTCAGATCATTACAGACTGTTCTATTTCTGACTGATTCTGTTTTCATTGCATAGTTTGCTTGTTTTCTAGTTTCTATGGCTTATATTTCTCAATATAATTTGTAAAAATGATATGGTACAGTAGGCATTGTGTGAGAACAATTATGAACCTTGTCTTTGACAGTACCAAAGTGAATGGTTTACTCTTTATCATACTAACCCATCTCACGAAGTTCCATTAAGTTTTGTGTGATTGAAGTTTTCAAGTTTTGAGTGAGATATCGATATGAGGAGAATGAGTGGAAAGACCCTAAGCTTGGGGATGCCCAAGGCACCCAAGGTAATATTAAAAGAAGACTCAAGCGCGTAAGCTTGGGGATGCCCCGGAAGGCATCCCCTCTTTCGTCTTAAAAACTATCGGTATACCTTACTCGGAGCTATATTTTTATTCGTCACATGGTATGTGTTTTGCTTGGAGCGTATTTTCAATTTTACTTGATGTTTGAATAAAATCATTGGATCTTAAATCTTGAATGAAAAACAATCCTTCCATGGCTAGTTAATTATTTGACTACTCAGTGTTCTTCACTTATATCTTTTTGGAGTAGTTTCTTGTTTACTCACGTGCTTCACGTATATCCAATGAGTAAATGGTTGAATGAATTGAATATCATAAATTTGAATTTATATATGTTTCATATGCTTATACCATGGGGAGTAATGACTTCACACATAATAAGTATAGGTGGTAAATTTATTGAAAGTTAGCAAACACAGAATTGGTCACTTGAACAATTCATGAAAGAATATTAAAGGAAAAGATATTTCATATATAAATACACTATCTTGGACATCTTTTGTAATTGTGAGCACACATTAAAATATGACATGCTAAAAGGTTGATGTTGGACAAGGAAGACAACTTGATGGGTTATGTTTTCCTATATCCGAAGCGTTATATTGTCTTGGATCATCCAACATGTTGAGCTTGCCTTTCCCTCTCATGCTAGCCATATTCTTTGCACCAAGTAGAAATACTACTTGTGCTTCCAAACATCCCTTAAACTAGTTTTGCCATGAGGGTCCACCATACCTACCTATGGATTGAGTAAGATCCTTCAAGTAAGTTGTCATCGGTGCATGCAATAAAAATTGCTCTCTAAATATGTATGATCTATTAGTGCGAAGAAAATAAGCTTTATACGAACTTGTGATAGGGAAGAAATAAAAGCGATGGACTGCATAATAAAGGTCTTTATCACAAGCGGCAATATAAAGTGACGTTCTTTTGCATTAACATTTTGTGCATCCAACCATAAAATCGCACGACAACCTCTGCTTCCCTCTGCGAAGGGCCTATCTTTTACTTTTATGTTCTACCCTTATACAAGAGTCATGGTGATCATCACCCTCCCTTTTTACACTTTTTCCTTTGGCAAGCACTTTGTGTTGGAGCGATCCAGACATATATATCCACTTGGATGTAGGTTCTCATAAATTATTATTGTTGACATTACCCTTGAGGTAAAAGGTTGGGAGGCGAAACTATAAGCCCCTATCTTTCTCTGTGTCCGATTAAAACTTTGAACCCATAAATATCACATGAGTGTCAGCAATTGTGAAAGATTAAATGATAGTTGAGTATGTGGAGTTTGCTGAATCAAAGCTCTTACATAGACCCTTCCCGAAAATAAGATGAATTGCAATTGTTTGATGACTAAGAGCACAGTTTGTTAGTTTTCAAGAAAGTTTATGATCTATACTTTAACATGCACTACAAAAAAAAGACACATCCGTGACATTTTGGGCCGAACGGAAATCTTTTCTGTCATACTTATGACACTTCTATGACGATAATTGTGACAAAACCCGGTATCATCATAGATGTGGTGGGGTCCTACTTCTATGACAAAAAATCATGACAAAAAATGGGCTTTTCGTCCTGGGAGGGCCGGAGATGCAGCTGCATGACATTCTTTGGGCCGTCCATGACGGAAAAAACCGTGGTAGAAGCGAGGGTGCGGAAAATATCGGGGAGTCCCCGGTTACGGTGGGTGGTCGGGGGCTGAGCGATGCGTGTTTCTCTCGTATGTACGCGCGTGTGTGCGAGGCGTTGGGCTCTAACTGAACCCGAGCGAGGCGTTGGGCTCTAACTGAACCCGAGCGATTGCACTACAGGCTACGCGTTACTGAACCCGAGCGATTGATCGATGGCTGTTAACTGAACCCAATCGAGCGATTCCTTCGCTACTGCTGCTAACTGAAGCCGATCGATGCTGCCTCTGGATGAACAGTGAGCGTTGCTGGGGGGGTTTGGATTAACAGTTCCCAGTGGGGGTGGATGAATAGGACCCCGTGGCGTTGCCTCTGGATGAACAGTGAGCGTTGCTGGGGGGTTTGGATGAACAGTTCCCGGTGGGGGTGGATGAACAGGACCCCGATCGTTCGAGCCGGTTGGGGCTGGATGAACAGGACCACCCCGTGGAGGGCAGGATGAACAGTAGACGATGGAGGGCTCGATGAACAGTAGCCCGTGGAGGGGTGTTGAACAGGAGCCCGTGGAGGGGGCTGGTTGAATAGTAGCCGGTGGAGTAGCGCGCGGTGGAGGCTGGATGAACAGGAGCCCGTGAATGAACAGTCGCAGGTGGAGGCTGGAGGAGGTCGACGGTGGATGAACAGTAGCCCGTGGAGGCTGGAGGGGGTCGACGGTGGAGATGAACAGTATCCCGTGGAGTCCCGTTTTGTGGTACGCCACACCCCTCCCGATGAACAGGACCCCCGTTTCGACCGTAGCGCTCCAACACAAGTCTGTTTCCTCCGTTTTGCGGTACGCCACACCCCTCCCGATGAACACAACCCCCGTTTCGACCGTAGGGGGTCCGTTTCCTCCATTTTGCGGTACGCCAGACCCCTCCCGATGAACAGGATCCCGTTTCGAACATGGTCAGTCGAACACAAGGCCGTTTCCTCCGTTCTGTGGTACGCCAGGCCTCGTTTCCATCGGCTGTTCCGTCCAAGCCCTCCCGATGAACACGGCGACGCATTCCGTTCTGACCCAGCCGGTTGGCTCCCTATGAACACGACGACAATGTTGTTTCTCCGTTCCGACCCAGCCATGTACACGAGCCATGGCCGTACGTATGCGCGAGTAGGCGTTCGAGACCCTGCCCGTATGTACGTACATGGCTGTATTTTCTTTCTTGCACACTGGCCGTTGTACGTACGTGTACATGCTACGTGCGCCTCTACTACGACACGTGCGCGCCTCTACATCGACCAGTATGTACGTACATGTTCGCGACCAGAATGACAACGCTACACACGCTTCGACCAGGTGGGTCCCGACTGTCAGGCACTTCCTTGTGTGCGAAGATGTAGCTAGTGGGTCCCAGCAGTCAGGGGGGCGATTTTTTTTGCCCGGACGCACTTCCTTGCATGCGAAGATGTAGCTGGTAGGTCCCAGCAGTCAGGGGGAAACGTTTTTTTTCGTGAAATACAGTTGCCCGTCCGGTGGGTCCCTGCTGTTAGGTGGAGGAATAATTATTTTCCACGTAATAAGGAGGCACTTCCTTGCGGCTGCCGTGGACCCAGCTGTCAGCCTCTCCACGACAGTACTCTTCCGATGGAAGTCGTTCCTTGACCATGTTGACCTCGCCATGCCGAGAGCACCAGGGCGGTGGACGACGGTGAGGCCTAGGAAGGGGACGACGTGGAGCCGAGGAAGACGCGGCAGTGAATGCCCACGCGGAGAGGAGTACGAGGGTTCACTGGTTCGGCTGCGGTGTGAGGCTGCCATCGCCGCAGAATAACAGGGAGTGTGGGTGAGTAGAGGGATGCCCTGGCCAGCGGTGGGAGTAGTAGGGGGCGGTGAGGCCTGCACGGGATGCGGGAGCAGGCGGTCCCGCCGGCGCTGGATTTGGCGACTCTAGCAAGAAGATCAGAGATTGAAGAAACACGACGGCCGTTGGTTTGACATCCAATGGTTACGTCTGCTAGAATCGTTTGTTGACGTATATAATAACTAAAAAAATCTTGCATACGCGTCAACTTAATAGGCCCATAAGTCAGACCATTCCCTCTTTTTTTTAATAATTTATATATAGCTCATTGCGACTTCTTATGCAATTTATTGCAGTCCATTTTTTTGGTTGGCCAGGGCCAATTTCGCATATTTCTGTGGGTTCCAAACTATTTTTAATACCAAAATGTCGAGCCAAATTTAAAGTACTTTGAAGATATATTTAAATTAGGTTAATGCCCAGTGAAATAGGAATCTGAAAATGTGAAAAAATTCAGAAATTATAAAGTAATTGCCAATTTGTCATCTGTTTTTATATTTACAACCCATTTCATATTACTTTCAAGATTTGCAGGCGTCTTGAAAGAGTTGCAGCCCATCCGGGCGTAAAAAAATAAGTAGGCATGGATTGGGTATTCTTCAGAAAAAATAAACTGGGCTCATTTTCACAAAGAAAAAATAGATGGGCTGGTCACATGGTGAACATAAAATATAAACCTGGGCTAGACGGGCCACAGCCCAGTTCAAACCCTGCTCCGTCTCAACAATAACAAAAAAATACTGCTCGAGCTGCTACGTCCCAGGTGTCAGCCGATCTTGTGCTGTTCTCTTGTCTATTGACTATATACGCTCACAATGTTGTGGGTCCCAGATGTCAGGAGAACACTAGGAGGAAGCATTTTATTTTTCCATACGCTGACATGGTGGGCCCTAATGTCATCCTCTCCATGTACTTCTGCCGATTCCTGTTGTTTGTTGACCATGTTGACAACACGAGAGGGCGGCGCCGCGGCGAGCGCACCAAAGCGCGCGGAGGACGACGGCGAGGCCTCAGACATCGGCGTTAACGATTTAGGAGACGGTGGGGCGGCGATGCGTGCGCTGAGGCGCAGCCAGCCATGGGAGGCGAAAGCAGGCGGCCCCGCCGGCGCTGGTTTGGTTTTGGTGGCTGGAGGAAGACAGGACTGAAGAAACACGACAGACTGTAAAAGCAGCAGGAGTACTTAACAACCTTAACTGAAACCAGCAGGGGCATTTAACAACCATAGCTGAAAGAAGTATGAGTACTTATACAGGTTCAACCATACAAAGCACGCCTCGAACAGTGCTACTTTGCCTACAGTTAACCAAGGGTGAGGCCGCCAAGCCCCAGGACAAGGCCCAGGCGCCACCCCGCGCATCCACAACCTTTTGAAAGCGGCTTCATCTCGCAGTGTGGTCAATAAACAGGATATTCGCTTTAGATCCATGGAAAAGCAGGAACATAATCTTCTGTCCTATTCTCCAAGATGGACGGGCCTTCATTATTTGAGACCACCCATGAATAAGTATCTTTTCACCTCCAAGGGGAATGGAGTAGGTCAACATAAACATCATGTTGTGACCAAGCGCAAGTCTGACCCGACCATGGTCAGGCATCTGTATAGGAACAATAGAACTGGGCAGTTTCTGTTTCAAGAAGATCACAGCTGTAAAACTGTGTATAAGCAATAGTTTATGAACAACATATATAACAGAAAATAGCTCGTACCATAAGTTTCTCGACACAGTTGGACCTGTTCAACGAGTGCAGCAGTGGCACACATATCCCACGTGGCCTTCCACCATTGAAACACCCCAGAAGGACCTCAAGACGATCAATAAAGTGTAGGAACTTGTGGATGTCATCCCAGTCAACTTCAGTGCCATCAGTAACAGCCGAGTTGTTACAGAATAACAAACGAGCAGCCTGCTTAACTCTGAAAAAACCTACACGTGCCACCAATTATAAGAAAATATTAGTTCTAAGTAGCATCTTCGTGAGAGATTCATTGCTACTTCTAAAGTTAAATTGTGATCAGTTAGACAGAATAGGTGGATTAAGAAGTAATCGAGGCAACAAGCAAGAACCAAATACAAAACTAACATGGATGAACAATTGGAACGACGTCGGGATGGAAGATCGTAGTGAAGATGAGACCAAGTTCTGCTATTTCCATCAACATTCATGCGCCAACTTTCAGTCTGTAACACTTGAGGAAGTTTATCCAAGTTCGGCCATAAAAAAAGCAGCGATCTTCTTGATTCATGAACCCAACTCGAAACTTATATCCATGGCTTGTCTTCACTGTTACCATTAAACTGGTGTATTCAGTTATGGCAAGGCCGAGCATCTTGAGTACATGTGTTCTGGCAGAGCAAGGAATGCACTGCAGGAAAAATAATATGAGAACACAATGTATTCCCTATATCCAAATCTAGAAATACTTTCCTCCTTCATGTCAGTGTTGACCATGGTACTAGTACCTTTTATACAAATATAGCAATCCAAATTTCCAAATTAGTCGACATCATGTTCAAAAAACCCCACCCTCCCGGATAGAAAAGAGGATTCTAGGAACATACTGTGCGCGTTTTAAAATCTTGTGTTAGGATGAGAAGGAACAAGTGTGGCGTCTCGCCGAGGGCGCAGAAACCTGTAGGGTCCTCGCACTTTGGGCACTGCAAATGAAACACACTAGATTCATTAGGAAGAAAAATGCATCAATGGCGGCGGCGGCTGCCATCCTAGGAGTACCCGCGACCATGGGACTTGGATTTATCGGGGATGGATGAAGAATTCGTACCAGGTTCTCCATGAGAAAACTCTATGCAGTCGCCGAGCGGGGGTTTTCTCTGAACAAGCAGACAAGGGAGAAGGGATTCAGGCCGAGTGAAATATTGCCGCTTCGTCCGTCCAGCTTACTGCTAAAGCTGGAAAGGTGGGGGTTTTGTGATTTGACAGCTCATTGGGCATTAATGTGGCGCTACGACCGGGGTGTGTCTACCATGCAGTTGTGCACTCTAATTTGGTGCATATGGCATGTGGACCCCGTTGTCGGATGCCCCACATATCAGCGCAAGGAAGTAGAAAGACAGGAGTAACTAGTTATTACACATAAATATATTTTTGATAGAGAGATATTCCCTCTGTAAAGAATATAAAGATCTTTTATATCACAACTTTATACATAAGAAAAATCAAGGGGAATATATATAACATATATAATTATAAAAAACAGAGTTTTTTTAACACGGTATAGACGAGTTGGTGATGATGGTGTGCCTGTCATCCTGCAATATAGGCCGTCCGATTTATATCTGACGGATAGGAAGGAAACTATGGCAATTTTGCAAAAAGGTACCCACACACCTCTCCACATTTGCAAATAAGGCCTTCCCTCGTTCATCCTTTTCTCTCACAAGATAAAATACTCATACAAATGCATCTTGATGTTACGTGCAACGCACGGGCATTATGGGGGTTCAGCTGAGAAATACTCAGACAGGCTCACGGTTCCGGACTTTGGGCCATAGGCCGGTGGGCCTGCATGTTTGGGGGGCCATGTGTTCTACCTCAGCACTTTTCATATTGCAAGCGGTCGGTACGGCGCTGGTTTTAGATGTTGTCGCAAGGCGAATACACAAAATTGAATAAAGCACAGCAGCTGTTGGAATGAAATCAAACGACAGGTCCTAACCAGCAATCAGAGTTGCAATTCTATCAATGATACTGTCGTACTACTTATACACACAAGGCACTTGTTTCACCATGCCAGAGTATTACATCAAAATCTCTCGGCGGATAGATCAGTTCGGCAGTACTGAAGAATTTCAAAGTTGATTTGGACCAGCTCTCCTTGCCGAGAAAGTTCGATTTTGACATCATCCCCTACCGCAAGATATGATTTAGATTTGAACCTTGATCATCCTTTAGCATCAATCATCATGCGACCATCCTTTGTACTTATGGTATATTGAGCAGGTTCATTCACACCAAGGCTGCGCATGGTAAGAGAAACTTGGCCGCTGTCGCCCGGATTGTTGAACGACTCCCTCGTTGCTCTAGGAATTCTCTGTTTGCAAACAAGAAGACATACCCAAATAGTTAGATCAACACAGTGAATCATGCGAAACAACATGGAAATAAAAAAAGAATGAAACACTTGGGCGGCCAATGCTTACCAAGAAGGTGGACATGTCAGTTTTTGTAAGGACTTTAGTATATGAAGTGCGAACTGCAGCCCAGTCTGTTGCCGGTGCAACTACTCGTTCGGTTGCCGCTGCACGGGCCGGAGCAGATGCAAGTGCAAGTGTTGGTGCAGGTGCCGAAGCCGCTGCTGCTGCTGGAGATGGTGCTCCTTGTAGAGCTGGTGCCGGTGTCGGAGCAGGTGCCGGTGTCGATGCCCGATCCTCCGGTAGATCAGCCTGATCCGCTGACGCGGTCGGTGCCCAATCCTCAGCTGGATCAGACTGAGTTGCTGCCGCTGTCAGTGCTAGAGCAACTGCCGGTGCTCGATACGTTGCTGAAGGTGGTACCGATGTGCGAGATAGCGGCGATCGTGTCTGGTCTGGTATGATCAGCTTTCTAACTTGACTAGGCTTCGTGACCGTGATCCAGTTTTTTCTTCATTTCTTTTAAACGCGAGAAGGACTAATTGTGGCGTTTTTGTTAAACCAAACTGCAGTTCATCATAGGGATTCAGCTTGTACTCAGACAACAGACTGATCCAATTTTTTCCAGTAATATAAGTGATGGACAGTGCCTTCGTTACTAACACGACATAAGAAGTGAAACCTGCAAAAATAGCCATCGTAGAGCAAACCAAATGGTTTATTCTGTGATGAATGTCACATGGCAAAACCTGCATCGTAAAATTGCAGGAAAAGAAAGAAAACATGACATTAAATCAATAAGATTTAGACAGTAAATCAATAAGATTTACTTAATGTGACACGAGTGAATCCTTACCAAGAAATCACTATGTTGAAGTACTAAACAGAAGATTGATCGTCCAACTACGGGTGGCATGCAGGGGCCCCGCCTACTCCCACAAGCAGGACAGTCCAAAGGTCGTGACAAATCGTATGGACCGAACATCCATGGGACTGGAAATCCTGGTGGGTGCGATAAACCCTGCAATGCATACAGATATTGGAGTGTAACCATAATTGATAAACCGTCCTCACAAAAAAGATGATCTGGATACTTCAAAATATACAGACTGAATTGAGTGGACAGACATTAACATAGACCGTTCTTAGGACTGACCACACACCAAAAGCGGCAGTACTAATAAACAATACAGGGTTCACAAACACAAATCAAGTACTGAACAATAGTACTTACTACAGACAAGCAAAGTTGCAATAATTAAACTCTGCAGACTATTCTTGCCACCGTTCTACGGGATGAACCCCGCATAACTGACTAGGCCATGGACTTCGTGAGAGATGTCTGCATGCACCATCACCATCTTGTCAACCTTGGAGAACCTAACAGAGTGGTCTTTCCACTCATAAACATGATCATGAAGACAGGCCGCATCAGATTTGTTGGGAAGCTTTACAAGAACCACACCCTTCGTAATCGAAGGCACAACCAGGAAATTGTTGTGGTCAAGTACAGACTCGAGAACACGCCTGACAACAATGCTACAGGAAAACACTAGTTCAGGGCACGTGGCGACAAGGACACAGCAGCTGGATAGTTTAGCAGTAGAACTCATCCTCAGGTCTTCCAGTTCACACGGCATGACTTTGAGAACTTCATCTCCACCGCGGACCTGGTTCTAATTCAAACAGAAACCATATTTTATTACTACCTCCGTTCAGAAATATAAGATGATTTTCGATATTATACTCCATATATGACTACATATACGCACATAAATGAGTGAACAAAGACACTAGAACATTCAAAGGCATGAGAGCAGAGGGATTACTTGCAATATCCATAACACAAGTTACTGTGGCAAATATACCCTCTTCAAAGGTAGCATTGATGTTCATAAAGTACTCCCTCCATGCCAAAATTCTTGTCTTAGATTTGTCTAGATACGAATGTATCAAGTCACATTTTAGTATTAGATACATCCATATCTAGACAAATCTAAGACAAGAAATTTGGGACAGAGGGAGTAGTTGAAAGTAATCTATAAGAAATCAGTGTCAACCTCTCGCATGTTTTGGTCAAAAGAGGAATTTAGAACCGTCATTTGGCACACAAAAATCACATGCAAGATCACCCGGAAAGTTATACTACTAGTACTAGTATTGCGTGTCAGATGAAAAAACACGATCAAGATCGAGAAAAAGATCGTCAAGAAGAGGTATTACCTGGACTTGCTTAATGAGGGATCCCGGAGAGGGGGGCTTGGACAGGGCGATGGCTTTGAGCTTTTCTGCGGTAGTCTCGGCGGGGTGCTTGCGCTTCTTCGTACCATGAGCCTCGATGGTTTTGGCCAGAGCCATAGACATCACTTCGGCCGGTGCTCCAGCGTCCATCAAGAAACTGTCAAATAGAAATAAAAGAAAAGAAACCATAATCACAAACCCAAAAGAAGAAAAGAGAGGGAGTTATAGGATCAGTCTCGGGGTTGCAAGATCGGGCCTTGGCCAGAATCAACACCATTGATGCGCTCACCTTTCCTTCTTTGGGAGAGAAGAACAATGGCAGAAGCAGGTCGGGATTTTCTTGAAGAAATGAGGAACAAGATGAGGGAGAAGCGAGGGTTGGGTAGAGAGGAAGCTGAGAGAGAAGAGTGAAATGATGGTTGCTTCGTCCGTCTAACTTACTGCTGGAAAGGAGGGGGTTTTGTGATTTGACGGCTCATTGGGCATTACCGCGGCGCTTCAATCGGGGTAGTCTACCGTCACTCTACTACGGAGTAATTTAGTGCATGGCTGGTGGACCCCGATGTTGGCTGTCCCACACGTCGGCGAAAGTGAGTAATTTAGTGCATGGCTGGAGGAGGATCCGCACGGTAGAGCGTGTCCACTGTTTTTCTGAAGAATAAAAAATGATTACAGCAAGCGTTTCCACTCTTACGACGGAGGAGTGCGAAAGACGGCAGCCACTTGAACATACACAGTGCTCCTACTACTAGGCATGTGCAGTGGTTCATACGTCAGTACTACATAATCTTGTTGCTAGTGTAGTAAGATATGACGACGACAAATGATGTTGTGCGCATGTCAACTATATGAACAGTAATGTAGTAACATAGTACCGCTTTCTCGACTGTCCGGTCGAGAATGAACGGTGAGATCAATGTTAACAGAACTAGGTCTACAGCGCACGGAGAGTACGGTGCTACAGTACTCCATGAAACATGAACCATATGAAGCACGAATAGTGTTAGGCAGGGTGTATGAAGGGTGCACGGGATGGGAGCAAAAGTTCCCTTCTCGACCCACTTTTGGGTGTTTGGCAGAGTGCATGAAGGGTGCATGAGTCCACACTAGTAGGTTAACACAAATACACGAAGAGGAAACAACTACTCCGTCTAGGTGTGTAAGTCATCTTACGTTGTGCACTGCGACCAAGGCAGAGAGGAAAACGAGAAAACTTAATGTCTTTTTGCTAATTAATAGCATTGCATGCAATGAACTAACCACTGCATGTCATGTTTATTAGTCTCAAGTCATTGAAAGCATGCATGGCCCACGTCTCTTATTGGTTGATATGTCACAAAACAAGAAACGGGGAGGGAGTTAATGTACCGTGCCTAAGTGTTTTGGGATTATTTGGTTTTTGTAAGGTGACTTACACACTATATTGAGATGAGAATGCAACCAAACACACCCACACGCTTTGTGCTACAGTGATTGATCTGCACCGTCTGAGTTTGATCCAACGGTCATGTTGCACCGAGACATGGACATGCCCATGCAGAGGGCGCCTAAACACCACCGAAGTCCCTCTGCTTCTTGAGGCGCACGACGTTGGTGATGTAGGGGGCGAAACGGCTGAAAGGCAATGCAATCTATGGGAAGGTGGAGGGAGCCAGCCGAGGAGCGGGGAATCTTTTGGTTTTCACCATGGTAAAACACCAGTCGATGACTTCTCACATCAGGGAGCAGTGGGTTTTACAGGCGGAGTCATCGTGACTAATTGCTGCCGCGCCTGCTCCCGTCAATCAAAAAATTAAAAATCCTGCCACGCCTGCTCCCGTCAATCAAAAAATTAAAAATCCTGCCGCACTTAAACACCAGAGCAATGACGTGGTGGATGTTTAAATTTACTTGCCGGCAAGTAGATAAAAAAGGGGTGAAAAAACAAATGTGGCGGCGGCCTAGCTAATCGGTCGAACTAGCCCAACTAGCTAGCCACCGTGCTTCACTGATGTAGTCGGCAGGAAAAGTGGTCTTTCGTGATTTGACGACTCATTTATTTACTTGCTTCGGCGAAAACGCGCGGTAGGGCGTCCCACGTCAGGAAGAATATATGCGTGCACCACCCGGGAGGACCCCGAAACCGCGCGGTAGGGTGTGCCATGTCTCGGCACGGAGGAAAAATGTGCGTGTATAAATTTACTGTATCAAACGTAGTACCTATGGTTCGACCTCGGGACCCAGCTAGTCGGTCGAAAACACCCCACTAGCCACACAGCTTCATCATGCTAACATGGCACAGAGGATAGGTGTGGTTAGCTCCGTCTCGACCAGCCACAACGTCTCTTGTTCTAGGCGATTCTTCTATTTTCCAAGCTTTTTTTTGTTGTAATAACACCACGGCAAGCTAGCGCCGCTCTTCGTGTGTGGCCATGCAAAGGTTAGACGATGGAGAGAAGAGAGAGATCGCAGACCTGGGACCCACCAGTAAGTAAGTCAACGGGCACGTGTAGACGAGGCACTCCCTCTACTCTACTCAACGTAATACTGTATAAAATCAAGTTATGGGACAAAGCCAACAACCGTTGTTGTTTCAGGCTATCGACTTACGCTTTGTAGTCCAGGTTGCCAGTTCGAATCTCGTCTTTCAGATTTGTTAGTTTTAGGTCCAAATTTGATTAATGACAAGTGGGACCCCCGTGTGTTGTTCCGATATTTCAGTGTAGGATGGTTTTTTTAACAAACACTTTGTGCGGTTAGACAAGTAACGGCACAAGTTACACGTATTTTGCAAGTTTACGAACAAAAATGACAGCGGCATAGAATATCACATCCACCCCGCAGCTTAGATGCTATGGTGATACGAGTTTTTACACCGTTGGAAGTGAGATCCAATGGCTTGGGAGTAGTCTTTGTAATTATGCGCAATTTCCAAACTCTCCAAAGGTGTTTTTGCAAATAAAACATTCAGGCCTCGTGTGTGCCGCTGCATCTTGGATCCAACGGCTCCCCGTTGCTCATATTAGGTGCTCCCCGTAGCTTAATTACCCGCTACGGTGATATGAGCATCTAGGTCGCATGATCAGTGATCAGATGGTACATGCATCGTACTTGTACTTTCTGCGCAATTCCCAAACTCTCTCAGCCGTATATTGCAAAAACATTCAAACCTCCTGCTATGGGTCGTTAGATCTCCGTGAACTCGTATCACCATAGAATCTACGGTGCGGGAGCACCTCATATTCTCCCGTGCGAGAAACATAAGGTGCTCTGACAGCTTGGATGCTACGGTGATACGAGCTTCGAGGTCGTTTGATCTAAGATCCAATGGCATCTGAGTAGTCTTTGTGCTTGTAAGCAGTGGTCGAACTCTTTGGGGGCTTTTCTGCAAAAAACCATTCGAACCATCGAGGAGGCGTTGGGTCACAAATCCAACGGCTCCGAAGAGCTTGTATCACCAAAGCATCTAAGGTGTGGTAGCACATGATATTCTTACATACAGGAGAATATGATGTCCTCCTTCATCTTAGATGCTACGGTGATACGAGCTTCGAGGTCGTTTGATCTGAGATCCAATGGCATCTGAGCAGTCTTTGTGCTTGTAAGCAGTGGTCGAACTCTTTGGGGGCTTTTCTGCAAAAAACCATTCGAACCACCGAGGAGGCGTTGGGTCACAAATCCAACGGCTCCGGAGAGCTTGTATCACCAAAGCATCTAAGGTGTGGTAGCACATGATATTCTTACATACAGGAGAATATGATGTCCTCCTTCATCTTAGATGCTACGGTGATACGAGCTTCGAGGTCGTTGGATATGGGATCCAAGGGCATCTGAGTAGTTTTTGTACAAATTGTGTGCAATTCTCAAACTCATCAAGGTTTCCTGTAAAAATATTAAGACATCATGTGAGCTGCTATATCTCAGATCTACAAGCTCCAAGCAACTCGTATCGGCATATAGCATCTAAGGTATGGGGACACATGATATTCTCCCGGGGAGGAGGGGTGGGGGTGCACAACCAATCGGTGGTTGGGAGGGTGGGGACAAATATAATCTAAACAACCCTAAACAGAGCTTCACAATTTTATCTAAGGTCGAGGGGGTGACCCCCGACAATCATAGCTCCGCCTAATTAAACACAACATTTGCATGTACTGTAGTACTAGACTTAATATTCATGTTTCAGTTTCATGTTCGTTTTAAATATTGAATTGAGGACCATGCATGTCTTACATTTTACTCCCTTCGTTCCTAAATATTAGTCTTTTTAGAGATTTCAAGTGGACTGGCACATACGGATGTATATAGACATATTTTAGAGTGTAGATTCACTCATTTTGCTCCGTATGTAGTCGCTTGTTGAAATCTCTAAAAGACTAATATTTAGGAACAGAAGGAGTATTTTTGAATTCATGTCATACATGCATGGTTTGGAAAAATAGATGCACTATACTTATTGGATTGTTGTTGTGTTCGTGTGTGGGTGTCATTTGCATTGAAAAACTTAGCAGGGATACCATGAAATGTGAAATCCACGTTGAGATCACTATATCACAAACTCACGCTAATTCAACAACTCGTCATAAATCAATTACCACGTTGAGATTAGTATTTGCAAGGAAAATACGGGCATTGTAATACACATAGATTCGTTCGGAAACTTAAAAGGTTCCTTTCATATTCTCGAATGGTAGGACCCAATGGCATACCAGCCAGACCTTGGCTCGTGTTGATCCTAAAAAACATCGGGCTCGTGTCCTTCTGGTGGCGTACGTGGCACGCACATTAGGCAACCCCAACCAGTCGAGCCTCCGCGTTTCGAGTCGAAATATCTGGCGGCCAGAATTCCAGCCCTAGGAAATTCCCCTCATGTCCCCGGTCCATAATGACTACCAATGAACAACGGAGGGATCCTTTAGTAACTAGACAACGTTGTGTTCAAAAAAAAAGTAACTAGACAACGTAACCTACCGTGCCGAGCACGGTTCAATTCCCCGGTCGCCGCTCACCAAGGTCACCCGTCAACTGCATTGCCTAGTAGTAGTACTACTACTACACTAGGATGAGCACAGAATTGAGCCCGTTTGTTCGTGCCTAGTACTTGAGTTAATATATCAGGCAATGCACTGGTACGGAGGGATTATCCTTTTGCTCTGCATATATAACTTGTCTGAAGTCTAACTAAGCAAAATGTTTGACCAAATCCTTTCTTAAGAAATACAACAGGACGGATGTATGGCTTGAAAATTTATTGCATGATGCAGGTTATGATATTGTTTCGAATCCTGGATCTTAAATTTCAGAAAATCCAAAAGTGACCATAAATTCTTGAAACTGAGCATGGTCACGTGATATGGCACAAATATTACTTCGTAATTTTTTTCTTCAATTTGAGACAAGCTGCTTATGACAAGTTGCACAAATGAAGAGCCAAGGTATTTTGGAACAAAGACGTGTCACGTTAAGGCGAACGCTTTCACTATTGAAACCGTGGGCGTTTACGTGCCGCCACAAGTCTCGCTTCTCATCGGCAGGTGCCGTCCGAGCAAGCGTGTGAGTCGACGGGAGGCGTGCGAGCAGACCGCTATGCAGGCTCACCGGGAGGCGAGCCCTTTGACCAGGCTCCGCCGCCCACCTTCGTCCCAACTGCTCCCACTTTTAATGTCGCCCACGCCGCAGTTTAAAATCAACCCCGCACTACCCGGTATCGCTACAATCTTCTCTCTTCCTCTCCGATTCTCCTATCGTCTACCTCCAACCAGCCTGACCTAAACGTACGCCATGTCGCATCACGATGGTCTGCCCTTAGTCTTCCAGTTTCCTGAGGAAGACACCCAGCCGGAGTCTCAAGAACATAAGGCGCTTTGGAACGAGCTTGAACTGGCCTTGTGGGAAGGCGCCGCGCCTGTCCCCGCTCCCGTTCTGGCTCCCGTCGCCCCGACTGCGCCAGCGCCCATCCCCGTGGCATTGATGGGCTGGGAGCTGCACATTGTCGCCGAGCTTGATGCCATGGGGTTCCACGAGGTTCCCGCCGACTTTCACGCGCCCGTGCACCTGCCAGCGCCTGCGCGTGCACTGACGCGCACGCCCGTGCCAGTGCCCGTGCACCTGCCAGCGCATGCGCCTGCGCGTGCACTGACGTGCGTGCCCGTGCCGGTGCCCGTGCACACGAATGTCTCTGCCACGCCGTTGACAGCGCCTGTCCCCGCGCGAGTGCCAGTGCCCCCCTCAGCGGCATGGATGGCCGTCGTCGACTGCTTCCTTGCACCAACGCCAGTCGCCTCCTCCCGCCATTTGACTCGCTCCTGGAGACCGAAGCCCAGAACATTGTGGCCTTCCTTGAAGCTAGGTCCAACGTCCACGAGTACGCCAACAACGGCGCAAGACGCCGCCGTCGCCGTCAGTCAGTGGCCCGACGACACACAGAGCACGGCAAAGGAGCCGCTTCCCACCGCAAGACGCCCCCGCCGCCGCCGCGTAATCTAAATTTGCCATGAAAAACGTTCGGATTGACATGCTTAAAATCCGAACGTTTATCATTTCCGTTTATTTTAGATCGATCGTCGTATAATTTAAAGTTGAAGTCAGACTGAACGAAATCTATGGTTTGATCTATTGAATGTTCTGCTAGAGCCGTATCAAATTAAATATAAAACGTCATCAAGCCACATGTATTCCTTGTCATCCAACGACCTAGACTGCTTCAATGTCGAGCGCTCAACACGTTTAGTGTGCAATTAATTTCATGCCAAAAATAGTGCTAATCACATAATAACACGCAAATAATATCCAACTTAATATCCGCATGCACTTAATATACTTCCAAATTAACGTGCATTGCACATACACACTAACTAATGCTGCTAGCACGTGAAACTGGTGCCATAACTTATGAATGCGTCCAGATATGGTCAACGGCAACATCGCCCGTGAGTTCTTCGTGTATGCCCGTGCGTCTAAACACAGAAGGGGAGGAGAGAGAGCACACATGGAACCCACCAGTAAGTGAAGGCAAATAGTACTAAAAATAATATTACATGTTATCAATTAAATAGGTTGTGGTAATATAAAAACATTATGTGAACAAAGGGAGGTACAACAAACATTGTTGTTCTACGTATGTTGCCTATTGACGTGCGGCTTGAAGGCCCTAGTCGCATGTTCGATCCTCGTCCTTTATTTTTTAATTTGTATATGGGTCCAAATTTGTTTCATGACATGTGGGCCCCTCGGTGTGTAGTTTGTAGCACTTTAATTTGTGGGTCCAAATTTGTTCCATTCCAAGTGGACTATCGGTGTGTAGTTTTGTAGCTTATTTATAATAATTAAAGAGAACAACAAAGTTTTTTGCAATAATACCATGGTGCGACGTTGAAGCCGAGAAAGGACGTGCGAGAGAGCGATGACCGAGCCAGAGGGAAATCAACTAGGGGAGTTGCGGGGGTTGCAACGGTGTTTCGAGTAGTTGTGGGCCGAATGCTACGAAAATATAATCTAAACCGACCGGAATAAATGCCTACACAAATTAATCCAAGGTTGGAGTGCCCCTCGCAATGTAAATTGCTCCGGCTTTGCGAGGGATGGAGAGGTAGCTTCAATGTGTGGAAGATACGGCGTGAGAAAGTGAGGTCAATCGAGAGACATATATATAGAGAGACAAAGTGAGTGTGGTCCGACATTCATGGAACAAATATATGCTCTGGAGAGATATTGTCCGATTGAGCTTTTGGCAAGGGTGAGGGCTGTAAGATAGAGCTTGAGAGATGATCCAGACACAGACGTGTAGATATATTTTGTGCGTGGGAGGAAGCAGGTCGATCAATCACATAGGGTCGTCGTGCGATCGAAAGAGTGAGACGGGTTGGAGAGAGTGACCTAGATAGACAATGTGCGTGAGAGAGTATACAATGTGAATAAGTCGAATTGGGCTCAAACATGGTGATATATCATTTTTGTCCGAGAAAGAGCAAGGTCAATCGAGACATACAAAGAGAGAGAGAGGGAGAGAGAGGGAGAGGGAGAGAGGGAGAGAGAGAGAGAGAGAGAGAGAGAGAGAGAGAGAGCGAGCGTGGCCCGCCATGAGGTCGAAAGAGTGGGGGCGGCTTTGATGGACTGACCTAGATAGACAATCTGTGTGAGAGAGTATAGAGTGTGTCAATCGAGGCCCGAACAGGGAGATATATCATTTGTGTGTGAAAGAAAACGAGGTTAAACGAGACTCAGATAAAGAGAGCGAGATTGAGCGAGTGTGGCCCGCCATGTGGAAGAAAGAGTGAGACAGTCTCGAGGGAGTGACCTAGATAGACAACGTGCGTGTGTGCGCACGAGAGGTTGGGGGGCTAGATAGACAATGCATGTATTTAGCGCGAGAGGGTGAGAGGGAGAGGGAGAGAGAGAGAGAGAGAGAGAGAGAGAGAGAGCTTGGCATGGGGTGCAATGGCGGGTGTGTGAGGTTAATACATTTCGTAACAGAGTGGAAAAAGGGGGTTGTGTAGTTGAGAGAGTTAGAGATCGAAACATGGAGAGAAAGAATGGATGTGTGTTGGAAACCGATAGCTTCCTAAGGTGGTTAGGAGAGGAAGATTGACCGATACAGGAAGTATGTAGCGTGTGTGCGGGGGGGGGGGGGGGGGGCTAAAAACAACATTTGAATGTAGATAGTACGAGACTTAATATCGATGTTTCAATTAGGTGTACATTGTAAGATTTGAACTGAGGACCATGCATATGGGTAATTATTTCGAATTCGTGCCATACTAGGTTTCAAAAAGTTGACATTGACTTGATTTGTTGTGCTATTTTGTAGGTCATATGTTTGAATCCATCCAAAAGTTTTCTCACTACCATTGTGTTCATCATATACATATGAATTTGTATTAAAAAGGTAGCGTGGATACAATGAAATTCGAAATCCATGTTAGAATTGGAGATCGCTATGTGACACACACTCTAATTCAAATAACTAATTATGTGACACACACTCTAATCCACGTTAGCATGGATACCATTTCGATTTTTTTTCAAATAACTCCTCATTAATTAATTTATAGTATCTCGTTTCGAATGACTAATTATTGCAAGGAAAACACGGGCATGGTAATACATACAGATTCGTTCGCAAATGAAAGAAGATTTGTTTGCATTCTCAAATGTAGGCGCACCAGGGTCGTGTCGTGGTGGTCGCGTGTGTCGGACGGACGCGTAGCACCCAGCCACCCACCCAAAAAAAGGACGACGACAAAATAAGTTCACGCTTCCATGTTTTGGATTGAAATATCTGGCGGCCCCAATTCCAGCCCTGCAAAATCTCCCTTCTCCACCGTCCCCTTCCGCGCCCAGATTGCTCAAATCCCTAATTCGCCGCCAACCCAAGCAAAGTTCGAAACGCCCCTCATCTCGTCTCTTTCCCCACCTCTGTGCCGGACGACGACGATGAAGACGACGGTCGCGCTTCACCACCGCACCGGAGCTACCTCATCTAGGCCCTCGTCCACCGCACCGGGTGGTCCACCGACAACGTCGGCCGCCGCAACCGACGTGCCTCACAAACACCGACTTCCACCGCATCAGGTGCGCTTCACCGACGCCGTCTCCCAGCTCACCGGGCCTACTTCACCGAGCACATCATCACGCCTCTGCCCCCCGAGGCCGCTGGGGCTTCACCAACGGTCTCATCCACCGCATCGTACCGCTCCGCTGCCACTCAAGATCTGCATCCGTGCGCGGCCAGCCAGCGCATCACCCTCAACGGCTCTGAAGTGACCCGCACTCTAGCTAGGAGAGCATGCCCAAACGCTGGCCCAAACTAGGTATCCACACATCACTCCCTTCACTGTTCCGACGATGTTTGGATATCCTTTCACTGCTCTCTTAGCTTAAACACCTATCCAACTCTGACTTTAACTCTTATTTCTTCTGGAGATATCATCTGAAACAAGCAAATCCATTTTTTAACGAAGCATGACGGCGCTACGGGATCTGGTACACATCCTGCACACCCGTATAACCTTGTAAGTATTGTCCTCCGGTACAACAGCAAGATCGATTCCTCTTATTTGATCAGCCATTCGCCATGTCAAAAATGCAGAGGGGGATGCAAGGAGCACAAGGCCTGCACATCCAAGCAAGTGGTAACATGTACTTGTACATGGAACATCCCAAGCGCAAGCAGAGCTGCAGTGAGCCTGCATTTCATTTAATTCGTACTGGCATTTGTGTATGATTTGTGTGAAGTGGCGGATCCACGAATTCAAGTTACCAGGGACGAATATTTAACTTAAAAAATACGAAGGCACTTGCACTCCGGAAATCAGCATAACTTGAGAAATGTGAAGCTACATGCACTTTGAAAACCAGCTAATGATCCAAAGTAGTTCAGATTATAAACACTAAATGATGCAAGCACCAAAAAACACAAAATGCAACATGGTGTAGAAGTACTACAAACATGGTCTGTACCTGCTTGAATTATTCGTTCTCTGGCTGAAAATATCGAAGTGTAATTGCACCTATAACCAGTGCGCAAACTGCATATCAATATATCTATCCTGCACAAGTATGCCAATAGTTTCAAACAACATATTAGAAAAGTATTTATGCTACGTTGTCATGATACGGGGACTTTCTGGTAGATGTCCTCGACGTTTCCTCAAGCCATGAAAATGCACTATAATTTGCTTGTCATCAATGCCTGCAAATCTCTATGTCTCTCTCAACATAGCAGATCATCATTAGACACTAAATCCTTCAATGGGATCTTGCAAAATGCTTGCATTAGATGCCTCATTAGACACTATATGTTCATCACCAGGAGCATGTAAAATGTTTGCATCAAATCCTTCATTAGCAGTCTGTTCATTGACACTTCAGGCTCAAGAACAACATGAGCTTGGATGTTTGCACCGGAAACTTGATTAGATACATCAGATTTAGTCAATTCAGTATTGATTGGGGGAGTTATAAAATAAGTAGAAATTGGTTTCATTTTCTCATAGATTCCCTACATACAAGCAGTTTTACAACACCGTCAGGTTTAACTATTGGCCAGAAATTGAAGAGTTGAATTAGATATAATCAGGGTTGTGATGTACCTGCTCGTTGCGCATGCTACTCTTGCAAGCTGCGACTGTCCGTCTGCGCAAGCTCGATGCCATGCCCGTGTTGCCGCCGCTGCCTCCCACGCAGGCTACACCCAGGGTTGGAACTTCATCTTCTTGTCCTTCCATTCACTTGAAGCCCGGCGACCGCCCTCCAACGAGGGCGCGAGGAAGTGTTGTGTCGGTCTATCCAGCAGCGGCTAGGTTAGGAGCAAACTAGACTGGAGGCTGGAGCGGGTGAATTGGGATTTTTCCTGCTGTCGATCGATATGGGAGGCGCTCGTTTGGGCCGCGAGCCTGCTATAGGGCCTGCCTTGCACTTATGTTATTGGCCTATCCAAATTGAAACATTTTTCTTCATTTTTTACATTGCCTGCTCGTGCGTTGGGACGAACAAAACTAGCCTGGGCCAACCTGGACGACTGAAACTAGGTGCACACTTTCGAGCCACCCGAGGAGGCCGCCCATACCAGCCCCTATGGTGGCGTCGCCCCTTTTTGCGTGTATGATAGGGGTAGTGAAAAATATTCCAGTGGCGCTTTTGATTTACCCACAGAATGGTTGAATTGCTTGTTTCTATGAACTGAGTTCGCCAATAATGTGAAGGATGCCAGTCTTTTCATCCTATTGTAGATTTCTTAGATCTCGATATGCCAAAAGTAATCGCATGAAATATACAGTAAAAGCCATTGTGATGTGTGTGGCTACAACTAGTCTAACTACACGTCCTCATATAACATATCAAGGACGCACCATCTTACCAGATTAACCATTCGACTTACCAATGCAGTGTGGGAAGAAAGAAGTATTGGGACTGCGTATCCAAGCAATTGATGCCATGGACTCCTTCGTACAACCTTGTAAGCGAAAAAGAAGTTGCAGTGTGCCTGTACAAAGAACTAGCGTAAGTTCAGTTACCTGCTTCTCGGAATTTTAGTTAGCCACTTATTGCAAAATTGTTCAATTACGTTGATTGGCTTAATTTAGTTTGCTACTGATTACATAATGCCACAACCTGTTAATCCTATTATAGACTGCACCTATCTATGTGTTTGATACTTACTGTTAAGAATTACCTGTTTGCCTGAACTTAAATAGCTACTTGTTTGTTTAACTGCTTTGCTGCTGCAACAACGGGTTACAATGATGTTAATAACTACTTTTCAGCATCGAATTGAAACTCTTTAATTCCTTGTTTGTTTAACTGGTTTGCTGTTATAACTCCCAGTTGAGATGTTTTGCTAACTTCAACTTTTCTGAATCCAATCGGAACTTTAATGGCAAAACAGGTTAGCCCAAGATCAAAGAGCGAGGTCCCCATGGACGTTGTATCATCCCACAGCAGTGGCACCGGCCCAATCGTGCATTATGAATTGCCAACTGCTGATGCTCTAGAGGCTAAACTAGTGGTAGAAAGAGATTCTGCTTCTGCACTTAGAGATGAAGTTGACATGTTGAGGAAGCAAACAGCACAATCAGTAGCAGTACTCAAGACAAACATTAAATATTTGGTGGATTTCAAAACGAAGCAAGCTGAGACTGACCACATTGTTACGGTCCTGAAGGAAAAAAGGAAATTAAATTCCCACTTGGTAAATCATAGGTGAAATGTTCTTTCCATCGTTGAATAACCTTTGTGTTGTTTGTTCATGTAATCAATCAAACCATTTGTTTTAGAGATCATGTAATAATTGTTTTTTGTTTTTTGGTTTGTAATTTTATTTGAGCACAAGTCTGTATTAATTGATAAGACTCGGAGACATTTCATTTTGATTGTTGTGCCAGACCTACAAATATGCCAATCAGGCTGAATGTGCATTCAGCAATAATAGTAGTATAGATGGACCATAAGTGGCACGCATTGGAAAGGGCCAAGATGATGTAGTAGCTTGGCTAAAAAAAGGATGCTGTTGTAGCAAAGAAAAGTACAGCGGCCTGGCTTATGTATGTTAGTTGATATTATTGATCCATATACTCTATAAGTGTTTATATGTCTGTTAGTTCTGTACATTCTTGGTTGATTCACTCGGTATTTGAATCTTGATACATCGCTTGTGTACATATCTAAACGGGAGTACACATTATGCTGTGTGTGACATTTGAGTTGGACATGAAGTGTTCCAAATATTCGAATTCACCTTAAACTGGATTCTAGCTTCTGAATTTGAGTATCGGCATTTGTAAACCATATTCATATATGACAGTGGAATACATCTTTGTCGTCCTTTTGAAGATATATAAAAACATATAGAATGATTTATAAAGATTCGTATAGGAGTACAAAATGGATTCGAATTTAGTTGCCAGGGTAAACGTGGATGCTTATTGTCCCAAAATTCGAAAGAAGCGGAAAAATGTCCACTCCCACGTCGGCTGCCCGAAGCCAAGTGTTTGGGAGATGGAAATTACTGTCTACCCATTACACGGACAATCCATCGGCCTGATTTCCACTGCTCTAAATAGGGGTAGGATAGTAACTTCAATAAGACGTGACACGACCGCCTCTGAGCCCATTCCGACACGGTGGGCGCCAAACATGGGCGGAAAAACACATTTGATTCAAGCCCGTCCGAAAGACCTCTGTTTCTCCCTCCATTTCCCCATTCATACACGGTGGGCGGCAAAACAAACTCGACTCGGCCGAAATCAATGTAGGCAAATATTTTCAATAGGGGCAGGTTTGTAACTTCACTCAGACGTGACACAACCGCCCTACCTGTCAGCCCCGTTCATACACCACTACTGGGATTAGCTTATTTGTCGTCTGCCAGTTCTTTGCCGTCTGCTGGCTGACGGCAAAGAAGGTCTTTGCCGTCCGCTTCAGGAAAACGGACGGCAATGAACTGGCTGATGGCAAAGAAGGTCTTTGCCATCAGCCAATTCTTTGCCGTCAGCTGGCAGACGGCAAAGAGAGAGGTGGCCCCCGCTAACGAGCTGATCATAAAAAACTTAACGGGCCCCCATTTTACCTAAGTTGGCTCTAATATGCTAGGTTATCTCTAATATGCTTAGTTTCCTATAGGTTAACTCCAAAATTACTTATGTTAGCACAAAATGACCAAGTTTACATAATAAGCTTAATTATAGTCTTCTTCTTCTTCTAGTATTCTTCTAGTCTTCTTCTTCTTCTTCATTTTCTTCTAGGTTAGCTCCATTTTACTTAAGTATGCTTACTTCTTATAGTCTTCTTCTTCTTCTTCTTTTTCTTCTTCTTTTTCTAACATCTTGTTTATCATTTTGCAGATTTGATTTAATTCACGGAAGCTTGCATGGATGGAGTGCTTCTTTTCCATTTGTGCTTTTATAGATGGAGTGCTTGTTTGGATGAACTATGTTTCTTTTGTATCGATGAACTATGCATGTATGGTAGGATGACACTATCGTAATATGTATGGTTGGATGCATGTATGTGGAACTTGCTATGTATGGTTGATGGAACTATGCATGTATGATGAAATTATATGTGTTGGATATCTCATATATTTGCTGTGAACTTGCCATGTGAAAAATATATATGTATCATCCATTTGCTGTGAAAATGGTTGGGTATAAGAAAAAACAGAAAAAAGAGGCAATGCAGGCTCTTTGCCGTCTGCCGTCCGCCGCGGACGGCAAAGAAACCACGTGGCAACCACCTGTGCTTCCTGGCAGCTGACCCATTTGGTCAATTTGCCTACAGTGGCAGACGGTAAAGGCTTGATGCTCTTTGCCGTCAGCGGCGGACGGCAAAGGCTGCCGTTAGACGCCTACGGACTAACAGCGAATTTATTGCCGTCGGCTTTCTTTGCTGTCCGCCGCTGATGGCAAAGGCCCCTTTGCCATCCGCTTCAGAAAGCAAACGTCAAAGAAGCTCTTTACCGTAGCCTACTTTGCCGGAGCCTTTTGCCGTCCGCGGCAGACGGCAAAGGCCTTTGCCGTCCGCGGCAGACGGTAAAGGCCTTTGCCGTCCGCCATCCTTGCCTTTGCCGTCTGCCATGGCAGACGGGAAAGTAGCTGATTCCTGTAGTGCACCGTGGGCGCCAACCACCCTCTCCTCGCCCGAAATCGCTCTGGGCAAATATTGGCGAGATGCGAGATTATCGTCGTATCCCCAACCGACGAGACGTCCAAATTTTAAATAGGGGTTAAGTTCGTAACTTTCCCATATTTCAGACAGGCGCGTCCCAAAAACATGGTTCCCCGTACCTCTCCCTCCATTTTCCCATTCATACACCATCCGCGCTAGAACACCATCCCCACACCAGCCTCCGTCCGCCACCCCATCCATCGCCGTCGTCCTCCACCACATCCATCGCCGTCGTCCTCCACCACATCCATCGCCACCGTCCTCCACCATGCCGGAGCGCCTACCAAGACCGCATCATCCACTGCTAGAGATGGACGTTTCTTATCCACGGCGACGGACCAAGAGCCTTGCATCACGTCCTCTCGCTTCATCGGCGCCGTCGTCCTCTTTGCACGGGCCGCTCACATGACCTTCTCTTCCACCGCAATGGGACTTATCCCCCGATGCACCCGTTTACCATAGCAGATCTACTTCAACGCCACCGACAGCCATCGCACCCCCGATGCCTACACGGCACCGCAAGAGAGGTGGTACTTCATATCTCCTCAACTTTTTGATCTCAACCAGAAAATAGATCTTAACTTGGTTACTCTACTTTCTTTTCAGCTCTTAGAATTTAGTTCTTAGTTTGAAGCAAACAATGGCTGCTAAATATCATTTCTCTGGTTTCCCCCTTTTATGATCACTATACAATCATAATACGTGCTTCGTGTCATAATAGCACTGCTCGACCCATCAAGCTAAACATGCTTAGTTGTTCAAATACAAATCTGATATTATTAAAACAGATTCGTTTAATTGGTCAGCTAAATGTTCATAAATTAGTTTCTAAAATGCATGTTCGCCGCTCGGGTGTGTATCTCTACAGGGTGCCCATGGTGGGCCGGCCCACCCTGGGATTTTGGGTCGTCCCAGGCCCCGATTCCCCTCTGTTCTGTTGTGCGCTTCCGATCTCTACTCGCCCCCAGCCGCCCGCCTTGCCGGCGACTTGCCGTCCCCGGACGGCATGACTCTAGGAGGAGATGCCGGACTAACAGGAGGTCAGGAGCCGCTCCCCCAACAGCGTCACCGCTGCCCGGGCGCGCCGCCGTGCCTACCTTCCCAGTCCGTTCAGGGCTCAGGCGTGCAGCACCCACTAAGCCAACCCGATTTATCCTGAGATAAGTCCTCAACACTCAGCAGCCACTCCTCATCACCCATTTTCTAATTGATTCATTACTCATTAGGCAGGACTGTCATTAGGGTTTGTTGTGTGCTCAGTGCTACCTACACTTAATGGTTTAGATGTATTTCGGTAATCTTTAGTACCTGTAAAGTTCACAGGGTTTTCAAAATTCCGGCCCTAGGAACAGACACTAGTCATTTTGGATTGTTGGTCGTAGTGACATTGACCCAGATTACTACTGCAAGCCAGGTTTGTTGAAAATTTTACTTGTCTTTCTTACTCATTCGATATAATATCCAATTATTCACGTCGATTAGTTGCAAACAATAAGTGCTAGACAAACTTCTTGATTCAGATTTTGGACGGTCTCTTACTGCAGTTACAATTCTGCATACTTGTCCTAGTGAGCTCACAAGTAAATGATTGATTCACTACATCTATGCTTGCCTTGTCATATTTGTTGTCAATATTCTTTTAGGGTGGACCACCCTGTTTCTAAATACTGCAACCGTAGACATGAGTGAATAGTATTTCTCTATGTGATCTCTTCCATCATGTGTGGGCAACGAACACTACATTGTATAGAAAGAAAGTGTCATTTCCATCTTTTACATAGGCTTCGATCTTTTACAGGGAATACAATCTGCCTACTTGCTTTGTGTCGCACTACCAACACTCCACCCTTGAAGCTAAACATTATGCCACTCATAATTCCTTAGTTTATTTGTTCAAATACGAATTTCATATAATTCTAATGTTCCTACTTCAGTTTTGAAATGTGTGTCTGCCTGTTATAGAGACATAAGGGGTTTGTATTTCTGTGTGTGGTCTGGTCAGCACGGTTGGGGGTGAACTTTGCATATGCAGGGGTTTATAGGGAGACACTCTTCGAGTTGAATCCGCAATGCATTCCATAGATAATCTGACTACTTTTTATGTTTTCATGAATCTCAGATTCTGAACAGCATCATAATGATTATGAGCTTGCGCGCATGAAAAGAATAAAGCAGACAATGCCATGGCTGTCAAATTTGGCATTAAGGGACTGAAATCAAGTCTGGATGCAATGCAATGCAAACGCTCTCCACCTACAGATTCATGCTCAGAATATGATCCTAACAGTGATTCTGAGCTAGAGGGAGACCTAAGTCAATGTAGCTCCCTAGTGGAGGAGTCAGAGGAAGATGCCCTATCTTATTCACCCATCAAGGTGCTTACTCTAACTTTCCGAGGTTATATTTGTCGCACATATCTTGCAACTGATGCTTTGCATTGCTTCTACTTTGTTGAACTGCCATTAGCTCAGTTTACACATCGTGTATGTGAATACGGCCTGCCTATCCATTTTCAGTACATATTCCATCTGTCATCATACCATATTTATCCATTCAAATGCTGTTCTTGTGTATCAGACGTTCAAAAGGAAGAGGGCGATTGCTGATCGTGGAGGAGTGCAAGCAAAGTATTTGGAAAAGGTAGTGGCACCTGATAAATCAAATAGCCCATTAGGTGTAGTTGCAATATCACCTGACCCACAAAACATCCCAACTTTAGCAGACTCTAGCCCTTCTACACTGGTCATTTCTGATGCCCCAACTCAGCAGACCCCAACTGCAGCAAACATTATGATTATGCCATTTGACATAGCACCAGCTCTACGACGCAAAACCCCCATTCCAGCAAAGAGTACACCAAATCCAGTTTCCAAATCCCTTTTCCAACCAGAGAGAGCCCCAATTGCAGCAAATAGGACCCCTGTTCCATTTCTTCCCAGTTTAGAAGACAAAGCTTATATTGTTGTCAGGAACTTTGTGCGCATCTTTCCTTCATGGAAAGATTATACCGCAGACACAGAACAATTTCCAGTCTTCCTCCGCAACTTACACGTAAGTAATGTACTAATGTTATTCATGGTCATTACTGCATATGTTTCTGCTGACAGAAGACACAAGATTTCATTCTTTTAAATAGGCGAGGACCAAACTGGATTGTGAAGACGAGCAAGGGTTGGTTGCGCTTTTCAAGCACTCATTGATGAAGTATCGTTCCTACCTGAGGCAAGCGCACTTCGATGGCAAGCCTCTAAATGAAATTTCTGTAAAGTCTCCGGTGCTACATTTATCCGACGGTGACTGGAATAATCTTGTTACACATTGGTCTCGGCTGCAGCGTAAGGTACTATCTATGATATCACATCACAATTTGAACTACATTTATGCATTTGCCTTAATATCTCACTTGTACGAAAACTGTTAGCAGGAGAACATTCGTTCTCAAGGGACCACAGAATCTCGCAACTATACTGCACACTGCATTGCTCTTGTGAGTACCTCTTGCCCTGTATGACCATACTTACTTTCATAGTTGTTTGATTATGTAGCATCACTGCACATGTTAGTCTCGTTATCGTCCATTTGGTGGACATTATAAGATCCGTATGGACTCTTACATAAATTTAGAATCAACCCAATGCTTTTGAAGAAGTTTAGCTCTGCAGTCCTCTTGTAAGGACTGAACGTCGTCTATGACTGTACTTACATTAACAGCTACTCCCTCCGTCCCATAATATAAGAACGTTTTGTACAGTACACCAGTGTTCAAAACACTCTTGTATTATGGGAAGAGGGATTGGTTCATTGTGTAGCATTCTGCATCTTATCTCCCTCGCCCACCATTTACTAAAAAAGATCATATCTATATTTAATCTTACCAAAAAGTAGAATACACAGACAATGCCAGTGCAGAAGTGTAGCCCATTGCTCTTGTCAGTACATTTTGTCCTGTAATGCTTGTACTTCCAGGGATTGGTAGTTGATTATGTAGCATCAATTTGCATCTTATCTTCATTATCCTCTATCCCTTCCAGTATTATCATATCTATAATTACTCTCTACAAAATGTAGAGTACAGGCAATGCTTATGAAGAAGATTCTGTGCTGAAATTCTTGAGTTATCCTTCCCTTGACATGGAGAAGGGCATTATAAAGCCGGTGTTAACTGTTAATGTAAGTCAGTCCTTCTAAAGCCTTTATCCTCAACTGCTGTTTAATTTGCTCATACTCCCTATCGTTTACTACTGTTTAGTTTGTTGTTTCTACCAAAATGCATGTTCGCAAGAACCGTAAGTTCTAAGTTTTACTTGTCAAACCAAATTCCTTATTCATACCATGCACATTACTCAATACTCCCTATATGTATGCTTGTTTTTGTGGATCTATAATCCAGTGTGTGGTGAAGCAGCCCACGTTTGCACCTTGTCATCTCCTGTTTTATCTTACTGATGTGGCTGATGATATGAACAACATGCCATGCACATTAACCAAAATAGATACAATGATTTTCTTTGCCCTTCATCTATGCTTGTTATGTTGACATGGTAATCCAATAGTGTGGTGAAGCTCCCCGCATTATGAACAATGCCAAATTATGCTATTGATATTTTGAACTTACTTTTTATTTTCTAATTTGAAATTGGATGGAATTGACAACACAGTTATCATCTTTGTTTATACACGTGCAAAACCTGTCATCTCTCTGCTTTGTTTCAGGGTGATATGCCTGATGGCATGCACAAGTCTGCTGAAGGCTGTGCGACAAACCCAACATATATTGCAGCAAAGAAGGCAAAACATCTTGAAGATAGCGAGACAACCCCAAAGTCTTGTCTTGATGCAATGTTCAAGTTACTTGAGACTAGCAGTCAGACAAGCTCATAGAATTCGTTGTCTGAATCAGTTCGACTTCTTCAGTCCCAAGTTCTAGCAGAAAGGCATTCTGCAACTCAACTTCGACTTGAAGTCCTATCTCTAAGAAAGATTGCGGAGAACACCAATGAGAACCTCATCGCTAAACAGCTACACCCGGAAGCTATGACCGACATGCTAGCCCGGACTCACAGCCTTGCTCAGCAGCTTGCGCAGCAGTTCCCGTGCAAGGTTAACCTTTCTTGAACTGTCTTGGAAGTGGTCTCAGTTCAGTATTATTTTGTTACGCTGCAATGGTGCCCAGTTTTTGTAATCTGCTTCTTAGTTGCGCTTTATGATCACTGGTGGCGAACTTCGATGCCCAGTGGATGTAATATACCATAAATCCTTTATTGTAGAGTGTAGGTTTATTCTTAGTTACTATGTCGTAATTTCTTTAATGTATAGAGTAGGTTTGTTCTTAATTCCTACTAGTTACTGCCATCATTCACTATCTGAAAAAAAAATCAGATGTAGTCGACCGGGCCGAAACATTCGCCTCTAACGGGCCTGGTGTTTAGCGGGCCCCAATTGGGTCGGCCTGCATCATTCTTGGGCCCGAATGATTGGGGCCTTCACACTTTGCGCGAGGCCCACAACTTACACCGGCCTATATTTTAGTTGGGCCTTTTGTGGACCCAGCGCTTAGTTTGTCCCAGGTAGCATTGGGCCATTAATAGGCTGAATATTGTACTGGACTGTTATGGCCTAGATGAAACCATGGGCCTTTAGCAGGCCGAAATGCATATTGGGCCTCAATTTTCACTAGTCGTCGGCGGGCCTTCAGCAGGCTGAAATGTAAACCGGGCCTTTTTGGGCCCCATTATATCACGGGCAGTTACCAGGCCGAAACATATCTCGGGCCTTAGTTGGCCCACTGATATCATGGGCCTTTAAGAGGCCGAAAGCTTAGTACAGACATCAACGGGCCGAATTATGCGACAGGCCTTTAACAGGCCCAAAGTCACGTTGGGCTTAACTGTTGCCACCTTTATCACGGGCTGTTAGTGGGCCCGATGTCCCGTCGGACCATATATGGCCCATGGGCAGCACGAGCCATTCCCAGGCCGAAAGTCACACCGGGCTAAAATGGGCCCATGTCTACATCGGGCCTCTAACAGGCCGAAAGTCACTAGGCTGTAATTGGGCCCAAATATTCGGCGAACAATTAATGGGCCAGATCTGGCTTCGGGCAATAAATGGGCCCAAATATTCGGCGAACAATTAACGGGCCAGATCTGGCTTCGGGCCGTAAATGGGCCTTTATTAAGCAGGCCGTTATTGGGCTGGCCCACTAGTACCTGAGTAAGTACTACGGGCCTTTGACTGGGCCGGCCTTTTTAACCTATATGAGCCTCTGTTGGGCCGTGCCACGTGTCGACGTATCGGCGCTTTGGGTCCAATGAGTGGATGACATCTGTCCCAACGGTGAGCCGACACGTGTTTCCTCCAGCCAATGATGATTTTACACGTGGAAAATCCCCATTGGTCGGGGCTGTTAACGGGTTATCGGATCCAAAACCGGACCCGATAGCTTAACGGCGTTCCGTTACGGTGGATGCCACGTGTCGGTCACCCTTGACGAAAGCACTTCTGTGACGCTCGATTTATCGTCATGGAAGTGGACACTTCCGTGATGATAATTTTGGTAATGTCATGGAACACTTCTACGACAGCACAGGTATGACTATCTTGATTCTGTCATAAATTTGTCATGGATGTACATGCATGACAGAAAACGTGACATACTGTGACAAAGACGTATCATCACGGAAGTGTATTTTTTTGTAGTGATGTGAATAGCTTGTTACTTGATCATGAGAAGTTTTATGAGTTGAGCTACTGTTATGATATATAATGATGCTAGAAAAAGTGATTGGAACTATATTGATCAAACTTATGCACTTGCTAGCATTCACACTTCATAAATTATTTCTTTTATCATTTACCTACTCGAGGACGAGCATGAATTAAGCTTGGGGATGTTGATACGTCTCCAACGTATCTATAATTTATGAAGTATTCATGTCATGTTTACAATAGTTTTATATCATTTTGGGTATGATTTGATTAGAACTAACCCGGACTGATGCTGTTTTCAGCAGAACTACCGTGGTGTTGTTTTTGTGCAGAAATAAAAGTTCTCGGAATGCGCTGAAAATCAAGAGAGATTTTTTCTGGAAAATATGAAAAATATTGTAACAAAAATCTACCGCAGGGGAGTCCCGTGGGCCCCATGAGGGTGGGGGGCGCGCCCCTGTGCCTCGTGGACTTCCTGTGGGGCCTGTGACTTGTTCTCGACGCCAACCTCTCCTATAAATGCCCAAACCTCCAGAAAATAACCTAGATCAGAAGTTCTGCCGCCGCAAGCCTCTGTAGCCACGAGAAATCAATCTAGGCCCTCTCTGGCACCCTGCCGGAGGGGGCCATCATCGCCGGAGTGCCATCGGGAGGGGAATCATCGCCACGGTGATCGTCTTCATCAACATCACTGTCATCATCACCATCCTCATCTCTTTTACGCGGTCCACTCTCCCGCACCCCGCTGTAATCCCTACTTGAACATGGTGCTTTATGCCATATATTATGATCCAATGATGTGTTGCCATCCTATGATGTTTTGAGTAGATATTCTTTGTCTTTGGGTTGATTGATGATCTAGATTGGTATGAGTTGTATGTTTTATTTTGGCGTTGTCCTATTGTGCCCTCCGTGTCGCGCAATCGTGAGGGATTCCCGCTGTAGGGTGTTGCAATACGTTTATGATTCGCTTATAGTGGGTTGCTTGAGTGACAGAAGCATAAACCCGAGTAAGGGGGTTGTTGCGTATGGGATAAAGGGGACTTGATGCTTTAAATGCTATGGTTGGGTTTTACCTTAATGATCTTTAGTAGTTGCGGATGCTTGCTAGAGTTCCAATCATAAGTGCATATGATCCAAGAAGAGAAAGTATGTTAGCTTATGCCTCTCCCTCATATGAAATTCCAATGATGACTACCGGTCTTGTTAACAATTGCCTAGGATAATTCCGCACACCGACCCATCATTATTCCACACTCGCTATTTATAATATTTAGTAATATATTCTAACTTTATGATAACAGCACCTACTTTTATATTTTAGCTCTCCGATACCATGCAAAGTTATCCTCTTCATACCCACAATGTAGTTTTATTTCTCGTTTCTAGTTGGAAGCAAATATTCGGTGTACGTAGAGTCGTATCAGTGGCAGATAGGACTTGAGAGAATATTGATCTTACCTTTAGCTCCTTGTGGGTTCGACACTCCATACTTATCACTTCCACCATTGGGAATTGCTACGATGATTCCCTGCACTTGGGGATTATTAGGGTCCTGTTCATCCAGCCTCCCCGGCTACTGTTCATCCAGCCCTCCACGGGGTCCTGTTCATCCAGCCTCCACCGGCTACTGTTCAACCAGCCCTCCACGGGGTCCTGTTCAACCAGCCCCTCCACGGGGTCCTGTTCAACCAGCCCTCCATGTAAGGGGTCCCTCACCAGGTACTGTTCATCCACCCCCACGCCTCCTCGATCGGGGTCCTGTTCATCCAGCGGCAACGACCTCTACTACCACGGGATCATGTTCATCCAAACCCCATTGGGAATTGTTCATCCAACCCCCACCGGGAACTGTTCATCAAGAGGCAGCTTCGATCGGCTTCAGTTAGCAGTAGTAGCGAAGGAATCACTCGCGTTCAGTTAACAGCAAGGGATCGATTGGGGTTCAGTAACGTAGCTAGTGCAATCCCTCGGGTTCAGTTAGAGGCCAACGCCTTGCTCGGGTTCAGTTAGAGTGCAATGCCCCGCACACTCGCGCATACGTGTACGAGAGAAACGCGCAAACCTCCATGCATCGCTTGGCCCCGACCACCCACCATAACCGGGAACTCCCCGATATTTTCCTCGCCCTCGCTTCTACCACGATTTTTTCCGTCATGGACGGCCCAAATAATGTCATGCAGCTGCGTCTCCGGCCCGCCCAGGATGAAAAACCCATTTTATGTCATGATTTTTTGTCATAGAAGTAGGATCCCACCACATCTATGATGATACCGGGTTTTGTCACAATTATCATCATAAAAGTGTCATAAGCATGATAGATTTTTTTTTCGTTCGGCCCTAAATGTCACGGATGTGTCTTTTTTTTGTAATGATGAATATATGTTTTCTAGATTCCTAATCGCTTCCTTGCAGGCCCTCTACTAAATTTTATACCAACGTCGCAAGCTGGAGGTGGAAGCATGCAAATTCTGCACGAGCATCAATTTTCTTGATTTCCACTGATTATGTAATCAACGCATGGCTTGGTGATGAGGTAATCCTTGATGAATTTGTTTGAGGAATAGAACAACATTTAGTTAATTACTGCAAGGAGCAATCATCAGTTATGAAAGACACCAAGTGTTTCATCTAAAAAGGACAAAAGTATATATCAAGAAATATATACCTGACATTGACATCATGAATGTCAGGTATGCACCACTCTGTTTGGCACGATAAGATATATTGACTATTGATGCTGCTGAAATTGGATTTTGGTTGCTATGTGAACATGGTTAACAGTTCGTAATGATTCCAATTTGTATGATGCTTGTAGATTTCATTGTCTATTCTTGACCTTGACATTGACATTGAGATTTTTGCTCTGCACTCTGCTATGTGATCGAGTTGGTATTGAATCTACAATGCTAACATGTTTAAACCACTGTTCAGACTTTGGATAACTTCCTATCATTCCTTCGCCCCATAAGCTAGAGTACATTTTGTCTGTAAATAACATTGTTCCTTTTTGTAGTGGAGGATCAAAAGCTAATGTTCGGCAATTCAACCTGGAAATGAGGTACTACTTTGATACCTAAAAAGACTCGAGAGAAGTAGCCTAATTTAGGCAGGCACTCTCACACACTAAGGGAACTGAATGTGGTTTTTATTGTATGGTTTGTGTTGCTGCAATTCATTTAGATTAATTTTGGACATTGATTATTCTTTTACCTTATTACTATTTGTTTAGTTTTGAGCATCAATACCAACATCCTAGGGCTGCATTAGTCTACTAAAATTAACTCACTTCATCTCATATTGTTTGTGTAGATCTTTTTTTGTCATGTCGACAAGGTATTAGATGAAAACCCAAACATGCTAGTGGGGTGAGCTAATGTAATTTTTATAATGTAGTCAAAGGATAATCCATCTCCCTCATGTTGTTTCTACATTGTTTGTTTTGGCATTTACTTTTGAGTCTCTTGTTTAAATACTATTTTTAATCATGTAAGAAAGCTAAATATTTATTTTGGTAGCACGATTTCTGTAACCATACATGTTACTTGATATAATGTTAGAGATTTCCTTCTTTCTCATTGTCAGGTTGTTTTATATATCTGAAGTTAGTAGGATATGTAGCCTTCAAAGGAGGCTTTAGGAATTTTAGGCCATGTGAGACTCTTTCAGTTTTCATGCTTGAGCCCTAAGATTGTTTTGTTCTTTGAGCTTTTGGACATAGGTATGCACAAGACAATATAATAATAATTGGCTTCCAAACCAAGCGGTACTTGGAAACATCATGAATTCATTCATATTATGTCCTATGTTCTGGATTATACTTGCATTTTAAGCATCCTTTATCATCAATGTCAACTTACTCATTTCATCTCTTATCATCCTTATTGAATACAATGTTCAATCGTTAACTACTTATCATAATAGTAACTGAATTTTTCCATCCCTGTTGTTGGTTGGCCTTATAACATTGAGAAGTCAGGTCAAGGGTTAGACACCATGTATCTATGTCATTGTTAAGACTGCAAAATGTCTCAAGATTGCACAAAACAAGAAACAAAGCCGGTCTAGGCAACATCAAAGGAGCAAACTACTAACACAAGTTCAAGTAATCAGTTGGCAAGAGGCCTTACATATGTTTGCGTTTCTCATGTAACAAGCAAAATTATGAGTATATATAAATTTCTATTGTCTATCTTATGGTTTTATTGGCTTGAGTTCCCGCAGCAACGAGCGGGGTATCATTTAGTAGCTAGTATATGTAGAGGCACACGATATTTGAATCATGATGATCTAATAAATAATAAATTTGATGACGTTGGATGTGAGAGCTAGTGCATGCAATATGTTCAACCAGTGACCCACGCTGCACTCGGTTGCATGCTAGTCGTATGAACTGCGGGGCATCTCTTTAAATGAGACCCTCAAAGCTACTTACTACCTCCGTCCTGGTTTATTGGCCCCTTAGTATGTTGTGCCAAACTTTGACCATCGATTTAACTAACAAAATAATAATGCATGTCATCAATAATATTATTTGAACATAGTTTTCAATAATATTATTTTTTGTTACATGCATTAACATTTTGTTAGTTAAATCTAAGGTCAAATTTAGCATAAAATACGAAGGGGGCTAATAAACCAGGTCGGGGGTAGTATATATGTTTGGATTATGGTGTCCAAGACCATATTTGCGAACTTCTGTTATTCAACAAGGATCCTTATGTGGCTGCGGAGCGGTTTGAACGTTAATCTTTTCGCAAACTAGAAGCAACTTGGGGAAACTATGCAAGAGTCCATTTGACCAACAAAAAGCAAGCATGTGGTCCTCCTCCCGGAAAATGCATAGGAGCACCTAGCGACGCAACTCACTGAAATCTCACCATTAAACACGCATAGGGATTTGCGTCACTATATTGCGTCACTATATTGGCCGGTTTGTATTATGACTTTTGATTAGAATTATGTTCAGGTATAGCGTGGTACTGTCTTGTGTTCTTTCCATGGCCTGGCCCACTCCAGCCCCACCATGCATCTATTACTAGTACGAGCTCTACTGCCAACCATAAATAGTCTTACACTCTATTTACTACTCACGTTTTTCTCCACCATAGCGTTTCTTTCTAAGCACACTAAACTCTTGTCCTCCATCATCCATCAGCAGTTTATCGTTAAATCTTTCTACTAATGATGAATTAACACTGAACAACCTATATGCCCCATAAGAGATTATATACGTAGTAATCTAACAGAACAATACTTGGTTCGATGTGCCTTACAAATAGATAACTGGGTTCAATATAAGAAGAACAATACTTAGATCGATATGCCTTAGAAATAGATAACATGGTTAGTGTTTGGTTTATCTGGGAGACAAAACAGTTCAAAGGAACCTAACTCATGTTTGTGATAGCATCAACTAGTACTAGTACCGGCTTCTCACCAAACGTGTTCTTTGGAAAGAAAATTGAAATGAGTCATCTCCATTCAACACTGGTGTGATATTAATTGCAACATTTATAACTGACACATGCACTTTTCGGCATGCAAAGGCAGATGACATTAATTGAGAATGTTGACTCTGTGTGCCCAGACCAGTAGACCACTGTGTATCATCGTGTATTGGATATGTATCTGTAACCGGAAAATTCATTAAGCTTTTAATGCAGCCATCTTGATGTAGGAACTCACTGCGCAGATATCAGGGTGCTGCGCCTCCGAGAGCCATCCGTCCGCCTCCTCCTCCTCCCTTCTCTCTCTTTCCAACCGCACGACACATATATCCATCAAAACAACCATATGCATGCCCTCTCTCTCTCTTCTCTCTTCTCACAACTGGACAAATGAAGATTTTTTTTATGATTAAGCCTTGGCTCTCTCCCTCATCAAAGTCCACGGATTGGTTCCCACCGGTCCACGAACGGATATGGTGTCCGATTTAAAAGTCATAGTTGAAGATGCCCATATAACCTTTTCGGTGTTGTATACGTACGATTATAATTCATGCTGTAACATGCATGTACTTGAACTACATTTGAAATGTAGTTACCCTTGAGCGCATCTCCTTTTTAAGAAAGGAAAAAGAATAAGTACAAGCTAGTAGTACCTATGTGTGAAAATCCATCTGATGGGAAGATGTGGTGATACGGGAAGTCACATGCTCCCATGCTCCAGGGCTATCAGGGCCATTGGATTTGTAATCGAATGGTTAGCATGGGCGGATGTGGACCAAAGTGTAATTTGAAGAATCCTTGGGATTTTTGTAAAAGCATGCAGCCTTTCCCACTGACCATTGGATCAGCGATCCAACGGTCCGGAAGCTCTGGAGCACGGGAGCACGTTAGCCCCCGTATCGCGTGATACTCCAGTCTGGTGGATAGACGTGTATTTACATCGACATGACTACTGGCCGCCATCAACTCGGCGTGCTGCGTTCACCAAGGGCTAGGCAAGCTAGCTGCATGCAAAGGCTGCTGCGCACCCTTATGTTGACTTCTGGTGCTGCAAGGTTAATACTTCCTTCGGCCTTTGTGCTGTCAATCAACCGCTATGATCGACGAAACCTACTCACATAAAATAATACTAGCTAACTTCTGAATTGTCAGGTGTATTTTCTGGTGTATTCTTTCTCTCCTGATTTGGAAGGATCATCATCGATTCATCAGTAATTACTCGTCTAATCAGTGTTGTAGCAAGGCGAATCTCAATCCTAAATTATCATCAAATAAATGTCTTGTTCGCTATGCACCGAAAAAACACACCTAATAAAAAAGAACGAATAGAATAAAAAAACTACATTTTACCCTTTCTTCACTAATACTCCCTCCGTAGATTAGTCTAGATACGGATTTATCTAATACTAAAACGTGACTTGATACATCCGTATTTAGACAAATCTAAGACAAAATTTTTGAGACGGAGGGAGTATTATTTGATGGTAGCTCCTTCCCACCATCTTCTCACGTGCATATGGGAGCATATTTTTTGGAACTTAACATGTGGGAACGTTTTTGTTTGAAAAACATATACCTTTTGGGTTTTATTAAACAAGATGGAGAATTTCTCATGAAAGTTTGAGATGAAGGCATGTGGACCGGATCTAATAATTATTTTCAATAATATCTCTCTCGTCAAATGGCGTTACCCCTCCAATTACTGCACATACATTTTCACGCATTGTTATAAAAAAAATCCATGGGCACTAGCACCCAGGACATATTTTTATAGGAGAAGCCCACCTGAGTGAGATCGCGGAAAATTCGACCCTGACAGGAGTCGAACTACGGTAGGTGCGCCACAGCGACCTTCACGCATTGTTATCACATCAGGCTTAATTGGCGTCATGTATATCTCCTTGCTCTTTATCTCTTTCCTAGATTGTAACAGGCAGGCACACAAAGCTCCCCGTTACCTTGAGGCCCAAAACTTCTTAGTTATTGTAGTTCTCATGATATATACAAGTCAAAATTTCAACTCCGCTAAAGTAGTGGTCCTTGTAAAATTTTAGTCTCAGACATGAGATAGACATGAGAATTTTACCATGAGGGCTGAGACTAAAATCTCACCATAACTCCCTCCTCTTAACTCATACTACACATGCAATGCGGTTATTATACAAAATCTCATGGGCAGATTTTGGTGTTCATTGATTATTTGCAGGATCTAGGTCAGGCGGTCAAGGAAAACAGGGAGAAGACTTCACAAGGTCAAAGTTCATCTCAGGTACTAGTGTATTATAATATTATAATTGTAGTTAAAAAGGCGTCCAAAGACCAAAGTCAACATACCATAGTTTTGCGAGTTTTGCTTCGGTACACCTCCTTAGAAGTTTGCATGAATCTTAAAGTTACTTGAAAAGCCATCGTCATATCAGCCCGTGGATCAAACGTATTGAATAGATTGATTTGGAGTCAAAAGACTATACTCCCTCCGTTAGAATATAAGGTGCATCATTTTTGTGCAAGTCAAATTTATGTATGTTCGACCAAGGTTATAAAATAAACTATCAACATCCACATGACAAAATAAGTAAAATATGAAAAACTTTTCGTGCTGGATTTAATGATACATTTGGTATTGTAGATATTGATGTTTTTTCCAAAAACTTGGTCAAAGTTGCACATGATTGACTTTTGAAAAAACTAATACACCTTATATTTTGGAGCGGAGGAAGTATTATGTTTTTTATTGAAGGGGTACCTTCTAATCTCCACCTTTAATATGCATCAAAATCCGTAAACTTGCATCTTTTGCCTTTCCTTTATTGCTGTTGCTTGTCTGCGGGGATTGTCAAATAGTTCTATTTTTTCCAAAAAAAGGAAAAAGGTTAGTTCTATTCTAAACTCTTTTCGTGTACCAATTTTATCCAACGTGGCACACGCTCCCTCTATCTCTCACCCCAGCACTACATCTATACAGCTATCATTTCACCTATGTTTGTTCTCCAGGATACAAACTTTCTGAACCATGCTCAAAGAGGTAGTTTTGCAGACGAAGATATAAAAATTCTTCTTAAATGTGCAAGGCAGTTCAATCCGATGGTAAGCCATATATGTTCTTTTTGCATATACAGTATAATAATTCCGTACTGGAGTTCCTTACAATCGCAGGGCAACACAACTATTCATATTACGCTAGAATCCAAACCTTCGTGAAATTTGATTGTCTATGACTATAATTGTGATATTGATATCTAGTCTGTTTGATTTTGACATCTTCCACTTCTATCTTCTGCCGGATAACAAGCTTGATTATGTTGATACTTCGTGCTGTTCTCGTAATCTTATCTGTGGAGAGAGCTATTACCGTGTGGTAAGCTAGCCTTGTGCCACATTTTCACGCATTGCTATATTTGTTCCCTCTTACGTAATAAATCAAGTATGATGGATGTTTTTGTATTACTGGTTTGCCTGGCTCTCGTAGGGTGCTGCGTTAAGTAATCCTGAGGGGTGGACATGTTTCGTTAATTGCATTCTCCAGTGTGTGGTTCACACTGTTCCTCTGGTGTTGAAGCTTCAAAAAGATGATCACACAGATGCATGTCCCGGTAAGGCATTTAGTCCAGTTCTCTTCTGTTCTTTAACTGTCTTCCTGTTGAGCATCTATTCTATCGACTGCCGTGTTTCAACTAAAATTTTAATATTTTGCTAGGTGCCTCTGGCAAATTCTGCTGTTACTGCTCCCTAAAAGTCCATGCTGATGAAGTTATCAGTCTCTCTGGGGCTGTTCTTTACCCAAAGAAGTTTGTCGAACACCTGAAATGTAGGTGCTTATATTATCAGAAATTTCTTTTGTTGTAGTGCTCGTCTTGTTTAACTATGTTCTATGCATTTACACCTTCAGTGTTTTAGCTGTCATATTCTCGTTATTAGAGAACTGCGACATTTGGAAGTACATCATTGCAATTATGCGCTGAACTTTGTTGTTCAAAAAACTGTTGCAGTATTTTCAGAAAATTTCCGGCGGGGAAGGCACCAAGATGCCCATGAATTCCTCCGCTGCTTGCTTGATAAATTAGATGAGGCCTCTGTCCCTCCCAGGTCCCCATCATCTGAGAGACCCTCTTCAATTGTCACACAGGTTTTTGGAGGACAGCTAAAAAGCCAGGTGTACCTGTTGATCCTCACTACAACTTGATCAATATCATTCAGACTTACTCGTGATACTTAGTATTATTATTTTTTTGCTTGTGCAGTTGCATTGCCCAGAGTGCAACTATTGCTCAGACAGATTGGAGCCTTTCCTTGACCTTAACTTGGAGGTTATCCCGATGGCCACTGTCATGGATGCACTAAAATCTTTTACCAAGATTGAGGTGTTTGAAAATTACGGTTGTGATGGGTGCAAATCTCGTGTGAACATGGAAAAGCAATTAAAGGTGGAGCAGGCTCCAGAAGTTCTTGTAATCCAGCTCAAGCGGTTTCAAAATTTTGGAAGTCATATAACTAAGATTGAAGACTGCATGATGTATCAGGAAGAGCTGGACTTAAACCCATTCATGAGCTCCCCGGATAATGTGAGTTCATTTTCTTCTCATTTGAACAAATTCCGCATGCACCCAAGTATATGGCTGATGCACACTATGTGGCTGCAGAAACCTCAGAAATATGATTTGTATGGAGTTGTAGAACACGAGGGTGCTCCATCAAATGGTCACTATGTTTGTTATATCCGTTCGTCACGAACTAATTGGTTTCACTTCAATGATTCTAAGGTAATATGTTTACAGTTAGTACTCCCTCCCATCCAAAATAAGTGAAGTGGTTTTAGTTCAAATTGTATCCTCTCGTTCAGTTGCATGGTTCTAAACTTCTACAGTGCAGGTTATGAAAATCAACGATGCCATGGCTTTGGAGAGTGAAGCATACCTTCTATTCTATGCGAAGCAAGGTTCATCCCCGTGGTTCTCTACCTTACTTAAGAGAAAAAACTACGTTTCCGGTGACACTGAGGAGGGTGGTTACAGTACCAGTAGCAGTGAAGATGACTATTATCCTGAAGGCCTGTCTTGGCATAGTAAGTGTGATATTTTCTTTTTATTAAAATAAAAAAAAACTGAATTTACTATCTATGACAGCTGGTAGTGGTAACATGATATCTATTGACAGACACTTTTGTTATTATCTGTACTCGGTTTATATTTTTACCTGTACTGTCAGTCAGTCAGACGTGAGATGTTTTTGTCCCGTTGCAGATGATGGCGACAAAACCAGATCGGCGACGAAAGAAGAAACAGATCTGCAGCTTAGACAAATAATATCTATGCAAAAAGAGAAGTGCCGCGAGAGAGAGATTGAAGAAAAAGCGAAGGCAGAAGGAGACAGCAGCATCCAAACTACTTGTCCTGAAAGCTTGTCTTGGCGTAGTAAGTGTTATCCTTTTAAATTTTAATGAAAAATCAGAGGCTTCGAAGAGAGTGCATGTTGTGGAAATGCATAATGGTAAGTTAACTTTATGGATCGTTGCAGAATTTACTTGAAACTTAGTATGCGAGTTAAGTGGTAAGTATGAAGGTAGGTGATGCTAGCTGCATGCAGGTAGGTGATGCTAGCTGCATGTTCACCTGTAGAAGAGTTGTATAGAACTTCACTTTTGTTGTAGGGTTCGTTGTAAACATCGTGCTAGAGAATATCATCAAGATGGACTAGAGTAGGATCAGTGGTGTAGTTGGTAATCACGTCAGATCGACAATCTGCAAGGTAGGATGTATTGACACTCGGAGCCACCGGTTGCTTGAACCAAGCAGATCACGTAACTACGCAGCCCCCCGCCTAATACAGTCTATTCTCACTAGATCACTGTACACGGTACCTGATTCTAACCAAGCGCCTTGTTTGTTCATTCAAGGACAATTGGCATGATTCATCCCAGTATAGCGCAACCACTGTTAGGACTTCTTTGCTTGTACCGTCAGTCAGTCAGTCATGTGATTTTTTTGTCCCGTTTGCAGATGATGACGACAAAACCCGATCAGCGAGGAAGCGCACGTGGGAGTGGGACAACAACCTCGAAGCGGTGGAAGAGGAAGAGGAAGAGGAGGAAGAAGAAGATGATGATGATGATGTTGAAGAAGACCATACTACTATGTCTGCTCGGACTAATTATCTTGGGTGAAAACCTAGATTCTGGCCATGTGCTTGGATCCGGTGACGGCGGCGCTTGAGTGTCGCTCCTTTTCTAAAGACGTTTCTGTTGAACAACCTCGTCATTCATGTGGTGTCATGACATGGTTGGTGCGGATATGGTCGTTGTTGTAGTTTGCCAATCGCATATCACCTTTTCCTCGCCTACACATATCTTTGGTCTTATATGACTTTGCTAATTGTTGGTGTGTTTTCGCGTGTGTGAGTTGGTGTTGACTGTGTGCATCCTAGCTATGCAGAGGCCGAGTGTGTGCTCATCGTGTTGTGTCTTCTTGATGCTCCATTTTGAGCAAATAAAATCCACTTCTGAAAATACCACAAAAATCAACACTTTGTCAAAACTATCATGATACAATGTGATAGAATGGTATCTCGCTAGCCCTTTTGGAGACCATGAATGCAAAGCACCTTTGAAGTTCAAGCAACGACTAAACATTAAAAATCGGCGTAGAAAACATCCAGTCATGCTCCATCCAACATTAATTAGACCAAATGCATATTAAGACCTCCTTTGGTTTAGAGGAATCTTGTAGGAATTTCATAGGATAGGATTTCTATAGGAAAAATTCCTTCAGAGCCCTTTGGTTTGTAGGAATGGAATCCTATTCCTATGGAGGAATTCTTCATATCCTTCACATTTCATAGGAAAATAAACATCAACCTAGACTCAATGAAAAAAAATCCTATGATGTGAATCAAAGGGCATATCCTTTCCTATTCCTACTCATAGGATTTGAGATACATGTCATCTCATTTCCTATGACTTTCCTATTCCTACGATTTTCCTACCCTATGAACCAAAGGAGGCCTAAACTAAGAATGTCAACAGCGCTCTTTATGTTGGTGCTTGAATGAGAAGGTGATGACTCAACAATAAAAGAAAGAAGGGCCCTTCACAGAGGAAAGCATGGATTTGCTTATGTACCAGAGCTCATTGTTTAAAACAAAGAAGATTTTATTTTTAGAGGTATACTTTCAGTCGACTGTTTGACAATAGAGAATCTCGTCATCTTATATGATAAACAAGCAAGAGTGTTTTCCAGAGTCAATTGCAAGAAACCGCCACATTTGTGGCTAGGTTTGCAGGAAACTACCAAGTCGTTAATCTGTTGCAAAAAACACCGTAAAATCTCTTAACCCGTTGCAAAAAGCACTGAACAGCCGTTTAGCCTCGTTTGACCTCTTTTCCGACAGGTGGGCCCCGAAAACGCTGACGTGGCATGACGGACAGGCAAACAGCGCCGTTAGGAACAAAACGCTCAAGACGCCGCGCCTGTCGGTCTTTGTCAGACAGTCCCCCCCCCCCCCCCCCCCCCCCGCGCGCGCGCCCCTGTCCCCTCTCTCACCCCGCTCCCCTCTCCTCTCTCGCCCCTGCTCGCCGCCGGTGATGGCCACCTCGCGTGGCGGTGATGATGGCGGTGGCGGTGGTGCTGGCGATGCATCTGGTGGCAGTGGTGCTCCTGCAGATCCAACAGAGGTTTGCGGCCCATCTCAGGCTCCGCCTCTTCCACAGCCGCCGTCGCCGTCTTACTGTGTTGAGTACGCGGCGGCGAGGGCATTCGCCAAGGCCGTGAAGGAAGATCCAGAGGGGAGCCATCACTACGCATCCTCCTTCGGTGGTGTCTCGTAAGTTTTCTCTTTCCGTACCCCGATTTGGTTTCTAGGGTTAGGGTTCTAAGTGTTTGTGATTCTAGTGTTATAGGATTATTGTTGTAGGTTGTTTATGTGGTCAGGCATGTAAGTGAAGTGTTTATGTAGTTCTAGGGTTCTAAGTGTATGTAGTAGGCACCTAAACATTAACTGAAATTACTGAATGTTAAACTCAATTTGAACCTACTCAATTACATGAAATTACTGAATGTTAAACTCAATTTCAACCTACTCAATTACTGAATTTACAACTGAATATTTAAATGAAAATGTTACTGAATTTATAACTGAATCCTGTACTGAATTGTTAAGTGAACAAATTACTTTAACTCTATTTTGGAGTGAAACTTTAACTGAAACTTTAACCGAAACTTTAACTGAATAGTTTACTCTAACTGTATTTTTAACTTAAACTGTATTTTTAACTGAAACTTTAGTTAAATCTTTAAGTGAAACATTAACTGAATTGTTTGTACTAACTGAATATATAACTGAATATTTAACTTTTAACTGAATTTTGAAATGAAACTGTAATTTTAACTTAAACACTATTTTTAACTGAAACTTTAGTTAAGTCTTTAAGTGCAACATTAACTGAATTGTTTCTACTAACTGAATATTTAACTTTTAACTGAATTTTTAACTGAAACTGTATTTTTAACTGAATCTTTAGCTTTTAACTGAATTGTTTACTTGAACTCAATTGCTTTACTTGAACTGTAGATTGAATGATGAAGTGTGGGAAGTCAGATTCCATTTCCATGACAGAGATAATCTTGAAAGAAGCCTAAATGTGGATGACATCACATTTTACAATCTGATTGCACTAATAGAGCTTGAAGGATATGGGATGACAGACTTTATGTATTATGTCAGAGATCCAGGTGTTGGGGTTTCAGGTATGGAAGAACTGACAGATGATGATAAGGTGGAGGAAATGTTGGATGACCTAGTTATCAAAGGTCAGAAGGTGGTGAACATAACAGTCATCAGAAGTGATGCTCCAAGACCTAGTGATTTGAACATTGGACCAGTTTGTGAGGAGCAGGTTCCATTATCTGAAATAGGTGTGCCAGTGGTGTATGAGATAGATACAGCAGGAGTACTGTTTCCTAGCCCAACAAAGCCACAACCAGTGCCAGTGCAGGTCATTAACACACAGGAGAGTTCATTTTTGAAGCAGAAGTGTGCACCAGTACCAGAATTTGCAATGGAGAGGCATGAGTATTTCATGGAGCAAGACCAAGATCAAGAGCAAATTGAGCAACTGATGGAGCAGAAGAGGAATGAAGAGATTGAGAAGTTCAGGAAAAAGGGGAAAGAAAAAGAGAAATACAAGGCAGCTAAAAGAAAACTTCCAGAGCTAATGGCTGAAGATTTCACTGATAGTGACAGTGACACAGATTTACTAGCAGATGAGGATATAATTGCTAGGCTTGAGGCAATGAAGAAGCATAGAGATGATCCACTTCATCATATTGAAGGGGACACTGATGTGGATGAGCCATATGAAGCAGATGAGGAGGAGGAGGAGGAGGAGAAGAAGGCACCAGAGGAGGAGGAGGAGGAGGAAGGGAGCAGCATAGGAGGAAGTAGCAGAGGAAGTAAAAGAAAGGGGCCAACTATAAGATCTCATGCTAGTTTGGATGAGATTATTGAGGAAGATTGGTTTCCTTCATCTGATGAGGAGAGCAACCCTGGTGACCTAAGTCAGGAGGACAATGATGGGGCTCAACTACCATGTGTGAAGCTTCCAGCTGATAGGAAGAGCAGGGCTAAAAAGAGGAAGCCTAGAGTTTGGTATGATGAGCAAAGGGAGAACCCAGAAGAGCAATTTATGAAGAATCTTTGTTTCCTAGATGTGACCCAGTTCAGGAGGGCACTTCCTAATTTTCACATCTCACAAAATAGGAACCATGCCTTCCACAGGAACTGTCCAGACAGGATTATAGCTGTCTGCAAATTTGAGAATTGTCCATTTTTCATTGCAGCTTCTCAGATAGCACATGAGAAGACATTCTGTATAAAGAAACTGAACTTGCACCACAGCTGCCCAGTAGTAGGAGAGAGCACAAAAGTTACTGCTAAGTGGTTGGCACATGAATGTGAGCAACAGTTGAGGACAGACCCCAACACACCTGTCTAGACTATAATTTCAAACTTGAAGCAAAAGCATGGAATAGAGGTATCTATACATATGGCCTATAGGGCAAGAAAGCTAGCTAAAAATGTAGTCCTAGGAGGTCAGAAGGCACAATATCATAGGATAAGGGATTACCTAGAAGGTGTGCTAGAAACCAATCCAGGAAGTAGATGCATTGTCACAACAAAGCATCTGAAACTACATCCAAGCAAAAACCCAAGATTCCATGGCTTGTTCATCTGCCTCAATGCTTGCAAAGAGGGTTTCCTTAATGGTTGCAGACCATTCATAGGTATGTGCACACCTACTAATTAACTAGTGACTCTACATTTATATGTGCACACCCACTAATTTGTTGGTAATCTACTTGTGATCTTGTATGATAGGTGTTGATGGTTGCTTCATAAAGTTGACAACAGGGCAGCAAATCTTGGCTGCCACTGGAAGAGATGGAAACAATAACATATTTCCCATTGCTTTTGCAATAGTGGACAAGGAAAACACAGCAAGCTGGTCTTGGTTTCTTACTCAATTAAAATATGCCATTGGTGGTGAGTCAGGCAAGTTTGGCTACTACACTATTATATCTGACAGGCAAAAGGTACTACTATCTCTACTCTAATCATTGCTTGCATTGCTTATTAATTGTCTATGTTTATTAATTTCATACATGGCATTGTTGTAGTATTCTCAAACTGTAGTTCATTCAAACAGGGCCTTCTTACAGCCATAAACAATGTATTCCCCAATTGCAAACAAAGATTCTGCCTTAGACATATTTATCAGAACTTTCAAACTGCTGGTTTTAGAGGGGAAGAGTTGAAGAAATACATGTATCAGGCAAGTTATTCCTATACTGAGCATGGTTATGTAACAGCAATGGAAGGCATGAAAAAGGAGTGTGAGCCAGTTTGGAAATGGCTATCTAGGATACCAAAACATACATGGGCTAGGCATGCCATGGACAACAATTGCAAAACTGACTTGGTAGTGAACAATATAAGTGAAGTTTTTAACAAGATGATACTTGATGTCAGAGCCAAACCCAATAGAACTATGGTAGATGGGATCAGGACAAAGCTGTTAGTGAAGTTCAATGCAAATAGGACAAAGACTGAGACTGCTAAGTGGAAGATATGCCCAACATATGCTGAGAAGCTAGAGGAAGCAAAACATCATTCTAGGTTTTGTCAGTCTATCAAAGCTGGACCAGATCTCTTCCAGGTGACAAGTGGAGAAAGCACATATGCAGTTAACTTGTTGCTACATACATGTGGTTGTAGGAAGTGGGACATGTGTGGAGTACCTTGCAATCATGGTGTTTCTGCAATCAACAAGGCAAAACTACAGCCAAAAGATTTTGTTCATGATTTCTTCAAGAAACCAATGTATAAGGCAGCTTATAGTCCAATAGTTTTCCCTGTGCCTGGGCCTGATTTGTGGCCAAAGACTAGAACCCCTGACATTGAATCACCAGTGTTCAAAGAAAAGCCAGGAAACAAAGAGACAAAGAGGAGAAAGAGCAAGTTTGAAAAGCCAGCTCCAAAGGATACATCTAGGATGGCAACTATCACTTGTAGCAATTGCAATAGGACTGGGCATAGATACACTAGTTGCAAGCAGGCTCTTAAACCAGCCCTAGCTATGAGAATGAACCAGCACCAGGTAACTATTGTTGTAGGTTTTTGTAAAATTTCACATACCAGTTTCTAACATTTGTATGCTGTAATTTCAGGATGATACACCCAGAACTGTATCTGCTCCTGCTCCCATGCCACCAAGGAGAAGTGCTCCTGCTGCTGCTCAAACTGCAGCTCCAGCTCCACCAGCTCCAAGGGCTCCAAGGGTATCAAGGAGAGCTCCTTCTGCTCCTGCTTCAGCTCCAAGTGCACCAAGGAGAGCTCCTTCTGCTCCTGCTGCAGCTGCTGCTCCTCCTGCTACAAGGGAAACAAAGAAAGCTAAAACTACAAGGACTGCAACTTCTACTGCTGGTGCTGGTCCAAGTTCTTCTACTGCTGGTGCTGGTCCAAGTTCCTCTACTGCTGCTGGGCCAAGAGGAAGAAACAAGTTCATCCCCCCAAGAGTTGCAGGTAGTGGAAGAGTGAGGAAGCCATCCTTTAAGATGTCTGAGTGGTTCAACTGTTCTCAAGGGAGCAGGTGAAGTTGTGTTAATTTGTGGTGAGCTGATGATGTTCAAAACATCTGCATTTTGGTTGTGATGACACCTTTCATGTAAGGTACCTAGTGGACTTGTTGGGCTGTGATGAAAACTTGTGTTGCTTCTGGTTAGCTGTTGATGTTCTAAACATCTTTATTCTGGCTATCATGAGTACTTTCATGTAAGGTACCTAGTGGACTTGTTGGGCTGTGATGAAAACTTGGTGTTGCTTCTGGTTAGCTGTTCATGTTCAAAACATCTTTATTTTGGTTGAGTACTTTCTGGTTAGTTGTGGCTCCTAATTTTCTTATTGTTTGCTAATAAGTGTGATGAATGTGGCTACTACTGTGATCCAAGATTACCTAATTTGATCATCTAGGGTGCCTCGGCGTTCACGACATCCAAGATAACCTAATTTGATCATCTAGGGTGCCTCGGCGTCGACGGCATCCAAGATAACCTAATTTGATCATCTAGGGTGCCTCGGCGTCGACGGCATCCAAGATAACCTAATTTGATCATCTAGGGTGCCTCGGCGTCGACGACATCCAAGATAAACTAATTTGATCAACTAGGGTGCCTCGGCGTCGACGGCATCCAAGATAACCTAATTTGATCATCTAGGGTGCCTCGGCATCGACGGCGTCCAAGATAACCTAATTTGATCATCTAGGGTGCCTCGGCGTCGACGGCATCCAAGATAACCTAATTTGATCATCTAGGGTGCCTCGGCGTCGACGACATCCAAGATAACCTAATTTGATCATCTAGGGTGCCTCGGCGTCGACGGCATCCAAGATAACCTAATTTGATCATCTAGGGTGCCTCGGCGTTCACGACATCCAAGATAACCTAATTTGATCATCTAGGGCGCCTCGGCGTCGACGGCATCCAAGATAACCTAATTTGATCATCCAGGGTGCCTCGGCGTCGACGGCATCCAAGATAACCTAATTTGATCATCTAGGGTGCCTCGACGTCGACGGTATCCAAGATAACCTAATTTGATCATCTAGGGTGCCTCGGCGTCGACGATATCCAACATATCCTCATTCCATCATTTAGGGTGCCATAGTTAACATTAATGACATAGTTAACATCATACTTAACAACTCTAGTCACTAACATAGTTAACATCATACTTAACAACTCTAGTCACTAACATAGTTAACATCATGACACCATAGTTAACATCATACTTAACAACTCTAGTCAACAACATAGTTAACATCATGACACCATAGTTAACATCATACTTAACAACATAGTTAACATCATGACACCATAGTTCAAAGCTTACAAGACATAGTTCAAGGCTACACCCTACTTCAAATACTGCAAACTGCCACTAGTTCACACATTACGAGCCATAGTTCAATGCTTGAAACTTAAGATAATGACCCACATGGTCAGATTACAAATCACTCTTCATCACAAATATCCTTGATGTCCTTCAGCTTTCTCTTGTTCTTGTCACTAGCTTTGACAAGATCAGCAATGTGAAACTCCAAATTCCTCCTCTCAGTGCTCAACTTTTCCTTCTCCTTCAAATGAGCAAACTTCAGATTCCTAATCACATTACCTTGGGCAACCTGAATGCTCTTCAACTGGTCAACCTTTTGCTTCAGTTCTTTGTTCTCAGCATCCATTGCACCCAGCTGTTCCTTCAAAGCTGAAATATTGTTGTTCAAAGGAGGAGTGATCTCCTCACGTTCACCTTGTTGGACTTCATTTTCCTTGGGAATATTGTCCTGGGTATCAAGTAGGTTGTTCACATCCTCAACAAGCTTCTCATAAGTCTCATGTAGCTTGTTCTTCTGTGATGTGAGATTGTGGACAAGTGATGAATGTTCCAGACATGCCATCCTATTAGCACGCTGGCAATCCTCATACAAAAGCCATAGTTTGTGAAGAGCATTCTGCAGATGCTCTGGCCACTCCTCATCTACCCACTGAACAACACCACAACTGCTTGCTTCCTGCAAAACAACAAGTACAAATGCATTTACTTCCTTTTTCACTTCACTTCTATTCAGTCCAATTCAAAACAACTATAGTATACCTTAATTTTAAACATCACAATACAATTCAGTTCAATTCATTTACTTCATTTATATCTATGAACAATGCACTATGATACTTTTTAACAACACAATTTACTTCACTCAGTCACTATGGATACCTTAATTTTATATCTATGTACTTAATTTTTAACAGCACAATTTAATTCATTTACTTCATTTATATCACTGTGGTGTTGTTCATTTATATGTATGAACAATTCATTTACTTCACTCAGTCACTATGGTATGGTACATGACAGTACCTTTAACTAAACTATTAGGTGAACAGTGAACATGAACAATGAACAGTGAACATGAACAATGAACAGTGCATATGAACAATTTATAGTTTCTTCACAAAATGAGCAAACTACAGATTTTTGCTAGCACTCACATCAAGTCCGCAGGCAATGAACCTCCTCCCAGTGCTAATCCCTTCGAAGCAAACATGCCTCTTCGCCGGCTGGCCATGCTCACACATCACCATCACCTCATCGTCAACACCAGAGTAGTTCGGGTCCTCGATTGTAGCCGGGATCTACATCAACAAAAGAAACGCACAAAATCCATCTCACGGGTTCAAATCGAGCAGGAAAAACAAAATCCCCAAACCGAAACCCTAGCTCAAAGAACCCTAGCTACGAGTACACATCACTGACCTTGATAGGGGAGCCGCCTGAAGAGTACTCGTAGCCCGATTCCTCGCTGTCGTCGCTCCACGAAACCATGGTGGACGGCGGTGATCTGGCTTCTCACCGACGGCGACAGAGAGGAGACAGAGGAGAGGGGCGAGAGAGAGAGAGAGAGAGGGCGCGGGGGATCTGTCTGGCGAGCACCGACAGGACCGACCGGCGCAGCGTCTTGAGCGTTTTGTTCCTAACGGCGCCGTTTGCCTGTTCGTCACGCCACGTCAGCATTTTCGGGGCCCACCTGTTGGAAAAGAGATCAAACGAGGCTAAACGGCTGTTCAGTGCTTTTTGCAACGGGTTAAGAGATTTTACGGTGTTTTTTGCAACAAATTAACAACTTGGTAGTTTCCTGCAAACCTAGCCACAAATGTGGTGGTTTCTTGCAATTGACTCGTGTTTTCCATGATTAACACTTCCTCTCCACCATTATCTTTCCAAAAACCATGGCTAACCTAATTCACGGGTGCTTGTCAATATTCCTCGGAGAGTAGTACTTTTTATTTGTTTAATTAATTCAGGACTAGGCATCTCATTTACTAGCTTTTTTGCAATATTAAAACAAATAGATGCCATACTTGTCAGAGAGGAACACACCATTTATCATAGAAGATGACGCTCTCTCCCACCGCTCCATGAGCTTTACGGGCACACAAAGCAGGTATTCGTTTGAAGATTTAGAGATGACACGTGCAAAACAGGTATTTATAGCATAACTTTATTTTAGTTTTTGGATGCACAAACAGTATTTCTGCTTAGTACATGCAACAATAGACTCGGAAGCGACTAACTAAAGAGACACAACGGTCATAATCATGCATTCTGAATAACCAACATTGAATGGTAGCATGGTGAGGATATAAACATGCTGAACATAAATATCATACAAGCAAGATTGGATTTGCATCAATTACATGCGTGAACATGTATCAAGTCAACCAACTTAAATTCTTCAGAGGAGGATACCATCCTAACTGTTGGAAATATGCCCTAGAGGCAATAATAAATTGGTTATTATTATATTTCCTTGTTCACGATAATCGTTTATTATCCATGCTAGAATTGTATTGATAGGAAACTCAGATACATGTGTGGATACATAGACAACACCATGTCCCTAGTAAGCCTCTAGTTGACTAGCTCGTTGATCAATAGATGGTTACGGTTTCCTGACCATGGACATTGGATGTCGTTGATAACGGGATCACATCATTAGGAGAATGATGTGATGGACAAGACCCAATCCTAAGCCTAGCACAAGATCGTGTAGTTCGTTTGCTCAGAGCTTTTCTAATGTCAAGTATCAGTTCCTTAGACCATGAGATTGTGCAACTCCCGGATACCGTAGGAATGCTTTGGGTGTACCAAACGTCACAACGTAACTGGGTGGCTATAAAGGTGCACTACAGGTATCTCCGAAAGTGTCTGTTGGGTTGGCACGAATCGAGACTGGGATTTGTCACTCCGTGTAAACGGAGAGGTATCTCTGGGCCCACTCGGTAGGACATCATCATAATGTGCACAATGTGACCAAGGAGTTGATCACGGGATGATGTGAGTTACGGAACGAGTAAAGAGACTTGCCGGTAACGAGATTGAACAAGGTATCGGGATACCGACGATCGAATCTCGGGCAAGTAACATACCGATAGACAAAGGGAATTGTATACGGGATTGATTGAATCCTCGACATCGTGGTTCATCCGATGAGATCATCGTGGAACATGTGGGAGCCAACATGGGTATCCAGATCCCGCTGTTGGTTATTGACCGGAGAGTCGTCTCGGTCATGTCTGCGTGTCTCCCGAACCCGTAGGGTCTACACACTTAAGGTTCGGTGACGCTAGGGTTGTAGAGATATTAGTATGCGGTAACCCGAAAGTTGTTCGGAGTCCCGGATGAGATCCCGGACGTCACGAGGAGTTCCGGAATGGTCCGGAGGTAAAGATTTATATATGGGAAGTCTTATTTTGGTCGCCGGAAAAGTTTCGCACTTTATCGGTATTGTACCGGGAGTGCCGAAAGGGGTCCGGGGGTCCACCAAGGGGTCCACCAGCCCCCGGGGGGCCACATGGGCTGTGGGGGGTGCGCCTTGGCCTATATGGGCCAAGGGAACCAGCCCCAAGAGGCCCATGCGCCAGAGATAGGATAAAGGGAGAGTCCTAAAGGGGGAAGGCACCTCCGAGGTGCCTTGGGGAGGATGGACTCCTCCCTGGCCGCACCCTTCCTTGGAGGAAGGGCCAAGGCTGCGCCCCCCCCCCTCTCCCTTGGCCCTATATATAGTGGGGGGAGGGAGGGCAGCAGCAATCCAAGCCCTGGCGCCTCCCTCTCCCTCCCGTGACACCTCTTCCTCCCCGCTTGCGCTTGGCGAAGCCCTGCCGGGATCCCACTACTTCCACCACCACGCCGTCGTGCTGCTGGATCTCCATCAACCTCTCCTCCCCCTTGCTGGATCAAGAAGGAGGAGACGTCGCTGCTCCATATGTGTGTTGAACGCGGAGGTGCCGTCCGTTCGGCGCTAGGATCATCGGTGATTTGGATCACGACGAGTACGACTCCATCAACCCCGTTCTCTTGAACGCTTCCGCTCGCGATCTACAAGGGTATGTAGATGCACTCCCCTTCCCTCGTTGCTATATTACTCCATAGATTGATCTTGGTGATGCGTAGAAAATTTTGAATTTCTGCCACGTTCCCCAACAGTGGCATCATGAGCTAGGTCTATGCGTAGTTTCTATGCACGAGTAGAACACAAAGTAGTTGTGGGCGTCGATGTTGCCAATTCTTCTTGCCGCTACTAGTCTTATCTTGTTTCGGCGGCATTGTGGGATGAAGCGGCCCGGACCGACCTTACACGTACGCTTACGTGAGACAGGTTCCACCGACTGACATGCACTAGTTGCATAAGGTGGCTAGCGGGTGTCTGTCTCTCCCACTTTAGTCGGAACGGATTCGATGAAAAGGGTCCTTATGAAGGGTAAATAGAAATTGGCATATCACGTTGTGGTTTTACGTAGGTAAGAAACGTTCTTGCTAGAAACCTATACAAGCCACGTAAAAACTTGCAAACAACAATTAGAGGACATCTAACTTGTTTTTGCAGCATGTGCTATGTGATGTGATATGGCCAGAAGATGTGATGAATCATATATGTGATGTATGAGATTGATCATATTCTTGTAATAGGAATCACGACTTGCATGTCGATGAGTATGACAACCGGCAGGAGCCATAGGAGTTGTCTTTATTTTTTCTATGACTTGCGTGTTATTGAATAACGCCATGTAAATTACTTTACTTTATTGCTAAGCGCGTTAGCCATAGAAGTAGAAGTAATCGTTGGCGTGACAACTTCATGAAGACACAATGATGGAGATCATGATGATGGAGATCATGGTGTCATGCCGGTGACAAAGATGATCATGGTGCCCCGAAGATGGAGATCAAAGGAGCAAAATGATATTGGCCATATCATGTCACTATTTGATTGCATGTGATGTTTATCATGTTATGCATCTTATTTGCTTAGAACGACGGTAGCTTAAATAAGATGATCCCTCACTAAAATTTCAAGAGACGTGTTCCCCCTAACTGTGCACCGTTGCGAAGGTCTGTTGTTTCGAAGCACCACGTGATGATCGGGTGTGATAGATTCTAACGTTTGAATACAACGGGTGTTGACGAGCCTAGCATGTACAGACATGGCCTCGGAACACATGCGAAACACTTAGGTTGACTTGACGAGCCTAGCATGTACAGACATGGCCTCGGAACACAAGAGACCGAAAGGTCGAACATGAGTCGTATAGTAGATACGATCAACATGGAGATGTTCACCGATGATGACTAGTCCGTCTCACGTGATGATCGGACACGGCCTAGTTTGACTCGGATCATGTATCACTTAGATGACTAGAGGGATGTCTATCTGAGTGGGAGTTCATTAATCAGATGAACTCAATTATCATGAACATAGTCAAAAGGTCTTTGCAATTTATGTCATACGCTTTAGTTCTACTGTTTAAGATATGTTCCTAGAGAAAAAAATTAGTTAAAAGTTGGTAGTAGCAATTATGCGGACTGGGTCCGTAAACTGAGGATTGTCCTCATTGCTGCACGGAAGGCTTATGTCCTTAATGCACCGCTCGGTGTGCTGAACCTCAGCGTCGTCTGTAGATGTTGCGGAACATCTGGCATACACGTTATGATGACTACGTGATAGTTCAGTGCGTAATGCTAACGGTTTAGAATTGTGGCACCAAAGACGTTTTTGGAACGTCGCAGAACATATGAGATGTTCCGAAGACTGAAATTGGGATTTCAGACTAGTGCCCACGTCAAGAGGTATGAGACCTCTGACAAGTTTCTTAAGCCTGCAGACTAAGGGAGAAAAGCTCAATCGTTGAGCATGTGCTCAGATTGTCTGAGTGCCACAATCGCTTGAATCGAGTGGGAGTTAATCTTCCAGATGAGATAGTGATGGTTCTCCATAGTCACTGCCACCAAGCTATTAGAGCTTCGTGATGAACTATAACATATCAAGGATAGATGATGATCCTTGAGCAACTCGCGATGTTTGACACCGCAAAAGTAGAAATCAAGAAGGAGCATCAATTGTTGATGGTTAGTAAAACCACTAGTTTCTAGAAGGGCAAGGGCAAAAGGGATACTTCATGAAACAGCAAGTCGTTTGCTGCTCTAGTGAAGAATCCCAAGGTTGAATCCAAACCCGAAACTAAGTGCTTCTGTAATGAGGGAACGGTCACTAAAGCGGAACTACCCTAGATACTTGGTAGATGAGAAGGCAGGCAAGGTCGACAGAAGCATATTGGATATACATTGTATGAATGTGTACTTTACTAGTACTCCTAGCAGCACCAGGGTATTAGATACCGGTTCGATTGCTAAGTGTTAGTAACTCGAAATAAAAGCTGCGGAATAAACGGAGACTAGCTAAAGGTGAGATGACGATATGTGTTGGAAGTGTTTCCAAGGTTGATGTGATCAAGCATCGCATGCTCCCTCTACCATCGAGATTTGGTGTTTGCGCTGAGCATGATTGGATTATGTTTATCACAATACGGTTATTCATTTAAGGAGAATAATGGTTACTTTGTTTATTTGAATAATACCTTCAATGGTCTTGCACCTAAAATTAATCTCGATCGTAGTGATACACATGTTCATGCCAAAAGATATAAGATAGTAATGATAGTTCCACATACTTGTGGCACTGCCATTTGAGTCATATTGGTATAGAACGCATGAAGAAGCTCCATGTAGATGGATCTTTGGACTCAGTCGTTTTTGAAAAGATTGAGACATGCGAACCATGTCTATTGGTATATATATGCATGAAGAAACTCCATGCAGATGGATCGTTTGGACTCACTTGATTTTGAATCACTTGAGACATGCAAATCATACCACATGGGCAAGATGACTGAAAGGCCTCGTTTTCAGTAAGATGGAACAAGAGAGCAACTTATTGGAAGTAATACATTTTGATGTATGCAGTCCAATGAGTGCTGAGGCATGCAGTGGATATCGTTATGTTCTTACTTCACAGATGGTTTGAGTAGATGCTGAGTGTATTTGCTTGATGAAACACAAGTCTAAATTATTGAAAGGTTCAAGTAATTTCAGAGTGAAGTTGAAGATCGTCGTGACAAGAGGATAAAATGTCTGTGATATGATCATAGAGATGAGTATCTGAGTTACGAGTTTGGCACACAGTTAAGACATTGTGGAAAGTGTTTCACAATTAATACCGCCTGGAGCACCATAGTGTGATGGTGTGTCCGAACATCATAACTGCACCCTATTGGATATGGTGCATACCATGATGTCTCTTATCGAATTACCACTGTCGTTTATGGGTTAGGCATTAGAGATAACCGCATTCACTTTAAAAGGGGCACCACGCAATTCCGTTGAGACGACACCGTTTAGAGAAACCTAAGTTGTCGTTTCTTGAAAGTTTGGGGCTGCGATGCTTATGTGAAAAAGTTTCAAGCTGATAAGCTCGAACCCAAAGCGGATAAATGCATCTTCATAGAAAACCCAAAACAGTTGGGTATACCTCCTATTTCAGATCTGGAAGCAAAAGTAATTGCTTCTAGAAACTAGTCCTTTCTCGAGGAAAAGTTTCTCTCGAAAGAATTGAGTGGGAGGATGGTGGAGACTTGATGAGGTTATTGAACCATGACTTCAACTAGTGTGTAGCAGGGCACAGGAAGTTGTTCCTATGGCACCTACACCAATTGAAGTGGAAGCTTATGATAGTGATCATGAAACTTCGGATCAAGTCACTACCAAACCTCGTAGGACGACGAGTGTGCGTGCTACTTCAGAGTGGTACGTGATCCTGTCTGAGAAGTCATGTTGTTGGACAACGATGAACCTATGAGCTGTGGAGAAGCGATGGTGGGCCCGGATTCTGACGAATGGCTCGAGGCCATGAAATCCGAGATAGAATCCATGTATCAGAACAAAGCATGGACTTTGGTGAACTTGCCCGATGATCGGCAAGCCATTGAGATAAATGGATCTTTAAGAAGAAGACGGACATGGACGGTAATGTTACCGTCTATGAAGCTCGACTTGTGGCAAAGAGTATTTTCACAAGTTCAAGGAGTTGACTACGATGAGATTTTCTCATCCGTAGCGATGCTTAAGTCCGTCGGAATCATGTTAGCATTAGCTGCATTTATGAAATCTGGCAGATGGATGTCAAAACAAGTTTCCTTACCAGTTTTAGTAAGGAAAGGTTGTATGTGATACAATCAGAAAGGTTTTGTCGATCCTAAGGATGCTAAAAGGTATGCTAGCTCCAGCGATCCTTCCATGGACAGAGCAAGCATCTCGGAGTCAGAATATACGCTTGGATGGAGTGATCAAAGTTTTTGGGTTTATACAAAGTTTGTTAGAAACTTGTATTTACAATAAAGTGAGTGGGAGCGCTACAACATTTCTGATAAGTATATGTGAATGACATATTGTTGATCCGAAATGATGTAGAATTTCTAGAAAGCATAAAGGGTTGTTTGAAAGGAGTTTTTTCAAAGGAAGACCTGGATAAAGCTGCTTACATATTGGGCATCAAGATCTATAGAGATAGATCAAGACGCCTGATGATACTTTCAAAGAACGCACATCTTGACATGATTTTGAAAGAGTTCAAAATAGATCAGCAAAGAAGGAGTTCTTGGCTGTGTTACAAGGTGTTAGTATTGAGTAAGACTCAAGACCTGACCATAGCAGAAGAGAGAGAAAGGACGAAGGTCGTCTCCTATGCTTCAGACGTAGGCTCTACAGTATGCTATGCTGTGTACCGCACATGAAGTGTGCCTTGCCATGAGTTGGTCAAGGGGTACAATAGTGATCCGGGAATGGATCACATGACAGCGGTCGAACTTATCCTTAGTATCCAGTGGACTAAGGATTTTCTCGATTATGGAGGTGAAAAGGAGTTCGTCGTAAAGGGTTACATCGATGCGAACTTTGACACTAATCCGGATGACTCTGAGTAGTAAACCGGATTCGTATAGTAGAGCAATTATTTGAAATGGCTCCAAGTAGCGCGTGGTAGCATCCACAAGATGACATAGATATTCGTAAAGCACACGGATCTGAAAGGTTCAGACCCGTTGACTAATAACCTCTCTCACAAGCATAACATGATCAAACCAGAACTCATTGAGTGTTAATCACATAGAGATGTGAACTAGATTGTTGACTCTAGTAAACTCTTTGGATGTTGGTCACATGGTGATGTGACCTATGAGTGTTAATCACATGGTGATGTGGACTAGATTATTGACTCTAGTGCAAGTGGGAGACTGTTGGAAATATGCCCTAGAGGCAATAATAAATTGGTTATTATTATATTTCCTTGTTCACGATAATCGTTTATTATCCATGCTAGAATTGTATTGATAGGAAACTCAGATACATGTGTGGATACATAGACAACACCATGTCCCTAGTAAGCCTCTAGTTGACTAGCTCGTTGATCAATAGATGGTTACGGTTTCCTGACCATGGACATTGGATGTCGTTGATAACGGGATCACATCATTAGGAGAATGATGTGATGGACAAGACCCAATCCTAAGCCTAGCACAAGATCGTGTAGTTCATTTGCTCAGAGCTTTTCTAATGTCAAGTATCAGTTCCTTAGACCATGAGATTGTGCAACTCCCGGATACCGTAGGATTGCTTTGGGTGTACCAAACGTCACAACGTAACTGGGTGGCTATAAAGGTGCACTACAGGTATCTTCGAAAGTGTCTGTTGGGTTGGCACGAATCGAGACTGGGATTTGTCACTCCGTGTAAACGGAGAGGTATCTCTGGGCCCACTTGGTAGGACATCATCATAATGTGCACAATGTGACCAAGGAGTTGATCACGGGATGATGTGAGTTACAGAACGAGTAAAGAGACTTGCCGGTAATGAGATTGAACAAGGTATCGGGATACCGACGATCGAATCTCGGGCAAGTAACATACCGATAGACAAAGGGAATTGTATACGGGATTGATTGAATCCTCGACATCGTGGTTCATCCGATGAGATCATCGTGGAACATGTGGGAGCCAACATGGGTATCCAGATCCCGCTGTTGGTTATTGACCGGAGAGTCGTCTCGGTCATGTCTGCGTGTCTCCCGAACCCGTAGGGTCTACACACTTAAGGTTCGGTGACGCTAGGGTTGTAGAGATATTAGTATGCGGTAACCCGAAAGTTGTTTGGAGTCCCGGATGAGATCCCGGACGTCACGAGGAGTTCCGGAATGGCCCGGAGGTAAAGATTTATATATGGGAAGTCTTATTTTGGTCGCCGGAAAAGTTTCGCACTTTTTCGGTATTGTACCGGGAGTGCCGAAAGGGGTCCGGGGGGCCACATGGGCTGTGGGGGGTGCGCCTTGGCCTATATGGGCCAAGGGAACCAGCCCCAAGAGGCCCATGCGCCAAGAGATAGGATAAAGGGAGAGTCCTAAAGGGGGAAGGCACCTCCGAGGTGCCTTGGGGAAGATGGACTCCTCCCTGGCCGCACCCTTCCTTGGAGGAAGGGCCAAGGCTGCGTCCCCCCCTCTCCCTTGGCCCTATATATAGTGGGGGGAGGGAGGGCAGCAGCAATCCAAGCCCTGGCGCCTCCCTCTCCCTCCCGTGACACCTCTTCCTCCCCGCTTGCGCTTGGCGAAGCCCTGCCGGGATCCCGCTACTTCCACCACGACGCCGTCGTGCTGCTGGATCTCCATCAACCTCTCCTCCCCCCTTGCTGGATCAAGAAGGAGGAGACGTCGCTGCTTCGTATGTGTGTTGAACGCGGAGGTGCCGTCCGTTCGGCGCTAGGATCATCGGTGATTTGGATCACGACGAGTACGACTCCATCAACCCCGTTCTCTTGAACGCTTCCGCTCGCGATCTACAAGGGTATGTAGATGCACTCCCCTTCCCTCGTTGCTAGATTACTCCATAGATTGATCTTGGTGATGCGTAGAAAATTTTAAATTTCTGCCACGTTCCCCAACACTAACATACCGTGCATCATAATCAATTGAATACGTGTTGACATCAAAGATAACATAATATCCACTCCAAACTAATTAAGTATTGCATAAGAAAACATGAACTCTAATCATCACACACATCACCCCATCCCACCCCCCTCCCCACCCCCGCTCGCGCCCCGCGAGCAGATGTGGGAACCCTAGCCCGTCGGCTCCTCCCCGTCCCCTCCGCCCCTCCCTCGCTGTCGCCTAAAGGCGCCGCCGGGCAAAGCCTGGCCAGTGTAGGCGACGGCGGGGCCACTTCTTCCCCTCTGCATGGATCCCCTGCTGGTGCGGGCCGGCCGGCAACCGGAGGCGCCGGGCTATGGCGGGGCTCGATGACGCGGCTTCAGGTGCGCTCGGTGGCGGCGGCGTCGTTAGGTGGCGGCTCAACGCTCCCTTGGCGCCTAGAGGTGGCGCGATGTTTGCGGGTGCTCTGCTTCGATGGATATGAGGTGGCCAGATCTGGCGTGGGGGCTGGTGGCCGCGGTGTGTGCGCATTGCGACCTGGTTGGCGGCGGGCGACACGGGAAGGCGTCTCCGAGGCTCCTCGGTTGCTGTGGTGGCAGCTCCGGCTCTCCACTCGGCGGGTGGTGCTGCGGTTCATGGTCCGGCGGTAGTCCGAGATGACGACCATGGTGGGGAGACACATGAGGTGTCTGGTGGGGGGCTGGTCAGGAGGGATGGGGGGCTAGTGGTGGCCCTCCGTCGCCGGCAGGGGTGCCGCCTGTGGATTCGTTCTGCTCCTCTCCTCCCCCTCTCCCCGGCCTAGTGCTGCGTAGTCTCTGGTCTGACGTTCTTCGGGTCTGGACGGTCACTGGCGGCTCCGTTGGTGGTTGGGGTTCGGTAAGACCAAAGTCGGTGCCTTGCTTGGTCGTGGAGTTGTAGGATTGTAGGGCGGCGGCCTGGACGATGGGAGGCGTGGCGTTTGTGGGAGGAGCGTGCGACTCAGGTGCGCACGGGCAATCATGGTTAAGCGGGTGGCATGGTTACGGGTGGTCGACGGTGCTAGGGCTACAAATGAGTCCAGTTCGAGGGAGTTGGATTATGCTTAGCTCAACGTATACTAAAATTCGAGCAAGCTCAAACCAAGCGAAGCTCGAGGTTGAGCGGTAGAAAGTGGCTCGTGCCCAGCTTGTAATGATATCGACTCGATCTCGAACTAGTTTCGAGCTAAATAAAATAATACTTTAATAATGCAGCACAAAATTTCAAAAGGTACACCAGAACATAACATAAGAAACCATTACATATTTCAAATTGTTATCTCTCTGGTACTTAATAGCAAGAGATCATGGATGTGGCAAAAGAAAAGCAAAGGTGCATTTGCTCTCGAACTTGGGCTAAAATAACATGATATTTAACACATGTTTGACCACATATCACAATGGGGATAAATTTTCTCCGCACTTAATTAAGCTTCAATATTTGGTAGTAGGTAAAATGAAGAAAAATCGTACACAACATACATCGTATTTTTCACTATATAAGTATACATGTGGTAAAAACTGCCTCATTTCTTTTTATAGATCAAAATTATTTAATATAATTATACGATATCGAGCTATTGAGCTAAAATCAAGCGAGCCGGTATTGGCTCAAGATCAGCTCGTTTTTCAATCAAACTACATAAAGTTTTTATACTCACCTTATTTCTTCTCGAATCGAGCCAAAATACGAGTCGGTCTCAAGCGGCTCACGAGTCTCGAGCTTTTCTTATAGCCCTAACCGCCAGCACCCCGACTCTTCTGCTCCCTTTGCCACCATCACCTCATGCCGCCGGGCAAAGCCAGCAAACGGCCAGCGGCGGCAGGATTTGTTGGGTAGAGGCATGCTTAGTTGGTTGCCCATGCCAAATATCCATTGGTAGGTTATATCTTGCCGGCCTCTACAGAAATTGTTAAGTTAAGTTTTGATATTGTCATATTGGCAAATATTATGTTCGATACAGCAATTTTTCCGTGGCTCTTCTGTTAGCCAACCGTGGCTTGGCACGTTACTAAAAGCTCTTGCATCTCGCAACAAAAGAGGAACCTGTAGCATTCCCTGAAAAAAAAAGATGGAGGAAGCTGTAGCTTGTAGCGACCCAAAGGTCCCAAACGGGAGAGATAAGGACGAAGAGGACGCGACGAGAACGAGACCCGAATGACCCGGCCAGGTCACGGGAGGGGAGGACTCCGACCGCGCCATATAAAGTCTCTCGCCGCCTCCACCCACGCAGCGTCGCGCCCGTTCCGATTTCCTCCGCGACGACGCGCCACCCCGCCCACCCCCCACCCCCCACTCACCGCGCGCGCCACCCCCCCCCCCCCCCCCCCCCCCCCCCCCCAAACCCCCGCAAAACCCTAGCCAGCTCCCATGGCTGCGGACGACGGCGACGCCACCACCGTCGTCGCGCCAATGCCGCGCCCGGAGGAGGAGCGCGAGCAGCCTCCCCATGCCGCGGACGCCCCCGTCGACCCAATGACGGCGCCGCCGCCGCCGCCGCCGCTGGAGGAGGAGGAGGAGGAGGAGCAGCAGCAGCTGGGGAAGCGGCCTACCACCGCCGCGGACGCGGTCGTCGCTCCAATGCCGCCGCCGCTGCCGCCGTCGCAGCCGGAGGAGAAGCAGGAGGAGCAGCCGGTGCCCGCCGCGGCGCTGCCCCAGCCTCTCGAATCGGTAGCCGCCTTGCTGTGTGTTTAGTCTAGTCCATGCTTGCCTCGCGCCCGATCTTCTTCTATTTTGTCTCTTTAGTCCTGTTCTATCGGTCGATCATCGGGCAGTTCCGATCGTGTTTAATTACCTGCGGCGGGCTTAATCGAGCGCTAATTAATCCGCTGGAATATCTTGTACTATTTTGCTTCCCTGTGCTCGCCGCTTTAGTTCCACCCTAGATATTTTACCCGTGGCCTCCGCGCGCTTGATCGGGATGGCGTCGCGGCTATCTAGATAGATTTGGAGTTCCTCACGCGTGTTTGCGTTAGCTGTGCCTGTGCGCCCCTTTGATTACCCCTAGATAGGTAGCTACTTTTTGCGATTCCAACGTTTTAATTTCCCCAAATTAATTTCGAGGGCTACCCCCTTGATTTGGCACTAGTCTATATGGTAGCTTGATTTCAAGTGTCCATCTTCGTTGTGGTTTGGTGCGTATTTGATTGGTCCAGATTTGAATTTGGTGGTTAGTTTGGTTTGCTGCTAGCTCCGCATCTCAAATTGCAATGCTGCGTATTTCCTGACATTAACATCACTAATCTGGCGCCTGGGTTCTGGATGATCGGTTATTGCAGGGTCCGGCTTCAGCTGAGGAAGGACATGAGGAGACGTCTCAAGATAAAAATCCCTTCAAGGTTCCAGGTCCAGCCGCCGAGGGACAAGAGGAGACATCGCAAGACAAAAATCCCTTCAAGGTTCCAGATCCAGCCGACGAGGTAGAGAAGGAGACATCGCAAGACAAAAATCCCATCAAGGTTCCAGGTCCAGCCGATGAGGAAGACAAGGAGACACGGGGAGACAAAAGTCCCTTCAAGGTTCCAGGTCTGGCAGATGAGGGTGACTGGCAGACCTGTCGCGACCGGAAGCTCTTGCGGATTATGGGTCGAGCAGATGAGAGATACAAGGGGATCGGGCAAGGCCGACGTCCTGAGGATGATGTATGCATTTGCTAATTTCTGTCAATTCTTGTTTGAAGCTGCCATTTTGTTTGCTACTGGTACTGTGCAGTTATCACTAAATGCCACTTTGGTGTACCAATTTTATCTAGTGTGTCACATGCACTCTCCCTCTATCTCACACAAACTGGAAGCTCATGCACTCCAATATTTACATAGTACTGTAGCTAACATTTCAGTTTTGTTTGTTCTCCAGGATTCGGAGGATTCTTGTGGTTGTTCCCACTATAGGAGGTCGCACTTTTGGTACCCTCATGAACAAAGAGATCCTAGATATTATGATCATGAATTGCATTGTGGCGGATTTCGTCAGAACTGTTGTCCGAATTGGCATCATAGTGCACTACATCTTGGAAATGGTTATCCCGATAGGTATGGTTACCCAGGTCATCCACATCGTGGCTATGGCTACCCAGTTGGACGATTTGATCAAGATTGTATGGATCTGTACAATTCGAGGCTGATGGTAGGCACAACCTATTGTTTCTTTTGTATATATTATTGACTGTGTACTAATATTCCTGATAATGACAAGATATTGAAGTAATTCATTTTACGCTATCATCCAAACATTCATGACATTTCATTGTTTGCACTTGTGATATTTTGATATCTTAGTCTGTTTGACTTGGGCATCTTCCACTTTTGTTTTCTGCCCTAGGATTCTTGGGATGACAAGCTTGTAGATACTCAATGCTGTTCTCGGTACAAACTAACTCGTGGAAAGAACGATTTCCCTGTGGTAAGCTAGACACGTGCAACATCATGCTTGCGATGCTTCGTTTCCTCTCAGATCAAGTAAATGTGTTTGTTTTACTGTTTGCGCTGCTTTCATAGGCTGCATCGCTAAGTAATCCTGAGAAGTGGATATGCTTCCTTAATTGTATTCTCCAGTGTGTAGTGCACACAGTTCCCTTAGTGTCGAAGCTTCTGAAAGATCGTCACCTAGGTCCATGTCCTAGTAAGTCATCTAGTTCAATCTACTGTCACTCTTCTAGTTTACCTACTGTCGAGCACCTCTTCATATCAACCGTTGTGTTTTCAATTGGGTTTTTTGATGATTTTTCTGTAGGTGGTTCTGACGAATTCTGTTGTTACTGCTCCCTACGACACCATGCTTCTGAAGTTATCAGGCTCTCAGGAGACGTGCTCTACCCCAGAAAGTTTGTCAAACGCCTCAAGTGTATGTTTGTTCAACCGAGCCTTTAAAATTCCTTCCCATATGCTCATAAACTGCTTAAATCAGTGGTTCCTTTGCCTGTGGTGTTGGTCGCGTGTGTAGCTGAGTTTTAGTCTGTTTAACTGAACTTTCAATTTTCTTCTGTGTATATTATCAGAGAAATTCAAGTCTTGTTTAGCTATATTGTGTCCGTTTAACCCATTTCAGTTATTATATTCATATTATTATTACATTACTTGAGTCATCCACTCATCCCTGTGATTATGTACTGAACTTAGTTTTCCATAAAATGGTTTGCAGCGATATTTCGAGATTTCGAGCAGGGACAACACCAAGATGCACATGAATTCCTCCGCTGCTTGCTTGATAAATTAGATGAGGTAACTGTCGCTCCCAGGTCTGAATCTGAGGAGCCCTCTTCTATTGTCAAAGAACTTTTTGGAGGCCAACTGAAAAGCCAGGTGTGTGTCTGTTGATCCTCACTACCAGTTACTCCCTCAGTTCCTAAATATTTGTCTTTTTAGAGATTTCAAATGGACTACCACACACGGATGTATATAGACATATTTTAGAGTGTATATAGACATATTTTAGAGTGTAGATTCACTCATTTTGCTCCGTATGTAGTCACTTATTGAAATCTCGAGAAAGACAAATATTTAGGAACGGAGGGAGTACATCAGTATCGTTCTGACTTGGTCTATGATTGATAATTCACTCAAATGTTTTTGATTTGCTCAGTTGAATTGTCCAAAGTGCAAGCATTGCTCGGACAGATTGGAGTCTTTCCTTGACCTTAACCTGGAGGTTAACCAAATGGACACTATCATGGATTCACTGTCATCTTATACCAAAATTGAGGTTGTGGAAGATTTCATTTGTGATGGATGCAAATCTCGTGTGAACATGGAAAAGCACCTCAAGGTGGAGCAGGCTCCAGAAGTTCTTGTAATCCAGCTCAAACGGTTTCAAAATTTGGGGAGTGATATATCTAAGATTCATGACATGGTGAAGTATCAGTTAGAGCTGGATTTAAACCCCTTCATGAGCTCCCCTGATGACGTGAGTCCACTTTCTTCTAATTTGATCATACTTGTATTTCCCAACCACCCAAGTATATATGGCTGATGCACATTGTTGTTGCAGAAACCTCAATGCTATGATTTGTATGGAGTTGTAGAACACTGGGGTAACACAGCCAAGGGTCACTACGTTTGTTATATCCGTTCATCAGAAACTGATTGGTTTCTCTTTGACGATGATAAGGTAATCTATCTACTGCTTGTATATTTTTTTTAACCTTTTGCCAAGTTTACCTGGCTCTAAACTTCCATGGTGCAGATTGTGAAAATGACTGAGGACAGACTTTTGGAGAAAAAAGCATATGTTCTGTTCTATGTCAAGAAAGGTTCATCCCCGTGGTTCTCTACATTACTTGAGAAGAAGGAAATGTTTCTGTCGGATTATTTTGAAGAATTGGCGGGCAAAGGATTAGATGAGGATGGTGCTTCCAAAGCGGGCAGCTACAGTAGCAGTGGTAGTGACAGTGACAATGGCAGTGTTGAACAAGATGTCACGGAGCATTTTTTTGGACCAGCAGAGAAAAATGAAGCTGGCCCCAGTTCGGCCGGCTTGTCACAAGGAGTCCAAGGAATTGAAAACGGCAGTACCCTTTGCAGTGTACCTGACAAAAACGAAGTGGGTTGCAGCCTAGGTGGAGTACCATCTGGAGGAACACAGAAACCCACCTCCCTTACCCTATCAAGTGTGGAAAATGGAGACGCTAGTGGGTTGCCGTTGCTATTGGAGAACAAAGAGAAGTCCAGCCATGGCACCAGGGAAGCGAACCATAATGGGCCATCATCAGAGGTGCTTGATGCAGACTCCCATATAGGGTCATCACAAGAGAATGGGAGAAGCTGCAACCTACTCCAGTCTTCATCACATAAACATGAAGACTACTGTCCTGAAAACTTGACATTGCACAGTAAGTGTGTTCTTTCTCTGTTAAAAGAAAACAACCTGAAATTTACTCACATAAGTTTCCCACAATGGTCTCTCTGAGCCTGCTCCTTCTATATCAATGAAATGCGAAAAAGAAACAGCACAGTAATAGTCTCTGTGTTTGTACGTTGTGCTGGTGGCTGGTGCTTTATGAGGCTTGTCTCTTTTTGTAGAAGAAGAAGAAGAAGAAGAAGAAGAAGAAGATGGGATGGTAGGCTCTTGTGATTCTCCTGCTGGATCGCTGCACGCACGTGGGAGTGCTGGCACTTCAAGGCTCAGAACAGTAGGCTCCAACTCCGACCGCACTACTAATGGCGAGTGCAATACTAAGTTCATTTAGATTCATCAGATACAAAACTGGCATGGTTTCATTGGCTTCTGTTTTTGTCACGCACTTGTGAGCTCATGTGAGCAAAGCAAACCATAAGTCATTCAGTCCCCTTTTATATATTAACTAGAAATCCACTCTTGTTTTAAGCTTTTTAGCATTTTGAAAGGAAAAGACTGATGAAACGTGTAATGTCCCTTAAAGCTTTGAGAGCAAAAAAAAAGGGGGTAACACTGCAATTTTGTGTGCGTCTTTATTTTGTTATACAATTGTAATCTATGTTAGTTTACTCTCAATCAGCTGTGTTCCGTGTGCAGATGTCGGAGTCCAGGCCAGAGCAGGGAAGCGGATGAGAGCGCAGGCTGCAGCAGCTGCACTGACGGCGAAGAAGCAGAAGACGAATGGCGGTGTAAAGAACTATCTACAGAAGACGAGGGTAACAAGAGGGAGGGGCAGGAGAAAGCGGAGGTAGAAGGGGACATCGCCTCATATATATAAGCTGCATAAGTGCGCGTAGCTAATTACCGTTAGCACAAGGGTTTCGCAGTGAGAAAGCAGAACAGTGACACAGCAATTTTTGGACACTTGTAACAGATGGCCACCTGACCTTTTGCTGAACTATACTCTAGTTATCATCCCTGTTGCATGGTTTTGTTTGATGTATGCATCAACTGGCTGGTGACTACCAGCTTTCCATAGGCAAGCGCCTGTACTGATAACCAACCATATATGGTATGAAATGGTCATTACAAAGCAAAGGCATTTCTTTGGTAGCACAACGCCCATCTGGTTACCACGAAACTCCAAATGCTATTACGACTTTAGCCAGAAAGCATTCGCCATAAAATCCTCATTCTTTCTCTACCGAGTTTAAGTTTTAAGATTCCTATGGACTCTTATACAGAGCCACCACCAATCTGTTGTCACGCAGTAACAATCAGGATCGGCGGACCGCCGAAGACCTGTGATAGTCTTGACTGTAAATTCAGCTCAGAGGATCCGGTCAAGATCAGATATGATGTTGGAAGCCATAGATGTCAGCTTCTTCCCAGTCTGTCCAGCCATGCTCTTGAGCGAGGTCAAGTCCTGAGTGGCCTGCACCAGTCAACAGAGCATTAACGCAAGTCCGTCAAGGAAACCAGCCATGCTAGTATGCTGATGCCTCTCCAGTGTTACCTGGAAGGAGATTCTGTTGATCAAATCCGAAGCACTCAGATCCGCATTAGAATTGTTCGCTTGTTGGCCAAACAGATCAGCACTTGAAATGGCAGAGGACCCCTACAGCAACGTATTACACATAGTACCAATCAATCTGGAGCTATCAAAAAAGGTAAACTAGCAAAGCCATGCAGTACTGAAAACAGATTATTCACTTGAGGAGTTAGGGTTATTAAGCTGATCAGCTGTGATGGAAAGTTGGAAGGAAATCAACGGAAGGAAAAAACTGTGATGGAAATGCATACAAACTACTATACTTATAAAAATCAAAATGATAAGTAGGAGTATAAAAAGGTCAAAAGAACATCCTGGGATTAAAAAAACAAGGGTGTATAGGCCAGATCCATGGCATTGGGGTTTGTTCTAAACAAAAATCAGGAATAAGTTTATTATCATCCCAGATTGTCAGCAAAGACGCAGTGATATACTTACAGAGAATTTTTGGAGGGAGATTTGGCCCTCTTTTTCTAAATTGGCTTGATCACCGAAAAACTGAGAAGATGAAATAGACTTTGCATTTGAGAACTTCTGTCTTGCTTCACTACTTTCCTCGACCTGGAGATCATTATTACAATCGATTATTCACAGGCCACTTGAAAGCTGGACCTCAAGACAAGAATATGTAAAACAAGTCTACACTTCACTATCTGTAAACAATTTTCTCATTTCCAGAGCTACACACTCAAATGCTTCATTATGCACAGGTGGAATAAAGAAACCATCACGATCAGTAAGAATTTTCAGACAAGCCATTTCAGAACTAAAGCACAATTACAGCAGAATTAAAATTGTAGCCAGGGATAAGTTAGACAAGTCATTCAGCTTCAAAACTGCAAATTTTCTCAAAATGATGAAACACAGTGAATATTCTACCACCTCAACATGCATTTTTAGCCTTGTAATGCTGTTAACCCATTATCAGACATCAACATGAACCAAGTCAATTGTGCTTCTGGAAAGCAAGCTAGCTAATTCAAAGCATACCGCCACATAGAACTGGGTTACCTAAGACTAGAACTGAACTAGAGACACATTATATGTATCAAAAGTAATGCTTCCCCAAAGAGTCAAAGTTGGTTTAATGGTAAATCTTCCCCTTTGGAGTCCTGAATTGACAGAGGCTACCAATTTATGCAAAATTAAGATAGTAAATGACCAATATTACATAACTGACATATCATATACATGATTCATCATCATATAAATGATACAACTACTGGATAACTAAACATTACCTGCATTTTGGATGCACCAGAAGTAGATTTCTTGTGATATCCACTGTCCATCCCGTATTCACCAAAAAAGTTTGAAGACTTTGGGGGCGCAACATGCCCAAACGCCTGGTTTTCCGGAGAGCTGCTCCCAGCAGAAGGTACATTTTCCACATATTCAAATCGGGAAGTATGAGATTTGCTCCTAGCTGTAGTGCTTTCAGCCACCGATGGCAGGGCAGGAGCTGGCTCTTCAGGTTTCTGCTCATAGAGGCTTTCACTTGGCTGAAGCAAATGACAAAAGTTATTAGTACAGAATTTCACAAACCTAAACGAAACCAAATAAATACATTTGGTAACTGGCAAGTTCAGTGGAAATCTACAAAAATGAGTGTCATATCAGCATGGAGCTACTCTTCTATTTCTTATTCCTAACACAAACTGGGCAAATCTACTGGCTCGTCATTGTATGAAAAGTAAAATGTCTGCTGTCTCCTCAGTTTACTCAAGTGTAAGCTGCAGACTGCGTACCTTTGTCGTAAGCTTGCGCGCACCAAGTCCACCAGTCTTACTTCCAGGCTTCTTTCCACCGATTGGCTTCTTGAATGAATGGGTAGGAGCTTTAGGTGAACGAATAGTTTCAGACTCAGGCTCATTCTTCTCATTCACAACTTCTTTCGGCACCTCTACCAGTTTGAAATCAGGAAATGCAGCTGCTTGGCTTGAAGTCTGAGAAGCTGCGACTGGGGAGGGCGGCCCACTATTATTGCCATCTTCTGTGGAACTTTTAGAAACCTCTTTGAGGAGCAACTGTCTGTATAAGTCAGCAGCTCTTGAAGTGTACTTTGCCTCGATCTTTCCACCATCAGTCCAACCATGCTGCTTAAAGAAAGCTTGTGCACGGTTGTTTCCCCCATAAACCATCATTTTCAACTGTTCTGGGGTCCATGAATCCAAATTTGTTGACCTGCAGCTTATTGTCAAAATAGTGATAAATTTTATACAATGTCACCAGTAATAAATCCAGTCAATGTGCTTTCAGGAAGTACAGAAGTTCAAGAAATGCAGTAAATTTCCGTAGTGACAATATGCTAGGTGTTAGGCGAAGAAGGAAATAACTTGTTTTTTGTATTAAACATATATAGCAAGATCTATCTGATAAACATTCCATTCACACAGGCTAAACCGACTTGGACAGAGCATACAACAACTTCAGAAGTGTCATGTTGCATCAAAAGGTGATTTACAAAGTTCAGTATGCAGAAAGAAAAACACACTACCATGTTTCTTACAGGTTATGCTTAAGCTTTTGAACAATTGGTAATGGCATTCAACATTATGCATCTCCACTTACACAATCTATGCCAGAATAAACTGCAATCCCCCCATGTAAAAAATGTCCAGCGTCAAAATTACAGCTGGCCTCATCCACATTCTTCAGTAAGCCTGCACATTCTCTCACAGAGTTCGGTGGTACTACTTCACATGGCATGACAGGCACTTAGGAATACACAATGGACGAATTTTCAAACCCTAACCAGGCGGGCCCAAAATCGTATAAAAAAATCCAGAATTTACACGTGCATGGCTGATTATATATTCTGGAAGCAGGGCGCATCACAAAGGCAAGCGTGGTCGGGAAATTGGACCTGACGAAGGAGACGTGGACGCCGAGGCTGCGGTGGACGGCGGAGCAGTCGATGCAGAGGAAGACGCCGTAGGTGACGGAGGCCCAGGTGGGGTTCTTGGCGTTGCAGTCGAAGCACATCTGCAGGCACACAACACAGACAGACACATAAGGTGGGAGGGGCACGGGAGAGGGATGAAACGAGGCGGAATCGGCGGCCGGAGGAGGGAGGGAAACAAAGCCCTTCCTTGGCAATCACATCACATCGGAGCAAACGGAGGCGGGAACCGATCACGCGCGCGCGCGCGTTACCTTATTGTCGGATTTGGCGCGGAGCTTGCGGAAGGCGGAGCTCCTGTCGGCGGCGCCGGCGTCGGTCGCCATCGCGGCGAGCCACCAACCCGATCGGGCGCGAGCCCTCGCTTCCTCCGAATTGAGGAGGAGGAGGAGGAGGAGAGATGGGGATGGGAGGAGGAAGTAAGAGAGAGGAGGAGACGCCACGCACACGCACACGCGCCCCGACCGAGGCGAGGCGAGGAAATGGTGCAGTGCCTTTCTGCTTCGCACTCCACCTCCACCTCCACCTCCACCTCCACCTCCACGTGTGCCGCCTTCAGCACCTGCCCTCTATCTGGGCCGCGTCGCTCTACGGGAGCTCAGCCCAGCAAGAAAATTTTGGCCCGCAATGATCAAGTAGCGGGGATAGTGAGCCCAGAGTGGCCGCCGTCCGGCCCGTGCTTGCTTCACTGTTGCAGCTTCATGTAGGATTCAGACGCTTTTCCTATTTGACGCACTCCGCCTCAAGTAGTCGACCATTCGCACAGACTCGATCAAGCTAGCGGCCCATTCTAGAAACTAACGAGTACACGCATCCGTCTTGAGGAACATCCTTGAAAGCTCCAACCTGGTTTTTCCGGTTTGGGGAACATTCTAGAAGGCTCCTGAACCGTTTCTACTACCTTCGTCTCGGTGTATAAGTCATTCGCGTAGTTTTAGATCAATAATTTAACTCTAAATATCTATTATATGAGACAAAAAAAATATATTTAAAAACTACATCCGTGTAGAAATCTAGTGATATACTTTTCATGACATAAAACACATATTTAATGCATCAAATCGATGGCCTAAAACTACGCAAATGACTTATACACCGGGACGGAGGGAGTACGGTTTTTTGCTTTCTCATGTTTTTCTTTACTAATTGTTTTTCTTTTTTCTGTTTCTACTTCCTTTCTTTTTTTGTTAAGTTTCTTTACTTTATGTTTTTGTTGACAACTTTCACAACGTCTTCAGAAAAAATTGGGGATTTCAATAAATAATTCCATTTCAAAACTTGTTTGCTACTTTCAAGTAATATTCATGTTTCCAAAAAAAATCGGTCGATTCAAAAAATGTTATATTTTTAAAAATTGTTCACAAAATTCCAAACTTGCCCATATTTTATTTTTCGTGAGTTTAAAAAGAGTTCAATTTCGATAATTGTGTGCATTTTTCTAAAACAAAATAGTGTTTTCAAAAAAGATTCCCGATGTTTCAGAAAAAGTTCTAGTTTAAAAAAATGTAGTCCTAGTTTTCGGAAAATGTCCGTGTTCTGAATTCTGTTTTGGAAATTTAAAAAATGTTCCCATTTTGAAAAAATGTTTGTGTTTTCAAATTTTGTTCCAGAGTTTCATAAAATGTTTGTGTTTTCCATTTTTTTTAAATTTAAAAAAACGTTCCAGTTTTAAAATAATGTTCTCGTGTTCATTATTTTCAAAAATAAATGCCGTTTCTGAAAATGTTTGATTTTTTTCAAAAATAATAAAATAAAATGTGTTCGCGGTTCATAAAACATTCTCCTTTTTTGAAACAAATGTTTTGCGTTCGAAATTTTTAAAATTGTTGGATCTACGATGGTTTGGGTTCTTAACTGATTCGCGCATTACAATTTTCAGATACGGTGGTTAGTTCAACTGGTAGTAGCAGGTCTTGTGAAATAGGAGCTCCTATGTTCGATATCTACAGAACGCTCCTTTTTTTATGTCTCCAGAATTGCGCTACAGTATCCATTCGCTGCTGGTCACTAGCTTGAGCCGGCCCAGTAGGAGATCCACGGTCGACAATTTGCCGCAAAGAGTGGCAGATAGGAGCTCCCGGATTCAGAGCCAGTTACTAAAAAAAGTAGGATTCAGAGCCCACAACACATTTCGGCGGCACACTCCACGGCCACGGCTAGCGAGTTGGCCACACAGCCTACGCCGACGAGCACCGCCATCGCCCCCTCCTCGCTCGTTTCCGCCTGCATCCTCCGTCGCTCTCAGCCTCCGCGCACCCGTCTCCGCCTGGTCGATATCGCTCTTACCATCTCCGGTTCCAACCCTTAGCCGATCTGACGCCGGCTGCCTGTTCGACAGAATGGCCGCGAGTGTGGTCCGGCGGGGAGGACCGCATCGACACCCTCCCGGATGATTGCTACCTCTTGAGCTTGCGTTGGTTTTTCCCCTGAAGAAGAAAGGGTGATGCAGCAAAGTAGAGTAAGTACTTTCCTCAGTTTTGAGAACCAAGGTATCAATCCTGTAGGAGACAACGCGCAAGCCACTGAATACCTGCACAAACAAACACCAACTTGCACCCAACGCGATAAAGTATCCGTTCGCTGCTGGTCACTAGCTTGAGCCGGCCCAGTAGGAGATCCACGGTCGACAATTTGCCGCAAAGAGTGGCAGATAGGAGCTCCCGGATTCAGAGCCAGTTACTAAAAAAAGTAGGATTCAGAGCCCACAACACATTTCGGCGGCACACTCCACGGCCACGGCTAGCGAGTTGGCCACACAGCCTACGCCGACGAGCACCGCCATCGCCCCCTCCTCGCTCGTTTCCGCCTGCATCCTCCGTCGCTCTCAGCCTCCGCGCACCCGTCTCCGCCTGGTCGATATCGCTCTTACCATCTCCGGTTCCAACCCTTAGCCGATCTGACGCCGGCTGCCTGTTCGACAGAATGGCCGCGAGTGTGGTCCGGCGGGGAGGACCGCATCGACACCCTCCCGGATGATTGCTACCTCTTGAGCTTGCGTTGGTTTTTCCCCTGAAGAAGAAAGGGTGATGCAGCAAAGTAGAGTAAGTACTTTCCTCAGTTTTGAGAACCAAGGTATCAATCCTGTAGGAGACAACGCGCAAGCCACTGAATACCTGCACAAACAAACACCAACTTGCACCCAACGCGATAAAGTATCCGTTCGCTGCTGGTCACTAGCTTGAGCCGGCCCAGTAGGAGATCCACGGTCGACAATTTGCCGCAAAGAGTGGCAGATAGGAGCTCCCGGATTCAGAGCCAGTTACTAAAAAAAGTAGGATTCAGAGCCCACAACACATTTCGGCGGCACACTCCACGGCCACGGCTAGCGAGTTGGCCACACAGCCTACGCCGACGAGCACCGCCATCGCCCCCTCCTCGCTCGTTTCCGCCTGCATCCTCCGTCGCTCTCAGCCTCCGCGCACCCGTCTCCGCCTGGTCGATATCGCTCTTACCATCTCCGGTTCCAACCCTTAGCCGATCTGACGCCGGCTGCCTGTTCGACAGAATGGCCGCGAGTGTGGTCCGGCGGGGAGGACCGCATCGACACCCTCCCGGATGATTGCTACCTCTTGAGCTTGCGTTGGTTTTTCCCCTGAAGAAGAAAGGGTGATGCAGCAAAGTAGAGTAAGTACTTTCCTCAGTTTTGAGAACCAAGGTATCAATCCTGTAGGAGACAACGCGCAAGCCACTGAATACCTGCACAAACAAACACCAACTTGCACCCAACGCGATAAAGTATCCGTTCGCTGCTGGTCACTAGCTTGAGCCGGCCCAGTAGGAGATCCACGGTCGACAATTTGCCGCAAAGAGTGGCAGATAGGAGCTCCCGGATTCAGAGCCAGTTACTAAAAAAAGTAGGATTCAGAGCCCACAACACATTTCGGCGGCACACTCCACGGCCACGGCTAGCGAGTTGGCCACACAGCCTACGCCGACGAGCACCGCCATCGCCCCCTCCTCGCTCGTTTCCGCCTGCATCCTCCGTCGCTCTCAGCCTCCGCGCACCCGTCTCCGCCTGGTCGATATCGCTCTTACCATCTCCGGTTCCAACCCTTAGCCGATCTGACGCCGGCTGCCTGTTCGACAGAATGGCCGCGAGTGTGGTCCGGCGGGGAGGACCGCATCGACACCCTCCCGGATGATTGCTACCTCTTGAGCTTGCGTTGGTTTTTCCCCTGAAGAAGAAAGGGTGATGCAGCAAAGTAGAGTAAGTACTTTCCTCAGTTTTGAGAACCAAGGTATCAATCCTGTAGGAGACAACGCGCAAGCCACTGAATACCTGCACAAACAAACACCAACTTGCACCCAACGCGATAAAGGGGTTGTCAATCCCTTCGCGGTTATTTGCAACGTGAGATCTGATAGAGATAGATAAACGACAAAGTAATATTTTTGGTATTTTTGGTTTATGGAACGGAAAGTAAAAGATTGCAAAGAAAGCAAATAGGAAACTATTATTGTAGATCGGAAACTTATATGACGAGCACCGCCATCGCCCCCTCCTCGCTCGTTTCCGCATGCATCCTCCGTCGCTCTCAGCCTCCGCGCACCCGTCTCCGCCTGGTCGATATCGCTCTTACCATCTCCGGTTCCAACCCTTAGCCGATCTGACGCCGGCTGCCTGTTCGACAGAATGGCCGCGAGTGTGGTCCGGCGGGGAGGACCGCATCGACACCCTCCCGGATGATTGCTACCTCTTGAGCTTGCGTTGGTTTTTCCCCTGAAGAAGAAAGGGTGATGCAGCAAAGTAGAGTAAGTACTTTCCTCAGTTTTGAGAACCAAGGTATCAATCCTGTAGGAGACAACGCGCAAGCCACTGAATACCTGCACAAACAAACACCAACTTGCACCCAACGCGATAAAGGGGTTGTCAATCCCTTCGCGGTTATTTGCAACGTGAGATCTGATAGAGATAGATAAACGACAAAGTAATATTTTTGGTATTTTTGGTTTATGGAACGGAAAGTAAAAGATTGCAAAGAAAGCAAATAGGAAACTATTATTGTAGATCGGAAACTTATATGATGGAAAATAGACCCGGGGGCCATAAGTTTTACTAGAGGCTTCTCTCAAGATAGAAATTATTACGGTGGGTGGACAAAATTACTGCCGAGCAATTGATAAAAAAGCGCAAAGTTATGACGATATCTAAGGCAATGATCATGAACATAGGCATCACGTCCGTGTCAAGTAGACCGAAATGATTCTGCATCTACTACTATTACTCCACACATCGACCGCTATCCAGCATGCATCTAGAGTATTAAGTTCATAAGAACAGAGTAACGCCTTAAGCAAGATGACATGATGTAGAGGAATTAACTCAAGCAATATGATGAAAATCCCATCTTCTTATCCTCGATGGCAACAATACAATACGTGTCGGTTCCCCTTCTGTCACTAGGATCGAGCACCGCAAGATTGAACCCAAAGCTAAGCACTTCTCACATTACAAGAAAAACCAATCTAGTTGGCCAAACCAAATCGATAGTTCGAAGAGACTTGCAAAGATATCAAATCATGCATATAAGAATTCAGAGAAGATTCAAATAATATTCATAGATAAGCTGATCATAAATCCACAATTCATCGGATCTCGGCAAACACACCGCAAAAGAGTATTACATCGAATAGATCTCCAAGAACATCGAGGAGAACTTTGTATTGAGAATCAAAGAGAGAGAAGAAGCCATCTAGCTACTAGCTATGGACCCGTAGGTCTGTGGTAAACTACTCACGCTTCATCGAAGAGGCAATGGTGTTGATGTAGAAGCCCTCCGTGATCGAACCCCCCTCCGCCAGGATGCCGGAAAAGGCCCAAGATGGGATCTCACGGGTACAGAAGGTTGCGGCGGTGGAAAAGTGGTTTCGTAGCTCCCATGGAAGTTTTTGGGGTATATGGGAATATATAGGAGGAAGATCTAGGTCAAGGGGTCACCGAGGGGCCCACAAGGTTGGGGCGCGCACTACCCCCTGGGCGCGCCCTCTACCCTTGTGGCCGCCTCGTGGCTCTTCTGACTTGCACTCCAAGTCTCCTGGGTGTCTTCTGGTCCAAGAAAATTCATCGCGGAAGTTTTATTCCGCTTGGACTCCATTTGGTATTCCTTTTCTGCGAAACTCTAAAACAAGGAAAAACGGGAACTGACACTGGGCTCTAGGTTAATAGGTTAGTCCCAAAAATCATATAAAATAGCATATTAATGCATATAAAACATCCAAAACAGATAATATAATAGCATGGAACAATATAAAATTATAGATACGTTGGAGACGTATCAAGCATCCCCAAGCTTAATTCCTGCTCGTCCTCGAGTAGGTAAATGATAAAAATAGAATTTTTTATATGGAATGCTACCTAACGTATTTATCCATGTAATTCTCTTTATTGTGGCATGAATGTTCAGATCCGTAAAATTCAAAACAAACGTTTAATATTGACATAAAACAATAATACTTCAAGCATATTAACAAAATAATCATGTCTTCTAAAAATAACATGGCCAAAGAAAGCTTATCCCTATAAAATCATATAGTCTGGCTATGCTCCATCTTCACCACACAAAATATTCAAATCATGCACAACCCCGATGACAAGCCAAGCAATTGTTTCATACTTTTGACGTTCTGAAACCTTTTCAACTTTCACGCAATACATAAGCGTGAGCCATGGACATAGCACTATAGGTGGAATAGACGGTGGTTGTGGAGAAGACAAAAAGAAGGAGATAGTCTCACATCAACTAGGCGTATCAACGGGCTATGGAGATGCCCATTAATAGATATCAGTGTGAGTGAGTAGGGATTGCCATACAACGAATGCACTAGAGATATAAGTTTATGAAAGCTCAAAAAGAAAACGAAGTGGGTGTGCATCCAACTTGCTTGCTCATGAAGACTTAGGGCGTTTTGAGGAAGTCCATCGTTGGAATATATGAGCCAAGTTCTATAATGAAAAATTCCCACTAGTATATGAAAGTGATAACATAGGATACTCTCTATCATGAAGATCATGGTGCTGCTTTGAAGCACAAGTGTGGCAAAAAGGATAGTAACATTGTCCCTTCTCTCTTTTTCTCTCTTTTCTTTTCTTTTTTTATCTCTCTTTTTTTGGCCTTCTCTTTTTTTATTTGGCCTTTCTCTTTTTTTCCTCACATGGGACAATGCTCTAATAATGAAGATCATCACACTTCTATTTACTTACAACTCAAAAATTACAACTCGGTACTAGAACAAAAATATGAATCTATGTGAATGCCTCCGGCGGTGTATGGGGATGTGCAATGAATCAAGAGCGACATGTATAAAAAATGATGAAAGGTGGCTTTGCCACAAATACGATGTCAACTGCATGATCATGCAAAGCAATATGACAATGATGGAGCGTGTCATAATAAACGGAACGGTGGAAAGTTGCATGGCAATATATCTCGGAATGGCTATGGAAATGCCATAATAGATAGGTATGGTGGCTGTTTTGAGGAAGAATATGTGGTGGGTTTATGGTACCGGGGAGAGTTGCGCGGTACTAGAGAGGCTAGCAATGGCGGAAAGGTGAGAGTGCGTATAATTCATGGAATCAACATTAGTCATAAAGAACTCACATACTTATTGCAAAAATCTATTAGTCATTGAAACAAAGTACTACGCGCATGCTCCTTGGGGGGTCGATTGGTAGGTGATACGTCTGCAACGTATCTATAATTTTTGATTGTTCCGTGTTATTATATTATCAATCTTGGATGTTTTATAATCATTTTATATCTTTTTTGGTACTAACCTATTGATATAGTGCCAAGTACCAGTTGCTATTTTCTGCATGTTTTTTACATCGCAGGAAATCAATACCAAACGGAGTCCAAATGCAACGAAACTTTACGGAGATTTTTTTGGACTAGAAGACACCTAATGGGCCAAGGCTGCGCCTGGGGGGTGCTCCGAGGAGAGCACAAGGCCCAGGCGCGCCCTGGTGGGTTGTGCCCACCTCGGGTGCCCCCCGGACCGCCTCTTTGCTCTATAAATACCCCAATATTCCAGAAACCCTAGGGGAGTTGACGAAAATCAATTCCAGCCGCTGCAAAGTCCAGAACCACCAGATCCAATCTAGACACCATCTCAGATGGGGTTCACCACCTCCATTGGTGCCTCTCGGATGATGCGTGAGTAGTTCTTTGTAGACCTTCGGGTCCGTAGTTAGTAGCTAGATGGCTTCCTCTCTCGCGCTGAATTCTCAATACAATGGTCTCTTGGACATCCATATGATGTAACTCTTTTTGCGGTGTGTTTGTTGGGATCGATGAACTTTGAGTTTATGATCAGATCTATCTTTTTATATCCATGAAATCCCACTAGTATATGAAAGTGATAACATAGGATACTCTCTATCATGAAGATCATGGTGCTGCTTTGAAGCACAAGTGTGGCAAAAAGGATAGTAACATTGTCCCTTCTCTCTTTTTCTCTCTTTTCTTTTCTTTTTTTTATCTCTCTTTTTTTTGGCCTTCTCTTTTTTTATTTGGCCTTTCTCTTTTTTTCCTCACATGGGACAATGCTCTAATAATGAAGATCATCACACTTCTATTTACTTACAAATCAAAAATTACAACTCGGTACTAGAACAAAAATATGAATCTATGTGAATGCCTCCGGCGGTGTATGGGGATGTGCAATGAATCAAGAGCGACATGTATAAAAAATGATGAAAGGTGGCTTTGCCACAAATACGATGTCAACTGCATGATCATGCAAAGCAATATGACAATGATGGAGCGTGTCATAATAAACGGAACGGTGGAAAGTTGCATGGCAATATATCTCGGAATGGCTATGGAAATGCCATAATAGGTAGGTATGGTGGCTGTTTTGAGGAAGAATATGTGGTGGGTTTATGGTACCGGGGAGAGTTGCGCGGTACTAGAGAGGCTAGCAATGGAGGAAAGGTGAGAGTGCGTATAATTCATGGAATCAACATTAGTCATAAAGAACTCACATACTTATTGCAAAAATCTATTAGTCATTGAAACAAAGTACTACGCGCATGCTCCTTGGGGGGTAGATTGGTAGGTGATACGTCTCCAACGTATCTATAATTTTTGATTGTTCCGTGTTGTTATATTATCAATCTTGGATGTTTTATAATCATTTTATATCTTTTTTGGTACTAACCTATTGATATAGTGCCAAGTACCAGTTGCTATTTTCTGCATGTTTTTTACATCGTAGGAAATCAATACCAAACGGAGTCCAAATGCAACGAAACTTTACGGAGATTTTTTTGGACCAGAAGACACCTAATGGGCCAAGGCTGCGCCTGGGGGGGTGCTCCGAGGAGAGCACAAGGCCCAGGCGTGCCCTGGTGGGTTGTGCCCACCTCGGGTGCCCCCCGGACCGCCTCTTTGCTCTATAAATACCCCAATATTCCAGAAACCCTAGGGGAGTCGACAAAAATCAATTCCAGCCGCTGCAAAGTCCAGAACCACTAGATCCAATCTAGACACCATCTCAGATGGGGTTCACCACCTCCATTGGTGCCTCTCGGATGATGCGTGAGTAGTTCTTTGTAGACCTTCGGGTCCGTAGTTAGTAGCTAGATGGCTTCCTCTCTCGCGCTGAATTCTCAATACAATGGTCTCTTGGACATCCATATGATGTAACTCTTTTTGCGGTGTGTTTGTTGGGATCGATGAACTTTGAGTTTATGATCAGATCTATCTTTTTATATCCATGAAAGTATTTGAGTTTCTTTGATCTCTTTTATGCATGATTGCTTATAGCCTCGTATTTCTTCTCCGATATTTGGGTTTTGTTTGGCCAACTTGATCTATGTCGGGGTTTTGGTGCGACATATGCCAACGGGTGGCTTATCATGGTGGGGGATAGTAAGACGTCGCCGGTGCCAGGAAGCGGGATGAGGCGTAGACACGTACGCCGGCGAACTTTACCCAGGGTCGGGGCTCTCCTAGGAGATAACACCCCTAGTCCTGCTCTGCGGGGTCTCCGCATGATCACTATCTCAACAAGTAGCTACAAGTTGCTCCTTGAGCTGTTTGCTAGAGGAGGAAGAAGGGCAAGGCTAGCTCTCTCCTCTTTCTATGTATGTGGTTGTGTAGTCTAAGGGTCTGAACCCTTTGCATGGGTGCCCTGGGGGGTTTATATAGGCCTACCCCCAGGGTACAATGGTAAACTGGCCGGGTGTAGGCCCAGGCCGTCGGTGTCTCTTGTGGTCGGCTTCTCCGTTGGCTGCTGTGTCCCGTCGACTGGTGGGCCCCGCCGGCTGTCTTGTACTTGGCCGACAGGCCGCGCCCGCCGCTTGCGGGTCCTGTCGGCTGCTTGTTACTGTAGCCATGCTTCTAATGACACTTGCTTTGTCGGGGAAGGCGTGGCTACAGTCCCGCCGCCTGGCGGGCGTTCACTATAGCCATTCCTCGTCTCTTCTGATTAATGGCGCACAAACTCCTAGGAAGGGGGAGGGCCGCCTTCTGGGTGACGGCTTCCCCCTCGGCCGACTGGCCAGGCTTGCCGCCTTCTAGCTTCTCGCTGGTAGGTAGGGCCCGCCGCCTGCGGGCCGTACCGACAGCCCGTCGTGGGGGCATGGCCCTTCTGACTTGGGTGATGTCACGGGCGGAGGGGCCACAGTGCCGCGCCGCGCAGGAGATCTCCGGCCTGTACGGCGCACTGTGGCCATGACCCGTCCTGGATTCGGGGGTGGCAGGCTTCCCTGTAGCCACGCCCCGTCTCGTCGTGCCTAAGAGGGCACAGACTTTGAGGGCACTTGGGGCCACCTGCTAGGAGCCAGCCTCTCGGGAGGCCGCCTACTAGGAGGCGGCCCGCTTCGTGGCCGTCTTCTGGGGTCCACCGCCTTCTAGCAGCCGGCCGTTTGGACCAGCCGGCCTCAAGAAGGCGGCGGTCATGCATGGAGGTTTGAGGGGCGCAGTTGGCCCCGATGTCTTGAAATGCCATGGGGGGCAGATGAGGCTACCCATGGCCAATAATTTCAACAGTAGTCCCCAAAGCTGGTGGGTCACTGCGGCTGACGAGGCGGGGTGCCCCAGCAGCTTCCAACTCTGTGTAGCCTTGTTGCTCGTCTCGTTCATCTTCTGGTATGCTGACTGCTAGGAGCCGGATGCGGCAGACGGCCGCCTGATGGATTTTGAACTGTCACGGCGGGAACCAGGTGGCGTGCTAGCTAGGCATCTGGGCTTGCCGCCCGCCGCTCGCGCGCCACGCGGCGTCAGCCCGCCAGGCCGGCCTGCCAGCCCACGAGCATGACGGGACATGCTGCAGGCCGGGCCCGCCACTACCAGGCCTCGGCGCGCGCGCGGATCCGCTGCGGCCGAGGCGGGGCAGTTGGGATCCCACGCGCCTTTACCGCGCGGTAAATGCGGGGTCGTGGGGACGTGGGTGCAGTTAATCCCACGACCCCACGCCCCGCCCCCTCGGCTTCGCAGCCAGGGGCTATAAATCGGGGGAGGAGGGGAGCGGCAAAGGCACGCACGCTCTCCTCTCCCTTGCCTCCTCTCGCTTTTACCTCTTCTTTGCCGCCGCCACACTCGTGCTCCATCGAAGTGCTGTCGCGGCTCGCCGTCGCCTTCGAGCTTCTCCTCCTCAAGCCCTCTCACTGCTTCACGGAGAGTTCGCGCGCTCGTCGCCGCCATTCGTCCTCGTCGAGATCGGGCCGTCATGGAGCGCTCCGGCGACTGGGATGGCTCCAACGTCCATGAGGACCATCTCACCTTCCTCCGCGACACGCGGCGGCTGCCCGGCGCGGGCTACATCAAGACGCGCGTGCCGCCCGCCGACGAGATCTCGCCGACGCCGGAGGAAGGCGAGCGCGTCATCTTCCGTTCGCACTTCCTCTGCGGCTTCGGCCTGCCGGCGAGCGGCTTCCTCCGCTCGTTCCTCGCCTTCTATCGACTTCAGCCGCACCACCTCACACCGAACACGGTGGTGCTACTGTCGGCCTTCGTCACCCTTTGCGAGGGGTACCTCGGCATCCTCCCCACCATCGAGCTTTGGGGGGCTTTTTTCTACACCAAGCTTGGCACCTCCACGAGGGAGGAGGTGGCTCAGTGTGGTTCTTTCATCGTTGTGCGGCGTCCGGGTGCTAGAAACGCCTTCCCGGCCATCAAGCTGATATAGTCGGTGAAGCTGTGGCAGAAGTCGTACTTCTACGTGAAGAACGTCAACCCGGCGATCGACTTCATCATCTTGCCGGAATACGTGGCCGGGCCGCCTGCTGAGCCCCGCACCAATTGGGGCTTCAAGCCAAAGCCGCTGTCGCCCGACGCCTCCGCCGCCATCGCCTGCCTCAAGGTGATGAAGGAGTCGGAGGGCCTCAAGGCGCCCGACTTGCTGCTCGCCTTTGTGGTGCGCCGAGTCCTCCCGCTCCAAGGCCGGCCTCACATCATCAGCTAGATGAGTGGGCATCGCAACCCATGTCGGATGTGCACCAAGGAGATGCCGACTGCTGTGGTGGCCTATCTGGTGAATGAGATTGCCAACCTCAAGCTCGAGCCAGAGAAGTGGCGGTTCGGCAAGCGGCCGTATTCCCGCGCAGATCCGCCGCCTCTGGTAAGCTCTTGATTCTTTTCTTTTCCTCTTGCCGGGTTCTCTCTTGTTGGGTTCTCTATTGCCAGGTTCTCTCTTGCCAGCTTCTCTCTTGCCGAGTTCTCTCTTGTCGGCTTCTCTCTTGCCAGCTGACCAGCTCGACCATGACGCAGGTTCTCCCCCTCCAGCTCGAGGCCAACGTCGACTTCATGCCGGACCGGGACGCGAGCGACGTGGCGAACCCCAACTTGGGGGCGGCCGCCCTGGAAGACAACGCCATAGGCGGTGGTGGTGGAGCAGGCGGCTCCGGAGGAGGAGGAGGCTGGAAGACTGGTCGGATGATGACGAGGAGGAGGAAGAGGAGGAGGAGGCGCCACGTCGTGCCGCCCGCCGCCTTCCGACGGGGCGGGTACAAGCTCCTCAGCCGTACCAAGCGCACCAGGCGGTGGGCCGAAGCGCCGAGGCGAGCTGCTATTCGGCAGCCACCCCAAGAAGGCCAAGCACTCGGCCGCCGCGGCCAAGAACACGACCGCTACGACCAAGCGGCGCGAAGCTGCCGCGAAGGTGGCCAAGTTCCAGAAGGCCCCCAAGAAGCCTCCGATGGTGTCGGCGTAAGTCCTCAGCCTTTCTTGTGTCTTCTTTTATTCTTTTACCTTGCCGAATCCTTCTGAGTCTCCTTCCCACCCTTCTCTTGAGCAGGGCCCCGCTTTCTCTTGAGCGATCGACCTCGGCCTCCGTCGTCAGGACGGCGGAGGGCTCCACCAACAACCGCCGTATAGACCCGGTCGCCGATCTCCGGGAGGCACAGGAGAGGAACGCACGGGAGGTGCGGGAGGAGAAGGAAGCCGCCGCCAAGAAGGCAGAGGCCGACAAGGCGGCCGCAGCCAAGGCGGCGCAAGCGGACGCGGACGCGGCGGCCAAGGCCCAAGCCGACGCCGCGGCCAAGGGAGGGGCGGAGGATGCCGCACGCCAGCAGATCCCGCAACTCATCACCCCCCTGTGCTCCGCACCACCGGTGCCAGAGTTCTTGGTGCCAGCTGGGGAGCCGACGATGAGCACCCGGTCATGGAGAGGGAAGGTGGCGACATCGTCTTGCCAGAGGTGGCAGTGCCTCCGCAACCGCCGACTGCGGATGCGCAGGGCAGCCAGCCGGCCGCCCCATTGGTGACGCCAGCCGGAGGCAAGATGGTGGTGGGCTCTGCTCCTATGGCCCGCACTCCAATGCGCTGTCGGATGGAGAAAGCGGCATCGGCGCCGATGCCGATGGAGGTCGGGAGCGCCAGCTCGTCGGCCCCTGAAGCCGATACTACCAGCGCCGCGCCGGCAGAATGGGTGCACGGGGGCGGGACGAACGCCTTGATCAAGGCGGCATAGGATGTTCAGGCCGACTTCAAGGCCGAAGCCGCCGCCCTCTCGCAATGCATGAAGGCGTTCGTGAAGACGCGGGCTATCGTCCGGGTACGTGACTTGCTTTTTGCTTTTGATTCCTGTAATCTTTGGTGGGGGCGCGCCAGCGCACCCACTGGGTGTAGTCCCCGAGTTCCGGGCCAGCTGCTGAGCAGGCGGCTTGGAACTTCATAGTGGGTTCTGAGCTCTGGCTCACTTCTCTTTCTGTTGCTACGTTGCAGGATTACCACAACGTCCACGCGGCCACCTTCAACGCCAACATCCAGGAGCTGGACTGTCGGACCGCCGATTTGACGGAAAGCCGGAGTAAGCACTCCATCTTCTTTTCTCCGCGAGGGCGCGTCAGCGCACCCGCGGGCTCTAGTCCCCGAGATGCGAGCCGACTGCTGAGCAGTCGGGTCGGATCTCCCGGTAATCACTTCTCTTTCTTCTTGATTCGTTGATATCTTCTCTTTCTTGCTCTTGTAGAGACCAACACCGTCTTGCAGCAGCAACTGGGCGAAGCCAACACCGCACTGCGTGCCAAGGAGGACGAGTGCAACAAGGTGGCCCAGGAGCGCGACCACCTGGCCAAGGAACTGAAGGACCAGGCGGAGCTTCACAAGACGGCCCTGAAGCAGGCGGATGACAACAAAGCCAAGCTCCTGGCTGAGTTTGAGACCGAGCGCTCCGGCTGGGCTAAGACGAAGGCGGCACTGACTGCCGGCTATGGCGAGATTGAAGACATAGTTGACGGTGAGCTTCCTTCTCTTCTCTCTACTGACGGCTGTCTAGCGAGCCGGCCTCTAGCTTCTGACTCATTGTTCGCTTGCGCAGATTTCTTCCCCGGCCATTCCCTCGTTGCCAACCAGGCCATTGAGGCTCGCCGTGAGGAGCGAAGGTTGGAAGGCGCGCAGATTGCCGCTGACGCCCCTCGGACCCTTAGCGAGCAACTCCTTAGCATTCGAGCTCGTCTCCAGTCGGCCCACCAGATGCTCCGCTGGCTGCAGCGCGCTGGGGCTCAGGCAATCTCCGCTCTCTGGCCAGACAGGCAGGCCCCACGCACGCCCAGTCGGACCGCCGACTGGTTGGAGGTGGCCGCTGGCTGTCTTGAGGCGTGGAAGGGCTCCCTGGCCCGAGCAGGAGTGCGGCGGGCCTTGGAGTTCGCCAAGGCGTGGTATCATGGGCTAGATCTAGCCCAGTTGGCCACGTTTCGGCAGGAAGCCGGTGCCAAGCTGGCGGCGGTGGAGCACAACCTCACTATTCGCGCGGCAGCGATCGCCCAGTACACCAACACCGGCGACTTCACCCCTGAGCTGAACGAGAATGGCGCTGAGGCGCCGCCGGAATGGTTCAGACTGAACCCAGATGATGGCGAAGACTCGGCAGAGGAGATCGCCTCCAGTGACGAAGGGGAAGACGAGGAAGACGAGGATGATGAAGACGGTGCGCCGGAGGTCGGAGCGGACGGCCAGCCTCAACTCGACCGTGCCTCCAGTACCGAGCCACGTGCAAGCTCGCCGACTGTTGCTGAAGGCGGCCAAGCCGAGACTCGCCAGCCGGCCACTCCACCAGCCGGCGCCCCCGACTCCACCAACCTGCCGGACTCGTGTGCCGCCCCTTTGGTCTAGGCCGCCGATTTATCGTAGCTTTTCCTGCTTAATAGTTTTCTCAACAAACTTTTGTTAAATTTGCACAATTCCACCCGCGGGGTGTACTCAACTATGTTGAATATTGGCCGATGGCCTTTTGGTATGTAAATTATTTCCTGCACAAGCTGTGCTTTTGCCGAGTTCCGACTCTTCTTGCTTTTTATTCCTTGCCTTTTTCCTTTGCCGCCTTCCCACGATTTCCTACTTGCCAGCCGGACAGCCGCTCTGCAGACTGCAGCCTGGTCAAGTATTTCACCATTGTGGGAAGACAAGTACTTCGGCCGATTGGAACGTTGCAAGCTAAGTAGGAAGCCGGCCAGCCGGCTGCTCAGCAGCCGGTCGGTGAGGCAAAGGGGCCGGCTTGTCCTATGTCAAAATGTTCTGGTCCTTAGCCATTTTTCATGTGAGCCCTGTTTCTTGCCTTTGACTCTTGCCAAGCGAACAGCCGCTCTACGAGCTGTGGCTTGTGGCAAGAGAGGGCTTAGGTGCTTGCACATTACTTGTCCGACTGCAGGAAACATTGACATAGTACAAGGCGGCAAGCCCCCGGGCCGACTAATCGAACCCGGTTTCAGGCGGAGGAATGAAATAACACATTCATAGGCATAATACTTATGATATAGATAAAAAGGGGGCAGTCCCCGAGTGCTCCTCGAGGGACCCAAAGTCTTCGTATTTAATACAAAAGGTAGCGTGGTACATACTGCATCAACTGTAAAATCTTCGAAGGAGATTCGCATTCCATGGGCGCTCTATTTCCTTGCCGGAGTCGTCCCTCTTGCGCGCCCTGGGCTTCTGGGCATCGATGAGGTAGTAGGAGTCGTTGCCTAAGGCTTTGCTGATGATGAAAGGGCCTTCCCAAGGGGTCGAGAGCTTGTGCTAGCCGGCTGTTCGCTGGATCAGTCGGAGCACAAGGTCTCCCTCTTGGAAGGATCTTGGTTTGACCTTCCGGCTGTGGTAGCGGCGTAGACTCTACTGGTAGATGGCGGACCGACTGAGGGCCAACAGTCGGCCCTCTTCCAGCATATCGACACCATTTTCTCGTGCTTCCTTCGCCTCCGCCTCCGTGTACATGGTGACGCGAGGTGCGTCGAATTCGATGTCAGTTGGGATGACAGCCTCGACGCCATATAAAAGGAAGAAGGGTGTGAAGCCGGTTGACTTGTTGGGAGTGGTGCGCAGACTCCAGAGGACAGCCGGTAGCTCGTCAAGCCAGCAGCCGGCCGAACGCTCCAGAGGCTCGACCAGTCGGGGCTTGATTCCGGACAAAATGAGGCCATTTGCTCGCTCAACTTGGCCGTTTGACTGTGGATGGGCAATGGACGCTAAGTCCAGTCGGATGCCCTGCGTCGCACAGAAATGGGCCAAGGCGCCCTTGGCAAAATCTGTGCCATTGTCGGTGATGATGCTGTGAGGTACGCCGTACCGAGTGGTGATGTCTGCGATGAAAGTCACAGCAGTCGGGCCGTTCAGCTTCTTGATTGGCTTTGCTTCTATCCACTTAGTGAATTTGTCCACGGCAACGAGCAGATGAGTCATGCCGCCACGTGCTGTCTTGAATGGTCCCACCATGTCCAGTCCCCAGACGGCAAAAGGCTAGGCAAGGGGAATGGTCTTGAGTGCAGAAGCCGGCAGATGTTGCTTGGAACTGAACTTCTGGCACCCTTTGCATTTCTTGACCAAGTCTTTGGCGTCTACTAGAGCAGTCGGCCAGAAGAAACCGTAGCGAAAAGCTTTGGCCACAAGTGATCTTAAGGCCGCGTGGTGGCCACACTCGCCTTGGTGGATATCCCTGAGGATTGCTTGGCTCTTCTCTGGCTCTACGCAGCGCTGGTACACACTAGTGACACTGCGCCTCACAAGTTCCCTGTTGACGATGGTGTATGCTGCTGCCCGACGTTGCACCTGTCGGGCTGAGATCTCGTCGGTTGGCAACTCTTTGTTCACCAGAAACTTGAGGATGGGCTCCGCCCATGATGGTGCTTGAATTTCTTCTACCGCCACTATGGCCACTTGTATGAGGGCGGTTGGGTTGGGAGGTGGCGGGTTGGAGTCGGCCGCCGCTTGCTGTGTTGTTGAAGTCCCTGAGCCGACTGCTGAAGTCCCCGATCCGACTGCCGCAGTCCCTGGGCCGGGTGCAACTGATGCAGTCCCCGAGCCGCCTACCGAAGTCCCCGAGCTGACTGCTGCAGTCCCCGGGCCGGGTGCGACTGCTGCAGTCCCCGAGCCGCCTGCCGAAGTCCCCGAGCCGACTGCTGCAGCCTTTGAGTCGGATCCGACTGTTTTAGGAGCAGCCGACATGAAGATAGAGTCTGATTCTGGAGAAGGCTTGATCAATGGCTTGCGGAGGCACTGGAGGGAGACGCCGGCTGGTATTGCTTGACGGGTGGAGCCGATCCGTGCCAGGGTGCCGGCTGGCTCGTTATCGTTTCGTGGCACATGAAGGTACTCGCACCCTTCAAAATATCCGCTGAGTTGCTGGACGAGGAAGCGGTAGCTTGCCATGTTTGCATCCTTGGCGTCCCAGTCGCCAGACGACTGCTAGACCACCAAGTCGGAGTCACGGTATCACAGAATCCAGCGAATGCCAAGCTCTTTGGCAAGCCGGAGTCCGTGTACTAGTGCCTCGTACTCAGCCACATTGTTGGAGGCGGCAAATGGATTTGCAGTGTGTATCTGAGCTTGTCGCCTTTGGGAGAGGTGAGGACGATGCCGGCTCCCAAACCGGTGCGCATCTTCGAACCATCAAAGTGCATCCGCCAATGGGTGGAGTCCGGCGCTGGCGACAGGTACTGGGTCTCGGCCCAGTCCACGAGGAAGTCGGCCAGTGCTTGGGACTTGATGGTGGTGCGAGGCTGGTAGAAGATGGTGTGGGGAGCCAACTCAATGGCCCATTTGGCCACTCGGCCTGAAGCATCTCGGCTGCCTATGATCTCAGCAAGCGGGGCGGTGCAAACAACTGTGATGGGGTGTTCTTGAAAATACGGCTTTAACTTCTTGGCGGTAAAGTGCACGCCATAGCACATCTTCTGGTAGTGGGGGTAGTTTTGCTTGGAAGCTGATAGGACTTCACTCAGATAATAGACCGGTCTCTGGACCGGCAGAACCTTGATGTCTTCCTTGCGCTCAACTACTATGACTGTGCTGACCACCCGGCTGGTGGCGGCGATGTAGAGGAGCATGGGATCCTTAGCAGCCGGCGCGGCCAGGACAGGCGGCGTGGTCAACATCTTCTTGAGCTGGAGAAAAGCTTCATCCGCCTTATCATTCCACTCGAAGTGAGTGGTTTTCTTCAGGAGCTGGTACAGGGGAAGGGCCTTCTCGCCTAGCCGACTGATGAAGCGGCTAATGGATGCCAAGCAGCTCGTGAAATTCTGGACGTCTCTCAGTCGGGTAGGCTTCTCCATCCTCTCGATGGCCTTGATCTTCATAGGGTTGCACTCGATGCCGTGTTCAGAGACCAGGAAGCCGAGGAGCTGGCCGGCTGGTACTCCAAACACGCACTTCTCTGGGTTGAGCTTGATCTGAAATCGGCGCAGATTTTCAAAAGTTTCTTTGAGATCTTCTAGGAGGGTCCCACGCTTCCCCGTCTTTACCACAACATCGTCCACATAGACGTGGGCGTTTCTGCCGAGCTGCTTGAGGAGGCACTTCTGCATGCAATGCTGAAATGTGGCGCCGACATTCCTCAAGCCGAACGTCATCATCAGGTAGCAGAAGGCTCCAAATGGTGTGATGAAAGAGGTCTTCAGCCTATCAGCCGGGAATACGCATCCAATAAAACTCAATAGCTCGCATCCGGCTGTGGAGTCTATCACTTGGTCAATCCTTGGCAAGGCAAATGGATCTTTAGGGCAAGCTTTGTTGAGGTTGGTATAATAAATACACATGCGCCACTTGTTGTTCTTCTTCAATACAAGGACCGGGTTGGCCAGCCAATCCGGATAGAATACTTCCATAATGAAGCCGGCTGCTAGGAGCCGGGCTATCTCTTCACCAACAATTCTTCTCTTCTCTTCTGACAGGCGGCGGAGGGGCTACTTAACTGGCTTGGCGTCAGGTCGGACGTGTAGCTTGTGCTCGGCGAGATCCGTCGGAACACCTGGCATGTCCTTAGGAGACCATGCAAAGATTGTTGGGGAACGTAGCAGAAATTCAAAATTTTCTACGCATCACCAAGATCAATCTATGGAGTAATCTAGCAACGAGGGGAAGGGGAGTGCATCTACATACCCTTGTAGATCGCGATGCGGAAGCGTTGCAAGAACGCGGATGAAGGAGTCGTACTCGTAGCGATTCAGATCGCGGTTGATTCCGATCTAAGCATCGAAGAACGGTGCCTCCGCGTTCAACACACGTGCAGCCCGGTGACGTCTCCCACGCCTTGATCCAGCAAGGAGAGAGGGAGAGGTTGGGGAAGACTCCATCCAGCAGCAGCACGACGGCGTGGTGGTGATGGAGGAGCGTGGCAATCCCGCAGGGCTTCGCCAAGCACCGCGGGAGAGGAGGAGGAGGGAGAGGGGTAGGGCTGCGCCGAAAGAGAGACATTCTCATGTCTCTTGGGCAGCCCAAACCTCAACTATATATAGGGGGGGAGGGGGCTGCGCCCCCTCTAGGGTTCCCACCCCAAGAGGAGGCGGCCAGCCCTAGATCCCATCCAAGGGGGGCGGCCAATGGGAGGAGAAGGGGGGGCGCCACTAGGGTGGGCCTCAAGGCCCATCTGGACCTAGGGTTTGCCCCCTCCCACTCTCCCATGCGCTTGGGCCTTGGTGGGGGGGCGCACCAGCCCACCTGGGGCTGGTCCCCTCCCACACTTGGCCCACGCAGCCTTCTGGGGCTGGTGGCCCCACTTGGTGGACCCCCGGGACCCTCCCGGTGGTCCCGGTACATTACCGATATCACCCGAAACTTTTCCGGTGACCAAAACAGGACTTCCCATATATAAATCTTTACCTCCGGACCATTCCGGAACTCCTCGTGATGTCCGGGATCTCATCCGGGACTCCGAACAACATTCGGTAACCACGTACATACTTTCCCTATAACCCTAGCGTCATCGAACCTTAAGTGTGTAGACCCTACGGGTTCGGGAACCATGCAGACATGACCGAGACGTTCTCCGGTCAATAACCAACAGCGGGATCTGGATACCCATGTTGGCTCCCACATGTTCCACGATGATCTCATCGGATGAACCACGATGTCGGGGATTCAATCAATCCCGTATTCAATTCCCTTTGTCTATCGATATGTTACTTGCCCGAGATTCGATCGTCGGTATCCCGATACCTTGTTCAATCTCGTTACCGGCAAGTCTCTTTACTCGTTCCGTAACTCACATCATCCCGTGATCAACTCCTTGGTCACATTGTGCACATTATGATGATGTCCTACCGAGTGGGCCCAGAGATACCTCTCCGTTTACACGGAGTGACAAATCCCAGTCTCAATTCGTGCCAACCCAACAGACACTTTCGGAGATACCTGTAGTGCACCTTTATAGCCACCCAGTTACGTTGTGACGTTTGGTACACCCAAAGCATTCCTACGGTATCCGGGAGTTGCACAATCTCATGGTCTAAGGAAATGATACTTGACATTAGAAAAGCTCTGAGCAAACGAACTACACGATCTTGTGCTAGGCTTAGGATTGGGTCTTGTCCATCACATCATTCTCCTAATGATGTGATCCCGTTATCAACGAAATCCAATGTCCATGGTCAGGAAACCATAACCATCTATTGATCAACGAGCTAGTCAACTAGAGGCTTACTAGGGACATGGTGTTGTCTATGTATCCACACATGTATCTGAGTTTCCTATCAATACAATTCTAGCATGGATAATAAACGATTATCATGAACAAGGAAATATAATAATAACCAATTTATTATTGCCTCTAGGGCATATTTCCAACAGTCTCCCACTTGCACTAGAGTCAATAATCTAGTCCACATCACCATGTGATTAACACTGACAGGTCACATCACCATGTGACCAACATCCAAAGAGTTTACTAGAGTCAACAATCTAGTTCACATCACTATGTGATTAACACTCAATGAGTTCTGGTTTGATCATGTTATGCTTGTGAGAGAGATTATTAATCAACGGGTCTGAACCTTTCAGATCCGTGTGTGCTTTACGAATATCTATGTCATCTTGTGGATGCTACCACACGCTATTTGGAGCCATTTCAAATAATTGCTCTACTATACGAATCCGGTTTACTACTCAGAGCCATCCGGATTAGTGTCAAAGTTCGCATTGACGTAACCCTTTTCGACGAACTCCTTTTCACCTCCATAATCGAGAAAATTCCTTAGTCCACTAGATACTAAGGATAAGTTCGACCGCTGTCACGTGATCCATTCCTGGATCACTATTGTACCCCTTGACTAACTCATGGCAAGGCACACTTCATGTGCGGTACACAGCATAGCATACTGTAGAGCCTACGTCTAAAGCATAGGGGGCGACCTTCGTCCTTTCTCTCTCTTCTGCCGTGGTCAGGTCTTGAGTCTTACTCAATACTCACACCTTGTAACACAGCCAAGAACTCCTTCTTTGCTGATCTATTTTGAATTCTTTCAAAATCATGTCAAGGTGTGCGTTCTTTGAAAGTATCATCAGGTGTCTTGATCTATCTCTATAGATCTTGATGCCCAATACGTAAGCAGCTTTATCCAGGTCTTCCTTTGAAAAACTCCTTTCAAACAACCCTTTATGCTTTCCAAAAATTTCACATCATTTCGGATCAACAATATGTCATTCACATATACTTATCAGAAATGTTGTAGCGCTCCCACTCACTTTATTGTAAATACAAGTTTCTAACAAACTTTGTATAAACCCAAAAACTTTGATCACTTCATCAAAGCGTATATTCTGACTCCGAGATGCTTGCTCTAGTCCATGGAAGGATCGCTGGAGCTAGCATACCTTTTAGCATCCTTAGGATCGACAAAACCTTTCTGATTGTATCACATACAACCTTTCCTTACGAAAACTGGTAAGGAAACTTGTTTTGACATCCATCTGCCAGATTTCACAAATGCAGCTAATGCTAACATGATTCTGACGGACTTAAGCATCGCTACGGATGAGAAAATCTCATCGTAGTCAACTCCTTGAACTTGTGGAAATACTCTTTGCCACAAGTCGAGCTTCATAGACGGTAACATTACCGTCCACGTCTGTCTTCTTCTCAAAGATCCATTTATCTCGGATTTCATGGCTTCTAACCATTTGTCGGAATATGGGCCCACCATCGCTTCTCCATAGCTCGTAGGTTCAGTATTGTCCAACAACATGATATCTCAGACAGGATCACGTACCACTCCGAAGTAGCACGCATCCTCGTCGTCCTACGAGGTTTGGTAGTGACTTGATCCGAAGTTTCATGATCACTATCATAAGCTTCCACTTCAATTGGTGTAGGTGCCACAGGAACAACTTCCTGTGCCCTGCTACACACTAGTTGAAGTGACGGTTCAATAACCTTATCAAGTCTCCACCATCCTCCCACTCAATTCTTTCGAGAGAAACTTTTCCTCGAGAAAGGACTTGTTTCTAGAAGCAATTACTTTTGCTTCCAGATCTGAAATAGGAGGTATACCCAACTGTTTTGGGTATTCTATGAAGATGCATTTATCCGCTTTGGGTTCGAGCTTATCAGCCTGAAACTTTTCACATAAGCATCGCAGCCCCAAACTTTTAAGAAACGACAACTTAGGTTTCTCTAAACGGTGTCGTCTCAACGGAATTGCGTGGTGCCCCTTTTAAAGTGAATGCGGTTGTCTCTAATGCCTAACCCATAAACGATAGTGGTAATTCGATAAGAGACATCATGGTATGCACCATATCCAATAGGGTGCAGTTATGATGTCCGGACACACCATCACACTATGGTGTTCCAGGCGGTATTAATTGTGAAACACTTTCCACAATGTCTTAGTTGTGTGCCAAACTCGTAACTCAGATACTCATCTCTATATCACAGACATTTTATCCTCTTGTCACGACGATCTTCAACTTCACTCTGAAATTACTTGAACCTTTCAATAATTTAGACTTGTGTTTCATCAAGCAAATACACACAGCATCTACTCAAACCATCTGTGAAGTAAGAACATAACGATATCCACAGCATGCCTCAGCATTCATTGGACTGCATACATCAAAATGTATTACTTCCAATAAATTGCTCTCTTGTTCCATCTTACTGAAAACGAGGCCTTTCAGTCATCTTGCCCATGTGGTATGATTTGCATGTCTCAAGTGATTCAAAATCAAGTGAGTCCAAACGATCCATTTGCATGGAGTTTCTTCATGCATATATACCAATAGACATGGTTCGCATGTCTCAATCTTTTCAAAAAACGAGTGAGTCCAAAGATCCGTCTACATGGAGCTTCTACATGCGTTCTATACCAATATGACTCAAATGGCAGTGCCACAAGAATGTGGTACTATCATTACTATTTTATACCTTTGGCACGAACATGTGTATCACTGCGATCGAGATTCATTTTAGGTGCAAGACCATTGAAGGTATTATTCAAATAAACAGAGTAACCATTATTCTCCCTAAATGAATAATATTATTGCGATAAACATAATCCAATCATGTTTATGCTCAACGCAAACACCAATCTCGATGGTAGAGGGAGCATGCGATGCTTGATTACATCAACCTTGGAAACACTTCCAACACACATCGTCATCTCACCTTTAGCTAGTCTCCATTTATTCCGCAACTTTTATTTCGAGTTACTAACACTTAGCAACCGAACCGGTATCTAATACCCTGTTGCTGCTAGGAGTACTAGTAAAGTACACATTCATATAATGTATATCCAATATACTTCTGTCGACCTTGCCTGCCTTCTCATCTACCAAGTATCTAGGGTAGTTCCGCTTCAGTCATCGTTCCCCTCATTACAGAGGCACTTAGTCTCGGGTTTGGGTTCAACCTTTGGTTTCTTCACTAGAGCAGCAACTGATTTGCCGTTTCATGAAGTATCCCTTCTTGCCCTTGCCCTTCTAGAAACTAGTGGTTTTACTAACCATCAACAATTGATGCTCCTTCTTGATTTCTACTTTCGGGGTGTCAAACATCACGAATAGCTCAAGGATCATCGTGTCTATCCCTGATATATTATAGTTCATCACGAAGCTCTAATAGCTTGGTGGCAGTGACTATGGAGAACCATCACTATCTCATCTGGAAGATTAACTCCCACTCGATTCAAGTGATTGTAGTACTCAGACAATCTGAGCACATGCTCAACTATTGAGCTTTTCTCCCTTAGTTTGCAGGCTTAAGAAACTTGTCAGAGGTCTCATACCTCTTGACGTGGGCACTAGTCTGAAATCCCAATTTCAGTCTTCGGAACATCTCATATGTTCTGCGACATTTCAAAAACCGTCTTTGGTGCCACAATTCTAAACCGTTAGCATTACGCACTGAACTATCACGTAGTTATCAAAACGTGTATGTCAGATGTTCCGCAACATCTACAGACGACGCTAAGGTTCAGCACACCGAGCGGTGCATTAAGGACATAAGCCTTCTGTGCAGCAATGAGGACAATCCTCAGTTTACGGACCTAGTCCGCATAATTGCTACTACCAACTTTCAACTAAATTTTCTCTAGGAACATATCTTAACCAGTAGAACTAAAGCGTATGACATAATTTGCAAAGACCTTTTGACTATGTTCATGATAATGAAGTTCATCTGATTATTGAACTCCCACTCAGATAGACATCCCTCTAGTCATCTAAGTGATACATGATCCGAGTCAAACTAGGCCGTGTCCGATCATCACGTGAGACGGACTAGTCATCATCGGTGAACATCTCCATGTTGATCGTATCTGCTATACGACTCATGTTTGACCTTTCGGTCTCTTGTGTTCCGAGGCCATGTCTGTACATGCTAGGCTCGTCAAGTCAACCTAAGTGTTTCGCATGTGTTCCGAGGCCATGTCTGTACATGCTAGGCTTGTCAACACCCGTTGTATTCGAACGTTAGAATCTATCACACCCGATCATCACGTGGTGCTTCGAAACAATGAACCTTCGCAATGGTGCACAGTTAGGGGGAACACGTCTCTTGAAATTTTAGTGAGGGATCATCTTACTTACTACCGTCGTTCTAAGCAAATAAGATGCATAACATGATAAACATCACATGCAATCAAATAGTGACATGATATGGCCAATATCATTTTGCTCCTTTGATCTCCATCTTCGGGGCACCATGATCATCTTTGTCACCGGCATGACACCATGATCTCCATCATCATGATCTCCATCATTGTGTCTTCATGAAGTTGTCACGCCAACGATTACTTCTACTTCTATGGCTAACGCGCTTAGCAATAAAGTAAAGTAATTTACATGGCGTTATTCAATGACACGCAGGTCATACAAAAAAGTAAAGACAACTCCTATGGCTCCTGCCGGTTGTCATACTCATCGACATGCAAGTCGCGATTCCTATTACAAGAATATGATCAATCTCATACATCACATATATCATTCATCACATCTTCTGGCCATATCACATCACATAGCACATGCTGCAAAAACAAATTAGACGTCCTCTAATTGTTGTTGTAAGTTTTTTTCGTGGCTTGTATAGGTTTCTAGCAAGAACATTTCTTACCTACGTAAAACTACAACGTGATATGCCAATTTCTATTTACCCTTCATAAGGACCCTTTTCATCGAATCCGTTCCGACTAAAGTGGGAGAGACAGACACCCGCTAGCCACCTTATGCAACTAGTGCATGTCAGTCGGTGGAACCTGTCTCACGTAAGCGTACGTGTAAGGTCGGTCCGGGCCGCTTCATCCCACAATGCCGCTGAAACAAGATAAGACTAGTAGCGGCAAGAAGAATTGGCAACATCTACGCCCACAACTACTTTGTGTTCTACTCGTGCATAGAAACTACGCATAGACCTAGCTCTAATACCACTGTTGGGGAACGTAGCAGAAATTCAAAATTTTCTACGCATCACCAAGATCAATCTATGGAGTAATCTAGCAACGAGGGGAAGGGGAGTGCATCTACATACCCTTGTAGATCGCGATGCGGAAGCATTGCAAGAACGCGGATGAAGGAGTCGTACTCGTAGCGATTCAGATCGCGGTTGATTCTGATCTAAGCACCGAAGAACGGTGCCTCCGCGTTCAACACACGTGCAGCCCGGTGACGTCTCCCACGCCTTGATCCAGCAAGGAGAGAGGGAGAGGTTGGGGAAGACTCCATCCAGCAGCAGCACGATGGCATGGTGGTGATGGAGGAGCGTGGCAATCCCGCAGGGCTTCGCCAAGCACCGCGGGAGAGGAGGAGGAGGGTGAGGGGTAGGGCTGCGCCGAAAGAGAGACGTTCTCATGTCTCTTGGGCAGCCCAAACCTCAACTATATATAGGGGGGAGGGGGCTGCGCCCCCTCTAGGGTTCCCACCCCAAGAGGAGGCGGCCAGCCCTAGATCCCATCCAAGGGGGGCGGCCAAGGGGAGGAGAAGGGGGGCGCCACTAGGATGGGCCTCAAGGCCCATCTGGACCTAGGGTTTGCCCCCTCCCACTCTCCCATGCGCTTGGGCCTTGGTGGGGGGGCGCACCAGCCCACCTGGGGCTGGTCCCCTCCCACACTTGGCCCACGCAGCCTTCTGGGGCTGGTGGCCCCACTTGGTGGACCCCCGGGACCCTCCCGGTGGTCCCGGTACATTACCGATATCACCCGAAACTTTTCCGGTGACCAAAACAGGACTTCCCATATATAAATCTTTACCTCCGGACCATTCCGGAACTCCTCGTGACGTCCGGGATCTCATCCGGGACTCCGAATAACATTCGGTAACCACGTACATACTTTCCCTATAACCCTAGCGTCATCGAACCTTAAGTGTGTAGACCCTACGGGTTCGGGAACCATGTAGACATGACCGAGACGTTCTCCGGTCAATAACCAACAGCGGGATCTGGATACCCATGTTGGATCCCACATGTTCCACGATGATCTCATCGGATGAACCACGATGTCGGGGATTCAATCAATCCCGTATTCAATTCCCTTTGTCTATCGATATGTTACTTGCCCGAGATTTGATCGTCGGTATCCCGATACCTTGTTCAATCTCGTTACCGGCAAGTCTCTTTACTCGTTCCATAACTCACATCATCCCGTGATCAACTCCTTGGTCACATTGTGCACATTATGATGATGTCCTACCGAGTGGGCCCAGAGACACCTCTCCGTTTACACGGAGTGACAAATCCCAGTCTCAATTCGTGCCAACCCAACAGACACTTTCGGAGATACCTGTAGTGCACCTTTATAGCCACCCAGTTACGTTGTGACGTTTGGTACACCCAAAGCATTCCTACGGTATCCGGGAGTTGCACAATCTCATGGTCTAAGGAAATGATACTTGACATTAGAAAAGCTCTGAGCAAACGAACTACACGATCTTGTGCTAGGCTTAGGATTGGGTCTTGTCCATCACATCATTCTCCTAATGATGTGATCCCGTTATCAACAACATCCAATGTCCATGGTCAGGAAACCGTAACCATCTATTGATCAACGAGCTAGTTAACTAGAGGCTTACTAGGGACATGGTGTTGTCTATGTATCCACACATGTATCTGAGTTTCCTATCAATACAATTCTAGCATGGATAATAAACGATTATCATGAACAAGGAAATATAATAATAACCAATTTATTATTGCCTCTAGGGCATATTTCCAACAAAGATGTCCCGATTCTCACGGAGGAAATCGATGAGCTCGCTTTCCTATTTGCTGTCAAGGTTTGCACCTATGACAGCATACCTCTCCGGGTGCTCTGGGTCCAACGGTATCTTCTTTGTCTCCTTGGCCGGCTTGAAGGAACCTTCAGCTTCTGACTCCTTGGGATCAGGGGACATGTCCGGCTGCTTGCCGGCCATGGCCACAACCCGGTCAAGGACCCGCTTCTCGGCAGCGATCACAAGGGACTCGGCCAGCCGACTGCTAGCGGCCGCACAGGCGGACGACTTCTGGTAATCTCCGGAGATGGTAATAACCCCTTTGGTGCTTGGCATCTTCATCTTGAGGTAAGCATAGTGCGGTACCGCCATGAATTTGGCCAATGCAGGTCGGCCAAGCAGTGCATGGTAAGGGCTCTCAAGGTCAACCACTTCAAACCAGATGGGCTCTCGGCGGAAATGATCTTTGTCTCCAAAGAGGACATCTATCTTGATCTTTCCGATTGGTGAGTGAGAAAGGTCGGGAACTATGCCATGGAAGACAGTCCGACTGGGCAGGAGATGCTTCGGTTTGATGTTCAATTTCTCCATGGTGTCGCGGTACAAGATGTTGATGCTGCTACCGCCATCTATCAGGACTCGGGAGAAGCGAGCAGCTCACCTCTCTATAGCAAAGGTGGCTTCCAACACCAGAGCGTAAGAACCCGGAGAAGGCATTACTTCCGGGTGACCAGCTCGGCTCCAACTGATTGGCTTTTCTGACCAGTGCATGAACTCTAGGGCTTCAGTAGCTACGGCATTCACCTCTCGAGACTACTGGCGACGGCTGCACCTGTCGTCAGCCACACTGGTGAAGACGACGTAGGCTCCTTGCTCTTTTGGGTACTCATCTTGGATGGCTGCAACTGGCCAGGCCGCCGGCTATGGAGGAGGAGGCGGCGACGGCTGGGCTGCAGGCGGAGGAGGCAGCAACCCTTCTCCCTTGGAGATTCGGGTGAGCCAGTGACACTTCCGAGTGATGTGGTTGGACGGCTTCGCGCCGCTGTGGAACTTGTAGGGTGCATCAAGGGTCTGCTCATAGGAGAAAGCAGGTAGCCAATTTGGCTTGCCGCCTCTGTGACGCTTGGGAGCAGGCTGTCCCTTCGGCTACTGGTCTTCGACTGTCGCCACCTGCCGGCAGGTGGAAGCCGGCTGTGGCGCCTTGCGCTTGTTGTTGTTTTGTTGCTGACGCCGACTGGTGTCGCCAGCCGGAGTCCGAGGGGCCTGAGGAGCCACTTTGCCGGATGCATCAACTTGAATCTCCGTCTTCATGGAGGAGTCGGCCGTGGCGTACTTGTCCGCTATGATCAGCAGCTCGTCGAGAGTTGTCGGCTCGTCGCAGAGGAGTTTGTGCTTGAGCAGGGTGCCTTCTCTGCACCCGGCGGTGAAGTACTCGATAGCCTACACCTCGTGCATGCCTTCGCAAGAGTTGCGTAGCTCGGCCCAACGCGTGAGGTAGTCGCGAGTCAATTCGGTGGGGCCTTGGACGCACAAAGAGAGCTGGCGGGGCTTGGGCGGCCGCTTGTACATGCTGGTGAAGTTGCGGATGAAGGCCTCAGTGAAATCTACCCAGCTGTTGATGCTGCAGGGCTTCAGGCTGTTCAGCCATGTCCGGGCGGTGCCTTGGAGCATGAGCGGGACATATTTCATGGCAACACGCTTGTTGCCGTTTGCTATGTTGATGGCCGTGGAGTAGTCGACCAGCCAGTCTTCCGGCTTCACTGCGCTGGTGTACTTGGGCGTATCTCTTGGGAGCGTGAACCCTTTGGGGAAGGGATCGTCGCGGATGCGGGGGCCGAAACATGGCGGGCCCAGCGCGTCTTCTTCTTCTAGTGCCAGGGATCGATTAAGACGGCCGATCCGGTGGCGGTCATCTTTTTCTCCGATTCCTTCTCGGGGGCCAAGCCGGCCACCGAGACTCGGATGATCAACAGGCAGCGGGGAGACGCGCCTTTCTCTGCGTAGGGGAGGCTGATAGTCGCCTGGTCGTTCCACCGCTCGCGGGCGGCCGTCTTGGTCGCGCTCGATGGTGATGTGCGTCCGGCTGCGGCTTGCAGACGGCTACTCGTATCGTCGTCCACGGGCGCCGCCAGTCGGCGTCCGGGATGTCACACCATGCTCTCGGCGAGGAGGCGGGCCGTCATTCCGCCGGTTGGGTTCCTCGAGGCGGCAGCCGGCTGCTTGCTGCTCGGCAGCCGCGTCAATGAGCCGCTGGACGCGCTCCGTCATGTGACGACGCTCGTCGCCCTCGAGGTTGTCCAGCTCGTCTGCTGCTGCCTGGGCAGCTCGTATGTTTTCCCTGGGCGTGGCGTAGATGGGGCGGTCTGCCCCGAACATGCTGGCAATGGCCGCGCCGTGCTGCCGGACCATGCCGATGCGGCTGGGCCCGCTAGGAGCTGGCGTGCCGCCAAGAACGCGGTCTATCTCGCGCTGGTAAGCTTTTGAGAGGCATCTCATGCTGGCCAGCTTCTTGGCGCTATCGAGGAGCACCTGGCGATTGATACGTCTCCAACGTATCTATAATTTTTGATTGTTTCCATGCTATTATATTATCTGTTTTGGATGTTTATGGGCTTTATTATACACTTTTATATTATTTTTTGGACTAACCTATTAACCGGAGGCCCAGCCCAAATTGCTGTTTTCTTGCCTATTTCAGTGTTTCAAAGAAAAGAAATATCAAACGGAGTCCAAACGGAATGAAACCTTCGGGAGAGTTATTTTTGGAATGGAAGCAATCCAGGAGACTTGGAGTAGACGTCAGGGAAGCTTCGAGGTGGCCACGAGGCAGGTAGGCGCGCCCCCCACCCTCGTGGCTCCCCTGACCGACTTCTTTCGCCTATATATGTCCATATACCGTAAAAACATCGAGGAACACAATAGATCGGGAGTTCCGCCGCCGCAAGCCTCTGTAGCCACCAAAAACCAATCGGGGCCCTGTTCCGGCACCCTGCCGGAGGGGGGAACCCTCACCGGTGGCCATCTTCATCATCCCGACGCTCTCCATGATGAGGAGGGAGTAGTTCACCCTCGGGGCTGATGGTATGTACCAGTAGCTATGTGTTTGATCTCTCTCTCTCTCTCTCTCTCTCTCTCTCTCTCTCTCGTGTTCTTGATTTGGCACGATCTTGTTGTATCGTGAGCTTTGCTATTATAGTTGGATCTTATGATGTTTCTCCCCCTCTACTCTCTTGTAATGGATTGAGTTTTCCCTTTGAAGTTATCTTATCGGATTGAGTCTTTAAGGATTTGAGAACACTTGATGTATGTATTGCATGTGCTTATCTGTGGTGACAATGGGATATCACGTGATTCACTTGATGTATGTTTTGGTGATCAACTTGCGGGTTCCGTAACATTGTGAACTTATGCATAGGGGTTGGCACACGTTTTCGTCTTGACTCTCCGGTAGAAACTTTGGGGCACTCTTTGAAGTTCTTTGTGTTGGTTGAATAGATGAATCTGAGATTGTGTGATGCATATCGTATAATCATACCCATGGATACTTGAGGTGACATTGGAGTATCTAGGTGACATTAGGGTTTTGGTTGATTTGTGTCTTAAGCTGTTATTCTAGTACGGACTCTATGATAGATCGAATGGAAAGAATAGCTTCGTGTTATTTTACTACGGACTCTTGAATAGATCGATCAGAAAGGATAACTTTGAGGTGGTTTCGTACCCTACAATAATCCTTCGTTTGTTCTCCGCTATTAGTGACTTTGGAGTGACTCTTTGTTGCATGTTGAGGGATAGTTATATGATCCAATTATGTTATTATTGTTGAGAGAACTTGCACTAGTGAAAGTATGAACCCTAGGCCTTGTTTCCTAGCATTGCAATACCATTTACGCTCACTTTTATTACTTGTTACCTTGCTGTTTTTATATTTTCAGATTACAAAAACCTATATCTACCATCCATATTGCACTTGTATCACCATCTCTTCGCGAACTAGTGCACCTATACAATTTACCATTGTATTGGGTGTGTTGGGGACACAAGAGACTTTTTGTTATTTGGTTGCAGGGTTGTTTGAGAGAGACCATCTTCATCCTACGCCTCCCACGGATTGATAAACCTTAGGTCATCCACTTGAGGGAAATTTGCTACTGTCCTACAAACCTCTGCACTTGGAGGACCAACAACGTCTACAAGAAGAAGGTTGAGTAGTAGACATCAGCGATGCACTTCCAGCGCCTCGCCATCAGCATCTTCGGGAATGGGTGCGGCCAAGTCCCACAATGCCGCTTGCAGCGGATCCTGGCCGTCACCACCAGAGTGCTCGCCATGGCTAATGACCAGCACCTCAGTGACGGTGCTACCGCCGCTATCGGCGCGAGGGAGAGGGTCATCAATGACCACCACGTTGGTGGGGAACGCGTTGAGCGACGCCGTGTCGGAGTCGATGAGCATTGGGTCGGTGGAGCCGACCGACTCCAAGTCGACGGCCGGCTCGTTGGCGACGTGGAGCTGGTCGAGGAGGCTCACGAGGCGGCTCTCGGGGCCGCCCGTGCCTGCGTCGGACGTAGGCTTGTCGGAGAGGCGGATCTTGCCAACGAGGTCGGCGAGGCAGCTTGCCGCGCAGGCGACCTCCGTGCCATGCAGCTCTTCGGCGCAAACGCCATCTGGCGTGCCTGGCTAGCTGCGCTCGCCAGGGAGGAAAAGGGTTCCCGTCCAGAACAGATCTCCGGACGATGGTGCGCCTAGCCCCATGGTGGGCACCAAATGTCGGGGTTTTGGTGCGACATATGCCAATGGGTGGCTTATCGTGGTGGGGGATAGTAAGACGTCGCCGGTGCCAGGAAGCGGGATGAGGCGTAGACACGTACGCCGGTGAACTTTACCCAGGTTCGGGGCTCTCCTAGGAGATAACACCCCTAGTCCTGCTCTGGGGGGTCTCCGCATGATCACTATCTCAGCAAGTAGCTACAAGTTGCTCCTTGAGCTGTTTGCTAGAGGAGGAAGAAGGGCAAGGCTAGCTCTCTCCTCTTTCTATGTATGTGGTTGTGTAGTCTAAGGGTCTGAACCCTTTGCATGGGTGCCCTGGGGGGTTTATATAGGCCTACCCCCAGGGGTACAATGGTAAACTAGCCGGGTGTAGGCCCAGGTCGTCAGTGTCTCTTGTGGCCGGCTTCTCCGCTGGCTGCTAGGGCCTGCTGACTGGTGGGCCCCGCCGGCTATCTTATACTTGGCCGACAGGCCGCGCCCGCCGCTTGCGGGTCCTGCCGGCTGCTTGTTACTGTAGCCGTGCTTCTAATGACGCTTGCTTTACGGGGAAGGCGTGGCTACAGTCCCGCCACCTGGCGGGCGTTCACTATAGCCATTCCTCGTCTCTTCTGATTAATGGCGCACAAACTCCTAGGAAGGGGGAGGGCCGCCTTCTGGGTGCCGGCTTCCCCCTCGGCTGGCTGGCCAGGCTTGCCGCCTTCTAGCTTCTCGCTGGCAGGTAGGGCCCGCCGCCTGCGGGCCGTACCGACAGCCCATCGTGGGGGCATGGCCCTTCTGACTTGGGTGATGTCACGGGTGGAGGGGCCACAGTGCCGCGCCGCGCAGGAGATCCCCGGCATGTACGGCGCACCGTGGCCACGACCCGTCCTGGATTCGGGGGTGGTAGGATTCGCTTTAGCCAAGCCCCGTCTCGTCGTGCCTAAGAGGGCACAGACTTTGAGGGCGCTTGGGGCCGCCTGCTAGGAGCCAACCTCTCGGGAGGCCGCCTGCTAGGAGGCGGCCCTCTTCGTGGCCGTCTTCTAGGGTCCGCCGCCTTCTGGCAGCCGGCCGTTTGGACCAGCTGGCCTCAAGAAGGTGGCGGTCACGCATGGAGGTTTGAGGGGCGCAGTTGGCCCCAATGTCTTGAAATGCCATGGGGGGCAGATGAGGGTACCCATGGCCAATAACTCCGACAATGTATTTATCTTGCAATGGGAAGAGGTGCTTTGTAGTGGGTTCGATCTTACGGTGCTTGATCTCAGTGACAGAAGGGGAACTGACATGTATGTATCGTTTCTACTAAGGATAAAACGATGGGTTCTATCTCTACATAGATAGATCTTGTCTACATCATGTCATTGTTCTTATTGCATTACTCCGTTTCTCCATGAACTTAATACACTAGATGCATGCTGGATAGCGGTCGATGTGTGGAGTAATAGTAGTAGATGCAGGCAGGAGTCAGTCTACTAATCTTGGACGTGATGCCTATGTAATGATCATTACCCGGATATCGTCATGATTATTTGAAGTTCTATCAATTGCCCAATAGTAATTTGTTCACCTACCGTTTGCTATTTTTCTCGAGAGAAGCCAATAGTGAAACCTACGGCCCCCGGGTCTCTTTCTCATATTATTTGCCTTTGCGATCTATTTTTCTTTGCTTTCATTTTCAGATATATTAAACCAAAATACAAAAATACCTTGCTGCAATTTATTCTTATTTATTTTATTTGGCGTTTGATCTATCAATCTATGACAATTTTATTCACGTCCGTTTGCCCATCTTGGGGCGCCGCTACCCGAAAGGGATTGACAACCCCTTTTACATGTAGCGTTGCGAGAGTTGTTATTTGTGCGCAGGTGTTGTTTACATTGTGTTGCTTGGTTCTCCTACTGGTTCGATAACCTTGGTTTCACATCTAAGGGAAATACCTACCGCCGCTATGCTGCATCATCCCTTCCTCTTTGGGGAAATACCGACTTAGCTTCAAGACGCATCAGAAGGAATTTCTGGCGCCGTTGCTGGGGAGGATCTTCAACATATACCAGATCCTAATCACAAGTCTCATCTCCTCGCAATTTACAGTGTTTGCCATTTGCCTCTCGTTTTCCTCTCCCCACTTCACAAAAATTTGCCGTTTTATTCGCCCTCTTTTTCGTTCGCCGTTTTCTCGTCAGATCTCTTGTTTGCTATGTTTGCTTATGTTACCATGTGCCTTTATTTGCTTGCATCTTCTCTTGCTAAAAATATGTTGATATGGATCCTCATCCACTTGCTAATTTTTTCAAAAGATCCAATTATGACGAACCAATTGCTAGTGAATTGGGTTCACTAGATTACCTTTATAAAGTTTTGCTAGAGGTTTATGAATCTAAAAATTGTGATTAAGTATTAAATGAAGAAATTTATAAAGTGATTCATGATAGCTCTTTTAATGAAAAACATGATTGCAATGATGTTATTATAAATTATATTGATGTCAATTGTGTTAGTGATATGCAAAACCCCAAGCTTGGGGATGCTTGTTTTGTTATGCCCACTGCCTATTGCAATGATCATGATTGGGGTGATAATGATTCTTATGATCTTGAAAATTTATTTAAGCCTCATGATGAATATGCTTATGATAATATTAAAAGTGGGTTTGGAAGAGAGTCAAATTTAGGTAAAAATAATCCCACATATTTGGAGAGTGTTCAATCTTATGAATTTTTTGATAAAAGTGGGCTTGGAGAGGTCATGACTTTATTTGATGATAATCCCACTATTTTGGAAGAGTGTCAACATTGCATGCATGTGGATCATATAGAGATTATGTTATGTGATGGCTATATTGTTGAATTTGAATATGATCCCACATATAACTATTATGAGAGAGGGAAATATGGTTGTAGAAATTTCCATGCTACTAAATTACCTCTCTTCATGTTGAGATTGTCTATGTTTTATTCTTCTTCCTTGCATATGCTAGTCTTTGCTTGTTTTGATAATTTGTTTGCTTATAAAATGCATATGCATAGGAAGTATGCTAGACTTAAATATGTTTTCACATGCTACATTATGCTCTCTTCGTATTTCAATTACTATCTTTCATGTGAGCATCATCGAAATATTATGCCTAGCTAGGGGCGTGAAACAATAGCGCTTGTTGGGAGGCAACCCAATGAATAAAATTTATTTTTGCTTTTTGCTTTCTGTTCTTGAGTGTTTGCACAATTATTCTACTGTTATGATTGTGTTTTTTGTGTTTTAATTAGTGTTTGTGCCAACTGAAGCCTTTAGGATCTTCTTGGGTGATAGTTGTTTGATCTTGCTGAAAAACAGAAACTTTTGCTCTCCCGAAAACAATTCTCATTTTTACCAGAGCGTGCTAAAATGCCAATTCTTTTTGCAGAAGATTAACATACAAATTGCTCAGGTCGTCTTAATTTGGAGTTCCAGAAGTTTTCGAAATAGTCAGATTGCTACAGACTGTTCTGTTTTGACAGATTCTGTTTTCTTTGCGTTATGTGCTTGTTTTGATGGCTCTGTGGTTTTCTTTGATGAGTTTTTCCATAGAAAAGTTGGAATACAGTATATATAATGCAAGAAAAAAAATATGAATTGGTTTGGTACAGTACTTATAGTAGTGATTTGCTTTCTTGTACTAACGGATCTCACGAAGGTTTTGTTGAGTTTTGTGTGATTGAAGTTTTCAAGTTTTGGGTTATCTTACGATGGATGAAGGAATAAGGAGTAAGAAGAGCCTAAGCTTGGGGATGCCCCGGCATCCCAAGCTATTATCCAAAAGAAAGCAAGCAACTAAGCTTGGGGATGCCCCGAGTGGCATCCCCTCTTTCTTCTAACGACCATCGGTATTTTACTCGAAGCTATAATTTTATTCGTCACATACTATGTGTTTTGCTTGGAGCGTCTTGTATGATATGAGTCTTTGCTTGTTTTATTTTGTGTTTTAAGTCTTGATTCCTTGCTGGACACACCTATTTGAGAGAGCCAAAATTATGTCATGACTTGTTAGAATTGCTCTCTATGCTTCACTTAAATTTTTATGAGCTATGGACTTGCGCTAGTGCTTCACTTATATCTTTTTGAGCATGGTGTGCTTTAGTATTTTTGAAGAAATGATCTCTTGCTTCACTTATATTTATTTGGGAGTTAGTAAAATTTTCTAGAAATTCTCTCTTGCTTCACTTAAATTAATTTGAGAGAAAGAAATATTATGCTCATGTTCTTCACTTATATTTGTTGGAGTTTACCAAAAGCAACATATAAAAATTAGTTCCAAAGTGATAGATATCTAAGAAGGATATAATAAAAACTTTCATGAAGATCATTGGACAAAATAAACTTGATTCTTAGTAATAGTTTTGAGATATGATGATGTGATATGTGAGTTATGTTGATGAGTAATTATGCTTTAGTAAGAATATTGGTGTTAAGGTTTGTGATTCCCTATGAAAGCACGAAAGTCAATAATTATGCAATGAAATTATATCCTACTTGTGGTGCATTATTCAGTGTTAATTATGCTTAATGCTCGCTTACGAGATTATTCGCTTCTTGGTTGGTCGCTTCTCAATCTTTTGCTAGCCTTCATTTTGCACTAAGTATGATCACTACTTGTGCATCCAAAAACATTTAACCCAGTTTTGCCACATGAGTCCACTATATCTACCTATATGCGGTATTCTTTTGCCGTTCTAAGCAAATTTGTATGTGCCATCTCTAATTTTCAAAAGAAACTTCTCTTTTGTCTGTTCGTTTCGCTTGCGGAGCGGTGAGGGGTGGCTAATATTTTCCATGCTAGATGTGTTATTCTCACGATGAGTGTTTATTCACTTGTCATTGCACGAGAGTAAGGCAAAGGTATTAGGGATGCCCAGTCCCGAAATGAAAAATGAATTTACTTTATGTTGTCAAATAATAAATTCCTTGGAAAGTGTTGGTATGGAAGGCAACCGTGGATACAACTAGCCATGGAAAGTGAAAGTATGGTTGAAAAAGGAATAAACTTTATTTTCTGTTTGGGAACCGCCTATGATATATCTAGCATGGAAAGTGTTGGGAACTCTAGGTCGTTTTTTTTGGTGGGAAGGATACACCTCCCAAAATGTTTTTACCTCTCAATTTTCGCTTTGAGCTCTCGCACCTCTACAAATCCCTACTTCCCTCCGCGAAGGGCCTTTCTTTTACTTTATGCAATTTTTATTTTTGAATTTGAGTCTCCATCTTCTCTTATAAAAGCACCAACTAGGAGGCAATATGATTGTACTTGAGTATTGGGTGTAGCTAATATGCGAGTGTGTTTCATGAATGGATCAATGATTGAGCATGATGGACAAGGGATAACTTATTTTAGCGTTGATATTTTGAAAGACATGGTTGCTTGTTGATATGCTTGAGTATTTAAGTTATCATGTCAAAACTAGACAATTGCTTTGAACAATATAAAAGTCCAAATGTCCATGCTATAAAGAAAAGAAATATGATATGACATGATAGGCAGCATTCCACATAAAAATTCTGTTTTTATCACTTACCTACTTGAGGACGAGTAGGAGTTAAGCTTGGGGATGCTGATACGTCTCCAATGTATCTATAATTTTTGATTGTTCCATGCTGTTATATTATCAATCTTGGATGTTTTATAATCATTTTATATCATTTTTTGGTACTAACCTATTGACATAGTGCCAAGTGCCAGTTGCTGTTTTCTGCATGTTTTTTACATCGCAGGAAATCAATACCAAACGGAGTCCAAATGCAATGAAACTTTACAGAGATTTTTTTGGACCAGAAGACACTTAATGGGCCAAGGCAGTGCCTAGGGGGTCCTCCGAGGAGAGCACAGCCCACCAGGGCACGCCAGGAGGCCCTGGCGCGCCCTGGTGGGTTGTGCCCACCTCGGGTGCCCCCCAGACCGCCTCTTTGCTCTATAAATACCCCAATATTCCAGAAACCCAAGGGGAGTTGATGGAAATCAATTCCAGTCACCATAGAGTCCAGAACCACCAGATCCAATCTAGACACCATCTCGGATGGGGTTCACCACCTCCATTGGTGCCTCTCTGATGATGCGTGAGTAGTTCTTTGTAGACCTTCGGGTCCGTAGTTAGTAGCTAGATGGCTTCCTCTCTCTCGCTGAATTCTCAATGCAATGGTCTCTTGGAGCGCAATTTACGTCTGTTTGCCCATCTTGGGGCGCCGCTACCCGAAAGGGAGTGACAACCCCTTTTACACGTCGGGTTGCGAGAAGTTGTTATTTGTGCGCAGGTGCTGTTTACGTTGTGTTGCTTGGTTCTCCTACTGGTTCGATAACCTTGGTTTCACATATGAGGGAAATACCTACCGCCACTGTGCTGCATCAGTAGGAAAAGGCCATCGCTCGTCCCCGACTGCCACTCATAAGGAAGACAATCAAAAAACATCTCATGCTCCAACTTCGTTACATAACGGTTCACCATACGTGCATGCTACGGGACTCACAAACCTTAACACAAGTATTTCTCAAATTCTCAACTACTTACTAGCATGACTCTAATATCACCATCTTCATATCTCAAAACAATCATAAGGAATCAAACTTCTCATAGTATTCAATGCACTCTATATGAAAGTTTTTATTATATCCCTCTTGGATGCCTATCATATTAGGACTAATTTTATAACCAAAGCAAATTACCATGCTGTTCTGAAGACTCTCAAAATAATATAAGTGAAGTACGAGAGTTCATCAATTTCTATAAAATAAAACCACCGTCGTGCTCTAAAAAGATATAAGTGAAGCACTAGAGCAAAATTGCCTAGCTCAGAAGATATAAGTGAAGCACATGGAGCATTCTAATAAATCACGATTCATGCGTGTCTCTCCCAAAAGGTGTGTACAGCAAGGATGATTGTGGCAAACTAAAAAGCAAAGACTCAAATCATACAAGACGCTCCAAGCAAAACACATATCATGTGGTGAATAAAAATATAGCCTCAAGTAAAGTTATTGATAGACGAAGACGAAAGAGGGGATGCCTTCCCGGGGCATCCCCAAGCTTAGGCTCTTTGGCCTGCTTGAATATTACCTTGGGGTGCCTTGGGCATCCCCAAGCTTAGGCTCTTGCCACTCCTTGTTCCATAGTCCATCAAATCCTTACCCAAAACTTGAAAACTTCACAACTCAAAACTCAACAAAAAATCTCGCAAGCTCCGTTAGTATAAGAAAATAAATCACCACTTTTGGTACTGTTGTGAACTCATTCTTTGTTTATATTGGTGTAATATCTACTGTATTCCAACTTTTCCATGGTTCATACCCCCCGATACTGTTGGGGAACATAGCATGCAATTTCAAAAAATACCTACGATCACGTAAGATCTATCTAGGAGATGCATAGCAACGAGATGGGGAGAGTGTGTCCACGTACCCTCGTAGACCAAAAGCGGAAGCGTTAGCTTAACGCGGTTGATGTAGTCGAACGTCTTCGCGATCCAACCGATCAAACATCAAACGTACGGCACCTCCGAGTTCTACACACGTTCAGCTCAATGACGTCCCTCGAACTCTTGATCCAGCAAAGTGTCAAGGGAGAGATTCGCCAACACGACGGCGTGGTGACGATGATGTGATCCACGCAGGGCTTCGCCTAAGCACTACGACGATATGACCGGAGGAGTAAATTGTGGAGGAGAACAATTGATGTCCTATGGGGTGCCCCCTGCCCCCGTATATAAAGGAGGAGGGGTGGAGGCCGGCCACAAGGAGCGCGCCATGGGGGGGGGAACCGACTACAACTCCAAGTCCTATTCGCCCTCCCCTTCCTTCTTTCGGAGGGGGAAAGGGGGAAGGAGAGAAGAGGGAGAGGGAACGGACTCCCCTTGGGGGGCGTGTCGGTGTCAAAACCGGCCAATCTGGGTAGGGGGTCCCGAACTGTGCGTCTGAGGATCGAAGGTAACAGGAGGCAGGGGACACGATGTTTACCCAGGTTCGGGCCCTCTTAATGGAGGTAATACCCTACTTCCTGCTCTATTGACTTTGATGAGTATAAGGGTTACAAGAGTTGATCTACCTCGAGATCGTAATGACTAAACCCTAGATGTCTAGCTTGTATGATTATGGTTGCCTATATGGACTAAACCCTCCGGTTTATATAGACACCGGAGGGGGCTAGGGTTGTACAGAGTTGGTTTACAGAGAAAGCAAACTACATGTCTGGCCGTCAAGCTTGCTGTCCACGCCACGGAGAGTCCCATCCGGACACGAGGGAAAGCCTTCTATCTTGCATCTTCATGGCCCATCAGTCCGGCCCATGTGACATAGCCCGAACGCCTGAGGCCCCCTTTATCCAGGACTCCCTCAGTAGCCCCTGAACTTGCCTTCAATGACGATGTATTATCCGGCTTTATGTCTTCGACTTTGCAAGGTGGGTTCTCCAGTATACTGCGGTTTGACGATAATCCGGCTCCACATTAAATATCATACTTTATTGATCCTTTGCTGCCATCGCCTCGGCTTCCATGTGTCAGAGGAATGCGAACAGCTTAGGTGTGTTTTTTACAAGGGACCGCTCGGGCATGTAAGGAAGACGTCTATTTAAGGAGATTAGATCTCATATGCCATTCCACACCACGCGGAAACCCTTAGAACTCGCCACAGGAGACTGTCCAAAACATGGCCGACGCTCCTGGCTCTTCCTCACGCCCCCACGACCTTCAAAAAGGCGATTGGGAAAGTTGCTCAGTATCCCGAGCCCATCTGAGTAAACTCCAGGCGCAGGGATATCTTCCTCCCGCGGATCTAGTCTCCGTTCGGGCTGGATTAACCTCCTACAATGGCGAAGCCCTGGCGGAGAATTACCCCAATCCTTCTAAATAGGAGCGAGTGTGCTTCGTTTCCTTCCTGTTGAGGGGCTTGGGATTTCCTTCCACCCCTTCCTCAGAGGTCTCTTGGAGTCTTACGGCCTCCAACTGCACAATCTTACACCAAGCTCCATCCTGCATATTGCGGGTTTCGTTGCTCTGTGCGATCCTAGGCTGTGAGGCTCATTTCGAGCTATGGCGGAAATTTTTCTGCTTCGTCCCCTGCTCCCAAAAGGGATCTATTTTCAAGGTGGGTCGCGCCGAAGTATGGCGCATAGCCAGGACAGGATACCTGTCCGGCACTCCAAAGAAGGCATCCGAAGAGTAGCCCTCGGAGTGGTTTTATATTGAAGACGTCATTCTGCCGGACCCAATCCGGCGCGGCCTTCCCGAATTCTCCAGCGCTCCCTTAAAGAAGCGCGCCAGCTGGCGTCCCCGAAGCCTCGAGGAAGAAGACAATGCGGAGGTAGAGAGGCTGGCAAGCAAGATCAGAGTACTTGCCAACTCCGGGCTGTCTATAATCGAGGTAATGGCAATTTCAATAACGCGATGCGTTCAGCCGCTCCAATCTAGGGGTATTCCCATGTGGCATTACAACGGGAAGGACGATGCATCCCGTTGTTTACGCAAGGGTCCGGACAATTTTGCCGCCCTAGCGACCATCTTAGCTGATCTTTTCAAAGGGGAGAAGGAAGACTTCACTCGTTTGAAGTGTCGGGAAGGTTTTTCCATGTATAACCCCATCGACTGGGTGAGTTTTCGATGATCGGCCTTACTCGACCTCTTTCCAGAATTATGCTAATCGGATTTAATCTGGCTGCTTTTTAATATGAATGGAGAGAGATCATCGAGGGGATCTACAGCCCCGCTCCGCGGCTAGAGGACCATATTCGGGACCTGGATCCCAGATATGAAGAAGATCCGGACATATTTATAGAGCTTAAGGAGGGAGTTTTTTATCAGGCGAGCTAGGATGGCACGGAAGTGGCCATTATAGCCGATTACCCCGGCCTTCTCCCCTCCTCCCATGTAAGTACCCAGGAGATGTCTCCTCCAAAAGAGTTTTCTTGTTGCTCCTCACCCACTGCACTATCTCATGCTCCGAAGGGGCGGCGCTCGTCTCGCCGAGCTATACCAAGGGCATACCCTAAGAAGGCGATGCCCGAGGGGGGCGAGTCTTTGAAAAGAAGGGCACACGGCGACGCTACCGAGCCCCTGCCCTCGCTAAAGAGGTATAGTTTTTACATGCACCCGGCGAATAGACCGAACTGTAACGCTTGTCGTTGGGCCGTTTTTAGGAAGAGCATACGCTGGACTATATCCGGGGACATTGCCGGCCGTGCATCGACGAATTCGGGCCCGGACCCTGCCATAAGGACTAGGGTTGATACGGGAAAAATGTCGGATTGTCATCTCCAAGAGGATTCAGATAATGTATCCGTCACCAATTCTGAAGTGGAGAGCGTGATGAATCATCGGCGCAGAAAGAGGCCATGCGCGACCCGAGCTTTACCAATGAGGCGTTTAATGCCCTCAGCTCTGCGGATGCATATATCCGAGCTGCTCGAGATGGACTTGCCGGAGCCACTCACCAGCTTGCAAAGGATATGCGGGTAAGAATTTTTGTGTGGATTCCATGATTATATGCCAGTAGCCCCCGAGACTTGAAGCAGTTGGTCCAACTGATTTAAGGGTCGTTGTATTTATTAGGTACTCGCGGGAAAAAACATGCTATCCAAGGAGCTTGAAGAATGCCGGACCAAGCTAACTGCTACCACCGCCAAACTGGAAAGCTTGAAGAAATCCAAGAATGCGCCGGATGGTAAGTGCAACAGTGTCTGGAAACTACTATGCTGCGCCAACAATGATTTTAAATATGCATTGTTTTGTTTACGGCTGCAGGATCAGCAGATCAATTGGAGGAGAAGCCGGAGGCTGCTCAGGCGGACAAACAACATGCCGAAGGGCAAGAAGCCGCTGGTCAACGTGTATTAACAATAACCATTAATGAGAAGAACAAGCTATAGGATGCCAACATCAAGCAAGCCGAAGAGCTAAAGGACATAAGAGCCCACCTGTCGGATGCCTTGAAAGAGAACAAAAAGCTGAAAGGCGGCATATTTAATATGTCCTTGAACTCAACTTTTTATAAGATCTCTTGATGGAATTTTTTTTACAAGATTTTTCCTGTAGGTTTGTTAACTGGGCGGCCCAAAGAAGAAGTGTTCGGATTTCAAGGCAACTTGCTGCAAGAGCTATCCAAAGTGCACGAGCGAGCTCGGAAAGTGATGAGGAACATGGCTAAGGCTTTATGGTCATCCGATTCTCCTCCAGGAATGATGGGGGAGCTCGCGGAGTTATTCAAGGGAGCTCGTCTTCGTTTTGAGCTGTGTAAGGCATCAGCATGTCGAGAAGGTGCACGAGAGGCCTGGGCCATGGTGAAAACGCGGTATACTGGACTTGATCCGAGTCATATGGCCCGGGTCGGACCTCGGGGACCAGACGGACAAGAAATTCCGATTAGCCTGGTGTACGATCAAGTAAAGATAGCCGCCAAATTCTGACAACAGGTCTGTAAACTAGACAGCCTGATAGATGGCATAGATAAAGAGTAGGCATGTGATTTCATGTAACCATACTTTTATCGTTGAATTTATCTCGGGCCGAATTGTAAAAGATTGTCATGGTAGACCTTCTACTTCAACCTCCAAAGCCCAAGGGTTGGAGTGTTTCCGAATACTATACCTGTGAGAAACAACAAGTATGCTCAGAAACCAGGCAATCCGGCCATAGTGCTTGAGCAGACAAACTGTATTTCGAGGAGTTATGTTATATTACTGTTTTAACGTAAGAAACATCTTCCAGAGAGAATAGTTCCGTTAAGGGTTCCTCTCCCTGGGTCAGCATGCGTGATGCACGCATGCCTAAGCCGCGATGCGAAAGAATCATCGGCGCATTTGTATTTTGATAGTTTATGTTGCAACGAAGGCAGTTCGTCGTTTGTCCGCTGACCAATTATTCCCTTAAGAATGCTAGCTTTCGGCTTCACCCATCTGAGGTACATGTCCGGATGACCCGGTTGTAACAATCGCATAGGTGCTCCCTTTATGCCCTAGCCGAACAAGCGGGAACGTAGGGCATAAGCACATGAGCCAGGCAACCCAGCTTAGCAAAAACTTAAGTCATAGAGGTGCATATAATGGCGAATACAGGACGTATGTGAGCAAACAACACATATAGATGGTGAGCTTTATGCTCAGAATAATAATCTTCGATTGGGAGAAGCCCTCGGTTGTGATGGAGAGTGTACATTTAAGGATGCATACCCCACAAGTGTGCGGCTTACCCGAACACACATGCTAGGAATCGTATAAAAACCAAAAGAGAAAAGAAAAAGAAAAGAGAAATTTGGGAACGAAAAGGGACGCACAAAAGTGTATGTCCCGACTTAGGCGTAGAATCTTCGGAGCCGAGCAGCGTTCCATGGGTTCGGCTCTAGGCGATTATCCGATGCATTCCGAAGGCGATAGGCTCCTCCAGTGAGAACTTCATCTATAATGAAGGGACCCTCCCATTTGGGCTTGAGCTTGTCCTTTTTCTTATCTGGTAGGCGTAAAACGAGTTCACCGACATTATACATCCTTGCCCGCACTTCTCTGCTTTGGTATCTTCGAGCTTGTTGTTGGTAGAATGCGGAACGGGCTTTGGCGACATCACGCTCCTCCTCTAGGCCATCTAAGTCATCCTGCCGATCGAGCTCGGCCTCTCTCTCTTTGTACATGCGCACTCAAGGTGAGTCATGGATAATATCGCAGGGCAAGACAGCCTCTGCGCCGTACACCATGAAGAACAGTGTGTATCCAGTCGTGCAATTGGGCGTGGTCCGCAGCCCCCAGAGTACGGAGTCAAGCTCCGCGACCCAGTGTTTGTCCGACTCCTTTAGGGATCGCACTAGTCTGGGTTTAATGCCGCTCATTATCAGGCCATTGGCACGTTCAACTTGACCATTTGTTTGAGCGTGATATACGGAGGCGTAATCGAGCTTAATGCCCAGATTAGCACACCAAGTTTTCACCTCGTCGGCTGATACGTCTCCAACGTATCTATAATTTTTGATTGTTCCATGCTATTATATTATCTGTTTTGGATGTTTAATGGGCTTTGTTATGCACTTCTATATTATTTTTAGGACTAACCTACTAACCAAAGGCCCAGTGCAAATTGCTGTTTTTTTGTGCCTATTTTAGTGTTTCGCAGAAAAGGAATATCAAACGGAGTCCAAATGGAATGAAACCTTTGGGAGAGTTATTTTTGGAACAAACGCAATCTAGGCGCGCCCCCACCCTCGTGGGCCCCTCGTAGCTCCACCGACCTACTTCTTTCGCCTATATATACTCATATACCCTGAAAACATCCAAGAGCACCACGAAACCCTATTTCCACTGCCGCAACCTTCTGCACCCGTGAGATCCCATCTTGGGTCCTTTTCCGGCGCTCCGCCGGAGGGGGAATCGATCACGGAGGGCTTCTACATCAACACCATAGCCTCTCCGATGATGTGTGAGTAGTTTACCACAGACCTTAGGGTCCATAGTTATTAGCTAGATGGCTTCTTCTCTCTCTTTGGATCACAATACAAAGTTCTCCTCGATCTTCTTGGAGATCTATTCGATGTAATTCTTTTTGCGGTGTGTTTGTCGAGATCCGATGAATTGTGGGTTTATGATCAAGATTATCTATGAACAATATTTGATTCTCCTCTGAATTCTTATCTGTATGATTTGTTATCTTTGCAAGTCTCTTCGAATTACCAGTTTGGTTTGGCCTACTAGATTGATCTTTCTTGCAATGGGAGAAGTGCTTAGCTTTGGGTTCAATCTTGCGGTGTCCTTTCCCAGTGACAGCAGGGGCAGCAAGGTGATACGTCTCCAACGTATCTATAATTTTTTATTGTTCCATGCTATTATATTATCTGTTTTGGATGTTTAATGGGCTTTATTATGCACTTTTATATTATTTTTGGGACTAACCTATTAACCGAAGGCCCAGTGCAAATTGATGTTTTTTTGCCTATTTTAGTGTTTCGCAGAAAAGGAATATCAAACGGAGTCCAAACGGAATGAAACCTTCAGGAGAGTTATTTTTGGAACAAACACAATCCAGGAGACTTGGAGTGGACGTCAAGGAAGCAACGAGGAAGCCACGAGGCAGGGAGTGATACGTCTCCAATGTATCTATAATTTATGAAGTATTCATGCCATGTTACAATATTTTTATATGATTTTGGTATGATTTGTTTAGAACTAACCCGGACTATCGCTGTTTTCAGCAGAACTACCGTGGTGTTGTTTTTGTGCAGAAATAAAAGTTCTCGGAATGGGCTAAAAACCAACGGAGATTTTTTTGGAAAATATAAAAAATACTGGAACGAAGAGTTACCAGAGGGGAGTCCCGTGGGCCCCACGAGGGTGGAGGGCGCCCCCCTGCCTCGTGGACTCCCAGTGGGGCCCCCTGACTTGGTCTCGACGCCAACCTCTCCTATAAATCCCCAAACTTCCAGAACTTGACCTGGACCGGAAGTTCGCCGCCGCAAGCCTCTGTAGCCACGAGAAATCAATATAGGCCCTCTCTGGCACCCTGCCGGAGGGGGCCATCATCCCCGGAGGCCATGGAGGAGGATCCTGGAGGGGCCATCATCGCCATGAAGGCCAAGATCCACAGGGAGAACCTCTCCCCATCCAGAGGGGAGGCCGTGGAGGAGGAAGCACAAGGGGGAGAACCTCTCCTCCTCTCTCTCGGTGGTACCGGTGTGCCATCAGGAGGGGAATCATCACCGCGGTGATCGTCTTCATCAACATCACCATCCTCATCTCTTTTACGCGGTCCACTCTCCCGCACCCCACTGTAATCCCTACTTGAACATGGTGCTTTATGCCACATATTATGATCCAATGTTGTGTTGCCATCTTATGATGTTTTGAGTAGATATCTTTTGTCCTTGGGTTGATTGATGATCCAGATTGGTATGAGTTGTATGTTTTATTTTAGTGCTGTCCTATGGTGCCCTCCATGTCGCGCAAGCGTGAGGGATTCCCGCTGTAGGGTGTTGCAATAGGTCCATGGTTTACTTATTGTCTGCGTTGCTTGAGTGACAGAAGCATAAACACGGATAAGTGGGTCACGGCGTATGGGATAAAGGGGACTTGATGCTTTAATGCTATGGTTGGGTTTTTCCTTAATGATCTTTAGTAGTTGCGGATGCTTGCTAGAGTTCCAATCATAAGTGCATATGATCCAAGATGAGAAAGTATGTTAGCTTATGCCTCTCCCTCATATGAAATTGCAATAGTGATTACTGGTCTTGTTAACAATTGCCTAGTACAATTCCGCACACCGACCCATCATTATTCCACACTCGCTATTTATAATATTTAGTAATATATTCTAACTTTATGATAACAACACCTTCTTTTATATTTTATCTCTCCGATACCATGCAAAGTTATCCTCTTCATACCCACAACGTAGTTTTATTTCTCGTTTCTAGTTGGAAGCAAACGTTCGGTGTACGTAGAGTCGTATCAGTGGCAAATAGGACTTGAGAGAATATTGATCTTACCTTTAGCTCCTTGTGGGTTCGACACTCCATACTTATCACTTCCACCTTTGGGAATTACTACGATGATTCTTGCACTTGGGGATTATCAAGCTCTTTTCTGGCGCCGTTGCCGGGGAGCAATAGCGTGGGGTTGATATTCTTGTGTGTGCTTGTTTGCTTTCTTCACTAAGTAGATTTTGTTTTTCCTTTTTGTTTCTGTTTAGTTGTGGGTGAAACATAATTTTTTTTAAAGAATGAAAATACAAAAAAATTACTTGCCTCTCATGCCTAATAAGTTTTTCAAAAAGAGAAGTGATTGGAAAGTTATGCATTGAAGAAGTGAGGGTCGACCTTGAGCACTTGTGTTCATGCTCATGGAAACTGTCGTGGAATTGTCACGTCAGATGTCCTAGTGTGAGGACTTAGTCATGGAGCCATCGCAACGAAATTAGCTTAAAGGGGTTAAATAGGGCAAAGGACACGAGGAGTTTATACTGGTTCGGCCCCTTGCGGTGAAGGTAAAGGCCTAATCCAGTTTGAGGTGGTATTGCTAGGGTTTCGATGACCAGGGATCGAATACGCTAAGGCTGGCTCTCGATCTGTTGTTTCTTGCCCTAAGCCGCCGTCGGGTCATCCCCTTATATACACGGGTTGACGCCCTGCGGTCTACAAGTCCCGGCCGGCTCATATACGTGTCCGGCTCGGAGACTAATTACATACGCTTTACAATACAAATCATAGATACATGGCAGCTTATAACCGTGGACCTTAAGCCGCCTTTGGGCTTGGGACCTCTACCCAGCCTATCTATGAACCGCCATTATGGTCTTAGGCTTCATGGAGATGAATCATCATCAGGATGACCCGGCCCCTCCTGGCGGGTCATGCCTGATAGTCATATCCCCAACATTAGGCCCCGGGTTGATTTGAACTTGTTCATGTCAATCTTCAATATTTAGAAAAATTCTTCCTCATCTTGATTGTGAAAAACTGTAACCCGCCATGACGTCATCTCTCGATTTTTCAGTGACCTGCCGTGACGTCACCTGTCATTAATGCTTCACAAAACCCAAATCTTAATAAATTTCTTATTTTACTGTCTTCCCAGAAATCGAGGCGCCCGTGTCATCACTTATCCATTTTTTGGATCCTCGATTTTCGCGCCTGTCGTTTGTCCTTCCAAGCCTTTATAAATAATGGCTCGGGCTCTCCTCTCATTCCCCCTCTTTCCTTCTCATCTCTTCTTCCTCCTTGCGACGCGCCGACCTGCACGAGCTCCGCCGCCGTCGTCCTCCGCCTTCGTCTTCAACTCCGGCCGCTGCATCACCCTGAACGGAGCAGAGAACCGTGGCACCTCCCTGCCATCTCATCAGCATCAGTAAGCCCTTCTTCCTCCATCGTAGATCTGGCATTAGGGTTTCGATGTTCTTCAGTGTTCGTCGGTGCTCGTCAATGTTCGTTGCCGCCGTCTTTATTCTTTGTCTGTATCCATGGATTAGATCCACAAACCACACAGATCTCGCGTGGTAGCAGTTCAACATCTATTTTTAATACTAGAACATATCCTCATCGCTGCAGATCCCTTTTAGAACACCTATGCACTTGCACTGTCACCTCTGTAGATTTCAGTTTTATTCCCTTTTTTGCCCAGTTTCAGATCCAAATTTCTAATTATAATCTGTGAAACCTGTTTGTCCAACACTTAGTAGAATTTTACCCTCTGTCAGATTTTGAATACCTGTACTCTTCATGGCGGCTTACACATCCAACTTACAATTATTCATATACCATTAGTCCTCACTTAAGCCGCCATCCTGAATGTATACTGTCAGCACTTAAACTGTGATTTCACCAATTAACTTGAACCGACAATTTTTCTTTCCTTTAGGTTTTCTTCCACAATGCCACCTAAAAAAGTGTACACCTGCAATTGGGTCCCTTCCATCGTCACCGAGAGCACTCTCAAGGATTTTTTCAAAACCGGATATTCACCCACCAAGAGCGTGATGCATTATCGTGCTCCTAACCCGGGCGAAGAGAGACCTCAACCGAAAGACAGCGAAGTCATTGTCTTTACTGACCACATGAACCAGGGCTTCTCACCACCCGACTCTAAGTTTTTTCGAGACGTGTTGCACTTCTTCCAGCTCCACCCTCAAGACATCGGACCCAATTCCGTGTCAAACATTTGCAACTTTCAAGTCTTTTGTGAACTGTACCTTCAAGAGGAACCCAGTGTTGATCTCTTTCGAGAGTATTTTTATTTAAACCGCCAGACTGAATTTACCAATGGTCCTAGCTTGGAACTAGGCGGAATCTCAATTCAACATTGCAGAGACGCCATCTTCCCTTATGCCATGTTGCCGAGTCATCCTAAAGACTGGAACCAGACGTGGTTTTACTGCAAAGACACTTCTCCGGCTGATGAGAATCCTCTGCCGGGTTACCGTGTTGAGCGCCTGAACCCCAAACATAATCTTCCTGAAAAGCTTACTGCCGCTGAACGGAAGAAGGTTGCACCTACTATCGTGAAAGTCAAAGATCTACTAGGAAACGGGCTGACCGGAGTTGATTTAGTTAGGTGCTGGGTTTCTTGGCGGATCATCCCATTGAGCCGTCGTACCGGCTTAATGGGTACCTACACTGGTGATGAGAAAGATTCCTTGCGCCACAGCTCTGAACCATTAACTGAGGAAGCAATCAATGAAATGGTGAAGTCTCTTCTAAATGAAGACCCGGAGGACTGTATCAAAGTGGGCCTGGCCCCTTTCAGCAAGCTTAACCCACCACCAGCTGTAATCCTCTAAACTTATTATATCTTCACCTCATTATTGGAATATCTGATTAACTCAACCTTTGACAACCTCTGTAGGCTAAGTCGGAATTCTGGAAGGCAGAATATGACCACGAGGCTGCTAAGAATGCCCGGGCTGCCAAGAAAGCCGCTAGGAAAACCGCCAAGAAGACCACCAAGAAGAAAAAGAAACCCAGTGCCTCTGACCTGCTCAAGCTGGATGATACCTCTGAGTCGTAGGTAACCCTTGACTCTCTTGGCTTATTTTCAATCATTTTATTGACACTGATTATTATCAGGCTGAGACAGGAGCCAGCCAAGCAGCTGAAGAAGAGGTAACTATTATTTCCTCCGGCTCAGAATCTTTGCCAAGACAGAAACTTCGACAAGTAACCCGGAAAGTAAGGTTTTCACACCCCTTGGCTTACTTAGATCCTCACTTTATTTTGAAACGACAGCAACATGAAAGTCGTCGCTAGACCCGGACCAGTGGAGGTGATGAATTATCCTCCGGCTTACCGAACACCCCTGCTCCCCGGAAACGCCGAAACGAGGTACTCTTTTAAAAAGAACTTTGTAACATTCTTCTCATCTGCTGACGGGTCTTACTTATTTGTCACTTAACTCTTTTAATGATCATTGACCAGGAACTTGCTCGTTCTTCTTCTGACGGCTCATCACAAACTAAAATACCGGCTTTCAAGACTGCCCCTAGGTAACAACAACTAGCTCTATTCTATAACTTCATATATTCTTATTTTAATACTGACTTATCATAACCTCTGTAGCGGCCAAGCAAAGCTAAACAAGAGGGCTAAAGTGATCAAGCCAACAGAAACACCTGAAATCACTGAGATGGAACAACAAGTCTCTGTCCCTGAGGCTTCCGATAAACAGCTGGAAGAACCTGTCACTGTCACCCCTCCTGAGATTCCAGATCTTAGCATTGGTGGCACTGCTATTAATCCTTCAACTTCTGCCCCCTCGGGTTCGTCTAAGCCGTCAGAGCCTCAAGACGATGATATATTGATTACTGGCACCGGCTTTATAGAGCCGGGAAATCCAATAGCTCTGGCAAAACATACTGCCAAACAAGAAGTTAATGAGAGGCGGAAACAGAAGTTTGATATTTCTCACTACTCGCAACTGAGCAGCAATGAGATCCTCTCCGGCTATCTCAGCCAGGTCCACACTAGCCGTGACCTCGAAATTGATATGGTGAAGCAGATGCACCAAAAATATGAGGTATGACTTTCAGCTTTTAAGTAATTTGTATACATATCCTGCCAGCCCCCAAGTCGACTAGCTGTGATAAGATTGAATGGGTTGTAGACTTCAGAAAAATCCATCGCTTCTGTCCTAGAATCCCTCCTTGGCCGGTTTAAATGTAAACCGGATGTTTGTACAAGTTGAGCTTTCCGTCTGTAGCCCCCAAGGGCCGGCTTAATCCATGGGATTGAGCCGATCCTAATTTGTCTTTGTATAAGAAGAAAGATCTTGACTGCATTGCCCCCATGAGTCGGTTGGGACAGTTACATCACTTCCGGCTCATAATGAAAAAAAAACAAACGGTATGCATTAGCCCCCAAGTGCCAAGTAGTCTTGCTTGCAAAGTGCTTGGGACTTTATTAGAGCCGCTGTTTTAAAAAATTTGCTTCGATAGACATTAGCCCCCAAGTGTCAAGTGTTATTGCTAGCAAAAGACTTGGGACTTGTAATCTGATAAACTTGATATTTGACAACTCTGCTTCTTATGCAGGCTGCCGCTGCTGAACTGGAATCCCAATTAAATGATGCCAAGACCCGGCTGGCGACTCAGGAAACTGAGACCTGGAAGGCTGAGTCGAAATTCCAATTTAGCGTGGCTGAGTCGGAAAAACTAAAGACCGGCTATGAAGCAGAGAAAAAGACTTGGGCGGATGAAAAGACGGCTTTGACCCAATGTGCTGAGAAGGCCGAGGCAGCACTTCAAGAAGTAACCACTGAACTTTCCGGTTTAAAAAACCGTGTGAATTAGATGGTTTCAGCTATCTTTGGTAAGTCGCCTTTATCAAGCATCTGAAGTGAATCATTATTTTGATCATATAACCCGCCATTTTAAGCATTCTGCAATATCTTCAGGTCCCAGGAGCAGCAATCTCAATCAAGACATGCTGATGAAGCTGAAAGCTGTCTACACACTTGTTGAGCAGCTGTACACCGGGACTCAACGCACATTAGCCGCAATTTCACCAGCAGGTCAAGTACCAACTTTGTTGATAGATGTTTTGAAGAAACTCTCTGTGCTGCCTGTAAGACATGAAGAGATAAAGCGATCAGCTGCCAGAGCCGGCGCTGTGACGGCTTTAAGCCGGTCCAAGGCGTGGTTACCAGAGCTTGACCCGTCTGAGGTAGCTACTGGTTACCCAAGCTTGAAAGAAGATGGTACACCTTTCGATCAGAAAGACTTCTCAGCCTGCGTAAAGGAAATCTGTCCAATGGCCACTCTTATTGCCAATGACTCGGACCTCTCCAAGTATCATCCGGCTTATGACCAGGAGAATAAGAAGATGCCAATTCCAGCTTACAAAGTGAAGGACTTAATCCCGCCAATCCGTAAGCACACCTTTGCTCTTGAAGTTGATCCGTCTGAGCTTATAGATGATGAAGCTGAATTTGAAGCTTTATCTGGCATCGATTGGTCATCACCAACTTTTCAGCCAGCGGAAGAAGACGAAGAGCCGGCAAAGGATGACGCAGAAGACTCCGACCGGCAGGGCCAAGAAGACTGAACCGCCAGGCCGCTCTAAACTTGAGCTTTTTAAAAAACACTTTGGTCTTATTTAGCCCATGGAGGCTGTGTAATAGGATAGTAAAACTTTGAATTTGCCGTGGCATCGTGCACGTTTCGCATTGCAGAATACTGTCAATTAAATATCTACCACTGATGTTGATAATAACAACTTTTGAATCTGTTCCTGTATACAAAAACATATCACAAGTGTCCCATGGTTTACCGCAGGATGGGCCATAATGCCCAATACATAATCACCCCTATAATCAGGACTGGCTTAATTATAAAAGAATATGTCATACCTGTGATATTTGATCACACTGTTGGTTTACCAAATCAGTAGAATAAGGGCAATAACCCAAAACTTGATCATTGGGAATTATCATACGTTTCCGGCTTATGAATATAGCCAGGCCGGGTCGATCAACACCGGACACTATTTTATGTCATGCTGGTGACTTATAGTCAAAAGCCAGGCCGGGTTAATAAACACCGGCGTATTGTGATATATGATTCGTAAGGCATTATAAGCCTTACTGGTTTTCAACCATGTATGATGATATCATAAGAGAAAATGCAAAAAAGACTTTCAAATCAAATCAACAGAAAAATTTCGAGGCTTTCATAGGCCGCCAAGCCAAAATTTTCTTCTTCAATGAAACTAGCATTAGCCACTGGAAGGTACGCGCTTTCTATGAGCCGGCCCTCATTTACCCAATCGACATTTTAACCCAGATAAGTTCAGTTCTTATTTAAAGATAGACTTATCAGGAGTACGCGGGTTTAGAGCAGCATCGTGCATCCCAGGCCGATTTATCCAAGTTTCAAGGAAGGCGGCTTTATCAGCCCGAGCTTCTCCTTGCTATCTGTAAGCTGTGCCCTCTCATGACAGACCGGCGTTTTAACCTTAACTAGTTCAGGGTCTTTTTGAAAAGATTGACTGTTAAGAGTTCGCCGGGTCAATCAGGATTACCTGATGGAGAAGCATCTGGCACACAGGCAGGATAACCTGGGGTTTTAGGTGAATACACCTGGCTTCCAAGCCTGGCTTTTAAGCATATTACAAGGGTTATAGCAACTCTTGTTCTTTACAACAAAAGAGCCCCCAAGCAATATTTCTGAGCTATGCTCAATGGGAACCTATGTTTGAGTTGTGCTTTGGCAACATACTCTGTTTGGTCCCTTTAATCAGGGTAGCAAGCCCCCAAGTGACCAAAAACTCATGATTCAAAGAGAAAACGACAGAGGCCCTGCTTTGACAGGCATGCCGACTTTATTATATTGATCATAATATATACATTATAATATGTACATCAGAAGAGCCGATGGCTCAAGTGTAATAAGGCCGAAGGTGAGCAATACTCCAAGGTCGGTGGGTCTCCTCCTCCGACTTACGTGAGTCTTTGTGCTCTCGAACATCGATAAGGTAGTATGACCCGTTGTTCAGATTCTTGCTGACCACAAAAGGTCCTTCCCAAGGTGGGGATAACTTGTGGATATCAGTCTGATCCTGGATGAGTCGGAGCACTAGATCGCCTTCTTGGAAAGTTCTGGTTTTAACCCGGCGGCTGTGGTAACGACGCAGATCTTGCTGGTAAATCGCCAAACGAGCCGCCGCTATGTCCCGTTTCTCATCTAACAGGTCCAGTGCGTCTTGACGTGCTTGCTCATTGTCCGCTTCAACATAAGCCGCCACACGAGGTGAATCGTGACGGATGTCACTAGGGAGAACCGCTTCTGCCCCGTAGACCATGAAAAAAGGTGTATAACCTGTAGACCTGTTGGGGGTAGTATTAATGCTCCATAACACAGAAGGCAATTCCTCCACCCAATGACCCGGCGTTCGCTGTAAAGGAACCATAAGTCGGGGCTTGATGACTCTCAAGATCTTTTGATTGGCTCTCTCTCCGCTTGACCATTAGACTGGGGGTGAGCCACTGATGATATATCAAGCCGGATATGCTCACGTTGACAAAATTCTTTCATAGCACCCTTGGAGAGATTAGTGCCATTATCTGTTATAATGCTGTGTGGAAAACCAAAGCGGAGGATCACCTTCTTCATGAACTGAACCGCCGTGGCTGCATCACACTTGCTCACCGGCTCTGCCTCGACCCACTTTGTGAATTTATCAACTGCCACCAAGAGGTGGGTCTTCTTATCCTTGGACCTCTTGAAAGGTCCAACCATGTCAAGCCCCCAAGTTGCAAATGGCCAAGTGATTGGAATCGTCCTCAATTCCTAAGCCGGAACATGAGCTCGTCATGAAAACTTCTGACAACCGTCACATTTTCTGACCAAGTCCTCAGCATCAGCATGAGCCGTCAGCCAATAGAAGCCGTGACGAAAATCCTTGGCCACCAGAGATTTAGAGCCGGCATGATGACCACAATCTCCTTCGTGGCTCTCACGCAGAATCTCACAACCTTCTTCAGGAGAGACGCACCGCAGAAACGCCCCTGTAACACTGCAATGGTGCAGCTCCCCATTGACTATTGTCATTGACTTAGATCGTCGGGTTATCTGCCTGGCCAAAATTTCATCCTCATGTAACTCACCCCGGGTCATGTAAGCCAAATAGGGCACTCTCCAATCAGGAATAACATGAAGAGCCGCCACCAAGTGTGCCTCCGGGTCAGGAATAGCAAGGTTCTCCTCCGTAGGCAACTTGACCGAAGGATTGAGTAGAACATCCAGGAACGTGTTTTGTGGTACCGGCTTACGCTAAGAACCTAGTCGGCTTAAATTATCAGCCGCCTCATTCTTCCTTCGATCGATATGTTCTACCTCGTAACCCTTGAAGTGACCTGCAATGGCATCAACCTCCCGACGATAAGCCGCCATAAGCGGATCCTTTGAATCCCAAGTACCAGAGACCTGCTGGGCCACCAGATCTGAATCGCCAAAGCATCTCACCTGGCTTAAATTCATCTCCTTAACTACCTGAAGACCATGGAGCAGGGCCTCATACTCAGCTGCATTGTTAGTACAAGGGAACATTAATCGGAGGACATAGGAAAATTTATCACCTCGTGGGGAAGTCAAGACAACTCCAGCCCCCGAGCCCTCCAGTTGCCTAGACCCGTCAAAGTGAATAGTCCAATACGTGTTGTCCGGCTTTTCCTCTGGTGCCTGCAACTCTGTCCAATCATTGATGAAATCCACAAGCGCTTGAGACTTTATAGCCGTACGAGGCACATATTTTAATCCGTGCGGCCCAAGCTCAATGGCCCACTTAGAAACCCGGCCAGTTGCTTCCCTGTTTTGGATGATATCCCCCAAAGGAGCAGAACTAACCACAGTGATGGGATGACCCTGAAAATATTGCTTAAGCTACCGGCTTGCCATGAAAACTCCATACACAAGCTTCTTCCAATGTGGGTATCTCTGCTTGGACTCAATGAGCACCTCACTGATATAATAAACCGGCCGTTGAACCGAATATTCCTTGCCTGCTTCCTTCCTCTCTACCACTATAGCCACACTGACGGCTCGGCTGTTAGCAGCCACGTATAACAACAGAGGCTCTTTATCAATAGGGGCAGCAAGCACGGACGGCTCAGCCAACTGTTTCTTCAAATCCTCAAATGCTTGGTTAGCCGCATCACTCCAAACAAAATGATATGTTTTCTTCATCATTTGATAGAGGGGGATAGCCTTCTCACCCAGCCGGCTTATGAACCGGCTCAAAGCGGCAATACGACTCGCCAAACATTGAACAACATTAATGCACGCCGGCTTAGCCAAAGAAGTGATAGCTTTGATTTTCTCTGGGTTAGCTTCAATGCCTTTGTTAGAAACCAAAAAAACCCAAGATCTTGCCTGCAAGTACACCAAAGACACATTTAGCCGGATTAAGCATCATCTTGTAGACCCGGAGATTATCAAATGTCTCCTTCAAATCATCAATCAGGGTCTCCTTCTTTCTTGACTTCACCACAATGTCATCGACATAAGCATGAACATTACGCTGTGAAGGCAATTTTGCACACACCGCTGATAAGTCGGCTGGGCGCTCTTGAGCCCAAAAGGCATAGACACGTAGCAGAAGGCTCCAAACGGAGTAATGAAAATTGTCTTCTCCTGGTCCTTAACTGCCATCTTGATCTGATGATAACGAGAATAAGCATCCAAAAAACTCAGACGCTCACAACCCGCCGTAGCATCAATGATTTGATCCATACGAGGGAGAGCAAACGGATCAGCCGGACAAGCCTTGTTCAAGTCCGTGTAATCCACACAAACTACAAAAAGAGATACTTCCGTGATGATACGTGTTTGTCACAGTAGGTCACATTTTCTTTCATGCATGTACATCCATGACAAATTTATGACAGAATCAAGATAGTCATACCTGTGCTGTCGTAGAAGTGTTCCATGACATTACCAAAATTATCATCACGGAAGTGTCCACTTCGATGACGATAAATCGCGCGTCACAAAAGTGCTTTCGTCAAGGGTGACCGACACGTGGCATCCACCGTAACGGAACGCCGTTAAGCTATCGGGTCTGGTTTTGGATCCGATAACCCATTAACAGCCCCGACCAATGGGGATTTTCCACGTGTAAAATCATCATTGGCTGGAGGAAACACGTGTCGGCTCACCGTTGGGACAGATGTCATCCACTCATTGGACACAAAGCGCCTATGATACGTCGACACGTTGTCACGACCGGTTTTTCGGGATATTAATTCTCCAGAAAATGGCCGTTGTGCTCACCAGCCCCAGGATTACTGTTAGCTGATGAGGCACCCACTTGCTACAAGAAAATCCAAGCAAGTACAAAAAAAAGTAGTACAAGACCATTGTGGCCTACGAGTACAACACTTGGTGTCTAGTGGCTGATGGCGGAAGCGGTTTGTGGTTCATCTGCGTCTATGGGACTCCATTTCCCACAAGAACAGCTGACCAGGATAACTCCTATCTTCGCGAGGCTGCTGACAACACTGCGTAGGTTCCGGGGCCGTCGTCGTAACACTCTTCTCCGTACAAGAAATCTGGCCAAGACAATAGCCAGGGACAAGCCAGTGAGTATGTTTGAATGTACTCGCAAACATCAAGAACACAGGTATAATGTATCTAGGGTAATCAAGTTCCGAAAATATTCTATGATCATAACGTCAGTCATGAGATAAACAAAAAATATTCATGATGCACGCATGTGGGTAATAATAACCAAAAATAAAATACTGGGTGCCAAACGAGGGTCTGAATGACTCCTCGAGAGGAAACTGCAAGAATAATAATGCCGCAGTCGGGCGTCGGGGCGACACCACATAAAGGGCTTATAAATGAAAGAAATAACAAGCATGCCACAGTCGGGCGTCTGAGCGACACCACATAAAGGGCTTATAAAAAAAGAAATAACCAGCATGCCACAGTCGGGCGTCTGAGCGACACCACATAAAGGGCTTTATATAGAATAATAGTAATGGGTATCCAGGAGGTAGAACCATCCTAGGGATACTCGAAAATACAAATAAAGTAAATGGTTAGTCCACAATAATAATGATCATAATTCACATATGCCACAGTTCATAATCAAGGTTCTGGTTTAGCAGCTTTCCTCCGAAGACCGACACTTGACCTATCCCAGACTGTAGTCCTTAACCATGGACACGGCTATTCGAATAGATGTATAATCTCTGCAGAGGGTGTACTCTTTACCCACGGGTAACGGATTTCTTTAGTCCATCGGGACTAATTCCGTCTACGGTCTTTTGATTGAAAACACGCCTGACCTGCACACACCAGCCTAACTTACCGATGTCTGGAATCACCCACAACACCTGTCAAGCCAAACTCTAAGTGGGGAGGCTACAACCTCGACGTAGCATGGGATCAAATTTATATACGCGCGCTCTAAGGGGTGGCCCCCCTCTCGGTCCCAACCGGAAACACCCATGCCCCCGGACCGGATGCCAGGCTTTAATCCGTGGCCACGGGACCCTCATCACGGCTTCTCTGTACGGTGTGTGCTAGGACGGGGTTGACAACTTACTGAACCGTACCCTACCTAAGGCAGGGACAAGTGGTAGTACCAGGCAAGTATGGGGGTTACTGGGCAAGACTCGATCTAAGGCCGACTCAGGAGGTTCAAGTATTCTCTGCATGATTAGCATAACAAAAGTATTTCCATTAACAGGTAGACTTATCACTCGTCAAGCCTCACCATGCCATACCGGACATACTCGTCCCGACGAGGTACTAGGGACAAGCCCGTGTCTACCCAAGACCACGACTTTCCCGGCTTCCTTCCGGTATGCAAGGGAAGCTTACGAGGATGAATACCATCACCAACATATCCATTTATCACAGCAAAGAAAACTCCACTATGCACTCATGCATATGATCTTACCGTCACATAAAATAGCATGCACTCCACGTCAAAGTGGTGTCAAAACCGTATCAAAACACCACACAAGAATATTATGCCAGAGTTCAGAAATGCTTGCCTTCAAGTGTATGCATGAGGGGGTGCACTTTTGAAGGTTGCCTTTTCTCCAAAAATCCTATTTTGAGAAATATTCAAATAACACACATTTCAAAAACAGTACAAAAAGTTGTCTCAAATATTTTTAAGATAAATCTTAAAATAAACTAGATGAAATTTTAGAGTTGTACATAAAAGAATCAACTCATTTGGAGTTTTATTTTAAAAGTTATAGCCAGTCAAAGATCAGTCACAGTTCTGTTTTATTAAAATCAGAAAAAAGGAAAACGCTTCGGGGAAGAATACGCTTTCAAAGCAGAGGTGACGTACTCCGGTCTTTGCGCTTTCACTTAAACAGAGAGAGCGGCCGTGCGGGTCACTGACAGTGGGTCCAGAGGGCCCACTGGTCAGGTTTGACTGGTCTCCCTCTCCCTCCTTTCTCTGTGCCCAAACGGTGGCGGGGCTCCGGCGATCGCCGGCGACGAACGGCGGGTCCCCAAGGGGTCCCGAGGGCGGGGATGGATCCGTCAGACCGAGGCGGTTCTCCCGGTGGGTGCTAGGCAGGCGGGGACGGAGGAGGTCACCGGCGGCGAGCTTCGCGGCGGGCGGTGGCTCGGGAGCAGAGTGGGTTTTGGGCTCCGGTGATCGTTGGCCGAAGCTGAGGCGCTAGGCAGCTCCGCACGACTACGGGGGAGTTCTTGGTGGCGTTGGATTGGCGGGGGAAGCTCCGGTTGCGACGAACGGCACTCGATTGCGGCGGCGACCGAGCTGGCCGGAGACGAGGAAGAAAGGACTTTCCCGTCGATTGCTAGCTATGGGAGGGCTATGGGGGTGGCCTGGGGTTGCTTGAGTGTTCGGTTGAGCTCGGGGTCCCTTTAAATAGGCACTCGAGGCTGGCTCCCGCGGTGGCCGAGGATAAGATCGCCGGCGACCACTTTTCTGTAGTTGCAGGACTACGTGGCAGCGACGAGCGCGTGCCGACGAGCACGAGGATAAGCACGGGCTGTTCCCCGGGACAGCTGGCGCGCGCGGGTGGCTTGGGCAGCGCCGTCCACGGCAGTGCCCGCTGCCGACGCCGGCGTGGCGCCAAGGCGGCGCTGTAGGGCGCCAGGGAGAGCTTGGAGTGTACTGGTGAGGGGTCGAGTGCATGGCGTGGTTCGGCAGGCGAGCAGGGGCCAGAGATGGGACGCGTCGAGGGTGGCAGAGCGGCGCGGCGACTCAGTGCGCGCGCGTGCAAAACGTGCACTCTGGGCGCGCCCAGAGCACGCACGCCAGGTGCTCGGTGAAATGCCAGCGCGCTCTAGAGAGCTTGGGTGAGGCTGGTAGCTAACAGGCCAGAGTTAGGGACAGCTAGGAGGCTAGTGGACATGCTGGATAGGTCAGGGGTTCAAGTCCACAATGCAAGCTAGCAGACATGCCAAAACTGTTCCTGCACACAGGGTGCTCGACAGAATGCCATGGGCAACTGGGCAATTCTTGGGGTGGCCAAACTCTCCAGATCCTAGTCTCTTTAGGAGCTAAGGAAAGTGGTAAGGTTAGTTTGGCAAAAACAGAAACTTGATAGTGCAAGATTTTGAGAAAACCAGTTTTGGGCAGAAACTAGAGGCTATCATTGCATGTACCAAAAATATGCCAATGGGTCCAATCTCCTGGACTTAAGAGTTTGGTAGGGAGGACTATAGGTAGGAAAAAGCTCAAAGGTACTAGAGCAAAATAAAATGGGGTTGCAGTACAAATCACCCAACTGGACCAGAATGGAAATGAAGATGATTCACTCAAATTTTTCAAAGAACATCACTGGGTTTTTGCATGAAGTTGAATTATATGCATCTCCTGGCATCACCAAACACTTGGAAGGATTTTCAGAAGAATATTTAAATAGGTTGTAGTGCAAAGATACCTACTGGACCAGACTTGAAAAATTGATGCAGGGCTCAAAATCTCAAATGACCAAAGGATATTTCTGCATAGAAGTGCTTGGGAAACCTAACATGACATCCCCAAATTTTGGTGAAAATTTTAAAAGCATTTATCAAATGGTTGCAGTGCAAAAAGGGGCTCCAAATTTATGAAAGTTCATTTTAAAAGAATAAAGCTCATGAGAAATAATTATGCAAATAAATCTACTGATAAAGAATTGATTTTATAAAGAGGGCACACAAGTCCAATAATATTTTTGGAAAGTTTCCACTTGAGGTAAAAACTCACCATCTCAAAGAGAAGAGGGGTTCTGAAATCAAAGGAGAAATCCAGAAAAATAAAAATTTAATTTCCTGGCAAAATTTTGATTAATAAAACAAGGTCAAAAAATTTGGGGTGTTACACACGTGGCACGGCCCAACAGTGGCCCATAAAGTTTAAATGGGCTGGCCCAACTAAAGGCCCACAAGATTTTGCGGCCAATAATGGGACGGCCCAGCTAAAGGCCCACAAGATTTTGCGGGCCATAATGGGCCGGCCCAGGTAAAGGACCACAAGATTTTTGCATGCCATAATGGGCCGGCCTAGGTGAAGGCCCACAAGATTTTTGTGGACCATAATGGGCCGGCCCAGCTAAAGGCCCACGAGATTTTGCCGACATTAATGGGCCGACCCAGCTGTAGACCCACAAGATTTTGAGGACCCTAGTAGGCCGGCCCATTAACTGGCTGCCATGTTTTGGGCCAAATGCTGGCCCATATTTGATCTGGTCCATTAATGGCCTGCCATGTTCCGAGCCTAATAATGGCCCATATGAGATCCGGCCCGTTAAAAGCCTACCACGTTCTGGGCCAAATTACGGCCCAAATCAGGTCCGGCCCTTTAAGAGGCTTTGGGCTAAATTATGGCCCATATCAGATTCGGCCCGTCAACTGGACGCTACGCTTTTGGGCCCATTTGCTAAAGGCCCATTTAGTAATTTGGCGTAATATTAGTTTCGGCCTGTTAAGGGCCCGTTTAACATTTCGGCCTTATATTAATTCCGGCCTGTTAAAAGCCCGTCATATAGTTGGGCCTAACTACGGCCCGGTTTGCATCCGGCCTGCTCGCAACCGATAATCTGATTGGGCCAAGCAAGGACCGAGACAATTTTGGCCTATTATAAGCCCATGATTTGATTGGCACATTCATGGGCCGGGGTCTATTTCGGCCTGCTGCCGGCCCGTGAGCTGTTCGGCACGTTTCAGGCGCAACCTACTTTTCAGCTCCTAAAGGCCCATTGAGTTTTCTTGGGAAAATAGGGTCGGCGGTTTACTCGGCCTATTAAAGGCCTGAATCTACTAGTGGGCTAGTTTACATTTAGGCCTGTTAACGGACCAAGATGACGGGGCCCATGATGCGGATCATACATGGTGATTTGCATGATGGCCCGATTATGTGCCGTAATTTTACGGTTTTGCCGGTTTACTGCGAAGACAGGATATATATACAGTAAAATAACTGCAGCATCGTGAATAAGAAAAAAACCTAGACTATACAATAAAGAAATTACGGCATATTACATCCACTGGGCATCAAAGTTCGCCACTATGATAATAAAGCACAAGCAGACAACAGATTACATACACTGGGCATCAAAGATCGCCACCAGTGCAACTAAACACGCCGACAAAATAATATACAAAACCGACATCACTTCAATAGAGTTCAAGAAAGGTTAGCCCTGCTCGGGAGCTGCAGCGCAAGCAGCTGAGCAAGCTGGTGAGACTGCACTTGTTTGACACTTATATCCTCCTCACTCTGAAAGATAAACAAGCAGACAGATGACAGGTTTTGCACATATAAGTATCAGTGCTGAGAATTCATCACATTTCTTACTGACGAATAAAGTGACACGGTTTAAAATAGCATTAACACAATATGGTATTGTTCAGGTTAAGACATGGCAGGAAATGACATTGTGAAGGAGTTGGCAGCTTCACGACACCACTGGATTACAGATCAAGAACTCATAAGTATCAATGGTTAGTGTGCTGTCAATTTTTTCCATTTCAGATTGGCAAAATAAGATCACTTGCTCTGTATATTTTAATTTACATGGTATGAAGAAGGAACTTGGTTGTACAACTGAAAACTTAAATTGAGAAGGACAAACTTTTGTTTATGAACTAGAGTACATAATAAACTTTAAACATGCAATTTGATGCAAACACCAAAAATAAACAGCTGTTGCAGTCATGCCTAACCAAATATACACAACAAAGTTTGAAGGCTTGAGAAGGACAAACTTACATTATTGGTGAAGGCAGGCTCTATAAAGCCCTTGTCCATGCTGATGGGGGGGGCAATTCAAGAAGTTTACCACAGAATCTTCTTCATAAGCATTGCCTTTATTCTACATTTTTTTAAGAGTAAATATAGATGTGGCAATATAAGAAAAAATGGAGAATATTTAAGATAAGATGAAGAGTGATGCTACATAACCAAGTAGCTATAAATGTAAGTACAGCGATACAGGCAAAAGGTACAGCCAAGAGCAATGCAGAGCTAAACTTCTTCAGTACCATCGGTGTTATCCATCCTTATGGTAAGAGCAAATATAGATCTTATGTGTAGAAAATGGAGGGCAAAGGAAAATAAGCTGCAGAGTGATGGTACATGAACAACTACCTGTCAATATAAGTACACTGATAAAGGACAACAGGTACTTACAAGAACAATGCAGAGCTAAAAAATTTCATTGGCATTGGATATATTCTACACTAATGTAACCATTCATACAGATCAGATAATTTGGAGCGAACAATTGATAAGCAAGCTATCATGCATACTGCTGTCACATAATGAACCAGGTATGTATGCAAGTACAATGATACAAGAAAACAGGTACTAACAAGAGCAAAGCAGCGGGCAGCATATTTGCGATATCCTGTCATTTTTTTCAAACCGGAATTCTTTTTCGAGCAGATTTCCTGCAAAAAAGATCTGTAAGGCACATGCGGAAAAGTAGAAGTTCAAATTGTCATGCGATATCATAGACAGTACCTCATCCTCGGAATGAGACCAGTGCATAACAAGGTTTTTCCATTCAATGTCTTCTAAATTTAGCACAGGAGACTTCACCAGAAATTCGTTTATAGACTTGCCATCAAAGTGTGATTTCCTCAGGTAACACCGATACTGCTGCAATGCTTCCTTGAAAAGCGCAAGCAAGCTTTGCTCGTCATGACTATCCAGATTGACCCTCGCCTACTTAGAACAATGTAATGTAAATCATTGATGTGTTCAATCAGCAGAAAACAGGAAAATAATCACCATGAATAATAGCACTTACACGTAAGTGGGACAGGAAGATGTGAAAATGGTGTTTGTCTTCACTATAATCTTCCCATGATGGGAATATATGCACGTAGTCCCTAACAACATTGAAAGCATTGTGTTTTAAACTGGGAATAAGTGGAATGGGGTTCTAGGAATTGGCCATCTCTGCAGTTGGGATAGGTCTTCGGCCGGTGGACTTGTTGTACTTTTTGCTGGAGTGGGATTTTTCTGTGGTACAACTAGTGCTATGGCAACTGAAATCGGCATACCTTTTGCTGGAGTGCAGGTCCTGTGTGGTGCGGCTAGTGGTGTGGCCAGTGAAGTATGGGTACAGTCTGCTGGAGTCGGTCCTACGTTTTGTGTCACTGGTTGTACAACCAATATAAATGGGGTGCTGTCTGATTTCTCCGGCACAACCACGTTTTTCAAGGACTTTGCTGGTGCTCCTTCAGGTTCGGCAATTACCCTCTTTCTTTTTGATGTCTGATGCACAAGAACGACATCTGAGTGAAAAAACATGGTATGATGACAGATGGAATATGTATTGATAATGGATGGGCATGGCATCTCGACATATATGATGAATAAACTAAGAAGATGGCGGTGCAACAAAGTAGAAGAAATGCAAGACAACATATGCAAGATACGCGCAATCAATAAAACCTTGCCAAATTAGAACAGGCACCTTGATGGGTGAACAGGACAGGTCATCTGCCTTTGACTCCTCGAGGTTAGAATAGTCATTAGGATCATATTCTGAACAAGAATCAACAGGTGGTGAGCGTATGAGTTTCATTGCATCCAGAATGGCACTCAATGCCTTGGTGCCAATTTTGTAAGTCATTGCGGTGTTTAGCTTCAAGAGTGGACTGCTGCTAGTGCGACACAAAGCAGCTACACAGATCATAGTGTAGATATAACGGGAAAACCGTAAGCATCAGAGTAAAATCAGCAAAGTGGAACTTGCTGGAACATATGTGCTAGTATTGCCGGTACGGCTAGAAAGCCTTCGGGTACCAGCTCTCTTCAACTGAAGGTGCCGTACTATTAATATCAATGTAACTCTCAAAGGCGACACAACTCCCCGCATTTCCTTGCTATTCTTATAGGATTCAAGTGGGCGGGCCACTACAAATCCTATTCCCATGTTTACAAAATCCTACGAATCAGAGAGGCCCGACGAGTTCAAAGTGTCCATACCAACCGACTGTATAGACCTATACACTGCAAATGTCCCTGCTCATATTCACTACAAGGAACATACTGTACTACTATCATACTCCCTCCGTTCCAAAATATAAGTCTTGGTAGAGATTTCCACTATGGATCACATACAGATGTATCCAGATACATTTTAGAGTGTAGATTCACTCATTTTGCTCCATATGTAGTCCATGGTGGAATCTATACAAGGACTTGTATTTAGGAACTGAGAGAGTACTTATTAAAGAAGAACGAAAGAGGAACATGGTAAAGAAGAGCAAGCAGATTTTGGATAATAAAATGTTCGTTGCGCAGTGCCCACACATGATGAACCAGAGCGCATTAAGAAAGCAACTCCCTGCTGTCTCTCTATATGTGGTGCACGTGCTTTTTCGAAAGAAAAGTAGGAACATTAGCTGACCAATTAAATGTTATATGTTTTAGTAATATCAGCATCATATCAGATTCGTACTTGAGCAACAAGTTTGGAATTATGAGTGGCACGTTGTTTAGCTTGATGGATTCAGGAGCAGTGCTAAGCAGGTACGATGATGGTACTGAATATAAAGGCATGTCTGCATTTGGGTCAGTCGACCATTTCAGGCGGTTGGATGAAGATCCTACGTCTCCTAACCCTTCTTCTTCCTTGTCTCTGATTCTTCCCATACAGAACACCGCACGGGCCGCCGGCCGGACCATCGGCCTCCACCGCCTGTATTCCTCCTCCACCCCCACCCCCACCCCCGCCCCCACCCGCATCGAGTTTTCTTCATTCGACGAGGCCCCACCACCGCCCCACCCCCCAACCAAAGTCGCCGCCTGAGCCCCTTCGTTCGCACCGGCGAACTCCGGCGAGCTCTGAAGACTGACCCAATTTTGAAATTTAGTCTACTGTGATTTAACTAGTGTGGAATATAAAAGGGGAAAACCATAAGCATTGGGAGTATAGTGTTGAGCGTGCCATGGCGGATCTGAAGGTGCAAACCAGACAAAGGCAACTTCGCAACCAATGTTTGCTCTCAACTAGCAAGTAAGTGATGGACAAGAAATCAGAGTAAAGCTGTGGCGATCTATTTTCTTGCTGTGATAAATAAGTTGAGCAGATACGAAAGAGTACCGCCTCTGGTGCGGCGCCGTGTATGCATCTGCTGAGAATTTGACGGTGCTGCGGTAGCGATGGCTGTCGGCAGCGTGGAAGCAGATCTAGGAGGGTAGACGGTGGCGGCGGGGCGCGGTGGACGAGACGGTCGTAGGAGTGGCACCGGCAAGGTGGACGACAGCGGGGATGAAGCGAGAGGACGGGATGCAAGGATCCCGGTCCGAAGCCGTGGATGAGAGAGGTCGATCTCTTGTAATGGATGGCGGCGTCGGGGTATCAGCTCTGGCATGGTGGAGGAGGACGACGGTGTATGGGGTGGCGGATGGAGGAGGCTGGGGTACGAATGGGGAAATGGAGGTGGAGAGGAAGGGGGGAACCATGTCTTCAGGGCGCGCTTGTCTCAAATGCGAGGAAATTTACAAACTTAGCCCCCGTTTCAAATTTCCTACATCACAGCAATATTAGTCGGTTGGGGATAGGACGGTAATCTCGCATACACCAAATATTTGCCGACGAGAGTTTGTTTTTGGCGCCCACCGTGTATGAATCGGGGAGGGAGTCGATTTCGGCCGAGGACACACTGTGTTTTGGCGCCCACCGTGTATGAATCCGGGTGAGAGGCGGTTATGTCACGTTCGAGTGAAATTATAAACCTACCCCTATCGAAACCTATAGAAATCGAGCAGATAGGCTTTGCATGGCAGGGATAGGCAGTAGTAATTTCCATCTCGCAGATTTTGGTTTCGAGCGGTTACTGCGACTTTCCCTGCTTCGTTCAAATTTTGCAGAGTGCACGTTTACCGTGCCAACTCAATTCGAATCCCGTTTGTATTCTATTTTTTTCGGCGGGATCCATTTTTGATTGGAATAAAATTCTATATACATCATTTTTTATATATACTTTCAAAAGCACAACAAAGAATTCTGCTCCTTTATATGTATAATATGCTTTACAAATACAATGATCTCAAAATCATAAGGTTGAATTCAAAAAATTAAACCAAATTATGTTCTACTAAAATGTATGGATCAGTAATATCTACATATTAAATAACATAGATGCGCATGAATTCATATGAGTATGCATGTTTGATAGATCAATTTTGGTTCAAGTATGGATTACATGTATCATCATCTCGAATTCAAATATTTGAATCCCTTTTATGTTCACTCCTTTCACGCCCATCTCTCTCGCATGCATGCTCCTTCATGTATCTATCACTCTCTTTTCTCCAGCTCACCCGCACGCTCACTTCATGTTTCTCCTATCCTCACAAACATGGTCTCTCGACGTCTCCCTTGAGAAGTGTCACACTCTCCATATCATTATACATTACAAGGTTTTCATTATCTCTCACGTCTCTACCGTTCTCTCGTATCACTAGGTACCTAAGCTTTCTTTTTCACCGCCACACACACAGTCTCCACTCGTCTTTCACTTTGTGTTTCTCTCTATGGGATTCTCTCACACACCCTATATGTCTCTAGATATGAATCATACCACTAAAATTACTCTCTCTCTCTCTCTCCTGTAGACACAACATTTATTGCGGTCTCCTTTTCGTCTCCATCCCAGACTGACATTATTCATTTGTTTACCGATCAGACAAACTCCCCCCTCTCTCTCACACACACACACACAACTCCTGCTTCCACTCCCCTTCCCGACTACCGTCTCTCTCTCTCACACACACAAAACTCTCGCTTTCGCACCCCCGTCTCGTATTTCTCTCACAAACATTTATCGACTAGCCTCTAGATAGGTTTATACACCCGCACACTCGTGCTTCCACTATCTCATACATGTCCCTCTCCCGCTCCTTGTATCTATGTAGATTTTTCTTCCCTTCTTGAGACACACCCTCTCGATCGTGCACACACACACTATTGCCTCATTTTAAGCTGATACCTCTCGCACACACACTCTTTGTGTCTTTGTCACACATGCACTCCGTCCTCCTCCTCTCTCCCTCTCTCTCACACACATGGGCTTTTTGCAACAACTAGCAAGATGCCCATGCTTTGCACGGAACATGAAGATGCATTTGTATGAGTAGTTTATCTTGTGGGAGAAAAGGATGAACAAGGGAAGGCCTTATTTGCAAGTGTGGAGAGGGGTGTGGGTATCTTTTTGTAAAATTGCCATAGTTTCCTTCCTATCCGTCAGATATAGATCGGACGGCCTATATTGCAGGATGGCAGGCACACGATCATCACCGACTATGCTTTTTATAAGAGTAGGGATAAAAAACAGAGTTGGTGATGATGGTGGGCCTGCCATCCTGCAATATAGGCCGTCCGATTTATATCTGACGGATAGGAATGAAACTATGGCAATTTGCCCGCACTCCTCTCCACATTTGCAGATAAGGCCTTCCCTCGTTCATCCTTTTCTCCCACAAGATCTTGATGTTCCGTGCAACGCACGGGCATCTTGCTAGTAAGGGTAGAAATTAGACTTATACCACTTCTCGAATCTTGAAACCAATAACATTCCTCCCTTATCTCATCAAAACCGCCAAAGGAATATATTTTGAGTGAAACATAATGTTTTTTAGTGATATACGTATTTCAAAACTAGACTTTTTTTATCAAATCGGTGAATATGTATTAATCTACTCAGATCGTGTGGCAACGCATTGGCACATTGCTAGTAGTTATTATAATTTTGTGGACACCAGACAAACGGTGGAGTACATATACGAAGAGAAGAGGCGCACGCACGCAGTCGGTCTCTCACTGTCTTGCACACATGAGTGTTACGTAAAGGCAACGTTCACAAATAAACCCTAAAACCCTAGGTGCATGATTTCTGCATTCGCGGGTACCGGGTACGTGGTGGAGGGCACCTTTGTAGGAATAGTCAGCTCGCGTGATAATTTGATCCGTAGGAGTTGATGGTCGGAACCACAGGTGAACGACTTGGAGGCGGTGGCTCCCCAGTTGCCATAGATCGAGTAGCCACGTTTAAAATATCATTTTTTAGCGGGGTTAAGAGTTCCGATTTTCAATGGTGCATTATAAGTATTAAGTAGTTTTTAGAACGATTGGTATGGAGCGAAAATGGAATTCATAGTACTACCTACTACGTACCTCCTTGGCGTATGGTTGTATGGGTTTATGTTGCGAGATGTTGAACCTGGTAGTTCTAGGGAAAATACTATGTTTAGATTTAGATGTTGGTTTTCAGTAATGAAAATTGGAAGGGGGAAACCCTTCTTTGATTAAAAAAACTACTACCTCCGTTTTGGTTTACTAGTCCCCACTGTTTTTTGGGTCAAAGTTTGTCCACGAATTTTACTTGTAAAATGTGAATGGAAAACGAGATTTTGTTATACGCAAACAAAAAAGGACTGGAGGGAGTGATTGCTCTGACATGACGCGACCTCTCATAGCGCAGGCATTGAACCGGCACGCCGGCCAAGAGGGCCCCACTCGCTGCAGGCCCGGCTGAACACGCCTCCTCGCCACATGCAACCGGCTTCAGACTACCCCGCATGACTTCATTGAATCCGCACGTGTGCCGGTAACACGTCCTTCCACAAGCCGGCCGGCATTTTAGAACACAAAAAGTGACCAAAATATAATTAATTACGCATGGTCTTGACTTGTTGTGCTCGCACTAGTAGCAGGAACTAGAGGTTTTTCTTTATTCATAACTCTCCTCAATTTTTTTGGCTTTGAAGTGAATCATGGTTGTGGACATTATGTATGAATGTGGAGATATCCGTGAACATGAGTTTGATGTGGAAGTTGAACTTGGAATGTCAGGCTTGCGCGTGAACTATACCATGTCCAATGCTTCATCTGTTATTGTTTGGAAAGTAATTGCTGTTATTACATGACCCGAAAAAATATATTTTATGCCACATCGGTAGATGCACGGACATCACAACAGGCATGCTGACTGGATAAACATTTGAACCTAGCTACTATGAAAGAAATTTTGTATGGACAACAGTTTTAGATAGCAGGAGACGCCTAGCCTGCTCTGCCTCTGCTAGCTTATTTCTGGCTTCTTCCATCTCTTCTTTGGCATGGGTGAAGAGAGCATCTGATTGCTCTTTTCGCTTCTTCAGGAACTCGGCTACATTCTCAAGGGCTGCTGCACGCTTTCTTTCAGCCTTTGCTAGAGCCACGAGGACATGAACAACTGACGACTCCACCTGGCTTGTGTGTAATCCAACATCATCTGGGAATTTGCACCTTGTGTCTAATCCAGCATCATTAGGGAACTGGCACCTTGTGTGTAATCCAACCTCATTCTAGAAACATGATCTCGAGGTTGACCATACTTCCCTCCTCGCAGGAACTGCATCCTGACATGAAGTTACTTCTTTTTTAGATAATTACTCAGAGCAAGCCAGATCCATTTAGTAGAAGCCAGATAAACAGAACTGGGAGAAGTGAATTCAAAAGGAAAAAAATATAAAAATAGACTACAAGGTGAGAACACCCACTTCCTACATCAAGCTAAAAACGAAAGCATTAGGACGATTAAGACTCTTCTTATGACACATCGAAGAACACGAGGCTTAAGAGAAACAAAAACTACAACATATAAACATCGAAGAACACGAGGCTAAACGAAAGTAATTGAAAGGGTGTTACTTACCAAAGCTCGTTTTACAGGTTCGGGGCAACTCCTCTTTAACTTGCCACGCTCCTTGAAGATGTCCCCAATATCCCGTGTTTGGTCTTCATTGCTCCTCTGCATGTTCGCACTCGTGATTTTAAAATCTCAACATGGCAAAAAATATATACTACTAGTAATACTCGCACATCTTGTGGGCAACATTAAAGCACTCGTCTGCCATGTTAGAGCATCTCCAACAGAATCGCAACGCGCGACGCTTTAAAAAAGCGTTTGCAGTGCTGAGATGGAGAAGTAGAGATAGAGAGTAGAGGATAGTTCTCAGCATAGATAGATAAAAAATAGATTATTCGACTACTCCTCGTCGTCCGACTCCTCCTCGGTGATGTCCTCCTCCGACGTCTGACTGTAGGCGTGAAGATACCGATCGTCGTCGGATTCCCAGGGCGACGCTGCTCCTAGCCTCATGTTGAATTGAGCGTCCGCTTTTCGCCTACGCTTGTCCTCGCGATAGGCGGCTCGCTCCGCCCTCCTGTTATCCCTCTCCGCCCACCTTTGCTCATAGAACTCGCGCTCGTTGATGATGTCATGCGGGAAGTGTTGGCGCCACAGCGCCATGGCTTCCTCGTCCATCTCGGCGATGCCGATACGGTGCTCCCGCCTCCGGGTGTCGCGACGATCCTCGTCAGTGATAAGCCGCGGCAGAGGCGCGAGCTCCTGTGCCCGCTCCCGCGTTGGCACGTTGGGGAAGTTCAATGTTCTATGAGGCCACCGAAGGCGCCACGCCGCCGCGTCATACGCGCGGGCGGCCTCGTTGGCGGTGTCGAAATTGCCGAGGCCGAGGCGCATCCCACGGAACCGGATCTCGGATAAGCCGCCGGAGGGGCGCGCGCGGACGCCGCGGTATCCCCAAGTTTCCTGGTGACGCGGCGGCATGGTGGCGCGGCGGCGAGGCGAGAAAGAGCGGGGAGAAAGCGGTGGCGAGGCACTGAGCGGGGAGAGAGCAGTGGCAAGGCACAGAGCGGTGGGAGGGCGTTGGATTTTATGAAGCGCGCCGGACGCCGCGCGCCAAAACTAGCGCACGCCCGGCCGCTTTTTCCCCTGCGCGCGCAATCCTTTCCCGACGTCTCTGCTATCTCTACTCTCTTCTCTACTGTTATATTTATTTTATATTTAATATTTATCTCTACTTCTCTACTCTCTATTTTTTTCTCTACTTTTTCCCTACTCTTATAAAAACAGAGTTGGTGATGATGGTGTTCCTGCCATCCTGCAATATAGGCCATCCGATTTATATCCGACGGATAGGAAGGAAACTGTGGCAATTTTACAAAAAGATACCCACACCCCTCTCCACATTTGCAAATAAGGCATTCCCTCGTTCATCCTTTTCTCCCACAAGATAAACTACTCATACAAATGCATCTTGATGCGTGCAACGCATGGGCATCTTGCTAGTTCTAAAAAACTATCCATCATTTGCCACACTACTGGTTGCAGATGAAATACCTACCCAAGCACATCGCGATACAGGAGCGACGCACAATTATAAGCTGATATTCTGTTGGACAATGGAGGCTATAACCAATTACTTTTACGGGAACATAGCACCCAGGAAATTTGAAGGGTAGGTATGAACAAAATTGGAACTGCACATGTACTGCTAAGTGATTCAATACACACATTACCAATCGAGGAGGAGAACGATGGTCGCGGCGGCCTCTGTGAGTCATGGTCGGCAACGAGAGTCATTTCATTGTCCACGGCGGTGGTGCTTCTGCGCTTGGCGTCGGCTTCCGGGAAGCAGATCCGAGACCGTGGAAGACAGTGCCGGGGAAGAGGCTCTGTGTACGACAATGACGGTGGACCTGCTCCAGTGCGGCGTACGAGGTCATCGATGAGGCAGATGCGCTGCGGTGGACGAGTGCGCCGATGTAGAAGGGGAGGAGCACAAAGGCTGCGGTGCCGTGGAGAAGTCTATTTTGCGGTGGGGATAGAAAATGGGGAGTATTCAGGTGTACTACTCTGGGTGCCGGGGTGGGGCTGGCTGGGTAGGGTGAACCTGAAGTTACGAAAACAGCCCCCTACCAACCGTCATCCGTAGGCCTGTTCCGAAGGCTATGATGGTAACTTCCCACTGCTCGAATCAGGGTCGCGGGAGATTTTCCCGCCGACCTCAAAATTTTGTGACACTGAACTCCCCGTGTGGCGTGTTGGGTGATTTGGCTAAGCAACTAGCGAGTAGTACTAGTAAACTCTGCATATTAGGTTTAATCGAAGTCAAACTTCCTAAAGTTTGACCAAGTTTATAGAAAAATATAAACATTTACCATAACAGATATGTATGATGTGAAAGTACATTCAATAATGAATCTAATGGTATTTATTTGTTATTGTATATGTTAATATTTTTTGTTATAAACTTTTTGAGAGTTTACAAAACTTGACTTTGACCAATGCTAATACGCAGACTTAAATAAAAACGGAGGGTGTACACATTTGTTTTCTTAGTATGTAGTGAATTAATCATTTGTTGAAATTGTGAAATAAATATATTAGGCTACTGACTTCGAATGTAATGGTCTATACAATTCAATAGTTACAATCATTGTCGAATTCCAAGATGTATACGAGGTCTATAGTACTTCACAACATGCTCAAACTCGCATAATCCCAGTCAAATGACAATCAAAATGCATTTCATAGTTATTACTTTGTAGGATGTAACAAAACCAACAATAACTCTACATCAACCATTATAAAAGCAACATTTTGAACATATCCCAATGTGTGAATGAAACGTGCAGAGAGAGCTTGCGAAGATGGAGCAGATAGGGCGGGAAAGATTGTATGTATGTGGACAAGAGAGTAGGAGACAAACCTAATGAAACAGAAAGAGGGAGATAGAGAGAGAAAGAGAGAGGAAGAAGTTAGGTTTGTGAGAAAGATGGAGACATGTAATATACGTTAGATGCGTGTGCATCCGGATTCTGTACACGTGGAAGGAGAAGAGACAACAGGTTTGATGAGAGATCTGGAAAAACATGGACGAGAGGGGAAGGATCTCGTGGGTTGAGGGATTGATAAATTTGTGCGGGGGAGAGAGGGATTGGTAATTTTGTGCGAGAGAGAGAGGGTGGGGGAGGAGTCAGTCAGCCGTCGTCACATCATCCTGCTTCCAAATGGCCCCGCATTCTCTAGTGCAGTGTGGTCGCCGTCTTCGATCTCCTCGATGCCCTCTTTGAAGATTGAGGTGTTGTGCATGCTGGGGTGCGAAGAAGCGCGCACAAGCGAGAGTGGTTGCCATATAACCTTGGATGGGGATGAATTGTGTGCTCGGGGGAGGGGGTGTGTGTGTGATGTGTGCTATATGTGTGTGTGTGTGTCAGATATTGAGGGAAAACAAACCTAAGGAGAGAAATCTGTGTGTATGTGACGGAAAGCTACTTGCTAAACAGGGTATTCACGAAGAGATTGTGCGTGCGAGATAGAGAGCGATGTGCGGGCCTTGAGGTGGGCAGGGGCCGGGTGAGGGTGTCAAAATGTGCGCGTTGATGCATGTGTTACATGCGATCGTGCGAGGGACGGACGAATCGAGAGAGATGGTTGTTGTGTTACGGATGCTCCTCTCTCTCTCTCTCTCTCACACACACACACAAGTAAAATAGAAGACCGTTCTCTCATGTATACACAACGTATCGGCATCTGTCTATGTCTCACTCATGCATGATCATTTGCACATTCACACCTCTCTATGTCTCTATCACATGCACACCGTCTCCACATTGCCCTTCCGCCACAACACACATATGTACACATACACACGTTCTCTCTCGGTCACACACAGGGGCTGTTTGGTTTGAGACTAAGGGGCTGTTTGGTTTGTGACTATGGTTTCCACATCTTGCCACACCTAAGGTTAGGCAACTTTGACCAATTTAGGAGGGTGTTTGGTTCAAGCCTTACCTTAGGCAATATACTTTTTGCCACACTAGGGCCCCGCATGACATACACTCACAAAGTGTGGCAAGATTCCCTTAGGCTTGCCAACTTGTGGCTCTCAGGGCTGTTTGGTTCTAGGCCTAGCATTGCCACACTTTGCCACACATTTTTGCCAACCTTGCCTAAGCTTAGTTCATTAAAATGAGAGCCACAAGTTGGCAAGCCTAAGGGCATCTTGCCACACTTTTTGTTTGTATGCCATGTGGGGCTCAAGTGTGGCTTGCCTAAGGTATGGCTTGAACCAAACACTCACCTAAGTTAGTCAAACTTGCCTAACCTTAGGTGTGGCAACCTTTGGCAAAGTTAGTCACAAACCAAACAGCCCCTCATTTTAAAGAACTAACCTTAGGCAAGTGTGGCAAAAATTGTGTGGCAAAATGTGGCATTCCTAGGCCTAAAACCAAACAGCCCGTAAGTTTGCCTAAGGTTGCCACACCTAAGGTTAGGCAAGTTTGACAAACTTAGGTGGGTGTTTGGTTCAAGCCACACCTTAGGCAAGCCACATTAGGGTCCCACATTACATACACTCAAAAAGTGGGGCAAGATTCCCTTAGGCTTGCCAACTTCTGGCTCTCATTTTGAAGAACTAACCTTAGGCAAGTGTGACAACATTGTCTTTATGACAAGTGGGCCATAGGGGCAATAAAGTGTGGCAAGCCAAAGTGTGGCAAAAACCAAACACATGCCAACTAAACTGTGGCTGCCAAATTTTGGCTTGGCAAACGGTGGCTGGGAACCAAACAGCCCCAAAATCAGTATTAAAAAAAACTAGGGCGCACCTAAAACGTCCAAATCCAAATAAACACGAACTAGAGCTAAATTCAAATATATGGAAATATTGTAGCGTCAAGAACTTTTCCCGGAAAAAAAAGTTGAGTAATATTCGGGGATTGTTTTAACACACACAAAAAAGTTCGGTGGATGTCCTTCGAGCGCGACACGGTGACGCACCGTTCGATCGACCGCGCGGCCGCGGTTCACGCGCTTGCACAAGATTCCGTGTCATGGCTGTGGTAACTAATAAAAGCGCTGCCTAAGTCTAATGTTTACGTGTACTAGTACGGTTTTCTTTTAAGTTTGACCAACCCTATATAAAACTAAACTAAGCCCCCATACGCGCACTCATCAATATGCCGCCGCCGCCGTTGCGCATGCTGGCGCCCGCCTGCTCCGGCCAACAATTTCTCGCCCATCACCGCCGTGTCGCCGCCAAGTCGAAGGCTCGCCCGCTCACGTCATCTGCAGTCCCTCCTCGTGATGTCGTCGCGCTGCCAAGCACGCGAGCAGCTGGTGGAGCTGCGTCTATGCACGCAGCGTACGAAGAGGAGGACGAGCGCGTGCTCCAGCACGCCGGCGAGGAGGAACTAGCGTGTCATTGTCATCTCCACCCGCGCGGAGGAGGCGCGCATGGTGGCTGTCGCGGCGGAAGCCGGTCGCGCGCGCGTCGAGCCTGCAAACCGGGTGCGGATGCGGAATCTACCTTCGAGACCTTGAATGCCACGTGGATCCCGCAATCTGAAGGAGCAATTTGGGTCAGTCGACTCTTGTGAGCCATTTGATGCAACATGGATGGCTAGAAGGGCTTCTTCAACCTCCGAAATAGATGCACGGTTCATCTTCTCAGCCCGCCACACGCCTAACCGCCTGCCGCCGCCGCCGCGCCCTCCCCTGAACCACCTGCCACCGCCATGCTCCCCCCACCCCCGCCATCTGTTTAACCCCAGGCACGATCCATTTTTTTTCCGGCGAACTGCATTCCACACCCAACACTCATAAGATAGATCATGGGCACCCTGCCGTCTTCTTCCTTCACTCCGTCGAACTTCTTTCACAAATCGACCGACCCAAATTATACTACTAGTACGAACGATTAACTACAGTAGGAACACGAAGATACGAGCAGTAGTACCAACTGCAATAAGAACAGTAGTAAGACATAGTACTAGTACTACTGTACATACTAAAGAGTTCAAATAACGAGAAAGAACATAAACATAGTTCTGCTGGGGCCTCAGCACAACACACCCTTGAAAATAAACTAAGCAACTAGACCGCTTGACACTGCAGTAGCACCAGCATGAGCGACGGCACTGCCACCTACTCGGAGTCCGAGTCCACGTCCTCGACTTCGTCCTCGTCCCTCTTCCTCTTCGCCGACGCTTCTTTGCTTGAACCAGACACTAGGCTCTGCTTCTTCACCCAACCCTTGTAGATATTTAAACAAAGGTAGGCATCCATTGCTGCGTACAGGATGTGATCTTCATCTAATGTCTTCGACTCCCATGCATGATGAAACTCGTGATGAGGTTTCTTCAGTTTAGCATACGAACGATCAATCATGGCTGCTGCCAGGGTCAGCATTGAAGGCTGAGAGGAGGACACCAGCCCTTCCTTCTGGAGGTCGAAGGGGTCGCCTACAACGAGGCCTATCCGACCCAGGATTTCCTTGTCGTTCCTAAAGTCTACAGTAACGAATTTGACTCGGCCGCCCTTGAGGAACTTCTTAAATTTCTCGCACTCAACGTCAGCATGGCATATGTGGTAGACCAAGAATAAGTCATGCACACAAACCTGGATCACGGCGGGCTTCTTCTTCTCTGCCTCCTTTAGTTTCTTCTCGCTTCCCAGGACTATGGTGTACTCAACATCTAGCCCAGCGACCAACTCATCATTTGAGTTTTTGAACATGCGTTTGAAGCGAGCAAGGCATTCTTTCACCGTTGCGGAAGAACGGGTGTAGATGACGTCGAACTCATCGTCGGTGATGGTTCTAACGTTGTACTCACCGCCATCATGGAGATTTGGGACGCCATGGATTTGGGAGGAGGGTTAGGATTAGTGGAACTGTCGTAATGTGGAAGGACGGGACGACTGTGAGCGAACTGTTGTAAGGTATTGTACTAGTAGAAGACGGGGACGAGTAGGGTGTGCGAACGGCGTGGGGTTGCTGGCTCGCCCGGTGGATAAACGGCTGCAAGCCCCCAAAGAGTTCTCGAGAACTATGCGGGGCCCACTATATGTCATGTCTACTAGACCCATATCGTAGGCCTGGCGGTATAGCTTCTGCCTATTCGCACGCCATGCCGGCTTGTGTCTAACTTCAATTAATTCCGTCAACTGTCGCGCCTCCCACGACCTTCGCCTCCCTCGCGCGGTCGCGCCCTTTGAGACTTCGACCGGCTATAAATGAGAAATTTTTTTTGCGTACTCTGCATGCATGATACTCCCTCTGGTCCTTTTTACTTCCGTCAACCGTTTATACTAAAAATATCAATATCTACAATACTGATTATAATGAGTAGTATAAAGCACCTCTTGGGTGGGTTAGATTTTTTTTTGGGTTAGTTGAGTTCAAACTAACCCAAACTAACTCTAACACATGGATCCAAACAGGGCCAAGGTTAGCTATTAGAGTACTACTACCTCCCTTCTAGTTTAAAGGTCTCGATTCAAAATTTTGACCTACTCTTAGCAAGATAGAGGCGGTGGAATAGTTTTTGTAGTTCTTCACAAAAAATGTGTTTACCAATGCATGCATGAACACTAGTTACTCTAACCCCCCTCTTCTTTAATTCTTTGCCACATCAGCATGTTTGCTATTCCCGTGTGCCTGATACCAGCTAAGATACCACCATTATGGCTAGCCTTAATCGTCGCATGCAATCATTTAGTGCACCTTGAAATATGAACATGTGTGGGGCGTGTATGTTTTTAATGACTTGAGACTATACCTAGCCTGGCATGCAAGATGAGATTTATTATGCACCATTCCCCATACCTGCAGGAAGCCCGTTCATCTCCAAATCTTTTCCTCTCCATGTGTGGAAACAATATGCGTGCCAGACCCTCCTTCTCCCTCCGACGGTCCCACCACTCCACCCCGTGTGGAAAAAATCTGCATGCATGACTCTCCTCCCCCCGTGCTCGTCCAATCCATTGTGACCAGCAATAATTCCACCCCTTCCCTCCCCCATAATTTACTCCAACAAATATGCCCACGTAGCTGTTACTTAACTGCAGGTGCATTGGTTCACTGACATATGGGCCCAACAGGGGTCTGGCCCACATGTCAGTGACGCAACTGGACCTGCAGTTAAGCTAGTGCAGCTCAGTCCATATCTTACGTAGGTGTGCCATTGCTCGCTATAAATACTGCGCCTCCCACGACATTGCTATCTCCTCCCCCTCACGTTCACGTTCATCGCTATCTCCTCCCCCTCCCTCTCACGTCGACCACCACGGCATCGCCCCTCCCAAGCCCTATGCGCCCCTCGTTGCACCGCGCGGACGGTCACGCGTCGCCGTTCCATTCCTCGCCACCACTAGTCAAGGAGGACGCGTCGGTGTTCCGCTCCTCGCCACGACGTGACGCGTCGCCGTTCTGTTCCTCGCCGCCACTAGTCGAGGAGGATGTGCCGGCGTTCCGCTCCTTGCCGCGATGTGACACGTCGCCATTTTGTTCCTCGCCGCCACTAGTCGAGGAGGACGCGTCAGCGTTCCGCTCCTCGCCGCGACGCGTCGAGGTGGACGTGTCGGCGTTCCCAATCTTGCCAGCACGCGCGTCGGAGGACGCGTCAGCTCCCCGCTACGAGGAGATCGCCGCGCCGCCCGCCGAGCCCCCCAGCCTTGAGGAGCTTTGGAAAGAAATGGATGTCGCCTTGTGGGAGGCTTTGCCTCCAGCAGAGCGCGCCAAAATAGAGGTGGAGAAGAAGGCCGAGGAAGAGAAGCGCACCGCGGAACAAGCTGCCTGGGAGGCCCATGTCGCGTCCGAGAGAGTCAGGCAATTGGCTCTTTGGCAGAAGGCTCGTGCGAGGGCCGTGAGGGGGGCGGAGGACGCCCGTGCCGACGCCCTGAGTGCAGTCGGGCCCAAGTGCCTCATCTACGCTTGGCGGTACGTGGACCGGGTGCACGCTTCCAGCGAGGAGGAGTACCTGTTGGCGCCGGATCACCACACCGGTGAGATCGCGCTCGCCCGCCGGCAAGCCGCCAATCAGCACCTCACGAGTTGCGAGGCTGAGGAAGAGGCGTTGTGTCGGCGAGCTGGGAAACGGCCGCACACCAGGGCACTCGTGGCGCGCCGCAAGCGCTCCTGCGAGCGCCATGGCTTTTAGGAGGAGTATAATTTTTGTTTCGTAAGGCGATCTCATTAGTTTTGGGACGCAAATGATAAATCCCGAACGTTCAGGAATTTTTAGCGTCCTTAATTAAGTATGTAAAAGGGAAAGTTTGGAAACCTTGTGTATTCGTACGCATTTTGCAAGTACGTGCATATAACTTTACTATATACTATCGCACTACATGTCTCTCTCGATATATGCTTGCAGACTGTGCTACCCCCTCCGTCCAAGTCAATAAGTCATCTTTGGTTGTGCACCATGACCAAGAAGGAGGGAAGACTTATACACCTAGACGGAGGGAGTACTACTATTACTTATGTACGTGCAAATGCATGTTTTAACATTAAGATGCGGTTTTTGTAAAAGTAGAAAAACAACACTAGTCAAGCTTGTGAAACGATTCAATGCAAAACAAATGCAAAAATGATCGTTTGATTGTTTACTTTTAGCTTCCTTCTCTGTGGTTATTTCTCTGTCGTACTTTGTACGGAGTATCTCACTGGTTGGAAAGGCATGCAAATTCCCAAACCGCTTCCTACACCCTGTATCGAATTTTTTGCCTAACAAGTTGTGCCGTGCAATTGGAATTCCAACTTGAGTACTACTACTAGTAGGAGTACCAGGGGCCGGTTCTTTTAGGCTTCTAGATAGTAATCCCATAACTACTACCTCCGTCCTGGTTTATTGGTCCCCATTGTAATCTGTGTCAAATTTTGATCATAAATTTAACTAATGAAATGTTAGTGCATGTCACATGCACTAACATTTTATCAGTTAAATCTTTGGTCAAAATTTAGCACAAATTACAATGGTGAGGAATAAACCAGGATGGAGGTACTACTAGTAGTAGTTTAGAAGCCCAAATATATGAGTGAGGCGCCTTAATGTTACTCTCCACTGTGACTAGTCTTATGGGAAAAGCTGGGGAAGCCGCCAAAAGAACTGGCCCTAGGAGGAGTAGCTAGGGATACTAGGAGTAGTAGCTAGGGATCGAGTGTGCGAGATGAACCGGAGAAAGTAAATGCAGAGAGATGAAATGCAAAAAAGACGGAGGGATGTGATGGTTGCTTGTCCGTTTATTTTACCAGGCCACTTATTACTGGGAGTGGTTGGGTTTTGTGATATGACGGCTTTACCGCCGCGCCACGAGCGGGGTGAGACTCCCGTGCAGCGCCGCCCTCTACACTAGTACGACTATATCGGTCGTGGTTTATCCCCCATTGAATTTGACTGAAGATTTAACTGACAAAATGTTAGTGCATGTCAACAAAAACAATATCGTTGGATTCGTATTTGAACATAGTTTTCAATGATACTCCTATAATTTTAGGCGACATGCATCATCATTTATCGTACTATATATAATGTTAGTACAATTTTTGGTCGTACTAATCTATAGTAAGGTGCCCATGCGTTGCACGGAAGAGTGAAATGCATTAATCGGGGAGTTGTTTATTTTGACAAAGGATGTGGGGGTCATCTCATGTGTAACAGTTATCGATAGGTTTGTTCGGATATTATTTCATCACTAGAGCTCACAAACATCAGGGTGAAATAGATAAAAAGTATCTTTTGCAAATAAAAGCGTTCAACTGTTCAACCTGCATCCAAAACTTGTGAAGAAATAACTCTTATTGTGCTTTGCATGAAATGATCTTCAAGAATTAGTTTTTGAGTATCCATTGTTATACATGTTGGCTACAGATGACATGGCACTTTCTTATAGTCAACAGTTGGCTATACTATTTAAGTATTAACCATGCCCTTATACACCTAGACGGAGGGATTAAATTAGGATGACTTGGAAGGGGGCAGAGGATATGTAAGAAATGGTTCATCATAAGTCTTTCACCAGTACTGTAGTAAAAATTCATACATGGAAGATTCTAGACTAAACCATAAATGGATACACTTTTATTCATGCGTGATACTCCAATAGAGCAAGATCATGCATGGAAGTCTCCACATGCTTAGACAGCGGATTACATTGAGCGAAGACTAATGATCAACATTTAACTTGAAAATGCAGATGTCCAGGTGAACCTCCTTGGAGTCCCCGTACACATTGTTGGAGTTCAAATAACACCATGGGTTTTCCATGTCCACATCGGCGGGAAGGTCCCAGCTCGGCAGAGTCCAGGTATGCTTGGCGTAGCCAGTGTCGCCGCCCACGTACCTCCGAGGGGTAGTAATAGTGAGCATGCACGCGTACATCGGCCTCGTGTCACTGTCAGCGTCAGCGGCGTCGCCCCTGACGCACACTACAGAGATGTGGTGGCGGCCTGCGCGGGGCTCGCCGGTGGCCACGATCATGAGGAAGACGCTGCCGTCCTCCTCCGAGACTAGCAGGCGGCGCTGATCCTCCAGCGACTCTGGCACGGTGAACGGTTAGCACGTCTCGTACTTGATGTTCTTCGCCAAGGGCCAGTAGTGATTGCCGCACGCCTACGTCAGGTGATGCATGATGTCCGCCGGCGAGCCCCAAATCGGCACCGGGCACTCATAGCAGTAGACGAAGGGCTCCTTGGAGGAATCGACCAGGCCGTCCATGAAACGGGAGTGGCTGTAGGGGACGTTCCGCCAGTTGAATATATGAGCAAGTTACTACGAGATTTAGTCCGAATAAGCACAAAATAAATCATGACGGCTATAACAGAGATTAAACTAATCATGCGGACTAGCATAGTAGATGAACAGATCGAATCTAGGACACAGACTAGAAACATGAGTTCTACCACGATTTCGAACAGGAAGGACAGAAACACATACGGTGCAATGGGAGGAGCACCATTGGCGTTGAGGTTGTCGCCCATGTCGTTGAGGAAGAGGTTGCCGAGGTCAGGGAAGAAGTCGTCGTCGGTGAAGTCGTCGCTGCTAGCAGTCGCGAGAGTGCGCTCCCCAAATTTCAACAGCACCGCCGAATGGAGCGCAGGAGGGAGTGGCTGTAGGGGACGTTGCGGCCGCCGAATGGAGCGCAGGAGTAGCCCACGAAGTAGTAGATGGTGCTCCTCCCTAGTCTCTATTCTTATATCTATTTTTTTGACACTGAAAACAGCAGGAGAAGCTCCTACTGTTACTTTTATTAAACTGTTAACCGAAGGTGTCGGAGTAAATGGCCACGGGTAGCCTAACCTACTCCCCCTGGCTCTTTGAAAAATTATCGGGCCATTCAAGCCTTCATGCATACAAAGCATATGGCCGCCTTCCCCCGGCCGGCTATCCCCAGGGCCGACTTCCAAAAGCCGGCCATGAAGAAAGCCGACTCCCAGAAGCCGGCCATGAAGAAAGCCGGTTCCCAGAAGCCGGCCAAGACTGCACCCACTAAAGACTGTACCCACATAACGGCGATAGGATGGGGCGTGGCCGCAGTACAGCCCACTGCCCCTAAATCCCGGAACAGGCATGGCTACAGGGCGCCGTACGGGCCAGCCATCCCCGTCCGGCGTGGCACTATAGCCGTGTTGACCTTGATGTCACCCACGACAGGCGCCAGTACGGCCCGTAGGCGGCGGGCCCCTTTTGCCAGAGAGACATCCGAAGGCGGCCTGGCCTCCTCTAGTCGGCCAGGGGTGTGGCCAGCTTTCAATAGCCGGCTACCTCCCTCCCTCGAAACATGTGCCTCATTAAGGAGACAAGACGAGGTAAGGCTACAGTGAGAGCCCGCAAGGCGGCGGCACTGTAGCCATGCTTACCTCAACAAAGCTCTCGTCATTAGAGGCGAGGCAACAGTAACTAGCCGCCGACAAAGCCCCCAAGCGGTGGGACCGGCCTGTCGGCCAAGAGGCCGGCAGTCGGCGGGCCCCAATGACCGGCGGAGAAGCCGGCGTGCATAGACGCTGACGGCTGGGACCCGCGCCCAGCCGGATTACCATTGTACCCCTGGGGGTAGGCCTATATAAACCCCCCGAGACACCCATGCAAAGGGTTGATCTAATAGAATTCCACACACCACCTAGAGAGAAAAGGAGAGCTAGGCTCGCCCTTCCTCTTCCTCTATCCAAACAGCTCAAGGAGCGCTTGTAGCAACTTGTATTGATCTAGTGATCATGCGGAGACCTAGCAGAGCAGGACTAGGGGTGTTATCTCCACGGAGAGCCCCGAACCTGGGTAAGATCCGCCGGCATGCATGTCTTCGCCTCATCCTGTTTCCAGGCACCGGCGATGTTTTACTGGCTCCCACAATGATAAGCCACCCGTTGGCATATGTCGCACCTACCACCCGACATTTGGCGCCCACCGTGGGGCCAGGTGCACCGTCGTCCGGAGACCTGTTCTAGACGGGAACCCTTTTTCTCCCCCGCGAGCGCAGCCAGCCTGCTACGCCCGACGGCGCTTGCCCCGACGCGCTGCAAGGCGTCGACGACGCCTACGTGGCAAGCTGCCTCGCCGATCTTCTTGGCGAGACTCGGATCTCCGACGAGCCCTAGTCCGACACGGGCACGGACTACCCCGAGAGCCGCCTCGTCAGCCTCCTCGACCAGCTTCACGTCTCCAGCGAGCTTGCTGTAGACTTGGAGTCGGTCGGCTCCACCAACCCGATGCTTGTCGACTCCGACACGGCATCGTTCGACGCCTACCCCTCCGACGTGGTAGTCTTCGACGACCCTCTCCCTCGAGCTGACAGCGGCAGCAGCGCTGTCACTGAGGTGCTGGTCATCAGCCACGTCGCCGACTCGGGCGAGAGCGCCCACAACGCCCTACAGGCGGCGATGCATGACTTGTCCGTCCCCATCCCGGCCGATGCCGACGCCGAGACCCTGGAGGCACGTCGTCTCGCCCTCATCGCGGAGGGCCAGAAGATAGCCTCCATGAGACGCCTCACTGAGGCCCACCAGCGCGAAGTCGACCGCGCCGCTTTTGGTACGCCGCCTCATGGCGGGCCGAGCCGAGTCGGCCTCGTCAAGAAGCGCGGCGCGGCCATCGCCAGCATGCTGGGGGCGGATCGCTCCGTTTACGCCACACCGCTCGAAAATCTGCGAGCTGCTCAGGCGGCAGCAGAAGAGCTGAATGGGCTGGGGGCTGATGAGCTCCCCTACATGACAAGGCGCATCCAGCAGCTGATCGATGCGGCCGCAGAACGACATGAAGCTGGCGCCCACACTGAGAGTCCTCCCCCGCGCCGAGAGCACGCCGCGACATCCCGGTCGCCGACTGCGAGCGGCGCCCGCGCAAGGAAGGATAGGGAGCCGGCTGCTCTCCGCAGACGGACTCGAATCACCATCGAGCGCGACGCGGAATGCCGCCCTCGAGCGGTGGAGCGCCAGGGCAATCCGCCTCCTCCCCCGCCTCGTGGAGAGAGATGTCCCACCCCGCCGCCTGTCACGCATCCGACTCTCGGTGGCCGACTAGGCCGCCGCGAGGGAGTCGGCGAGAGCGACGCCCGACACCGGATCGACCGCCTAGCTCGATCCCTGGCGCTAGAAGAAGAAGACGATGTCGGCCCGCCATGCTTTGGCCCCCGCATCCGCGACGAGCCCTTCCCCAAAGGGTTCTCGCTCCCTAGAGACACGCCCAAGTACAACGGCTCTGTGAAGCCGGAAGATTGGCTCATCGACTACTCTACCGCCGTCAGTATAGCGAACGGCAACAGGCGCGTAGCAGTGAAGTACGTCCCTCTCATGCTGCAAGGCATGGCACGCACCTGGCTCAACAGCCTCAAGCCCTACAGCGTCAACAGCTGGCTGGACTTCACGGAAGTCTTCGTCCACAACTTCACCAGCACGTACAAGCGGCCTCCCAAGCCCCGCCAGCTCTCCTTATGCGTCCAAGGGCCCAGCGAATCGACCTGCGACTACCTCACGTGGTGGGCCGAGCTCCGCAACTCCTGCGAGGGGGTGCATGACGTGCAGGCCATCGAATACTTCACCGCCGGGTGCCGAGAGGGCACCCTCCTCAAGCATCGACTCCTCTGCGATGAGCCGGCTACCCTCGACGAGCTGCTGGTCATTGCAGACAAGTACGCCACAACCGACTCCTCGATGAAGACCGAGCTCCGAGTGAACGCCTCTCGGAAGGTGCTCGCTCCGGCTCCTAAGACGCCGGCTGGCGACTCCAATCGGCGCCCCTACCAGAACGACCACAAGCGCAAGGCCCCTATGCCGCCTTCCACCAGTCGGCAGGTGGCCACAGTCGAAGACGAGCAGCCCGAAGAGCGGCCCGCTCCCAAGAAGAAGGGCGGCAGGCCGGCTTGGCAGCCGGCCTTCTCCTACGAGCAGACTCTCGATGCCCCTGCAAGTTCCACAGCGGCGCGAAGCCATCCAACCACACGACCCGAAAGTGCCACTGGCTCACCCGGATCTCCAAGGGCGAGGGGCTGGTGCCGCCTCCGCCTCCCGGCCCGCCGCCTCCAGCCCCCCAGTAGCCGGCTGCTCGACCAACAGTCGGAGCCATTCAAGATGAGTTCCCTGATGAGCACGCCGCCTACGTCGTCTTCACGAGCCAGGTTGAAGACAAGCGCAGCCGGCGCCGACAGCACCAAGAGGTCAACGCAGTCGCCTCCAGCAGCCTCGAGTTCATGCATTGGTCCGAAAGGCCTATCAATTGGAGCCGGGCCGATCACCCAGAGGTGATGCCGTCCCCTGGCTCCTACGCATTGGTGTTGGATGTCACCCTCGCAACAGAGAGGCGGGCTGCCCGATTCTCCCGCGTTCTGATTGATGGCGGAAGCAGTATCAACATACTGTACCGCGACACCATGGAGAAGTTGAACCTCAAGGCGAAGCAGCTCATGCCAAGCTGGACCGTTTTCCATGGCATCGTACCCGGCCTGTCCTATTCCCCGATCGGCAAGATCAAGATGGATGTTCTCTTCGGAGACAAGGATCACTTTCGCCGAGAAGCAATCTGGTTCGAGGTAGTGGATCTGGAAAGCCCTTACCACGCCTTGCTTGGCCGACCTGCTCTGGCCAAGTTCATGGCTGTGCCCCACTACGCCTGCCTGAAGATGAAGATGCCGAGCTCGAAGGGGATCATCACTGTAGCCGGCGACTACAAAAAGTCCATCGAGTGCGCTACAGCCAGCAGCCGGCTAGCCGAGTCCCTCGTAGTGGCAGAAGAGAAGAGGATGCTGGAGCGAGTTGTGGTCATGGACGGCAAACAGCCGGCTTTGTCCCCCAACCCCAAGGAATATGATGCGCAGGGCTCCTTCCAGTCGGCCAAGGAGACGAAGAAAATACCTCTGGACCCGGAGAACCCGGAGAGGTTTGCAGTCATTGGTGCAAACCTGGACAGTAAATAGGAAGGCGAGCTCGTCGACTTCCTCTGTGAGAATCGAGACATCTTTGCATGGTCCCCAAAGGACATGCCGGGTGTTCCGAAGGATTTCGCCGAGCACAAGTTACACGTCCGAGCAGACGCAAAGCCGGTCAAGCAACCTCTCCGCCGACTGTCCGAAGAGAAGAGAAGAATCGTAGGAGAAGAGATAGCCAGGCTCCTTGCCGCCGGCTTTATTATGGAAGTGTTTTTCCCAGAGTGGCTTGCCAACCCAGTCTTGGTGTTGAAGAAGAACAACAAATGGCGTATGTGTATAGACTACACTAGCCTCAACAAGGCCTGCCCCAAAGATCCGTTTGCTCTGCCACGGATTGATCAAGTAATAGACTCCACAGCCGGATGCGAGCTGTTGAGTTTCTTGGATGCCTACTCAGGATACCACCAGATTAAGTTGGACCCAGCAGACCGCCTGAAGACCGCCTTCATCACACCATTCGGAGCTTTCTGTTACCTGACTATGACATTTGGCTTGAGGAATGCCGGTGCCACTTTTCAGCGTTGCATGCAGAAATGCCTCCTCAAGCAACTCGGCAGAAATGCCCACGTCTACGTAGACGATATTGTGGTGAAGACAGAAAAGCGCGGCACCCTACTGGAAGACCTCAAAGAAACATTTGCCAACTTGCGCCGATTCCAGATCAAGCTCAACCCCGAGAAATGCGTGTTCGGAGTACCAGTCGGCCAGCTTCTAGGCTTTCTGGTCTCCGAACGCGGCATTGAGTGCAACCCTGCGAAGATCAAGGCCATTGAGAGAATGGAGATTCCCACCAAGTTGCGAGACGCAATGAAGTTCACCGGCCTGGCCTCCCTAAACTGCTTTATCAGCCGGCTAGGAGAGAAGGCTCTCCCCCTATACCGACTCATGAAGAAATCCACTCATTTCGAGTGGAATGACCAAGCAGACCAAGCCTTCCATGAGTTGAAGAAGATGCTGACCACTCCACCTGTCCTGGCGGCGCCAACTGAGAAGGAGCCCATGCTCCTCTACATTGCCACAAGTAGCCGAGTGGTCAGTACATTCGTCGTGGTCCAGCGCCCAGAAGAAGGCCGAGCCCAGCTAGTCCAGAGGCGGTATATTATCTAAGCGAAGTACTATCCAGCTCAAAGCAAAACTACCCACACTACCAGAAGATGTGCTATGGAGTGTACTTCGCCGCCAAGAAGCTGAAGCCCTACTTTCAAGAGCATCCCATCACGGTCGTATGCACCGCCCCGCTTGCCGAGATCATAGGCAGCCGGGATGCATCCGGCCGGGTGGCTAAATGGGCCATTGCGCTTGCACCTTACACAATCTTCTACCAGCCCCGCACCGCCATCAAGTCCCAAGCATTGGCTGACTTCCTCGTCGACTGGGCCGAGACCCAGTACCTACCGCTGGCTCCCGACTCTACTCATTGGCGGATGCACTTCGATGGGTCCAAGATGCGCACTGGCTTGGGAGCCGACATCGTCCTCACCTCTCCCAAAGGCGACAAGCTCAGATACACGCTGCAAATCCACTTTGCCGCCTCCAACAAGGTGGCTGAATACGAGGCGCTCATACACGGACTCCAGCTAGCCAAAGAGCTCGGCATACGCCGGATCCTGTGTTATGGCGACTCAGACTTGGTGGTCCAGCAGTCATCTGGCGACTGGGACGCCAAGGATGCAAACATGGCGAGCTATCGATTCCTCGTCCAGCAGTCAGTGGGTACTTCGAAGGGTGCGAGTTCCTTCACGTGCCACGGGCCGACAACGACCAAGCAGATGCCCTGGCATGGATCGGCTCCACCCGACAGGCTATACCAACCGGTGTCTCTCTCCAGCACCTCCTCAAACCATATATCAAGCCGTCTCCAGAATCGGACTCTATCTTCGTACCACCCGCCCCCGATGTAGCCGGATCCAACTAGAGGAACCCAGCAGGCGGCTCGGGGACTTCGATAAGCGGCCCGGGGACTGCCGTAGTCGCACCCGGCTCGGGGACTTCAGAACCCGACCCGGGGACTGCAGCAGTCGGCACGTGGACTGCATCGACACAAGAAGCGGTGGCCGACTCCAACTCTCCACCACCCAACCCACCCACCCGAGTCACAGTGGCCGTACTAACAGTAGAAGAAGTCACAGCTCCATCATGGGCCCAGCCCATCCTCAACTTCCTAGTCAACAGAGAGCTGCCGACTCATGAGATCTCGGCAAGACTAGTGCAACGCCGAGCCGGAGCATATGCTATAATAAACAGAGAACTTGTCAAGCGCAGCGTCACTGGAGTCTTCCAGCGCTGCGTCGAGCCAAAGAAGGTGTAGCAATCCTCAAGGATATCCACCAAGGCGAATGCGGCCACCACGCAGCCTCAAGATCACTTGTGGCCAAAGCTTTCCGCCATGGTTTCTTCTGGCCGACTGCTTTGGAAGACGCCAAAGAGATAGTCAAATGCTGCAAAGGATGCCAAGTCTTCAGTTCCAAGCAACACCTGCCGGCTTCTGCACTCAAGACCATCCCCCTCACCTGGCCCTTTGCCGTCTGGGGGCTGGACATGGTGGGCCCATTCAAGACAGCCCGCGGCGGCTTGACACATCTGCTTGTCGCCGTGGACAGATTTACCAAGTGGATCGAAGCGAAGCCGATCAAGAAGCTGAACGGGCCGACTGCTGTGACATTCATTGCCGACATCACTACTTGGTATGGTGTGCCGCACAGCATCATCACCGACAACGGCACAAATTTTGCCAAGGGAGCCCTGGCACGTTTCTGCGCGACACAGGGCATCCGACTGGACTTAGCGTCCATTGCCCACCCGCAGTCAAACGGCCAGGTCGAGCGAGCAAACGGCCTCATCCTTTCCGGCATCAAGCCCCGACTGGTCGTACCACTGGAGCGCTCGGCCAGCTGCTGGCTCGACGAGCTGCCGGCTGTCCTCTGGAGTCTGCGTACTACCCCAAACAAGTCAACCGGCTTCACTCCGTTCTTCCTTGTGTATGGTGCCGAGGCTGTCATCCCAACTGACGTCGAGTTCGACTCACCTCGGGTCACCATGTACACGGAGGAGGAGGCCAAGGAAGCACGAGAAGACGGCGTCGACCTGCTGGAAGAAGGCCGGCTGTTAGCACTCAGCCAGTCAGCCATCTACCAGCAGGGTTTGTGCCGTTACCACAACCGAAAGGTCAGGCAAAGATCCTTCCAAGAGGGCAACCTTGTGCTCCGGCTGATCCAGCAAACAGCCGGCCAGCACAAGCTCTCGGCCCCTTGGGAAGGTCCTTTCGTCGTCAGCAAAGCACTAGGCAACGACTCCTACTACCTAATCGACGCACAGAAGCCAAGAGCACGCAAGAGGGATGATTCCGGCAAGGAGTCGGAACGACCATGGAACGTAAACCTCCTGAGAAGATTTTACAGTTGAAAGTAGTATGTATCATGCTACCGTTTTTATATTAAATATGAGACAAACGGGCCCCCCGAGGCACACTCGGGAACTGCCCTCCTTTATCTATGAATGACGAGTGTCATACTCATGAATGTATTATTACATTTGATTTTTTGTCTGGCACCGGGTTCGACTAGTCGGCCCGGGGACTGGCCGCCTTAAGTTATATTAAAAGTTCTACCTGAAGTTAGACAAGTAGTGTGCCGGCACCTGAGCCCTCTCTTGTCAAAAGTCGCAGCTCGAAGAACCGACTGTCCGACTGGCAAGAGCCAAAGGCAGAAAGGATGCCCACACGAAAAACGGCTAAGGACCAACGAACTTATATAACGCAAAGACGGCCTCCAACCACGCCTACCGGCTGTCAAAACAGCCGGCTGGCCGGCCTCCCAATCACTTCGCTATAATCCAACAAAGCTAGAGTACTTGCCCTCCCAAGCACCTCCCCAACCATAGATTGCAGAGCAGCTGTCTGGCTGGGAAGGCGGCAACCAAGGGAGGGCGGCAAAGGAAACAGCCGAAGGAAGAAAAGCAAAGAACAAGGGAAAGCCAAACGCATGCATAATTATATTTACACATAAGGCCCCCAACAGGCCGGCAGTCAATATAGTTTGAATACACCCCCAGTGGGTGGAATTGTGAAAACTTGACAAAATACTGTTCCAAGAATGGTGAAACAGGAAAGTAGAGGCAGCAGACTAGACTAAGGGCGCAGCAGGGGAGCCGGGCTGGTCGGTGGAGATGGCGCCGCCGGCTGGAGGAGTGGCCGGCTGGCGGGTCTCGGCTTGATCATCGCCGGCTGCAGGCGGTGCACCCGCGCGTGCCTTGTTGCTGGAGGCACGGTCAAGCTGAGGCTGACCGGCCACTCCACCATCTGGCGCGGCGTCTTCACCCTCCTCCTCCTCGCCCTCGTCGCTGGAGTCGATCTCCTCCGCCGAGTCCTCGCCGTCTGCCGGGTTCAGCCCGAACCACTCCTCCGGCTGGGCAATGCCGTTGTCGTCCACCTCAGGAGCGAAGGCGCTGGTGTCGGTGTAGTCGGCAATCGCCGAAGCCCGCTGGATGATAGCCAGCCGCGCCGGCTCCAGCTCCGCGTCGGCCTCCTGCCGCCAGGTGGCCAGCTGGTCCAGACTCAGCTCGGGATACCAGGCCCTGGCGAACTCCAGCGCCCGCCTGGCGCCGGACCGAGCCGCAGAAGCCTTCCAGGCCTCGAAGCGGCCGACCGCCACCTCCAGCCAGTCCGCAGTCCGACTGGGGGTGCGGGGAATCACCTCACCAGGCCAGAGAGCGGCCAACACCGGCGCCCCGACACGCTGAAGCCGGCGGAGCATGCGATGAGCCGGCTGGAGGCGGGCCTGAATCGCCAACAGCTGCTCCTCCAGCGACCGGCGAGCGTTCGGCGTGATCTCGGCGCCAGCCTGCCTTCGTGCCTCACGGTGGGCCTCGACGACCTAGTTGGCGGCGGTAGAGTAGCCAGGGAAGTACTCTGCGTAAGAAAGAAAGAGAAAGAAGAGAAAAACACCAAGTCAGAAAATGAGTTAAACGGCAAGCGGCAAGCAAGGACGAAGAAGAAGGCGGCCTACCGTCAACCAAGTCTTCGATCTGGCCATAGCCGTTGATCAGCGTCTGCTTCGCTTCGGCCCAGCTGGCCGCCTTTGTCTCATACTCGGCTTGGAGGGCGGCCTCGCTGTCCTGCACCGCCTTCAGGGCCGCCTTGTGGCTCTTCTCCTGGTCGGCCAACCTCTTGGCCAGGCGGTCACGCTCCTGTGCCAAGGCACCAAACTCGGCCTCCTTAACACGGAGGGCGGCCTGAGCCCCGCCCAGCTGCTCCCTCAGACTGGTGTTGGCCGCTACAGGGATGGCAAAAAAGAAAGAAGCAATAAGGAAGAAGTCGTCAAGGAAGATCCGACCCGACTGCTCAGCAGTCGGCCCGAATCTCGGGGACTACACCCAGTGGGTGCGCTGACGCGCCCCCACGTAAGATAAAAGACGACGCACTTACCCCGGATATTAGATAGGTCAGCATTCTTCTGGGTCAGCTCCCGAGCCTGGGAGTTGAAGGCAGGTGCGCGGAGGTTGTGGTAGTCCTGCAAAGTCAGGCAGAGGAGCAAATGAGAACAAGATAGCAAAACAAAGCCCGCTAAGAAGTTCCAAGTCGACGGCTCAGCAGCCGACTCGGAACTCAGGGACTACACCCAGTGGGTGCACTGACGCGCCCCCACGGAAGAAACCAAGATCAAAAAAGCAAAAATAGGAAGACTAACCCGAATGGCCGCTCGCGTCGCAAGGAACTCATCGTTGTATTTCCTCAGCGCCGCAGCCTGGGACTGAAGCCGGTTCCGGACGTCCTGCGCCGCCACGTTCACCATGGCCGTCCCTCCACCCGGCGTCCACCCCGAGCCGGCGCTGGCCGCCTCCACGTCCCGGGTCGACGAGCCGGAGCCCGCGGCTTTCTGCGGGTCCGATGCGGCCTTCCCTGCGCGCTGGCGCGATGGCGACTGGACCACCAGGTCCGGTCCTCGCGGCCGGCTCGCCCCCGGCCGATTGCGCAGGCAGCACGTTAGGCCGGCTGCCTTGAGCCGCCCCAGTCTGCGGGGCCGGTGCCGCCTCCCTCTCTGGGACGACGACGTCGTCCTCCCTCTCCAACCCCGGCTGGTCGCGGCCAGCTTCCTCCGGCGGGGTCTCCGGGACCTTGGGCGCCGTGACATGCAGAGGGGTGACGAGCAAGGCCCCCTCCGCTGTTGCCACAGCCGCAGCCTCCGCTTGGGCCTTGGCCGCTGCGTCGGCGCACGCCTTCGCCGCCTCCTCCTCCTGTGCCGCCTTGGCGGCAGCCGCCCTCAACTCCTCCGCCTCCTGCTCCTCCCGCGCCTCCCGCGCATTTCGCTCCGTCGCCGCCTGAAGCTCGGCGCGGGGGTCCACGCGGCGGGTGCTCCCGGATCCTCCCGGCGATCCAACGACGGAGGCGGCAGCAACCCGCTCGAGCGAAATCGAAGCCCTGATTTTTGAGAAAGGACATGGATTCAGAAATCACCAAGAAAAGAAGAAAGAATATACAAAGGAATATGCACTTACGCCGACACCGTCTGCGGCTGGTTCACCACCTTGCGGAAGCGGGCCGCCTTCGCGGCCGCCTCATCCCGCCTGGTCGCCGCCGCCCCGCCCTTGGGCTTCTTCGGCCGACTGCCGAACAAGCCCGACGCGGCCCGGCGCTTTTGCCCGCCGCCCCGGGCAGGCAGTGCGGCGGAGGAACCCGCGCCGTGGCCAGGCACCGGCTGGCGGCGTGGGACGATTTCCGCCTCGTCATCATCCGACCAGTCGTCGAAGCTGGCTCCGAGCCCAGAGCAGCCTGCCTCGCCGCCGACTTCGCCGCCATCCGCCTCGGTATTTTCATCCATGGCGGCCACCCCCAAGTCATGGTCTTCCAGGTCATGCTCCGCCCGGTCGGGGAGGAATCGGCGCCCCGTCTCCGACCCGGTTGCCGGTCGAAGGAGAGGGCTCTGCCAAGGCGTGCCGACTGGTCAGAGTCAGCAAAGAGGAACTCGGCGACAAGACTAAGAGAAGAAAGGGAAAAAGGGAACATAAGCGGCGGATGTGCACGGGAATATGGCTCCTTGCCAAACCGCCACTCCGCGGAGAGCTTGCAGTTCGCAAGATAATTCACCATATGGGCCACCTCTTCATGTGGCATGTCCTTGATGCACATCCGACTCGGATCGAGTTGGCTGCTCATCTGACAGATCAGGTGAGGGCGGCTCTGAAGCGGAAGCACCCGGCGCGCGACGAAGGCGGCCAGCAAGTCGGATCCAACCAGGCCCTCTGACTGGATCATCACCCGCAGTCGGGCGACGGCCGCGGCTCCAGCCTGCGACATCGTCATGGCCCGATAGGACCACTGGGCCGCCTCCCAGCCGGCGGGCCGGCTACGTAAGCCGGCAAGTTGACGTAGTCGCCTTGTGGGGCGACGTTCTTCACGTAGAAATATGACTTCTGCCAGAGCTTCACTGACTGGATTAACGTGATGACGGGGAAGGGGTTGTCGGCCGCCGGCCTCCGCATCGCGATGAAGGCGCCGCTCTGGGCCGGCACGCCCTGCATGCGGGTGCCCAGCTTCGATTGGAAGAACTCCCCCCAGAGCTCGAGGGTGGGGAGAACACCAAGAAAGCCTTCGCACAAGGTGACGAAGGCGGACAGCAGCACCACCGTGTTCGGAGTGAGGTGGTGCGGCTGGAGTTGATAGAATTCGAGGAAGGAGCGAAAGAAAGTGCTTGCCGGCAAGCCGATGCCGCGCAGGAAGTGCGAGCGGAAGACTACCCGCTCGCCTTCCTCCGGCGCCGGCGTGATCTCCTTCGCAGGTGCGAGACGGACCCGCACTTGGTCCGCGCCGGGCAACCGCCGCGTCTTGCGGAGGAACTCGATGTGCTCCATATGGACGTTGGATCCGTCCCAGTCCCCGCCGTACTGCATGGTGCCAGAAGCTAACAAGGAAGGGTGCGGCGGCGGAGAAAGCATGGCCCTGCGGCGGCAAAGCTGCAGGGTGGAGTGAAGATTGATGGGACAGCGCGGCGGCGAGGCGCTGCTGCGAGAGAAAGCAGAAGGAAGAAGATGGCGGAGAGGAGAGGAGTGTGCGAGCGTCTGCCGCTTCCCCTCCTCCCCCTACTTATGGCCTCGTGCGGCGAAGCCGAGGAGGCGAGGCGTGGGGAGGAACGTGGGATTAACAGCGCCCACTCCCCCATGCCCCGCGATTACTGCGCCCTAACGGCGTGCGGAAACTGCCGCCGGAACATGTGCGGACAGCTTTGGGCCACAAAGAATCCGCGCCTGGGCCTAGGCGTTGGAGTGGTGGGCCCTCGGCCTGCGGCGGCGTCTTGTCACGCGCGTGGGTTAGCAGGCCCTTTTCAGCCAAGGGACGCCACATGGTTCGCAGGCGGCGAGTGACCGGCCCGTGGCCCGGTGCACGCGCCAACAGACTCCCGCCTTCCGACTTTAAAATTTTTGCCAAGACGGCGCGCCCAACCGAAACCGGCTCCCAGCTGATGGCTCGTCAAGATAAGAAGCTGACCGAGCTTCTCGACCTCCTCTCAGCCTCGAAGCCCAACCAGCTTCGAGGACTACTGTCGGATTAAATGGCCACGGGTAGCCTAACCTACTCCCCCTGGCTCTTTGAAAAATTATCGGGCCATTCAAGCCTTCATGCATACAAAGCATATGGCCGCCTTCCCCCGGCCGGCTATCCCCAGGGCTGACTTCCAGAAGCCGGCCATGAAGAAAGCCGACTCCCAGAAGCCGGCCATGAAGAAAGCCGACTCCCAGAAGCCGGCCATGAAGAAAGCCGGTTCCCAGAAGCCGGCCAAGACTGCACCCACTAAACACTGTACCCACATAACGGCGATAGGATAGGGCGTGGCCGCAGTACAGCCCACTGCCCCTGAATCCCGGAACAGGCATGGCTACAGGGCGCCGTACGGGCCAGCCATCCCCCGTCCGGCGTGGCACTATAGCCATGTTGACCTCGATGTCACCCACGACAGGCGCCAGTACGGCCCGTAGGCAGCGGGCCCCTTTTGCCAGAGAGACACCCGAAGGCGGCCTGGCCTCCTCTAGTCGGCCAGGGGTGTGGCCGGCTTCCAATAGCCGGCTACCTCCCTCCCTCGAAACATGTGCCTCATTAAGGAGACAAGACGAGGTAAGGCTACAGTGAGAGCCCGCAAGGCGGCGGCACTGTAGCCACGCTTACCTCAACAAATCTCTCGTCATCAGAGGCGAGGCAACAGTAACCAGCCGCCGACAAAGCCCCCAAGCGGTGGGGCCGGCCTGTCGGCCAAGAGGCCGGCAGCCGGCGGGACCCACCAGTCGGCGGGCCCCAATGACCGGCAGAGAAGCTGGCGTGCATAGACGCTGATGGCTGGGACCCGCGCCTAGCCGGATTACCATTGTACCCCTGGGGGTAGGCCTATATAAACCCCTCGGGACACCCATGCAAAGGGTTGATCTAATAGAATTCCACACACCACCTAGAGAGAAAAGGAGAGCTAGGCTCGCCCTTCCTCTTCCTCTATCCAAACAGCTCAAGGAGCGCTTGTAGCAACTTGTATTGATCTAGTGATCATGCGGAGACCCCGCAGAGCAGGACTAGGGGTGTTATCTCCACGGAGAGCCCCGAACCTGGGTAAGATCCGCTGGCGTGCATGTCTTCGCCTCATCCCATTTCCAGGCACCGGCGATGTTTTACTGGCACCCACAATGATAAGCCACCCGTTGGCATATGTCGCACCTACCACCCGACAGAAGGTTAACATGAACACCTCAAAGGGGTTTTACAAAAGTCATTTACAACAGAATAAGGGCTAGCCACTTTGGGCATCCCCTAGATGAAAATTACAAATACAGCTAGGAGGATGTGTGATCTACTAATGTGAGAGAATTCTTGTATCCTTCCAAGAAGGTCAAGCTTTGGGGGTTTATTCTATACCCTAAAATTATGAAGTCCTCCTTCAACTTCCTCAGCCAATCAAGATGTCTGGCCACTTCTCCTTCGAAAATCAGCTTGTTTCTCTATTTCCATATATTCCAGGAGGCTAGGGTGATGATTTGTTTGAATAGTGGTCTCTGCCATCTTTGTTTGGCTTTGTCATGTCTTGCTTGCATATCCAAAAGATTATCCCATTGAATACCTAGTATCTCCCAACACCTTATAGCAAATGGGCATTCATAGAATAGGTGATTGTTTGTTTCAAGTATAGCATGCTGACATAGAGGACAATTATGGTCATCACCAATATTGAAATGTCGTCTCTGTAATAAATCCCTTGTGTTTATTCTGTCAAGGAGCATTAGCCACGCAAAAACCTTGTGCCTCATAATACACTTTGATTTCCATATGGATGTTATGATTTGAGGTGCCTGCATGTTCCTGAACATGAAGTCATAGAACTTTTTTGGTTTGTATTTTGTGTCCCCCAACATAGAATCCATTCATCTGTAGCCATCTGTTCTAGCACTATTCCAGCCAAAGTCATCTGAAGATTATCCAATTCTGTCCTGGCCTCCAAAGACAAAGGTAGCATGAAGTTATCTGCTGGCGAGCTGTTGTTGTAAAATTGTGCCAGAGAAATGTCTTCATTGGTAGCGAAGTAAAACAAGTGCTCGTGGGTGTTCATTAAAGGTTGTTCTTCCAGCCACACATCTTTCCACAGAAGCACCGTGTCTCCCGTCGCCGGCACACATGTTGTAATCCCACGGTACACATCCATCAACGAGAACACATCACGCCAACAGAAAGAACCAGTGCTTGGTTTGGCATGAGGAGGGATTCCATCGGAGTAGTATGCGTCCCAAATAATCATCACCCATGGAGTGTCATTCTTATGCATAAACTTGTGTAGGTATTTGAGTAGTAGGGCATTGTTTTGAATTTGAAGGTTGAGTACACCAAGCCCACCTTTCTTTTTAGGACGACAAACCAGGTCCCAAGCAGCAAGTGAATGAGTTTTAGCATCTCTGTGAATTTCTTTTCTCCATAAACAATGTCTTATAGCTCTGTCAAAGATCTCAATCAATTTGAGTGGAAGCTTGAGGACACACATTGCAAAAGAAAGGAGCGATGAGAGCGCTGAGTTGATTAGCTGCACACGTTCTCCATATGATAACCAAATGGCCGTTCCCGTTAGCCTTCTCTCAATTCTGTCCACTAATGGCATCAACTCCTTAACCGTGGGTTTAGTTGTTCCGAGCGGCAAACCAAGATACATGAACGGCATTGTTCCAACTTGACACCCAAAAACTCCGGCTAGATCTGCAACTTTCTGCTCCTCCACATTTATTGGCATTAGTTGTGACTTGGAGTAATTAATTTTTAGTCCAGTAGCACAAGCATAAGAATCTAGGATGGCTTTAATTGTCCTCAGTTCATCTCCATTGGCCGGTAGCACAATTAAGGTGTCGTCCGCGTACTGGATCACCGGGAAGTTTTCCGATGCAGGCTGATTAATTGGCAAATTAATTAGGCCCTCGTACCAAGATTTATTTATTAGAGATTGAAGCAAATCGGCTGCCAGCACGAATAGTAAAGGAGATATTGGATCTCCTTGTCTCACCCCCCGCTTGCATTTGAACTCCTTACCAGGTATACTGTTAAGAAGAATTGACGAAGAGCCTGAGTCAAGCGACATCTTTATCCACATGCACCATCTATCGTCAAAACCTTTGCATTTAATCATTTTCAAAATGAACTCGTGCTCCATCGTGTCAAATGCTTTTTGGAAGTCCAATTTCAGAATGACAATCTCATTTCCAGAGTGCTTACACTGATGCAAATATTCGAATGCCCAACCAAGACAATCTTGTATTGTCCTAGTCTTTATAAAGCCATATTGGTTTCAGTGCACTGTTTTAAGGATCCAGCGTTGGAGTCTTTCAGCTAAACTCTTTGTAATTACCTTGAGCACACAGTTCAACAAGGAAATCGGCCTATAGCCGTTAACTGTTTCCGGGGTCAGCTTTCTTTGGGATCAGGGTAATTAGAGAGGTGTTGAGACAGCTCAGGTTCACTTTACCTTCCCAAAAGTCTTGACAAAGTTGATAGAAATCCTCTTTAATAATTCCCCAGCAAACTTTTAGAAAAAGACTGTTGAATCCATCCGGCCCCGGTATTCTTATCTCTATCTCTAGCACTCTTCTTTGTTTTTTATAATATACTAGTTGTAGTTGTCAAATCGAATAGTACTGCGCCGTCCACTGCACGCCCGGCTGAACACGCCTCCTCGCCTCCATCAAACCCCTCCGTTAAACCCGCATGCAAACCGAGAAACCTACTCTGGCCTGCGGGAGGAAATTTGCCGGTTGCCGTTGGAGAATAATAGAGTCACGTCCAATCCATTTGAGTTAATTGTGTGTATGATTCTCCCTCTATAAAAAGTTAATTGCATCCTTAATCTTGTATTCTAAGTACTCTGTGGGTTCCACTGTCAGTATAGTGTACATGACTTGCAGGCTGGCTACAGATTCGTACAGAAAGTTAAAAGAAACAAATCCATGACTTGCAGGATTGGAGTTAGCACCGATGGTGGTTCGTAGTCGTTCCACGCTCGGGCATTGAAGTTTGTAACTATTTTAGATTAGAACATACTACTCCTCTGGTGCTAGTAGTAGAGCAGAGTCCTACTCCACTACTACTCTACTCAAGCAAGTTAGGGCATAGTAGCAGGTACTGTAGGGAGTACCGGTACTGTGATAACTCAAGCAAGTTGTCTGACTTCCATATGACCCTACGCTGCTGGTATGTGTCTCGTAAGTCAAGCGGCGTGCTGTAGTCATCATCACATGTCCACTTCCCGCAGCACATATTCGCTTCTCCATCTTTGTCCGCTCTTCCATCCCCGCTAAGGCGCCTCCCCCCTCGTCAAATCTTCCATCCCCGCTAAGGCGCCCCCCTGGTCCGAAACCCAAGCACTAACAATGGTAGAACCGAGCAGCATCCACCGAAAGAGTGGCTGGAATTCGCTCCCCACAGAGGTAATCAAGCTCATTGTTTCGCGTGTGGACGATCTCAGTAACATGCCGCTCGCCGCGTGCTTGTCGGGGCTGTACCGTTTACTCAAAGCCCTCGGGCCGGAGCTTTTAAGCCAGCTCCTTGCTTGCTGATGCCGCCTGATCTTCAGAAACGGTGTGTCACGCAGCATAACGATCGTAGGGTGGCGAGCATCAACCCCCTTGACTGCGATCCGATCCTCGTCACCCTCAACTACATGAACGGTATGTACTGGGTCGGCATGAACACGTCTTGGATGGTGCTTGTCAACGGTCGCGGCAGCTGGATGCTCGTGGAGGTCTACACCCGGCGATTGAACCCCTTCCTTCGATTAACACTGCACTGCTTTGGCACCGCAGCCCAGAATACTCGGAATCTTACAGTAGCCAACATGATACCAAGTTTGATTTGCTCAAGGTTGTAATCTGCCAAGTCCCCACAAGATCTGTGAATTATAAAGACTTCAGGCTAATTGCATTCTTCAACCACGGTCTCGCCTATCTGACAGGTCACTTCGGTAAGTGGATAAATCTGCACGTCCATTGCAGGATCATACATCCTCCATGGTTCTCTGATGCCATTGAACACAAGGGCTTCATATGTTGTTGACTCCTTCTATGGCTGGACGTATTGCTGGCCTACTCCAGTCATCGCTACAAACGGCTGTTACAGCAGTATGTTACTTTCCTATGATATCATGATGGCTTGGTTATATTACTGTCAACATTTACTGAAAAAATATTCATGCTCATAACATGTTGTTCTTAAGATTGACTACATCAAGAGCCCTTTTTTATTTGACTCCAACTTTTTTTGAGGGTTATTTGACTCCAACTTGATATGATGTTGTAGGCCGCCTGGTGTCCCTACCCTTCCTAATCCCAGAACCTTTCAAAGAAAAGCGGCATGGCAGTTGCAGGTGGTTCCTGGCTCGATCAGACGACGGTGGATGATTGATGATCGTTCGCACGTACCGGACGTGTTGTTTCGCGGAATACAATCACAGTCATTGCAAGGTCTTTGAGCAAGATCCCAGCTTCTCTGGGCCTTCAGGAATTTTTGACTGGAGGTTGGTAAGTAGCCTTGGTACACGCTCTCTGTTTTTTGGACTGAATTATGCGATTAACCAGGATATAACCGACAGCAAGGATCATGATGGCAGCGCAGTTTCGTTCATCGGGTAAAACTGCGTGTACACAGTGTACCATGCGTCTCTGCAAGCACCATACCCTGATATGTGCCGCCACGCTCTGCAGCCCAAAGTAGGAGAGAGGGTCGCAAGTATCAGACTTCGACCTGCTGGCTGGAGTTTCCCCCGTCAGGCACCCATCTGGTTCAAGCCGTCAGCCAATCTCCACAGCTTAATAAATAGTAACGTCTAACTGAGCCAGTTAGTTAGATGCGTACACTTGGTGTAGTAGGATCTTTATTTAGTTTGATGCATACACTTGTTCTTTTTTGGTAGCCCTTTTGTAATGATGGCTGATATTTGGTTTGGAAGAGAGAGCTGCGTCTTCACTCTTCTGGCCTGCTTACTGCTTCTGTTGCACCCCCAACCCTGGTTGCTGTTGCTGCTGCTGTTTTCAATGTACAATCAGTAGTATATTTTGTCTGTTGGTTGAATAAATGTGTTGTTAGAACGACAAACACAATGTTTTGGAAGTCGTTGCACGGTTCGATCCTTTAGTGCCCCGTACCGTACGTAGCGCATACTATTTTTCGTACGGAACACATTTTCCACTTGTTGATAACATGCAGCCCACTGATGAAGGCCCAATAGAGAAGCCCATAATTAACTGGAAGGGGGGCTCTCACATGAATCCGGCCCAGGTACATGCTCATGGTCCCCTAAACATAAATAAGTAAATAAATAAATAAAACTAAATGCTCATGCACCAGTTCTTTAAATTCACGATCTAACAGGAGGATATTATTTCCTATGATAGTGTCGTTACATTCAGTCGATATTATTCTTCGGCAAAGATAGCGACCAGTCTTCTTTCTCCCAGCATTTTCTTCCTGCAACCAGCGGACCGACGCAAATCGTAGTCAACGTCGTAAATAGATCCGGTCCATTTTTATTTTTCAATAAGAATGTCCAACCCAGCCCAGCACATTGGCGACAACACTTTATCCTCCGCCTTGGTGCGCTCGCAGCGGCGCTGCCGTCCGGCCCTGTCAACATAGTTTTTTTTTGAAACGGTCCCTGTCAACATAGTGAATCGGGAGAGGACTGTAGTTGTGAGTATGACAGTACGGACCCACCAGGTCCACTCCCGAACACAAGCAAGCGCCTCTTTTACTACTCAGATGAACCCCTCGTTTTTTACTCTAATCCACCCTGCTGATATCTAGGACCCACATCATTTTCAATGTATAGTCAATTAATGATAGAATTGCACAACTTTTTTTAGTAGTAATTCGGAGGAGCAGGCTATAAAATGGGTTGTGCGGTCTCTGTGGCCCGTCTAACAACATGACCAGCCCAGCAGTTTTTTCTTTGGGAAAATAGGTAGCCCGGTATTTCTTTTTGAAGAATACCCAAGCTAGGCCTATTTGTTTTCTCTGACTTACTGGGCTGCAAATCTTTCAAGATGAGGAGGGATGCATTCCGGCCTGGCCAAAGAGTATGGTCAGTGTCTGTTAAAAGTAATATCAAAAGGGGTTGAAAATTCCAAAAAAATTATAGCAAATGGGATATTAGTTTCTTTTTTTGTTTTTGTTCTTCATTGATATCTTATACGTATTTCATTGGATTTAACATGACATAGTACTAATTTATTTTAAATTTGTTTTAGTATGGCTACTAATTTTTGGATTAAGAATATTTTGTTCCCCAGCAAAAATTTGCGAATTCTCAAAATTTCCCATATATTTAGTTAATTTTTTTACCCTGGTACTGACCAGAAAATGGGCAGCAATTCTAAAAATGTAAAACGGGCTGCAATAAATTCCATATGAATTAGAAAATGAGTAAAAATTATAAAAATAATAGCAAATGGGATGTACACGCCACAGATTTCGAGGCTGACTTGTTTACGCAAGGCTTTGTCAGTCAACACACGATTCTAGCAGCAGTGACTGTTGGATGTCCATCCAACGGCCGACGTGCTTCTTCAATCTCTAATCTTCCTGCTCCAGCCGCCTAAACTAGCGCCGGCGGGACTGCCTGCTCCCTCCTCTTGTGGCCCGCTGTGATGCCACGCAGGCTTCCCCGGCCCACCCTACTCCCTCGGCTGGCCTGGCCGCATGCAATCAACTGCCTCCTTATTACGCGAAAAAAAGATTCCTCCCACTGACATCTGGGGCGCACCGGTTGGGTGGCTGACCTGTGGGCCTACTAAGTTGACGCGTACGCAGGGCTTGTCGACTTACTCAACAAACGATTCTAGTAGCAGTAACCGTTGGATTTGAATCGAACGGTCCTACTGCTTCTTCAATCACTGATCTTCTTGCACCAGCTGCCCAAACTAGCGCCGGCGAGACCGCCTGCTCCTGCCTCCAGTGGCCGGCTGTGCTGCCGTTGAGGCCTCATCGCCCCCTACTACTCCCATCGCTAGCCTGGCCCTGCGGCAATGGCAGCCTTACACCGCAGCCGAACCAGTGAACCCTCGTACTCCTCTCCGCGTGGGCATCCACTACCGCGTCTTCCCCGGCTCCGCATCGTCCCCTTCCTAGGCCTTGCCGTCGTCCACCGCCTTGGTGCTCTCGGCACGGCGTGGTCAACGACCGACTTCCATCGGAAGAGTACTGTACGTGGAGAGGCTGACAGCTGGGTCCATGGCCACAGCCCAGTTTTTTTGTGATTTGCCAAGTAAGTCGCTTTGTCAGCCTGTTGGGCTGCAAATCTTTCAAGACGAGGAGAGCTTTCATTCGGCTGGCCGAGAAAATGGCCTATCAGTAATGAGAAATGGGCTGTACATTTTTAAAACACATCAAACTGGCAATTAGTTTCAAATTTCTTTTTTTCATTTCGAGATTTTAAATTACATTAATTTTTATGCGTGAACAATTTGTTGGATTTTATATTGATATACATTTATTTTTAAAATCAGTTTGAATGTGACTCGAAATTTCGGGATTAAAAACAGTTCAGACCGCACCGAAATATGCAAAATTTCCTATAATTTTTTAACCGTGGCCACAATATGGGCTGTAATGCTAACAAAAAGAATATGGGCTCCAAAAAAACCCTTAAGAATTAGCAAATGGGCTGTAAATTATTAGAAATAATGGCAGATGGGTTGTATGTTGTTTTCCACAGATTTGAGGCTTTCCTAAAAAAAAGGTTGACGCACAAGCAGTGACTGTTGGATGTCCATCCAACGGCCATCGTGCTTCTTCAATCTCTGCTCTTCCTGCTCCAGCCGCTCAAACAAGCGCCGGCGGGACTGCCTGCTCCCTCCTCCCCGCGGCCAGCTGTGCTGCCGCGTAGGCCTCACCGCCCCACCGTACTCCCATCACTGGCCTAGCCATCCCTCTGATCACCCACACCTGCTGTAATTCTCCGACGACGGCAGACGAACCAGTAAAGTCGTACTCCCCTCCGGGTGGAAACAACTGCCGAGTCTTCCCTGCCTCCGTGTCGTTCCCTTCCCAGGCCTCGCCGTCGTCCACCGCCCTGGTGCTCTCGGCACGGCCTGGTCAACTTGGTCAACGACCGACATGCATCTGAAGTGAACTGTACGTGGAGAGGCCGACAGCTGGGTCCACGGCCGCACGCAAGGAAATGCCTCCTTATTACGCGCAAAATAATGATTCCTCCACCTGACATCAGGGACCCACCGAAAGGGCCTCTGTATTTCACGAAAAAACGTTACCGCCACTGACAGCTCGGACCCACCAGCTATATCTTCGCACGCAAGGAAGTGCCTCCTTATTACGCACAAAAAAATGAATACTCCCCCTGTTAGCTGGGACCTAGTATAGTGGCAGACTGACTTGTGGGCCTACTAAGTTGACGGGGACGGAGGGCTTTGTCAACTTAGTCAATATGCACGATTCTATCTCCAGTGACCGTACGATGTCCATCCAACGGCCGTAGTGCTTCTTCAACCTCTGGTCTTCTTGCTCCAGCCGCCCAAACCAGCGCCGGTCATGCCTCGTGCTCCTGTCTCCCATGGCCGGTTGCGATGTGGCGGAGGCCTCACGGCCCCCTACTACTCCCACGGCTGGCCAGGCCATCCCTCTACTCACCCACACCCCCTGTTATTCTGCGGTGATGGCAGCCTCACACCGCAGCGAACCAGTGAACCCTCGTACTCCCCTACGCGTGGGCATCCACTGCCGCATCTTCCCCGGCTCCGCGTCGTCCCCTTCCTAGGCCTCGCCGTCGTCCACCGCCCTGGTGCTCTTGGTGCGGCGTGGCCAACGTGGTCAAGGAACGGCTTCCATCGGACGTGGACTGTACGTGGAGAGGCTGACAGCTGGGTCCACGGCCGCAGCAAGGAAGTGCCTCCTTATTACGCGCAAAATAATTATTCCTCGACCTGACAGCAGGGATCCACCAGACGGGCCATCGCATTTCGTGAAAAAAATGTTTCCCCCTTACTGCTGGGACCCACCAGCTACATCTTCATACACAAGGAAGTGCGTCCGGGCAAACAAAATGATTCGCCCCCTGACTGCTAGGACCCACCAGCTGCATCTTCGCAGGCAAGGAAGTGCCTGACAGTCGGGACCCACCTGGTCGAAGTGTACGTAGCGTTGTCATTCTGGTCGCGAACGTGTACGTACATACTAGTCGATGTAGAGGTGCGCACGTGTCGTAGTAGAGGCACGCACATAGCATGTACACGTACGTACAGCGGCCAGGGTGCAAGAAAGTAAATACGGCCACATATGTACATACGGGCGGGGTCTCGAACGCCTACTCGCGCGTACGTACGGCCAGGGCTCGTGTACATGGCTGGGTCGGAACGGAGAAACAACGTCGTTATCGTGTTCATGGGGAGGCAACAGAATGTGTCGTGTTCATCGGGAGGAAACGGAACGCGTGGGAGCCAACCGTCTTGGAGGAACTGCCGATGGAAACGAGGCCTGGCGTATCACAGAACGGAGGAAACGGCCTTGTGTTCGACCGGCCATGTTCGAAATGGGATCCTGTTCATCGGAAGGGGTCTGGCGTACCGCAAAACGGAGGAAACGGACCTCCTACGGTCGAAACAGGGGTCCTGTTGATCGGGAGGGGTGTGGCGTACCACAAAACAGAGGAAACGGACTTGTGTTGGAGCGCTACGGTCGAAACGGGGGTCCTGTTCATCAGGAGGGGTGTGGCGTACCGCAAAACGGGACTCCACGAGATACTGTTCATCTCGACCGTCGACCCCCTCCAGCCTCCACGGGCTACTGTTCATCCACCGTCGACCTCCTCCAGCCTCCACCTGCGATTGTTCATCCATGGGCTCCTGTTCATCCAGCCTCCACCGCGCACTACTCCACCAGCTACTGTTCAACCAGCCCTCTCCACGGGCTCCTGTTCAACCATCCCTCCACGGGCTACTATTCATCCTGCCCTCCACCATCTACTGTTCATCCTGCCCTCCACGGGGTGGTCCTATTCATCCTGCCCTCCACGGGGTCCTGTTCATCCAGCCCCAACCGGCTCGAACGATCGGGGGTACTGTTCATCCACCCCACCGGGAACTGTTCATCCACCCCCCCCCCCCGCAACACTCACTGTTCATCCAGAGGCAGCATCGATCAGTTTCAGTTAGCAGCAGTAGCGAAGGAATCGCTTGATCGGGTTTAGTTAACAGCCATCGATCGATCGCTCGGGTTCAGTAACGCGTAGCCTGCAGTGCAATCGCTCGGGTTCAGTTAGATCCCAATGCCTCGCTCGGGTTCAGTTAGAGCCCAACGCCTCGCACACACACGCGTACGTACGAGAGAAACGCGCATCGCTCGGCCCCCGACCACCCAGCGTAACCGGGGACTCCCCGACATTTTCCGCGCCCTTACTTCTACCATGATTTTTTCCGTCATGGACGGCCCAAAGAATGTCATGCAGCTGCATCTCCGGCCCGCCCAAGACGAAAAGCCCATTTTCTGTCATGATTTTTTGTCATAGAAGTAGGACCCCACCACATCTATGATGATACCATGTTTTGTCACAATTATCATCATAGAAGTGTCATAAGTATGACAGAAAAGATTTTTGTTCGGCCCAAAATGTCACGGATGTGTCTTTTTTGTAGTGACACATCCGCCAAGTGCCATTATTCTTGAGTACCAGCACCGGGTTAGCCAACCATTGATGGAAAACTTCAACGATAAATCCAACTGCCAAGAGCCGGGCCACTTCCTCTCCAATGGCCTTCCGCCTCTCCTTGTTGAATCGGTGAAGAAACTGTTTGACCGGCTTAAACTTTGAATCAATATTAAGAGTGTGCTCGGCGAGTTCTCTCGGTACACCTGACATGTCTAAAGGTCTCCATGCAAAGATGTCCCGATTCTCACGGATGAACTCGATGAGCGCGCTTTCCTATTTTGGATCAAGATTGGCACTGATACTGAACTGCTTCGATGAATCGCCAGGAACGAAGTCAACCATTTTAGTGTCATCTGCCGACTTAAATTTGAGTGAAGGATCCTGCTCTGTGGTTGGCTTCTTTAGAGACGTCATGTTTGCCGGGTCAACATTATCTTTGTAAAATTTCAGCTCCTCCGTTGCGCAAGCAGACTCAGCATAAGTAGCGTCTCCTTCCTCACACTCCAAGGCTATCCTCTGGCTCCCATGCACCGTGATAGTTCCCTTGTGACCCGGCATCTTAAGCTGTAGATACACATAACAAGGCCGTGCCATGAACTTGGCGTAAGCCGGCCATCCAAAAAGAGCGTGATATGGACTTTGTATTTTGACCACTTCAAAAGTCAATGTCTCCGACCTAGAGTCATGATCATCTCCAAAAGCAACCTCCAGAGCTATCTTACCAACCGGATAAGACGACTTACCAGGCACCATGCCATGAAAATGGTGTTTGACGGCTTAAGGTTTTTATCGGTCAACCCCATGCGGTGGAAGTTTTCATAATAAAGGATGTTGATGCTGCTCCCTCCGTCCATGAGTACCTTGGTGAACTTATATCGTCCAACCTGAGGTGCAACTACTAGAGCCAAGTGACCCGGATTGTCAACCCGGGGCGGGTGATCCTCCCGGCTCCATACAATGGGCTGCTCAGACCAGCACAAGTAACGGGGAACCGCTGGCTCAACGGCATTGACTGCCCTCTTATGAAGCTGCTGGTCGCGCTTACATAAGCTAGTGGTAAAGACATGATATTGTCCACTATTCAACTGCTTCGGGTTGCTCTGATAACCAGACTGCTGCTGCTATTGATTCCCCTGGTTATTTTGTTGATTGTAACCACCTTGATTACCATGATTGCCCTAATTACCTTGAAACCCGGAGTTAGAGCTGCCACCACCATAACCCGGTCCCTGAAAGCCGGATCCTGAACCGCCACCCGGTCCATGACCGCCTTGGTAAAAGTTTGAATTCTTGAACTCTTCCATAATGAAGCAATCTTTCCAGAGGTGCGTAGATGGCCTTTCTCGCGTCCCGTGCTTTTGGCAGGGCTGATTTAACAGCTGCTCAAGGTTGATGCCTGATCCTCCATTCTGCGGGGGTGGTTTACCCTTATGACGCGGACCATTATTCTACGCATTGGTGTTAGCCACAAAGTCAAAACTATTATCAGCTTTGCGCTTACCGTTGCCTCCTTGGCTCACCGGGTTATGCTGCTCCCCCTTCGTGTTGCTGCTCTTCTTTCCCTTTCCCGGCTTATCATCATCAGACTCAGGGTCCTTGGTACCATCAGAGTCAGCATACTTAACCAGAGCCGCCATGGGCGTCCCCATGTCATTGCAGTGGCATTTGAGCCGCCCCAATTTCTGCTTTAGGGGCGTGAACCGGCAATAACTCTCCAACATTAAGACCGGTGAGTCGGCTTTGATGTGATTTGACGAGTGCAGGATGGTCCAAACCCGGCGCACCCAATGAGTCATCGATTCACCTTCTTCTTGGACACATGCGGCCAAATCCACAATTGACATGGGCTGCTTGCATGTGTCTTTAAAATTCTGGATAAACCGAGCCTTTAACTCGGCCCATGACCCAATGGAGTTGGCAGGGAGCCCCTTTAACCAAGTACCGGCCGTCCCTTCCAACATCAAGGGGAAATACTTATCACATGCAACTTCACTAACATCCAGCAATTCCATGGCCATCTCATAACTCTCAATCCATGCCTCAGGAGCTAAGTCGGCTGTATAATTAGGCACCTTACGGGGACCCTTGAAATCCTTGGGCAGACGTTCATTGCGTAGATCCGGCACTAAACACGGCACGCCCAAATTCCTGAAAGTTACACCCGACTCCACTGAAGTTGTCGGACGAACCGGAGTAGGTTGACGGGCCGCATACTGTGCCTCTAACTCAGCCTCTCGGCGTGCTCTACCTTGATCCACCATGTTTTGAGCATCAGCACCGCCGCCCGCCAGGTTATTCCCGTGCGGCGGGTTACGGTTTCGCGCACTGCTTGATACAGCCGGTTCATCCATATGCCTGCTATAACTCCGGCTTGGGCGAGGGGTGGAATGAATCATGTCACGACTGTAAGAATACACCTGCTGCTGAACTAAAGCAGTTTGAAGGAACTCTCTAGCCCTCCGTGTTTCAACCGCCGTCGGAGATTCACCTTCAATCGGGAGAGCCGCCAATCGTGACGCTGCAGCGATTATGTTATCCAAAGGGTTAGAGTAATGACCTGGTGGTGTTGGCACATGCTGCGAAGGGTTATTGCTCTGACGAGGCGGGTCCGTCATTCATGGCTGAACCGGCGTGCCCGCCCCGGGTGTCTCGACCCGGTTTACCACTGTCGGGTTACTGGTTCCTGCTCCTGGCGTATTAAAGAGATTCCTCACCTCGTAAACCGGGGGCAGATGACTCCGATGCCTCCTCCTCATGACATCATTTGAAGTGTTCTGATCTAGCATGAGCCGGTATGACTCCGACTGAATCCGCTGCGCCTGAGCATCCAGAGCGGCTCGCTCCGCAGCCATCCTCACGTTTTCCGCGTTCAGCTCCTCCTTAGCCTGTGCTATCTCATCACGCAATTTTGCAATTGCCGCATTGTGTTGATCCTGGTCTGTCGGGTTAACCACCGTTGTTACCAGCCCTGTCAGTTTATCCACTAAGTCAGTTAAGACTTGAGCCGGCGGGCGCACAGGGCCTCCTGTCCCCGGCAGCCATCGCCGCTGCTGACCCGGGAATCAGTGCTGCTGCAGTCGATGAGTGCTGCACCGGCTGTGTACCGGCCATGAAGATCGCAACCCGGTTCGGCGGCTCACAGGGGTCCAGAATACTGTCGCCATCGGAACAGCCCCCGAGCTGGCCGTCTTGCAGTTGGTACAAAGACTCGGTCTCGCCGGTGGACGATTCACCATCGGAGTAAACAACCGTCTCACCGCCAGACACCGATCTATCCTCAGATTCCGCTCCGTGGATGAATCCCACGAAGGCACGTTTCATGGCGGGCTGAACACGGGCGGGTCTCGCACGCTGAGCCGTCTCGATGATGTCGGTGCAGATGTCCGGCTTAGGGCCCGGCTCACCGATTTTGCCAATGAAGACGTGAATTCCGTCGAAGAGGACCCGGTACCCGTACTCAATTGAGCCGGCCTCGGGGCCCCAGCCTGCGTTGTCGATGCAGAGCTTGCCGTGACGACTCTTGGTCATCCGGCCCACGGCGTATCCCTTGAGCCCTTCGAAGCTGCCCTCTAAGAACTTGAAACCATCGTGTGATAGCCCCACAGTGGGCGCCAACTGTCATGGAATTGTCACGTCAGATGTCCTAGTGTGAGGACTTAGTCATGGAGCCATCGCAACGAGATTAGCTTAAAGGGGTTAAACAGGGAAAAGGACACGAGGAGTTTATACTGGTTCGGCCCCTTGCGGTGAAGGTAAAGGCCTAATCCAGTTTGAGGTGGTATTGCTAGGGTTTCGATGACCAGGGAGCGAATACGCTAAGGCTGGCTCTTGATCTGTTGTTTCTTGCCCTAAGCCGCTGCTAGGTCGTCCCCTTATATACACGGGTTGACGCCCTGCGGTCTACAGAGTCCCGGCCGGCTCATATACGTGTCCGGCTCGGAGACTAATTACATACGCTTTACAATACAAATCATAGATACATGGCAGCTTATAACCGTGGACCTTAAGCCGCCTTTGGGCTTGGGCCCTCTACCCAGCCTATCTATGAACCGCCATTACGGTCTTGGGCTTCATGGAGATGAATCATCGTCAGGATGACCCGACCCCTCCTGGCGGGTCATGCCTCATAGTCATATCCCCAACAGAAACAATGTTGAATTTTTCATGGAAGTTTCTCTGTAAATAATTATCCCCTTGTATATATCCATTGTATTATAAAAATAATGTGCCAAGCTTTGGTTTTAGGATGATTAGATTGCTTGTTTACTTTGTGCACTACAAAAACAGAAACTTTGGCTGTAGCGCATGAATTTAATTTTTTTTACTGGAAAGTCAAATGGGTCTGAAACTTTTTGCACATTACTTCTGTACAAATTGTTTAAATTGTTATATATTTTTTAGAATTTTTGGAGTTACAGAAATATACTAAACTTCCAGATTACTACAGACTGTCCTGTTTTTGACAGATTCTGTTTTCCATGTGTTGTTTAATTATTTTGATGAATCTATGTGTAGTATCGGGAGGTATGAACCATGGTGAAGTTGGAATACAGTAGATATAGTTCTAATACGAAATTGGAATAAGTTTGCAACGGTACCTAAAAGTAGTGATTTGCTTTATTACACCAACGGATCTCACAAAGTTTTTGTTAAAGTTCTGTGTGGATGAAGTGTTCGAAGATCGAGGAGCTATCTATATGAGAAGAATAAAGAGAGGCAAGAGTTCAAGCTTGGGGATGCCCAAGGCGCCACAAGTAAATATTTCAAAGGATACTCATGCATCTAAGCTTGGGGATGCCCCGGTTGGCATCCCATCTTTCTTCTTCAACAGATATCGATATACCTCGGTTTTGTTTTGTTCACATGATTTGTGTCCTTTTTGTTTTAGTTTTCCCTCAAGAACCATGCTAGTATGAGATAGACCTTAATTGATTTATAGAATACTTCATGTGCTTCACTTATATCTTTTAAGTATGATCTTATAGAATTGCTCTTCGTGCTTCACTTAAATCTTTTGAGTATGGTTTTATAGAATGCTTCGTGTGCTTCACTTATATATTTTGAGCTTGGATATTGGTTAGTCTATATTAATTGTAGAATTCCCCATGAACATCACTTATATCTTTTGGAGTATGAATAATACTATCATCTAAAGCGGGTTTGGAAGAGTGTCAACTTTAGGAATTAGTGACCCCGCTATTCCGAATGAGAAGAATTTTGCTTATGTGGAGAGTAGAAAATTATCTATGCTTGTAGATCATGAAACGAATGCTTTATGTGATGGTTATATTGATGAATTCATTCATGATGCTACTGAAAAATATTATGAGGGAGGAATATATGCTTGTAGGAGTTGCAATAATATCAAGTTTCCTCTCTATGTGCTTAAAGTTTTGAAGTTATACTTCTATAAGTTATGTGCTCACAAAATCCCTAGGCATAGGAAGTGGGTTAGATTTAAATGTGCTAGTCATATTCTTCATGATGCTCACTTTATCTTTCAATTCTTTTCTTTTATGTGAGCATCATTGAAATCATCATGCCTAGCTAAAAGGCACTAAAGAAAAGCGCTTGTTGGGAGACAACCCAATATTTACCCTTACTGTTTTTGTGTGTTTACATGATTAAGCTACTGTAGTAATCATGTTTTATAGCTTTTTTTCAATAAAGTCCCAAGTAAGACCGTTGGGAAGACTTGGGTGAAAGTTAATGCGATCTTGCTATAAAAAACAGAAACTTTGCGCTCACGAGATTTGCTTCCATTGTTTTACAGAAGAGTGACTTTGAGTTGATTCTTTTTGAAGAAGATTAATAGACAAATTCCTCATGTCCACCAATTTATTTCATAATTTTTGGAGTAGCATAAGTATGGTTTCTGTTCAGATCATTACAGACTGTTCTGTTTCTGACAGATTCTGTTTTCATTGCATAGTTTGCTTATTTTCTAGTTTCTATGGCTTATATTTCTCAATATAAATTGTAGAAATGATATGGTACAGTAGGCATTGTGTGAGAAAAATTATGAACCTTGTCTTTGACAGTACCAAAGTGAATGGTTTTCTGTTTATCATACTAACCTATCTCACGAAGTTCCGTTAAGTTTTGTGTGATTGAAGTTTTCAAGCTTTGGGTGAGATATCGATATGAGGAGAATAAGGAGTGGAAAGACCCTAAGCTTGGGGATGCCCAAGGCACCCCAAGGTAATATTCAAGGAAGACTCAAGCGCCTAAGCTTGGGGATGCCCCGGAAGGCATCCCCTCTTTCGTCTTCAAAACTATCGGTATACCTTACTCAGAGCTATATTTTTATTCGTCACATGATATGTGTTTTGCTTGGAGCGTATTTTCAATTTTACTTGCTGTTTGAATAAAATCATTGGATCTGAAATATTGAATGAAAAAGAATCCTCCCATGGCTAGTTAATTATTTGACTACTCAGTGTTCTTCACTTATATCTTTTGGAGTAGTTTGTCATTTACTCATGTGCTTCACGTATATCCTATGAGTAAATGGTTGAATGAATTGAATATCATAAATATGAATTTATATATGTTCATGTGCTTATACCATGGGGAGTAATGACTTCACACAGAATAAGTATAGGTAGTAAACTTATTTGAAGGTTAGCAAACGCAGAATTGGTGACTTGAACAATTCATGAAAGAATATTGAAGGAAGAGAGATTTCACATATAAATATACTATCTTGGACATCTTTTGTAATTGTGACACTCATTAAAATATGACATGCTAAAAGGTTGATGTTGGACAAGGAAGAGAACGTAATGGGTTATGTTTTCTTATATCCGAAATAAAGTATATTGTCATGGATCATCCAACATGCTGAGCTTGCCTTTCCCCCTCATGCTAGCCAAATTCTGTGCACCAAGTAGAAATACTACTTGTGCTTCCAAACATCCCTTAAACCAGTTTTGCCATGAGAGTCCACCATACCTACCTATGGATTGAGTAAGATCCTTCAAGTAAGTTGTCATCGGTGCATGCAATAAAAATTGCTCTCTAAATATGTATGATCTATTAGTGCGAAGAAAATAAGCTTTATACGAACTTATGATAGGGAAGAAATAAAAGCGACGGACTGCATAATAAAGGTCTTTATCACAAGAGGCAATATAAAGTGACGTTCTTTTGCATTAAGATTTTGTGCATCCAACCATAAAAGCGCATGACAACCTCTGCTTCCCTCTGCGAAGGGCCTATCTTTTACTTTACCTTCTACCCTTATACAAGAGTCATGGTGATCATCACCTTTCCTTTTTACACTTTTTCCTTTGGCAAGCACTTTGTGTTGGAGCGATCCGGATATATATATCCACTTGGATGTAGGTTTTCATGAATTATTATTGTTGACATTACCCTTGAGGTAAAAGGTTGGGAGGCGAAACTATAAGCCCCTATCTTTCTCTGTGTCCGATTAAAACTTTGAACCCATAAATATGACGTGAGTGTTAGCAATTGTGAAAGACTAAATGATAGTTGAGTATGTGGAGTTTGCCGAATCAAAGCTCTTACATAGACCCTTCCCGAAAATAAGATGAATTGCAATTGTTTTATGACTAAGAGCACGGTTTGTTAGTTTTCAAGAAAGTTTATGATCTATACTTTAACATGTGAATAGCTTGTTACTTGATCATGAGAAGTTTTATGAGTTGATCTACTGTTATGAAATATAATGATGCTAGAAAAAGTGATTGGAACTATCATTGATAAAACTTATGCACTTGCTAGCATTCACACTTCATAAATTATTTCTTTTATCATTTACCTACTCGAGGACGAGCAGGAATTAAGCTTGGGGATGCTGATACGTCTCCAACGTATCTATAATTTATGAAGTATTCATGCCATGTTTACAATAGTTTTATATGATTTTGGTATGATTTGTTTAGAACTAACCCGGACTGACGATGTTTTGAGCAGAACTACCGTGGTGTTGTTTTTGTGAAGAAATAAAAGTTCTCGGAATGGGCTGAAAATCAACGGAGATTTTTTCTGGAAAATGTAAAAAATACTAGAACGAAGAGTTACCGGGGGGAGTCCCGTGGGCCCCACGAGGGTGGTGGGCGCGCCCACCCCCCTGGGGCGCACCCCCCTGCCTCGTGGACTCCCTGTGGGGCCCTCTGACTTGTTCTCGACGCCAACCTCTCCTTTAAATCCCCAAACTTCCAGAACTTGACCTAGATCGGAAGTTCCGCCGCCGCAATCCTCTGTAGCCACGAGAAATCAATCTATGCCCTCTCTGGCACCCTGCCGGAGAGGGCCATCATCCCCGGAGGCCATGGAGGAGGATCCCGGAGGGGCCATCATCGCCATGAAGGCCAAGATCCAGAGGGAGAACCTCTCCCCATCCAGGGGGAGGCCATGGAGGAGGAAGCACAATGGGGAGAACCTCTCCTCCTCTCTCTCGGTGGCGCCGGAGTGCCATCGGGAGCGGAATCATCACCGCGGTGATCGTCTTCATCAACATCACCATCCTCATCTCTTTTACGCGGTCCACTCTCCCGCACCCCGCTGTAATCCCTACTTGAACATCGTGCTTTATGCCACATATTATGATCCAATGATGTGTTGCCATCTTATGATGTTTTGAGTAGATATCTTTTGTCCTTGGATTGATTGATGATCTAGATTGGTATGAGTTGTATGTTTTATTTTGGTGCTGTCCTATGGTGCCCTCCGTGTCGCGCAAGCATGAGGGATTCCCGCTGTAGGGTGTTGCAATATGTCCATGGTTTACTTATTGTCTGCGTTGCTTGAGTGACAGAAGCATAAACACGGATAAGTGGGTCACGGCGTATGGGATAAAGGGGACTTGATGCTTTAACGCTATGGTTGGGTTTTTCCTTAATGATCTTTAGTAGTTGCGGATGCTTGCTAGAGTTCCAATCATAAGTGCATATGATCCAAGATGAGAGAGTATGTTAGCTTATGCCTCTCCCTCATATGAAATTGCAATACTGATTACCGGTCTTGTTAACAATTACCTACGACAATTCCGCACACCAACCCATCATTATTCCACACTCGCTTTTTATAATATTTAGTAATATATTCTAAATTTATGATAACAGCACCTTCTTTTATATTTTAGCTCTCCGATACCATGCAAAGTTATCCTCTTCATACCCACAACGTAGTTTTATTTCTCGTTTCTAGTTGGAAGCAAACGTTCGGTGTACGTAGAGTCGTATCAGTGGCACATAGGACTTGACAAAATATTGATATTACCTTTAGCTCCTTGTGGGTTAGACACTCCATACTTATCACTTCCACCTTTGGGAATTGCTACGATGATTCCCTGCACTTGGGGATTATCAAGCTCTTTTCTGGCGCCGTTGCCGGGGAGCAATAGCGTGGGGTTGATATTCTTGTGTGTGCTTGTTTGCTTTCTTCACAAAGTAGATATTGTTTTTCCTTTTTGTTTCTGTTTATTTGTGGGTGAAACATAAAAAAACTAAAATAATTAAAATACAAAAATTTTACTTGCCTCTCATGCCTAAAAAGTTTTTCAAAAAGAGAAGTGATTGGAAAGTTGTGCATTGAAGAAGTGAGGGTCGACCTTGAGCACTTGTGTTCATGCTCATGGAAACAATGTTGAATTTTTCATGGAAGTTTCTCTGTAAATAATTATCCCCTTGTATATATCCATTGTATTATAAAAATAATGTGCCAAGCTTTGGTTTTAGGATGTTTAGATTGCTTGTTTACTTTGTGCAGTACAAAACAGAAACTTTGGCTGTAGCGCGTGAATTTAATTTTTTTACTGGAAAGTCAAATGGGTCTGAAACTTTTTGCACCTTACTTCTGTACAAATTGCTTAAATTGTTATATTTTTTTAGAATTTTTGGAGTTACAGAAGTATACTAAACTTTCAGATTACTACAGACTGTCCTGTTTTTGACAGATTCTGTTTTCCATGTGTTGTTCACTTATTTTGATGAATCTATGTGTAGTATCGGGGGGTATGAACCATGGTGAAGTTGGAATACAGTATATATAGTTCTAATATGAAATTGGAATAAGTTTGCAACAGTACCTAAAAGTAGTGATTTGCTTTATTACACTAACAGATCTCACAATGTTTTTGTTAAAGTTCTGTGTGGATGAAGTGTTCGAAGATCGAGGAGCTATCAATATGAGAAGAATAAAGAGAGGCAAGAATTAAATCTTGGGGATGCCTAAGGCACCCCAAGTAAATATTTCAAAGGATACTCAAGCATCTAAGCTTGGGGATGCCCCGGTTGGCATCCCATCTTTCTTCTTCAACAAATATCGGTATACCTCGGTTTTGGTTTTGTTCACATGATTTGTGTCCTTTTTGTTTTTGTTTTCCCTCAAGAACCATGCTATTATGAGATATCCCTTAATTGATTTATAGAATACTTCATGTGCTTCACTTATATCTTTTAAGTATGATCTTATAGAATTGCTCTTTGTGCTTCACTTAAATCTTTTGAGTATGGTTTTATAGAATGCTTCGTGTGCTTGACTTATATATTTTGAGCTTGGATATTTGTTATTCTATATTAATTGTAGAATGCTCCATGAACTTCACTTATATCTTTTGGAGTATGAATAATACTATCATCTAAAGCGGGTTTGGAAGAGTGTCAACTTTAGGAATTAGTGACCCCGCTATTCCGAATGAGAAGAATTTTGCTTATGTGGAGAGTAGAAAATTCTCTATGCTTGTAGATCATGGAAAGGATGCTTTATGTGATGGTTATATTGATGAATTCATTCATGATGCTACTGAAAAATATTATGAGGGGGCAATATATGCTTGTAGGAGTTGTAATAATATCAAGTTTCCTCTCTATGTGCTTAAAGTCTGAAGTTATACTTCTTTTGCCTTCCTATGCTAGTTGATTCTTGTTCCTATAAATTATGTGCTCACAAAATCCCTAGGCATAGGAAGTGGGTTAGATTTAAATGTGCTAGTCATATTCTTCATGATGCTCTCTTTATGTTTCAATTCTTTTCTTTTATGTGAGCATCATTGATATCATCATGCCTAGCTAAAAGGCACTAAAGAAAAGCGCTTGTTGGGAGACAACCCAATATTTACCCTTACTGTTTTTGTGTGTTTACATGATTAAGCTACTTTAGTAATCATGTTTTATATATTTTGATTCAATAAAGTGCCAAGTAAGACCTTTGAGAAGACTTGGGTGAAAGTTAATGTGATCTTGCTGTAAAAAACAGAAACTTTGCGCTCACGAGATTAGCTGCCATTTTTTTACAGAATAGTGCTTTTGAGTTGATTCTTTTTGCAGAAGATTAATAGACAAATTCCAACGCATGCTCAAGAGGTAGCAAGAAGAATTTCGGGTGCCGTTGCCGGGGAGGCTTACGCCAAGTCAAGACATACCAAGTACCCATCACAAACTCTTATCCCTCGCATTACATTATTTTCCATTTGCCTCTCGTTTTCCTCTCCCCCATTTCACCCTTGCCATTTTAATTCGCCCTCTTTTTCCGTTTGCTTTTTTCCGCCTGCTTCTTGTGTGCTTGTGTGTTGGATTGTTTGTCACGATGGCTCAAGACAATACTAAATTTTGTGACTTTTCCAATACCAACAACAATGATTTGCTTAGCACTCCAATTGCTCCTTTTACCGATGCTGAATCTTGTGAAATTAATGCTGCTTTGTTGAATCTTGTCATGAAAGATCAACTCTCTGGCCTTCCTAGTGAATATGCCGCTACTCATCTAAACAACTTTGTTGATTTGTGTGATATGCAAAAGAAGAAAGACGTGCATAATGATATTTTTAAATTGAAGCTATTTCCGTTTTCGCTTAGAGATCATGCTAAAACTTGGTTTTCGTCTTTGCCTAAAAATAGTATTGATTCATGGAATAAGTGCAAAGATGCTTTTATCTCTAAGTATTTTCCTCCCGCTAAGATCATCTCTCTTCGAAACGATATTATGAATTTTAAGCAACTTGATCATGAGCATGTTGCACAATCTTGGGAGAGGATTAAATTAATGATACGTAATTGCCCTACACATGGAATAAATTTATGGATGATCATACAATTTTTTTATGCTGGATTGAATTTTGCTTCTAGAAATCTTTTAGATTCGGCTGCGGGAGTCACTTTTATGGAAATCACTTTAGGAGAACCTACTAAACTCCTAGATAATATTATGGTTAATTATTCTCAATGGCACACCGAAAGATCTACTAGTAAAAAGGTTCATGCGATAGAAGAGATTAATGTCTTGAGTGGAAAGATGGATGAACTTATGAAATTGTTTGCTAATAAGAGTGCTCCTATTGATCGTAATGATATGCCTTTGTTCACTTTGATTGAGAATAATAATGGATCTATGGATGTTAATTTTGTTGGTAGGAACAATTTTGGTAACAACACGTATAAAGGAAACTTTAATCCTAGGCCGTTTCCTAGTAATTCCTCTAATAATTATGGTAATTCCTACAACAACTCTTTTGGAAATTTTAATAAGATGCCCTCTGATTTTGAGACTAGTGTTAAAGAATTTATGATTTCCCAAAAGAATTTCAATGCTTTGCTTGAGGAAAAATTGCCTAAGATTGATGAGTTGGCTCAGAATGTGGATAGAATTTCTGTTGATATTGATTCTTTGAAACTTAGATCTATTCCACCTAAGCATGACATCAGTAAGTCCCTCAAATCTATGAGAATTTCCATTGATGAGTGCAAGGAAAGAACCGCTAGGATGCGTGCTAAGAAAGATTGCTTTGTAAAAGCATGTTCTTCTAGTTTTCATGATAATAGGGATGAAGATCTAAAAGTGATTGATGTGTCTCCTATTAAATCTTTGTTTTGCAATATGAATCTTGATAATGATGGGACTGGAGATGAGTCAACTTTAGTTAAAAGGTGTCCCAATGATTCGGAGTTTTTAGATCTTGATGCAAAAATTGGTAAAAGTGGGATTGAAGAGGTCAAAACTTTACATAGCAATGAACCCACTATTTTGGATTTCAAGGAATTTAATTAGGATAATTGTTCTTTGATAGATTGTATTTCCTTGTTGCAATCCGTGTTAAATTCTCCTCGTGCTTATAGTCAAAATAAAGCTTTTACCAAACATATCATTGATGCTTTAATGCAATCCTATGAAGAAAAACTTGAATTGGAAGTTTCTATCCCTAGAAAACTTTATGATGAGTGGGAACCTACTATCAAAATTAAGATTAAATATCATGAATGCTATGCTTTATGTGATTTGGGTGCTAGTGTTTCCACGATTCCAAAAACTTTATGTGATGTTTTAGGTTTCCGTGAATTTGATGATTGTTCTTTAAATTTGCATCTTGCAGATTCCACCATTAAGAAACCGATGGGAAGAATTAATGATGTTCTTATAGTTGCAAATAGGAATTATGTGCCCATAGATTTCATTGTTCTTGATATAGATTGCAATCCTACATGTCCTATTATTCTTGGTAGACCTTTCCTTAGAACGATTGCTGCAATTATTGATATGAAAGAAGGAAATATTAGATTCCAATTTCCGTTAAGGAAAGGCATGGAACACTTTCCTAGGAAAAAAATTAAATTACCTTATGAATCTATTATGAGAGCCACTTATGGATTGCATACCAAAGATGATAACACCTAGATCTGTTCTTGCCTTTATGCCTAGCTAGGGGTGTTAAACGATAGCGCTTGTTGGGAGGCAACCCAATTTTATTTTTGTTTCTTGCTTTTTGGTTCTGTTTAGTAATAAATAATTCATCTAGCTTCTGTTAAGATGTGTTTTCATGTTTTAATTAGTGTTTGTGCAAAGTAGAACCAATAGGATCTTCTTGGGTGATAGTTGTTTGATCTTGCTGAAAAAGACAGAAACTTTGCACTCATGAAAATAATTGTTAAAATTCACTAGAACGTGATAAAACACCAATTATTTTTGCAGTAGATCAATATACAAATTTTCCAGGCTGTCCAAGTTTTTCAGAATTTTTGGAGTTCCAGAAGTATTCGAAAAAATCTGATTACTACAGACTGTTCTGTTTTTGACAGATTCTGTTTTTGTGTGTTGTTTGCTTTTTTTTATGAATCTATGGCTAGTATCGGGGGGTATGAACTATATAGAAGTTGGAATAAAGTAGGTTTAACACCAATATAAATAAAGAATGAGTTCATTACAGTACCTTATGGTGGTGATTTGTTTTCTTATACTAACGGAGCTCATGAGATTTTCTGTTGAGTTTTGTGTTGTGATGTTTTCAAGTTTTGGGTAAAGATTTGATGGATTATGGAATAAGGAGTGGCAAGAGCCTAAGATTGGGGATGCCCAAGGCACCCCAAGGTAAAATTCAAGGAGAACCAAAAGCCTAAGCTTGGGATGCCCCGGAAGGCATCCCCTCTTTCTTCTTCGTCTACCGGTAACTTTACTTGAGGCTATATTTTTATTCACCACATGATATGTGTTTTGCTTGGAGCGTCTTGTATGATTTGAGTCTTTGCTTTTTAGTTTACCATAATCATCTTTGATGTACACACCTTTTGGAGAGACACACATGAATCGGAATTTATTAGAATACTCTATGTGCTTCACTTATATCTTTTGAGCTAGATAATTTTGCTCTAGTGCTTCACTTATATCTTTTAGAGCACGGTGGTGGTTTTATTTTATAGAAATAATTGATCTCTCATGCTTCACTTATATTATTTTGAGAGTCTTTTAGAACAGCATGGTAGTTTGCTTTGGCTATAAAATTAGCCCTGATATGATGAACATCCAAGATAGGTATAATAAAAACTATCATATAAAGTGCATCGAATACTATGAGAAGTTTGATACTTGATAATTGTTTTGAGATATGAAGATGGTGATATTAGAGTCATGCTAGTTGAGTAGTTGTGAATTTGAGAAATACCTATTCTAAAGTTTTTGATTCCCGTAGCATGCCTATATGATGAACCGTTATGTGATGAAGTCGGAGCATGATTTATTTATTGATTGTCTTCCTTACGAGTGGCGGTCGGGGACGAGCAACGGTCTTTTCATACCAATCTATCCCCCTAGGAGCATGCGCGTAGTACTTCGTTTCGATAACTAATAGATTTTTGCAATAAGTATGTGAGTTCTTTATGACTAATGTTGAGTCCATGGATTATACGCACTCTCACCCTTCCACCATTGCTAGCCTCTCTAATACCGTGCACCTTTCGCCGGTATCATACACCCACCTTATACCTTCCTCAAAACAGCCACCATACCTACCTATTATGGCATTTCCATAGCCATCCCGAGATATATTGCCATGCAACTTACCACCGTTCCATTTATTATGACACGCTCCATCATTCTCATATTGCTTTGCATGATCATGTAGTTGACATCGTATATGTGGCAAAGCCACCTTTATAATTCTTTCATATATGTCAGTCTTGATTCATTGCATATCTCGGTATACTGCCGGAGGCATTCACATAGAGTCATATTTTGTTCTAGTATTGAGTTGTAAGTAAATAAAAGTGTGATGATCGTCATTATTAGAGCATTGTCCCAAGTGAGGAAAGGATGATGGAGCCTATGATTCCCCCACAAGTCGAGATGAGACTCTGGACAAAAAGAAAAAAAAAGAAAAAAAAGAGGCCATAAAAAAGGAAGAGAAAAAGGCCCAAATAAATAAATAAAAAGATGAGAGAAAAAGAGAGAAGGGACAATGTTACTATCCTTTTAGCACACTTTTGCTTCAAAGTAGCACCATGATCTTCATGATAGAGAGTCTCCTATGTTGTCACTTTCATATACTAGTGCGAATTTTACATTATAGAACTTGGCTTGTATATTCCAATGATGGGCTTCCTCAAAATGCCCTAGGTCTTCGTGAGCAAGCGAGTTGGATGCACACCCACTTGGTTTCTTTTGAGCTTTCATACACTTATAGCTCTAGTGCATCTGTTGCATGGCAATCCCTACTCACTCACATTAATATCTATTGATGGGCATCTCCATAGCCCGTTGATACGCCTAGTTGATGTGATACTATCTTCTCCTTTTTTGTCTTCTCCACAACCACCATTCTATTCCACGTATAGTGCTATGTCCATGGCTCACGCTCATATATTGCATGAAGATTGAAAAAGTTTGAGAACATCAAAAGTATGAAACAATTGCTTGGCTTGTCATCGGGGTTGTGCATGATTAAATACTTTGTGTGATGAAGATAGAGCATAGCCAGACTATATGATTTTGTAGGGATAAATTTCTTTGGCCATATTATTTTGAGAAGACATGATTGCTTTGTTAGTATGCTTGAAGTATTATCATTTTTATGTCAATATTAAACTTTTGTCTTGAATCTTTCAGATCTGAACATTCATGCCACAATAAAGAAAATTACATTAAAAAATATGCTAGGTAGCTTTCCACATCAAAAATTCTGTTTTTATCATTTACCTACTCGAGGACGAGCAGGAATTAAGCTTGGGGATGCTTGATACGTCTCCAACGTATCTATAATTTTTTATTGTTCCATGATATTATATTATCTATTTTGGATGTTTAATGGGCTTTATTATGCACTTTTATATTATCTTTGGGACTAACCTATTAACCGAAGGCCCAGTGCAAATTGTTGTTTTTTGCCTATTTCAGTGTTTCGCAGAAAAGCAATATCAAACGGAGTCCAAACGGAATGAAACCTTCGGGAGAGTTATTTTTGGAACAAACGCAATCCAAGAGACTTGGAGTGGATGTCAAGGAAGCAACGAGGCAGGGAGGCGCGCCCCTACCCTCGTGGGCCCCTTGTGGCTCCACCGACCTACTTCTTTCGCCTATATAAACTCATATACCCTGAAAACATCCGAGAGCACCACGAAACCCTATTTCCACCGCCGCAACCTTCTGTACCCGTGAGATCCCATCTTGGGGCCTTTTTCGGTGCTCCGCCGGAGGGGGAATCGATCACGGAGGGCTTCTACATCAACAACATAGCCTCTCCGATGATGTGTGAGTAGTTTACCACAGACCTTCGGGTCCATAGTTATTAGATAGATGGCTTCTTCTCTCTCTTTGGATCTCAATACAAAGTTCTCCTCGATCTTCTTGGAGATCTATTTGATGTAATTCTTTTTGCGGTGTGTTTGTCGAGATCCAATGAATTGTGGGTTTATGGTCAAGATTATTTATGAACAATATTTGATTCTCCTCTGAATTCTTATATGTATGATTTGTTATCTTTGCAAGTCTATTCGAATTATCAGTTTGGTTTGGCCTACTAGATTGATCTTTCTTGCAATGGGAGAAGTGCTTAGCTTTGGGTTCAATCTTGCAGTGTCCTTTCCCAGTGACAGTAGGGGCAGCAAGGCACGTATTGTATTGTTGCCATCGAGGATAAAAAGATGGGGTTTATATCATATTGCTTGAGTTTATCCCTCTACATCATGTCATCTTGCCTAATGGGTTACTCTGTTCTTATGAACTTAATACTCTAGATGCATGCTGGATAGCGGTCGATGTGTGGAGTAATAGTAGTAGATGCAGAATCGTTTCGGTCTACTTGTCGCGGACGTGATGCCTATATACATGATCATGCCCAGATATTCTCATAACTATGCGCTTTTCTATCAATTGCTCGATAGTAATTCGTTCACCCACCGTAAATTATGCTATCTTGAGAGAAGCCACTAGTGAAACCTATGGCCCCCGGGTCTATCTTCCATCATATTATTTTCCTATCAATTTACTATTCCTTCCGTCTTTTATTTTTCAATCTTTACTTTCCAATCTATATCATAAAAATACCAAAAATATTTATCTTATTATCTCTATCAGATCTCACTTTTGCAAGTGGCCGTGAAGGGATTTACAACCCCTTTATCGCGTTGGTTGCAAGGTTCTTATTTGTTTGTGTAGGTACGAGGCGATTTGCGTGTAACCTCCTATTGGATTGATACCTTGGTTCTCAAAAACTAAGGGAAGTACTTACGCTACTTTGCTGCATCACCCTTTCCTCTTCAAGGGAAAACCAACGCATGCTCAAGAGGTAGCACAAGGCACGTATTGTATTGTTGCCATCGAGGATAAAAAGATGGGGTTTATATCATATTGCTTGAGTTTATCCCTCTACATCATCTCATCTTGCCCAATGCGTTACTCTGTTCTTACGAACTTAATACTCTAGATGCATGCTGGATAGCGGTCGATGTGTGGAGTAATATTAGTAGATGCATAATCATTTCAGTCTACTTGTCGCGGACTTGATGCCTATATACATGATCATGCCTAGATATTCTCATAACTATGCGCTTTTCTATCAATTGCTTGACAGTAATTTGTTCACCCACCGTAAATTATGCTATCTTGAGAGAAGCCACTAGTGAAACCTATGGCCCCCGGGTCTATCTTCCATCATATTATTTTCCTATCAACTAGCTATTTCTATCGTTGTTTATTTTGCAATCTTTACTTTCCAATCTATATCATAAAAATACCAAAAATATTTATCTTATTATCTCTATCAGATCTCACTTTTGCAAGTGGCCATGAAGGGATTGACAACCCCTTTATCGCGTTGGTTGCAAGGTTCTTATTTGTTTGTGTAGGTACAAGGCGAATTGCGTGTAACCTCCTACTGGATTGATACCTTGGTTCTTAAAACTGAGGGAAATACTTACGCTACTTTGCTGCATCACCCTCTCCTCTTCAAGCGAAAACCAACACATGCTCAAGAGGTAGCATTAGCTGTAAAGTTAGAGCCATTGTCAGTAATAATGCTGTGTGGGACACCATAATAGTGTACGACACCAGATATGAAATCTATCACTGGTCCAGCTTCAGCCGTTTTAACTGGTTTGGCCTCTATCCACTTAGTGAATTTATCTACCATAACCACCAGGTTTTTTTTCTTATGGCTTCCCCCTTTAAGGGGTCTGACAATGTCCAGCCCCTAGACTGCGAAAGGCCAAGTAATGGGGATTGTTCGTAGGGCGGTGGGCGGCATATGGCTTTGATTGGCAAGAAGCTAGCATCCAACACAGCGTTGGACGAGGTCCTGTGGATCTGCTCGGGCCGTGGGCCAGAAAAAACCTGTATCGAAGGCCTTACTTACAAGGGCCCGAGCTGTGGCGTGATGGCCGCCAAGACCAGCATGGATTTCGGCCAAGAGCTGGCGCCCCTCCTCTTCGGAGATACATCTTTGAAGGACTCCGATAGTACTTTTCTTGTAGAGTTCTCCTTCATCATTCCAAAGCCTACAAAGTTCATGAAGGAGAACTCTACAAGAAAAGTACTATCGGAGTCCTTCAGAGATGTATCTCCGAAGAGGAGGGGCGCCAGCTCTTGGCCGGAATATGTATAAGTCATGAAGAAAGCAATAGCAATAAAACTTAACCATCATTATGCTAAGCTAACGGATGGGTCTTGTCCATCACATCATTCTCCTAATGATGTGATCCCGTTCATCAAATGACAACACATGTCTATGGTCAGGAAACTTCATCATATTTGATTAATGAGCTAGTCAAGTAGAGGCATACTAGGGACACTTTGTTTTGTCTATGTATTCGTACATGTATCAAGTTTCCGGTTAATATAACTCTAGCATGAATAATAAACATTTATCATGATATAAGGAAATATAAATAACAACTTTATTATTGCCTCTAGGGCATATTTCATTCAGTCTCCCACTTGCACTAGAGTCAATAATCTAGTTCACATCGCCATGTGATTTAACACCAATAGTTCACATCTTTATGTGATTAACACCCATAGTTCACATCGCCATGTGACCAATACCCAAAGGGTTCACTAGAGTCAATAATCTAGTTCACATCGCCATGTGATTAATACCCAAAGAGTACTAAGGCATGATCATGTTTTGCTAGTGAGATAGGTTTAGTCAACGGGACTGCCACATTCAGATCCGTATGTATTTTGCAAATTTCTATGTCTACAATGCTCTGCATGGAGCTACTCTAGCTAATTGCTCCCACTTTCAATATGTATCCAGATCGAGACTCGGAGTCATCCAGATCGGTGTCAAAGCTTGCATCGACGTAACTCTTTACGATGAACTCTTTATCACCTCCATAACCGAGAAATATTTCCTTAGTCCTCTAAGGATAATTTTGACCACTGTCCAGTGATCTGCTCCTAGATCACTATTGTACTCCCTTGCCAAACTCATGGTAAGGTATACAATAGGTCTGGTACACAGCATGGCATACTTTATATAACCTATGGCTGAGGCATAGGGAATGACATTCATTCTCTCTCTATCTTCTGCCATGGTCGGGCTTCGAGTCTTACTCAACTTCACACCTTGCAACACAGGCAAGAACCTTTTCTTTGACTGATCCATTTTGAACTTCTTTAAAATCTTGTCAAGGTATGTGCTCTGTGAAAGTCCTACTAAGCGTCTTGATATATCCCTATAGATCTTGATGCCTAATATATAAGTAGCTTCACTGAGATCTTTCATTGAAAAATTCTTATTCAAGTATCCTTTTATGCTATCTAGAAACTCTATATCATTTCCAATCAACAATATGTCATCCACATATAATATCAGAAATGCTATAGAGCTCCCACTCACTTTGTTGTAAATACAGGCTTCACCATAACTCTGTATAAAACCATATGCTTTGATCACCTTATCAAAGAGTATATTCCAACTCCGAGATGCTTGCACCAGACCATAGATGGATCGCTGGAGTTTGCACACTTTGTTAGCATCATTAGGATCGACAAAACCTTCTAGTTGCATCATATATAACTCTTCTTTAAGAAATCCATTAAGGAATGCAGTTTTGACATCCATTTGCCAGATTTCATAAAATGTGGAAATTGCTAACATAATTCGGACAGACTTAAGCATCGCTATGAGTGAGAAAATCTCATCGTAGTCAACACCTTGAACTTGTCGAAAACCTTTTGCGACAAGTCGGGCTTTGTAGATAGTAACACTACCATCAGCGTCCGTCTTCCTCTTGGAGATCCATTTATTCTGAATGGCTTGCCGATCATCGGGCAAGTCCACCAAAGTCCACACTTTGTTCTCATACATGGATCCTATCTCCGATTTCATGGCCTCAATCCATTTATCGGAATTTGGGATCATCATCGGTTCCTCATAGTTCGTAGGTTCATCATTGCTACCTCTTGAGCACTGCGTTGGTTTTCCCTTGACGAGGAAAGGGTGATGCAGCAAAGTAGCGTAAGTATTTCCCTCAATTTTTGAGAACCAAGGTATCAATCCAGTAGGAGGCTACGCGCGAGTCCCTCGCACCTACACAAAACAAATAAATCCTCGCAACCAACGCGATAAGGGGTTGTCAATCCCTACATAGTCACTTACGAGAGTGAGATCTGATAGATATGATAGGATAATATTTTTGGTATTTTTATGATAAAGATGCAAAGTAAAATAAAAGCAAAGTAAAAGGCAACGGAAATAATTAAGTGTTGGAAGATTAATATGATGAAGATAGACCCGGGGGCCATAGGTTTCACTAGTGGCTTCTCTCAAGAGCATAAGTATTTTATGGTGGGTGAACAAATTACTATTGAGCAATTGACAGAATTGAGCATAGTTATGAGAATATCTAGGTATGATCATGTATATAGGCATCACCTCCAAGACAAGTAGACCGACTCCTGCCTGCATCTACTACTATTACTCCACACATCGACCGCTATCCAGCATGCATCTAGAGTATTAAGTTCATAAGAACAGAGTAACGCCTTAAGCAAGATGACATGATGTAGAGGGATAAATTCATGCAATATGATAATAAAAAAACCCGTCTTGTTATCCTCCATGGAAACAATACAATACGTGCCTTGATGCCCCTACTGTCACTAGGAAAGGACACCGCAAGATTGAACCCAAAGCTAAGCACTTCTCCCATTGCAAGAAAGATCAATCTAGTAGGCCAAACCAAACTGATAATTCGAAGAGACTTGCAAAGATAACCAATCATACATAAAAGAATTCAGAAGATTCAAAATATTGTTCATAGATAAACTTGATCATAAACCCATAATTCATCGGTCTCAACAAACACACCGCAAAAGAAGATTACATCGAATAGATCTCCACGAGGGAGGGGGAGAACGTTGTATTGAGATCCAAAAAGAGAGAGGAAGCCATCTAGCTAATAACTATGGACCCGAAGGTCTGAGGTAAACTACTCACACATCATCGGAGAGGCTATGGTGTTGATGTAGAAGCCCTCCGTGATCGATGCCCCCTCCGACGGAGCTCCGGAACAGGCCCCAAGATGGGATCTCGTGGGTACAGAAGGTTGCGGCGGTGGATTAGGTTTTTGGCTCTGTCTCTGATCATTTGGGGGTACGTAGGTATATATAGGAGGAAGGAGTACGTCGGTGGAGCAACGTGGGGCCCATGAGGGTGGAGGGCGCGCCTGGGGGGGTAGGCGTGCCCCCTACCTCGTGGCTTCCTGGAAGCTTCTTTGACGTAGGGTCCAAGTCTCCTGGATCATGTTCGTTCTGAAAATCACATTCCCGAAGGTTTCATTCCATTTGCACTCCGTTTGATATTCTTTTTCTGCGAAACTCTGAAATAGGCAAGAAACAGCAATTCTGGGCTGGGCCTCCGGTTAATAGGTTAGTCCAAAAAATAATATAAAAGTGAATAATAAAGCCCAATAATGTCCAAAACAGAAGATAATATAGCATGGAGCAATCAAAAATTATAGATACATTGGAGATGTATCAAGCATCCCCAAGCTTAATTCCTGCTCGTCCTCGAGTAGGTAAATGATAAAAACAGAATTTTTGATGTGGAATGCTACTTGGCATAATTTCAATGTAATTCTTCTTAATTGTGGTATGAATGTTCAGATCCGAAAGATTCAAGATAAAAGTTCAATATTGACATAAAAATAATAATACTTCAAGTATACTAACTAAGCAATTATGTCCTCTCAAAATAACATGGCCAAAGAAAGTTCATCCCTACAAAATCATATATTTTAGTCATGCTCCATCTTCGTCACACAAGAATGCTCTCATCATGCACAACCCCGATGACAAGCCAAGCAATTGTTTCATACTTTAGTAATCTCAAACTTTTTCAACCTTCACGCAATACATGAGCGTGAGCCATGGATATAGCACTATGGGTGGAATAGAATATGATGATGGGGGTTATGTGGAGAAGACAAAAAAGGAGAAAGTCTCACATCAACGAGGCTAATCAATGAGCTATGGAGATGCCATCGATTGATGTTAATGCAAGGAGTAGGGATTGCCATGCAACGGATGCACTAGAGCTATAAATATATGAAAGCTCAACAAAAGAAACTAAGTGGGTGTGCATCCAACTTGCTTGCTCACGAAGACCTAGGGCACTTGAGGAGGCCCATTGTTGGAATATACAAGCCAACTTCTATAATGAAAAATTCCACTAGTATATGAAAGTGACAAAACAAGAGACTCTCTATCATGAAGATTATGGTGCTACTTTGAAGCACAAGTGTGGTAAAGGATAGTAGCATTGTCCCTTCTCTCTTTTTCTCTCATTTTTTGGGCCTTCTCTTTTTTTTATGGCCTTTATCTCTCTCTTTTTTTTATTCCTCACTTGGGACAATGCTCTAGAGAATGATGATCATCACACTTCTATTTATTTACAACTCAATGATTACAACTCGATACTAGAACAAAGTATGACACTATATGAATGCCTCCGGCGGTGTACCGGGATATGCAATGAACCAAGAGTGACATGTATGAAAGAATTATGAACGGTGGCTTTGCCACAAATACTACGTCAACTACATGATCATGCTAAGCAATATGAAGATGATGAACGTGTCATGATAAACGGAATGGTGGAAAGTTCCATGGCAATATATCTCGGAATGGCTATGGAAATGCCATAATAGGTAGGTATGGTGGCTGTTTTGAGGAAGATATAAGGAGGTTTATGTGTGAAAGAGCGTATCATATCACGGGGTTTGGATGCACCGGCGAAGTTTGCACCAACTCTCAATGTGAGAAAGGGCAATGCACGGTACCGAAGAGGCTAGCAATGATGGAAAGGTGAGAGTGCGTATAATCCATGGACTCAACATTAGTCATAAAGAACTCACATACTTATTGCAAAAATCTACAAGTCATCAAAAACCAAGCACTACGCGCATGCTCCTAGGGGGATAGATTGGTAGGAAAAGACCATCACTCGTCCCCGACCGCCACTCATAAGGAGGACAATCAAAGAACACCTCATGTTTCAAATTTGTTACACAACGTTTACCATACGTGCATGCTACAGGACTTGCAAACTTCAACAGAAGTATTTCTCAAATTCACAGCTACTCAACTAGCACGACTTTGATATCACTACCTCCATGTCTCAAAACAATCATCAAGCATCAAACTTCTCTTAGTATTCAACACACTCATAAGAAAGTTTTTACTAATCTTGAATACCTAGCATATTAGGATTGTTTAAGAAAATTACCATGCTATTTGACTCTCAAAATAATCTAAGCGAAGCATGAGAGATCCATAGTTTCTATAAAACAAATCCACCACCGTGCTCTAAAAGATATAAGTGAAGTACTAGAGCAAAACTATATAACTCAAAAGATATAAGTGAAGCACATAGAGTATTCTAATAATTTCCGAATCATGTGTGTCTCTATCAAAAGGTGTGTACAGCAAGGATGATTGTAGTAAACTAAAAAGCAAAGACTCAAATCATACAAGACGCTCCAAGCAAAACAGATGTCATGTGGTGAATAAAAATATAGCTCCAAGTAAAGTTACCGATGGAAGTAGATGAAAGAGGGGAGGGCATCCCCAAGCTTTGGCTTTTTGGTGCCCTTAGATTATCTTGGGGGTGCCATGGGCATCCCCAAGCTTAGGCTGTTTCCACTCCTTGTTCCATAATCCATCAAATCTTTCACCCAAAACTTGAAAACTTCACAACACAAAACTCAGCAGAAAATCTCGTGAGCTCCATTAGCGAAAGAAAACAAAAGACCACTTCAAGGTACTGTAATGAACTCATTCTTTATTTATATTGGTGTTAAACCTACTGTATTCCAACTTCTCTATGGTTTATAAACTCTTTTACTAGCCATAGATTCATCAAAATAAGCAAACAACACACGAAAAACAGAATCTGTCAAAAACAGAACAGTCTGTAGTAATCTGTAACTAACACAAACTTCTGGAACTCCAAAAAATCAGCCAAAATAGGACGACCTAGAAAATTTGCTTATTGATCAGAAGCAATTGGAATAAATATTTTATCACGTTCTGGTGATTTTTAACAATTATTTTCGTGAACAGAAAGTTTCTGGAATTTTCTGCAAGATCAAATAACTATCATCCAAGAAGATCCTATAGGTTTAACTTGGCACAAACACTAATTAAAACATAAAAACACATCCAACCAGAGGCTAGATCAAAAATTTATTCCTAAACAGAAGCAAAAAGCAAAAAACTAAAATAAAATTGGGTTGCCTCCCAACAAGCGCTATCGTTTAACGCCCCTAGCTAGGCATTGATAGTTTCGATGATGCTCACACGAAAGACAAGAATTAAAGCACCAAGAGAGCATAATAGAACACGTGATAAACACATCTAATTATAACATACTTCCTATGCATAGGCATTTTATAATCAAACAAATTACCATAGCAAGCAAAAATTAGCATATGCAAGGAAGAAGAAAGAGACGATAGCAATCTCAACATGACGAAAAGTAATTTAGTAAGATAAAAATTTCTACAACCATATTTTCCTCTCTCATAATAATTACCTGTAGGATCATAATCAAATTCAACAATATAGCTATCACAAAACATATTCTTAACATGATCCACATGTATGCAAAGTTGGCACTCTTCCAAAATAGTGGGATTAACATTAACTAAAGTCATGACCTCTCCAAACCCACTTTTATCAAAAACTTCATAAGATTGAACATTCTCCAAATATGTGGGATCTAAAGTTGACACTCTTCCAAACCCACTTTCAATATTATTGCAAACATTATTATCAATCTCATATTCATCATGGGGCTTAAATAAATTTTCAATATCATAAGAAACACTATCACCCCAATCATGATCATTGCAACAAGTAGAGGACATAGCAAAACTAGCATCCCCAAGCTTAGGGTTTTGCATATTATTATTATTAGCACAATTTACATCAATAGAATTTATAATAAAAGTATTTCATAAAGCTCTTCATAACAATTTTCAGATTCACGAATTTCAAGCAAAAGCTCATAAAGATAATCTAGTGCACTCAAATCACTAGAAATTGGTTCATCATAATTGGATCTCTTAAAAAGATTAGCAAGGGGATGGGGATCCATATCAATAGATTTTTAGCAAGCGGAGATGCAAGCATATAAAAGGCACATGGTAACACAAGCAAACAATAGATCTGGCGAGAAAAAGGTAACGAAAAAGAAGGCGAATAAAACGGCAAGGGTGAAGTGGGGGAGAGGAAAACGAGAGGCAAATGGCAAATAATGTAATGCGGGAGATAAGGGTTTGTGATGGGTACTTGGTATGTTGACTTTTGCGTAGACCTCCCCGGCAACGGTGCCAGAAATCCTTCTTGCTACCTCTTGAGCACTGCGTTGGTTTTCCCTTGAAGAGGAAAGGGTGATGCAGCAAAGTAGCGTAAGTATTTCCCTTAGTTTTTGGGAACCAAGGTATCAATCCAGTAGGAGGCTACGCGCGAGTCCCTCGCACCTACACAAAACAAATAAATCCTCGCAACCAACGCGATAAGGGGTTGTCAATCCCTACACGGTCACTTACGAGAGTGAGATCTTATAGATATGATAGGATAATATTTTTGGTATTTTTATGATAAAGATGCAAAGTAAAATAAAAGCAAAGTAAAAGGCAACGGAAATAACTAAGTGTTGGAAGATTAATATGATGAAGATAGACCCGGGGGCCATAGGTTTCACTAGTGGCTTCTCTCAAGAGCATAAGTATTTTACGGTGGGTGAACAAATTACTATTGAGCAATTGACAGAATTGAGCATAGTTATGAGAATATCTAGGTATGATCATGTATATAGGCATCACGTCCGAGACAAGTAGACCGACTCCTGCCTGCATCTACTACTATTACTCCACACATCGACCGCTATCCAGCATGCATCTAGAGTATTAAGTTCATAAGAACAGAGTAACGCCTTAAGCAAGATGACATGATGTAGAGGGATAAATTCATGCAATATGATAAAAAAACCTTCTTGTTATCCTCGATGGCAACAATACAATACGTGCCTTGCTGCCCCTACTGTCACTGGGAAAGGTCACCGCAAGATTGAACCCAAAGCTAAGCACTTCTCCCATTGTAAGAAAGATCAATCTAGTAGGCCAAACCGAACTGATAATTCAAAGAGACTTGCAAAGATAACCAATCATACATAAAAGAATTCAGAAGATTCAAATATTGTTCATAGATAAACTTGATCATAAACCCACAATTCATCGGTCTCAACAAACACACCACAAAAGAAAATTACATCGAATAGATCTCCACGAGAGAGGGGGAGAACATTGTATTGAGATCCAAAAAGAGAGAGAGGAAGCCATCTAACTATGGACCCGAAGGTCTGAGGTAAACTACTCACACATCATCGGAGAGGCTATGGTGTTGATGTAGAAGCCCTCCGTGATTGATGCCCCCTCCGGCGGAGCTCCGGAACAGGCCCCAAGATGGGATCTTGTGGGTACAGAAGGTTGCGGTGGTGGAATTTGTTTTTTGGCTCCGTCTCTGATCTTTTGGGGGTACGTAGGTATATATAGGAGGAAGGAGTACGTCGGTGGAGCAACGTGCGGCCCATGAGGGTGGAGGGCGTGCCTGGGGGGAAGGCGCGCCCCCCTACCTCATGGCTTCCTGGAAGATTCTTTGACATAGGGTCCAAGTCTCCTGGATCATGTTCGTTCCGAAAATCACGTTCCCGAAGGTTTCATTCCGTTTGGACTCCGTTTGATATTATTTTTCTGCGAAACTCTGAAATAGGCAAAAAAGCAATCCTGGGTTGGGCCTCCGGTTAATAGGTTAGTCCCAGAAATAATATAAAAGTGAATAATAAAGCCCAATAATGTCCAAAACAGAAGATAATATAGCATGGAGCAATCAAAAATTATAGATACTCCCTCCGTTCCAAATTATTCGTCCCTGAAATGGATGTATCTAGAACTAAAATACATCTAGATACATCCATACGTGCGACAAGTAATTCGGAACGGAGGGAGTACGTTGGAGACGTATCAGTCATGGTCTAGTAACATGACTTCCCGAACAGGATTACCATAGCACTCTGGTGCGGAACGTGCTCTAGTTGACCTACGAGGTTCGGTAGTAACTTGATCTGAAGTTTTATGATCATTATCATTAGCTTCCTCTCTAGTTGGTGTAGGCATCACGGGAACAGTTTTCTGAGATGAGCTACTATCCAATTCGAGAAAAGGTACAATTACCTCATCAGGTTCTACTTTCCTCCCACTCACTTCTTTCGAGAGAAACTTCTTCTCTAGAAAGGATCCATTCTTAGCAACAAATAACTTGCCTTCGGATCTGTGATAGAAGGTGTACGCAACAGTTTCTGTTGGGTATCCTATGAAGACGCACTTCTCCAATTTGGGTTTGAGCTTATCAGGCTGAAGCTTTTTCACATAAGCATCGCAACCCCAAACTTTAAGAAACGATAGCATAGGTTTCTTGCCAAACCACAGTTCATACGGTGTCGTCTCAACGGATTTAGACGGTGCCCTATTTAACGTGAATGCAGATGTCTCTAATGCATAACCCCAAAACGATAGCGGTAAATCGGTAAGAGACATCATAGATCGCACCATATTTCATAAAGTACGGTTACGACGTTCGGACACACCATTACACTGTGGTGTTCCAGGCGGCGTGAGTTGTGAAACTATTCCACATTGTTTTAAATGAAGGCCAAACTCGTAACTCGAATATTCGCCTCCGTGATCAGATCGTAGAGACTTTATTTTCTTGTTACGGTGATTCTCCACTTCACTTTGAAATTCTATGAACTTTTCAAATGTTTCGGACTTGTGTTTCATCTATACCCATATATGCTCAAATCATTTGTGAAGTTTAGAAAATAACGATACCCGCCGCGAGCCTCAACACTCATCGGACCGCATACACCGGTATGTATTATTTCCAATAAGGCATTAGCTCGCTCCATTGTTCCGGAGAACGGAGTTTTTATCATCTTGCCCATGAGGCATGGTTCGCAAGTATCAAATGATTCATAATCAAGTGATTCCAAAAGTCCATCCGCATGGAGTTTCTTCATGCGCTTTACACCAACATGACCTAAACGGCAGTGCCACAAACACTACAGGAATCAGCTATTTTGCCGTCTGCCACGGCGGACGGCAAAGGCATGAACGGCGGACGACAAAGACCTTTGCCGTCAGCCGCGGACGGCAAAAGGCTCCGGCAAAGTAGGCTATGGTAAAGAGCTACTTTGCCGTCTGCTTTCGGGCGGCTGACGGCAAAGGCCCTTTGTCGTCTGCCGCGGACGGCAATAATTGCGCTGTCAGTCCGTTAAGTGGCTAACGGCAGGCCTTTGCCGTCCGCGGCAGACGGCAAACTTTCTAGTGTCTTTGTCGTCCGCCGTATGATGTCATCTACACGTCACTACATGGCAGGCCTTTGCCGTCCGCCGCTGACGGCAAAATTGTTTACTCTTTGTCGTCTGCCACTGTAGGCAAACTGACCAAATGGGTCAGCTCCCAGGAAGCAAGCTGGATGCCACGTGGCTTCTTTGCCGTCCACGGCAGACGGCAAAGAGCCCGTTGTCGTCGGTGGCAGATGGCAAAGAGCCTGCATATTGGCTCTTTTTCTGTTTTTATTAAATCCAACAATTTTCCCAACAAATATATATGACATATATAGATATATTTCACAGGCATTCATATCACATATATCCAGCACATAAGTTCCATACATTCATACATAAGCAAGTTCAATCCATTCATACATAAGCAAGTTCCATCCATACATATTACATAAGCAAGTTCCATCCATCAATTCATACATAAACAAGTTCCATCCATACATAAACAAGCACTCCATAGCAAGCTAGCTTCCATGAAGTGAATGAAATCTGCAAAATGGCAAAATAAGAAAGTTAGAAATAGGTGACTAGAATAAGAAGACTAGAACAAGAAGAGTAGAACAAGAAGAAGACTAGAACAAGAAGAGTAGAACAAGAAGAGTATGTCATTTATGAGCTAACTTATGTGAAATGGATCATATATGAGCTAACTAAGTTGAAATGGGTCGTTTATGAGCTAGCTAAGGTGAAATGGATCATTTATGAGCTAACTTAGTTGAAATGGGTCGTTTATGAGCTAACTAAGTTCAAATGGATCGTTTTTGAGGTAACTAAGGTGAAATGGATCGTTTTTTAGCTAACTTAGGTGAAATGGATCATTTATGAGCTAACTTAGTTGAAATGGATCGTTTTTTAGCTAACTTAGGTGAAATGGATCATTTATGAGCTAATTTAGTTGAAATGGATCTTTTTGAGCTAACTTAGGTGAAATGGATCATTTAAGAGCTAATTTAGGTGAAATGGATCGTTTTTGAGCTAACTTAGTGAAATGGATCATTTATGAGCTAAATTAGTTGAAATGGATCGTTTATGAGATAACCTAGGTAAGATGGGTCATTTTGGAGTTAACCTAGGTGAAATGGGTCATTTTAAAGCTAGCGTAGGTAAAATGGATCATTTAGGAGCTAATCTAGGTAAAATGGGTCATTTTTGAGCTAACTTGGATGAACTGGATCATTTATAAGCTAACCAAGGTAAAATGGGTCATTTTAGAGCTAACTTAGGTAAAATGGATCGTTTATGAGCTAACTAAGCTAATTATGCAATTTTTGACATAAGTAAGCTAAGTACAGATCGTTTTAGAGCTAACTTAGGTAAAATGGATGGTTTTGGAGGTCAGTAAGCTTATTAAGTCATTTTGGAGGAGAAGAAGCTAAGTCTAGGTCATTATGGTAAGCATTGAAGGAAATAAAGCTAAGTCTAGGTCTTTATGCATGTGTTAAGCAAAACACTAGATAAACTTACCATGATCCAGGAGGTGTAGGAGCGGGCTGGCTCGTGTCGGTAGCTGGAGAAGAATCGTGCGATGCTTGTCTGGAGTTACGCTGCACCAAAGATCATTTCCAATGTCTTGTTAGCATGATGACACTCAAATGTTAATACTAGCAAGTAATGTCCATTCAAATTAAACTCACCGTGGTCCCAGGAGCAATCACTGGCATCGGCGGAGCGGTCTGACCGGTCTTCTCGCACACAGACTGCACATATGGTTTTGACGACTCAGTCATACTAGTTAGTAATGAGACAAACACTACATGAATGTTTTGGCTAATCTACAGAAGAAACTTACCACAAGGAGCTCGTACATGGCCCTTGCCTGCATGTCATTCCGTGCCCTCTCCTCCTCCATCATCTTTGTCGTCGTCTCCTCCAACTCCCGCTGCCTCTTCGCCGCCTCCGCCAGAAGTTTCTCCGTTCTATCTCTCTCACTCTGTATAGCAGCCTGCAACACCACTCACATGACCATTTGTAATCATTGATGGAAGCGCACACAATGTAATGGAGAAAGATAGCTGAGTACGTATCACTAACCTTGATGGCGAGTTGCACTGGCCGTTCACGAGGCCTTATCTCAGGAGCGGAGCTCGACTGGCACGCCTTGATCTCCGGGAGAGTGCTAGGACAACGGATAAGTCCATCTCCAATGGCTATGGAGCCATGGGACCTCCCGCCACCAGATATCATCACCAGCTCTGGATCAATGGGACCCTGGCTCGGGTTAAAGTCCTCCCCTTTCCTCGCCTTCCCCTCATCTCTATATCTCACGAGCTTGTTGTGGGAGGAGATGTTGGTGAAGTTGTTTGCATCATCGAGGTCAGACCGAGAGAAAGCCTTGACTTTCTTGAAAGAGGCAGTGTGGGCCATGGCATACAGGTCGTACACCTCTGGCACCTTATCCACCTTATTGTGGCGTGCCTGAAAGAGAGAAACAATGTAAATTAGTAATTAAAGGGCTCAAGCTAGCATGATGAATGAATTGCATGAATCATGAAGCAAACCACATACCCAGTTCCGCCCGAACTGATATAAGTTGGAGCTGCCTTGATGGTGTGGCACACCTTCCATTTGGGCACGTTTGTCCTTGGCCTCGTTGTGGAGGGCTAGCCATTCTTTTGAGCACCACTCATTGACCAACACCTCCCAACAATCCATCCGATCCGCACACCATCTCGGAGGCGCCTAAGTTAGCAAATAGAAACTTGAGCGCTACGGCTAAGAATTACTAAATGAAGGAACTTAAGTAGAAGGCCTTAAGAATTACCTTCATGTACTGCTCCTTACTCAGGAACTTATCGCGGCACGCCGGCTTGGTCTTCTTGATACCACACAAGGCGTAGTAGTCTCGAACAGCCTGCACCCGAGCCTCGTGCCGTAAGTTCTGTAGTAGGCGCTTGCAGACGTTCTCGATAACATGTGCCGCGTCCTCCTCGTATCCCTCCTCACACCTGTAGAATGTATGCAATCAAAGGAGACAATATTGATTAGTACAGTTAATAACTAGCTAGTTGAAGATTTTTAAATGTGTAAAGTAGAAATTACCCAGAACTTTCTGATCACCATGTCTGCCCTCGTGTCGCACAAGACACCGTCGATAATCTCATCCGGCAGGGCCGGGGCAGCCAAGTAGTGCTCCCAGCTCAATCCAAGCTCTGGAAGCCGACCCTCACCAGGCAACGTGACAAACCCCGAGAAGTTTTGCCAACAAAGAACTCCAAGGACGGAGTTGGGCCGGCGGACACTATGATGGTGGTCCCAACCCCTGCAGCATGACAAGGCCAACGCATTAGTTATTTGAAGAAACGTGAATGCAGAAGGTACAAAAATATTAAATGCACTTACGTACCTCTCCCCATCAGGGAAAATCAACCACCTCTACTCGCGGGTCGCCGGCACGGACGGGAGCCGTGTAGCACCATGCTGGTAGATGGTGCCCCCATCCTCCTCAATATCAGTCGGCTCCCCGCCATGATCAGCATGGCCACTCGGCTCCTCGGGCTGATCCGGCCAGGTACCCCATCCGGACGTGTGCTCCTCCGGGGTCTCGTGGGCCGAACTCTCGTGGGCCGAAGGCCAGTCGACCCGAGGCTCGTGGGCCCAAGACCCGTGGACCGGAGGCTCGTGGACCAGAGTCCGTGTAGCCTCCTCCTCGGACGAGTCCACCCTAGCAGCCATGTGCTCAGGTGAAACAGCTGGGGGTGGCGGCGAGGAAGGCGCCGTAGCAGTCACCCTACCTCCTCTCCCGCGACCACGTGCCCCACCTCCTCTCTTCCTACCTCGTCCCCTGCTGGGCACCGCGGTCGACGAAGAAGGGCCCGGCGGTGTCGCCATACTGTCCAGCAACGCTCGGCGGAGAGGTGCGTCTGGAATGGAAGACCTCGGACCACGCGACGACGAAGAAGGGGCCTTGGCGCGCTCCCGACCAGCGCCCACCATCTTTCAACACCTGCCATGACAAACAGTAAACGAAATTAGTACAACATAAAAAAAAAGACCGACATGAATAATAATATGTGTATCACTTAAGTGTATCATCATCAAGTACAACATAAAAAAATTTAATACCTGACACTACTAATAATCTCGATCAGTATCATCAATAAATGCATAATCATCATCATCACTATAATCCATGACGGGCTCATAGGGTTCAGTGGCATCAACATGTGGAAGGCCACCTTGACGTAATCGATCAAGCAATGACAAGTCATCCGCAGCAGTAACCTCTTCTTGTTCCGGCTCTTCTTGTTCCTCCTCTGGGGTGATGTCGGATTCACTGTCGCTGTCTACTTCAATGTTTTGGGGTGAAGTATAGCGGTTCTTGAAACGCTTTTTGTAAAGACGTGTCTCTTGGAAGAATTCTCCTTCATATGTGTCTGGGTTAATGTGCGGTTCATAATCCTCTTCCTTTGGGGGAGATAGTCTAGCACGTGGCGGCACTTCATAAACGACATCCCAACCTTTCAGATTTGGATTAGTTTGGCAGGCCCACGGTAGATAGAATACTTGGGTCGCCTGTTGAGCCGTAATATAGACATCAGGAACATCTAAATGGGTGCTTTGGTTGATTTCAACTAGCCCTATATGTTCATGAGTCCTTCTAGTCTCCTTCGGCTGAAACCAATAACATTTGAAGACTACGACATTTGGTGGGTTTTCACCATAGAATAGAAGTTCATAAATTGCTTCAACTCTCACATAATACTCGGTACCTCCTTCGCCGATAGCAGATACACAACAATTTGTAGACTTTCGGTCGGCCATAGATAGCTCTTTGCCATAGGTACGAAAGCGATACCCGTTGATGTCGTATTTGTCAAATGAACGGACCTTATAGTCAAAACCATTAGTGACTTGTCTCAATTCGGCGTCCATAGACTCTGAATTAGCCTACAAGTTTAATATGAAAGGATTGTTGCATTACGCACAAATTAGCGAATGAAATGAAATTGTCTAATAGAAATTACCGTTTGTTTGAACCAAGAGATGAAACCGGGATAGCCGCCTCCTTGCTTTGCGAGAAGCTCATACTCTTCGACAGAATCCTTTTGGATCACTGCTCCATACGACAATAAGGCGATGAATCAACTATATGAGCAGTTCAAAGGAAATAGAAGTTGCGAAACAATGTACCGAGAACTTACTCGATGTACGGCCGCACTTCTATCAGGTTGTTGAAGATATACAACGAAATGGTCCGCCATTGTTCATTATCCAAAGATACTGGATTTGAAACACTGGCTGGTGCGAGATTCCCTTTGAATAGGCTGAGGTTGGATCCACCCTTTTTAGGGTCGTCAGCATTGTACCGAGGCTTCGGATTATGCAAATGACGATTTTTGGCTTCGTAGTGTGCTGTCACGAAGTTTGTCGCCTCCTCAGTGATGAATGCCTCAGCCATCGATGCTTCAATTCTACGTTTATTTTTACATTTTTGTCGAAGCGTCTTCTGCATCCTCTCAGTTGGGTAGCACCAACGATTTCGCACGGGCCCCCCCAATCTTGCCTCGGTCGGGAGATGCAAAATCAAATGTTGCATTGGATTAAAGAAGCCCGGTGGAAAGATCTTCTCTAACTTGCAGATCAACTCCGGCGCCAACTCTTCCATTTCTTCTAGCACGCTAGGCGATAGTTCTTTCGCACAAAGAACACGGAAGAAATAGCTGAGTTCTGCCAGTACTAGCCATTCATCCTCAGGGATGAAGCCACGCAACATCACCGGCATTACCCGCTCAATCCATATGTGCCAATCATGACTCTTGAGACCAAATATCTTCAATTTATCAAAACTGGCTCCCCTCTTTAGATTCACTGCATACCCATCGGGGAACATCAACTGCATTTTCACCCACAAAATAATTTCCCTCATAGCTGGCCTTCCAAGATTGAACCATGCCTTTGGCTTCGTCCAGTTCTGCTTTCCTTTCGGTTCTTTCATGTTTTGTAACGGCCTATCACATAGCGCCTCCAGATCGACTCTAGCCTTAGTATTATCCTTTGACTTCCCATCTATGCCGAACAATGTACCAAAAAGTGCCTCGGCGATATTCTTCTCAGTGTCCATCACGTCGATGTTGTGTGGGCAAAGGAGGTCTTTGAAGTAAGGCAGATCCCATAAGCATGTTTTGTGAGTCCAGGAGTGCTTAGAATTATACCCCTTGAAGTACCCTGGACGCTCTGGATCTGGCTCGAGAGCGTTCAACTGATCCAGGGTCTGTTGGCCTGTCAATGCAGGTGGTGCAGAGTTTTTGACAACTCTACCTCTGATGAAGTTCTTCTTGTCTTTCCTGAAGTTATGGCGAGGATTCAGGAACTGTCTATGCATGTCGAAGCAAGAAAACTTGCGACCGGCCTGAAGCCAACGAAACTCAAGAGCTCCCTTGCATGTGGGGCACGGGAACCTTCCATGCACACACCAGCCAATGAATAGCGCATACGCCGGCAAGTCATGCGTCGAGTACATGTACTAGACACGCATTATGAAGTTCCGTTTGCTATAGGCGTCGTATGTCTTGAACCCATTATCCCAGGCTTCTTGCAATTCGTCCTTAAGCGGCTGCATGTACACATTCATATTTTTCCCCGGATAGTTGGGCCCTGGAATTATCAACGTCAGGAAAATGTTCTTTCTTTGCATAATCTGTCCGGGGGGGAGATTGAGTGGAAGACAAATACGGGCCAACAACTGTATTGGGCTGCCGTCATACCAAACACACTGAACCCATCCGTGCTGATGCCGACTCGAGGATGCCTCGGATCTGCCGCTTTGTCACCATGTAATTCATCAAACTTTTTCCATGCAACACCATCCGATGTGTGTACAATCATCAGATTCCCATCTGCATCTAGTTCGGTTCTTTTGCCCGTTTTGTGCCATGTCATCTGTCTGGCCGTCTCTTCGACCATGAAAAGACGTTGAAGTCTTGGTACGATTGGCATATACCGAAGAACACTAACGGGGATTTTGGTTTGTGTCTTCTCACCCATACCGTTGTCTACCACAACATACCTAGAAGACTTGCAAATGGGACAATAGTTCAAGTCCGCATAGTCAAGCCTAAACAAGACACATCCTTTCTCACAGGCATGTATCTTATCATAGGGCATCTTCAGTGCACGGAGGATTTTGTCCGACTGGTACAGGTTTGCAGGCATTACATGGCCTTTGGGTAGAAAGCGTCCAAATACTGTCATCATTGCATCGTAGCATTCTCTGCCCAAGTTGAACTGAGCCTTCAGAGCCATTACTTGTGAGATGGCATCCAACTGGCAAAGCTCAGTGTGCTCATGGAGCGGACGTTTTGAAGACTCCAACATTTCATTGAAGGCCTTTGCAGATTCCTCCATCTCCTCGTCCGAATCCCGAGCATCATCGAAGTCTTGCACCATGTTTTCCATCCCAGTACCATGCTCGTCGGTGCGACGACGATCCACCTCAGCTCGGTCACGTTGGGCAGACTCACCATGAAATGTCCACACCGTATAATCGGGCGTAAAACCACTCTTCTGCAGGTGTTTGCCCATTTCAGCCTCTGTCCTCTTTTCCCAATTGCCGCACCGTAAACAGGGGCACCAGGTTTTCCTCTGGCCATTTGCAAATGCGGCTCGCACAAACCCCTTGGTTTTTGTGAACCATTCAGTGCTCCATTTGTTCTGACCAGTGTGACCGGTGTACATCCACGCACGATCACTCATCTTGACTTTCAGAGCTACTAGACACACAACAAATATATATATATATATATATATATAATTCACCATGTATATATTCATCAGTTGATCTACTTTGTCAATTTTATTACGTCCATGCAACCTACACTCTAATAGGTAATGATAGGTCCTAATCCCACCCGAGTATGTTTAGATTGGGTTCATTTTCCCATGCTATGCTCCGGATCCTACGCAAAATTTCGGCAGCACCTCCCCGCTGTTCTCCTGATACACGTCTCTGCAATAAACAGAGAGGATGTGTACCCGGAGAACAACAGGGGAGGCACTCACGAAATTTATGCGTCGGATTCGGAGCAAAGCATATGGGAAAACGAACCCAATCTAAACATACTCGGGCTGTCCATGGATAGCGTTGGACAATTCGAAAGAATCAAGGTTATAAATATGCAAATGCATGCATATTTATAACTATGACGCTTTCGAACGGGAGACACATATTGGTTACACATACTGATGATTCAAGACACATATATAGCTAGCTATCAAGTTTCATCGGAATAGATCAAATAATTAATGGGGGAGGAGGACATGTCATTTGTGCTCACCCACGAACGAAGGGGCAGAGCTCGTCAAACGCACGGCGAGGTCGTCGAACACCAAACCTCGCAGCGATGAAACAACTGCACATTTAAAACTACCCGATCAACACAATTATATATGATGTTTTTCATAACAAAATCGAAAAATATATGACCTAACTAATAATTCAAAAATATATGACCCCGTCGGCCTCTGGAAGGCCAAAGAACACCTTTTCGGGAGGTGTCGGGGGTCGGGGTGTCGTGTCGGTGTCGGGGTGCCGTGTCGGGGTCGGGGTCGGGGTCTCGGGGTCGGCGTCTCGGGTCAGGGTGCCGGGTCGGGGTCGGGGTGCCGTGTCGGTGTCGGGGTCGGGGTGTCGGGTCAGGCTCGGGGTCGGGGTCGGGGTCGGGGTGTCGGGGTCGGGGTCTAGGGGTTGGGGTGTCGTGTCAGGGGTGCCGTGTCGGGTCGGGGTTTTTTCCTCTTTTTTCCTTTTCTTCTTCTTCCTCTTCTTCCTTTTCTTCCTTTTTTTCCTTCTTCTTCTTCTTCTTCTTCTTCTTCTTCTTCCTCCTTTCCTTTTTCCTCTTCTTCTTCTCCTCCTCTCCTCTTTTTTCTTCTTCTTCTTCCTCTTCTTCTTTTTTCTTCTCCTCCTCCTCTTCTTCTTCTTCCTTTCCTTTTTCCTCTTCTTCTTCTCCTCCTCTCCTCTTTTTTTCTTCTTCTTCTTCTTTCCTCAAACTAAACTAAACCTAAAACTAAACCTAAATCTAAAACTAAAACTAAAACTAAAACTAAATCTAAACTAAACATAAACCTAAAACTAAAAAACAGAAGAAAAAAAAAGAAAAAACTAAATCTAAACCTAAAACTAAACTAAAACTAAACCTAAAACTAAAACTAAAACTAAATCTAAACTAAAGATAAACCTAAAACTAAAAAAACAGAAAAAGGGAAAAAAAGAGGAGGTAGAGCTCACCTGGGGCAGGGCCGGTGGAGGAGGTGGCCCGTGGAGGAGGGGGGCGGGGCGGCCTGGGGCGGCGGCGCCGGGCCCGGGGCGGTGGGGCGCAGGGGGGGCCGGGGCGCGGCGGCACCTAGACGATAGGGCGGCGGGGGCGACGGGGCGGGGGGCCGGTGGGGCGCCGGGTGGTGGGGCGACGGCGCCGGGCGGCAGTGGCGACGGGGCGGGGGCCGGTGGGGCGGCGGGGTGGTGGGGCGACCGGGCGGCGACGAGTGGTGGGGGCGGCGGCGCGCGTGTGAAGAGCAGGGAGAGAAATAGGGCGGGGTGGGGCGCGGCCGTTAACGTTAGATATGTTAAATCTTTGCCGTCCGTCCCCTTTGCCGTCCGCTTTTTTGCTCTTTGCCGTCTGCTTGGCCGTTAAGTTTTTTTAAGCAGCTCGTCAGTGGGGCCCCCTCCCTCTTTGCCGTTAGCTAGCCGACGGCAAAGAACTGGCTGATGGCAAAGAAAGTTTTTGCCATCAGCCAGTTCTTTGCCATCAGCTTTTGGGTAGCTGATGGCAAAGAGCTTCTTTGCCGTCTGCTAGCTGACGGCAAAGAGCTGGCAGATGGCAAAGTAGCTGATTCCAGTAGTGAAATATGTTGCACTATCATTATCAACTCTGCATCTTTTGGCATCAACATTATGAATATGTGTATCACTACGGTGAAGATTCAATAAACCATTTATATTGAGTGTATGACCATAGAAGGTTTTATTCATGTAAACAGAATAACAATTATTTCTTTGACTTAAATGAATAACCGTATTGCAATAAACATGATCCAATCATATTCATGCTCAACGCAAACATCAAGTAACAATTATTTTAGGTTCAACACAAATCCCGAAGGTAAAGGGAGTGTGCGATGGTGATATTATCAACCTTGGAATCACCTCCAACACACATCGTCACCTCGCCCTTAACTAGTATCTGTTCATTTTGCAACTCCTGTTTCGAATTACAAATCTTAGCAACTGAACTGGTATCAAATACCCAGGGGCTACTATAAACACTAGTAAAGTACACATCAATAATATGTATATCAAATATAACTTTGTTCACTTTGCCATCCTTCTTATCCGCCAAGTTTTTGGGGCAGTTCCGCTTCCAGTGACTATTTCCTTCGCAGTAGAAGCACTCAGTTTCAGGTTTGGGTCTAGCTTTGGGCTTCTTCACGGGAGTGGCAACTTGCTTGCCATTCTTCTTGAAGTTCCCTTTCTTTCCCTTGGCCTTTTTCTTGAAACTAGTGTTCTTGTTTAGCCATCAACACTTGATGCTATTTCTTGATTTCTACTTTCTCCGATTTTAGCATCGCGAAGAGCTTGGGAATCGTTTTCGTTATCCCTTGCATATTATATATAGTTCATCACGAAGTTCTAGTAACTTGGTGATTGATACGTCTCCGTCGTATCTACTTTTCCAAACACTTTTGCCCTTGTTTTGGACTCTAACTTGCATGATTTCAATGGAACTAACCCGGACTGACGCTGTTTTCAGCAGACTTTCCATGGTGTTATTTATGTGCAGAAACAAAAGTTCTCGGAATGACCTGAAACTCCACGGAGATTATTTGTGGAAATAATAAAAAATATTGGCAAAAGAATCAAGGCCAGGGGGCCCACACCTTGTCCACGAGGGTGGGGGGCACGCCCCCCTGCCTCGTGGACCCCCTAGAGCTCCACCGACCTCAAATCCAACTCCATATATTCGTGTTCGGGGAGAAAAAAATCAGAGAGAAAGATTCATTGCGTTTTACGATACGGAGCCGCCACCAAGCCCTAAACTCTCTCGGGAGGGCTGGTCTGGAGTCCGTTCGGGGCTCCGGAGAGGGGAATCCGTCGCCACCATCATCATCAACCATCCTCCATCACCAATTTCATGATGCCCACCGCCGTGCGTGAGTAATTCCATCGTAGGCTTGCTGGACGGTGATGGGTTGGATGAGATTTATCATGTAATCGAGTTAGTTTTGTTAGGGTTTGATCCCTAGTATCCACTATGTTCTGAGATTGATGTTGCTATGACTTTGCTATGCTTAATGCTTGTCACTAGGGCCTGAGTGCCATGATTTCAGATCTGAACCTATTATGTTTTTATGAATATATGTGAGTTCTTGATCCTATCTTGCAAGTCTATATTCACCTACTATGTGTTATGATCCGGCAACCCCGAAGTGACAATAATCAGGACCACTCCCGGTGATGACCGTAGTTTGAGGAGTTCATGTATTCACTATGTGCTAATGCTTTGGTCTGGTACTCTATTAAAAGGAGGCCTTAATATCCCTTAGTTTCCAATAGGACCCCGCTGCCACGAGAGGGTAGGACAAAAGATGTCATGCAAGTTATTTTACATAAGCATGTATGACTATATTCGGAATACATGCCTACATTACATTGATGAACTGGAGCTAGTTCTGTGTCACCCTATGTTATGATTGTTACATGATGAACCACATCCGACATAATTCTCCATCACCGATCCAATGCCTACGAGCTTTTCACATATTGTTCTTCGCTTATTTACTTTTCCGTTGCTACTGTTACAATCACTACAAAAACCCAAAAATATTACTTTTGCTACTGTTACCGTTACTTCCATATTACTTTGCTATTAAATACTTTGCTGCAGATACTAAGTTATCCAGGTGTGGTTGAATTGACAACTCAACTGCTAATACTTGAGAATATTCTTTGGCTCCCCTTGTGTCGAATCAATAAATTTGGGTTGAATACTCTACCCTCGAAAACTATTGCGATCCCCTATATTTGTGGGTTATCAAGACTATTTTCTGGCGTCGTTGCCGGGGAGCATAGCTCTATTCTTTGAGTCACTTGGGATTTATATCTGCTGGTCACTATGAAGAACTTGAAAGACGAGAAAACAAAAATTTATCCCTCAACTATGAGGGAGGTAAGGAACTGCCATCTAGCTCTGCACTTGATTCACCCTCTGTTTTGAGTAAGCTTGCGACACCTAAACCTGCTTCTACTATTAGTTCTAATATGTCGCATGTTATTGATGATGCCACTTCTGCTATGCATGATACTTATGATGAAACTACTTCTATGCTTGATACTACTGTGCCACTTGGTGAATTTCTTGATGAACAACTTGCTAGGGCTAGAGAGAATGAAATTATTGAAACTGATAATATTGATGATAGTGATGATGAAGGCTCTCCCAATAAATATGAGTTGCATGTTGTGCCTGAGGGCTATGTTATGGATGAAGAGACTAAAAGAGACTTTCTTGCTTGCAATGATAGAAGTGATCTTAAGAAATTATTAGCTAAGTTTAAACAAAAAACTCTGAATGCTAGAATGAAATATGATCCTGCTTATGCTACTTCACCTATCTTCGTTACTAATAAGGATTATGAATTCTCTATTGATGCTGATGTAATTACTTTGGTTGAATCTGACCCTTTTTATGGCTATGAATCTGAAACTGTTGTGGCACATATTACTAAATTAAATGATATAGCCACCCTGTTCACTAATGATGAGAGAACTCGCTACTTTCATATCCTTAAAATATTTCTGTTCTCATTAAAGGGTGATGCTAAGATATGGTTTAATTCTCTTGATCCTAGTTGTGTGCGTAGTCCCCAGGATATGATTTATTACTTCTCTGCTAAATATTTCCCTGCTCATAAGAAACAAGCTGCCTTAAGGGATATATATAATTTTGTGCAAATTGAAGAAGAGAGTCTCCCACAAGCTTGGGGGAGGCTTCTCCAATTACTTAATGCTTTGCCTGATCATCCTCTTAAGAAAAATGAAATACTTGATATCTTTTATAATGGACTAACCGATGCTTCTAGAGATTACCTGGATAGTTGTGTTGGTTTTGTTTTCAGGGAAAGAACACCGGATGAAGCTGAAATTCTATTGAATAATATGTTGACAAATGAAAATAATTGGACACTTCCTGAGCCAACTCCTGAGCCTATTCCTAAACCAACTCCGAAGAAGAGGGGTGTTCTATTTCTCAGTCCTGAAGATATGCAAGAGGCAAAGAAATCTATGAAGGAAAAAGGTATAGAAGCTGAAGATGTTAAGAATTTACCTCCTATTGAAGAAATGCATGGTCTTAATTTACCGCCTGTTGAAGAAATATATGATCTTAATTCATCAACTATTGAAGAAACACATGGTCTTGATAACCCGACACAGGTAGTAAAGGTAAATTCTCTCTGTAGATATGATAAAGCTAAAATCCCTCCTACCAAGTTTGCTAGCCAATGTTTGGATGAGTTTGATAACTTTATGGTTAAGCAAGAAGATTTTAATGCTTACTTTGGTAGACAATTAAAACAAAATGCTTATATGATTGAACACTTGGGTGATTATATGTCTAGAGTTAAAGGTGAACTTAAACTCATTAGTAAACATGCTTCTATGGTTACCACTCAAGTAGAACAAGTACTTAAAGCTCAGAATGATTTGCTCAATGAATTGAATAGTAAGAATAATGATTTTGCTGTTAGAGTGGCTACTAGAACTGGTAAAATGACTCAGGAACCTTTGTATCCTGAAGGCCATCCTAAGAGAATTGAGCAGGATTCTCAGAGAAAAAATATAGATGCACCTAGTCCTTCTAAAAGGAAGAAAAGGAAAAATGATAGGACTTTGCATGCTTCTAGTGAACCTATTGCTGAACCACCTGAGAATCCCAATGATATTTCTATTTCTGATGCTGAAACACAATCTGGTAATGAACATGAACCTAGTGATAATGTTAATGATGATGTTCATGATGATGCTCAACCTAGCAATCATAGTGATGTAGAAATTGAACCTGCTGTTGATCTTGATAACCCACAATCAAAGATCAACGTTATGATAAGAGAGACTCTGTTGCTAGGAAACACGGTAAAGAAAGGGAGCCATGGGTTCAGAAACCCATGCCTTTTCCTCCTAAACCATCCAAGAAAAAGGATGATGAGGATTTTGAGCGCTTTGCTGAAATGATTAGACCTATCTTTTTGCGTATGCGATTAACTGATATGCTCAAAATGAATCCTTATGCTAAGTACATGAAAGAAATTGTTACTAATAAAAGAAAGATACCGGAAGCTGAAATTTCCACCATGCTTGCTAATTACACTTTTAAGGGTGGAATACCAAAGAAACTTGGAGATCCAGGAGTACCCACTATACCATGCTCCATTAAAAGAAATTATGTTAAAACTGCTTTATGTGATCTTGGAGCCGGTGTTAGTGTTATGCCTCTCTCTTTATATCGTAGACTTGATTTGAATAAGTTGACACCCACTGAAATATCTTTGCAAATGGCCGATAAATCAACTGCTATACCTGTCGGTATTTGTGAGGATGTGCCTGTTGTAGTTGCAAATGTTACTATTTTAACGGACTTTGTTATTCTTGATATTCCCGAGGACGATAGTATGTCTATTATTTTTGGAAGACCCTTTTTGAATACTGCAGGGGCTGTTATTGATTGCAACAAAGGCAATGTCACTTTTCATGTTAATGGCAATGAGCATACGGTACACTTTCCGAGGAAACAACCTCAAGTTCATAGTATCAATTCTATTGGAAAAATTCCATCGATTATTTTTGGAGGCTTTGAATTTCCTCTTCCTACTGTCAAAAAGAGATATGATATTCTTATTATTGGGGATGTGCATATCCCCGTTGAGGTAACCTAGTGTTATTCAAAATTTCTCCGGTTCCATGTTATTCGGAATAAGTTTGTTAACAAGACTTGATCAACCTTGTTAGTGGATTCCTTTTGATGAGCATGAGATGGATGAAACTAGAAGGCACAACCTTCTGTACCCTCCTTTTACTTTCTGTTAGTTTAAAAAAAGTAAAAATAGTATTTTTCTGTCTGTTTTCTGAATTATTCGTGCAATATAAAAATACCCCGGAAATAAAAGTTCTCCAAATGCCCTGCCAATTTAATATGATTTTTTCTAGAATATTTGAAAATATCTGGCACTGAGAACACAGCAGGGGGAGCAAGCACCTGGCCACAAGGGTCCAGGGCGCGCCCACCCCCTGGGCGCGCCCCCTGCCTCGTGGGCCCACGGTGGCTCCCCTCCACTTATTCCTGCACCCACACACTTCTTCTTCCTCCCAAAAAAAATCACCATCCAGCTCAAGCACAAGTTCTAGCTCATTTTGCTGCGATTTTCGATCTCCTTGCTCAAAGCACCTCTCACAAAACTGCTTTGAGGGATTGTTCCTTGGTATGTGACTCCTCCATTGGTCCAATTAGTTTTTGTTCTAGTGCTTTATTCATTGCAAATTTGTGCTGCCTAGGTGACCATGTTCTTGAGCTTGCATGTCAAATTCATATGGTTCCAAGTAGTTCTAATGCATGATATAGGCTCTAGGCACTTGTAGGAGTAGTTGCTATCAATTTTGTTGAGCTTGGTTCACTTTTGTTTGAAGTTACTAAAACTTTCAGAAATTTTTCAGAGGAAGAAATATGCTTAGGAAAATGTACCAAGGTGGTTCTTCAAGGAAACAAGGACCTAGGCTTGCAATGCGTGATGCTGATGATGAGCCACCAAGGGACGCTCCCATGCGGCCTTGTGAATGGCCTTCAGAGGACTTGATGGATCAAGCTGGAATTAAGGAAGAATTTAACGCATACTTGCGTAACGCTGATCTTGTGAGCTTCGAGGTAGAAAAGTGCCGCCAGTACCACTATCTCACTAGTTCCTTTGTGAGGAGGTTTGAATTTTCATCTTCACGCAATTCTCAAACTGTCCTGTTTGATCTTTATGAAAATTCTTATACTATGGACTTAGAGGATTTTACCACTCCTTGCAAACTTCCACAATGGGGCAGTGCTAGTGAACCTCGCAAATCTGAATTTAGAGATTTTCTTGCTAGTCTAACTGTGGGGGAATCTAGAGACATAGCACAAGCTACCATGGGGAGCATTCATTTTCCTGCTATACATTATTTTGCTCTCTTCATAGGTAGGTGTATAAATGGTATGGATGAAGCATGTCATATGTGTGTCCCTGACCTCAGTATTCTTAGGAGTGCTGTGTTAGGAGATAAACAATATAATTTGGGAGCCATTGTTGCACGTAGGTTGCATCATAATAGATTTAATGGAGATTTCTTTGGTGGAATTTATGCAACCCGCATAGCTAATTTTCTGGGTATAGCCATACGTGAGGATGATATTGAGTTGCCTCCTACTTATTTGGATTATGAGGCTATGGTTCATCATCATTTTGTTGAGAGGAACGATCAGTTCCTCCAGTACCGACTAATCTTTGACAGACGACGCACCTATCACGTCGCTCTCCCTGCTTCTACTTTCTTTGACTTTCAGGCAAAGGGGAGATATTACATAACTAGAGAGGAGGCGGAGGAGTATAAGAGGAGGGCTGAGATAGCTCGCCTCCAAGCTGCAGCACACGATGCAATGACCGTTGCATCTCAGTACAACCCCAACTACAACTTTGGATATCCGTCAAGCCATCCGTGGCATTAAACCAACTTAGGCCAAAAGCCTAAGCTTGGGGGAGTACGTATCTCTCACCGACATTACATTTATGTTCACACTCATTGCTAGATGTCGGTGCTCATACTTTTTCACTGTAATATCCATGCTAGTTTATTTCCTTTTTATGCTTTCTTCTTGTGTGTTTGATAAACCTTAAGAAAAACCAAAAAATTAGTAGTAGCTTTTAGCTAGTTTACTTTTCATGTTGTAGTAGTAATAATTAAAACAAAACCCAAAAAGATTTCCCTTTCTTCTTTTTCTTGTTGGGAGCTTTCCCGTGTAAATAGTTTTATTTCTTTTCTTTGGGGGTCGATAGGAGAAGACCATGATTAAAATGTGGAAGTGGCTCTTATATGCATTATTGTTGATTTAACCAAGAGCCCATATTGCCTTGTCTTCTCCTGTTTATTAAATGCTCGCAGATTCCAGCTTAGTCCAATCCACGTGCACTATTATTATTATTCACATCGTTCGGTCGTGCAAGTGAAAGGCAATTATGATGAAATATGATGGACTGATTGAGATGAGAGAAGCTGGTATGAACTCGACCTCTCTTGTTTTTGTAAATATGATTAGTTCATCGTTCCTGATTCAGCCTATTATGAATAAACATGTTTGCAATGACAATTAGAGATCATAGTTGCTCGTGCCATGCTTGATTAGCTATGAGTTATAATGGTTTACCTTGCGTGCCAACATACTATTAAAATGGTTGTGATGTGGTATAGTAGGGTGGTATCCTCCTTTGAATGATTCAAGTGACTTGACTTGGCACATGTTCACGCATGTAGTTGAAACAAAATCAACATAGCCTTCATGATATTTATGTTCATGGTGGATTATATCCTACTCATGCTTGCACTCAGTGTATATTAATTTTAATGCATGTTCATGACTGTTGTCGCTCTCTAGTTGGTCGCTTCCCAGTCTTTTGCTAGCCTTCACTTGTACTAAGCGGGAATACTGCTTGTGCATCCAATCCCTTAAACCCCAAAGTTATGCCATATGAGTCCACTATACCTTCCTATATGCGGTATCTACCTGTCGTTCCAAGTAAATTTGTATGTGCCAAACTCTAAACCTTCAAATGAAATTCTGTTTTGTATGCTCGAATAGCTCATGTATCAACTAGGGTTGTCCGTATCTTCCATGTTAGGTGGGTTATTCTCAAGAGGAGTGGACTCCGCTCCTCACTCACGAGAAAATGGCTGGTCACCGGGATGCCCAGTCCCATGCTTTATGCAAATCAAATCAAAATAATTGCAAACAAAACTCCCCCGGGACTGTTGTTAGTTGGAGGCACTCGTTGTTTCGAGCAAGCCATGGATTGATGCTTGTTGGTGGAGGGGGGGTATAAACTTTACCATTCTGTTTGGGAACCGCCTATAATGTGTGTAGCATGGAAGATATCGCCATCTCTTGGTTGTTATGTTGACAATGAAAGTATGCCGCTCAAAATATTATTTATCTCTGCTTTAAAATCGAGCTCTGGCACCTCTACAAATCCCTGCTTCCCTCTGCGAAGGGCCTATCTATTTACTTTTATGTCGAGTCATCACCCTCTTATTAAAAAGCACCAGCTGGAGAGCATCGCTGTCATTTGCATGCATTACTATTAATTTATATTGGGTATGACTATGACTGGATCTCTTTTACCATGAATTACAATGTTTAGTCAGTCCTTGATCTTTGAAGGTGCTCTGCATTTATGTTTTGCGGTCTCAGAAAGGGCTAGCGAGATACCATCTTGTTATATCATATCATGACTGTTTTGAGAAAGTGTTGTCATCCGAGATTTATTATTATTGCTCGCTAGTTGATTATGCCATTGACATGAGTAAACATGAGACCTAAATGTTATTGTAAATATGGTTAGTCATAATCTTTGCTGAAAACTTGAATGCTGGCTTTACATATTTACAACAACAAGAGCAAACAGAGTTTGTAAAAGTTTTTCTTTATCACTTTCAGTTTATCAACTAAATTGCTTGAGGACAAGCAAAGGTTTCAGCTTGGGGGAGTTGATACGTCTCCGTCGTATCTACTTTTCCAAACACTTTTGCCCTTGTTTTGGACTCTAACTTGCATGATTTGAATGGAACTAACCCGGATTGACGCTGCTTTCAGCAGACTTTCCATGGTGTTATTTATGTGCAGAAACAAAAGTTCTCGGAATGACCTGAAACTCCACGGAGATTATTTTTGGAAATAATAAAAAATATTGGTGAAAGAATAAAGGCCAGGGGGCCCACACCCTGTCCACGAGGGTGGGGGCGTGCCTGCCCCCGTGGGCGCGCCCCCTGCCTCGTGGGCCCCCTGGAGCTCCACCGACCTCAACTCCAACTTCATATATTCGTGTTCAGGGAGAAAAAATCAGAGAGAAAGATTCATCGTGTTTTACGATACGGAGCCGCCGCCAAGCCCTAAACTCTCTTGGGAGGGCTGATCTGGAGTCCGTTCGGGGCTCCGAAGAGGGAATCCGTCGCCATCATCATCATCAACCATCCTCCATCCCCAATTTCATGATGCTCACCGCCATGCGTGAGTAATTCCATCGTAGGCTTGCTGGACGGTGATGGGTTGGATGAGATTTATCATGTAATCGAGTTAGTTTTGTTAGGGTTTGATCCCTAGTATCCACTATGTTCTGAGATTGATGTTGCTATGACTTTGCTATGCTTAATGCTTGTCACTAGGGCCCGAGTGCCATGATTTCAGATCTGAACCTATTATGTTTTTATGAATATATGTGAGTTCTTGATCCTATCTTGCAAGTCTATAGTCACCTACTATGTGTTATGATCCGGCAACCCCGAAGTGACAATAATCGGGACCACTCCCGGTGATGACCGTAGTTTGAGGAGTTCATGTATTCACTATGTGTTAATGCTTTGGTCCGGTAATCTATTAAAAGGAGGCCTTAATATCCCTTAGTTTCCAATAGGACCCCGCTGCCACGGGAGGGTAGGACAAAAGATGCCATGCAAGTTCTTTTCCATAAGCACGTATGACTATATTCGGAATACATGCCTACATTACATTGATGAATTGGAGCTAGTTCTGTGTCACCCTATGTTATGATTGTTACATGATGAACCACATCCGGCATAATTCTCCATCACCGATCCAATGCCTACGAGCTTTTCACATATTGTTCTTCGCTTATTTACTTTTCCGTTGCTACTGTTACAATCACTACAAAACCCAAAAATATTACTTTTGCTACTGTTACCGTTACTTCCATATTACTTTGCTGCAGATACTAAGTTATCCAGGTGTGGTTGAATTGACAAGTCAACTACTAATACTTGAGAATATTCTTTGGCTCCCCTTGTGTCGAATCAATAAATTTGGGTTGAATACTCTATCCTCAAAAACTGTTGCGATCCCCTATACTTGTGGGTTATCAGTGATAGTGACTAGAGAACTCTGTCAATCACTATCTTATCTGGAAGATTAAACTCCCACTTGATTCAAGCGATTGTAGTACCCATACATTCTAGCACATGCTCACTAGCTGAGCTATTCTCCTCCATCTTGTAGGCAAAGTACTTGTTAGAGCTCTCATACCTCTCGACATGGGCATGAGTCTGAAATACTAATTTCAACTCTTGGAACATCTCATATGTTCCATGGCATTCAAAACGGTTTTGAAGTCCCGTTTCTAAGCCGTAAATCATGGTGCACTAAACTATCAAGTAGTCATCATACTAAGCTTGTCAAACGTTCATAACGTCTGCATTTGCTCCTGCAATAGGTCTGTCACCTAGCGGTGCATCAAGGACATAATTCTTCTGCGTAGCAACGAGGATAATCCTCAGATCAAGGACTCAGTCCGCAACATTGCTACTATCATCTTTCAACTTAGTTTTCTCTAGGAACATATCAAAAAATAAAACAGGGGAGCTATAGGCGAGCTATTGATCTACAACATAGATATGCTAATACTATCAGGACTAAGTTCATGATAAATTAAGTTCAATTAATCATATTACTTAAGAACTTCCACTTAGATAGACTTCCCTCGAGTCATCTAAATGATCACGTGATCCATATTAGCTAAACCATGTCTGATCATCACGTGAGATGGAGTAGTTTTCAATGGTGAACATCTCTATGTTGATCATATCTACTATATGATTCACGTTTGACCTTTCGGTCTCCAGTGTTCCGAGGCCATGTCTGTACATGCTAGGCTCGTCAAGTTTAACCCGGGTATTCCGCATGTGCAAAACTGTCTTGCACCCGATCATCACGTGGTGTCTCAGCACGACGAACTGTCGCAATGGTGCATACTCAGGGAGAACGCTTATACCTTGAAATTTTAGTGAGGGATCATCTTAAAATTCTACCACCGTACTAAGCAAAATAAGATGCGTAAAAGATAAGCATCACATGCAATCAAAATATGTGACATGATATGGCCACCATCATCTTGTGCCTTTGATCTCCATCTCCAAAGCACTGTCATGATTTCCATCATCACCGGCTTGACACCTTGATCTCCATCGTAGCATCGTGGTCGTCTCGCCAACTATTGCTTCTACAACTATTGCTAACGCATAGTGATAAAGTAAAGCAATTACATGGCGTTTGCATTTCATACAATAAAGCGACAACCATAAGGCTCATGCTAGTTGCCGATAACTTATACAAAACATGATCATCTCATACAATAACGTATATCACATCATGTCTTGACCAAATCACATCACAACATGCACTGGAAAAACAAGTTAGACGTCCTCTACTTTGTTGTTGCAAGTTTTACGTGGCTGCTACGGGCTTCTAGTAAGAACTGTTCTTACCTACGCATCAAAACCGCAACGATCTTTCGTCAAGTTTGCTATTTTAACCTTCAACAAGGACTGGCCATAGTCAAATTCGATTCAACTAAAGTTGGAGAAACAGACACCCGCCAACCACCTTTATGCAAAACAAGTTGCATGTCTGTCGGTGGAACCGGTCTCATGAACGTGGTCATGTAAGGTTGGTCTGGGCCGCTTCATCCAACAATAGCGCTGAATCAAAATAAGACGTTGGTGGTAAGCAGTATAACTATGATCGCCCACAACTCTTTGTGTTCTACTCGTGCATATCATCTACGCATAGACCTGGCTCGGATGCCACTATTGGGGAACATAGCATGCAATTTCAAAAAAATTCCTACGATCACGCAAGATCTATCTAGGAGATGCATAGCAACGAGAGGGGGAGAGTGTGTCCACGTACCCTCATAGACCGAAAGCGGAAGCTTTAGCTTAACGCGGTTGATGTAGTCGAACGTCTTCGCGATCCAACCGATCAAGCACCGAACGTACAGCACCTCCGAGTTCTGCACACGTTCAACTCGATAACATCCCTCGAACTCTTGATTCAGCAAAGTGTCGAGGGAGAGTTTCGTCAGCACGATGGCCTGGTGACGGTGATGGTGATGTGATCCGCGCAGGGCTTCGCCTAAGCACTACGACGATATGACCGGAGGAGTAAACTATGGAGGGAGGCACCGCACATGGCTAAGAGAACAATTGATGTCCTATGGGGTGCCCCCTGCCCCCGTATATAAAGGAGGAGGGGAGGAGGCCGGCTACAAGGGGTGCGCCATGGGGGGGGGGGGGAACCGACTAGGACTCCAAGTCCTATTCGGCCCCCTTCCTTCTTACGGAGGGGGAAAGGGGGAGGAGAGGAGAGGGAGAGGGAAAGGGGGGCCACACCCCCTCCCCTTGTCCTTTTCGGACTCCCCTTGGGGGCGCCACCCCCTTGTGGGCTTCCCTCTCTCTCCCGTACGACCCATAAGGCCCAATACTTTCCCCGGGGGGTTCCGGTAACCCCTCGGTACTTCGATAAATATTCGAAACGTCCCGAAACCATTCCGGTGTCCGAATACCATCGTCCAATATATCAATCTTTACCTGTCGACTATTTCGAGACTCCTCGTCATGTCTGTGATCTCATCCGGGACTCCGAACAATCTTCGGTCACCAAAACACATAACTCATAATACAAATCGTCATCGAACGTTAAGCGTGCGGACCCTACGTGTTCGAGAACTATGTAGACATGACCGAGACACATCTCCGATCAATAAAAAATAGCGGAACCTGGATGCTCATATTGGTTCATACATATTCTACGAAGATCTTTATCGGTCAAACCGCAATGACAACATACGTCATTCCCTTTGTCATCGGTATGTTACTTGCCCGAGATTCGATCATCGGTATCCTCATACCTAGTTCAATCTCGTTACCGGCAAGTCTCTTTAGTCGTTCTGTAATACATCATCCCGCAACTAACTCATTAGTCACATTGCTTGCAAGGCTTATCTTGATGTGCATTACCGAGAGGGCCCAGAGATACCTCTCCGATACTCGGAGTGACAAATCCTAATCTCGATCTATGCCAACTCAACAAACACCTTCGGAGACACCTGTAGAGCATCTTTATAATCACCCAGTTACGTTGTGACGTTTGATAGCACACAAGGTGTTCCTCCGGCATTCGGGAGTTGCATAATCTCATAGTCAAAGGAATATGTATAAGTCATGAAGAAAGCAATAGCAATAAAACTTAATGATCATTATGCTAAGCTAACGGATGGGTCTTGTCCATCACATCATTCTCCTAATGATGTGATCCCGTTCATCAAATGACAACACATGTCTATGGTCAGGAAACTTAACCATCTTTCATTAACGAGCTAGTCAAGTAGAGGCATACTAGGGACACTTTGTTTTGTCTATGTATTCACACATGTATCAAGTTTCCGGTTAATACAATTCTAGCATGAATAATAAACATTTATCATGATATAAGGAAATATCAATAACAATTTTATTATTGCCTCTAGGGCATATTTCCTTCAGATACTAACCATAGATGCATCAAAATAAGCAAACAACACGCGAAAAACAGAATCTGTCAAAAACAGAACAACCTGTAGTAATCTGAATAGTTTGCATACTTCTGTAACTCCAAAAATCCTGAAAAATTAGGAAGTCCTAGGACATTTGTATATCAATCTACTGTAAAAAATTCAGAATTTTTAGATGCTTCTGTGATTTTTAAAAATTCTGGGACTGAGCGCATAAGTTTCTGTTTTTTCAGCAAGATCAAATCAACTATTACCGTAAGCTATCCCAAAGGTCTTGCTTGGCACAAACACTAAATAAAACACAAAGCCACATCTAACCAGAGGCTAGATGAAATATTTAATGCAAAACAGAACCTAAAAAGCAAAAACAAAAATAAGGTTGGATTGCCTCCCAACAAGCGCTTTTCTTTAAAGCCTTTTAGCTAGGCATTGATAATTTTAATGATGCTCACATGAAAGACAAGAATTGAAGCACAAAGAGAGCATCATGTAGCATGTGAAAAACACATCTAAGTCTAACATATTTCCTATGCATAGGCATCTTATAGGCAAACAATTTATCAAGGCAAGCAAATCCTAGCATATGCAAAGAAGAAGAAAGAAACAATAGCAATCTCAACATAATGAGAGGTAATTTTAACATGAAGATTTCTACAGCCATATTTTCCTCTCTCATAATAATTACATGTGGGGTCATATTCAAATTAAACAATATAACTATCACATAAAATATTCCCTTCGTGATCCACATGCATGCAAAGTTGACACTCTTCCAAAATAGTGGGATCATCAAATAAAGTCATGACCTCTCCAAGCCCATTTTTATCAAAAATTTCACGAGATTGAGCACTCTCCAAATATGTAGGATTACTTTTACATAAAGTTGACACTCTTCCAAACCCATTTTCAATATTATTGCGAACATCATTATCAATCTCATATTCATCATGGGGCTTAAATAAATTTTCAAGATCATACGAAGAATCACCACAATCATGATTATTGCAACAAGTAGTAGACATATCCCCAAGCTTAGGGTTTTGCACATCATTAGCACAATTGACATTAATAGAATAACAACATCATTGCAATCATGCTTTTTATTCAAAGATCTATCGTGAATCACTTTATAAAGCACTTCATCACAAATTTTCAGATTCACGGATTTCAAGCAAAACTCCATAAAGATAATCTAGTGCACTCAACTCAATAGCAATTGGTTCATCATAATTGGATCCTTTAAAAATATTAGAAAATGGATGGGGATCCATAAACTTTTAGCAAGCGAAGATGCAAGCAGAAAGAAGGCACATGGTAACACAAGATCGAACGGAAGTAGGGCGAAAGAAAAGGGCAAATCTTTTCGAAAATCATTTTAGAAGTGGGGGAGAGGAAAACGAGAGGCGAATGGCGAATAATGTAATGCGAGGGATGAGAGTTTATGATGGGTACTTGGTATGTCTTGGCTTGGCATAGATCTCCCCGGCAACGGTGCCAGAAATTCTTCGTGCTACCTCTTGATCTTGCGTTGGTTTTTCCCTTGAAGAGGAAAGGGTGATGCAGCAAAGCAGAGTAAGTATTTCCCTCAATTTTGAGAACCAAGGTATCAATCCAGTAGGAGACAACGCGCAAGCCACCGAATACCTGCACAAACAAACACCAACTTGCACCCAACGCGATAAAGGGGTTGTCAATCCCTTCACGGTTATTTGTAATGTGAGATCTGATAGAGATAGATAAACGACAAAGTAATATTTTTGGTATTTTTGGTTTATGGAACAGAAAGTAAAAGATTGCAAAGAAAGTAAATAGGAAACTAAAATTGTAGATCGGAAACTTATATGATGGAAAATCGATCTGGGGGCCATAGGTTTCACTAGAGGCTTCTCTCAAGATAGAAATTATTACGGTGGGTGAACAAATTACTGCCGAGCAATTGATAGAAAAACGCAAAGTTATGACGATATCTAAGGCAATGATCATGAACATAGGCATCACGTCCGTGTCAAGTAGACCGAAACGATTCTGCATCTACTAATATTACTCCACACATCGACCGCTATCGAGCATGCATCTAGAGTATTAAGTTCATAAGAACAGAATAACACCTTAAACAAGATGACATGATGTAGAGGAATTAACTCAAGCAATATGATGAAAACCCCATCCTTTTATCCTCGATGGCAACAATACAATACGTGTTGGTTCCCCTTCTATCACTAGGATCGAGCACCGCAAGATTGAACCCAAAGCTAAGCACTTCTACCATTGCAAGAAAAACCAATCTAGTTGGCCAAATCAAATCAATGGTTCGAAGAGACTTGCAAAGATATCAAATCATGCATATAAGAATTCAGAGAAGATTCAAATAATATTCATAGATAAGCTGATCATAATCCACAATTCATCGGATCTCGGCAAACACACCGCAAAAGAGTATTACATCGAATAGATCTCCAAGAACATCAAGGAGAACTTTGTATTGAGAATCAAAGAGAGAGAAGAATCCATCTAGCTACTAGCTATGGACCCGTAGGTCTGTGGTAAACTACTCACGCTTCATCGGAGAGGCAATGGTGTTGATGTAGAAGCCCTCCGTGATCGAATCCCCCTCCGGCACGATGCCGGAAAAGGCCCCAAGATGGGATCTCACGGGTACAGGAGGTTGAGGCGGTGGAAAAGTGGTTTCGTGGCTCCCCTGGAAGTTTTTGGGGTATATGAGAATATACAAGAGGAAGATCTAGGTCAGGGGGTCATCGAGGGGCCCACAAGGTTGGGGGCGCGCCCTACCCCCTGGGCGCGCCCTCCACCCTTGTGCCCGCCTCGTGGCTCTTCTGACTTGCACTCCAAGTCTCCTGGGTTTCTTCTGGTCCAAGAAAAATCATCGCAAAAGTTTTATGCCGTTTGGACTCTGTTTGGTATTCCTTTTCCGCGAAACTCTAAAACAAGGAAAAAACAGGAACTGAGACTGAGCTCTAGGTTAATAGGTTAGTCCCAAAAATCATATAAAATAGCATATTAATGCATATAAAACATCCAAAACAGATAATATAATAGCATGGAACAATAAAAAATTATAGATACGTTGGAGACGTATCAATGATCTCCTCCGCCGCGTGTTGTCACTCCTTACCTCGCCCAAGTCCGTCTGCACATGCGTGCTCTCTCGCCGCTGGCGCCACCTCTGGAAGTCCGTGCCCGTGGTGCGCATCATGGTGTCGGTACCCATGGATAGAGAAGTGGAGGGAGAGCTCTAGTTCGTCAATGCCTTGCTTCTCCTCTGCGATCGGGCGCCGCTGCATGAGGTGGTTATCAGAACCTACCTCCACGAGCCATCCTCACCCGTCAGCGTTGAACTATGGCTCCGATATGCCGCATCCTGCCATGTTCGGGTGCTTCGAGTTTGGGTGCTGCGTATTTACAGTCCGCGTCTGCAGCTACCCGACATGACTCTCATCTGCTAGCACTTGACAGTATTAGATTTCATTGGTATGGAAGTTGAGGAATGCACTCTGAATCTTTCAAGCAGCCCAATGCTAGAGGTATTAGAGATGTATGACTGTAAAATCAGCGCCGAGATGATCTTGGCCCAGTAAGAAAATTTTGGCCCGCAATGATCAAGTAGCGGGGATAGTGAGCCCAGAGTAGCCGCCGCACGGCCCGTGATGCTTCCTGGTTGCAGCTTCAGACGGGAACCCCTATTTCTCGCTTTAAGCGAGCACGGGGGAAGCCTCGCGTCGGGAGCCCCAGATGGGCCGCACCAACCACGCGGGAGGCTACGACCTGCTTTTTTCTGTTCTTGTTTTTTGCTTAACTTTTGTTTTTTTCTTTATACTTTAAAATATTCTACATATATATACACACAAAAAAACACTCTTCAAAAACACATTTGAAATTTGTTGAACAAGTATTTGAAAAATGTTGAATAAATATTGGAAAATATTGAACAAGAACTTGAAAATGTTGATCACTTATTAAAAAATGTTCTTGACATATACGAAAAGTGTAGGTGAATGAAAACCAACATAAGGAAAAACAAAAAATGAAGAAGAAAAAAGAAAACCAAACAAAAAAAGAGAAGAAAAAAGAAAACCAAACAAAAATGGAGAAGAAAAAGAAAAAGACAAAACCAAAGAAAACTAGCTCGAATAGCTCAAGTAGGATGCGCCCCCCTTCTTTTAACAGCGAGGGGTACTTCAGTGGAGTGGTTAGTGGAGCGTGTGGGATGTCCCTGTAGACCAGGGATCGATCTCGACTTCTTACCTTTCTCGTGCTCTTTTTATTTAATATAGGCGCTTGAATGGGCCGGCTCGATACGACGCGAGACGGAGGAAAAGCTTCAGCTACAGATCCCTCCCACGTTGCTGAAGGCGATAAATAGTCGATCCTAGGATCTCCAGGTTGCACCGCGACAATGCTAACCACTACGCTGAGTTTGCGTTCTTGTATGATAGGTAGGGCGCAGCGTATTAGAAGGGAAAGAGGCGGTTTTTATTTCTTTGGTTTTCTGTTTCTACTATGATTTTCATTTTCCGGGTTTTCTCATTTGTTTCTTCATTTTTTTTCATTTTTCCTTTGGTATATATTTTTTTCTTTTTTTGGTTTTTATTTTTTCCTTTGTTTCTTTTCGTTTTTCATTCTAGATTCTTATATATGATAACCCACAAGTATAGGGGATCAATTGTAGCCTCTTTCGATAAGTAAGAGTGTTGAATCCAACGAGGAGCTAAAGGTAGAATAAATATTCCCTCAAGTTCTATCGACCACCGATACAACTCTACGCACGCTTAACGTCCGCTTTGCCTAGAACAAGTATGAAACTAGAAGTACTTTGTAGGTGTTGTTGGATAAGTTTGCAAGATAATAAAGAGTGCGTAAATAAAAACTAGGGGCTGTTTAGATAAAGACACAACTAAATTAGTAATAGTAAAAAGCTTTTTGTCACGAGAAAGTTATTTGTCCCTAGGCAATCGATAACTAGACCGGTAATCATTATTGCAATTTTATTTGAGGGAGAGGCATAAGCTAACAAACTTTCTCTTCTTGGATCATATGCACTTATGATTGGAACTCTAGCAAGCATCCGCAACTACTAAAGATCATTAAGGTAAAACCCAACCATAGCATTAAAGCATCAAGTCCTCTTTATCCCATACGCAACAAGCCCCTTACTCGGGTTTAAGCTTCTGTTACTCAAGCAACCCACTATAAGCGAATCATGAACGTATTGCAACACCCTACAGCGGGAATCCCTCACGCTTGCATGAAACGGAGAGCGCCATAGGACAGCACCGATAATAAAACATGCAACTCAAACCAATCACGATCATCAATTAACCCATAGGACAAAACGGATCTACTCAAACATCATAGGATAGCCATACATCATTGGGAAATAATATATAGCGTTGAGCACCATGTTTAAGTAGAGATTACAACGGGTAAAAGAGGGGTTACACCGCTGCATAGAGGGGGGGAGTTGGTGATGAGGGCGGTGAAGTTGTTGGTGTAGATTGCGGTGATGATGATGGCCCCGGCGGCGTTCCGACGCCACCGGAAGAGAGGGGGGAGATCCCCCCTTCTTCTTCTTCTTCTTCCTTGACCTTCTCCCTAGATGGGAGAAGGGTTTCCCCTTTGGTCCTTGGTCTCCATGGCATGGGAGGGGCGCCCCTCCGAGATTGGATCTGTCTCTCTCTGTTTCTGCATTTCCAGATCTGGCCTTTCACCGTTTCTTATATTCCTGGAGATCCGTAACTCCGATTGGATTGAAATTTGAACACGATTTTTATCTGGATATTAGCTTTCTTGCGGCGAAAGAAGGGCAACAACCGCCTTACGGGGTGTCCACGAGGGTCAGGGGCACGCCTGCCCCCTAGGGCGCGCCCCCTGCCTCGTGGCCCCCTCGGGCATCGTCTCGCGTTGATTCCACTTCCCAAAGTTCAGATATATTCCAAAAAAATCTCCGTCAGTTTTTATTCTGTTTGGACTCTGTTTGATATGGATTTTTTGCGAAACAAAAAACATGCAACAAACAGGACCTGGCACTGGGCACTGGATCAATATGTTAGTCCCAAAAATAGTATAAAAAGTTGCCAAAAGTATATGAAAGTTGTAGAATATTGGCATGGAACAATCAAAAATTATAGATACGACGAAGACGTATCAGCATCCCCAAGCTTAATTCCTGCTCGTCCTCAAGTAGGTAAATGATAAAAAAAAAAATTGATGTGGAATGCTACCTAGCATAATCTTGATGATGTATCTATTCATGGAATGAATATTAAGACATGAGTGATTCAAAGCAATAGTCTATCATTTGACATTAAGACAATAATACTTCAAGCATACTAATAAAGCAATCATGTCTTTTCAAAATAACATGGTCAAAGAAAGTTACCCCTACAAAATCATATAGTCTGGCTATGCTCCATCTTCACCACACAAAATATTCACATCATGCACAACCTCGATGACAAGCCAAGCAATTGTTTCGTACTTTTGATAATCTCAAACCTTTTCAACTTTCACGCAATACATGAGTGTGAGCCATGGACATAGCACTATGGGTGGAATAGAATATGATAATGGGGGTTGTGTGGAGAAGACAAAAAGGAGAAAGTCTCACATTGACGTGGCTAATCAACGGGCTATGGAGATGCCCATCAATTGATGTCAATGCAAGGAGTAGGGATTGCCATGCAACGGATGCACTAGAGCTATAAGTATATGAAAGCTCAAACTGAAAACTAAGTGGGGGTGCATCCAACTTGCTTGCTTATGAAGACCTCGGGCATTTGAGGAAGCCCATCATCGGAATATACAAGCCAAGTTCTATAATGAAAATTCCCACTAGTATATGAAAGTGATAACTCAAGAGACTCTCTATATGAAGAAAATGGTGCTAGTCTGAAGCACAAGTGTGGTAAAAGGATAGTAACATTGCCCCCTTTTTTTGGCGGGCTTCTTTGGCCCCCTTTTTTATTTAGGCTTCTTTGGCCTCTCATTTTTTTCTTGGGGAAATGCTCTAATAATGATGATCATCACACTTTTATTTACTTACAACTCAATATTACAACTCGATACTAGAACAAAGATATGACTCTATATGAATGCCTCCGGCGGTGTACCGGGATGTGCAATGATCTAGCATATCAATGACATCAAAAAGCGGACAAGCCATGAAAACATCATGCTAGCTATCTTACGATCATGCAAAGCAATATGACAATAAATGCTCAAGTCATGTATATGATGATGATGGAAGTTGCATGGCAATATATCTCGGAATGGCTATGGAAATGCCATGATAGGTAGGTATGGTGGCTGTTTTGAGGAAGATATAATGAGGCTTATGTGTGATAGAGCGTATCGTATCACCGGGTTTGGATGGACCGGCGAAGTTTGCACCAACTCTCGAGGTGAGAAAGGGCAATGCACAGTACCGAAGAGGCTAGCAATGATGGAAGGGTGAGAGTGCGTATAATCCATGGACTCAACATTAGTCATAAGGAACTCACATACTTATTGCAAAAATCTATTAGTCATCGAAACAAAGTACTATGCGCATGCTCCTAGGGGATAGATTGGTAGGAAAAGACCATCGCTCGTCCCCGACCGCCACTCATAAGGAAGACAATCAATAAATATCTCATGCTCCAACTTCGTTACATAACGGTTCACCATACGTGCATGCTACGGGAACCACAAACTTCAACACAAGTATTTCTACAATCAACAACTACCCACTAGCATGTCTCTAATATCACCATCTTTATATCGCAAAACTATTGCAAGGAATCAAACATATCATATTCAGTGATCTACAAGTTTTATGTAGGATTTTATGACTAACCATGTGAATGACCAATTCCTGTCATCTCTCTAAATAGATGTAAGTGAAGCAAGAGAGTTTAATCCTTTCTACAAAAGATATGCCCACACTCTAACAAATATAAGTGAATCAAAATAGCAATATACAAATGTCGGTTTCCTATGTGCAGAGAAACAGACAATCCAAACTTCAAATGATATAAGTGAAGCACATGAAGCATTCTATAAAGCCATACTCAAAAGATATAAGTGAAGTGCAATGAGCATTCTATAAATCAACCATGGACTATATCATACCAGCATGGTGCATAAAAGAAAAGTGAAAACTAAATGCAAAAGACGCTCCAAGATTTACGCATATCATGTGACGAAATGAATCCGAAAACATACCGATACTTGTTGAAGAAAGATGGGATGCCTTCTGGGGCATCCCCAAGCTTAGATGCTTGAGTCTCCTTGAATATTTACTTGGGGTGCCTTGGGCATCCCCAAGCTTGAGTTCTTGTCTCTCCTCCTTCTCCTCATATCGAGACCTCCTCGATCTTCGAACACTTCATCCACACAAAACTCAACAGAAAACTCGGTAAGATCCGTTAGTATAATAAAGCAAATCACTACTCTAAGTACTGTTGCAAACCAATTCATATTTTATTTTTGCACTATAGCTACTATAATACAACTTTTCCATGGCTTAATCCACTGATAGGAATCGATAGTTTCATCAAAACAAGCAAACTATGCACCAAAAACAGAATCTGTCTTAAACAGGGCAGTCTGTAGTAATCTGAAAATTCACCATACCTCTGTTGCTCCAAAAATTGTGCCAAAATTAGGAACGATAAAAAATGTGTATAGAAATACAGTGCAAAAAGTTTCAGAACCGTTTGACGTTCCAGTAGAAAATGTAAAATCTCGCACTACAGCCAAAGTTTATGTTCTGCACCGCACAAACCAACAAGCAATGTAAACATCCTAAAGGCAACTCTTGGCACATTATTTTTATAATACAATGGAATTGTACAAGGGGACAATTATTTTTGTTGAAAAGTTTCTGTAATCAAGATTCGCAAAGTTTCCGTGAGCATGGACAAAGTTCAAGGAGCTCCCCCACTTCAACAATGCTTGTCTCTCTCACTTTCACTTTCCTTTTTGAAAAGTTTTGGGTTCCCCTTTTTATTTTTTTATTTTTTTAAACTATATAAAAGCACTCAACAGAAATAAATGACTCTCTAAAACTTCCAGGTTGTCTCCCTGGCAGCGCTTTCTTTAAAGCCATTAAGCTAGGCATATAGTGCTCAAGTAGTGAATCCACCCGGATCCCAAGGTATATCAAAGCCAATTTGAATTAGCAATGATTTGGCATTTAGTATTGAGCACAAAGCAACATATATCAAGCAATGACGAAGTATAACTCTCTTCCTATGCATCGGCATGTCATAAAAGAACAATTCATGCACACAAAGTAAAGGCCAATACATAGCATAAGCAGTTTCTTGCAATTCTATCATGTTGGAAACATAAAGAGGCGGAGATGTAGTTACTCTCTCATAATAATTGCAAGTAGGATCAGCAAGCACATGCATATTATATTCATCAAAATCATCATGTGCAACGGTAAAAGGCAACCCATCAATATAATCCTTAATAAGGGCAAACTTCTCCGATATAGTGTAGTCGGGAGAATTCAAAAAGATAATAGGACTATCATGCGTGGGTGCAATAGCAACAATTTCATGTTTAACATAAGGAACTATAGCAAGTTCATCTCCATAAGCATAATTCATATTGACATCTTGGCCACAAGCATAGCAAGCATCATCAAAAAGGGATATTTCAAAAGAATCAGCAGGATCATAACAATCATCATAGCAATCATCCTTCGGTAAGCACGAAGGGAAATTAAACAATGTATGAGTTGAAGAGTTACTCTCATTAGAAGGTGGGCACGGGTAGCTAATCCGCTCTTTCTCCTTTTGTTCTTCACTCTCCTCGTCATCTTTTTCATTCAATGAGCTCATAGTGTCATCAATTTCTTCTTCCATAGACTCCTGCAAAATATTAGTCTCTTCTTGGACAGCGGAGACTCTCTCAATAAAATCATCAATATCGGAATTGAAATCATAATTCTCATAGCAATATTTAAGGATAGCTAAATTTTCAGGTCTATAAACTAAATCATCAAAATCTTCAAACTCTTTAAACAAAGATTCAATTTCATAAGCACCCATAAAAGCAACAAATTCTTCTATTTGTTCCACATCATAGTAATCATATATACCATTAGCATAAGAAGCCAAGGTTTTATCATCATTAAATTTGCATGAAAAGGGAAGTTGTGGAGCCTTCATCCTAGAGCAACAAGTACAATCATATCTCAAGCATAGTTGCCGAGCATACCAATGCAACATATAAATTTGATCCCATAATAGTTTCCCTTTTTGAGTCAAGCGATAATCCCTAAAGTATTCACGTTGATCCAACGTGTCTCCCATTACAAAGTTGAATGGGGTTTTCTCAGGATTATCAAAGTAGTACATAATATCTTTCACATAATGAGCATCGAGGGTTTTAGGAGGTTCCCCATATCCATGAGTAGCAAGTAAACCTAATTTTTTGGTATTTCGTGTTCCATATGCATAACTAAAGATAGAGAACAACTTAGAACAGCAAATAAAAATTACTTAGAGATAAAGCAAACAAGCACACACGAGAATATTTACCCCATGCTATAACTCCCCGGCAACGGCGCCAGAAAAAGGTCTTGATAACCCACAAGTATAGGGGATCAATTGTAGCCGCTTTCGATAAGTAAGAGTGTCGAACCCAACGAGGAGCTAAAGGTAGAACAAATATTCCCTCAAGTTCTATCGACCACCGATACAACTCTACGCACGCTTAACGTCCGCTTTACCTAGAACAAGTATGAAACTAGAAGTACTTTGTAGGTGTTGTTGGATAAGTTCGCAAGATAATAAAGAGTGCGTAAATAAAAACTAGGGGCTGTTTAGATAAAGACACAACTAAATTAGTAATAGTAAAGAGCTTTTTGTCACGAGAAAGTTATTTGTCCCTAGGCAATCGATAACTAGACCGGTAATCATTATTGCAATTTTATTTGAGGGAGAGGCATAAGCTAACAAACTTTCTCTTCTTGGATCATATGCACTTATGATTGGAACTCTAGCAAGCATCCACAACTACTAAAGATCATTAAGGTAAAACCCAACCATAGCATTAAAGCATCAAGTCCTCTTTATCCCATACGCAACAACCCCCTTACTCGGGTTTATGCTTCTGTCACTCAAGCAACCCACTATAAGCGAATCATGAACGTATTGCAACACCCTACAACGGGAATCCCTCACGCTTGCGCGACATGGAGAGCACCATGGGACATCACCAATAATAAAACATGCAACTCAAACCAATCACGATCATCAATTAACCCATAGGATAAAACGGATCTACTCAAACATCATAGGATAGCCATACATCATTGGGAAATTATATATAGCGTTGAGCACCATGTTTAAGTAGAGATTACAACGGGTAAAAGAGGGGTTACACCGCTGCATAGAGGGGCGAAGAGTTGGTGATGAGGGCGGTGAAGTTGTTGGTGTAGATTGCGATGATGATGATGGCCCCGGCGGCGTTCCGGCGCCACCGGAAGAGAGGGGGAGAGAGAGAGCCCCCCTTCTTCTTCTTCCTTGACCTTCTCCCTAGATGGGAGAAGGGTTTCCCCTCTGGTCCTTGGTCTCCATGGCATGGCAGGGGCGAGAGCCCCTCCGAGATTGGATCTGTCTCTCTGTCTCTCTCTGTTTCTGCGTTTCCAGATCTGGCCTTTCACCGTTTCTTATATTCCCGGAGATCCGTAACTCCGATTGGATTGAAATTTGAACACGATTTTTATCTGGATATTAGCTTTCTTGCCGCGAAAGAAGGGCAACAACCGCCTTACGGGGTGTCCACAAGGGTCAGGGGCGCGCCCCCTGCCTCGTGGCCCCCTCGGGCATCGTCTCACGTTGATTCCACTTCCCAGAAATCAGATATATTCCAAAATAATCTCCGTCAGTTTTTATTCCGTTTGGACTCCGTTTGATATGGATTTTCTGCGAAACAAAAAACATGCAACAAATAGGAACTGGCACTGGATCAATATGTTAGTCCCAAAAATAGTATAAAAAGTTGCCAAAAGTATATGAAAGTTGTAGAATATTGACATGGAACAATCAAAAATTATAGATACGACGGAGACATATCAATATACACGATCAAAAAAAATTCAAATACTTGTTCAACATTTTTAAAATAATTGTTCAATATTTTTATATACAAGATCAACATTTAAAAAAATTGTTCAACTTTTTTAAATACTTGTTCAACAATTTTCAAATACTGGTTCAATATTTTTAATACTTATTCAATAGTTTCAAATACTTGCTGCACATTTTTTATATACTCGCTCAACATTTTTTAATACGTGTTCAACCTTTTTCAAATACTTGTTGAACATTTTTAATACTTACTCAACATTTTTCATACTCTCGTTTAACATTTTACATATTCTCATTCAAGATTTTCCAAATAGTTGTTCAAATTTTTTAATACTTTAACAACAGTTTCAAATATTTGCTCAACATTTTTTAAATTCTTGTTCAACATTTTTTAATACTTATTCAACATTTTCGAAATACTTGCTCAACATTTTAAAAAATGTTTCTATAGTGTGTGTTTTCTGATTTTTTTATCAAAAGGGGTTTCCCCCCGCCCCATTTTTATAAAAAACGGAGCAACACAAGTCTCTAGGACTGTTACAAGCAATCGGGACTACCCGAAATGGCAGACCGGAAAACCAACTAAAGCTAAAGCAATGGCTAAACAAGCGCAAAATGACTGTATCAGTTTAGCAGGAAAGAACGTCTGCTGCCATGCACGGCCAGCTATAAAACCACCAACTTGAGCTACACCAGAAGGTAGCACAAAGATCAGATCGCGCCCAGTCATGATGTTTTCCGTCTTCGTGCGGCTCATCCCGAGTGATCCTTCAGCGCTCCACCCCGGGTCTTCTTCACGCACGTTCTCAGTTCCCACCCCAGGCTATCCTGAGCAGCTTGCCTCTTCGCCGATCCAGAAGTTGAAGACAGCGTCGCAGCATCACCGATTGATCGCCCTCGTAGAGGATCTTCCATTGATGTAGAGATGCGTTGATCCTCTCCAAGATCGCACGGGTGCTTGTCCACGGCATACCCTGAAAACAGATATCATTACGCATAGTCCAAACCCCCCAAATGGTGGCAACACAAGCAATATTAACGACAGTTTTCTTGTTATTCATACTCCAGAAGGAGGATAGCTCAGCCATATTATTAGGAACATTAAACCCAAAAGAGTCAGCAACATCGCTCCAAATCTGTTTGCCAACTACACATTCAAAGAACAGGTGGCAAACTGATTCTTCCTCATTACAATATAAACATTTTAGGTTCTCTACCACCCTCCTTTTATTTAAGTTGTCTCTGGTAAGGATTTTATTGTTATAAGCCATCCACAAAAAGACTAGGTATCTGTGAGGCACCACAATTTTCCAATTTTTTTCCAGATGGGGGTAGAACCCCCCCCCCCAGTTGATCACATTGTAAAAGGATTTGACCGAGTAGACCCCTGATGGTTCCAACAACCAAACGGGGTGGTCTTCCTCGTTGGTCAGATTTTTGGTAGAAATGACCCGGATCAGGTCGTGCCACTTTTCCATAAACTCAGCGCCCACACACCTGCTGAAGGTGAGTTTCAGATTGAAACCATCCCACACCTCTGAGACCACACATTGTTGTTGTTGACAAATTTCATAAACTTCCCAGAATTGAGTTTTTAGAGAAGAGTCCCCAACCCAGGTGTCATCCCAGAAGCTGATCTTATTGCCATTGCCCAAGTTCCATCTAAAAAAAGGCCTAACACCTTCAAAAGCCCAAGTAACGCCTTTCCAAAAAGGAGATCCCACACCCTGTTTTGACCACAACAAATTAGGTTTGTTAGTTCTGTATTTATGGACTATCAATCTCACCCAGTTTTTATCACTATCCATAAAGTACCTTTTAGCCCAAGGGGCTAACAAGGCCATGTTAAACTATCTCAAATTGGGTACCCCCAAGCCACCAAACTCCTTTTTCTGAGATATAAGTCCCTAGTTAGCAAGATGGTATTTATGCTCATCTCCCAGGTTCCCCCAGAAGAAATGTGCCATCTGAGAAGTGATGGCTTTAATTGACCACTTAGGGAATTTAATAATAGACATCAGGTACATAGGTATACTAGCAATACAAGCTTTAAGCAAGACTAGCTGTCACATCCCTAGTTCTGGTATGACCTAGACTAGCTAGTCATGTGTGCATCATGTTTAAATTCCATTTAAATTTGAAGTGGCGATCTATGAAACCCTCAGAATCATTTCTGGAAATGACCCAGATAAAAATTGCTCCAAAAGGGTCCAAGAAAATGTTCATGTTGCTCTATGAAAATATTGGACAGAGATAAAAATCAAACCAATATTTTTAGGAGCTCATAAATATTTATCTTGGCCATTTGGAATTAATGCAGTAATTATTTGCATTGGATATATATATATGTTATATATTTTATATATGTCCAAAAATTCTGAATTTTGGTGAGGGGCTTTGGATTAATCCCTTAGGTCCCTGCAAAAATTGACAGAAGTAAATAAAATGATTTAGTACTTTACTAAATCAGAACAAATGTCAGAAAAATAGAAAAGAAACAGAAATAAAAAGGAACTTACCTGGGCCACTTACCTGTGTAGCCGGGCACTGTGCAGCCCGGCGGCCCAACAGGCCGGCCCAGCCGACTGGCACTGCCAGCCGTCGTCTTCACCGTGCCAGGAGGACGCCGAGCACGCGCTCGCCGCACGCGGCCACGCGCCCAGCCAGCTCCTGCCTCCCTGCTTGCTCCGCGACCCCCTGCAACGTCGCCACGCAACCCCCCGGCTCCCCTCGCTCTCTCCCGTGCCCATTCTCTCTTCCCCCTCGCTCTCTCTCTCAAGGCCGAGCGCTGCTGTCGCCACCGGCCACCGTTGCCGTAGCCACCGCCTCCCCCTCGCCTCTCCGACATGCGCAGGAGCTCCGCCTCCTCGCTCTGAAGCTCTCCGCCGAGCCACGCAAGCCGGAGCGCCCCGTGGAGCCGTCGCCGTCGCCATCTTCGCCTCCGGCCGCCGTGGATCCCCATCGCCGCCCCGCCGACTCCAGCCCTTCCCCGAGCTCTCCAACGACGCCCGCCGATCCGCTGTGAGCCCCCGCGTCGGTTCCCCCCTCCTCTCCTGCCTCCCCGTGCTCTGTAGCCGCAGCCGCTCGAGCCCGAGCTCCGGCCGCCGCCGCGAGCTCTGCTTCGGCGAGCTCCGGCCACCCTGCGTCCTCCCGTCGCCTCCGCTGGATGCGGACGAGCCCGGGCCATGCCCCGGTGCTCTCAGCTGCCGCCCCCGTGGCCTATATCGCGGACGCCGCCGCGTCCAGAGGTCGCCGGCGACGACCTCTCCGGCCTGCCAGGTGATTAGCTTAAGGCTAATCACCATTTAAGCTAACCCCCTCACACTGACAGTGGGCCCCTGCGCCTAATCCTATTATTAGAATAAATTAAACCCTCTGTTTAAAACGTGTGACACTGACGTGTGGCCCCCACACGTCAGGTTGACCAGGTCAGCACCGTTGACTTGCTGACGCAAGCGTGACGCAGTGCTGACGCAATTATTTATTTTCTTGATTTAATTTTATTCAGGAAATTCCAGAAAATAGCCAAAACTTCTAAAATTCATAGAAATTCAACCGTAACTCAGATTGAAATAAGTTATATATGAAAAATGATCAGAAAAATCCAATCTATCCATCTATACCATTTTCATGCATGTTAGAACAACTTACAGCTGCTGTTTAGGACAAATCATGTAAATGGCATTTGAATTTCCACATATGAAGTTTGAATTTGAACCTAAGGATCAAACCAACTCCATTTAATATGTTGCTAGCTGCATTAGCTCAAAACACATTCATATTGCCATGTCATAGCATGCATCATATTGTGCATTGCATTGATCATGTTTCTTCTCTGTTTGCCGGTGTTGTCCCCTCTCAGTAGACGTTGCTTCGACGATGCAATCGATGACACCGATGAAGAGCTATACTATCTTCAGAAGTGCCAGGCAAGCAAAACCCCCTTGTTCATTCCGATACAATCCCACTCTCTCGCTCCTGCTCTCTTTTATTACATTAGGACAACAACGATTCATCTGTTACATGCTGCGGTAGTTGAACCCCTTTATCCTCTGCATGACCTGTCATTGCCACAGTAAATAGATGAAACCCACTAGCATGAGTAGGAGTTGTTTGAGCCCTGATGTGCCTACTCATTCATGCTTGTTTGTCATGCCTGCTATTGCTTAGAGTTGTGTCAGGTCTGATTCATCGGGAATGAATTGGAATGTGGTGAACATGTCTTACTGTTGAGAGCTAAGTGTGTGAACACGATTTGGTAAAGGTAGCGGTGAGAGGCCATGTAGGAGTACATGGTGGGTTGTCTCATTGAAACCGTCCTCAGGAACTGAGTTCTGTGTTTGTGATCCATGAACAGTTACTACCACACATTGGGCTCCGGGCGCTCCAAGCTCTCTCGACTTATTAATCAACCTGATCTCTGTCCAGGAGTTGCAACTAGTCTCTGGTGTTTGTAGGTAGTGTTAGTAGTCTACCAAGTGGCACCCGGTACAGGTGGGCTTGGGACAGACTAGGCACACGTGGCCTGGTGTACCGAGTGGCACCCGGATGGTGGGCTCGGGAACCCTGCACACATCGTTTGGGGCCGTGAGCGACACCCCGGCCGGATCTCCTTGCGGATGGAACCCGAATAGGCAATAAACCTGGACTAGAGACTTGTGTGGTTAGTCAGGTCGTGGCCGACTTTCTCGCCAGGCTTCCGCTTGAAGGTTGCCGAGGTACACGACGTGTACATGCTGGTAAGTGGCGAGAGCGTGTGTGACGAAGTACACCCCTGCAGGGTTAATATGATCTATTCGAATAGCCGTGTCCGCGGAAAAGGACTTCTGGGTTGCCTGTGCAGTTCATAGACAAGTGAAAGTGGATACTCTAAAATACGCAAGATAAGCGTGAGTGCTATGGATGGCGTCCTCATAGGGAGACGGGAGCGAATCCATAGTGGTGTATTGATATGGTGAATATGTGGACTCGTGTGCGCCACCTCAAAAGAGTTACTTGCAGTCGTAGTTCAGGATAGCCACCGAGTCAAAGCTGGCTTGCTGCAACTAAACCCCACACTACCTTCTTGATACAAATGCATGTAAGATAGGATCTGATGTAAGTCTTGCTGAGTACCTTTGTACTCATGTTGCTTTTTTTATGTTTTTGCAGTGGGGACTTCAGTCTTACTAGTAGTTCCGCTTGGACTTCGACGAGTAGCTTGTACCTCAGCTACGATCTTGTACCCTTGGGAGGGTCTTGTAGATAGTCAGGATTCTCAGCCTTTTTCTTTTGTAGTTGTCTGTACCCAGACATGTAATGCTTCCGTTGCTTGTATGCTCTGAATGATGGGTCATGTGACCCCTGTTTGTACTTAATGCTATGTGGCTCTTCTGGGCCTTTTATCTATATGAGTTCGCGTTATGTTGTGATGCCATGTTGTACAGCACATACTTGCATGTTATGCGTACGTGTAACGTGTATTGCTATGTGTGGGATCCGACAACCTAGTTGTCTATCCTTGGTAGCCTCTCTTATGGGGAAATGTAGTCTAGTGCTTCCACCGAGCCAGGGTAGTCCGCTACAGCCCGGTTTACCGGAGTCCTGCTAGCCCAGCACTACTGCTCCGGAACACTTAGACTGGCCGGCATGTGATTCACTTCGTTCCTGTGTCTGTCCCTTCGGGGAAATGTCATGCGGTGACATCCGGAGTCCTTCCTAGCCTGCTACAGCCCGGGTTCCCGGAGTCCTGTTAGCCCAGTGCTACAGCCCGGATTCGCACGCTGCTGACCGACATGCTCGATGTTGTTTCATGTATGCCTGTCCCCGTAAGTTAGTGCCACTTTGGGTTCACGACTAGTCATGTCGGCCCGGGTTCTCTGTCATATGGATGCTAGCGACACTATCATATACGTGAGCCAAAAGGTGCAAACGGTCCCGGGCCATGGTAAGGCGACACCCGTGGGAATACCGTGCGTGAGGCCGCAAAGTGATATGAGGTGTTACAGGCAAGATCGGTGTGGCATAGAATCGGGGTCCCGACACTAACTTTGCCTCATAACTAAGTAGTCTTCCTTTCCAGCCACATATTCTCTTAATAATTTTATCTATGATGTATTGAATGTCTTCCCTCCTCATCTTGAGGTAATGCAATGGAACTCCCAAATACTTAAGGGGGAAATCCCCCAGTTTGCAGCAAAATATTTGAGATAGCAACTTAGCATCTTCTTCATTCATATTTATTGGAACCACCTCGCATTTGTCATAGTTGATATTCAAACCAGAAAGGTTTTCAAAACATGCAAGTAGCCATTTTAAATTCTTTACATATTCAGGTTTAGGGTCTAGGAAGAGAATTGTGTCATCGGCATATTGCAGATAAATAAGCCCCTGTGGGATGACCTGAGGAACAACCCCAGAGATTTATGTTGTTGTTAACAGCTTCCACTAGCATACGAGAAAATACATCTGCTACCAGATTGAAAAGCATGGGGGAGCTAGGGTCTCCTTGTTCCCCCCACAAAGTAGGGGCCTAGTACATCATTAATCTTGACACAAAAAGAGCTTTGCTGCAGAATGGATAGATTCCACCTAATCCATTTAGCCCCAAAGCCCCTAGACGTTAACATCTCCACTAGGAAATCCCAGTTCACACGGTCGTAAGCTTTTTCATAGTCTAACTTGAGAACAATCCCAGTCTCTCTCGATTTATGAACTTCATGGATAGCCTCATGGGCAGTAACCACGCTCTCTAATATAAACCTGCCTCTCACAAACGCAAATTGACATGGGGATAGCAGTCTATGACCCACAGGGGAAACCCTATTTGTCATAGGCTTGCTAAAAAAATTACCGAGCAATTACTCAAACAAATGGGTCTAAACTTCTTCATACTTTTGGCATCTGGCTCCTTAGGAATGAGAGTAACTATAGAGTAGTTTAATCTCTGGATATCCAAAGATCCATTTCAAAGTCTCCCACCAGCGCCATGAAATCCCCTTTGATAATCTCCCAAAATCGTTGATAAAACAGAAAGGAGAGGCCATCAGGTCCAGGTGCTCCATTAGCATAGGAGCCCATAACAGCTTCCTTAATTTCCTCCTCCGAAAAAGGCCTCTCAAGCAAGGCATTTTCAGTTTCTGTCACGAGCTCCTCCTCAGACCAAAAATGGTCATCACAGTGAATGTTAGGTTTAGGTTCATATCCAAAAAGGTTTTTATAAAAATTAGTTGCAACTTCTAGCATATCTTTAGTGGAGTATACAGGTCCATCCGGGCCTTCTAAAATAGACATTTGATTTTTTTCTCCTCCGTTGGTTGGCAACAGCATGGAAATATGCTGTATTCCTATCACCCTCTTTAATTTTCCTATCTCTAGATCTCTGCCACAGGGCAGTTTCTTCTTTCTTCCAAATCTCACCAAGCTCATCCCTAATTTGTTTCATCCTGAGGATATCCTCAGCATTAGTTCTATTTTGCTCAGAGAAGACATCTAATATATCAAATTCTTGAATTAAATCCTTCTTCTTCTTCATGGCAGCTTCAATGTTAATACTCCAACCCTTTACAAGTTTCCTAAAAAGTTTAGTTTTAAATTGCCAAGTCTCAATAACAGTTGTAAAAGGAGAAGGAGTGGCCCAAATTATTTCAACTAAGGCTTGAAAGTCAGGCTGTTCAAGCCACCACTTTTCAAATTTGAATGGCCTGGTTGGGTTACACACACCCACCCCAGAGTCAAGCAAAATGGGGGCATGATCACTCCCCACTCTAGGCAGAGCACATAAAGTGGTGAGAGGGAAGTGATTGTCCCAACTAGTGGCAGAGAAAACTCTGTCAATGGTGGCAAAAATAGGGTTGTCTTGATTATTACTCCAGGTAAAAACCCTGTTTGACAACTTATATTCCATTAAACCCCAATTGTTAATCCAATCGTTAAACAAAAATGCCCATGAAGTGTTGATATTACCAGATGTTTTTTCCTTAGCTTCCCTAATCAGGTTGAAGTCCCCCCCCCAAACAGGACAGGATAGCACAAGCCCTCCATACTTTCATGCAGTTCAGCAATAAAGTCAATTTTATCTACAGCATAGGCTGTTCCATACACCACAACCAGGTGCCAACAGAAACCATCAGTTTTATTTTTAAGGAGATAATAATGCAGTATTTCTTAATACTAATATCAAGAACCTCAAAAAAAATGGATTTGGTACCCACAAGGATACCCCCAGCAGAGCCTACTGCATGGAGTGTATGCCACTCATAAACAGTAGAACCAGCTAAGGTGTTGAGAAAGGAATCATACACAGTTTCTCTCTTAATTTCTTGAAACCCTAAAAAATCAGGTTTATATTTGTTCACTAAGTCAGACAGGCACTGTAGTTTTTGTCGGCGTTCTGGGAACGGGGGTCCCCAGACTTGCCTGCTTGCGGCCCACAGCGTGGCCAACCAGCAGGTCGTACAGCCCATCTTTGTCAACAAGGCACCCAAGACCCTCGCGAGGGTCCAAGCCTCGCGAGGCGGACGACGCAAGACCTCCTCTGGAGTGGCCTAGCCAGGCAGGCTCACGAGGAGCAGAGATATCAAGGCGAGGCAAACCTCATGAGGCTCTCTTTACGTGAGCCATGACGAACGGTACCAGGCGGGTGCCAGGCGGGCGCCGGTGCGCGCAGCGTCCTTATTTCCTCTTTGGTGCTAAGGAGGCCAGCGCAGACGAAGAGTACCGAGGCATCAAGCAAAGGTTGCCATATCGGTGGAACAAGACCAAGACCAGGAGGACGGCAAGGCGGAGGTCATCGTGGAGCCCAAGACGGCGTCACCCCAGAGCTTTTCGCAGGCGAAGACCACTTTTGTCAGGATAGCTTGTACTAGCTGTCCCCCTTCAAATTTTCCCGCCGTTGTTGGCTCCCTTCCCGCTCGATATTTGGGAAGAGGACCAGGGCCTCTATAAATAGGACTAGCCACCACAGTAGGAGGGGGACGGATCCCGAACTGGTTCAGATCATCCTCAACCACACAAGCACAAGAACACCTCAACCTCAGGAGGCTGTTCTTCCCTTGTACTGTTCATCATCAGCCCAAGAGGCAATCCACCACCACCACACTGGAGTAGGGTATTACACCACAACGGTGGCCCGAACCAATATAAACCCCGTGTCTTTCTGTGTTGCAAGTTCGTCCACAAGATCTTAGCGAGCTAGAGCGTAGATCGGTAGGAGGGAGAGACTTCGCGTGGACCCCAGTGTTCGAACCTTAAGGGTTTGCCGGAACCCCACATCCGACATTTGGCACGCCAGGTAGGGGTGCACCGTAGTTTCCCTTCCATCAGTTCGTTGCTCCATCGCTCCATCGTTTCCATGGCGGACGCTCGCCGTGCTCGAGCTGAGCGTCGGGCTGCCCTCTCCGCCCGCGTCGCTCAGACGGCTCCCGTAGGCGGGCCACCTCGTCGTTCTCCATCTCCCGCCGCCAATGCTGCCACCGGCCCCGTGGGGAACGAGTAGCAGGCGTCCTCGCTGCATCCTTCGGTGCGGCAAGACGGCCGCACCGCTACTCCATCACTTACCACTGCCGGTTCTTCGTCTCACGTGCACCGCGCTCCCATGGAGGCACAGGCCACGCTCATCGCGGCGAACGAGCTCCTGCGTTACCGCCCCGTCGACGACCTCTATGAGGAGTGGCTCGACCGCGTCGCCAAGCTCGTCCGCGCCGCAGGAGGCTCTCCGGCGCCGTCCCACTCTCTGCCTCCCCCTCAACCAGCCACGGGCGACGGGGCTCACGGCATGCCTCCACCACCTCAACCCCAAGACGGTGCCTTGGCACCAAGGCGCGTGCCTCCACGGCGTGATCCACCGCGCCCGGCGCCCACGCGTGAAGAAAGAAGCTGCCAAGAAATCCCGCGGCCGCGAGAAGCTGCACCGGTGCTCCCCGCGCCACCTCGTAAAGACCGCGTGCCGCCTGCAGTGGTGCAGCGCGGACCTCGCCAAGACCAAGCTCCACCTCAGAAGCGGGCCCCGGCAACCACGGCCGGCTACCGCGCCTTCACCCCCGAATTGCTTAGCGTCGCCTGGCCATGCAAGTTCAAGCCAGATCTGCCTCCTCGCTATGATGGCACCGCCGACCCCGCGGAGTTCCTACAGCTCTATGAGCTGAGCATCGAAGCGGCCAACGGCGACGAAAAAGTCATGGCAAACTGGTTTCCCATGGCTCTCAAGGATGGGGCCCGCTCCTGGCTCCTGAACCTACAGCATAGCTCGATCTCCTCCTGAGACGAGATGCGCGACCGCTTCGTCGCCAACTTCCAGGGCACTCACGACTGCCCACCGGCCGCGGGTGACCTACGCCGCATCAAGCAATAACCAGGAGAGACCCTCCAGAAGTACATCCAGCGCTTCAACAACACCCGCCTCAAGATTCCCAAGGTCACGGACGAAGCCATCATCTCCGCGTTCTCAGACGGCGTCCGTGACGTCAAGATGAAGGAAGAGATCGCTATCCACGGGGAGCTTTGCACATCTCAGGAGCTGTTCAACCTAGCGACCAAGTGCGCAAGAGCTGAGGAGGGGCGCCTCTCTCTCCTTGAGATGCCAGCTGCAGGAGTGGAGGAGAAGAAGGCCAAGGCCAAGGACGTGAAGCGCAAAGAGGCGGTGGTGCTCGCAGCGGAGCCCAACACCAAGCGAGGCAGAGATCAGCCCGAGTCATCCAAGAACGGTCTGCGCCTTCCACAACCTGAACACCCACAACACCAGCGACTGCCAAGAGCTCAGAGCCATACGGGAAGGACGCTACGGTTGACGCCCCGAGCGCAACGACCGGGGCTACGGCCGCGGAGGAGGACGCGGAGGCGGACGCTGGGACGACCGTGGCCCGCGCCAGGAGTGGCGCGACCGGCCTCGTGAGGACCGCTCGCAGGACCAACCTCGCGAGGGCGCCTGGAAGGACCACCCTCGTGAGGATCGCCCCCAGGGCAACGCCGGTCTTCCTCCGCTGCCGCCACCAAGGAGGAACGACGACCACCACCAAGACGAGGGGGCCGGGGGCTTCCAGGAGTCGCGTGCGATCGCCTGCATCTTGGGTGGTGCCCAGGCCCCAGCCTCTCAGTGCATCTTCAAACAGTTCGCTCGTGAGGTGAACGCGGTGCTCCCCAAGCTCGAGGCCACGCGCTCGCTCAGGTGGTCCCAATGTGCCATCACCTTCAACTCGGCAGACCAGCTCAAGTGCGCAGCCACCGCTGGCGCCCTCCCTATGCTGTGCTCCCCGGTCATCAGCAATGTGCAAGTCACCAAGCTCATCGACGGCGGCGCAGGGCTCAACATCCTGTCCATCGACACGTTCGACAACCTCCAAGTGCCATATGAGCAGCTCCAGCCAACCAAGCCTTTATCAGGAGTGACCGACGGTTCCACCACACCGATAGGGCAGGTCCGCCTGCCTGTCACCTTCGGGGAGTGCAAGAACTATCGCACCGAGCTCATCGACTTCGACGTCGCGCACATCTGCCTGCCGTACAATGCCATCCTCGGGAATCCAGCCCTGGCCAAGTTCATAGTAGTCACTCATCACGGCTACAACGTTCTCAAGATGCCTGGAAGCGGAGGAATCATCATAGTCCCGTGTGAAGAAAGGGATGCGGTGTGCTCCCTTGAGCGCGCCTTTCAAACCGCAACAATCGACGACCCCGACAGCAGAAGTGAAGGCCCTCAGGAGACCATCCCCAAGAAGAAGCTGCCGCGCCGCGCAGGACCTCAGGAGGATGGCGTCGCGGCAGAAGCCTCGTCAGGATCAGCGCCCGCTCCAGGGGCGCCTCCCTCCATCGCATAGGAAAGCGCGCCCGGTGCCCTCCTCAGGCAGGACTCGGGGGCTCTCTTCTGGAGAGCCTCGGACCTTGCCAACCTCACGAGGGAGGCGCTTGGGCACCACTTGGAAGCGTGCCTCACGGCACACCTTCCTCAGGAGAGCACAGGGCAAGGAGTGCCCACCACCCAGGAGTTCATCACCAAGACCACCCAGGAACTGCAAGAAGAAAGAGCCATGCGCGGCCACAGCCGCTCACAAGGCGCAGCTCCCCATCCAGGCGAGGATGCCGGGCTGCGTGTCTGCGTCGACGTCCCAGGGCTCAACAGGGCCGCATCTCAGGAGCGCTTCTGGCCATCGCGTGTGGGACGCTGCGAGGGCCCACCACACAGCTACGTTCGCATGCCCTTTGGCTTGCCAAGCATGGCGTCGGCCTATCAGCGCAACGTGCGGCAAGTCCTGGCGGCTCAGGAGGCCAGGTTCCACGCCGTCCTGGAGGAGATGGAGACGGTCTTCAGGGAACCTCCTGAACCCCCGGAGCCTCCCGAGGCTCAGGGTCCCGGTGGCTCATGAGGAGCCATTCCTTCAACGCGCGGCTTCAGCTGCACCAACTCTACTTCGTCTACAGAACCAGGTGACATCTTCTAAGTTCGTTTAAGCTGGGAGCGCCCCTCGGGCTGCATTATTCCCAGGCCACACGGGTCCGTCCCTGTGGCATGTATCCCTTTTGCTTAAGTCTTTAGCTTACCTTGCTGGGGGCGCCCCTTGGGCTGCATCATCCCTAAGCCGCTCGGGCCAGACCCGGTGGCGTGTATCTTCCTGCATTTATCCAAGTTGATATGCTATCCATGCTTAACCTGCCAACTGCTACCACCTGCCTAATCATCTCCTCCCTCGGGGCCTCCACACAGGCACGGCGCTGGTGCATGGGTCCGTCCCGCCACGTCGACAAATCTGAGCGGTCGAGCTCTGGCTCGCGACACGCCCCGCGCACGTCACCTCACCAGGCCCTCAGTGCCTTCACCTCATCCAGAGCAACTAGCGGCAGGCTGACAGCTGTAACGGCAAACCATATTCCTTCTTGTGCCTGCTCACAGGGATCCTGAGGGAAGGATAGTAGGCGGCACCGCGAGTCTCTTTTTCTCTCATGCAATTCGCTTGCGCGTTAAAAGGGGGGCTCCTGAGCATCGCGACTCAGGAGCTCTTACTGGCTCTCCAGCCCTCACCCCCTGGCCTTGACCACGGCATCGCGACCTAGCATACCAGTGGCGGCTGAGCTCGCTCGAGGGCCGGGACCTGAGGATGTAGAGCACTAAGGAGAGCATGAGGAGAGGGGAACTCGTATGGGCCGACCTGGCTACGCCGCACGAGTTGGCGCACAGCCCTAGTGCGACATCAGGAATCGCCGCGAAGTCAGCAAGATAAGTTTCGCCCTAAGATCGGCTAAATATCTGGGCCTGATGGTCACTCACGCCATGCCGCAGCACCGTTGCGGCCAAGTCATTTTCCTTTCTTGCCTTACCATGGCTGCTTGAGCGCTAAGGGGGACCTCCTGAGCATCGCGCCTCAAGGGCTCTTACTGGACCTCGGGCCGCACACCTCCTGGCCTTGACCATGGCACGCGACCTGGCATACCAGCGACGGCTATAGCCTGCCTGGGGACCAGGACCTGTCAGCGTAGAGCAACAAGCCATCGCGAGGAGAGAAAGGAGGGACCAAGCCTTAACGGGACATGCACTCACCAAGTTTTCATAACAAGGAAGATAAGCACCAAAGACATTACAGACCCTTACATGCCCCCACGGGGTGATTCATGATCCTTCGCAGGAAATAAAAGCTGATACTAAGGGGAATCCTATCTACATCCTTCCGTGGCAGACGCCATCATCAACAGTGGGCCACGGGAGGCCGGCGCCAACCCCATCCAGATCAGCGACGGCGACGTCCGGACGCCGCAGCCCTGCTCCGAGCGCCGCGACAGCTCGGGGGCACGTAGCTGTCGTCGCTCGTCTCCGGAGTCTCGTAAGGCTCAGGAGAGCTGCCGGACTCCCAAGGGCTGCTACAGCTGGAGTAGCCGCGATCGGAGCGCACGGCGGTCTGGCGCTCCTCCCCAGGGCAGCACTCCAGGCGGCGACCCTCGGCGTCGAAGACCTTGAAGAAGAGCGTGGAGGCGCCGTCGTACTCGAAGTGGATCGCGAGGGCTCCCCTCGCACGGCAGACCCGCGCAATCTCGCCCCAGCCGCGAGTCATGAAGACCTTGCCGGTGGGGACCACTTCGATCTCCGCCCCGGTCGCCGGAGCGCTGCAGTCGGCGTGCTGCAGCCAGAGCTCGAGAGGCCCCCTCGATGGCATCACGTCGGAGAAGAACCGTGGGAAGCGGATCCAGGAGCTTGGAGGCATCGGCGCCCACAGCACCAACTCGCGCGAGGAGTCCGCGGCGTGGACCCCAGAGGCAACGGCACACGTCGCCGTGGCGCGGCGACCCCGGACATGGCGTGGGCGGCGCTGCTCGTCACTCCGACCTCCCGAGCCCTCGGCTCGGGCGTACAAGGGTAACGGGTACCCCGGAGGAGGCCGCTCGCACCAAGGCCTCGTCACCACCTGCATCGCCGCTTCATCACGGTGATGGATCGACCTCTTCTTCGGTGGAAGTGGCCCCGGATCGTCACGGGGAGCTTTTCCTTTCTCTTCGGCGGAAAACCTTCTGATGGGCGCCATTGTTGTCAGCAGCGGAGCAAGGAAGAAGCAAGCAAGCAAGGAAGAGATGGGCAACGGGGGCTCCGCCCCCTCCCCATTTATAGCAAGAGAAGGCCAACCGGCATCTCCCACGATCGCAGGTAATGATGGTTTTCCTTGCATGTCGCAGGGACGTGTCAAGTCATGCAGTTGTCGAGGCAGCATGGGGAAGCGGAGACGCCCACGTCCAATCAACCGCCACGCGTCGACCAAGGCCACAGGCTTTTGGGGCCCGCAGTGCTCCGAACTTGACCCTTGGCTTCGCCGTGAAGCCAAGCCCGAGCGCGCCTTGGGCCCGGGGGCTACTGTCGGCGTTCTGGGAACGGGGGTCCCCAGACTTGCCTGCCTGCGGCCTACAGCGTGGCCAAGCAGCAGGTCGTACGGCCCATCTTCGTCAACAAGGCACCCAAGACCCTCGCGAGGCGGACGACGCAAGACCTCCTCTGGAGTGGCCTAGCCAAGCAGGCTCACGAGGAGCGGAGATATCAAGGCGAGGCAAACCTCACGAGGCTCTCGTGACGTGAGCCATGACGAACGGTACCAGGCGGGTGCCAGGCGGGCGCCGGTGCGCGCAGCGTCCTTATTTCCTCTTTGGTGCTAAGGAGGCCAGCGCAGGCGAAGAGTACCGAGGCATCAGGCAAAGGTTGCCATATTGGTGCAACAAGACCAAGACCAGGAGGATGGCAAGGCGGAGGTCATCGTGGAGCCCAAGACGGCGTCACCCCAGAGCTTTTCGCAGGCGAATACCACTTTTGTCAGGATAGCTTGTACTAGTTGTCCCCCTTCAAATTTGCCCGCCGTTGTTGGCTCCCTTCCCGCTCGATATTTGGGAAGAGACCAGGGCCTCTATAAATAGGACTAGCCACCACAGTAGGAGGGGGACGGATCCCGAACTGGTTCAGATCATCCTCAACCACACAAGCACAAGAACACCTCAACCTCAGGAGGTTGTTCTTCCCTTGTACTGTTCATCATCAGCCCAAGAGGCAATCCACCACCACCACACTGGAGTAGGGTATTACACCACAACGGTGGCCCGAACCAGTATAAACCCCATGTCTTTCTGTGTTGCAAGTTCGTCGAGTTCGTCCGCAAGATCTTAGCGAGCTAGAGCATAGCTCAGTAGGAGGGAGAGACTTCGCGCGCACCCCAGTGTTCGAACCTTAAGGGTTTGCCGGAACCCCACATCCGACAATTTTCCTTTTTGGCCTAGCCCTCTAATATTCCAGAAAATACCAATCATGGGATTTTAAAGGGGTGTGTCAGACTAAAAAGTCCACCTCTCACTACATTCTCAGAGCCACCTACAACACCAGTAGTGCCCCCTGGTGTTTTGGAGCAGGGAATGTCATTTTTTGGAGTACAAACTCCAACATCCTCATTACTTTCAGTGTCCAAATTAGAGATATCTCAGGGTTTTGGTAAGCAAATACTAGGCATTTCTCAGTTTCATCTCTAATGATGTCATTAATAATCTGGGTTCTCTCTTTTTCATTATCACCAATCATAATGTTAACTGCAGAAGCATAAGCCTCTAAATTAGGTAAAGACTCAGTGGTAAAAGACTTACTTTTAAAAGTAGAAGGGATTTCCAAGTTCTTCTTCACTTTGTATGCAACAACTTTTTCCATGATGTTCTGCCTGCTATGTACCCTGGTACTTGGTCTTGGAGCAATCACTGGCCCCCACTTTTTCTTGGTTGCAGGTTTTTCATTGTATAGATCCATTTTATCCACTAACCCCATCATCTTTAGACCACTGACTACAGGGGCTTGAAATGTGTCCATTTCCTCCTCTGATTCAGCAGCTTCACTTGCAGTATCAGATTCAGAGTTATCCAGCTCTTCCAATAGATCAAAGCAATAAGCTTTTTGGATGGACATGGGGGAAGTGGTATTAGCAGACCCATTCGATGAGGTAGTTAGTGCATTAACATCAGAGACCTTGTTGCTGGGGGTACTGAGGATTTTGACAGCTTCAGAGAAGGGCATGGAAGAGCATACACCTTGAGTTTATGATTTTTCTCCATTCTTCTTGTCAACTCTCACAGGAGGGACGCATGCCTCTAACAGAGCAGCAGGATGGAAGGCCACACCATCATCTTTTGCTTGTTTCCCAGCTGGGGTTTTCTTTGAGTTGGTAGCCCTGTTGGCCAGGTCTAGATCATCTATGGGTTCCTCTCCATCATCCAGGATGTCCTTGTCAATCTCCTCATCATCAATTGCTTTGTTATCATCGTCCACAGATATGTCAGTAGGGCCATTATCATCATTAGGATCATCAGCACCTATTTGCTCGAAACCTTCCACTGTAAAGGATAAGATGTACAGTTTTTTCCTCATCTCCATGATCCATTCGAAGGGAATCTTGGTTGGGTCCCTGCAAGCAATCTTGACTCTTACTTTCTCATAGAAGCTCTTCATTAGGCCATTCCAATCCACATCCACAAGGATTCCAAAGCAAGAAGCAATTTGTGACAGAACCTTCCATGTACACCACTTAGAGGAAAGCCCCTCAACAGTAACCCAGGCTTCAATAAGCTCGCTGAATGGGTCAATAGCACCGGTCCATCTCTCAACAGACACAGATACTCCATCAATAGGCAAGTCAAAGGCAGGAAACTCAATCAACTCTTCCACATCCTTCCAGGGAGGAAATCTGACCAGGAACTTCTTTTTTGTCAGCGGCCTGGTCTGCCATGTCCATTGTTTATTTTTGCAGAATATCCCAGACAGATTCTTAACCAAATCAGACTTGTTAATTTCTCCTTTCATGACCCAAACTTCTCCACAATTTTTAAAGTTGAGCCAATTTGCTTCTCGACCCACAGGAGCATCAATTTGGTAGAAACCCAATCCCAAACCAGAGCTACCGAAGAACGTGGCAACTGGATGAGGCTGCGCCCAAGCCGCGCAATTGTTGACATTGTGCCCCTCTAATCCACAAATGAAACAGTTCTTCTTCTGAATACAGTTCCCAATGTAGTGACCAGGCCCTCCACGGGTAAAACATACCATATCTTTGTATCGCTCGTCAAAAATCTGCACAGGCGGAGCAGGCGGGACCAGCGATGGAGGCGCTGCCACTACTGATTGAGCAGGGGGGCAGTACCTTTGGTGGGAACGGTAGCAGGACGCGCCCCTCCCGCAGCTTGACGACGGCCCAGGTTCTTCTGCGGGGCCGGAGCGCGCTGCTTCGACGCCCCGGTCGGTGCACTGTTGTCCGCCATGGCGACCACTTGAGCAAAGGACTTGGATCCGCCCCCAATTCCCTCCCTGATGATCTTGAGCTGCGTCGGAGGAGGATCAAAGGGGCGGAGAGACTTGACTGGGTGTAGATCAGACGGAGAGAAGCATCCAGACCGAGCCAGATCCTTCCGGAGCCATCCCAGGGTGGCGGTGATCTTGCTTGGTGGATGAGGACGATGTTGGCGACGGCGGGGAGAGGGAATGGACCAGAGTTGCCCAAAAACCCTAGAAATAGCCTCGTCCACATCATCGTGAGCAGGAGGCGTATTCGCCAAAGGCGCTTTCACCCGCTTGCACCTGATTGGCGGAAGCGACGTGGCTATGGGCCCCCCGCCAGTCAGCATGAGCGACCCACTCGCAACACAGGGAAACCCCCCCCCCCCCCCAACTCCGGCAACTTGGACCTCGCCGCCGACGAGGAATCTTGAAACCCCGAGCACAAGCTTTGCCTCATTTCTACTGTCTTCAACCCCATCGGCGGCTGTGAGATCGTAGCACAAATCTGCTTTCCTGGGATACAAATCCCCTCACGCATCCTCGAACGAGCGCCTGGTGGAACCTCGCCACGGTCTCCGAACCAAGGCGGTTCACGCATGTCGTAGCGGAGAAGTGGTTTTGTTTCTCCAGATGGGCTCAATCCCGAATGGACAGCGGTGACCAGGACGAGATGTTCTGCAGCGGCGCACCTGATGGTATCACCCCCAGCAGGCTCTCCCACCGCAGCGCCCGCCGTGGATCTTCTGATTTTGCCTCTGTCCTCGCCCACGCCACGAACGCAACCAACTGTGAGTGAGGGTAGGGAGGCATCCTCAGTCTCTCCGCCACCGTGGCCTCGTCGAAGATCCGCTTCGCCAGGATCCTCAATTCTCCCTCTGCTCGCAGGCGGCAAGTCTCTGCGTACCTGACCGCCGCAGCTCGTGTTTCTGGATCCCTCGCCGCCACCGCCTAATCCGCCGCCTTCCACTCCTGAACCCGCCAGATCCATGCCGCCGCAGCGTCGCGGATCCTGGTCGCTCACTCCACCCATCTCCGATCCCCCGTCGCCATGGCTATCGCCTGCGGAAGCGGTGAGATCAATCTCACCAACTCCGCGAAGGCTTCCTGAACTTGGGGAGGAAATCGAACGGGGGAAGGGGGAGGGGGAGGGGCCTCGGCTGCCCGACTCAGTCTTCGCCGCCGTGGAGGCATGCCGCGAGGTCGGCGCGGCTAGATCTGCGGTGGGGGCGGCGGGAGGTGTGGAGTCGCCGTGGTTGCGTGGGAGTAACCACAACATACAAAACGCAAGTGGTGGTAACTACCACTGCTTGTAGGAAACATTTGTCATATATATATATATATATATATATAGATATATTCTTGCGCCCCCTTGTATGTAGTATCTGTCGAAACCGAGAGTATGTATGTGTAGTATGTAGTATATAACAATGATTAGGTAGTATATATACTATTTTTTAGGTAGTATGTACCATTTTTTGAGTATGCTCTTTTTTACGTACAAATATGTACGTATTTCACAAATATAACAAAAACTATGGGCTCATATGCAATTTTTTCAAGTAACTTGATTTGAAATAGCTTAGATATAGCATATGAACATATTTAAAATAATAAAATAGTATATATAGTACCATATGGTAGTATATGAGACATGTGGGGTAACTACCACTAGTAAGCATGCACGTGCAACGCACGTCTCTCAAATATAAAAGAAGTCTTACTAATTTTATTTATGTTTAATGGGGTAAATATGTTCGTGCATTGCAACAGGAGAAATAAAATTCTTGCGCCCCCTTGCGACTAATATGTGTTCTACTTATACTCTTTCAAAGCTCGCACTCTCATGAGTCGTATTCACCTGGTCACCTCGTCATCAGGTACGCGGACACATGCTTGGGGTTGTCGCAGTCGAACATGTACTTTATGAACTCTGCCTCCTTGCCGGCTCTTGTTGTGTGGCCGTCATGGGCGTGCTCGAAGCAAAACTCGATTTTATGATGAAGTTGAATTCACTAAAGAAAATTTGAAAATAATAATAATTAAAAGGGTAACAAAATATGTTGTTTAGCATAAACGGGAATGGTTGGGAGGATTTCCAAGGAGTCATGAACCGGAGTCAGAGAAACTCTCATAGGTCCCCTAAAACATTTCCCATCAATCAAAGCATAGGGACTCACCTATAAAGATCCTCACTTACAATTTTTTTAACTCCAGCAGACCTCTAAACCTCAACCCCCCTACATTTCAATGTCCTATATTTTATTAATTTTATGGAAATATCATAAATTCATCATTGTAGTACCTTGCATTTTCATTTGAATGAACATTGGTACAATACAGAACTAACACATGAAACAGACAACCAAATAAAACTTAGTAATTCGAAGGCATTTCTCCTCATTCAAGGAAAATTTCACTCATCGTGTACCGCGTTGCGGAACACATCCAATAGTTATTAATTATTACACTTAATAGTGAAAATACATCTCCGTTAAGTCAAAAAGGAACACAAATCAGAACAATCGAATTACCGTGGACCTACACGGCCGGTAAGGGCACTCTCAAATCATCTCAAGCACATATGTTTCTCCAAATTCACATAGATATACATATCTAGAATATTTTAAAGTATAAACAAAAGTAAACAAAAAAAGCAAAACAGAAAACAGAAAACAGAGAACAGAAAGAAAAAATTAGAAAAAGGAGGCTGGAGCTTCCCGCGGGGCTGTGCGGCGGCCCATGTAGAGCTCCCCCGACGCGATGGGGCTGCCCTCTGTCTTGCTGTAAGCGAGACATAGGGGCACCCAGGATTCAGAGCCTTTAGCTAAAAAAAAAGGGTTCAGAGCCCACCGCACATTTCGGCACCGCACTCGACTCCACGGGCAGCGACACGGCCTACGCCGACGAGCACCCGCCGTCGCCCCCTTCCTCGCCCGTTTCCGCCTGAATCCTCCGTCACTCTCAGCCTCCGCGCACCCATCTCCGCCTGGTCGATATCGCTCGTACCATCTTCGGCTCCAACCCCAAGCCGATCCGACGCCGGCTGCCTGTTCGACAGAATGCCTGAGAGCGTGGCGCCCGGCGGGGAGGACCGCATCGGCGCCCTCCCGGACGATCTCCTCCGCCGCGTGCTGTCGTTCCTTACCTCGCGCGAGTCCGTCTGCACATGCGTGCTCGCTCGCTGCTGGCGCCACCTCTGGAAGTCCGTGCCCGTGGTGCGCGTCATGGTGCCGGTGCCCATCGATAGAGAAGGGGAGGAAGAGCTCTGGTTTGTTAATTCGCTGCTTCTCCTCCGCGACCGGGCGCCGCTGCATGAGGTCGATATCAGAACCTACCTCGACGACCCATCGGCACCCCTCAACGTTGAGCTGTGGCTCCGATATGCGGCATCCTGCCATGTTCGGGTGCTTCGAGTTTGGGTGCTTCGAGTTTACAGTCGGCGTCTGCAGCTACCCAACGTGACTCTCATCTGCCAGCACCTGACAGTATTAGATTTCGCTGGTATGAAATTTGAGGAACACACTCTGAATTTTTCAAGCTGCCCAATGCTAGAGGTATTAAAGATGTATGATTGTAAAATCAGCGCCGAGAAGATCTTGTGCAAATCGTTAAGGCATCTAACTATGGAGATATGCCGTTTTGACCTGTATGGCCGCACTCGTATCTCTTGCCCAAGTCTCACTGCCTTAACTAGTTGACAATTTGGGTTGGACTCCTTCCCTTGAGAGCATGCCGTTATTGGTAACGGCACTTGTCAGGTTTGATGAAGAATGGTGTGAACGTCAAGCGTGTTATGATCATTGTCTTAATGGTGGTTACTATGGGGACTGTGATGATGAGCTATGTCCTTCTTGCCTCTGTCATGGCGATGACTGTGTGCTTCTAAAAGGTCTATGTGACGCTACAAATTTGAAGTTGACAAGTGCTCCTCAAGCGGTATGCTTTCACGTTCACTGTCTCCTAGGGTTGATTGCCATCTGGTCCTGTACATTTGTATCCATCATAGAAACATCTTAGGGAGGCTGCTTATGGGCATTGCATGTATGTTGCCAATTCGCATTTGAACCATTATGTTTCTTTGTAGACATCACCTAATAGTTGGTTCGTGCAATGACAGTACATTATGCATATCAGCATCTGTGTGTTCTTCGTTGCTAGTCTATACTTCTGATGTTTATACTATCCAAAAGCATAAGATTAATATTTATTTTTATAGTACACATTAATCTTTGCCACATTAGATGGTACAGCTTAGTTTATTTCTGATTAAACCAGAAACTTGCAAATCTGGAACCCTGCTGGTAGCTTCTATTCCATTCAGCGTTACTAAATCAAATACTTACAAAGTTAGACCTCAAGTAGAATTTAATCCTCTCCACTTTATCCAGATTATTTGCACCAGGGATTTTAAATGGTGCCATACGTTTAGCAAGTTAAAAACATTGTTTCTCAATGAGTGGTGCCTGGCTGCTGACTTCGGTGGACTGGTTTACTTTCTTCAGCACTCACCAATTCTAGAGAGGCTTACCCTTCAACTTAGACTTCGTGAGGTACTATACGTTTTCTAATTACACCAGTTTTTGTGTTTGAAGTCACAATTGCAATTGGTTGATTTCACTTAGCTATTATGTTTTCTACAGAAACAATCTATGGATGGAAAAAATGCAAGCTACAATCCAAGAAAACAATTCTTGGTATCAAAGAATCTTAAAGTAGTCGAAATCAAGTGTCACAAGGAAGATGAAAGGATTCACCAAATTGTAAAGATCCTTGTCAGCCTTGGAGTACCTCCTGAGAATATTGACAACCAACAGAACGATGTGTGGTCTGATTGTAAGTAACTATTACCACTCCACACTGATTATTATGTTTCTTCCTCATAAAATTCCTGTAGTCAGCATGTTTGTGTAAATACCGACGGAAGAAGGTATCAATTAGTTTAGACAAAGTAAAGGATATTTTAAATTTGGAAAAGTGGACATTCCAACATTTTGTGAAGCTAGCAAGGAAACAATTCCATATCATATTTCAATAAGAATCTAAAGCTAGGTCCAAGCAGCACTGCATGCTATATCATCTTGCACCATTGTGCATCCTTTTGACTGCTAGTGCCACCATACATTACCTGGACCCACAACAGCAACACTGCACAACAGCGAATGTTAATAGGCCTGCAAAAGAGCGAGTTAAGCCTTTTTATCAGTTTCAATTTAAGGAAGTGTCCTTACATGTTCAACAATAAGTAGATTAAGTTGAATAGTGTCAAGCGCCGCGTCCCCCGCGTAGCCCTCCCTGGTGGCGGCGGGGGAACCCTAGATCGAGCGCCGCCGCCCCCTCCCCACCTTGCTCCCCACCTCGCCGCCACCGGAGGAGCGGCCAGCGAAGCCCGCGCCGGCTCCCAGGAGGGCGGCGGCGGGGCGATTCGGCTGGATCCACCCCCCCCCCCCCCCCGGCATGATGTGGTGCCGGCTCCTCGACGGCGGCTCCCCGGCGGCGGCGGCGCTCCTCACCCGCGGTGGTGTTGCCCCGGCTGGGTCCCCTGGAGCCCCGCCCTACCACCACCACCTCGCGCTGGAGCCCCCCTTCCTCCCATGGCCCCAGATCGGATCTGGCGTCCCATGGGCTCTCCCTCCCGTCCAGCTGCTACGGCCCCCTCCCGCCGCTCCGGCGCGACCTTGCCCGCGGTGACCTTCCCCCGTCTGCCTCCTGTCTCCCGTGGGCGCAGCTCTTGCTGCTGCTGATTGGGGCGGGTGAGGCCTTTGGGTGAGGTGGCCGGGCAGGCCGGGGCTCGGTCTTGCCTCGGTGCAAGCCACCCTCCGTCCCTGACGGCGCCTCCTCCGAGCTACGGCAACAACTTGCGTATGTGTGGTCACGGCGTCCTTTGGCAGGCGGCTGAAGTTTCACGGTGGTTCTTGGTCGGCACTGCTCCAGTCCCGGCGTCCACGGACCTGCGTTCTCCAGTGTCCTTAGTCTGCCGGTGTCTCCACTGGCGCGGTCTCGGCCCCGGCCAACAAGTTGCTGCGTCCCTTCCAGCATCTTCGGTTCGCCGGTCCTGGTGGCTACGCCTCCAGCAACACGGAGCTGCGCCCCCTTCCGGCTCCGGTTTGCCGGCGGCGCCGGCCGCCACCCTACCACCCGTGTCGGCTCTCTGCCCCGCTGCCTCTCCAACCCCATCCACCATGCCATCGGTTGCAAAGCTCGTATTTTTGTCGGCGGCAGGTGCAGCCCCACCCTCCTTCTGAGGTAGCGGTCGACAGGCATGTTGACTCCGGCATCTTCGGATCCTGATCTGGTAGATATGGGATTGCTCGGACTCAGGCCAGGCGAAAGCCATGCTCGGCTTGCCGATGCTGGCAGCGGCGACACCCGCGGATGTCGTTTCCCTTCCTGGAGGCGCTGCCATGGCCTTTATCCGAGCCCCTCTTCGAGCATCAGGGGAAACCCTAGGTCCGGCTTGTTGGATCGGATGGCGACGGCGTCGCGACGTCGTTCCCCTTCTTGAAGGCGCTATCTTGCTCGCTCGCGGAGTCTCCGGTGTTGGAATTGGAGATGTTTGACATCGTGCTCATTTAGTCTGCTTCTCTAGTCTTAGGTTTGGTGGGTTTAGCTGTGTGTTTCTTCCAGTTTGGGCTGAGCACCCCTTCTCTCTGCTCCGGGCACCATGCGCATGCCTCCTTGTGTATGTCATGTGTTCTATCTTCGGTTGTACTCATTCTCCTTCTATCTATCAATGAAAAGATACGCAATCTTTGCGTATTCGTGAAAAAAAAAAAGAAATTTCCTATACTGCAAGAGAAGGATTTCCTGCATCTTATTTTGAAGTGAGATTTCCTGCATTTTAATGCCCCTCACGAATCAATTGTATCTTGTCGTTTCTCTTAGTCCGGCCTTCCATGCGCTGATTGTCTCTTATTGTTTATTCAGGCCCCAGTTTCGAGCAGGAGTAGTTTCAGCTGGCGTACTGTTTCTTGGTTTTACAGACTTCATGCCCCTGATTCTTGCCCCGTGATATCGCTATGTTCTGTGTACCAGGATCGTGTGCCTGTCCCTACCCCGTTTGTATGAAAAAAAAAATGTAGATCCGTTTCAAAAATAAAATAAAATCTGTAGTCCTAGTCTGGTTGCGCTGCTGCTCATTTCCTGAAGCCAGCACAAGGCCATGGCATCTAATGTCACTATGTGACTGATTGTAATGTTTCGCATGGAAGAAAGTAAAGCAGGTCAGGTCGGCAGCTAGCTTTTGATCTTCAGAAACACTAACGCCCACACGTGTGGCACTTCTCCAACTCGCCCACACGCCTGGATCGTCGTTGATTGATTTTTGCACGAATCTTGACACCAGGAGGCGGATTTGGTGTGCCACGTAGGACAAGGCCGGTGTGTGGTGTGTAGTTACTTCGCCCGCATGCCGGTTTTTCCTCGGACGGCAGCGGTTGTGAGTCGGGGCGTGCGGTGGAACTGCCGTCGCACCCGCACGCCACACACGACTACGGTTGCCGTCTCCCTCGACTCGCCACTCGCTCCCCTGCGGTTTCATTTCTCCCCCTCCCCTTCATTACTCCCCAACTCACCATCCACACCAGTTGCATTCCATTGGAGGAGAAGACGAGAGGAGGCGGCGGCCGCGAAAGATTCGACGGCATTCGCGGCCGTTGCTGGGGTTCGCCGGGCCGGAGCTTTGTCGCCGGAGCAGCCACAGTGAGAAGGTAAGGCTCCCTCCGTGGTCACGTTACTCCCTGCGAATTTTGCTCCCCTCCCTCCGTGGTCACGTTCCCCTCGAGTTTTCTCGAGATTTAGGCGGCCTCACGGCGCTCCGGTGTCCCTGTCGACGGTCGAGTCGCGTGCTTGCCATTTAGGGTGGCATTGTGCAGTTTCGTCGCCGCCGCGGTGGCAGTCATGCCGGTGAGGCTCGCCCGGTCCGCAGCCACATCTGTATTTGCCTGTGATTGTGCGAGCGATTTTCTAGCTGTTAGTTCTGATTTGCCCCGAACGCTATGGCCATCAGTGTTGGGCGTTTTTTGTTGTTGAATTCAGGGTATGATAGTTGCGATTGAACCCTAGATCTAGTTAGGTGCATTTCAAAGTGTAGGATAATGACAGTCATGGCAATTTCAACAACTATCATCACTGATGGCAACTAATTTTCTGAATCAACTATGTCAGTTGCCATATCAGTTGTAGGATAATGTCAGTTTGTGAGATCCAAGTCAGGGAGTAATTTTTGTGTGTGATTTCTATATACTAGGTAGTTGCATACTTAAGTGTGTGATAATGGCAGTCACGGCAATTTTCATTGCATTTGTTTACCCACGACTATGCTTTTAAGTGGTAACTAATTTTGCGAATCAACTATGCCTGTTGCCATGTCATATGCAGGATAATGGCAAATTGACTGTACAATAGACTCAACTACGTTTGCCATGCTGATTTGTGATAGCTAAACATATTTGAATGTATTACATGGCAACTCATTTTTCTATGAGGCCAGGGTGTGAGTTGCCACATTATATGTTGTACAGTGGAAGTTGTCTGCCATATTTTGAAGTGCCTTAGCTGCCACATCTTTTGTTTGTTAACATGGCAACTTGAACATAGTAGATGTGATCTGTACTTTGTTATGAAGCCAATGTGTTAGTTGCCACATTTCATGTTGGACAATCTTAGGGTGGGTGTTCCTCTGCTCTGCCTCATTTGCCACTTTCATTGGAGCCAACATGGCAAGTAGATTCTGCTAGATGGCAACTGCTTCCTTCAGAAGCACAAACATGTCCAGTTGCCATGTTTCTGCAATTGCTTTTTCTATTTGATTATTTTTTTGCCTTTTTGTGCATGTTCAACACATGGCAATTACTGCCCTCTTCAGATGCTTAAACTTTGGGGAAACCATGGCATTTTTCATTTCTGTTCATCGACGATATCCAGTGAATCGTTACTTCATGCATTTCTTTCCGTATCCGTCGGCTTGTTTTTATTTCACCCTAACGTGTGTTTTGCTCTTACCGTAGCACAATGGCTCGCGGTGACCATCAAGATGATGATGATGACTTCATGGAGTTACCGTAACAGAATCGCGCGACCGGTCGGACAAAAGATGGCGATGAGGTCACTTTCCCCACCCCCTATGTTTCAGTTTGACATTGAGTTTTCAATCTTCTGTTAGAACTAAATTTTCACTACATTGACCATGGCAACAAATGATTCTTTTTGTGTTATGCAGAAGAAGAAACGTTACCGCAATAGGGCTTCGCAAAAACGCCTGACTATATTGACTGAGGGATTTACTGATGAGCAGAAGGGAGCTGCCGGTGAGATGGGGATGCAAGCTCTGATGGATGTTCGGTGCAAGAACCTAGTAAATCCTGTATGTGACTGGCTCGGTGAGATATATGAGACTGGTTCGGTGAGATATATGAGCCTGCCTCTAGGGAATTCGTGATTCCGGGACGTGGAAGATTGCCTTTGGATGAGGAATCTGTGTTCTGCACTTTGGGTGTGCCCGTTGGAGAAATCAAAGTCCCGTATAAGATGAATAATAAGATTGAGGAAGCCTTGTTCGCCCGTTTGTTTTCTGGAATGGCATCCATGCCAAATACGACTGTGCTGGCAACTTCGCTGGAGGCCATGAAAACCCATGGCGAGGTATTTAAGATGAAGCTGCTCATGTACTTGATCTCAGTTGTTTTTGCGCCTACCACATCTCTTTGCCCAAGCAACAAGTGCTTCCCTATCCTGGTGAATGCTCTCTCTACTTTTTTTACTATAATCTTTTGATTTTGATGTCATTTGGAAGCTAGTCACTGCCAGTTTTTTTTATGTTTTTATTTGAATGCTGATGTGGCAACTTTTTGTCCTGAATTTGTGTTATGCAGGTGAAGCTGAAAGATGTTAAGAACATGAATTGGTGTAAATTCATTGCAGACTTCCTGCATGATGCATTCTTAAACAAGATGTACCAGAAGGGCTGTCGCTTGCACCTAATGGTATTTTCCCCCTACTTTTTTGCAAATGCTCTTATCACGTTCATTCTTTTCCTAAATCAACATTGCAGCTGTTCATAAGTGTGAACCAACTTGTTTTGCAATTTTGGTATCTCTATTTGTCCATAATCTGCCAATCGAAAGTTTTTGATTGATCTTTTAACTGGATTTTGTTTTTTTGTTTTTCCTTTTTTTGATGGCAACCGATTAAGAACGTGCATGGCAACCCTTTGTTTTCATTTTTATGTGCCTCTTTTACATGTGAAAGTGATTTTTGTTTGATCCATGACATCTGTAGTTGCTGCCTACAAGGTAATAGTATTTTTCTACAACACAAAAAGTGTTCTTTTCATACATTTATTTTCTTTATACAATCTGGATGGCAACTACCATGTTGAAGTGGTGGCAACTACCAGCATAACATGATGGCAACTGCCAGCATAACATGATGGCAACTAACATAGATAGATGGTAAATCTTTCTCCCCTTTTCTTCAACTTGTGACTCAAGGAAACTACATAATCTTCTTTTTAACATAGCATGATGGCAACTAACATAGCTTGCTTTTTATTGTGTCCACCAGCTCATGTACGTCGATCTTCTTGATCTGTCCACTGTCGACTTTACTGAAATAGGAGGCCCGCCGCCTTCACATAAGTTTGCTATCTCTGCGTGGACGTACAATGGTGTCAAGGTTGTGCTTGCCGCAGACAGGATATCTGATACAAAATATGGGAAACTGCAGGTTAGTTCTGCCTTCTTTCTTGCACGACATTCTTCAATTTTCATGTTGCATAACATATGAAAAAATCCCCATACGGTAACCATTTATGGCTAACAAGCGATAAACACCTTGGCAACCATGGTTGTCTGCACATGGCACCCATGATTGACCCCATACGGCAAGTCCGCCATTCAGTGTCGATACTCTTTCTTTTTTCCTTTTTTTACAATCCATGAATTGTAGACACTGCTCCTTATTTTTGTTGACATCTTAGTTGTTTTGTTGTTGTTTTTTCAGCTGATGGCCAAGCATGCTATAGACTACAGTGTGTTTGGTGGGCCATAAAACTTTGGCAAGTGGATGGATGTGCATTCAGCTCTATCTTGTTCTGCTGAGGTAATCAAGGATGTTTATTTTGTTTTTTGAAATTATATTTTTCTTGCATTTTGATATCTCTCTATGGTTTGTTTTGGCTTATTCTTCTTATGCACGTGACTCTAATATGTTTGGTTATTGTTACTTTTTGTTTTGTGCTTAGGCGAGGGCACCTGTTGAGCACCTAGTTGGGCAGTTTGCTTCCGGCATGACCAGCTTGCTCGGGAAGTTGGTTAAGGGTTGGACGACACTTAATGGTTCTGACAGTGACGTGGTTGTGATACGTCTCCAATGTATCTATAATTTTTGATTGTTCCATGCTATAATATATTCTGTTTTGGATGATTAATGAGCTTTATTATACACTTTTATATTATTTTTGGGACTAACCTATTAACGGGAGGCCCAGCCCAAATTGACATTTTTTTTGCCTATTTCAGTGTTTCGCAGAAAAAGAATATCAAACGGAGTCCAAACGAAATGAAACCTTCGGGAACGTGATTTTCGGAACAAACGTGATTCAGAGGACTTGGAGTGGACGTCAAGCAACAGACGAGGAAGCCACGAGGTAGGGGGCGCGCCAACCCCCACCAGGCGCGCCCTCCACCCTCGTGGGCCCCTCGTTGCTCCACTGACGTACTTCTTCCTCCTATATATACGCATATACCCTGGAAACATCATATACAGAGCCAACACTCTATTTCCACCGCCGCAACCTTTTGTACCTGTGAGATCCCATCTTGGAGCCTTTTCCGGCGCTCCGCCGGAGGGGGCATTGATCACGGAGGGCTTCTACATCAACACCGTAGCCTCTCCGATGATGTGTGAGTAGTTTACCTCAGACCTTCGGGTCCATAGTTATTAGCTAGATGGCTTCTTCTCTCTCTTTGGATCTCAATACAAAGTTCTCCTCGATCTTCTTGGAGATCTATTCGATGTAATCTTCTTTTGCGGTGTGTTTGTCGAGATCCGATGAATTGTGGGTTTATGATCAAGTTTATCTATAAACAATATTTGAATCTCCTCTGAATTCTTTTATGTATGATTGGTTATCTTTGCAAGTCTCTTTGAATTATCAGTTTGGTTTGGCCTACTAGATTGATCTTTCTTGCAATGGGAGAAGTGCTTAGCTTTGGGTTCAATCTTGCGGTGTCCTTTCCCAGTGACAGCAGGGGTAGCAAGGCACGTATTGTATTGTTGCCATCGAGGATAAAAAGATGGGGTTTATATCATATTGCATGAGTTTATCCCTCTACATCATGTCATCTTGCTTAAAGCATTACTCTGTTCTTATGAACTTAATACTGTAGATGCGTGCTGGATAGCGGTCGATGTGTGGAGTAATAGTAGTAGATGCAAAATCGTTTCGGTCTACTTATCACGGACGTGATGCCTATATACATGATCATACCTAGATATTCTCATAACTATGCTCAATTTTATCAATTGCTCAACAGTAATTCGTTTACCCACCGTAATACTTATGCTATCTTGAGAGAAGCCACTAGTGAAACCTATGGCCCCCGGATCTATTTTCCATCATATTGATCTCCCGACAACAAGCTATTTCTTGCGCAGTTTATCTTACTTTGCATCTTTATTTCTCTTTATCATAGAAATACCAAAAAAATTATCTTATCATATCTATCAGATCTCACTCTCGTAAGTGACCGTGAAGGGATTGACAACCCCTTTATCGCGTTGGTTGCGAGGTTCTTATTTGTTTGTGTAGGTGCGTGGGACTCGAGCGTGGTCTCCTACTGGATTGATACCTTGGTTCTCAAAAACTGAGGGAAATACTTACGCTACTTTACTGCATCACCCTTTCCTCTTCAAGGGAAAACCAACGCAGTGCTCAAGAGGTAGCAGGTTGCGAGTTAGTTCACATCATTCGTTGGAGAACGGACACATCGACCAACTGGTTGCCGTGGCCGGTACGACTACAACAACTCTCAGGAGCTCCCTGACACGCAAGATGAGCTAGATGGAGATGCTGGTCTCGACAAGGACGATGACGATGGCATGGAGAATGTGCAACATGAAACCGACGATGATGAACATGTTGAAGTTCGTGTAGGTGGTAAGAATGATAAGGCTGCACGAAAAGTTCCTCCAGCAGAGGAAGGCATTGATCAAACTGTTGTGAGAGACACGGGGATGTCGCTCTCAAAGAGGGGCAGGGCCCCAGAGGATGCTGGGCAAGGCTCTGATGGCAAGAGGTGTAGGACCGATCCCGTAGGTGCTAGGAGGAGGTTCGATGTGTATTTAGTGTTCTGTTTGTTCTTCATTTTAAACAGACCGGCCCTTTTATTCTTTTCTTGCTAAGCGCGACATGATTTTTGTGTCTCACACTTGGTATCTTTTTTGCCATTTTTTCTACGTGCAGTGAGGCGACAACTGGTGGACGAGCAGTTAAGAAGAAACAAGCACCCATGCCAACCCGTGTTTCTGCCCGATTGAACAAGGGTGCTCCCACTGCTGGTGCCCCCACTTCCACTAGGTTGTCTCCTCGTACGTCGACGTCCAACACTGGGGATCCTGTCGTGCTGGAAGACTTGAGGAAGACAATCAAGAAGTGGGTTCTCTCTGTTTTTTATTATCGTAATGCTATTTTTTGTTTGATGCATTCTACATCGTACAAACCCTTTTACTTGGTCCATTTCTGTGGCAACTACTGTCTGCTTCTCATGGCAGCTGTCTAACTTGCCACATGGGCTACTGCTATCTGTCTCACATGGCAACTGCTGTTTTCATGATCTAATTTTGTTGCATGGCAACTCCTGCTTCTTTTGCATGGCAACTGATAACTAGACCACATGGCAACTATTCTTCCACTCATATGGCAACTGGCAGCTTTCCACTAACTTCAACCACTTGCATTTCATGTGTGTTCATCCGTACCTTGTTTTCAAATGGCATCTCTGGCATATCACACATTTTTTCATTTCATGATGACTACCATGGCAATTATTTTGCTCACCTTTTTTTACTCTTCATGCGTTTTCTTTTGCAGGGTGAAGAAGGCTACTACACGCTTGACCAAACGCACTCCCAAATATCCACTTGAACGCATTCACTCCAAGTGTCGACAAGTGGTAATGCAGATATTCATGAGCCGCCAGTCGACAAAACTGCTGCTGCATCATCCACTGTTCCCACTAGCTCTGATGCAAGCGGCCGACCATCTCTGCCGGTTGCAGATGTGCAGGCTACAACAACAGGCATCCGTACATCTGGAAGTGATGAGTCAGTATCTGCCAGGGTTGCTGAGATATTGCCCACTCTGCTGGCAATGAGGGATGCTATTGTGACCCATGCCACCCGATCAGCAAGTGTCGAAGTGGACGCTCCCGAGATCAACCTAAATGAGGAAGATTCCCGCTCATCTGATACGGATTCCAAGCGTGTGGCTGGTGGCACTTCTGTGTCCACAGAAGAAGGGGTTGCTGCCACATTTCAGAATGAGATGCCATCCACAGGTGAGACTCATTGCACAACAGCTCCAGCTGCTGGTGGTCCAGAGGCTGCTACGACGACCGTTGCGCGAGCTGGTCTGCCACCTAGGCGGCGGAGCCCCCGCAAGCATCCTGCACAGATATCCAATGCACCAGATGTAGCTAAGAGCAGCAGAGGTGACTCTGGTTATGTGCCTGCTTCCATACTGTTCCCACCTTCTGCCAAAAGCAATGTTATGGAGAAAATGGAAGTCCGGAATACAACTGACACAGGTGGCAAGCCATGCATGACTGAAGGAGGTGAACGTCCGGAGCAGACTGCGTCTTTCACCGCCGTGGAGAACCCCAGCATAAATCTGCGCACTTCTAAGCTCTCAGTCAACATTGGTGTCCCCTACAGCCCAACAAAAAGATTGGCAAGAAAGTTGCGATTGAGACCGCTGACATCACGCCCCGCCCTACTAATAAGCCTGATGATCCTACAACAGACGAGGCAGAAATGTTTGTTGATCTATCACCTCTAGATTCTGCCAAGCAACTTGTTCGCGATCCGGCTCGTAGGCAGGAGAGGCACCCAATGGCTTTCACCCCACCGAGCTTTAGCCTTGGCATCGATCGCAGTCAAGATGAACCAGCGGTGCAAGATCCTGTGCCTGTTGCCTTTGTTTTCCCTGCAGGCATGGCCCCAATGATGGCACAGCCAATGGCTGATGGCAGGAAGGCTGTGAAGTTTGCAGAGCCGATAGTGCAAGGTACATTTTGTGTGTGTTTATTATTTTGTTTCTACATTTTTTTGTCTGAAGTTTGTCACAAGCTTTTTGGTTTCTTACTGGTGATGGCAAATCTCATGAGATGCACATGGCAACTACAGTTGTTGTCACAAGGCAACTACATTTGTTGCCACATGGCAACTCCATTTGCAAGGCACATGGCAACTGTAGCTGTTGCCACATGGCAACTCCAGTTCAATGTACATGGCAACCGCAGTTGTTGCCACATGGCAACTCCAATGTAATGCACATGGCAACTGGAGTTGTTTCCACATGGCAACTCAATTGCACTTCTCACCTGCCAAACATTTTTTGTCTACCAAATGAACTTTGACATAGACATTTTCTTATTAGCACCTACAGTTCACAGTCCGAACTCTTTTTCATAATAACTTGTTGCTTCCAAGTTTCCTAACCCACTGTCTTATCCTTTGCAGCCACCCCTGAGGAGATTTCGCCATCACTCGATAAAGCTTACTGCATGATTGAGGAGGAAGCAGTGAAGAGGAGGTCCTCACGGGTCCAGGGGCAATCAAGTTCTAACGTGCCTGCTGAGTCGGTACCCGAGGATACTGTTAGAAGTGCCACCCCTGGATCTGTGAGGCAGAATAGGGTAGTTCACGCACCACGCGTGGATGACTATGAGTCCAAAGTTAAGGCCACAAAGGAGCAAAACCATCTGTACGATATTGTCAAGCGTTTCGGAAATGCGAGGTCGAACAACAAGCACATGAAGGAGCTGAAAGAGTAATGTCCACACCACATAACCCCTCACTTGCTTTTCTCCGATATTTTCCTTTGCTATGCTAGCCATGCGTTGTTTATGTTTTATTTTTATTTTTCTTTAGTAGACATGATTCTTTCATGTTATATCATTTTCATACAGCTCATGTTTGTACAGAACCAAAATCATACAATGTGATGCGACATACGTCGACCTGGGTGATCTTGCCGAGTCTGTGAGGCCACTTGGTAAAATGTTGAAGAATGTAGTTGCGTGTGGGATTGACTTCATCAATAGGCATATGGATATTTGTCCCGACAAGACAATTATGCAGTACAGCGTGACCTGCAAAATATGGGATGGTGACTTCCACCATAAAATCCCGAGGAAGCATTTTGCCGCGCATGGTGACTTCAAGCTCACACTGAAGAAATATGTGAGTGTTTCTTCTTGTTGTACATATTTTCTTCCATGGTATGTTTTGTCAGTAGTTATACTTCATATGTGGGTTACATACTGTTTTTGTGATAGAGGTTTCATGTGGCAACAGCTGCCATGTAAAATAAGTTTGACCGTTTAACGCAACTTATGTGGCAACTTCACTTAAAATATTTGGCAACTTTGTTCATACATGGATGGCAACTTCTTTTAAGTAGACATGGCAAATAAACATTTTCCGTGGGCGCATTTGGACCCTTGATGCTTGGTCATTCATTTACCTCTTACTGCATCCGGCAATATCTTTACATATCATTTTTCATACTACATCATTTTTGTTTTGATGTGACTCTATTTTTTTCTTTCCTCTTTTTTACTTGCAGGTCATGTTCCCCATGTTCCAGGAGCTTGCACCAGACAACCGAGATGACAAGTGTGGTCACCACTATGCGATTTGCATTGACATGAAGAACCAACGATTTGAGGTGCTTGATTCAATCTGTTCATAAGATGATGAAGACCTTACTACACATGCTGAATTCTTTATCAACAACCTGAAAGAGACATGGAACCGTTACTACGAAAACTCAAAGGTCCAGATCAGTCATTTTCCAATCGAGTATGTCATGACTTCGAAGCAAGGAAACGGGTAATTACTATCTTTTTCATGTGTCCTGCACATCAATCCTAAACCCTGTCACCTGTGCATTGAAGTTTATCATTTTTTCTGTTGTAATGAGTTCACGTGATTCTTTCTTTATAGGCATGACTGTGCCATTCACACGTTGGAATACCTTGCAAAGTGGGAAGGTCGACGGGTCCCTGTGATCACAGATGCAATGGTCGTCGAGCTCCGTAAAATATACACATGGAACTGGTTGATGAATGAAGATTTCAACATGCGGGCTAACGCACGAGAGTTCATAGAGGGAGCCGTCAAAACCGCCAACAAGAAGTACAAGTGATCACATGATGCTCCATACCGCATGCATACCTTACATTCTATGCCTGAGGAATGTAAGGTATCACCTTGTTTCTTTAAAACTATGTCCGTGTGCTATGTTATGACTGCATCCCCATAGTCTAGTATATACTGGTGGCGTGTGAGTGCCATTGAATATTTGTAATATATGTGTGGATCTGAACCTGCTTAGGTGTGATAACAACTACGTTTATGTTCAATACTATTTATGTGTTTGTGGTTGAGAGTACCAGTTGGGTGTTTGAATGCGTCTATGATGCGTGAAACATGGCAAATATAGTGGATCAGGCACGGTTAGTGAAAGTAATCGTTCCGTTTTTTGTTTTTTGGGTTTTTTGCATTTATAACTGTATCGGCTAGCATGGTAGTTCATAAGCAACCGTTCTCTTGTGTTTTTGCACGTGATTGTTTCAACTAGTTTGTTTCAGAGTATGTATACAATACAATATGTGTGGGGAAAAATGTGTGGTCTGAAAACAGAAATACGCGATGGCAGATTCAGTAGAAATTACATGGCAGATTCGATGGAAGCTGCATGGCAGATTTAGAAGCACATACGTGGCAATTTTAGTCACATGGAATTTTCTTCAAATTCTGCTGTACACCAACAGTCATTCTTGCATTTTTAAAATATTGACCATCTACTTTACAAAAATGTCACCAACACCAAAGTTACAATCCCCCACAGTTGCTTACGGATTGCCTGTCCCTTTCTTTGTTTTCTTGTGCTTTGCTTGAATTTCCAACCCCGATTTGCATCTCACCTCTTTTGGACGCCCTTTTGTAATGGAACGGGGCGGGTTCCTGACCTGGGTTTGTGTGCTTGCTGTTCCAGACCCTACCTCCGAGTTTTCAGATGATGGACCCATGGACGAAGGCACACTTGAGGTGCGGGGGAACCTGTGTAAGGCTTCTTCAGCCTTCCTCTTTTTTATCTCATCAAGCTCTCTTTTCAGGGCCTTCTTGTGTTTTTCTGCCACCCTCGCTGTCTCATCACTCTTGCATGCTTCATCTATTAGTTCAGCATAGTTCTTGGTCAACACAACATGCCTCACGGCGTCCATGGTTGCCTCTGGTCTGTCATCATGCACAGCCAAAACTGCATTTGATGTTTGTGGCCCCAACGCATCGTTAGCGTCCCAAGTCCATCACCGTCGTATGAAATGGCAGGGCAATCGCGTGACCGCGTGCATGTCCATTATTTTCAGTATGTGACAGCACACAATCCCGTCCCGTTTGAATTTGCAGCATTGGCAGTAGTATTCGCCTTCGTTTATCGAGGCCTTGACAAAGTAGTTTCTTCCCTTGTCCGGGTCTTCAGGTTCTGAATCGTACATGCCCATTAGAGAACACACCTTGAACGTATGTTTGTCAACCTGGTAAGCTGTGTACATGCTGGCACGCTTTATTTCTTCCTAGAATCTGCATGTTTTTGTGCTTTTGTTAAACTCTTATATGATGTTTGTAGCACCTTATGTTGAGGTAGGTCGCAACATAGCAAACGTATTAAAATCAATGATGGCATGGAAAGCCTTCTTTTTCCCCACATTTTTATTGGATTGTTTGTTTCCACATGGCAACTGCACAACATTTAACATGGCAAATGCAGTTTATTTAACATGGCAAATGCAGTTCATACAACCTGGCAAATGCAGTTTTGTCTCACATGGCAACTACATATCGTTTCACATGGCAACTACAGTTCATTACACGTGCCAACTACAGATCAATACACATGGCAACTATAGTTCATTTCACATGGCAACTACAGCTTATGCTTATAATGTACTCAGTGGCTATTTTCAATAGATCAGCATGTCAGAAAGTTGGCAACTACATTGCATTCTACATGGCACCTACTATCTTCATGGTAGTGCAAATAAGACGGTAAGATAATCCACTTACTTGTTAAAAATCTTGTTGGTATATATCTTGCTCATCTGCCTCTCCATCGGTAAATATTTTAGCAATTTAGCTGCTTGAGCGTGGTGTTTGCTTCTTGCTGTAGCTCAGATCCCAGTATTTTTTGTTGCAAAGCTGTGTATTGCTTGGCAAACTGCAGCAATGAGTTGCCAGGGCTCACGTACCGCTTCAAAACAACATTGAACCCCTCGCTGCGCTGACTAGTCTGCAGAAATGGGAAGAAGCATTGCATGAAGTAGGCCGTCACCCAGTACATTCACTTCTCCCATAGGCTAGTAAGTGTCTCGTTGTGTTGGACTTGGTATGTTTCAATCATAGCCGTCCAGCTCCGTTCAAACTCCTCCACCGTCAAGCTGTGGTCCACGCACAACTCGAATGCCTTGTGTAGCTCTGGACGGTCAGCAAAGAATGGTCCTAGCGTCTCCTCAGCCTTCTTAATAATATGCCACCTGCAGTGCCTGTGCACTGCCAACGGAAAGACCTCCTCTATGCCTGCACGCATGCTAAAATCCTGGTCTGTTATTATGTTCATCGGAGCAAGTCCACCCATGCACTCCAAGAAGGTTTTGAACAACCAAGTGTAACCATCTATATCTTCGTTCCGAACGAGTCCGCAACCGAACTGCAATGACTGATTGTGGTTATTTATTCCTATGAATGGAGCATAGGGCATCTTGTACATATTCATGAGATATGTCACGTCGAACGAAATGCAATCACGAAAATGTTTGTAGGCTCTTCTTGCAGCACCATCCACCCAATACATGTTTCTGACACGGTCCTCATCGTCCAATCTTATCCTGTAGAAGAAATCAGCATCTGCTTTTGCTTTCTCTTCGAAGTAGGCTATCGTGTCTTCTATGTCAGCCAACCTGCTCTCTCTATGGTACTTTGCCTTTAGGTTTGTGACGTCTGCTGGTATGTAGGGCATGCTACTCAGACTACCATCTCCACTGTGGATCAGGGATAGTATTTGGACCATTCTTGATGGACCAACGTTACAATCATGTAGCAACTTTATGAATTTCTTCTCGAGGGGGCTGAATCCTCTATGGGCGCTCAGAAATTTTACCAGGTCAAACTTCTTTATGAGTTCGTGGTTGTGTTCGTCGAAATATTCGGTGACCACCCACCGTGCTCCATCTGCGTTTAGCTTACACCGGACATGGCATTCCGTCTTGACAATGATACCTCTCTTTCCTTCCGGCACGACAGGCGCAACACATTTACCCTTCTTGTTCCTTCGTGCCTTGTAGCACCTTATCTCACCTCTGCTGTACTCGTTAGTTTTTTTTATTTTCCTATGGTATTCGATGTTCACCGCAAACCCATGGAACATTGCATATCTCTGGTAGAATTCCTTGGCATCTTCAAAAGAACCAAATCTCTTCCCAACATATGGGGGTTGAGGTACTATGATTACCAAATGCACATCTTCTTCTTCCCCTTGCGCTTCGTCATCAGTTTCATCATTCACTTCAGTATTGGCGGCTGTTTCATCTGCCTGAGTGTTGCTTGTGCTGGTGTGCACAGGCGTGCTTGTCATCATTGCTGCAACGATTGCCAGTTCCGACACTGATTCTGCATTGTTTGTGGCAGCATTGGTGACTTGCTTGTGGAAAGCTCCTTCCATGTGCTCCGAGGTTCCCGCAGTAGATGTCCCCGTGCCGCTGTTGATTGTAGTTGAAGCTCCTGCAAAAAAAATAAAAAAGGTACGTGTGTAAGCAGTATTGCTTGAATGGCAGGTTTATCGTAACGAAATATAGCAACTGCATCTGATTTGGCATGATATCATTCATACAACAAGCCATGGCATCTGCATCTGGCCATGCATGGCAACTGCATTTTTCCAGCCATGGCAGCTACAGTTCATCAAACATGGCAGCTACGGTTGCCAAGGCATGGCAACCAGCATCTTTAACATAAAACCTGCATTCTAGGTATGAGCCTACTAGGCAAATGGAGTTCATCACGAATGGCATACACACGCAGTTAGTAATTGACAAATCCTGAAGACCATAGACGACTATTGCACGTATCCACTTTGTAGCATTTTCTTGTTTTGCCGCCACCACCGTGACAAATCCATTTTCCCCCATGTCCTTTACACAAAAGCAAATGCACTATTGTTTTTGCTGGTTCACATTTTTTACCTTGTTGTGCCGCATGTGCTAACCGAAGCTGGTCTGTCACTTCAATTTGTTGTGCTCTATCTGCAATAGCGATGGCCTGCAACGACGAAGCTTGCCACGATACATTTGCTGCTGTGGTTCCACCATAACAACCTGCGATCATGAGTAGTTGGTCAATGCATGACAACCGTAGTTTCTACAACATGGCACATGTAGTGGTTCAACCATGGCAAGCAGATTTGTTCACACTTGGCAACCACAGTTGTTTAGACATGGCAACCACAGTTGTTAGACATGGCAACTGCAGTTGCCTAGACATGGCAACTGCAGTTGCCCAGACACGGCAACTGCGTTTGGTCTTGACACCGTGTACACACCAATGTCACCTATGTTCCTTTTCCTGCTTCACTGTCTACAAAATCACTTCATACGACTCACCTGTGTACGACGTTGATGGCAGGTACCCGGTTGCCGCCTGTTGCCACGTGCTGCATGATGGTCCTGCATTTTTTTCAAAAAACTCGTAAGTCTTTGCCATCCTTGCAAGTTTTCTTTCTTGGCCACATCAGTATGCTTTTTTCATATGCGTTACCTTAATTTGCCACATTGGCTACTTGAAGTTGGTCTCCCGTACATCTATCAGCGTTAGCGCCATGTGTAGGAACTTGCCATGGTATCCCCGTGTGTGGTTGTGTCATAAGAACCTGCGAACAAGGACATTGTAGTACATAAGTAGAATGCCATTTTTCCTCCCCACAAACATGTCAACTGTTCCTTTTTTGATCATGCATCGTACCGATGTTCGCGTACTGCTCTAGTAGTGGCAGCAACGGCCCTGCGGAAATGAGTTAATTGTACTCTGCTGCTTCCCAAGGAGGCGCTTGCGGCCTTTGCGAAAACCAAGGATCAGTGCCGTCTTGATGATTCATTTTTTTCCGCTTTTTTCTCCCATTGTGTTTTCAGTCACTGCATGAACAAGAACGCATGAATTTTTGAAATGCATTCTTGTTGTTTGCACATAAAAGAAAACACGGCAATCTTATCACATTTCTTGCATAAACAACCAATACATCATTGCAAGTAGGACATGCACATTTCATTCTCTTTTCTAAAATCTGGATGCCAACTACTCCCTCTGTTCCAAAATAGATGACTCAACTTTGTACTAACTTTATAAAGTTGGTACAAAGTTGAGTCATCTATTTTAGAACGGAGGGAGTATCATTTTGAACCGATGGCAACAACCAACATAATATGATGGCAAGTAACAACATAACATGGTGGCATCTAACGGCAGAGATAGGTGGCAACTAAAGGCAAATGTAGGTGGCAATTAATTTTCTCCCTTCCTATGTACCGCCCAAACTCCTCCTTTCTTCCCCCGATTTTAGTGAATCCTACACATCCTTCTGGAGCAACTACTCGCAATAACCCAACCTAGAAGCTTATTTGAGATCTAGGATAGAACATGGCAGATCTTGCGTATGTTGGTGGGCAAAGGGGAATAAACACAAATCCGTGGTGTGTTTGCCATGACAGTGTGGTTCTAGTCGCCATCTTAGTGGGCAATCTGGAAGTGCAATTATTTGGGACAGAAGAAGGAGGAGAAAGAGGAGGAGATCGGAGATCGACCTGTTAGCTCGTCGTCGCGTTTTCCATCAATCGGGAGGAGGGCGGGAGGGTGGGGGGTGGGGTGGCGCTAGAGATCTGGACTGGTTGCCATGGCAACTAGAGAAGGAAGACGATGGAGGAAGGGGATCGCGAGGTAGGAGACGACGGTGGCAGGTTGCACTGGGTTCGAAGGCAGGTAGGGATGATGGGCGCGTTAGGTTGTGCGGGCAGCGGGGTCGATCGCTCGGACGTGTGGGCAATTGTGCCACAGACCGGACGTGCAGGCTGTGGCTGGGTGCGCCCGGACGCCATCGTGCGGGCGGGGATGTCTCCGTGCCACACAGAGCGGGCGGCACAACCCCCTAAATGCCACACGTATGGCAGTTATCGTCGTCCTTGATCTTTACTTTATGCGAGTGTGCTCTTGCTCCTTGGCGTCGAGCTCAACAAGGTAAACATTAACTCATGCCTTTTTTTTTCATGTTTGTATTTTTGAGGAAGGAACTGTGGTAGGCCTGTGGCCGACCTTAACTGAATTTCTTGCGGAAACTTCCTACTTACATTAACCGCTGCTGCGGTGTTCGACATGCCATTGCTAGAGCCTCACTTGCTTTGCACATTCAGTTCTTGTTAGGCAACATAAATGTTACTCTCGCGATGTTTACACTTCATGTGTGAAGAATGTATTTTGCCATCATGCATGCATTGCATGCCTTGTTTTGGCTGTTCGATGCATAGAGGCTCAATTTGGACATAGGGGGAGAGAGAAGTGAAGGCATGGGTGGAGGCGTCCGTGTCTTAGCGCGAAAACTTCAAATCTATTCATCTTCAATCATGACAGTATAACGAATATCAGAAATAATAAAAATTACACCCAGATCCGTAGACCACCTAGCGACGACTACAAGCACTGAAGCGAGCCGAAGGCGCGTCGCCATCATCGCCCCTCCCTCGCCGGAGTCGGGCACAACTTGTTGTAGTAGACAGTCGGGAAGTCGTCATGCTAAGGCCCCATAGGACCAGCACACCAGAACAGCAACCGCCGCCCATGAAGAATAACGTAGATCGAAAGAATCCAACCTGAAGACACATGAACATAGACGAACAATAACCGGATCCGAGCAAATCCACCGAGGATAGATCCGCCGGAGACACACCTCCACACGCCCACCAATGATGCTAGACGCACCACCGGAACGGGGGCTAGGCGGGGAGACCTTTATTCCATTTTCAGAGAGACGCCGCAGTCTCGTTTTCCTGAGCAGGACACAAACTCTAACACAACTCGAAGAAACGACTAACAACGAAGCCCTCCCGCCGTCCCTTGCCTAGATCCACCGCGCCCCCTGGCCCTAAGGTCACCGGAGACGAGACGGACCTGTGGCGGCGCCGGCGAGAGGCACAAACCCTAGCTTTGTTTTGGATGAGGAGGAGGCGGCGGCTGAGGTAACACGCAAAGTAAACTTGAATTTCTTGACCGGGTTATATAACGGCCGAGGCGTCCGTGTCTTATTAAGAAAGGGAGAAGAACTAGGCGTACTTGTAGTTTGTTACAGGACCGCATGCATTAACAACCCTGATGACCTGATAACAAGAGGTGGTGGTGCGTTGCTTTCAGATTGAGAAGAGATGCCTGGCTGCCTGGTGCTGCTGCTACTGTAGACATCAGAATAGTTCGCGCTTTCACAAAACATATACGAGTAGTATACAATAGTATGAAGGAAAGGAGCTGAAAGGGAGGGCGTGCTAGTGAGCTCTAGCACCTGGAAAGCTGAGCGAAGGAATTTCGCTCCTGCTGCAGCACCTTCAAAACGTGCGAGGCTTTTATTAGTGACTGAAAAGGAGGCCGGGAATCGTTCGAGGAAAGTAGAAGGTGATCTATGGGTCGATCTACTGTGGAATCAGAAACACGTAGTAAAAGGCAAATGGTACCTGCAGCTAGACGTACCACTTTCAGGAGGGGCATGGGCCATGGAGCACACCTGAAGTTCGACCTTGATGGCTGAGAGTGCAACTACCCATCGGTTGGTGGTTCTCTCGCTAAGCTTTTACCATTACCAGTAAGATGTTCATCTATGTTCACCTCCTGTAACTCTCCTAGATCGTGGTGGTCTTATAGCGATTGACGGTAGATAGATGATGCACTCCGTGATGCTCCGCCCACTAATTCCACATTTCCGTCCACTGGCTTTTGGCTCTAGCCATGCGACTGCGAGTGACGTGGACGTGATCTTGACCCGAGGCGGCCGGTCGTGCACAAGATAGGAGAAAACGTGTTCCACGCACCTTCGCTATATTATGTGCGCGCCTCTTGTTTCCTACACTTGTTTTTCTTTATCATATCACGCCAAATGAATGCGACGAGAATAAATAAGACGAAGAAAAACAAATGAGATGATTTGTTGTGCTCGTTTTGAGTTGAGGTAATATTACCGGGAGTCATATAACTTGCTTTAGATGTTCAGTTTGGTGCTAGAACTTTAAAAAGTATGGATTGATGGTCATCCAACTTGCGTTTTCGTGTAAATACGGTCACTTTATCCGTATCCAGACGTATCCTGCATTTACATGGCATGCCAACGTGCCCACGGCCTACTGTTAGTGACCCAAGTGACGGGCGTGCGTTTTTTGGAGAGACACCCCTGCTCTATATTTAATTGCGCAAAAGCCCTTATGCAGCACATGTGGGTCCCGCTTGACAGCGTGCTAGATGAATAAATTTCTCCTTGACATCTGGGTCCACCTGTGGTGGTGCGAGAGAAATGAGAAATAAAAAGGAGCATGGGGGCGGCTCCAACTCACGACGTCATGTACGGACATGTCGTGTGCCAACAACTGCATCAAACAAACTTTCGCGTTTGTGAAGAGATACATCTTCTTTTGTTTTAAAGTGAAAGCAGGGTTTAGCTGATATTTTCATGTCGATTCTGATTGTCTCCACCATTTTTTTTTTCAATTTTAACTGATATATATAGTTGTATACGCAAAAAATGTTGTAGGGAGAGACTCGAACTCGCAAGCTGGGGTCACCTAGCGGATGTACAGTACTAACAACTGAAACGTGCACAAGCTTTGTTATTTTCTAGTTTCAATTTTATATATTTTAATGCACAAAAAATTGAATTCAAAATCTGTTTCAATAAATTCGAGCGAAAAAATCCGCTGACCCTCGAGTAGTCGTCCTTGCCAGCATAAAACTCTGTGTTTGTCCTTAGAGACATGAACAATTACGAATTTTGAAATGGCACAAACTTCTGCTCACCCTGAAATGGTCAAAATTCTTTCAGACAAATCAATGAATTTTTTGTTTAAATTTAAATAATTTTTAATTAAAAAATAAAGGTAAAATAAAATATAGTGCATAATGAATATATCATTTCTATCTAGTCCATTAATTAGCTAGCAACTGGCCCAGGTCCAAATCTTGTGTAGGTTATATCTTTTGCCAAAAAAACATATTCGATACAAAAATAATCAAAATGTTTGTGCCTCATGTTTTAAACTCTAGACCTAGAGGTGTGAAGAAAACTGACCTACCGCAGCAGTAAAATATTAGATTTTAATTTTATGTGATCGATGTCCACTCTGAAATAGGAATTAAAACCAACCTAAATATTTCAAGCGGAATGGAAAAAAATTCACGCACCCTCTAAATTCGTTTAGATAACTCGATATTAGAGCAAGCTTATTGCTAACATTGTCTCCGCCTTTGTATATGGCTGAATTATGTTTGTCCCGGCCAAAAAAAGAATATATTTTCCCTGCAAAAAAGGATATATTTGTCTGGTTAACCAATATAATAGCATATACACATCTGAGTCCTAAACATCAAAGGACATCTGTTGTGGTGGTTGCCACGCGCAACAGGAGTTAAGAGGTGTTGCTTTATAATCTAAAACGGGGGGAAACCCTTTTTCTTAACAGGAGTTAAGAGGTTGTTGCTTCGTATCATGAAGACACCATTTTTTGATAATAGGCTGAGGGTGTTTATGCAAAGAAGGACGTCACATGCATCACACGTGACACCTCTGCCAGCAACAGTTGCTGCCAGTGGGGCCATGCATGCGTGGCGCGGGAAGTAGCGGGTACGTCTGTATACATGCTTTGTGACCTTATTTGCATGAAAACACAAGTTAAGTGATCACAAATCCGTATTTTTAATCTGGACATCTAGAACAAGTTATATGACTTCTGGTGATATCACCTCTTCTGAGTTCAACACTAGTAGTTCTAGTAAAGAATTAATTAGTGGACCTTTGCATCTTGTGAAGCTTGCACACATTTTCAATGAGAACTCCAGCCAAAAAAAATAGCATTGAAAGGATGTTGCAATTGAATGAAATGATCCGAAAATTCGTAGGGGCACGCACTTGCGGGGCCGAGCAGGTGCGTACGTTTGCGCCGTGATTCGTGCACTTGTGTGTACTGCAAATTTGGGAAAAAACACTGGTAATTCATATACGCTATGAATATGTTGGAATACAGTCGAGTATACATGTGGGTCTTGTACAGATACGTCGTATGTACTATTGTACTATTCTCTCTTTGACTACGAGTGGACCTTATATGTTTAGTTTTTTGCTTCCTGTTCATCTCCTTCCTCCTGTCTCTGTATTTTCAATCTGGACAAACTGTTGTTCCTTTTCTACATCCCCACTGTTGTTTCATCTCTCATCCGATGCTTTCTAATTCTCTTTGCGCAGATTGTCACGAGAATTCGAAGAGTACATACTTTCATGTGATTTGTTTCATATCTATCTCCCTATCGTACTCTGCTTCTATGGCTGTTCTTTCTGTTATTTAGTACCTTTGTTAACATTATTTCAGATGGCACAACAGTCTTAATTCTACCAACATCTCATTTGATTCACTTGATGTTCTGTCCGATGTTCCACTTTCCCTGATATTCCCGACTTTCACTCTATGCCTTCACCACAATCACCTCAATCAGTGCATATACATGCTTTAGATGATTCGACTATATGTAATCAGCACCTGTCATCTTATGTGCCAATAGATGAACAAAATGATGCCAATTCGAGACAACGTGCACCGACAACTCATATGTAAATCCTCTACCTTCTGAGAAATTTACTATCTTCGGTTTACATATCTTGCACTCTATATTGTGAATTTTAAAATTCTTTAACAGGTCACATGACAATTCTATTCCACATGTTCAGCCAGCAAACAATTCTCGGTTTTATGCTCTACGAAAATCATTATATGGATATTCAACACAGATAACAGAAACTATTGTGTGCCCATCTATCGGAACATGTTTCAATACTATCACTGGGGGACTTGATTTCTACAATTTATACAGCTAGGAGATGGGCTTCGACATCCGGTATGGAAAGTGTTGGAAGAATTCTAAGAAAATTCATGCAATGCAAGAATTCAACTGCCTATGTGGAGTATGTCTAGAGTCATTACTCATATATTGGCCATGTCTTTTGCTACGTTCTATGCATATAATGATCTCTTTGCAAGGTATGCCTCGTCGGGAAAATAGCAAATCCATAAGAATTAAATGCACCTCTATGATTGATTGACCCTTTGCAATGGCAATCTATGGTACATCATTGAATTTTTGTTTAACGATAACCATTCGTTATCAACAAGTGATTCTGAAAAGATGCATTATGTGACGCCCTGACTTAATCATGCACTAATCATACACGCAAATGCGCACGATCAAGATCAGAGACTCACGGGAAGATATCACAACACAACTCTAAACATAAATTAAAGTCATACAAGCTTTATATTACAAGCCAGGGGCCTCGAGGGCTCGAATACATAAGCTCGAATACAAACGAGTCAGCAGAAGCCACAATATCCGAGTACAGACATACATAAACAAGTCTGCCTTAAGAAGCTAGCACAAACATCAACATAGATCGAAAGGCAAGGCCTCATGCGAGGGAGCCTCCTAACTACTCCTGGTCGTCGGCGGCCTCCACGTAGTAGTAGGCTCCCTCGGGGTAGTAGTAGTTGTCGGTGGTGGCATCTGGCTCCTTGGATCCGTCATCTGATCGCAGCCATCGGGTATAGGGGAAAAGAGGTAGCAAAGCAATCGTGAGTACTCATTCAAAGTACTCGTAAGACTTACATCAGATCTATACTAGGGGTCCTGTTCATCCAGCGGCAACTGACTACACACGGCCGGGGTCCTGTTCATCCAACCCCCACCGGGAACTGTTCATCCACAGCCAAACCAACCAGCTCGATGATACGTCTCCAACGTATCTATAATTTTTGATTGTTCCATGCTATTATATTATCTGTTTTGGATGTTTAATGGGCTTTACTATACACTTTTATATTATTTTTGGGACTAACCTACTAAAACAAGGCCCAGTGCAAATTGCTGTTTTTTTGCCTATTTCAGTGTTTCGCAGAAAAGGAATATCAAACGGAGTCCAAACGGAATGAAACCTTCGGGAGAGTTGTTTTTGGAACAAACGTGATCCAGAGGACTTGGATTGGACGTCAAGAAATCAACGAGGAGGCCACGAGGCAGGGAGGCGTGCCTGCCCCCCTGTGCGCGCCCCCACCCTCGTGGGCCCTTCGCAGCTCCACCAACCTACTTCTTCCTCCTATATATACCCATATACCCCGAAACCAATCGGGAGTACCACGAAACCCTATTTCCACCGCAGCAACCTTCTGTACCCGTGAGATCCCATCTTGGGGCCTTTTCCGGCACTCCGCCGGAGGGGGAATCGATCACGGAGGGCTTCTACATCAACACCATAGCCTCTCCGATGATGTGTGAGTAGTTTACCATAGACCTTCGGGTCCATAGTTATTAGCTAGATGGCTTCTTCTCTCTCTTTGGATCTCAATACAAAGTTCTCCTCGATCTTCTTGGAGATCTATTCGATGTAACTCTTTTTGCGGTGTGTTTGTCGAGATCCAAGATTATCTATGAACAATATTTGAATCTTCTCTGAATTCTTTTATGTATGATTGGTTATCTTTGCAAGTCTCTTCAAATTATCAGTTTGGTTGGGCCTACTGATAACCCACAAGTATAGGGGATCAATTGTAGCCTCTTTCGATAAGTAAGAGTGTTGAACCCAACGAGGAGCTAAAGGTAGAACAAATATTCCCTCAAGTTCTACCGACCACCGATACAACTCTACGCACACTTGACGTTCGCTTTACCGGAAACAAGTATGAAACTAGAAGTACTTTGTAGGTGTTTTTGGATAGGTTTGCAAGATAATAAAGAGCGCGTAAATAAAAAGTAGGGGCTGTTTATATGAAGACACAACTAGGTTAGTTTTAGTAGAGAGCTTTTTGTCACGAGAAAGTTATTTGTCCCTAGGCAATCGATAACTAGACCGGTAATCATTATTGCAATTTTATTTGAGGGAGAGGCATAAGCTAACATACTTTCTCTACTTGGATCATATGCACTTATGATTGGAACTCTAGCAAGCATCCGCAACTACTAAAGATCATTAAGGTAAAACCCAACCATAGCATTAAAGCATCAAGTCATCTTTATCCCATACGCAACAACTCCCTTACTCGGGTTTGTGTTTTAGTCACTCACGCAACCCACTATAAGCGAATCATGAACGTATTGCAACACCCTACAGCGGGGATCCCTCACGCTTGCGCGACACGGAGAGCACCATAGGATAGCACCAATAATAAAACATGCAACTCAAACCAATCTTGATCATCAAATAACCCATAGGACAAAAGGATCTACTCAAACATCATAGGATAGCCATACATCATTGGGAAATAATATATAGCGTTGAGCACCATGTTTAAGTAGAGAGTAAAGTGGGTAAAAGAGGGGTTACACCGCTGCATAGAGGGGGGAAGAGTTGGTGATGATGGCGGTGAAGTTGCTGGTGAAGATTGCGGTGATGATGATGGCCCCCGGTGGCACTCCGGCGCCACGGGAAGCGAGGGAGAGAGAGCCCCCTCCTTCTTCTTCTTCCTTGACCTCCTCCTAGATGGGAGAAGGGTTTCCCCTCTGGTCCTTGGTCCCCATGGCATGGGAGGGGCGAGATCCCCTCCGAGATTGGACCTGTCTCTTTGTCTCTCTCTGTTTCTGCGTTCTGGTCTGCTGCCCTTTCACCGTTTCGTATATATATGGAGATCCGTAACTCCGATTGGACTGAAATCTTCGCCGTGATTTTTTCCTAAAAATTAGCTTTCTTACGGCCGAAAAGGGCATCAACCGCCTTACAGGGGGCCCACGAGGGTGAGGGGCGCGCCCAGGGGGTGGGGCGCGCCTCCCTGCCTCGTGCCTCCCTCGGGCACCGTCTCGCGTGGATTTTCCTTCCCATATTCTCTGAATATTCCAAAAATAATCTCCGTCCGTTTTTATCCCGTTTGGACTCCATTTGATATGGATATTCTGCGAAACAAAAACATGCAACAGACAAGAACTGGCACTGGGCACCGGATCAATATGTAGTCCCCAAAAATAGTATAAAAAGTTGCCAAAAATATATGAAAGTTGTATAATATTGGCATGGAACAATAAAAAATTATAGATACGACGGAGACGTATCAGCATCCCCAAGCTTAATTCTTGCTCATCCTCGAGTAGGTAAATGATAAAAAAGATAATTTTTGATGTGGAATGCTACCTAGCATAATCTTGATCATGTATCAAATCATGGCATGAATATTAAGACACGAGTGATTCAAAGCAATAGTCTATCGTTTGACATAAAAACAATAATACTTCAAGCCTAGTAATAAAGCAATCATGTCTTTTCAAAATAACATGGCCAAAGAAAGTTATCCCTACAAATCCATATAGTCTGGCTATGCTCCATCTTCACCACACAAAATATTCAAATCATGCACAACCCCGATGACAAGCCAAGCAATTGTTTCATACTTTTGACGTTCTCAAACCTTTTCAACTTTCACGCAATACATGAGCGTGAGCCATGGACATAGCACTATAGGTGGAATATAATATGATGGTGGAGGTTGTATGGAGAAGACAAAAAGGAGAAAGTCTCACATCGACGTGGCTAATCAATGGGCTATGGAGATGCCCATCAATTGATGTCAATGTGAGGAGTAGGGATTGCCATGCAACAGAGGCACTAGAGCTATAAGTGTATGAAAGCTCAAACTGAAACTAAGTGGGTGTGCATCCAACTTGCTTGCTCATGAAGACCTCGGGCATTTGAGGAAGCACATCATCGGAATATACAAGCCAAGTTCTATAATGAATTTTCCCACTAGTATATGAAAGTGATAACTCAGGAGACTCTCTATATGAAGAACATGGTGCTACTCTGAAGCACAAGTGTGGTAAAAGATAGTAGCATTGCCCCTTCTCTCTTTTTCTCTCATTTTTTAATTTTTTTCTTATTTTTTATTTTTTTGGTGGGCTTCTTTGGCCTCTTTTTTTATTTGGGCCTCTTTGGCCTCTTTTATTTTTTTGATAAAGTCCGGAGTCTCATCCCGACTTGTGGGGGTATCATAGTCTCCATCATCCTTTCCTCACTGGGGCAATGCTCTAATAATGATGATCATCACACTTTTATTTACTTACAACTCAATATTACAACTCGATACTAGAACAAGGATATGACTCTATATGAATGCCTTTGGCAGTGTACCAGGATGTGCAATGATCTAGTATAGCAAAGATATCAAAAAACGGACAAGCCATGAAAACATCATGCTAGCTGTCTTACGATCATGCAAAGCAATATGACAATGAATTCTCAAGTCATGTATATGATGATGATGGAAGTTGCATGGCAATGTATCTCGGAATGGCTATGGAAATGCCATAATAGGTAGGTATGGTGGCTGTTTTGATGAAGATATAAGGAGGCTTATGTGTGATAGAGCGTATCGTATCACGGGGTTTGGATGCACCGGCGAAGTTTGCACCAACTCTCGAGGTGAGAAAGGGCAATGCACGGTACCGAAGAGGCTAGCAATGATGGAAGGGTGAGAGTGCGTATAATCCAGGGACTCAACATTAGTCATAAAGAACTCACATACTTATTGCAAAAATCTATTAGTCATCGAAACAAAGTACTACGCGCATGCTCCTAGGGGGATAGATTGGTAGGAAAAGACCATCGCTCGTCCCCGACCGCCACTCATAAGGAAGACAATCAATATAAATCATGCTCCGATTTCATCACATAACGGTTCACCATACGTGCATGCTAAGGGAATCACAAACTTCAACACAAGTATTTCTGCAATCCACAACTACCCACTAGCATGACTCTAATATCACCATCTTTATATCACAAAACTATTGCAAGGAATCAAACATATCATATTCAGTGATCTACAAGTTTTATATAGGATTTTATGACTAACCATGTGAATGACTAGTTCCTGTCAACTCTCTAAATAGATATAAGTGAAGCAAGAGAGTTTAATTCTTTCTACAAAATATATGCCCACGCTCTAACAAATATAAGTGAAGCAAAAGAGAATTCTACAAATGGCGGTTTTCTATGTGAAGAGAAACATGCAACCCAAACTTCAAATGATATAAGTGAAGCACATGAAGCATTCTATAAAGCCATACTCAAAAGATATAAGTGAAGTGCAAAGAGCATTCTATAAATAAAACAAGGACTATCTCATGCCAGCATGGTGCATAAAATAAAAATGAAAACTAAATGCAAAAGACGCTCCAAGATTGCACATATCGCATGAACAAAACGAGTCCGAAAACATACCGATACTTGTTGAAGAAAGAGGGGATGCCTTCCGGGGCATCCCCAAGCTTAGACGCTTGAGTCTCCTTGAATATTTACTTGGGGTGCCTTGGGCATCCCCAAGCTTGAGCTCTTGCCTCTCTTCCTTCTTCTCACATCGAGACCTACTCGATCATCGAACACTTCATCCACACAAAACTTCAACAGAAAACTCGGTAAGATCCGTTAGTATAATAAAGCAAATCACTACTCTAAGTACTGTTGCAAACTAATTCATATTTTGTTTTTGCATTTTAGCTACTGTAATATAACTTTTTCATGGCTTAATCCAATGATAGAAATTGATAGCTTCATCAAAACAAGCAAACTATGCATCAAAAACAGAATCTGTCTAAAACAGAACAGTCTGTAACAATCTGAACATTAACCATACTTCTGGTATTTGAAACATTCTGCCAAAATTAGGAACAATAAAAATTTTGTATATAAAGACAGTGCAAAAAGAATCAGAACCGTTTGACGTTCCAGTAAAAAATTAAAAATCGTGCACTACAGCCAAAGTTTCTGTCCTGCACCGTGCAAACCAACAAGCATTGTAAACATCCTAAAGGCAGACCTTGGCACATTATTTCTATAATACAATGGAATTGTACAAGGGGATAATTATTTTTCTTGAAAAGTTTCTGTAATTAAGATTCACAAAGTTTCCATGGGCATGAACAAAGTTCAAGGCTAGCTCCCACTTTAACAATGCTCGTCTTTCTCACTTTCACTTTCGTTTTCGAAAAAGTTTTTAGGTTCCCCTCTTTATTTTTTTGTTTTTAAACTATATAAAAGCACTGAACAGAAATAAATGACTCTCTAAAACTTCCGGGTTGTCTCCCTGGCAGCGCTCACTTTAAAGCCATTAAGCTAGGCATATAGTGCTCAAGTAATGGATCCACCCGGATCCCATGGTATATCAAAGCCAATTTTAATTAACAATGATTTGTGATTTAGTAGTGAGCACAAGGCAACATATATCAAGCAATGACGAAGTATAACTCTCTTCCTATGCATCGGCATGTCATAAAAGAACAATTCATGCACACATAGTAAAGGCCAATGCATAGTATAAACAGTTTCTTGCAATTTTTTCATGTTGGAAACATAGAGAGGTGGAGATATAGTTCCTCTCTCATAATAATTGAAAGTAGGAGCAGCAAGCACATGCATATTATATTCATCAAAATCATCATGTGCAACGGTAAAAGGCAACCCATCAATATAATCCTTAATAAGTGCAAACTTCTCCGATATAGTGTAGTCGGGAGAATTCAAAAAGATAATAGGACTATCATGCGTGGGTGCAATATCAACAATTTCATTTTTAACATAAGGAACTATAGCAAGTTCATCTCCATAAGCATAATTCATATTGGCATCTTGGCCACAAGCATAGCAAGCATCATCAAAAAGGGATATTTCAAGAGAATCAACGGGATCATAACAATCATCATAGCAATCATCCTTTGGTAAGCACGAAGGGAAATTAAACAATGTATGAGTTTAAGAGTTACTCTCATTAGAAGGTGGGCACGCGTAGCTAGTCCGCTCTTCCTCCTTTTGTTCTTCGCTCTCTTCATCATCTTTTTCATCCAATGAGCTCACAGTTTCATCAATTTCTTCTTCCATAGACTCATGCAAAATATTAGTCTCTTCTTGGACAACGGAGACTTTCTCAATAAATGCATCAATATCGGCATTGTATTCATAATTCTCGTAGCAATATTTCAATATAGCAAAATTTTCAGGCCTATAAACATCATCATCAAAAGCTTCATACTTTTCAAACAAAGATTCAATTTCATAAGCACCCTTAAAAGCAACAAATTCTTCTATTTGTTCCACATCATAGTAATCATATATACCATTAGCATAAGAAGCCAAGGTTTCATTATCATTAAGTTTGCATGAGAAGGGAAGGTGTGGAGACTTCATCCTAGAGCAACAAGTATAATCATATCTCAAGCATAGTTGCCTAGCATACCACTTCAACATATGAATTTGATCCCATAATAGTTTCCCTTTTTGAGTCAAGCGATAATCCCTAAAGTATTCACGTTGATCCAACGTGTCTCCCATTACCAGATTGAATGGGGTTTTCTCAGGATTATCGAAGTAGTAGATAATATCTGTCACATAACGAGCATCGAGGGTTTTAGGAGGTTCCCCATCTCCATGAGTAGCAAGTACACCTATTTTTTTTGGTATTTCGTGTTCCATATCCATAACTAAAGATAGAAAACAACGAAGAACAACAAATAAAAATTACTTAGTGATAAAGCAAACAAGCACACACGAGAATATTCACCCCACGCTATTGCTCCCCGACAACGGCGCCAGAAAAAGGTGTTGATAACCCACAAGTATAGGGGATCAATTGTAGCCTCTTTAGATAAGTAAGAGTGTCGAACCCAACGAGGAGCTAAAGGTAGAACAAATATTCCCTCAAGTTCTATCGACCACCGATACAACTCTACGCACACTTGACGTTCGCTTTACCAGAAACAAGTATGAAACTAGAAGTACTTTGTAGGTGTTTTTGGATAGGTTTGCAAGATAATAAAGAGCGCGTAAATAAAAAATAGGGGCTGTTTAGATGAAGACACAACTAAGTTAGTTTTAGTAGAGAGCTTTTTGTCACGAGAAAGTTATTTGTCCCTAGGCAATCGATAACTAGACCGGTAATCATTATTGCAATTTTATTTGAGGGAGAGGCATAAGCTAACATACTTTCTCTACTTGGATCATATGCACTTATGATTGGAACTCTAGCAAGCATCCGCAACTACTAAAGATCATTAAGGTAAAACCCAACCATAGTATTAAAGCATCAAGTCCTCTTTATCCCATACGCAACAACTCCCTTACTCGGGTTTGTGTTTCAGTCACTCACGCAACCCACTATAAGAGAATCATGAACGTATTGCAACACCCTACAGCGGGGATCCCTCACGCTTGCGCGACATGGAGAGCACCATAGGACAGCACCAATAATAAACATGCAACTCAAACCAATCTTGATCATCAAATAACCCATAGGACAAAAGGATCTACTCAAACATCATAGGATAGCCATACATCATTGGGAAATAATACATAGCGTTGAGCACCATGTTTAAGTAGAGAGTACAGCGGGTAAAAGCGGGGCTACACCGCTACATAGAGGGGGGAAGAGTTGGTGATGATGGCGGTGAAGTTGTTGGTGAAGATTGTGGTGATGATGATGGCCCCCGGTGGCACTCCGGCGCCACCGGAAGCGAGGGAGAGAGAGCCCCCTCCTTCTTATTCCTCCTTGACCTCCTCCCTAGATGGGAGAAGGGTGTCCCCTCTGGTCCTTGGTCTCCATGGCCCCTCTGAGATTGGATCTGTCTCTCTGTCTCTCTCTGTTTCTGCGTTCTGGTCTGCCGCCCTTTCACCGTTTCGTATATATATGGAGATCCGTAACTCCGATTGGACTGAAATCTTCGCCGTGATTTTTTCCTAAAAATTAGCTTTCTTGCGGCCGAAGAAGGGCATCAACCGCCTTACGGGGGGCCCACGAGGGTCAGGGGCGCACCCAGGGGGTGGGGCGCGCCCCCTACCTCGTGCCTCCCTCGGGCACCGTCTCGCGTGGATTTTCCTTCCCATATTCTCCGAATATTCCAAAAATAATATCCGTCCATTTTTATCCCGTTTGGACTCCGTTTGATATGGATATTCTGCGAAACAAAAACATGCAACAAACAGGAACTGGCACTGGGCACTGGTTCAATATGTTAGTCCCCAAAAATAGTATAAAAAGTTGCCAAAAATATATGAAAGTTGTATAATATTGGCATGGAACAATCAAAAATTATAGATACGACGGAGACGTATCACCTACTAGATTGATCTTTCTTGCAATGGGAGAAGTGCTTAGCTTTGGGTTCAATCTTGCCTTGCTCGATCCCAGTGACAGAAGGGGAAACGACACGTATTGTATTGTCGAGGATAAAAAGATGGGGTTTATATCATATTGCTTGAGTTTATCCCTCTACATCATGTCATCTTGCCTAATGCGTTACTCTATTCTTATGAACTTAATACTCTAGATGCATGCTGGATAGCGGTCGATGTGTGGAGTAATAGTAGTAGATGCAGGCAGGAGTCGGTCTACTTGTCGCGGACGTGATGCCTATATACATGATCATGCCTAGATATTCTCATAATTATGCACTTTTCTATCAATTGCTCGACAGTAATTTGTTCACCCACCGTAATACTTATGCTATCTTGAGAGAAGCCACTAGTGAAACCTATGGCCCCCGGGTCTATTTTCCATCACATAAGTTCCAATCTATTTTTACCTTGCAATCTTTACTTTTAATCTTCATCATAAAAATACCAAAAATATTATCATCTCTATCAGATCTCACTTTTGCAAGTGGCCGTGAAGGGATTGACAACCCCTTTATCGCGTTGGTTACAAGGTTCTTATTTGTTTGTGTAGGTACGAGGGACTTGCGTGTGGCCTCCTACTGGATTGATACCTTGGTTCTCAAAAACTGAGGGAAATACTTACGCTACTTTGCTGCATCACCCTTTCCTCTTCAAGGGAAAACCAACACATGCTCAAGAGGTAGCAAGAAGGATTTCGGCCGCCGTTGCCGGGGAGTCTACGCACAAGTCAAGACATACCAAGTACCCATCACAAACTCTTATCCCTCGCATTACATTATTTGCCATTTGCCTCTCGTTTTCCTCTCCCCCACTTCACCCTTGCCATTTTATTCGCCCTCTCTTTCGGTTCGCCTCTTTTTCGCTTGCTTCTTGTCTGCTCATGTGTTGGATTGCTTGCTTGTCACGATGGCTCAAGATAATACTAAATTGTGTGACTTTGCCAATACCAACAACAATGATTTTCTTAGCACTCTGATTGCTCCTCTTACCGATGCTGAATCTTGTGACATTAATGCTGCTTTGCTGAATCTTGTCTTGAAAGATCAATTCGCCGGCCTTCCTAGTGAAGATGCCACTACCCATCTAAACAACTTTGTTGATTTGTGTGATGTGCAAAATAAGAAAGATGTGGATAATGATATTGTTAAATTGAAGCTATTTCCTTTTTCGCTTAGAGATCGTGCTAAAACTTGGTTTTCGTCTTTGCCTAAAAATAGTATCGATTCATGGAATAAGTGCAAAGATGCTTTTATCTCTAAGTATTTTCCTCCCTCTAAGATCATCTCTCTTAGAAACGATATTATGAATTTTAAGCAACTTGATCATGAACATGTTGCACAATCTTGGGAGAGGATGAAATTAATGATACGTAATTGCCCTACACATGGTTTGAATTTATGGATGATTATACAAAAATTTTATGCCGGATTGAATTTTGCTTCTAGAAATCTTTTAGATTCGGCCTCAGGAGGCACTTTTATGAAAATCACTTTAGGAGAAGCTACTAAACTCCTACATAATATTATGGTTAATTGTTCTCAATGGCACACTGAAAGATCTACTAGTAAAAAGGTGCATGCAATTGAAGAGATTAATGTTTTGAGTGGAAAGATGGATGAACTTATGAAATTGTTTGCTAATAAGAGTGTTTCTTCTGATCCCAATGTTATGCCTTTGTCTACTTTGATTGAGAATAATAATGAATCTATGGATGTGAATTTTGTTGGTAGGAACAATTTTGGTAACAACACTTATAGAGGAAACTTTAATCCTAGGCCGTATCCTAGTAATTCCTCTAATAATTATGGTAATTCCTACAACAACTCTTATGGAAATTTTAATAAGATGCCCTCTAATTTTGAGACTAGTGTTAAAGAATTTATGATTTCTCAAAAGAATTTCAATGCTTTGCTTGAAGAAAAATTGCCTAAGATTGATGAGTTGGCTAGGAACGTGGATAGAATTTCTCTTGATGTTGATTCTTTGAAACTTATATCTATTCCACCTAAGCATGATATCAATGAGTCTCTCAAAGCTATGAGAATTTCCATTGATGAGTGCAAAGAAAGAACCGCTAGGATGCGTGCTAAAAAAGATTGCTTTGTAAAAGCGTGTTCTTCTAGTTTTCATGATAATAAGGATGAAGATCTAAAAGTGATTGATGTTTCTCCTATTAAACCTTTGTTTTGCAATATGAATCCTGATAATGATGGGACTGGAGATGAGTCAACTTTAGTCAAAAGGCGTCCCAATGATTCGGAGTTTTTAGATCTTGATGCAAAAATTGGTAAAAGTGGGATTGAAGAGGTCAAAACTTTACATAGCAATGAACCCACTATTTTGGATTTCAAGGAATTTAATTATGATAATTGTTTTTAATAGATTGTATTTCCTTGCTGCAATCCGTGCTAAATTCTCCGCATGCTTATAGTCAAAATAAGGCTTTTACCAAACATATCGTTGATGCTTTAATGCAATCTTATGAAGAAAAGCTTGAATTGGAAGTTTCTATCCCTAGAAAACTTTATGATGAGTGGGAACCTACTATTATTAAAATTAAAATCAAGAATGCTATGCTTTGTGTGATTTGGGTGCTAGTGTTTCCACGATTCCAAAAACTTTGTGTGATGTGTTAGGTTTCTGTGAATTTGATGATTGTTCTTTAAACTTGCACCTTGCGGATTCCACCATTAAGAAACCTATGAGAAGAATTAATGATGTTCTTATTGTTGCAAATAGGAATTATGTGCCCGTAGATTTCATTGTTCTTGATATAGATTGCAATCCTTCATTTCCTATTATTCTTGGTAGACCTTTCCTTAGAACGGTTGGTGCAATTATTGATATGAAAGAAGGGAATATTAGATTCAAATTTACGTTAAGGAAAGACATGGAACACTTTCCTAGAAATAAAATTAAATTACCTTATGAATCTATTATGAGAGCTACATATGGATTGCATGCCAAAGATGATAATACCTAGATCTATCCTTGCCTTTATGCCTAGCTAGGGGCGTTAAACGATAGCGCTTGTTGGGAGGCAACCCAATTTTATTTTTGTTTCTTGATTTTTGGTTCTGTTTAGTAATAAATATTTCATATAGCCTCTGGTTAGATGTTTTTTATGTTTTAATTAGTGTTTGTGCCAAGTAGAACCTTTGGGAAGACTTGGGTGAAGTCTTTTTGATATTGCTGTAAAAAACAGAAACTTTAGCGTTCACGAGATTAGCTACAACCTTTTACTGGAGAGTGATATTTAGTTGATTATTTTTGCATATGATTAATAGATAAATTACTCACGTCCAGAAATTTATTTTAGAATTTTTGGAGTTCCATAAGTATGCGTTTGGTACAGATTACTACAGACTGTTCTGTTTTTGACAGATTCTGTTTTTCGTGTGTTGTTTGCTTATTTTGATGAATCTATGGCTAGTATCGGAGGTTATGAACCATAGAGAAGTTGGAATACAGTATTTTTAACACCAACATAAATAAAGAATAAGTTCATTACAGTACCTTGAAGTGGTGTTTTGTTTTCTTTCGCTAACGGAGCTCACGAGATTTTCTGTTAAGTTTTGTGTTGTGAAGTTTTCAAGTTTTGGGTAAAGATTGATGGATTATGGAACAAGGAGTGGCAGGAGCCTAAGATTGGGGATGCCCAAGGCACCCCAAGGTAAAATCCAAGGACAACCAAAAATCCTAAGCTTGGGGATGCCCCGGAAGGCATCCCCTCTTTTGTCTTCATCCATCGGTAACTTTACTTGGAGCTATATTTTTATTCACCACATGATATGTGTTTTGCTTGGAGCGTCTTGTATGATTTGAGTATTTGATTTTTAGTTCACCACAATAATCCTTGCTGTACACACCTTTTGGGAGGGACACGCATTAATCAGAATTTATTAGAATACTCTATGTGCTTCACTTATATCTTTTGAGGTAAACAATTTTGCTCTAGTGCTTCACTTATATCTTTTAGAGCACGGTGGCGGTGATATTTTATAGAAATTATTGAACTCTCATGCTTCACTTATATTATTTTGAGAGTCTTTTAGAACAGCATGGTAGTTTGCCTTGGCTATAAATTTAGTCCTAATATGATAGGCATCCAAGATGGATATAATAAAAACTTTCATATAAGTGCATTGAATACTAAGAGAAGTTTGATACTTGATGATTGTTTTATGAAGATGGTGATATTAGAGTTATGCTAGTTGAGTAGTTGTGAATTTGAGAAATACTTGTTCGAAGGTTTGTGATTCTCGTAGCATGCACGTATGGTGAACCGTTATGTGATGAAGTCGGAGCATGATTTATTTATTGATTGTCTTCCTTATGAGTGGCGGACGGGGACGAGCGATGGTCTTTTCCTACCAATCTATCCCCCTAGGAGCATGTGCGTAGTACTTCATTTCGATAACTAATAGATTTTTGCAATAAGTATGTGAGTTCTTTATGACTAATGTTGAGTCCATGGATTATACGCACTCTCACCCTTCCACCATTGCTAGCCTCTCTAATACCGTGCACCTTTCGCCGGTATCATACACCCACCATATACCTTCCTTAAAATAGCCACCATACCTACCTATTATGGCATTTCCATAGCCATTCCGAGATATATTGCCATGCAACTTACCACCGTTCCATTTATTATGACACGTTTCATCATTGTCATATTGCTTTGCATGATCATGTAGTTGACATCGTATTTGTGGCAAAGCCACGTTTATAATTCTTTCATACATGTCACTCTTGATTCATTGCATATCCCGGTACACCGCCGGAGGCATTCACATAGAGTCATATTTTGTTCTAAGTATTGAGTTGTAATCTTTGAGTTGTAAGTAAATAAGAGTGCGATGATCATCATTATTAGAGCATTGTCCCAAGTGAGGAAAGGATGATGGAGACTATGATTCCCCCACAAGTCGGGATGAGACTCCGGACGAAAAGAAAAAAAAGAAAGAAAGAAAAGAGGCCAAAAAAGAGAAAAAGAAGAAGAAGGCCCAAATAAAAAAAATGATGAGAGAAAAAGAGAGAAGGGACAATGTTACTATCCTTTTACCACACTTGTGCTTCAAAGTATCAACATGATCTTCATGATAGAGAGTCTCCTATGTTGTCACTTTCATATACTAGTGGGAATTTTTCATTATAGAACTTGGCTTGTATATTCCAATGATGGGCTTCCTCAAAATGCCCTAGGTCTTCGTGAGCAAGCGAGTTGGATGCACACCCACTTAGTTTCTTTTGTTGAGCTTTCATACACTTATAGCTCTAGTGCATCCATTGCATGGCAATCCCTACTCACTCACATTGATATCTATTGATGGGCATCTCCATAGCCCATTGATACGCCTAGTTGATGTGAGACTATCTTCTCCTTTTTTGTCTTCTCCACAACCACCATTCTATTCCACATATAGTGCTATATCCATGGCTCACGCTCATGTATTGCGTGAAGATTGAAAAAGTTTGAGAACATCAAAAGTATGAAACAATTGCTTGGCTTGTCATCGGGGTTGTGCATGATTAAATACTTTGTGTGATGAAGACTATATGATTTTGTAGGGATAACTTTCTTTGGCCATGTTATTTTGAGAAGACATGATTGCTTTGTTAGTATGCTTGAGTATTATTATTTTTATGTCAATATTAAACTTTTGTCTTGAATATTTCGGATCTGAACATTCATGCCACAATAAAGAAAATTACATTGAGAAATATGCTAGGTAGCATTCCACATCAAAAATTCTGTTTTTATCATTTACCTACTCGAGGAAGAGCAGGAATTAAGCTTGGGGATGCTTGATACATCTCCAACATATCTATAATTTTTGATTGTTCCATGCTATTATATTATCCGTTTTGGATGTTTAATGGGCTTTACTATACACTTTTATATTTTTTTGGGACTAACCTACTAACCCAAGGTCCAGTGCAAATTGCTATTTTTTTTGCCTATTTCAGTGTTTCGCAGAAAAGGAGTATAAACGGAGTCCAAACGGAATGAAACCTTGGGGAGAGTTATTTTTGGAACAAACGTGATCCAGAGGACTTGGAGTGGACGTCAATAAATCAACGAGGAGGCCACGAGGCAGGGAGGCCCGCCTGCCCCCTGGGCGCGCCCCACCCTCGTGGGCCCCTCACAGCTCCACCGACCTACTTCTTCCTCCTATATCTATCCATATACGCCGAAACCAACCGGGAGCACCACGAAACCCTATTTCCAGCGCCGCAACCTTCAGTACCCGTGAGATCCCATCATGGGGCCTTTTCCGGTGCTCCGTCGGAGGGGGAATCGATAACGGAGGGCTTCTACATCAACACCATAGCCTCTCCGATGATGTGTGAGTAGTTTACCACAGACCTTCGGGTCCATAGTTATTAGCTAGATGGCTTCTTCTCTCTCTTTGGATCTCAATACAAAGTTCTCCTCGATCTTCTTGGAGATCTATTCGATGTAACTCTTTTTGCGGTCTGTTTGTCGAGATCCGATGAATTGTGGGTTTATGATCAAGATTATCTATGAACAATATTTGAATCTTCTCTGAATTCTTTTATGTATGATTGGCTATCTTTGCAAGTCTCTTCGAATTATCAGTTTGGTTTGGCCTACTAGATTGATCTTTCTTGCAATGGGAGAAGTGCTTAGCTTTGGGTTCAATCTTGCGTTGCTCGATCCCAGTGACAGAAGGGGAAATGACACGTATAGTATTGTTACCATCGAGGATAAAAAGATGGGGTTTATATCATATTGCTTGAGTTTATCCCTCTACATCATGTCATCTTGCCTAATGCTTTACTCTGTTCTTATGAACTTAATACTCTAGATGCATGCTGGATAGCGGTCGATGTGTGGAGTAATAGTAGTAGATGCAGGCAGGAGTCGGTCTACTTGTCGCGGACGTGATGCCTATATACATGATCATGCCTAGATATTCTCATAATTATGCACTTTTCTATCAATTGCTCGACAGTAATTTGTTCACCCACCGTAATACTTATGCTATCTTGAGAGAAGCCACTAGTGAAACCTATGGCCCCCGGGTCTATTTTCCATCATATAAGTTTCCAATCTATTTTTACCTTGGAATCTTTACTTTTAGTCTTTATCATAAAAATACCAAAAATATTATCATCTCTATCAGATCTCACTTTTGCAAGTGGCCGTGAAGGGATTGACAACCCCTTTATCGCGTTGGTTGCAAGGTTCTTATTTGTTTGTGTAGGTACGAGGGACTTGCGTGTGGCCTCCTACTGGATTGATACCTTGGTTCTCAAAAACTGAGGGAAATACTTACGCTACTTTGCTGCATCACCCTTTCCTCTTCAAGGGAAAACCAACGCATGCTCAAGAGGTAGCACTAAGTACTCTACTATATTAATTGGAGGCACATATTAGGTTTTATATTTGTTTACGTGTATGGTCCGAGACCTTCCAACTAGACGCGTCTTTCTCTCCGGGTCGCACTTTGTATCATTATATACTTCTAGTGCTATGTGTGGTCTCGGACCTAGAAGTGGAAGAAGTGGAGACGCTCTACCACGCTATTCATGTCCCACTCCTTTCGCTGACATGTGGGACATCCATCACGTGTCGTGTTTCACACTCCTTTGTTGTAAGAGTTGAAACGCTAGCTTTCCTCAAAAATAAAAAATAAATATAAATCAGTAGTGACACTATACCACGCGGTTTCCTTGCTCCTTGATACCGGAAAGAATATTTTCGTTCACCGACATGTGGGACATCAACCATCCTGGTCCACTTGCCATGCACCAAAACTAGAGTGCATCACGCAGAACTCCAGGGGAGGGTCACCCCGGTCATCGCGCCACACTAATAATGACTAATGAGCCGTCAAATCACAGGCCCAACCTTTCCCACGGTAAGTTGCTCGGACGAAGGAACCATCATGACTTTGTTGAATTTTGCTTCTTGAAGAAAACAACTGTACCGGCAATACTGCTAGCTACAGTATTGTACACCGGCGGAGTATGAATTGGAGAAAGTACTCTATAATAAGGTTCGATAGCCTCGATAGCATGGTTTGGCCACGCAAGATTTGCATGTAGGCATGTCACGCACGTAGTTGTCGATGTCGTGCTAAAAAATTGGCGGTGAGGTCTGCTAGTCCGCGTTTTTCCGTGCGCCCGGCAAACAAACTAATCCCAGTCGCTATAAATGTTGTGCGTGCTTAAATTCCGGGCTAGTGGATGGACGCGAACATGCCGTACAACAAACCGCCCACCAGCAAACCAGTTCAGTACTAGCTCCGTCCTGGTTTATTAGTCCCCTTTGTAATTTGTGCCAAATTTTGACCAAAGATTTAACTAACAAATTTTTAATGCATGTCAACAAAAATTATATCATTGGATTCGTATTTAAACATAGTTTTCAATGATATAATTTTTTGTGACATGCATGAACATTTTGTTAGTTAAATTTATGGTCAAATTTTGGTACAGAATACAATGAGGACCAATAAACCAGGACAGAGGTAGTATATACGAAGGGACGAGGCAGTTCGTGGCCATTGCCATGGATTCGCATGGCAGTGGTGCTTCTCGTCCTCGTCCACATTGGGAGAACTTGGATGACAATCCTTTGGCACATGCACAAGACTCAACAGTACTTGCACCAAATATTTTAAGACTATGCGTAAATATGTGTGGGAGAAGGTTTGGCATGCGTCCTCGAGGACGAGGATGTTTCTTGGGGGGCCTCTCTAGCGCGGTGTGTTCGTAGTTGCAAGTTGATGCCCTTGAGATGCCAATGTTGAGGGGCACTCGGGTGGCTGCGGGTGCGCCGCTATGACCCGATTGGGTCAATTAATTTTTACCGGGCAGACATTGCCGAGAGGATTTAGGGATGGGGTCCGGCTCTAAAACTTCAGTGAACACATGTTAAGAAATGCTCAAAGGCCTAAAAGCATGCCGCTTATCGACATTGTACGTGAATAATAGATACCAACTTAAATTCCTATATACTGGTAATTTGCTCTAAAAACTACAGTTGTAAATAGTATTGGTAGATGCTCGTATTTAATTAAACAAACGTATGGGCGACAAAGACACACACACACACTAACTACTAGTACTACTACTTCTCACATGCTGGCCAGACGTAATCATTCTCTTTGTCGTTCTTGTCGGCGGCACCCCACCATGGTTGGATATCTGCCCAGCTCTCCTCAGCGTCGCGGTAGCTACCACCACGATCCTGGCAAGTGGAGGCATCAGGGCATGCTGGCCAGACGCCGCCGTTCTCCTTCCCGGCCTTGTCGGCGACACCCCACCGATCTTGGATCTCTGCCGAGCTCTCCTCAGCAGCGCGTGCAGCCTCTTCTTTCTTGCAGTGGCGGGACTCTATTTTCTTGAGTGCTTTCTGCCTTTTCCACTCCCTCTGTGCTGCTTTGGCCGCCTCTTGGTATACCGCCCATTCGGCCTTGGCAGCTTCAATGTCCGCCCACGTAGGTGTGAGGTCGCGAGCGGCGATGAACTCCGCAGGGCGGGATGCCATCGCTTCCCTACCATTTTGTGTGTGGTCGTGGGCGATGCGGCGGGATGCCATTGCTTCCTTACCGGTTAGTGTGCGGCGCGGTGGCATGAACGACGCTTGGTGAGAGCTCTGGGGCGGAGTGACCGGACAACCGTATAGTGCATTGGTTTTTCAAGAGCTCAAGGACAGACGACGAAGGAAATTTGGATTCCCCTTCAATCCTGGACATTTATTACCGCACATGGTTAATTTTTGTAGCCTCTGAAAACTTTGTCCGCTGACCCTATTGTGGGTTGCTTTCTGATTGGCCACCACTCTAGCCACGCGGATCGTGCGCGTGCACCGTGATCGAACGACATTCTACATCCCTATCATCACACCCATGTAGCTGTAGCTGGGATTTGATGTTTCTGCACTACTACCTCCGTCCTGGTTTATTAGTCCCTTCACATTTTGTGCTAATTATTTACTTTAGATTTATCTAACAAAATGTTGATGCATGTAATTACAAATAATATCACTATAAACTATGTTTAAATATGAATCCAACGATATAATTTTTGGTGACATGCATTATAATTTTCTTAGTTCAATCTATGGTCAAAGTTTGGCACGAAATACTAAGGGGACCAATAAATCAAGATGGTGGTAGTAAATTTCTACAAAATGCACATAATGGCCTAAATATGTAAATGAACCCGGAGAAGTGCCAAATTGGAACACGGTGCTTTGTAGGGTGTATGTTGACCGTAGAAAAAAAATCAACTGCCACATTAATTGAGTACTTTTGCAAACAACAAAAACAATATACCACCACGCCAGCGTCTGACCGCCTTGGCCCACCGAAACCCCTTCCCTCGCTCGCGCGCGCTTCCCGCCTAAAACGGTGAGCATCGCTCCAGAACGTCAATGCCGCATTCATGCCCGACACGACCTCTCACTGGCGCCGGCATTGCAGCACCACAACAACGAGAGAGCGCCGCCCGCGCGGCATCCCTGTGCAAGCGACTACTCCGAGTTAACGACACCACGGCCATCCGTCCGTCCGCCGCCCACATTAATGACACGCGGCTGCCGACGAACCTACTTCGGTGCCAGCCGTCCGTCCGTTTGCCGCGGCTCACTGCCATTCGCCCGCAATATTAACATCAGCCCCGGCCATAGCCACAGACCCACAGTCATTCTCCTCCGGTCCCTTCCTTCTGTCGGCACAACTCCAACAATGGCCTCCTCGCGCTCCAAAGCTCTATTGGACGTACTATCGCAGGAGCAGACGAAGGACACCGCCGGCTGCCCCCCGGCCGCCCTGCGCCGCCACGACCATGAAGCCAGTGCGGGGCACAGCCGACAGTGAGGAAGAGTAGTACATGGTAGGTCACCGCCGCTCTGGTCCCAGGAAGGCCACCGCTCCTCCCCTCCGTTGACGCCAAGCTTGGTGGGATAAACATCGGCGGCCGATTAGCTGCTTGACGGCGACGGGGAGGCGGAAATCTTCAGAACCTTGTGCTTCGGAGGAGGAGGTTATGGAGGCAAAGCTGGACAAAGCTGAGGCGGGTGAGGAGGAGGCAAAGGCAATAGCCGGAGCGTCAGTTCTCAGGGCTCATGGCCGGACATGGTGGTCGGGCGCCGGCGATCATTTGGATTAGGTTTACAGTAGGTTTTAGTACGGTTTGTGCGAAAAATGTAATGAATTTCGTTCGGTTTATAGGAAAAGTTTTCAAAATGTAATGAGTTTCATCTGGTTAATATGAAATTTTCTTTGTTTGCATGAATTTCGTCTGGTTAGTTCATATAGTTGTCGAAAGGTATGCGGGCAGCATTGGATGGCGTCCTCTGGCATCAGTGTCCGCGGACAGATTCCGGTGTAAATTTGTGGGTCAGCACTGGAGATGCCCTAACCATCATGCTATAATCCCTAACAGTGCTCCATTATTTAGCAGGGAACAATTATCACCTGATCAAAATCAGATCCGCCGTGTTTTGCACTCCTCCCTCGTAAGAGTGGAGACGCTTACTTACATAAAAATGGAACAAGTGGATGACATTGTAGCATGTCATATCACTCAAACCCACTAGGCCAAACTAGCCCGCCTAACGCGCAGGAAAGCCCCGCTCTTGTCATTTTGTTCTGGATTTCTATCGATCAATCACACGAAAATGTTACACTTTGCAAGTTCAAAAGGAAATGGTGGCACACTTAAAGTACGTCTGTCGCATTCGTGTCGCACCCCCGACAGTCGGTCTGGCACGCTGCTCACCAAAGGGGACACTCGTTGTCTTACATTTTCACTGACATGTGGGACGGTAATTGAATAAACCGATGATAGCCGAAATCTAATCGCTCGGCGGGCGTCGGCTGAGAAGAGAGAGAGACGGGGAGGGAGAAGAGATCGGCCGCCCGCCGCGCACGGACTCCAAGAAATATGGTGATAATGTGAGGTGGTCCATGCGGGAGTCTGGACCGCTCCCAAGCCCGCTTCTGACCGCCCTGGCCCACCCGAAAACCCCTCCCCCTCCCACGCGCGCTCCCCCAGACGCCAACTGCCCACATTTAGAGCAAGTACTCCCTCCGGTCCTTTTTAGTCTGCATATAACTTTTGTCCGAAGTCAAAGTATCTCTATTTTGACCAAACTTTTAGAAAAAAGTATCAACATTCACAATGCCAAATCAATATTGTTAGATTCGTTATGAAATGTAGTTTCATAATATATATATTATGTATTATAGATGTTGATATTTTCTAATATAAATTTGGTCAAACTTTGCAATGTTTGACTTGGCCTAATTCTAATATGCGGAGTAAAAAGGACCGGAGGGAGTACAATAGTGGGCTATAAGCCCGCTTCTATGGAGGAGAGAGGCATTGAAAAAGTGAAGGAGTGGGCTCTAATGCAAGAGCCCGTCTCTGCACGTGCTCCTAGGTAAAAACATTTGAGAGGATATAGATAGAGAGAAAGTGAGAAAAATTTGTAATCTTATAGTCAACACTATGGTACATGAGGAAGGAGGGAGTTGTGCACATGCCAAGTGCTACTTCTTGAGCTTGCGTTGGTTTTTCCCTTGAAGAGGAAAGGGTGATGCAGCAAAGTAGAGATAAGTATTTCCCTCAGTTAGAGAACCATGGTATCAATCCAGTAGGAGGTACAAGCAAGTCTCCAATCTATGCACCTGCACAAACAATCAAACACTTGCACCCAACGCAATAAAGGGGCTGTCAATCCCTTCACGGTCAATTGCAATGGTGAGATATGATAGATATAAAAGATTACTAAAATGTAAAACAAAGAAAATTGCAGCAAGGTATTTTTGGGGTTTTTAGTTTATAGATCTGAAAATATATGATGGAAAATAGACCCGGGGGCCATAGGTTTCACTAGAGGCTTCTCTCTTGAAAGAAAACATACGGTGGGTGAACAAATTACTGTTGAGCAATTGATAGAAAAGCGCAAAGTTATGATGATATCCAAGGCAATGATTATAAATATAGGCATCACGTCCGTGTCAAGTAGACCGACTCCTGCCTGCATCTACTACTATTACTCCACACATCAACCGACTCTGCCTGCATCTAGAGTATTAAGTTCAAGAGAACAGAGTAACACATTAAGTAAGATGACATGATGTAGAGGAATGAACTCAAGCAATATGATGAAAACCCCATCTTTTTACCCTTGATGGCAACAATACAATACGTGCCTCGCTACCCCTACTATGTCACTGGGTGAGGACACCACAAGATTGAACCCAAAACTAAGCACCTCTTCGATTGCAAGAAATACTAATCTAGTTGGCCAAACCAAACTGATAATTCGAAGAGAAATACAAAGATATCAAATCATGCATATAAGAATTCAGAGAAGATACAAATAATATTCATAGATAATCTGATCATAAATCCACAATTCATCAGATCTCGACAAACACACCGCAAAAGAATATTACATCAGATAGAACTCCAAGAACATCGAGGAGAACGTTGTATTGAAGATCAAAGAGCGAGAAGAAGCCATCTAGCTACTAGCTATGGACCCGTAGGTCTGTGGTGAACTACTCACGCATCATCGGAGGGGCAATAGGGTTGACGTAGATTCCCTCCGTGATCGAATCCCCCTCCGGCAGATAGCCAGAAAAGGCCCCAAGATGGGATCTCATGGGAACAGAGACTTGCAGCAGTGGAAAAGTATTTTCGTGGATGCCTCTGATGGTTTGGGAATATATAGGCCAAAGATTAGGGTTAGGAGACCTCCAAGGGGGGCCACAAGCCCAGGGGCGCCCCCCTAGGGCGCACCCCTATGGCTTGTCGTTGCCTCGTGGGTCTTCTGACTTGATCTCCAAGTCTCGTAGGTTTCTTCTAGTCCAAGAAAAGTCATTGCGGAAGTTTTATTCCGTTGGATATTCCTTTTTTGTAAAACTCAAAAACAAGGAAAAAACAGAAACTGGCACTAGGCTCTAGGTTAATAAGTTAGTCCCAAAAATAATATAAAATAGCATATTAATGCATATAAGACATCCATAACAGATAATATAATAGCATGGAACAATAAAAAATTATAGATACTTTGGAGATGTATCAAGCATCCCCAAGCATAATTCCTGCTCTTTCTCGAGTAGGTAAATGATAAAAACAGAATTTTTGATGTGGAATGCTACCTAACATATTTATCCATGTAATTTTCTTTATTGTGGCATGAATATTCAGATCCATAAGATTCAAAATAAAAGTTTAATATTGACATAAAAACAATAATACTTCAAGCATACTAACAAAGCAATCATGTCTTCTCAAAATAACATGGCCAAAGAAAGTTATCCCTACAAAATCATATAGTATGGCTATGCTCCATCTTCATCACACAAAGTATTAAATCATGCACAATCCCGATGAAAAGCCAAGCAATTGTTTCATACTTCTGATGTTCTCAAACTTTTTCAACTTTCATACAATACATGAGCGTGAGCAATGGATACAACACTATAGGTGGAATAGAATATGGTGGTTGTGGCGAAGACAAAAAGAAGGAGATAGTCTCACATCAACTAAGCGTATCAACGGGCTATGGAGATGCCCATCAATAGATATCAATGTGAGTGAGTAGGGATTGCCATGCAACGGATGCACTAGAGCTATAAGTGTATGAAAGCTCAAAAGAAACTAAGTGGGTGCATCCAACTCGCTTGCTCACGAAGACCTAGGGCAATTTGAGGAAACCCATCATTGGAATATACAAGCTAAGTTCTATAATGAAAAATTCCCACTAGTATATGGAAGTGACAAAATAGGAGACTCTCTACCATGAAGATCATGGTGCTACTTTGAAGCACAAGTGTAGAAAAAGGATAGTAGCATTGCCCCTTCTCTCTTTTCTCTCATTTTTTTATTTGGGCTCTTTGGCCTCTTTTTTTTCTTTTTTTATCCGGAGTCTCATCCCGACTTGTGGGGGAATCATAATCTCCATCATCCTTTCCTCACATGGGACAATGCTCTAATAATGAAGATCATCACACTTTTATTTACTTACAACTCAAGAATTACAACTCGATACTTAGAACAAAATATCACTCTATGTGAATGCCTCTGGCGGTGTACCGGGATGTGCAATGAATCAAGAGCGATATGTATAAAAAAATGATGAACGGTGGCTTTGCCACAAATACGATGTCAACTACATGATCATGCAAAGCAATATGACAATGATGAAGTGTGTCATATAAATGGAACAGTGGAAAAGTTGCATGGCAATATATCTCGGAATGGCTATGGAAATGCCATAATAGGTAGGTATGGTGGCTGTTTTGAGGGAGGATATGTGATGGGTTTATGGTACCGGCGAAAGTTGCATGATACAAGAGAGGCTAGCAATGGCGGAAAGGTGAGAGTGCTTATAATCCACGGACTCAACATTAGTCATAAAGAACTCACATACTTATTGCAAAAATCTTTTATTCATCAAAACAAAGTACTACGCGCATGCTCCTAGGGGGATAGATTGGTAGGAAAAGACCATCGCTCGTCCCTGACCGCCACTCATAAGGAATACAATCAAAAAATAAATCATGCTCCGACTTCATCACATAACGGTTCACCATACGTGCATGCTACGGGACTAACAAACTTTAACACAAGTATCTCTCAAATTCACAACTACTCACTAGCATGACTCTAATATCACCATCTTCATATCTCAAAACAATCATAAAGAATCAAACTTCTGATAGTATTCAATGCACTTTATATGAAAGTTTTTATTACATCCCTCTTGGATGCCTATCATATTAGGACTAATTTTATAACCAAAGCAAATTACCATGCTATTTAGAGACTCTCAAAATAATATATAGGCCAAAGATTAGGGTTAGGAGACCTCCGAGGGGGCCACAAGCCCAGGGGCGCCCCCCTAGGGCGCGTCCCTACGGCTTGTCGTCGCCTCGTGGGTCTTCTGACTTCATCTCCAAGTCTCGTAGGTGTCTTCTGGTCCAAGAAAAATCATCGCGAAAGTTTATTCCATTTGGACTCCGTTTGATATTCCTTTTCTGTAAAACTCAAAAACAAGGAAAAAATATAAACTGGCACTGGGCTCTAGGTTAATAGGTTAGTACCGAAAATAATATAAAATAGCATATTAATGCATATAAAACATTCAAAACAGATATAATAGCATGGATAAAAAATTATAGATACGTTGGGGCCGTATCACCAAGTTCACTGGGCTGCCGTGTTTCACACTCCTCCGTCGTAACAGTGGAGACAATAGCTTTTGTCAAAAATAAACAATGAATACCCCTTGCTCGTCCTCGATATCGGAAAGAATACTTTCATTCGCCGACATGTGGGACGTCGACCATCCTGGTCCACTTGCCATGCACAAAATTATAGTGCATCACACAGTACTGCAGGGGAGACTCACCCCAGTTGTAGCGCCGCAGTAATAATGACTAATGAGCCGTCAAATCGTAGGCCCAACCTTTCCCACTGTAAGTTGCCCAAACGAAGGAACCATCATGACTTCGTTGAATCCGCTTCTTCAAGAAAACTTACCGTACCAGCAATACTGCTACCACAGGCGAAGACTAGACGTCAGTGTAGCACGTCATATCACTGAAACCTACTAGGCCAAACTAGCCCGCCTAGGATTTGTATGTCTCTGTACTGCTATGATTTTATAGCACACGTATGGCCCTATTTGGATCCATGGGTTATAGTTAGTTTGAGCGAGTTGTGGCTCAAATAGCCCTAAAATATCCAAACATGAGGGCTAGATTTGAGCTAGTTGCATCTAACCCCCCCCCCCAAAATATCCCACCCAAGAGGTGCTAATTGAAGCTAGTTCTCATGGGGGCCCACTGAAAAATCACTTCTCTCTCTCTCTCCCGCCAGCCAAGTGGTGCTAATTGGAGCTAGTTCTCGTGGGGCCCACTGAAAAATCACTTTTGCCTGTCCATCAAGTGCATTTATTGTCAATCTAACCCTGTCATCCAAACACCTCTTTGGCTAGAGTTAGTTCGGGGTTAGTCATGAGCTAGAAACTAACTCTAACCTCTAGCTAAGTTAGAGTATCCAAACAGAGTTGACGACTAGAAAGAATTGGAGGGCATTTTTCTCTCTCTAGATCTCTCTCCATACCACAACCCCTCTAGCACACATACACACTCTCTATAGCCACTCCAAAAGTACGACGTCACTACACATTCACCCTTCCAGCAAAAAATTACACATTCACACATGTTACAAGTACGTGCCAATTTTGTCCCGAATGACGGCTATTAATGTGAATGTATCCGTGAACCAACTCTTTGAGTTTGATGTGAATTAATGTATAATTGTGGACAATTGTGTGATCGATCGCTAAGCCTACAACTTTAGGAGCTTGGGCTATTGGCCGATCAACGACCAGACCTATAAGCATACCGATGATGACTAGTCCATCTCACGTGATGATCGGACACGGCCTAGTTTGACTCGGATCATGTATCACTTAGATGACTAGAGGGATGTCTATCTGAGTGGGAGTTCATTAAATAATCAGATGAACTTCATTATCATGAACATAGTCAAAAGGTCTTTGCAAATTATGTCATAACTTACGCTTTAGTTCTACTGTTTAAGATATGTTCCTAGAGAAAATTTAGTTGAAAGTTGGTAGTAGCAATTATGCAGACTGGGTCCGTAAACTGAGGATTGTCCTCATTGCTGCACAGAAGGCTTATGTCCTTAATGCACCGCTCGGTGTGCTGAACCTCAGCGTCGTCTGTAGATGTTGCGAAACATCTGACATACACATTTTGATGACTACGTGATAGTTCAGTGCGTAATGCTAACGGTTTAGAATTGTGGCAACAAAGACGGTTTTGAAACGTCGCAGAACATATGAGATGTTCCGAAGACTGAAATTGGGATTTTAGACTAGTGCCCACGTCAAGAGGTATGAGACCTCTGACAAGTTTCTTAAGCCTGCAAACTAAGGGAGAAAAGCTCAATCGTTGAGCATGTGCTCAGATTGTCTGAGTACTACAATCGCTTGAATCGAGTGGGAGTTAATCTTCCAGATGAGATAGTGATGGTTCTCCATAGTCACTGCCACCAAGCTATTAGAGCTTCGTGATGAACTATAACATATCAGGGATAGACATGATGATCCTTGAGCAACTCGCGATGTTTGACACCGCGAAAGTAGAAATCAAAAAGGAGCATCAATTGTTGATGGTTAGTAAAACCACTAGTTTCAAGAAGGGCAAGGGCAAACGGGATACTTCATGAAACAACAAATCATTTGCTGCTCTAGTAAAGAATCCCAAGGTTGAACCCAAAACCGAGACTAAGTGCTTCTGTAATGAGGGGAACGGTCACTGAAGCAGTACTACCCTAGATACTTGGTAGATGAGAAGGCAGGCAAGGTCGACAGAAGTATATATTGGATATACATTATATGAATGTGTACTTTACTAGTACTCCTAGCAGCACTAGGGTATTAGATACCGGTTCGGTTGCTAAGTGTTAGTAACTCGAAATAAAAGCTGCGGAATAAACGGAGACTAGCTAAAGGTGAGATGACGATATGTGTTGGAAGTGTTTCCAAGGTTGATGTGATCAAGCATCGCATGCTCCCTCTACCATCGAGATTGGTATTAAACCTAAATAATTGTTATTTGGCGTTTGCGTTGAGCATAAACATGATTGGATTATGTTTATCGCAATACGATTATTCATTTAAGGAGAATAATGGTTACTCTGTTTATTTGAATAATACCTTCAATGGTCTTGCACCTAAAATGAATCTCGATCGCAGTGATACACATGTTCGTGCCAAAAGATATAAAATAGTAATGATAGTACCACATACTTGTGGCACTGCCATTTGAGTCATATTGGTATAGAACGCATGAAGAAGCTCCATGTAGATGGATCTTTGGACTCACTCGTTTTTGAAAAGATTGAGACATGCGAACCATGTCTATTGGTATATATGCATGAAGAAACTCCATGCAGATGGATCGTTTGGACTCACTTGATTTTGAATCACTTGAGACATGCAAATCATACCACATGGGCAAGATGACTGAAAGGCCTCGTTTTCAGTAAGATGGAACAAGAGAGCAACTTGTTGGAAGTAATACATTTGATGTGTGCAGTCCAATGAGTGCTGAGGCACGCAGTGGATATCGATATGTTCTTACTTCACAGATGATTTGAGTAGATGCTGAGAATATTTACTTGATGAAACACAAGTCTGAATTATTGAAAGGTTCAAGTAATTTCAGAGTGAAGTTGAAGATCGTCGTGACAAGAGGATAAAATGTCTATGATATGATCATAGAGATATCTGAGTTACGAGTTTGGCACACAATTAAGACATTGTGGAAAGTGTTTCACAATTAATACCGCCTAACACCACAGTGTGATGGTGTGTCCGAACATCATAACTGCACCCTATTGGATATGGTGCATACCATGATGTCTCTTATCGAATTACCACTATCGTTTATGGGTTAGGCATTAGAGGCAACCGCATTCACTTTAAATAGGGCACCACGCAATTCCGTTGAGACGACACCGTATGAACTATGGTTTTGAGAAACCTAAGCTGTCGCTTCTTAAAAGTTTGGGGCTGCGATGCTTATGTGAAAAAGTTTCAGGCTGATAAGCTCGAACCCAAAGCGGATAAATGCATCTTCATAGAATACCCAAAACAGTTGGGTATACCTCCTATTTCAGATCTGGAAGCAAAAGTAATTGCTTCTAGAAACGAGTCCTTTCTCGAGGAAAAGTTTCTCTCGAAAGAATTGAGTGGGAGGATGGTGGAGACTTGATAAGGTTATTGAACCGTCACTTCAACTAGTGTGTAGCAGGGCACAGGAAGTTGTTCCTATGGAACCTACACCAATTGAAGTGGAAGCTTATGATAGTGATCATGAAACTTCGGATCAAGTCACTACCAAACCTCGTAGGACGACGAGGATGCGTGCTACTTCGGAGTGGTACGTGATCCTGTCTTAGATATCATGTTGTTAGACAATACTGAACCTACGAGCTATGGAGAAGCGATGGTGGGCCCATATTCCGACAAATGGTTAGAAGCCATGAAATCCGAGATAGGATCCATGTATCAGAACAAAGCATGGACTTTGGTGAACTTGCCCGATGATCGGCAAGCCATTGAGATAAATGGATCTTTAAGAAGAAGACGGACGTGGACGGTAATGTTACCGTCTATGAAGCTCGAGTTGTGGCAAAGAGTATTTTCACAAGTTCAAGGAGTTGACTACGATGAGATTTTCTCATCCGTAGCGATGCTTAAGTCCGTCGGAATCATGTTAGCATTAGCTGCATTTATGAAATCTGGCAGATGGATGTCAAAACAAGTTCCCTTACCAGTTTTCGTAAGGAAAGGTTGTATGTGATACAATCAGAAAGGTTTTGTCGATCCTAAGGATGCTAAAAGGTATGCTAGCTCCAGCGATCCTTCCATGGACTAGAGCAAGCATCTCGGAGTCAGAATATACGCTTTGATGGAGTGATCAAAGTTTTTGGGTTTATACAAAGTTTGTTAGAAACTTGTATTTACAATAAAGTGAGTGGGAGCGCTACAACATTTCTGATAAGTATATGTGAATGACATATTGTTGATCCGAAATGATGTAAAATTTCTGGAAAGCATAAAGGGTTGTTTGAAAGGAGTTTTTCAAAGGAAGACCTGGATAAAGCTGCTTACATATTGGGCATCAAGATCTATAGAGATAGATCAAGACGCCTGATGATACTTTCAAAGAACGCACACCTTGACATGATTTTGAAAGAGTTCAAAATAGATCAGCAAAGAAGGAGTTCTTGGCTGTGTTACAAGGTGTGAGTATTGAGTAAGACTCAAGACCTGACCACAGCAGAAGAGAGAGAAAGGACGAAGGTCGTCCCCTATGCTTTAGACGTAGGCTCTACAGTATGCTATGCTGTGTACCGCACATGAAGTGTGCCTTTCCATGAGTTGGTCAAGGGGTACAATAGTGATCCGGGAATGGATCACATGACAGCGGTCGAACTTATCCTTAGTATCTAGTGGACTAAGGAATTTTCTCGATTATGGAGGTGAAAAGGAGTTCGTTGTAAAGGGTTACGTCGATGCGAACTTTGACACTAATCCGGATGACTCTGAGTAGTAAACCGGATTCGTATAGTAGAGCAGTTATTTGAAATGGCTCCAAGTAGCGCGTGGTAGCATCCACAAGATGACATAGATATTCGTAAACCACACACAGATCTGAAAGGTTCAGACTCGTTGACTAATAACCTCTCTCACAAGCATAACATGATCAAACCAGAACTCATTGAGTGTTAATCACATAGTGATGTGAACTAGATTGTTGACTCTAGTAAACTCTTTAGATGTTGGTCACATGGTGATGTGACCTGTGAGTGTTAATCACATGGTGATGTGAACTAGATTATTGACTCTAGTGCAAGTGGGAGACTGTTGGAAATATGCCCTAGAGGCAATAATAAATTGGTTATTATTATATTTCCTTGTTCATGATAATCGTTTATTATCCATGCTAGAATTGTATTGATAGGAAACTCAGATACATGTGTGGATACATAAACAACACCATGTCCCTAGTAAGCCTCTAGTTGACTAGCTCGTTGATCAATAGATGGTTACGGTTTCCTGACCATGGACATTGGATGTCGTTGATAACGGGATCACATCATTAGGAGAATGATGTGATGGACAAGACCCAATCCTAAGCCTAGCACAAGATCGTGTAGTTCGTTTGCTAAGAGCTTTTCTAATGTCAAGTATCATTTCCTTAGACCATGAGATTGTGCAACTCCCGGATACCGTAGGAATGCTTTGGGTGTACCAAACGTCACAACGTAACTGGGTGGCTATAAAGGTGCACTACAGGTATCTCCGAAAGTGTCTGTTGGGTTGGCACGAATCGAGACTGGGATTTTTCACTCTGTGTAAACGGAGAGGTATCTCTGGGCCCACTCGGTAGGACATCATCATAATGTGCACAATGTGACCAAGGAGTTGATCACGGGATGATGTGTTACGGAACGAGTAAAGAGACTTGCCGGTAACGAGATTGAACAAGGTATCGGGATACCGACGATCAAATCTCGGGCAAGTAACATACCGATAGACAAAGGGAATTGTATACGGGATTGATTGAATCCTCGACATCGTGGTTCATCCGATGTGATCATCGAGGAGCATGTGGGAGCCAACATGGGTATCTAGATCCCGCTGTTGGTTATTGATCAGAGAGTCGTCTCGGTCATGTCTGCGTGTCTCCCGAACCCGTAGGGTCTACACACTTAAGGTTCGGTGATGCTAGGGTTGTAGAGATATTAGTATGCGGAAACCTGAAAGTTGCTCGGAGTCCCGGATGAGATCCCGGACGTCACGAGGAGTTCCGGAATGGTCCAGAGGTGAAGAATTATATATAGGAAGTCAAGTTTCGGCCACCGGGAAAGTTTCGGGGGTCACCGGTATTGTACCGGGACCACCGGAAGGGTTCCGGGGGTCCACCGGGTGGGGCCACCTATCCCGGAGGGCCCCATGGGCTGAAGTGGGAAGGGAACCAGCCCCTAGTGGGCTGGGGCGCCCCCATGGGCCTCCCCCTGTGCCTAGGGTTGGAAACCCAAGGGGTGGGGGGCGCCCCACCTGACTTGGGGGGCAAGTTTCTCCCCTGGCCGCCGCCCCCCCTTGTAGATGGGATCCAGGGCCGGCGCCCCCCAGGGGGCCTATATATAGTGGGGGGGGGGAGGGAGGGCAGCAGCACCCTAAGCCCTGGCGGCTCCCTCCCGTGACACCTCTCCCTCCCGTTAGTGCTTGGCGAAGCCCTGCCGGGATCCCCGCTACTTCCACCACCACGCCGTCGTGCTGCTGGATCTCCATCAACCTCTCCTCCCCCCTTGGTAGATCAAGAAGGATGAGACGTCGCTGCTCCGTACGTGTGTTGAACGCGGAGGTGCCATCCGTTCGGCGCTAGGATCATCGGTGATTTGGATCACGACGAGTACGACTCCATCAACCCCGTTCTCTTGAACGCTTCCGCTCGCGGTCTACAAGGGTATGTAGATGCACTCCCCTTCCCCTCGTTGCTAGATTACTCCATAGATTGATCTTGGTGATGCGTAGAAAATTTTGAGTTTCTGCTACGTTCCCCAACAAAAGCTACTTCATGGACTCGAATCTTGTAGTACTTGGTTCAAACTGGATAGAAAGGGGGAAAATGTAGTATGTACATAGGACTTGGTACAAACAGGAAATAAAGGGGGTGAAAGTAGTACAGACTAGCCATCCAACCGGTCTCTTGGTCGAAAACGGAAATAAAGGTGAAACGCTGAACACACTGGTATGGCTAGGACTAGATTTACTATCCACACATACGAATAGGTGACTAAAGTGAACAAAGATGGGACCAACCTAGATATGTTTCTTGGATGTTTGTTTCTCGGGGCAACAAACTCTGAATCACCACTTTATGCCCCGGTTTAGGTACATGGTGCTGGATTGCTGGTGCACCCACTGTCCCATGTCCTTAGAGCAACTATTTAGTTGTCCTTAATCTAATGCCCCTGGTAAAATCAAGCCATGCCACTGTTACGGCTCATCACAAGTTTAACCAATTGTTTTTGCCAGTAATTGTTTGAGACTCTGATTGTTTCCTTTGTAACTTTTTGTGCAAACAGGAATATACATTTCACCTCATTGCTATTGCGACCTTTTGGTGCACTGCACAAAAATCACTTCTTTTTGACTGGAATGTCACACGGAACCGTTGGTTGATTTCAGTGGAACTGCACAAATGGAGATCCGTGTTCGAATCTTCATCCTCCATATTGGCACCCTAACCTTCCCTTAGGTAAGAATGATATTTAATGCATGTATTCACCTCTATTTTGCAACTGCCATGAGAAAATAATGCTATTGTTTACTAGTAGACTTGTACTCCCTCACTAACAAAACCAAATCTGACATTGAAGGCCAATCATGTACTTAGTTTCGCCAATTGGTGAGGAGAAAGAGAAATAGAGCAGCAACAAGAAGACAAAGAAGATGGAAATGAAGAAGGATCACATGCTGGTACCATCCTATTTTATCCTGACATCTTGCTAGTTGTATTGTATTGTTGTGTTGCTACTAGTATTAATTTACTTAAAGAAATGCACTTGTAGTACGTAGCAGAGTAGTACTTGGCTTGACGACACATCATACTAATTAACTGGATTTTAGATGCATGTGTGACCCAGCCTTACACGATCAACAATGCCAAGGTGATCTTCCTGAAGCTGAGGTCTCAGTCGAGGCCATTCAAGGGCTCCAGCAACGTCTACCTCACATGTGAGACGATCCCCCAGGAGCCCTTCCACTTCTGCTGCCTCTCCTTCAAGATCATTAATCAATTAGGAGTACTTAAGCAGCACTAAATAATCGCTGCCTAATTGTCCTGTCGGAATTAAACAAATCTTTAGTAGCACCTCATGTTGAATCATGTACATGTGTGTGTGTGTGTGTGTGTTTGTGCAGGTGGACCATGTGGTGGAGCCGGGAGGGGATCTTGGCAGTGTCATGAGATAGTAATGCTATAGTTTTGCATGTCAATTTATTGCCCCTGGATCAATGAGCCAATGTTTTGCTACTGTATTGTCATCATGATTTGATGCTATTGTTAAAGTATGCTATTTTCTTTCTATCCTTCCTCACTAAGCTAATGAAGGTTTTACCTTGTTCCTACTTGTGCAAACAGGGATCATGTTGTGCAATCGTACATTTTAGTGAACTGCACAAGAGGATACAATGAACTGTATCCCAGCCAGTGCTTCAACTCTGCTGGAAGTTCATGATAATCTCTCGATATAATCTCACCACAGGTAAACAAGAGTGATGTCAACCGTACATTGGAAGTGCAAAAAATATGTAGTATTGAATGATTCCAGTCAGTGTTTTATCTTCTCTTCTGGGACTAGTTGAATAATCTTCCTTGCTCAGGTTGGTACCGGCCTAAGGCCTTCATCCAGATTAGTGTGTTGTCATCTCTATTTGTATCGTGCTACTATTTTGCTACTGTCATGAGAAAGTCCTTTCTCTTTGCATGGTAAATCTTTGCAAGCTATGATACATGGCAATGCTTTGAGTGTTGAGCTAATTGGCACTGATAAAATAAACTAATACCTCTTTTTAAGCAAGGCTACTATGTTGCTTTACCCATTAAGATAATGAGGATGCTTCTACTTGTTAGTGTATGTTTCATCAACTAGTGCCAGTATTACAGTAATCTCACTTTATCAATATATGTGCCAACAGGGATGCTCGATTTCAGTTGAACTGCACAAAAACTTTGGGTGGTTCATTGCCTCGACTGCTTCCTTCCTTTCCTGCTAGTCGCTTATCTCGGCTTCCAGTCAAAGGAAGCACTAATTGATATGCTTCCTCACACAGGTTGGTACCGGTCTTCATCTTGATTATTGTGCTTGTCATATCTAATGGTAATTTTGTATTGTGCTACTGTTGGCCGATTTCATTAAGTAGTAACTTCTGAGCCTAAACTCATAGGCAAATTGTTACATTGGCTGATTTCAGTAGAACTGCATTAAAAGATCAGATAGACAGATACTTATGTTGCTGCTATGTACTCGCAAGTTCACTCAACCAAGCATCGATGTTGACAAGAAGAAGTGTCAGAGTGAACGCCAAAAATATTGCTTTGCGCATAGCCCTGAAAAACGCAGTCTAGTCTTTGGTCCCAACTTGCGCTTTTTGGTTATCGACTCATATGCTGGTAGCGAACTGTATGCCATGGAGTCTAAAGATTCTAGACAAGTTGGTAGACGCATATATTCATATGGCACTTAACCAGTCTGCATGCATGGGATGCTCCATTTCAGTTGAACTACAAAAAAACTTTGGGTGCTTCATTTAGTCGACCGCCTCGTTTGTTGTCTGCAATGTAGAATTTTGGCAAGATACAGGACAAAGATGGGCCAGTAAATTAGTTGGATGAAAGTAGTGGCCAAGTTGCTCAAACCTCTCGTGGCATCAAGGCCACTATCATGAGGACAAACCTACAAGCAAAGTTCAGATGGTCTGTGCTGCCTCTTATGTACTCAAAAGTTTGCTCAGACAAGCATTAATTTTAGCAAGACGTACCACCGAGTGAAAGTAGTGGCCAAGTTGCTCAAACCTCTTGCAGCATCAAGGCTACTATCATGAGGATGAGGATAAACCTACAAGCAAAGTTCATATGGTCTCTGCTGCCTCTTATGTACTCGAAAGTTTGCTCAGAAAAGCATTAATTTTAGCAAGAAGTACGACCGAGTGCACATCACTTGCCAGTCTGTACAGTAGGTGATTAAAGTGTGTAGATGGATGATATTGGTTGTGTTCTTATTTGGATGCGTGTGTATATCTGAATCTTTTGTGAATGTTAGCTATGAATATTGGCTTGTGATCTACTCACTTAGTAAAGAAATATAAGAGCGTTTAGATCACTATTTTAGTGATCTAAACACTCTTATATTTCTTTACAGAGGGAGTATGAATCATTTGGATGCATAGGCATGCTGAACTTGTCTATACATGAATCTTTTGAGTTGTTGATTGCCAATGTTGGCTATGAGTATGATTGTATCCTGTGAACCTGAGTTTGACCTGAATGTTTACCTTTTCTGTTGTACTTGTGTGTGAACTAGTTAGAATGTATACTATGGGATTGTGGCATGTGAGTGTCACACGGCACACCTTCGCCCCGAGAAGAATGGCACCTGCTTGTTAGGGTAGCAACGGCGTGTCAGCTCCTTTTTTATCTTTTTGCTCAGCCTCCCCTCCTCCACGCTCAACCCCCGCCATAATGTTTTCGGCCTAAAAAATAATACAACATTGTTTTGGGGCCTTGATGAAATATCAAGTGCTGCTTTCTATAGGTTGGCCCGCCCAACAAATGGGCTGTTGACCCGCCATGGACTGGGAGGCTAAAAATACAAGTTGTATTGTGCAGAGGCAAGTAAAAAATACGCCATCAAGAGCCATCCAATGAAAAGAATAATTCGCCTGTGATGTGCTTCTTCAGTATTCCCTCTAGTTGTTTTCCCGCCGCCCAAACCAGTAGCGTGGCCAGACTGCCAGCTGCCGCTCAGGGCCCGGCGGCGCTGCCTCGCGTCGTGCCCCTCGCCCCCTCTTAAATCCAGTTCGCTCCACTCCCCAGCGCCAGCACGGGACGGAAGTTTTATCTACTTCCCCCTCGCACTGTTGGGGGATTGAAGAAGCGCGGCATCCAATCCACCACTGGTGATGGTTGCCTGTCCAAGTGATTTTCAGAGAAGAAATTGCAAGCTTCAGTTTCAAATAAGAAATTGCATGTTTCAGACGTAGAGCATTTAAATCAACACGCACTTTTCAAACATGTATAACAGAATGTTGGAAATCTTATTCATGGTCGAAAATGGAACTAACAACAAGTTAACATCATGCTGATCAACATTCATGTATAGCACATCTTCATATGATGCACATTCATAAAGATATGCTATTTTCAAAATGCCAAGACAATGTTGAGTGTGCAAAAAACTGGGTAAACTAGGGACGAGATTTTGGCAAACGGTGGAGGTGGTGTGTGTAGATGACATGGCGGGACCCACATGTCAGTAATAGCCGAGGAAAAAAATTAGATACTTTTCAACTGCACCAGTTGGAATCGAACCCGGACAACACAACTTTTGGGTGAGAGGGTTGTATGCACCGGGCTATTGCGGTATGTTCGAAAGAATTAAGTCGCGCTTTTTCACTATGCTATGGCGTCTTCGCTGCCTCCAGTTCGTTCCTGTCCGTGTCCATTACGTCGTCATCCGGTTTGTGCGTTCGCCATGGGGCCGCCGTCTGTCGTTGTCAACATGCTCAACAAATAAGAGGAATTTGGAGAGGACTGTACGTTGAGAGGCTGACAGTCGGGACCTACCAGGTCCATGGCCATACGCAAGCAAGTTCCTCATTGAAAAAAGCTTCCTCCTAATTGTGTACTGACATTGGGGCCCACGGGTTTGTTAGCCTAGTCAATAAATGAAAATTTTACAACGAAGACTGTCATCGGGGAGCTGTTTTTTAGGGATATCGGGCATCTAGCAGGTATCATATTTTTCACAGGGCGAACAAGTATCATCTTGGCCTAGGTTATGTTATTTAACATGCGCAGCCCACGACATACCGAGACCGTGGTTTTAACTTAATTGTGTGAGGTCCATCATGTATGTACCGGCCTATGGGCCTCCCAGCCTAGGTTTTATTTTTTCTTAAACATCGGCAACCCAATTAATCTTTAAAAAAAACGCAGATCTCTGTTCTATTTTTCTATATATAAGAATAAGAATGTCGGGTCCAATTTATGTTTTCCCTTCTAACCGCATTATATATATATATTTATATTATTATTATTGTATATTTAATAGAAACTTATATATACATTATAAAAACACCCCACGTGTTATCAACTTATAAAAATAAATGTTTAACAGAAGTTGGCAAGGAAAATCATGGTTAAGCCAACGAAAATCCTAGTGATTGCGCACAAAAGTTGCGAAGATTTAAGGACCAATGCGATAATAATGCGCTAATTTTTCTTTTGAGCAATAACTCGCTAATTGGTAATTTTATATATAATAAAATGTCCAGCTCCCGTTTATTTTTTGATACTAATTACACCGTCTAACCTATCATTATATTTACAACAAGCCCACCAAATTCGTGTATTTCAAGAAAGTGCAAATCTGCTGTGATTTCTTAGAAAAAAATTAAATGGGCTGCATTGACGCTACATTATTTGTTCACCCAGCCGAGCAAATTTACTGTAAATTCTAGAAAACATGGGTAAAATATGTTTCTCTCTCTAAAAAAGGGTTAAATATGTTCCAATTTTTGCAGGCTGACATGTGGGCCAATAGCTTCTAAGCCTACGCAAGGCGTTGTCAACTTAGTCAACAAACGATTCTGACATCCACAACCATTGGATTTATATCCAACGGCCGGCATGCATCTTCAATCTCTCGTCTTCTTCCTCCAGCACCGCCGGGACCGCCTGTTCTGGCCTCTGGCGGCTAGTGACTCTGCGTAGCACGCATCGCTGCGACGCGCTATCCAACCGTCGGCCAGGATATCCGTCCAGCTCTCCACACCTCCTGTTATTCTCCACCGATTGCAGCCCCACGCCGCACCAGAGATAGTTAACCCTCGTACCCCCTCCGTCTGCGACTGCAATGCCGCGTCTTCCTATCTCCAACTTGTTCCCGTCCAGGGCCTCGCCATCGTCCACCTCCTTGGCGCGCTCGGCACTGCGTAGTCAACATGGTCAACAAACGAGAGTCATCGGAGGAGGACAATACGTGGAGAGGCTGACAGTGGGGACGCACCTGTTCATGGACTCACGCATGCAACTGGCTCCTTATTACGTGGGAAAAATATTATTCCTCCCCCTGACAGCTTGGACCCACCAGATACATCTTCGCATGCAAGGAAGTGCATCCTTATTACACGGAGAAATTGTTTTCTCTCCCGGACAGCTGGGACCCAGCAGCTAAATCTTCGCACGCAAGGAAGTTCCTCCTTATTATGGGAAAAACAAATTATTCCTTGCCCTAATAGCTAGGACTCACCAGCTAGATCTTTGCATGCAAGGGGTCTGACATGTGGGCCATTAGGTCGCCTATGGAAGACATTGTCAAATTAGTCAACAAAATGATTCTGACATCTGTAGTCATTGGATGTACATTCAACTGCCGCCAGCATGCATCTTCAATCTCTCGTCTTCTTCCTCCAACGTCGGCGGGACCTCCTGCTCCCGCCTCCGGCAGCCCGCGACGCTGCTTCGCACGCCTTGTTGCCAAGCGCTGCTCCACCGTAGTCCGGGCCATCCCTCCACCCCTCCACCCCTCCTCTTATTCTCCACCGACAGCAGCCCCAGGCCGCACTAAACCAGTCAACCCTCATACGTCGTACTCCTCTCAGGCCGCGACTCCACTGCCACATCTTCCCCACCTCCGTGGTCATTCCCGTTCGAGGCCTCGCGGTCGTCCACCACCTTGCTATGCTCGGCGTTGCGTGGTCAACAAACGAGAGTCATCGGAAGAGGACTATACATGGAGAGGCTGATAGCTGGGACCCACGAGGTCCATGGTCGCACGTAAATGAGTCACATGCAAAGAAAGTCCCTCCTTATTGAGCAGAAAAAATGTTTCCTCCCCCTGACAGCTGGGACCCACCAGCTACATCTTCGAACACAAGGAAGTGCCTCCTTATTACTCGCAAAATAAAAATGATTCCTCCCCTGACAGCAGGGACCCAGTAGCTATATCTTCACATGCAAGGAAGTGCGTCCTTATCCTCCCTGACAGCTGGGACCCACCCAGTCGAAGCGTAAGTACCATTGTCTGTCTGGTCACGAACATGTACGTACATACTGGTCGATCGGTGTCTCTGCAAGGATGAACCGTGGCCGAGTAAGTAGTGGCACGTGTTGTAGTAGAGCCCCCAATGTAGCAGTTCATACAGTCCCGTCTAAGTGGTGTATACATACGTACAACCGCAGGGCAAGAAATATGGCCACGTACGTACATACGGGCGGGGTCTCGAACGCGTACTCGCGCATACTGATGGCAGCAACTGCGTCCTGCTCATCCGAGGCCAATCGGCTAGGTTGGAATGGAGGAAACAACGTTGTGTTCATCGAGAGGCAACCGACTGGGTCGGAATGCGTCATGTTCAACGGGAGCCAACCGGCTTGGACGGAACAGCCGAAACGGGGTCTGGCGTACCGCAGAACAGAGGAAATGGCCTTCTGTTCAACCGTGTCCGGTCGAAATGGGGTCCTCTTCATCGGGAAGGGTTTGGCGTACCGCAAAACAGATGAAACATACTTCTGTTCGAGTGCCTACGGTCGAAAGGGGTTCTGTTGATCGAGAGGGGTGTGGCGTACTGCAAAACGGAGGAAACAGACTTCTCTTGGAGCGCCTACAGTCGAAATGGGGTCTTGTTCATCGGGAGGGGTGTGGCGTACCACAAAACGGGACTCCACGAGCTACTATTCATCCACCGTCTACTGCCTCGCTCCAGCCTCCACGGGCTACTGTTCATCCACCGTCGACTTCCTCCAGCCTCCACCTGCTACTGTTCATCCATCGCGTCTTCCTCCCGCCTCCACCAGCTAATGTTCATCCACGGGCTACTATTCATCCAGCCTCCACCGACTACTGTTCAACCAGCCCTCCACGGGGTCCTGTTCATCCACCCCCAACCGACTTGGGTGTGGCGGCCTCCTCGGGGTCCTGTTCATCCAGCGGAAATGACCTACTACCACTATCCAACCCCCATCAACAGTCATTGTTCATCAAGAGGCAGGTTTGATCTACTTCAGTTAGCAACAGTAGCGAAGAAATTGCTCGGGTTAAGTGAGTAGCGAAGGAATCGCTCGGTTTCAGTTAACAGCCAAGCGAACGATCGCTCGGGTTCAATAACGTAGCTAGTGCAATTGCTTGGGTTCAGTAAGCGAACGCCTTCCTTGGGTTCAGTTAGAGCCCAACGCCTCACACACACGCGCGCGTACCTATATGAGAGAAACGCGCAAACCTCCATGCATGCTCGGCACCGACCACCCACCGTAACCGGGAACTCCCTAAAATTTTCCTCGCCCTTGCTTCTACCATGATTTTTTTCGTCATGGACGGCCCAAAGAATGTCATGCAGGTGCGTCCCCGGCCCGCCCAAGACAAAAATCCCATTTTCTATCATGATTTTTTGTCATAGAAGTAGGAGCCCACCACATCTATGATGATACGTGTTTTTGTCACAATTATCGTCATAGAAGTGTCATAACCATGAGACCATAATGTCATAGATGTGTCTTTTTTGTAGTGCTTGTGTTGACATAGAGTGGGACTAATGCCCCTAAGATCATCAAGAGTATATCCAATAGCAGCATTGTGCTTCCTAAGAGTTTTGAGCAATCTATTTTCTTCATGCTCTGAAAGGTTAGCATTGATAATAACAAGATATATCTTCTTTTCAGCAAGATAAGCATATTTCAGAGTATCAGGTAATTTCTTTAATTCAAACACAGGATCGCTCTTAGGTGGTAGAGGATCGCCAAGAGTCTCAACACGTAAATTATGTTTAAGGATAGGTGCTTGTTTAAAGAATATCTCATCTATTTCATTTCTTTCATTCATATGCATATCATTTCCATCGTCTAGCATATATTGTTCTAACAGATCAGTAGGAGGTACGGAAATAGAAGCAAGACCAATGATTTCATCTTTACTAGATAATTCTTTCTCATGTGGCTGTCTACGGAACATAGATAAATTAAATTCATGAGATACTTCACCAAACTTAACTCTAACCTTTTCTTTAACACAATCAATTTCAGCAGTAAGGTCTACCCAATATAATGGGACAAAAGTCATCTTGTGGAGAACCAAGAACCAGAAAATCAGTAGGGCACTTGATCTTACCACACAATACTTCGACATCTTTAACAATCCCAAGTAGTGAAATAGTATCTCTATTTGCAAGCTTAATAGTAACATCAATGTCCTTAATCTCAGCGGGTGCAATATCATGCATAATTTCTTGATATAAAGTAAATGGAATAGCACTCACACTAGCACCCATGTCACATAAACCATGATAGCAACAATCTCCAATCTTAACAAAAACAATAGGTATGCTCACTACTGGCTTATTCTTATCTAACCTATCTTGTTCATTTTTAGCAGGTTTAGCAATTCTAGCAGTCTCATCACAGAAAATAACATGCCCATCAAATTATCAACCAAGAGATCCTTAACCATAGCAATATTAGGTTCCACCCCTATTTGTTCAGAGGGTCTAGGTGTCCTGGTATTACTTTTATTAACCAGAGTTGAAGCTTTCACATGTCCCTTAACCCTAACAGGAAAAGTGGTTTTTCAATATAAGAAGTAGGCACAATTGGGTCAACATTATAGATAATTGTTTCATCTTTAACTATAACAGGTTCCTCTAAAATTTCTTCAATATGTGATGAAAGTTAAACCACTTCTCCTTAGGGAGATCAACATGAGTAGCAAATGATTCACAAAAGGAGGCTAATATCTCAGAGTCAAGTCCATATTTAGTACTAAACTTATGAAAAGCATCAGTTTACATAAAAGATTTAACAAGTTTTTATACCTGATTCTTTACCTTTGTTGAGTTCCCAATCTTCAGAGTTGAGTTTAGTTCTTTCCATAAGACCCCATTTGAATTCAGTAGTTTTCTTCATGAAGGAACCAGTAGAAGAAGAATCGAGTATGGATTGATCATTATGAGAAAGCCAAGCATAAAAGTTTTGGATAATAATTTCTCTTGAGAGCTCATGATTGGGGCATGTATACATCATGTACATAAGCCTCCGCCAAGCTTGATCGGCACTTTATCCTTCACAAGGACAATATATATATATATATATATATATATATATATATATTCCGATCACGATAAACCAGATGCATAGGATAAAACATCTGATGAAATTCCTGCTTCATAGGGTTCCAATCCCATGTTCGAATATCATCCAATTGCCTATATCATGTCAATGCCTTTCTCTCTAAAGATAAAGCTAATCCCTTCTTCTTAAATCCATCCTCAGATAGACCTGCAAGATTAAACAATCCACAAATTTCATCTACATAGATCAGGTGCATATTAGGATGTACCATTCCATCTCCTACTTAAGGATCAACTAGCAGTTTCTCTAACATACCCGTAGGAATCTCATAATAAATATTTACAGTAGGTTCAGTAGGTTGAGGAGAAATTATTATTGGTTCCGACGAGGTGAAGATACCCCAAACAAACCCCTCAAATGATTGTTTTCCATATTGATGTGTGACAGTAAATTTCAGCATGTAATACAAATGTCTCCTTACCAAAGGCGCTTCACTACCCGACAATGGCACCAGAAAAGAGTCATGATGACCCACAAGTATAGGGGATCAATCGTAGTCCTTTTGATAAGTAAGAGTGTCGAACCCAACGAGGAGCAGAAGGATATGATAATCGGTTTTCCGCAAGGTATTCTTTGCAAGTACTGAAAGTAGCAATAACAGATAGTTTGATAGCAAGATGATTCGTAACAAGTAACAAGTAGTTATAGTAACAAAGGTGCAGCAAGGTGGCCCAATCCTTTTTATAGCAAAGGACAAGTCGGAACATTCTCTTATACGAGGCAAAGCATTCTCGAGGACACATGGGAATATCGTCTAGTCACTTTCTTGTTTAGTTTATTCTGTTTCGTTACTTTGCTTGGGTGATGTTCTTACTTGAACAAGCCTCCCACTTATGATTACCCCTTCTCTCAACCATTCGCAACTACGAAAGACGAATTAAGATAAATCTAACCATAATATGAAACATATGGATCCAAATAAGCCCCTTACGAAATAATGCATAAACTGGGGTTTAAGCTTCTATCACTGTAGCAACCCATCATCTACTTATTACTCCACAACGCCTTCCCTTAGGCCCACGTATCGTGAAGTGTCATGTAGTCGACGTTCACATGACACCACTAAAGGAAGCAACAACATACATATCATCAAAATATCGAACGAATACCAACTTCACATGATTACTTATAACAAGACTTCTCCCATGTCCTCAAGAACTAAAGATCGACTAGTACAGCGAGGTGCTATACAAACGGTTTTTAACCCCTTTCCGCGAGGACATTTGGAACCGTCGCCTAGTGAGTGTGGGTGATAGGGGGGGGGTCCTTCCCACACGACCCAGAAACCGTCAGGGATATGCCCTCCTGGCACACACGCTCAGCAAAATGAGGTCGTGTGCGACTAGCGAGCCCTCAAATACGGTTATACGTACAGTAGTGCTAAAAATACAATTATACAGGCGAAATCATTTCCAGTCGTAAGTACATCCCACACAGTCAGTCCCCGCTAAACGTTTCCGTTCGTATATACATCCCACACAGTCGCTTCAAGGAAAACGTTTCTGTTCGCTGGTACATCACACACAATTTTCCCCGTTAAATCGTTTGTGATAGCATTTCCATTGCACACGGTATTAACAATTTTATCGTTTGTGTTATTGAATGCATCACACACAATGCGTAGAAGAAACTGTGTGGCAAAGGCTATCCATCACACACAGTTTTTATGTGGTAAACGTTTGCGCCAGGTGGCCTAACGCAAACAATTTTCAAGAGAAAGTCGTGTGTGATTGTTCATTGATCCAACATGGTTTATTCCTAGAAACTGTGCGTGTTGCCCGAGGTCATCGCCCACGGTGTTTTCTCAATAACCGTTTGCAATAGAAAAACCCAATTAGCAGGCTAATTATCCTATTATTAATAATCCATTTATTAATCTAATTGACATTTCATATTAAGCACACAATATATTTCATTTTCATAATTGAAATACATCAGAGGACAACATCATATAGCTTCATCACTCAGCTACCCCATTACACAACTGCACCAGCACCAAGTTTCACATGCAAGATCACCTTTCGAAATTAGCATCATAGACGGTACATAGACAGATGTATCTCATCTGGAAAACTGCTAAAGCAGAAGGCGAATATTGAGCCTTCATTGATGTTGAAGGTCTTTGCAAATTTAGGCCAGTGCCTGTGGATGATTGACCGTCCATCATTCGTCCTCTTAAGGAACACTTCAATATTGAACCATGGGTGTTGTATGAATACCTTCCTCGCCTCCTGACCATACAGGTGGTTTGAGAGGTAATCATCAGTGAACTGCTTTGGAAAGGCCTGAAAACAAGGATGCGCATAAATATCTTCTCTATATTGGAAATGGGGCAAAGGAATAAAAAAAAGGCAAGGTATAATAGTTAGTACCATCATGTAGTGAACAGACAAAGATCTTGTTGTTTTTTGTCGCTAATTTCCTTATCCTAACAATCTTTCTGAGTTTCTTGACTTGACTGATATTCATGGACACCTCATTTCTCCATATGCAAAAAGGGTCGAACAGTGGGTCAAAACCTCTGACAGCAGGACCTACATGTGCAAGACCAAATTGTTAAAAACCTAAATATTAGAATGGTTCCTGCAATTGCACAATAATGTGCTATTAGACAAAGGACAATGCATGTGCAAACCTCGATTTTATACCTCAGTGCTTCCCATTGTTTCCCTGCAACACATATACGGTAGTTAGTCATCAGGTTAAGTAAGGGTTCGCATGCTATCAGTAGAATATGTTGATGAAAAATAAGCACATTGCAGATTCATCAGATTAATTCAAGCCACATGGAAAACCCAGTTATCCAAACCAGGCATGATTAAGAACTAGGAAATATAGCACCTGTATATGTTTCTCATGTATTAAGTGCAACCAAATTCGATTTATCCCTCACATGCACAACAATACAAAATTCTACCCACGACAATTGGACATCGCATTGCAGAATTGAACCAAGCAGTTAACTAAACACCACAACAAATGAAGCAAACATTAACTGAGCACCACATTGCATAATATAACATACTCCTAATAGGAGATCAGACAGTTAACCAAACCAAGCATGCTTAACAACTTGGAAATATAGCAATTATATTTGTTTCTCATGTATTTAGTACAACCAAATTCTATTTATTCCTCACTGTTGGATTACGGGTTCCGGCAAAACCCTTAAGGTTGAACACTGGGGTGTGCACGAAGATCTCTCCTCCACCTAGCTCACACGCGCCACGATCTCACGGCCTAGCTCGACGAACCCAAAGAACAAGGAGACACAAGATTTATACTGGTTCGAGCCACCAATGTGGTGTAATACCCTACTCCAGTGTGGTGTGGTGGATTGCCTCTTGGGCTGAGGATGAACAGTTACAAGGGAAGAACAGCCTCCTGCGAAGAGGTGTTCTTGTTCTTGGTGAGCTGGTGCGGTGTCTCTCCTGCCGATCTAGACATGTCCCTTCTCTATGGTGGTGGCTAGTCCTATTTATAGAGGCCCTGGTCCTCTTCCCAAATATTGAGCGGGAAGGGATGCCACAACGGCCAAGTTTGAAGGGAGACAACTGGTACAAGTTATCCTGACTAAAGGTGGTCTTCGCCTGCCAAATGCTGTGGTGGTGACGCCATCTTGGGCTCCATGGTGACCTTCGTCCTGCCATCCTGCTGGTCTTGGTCTCGTTGCACCAATATGGAAACCTTTGCCTGATGCCTCGGGACTCCTCGCCTGCGCTTGCCCCTTTAGCACCAAAGAGGAAACGAGGACACTGCGTGCACTAGCGCCCGCCTGGCCTTGGTCGTCATGGCTTACGTCACGGGAACCTCGCGAGGTGCCCCTTGCCTTGATCTCTTTGCCCTTGGCAAGCCAGCCTGGTGAGGCCGTCCCTGAGGAGGTCTTGTGTCGTCCATCTCGCGAGGCTTGGCCCCTCGCGAGGGTCTTGAGTGTTTGCTGGTGAAGATGGGTCGTGCAGGGCCGCTAGTGGAGCCATGCCGTGGGCCGCAGGTAGGCAAGTCTGGGGACCCCCCTTCCCAGGACAGCGACAGTAGCCCCCGGGCCCAAGGTGCACTCAGACTTGGCTTCGAGGCGAAGCCAAAGGGAAAGTGCGGAGCGCCGCGGGCCCCAATAGCCTGCGGCCCCGCTTGCTTAGCGACGCGCCCCTCCTAGTCTCCTGCCTTTCCGAATCAGCAACCTCCTCTTCCAATCTGCCCCAAGCTTGGCCCTCCTTGTCGCCATAGCGCCCCGGCGAACGAAGAAGGGAAAGAAGAAGTCTGAGTCTTCAGCCGGGCCACCCCTGGCCATTGACCCGCCGTGGGCCGGTCATTGGTGCTCAACCAGGAGGCCATGGACAAGGTGTGCCCCGCGCTCACCGCTGACTCCAACGAATGGGAGAGGACGGCGGCCTGGCCTGCATCCCACGCCTCCGTCGACAGGACATCCACTGAGGTCCAATTCTTCGTCGACGCCTTGTGGGCTGGCCTGATTCCTCCCTTCTCCGCCTTCTCCAACGCCGTGCTCTCCCACTATCAGATCCATATGTTGCACCTGGGTCCCCATTTGGTCGCCCTTCTTGCTGTCTTCGCCTTCATTTGCGAGGCTATGGTGGGCATTGCTCCTTCCATGGCCCTACTGCGCCATTTCTTCTCGCTGCACCTGACTGATCCTTGGCAAAGCTCGGGATGCCTGAGCTTCCAGGCCGTGGCTACGACGGTCGGCTCGGGAATTGACTTTGAGCTCCCACCGCCTGTGAGCGGGTTTCGGACAATATGGGTGTATGTGGATGTTGGTGTGCTCAGCCCCCTGCTCTCGCCGCCGTCGGCGCTCGCCTTTCCCAGCTCCGGCTGGGGCCACGAGAAGCTCACGGACTCCCGCCTTGTCTTTGTCTGGCTCTGGTTGAAGAGGCTGAAAGATCTCGGTGTGACTGCGCCTATGGTGGTGAAGGAGTTCCTTCGACGCCGTGTCACCCCACTCCAGCGCCATTCCCGGCCGATGTGAGCCCTGTCCGGCGCATGAGGCTTCAGGAGTCGGGGGTCCCGCCCGAAGCCGGAGATCGATGCTCGAGGTCCTGACGGGTGACCCCTTGCCAGCCGATATGCCGCAAGATGGCTGTCTTTGTACTGCTACTCAAATAGGGTGGAGTTCGCGGGGCAGATGCCCGCCTTTGATGAATGGGGGCTACGTCCAGTTGGCCTTGAAGGGCCCCGTGAGAACCCTGTCTCCGTGGTCCCCTTCGTCGCCACCAGCGCCGAACTCACCCCGAGAGTGGATGCAGGGGGACGGGCACAGCTGGAGGCCGGGGGCGCTGGTGCTGACGCGTCGACGCTACGCGAGGCTCCCGAGGTGCCATCTCCGGGAGCCCGTGACTCTTGTCCTGGGGTGACAGCTGAGGGGGCGACGCAATCCGCTGCTCCTGAGGCCGAGGCTTTCGTGCTCTCAGCAAGACACCATGAGGCGGAGCCCGAGGGCTCCCCTCAGCCCGGCACTTATGAGGCCGCCTCTTCGGGTGCTCGCCAGCCGTGCCCTGCGCTGGTTGCCGCATCCAACGCTTCGGTCGGCTCTGTCTAGACTTCGACGCGCTCCGCAAGAGGAAAGTGTCTCCAAGCTGCAGCAGTGGTGCCGTCCGGCCGTTGAAGCATAGGAAGTATATCGCCATAGATGAGTGAGTACCTTATCTTTGTAATTTCTCGAGTGCTGCTTCCCCTCCCGACAGTGGCTCCCCAGGGTCCCTCCTGCTAAGGCAGCGAAGTCTCCTGAGAAGCAACTTCCTCCTGCCTCGACTCCTTCGCTAGCCTTGAGCGCCCCAAGCCAGCGTGCCGCCCCTGGAGTGAGGTCGGCCGGAGAGGCAGACTCGCCTTCCTGGCGCCTCGAGCCCGCGCCTTTGCCGTCTCTCCTTTGTGGCCTCGCCTAGGGTATGGCAAGCGTGCCAAGGGCTCCTCCTTTAGTCATGGACCGCAGCTGGATGGCTTCGATCCTGGCTTCTACTTCGAGCAGTGGACCCTCACTCATCCAGGCCTCCGCCGTGGCCCAGACGATGGTCGGGGAAGCGCCAGCCCCCGGCCCCCTGCTGGGAGGGAGCGAGCCGCTTCAGGCCCCTTCGGCGACCCCTGCTGTGGGAGATGGGCCTGGTCGTGCACTCAAGCTTGCGCGTGAGCAGAGTGCCGTCCGCCACGAGCTCTTTCAGGAGGCAATGCGCGTGATGAGCCGGCTTGGCAGAGAACTCGCGGATGTTGACATGCGCCTTGAAGCCGAGGGTCTCCGGCTGGCGGAGGAGTGGCATTAACTGAAGGTGACCATCAACTTCGGGCGCCTCCAGCGTGAGCATGCCAACACGGAGGCCGAGGCATCCCTGGCAACCTCCCGCGAGGCCAGCGCCCGAGCCTTGGAGGAGGCCAGGGAGGCCGACCGTCGCCGCGCGATCGCCGAGGAGCGCAGGCGGGAGCTCCTGGCCTTGAACGCCTCTTTGGTGCAGCAGGTGGAGGCGCGCAGGGCCGCCCTCGCGTCAATGAAGGGGACGCCTGCCGAGGAGGAAGAGATCCGGAAGCGCGAGGAAACGCTGGCGCTGGAAGCCATGGAGCGCAGCCTTGAGCTTGAGAGGTTGGAGACGAGGGAGCGCCAGGTTGCCCAAGTGGAGGATGCCGCTAACGCGCGCGAGGCGAGGATCCAGAAGGAGGTCGACAGCAGGGTGGCGGAGGCTCGCGCTGACCTCAACAACAGGTATGGCATGAAGCCGGAGCTTGTGGTAGATGAAGCTGGTGGCCGGGGTTCTGCCTTGAGGTTAAGGTTGGCAGAGGCGGAGCTGCGGGAGCAAGTTGCCGCCCTGATCTCTGTGCAGGCTGAACTAGCCTCTGCCCGCGCCGAACTGCTTCCACTCCAGCAGTGGGTCACCGCCACCGAGTCCCTCGCGCAGCAGAGCAGGGAGGAAGTGCTTTGGCGGCAGACACTGGAGCGCGAGCACGCCCCCATGCTCCAAGGCCTCAGGATCAGAGCCAACGCGGTGCTGGGCAACATTTGCGACAAACATGCCCCTCATCCCCACGCGAACGACTATGCCAGCCACCTGTGCTTTTTTGCTGATGTGGTGACGCGCTTGGAGAACCGACCCGAGAGGGCTCGCGAGCTTGTTGAAGAGAGGAGCCATGGCCTGCTCGGGCGTGCGTTCTCCTGTGTCTTCAGCCACCTCCAGAACACCTACCCCGACTTCGATTTTGACGCCGCCATTGCCCCTGTACCCGAGGCCATCCGGGGCGACCTGGCTCACTGGGTGGAAGACAATGTGGATGCTCTAGTCAGGGCCTTCACTTCCGAGGACGACGCGGTGGTGGTCGCGACGGATGAAGGCGACGTGGTCAACGATGGTGAGGGCGGCACCGGCGATGGTGACGGTGATGCCAGCGACGGTGACGACGTTGCCAGCGACGCGTCTGAGGGCGACCCGGAGGACGCAGTGAGCGACATGTCTGATTGAGCCTGTGTTTCCTTGTCGTTGACCCTGCATGCGAAAGCTCAGGAACAACCCTGGAAGTTGTAAGAGCATTTGGGAGGGGGAGCACCTCATGTAAACAGATTACTGCTTTTATTCCATAAGCCAAGCTGAAGATGTGTTTTCTTGAGCCCACGAGTCCCGCTGCAAGCTTGCTGCTGTAATTTACCTTAGCTAGGACAAGTTCTGAACCGTCTCGTGAGGTCGTGAGCTTCTGAGGAGCCTGCCGCTCCGTCCGAGAGGGCCTCGCGAGAAGCAAGCGCCGGCCAAGGCAGGACATGCGCGCAGCGCGGGTGCGCCACGCCCAGCCCCCACTCGCGAGGGGCTCGCAAGGGGGAGGCAGCAGGTGTGGACTTTGAATCAAGGCAAGGAACCAGATCGCAAGAAATCGCACGAACGAGAAAAGACACCCCCCGCGCATACCAATGAAAATTCAACTTCAAACTTAAATCCAAAGCCAGAAAACAGGGCTACAAAAAAGAGGTCAAAAGCAAAGGGCTGAGTCCGGCACCTAGCTAGGCTTCAGGTCTCCGAGTCTTCCACCAGCGCGGAGCATAGTGCCTCCACTAGGACGTGGGAGGGAGCCCCCGAGGTCCGAGGGCGGCTTTGCAGAGACTCCGGGGCATGTTCAGCCCCACTCATTATTACGTGAGAGTGTCACGAGCGGAGTCCTTCACAGGCGTGAGCCTTGCTTCATATCGCCAGACGAGGGCACCGCCTTGCGCCGCCCTCGAGCACCGTTGGGGTGTCCGGAAACCAGGATGATGCCAAGGGACAGAGGGGACTCTAGCGGGGCCCTCGGCGACCACGGGTCCTCTGCCGGGGGGAAGGCTCACCAGCGCCTCCCCGGTAGAGGGCCTACCTTCGGACGACGCCTTGCTCCGCGCGACGTGGGAAGGGGCCTTGCTCCTCGCTCCTCCTATGCAGCCCCCAGTGTGCCTCCCCTAGTGGGAGGGGGGCTGCTGTGCTGGGGCCGTCATCCGGTGCTGCGACCTGATTCACTTGCGACCCATGGTTAGCGTAAGCCGGCTCCTGAGAGATAGTGGTACCCTGTAGCTGTTGTCGCCGGCGTGGTCGGCGAGGTCCCTGGGTGGCTCCTGGAAGGCCTCAACTTCTAGCGTCTCCTCTTCCCAACCCGGCTCGAGAAAAGTGTCGGGGTCATCGTCTGGCGTGTACTCCTGGTCCATCATGCGGGGCACATAGGCCTCCGGTGCCGTCGCCCCAGAACCCTCGCTGAAGTGCCCCGTGCTCCACACCACCCGGCCCGGCGTGCCGCTCTGAGGGTGGTAGGGCGTCATCCTGCCGGGGCCATGGGTGGCGATGCTCACGCCTGCGCCAATTGGAGAAGGCACGGGTGCAGTTGGGTGGCCAGCGCCGTTGGTTGTGCCGATGCCGACGAAACCTCCTGGTGCACACGGGGGCGCGCGGGCGCGTCTAGGCCCACCGTGCGATCCTGTCGCAGTCTGAGGTGTAAGAAAGGAGCAGAAAGGCGGCGTACCCCTGGCTGGGGCGTCCAATAGCTCGGCGACACACTCCAGCAACGCGTCTCGTCCATTCTCCATCAGTCGGCATCGCAGCAGCTCCCGAGCCACCGTGAGCGCGGCCCTCATGTTTGCTTGTTCCCGTCGGGTGTGCGGCGCCGTGGCCGTGGCGTAGCTTGAGGGCCTTGCGGCTGCCCGCGCTTGCCGTGGAATAAGGGTGGATGGCGTTTGACCGCGCCGCCCGTGCCCCACAGCGTTTGACGGTGCGCGTGCCGCCTGAACCGCGGGGTTGAGGTTTTCTTGGACAGACGACGCCGCCCGGGCTGGCCAAGCTGCCCAGTGGTCGGCGTTGGTCCTTGGGTCGCCGGACATAGGAACCGCGAAGTGTCGGCGGATCAACTGGCAGAAGAGAGGCTCCGGCGCACCCCTACCTGGCGCGCCAAATGTCGGATTACGGGTTCCGGCAAAACCCTTAAGGTTCGAACACTGGGGTGCGCACGAAGATCTCTCCTCCCCCTAGCTCACACGCACCACGATCTCATGGCCTAGCTCGACGAACCCAAAGAACAAGGAGACACAAGATTTATACTAGTTCGGGCCACCAATGTGGTGTAATACCCTACTCCAGTGTGGTGTGGTGGATTGCCTCTTGGGCTGAGGATGAACAGTTACAAGGGAAGAACAGACTCCTGAGGAGAGGTGTTCTTGTGCTCGGTGAGCTGGTGCGGTGTCTCTCCAGCCGATCTAGACATGTCCCTTCTCTATGGTGGTCGCTAGTCCTATTTATAGAGGCCCTGGTCCTCTTCCCAAATATTGAGCGGGAAGGGATGCCACAACGGCCAAGTTTGAAGGGAGACAACTGGTACAAGTTATCCTGACTAAAGGTGGTCTTCGCCTGCCAAAGGCTCTGGTGGTGACGCCGTCTTGGGCTCCACGGTGACCTCCGTCCTGCCGTCCTGCTGGTCTTGGTCTCGTTGCACCGATATGGAAACCGTTGCCTGATGCCTCGGGACTCCTCACCCGCGCATGCCCCTTTTGCACCAAAGAGGAAACGAGGACACTGCGCGCGCTGGCTCCGGCCTGGCCTTGGTCGTCATGGCTTACGTCACGGGAACCTCGCGAGCCAGCCTGGTGAGGCCGCCCCTAAGGAGGTCTTGCGTCGTCCACCTCGCGAGGCTTGGCCCCTCACGAGGGTCTTGAGTGTTTGCTGGTGAAGATGGGCCGCGCAGAGCCGCTGGTGGAGCCACGCCGTGGGCCGCAGGCAGGCAAGTCTGGGGACCCCCGTTCTCAGAACGCCGACACTCACATGGTATACAATAATAGAATGCACCCACAAAAATTGAACATTGCATTGTAGAATTGAACCAAACAGTTTGCTAAACACCACAACAAATGAACCAAATGTTAACTGAGCACCACATTGCACAATTTAACATACTCCTAATAGAAGATCAGACAGTTAACCAAACCAAGCATGCTTAACAACTTGGAAATATAGCAATTGTATTTGTTTCTCATGTATTTAGTACAACCAAATTCGATTTATTTCTCACATGGTATACAATAACAGAATGCACCCACAACAATTGACCATCGCATTGTAGAATTGAACCAAACAGCCTACGTCTTCACGTCGTCGGCGCGCGAGGCAACGACGGTGGCCTCAACGGCGAGGTGCTCCTCCAAGATCTGGGGGTCGACACGAATGGCAGCCATCGCGACCTCATCCGCGCGTGCGATCGCGATTTGCTTCTCCGCTGCCAAATGCTCCTTTAGATCCTGGCTATACTACACGCACCATGGCTTAGGGCGGCGCTTATTTGGTGGAGGGGTCGGTAATTTGGGTGGAAGGTGTCGCGTCAGCGGTCGGGGCATGTGGGATGTGGAAGGAGGAGGAGGGTGGGGGTCGGGTGTGAATTGCCTGCCTGGATAGACCAGGCCGAGCAGCGTGAAGGAGGGTCACTGGCGAGGAGGCGGCGTTGCAAGCAAGGCGTGAAGGTTTCAACTTGGAAAGGAAGGCGGAAACAGGGGAAATGTGGCTTTTGGTAAGGGGGAGGGGGCGGGGAGGTAGATATTTCCGCGGAAGCCGAAAATTTGGAATCGCTTCAGCGAAAAAACTCTCCCGCAAAGTGTCATTAGACACGGTCCCTTATTCAGAACTGTGAACGATATGTGAACATCACAAACGATTCAGATAGCTTAACCCGTGTGTGATGAGTTTGAACGTCAAAAATTTTGGTTCGAATTTCCCTGGTTACAGTGGTCATCCACGTCATTGCATAATTTGGGTACACAAAGGAGACTACAGCACACCCACGCTTCTTAATCCAGCAAGTTCAGCAATTAAACAGAGCTAGCTGTCGCTCTTAATTAAACTAATGAATTAAAGGCTGGCACTCTTAATTAAACAAAACAAAGAGTACTACTATAGTTGGTGCTCATCGATCTCCGCCGCCGCCTGCAAGTCCAGCTCGCGCCCGACGGTCTCCTAGGGAAGGGGCTCCATGGCATCAGTCGCACCATACTCGGCAAATCTCGCCATCCGCGTCCGCCATATCTTTGGAATAGGCTGCCACGAGCTAGGCATGGGCAGCCGCATTCTAGGCTTTGGCGGTCTCTGTCATGGCAAGGTATGCCGCGCAGGAACAGACGGCTGCTCGAACGCTCTCGGCGATTGCCAACTCTTCGACCGTGGGTTGCCAACCGTTGTCGGAGAAGCTTCGTTTGATTTGATCGGTGACCACCATGAGCAGGGCGTGGACGGCCTCGACATGGTCGTGGGCAGCCTCCATCAGGGCTAAGGGCGCCGCTGCGGAACGGACAGCTGTTGTGTCGCTCTCGCCAGTTGTTATCCCTGAGGCAGATGTTGCTGCCGCCGCCTGAGAAGCAACAGCGGCCGTTTGGGCTGCCTTGGCCGCCCGGACGCAGATTGCGGTCGCCCTCACGAAGCTTGTTAGCACGCGCCAAGTGGCTGCGGACGCGCTCTCGCCGGAGTGGGCCGCCGAAGTTGCCCTCACGACGCGGGTCCACGTCCCCATCTTTCATCGGCGACGATTGAACAGTGAAATGCTATTTGAGGAGCGAGCTAGTGTGCTTGACACTCCGGCGGTGCTCCAAGATATTTTGTGCTGCATCTCACACGGTTGGTGATAATAAACCGTGTGCGATCTACTTGATTTTTCGCCTTGATTTGAATTACATAATGGGGTCACAGCTGCAAAGGATGGTGTTTGAATTGCTAGAACTTTTATCTGAAGTGAACATGCAACAATAGGTGTGTCGTCAAAAAAAATTGGAATTATTCAGGGTTCGTTTGGACATTTTTATACATTAACTTGGTTTTGTATGCATTTCAGGTGCATAATTCAAATTTGAACTACATGCACATGCTCTAGTGCATATAAACAGGTTGAAAAATCAAATCTATGTCCTTCGTTGCATGCTTAGGTCCCATGCAAGAAATGGGAATGAATGTCAAACACCCTGGAACCGTCACTGGGCCGCAAACATTGAGATACTTGGTTTCTAAATTCTAGTAAATCCAAAACTCATTTGAAATTCATGAAACTTGGCATGCTATCATGGAGATGCATCAACATGCCGTGGTAAATTTTTTGTCCCATTTGGGGCAGGTTTGGGTATAAGCTTCTCACAAACCCGAGCTTCTCACAACAAGCGTGATGGTTTCGGTAGGGAACGTGCCACCTTTGGGGACGAAACGACATCCGTTGCCTCTTATTGCTTTCAAAAAATTTCTAGTGTCAACATAGAACAACAGGAGTGTTGTGTTTAATTTTGGAATTTTTCGGGGTTCGTTTGGACATTTTTATACATTAACAAGGTTTTCTAGGCATTTTATATGCATAATTCAAATTTAAACTACATGCACATGCTCCAGTGCATATAAATTTGTTGAAAAATCTAATTTGTGTCCGTGGTTGCATGCTTAGGTCCCATGCAAGAAATGGGAATGGATGTGAAACACCCTGCCACCGTCACTCGGCCGCAAACATTGAGATACCTGGTTTTTAAATTCTAGTAAATCCAAAACTCGTCTGAAATTCATGAAACTTGGCATGCTATCATGGAGCGGCATCGACATGCCGTGGTAAATTTTTTGTCCCATTTGTGGTAGGTTTGGGTATAAGCTTCTCACAAACCAGAGCTTCTCACAACAAGTGTGATGGTTTCGGTAGGGAACATGCCACCTTTGGGGACGAAACGATATCCGTTGCCTCTTATTGCTTTCATAAATTTTCTAGTGTCAACAGAGAACAACAGGAGTGTTGTGTTTAATTTTGGAATTTTTCGGGGTTCGTTTGGATATTTTTATAAATTAACTAGGTTTCTAGGCATTTTTTGTGCATAATTCAAATACTAACTACATCACATGCTCCAGTGCATATAAAATGGTTGAAAAATCAAATCTGTGTCCTTGGTTGCATGCTTAGGTCCCATGCAACAAATGGGAATGAATGTCAAACACCCTGCCACCGTCACTCGGCCGCAAACATTGAGATACCTGGTTTTTAAATTCTAGTAAATCCAAAAGTCGTCTGAAATTCATGAAACTTGGCATGCTATCATTGAGCGGCATCAACATGCCGTGGTAAATGTTTTGTCCCATTTGGGGCAGGTTTGGCTATAAGCTTCTCACAAACCAGAGCTTCTCACAACAAGCGTGATGGTTTCGGTAGGGAACGTGCCACCTTTGGGGACGAAACGATATCTGTTGCCTCTTATTGCTTTCAAAAAATTTCTAGTGTCAACGTAGAACAACATGAGTGTTGTATTTAATTTTGGAATTTTTCGGGGTTCGTTTGGACATTTTTATACATTAATTGGGTTTTCTAGGCATTTTATGTGCATAATTCAAATTTGAACTACATGCACATGCTCCAGTGCATATAAATTGGTTGCAAAATCAAATCTGTGTGCTTCGGTGCATGCTTAGGTCCCATGCAAGAAATGAGAATGAATTTCAAACACCAGGGCACTGTTGATTGCCGGCAAAACGTTGAGATACTTTGTTTTTAGATTCTAGTAAATCCAAAACTTGTCCGAAATTCATGAAACTTGGCATGCTATCATGGAATGGGACCTGACATGCTGTGGTATTTTTGTGTCCATTTTGAGAGAAGGCGCACTCGAATAACAGCCAACGAAGGCATTTTGAAACAAATAGCTGCCACTTTAACATCTCAAACGTCTTGTATAATTTAAATTGTGTGCGTTCTGTTAACCATTCATGTGACGCCACGCCTCACTCTTTTAATGGCTAGGAGGTGCCATGCAGACAGGTGCTTAAGTGCTTGACTAAACGGGAGGCGTGTGAGCTGTACTTGAATGCGGAGGCTCATCGGGAAGCGCGCGAGCTGTATGCCGTGCAGGCTCACTGGGAAGCGAGCCCTTTGACTTCCATGGCTGCCAGCCTTGATCGCATCCTCTCCATTAATGGCGCACAAGCTGCTGTTTAATACAGTTTTTAAATATAAAACACTCATCGCAAGCGTTTTAGTTAGAACACCCGTATGCAAACCGATAGCTTCCCCGGGAAGCCAAGGGAAAATGTGCAAAGCAGGATTTGTGTAGCTCTTGATCGCAAACGTTTTAGTTAGAACACCTATATGCAAACCGACAGCTTCCCCAGGAAGCCAAGAGAAAATGTGCCGAGCAGGATTTGTGCAGCTCTGGATCGCAAACGTTTTAGATAGAACACACGTATGCAAAGTGAGAGCTATGGTCTTCCCCCTTAAGTCGAGGGAAAATTGGCAGCGCAGGATCCCTTCAACGCAAACGGTTGTTTTCGATGACCCGTGTGCAACCACGTACAAACAATTTGGTAAGATTTGCATCTGTCATATTGGGTATGTTGCCATTTTTCAAACTGGAAAGATTGAAATTTATTGATCTAGTAACATTGCCATTTGTTAATCCTTGTAACACTGCGATTTGTCAAAATATACAGCTAAAAATCACTAGCACTATCTAAATTTTGCAACTAAAATTCAGTAATTAACCATAGATTTCATTCAAAGATTAAGCAGTCGTTCTTAAATTATACAAATAGTTCAACTCGACAGCTGAACCGACCAAAATTTTCCCCAATTGTTGCCAACCACGTACTGAAATAGCTAGTTCAATTATATATACTAGCTAATTTTAAGTACATTGTACAGTTCCACCACATCTATAGTCAGATGAACTGAACAAAATAGCCCCTAAATACTACTACTACGGAGGGGCTTTGTGCTACTTCCAGCAGCCTCTCCTCTGCCGAGCGCGCTCAGTAAGAGGTAGAGGAGGAAGAGGAGCCTACCGACAAGCAGGACAACTACAATACGGTGCCTGCCGCTGCTGCACGTTCAGCGACGCTCGCCAGCTCGAATGCCCACTGCCGCTCCAGACGACCCCTCTCGAAGCGGCCGGGCTGCTCGTAGATCTCCTGATTCCTCGCCTTTGTGTCGGCTTGTGCTGCGGCCACGGCTGTGGTGAGGCTCTTTGCGTGCTCGACGAGGCGCTCCTTCTCCTGCCATGGGAACTCGATGTAGCATGCAAGGTCGCTGACGCACGTGCGGGCCTCCACCTCTGCCTCCCTCCTTCGGGCGGCGGTGGCGGAGCGGGTGATGATCCCGACGATCGACGGTGGCTAGCGGCCACGGCGGCCGACGATGGGCTGGCGGCCACCTCCCACCTTCGGGCCGCGGTGGCGGAGCGGGTGATGGCCAGCAGTGGGGTGGCGGCCACGACAGCCACCTCCCGCTTTCGGGCCGCGGTGGCGGAGCGGGTGATGGCCGACAGTGGAGTGGCACGGCCACCTCCCACCTTCGGGCCACGGCGGCGGAGCGGGCGATGGCCCTGGCTTTCAACGGTGGTGTGGCGGCAACGGCGGCCGGCAACAGCTGCCGACGGGCAGCGGCGGCGGAGCGTGTGGTGGGTGTTCCGCGCATACCCAACACGGACGCCACGCGCACTACACTACGCCGGGGACTGCGGCGCCGCCACGGTGTAGCCTCCTAGCTGGAGCTGTCCTCTGATGACGGCGGAGTGGCTGAGCGACGACGACGGACCGGTGCCATTGGCGATTGTGGGAGAAGCAGACAAGATAAGCTACAGGGAGGGAGGGGAAAATGCGACGCAGGACTCGCCGGCCATGAGGGTTTATATAGCAGGCCGGTAAGCATTGGGATTTTGGGGGATTTCACCGAGTCGGACGAGAAGCTTGCGCAGGAACGGGCTCACCGACGATCCATTGGTGCCACTTCGAGCCATTGTTTGGCCAAAAGAACGCCCCCGCGCGCTGCGTAAGCTTGCGCTATAAGCCATCTGCGGCTGCGGCGTGATAAGACGTGTGAGAGGAGGACGAAAGGACACGTACACATACGGTTAATACAAAAAAATCGTTTGCGATTTCATTACCTACTATACCCCCGTCCTGGTTTATAAGTAGGATTTAACTAATAAAATACGAATGCATGTCGCCAAAGATTATATCGTTGGATTAGTATGTGAACATAGTTTCCAGTTATACAATTTTTGTAACATGCATTAACATTTTGTTGGTTAAATTTAAGGTTATATACCAGCAAGCGTTTGCCCGCAACACACACGGCTTATTCCATCACAAACAGCTCGGATGGATCAACTGTATGCCACGTATCGCACACGCAACTCTAATCTGATTCGTGCTTGATGTCTTCGACATCGCTCGCGCAGTTCGTCTTATTTGCCACGTATCACCGTGTCGGTCTTTGCTCGTGTCCCTCGGCAAGCTCTGCTCGCCGTTAGGCACCGCAGCACGCTGTGCTCACCGTTAGGCGTCGCGGTGCGCTCTGCTCGCGCCCGTTGGCGTGCTCTGCTCGCGTCCATCGGCGCGCTCGGCTTGTGGATAGCTTTTCCTTGCCTGTTCAACTGCTATATACATATATATATGGTTGCTCGCCGTTGAGGCGGCCGCAGAGCGCTCTGCTCGCGTCCCTCTGTGCGCGCTCTACAAGCGGTTGGGTGTGCGCACGATCATGTCGGGGGCCCCATATGCATGTGGTTGCGCCGCGCGCGTTGCCACGCGATGCAGTTATGTGCGGCACGATGGAGTCACGCGCTGAAATGAGAACTGCCATCAGGTCCTGCCGATATTCCTGGCCGTCTGGCTTCCCCTTTAATTCCCGCGGCCATTATAACCTTAGTCTCTTCAACCTTTCGATCGCGCCACACAACACAACAAGCACACCCATGACAACACATAGAAAGGGGATGTCTAGCGGCGCTCCAATGGAGTTTTGCGAGGATAAAGTGGAGGCCCACGCGAGGGAGAAGGATCTCTCGGTGGTGTACACCATCGATCCGGCCGTGGTGGACGACTACATCAACACCGTTGAGCAGTTGCTTGCTCGAGATAAGTACAAGGTGGTTGGAATCGACCTCCAGTACACCGCCGGTCGTCCCGACATAGATCAGAAGGTTGCCGTCGCCCAGTTGTGCATGCGCCATCATGTCCTCATCTACCACTACTGCATGGCCACAGAGCCTTGCGACCATTTCAACAGGTTTGTCAACAACACCGACTACAAGTTCGCCACGGTGGAAACCACCGACGATGTAAAAGCGCTCAGGTTTATGGGCGTGGCCTGCCAGAACCTTGTAGAAATCCGTGAGCACTACAGGGTCTGGAGCAGCATGAAGAAGGACTCCCTGGTTGAACTCGCCTCGGCCATCATCAACCCGTACTACGAAAATATGAAGCAGGATGCCAACATAACACATCCGGTATCCTGGCACGGGGCATGGATGCGGCAACTGGATGAACCTCACCTCAGGTTCGCGACCAAGAGCGTGTACACATGCTACGAGATGCACAAGCGGATCGTTGGCATGAGAAAGTGCCTTGTTACAGAGATCGACGAGGCCGGATCGAGCCACAACCAGAGCAATTGTCACAAGAAGTAGATGATGATCAGATGATCGTTTATCCTAGTTAATCATGCATGTAATATATAGTTTACTTTGGTGTGTGGAAATGTCATCTGTGTAGTAGCCACCTATGTAATTATGCATGTAATAGTTTACTTTGGTGTGTGCAAATGCCATGGTTGTAGTAGCCACCTATGTAAGTGGATGTTTAATTTTGTTATGCAACCATGTCCTTATAAGTGTGTATATATATATGTTGTTGTTCTGTATGCAATCCCATCGCACAACACACACGTCTTATTAGCAGCAACTATCTGTGTTATTATCGGTCTTCGCACACATTTCTGATTACATACATGTTTGCCGCGTATCACACACATCTTGTTATATTGAACTGTTTCTGTTCTCTTATCTCAACACAAACAGTTCATCCGAGTGAACCGCATGCCGTATATCGCGCACACCTTGATCTGGCTGACGGTTTCTTTTGTGTTGCCTAATCACAAATAGTTCATCCGAGTGAAGCGTGTGCTGTATATCGCACACACCTTCATCTGGCTGCCCGTTTCTTTTGTTCCTCCTCATCGCAAACAGTGAATTGAACTAAACCGTATGCCCTGCATTGCACACGCAACTAAAATCTGAACCCTGTTTGATGCATTCGTCATCGCAAACTTTTTGCACCTTTTTTACGGTCTTTTTATAGTAGCGTTTGCGATTATTGCATCGCACACAGTTTCTTCGAAGGGTCTCTGATCGTAGTGTCGCGTTAGTAGCATCTTGCAGTAGTGATCAGAGGGGTATTCAATATCATTAAGGATCTAAACATATAATCTTCCACCAAATAAACCAACTAGCATCAACTACAAGGTGTAATCAACACTACTAGCAACCCACAGGTACCTATCTGAGGTTTTGAGACAAAGATTGAATACAAGAGATGAACTAGGGTTTGAGATGGGATGGTGATGGTGAACATGTTGATGAAGATTGGTCCTCCCATGATGACAGGATCATTGGTGATGTCGATGGCTTCGATTTCCCCCTCCCGGAGGGAAGTATGTCCGGCGGAATCGCTCCGCCGGAGAGCAAAGGTGCTCCTACCCAGTTTGTGCCTTGAGACGGACGCGCTTCATCCCAAAAGTCTTCTACTATTTTTTTTCTAGGTCAAAACCCCTCATATAGCAGAAGATGGGCACCGGAGACCAGCTGCGGGTACCACAAGGCATCAGGGCATGCCTAGGGGGTGGCCGCGCCCCGTAGCCTTGTGGGCAACTAGTGAGCACCCTCTGGTATTTCTTTGCTCCAGTATTTTTTATATATTCAATAAAAGATCTTAGGTCATTTGGAGCTCTGTATAATAGGTATCTTTGTTGTAGCCTTTTCAGGTCCAAAATTCCAGCTGCCGGCAATCTCCCTCTCCATGTAAATCTTGCAAATTAAGAGAGGAAGGGCATTAAATTGCATCACAAAGTGTAATAATGATAAAAAACATTATGAATATCAGTAGGAAAACCACATAATTAAAATTTGCCAAACCGACTAGAAGACATCTAACTTGGTTTTGCTGGTTCGCATACGATGTGGTATAGCCTTTGTCATGACAATGAGTTTATGTATGAGATGGTTATATGTTGTAATGTTAAGTGGCATGCGCATCACGTCATGATGGCTGGAGCTACGGGATTTCCACATTAATGTGATAGATGTAGATATAACCTACAAGTTACACGGAGGACCCGGACCTTCACCAGGCGTAGGAGAACAAAAATCTGTGCCATGGCGGTAGTTTCAAAATTGTCGCCACGGCAATGGCTTCGGAGAAAAAAAATTCATGAAGACCTCACAGGACCATGGAGATGTTCTCAGCACCCAAGGCTATACCATATCATGCTATTATGAATTGCCTCACATGTTTATCGCTTTGTTGTTTGCACCCTTTGATTGCACAGTAGTCAATTATTAGGGTGACCTATCACAGTAAATATCAAATTAAAAAGGTGCTCTTCCCAACCCAATAGTGCCAGCCAAACCAAGCTAGTACACCATCCAGCCAGAATAAAACGGGATCAGAATCACACTCTAGATCATACCTTTCACGAACTCCGTGCCAGCAGCCGCGGTAAGACGGGGGGGGCAAGTGTTCCCAGTGTTGTAACCATATATAACACGTAGCTAGCATTCCGGAGTGCGTCATGTCCACATGAGTACAAATAGGATGTGACGTGTAAGACGGGGATGGTCAGACCATGTATGCAGAAAGCACTCAGTTGTCTTGAAGTTCTAGCAGAATAGTTCTGAGCTCGGAGCATGAAGCTTCGGAAGTTGTACTTAGAGTCATATGGAGATATGATCAGCAAAAGTTTGCCTACCGGTCCAAATTCCCCTCATCAGTGATCTCCACATCAATGGCTAAGAATAAGATCAGGATCTTGAATCATTCACTTTATCAATTATAAGAGATACTGATTTGAGTGGGAGTGTACTTTATATTAAAAAATGTTTAAACACTAGTGCAATAATTAATTATGAAATATGTCTAAATATATTTGTGTTTATCATTGTAGATCAATGGCTCGCAATATGTTCAACTTAGCCCCTATGTTAGAGAAAGAAAAGTTGGTTGCTAATGGTGGAAACTATGTGGATTGGATCCGGAACCTGAGATTTGTTCTTAGGAGTGCAAAGAAGGAGTATGTGTTGGATCAGCCCCTAGGTGATCCTCATGCAAAGGATGCATCAAAAGAAGTTGTAGATGCTTTAACTGCTCGTAGTGATGACTATGAGTCAGTCCAGTGCCTCATGTTGACTTGCATGGATCCTGAACTACAGAAATGTTTTGAACGTTCTACTACTCAATTCCTATTTGGGTCTCTGGAAGTTCTGTACAAGAACCAAGCAAGGACCAAACGTTTTTAAATAACCAAGGCCTTGATTGAATGCAAGATGGCAGAGGGTTCCTCCATGAGGGTGTTGGGGAACGTAGTAATTTCAAAAAATTTCCTACGCACACGCAAGATCATGGTGATGCATAGCAACGAGAGGGGAGAGTGTTGTCCACGTACCCTCGTAGAACGAAAGCGGAAGCGTTAGCACAACGCGGTTGATGTAGTCGTACGTCTTCACGATCCGACCAATCAAGTACCGAACGCACGGCACCTCCGAGTTCAGCACACGTTCAGCCCGATGACGTCCCTTGAACTCCGATCCAGCCGAGTGTTGAGGGAGAGTTTCGTCAGCACGACGGCGTGGTGACGATGATGATGTTCTACCGACGCAGGGCTTCGCCTAAGCACCGCTATAGTATTATCGAGGTGGACTATGGTGGAGGGGGGCACCGCACACGGCTAAAAGATCAACAGATCAATTGTTGTATCTCTCGGGTGCCCCCTGCCCCCGTATATAAAGGAGAAAGGGGGGAGAGGCGGCCGGCCAGGAGGGGCGCGCCAGGAGGAGTCCTACTCCCACCGGGAGTAGGACTCCCTCCCTTTTCCTTGTTGGATTAGGAGAGGAGAGGGAAGGAGAGAGAGAGGGGGAAAGGAAAGGGGGGCGCCGCCCCCCTCCTTGTCCAATTCGGACTTGGGGGGCAGGGGCGCTTGGCTGCCCCTTGGTCGCCTCTCCTCTTCCACCAATTGGGCCCATGAGGCCCAATAACCTCCGTGGGGGTTCCGGTTACCCCCCGGTACTCCGGTATATATCCGATAACCCCCGGAACCATTCCGGTGTCCGAATATAGTCGTCCAATATATCAATCTTCATGTCTCGACCATTTCGAGACTCCTCGTTATGTCCATGATCACATCTGGGACTCTGAACAACCTTCGGTACATCAAAACATATAAACTCATAATATAACTGTCATCGAAACTTTAAGCGTGCGGACCCTACAGGTTCAAGAACTATGTAGACATGACCGAGACACGTTTCCGGTCAATAACCAATAGCGGAACCTGGATGCTCATATTGGCTCCCACATATTCTACGAAGATCTTTATCGGTGAGACCGCATAACAACATACGTAGTTCCCTTTGTCATCGGTATGTTACTTGCCCAAGATTCGATCGTCGGTATCTTAATACCTAGTTCAATCTTGTTACCGGCAAGTCTCTTTACTCGTTCTGTAATACATCATCCCGCAACTAACTCATTAGTTGCAATGCTTGCAAGGCTTAAGTGATGTGCATTACCGAGTGGGCCCAGAGATACCTCTCCGACAATCGGAGTGACAAATCCTAATCTCGAAATATGCCAACCCAACAAGTACCTTCGGAAACACCTGTAGAGCACCTTTATGATCACCCAGTTACGTTGTGACGTTTGGTAGCACACAAAGTGTTCCTCCGGTAAACGGGAGTTGCATAATCTCATAGTCATAGGAACATGTATAAGTCATGAAGAAAGCAATAGCAGAATACTAAATGATCGTGTGCTAATCTAACGGAATGGGTCAAGTCAATCACATCATTCTCCTAATGATGTGATCCCGTTAATCAAATGACAACTCATGTCAATGGCTAGGGAACATAACCATCTTTGATCAACGAGCTAGTCAAGTATAGGCATACTAGTGACACTCTGTTTGTCTATGTATTCACACAAGTATTATGTTTCTGGTTAATACAATTCTAGCATGAATAATAAACATTTATCATGATATAAGGAAATAAATAATAACTTTATTATTGCCTCTAGGGCATATTTCCTTCAGTCTCCCACTTGCACTAGAGTCAATAATCTAGATTACACAGTAATGATTCTAACACCCATGGAGCCTTGGTGCTGATCATGTTTTGCTAGTGGAAGAGGCTTAGTCAACGGGTCTGCAACATTAAGATCTGTATGTATCTTGCAAATTTCTATGTCTCCCACCTGGACTAGATCCGGGATGGAATTGAAGCGTCTCTTGATGTGCTTGGTTCTTTTGTGAAATCTGGATTCCTTTGCCAAGGAAATTGCACCAGTATTGTCACAAAAGATTTTCATTGGACCCGATGCACTAGGTATGCACCTAGATCGGATATGAGCTCCTTCATCCAGACTCCTTCATTTGCTGCTTCCGGAGCAGCTATGTACTCCGCTTCAGACGTAGATCCTGCCATGACGCTTTGTTTAGAACTGCACCAACTGACAGCTCCACCGTTCAATGTAAACACGTATCCGGTTTGTGATTTAGAATCGTCCAGATCAGTGTCAAAGCTTGCATCAAAGTAACCATTTACGATGAGCTCTTTGTCACCTCCATAAACGAGAAACATATACATAGTCCTTTTCAGGTATTTCAGGATGTTCTTGACCGCTGTCCAGTGATCCACTCCTGGATTACTTTGGTACCTCCCTGCTAAACTTATAGCAAGGCACACATCAGGTCTGGTACACAGCATTGCATACATGATAGAGCCTATGGCTGAAGCATAGGGAACATCTTTCATCTTTTATCTATCTTCTGCAGTGGTCGGGCATTGAGTCTTACTCAACGTCACACCTTGTAACACAGGCAAGAACCCTTTCTTTGCTTTATCCATTTTGAACTTCTTCAAAACTTTGTCAAGGTATGTGCTTTGTGAAAGTCCAATTAAGTGTCTTGATCTATCTCTATAGATCTTGATGCCCAATATATAAGCAGCTTCACCGAGGTCTTTCATTGTAAAACTCTTATTCATGTATCCCTTTATGCTATCCAGAAATTCTATATCATTTCCAATCAGCAATATGTCATCCACATATAATATTAGAATGCTACAGAGCTCCCACTCACTTTCTTGTAAATACAAGCTTCTCCAAAAGTCTGTATAAAACCAAATGCTTTGATCACACTATCAAAGCGCTCATTCCAACTCCGAGATGCTTGCACCAGTCCATAAATGGATCGCTGGAGCTTGCACACTTTGTTAGCTCCTTTTGGATCGACAAAACCTTCCGGTTGCATCATATACAACTCTTCTTCCAGAAATCCATTCAGGAATGCAGTTTTGACATCCATTTGCCAAATTTCATAATCATAAAATGCGGCAATTGCTAACATGACTCGGACAGACTTAAGCATCGCTACGGGTGAGAAGGTCTCATCGTAGTCAACCCCTTGAACTTGTCGAAAACCTTTTGCAACAAGTCGAGCTTTATAGACAGTAACATTACCGTTAGCGTCAGTCTTCTTCTTGAAGATCCATTTATTCTCAATGGCTTGCCGATCATCGGGCAAGTCAACCAGAGTCCACACTTTGTTTTCATACAAGGATCCCATCTCAGATTTCATGGCCTCAAGCCATTTTGCGGAATCTGGGCTCACCATCGCTTCTTCATAGTTCGTAGGTTCACCATGGTCTAGTAACATGACATCCAGAACAGGATTACCGTACCACTCTAGTGCGGATCTTACTCTGGTTGATCTACGAGGTTCAGTAACAACTTGATCTGAAGTTTCATGATCATCATCATTAACTTCCTCACTAATTGGTGTAGGTGTCACAGAAACCGGTTTCTGTGATGAACTACTTTCCAATAAGGGAGCAAGTACAGTTACCTCATCAAGTTCTACTTTCCTCCCACTCACTTCTTTCGAGAGAAACTCCTTCTCTAGAAAGATTCCAAATTTAGCAACAAAAGTCTAGCCATCGGATCTGTGATAGAAGGTGTAGCCAACAGTCTCTTTTGGGTATCCTATGAAGACACATTTTTCCGACTTGGGTTCGAGCTTATCAGGTTGAAGCTTTTTCACATAAGCATCGCAGCCCCAAACTTTAAGAAACGACAACTTTGGTTTCTTGCCAAACCACAGTTCATAAGCCGTCGTCTCAATGGATTTCGATGGTGTCCTATTTAACGTGAATGCAGTCGTCTCTAAAGCATATCCCCAAAACAATAGCGGTAAATCAGTAAGAGACATCATAGATCGCACCATATCTAGTAAAGTACGATTACGACGTTCGGACACACCATTTCGCTATGGTGTTCCGGGTGGCGTGAGTTGCGAAACTATTCCGCATTGTTTCAAATCAAGACCAAACTCGTAACTCAAATATTCTCCTCCACGATCAGATCGTAGAAATTTTATTTTCTTGTTACGATGATTTTCAACTTCACTCTGAAATTCTTTGAACTTTTCAAATGTTTCAGACTTATGTTTCATTAAGTAGATATACCCATATCTTCTCAAATCATCTGTGAAGGTGAGAAAATAACGATATCCGCCATGAGCCTCAATAGTCATCGGACCACATACATCAATATGTATGATTTCCAACAAATCTGTTGCTCGCCCCATAGTTCCGGAGAACGATGTTTTAGTCATCTTGCCCATGAGGCATGGTTCACAAGTACCAAGTGATTCATAATCAAGTGGTTCCAAAAGTCCATCGGTATGGAGTTTCTTCATGCGCTTTACACCGATATGACCTAAATGGCAGTGCCACAAATAAGTTGCACTATCATTGTCAACTCTGCATCTTTTGGCTTCAATATTATAAATATGTGTACCACTACTATCGAGATTCAACAAAAATAGACCACTCTTCAAGGGTGCATGACCATAAAAGATATTACTCATATAAATAGAACAACCATTATTCTCTGATTTAAATGAATAACCGTCTTGCATCAAACAAGATCCAGATATAATGTTCATGCTCAACGCTGGCACCAAATAACAATTATTCAGGTCTAAAACTAACCCCGAAGGTAGATGTAGAGGTAGCGTCCCGACCGCGATCACATCGACTTTGGAACCATTTCCCATGCGCATCGTCACCTCGTCCTTAGCCAATCTTCGTTTAATCCGTAGTCCCTGTTTCGAGTTGCAAATATTAGCAACAGAACCAGTATCAAATACCCAGGTGCTACTGCGAGCATTAGTAAGGTACACATAAATAACATGTATATCACATATAACTTTGTTCACCTTGCCATCCTTCTTATCCGCCAAATACTTGGGGCAGTTCCGCTTCCAGTGACCAGTCTGCTTGCAGTAGAAGCACTCAGTCTCAGGCTTAGGTCCAGACTTGGGTTTCTTCTCCTGAGGAGCAACTTGCTTGCTGTTCTTCTTGAAGTTCCCCTTCTTCTTCCCTTTGCCCTTTTTCTTGAAACTGGTGGTCTTACTGACCATCAACACTTGATGCTCCTTCTTGATTTCTACCTCCGCAGCCTTTAGCATTGCAAAGAGCTCGGGAATCGTCTTATCCATCCCTTGCATGTTATAGTTCATCACGAAGCTCTTGTAGCTTGGTGGCAGTGATTGAAGAATTCTGTCAATGACGCTATCATCCGGAAGATTAACTCCTAGTTGAATCAAGTGATTGTTATACCCAGACATTTTGAGTATATGCTCACTGACAGAACTATTCTCCTCCATCTTGCAGCTGTAGAACTTATTGCAGACTTCAATCTCTCAATCCAAGCATTTGCTTGAAATATTAACTTCAACTCCTGGAACATCTCATATGCTCCATGACGTTCAAAATGTTGTTGAAGACCCGGTTCTAAGCCGTAAAGCATGGCACACTGAACTGTCGAGTAGTCATCAGCTTTGCTCTGCCAGACGTTCATAACATCTGGTGTTGCTCCTGCAGCAGGTCTGTGTGACGCCCGGATAATTAAGCTACAGTAACCCTCTACTAATGATTCCACGTCACCACTGTTATTGTTACTAAACTCACTCTGGTTCAAATCCCGTTCGAATTCAAAATTCGAAATCAAGTCAAACAATAAAAGTTTTCGAATATTAAAACTAAAATGTCTGGAGTGAACCAAATATTGCATAGGTAATTATGGTGGAGAAACCACACCTTTATAAAATGTTTAAATACTATCAGATGAATAAAACATCAGCATAAATAATTATTTAAATACCTTTTGTAATTAATAAAATGTCAAACTAAATTATTTGAGGACTAGGCTTTTTGTGACAATGGCCTAAATTGAATTACTAAATTAGATGCCAAGTATGTATTTTACAAAAAAAATAAAACAATAGGAAACAAAGACAAAAACAGAAAAGAAAACTAACAAAAAAAAAGAAGAATGAAAAGAACCCCCCTGGGCTCCGGCCCAGCAGGCCATCAACCCCACTGGGCCAACCCACCAGGCCCAGCCGGCCACACCTTATCCCCTCACCCCGAGCCAAACCCTAACCTAACCCGAACCCCCACCCACTCTCCCTGATCCCCACTCTCTCTCGCTCCTCCCCGATCGGGATCGGGGGTGCTCGACGCCGCCGCCGCCCGGAACCCCCGCCGGGGCCACCCTGCTGTAACGCCCACGATGCGGCTATATCTCCCACGTGTCGAGGCACGACTTAGAGGCATAACCGCATAGTGGTTTTGTCGCAAGAAGGGTCATCTTCACACAATCCCATGTAATGAAAAAGAATGGGATAAAGAGTTGGCTTACAATCGCCACTTCACACAATACATAAATATAATTCATACATCATCCAAAATACACACATAGACCGGCTACGGTCAAGATCCAAATGAAAATAAGACAACCCCAAATGCTAGATCCTCGATCGTCCCAACTGGGCTCCACTACTGATCATCAGGAAAAGACACATAGTAACGACCACGTTCCTCATCGAACTCCCACTTGAGATCGATCTCATCATCTGCACTGGCATCGTCGGCACCTGCAACTGTTTTGGTAGAATCTGTGAGTCACGAGGACTCAGCAATCTCACACCCGCGAGATCAAGACTATTTAAGCTTATAGGAAAAGATGGTGTAATGAGGTGGAGCTGCAGCAGGCAATAAGCATATATGGTGGCTAACATACGCAAAAGAGAGCGAGAAGAGAAGCAACGGAACGGTCGTCAACTAGCAATGACCAAGAAGTGATCCTGAACTCCTACTTACGTCATTCATAATTCAAACCGTGTTCACTTCCCGGACTCCGCCGAGAAGAGACCATCACGGCTACACACACAGTTGATGTATTTTAACTGGGTCAAGTGACAAGTTCTCTACAACCGGACATTAACAAATTCCCATCTGCCTCATAACTGCGGGCACGGCTTTCGAAAGATAATACCCTGCAGGGGTGTCCCAACTTAGCCCATCATAAGCTCTCACGGTCAACGAAGGATAAACCTTCTCCCGGAAAGACCCGATCAGTCTCGGAATCCCGGTTTACAAGACATTTCGACAATGGTAAAACAAGACCAGCAAAGCCGCCCGATGCACCGACAAATCCCGATAGGAGCTGCACATATCTCGTTCTCAGGGCACACCGGATGAGACATCCTACGAGTAAAACCAGACCTCGAGTTTCCACGAGGGGGCCCCGCAGTCTACTCAGTTCGGACCAACACTCAAAGGAGCACTCGCCCGGGGGGGTTAAAATAAGATGACCCTCGGGCTCGCGAAAACCCGGGGGAAAGGCTTAGGTGGCAAATGGTAAAACCAAGGTTGGGCCTTGCTGGAGGAGTTTTATTCAAGGCGAACTGTCAAGGGGGTCCCATAAATCACCCAACCGCGTAAGGAACGCAAACTCAAGGAACATAATACCGGTATGACAGAAACTAGGGCGGCAAGAGTGGAACAAAACACCAGGCATAAGCCGAGCCTTCCACCATTTACCAAAATATATAGATGCATTAATTAAATAAGAGATATTGTGATATCCCAACATATCCATGTTCCAACATGGAACCAACTTCAACTTCGCCTGCAACTAGCAACGCTATAAGAAGGGCTGAGCAAAAGCGGTAACTAAGCCAAACAACGGTTTGCTAGGAAAGGATGGTTAGAGGATGACATGGCAATATGGGAGGCATGATATAGCAAGTGATAGGTAGCACAACATGGCAATAGAACGAACAACTAGCAAAGCAAAGATAGAAGTGATTTCGAGGGGTGGTCATCTTGCCTGCAAGGTTCTCAGAGTTGTCGAAAGCTTGATCCTCGTAAGCGTACTCAACAGGTTCCTCGTACACGAACTCGTCTCCCGGCTCTACCCAAGACAAGAACACAAGCAACGGAACCACAATCAATCACGAGAAATGCACAAGCAACATGATGCAACACATGAATGATATGCGAGATGGGATATGCGATGCATATGCGTGCTCCGGAAGGAAAATGATGAACAAGGCAGTAACTTGGCAAACCAAGCATGCCAATGGAAAGATGAGATGATTTCGGTTGAAATCGATATAAATATCACCGGAAACGGATGCACGGTTTGCAAATGGCAAGCAAATCAAGAATGACTCGAATCTGAGATTAACAGCATGATAGCACTTAAAATACATCAAGAAACTATGCTACAGCACTCCAACATAGGAAAAAAGCATATGACAGTAATCTACAGGAGATTCTTGACAAAAGATGAACACTGAGCTATGGCTATACCACAACATAACAAGCTCAAACAAGCATGGCAAAAGTGCAAAAGATAACAGGATCACAGACTTGGTGAAATTACTGGACATGGCAGAAAACAGCATCAGGTAGCAATGTTCAGAGCACGAAATCAACATGCTGCAGGAACTTAACATGGAAAAACAAGGCATGGAAGTGTGATGACAAAAGTCCCTAACTGACCATAAGCCAAAAATGACCAGAAGGTATGATGGCAAGCATGTAAACATAGCAAGTTTCGTTAACAGGTTTCAGACTTAGCAGAAAACAGAGCATGGCAGAAACAATAATATGAAGGCATCTTGGTGAGCTTGATGCACTCACCACAAAGCAATCCATGACAAAAAAGCATACCTACAGCAAGATTGCATGTTTATGAAGCTATCCATGGCAAGAACAAGAGCATAGAATGTATGGACAACTACAATAAGCTTGGAAAAATTGCATATCATGTTAAGAATCTGCCAGAAATATTTTATAGCAAAAGTAGAGCAAGATTGAGTCATGCTATGGCACTCCATAATTCCAAACAAGTGCAGGAATGGATCAATTACAACAATATCTACAAAACATCCTTACTGAACATCACCAAAATATGCATGGATCTCTCTGTAGCTTCAAATTTACATGGCAACAAAATAACAGCAGACAAGGACTGAGAAATTACTAAGTCCCTGAAAACAGAAACATTACGGAGCCTAGTTTGCATGCTTGTGCTAGTCACCACAGAGATTACAAAAATACATGGCATACACCCTTGGAAAGATGGCATGGCATACAACAAAACACATGTAGAGCTCATGCCCATAAGATGCACAGATTAAATGATACAAAAATGACAAATCTCCAAGTTCTGCTAAGAACCAGCAGATAACAGCAACTAGCACTCTTGCAACAGACATTTGGGCATCAAGATGGCCTCTAATGAACATGGTGCAATTGAATAAAATGAGGAGCATCACGAGACCAACAATTTGACATATTACACGCGCGAAACGGAGCTACATGCAGAGAGTTATGACATGATGAACAGGGGCATGTGATGTAGAATAAAATGACTTTGCAGTTTTCGGGGGGGAAGAGAAAGTCAACGCGCGTAGACTACCAGATCGGATCGACCTCGGGCTCGTCGTGGCTTGGCTGCCAGAGCTGGGGAAGAGGAGGAGGCGGCGGCCGGCCGGAGGGAGGACGGCGACGCGGGCAGGCGGCGGCGATGGCCGCCGGCGGCGGCTCGGCGAGGCGGTGGCGGCGGCGGCGAGCACGGCGGCGAGGCGAGGCGCGTGGCCTCGGGCGCGGGAGGCAGAACGGCGTCGGGGCGCGGGCTCGCGCGGGCCCTCCCTGGGCTCCGCGGGCCGGCGAGGTGGAGAGGGCGGCGGCGACAGGTGGTGACGCTGGATTGGTCCGGGGCGGCAGCGCGAAGTGTCCGGCCGGCGTACGGACACGTCCGGCGTGGTGAGGGACGAATTTTAGGATTTCGTCTGCGATTGTTTTCAGGAGGGCTCACATATAAATAGGTAGAGGGAGCTAGTAGGCTCCAAATGAGGTGCGGTTTTCGCCCACACTGTCGTGGAATTGTCACGGCAGATGTCCTCGAGCTAGGACTTAGTCGTGGAGCCATCGCAGCTAGGAAGCTTAAAGGGGTTAAACGGGACAAGGAACACGGGGGTTATACTGGTTCGGCCCCTTACGGTGAAGGTAAAAACCTACGTCCAGTTGAGGTGGTATTGATTACGATTTCGATGACCAGGGAGCTTAACTGCTATGCCTGGCTCTCGACGAGATCTTATATGTCCCTAAACCGCCGCCGGGTCGTCCCTTTATATAGAGAGGCTGACGCCCAGCGGCTCTCAGAGTCTCGGCCGGCTCATAAGAGTGTCCGGCTCGGACTCTCAACGATTCTTGCCTTACATTAGAAGTCTTGCCATACGGCGGTTTATCACTACGGGCTTTAAGCCATCTCCGGGTCTTAGGCCCATCATTGACCCACCGTCTTCAAGCTCGGTACTGGGCTTTGCGTGATGACCATTATGAGTAACCCGGCCCCTCCTGGCGGGTGACTCTAAGGGTTATATCCTCAACATTTGGCCCCAAATTGATTTGAACCGGTCCATGTCAATCTTCAATTCTTTTGAGAGAAAAGATCTTCCGGCTTATGGTCGTGCGAAGGTTATAACCCGCCGTGACGTCATCTTCTGGATTCCTGGTAACCCGCCATGACGTCATCTTCCATTAAGTCCATTTTTTATCCCACCATATCCTCAACGGATCTTATCTTTAAAGGCCATCCCGAAAATCGAGGCGTTTTTGTGGTGAGATAATCACGTCGTGGCCTCCTCGTTTCTCCCGCCCACTTATGAGCCTCACCTTATAAATAGCCCGGCCCATGAGGCTTCAGTACTTGTCGCCTCCATCGTCTTCCTCCTCTCGCCACTGTACTGCCGCTCGAGCTCCACCGCCGCCGCGGGTCTCCTCGTCCTCAACGGCGGCGACCTCCGCAACTCTCCAGCACCCGTAAGCCCTTGCCACTCCATAAAGTAGATCCGCATTAGGGTTCTTTGCTGTTCTTCCCGTGTTCGTCACCATTCATCACGAGCTCTTGATAGATTCCATTATTACCAACTTTTCTTGATCTTTAGACTGTAAAGAACTGTTGCGGTAGCTGTTTCATGCCCGTTCCCAATGTACATAGATCCCCTTTCATTGCATACAGGCTCCGTTCAAACCCTTGAACTTTTCCTGTGTCTGTTCTAGGTCTAGAAAATTTTCCTTTTAGCCAACCGTTTGATCCAAAATAATTACGGCGATCTGTGAAACTTGTTTTCACCACACTTAGTCAAAAATTGCATCTGCTGAGCTATGGCGGCTCACATTTCCGGCTTAAAAGAAGCCACACGCTGTAAAATTTCCGGCTCATTTATGATAAAGCTGTAGACAATTTGAATTACTCACGATACCTTCAGCGGCTAACCCGATGCACTTAAACATATGTCATTAGGCCCCTTCATAAGCCGCCATTTGAGTATTGAACTATAGACGTCTGCCGACTTATAATTGAACCGGACATTTTCCTTTTGGCATAGGCTTCATCTTTCACAATGCCTCCCAAAGCTCCCAAGGCACCCATCACGTGCAACTGGATGAGATCCAATGTCACCGACGACACTTTAGATGATTTCGTAAAGACGGGTTACTTGCCCAAGAAGGAAATCATGTCTCATCGTGCCCCTGACCCGTCGGAGGAAAGACCTCAACCAAGAGACGGTGAGGTGGTGATATTTGCTGATCACATGAGCCAGGGCTTCGCACCGCCCGGCTCAAAATTCTTTAGGGATGTTCTGAACTTCTTCGATCTGCGGCCGCAAGACATAGGACCCAATTCTGTGTCAAATATATGCAACTTCCAAGTATTCTGCGAAGTCTATCTTGGAGAAGAGCCCGGCCTGCTGCTCTTTAGAGAGCTATTTTATCTGAACCGCCAGAATGAGTGCGCCAACGGGCCGAGCCTGGAACTTGGTGGAATCTCCATTCAACGCCGGAGAGACTGCCTCTTTCCTTATGCTGAGCCGCCAAGCCATCCAAAGGACTGGAACCAGACGTGGTTTTATTGCCAGGACACTTCTCCGGCTGACGAGAGCCCTCTGCCCGGCTTTCGTGCCCTGCGTCTGGAGCCAAATCACCCTTTGCCAGACAAACTCTCTCAAGCTGAGCGTCAACCTCTGATCCCCACCATCAATAAGATCAAGGCTCTCCTGGGAAACGGCCTCAACGGCATTGATCTGGTCCAGGTTTGGATCTCTTGGCGGGTGATCCCCTTGAGCCGCCGCCTCGGCTTAATGTGTGCTTACACGGGCCGGAAGGATGACCCTCTGCGGCACAGCCCCAACGATCTTCCTGAGGACATTGTGGACGACATGACCAAGTCTCTCCTGAATGAGAGCCTAGCCGACTGTGGGAGAACCGGCCTGAACCCCTTCTGCCAAGCTAACCCGGCTCCAGCGGTAAGCCACTGACCTGAACACCTTGGTTTTCTTTTTAATAGTTTCCATCTGAACCTTAAGAAATATTTTGCTGTATGTTTCAGGCTAATGACAAGTTCTGGAAGGTCAAATATGACCATGAAGCGGCCAAAAAATCCAGGAAGGCTAAGAAAGCCGCCAGGAGAGCCGCTCCCCGCAAGAAGGGAAGCAGGCCTACTGCCTCAGAGCTGCTTTAGCTAAGTGACAGCTCCGAGTCAGAGGTAACCCCTGAATCTGTAAGCTCTTGCTTTGTTTCTCGGTTATTCCTATCCACCTTATCGATACTGATCATCAACAGGATGACACCGGAGCAAGTAACCCGGTGACTGAAGAGGTAACGACACTTTCCTCCGACTCGGAGCCCTTGCCGAGGCTGAAAGTCCGAAGAGTAACCCGGAAAGTAAGATTTTCACATCCTTTAGCTTATCAAGATCCTCAATTTCTTTTGAAGCAACAGATTCATGAGAGCCGGCGGCACACCCGGACCAACAAGGATGCAGACCTCTCCTCCGGCTTACCTGAAGCATCAAGGAAGCGCCGGACCAAGGTTATCTCCAACTTATATCCTTTTCATCCTGTGGCGGGCGTTACTCGTCAACTGCTCAATTCTTCTGATTCAAATTATCAGGAAACTTCACCTTCCTCTGGTGATTCTATGCAATCTAACCTGCCGGCTTTCAAGACCGCACCCGGGTAACGATGATCATCTTGTGTTGTGCTTATCTTTACTCATGCTTTTGTACTAACCTTTGTCCTTTCAGTGCCCAGGCAAAGCTCAGCAAGAGGGCGAAGAAGAATAAACCGGTCGAAGAGCCGGTCTTGACTGAGCCGGAGGTTTCAGCTCAAGAGCCACCAGCTGCCTCTGCTCCTGAAGCCACCGCTCCAACCGACGAGCCAGTCATAGAGACTTCTACCAATCCGGACATCTCCAGCCCGGCTCAGCCGGCCGATGACCCGGACGTGGTAATCACCCGGACGGAGTTTGTCGGGCCGGGGAGACCCACTTCGCTAGCTAAGTGCTCTGCCAAGGAAGAGTTGCTAGAGTGCCGCAGGGCCAAGCTGGACATCACCAACTACGCTAACTTGAGCATTGGAGATATCATCTCCGGCTATGTCAATCAGGTGCACAACAGCCGGGACCTGGAGATTGACATGGTGAAGCAGATACAGCAGAAGTCTGAGGTACCACTCTCTTGCTTACTGCATAGTCATCTTTACCATACTAGCCCCGAAGTCTACTACTTATGATAGAATATGTTGTAGACTTAACTTCCGGCTTACTTTCATGAACCGGCAATTTGTAGATAGAACCTTTCAGCATACATTAGCCCCAAGTGCCAAGTGTCTTTGCTTGGAAAGTGCTTGGGACTTTAAAGTTGTACAATAATTATTCATGCTATAACCCGGAAATTGTACAGGCTGCTTGCAAGAAATTTGAGGCTGATATCACTGAGCTGAAGAACCGCCTGAAGACTCAGGAAACTGAGACCTGGAATGCCAACGCTAAATTTGAGTCCAGTGTTTCTGCTCAAGAGAAGCTGAAGAAGAAGTTTGAAACCGAAAGGAAGACTTGGGCCGAAGAAAAGGCTGCTCTGGTCAGCCGGGCCGAACAGGCGAAAGCGGCTCTGACGGAGAGAACCGCCGAACTCTCCGGCTTAAAGCGCCATGTGACACAGATGGTCGCCGCCATCTTCGGTAAGTCATTCTGCAGACTTTCAACAAGTTTACATTCTCTATGTCTCATAAGTCCCATCATTGCTAGCGGCTTACCTGACGTTGTAAAACAGGTCCCAGAAGCGCCAACCTCAATCAACATGTGCTGACCAAGCTGAAGGCCGTGTACACCTTGGTGGAGCAACTCTACACCGGGTCACAGCGCGCCTTGGCCGTTGTGGCCCTGTCCAATGAGGTTCCGACTCACCTGGTGGACGTACTTCGCCGGCTTGCCGTTTTTCCTCAGCGTTTCCAAGAGCTGCGACGGGCCTCTGCAAGAGCCGGAGCCATAGCTGCTCTGAGCCGGGCCAAGGCTTTCTTTCCAGAGCTAGACCCGGCTGACATCGCACTTGGATACCCCAGCCTGAAGGAAGACGGCACCCCCTTTGACCAAAAAGACTTTGCTGCCTGTGTGAAGATCGTGCGCCCGGTGGCCACCCTGATTGGGAATGACACTGACCTTACCAAGTACCAGCCGGGCTACGACGCAGAGAATCAGAGGATCCCCACTCCGCGTTATGAAGCCATCAGCTTGGTCCCGCCGACTCGTAAGCACACCTTTGCCCCAGAAATTGACCCGGCCGGGTTAATTGACGAGGAGGCTCAATTTGAAGCTTTGAGCGGCATTGACTGGAAATCGTCAACCTTCCAGGTCATGGGAACAGCCGGAGGAGCAGAGAGGGATGAGCCGGAAGCTTCGACCTAGCAAGCATCTTGACTCTTAGGCGGCTCATGGTTACGCCTTCAAAACAATGCTTTACCTTTTGGACTCGGGGAGTCTTGTAATAGAGTAGGACAAACATGTTAACCTTGTCGTGCCATCGTGCACATGTTGAATGCTTAGCTCCATTGAAGTTGCTTCCTTATATTCCTCCAGGTCATAATTGATCATCCTGCATACAAAAAACAAGTCACAAGTCCCTAGGCGGCTTACCGCACTGAGAACCATAGACCTTACATATATAACCCGGGATATGAATTAAAAATCACCAAAGACTGGCCCTCAATTATACCTTTGATGTAACCATAATGGCATACTTACGAGCCTTCCAGCATAGTTCCGGCTTATGTAACCCGAATAACGAGGTGAAGATCTCAACTCCGGTTTACCAGCGTCAAGAATACTTACTGTATGTTATCAACATTGTGAATCAAAAGTAAGTCGGCAAAGGAACAACCGCCCTTGCACACTGTTGATGTGACCAACAGAACTTGTTGTAAGTCAGAAAATCAAAAACTTAAGGGCTTCCGGTTCGAATACGACCAGAGAACCGTCCCAAAGGGGTTAAGCTAAGATTCAAATGCGATCATATAGCCCCCAGTGGCTTTGGCGATGCCAATCAAGAGGGTACCAACAGCTATGTTCTCTTTGGTTCGAATACGACCCATGTTTGAACAGGAAGCCCCCAAATGACCTTAAGAATTGTTTAACGACGCTGATTCGAATACGATCCACGTCGGTTCCCAAAGGGGGTTGAGCTATGATTCAAATATGATCAAAGAAAACTCCCCAATGAGCTCGGCACTTTGCCAATCAAGTGGGTATCGACAGCTATGTTCTCTTTGGTTCGAATACGACCTATGTTTGAACAGGAAGCCCCCAGGTGATTATATTGCGTACGGCTAGATTCGAATACGATCATAAGCCGGATCCACCTCCAAGTGACCATGTGATGGTGTAATGAAAACAACACTTTTACCTTTGGAGGAGAAAAGGACAGAGGTCCTGCTTTATTATTTAACATAATATATACATGGCTATAGAAATATGTACATTATGAGAGCCGGTGGCTCAAGTGTAATAAGGCCGAAGCTGAGCTATGTTCCACGGCCGACGGGTCTCTTCCTCCGACTTGCGTGAATCTTATGCTCCCGAACATCAATAAGGTAGTATGACCCGTTGTGCAAGTTCTTACTGACCACAAAGGGCCCTTCCCAAGGCGGGGATAGCTTGTGTGCATCTGTTTGATCTTGGATGAGCCGGAGCACCAGATCACCTTCCTGGAAGACCCGGGACTTAACCCGGCGACTGTGATAACGGCGCAGATCTTGTTGGTAAATCGCTGAGCGAGCTGCTGCCACGTCACGCTGTTCGTCCAACAAGTCAAGAGCATCTTGGCGCGCCTGTTCGTTATCCGCCTCAACATAAGCCGCCACTCGAGGCGAGTCATGACGGATGTCACTGGGGAGGACTGCTTCCGCTCCATAAACCATGAAGAAAGGCGTGTAACCCGTAGACCTGTTAGGAGTAGTATTGATGCTCCATAACACGGAGGGTAACTCCTCCACCCAACAACCTGGCGTCCGTTGCAAAGGGACCAAAAGCCGGGGCTTGATACCCTTCAAAATCTCCTGATTAGCCCTTTCAGCTTGAGGATTGAGGGTGAGCCACTGAGGAAACGTCAAGTCGAATATGCTCACGTTGACAAAACTCCTCCATGGCGCCTTTAGACAGATTAGTCCCATTGTCAGTTATAATGCTGTGCGGAAAACCAAAGCGAAGAATCACCCTTTTCATGAACTGAACCGCCGTGGCTGCGTCACACTTCCTAACTGGCTCTGCTTCAACCCACTTTGTGAATTTGTCAACTGCCACCAAGAGGTGGGTCTTCTTATCCTTGGACCTTTTAAAAGGACCAACCATATCAAGCCCCCAGACCGCAAATGGCCAAGTAATTGGAATCATCCTCAGCTCCTGAGCCGGCACATGAGCCCGTCGCGAGAACCTCTGGCAACCATCACATTTACTGACCAAGTCCTCCGCATCAGCATGAGCCGTCAGGCAATAAAAACCATGACGAAAAGCCTTGGCCACAAGGGATTTTGAGCCGGCATGATGGCCACAATCCCCTTCGTGAATCTCACGCAAGATTTCTTGACCCTCCTCAGGGGAGACACAACGCTGGAACGCTCCCGTAACACTGCGGCGATGCAGCTCACCATCGATAACAACCATTGACTTAGACCGTCGGGTTATTTGTCTGGCCAAAGTTTCATCCTCAGGCAAATCTCCCCGGGTCATGTAAGCCAAGTATGGCACCGTCCAGTCCGGGGTGATGTGGAGAGCCGCCACCAACTGCGCCTCCGGGTCAGGGACAGCCAAGTCTTCCTCTGTAGGTACCTTAACAGAAGGGTTATGCAGGATGTCCAAGAAAGTATTAGGCGGCACCGGTTTTCGCTGAGAGCCCAGCCGGCTTAATGCATCAGCCGCCTCATTCTTCCTGATATCGATGTGCTCTACCTGGTAACCCTGAAAGTGTCCAGCAATGGTATCAACTTCACGGCGATAAGCCGCCATGAGAGGGTCCTTGGAATCCCACTTGCCTGATACTTGTTGAGCCACTAAATCTGAGTCGCTGAAGCACCTTACTCGGCTCAAGTTCATCTCCTTAGCCATCCGAAGACCATGGAGCAAGGCCTCATACTCAGCCGCATTGTTAGTACAAGGAAACATTAACCGTAGCACATAATGAAACTTGTCACCTTTAGGGGAAGCCAATACAACTCCAGCCCCCGAGCCTTCCAATTGCCTAGACCCATCAAAGTGAATAGTCCAATATGTATTATCCGGCTTTTCTTCAGGCACCTGTAGCTCTGTCCAATCGTTGATGAAATCCACCAAAGCTTGAGATTTAACAGCAGTGCGTGGCACGTATTTTAGACCATGAGGCCCAAGTTCTATAGCCCACTTAGCCACTCTCCCCGTGGCTTCTCTGTTTTGGATGATATCTCCAAGGGGATCAGAACTAACCACCGTAATGGGGTGACCCTGGAAATAGTGCTTAAGCTTCCGGCTTGCCATGAACACACCATAAACAAGCTTTTGCCAATGTGGATACCGCTGTTTGGACTCGATGAGCACTTCACTGACGTAATAAACCGGCCGCTGAACCGGATACTCCTTACCCTCTTCCTTGCGCTCCACCACCACAACCACACTGACGGCTTGTGTGTTAGCAGCTACATACAGTAATAAGGGCTCCTTGTCAACCGGAGCAGCAAGGACTGGGGGCTCCGCCAGCTGTCTCTTCAAATCCTCAAAAGCAGCATTAGCAGCATCATTCCAGACAAAGTCATCAGTTTTCTTCATCAACGGGTACAGTGGCATGGCCTTTTCACCCAAGCGGCTTATAAACCGGCTCAAAGCAGCAATGCGGCCTGCTAGACGCTGGACGTCGTTTAGACACGCCGTCTTAGCAGGAGAGGTGATTGCCTTGATTTTTCCCGGGTTAGCTTCAATGCCTCTGTTAGAAACCAGGAAACCCAAGAGCTTGCCTGCAGGAACACCAAAAACACACTTGGCCGGGTTAAGCATCATCTTGTAAACCCGGAGATTATCAAAGGTTTCTCTAAGGTCATCTACCAGGGTCTCCTTCTCCCTGGACTTAACCACGATATCATCCACATAGGCGTGAACATTGCGCCCAATCTGGTTATGAAGACAATTCTGCACACAATGCTGGTAAGTCGCCTGCGCACTCTTGAGTCCAAAAGGCATAGACACATAACAGAAGGCTCCAAAGGGAGTGATGAACGCCGTCTTCTCCTGGTCCTTAAATGCCATTTTAATCTGATGGTATCCAGAATAAGCATCCAAGAAACTTAAGCGCTCGCAACCCGCCGTAACATCAATGATTTGATCAATACGGGGAAGGGCAAAAGGATCAGCCGGACACGCCGTGTTTAAGTCCGTGTAGTCCACACACATCCGCCAGGTGCCATTCTTCTTGAGCACGAGCACCGGGTTAGCTAACCATTCTGGATGAAAGACTTCGACAATAAACCCGGCCGCCAAGAGCCGGGCCACCTCCTCACAAATGGCTTTCCGCCTCTCTTCATTAAACCGCCGAAGGAATTGCCTGACCGGTTTAAATTTTGGATCAATATTGAGAGTGTGCTCAGCGAGTTCTCTAGGTACACCTGGCATGTCAGAAGGTTTCCATGCAAAGATGTCCCTGTTCTCACGGATGAACTCGATGAGCGCGCTTTCCTATTTTGGATCCAAATTGGCACTGATGCTAAACTGCTGAGATGAGTCACCTGGAACGAAAACAACAAGTTTAGTCCCATCGGCTGACTTAAATTTCATTGCCGGCTCATTCTCTGTGGTCGGCTTTTTCAGAGATGTCATATCTGTTGGGTCAACATTATCCTTGTAAAACTTCAGCTCCTGTGTTGCACAAACAGATTCTGCATAAGCCGCGTCACCTTCCTCACATTCCAAGGCTATCTTTCGGCTAACATGAACCGTAATGGTCCCATTGTGACCCGGCATCTTGAGCTGTAGGTATATGTAACACGGCCGTGCCATGAACTTGGCGTAAGCCGGCCGCCCAAATATGGCATGATACGGACTTCTTATCTTGACCACCTCAAAGGTCAATTTTTCCACCCTGTAGTTGTACTCATCTCCAAAGGCCACTTCCAATTCGATCTTACCAACTAGATAAGCCGACTTACCAGGCACCACACCATGGAAAACAGTATTGGACTGGCTGAGGTTCTTATCAATCAACCCCATACGACGGAAGGTCTCATAATAGAGGATGTTGATGCTGCTGCCACCATAAATGAGCACCTTAGTGAACTTATATCCTCCCACCTGAGGAGCCACCACCAGGGCCAAGTGACCCGGATTATCAACCCGGGGAGGGTGATCCTCCCTACTCCACACAATAGGCTGCTCAGACCATCTTAAATAGCGTGGAACCGCCGGCTCAACAGCATTCACTGCCCTCTTATGAATCTTCTGATCTCGCTTACACAGACTGGTGGTAAACACGTGATACTGTCCACCGTTAAGCTGCTTTGGATTGGTCTGGTAACCCCCTGCTGCTGTTGATGACCCTGGCCGGACTGCTGATTAAAGCCCCCTTGACCATTCTGAGGATTAGGATTTGAGCCGCCGCCCGGGCCATGAAAACCGCCAGCGCCTGAGCTGCCACCCGGGCCATTGTTGCCATTAAAGGCATTGGAATTCTTAAAGGCCTTCATGATTGCGCAATCTTTCCATAGATGAGTAGCTGGCTTCTCCCTAGAACCATGCCTCGGACAAGGCTCATTCAACAACTGCTCGAGCGTCGGGCCTGACCCGCCAGCTCGGGGAGGTGGCCTCCCTTTACGTCGCTGGTTGTTACCCTGTGAGCTGGCATTGGCCACAAACTCCATGCTGCTATTAGCCTTACGCTTGTTACCTCCTTGGTTTGCCGGGTTATGCTGAGGACCCTTGCCATTTCCGTTCTTCCTTCCCTTCCCTATCCTTTAATCATCTGAAGCGGGGTCCTTGGTACTATCAGAGTCGCCGTACTTGATGAGAGCCGCCATCAGCGTACCCATGTCATTGCAGTCGCGTTTGAGCCGCCCGAGTTTCATCTTCAGGGGCAGGAAGCGACAATTCTGCTCCAACATTAAGACTGCAGAGCCGGCATCCATCTTATCAGATGAATGTATTATCTCTTTGACCCGGCGAACCCAATGTGTCGTAGACTCCCCCTCCTGCTGTTTACAGTTAGTCAAATCCACAATTGACATAGACTGCCTACAGGTATCTTTGAAGTTTTGGATGAACCGGGCTTTCAGCTCAGCCCAAGACCCGATGGAATTCTGTGGCAGCCCTTTCAACCAAGTGCGGGCAGTCCCATCTAACATCATGGTGAAGTACTTGGCCATCGCCACTTCACTGACCTCCAGCAATTCCATGGCCATCTCGTAACTCTCGATCCAGGCTCCGGGTTGTAGATCAGCCGTGTAATTAGGCACATTCCTAGGCCCTTTGAAGTCCTTGGGTAGACGTTCATTGCGGAGAGCCGGCACTAAACAAGGGACACCTCCAGTCCTCGTAGGGATACCCACGTCGACGGAAGCCGTCGGATAAGCCGGGGGTGTCTGATAAGCCGTCAACTGAGGCACCTGCTCCGCCTCTTGCCGTGCTCTGTCTTGGTCTGTTGCGTGAAAGGCACCGTTATGAGCCGGGCCATGGCCAGGTGGCAAGTCATGGCGTCGGACATTACTTGAGCCGGTCGCTGAAACCATGTGTCTGCTATAACTCGGGCTCTGGCCTGGACGAGGGGTTGAATGGATCCTGTCCCGGCTATATGAGTACGCCTCTTGCTGCGCCAGAGCTGTCTGAAGGAGCTCCCTTACCCGGCGGGTTTCAACCGCCGTTGGAGAGTCGCCATCGACTGGGAGAGCCTCCAGCCGTGCCGCCGCGGCAACCATGTTTTCCAATGGGTTGGCATAATGACCCGGTGGTATTGGCACGTACTGAGGTGGGGCAGGGTTCACCCGGGGCGGTCCCATTACTTGGGGCTGAATTGGTGTCCCAGCCCCGGGCACTATGATCTCCGGCGGGTTACTAGACCCTGCACCTGGCGTGTTGAAGAGGTTTCGAGGATCATAAACCGGAGGAGTCGAGATTGGGCCTTTTGATGTCTCCTTCTCATGACCTCATTGGATGCGTTTTGATCCATCGTGAGCCGGAAGGACTGTGCCTGAATCAGCTGAGTCTGGGCGTCGAGAGCCGCCCTCTCTGCAGCCATCCTGATCCCCTCCGCCGCCAGATCCTCCTTGGCGTTTGCTAGATCCAACTTTAACTGTGCCACCTCCGCGTCATGCTGAGCTTGATCCGCCGGAGCCACCGTAGCGGTTAACAGGATCGTTAGCTTGTCTGTGAGATCCATCAGCACCTGAGCCGGTGAAGGCACCGGGCTTCCTGACCCGGAGGCAGGGTTTTGAACAGGTTGCGCGCCGGCCATGAAGATTCCAACTCGGCTCGGCGGTTCAAAAGGGTCCGGAATGCTGTCGCCATCGGAACAACCCCTGAGCCTGCCATCTTGAAGTTGATACATCGAGTTTGATTTATCCGTAGACGACTCGCCGTCAGAGCCGGTGGCCGTCTCATCACCAGATCCAGATCCATCGGAGAGTCCTCCATGAACACATCCCACAAAAGCATGCTTCAAGGCAGGTAGGGCCCGGGCGGGTCGTGCGCGCTGAGCCGTCTCGATGAGATCGGCGCAGAGATCCGGCTCAGGGCCCGGCTCACCAATCTTGCCAATGAAGACATGAATTCCGCCGAAGGGGACCCGGTACCCGTACTCAATTGAGCCGGCGTCGGGGCCCCAGTTTGCATCGTCGATGTAGAGCTTGCCGCGACGACTCTTGGTCATCCGGCCCACAGCGTATCCCTTGAGCACTTCGAAGCTGCCCTTCAAGAACTCAAATCCACCGTGTGCTAGCCCCACGGTGGGCGCCAACTGTCGTGGAATTGTCACAGCAGATGTCCTCGAGCTAGGACTTAGTCGTGGAACCATCGCAGCTAGGAAGCTTAAAGGGGTTAAACGGGACAAGGAACACGGGGGTTATACTGGTTCGGCCCCTTACGGTGAAGGTAAAAACCTACGTCCAGTTGAGGTGGTATTGATTACGATTTCGATGACCAGGGAGCTTAACTGCTATGCCTGGCTCTCGACGAGATCTTACTTGTCCCTAAACCGCCGCCGGGTCGTCCCTTTATATAGAGAGGCTGACGCCCAGCGGCTCTCAGAGTCCCGGCCGGCTCATAAGAGTGTCCGGCTCGGACTCTCAATGATTCTTGCCTTACACTAAAATTCTTGCCATATGGCGGTTTATCACTACGGGCTTTAAGCCATCTCCGGGTCTTAGGCCCATCATTGACCCGCCGTCTTCAAGCTCGGTACTGGGCTTCGCGTGATGACCGTTATGAGTAACCCGGCCCCTCCTGGCGGGTGACTCTAAGGGTTATATCCTCAACACACACGATCGTGATCGAACGACCTACCGCATGGAAGAGAGTTTGGTGGGTTTTGGGCTGTTAAGAGAGGGGGTTTTGCTGCAACACACAAATGGACTTTGCGGATGCTCGGTAACCGTTGGAGTACCAAACAACCTCCAAATGGAATGAAACTTGACCGGTGGTCTACCGGTGGTATACCAAGGCCACTTGACAAGCCTCGGTCCATTCCGAGAATGTTTGACACCCGCTCACGAAAGTAAACAAGAGGGGTGCACCGGAGGAGATGGGAGCGCCGGATTGCAAAACGGACAACGGGGAAAAATGTTTGGATGCATGAGACGAACACGTATGCAAATGCAATGCACATGATGACATGATATGAAATGCATGACATGAACAAAATGCAAAACGAAAGACAAAACCCGACCACGGAGGGAATATCATAACACATAGCCGAAAATTGCAAGAGTTGGAGTTACAAATATGGAAAGTTACATCCGGGGTGTTACACCTGCCACCCGCTGTCGTCGGTGCCGCCACCTCGTCTTCGTCGCTCGTCCTCATCTCCCTCCTCGCGACGCCAACGCCCCGCCGCCCCTGGACATCGGCGCCGTAGCCGTGTGCTACACCACCGCTGCCCGGAGACCTCGCCGCCGCGACCTCTTCCCCGTCGTCGACCCCACCGACCCGTCCCCGTCCTCCTCCCCGCCGGACAAGATCGAGCCTCGCCGCCACCTCTGCTTTCCAACGCCGGTGAGGGCCGTGCCCTCCTCCTCCCCTCCACCTATCTCCCTCGCGCACACGCTCACAGCCACAGCCACGTCCAGCGCCCGCGTCGTCCCGCGCGTGCACGTCACCCGCTCCGACGCCCGTCGCGCGCCCGCGAACCCCGCTGCTACCTCCGGACGCCTCTGTCGCCCCGTCCGCTTTCGCCCCTGGCCCCCTTGCGGTTCCCGCAGTGGCTGCCGCCGCCTGCCGTCCCACCTCCGCCCCCTGGTCGCGCTCCGGCGAACACTCGCCGCGCCCTGGGTCTGCCTTCGGGCGCCCACGCCCGAGCGCCTCCGCCCGGCTCCGCCCGATTAGCCACACCCGCTATGGCCCCTCTAGGCCACTGACAGGGGGCCCCGCCCCCTAAAACGTTTAAAAAGAGAAAAGGAATTAAAAAAGAATATTGAATAAAAATATTAATTAATTAATTAAATTAATTAACTTAATTAATCTTAGTTAGGTTGACCTAATTACTAATGAAACTAATTAACCTGTTTAATTAGTCTTAGTCAATGACAGTAGGACCCACGCGTCAGTTTGACCCAGTCAACTGACTGGTTGACTGCTGATGTCATGCTGACATCATGCTGACGTCAGAAATGTATTTTAGTATTAAATTAATTCCGTTAATTCTAAAAAATGATTTAAAAATCTTAAAAATTAATATAAAATAAACCGTAGCTCGGATGAAAATGTTTTGTACATGAAAGTTGCTCAGAACGACGAGACGAATCCGAATACGGAGCCCGTTCGTCAGCCACATGTCCCTAGCATAGCAAACATGCAACATTTCACCTCCGGTTCATCTGTCCAAAAACGCGAAACGCCGGGGATACTTTCCCGGATGTATCCCCCCTTCGTCGGTATCACCTACTACCGCGTTAGGGCACACCTAGCACCGCGTATTGCCATGTTACGCTTTCTGATGCTTTGATTGCTCCGTTATTTATTGTGTTCCCCCTTCGTTACTTCTTTCCGGTAGACCCTGAGACCGATGCCGGTACCCCTGTGATCGACTACATCGACGACGAACCCTTCTTGCCAGAGCAACCAGGCAAGCCCCCCCCTTGATCACCAGATATCGCCTATTCTTCTCTATACTGCTTGCATTAGAGTAGTGTAGCATGTTACTGCTTTCGGTTAATCCTATTCTGCTGCATAGCCTGTCATTGTTGCTACCGTTGTTACCCTTACCTGCTATCCTACTGCTTAGAATTGGATGCTAGTGTTCCATCAGTGGCCCTACACTCTTGTCCGTCTGCCATGCTATACTATCGGGCCATGATCACTAGGGAGGTGATCACGGGTATATACTATATACTTTATATACATGACACATGTGGTGACTAAAGTCGGGTCAGCTCGTTGAGTACCCGCAAGTGATTCTGATGAGGGGGCTGAAAGGACAGGTGGCTCCATCCCGGTAGAGGTGGGCCTGGGTTCCTGACGGCCCCCGACTGTTACTTTGTGGCGGAGCGACAGGGCAGGTTGAGACCACCTAGGAGAGAGGTGGGCCTGGCCCTGGTCAGCGTTCGCTGATACTTAACACGCTTAATGAGATCTTGGTATTTGATCTAAGTCTGGCCATTTGGTCTATACGCACTAACCAACTACGCGGGAGCAGTTATGGGCACTCGACGTCGTGGTATCAGCCGAAGCCTTCGTGACGTCAGCGACGGAGCGGCGCGCGCCGGATTGGACTGGAACACCTGCTAGGTTAGGTCTGCTTCCGGCCGCCCTCGCAACGTGCAGGTGTGCAATGGGCGATGGGCCCAGACCCCTGCGCAATAGGATTTAGACCGGCGTGCTGACCTCTTTGTTGTGCCTAGGTGGGGCTACGACGTGTTGATCTTTCGAGGCCGGGCATGACCCAGGAAAGTGTGTCCGGCCAAATGGATCAAGCGTGTTGGGTTATGTGGTGCACCCCTGCAGGGAAGTTTATCTATTCGAATAGCCGTGTCCCTCGGTAAAAGGTTGACCCGGAGTTGTACCTTGACCTTATGACAACTAGAACCAGATACTTAATAAAACACACCCTTCCAAGTGCCAGATATAACCCGGTGATCGCTCTCTAACAGGGCGACGAGGAGGGGATCGCCGGGTAGGATTATGCTATGCGATGCTACTTGGTGAACTTACCATCTACTCTTTTCTACATGCTGCAGGATGGAGGTGGTCAAGAAGCGTAGTCTTCGAGAGGATTAGCTATCCCCCCCTTATTCTGGCATTCTGCAGTTCAGTCCACCGATATGGCCCTTTACACATATACCCATGCATATGTAGTGTAGCTCCTTGCTTGCGAGTACTTTGGATGAGTACTCACGGTTGCTTTTCTCCCTCTTTTCCCCCTTTCCTTTCTACCTGGTTGTCGCGACCAGATGCTGGAGCCCAGGAGCCAGACGCCACCGCCGACGACGACTCCTACTACACCGGAGGTGCCTACTACTACGTGCAGCCCGCTGACGATGACCAGGAGTACTTTAGGAGGATCCCAGGCAGGAGGCATGCGCCTCTTTCGATCTATATCCTAGTTTGTGCTAGCCTTCTTAAGGCAAACTTGTTTAACTTATGTCTGTACTCAAATATTGTTGTTTCCGCTGACTCGTCTATGATCGAGCACTTGTATTCGAGCCCTCGAGGCCCCTGGCTTGTATTATGATGCTTGTATGACTTACTTATGTTTTAGAGTTGTGTTGTGATATCTTCCCATGAGTCCCTGATCTTGATCGTACACGTTTGCGTGCATGATTAGTGTACGGTAAAATCGGGGGCGTCACAGTCTGGCACCCAGCGGTGCTTTCAGGACGTAATTCTTCTGTGCAGCAATGAGGATAATCCTCAAGTTAGGGACCCATTCGGTGTAATTGCTACCATCATCTTTCAACTTTGCTTTCTCAAGGAACACATTAAAATTCAACGGAACAACAACACGGGCCATCTATCTACAACAACATAGACAAGGAAGATACTATCAGGTACTAAGTTCATGATAAATTTAAGTTCAATTAATCATATTACTTAAGAACTCCCACTTAGATAGACATCCCTCTAACCCTCTAAGCGATCACGTGATCCATTTCAACTAAACCATGTCCGATCATCACATGAGATGGAGTAGTTTCAATGGTGAACATCACTATGTTGATCATATCTACTATATGATTCACGCTCGACCTTTCGGTCTTCGTGTTCCGAGGCCATATCTGTTATATGCTAGGCTCGTCAAGTTTAACCTGAGTATTCCGCGTGTGCAACTATTTTGTACCCGTTGTGTTTGAACGTAGAGCCTATCACACCCGATCATCACGTGGTGTCTCAGCACGAAGAACTTCCGCAACGGTGCATACTCAGGGAGAACACTTATACTTTGATAATTTAGTGAGGGATCATCTTATAATGCTACCGTCAATCAAAGCAAGATAAGATGCATAAAAAGATAAACATCACATGCAATCAATATAAGTGATATGATATGGCCATCATCATCTTGTGCTTGTGATCTCCATCTCCGAAGCACCGTCATGATCACCATCGTCACCGGCGCGACACCTTGATCTCCATCATAGCATCGTTATCTTCTCACCAATCTTATGCTTCTACGACTATCGCTACCGCTTAGTGATAAAGTAAAGCCTTACAGGGCGATTGCATTGCATACAATAAAGCGACAACCATATGGCTCCTGCCAGTTGCCGATAACTCGGTTACAAAACATGATCATATCATACAATAAAATTTAGCATCATGTCTTGACCATATCACATCACAACATGCCCTGCAAAAACAAGTTAGACGTCCTCTACTTTGTTGTTGCAAATTTTACATGGCTGCTACGGGCTTAGCAAGAACCGTTCTTACCTACACATCAAAACCACAACGATAGTTTGTCAAGTTGGTGCATTTTTAACCTTCGCAAGGATCGGGCGTAGCCACACTCGGTTCAACTAAAGTTGGAGAAACTGACACCTGCCAGCCACCTGTGTGCGAAGCACGTCGGTAGAACCAGTCTCGCGTAAGCGTACACGTAATGTCGGTCCGGGCCGCTTCATCCATCAATACCGCCGAACCAAAGTATGACATGCTGGTAAGCAGTATGACTTATATCGCCCACAACTCACTTGTGTTCTACTCGTGCATATGACATCTACGCATAAAACCAGGCTCGGATGCCACTGTTGGGGAACGTAGTAATTTCAAAAAAATTCCTACGCACACGCAAGATCATGGTGATGCATAGCAACGAGAGGGGAGAGTGTTGTCCACGTACCCTAGTAGACCGAAAGCGGAAGCGTTAGCACAACGTGGTTGATGTAGTCATACGTCTTCACGATCCGACTGATCAAGTACCGAACGCACGGCACCTCCGAGTTCAGCACACGTTCAGCCCGATGATGTCCCTCGAACTCTGATCCAGCCGAGTGTTGAGGGAGAGTTTCGTCAGCACGACGGCGTGGTGACGATGATGATGTTCTACCGACGCAGGGCTTCACCTAAGCACCGCTACAATATTATCGAGGTGGACTATGGTGGAGGGGGGCACCGCACACGGCTAAAAGATCAACAGATCAATTGTTGTATCTCTCGGGTGCCCCCTGCCCCCGTATATAAAGGAGCAAGGGGGGGGAGGCGGTCGGCCAGGAGGGGCGCGCCAGGAGGAGTCCTACTCCCACCGGGAGTAGGACTCCCTCCCTTTTCCTTGTTGGATTAGGAGAGGAGAGGGAAGGAGAGAGAGGGGGAAGGAAAGGGGGGAGCCGCCCCCCCTCCTTGTCCAATTCGTACTTGGGGGGAGGGGCGCGCGGCTGCCCCTTGGCCGCCTCTCCTCTTCCACCAATTGGGCCCATGAGGCCCAATAACCTCCGGGGGGTTCCGGTAACCCCCTAGTACTCCGGTATATATCCGATAACCCCCGGAACCATTCCGGTGTCCGAATATAGTCGTCCAATATATCAATATTCATGTCTTGACCATTTCGAGACTTCTCGTTATGTCCGTGATCACATCCGGGACTCCGAACAACCTTCGGTACATCAAAACATATAAACTCATAATATAACTGTCATCGAAACTTTAAGCGTGCGGACCCTACGGGTTCGAGAACTATGTAGACATGACCGAGACACGTTTCCGGTCAATAACCAATAGCGGAACCTGGATGCTCATATTGGCTCCCACATATTCTACGAAGATCTTTATCGGTCAGACCGCATAACAACATACGATGTTCCCTTTGTCATCGGTATGTTATTTGCCCGAGATTCGATCGTCGGTATCTTAATGCCTAGTTCAATCTCGTTACCGGCAAGTCTCTTTACTCGTTCTGTAATACATCATCCCGCAACACTCATTAGTTGCAATGCTTGCAAGGCTTAAGTGATGTGCATTACCGAGTGGGCCCAGAGATACCTCTCCGACAATCGGAGTGACAAATCCTAATCTCGAAATACGCCAACCCAACAAGTACCTTGGGAAACACCTGTAGAGAACCTTTATAATCACCCAGTTACGTTGTGATGTTTGGTAGCACACAAAGTGTTCCTCCGGTAAACGGGAGTTGCATAATCTCATAGTCATAAGAACATGTATAAGTCATGAAGAAAGCAATAGCAGAATACTAAACGGTAGTGTGCTAAGCTAACGGAATGGGTCAAGTCAATCACATCATTCTCCTAATGATGTGATCCCGTTAATCAAATGACAACTCATGTCAATGGCTAGGAAACATAACCATCTTTGATCAACGAGCTAGTCAAGTAGAGGCATACTAGTGACACTCTGTTTGTCTATGTATTCACACAAGTATTATGTTTCCAGTTAATACAATTCTAGCATGAATAATAAACATTTATCATGATATAAGGAAATAAATAATAACTTTATTATTGCCTCTAGGGCATATTTCCTTCAGAGTGAGCATATAGTGAAGCTCGTTGGCTATATTGATAGACTAGCTTCTCTGGGATTTGGAATTCCTCCAACACTCTGTAGAGATATTGTCCTTGATTCACTGCCCCATCTTGCAATGGTTTATCATGAATTAGAACATGAACGAGATAGAGGAAAGTTCAAATGATTTGTTTGCTATGCTCAAAACTACGAAAGCTGGGATGCAGAAGAACAAACAAGTATTGATGGTCAACAAGACCACCGGTTTCAAGAAGAAGGGTGATACGTCTCCAACGCATCTATAATTTATGAAGTATTCATGCCATGTTTACAAAAAATATGGTTTTGGTATGATTTGAATGGAACTAACCCGGAATGATGTTGTTTTCAACAGAACTACCGTGGTGTTGTTTTTTGTGCAGAAATCAAAGTTCTCCCAATGCAACGAAACTTTTTGATGATTTTTTTGGAAGAAAAGCGGCACTATAAGCTTTGTGGGAGGGCCAGAAGAGCCACGAGGTGGGCACAACCCACCAGGGCATGCCAGTCCCCTGGCGCGCCCTGGTGTCTTGTGGGCCCCTCGTGGCCCATCTTCAGGTGAAATTGACGCCCAAAAATCCTATAAATACATAAACCACTAGAAATAACCTAGATCGGAAGTTCCGCCGCCGCAAGCCTATGTAGCCATGAAAAACCAATCGTGAGCCAGTTTCGGCACCCTGCTGGAGGGGGAAATCATCACCGGAGGCCATCTTCATCATCCCTATGGCCACCATGATGAGGAGGGAGTAGTCCACCCTAGGGGCTAAGGGTTTGTACCGGTAGCTATGTGTTTAATCTCTCTCTCTCTCTCGTGTTCTTGATTTGGCACGATCTTGATGTATCACGGGCTTTGTTAATTGATACGTCCATTTTGCATCATGCTTTTATATCGATATTTATTGCATTATGGGCTGACACATTATGTCACAATACTTATGCCTATTCTCTGTTATTTTACAAGGTTTACATAAGGAGGGAGAATGCCGACAGCTGGAATTCTGGGCTGGAAAAGGAGCAAATATTAGAGACCTATTCTGCAGAACTCCAAAAGTCCTGAAACTCCATGAAAGTTATTTTTGGAAATAATAAAAAATACTAAGCGGAAGAAATTCCAGAGGGGGCCCACACCCTGGCCACGAGGGTGGCGGGCGCGCCCTACCCGCCTGGGCGCGCCCCCTGCCTCGTGGGCCCCCTGTTGGCCCTCCAGTGCCCATCTTCTGCTATATGAAGTCTTTCGTCCGAAGAAAAATCATAAGCAAGCTTTCGGGACGAGACTCCGCCGCCACAAGGCGGAACCTTGGCGGAACCAATCTAGGGCTCCGGCAGAGCTGTTCTACCGGGGACACTTCCCTCCGGGAGGGGGCATCGCCATCGTCATCACCAACGCTCCTCTCATCAGGAGAGGGCAATCTCCATCAACATCTTCACCAGCACCATCTCCTCTCAAACGCTAGTTCATCTCTTGTATCCAATTCTTGTCTCCAAGTCTGGGATTGGTACTAGTAGGTTGCTAGTAGTGTTGATTACTCCTTGTAGTTGATGCTATTTGGTTTATTTGGTGGAAGATCATATGTTCAGATCCTTTATGCATATTAATACTCCTCTGATTATGAACATGAATATGCTTTGTGAGTTGTTACGTTTGTTCCCGAGGACATGGGAGAAGTCTTGCTATTAGTAGTCATGTGAATTTGGTATTCGTTCGATATTTTGATGAGATGTATGTTGTCTATCCTCTAGTGGTGTTATGTGAACGTCGACTACATGACACTTCACCATTATTTGGGCCTAGAGGAAGGCATTGGGAAGTAATAAGTAGATGATGGGTTGCTAGAGTGACAGAAGCTTAAACCCTAGTTTATGCGTTGCTTCGTAAGGGGCTGATTTGGATCCACATGTTTCATGCTCTTGTTAGGTTTACCTTACTACTTCTTTTGTAGTTGCGGATGCTTGCAATAGGGGTTAATCATAAGTGGGATGCTTGTCCAAGTAAGGACAACACCCAAGCACCGGTCCATCCACATATCAAATTATCAAAGTACCGAACGCGAATCATATGAACATGATGAAAACTAGCTTGACGATAATTCCCATGTGTCCTCGGGAGCGCTTTTCTCTATATAAGAGTTTGTCCAGGCTTGTCCTTTTCTACGAAAAGGATTGGGCTACCTTGCTGCACTTTATTTACTTTTGTTACTTGTTGCTCATTACAATTTATCTTATCACAAAACTATCTGTTACCTATAATTTCAGTGCGTGCAGAGAATACCTTGCTGAAAACCGCTTATCATTTCCTTCTGCTCCTCGTTGGGTTCGACACTCTTACTTATCGAAAGGACTACGATAGATCCCCTATACTTGTGGGTCATCAAGACTCTTTTCTGGCGCCGTTGCCGGGGAGTGAAGCGACTTTGGTAGGTGGAATTTGGTAAGGAAAAATTTATATAGTGTGCTGAAATTTACTATCACTTGTTACTATGGAAAGTAATCCTCTGAGGGGCTTGTTCGGGGTATCTTCACCCCGACCAGTAGAGCAAAGAGTTGCTCCTCAACCTACCGAACCTACTGAAAATGAAAATGTCTACTTTGAGATTCCTTCGGGTATGATAGAAAAACTGCTAGCTAATCCTTTTGCAGGAGACGGAACAATGCATCCTGATGAGCACCTAATATATGTGGATGAAGTTTGTGGATTATTTAGGCTTGCAGGTGTGCCCGATAATGTTATTAATAAGAAGGTCTTCCCTTTATCTTTGAAGGGAGATGCATTGACATGGTATAGGCTATGTGATGATATGGGATCATGGAACTACAAACGATTGAAATTGGAATTTCATCAGAAGTTTTATCCTATGCATCTTGTTCATCGTGATCGCAATTATATATATAATTTTTGGCCTCGCGAAGGAGAAAGCATTGCTCAAGCTTGGGGGAGGCTTAAATCAATGTATATTCATGCCCCAATCATGAGCTCCCAAGAGAAATAATTATTCAAAAAATTTATGCTCGGCTTTCTGATAACAATCGCACCATGCTCGATACTTCTTGTGTTGGCTCTTTTATGATGAAGGCTATTGAATTCAAATGGGATTTATTGGAAAGAATTAAACGCAACTCTGAAGATTGGGACCTCGACGAAGGTAAGGAGTCAGGTATGACACCTAAGTCTGATTGTGTTAAATCTTTTATGGATACCGATGTTTTCCGTAAGTTTAGCACTAAATATGGACTTGACTTTGAGATAGTAGCTTCTTTCTGTGAATCGTTTGCTACTCGTGTTGATCTCCCTAAGGAGAAGTGGTTTAAATATCATCCTCCCATAGAAGTAAAATCAGTAGCACCTATTAAAGTTGAAGAAAAGACTATCACTTATAATGATCCTATTGTTCCTACAGCTTATGTTGAGAAACCACCTTTTCCTGTTAGGATAAAAGGTCATGCTAAAGCTTCAACTGTGGTTCATAAGAGCAATATTAGAACCTATACACCTCCTGAGCAAGTTAAAGTTGAACCAAATATTGCTATTGTTAAAGATCTCTTGTCTGATAATATTGATGGGCATGTTATTCATTTCTGTAATGAAACTGCTAGAATTGCCAAACCTTGTGCTAAAGATAAACATGGACCTGTGGTAGGCATGCCTGTTATTTCTGTTAAAATAGGAGATCATTGTTATCATGGCTTATGTGATATGGGTGCTAGTGCTAGTGCAATACCTCATGACTTATACAAAGAAATTATGCATGATATTGCACCTGCTGAGTTAGAAGATATTGATGTCACAATTAAACTTGCTAATAGAGATACAATATCACCAATTGGAATTGTTAGAGATGTTGAAGTTTTGTGTGGGAAAACTAAGTATCCTGCTGATTTTCTTGTTCTCTGTTCCCCACAAGATAGGTTTTGCCCCATTATATTTGGTAGACCCTTCTTGAACACTGTTAATGCTAAGATAGACTGCGAAAAGGATGTTGTTACTATTGGTTTGGGTGATATGTCTCATGAGTTCAACTTTTCTAAATTTCGTAGACAACACTGTGAAGAGGAATTGCCTAGTAAGGATGAAATTATTGGTCTTGTTTCTATTGCCGTACCTCCTAGTGATCCTTTAGAACAATATTTGCTAGACCATGAAAATGATATGTTTATGAATGAAAGAAGGGAAATAGATGAAGTATTCTCTAAACAGGAACCCATCCTGAAACACAATTTGCCTGTTGAAATCTTAGGGGATCCTCCTCCACCCAAAGGTGATCCCGTGTTTGAGCTTAAGCTGTTACCTGATACTCTTAAATATGCTTATCTTGATGAGAAAAAGATATATCCTGTCATTATTAGTGCTAACCTTTCAGAGCATGAAGAAGAGAGATTATTGAAAACTCTGAAGAAGCACCGTCCTGCTATTGGATATACTCTTGATGATCTTAAGGGCATTAGTCCCACTCCATGCCAACACAAAATAAATTTGGAGAAAGATGCCAAACTAGTTCGTGATCACCAACGACGGCTGAATACTAAAATGAAAGAAGTGGTAAGAAAGGAAATACTAAAGCTCCTTGAGGCAGGTATAATTTATCCCGTTATTGATAGTCAGTGGGTAAGTCCTGTCCATTGTGTCCCTAAGAAGGGATGTATTACTATTGTTCCTAATGATAAAGATGAATTCATTCCGCAAAGGATTATTACAGGTTATAGGATGGTAATTGATTTCCGCAAATTAAATAAGGCTACTAAAAAAGATCATTACCCCTTACCTTTTATTGATCAAATGCTAGAAAGATTATCCAAACATACACATTATTGCTTTCTAGATGGTTACTCTGGTTTCTCTCAAATACCTGTGTCAGCCGATGATCAATCAAAGACCACCTTTACTTGCCCTTTTGGTACTTTTGCTTATAGACGTATGCCTTTTGGTTTATGTAATGCACCTGCTACCTTTCAAAGATGCATGATGGCTATATTCTCTGACTTTTGTGAAAAGATATGTGAGGTTTTCATGGATGATTTCTCCGTTTATGGATCCTCTTTTGATGATTGCTTGAGCAACCTTGATCGAGTTTTGCAGAGATGTGAAGAAACTAATCTTGTCTTGAATTGGGAGAAGTGCCACTTTATGGTTAATGAAGGTATTGTCTTGGGGCATAAAATTTCTGAGAGAGGTATTGAAGTTGATAAAGCTAAAGTTGATGCTATTGAGAAGATGCCATGTCACAAGGACATCAAAGGTATAAGAAGTTTCCTTGGTCATGCCGATTTTTATAGGAGGTTCATTAAGGACTTCTCAAAAATTTCTCGGCCTCTGACTAATTTATTACAAAAAGATATACCATTTGTCTTTGATGATGATTGTGTAAAAGCATTTGAAAAACTTAAGAAAGCATTGATCTCTGCACCTATTGTTCAGCCACCTGATTGGAATTTACCTTTTGAAATCATGTGTGATGCTAGTGATTATGCTGTAGGTGCTGTTCTAGGGCAAAGAGTTGATAAGAAATTAAATGTTATTCAATATGCTAGTAAAACTCTAGACAATGCTCAGAGAAATTATGCTACTACTGAAAAAGAATTCTTAGCAGTCGTATTTGCTTGTGATAAGTTCAGACCTTATATTGTTGATTCTAAAGTAACTATTCACACTGATCATGCTGCTATTAAATATCTTATGGAAAAGAAAGATGCTAAACCTAGACTTATTAGATGGGTTCTCCTGCTACAAGAATTTGATTTGCATATTATTGATAGAAAGGGAGCTGAGAACCCCGTTGCACACAACTTGTCTAGGTTAGAAAATGTTCTTGATGACCCACTACCTATTGATGATAGCTTTCTTGATGAACAATTAAATGCCATAAATGCTTCTCGTACTGCTCCATGGTATGCTGATTATGATAATTATATTGGTGCTAAATTTATACCACCTAGCTTCACATACCAGCAAAAGAAAAAGTTTTCCTATGATTTGAGACATTACTTTTGGGATGACCCACATCTTTATAAAGAAGGAGTAGATGGTGTTATTAGACGTTGTGTACCTGAGCATGAACAGGAACAGATCCTACACAAGTGTCACTCCGAAGCTTATGGAGGACACCACACTGGAGATAGAACTGCACATAAGGTATTGCAATCCGGTTTGTTTTGGCCTACTCTCTTCAAGGATGCCCGTAAGTTTGTCTTATCTTGTGATGAATGTCAAAGAATTGGTAATATTAGTAGACATCAAGAAATGCCTATGAATTATTCACTTGTTATTGAACCATTTGATGTTTGGGGCTTTGATTATATGGGACCGTTTCCTGCCTCTAATGGGTATACACATATTCTAGTTGTTGTTGATTACGTTACTAAGTGGGTAGAAGCTATTCCAACTAGTAGTGCTGATCATAACACATCTATTAAAATGCTTAAAGAAGTAATTTTTCCGAGGTTTGGAGTCCCTAGATATTTAATGACTGATGGTGGTTCACATTTTATTCATGGTGCTTTCCGTAAAATGCTTGCTAAGTATGATGTTAATCATAGAATTGCATCCCCATATCACCCATAGTCTAGTGGTCAAGTAGAATTGAGTAATAGAGAACTCAAATTAATTTTGCAAAAGACTGTTAGTAGATCTAAAATAATTGGTCCAAGAAACTAGATGATGCATTATGGGCCTATAGAACTGCATATAAAAATCCTATGGGTATGTCTCCGTATAAAATGGTTTATGGAAAAGCATGTCACTTACCTCTAGAACTAGAACATAAGGCATATTGGGCTATTAAAGAGCTCAATTATAATTTCAAACTTGCTGGTGAGAAGAGGTTATTTGACATTAGCTCACTTGATGAATGGAGAACCCAAGCCTATGAGAATGCCAAGTTGTTTAAAGAAAAGGTTAAAAGATGGCATGACAAAAGGATACAAAAGCGTGAGTTTAATGTAGGTGATTATGTATTGCTATACAACTCTCGTTTAAGATTTTTTGCAGGAAAACTTCTCTCTAAATGGGAAGGTCCTTACGTTATCGAGGAGGTCTATCGTTCCGGTGCAATAAAAATCAACAACTTCGAAGGCACAAATCCGAAGGTGGTGAACGGTCAAAGAATCAAACACTATATCTCAGGTAAACCTATAAATGTTGAAACCAATGTTACTGAAACCGTAACCCCGGAGGAATACATAAGGGACACTTTCCGGAGCGTTTCAGACTCCGAAAAGGAATAGGTATGTGGTACGGTAAGTAAACCGACTCCAAAACAGTTCTAAAGGCAATTTTTATCCGTTTTGGTATATTTAGAAAAATAGAAAAATAAGAAGCAGTCCAGGAAGGACACGAGGGCTCCACGAGGGTGGAGGGCGCGCCCTACCCCCCTGGGCGCGCCCCCTGCCTCGTGGGCACCTCGTGCGCTCTGCGGACTCCATTTTCTTGCACGTTACGTATTTTGGTCGGTAAAAATTCATTATATAATCTCCCGAAGGTTTTGACTCCTGTATCACGCAATTGTCCTCTGTTCTTGTTTCGAGCTATTTTCTGTCAGGGTTGTCAAGGCCAGGCATCATGTCATCCCTCTCCTCCAACAATGGTGACAATGATGCTTGGCTGATGAAGATAGAGCTGAAGAGGGAAGAACCCATGGAGATCAACAAGGATGAAGGGATCAAGAAGGCCATGGAGGACCAGGCTCCTGAAGACAACCTTCAACTTGATCACAATCTTCTTACCCCAACTGAGATCGAAGCTTTTCAAGATGATTGAGTTAGCTCGTATACAAAACAAGTATCTCACACGTGAATTTTTTTGTTGAAGGAGCATATCGTTGCACTCAAGGGCATTATCCGCAAGTTGGAGGACCTCTTACACTCGATGTGCGACTACCATCATCACCTCCACCTTCTTCACCAGCAAAGGAGACATAATCACATGGGTATGGGCACTCCTCTTGGCAACTGCCAAGCTTGGGGGAGGTGCCCCGGTATCGTATCACCACCACACTTCTATCTTTACCGTTTTTCTTAGTTTGATCCTTTCAGTAATATCTTGATCTAGTAGAATAAAGTTTTGGTATGATCTAGTTTTGAGTTTTGCTTTATCATCCCTTTATGTAATCGAGTCCGTGAGCTATATAATAAAGATTAGTGTTGAGTCAAGGGCTTGACTATTTTGCCATGATCTTGAGTGAATAAAAGAAAAGAGAAAAAATAATAAAAAGAAACAAAGAGATCATATTGATCTTATGGAGAGTAATGACTTCACATAGAAAGAGTATCATGATTGAAAGTTGTTGAGAGTTGACAGACATAGGTTTGGTCATCGTTGCAATTAATAGGAAGCAATAAAGAAAGAGAGGTTTCACATATAAATATACTATCTTTGACATCTTTTATGATTGGGAGCACTCATTAAAATATGACATGCTAAAGAGTTGATGTTGGACAAGGAAGACAACGTAATGGGTTATGTTCTCTTATATCTGAGATAAAGTATATTGTCATGGATCATCCAACATGTTGAGCTTGCATTTCCCCCTTATGCTAGCCATACTCTTTGCACCAAGTAGAGATACTACTTGTGCTTCCAAATATCCCTTAAACCAGTTTTGCCATGAGAGTCCACCATATCTACCTATGGATTGAGTAAGATCCTTCAAGTAAGTTGTCATCGGTGCAAGCAATAAAAATTGCTCTCTAAATATGTATGATTGATTGGTGTGGAGGAAATAATCTTTATACGATCTTGTGATGTGGAAGAAATAAAAGCGACGGACTGCATAATAAAGGTTCATATCACAAGTGGCAATATAAAGTGACGTTCTTTCGCATTAAGATTTTGTGCATCCAACCCTGAAAGCGCATGACAACCTCTGCTTCCTCTGCGAAGTGCCTATCTTTTATTATTAACTTCTACCTTATGCAAGAGTCATGGTGATCTTCACCTTTGCTTTTTACATTTTATCCTTTGGCAAGCATAGTGTGCTGGAAAGATCCTGATATATATATATATATATATCTAATTGGATGTAAGTTAGCATGAACTATTATTGTTGACATTACCCTTGAGGTAAAATGTTGGGAGGCGAAACTATAAGCCCCTATCTTTCTCTGTGTCCGATTAAAACTCCGTAACCACAAGTATTGCGTGAGTGTTAGCAATTATGAAAGACTAAATGATAGTTGAGTATGTGGACTTGCTAGAAAGCTCTGACATAGACTCTTTCTGATGTTATGATAAATTGCAATTGCCTCAATGACTGAGATTATAGTTTGTTAGTTCTCAATAAAGTTTCGGATTCATACTTTGCATTGTGAATAGATTATTACTTGAGCATAAGAGATCATATGACATTATCCATATATGTTGCTGTTATGAGAATAATCATGATGCTCTCATGTCCGACACCTCTACCTCTAAACATGTGGACATATTTATCGTTATCGGCTTCCGCTTGAGGACAAGCGAGGTCTAAGCTTGGGGGAGTTGATACATCCATTTTGCATCATGCTTTTATATCGATATTTATTGCATTATGGGCTGTTATTACACATTATGTCACAATACTTATGCCTATTCTCTCTTATTTTACAAGGTTTACATAAGGAGGGAGAATGCCGGCAGCTGGAATTCTAGGCTGGAAAAGGAGCAAATATTAGAGACCTATTCTATACAACTCCGAAAGTCCTGAAACTCCACGAAAGTTATTTTTGGAAATAATAAAAAATACTGAGCGGAAGAAATACCAGAGGGGGCCCACACCCTGGCCACGAGGGTGGGGGCTGCTCTACCCCCCTGGGCGCGCCCCCTGCCTCGTGGGCCCCCTGTTGGCCCTCCGGTGCCCATCTTCTGCTATATGAAGTCTTTCGTCCGAAGAAAAAACATAAGCAAGCTTTCGGGACGAGACTCCGCCGCCACGAGGCGGAACCAATCTAGGGCTCCGGTAGAGCTGTTCTGCCGGGGACACTTCCCTCCAGGAGGGGGAAATCATCGCCATCGTCATCACCAACGCTCCTCTCATCGGGAGAGGGCAATCTCCATCAACATCTTCACCAGCACCATCTCCTCTCAAACCCTAGTTCATCTCTTGTATCCAATTCTTGTTTCCAAGTCTGGGATTGGTACTAGTAGGTTGCTAGTAGTGTTGATTACTCCTTGTAGTTGATGCTAGTTGGTTTATTTGGTGGAAGATCATATGTTCAGATCCTTTATGCATATTAATACTCATCTAATTATGAACATGAATATGCTTTGTGAGTAGTTACATTTGTTCCCGAGGACATGGGAGAAGTCTTGCTATTAGTAGTCATGTGAATTTGGTATTCGTTCAATATTTTGAAGAGATGTATGTTGTCTATCCTCTAGTGGTGTTATGTGAACGTCGACTACATGACACTTCAGCATTATTTGGTCCTAGAGGAAGGCATTGGGAAGTAATAAGTAGATGATGGGTTGCTAGAGTGACAGAAGCTTAAACCCTAGTTTATGCGTTGCTTCGTAAGGGGCTGATTTGGATCCACTTGTTTCATGCTATGGTTAGGTTTACCTTAATACTTCTTTTGTAGTTGCGGATGCTTGCAATAGGGGTTAATCATTAGTGGGATGCTTGTCCAAGTAAGGACAGCACCCAAGCACCGGTCCACCCACATATCAAATTTTCAAAGTACCGAACGCGAATCATATGAACGTGATGAAAACTAGCTTGACGATAATTCCCATGTGTCCTCGGGAGCGCTTTTCTCTATATAAGAGTTTGTCCAGGCTTGTCCTTTGCTACGAAAAGGATTGGGCTACCTTGCTGCACTTTATTTACTTTTGTTACTTGTTGCTCGTTACAATTTATCTTATCACAAAACTATCTGTTACCTATAATTTCAATGCTTGCAGAGAATATCTTGCTGAAAACCGCTTATCATTTCCTTCTGCTCCTCGTTGGGTTCGACACTCTTACTTATCGAAAGGACTATGATAGATCCCCTATACTTGTGGGTCATCATTAATATAGTTGGATCATATGGTGTTTCTCCCTCGTTATCTTGTTGTGATGAATTGAGTTTTACCCTTTGAGATTCGTTGTTATCGGGTTGAATACTTTTATGGATTTGAGAGCACTTGATGTATGTCTTGCTATGAATACCCATGGTGACAATGGGGTATCATATTGATTCACTTGATATGTGTTTTGGCACTCAACCCACAGATTCCCGAGGTGACATTGGGGTAATCTATGCATAGGGGTTGATGCATGTTCTCGTCTTTGTTTCTCTGGTAGAAATCTTGGGGCACTCTTTGAGGTTCTTTGTGTTGGATTGAGTATTATGAATCCGAAATCGTTTGATGCATATCTTATAATCAACCCACGGATACTCGTGGTGACATTGGAGTATCTAGGCGACATTAGAGTTCGTTGATGTGTATCATATGGTGTTATTTTAGTACAAACTCTTGGATAGATCGATAGGAAAGGATAACTTGGTGTTATTTTAGTACGAACTCTTGGAAAGATTGACCGGAAACAATAACTTTGAGGTGGTTTCGTACCCTACAACCAATTTCGTCTGATGTTCTCCGCTAGATAGGAACTTTGGAGTGATTCTTCATCGTAGGTTGAGGGATGGTTATGTGATCCAATTATATTAGCATTGTTGAGAGATTGCACTAGTGAAAGTACGGACCCTAGGCCTCATTTTCAAGCATTGCAATACCATTTGTGCTCACTTTTGTTACTTGCTACCTTGCTGTTTTTATTGTTCCTATTACAAAAATCAATATCTACTATCATTACTACACTTGTATCACCATCTCTTCGCCGAACTAGTGCACCTATACAAATTACCATTGTATTTGGTGTGTTGGGGACAACAAGAGACTATTTGTTATTTGGTTGCAGGGTTGTTTGAGAGAGACCATGTTCATCCTACACCTCCCACGGATTGATAAATCTTAGGTCATCCACTTGAGGTAAATTTGCTATTGTCCTACAAAACACTGCGCTTAGAGGCCCAACACGAGTCTACAAGAACAAGTTGTGTAGTAGACATCAAAGGGCAAGTCCAAGAAGAAGTATACTGGTGCCGGTAAGACCGTCTCTCACAAGAATAGGGGAGGAGCCACTAAGGAGACTAAATGTTTCTACTGCAAACAGAAGGAACACTAGAAACGTGACTGCAAGAAGAACTTGGCGGATATGAAGAACAGTTCTTCTGGTAAAGGTATAAAAGATATACAAAGTTAATGTTATTCTACTTGTTAATTTATTTTATGTCATGAGTATTTGATACTAATCGGTTGCTCTTGCTTGCAAACTGATGCAGGGACTACAGAAAGTTTGCAAGTGGATAAGAAATGAACTCATGATACAAATCGGGAATGGTGATGGGTCGCTTCGCTGAAGTCATGTCTTTAGTTTATCTTCAAGATTTATCTTAGGACCAAATAATAGTTATTTCATTCTGAAGTTGTGTAAACAAATATGTTTTAGGTTATGCGATGGATATTCTTGTAAGTTTTAAACAATGGTTTTTCAAGTTTTTATAAGAATATGTTTTGGATTTACCTCTATTTTGGTGGTTTATTCATGAAATCTTGAATTGAAATTTTATAACATTAATGCTAAAAATCTTGAGAGGAGTGATACGTCCATTTTGCATCATGTTTTCTTACTGTTATTTATGATGTTTTTATGCATAATAATGCTTTTTGGAGTAATTCTAATGCCTTTTCTCTCATAATATGCAAGGTACACACAAAGAGGGAGAATTCCGGCAGCTGGAAATCTGGACCTGGAAAAGCTACGTCAGGCTATCTATTCTGCACAACTCCAAACAAGCTGAAACTTCACGGAGAATTTTTATGGAATATTTGAAGAATATTGGAGCAAATAAGTACTAGAGGGGGCCCACCAGGTGGGCACAACCCACCTGGGCGCGCTAGGGAGCCCAGGCGCGCCCTGGTGGGTTGTGCTCACCCAGGCCCACCTCCGCTGCCCATCTTCTGGTATATAAGTCATTTTGACCTAGAAAAAAATAGGGAGAGGACTTTCGGGACAGAGCGCCACCGTCTCGAGGCAAAACTTTGGCAGGAGCACTTTTGCCCTCCGGCGAAGCGATTCCGCCGGGGGAACTTCCCTCCCGTAGGGGGAAATCATCGTCATCATCATCACCAACAACTCTCCTATCTTGGGGAGGGCAATCTCCGTCAACATCTTCAACAACACCATCTCATCTCAAACCCTAGTTCATCTCTTGTGTTCAATCTTGTTACCGGAACTATACAATGGTGCTTGTGGGTGACTAGTAGTGTTGATTACATCTTGTAGTTGATTATTATATGGTTTATTTGGTGGAAGATTATATGTTCAGATCCATTATGCTATTTAATACCCCTCTAATATTGAGCATGATTATTATTGGTGAGTAGTTACTTTTGTTCTTGAGATCACGGGAGAAATCATGTTGCAAGTAATCATGTGAACTTGATGTGTGTTCGATATTTTGATAATATGTATGTTGTGATTCCCTTAGTGGTGTCATGTGAACGTCGACTACATGACACTTCACCATTGTGGAGTAGTAATTAGATGATGGGTTGCGAGAGTGACAGAAGCTTAAACCCCTGTTTATGCGCTATTCCGTAAGGGACCGATTGGATCCAAAAGTTTAATGCTATGGTTAGAATTTATTCTTAATATTTTTCCCGTAGTTGCGGATGCTTGCAGGAGGGTTAATCATAAGTAGGAGGTTTGTTCAAGTAAGAATAGCACCTAAGCACCGGTCCACCCACATAACAAATTATCAAAGTAGCGAACACAAATCGAACCAACATGACGAAAGTGACTAGATGAAATTCCCGTGTACCCTCAAGAACGCTTTGCTTACTATAAGAGACGGTCTTGGCCTGTCCTTTGCCTCGAAAGGATTGGGATACCTTGCTGCACTTTCGTTACTACTATAATTACTTGCTCGTTACAAAAATATCTTGCTATCAAACTACTCTGTTACTTATAGTTTTAGCACTTGCAGACATTACCTTGCTGAAAACCACCTACCATTTCCTTGTGCTCCTCGTTGGGTTCGACACTCTTACATATCAAAAAGAGCTACAATTGATCCCCAATACTTGTGGGTCATCAAGGCTATTTTCTGGCGTCGTTGCCGTGGAGTGAAGCGCCTTTGGTAAGGAAACATTCATATAGTGTGCTGAAATTTATTGCCACTTGTTACTATGGAGAACAATCCTTTGAGGGGTTTGTTCGGGGTATCCTCACCTCGACCGGAACCACAATTAGGTACCCCTCAACCTACTGCACCTACTGAAAATATTGAATATGAAATTCCTTCAGGTATGATAGAACAACTGCTAGCTAATCCTTATGCAGGAGAGGGAACCGAACATCCTGATATGCACTTGATATAAGTGGAACAAATTTGTGGATTGTTTAAGCTGGTAGGTTTACCGGGGATGCAGTTATGAAAAAGGTTTTCCCTTTATCTTTGAAGGGGAAAGCATTGGCATGGTATAGGCTATGCAATGATATTGGAGCTTGGAACTGGAATCGATTGAAATTGGAGTTTCACCAAAAAAATATCCTACACATCCAGTTCATCGTGATCGGAATTACATATATAATTTTTGGCCTCGTGAAGGATAAAGTATCGCTCGACCTTGGGGGAGGCTTAAGTCAATGTTATATTCATGCCCTAATCATGAGCTGTCAAGAGAAATTATTATTCAGAATTTTTATGCTCGGCTTTCTTGTGATGATCAATCCATGCTCGATACTTCTTGTACTGGTTCCATCATGAAGAACACTATTGAATTCCAGTGGGATATTTTGGAAAGAATTAAATGCAACTCTGAAGATTGGGAACTCGACGAAGGTAAAGAGTCAGGTATTAAGCTTAAGTATGATTGTGTTAAATCTTTTATGAATACCGATGCTTTTAAAAAGTTTAGCACTAAATATGGACTTGACTCTGAGATAGTAGCTTCCTTCTGTGAATCATTTGCTACTCATGTTGATCTCCCTAAAGAGAAGTCGTTTAAATATCACCCACCTATTAAACAAGAAATCAAAGAACCGGTACCAGTTAAAGAAGAAACTATACTTTACAATGTTGATCCAGTCTCCTTTTGTGAATCATTTGCTACTCATTGATCTCCCTAAAGAGAAGTGGTTTAAATATCAACCACCTATGAAAGAAGAAATTAAAGAATTGGTACTAGCTAAGGAAGAAACTATACACTGGTACGCGTCGGTGCTATACAAACGGTTTTTAACCCCTTTCCGCGAAGGCATTTGGAACCGTCGCCTAGCGAGTGTGGGCGATAGGGGGGTCCTTCCCACACGACCCAGAAACCATCGGGGATATGCCATCCTGGCACACACACTCGGCAAAATGAGGTCGTGTGCGACCGGCGAGCGCTCAAATATGGAAATACGTACAGTAGAGCTAAAAAATACAATTATACAAGCGAAATTGTTTCCGGTCGCAAGTACATCCCACACAGTCAGTCCCCCCTAAACATTTCCGTTCGTATGTACATGCCAGACAGTCGCTCCAAGGAAAACGTTTCCGTTCACAGGTACATCACACACAATTTTTCCTGTTAAATTTGCGTTATTGAATGTATCACACACGGTCCGTAGAAGAAACTGTGTGGCAAAGGATGTCCATCACACACAGTTTTTATGTGGTAAACGTTTGCGCAAGGTGGCCTAACACAAACAATTTTCAAGAGAAAGTCGTGTGTGATTGTTCATTGATCCAACATGGTTTATTCCTAGAAACTGTGTGTGTTGCCTTAGGTCATCGCCCACGGTATTTGTTCAATAACCGTTTGCAATAGCAAAACCCAATTAGTAGGCTAATTCACCATTAGCAGACTAATTGCCCAATTATAAATAATCCATTTATTAATCTAATTGACATTCATATTAAGCTCATAATATATTTCATTTCCATATTAAGGAAGCAAAATTTCATAATTGAAATACATCAGAGTTCAACATGATATAGCTTCAGCACTCAGCTACCCCATTACACAACTGCACCAGCACCAAGTTTCACATGCAACATGTAGAACCTTTCGAAATTAGCATCATAGACAGATGCATCTCATCTGGAAAACTGCTGAAGCGGAAGGCGAATATTGAGCCTTCATTCATGTTGAAGGTCTTTGCAACTTTAGGCCAGTGCTTGTGGATGATTGACAGTCTGTCCTTCGTCCTCTTCAGGAACACTTCAATATTGAACCGTCGGTGTCGTATGAAAACCTTCCTCGCCTCCTGACCATAGAGGTGGTTTGAGAGGTAATCATCAGTGAACTGCTTTGGAAAGGCTTGAAAACAAGGATGTGCATAAATACCTTCTCTATATTGGAAATGGGGCAAAGGAATAAAAAAAGGCAAGGTATAATAGTTAGTACCATCTTGTAGTGAACTGATGTCTTCTTCATTGTGCAGACAAAGATGTTCTTGTTTTTTGTCGCTAATTTCTTTATCCTAACAATCTTTCTGAGTTTCTTGATTTGATTGATATTCATGGACAACTTATTTCCCCATATGCAAAAAGGCTCGAACAGTGGGTCAAAACCTCTGATAGCAAGACCTACATGTGCAAGACCAAATTGTTAAAAACCTAAATATTAGAATGGTTCCTGCAATTGCACAATAATGTGCTATTAGACAACGGACCATGCACATGCTAACCTCATTTGTAAACCTCAGTGCTTTCCATTGTTTCCCTGCAAAACATATAAGGTAGTTAGTCATCAGGTAAAGTAAGGGTTCACATGCTATCAGTAAAATATGTTGATGAAAAATAAGCACATTGCAGATTCGTCGGATTAATTCAAGCCACATGGAAAACCCATTTATCCAAACCAAGCATGATCAAGAACTAGGAAATATAGCACTTGTATATGTTTCTCATGTATTAAGTGCAGCCAAATTCGATTTATTCCTCACATGCACAACAATACAAAATTCTACCCACGACAATTGGACATCGCATTGCAGAATTGAACCAAGTATTTAACTAAACACCACAACAAATGAACCAAACATTAACTGAGCACCACATTGCACAATATAACATACTCCTAATAGAAGATCAGACAGTTAACCAAACCAAGCATGCTTAACAACTTGGAAATATAGCAATTGTATTTGTTTCTCATGTATTTACTACAGCAAAATTCAATTGATTCCTCGCATGGTATACAATAACAGAATGCACCCACAACTATTGAACATCGCATTGCAGAATTGAAATAAACAGTTAACTAAACACCACAACACAAATGAACCAAACTTTAACTGAGCACCACATTGCACAATGTATAACCAAACCAAGCATGCTTGACAACCTTGAAATATAGCAATTGTATTCATTTCTCATGTATTTTGTAAAGATAAATTCGATTTATTTCTCACATGGAAGACAATACAAAATTGTAGCCTGAAGAATTGAACATCACATTTGCAGAATTGAACCAAACTGTTAACTAAAGACGACAACTAATTAACAAAACAGTTAATAAGTGAGCACCACACTGCACGGCATATAGAACATATACACTAGAGTAACAGATTGCATGGTAAAATTAGATAGCACAATTCACTAGAATTTGTGAAGGAAAGGCACGAGCAGCACACGCAACGGGTAAACTGAGCATGCTTAACCGGCGTAGCTAGCAAATGGCAAGGTGCTCCTCCAAGCTCTGGAGGTCGGCATGAATGGCAGCCATCGCAACCTCATCCGCGCCTGTGGCCGCAATTTGCTTCTCCGCTGCCAAATGCTCCTTGAGCTCCTGGCTATACTGCGTGCACCATGGATTAGGGCGGCGCTTATTTGGTGGAGGGGTCGGTGATTTGGGTGGAAGGTGTCACGTCGGCGGTCGGGGCATGTGGGATGTGGAAGGAGGAGGAGAATGGGGGTCGGGTGTGGATTACCTGCCTGGATAGACGACGCCGAGCAGCGTGAAGGAGGGTCGCCGGTGAGGAGGCGGCGCTGCAAGCAAGGAGTGAAGGTTTCAACTTGGAAAGGAAGACGGAAACAGGGGAAATGTGGCTTTTGGTAAGGGGGCGGGCGGGGAGGTAGATATTGAAGGAAATATGCCCTAGACACAATAATAAAGTTGTTATTTTATATTTCCTTACATCATGATAAATGTTTATTATTCATGCTAGAATTGTATTAACCGGAAACTTGATACATGTGTGGATACATAGACAAAACATAGTGCCCCTAGTAAGCCTCTACTAGACTAGCTCGTTAATCAAAGATGGTAAAGTTTCCTAACCATAGAAATGTGTTGTCATTTGATGAACGGGATCAAATCATTAGGAGAATGATGTGATGGACAAGACCCATCCATTAGCTTAGCATAATGATCGTTAAATTTTATTGCTATTGCTTTCTTCATGACTTATACATATTCCTTTGACTATGAGTTATGCAACTCCTGAATACCGGAGGAACACCTTGTGTGCTATCAAACGTCACAACGTAACTGGGTGATTATAAATATGCTCTACAGGTGTCTCCGAAGGTGTTTGTTGGGTTGGCATAGATCGAGAAAAGGATTTGTCACTCCGAGTATCAGAGAGATATCTCTGGGCCCTCTCGGTAATGCACATCACTATAAGCCTTGCAAGCAATGTGACTAATGAGTTAGTTGCAGGATGATGCATTACGGAACGAGTAAGGAGACTTGCCGGTAACGAGATTGAACTAGGTATAAGGATATCGACGATCGAATCTCGGGTAACTAACATACCGATGACAAAGGGAATGACGTATGTTGTTGAAAGTGCTAGTTATCGACTAGAGGGGGGTGAATAGGAGATTTTTATGAAAGTCTTCAAAACATGGGAGTTTCAAAGACAGACAATAGAAATGAACCTATTGATATGCAGCAGAAGGTAGACTACACTAGACAAGCCATAGTCAAGCAAGTAATGAAGTGAAAGCACGAAGACTATTAGCAGCTAGGTAGTATAGATCAGGATGGAAGATAGTATGAAGCCAAACAACAATAGTTGTCACACAGTGAAGTCAACCAGATCAGGCAAGCATGCAAACGACTTTACGAAGACAAACTGTAAATAAGTGAGGGAGGAGATAGAACCAGTTGCTTGGTGAGGACATGGATTTGTTGGACCAGTTCCAGTTGCTGTGACAACTGTACGTCTGGTTGGGGAGGCTGAGATTCAACTCAGAAGACCGCGTCTTCACCTTATTCCCCTTGAGCTAAGGACACTTAGTCCCCGCCCAATCACTCTGGTAAGTCTTCAAGGTAGACTTCCGAACCTTCACAGACTTTGTTCACCGGCAATCCACAATGACTCTTGGATGCTCAGAACGCGACGCCTAACCAGCTGGAGGATTCACAGTCCTCAAGTGTAAAAAGTCTTCAGGTCACGCGGACAGAAAGACTTCAGTGATGCCTAACACTCTTTGGCTCTGGGTGTTTTGGGCTTTGTCCTTGCAAGGATCTTTCTCTCAAATGCTTCGGAGGTGGGTTGCTCTCAAACGAAAAAAGTCGTGCACTAACTCTGAGCAGCCACCAATTTATGGTGTAGGGGGTGGGCTATTTATAGCCAGGAGGCAACCCGACCTGATTTGTCCAAAATGACCCTGGGTCAGTAAGGAACTGACACGTGTCCAACGGTCAGATTTCTAACACACGCGACAGCTTGACTTGGGCTACAAGTAAAGCCGACTTATCCAGCTCTGGATAAGATTTGCTCTCATTGTCTTTGCTCGAAGACATAGGGTTTGGTTGAGCATCACTTCACTCACTCTGACTTTGTTCACTTGGACCCCACTTAATAGTACGGTGGTTCCTATGACTCAACAAAGAAGAAAAGGAAACTACGAAACAACTATGTCTTCGCACTCCATAGTCTTCACGTGAATGTCTTCTCGAGTCATAATCTTCGTTGTGAATATCTTCACATACCACCATTGTCTTCAATGTCTTCACACATGTTTAGGGGTCATCTCTGGTAGGTAAACCGAATCAATGAGGGACTACTACCTGTGTTATCCTGCAATTATCACAAACACATTAGTCCCTCCACCAGGTTTGTCGTCAATACTCAAAACCCAACTAGGGGTTTGCTTCTCCGCTGAGCAGGAGCAGCACACGCAACGGGTAAACCGAGCATGCTTAACCGGCATAGCTAGCAAATGGCAAGGTGCTCCTCCAAGCTCTGGGGGTCGGCATGAATGGCAGCCATCGCGACCTCATCCGCGCCTGCAGCCGCGATTTGCTTCTCCACTGCCAAATGCTCCTTAAGATCCTGGCTAAACTGCGTGCACCATGGCTTAGGGCGGTGCTTATTTGGTGGAGGGGTTGGTGATTTGGGTGGACGGTGTCAGGCTCGCGCCGGCGGTCGGGGCATGTGGGATCTGGAAGGAAGAGGAGGATGGGGTTCGGGTGTGGATTATCTGCCTGGATAGACGAGGCCGAGCAGCGTGAAGGAGGGTCACCGGCGAGGAGGCATTGCTGCAAGCAAGGAGTGAAGGTTTCAACTTGGAAAGGAAGGCGGAAACAGGGGAAATGTGGCTTTTGGTAAGGGGGAGGGAGCGGGGAGGTAGATATTTCCGCGGAAGCCGAAAATTTGGAATCGCTTCAGCGAAAAAACTGGCGCGCAAAGTGTCATCAGACACGGTCCCTTATTCATTACTGTGTACGATATGTGAACATCACAAACGATTCAGATAGCTTAACCCGTGTATGATGAGTTTGAACGTCAAAATTTTTGCTTCGAATTTCCATGGTTACAGTGGTCATCCACGTCATTGCATAATTAGGGTACACAAAGGAGACTACAGCACACCCACACTTCTTAACCGAGCAAGTTCAGGAATTAAACAGAGCTAGGTGACCTAAACATTACTTTAACAAATTAAAGACCGACGCTCTCATAATTAAACAAAACAAAGATTACTACTATGGCTGGTGCTCGTCGATCTCCGCCGACGCCTCCATGTCGAGCTCGCACCCGACGGTCTCCTGGGGAAGGGGATCCATGGCATCCATCGCACCATACTCGGCAAGCATCTCGCAATCTGCGTCTGCCATCTCTTTGGAGAAGGCCGCCACGAGCTGGGCGTGAGCGGCCACGGTCTAGGCTTGGACGGGCTCCGTCGTCGCAAGGTATGCGGCGGGGGAACGGACGGCTGTTCGAACACTCTCGGCAATTGCCAACTCTTCAGCCGTGGGTTGCCGACCGTTGTCGCAGAAGCTTCGTTCGATTTGTGCGGTGACGACCACGAGTTGGGCGTTGGCGGCCTCGACATGGTCGTGGGCGGCCTCCATCAGGGCTAAGGCCGCCACTGCGGAACAGACAGCTGTTGCACCGCTCTCGCCAGTTGCTATCCCCGAGGCAAATGTTGTTGCCGCCACCTGAGAAGCAACAGCGGCCGTTTGGGCTGCCTTGGCCGCCTGGTCGCAGATTGCGGCCGCACTCATGCACCTTGTTACCACGCGCATGGCGGCTGCGGCCGCGCTCTCGCCGGAGTGGGCCACCGAAGTTGCCCTCACGATGCGGGTCCACATGCCCATCTTTCACCGGCGACGATTGAACAGTGAAATGATATTTGGGGGGCGAGCTAGTGTGCTTGAGACGCCAGCTATGGACTGTAGCCGACGCACCTTCTCGCGTAATCCATAGGCGTACTATACACCGGCGGTGCTCTAGGATATTTTGTGTTGCATCTCACACGGTTGGTGATAATAAACTGTGTGCGATCTACTTGATTTTTCATCTTGATTTGAATTACATAATGGGGTCACAACGGCAATGGACGATGTTTGAATTGATATACCTTTAATCTGCAGTGAACAAGCAAGTATATGTGTGTCGTAAAAGAATTGGAATTATTCAGGGTTCGTTTGAACATTTTATACATTAAATTGGTTTTCTAGCCATTTCAGGTGCACAATTCAAAATTAAACTACATGCACATGCTCTGGTGCACCAACATGGGTTGTAAAATCATATATGACTCCATGGGTTTATGCTTATGTCCCATGCAAAAGTGGGGATGAAATTCGAACACCACGGCACCATGGCTCTCCGGCAAACATCGACGTACTTGCTTTTGTAATTCTAGTAAATCCGAAATTCATCCAAAATTCATGAAACTTGGCATGCTATCATGGAGCGGCATCAACATGTCGTGGTAAAATTTTTGTCCCATTTGGGGCAAGTTTGGGTATAAGCTTCTCATAAACCAGAGTTTCTCAAAACAAGTGTGATGGTTTCGGTAGGGAACGTTTCACCTTTCTGGATGAAACGATATTTTTTGCCTCTTCTCGATTTCAAATTTTTTCCTAGTGTCAACATAGAACAACAGGAGTGTTGTGTCAATTTTTGGGATTTTTCGGGGTTCCCTTGGACATTTTTATACATTAACTGACTTTTCTATGCATTCATGTGCATAATTCAAATTTGAACTACATGCACATGCTCTAGTGCATATAAATTAGTCGAAAATACAAATCTATGACCTTGGTTGCCTGCTTAGGTCCCATGCAAGAAATGGGAATGAATATCAAACACCCTGCAATCGTCACTCGGCCGCAAACATTGAGATACCTGGTTTTTAAATTCTAGTCAATCCAAAATTCATCTGAAATTCATGAAACTTGCCATGCTATCATGGAGCGGCATCAACATGTCGTGGTAAATTTTTTGTCCCATTTGGGGCAGGTTTGGGTATATTATTCCCACAAACCAGAGCTTCTCACAACAATCATGATGGTTTCGGTAGGGAACGTCCTACCTTTGGGGATGAAACAATATCCGTTGCCACTTATTGCTTTCATAAAACTTCTCATGTCAACATAGAACAACAGGAGTGTTGTGTCAATTTTTGTGATTTTTCGGGGTTCCTTTGGACATTTTTATGCATTAACTGAGTTTTCAATGCATTTATGTGCATAATTCAAATTTGAACTACATGCACATGCTCCAGTGCATATAAATAGGTTGAAAAATCAAATCTGTTTCCTTGGGCGCATGCTTAGGTCCCATGCAATAAATGGGAATGAATTTCAAACACCAGGGCACCATTGATTGCCGGCAAAACATTGAGATACCTGGTTTTTAAATTCTAGTAAATCCAAAACTCGTCTGAAATTCATGAAATTTGGCATGCTATCATGGAGCGGCATCAACATGCCGTCGTAATTTTTTTGTCCCATTTGGGGCAGGTTTGGGTATATGCTTCTCACAAACAGAGCTTCTCACAACAATCATGATGGTTTCGGTAGGGAACGTCCCACCTTTGGGGACGAAACGATATCCATTGCCTCATATTGCTTTCAAAAAAATTCTCGTGTCAACGTAGAACAACAGGAATGTTGTGTCAATTTTTCTGATTTTTCGGGGTTCGTTTGGACATTTTTATGCATTAACTGAGTTTTCAATGCATTTATGTGCATAATCCAAAACACCAGGGCACCGTTGATTGCCGGCACAACATTAAGGTGCCTAGTTTTTAAATTCTAGTAAATCCAAAACTCATCTGAAATTCATGAAACTTGGCATGCTATCATGGAGCGGCATCAACATGTCATGGTAAATTTTTTCTCCCATTTGGGGTAGGTTTGGGTATATGCTTCCCACAAACCAGAGCTTCTCACAACAAGCATGATGGTTTCGGTAGGGAACGTCCCACCTTTGGGGACAAAACGATATCAATTTCCTCTTATTGCTTTCAAAAAATTTCTCGTGTCAATATAGAACAACAGGAGTGTTGTGTCAATTTTTGTGATTTTTCGAGGTTCGTTTGGACATTTTTATGCATTAACTGAGTTTTCAATGCATTTATCTGGATAATTAAAATTTGAACTACATGCATATGCTCCAGTGCATATAAATTGGTTGAAATATCAAAGTTGTTTCCTTGGGTGCATGCTTAGGGCCCATGCAAGAAATGGTAATGAATTTCAATCACCAGGGCACCGGTTATTGCCGGCACAACATTGAGATACCTAGTTTTTTAAATTCTAGTAAATCGAAAACTCGTCTGAAATTCATGAAACTTGGCATGCTATCATGGAGCGGCATCAACATGTCGTGGTAAATTTTTTGTCCCATTTGGGGCAGGTTTGGGTATATTCTTCCCAAAAACCAGAGCTTCTCACAACAAGCATGATGGTTTCGGTAGGGAACGTCCCACCTTTGGGGATGAAACGATGTCCATTGCCTCTTATTGCTTCCAAAAAAATTCTCATGTCAACATAGAACAATTGGAGTGTTGTGTCAATTTTTGTGATTTTTGGGGTTCGTTTGGACATTTTTATGCATTAACTGAGTTTTAAATGCATTTATGTGCATAATTCAAATTTGAACTACATGCACATGCTCCAGTGCATATAAATTGGTTGAAAATCAAAGTTGTTTCCTTGGGTGCATGCTTAGGGCCCATGCAAGAAATGGTAATGAATTTCAATCACCAGGGCACCGTTGATTGCCGGCACAACATTGAGATACCTAGTTTTTTAAATTCTAGTAAATCCATAACTCGTCTGAAATTCATGAAACTTGGCATGCTATCATGGAGTGCCATCAACATGCCGTGGTAAATGTTTTGTCCCATTTGGGACAGGTTTGGGTATATGCTTCTCACAAACCAGAGCTTCTCACAACAAGCATGATGGTTTCGGTAGGGAACGTCCCACCTTTGGGGACGAAATGATATCCATTGCCTCTTATAGCTTTCAAAAATTTCTCGTGTCAACATAGAACAACAGGATTGTTCTGCCAATTGTTGTGATTTTTCGGGGTTCGTTTGGACATTTTTATGCATTAACAGAGTTTTCAACGCATTTATGTGCATAATTCAAATGTGAACTACATGCACGTGCTCCAGTGCATATAAATTGGTTGAAAAATCAAATCTGTGTCCTTGGGTGCATGCTTAGGTCCCATGCAAGAAATGGGAATGAATTTCAAACACCAGGGCACTGTTGAATTCTGGCAAAACATTGAGATACCTGGTTTTTAAATTCTAGTAAATCCAAAACTTGTATGAAATTCATGAAACTTGGCATGCTATCATGGAGGGGCATCAACATGTCGTGGTAAAAATTTTGTCCCTTTTGGGGCAGCTTTGGGTATATGCTTCTCACAAACCAGAGCTTCTCCCAACAATCATGATGGTTTCGGTAGGGAACGTCCCACCTTTGGGGACGAAACGATATCCATTGCCTCATATAGCTTTCAAAAAGTTTCTCGTGTCAACATAGAACAACAGGAATGTTGTGTCAAATTTTGTGATTTTTCGGGGTTCGCTTGGACGTTTTTATGCATTAATTGAGTTTTCAATGCATTTATGTGCATAATTCAAATTTGAACTACATGCACATGCTCCAGTGCATATAAATTGGTTGAAAAATGAAATCTGTTTCCTTGGGTGCATGCTTAGGTCCCATGCAAGAAATGGCAATGAATTTCAATCACCAGGGCACCATTGATTGCCGGCAGAACATTGAGATACCTTCTTTTTTAAATTCTAGTAAACCGAAAACTCGTCTGAAATTCATGAAACTTGGCATGCTATCATGGAGCGGCATCAACATGTCGTGGTAAAATTTTTGTCCCATTTGGGGCAGGTTTGGGTATATTCTTCCCACAAACCAGAGCTTCTCAAAACAAGCATGATGGTTTCCGTAGGGAACGTCCCACCTTTGGGGATGAAACAATATCCATTGCCTCTTATTGCTTTTAAAAAATTTCTCATGTCAACATAGAACAACAGGAGTGTTGTGTCAATTTTTGTGATTTTTCGAGGTTCGTTTGGACATTTTTTTGCATTGACAAAGTTTTCAATGCATTTATGTGCATAATTCAAATTTGAACTACATGCACATGCTCCAGTGCATATAAATTGGTTGAAAAATCAAATCTGTTTCCTTGGGTGCATGCTTACGTCCCATGCAAGAAATGGTAATGAATTTCACTCACCAGGGCACCGTTGATTGCCGCCACAACCTTGAGATACCTGGTTTTTTAAATTCTTGTAAATCCGAAACTCGTCTGAAATTCCTGAAACTTGGCATGCTATCATGGAGCGGCATCAACATGCCATGGTAAATGTTTTGTCCCATTTGTTGCAAGTTTGGGTATATGCTTCCCACAAACTAGAGCTTCTCACAACAAGCATGATGGTTTCGGTAGGGAACGTCCCACCTTTGGGGACGAAATGGTATCCATTGCCTCTTATTGCTTTCAAAAAAATTCTCGTGTCAACATAGAACAACAGGAGTGTTGTGTCAATTTTTGTGATTTCTCGGGATTCGTTTGGACATTTTTATGCATTAACTGAGTTTTCAATGCATTTATGTGCATAATACAAATTTGAACTACATGCACATGCTGTAGTGCATATAAATTGGTTGAAAAATCAAATATGTGTCCTTGGGTGCATGCTTAGGTCCCATGCAAGAAATGGGAATGAATTTCAAACACTAGGGCACCGTTGATTGCCGACAAAACGTTGAGATACTTTATTTTGAAATTCTAGTAATATCCAAAACTCGCTGAAATTCATGAAACTTGGCATGCTATCGTGGAGCGGCATCAACATGCCGTGGTAAAAGTTTTGTCCAATTTGGGGCTGGTTTGGGTATATGCTTCTCACAAACCAGAATTCTCACAACAAGCATGATGGTTTCGGTAGGGAACGTCCCACCATTGGGGACGAAACGATATCCATTGCCTCTTATTGCTTTCAAAAAAATTCTCGTGTCAATATAGAACAACAGGAGTGTTGTGTCAATTTTTGTGATTTTTCGGGGTTTGTTTGGACCTTTTTATGCAAACTGAGTTTTCAATGCATTTATGTGCATAATTCAAATTTGAACTACATGCACATGCTCCAGTGCATATAAATTGGTTGAAAAATCAAATCTGTTTCCTTGGGTGCATGCTTAGGTCCAATGCAAGAAATGGTAATGAATTTCAATCACCAGGGCAACGTTGATTGCCGACACAACATTGAGATACTTGGTTTTTTAAATTCTAGTAAATCCAAAACTCGTCTGAAATTCATGAAACTTGGCATGCTATCATGGAGCGGCATCAACATGTCAGGTGCACAATTTCAGGTGCACAATTCAAAATTAAACTACATGCACATGCTCCAGTGAATATAAATTGGTTGAAAAATCAAATCTGTGTCCTTGGGTGCATGCTTAGGTCCCATGCAAGAAATGGGAATGAATTTCAAACACCAGGGCACTGTTGATTGTCGGCAAAACATTGAGATGCCTGGTTTTTAAATTCTAGTAATCCAAAACTCGTATGAAATTCATGAAACTTGGCCTGCTATCATGGAGCGGCATCAACATGCCGTGGTAAATTTTTTGTCCCATTTGGGGCAAATTTGGGTATATGCTTCTCACAAAGCAGAGCTTCTCACAACAAGCATGATGGTTTTGGTAGGGAACGTCCCACCTTTGGGGACGAAACGCTACCCATTGCCTCATATTGCTTTCAAAAAAATTCTCGTGTCAGCATAGAACAACAGGGGTGTTGTGTCAATTTTTGTGATTTTTCGGAGTTCGTTTGGACATTTTTATGCATTAACTGAGTTTTCAATGCATTTATGTGCATAATTCAAATTTGAACTACATGCAAATGCTCCAGTGCATATAAATTGGTTCAAGAATCAAATCTGTGTCCTTGGGTGCATGCTTAGGTCCCATGCAACCAACGGGAATTTTCAAACACCAGGGCACCGTTGATTGCCGGCAAAACGTTGAGATACTTTATTTTTGAATTCTAGTAAATCCAAAACTCGTCTAAAATTCATGAAACTTGGCATGCTATCATGGAATGTCACCCGACATGTTGTGGTATTTTTCGTGTCCATTTTGAGAGAAGGCACACTCGAATAATGATAGCCAACAAAGGCATTTTGAAAAAATAGCTGCCACTTTAATATCTCAAACGTTTGTATAATTCAAACCGTGTGCGTTCTATTAACCATTCACATGACGCCACGTGTCTTGGTTTTAATGGCTGTAGGAGGTGCCATGCAGACAGCTCCTTGACCTTGACTGAACGGGAGGCGTGCGAGCGCAGTCCGGTGCGCAGGCTGACCGAGAGGCGTGCAAGTTATCCTCGAATGTGTGGGCTCACCGGGAAGCGTGCGAGCGGTACGCTGCACAGGCTCACTGGGAAGCGAGCCCTTTGACTTCCATGGCCGCCCGCCTTCCTCTCCGTGCGCGCGCCCTCCTCAGCGGCATGGGACGCCGCTATCGAACGCTACCTCTCAGCGCCGCCAGCTGCCGTCCTCCCACGCGGTCGTCGACCCCGGGATGACATGATGCAAAGTGAGAGCAGGATTTGTGCATCTCTTCAACGCAAACGGTTCTTTTGGATGACCCCTGTGCAACCACTTACAAACAATTTGGTGCGACTTGCATCTGTCATATTGGGTATGCTGGCATTTGTCAAACTAGAAAGATTGACATTTGTTGATCTAGTAACATTGCCATTTGTCAACCTTGTAACACTACGATTTATCAAAATATGAAGCTAAAAATCACTAGCAGTATCTAATTTTTGCAACTAAAATTCAGTAATTAAGCATAGATTTCATTCATAGATTAAGTAGTTGTTCTTAATTTATACAAACAGTTCTACTCGACAGCTGAACCGACCAAACTTTTCCCCAATTGTTGCCAACCATGTACTGAAATATCTAGTTCAACTATATATACTAGCTAATTTTAAGTACGTTGTACAGTTCCACCACATCCATAGTCAGATGAACTGAACAAAATAGCCCCTAAATACTACTACTGCGGAGGGGCTTTGTACTACTTCCGGCTGCCTCTCCTCTGCCGAGCGTGCTCAGTAAGAGGCGGAGGAGGAGGAGCCTACCGATGAGCTGGGCAACCGCAGTACGGTGCCTGCCGCTGTTGCAGCTTCAGCGACGCTCGCCTCAAACGCCCTGTGCCGCTCGAGACGACCCCTCTCGAAGCGGTGGTTCTCCTCGTAGACTCCTGATTCCTCGCCTATGAGGCGGCGTGTGCCGCGGCCACGGCGGCGGTAAGGCTCTTTGCGTTCTCAACGAGGCGCTCCTCCTCCTCGAGCAGGAACTCGGTGTAGCGCGCAAGGTCGCTGACGCACGTGCGGGCATCCACCTTCGCCTCCCGCCTTCGGGCGGTGGTGGCGGAGCGGTTGATGACCCCGGCAGTCGACGGTGGGCTGGCGGCCACAGCGGCCGACGATGGGGTGGCGGCCACGACCACCACCTCCCGCCTTCGGGCCGCGGTGGCGGAGCGGGTGATGGCCACGGTGGCCGGCAGTGGGGTGGCAGCCACGACGGCCACCTTCCACCTTCGGGCCGCGGCGGCTGAGCGGGCAATGGCCCTGGCTTTCGACGGTGGTGTGACAGCAACGGCGGCCGGCAACAGCTGCCGACGGGCAGCAGCGGCGGAGCGTGTGGTGGGTGTTCCGCGCACACCCAACAGGGATGCCACGCGCACTACACTATGCCGGGGACTGCGCCGCCGCCACTACTTAGCTTCCCAGCTGGAGCTGTCCTCTGATGATGGAGGAGTGGCTGAGCGATGACGATGGACAGGTGCCATTGGCGATTGTGGGAGAAGCAGACGAGATAAGATATGAGGGAGGGGAAAATGCGACGCAGGACTCGCCGGCCGTGAGTGTTTTTATAGTAGGCCGGTAAGCATTGGGATTTTGGGGGATTACACCGAGTCGGGCGGGAAGCTTGCGCGGGAACCTATGAGGTTGCGCGGGAACGGGCTCACCAACGATTCATTGGCGCCACCGTTTGGCCAAAAGAATACCCCCGCGCACTGCGCAAGCTTGCGCTGTAAGCCGTCTACGGCAGCGGGGTGACAAGACGTGTGAGAGGAGAACGAAAGACCACGTACACACACGGTTAATAAAAAAACGTTTGTGATTTAATTACCTACTATACCCCCGTCCTGGTTTATAAGTATGATTTAACTAATAAAATATGAATGCATGTCGCCAAAGATTATATAGTTGGATTCGTATTTGAACATAGTTTCCTATTATATTTTTTTATAACATGCATTAACATTTTGTGGATTAAATTTGAGGGCAAAGTATGGCACAGAATATAAAGGGGGCTATAGACTAGACAGAGGTGGTAGCACAGGCCGCTCTCTACGCAGCGACGCAACTGTCGGCTGGCTTGTAGGCGACCATTTCCTGCGTGTTCAACTGCTCTATGCGTGTGGTTGCTTGCGGTTCAGGCGGCCGCGGCGCGCTCTGCTCGCGTCCCGCCGCGCGCGCTCTGCTCTCGCGTCCCTCTGGGTGCTCTGCCCTCGTCCCTCCACGCGTGCTGCCAGTGTTTGGGGCCGGCGCACGATCACGCACGTTCGTGTGCATGTGGTTGCACCGGGCGCGGCGCGACGATGCAGTTACCCGCTGCAAAAACTGCCATGCAGACGCGCAGAGTATCCAGGCCGCCCGGCCCCCATTTATTCCTACGGCCATTTACCTTATATCTCTTGCGTCACATGACACAGTAAGCACACCCACGACCACACATACAGAGAGGACATCCAGCGGTTACAATGGCGCTCCCCGTGGCTCCAATGGCACTCCCAGCGGCCGATGACGACAACGGCGGGCAGTTCACCACGCATCATGTAGTGGACACCCACGTGAGGGGGAAGGCCCTCTCGGTGGTGTACACGAACGATCCGGTCTCGGTGGAGAGCTCCATCCAAACTATTGAGTAGTTCCTTGCCGAGGACAAGTACTGAGTGGTCGGCTTCGACCTCGAGTACACCACGGGTCGTGCCGGGCACGATCAGAAGGTTGGCATCGCCTAGTTGTGCGTGCAACATGACGTTCTCGTCTACCACTACCACCTTGCCACAAGGCCTTTGATAACCCACAAGTATAGGGGATCAATTGTAGCCTCTTTCGATAAGTAAGAGTGTCGAACCCAACGAGGAGCTAAAGGTAGAACAAATATTCCCTCAAGTTCTATCGACCACATATACAACTCTACGCACACTTGATGTTTGCTTTACCTAGAACAAGTATGAACTAGAAGTACTTTGTAGGTGTGATAGGATAGGTTTGCAAGATAATAAAGAGCACGCAAATAAAATCTAGGGTCTGTTTAGATAAAGACACAACTAAGTTAGTTTTAGAGAGCTTTTGTCAACAAGAAAGTTATTTGTCCCTAGGCAATCGATAACAAGTACCGGTAATCATTCTTGTAATATTATATGAGGGAGAGGCGTGAGCTAACATACTTTCTCTACTTGGATCATATGAACTTATGATTGGACCCCTAACAAGCATCCGCAAATACTAAAGATCATTAAGGTCGTGAAACCCAACCATAGCATTAAGTATCAAGTCCTCTTTACTCCCATACGACATAACCCACTTATCCGCGTTTGGGCTACTGTCATCCCCCGCAACAGTGACAATAAGTAAACCATGAACATATTGTAACACCCTACAGCAGGGGCCCCTAACGTTTGCGCGAGACGGAGGGCACCGTAGGACAGCACCATAAATAAAATATACAATCATACCAACCAATATCACGATTAACCAATAGGACAAAACGGATCTACTCAAACATCATAGGACAACCATAGATCATTGGGAAATAATATATGGAGCTGAGCACCATGTTTACGTAGAGATTACAGCAGGGGGAAGAGGTGTTACACCGCTGCATAGAGGCGGAGAGAGTTGGTGTTGACAGTAGCAAGATTGTTGATGTAGATCGCTGTCACGATCCTTGCCCCGGTGGCACTCCGGTGCCACCGGGAGAGAGGGGGAGAGAGACCTCCTCCTTCCTCTTCTTCCTTAGCCTCCCCCCTAGATGGGAGGAGAGTTCCCCCTCTGGTCCATGGCCTCCGCGGCCGTAGAGAGGCGGGAGCCCCTCCGAGATCGGATCTCCCTCTCTGTTCTCTTTTGTTTCGTGTTCTCCAGATCTGGTCGAAAACCGTTTCTTATATTCCCGGAGATCCATATCTCCGATTGGGCTGAGATTTGGACACAATTTTTTTTCCGGATATAAGCTTCCTTGCACCCGAAGTAGAGCTCCAACCAACGTACGAGGTGGGCACAACCCACCACGGCACGCCTGGCTCCGGAACCGCGCCCTGGTGGGTTGTGCCCACCACGGGCCTCCGTTTGCGGCGATTCCAACTCCCAAAAATCACATATATTCCAAAATAATTCTCCGTGAAATTTTATTGCATTTGGACTTCGTTTGATATGGATACTCTGTGATACAAAAAACATGCAGAAAACAGGTACTGGCACTGGGCACTGGACCAATAGGTTAGTCCAATAAATCATATAAAAAGTTGCCAAAAGTATGTAAAACTTGTATAATATTGGCATGAAACAATAAAAAATTATAGATACGATGGAGACGTATCAGCATCCCCAAGCTTAATTCCTGCTCGTCCTCGAGCAGCTAAATGATAAAAAAGATAATTTTTGATGTGGAATACTACCTAGGATAAACTTGATCATATATCTAATCATGGGATGAAAATTAAGACATATGTGATTCAAAGCAATATTCTATAATTTGACATAAAGACATCAATACTCACGCATCCCAACAAACAATCATTTCTTTCAAAATATCAATGCTAAAGAAAGTTATCCCTACAAAATCATATAGTCTTGTCATGCTCTGTCTTCATAACACAAAGTATTTATCATGCACAACCCCGATGACAAGCCGAGCAATTGGTTCATACTTTTTAACGCGCTTCAGCTTTTTCAACCCTCACGGAATGCATGAGCGCAAGCCATGGATATAGCACTACGGGTGGAATAGAGTATGATGATAGGGGTAAATATAAAGAAGACAAAATGTAGAAAGTCTGACATCGATGCGGCTAACTAACGGGCTATGGAGATGCCCATCAATTGATATCAATGCGAGGAGTAGGGATTGCCATGCAACAGATGCACTAAGAGATATAAGTGTATGAAAGCTCAATATGAAAACTAAGTGGGTGTGCATCTAATCCTATAATGAAAAATTCCCACTAGTATATGAAAGGGACAACATAGGAGACTCTCCATATGAAAAACATGGTGCTACTTTGAAGCACAAGTGTGGTAAAGGATAGTAACAATGCCCCTTCTCTCTTTGTTTATTTTTTTTCTTTTTTTCTTTCTTTTTTTCTTTCTTTTCTTTTTTCTTCCTTTTTTCTTTTTATATATTTTTTCTCATTGTCCGGAGTCTCATCCTGACTTGTGGGGGAATCATAGTCTCCATCATCCTTTACTCACTGGGGCACTGCTCTAAAAATGAATAATGGTGATCATCACACTTCTATTTACTTATAACTCAAAAGAAATAAAAATTACAACTCGATACCTATGACAAAATATGACTCTATATGAATGCCTCTGACATGTACCAGGATGCGCAATGATCTAGCGTAACATGTATGAAAAATGATAAACGGTGGCTGAGCCACAACTACTATGTCAGCTGTATGATCATGCAAAGCAATATGACAATGAATGCTCAAGTCATCAAACGGAAGCGGTGGAAGTTGCATGGCAATATATCTCGGAATGGCCATGGAAAGCCATAATAGGTAGGTATGGTGGCTGTTTTGAGGAAGATATAATAAGGCTTATGTGTGATGGAGCGTATCATATCACAGGGTTTGGATGCACCTGTGAAGTTTGCACCATGTCTCGATGTGAGAAAGGGCAATGCACGGTACCGTAGAGGCTAGCAAATTGCGAAAAGGTAAGAGCGCGTATAATCCATGGACTCACATTAGTCATAAAGAACTCATATACTTATTGCAAAAGTTTATTAGCCCTCGAAGAAAAGTTCTACTACGCATGCCCCTAGGAGATAGATTGGTTAGAAAAGACCATCACTCGTTCCCGACCGCCACTCATAAGGAAGATAATCAATAATAAATAATGCTCCAACATCATAGCATAACGAGAGACTATACGTGCATGCTTCGGGAATCACAAACCTTAACACCAATATTCTTACTAAACACAACCATTTACTAGTACCTCCCACATATTCCATCTCTATATCGCAAAACTATTGCAAGGAATCAAACATATCATATTCAGTGATCCATAAGTTTTATGTAGGATTTTATGACCAACCATGCAATTGACCAATTCCTTTTGACTCTCCAAATAGATCTAAGTGAACATGAGAGTTTAATTCTTTCTACAAAAGATCATAGCTATAACAAATATAAGTGAAGCAAAAGAGCATTCTTCAAACAACGGTTTTCTATGTGAAGAGAAACAGGCAATCCAAACTTCAAATGATATAAGTGAAGCACATGAAGCATTCTATAAAGCCACACTCAAAATATATAAGTGAAGTGCAATGAGCATTCTATAAATCAACCATGGACTATCTCATACCAGCATGGTGCATAAAAGAAAAATGAAAAATAAACACAAAAGACGCTCCAAGATTGCACATATCACATGAACGAAATGAAGACGAAAACATACCGATACTTGTTGAAGAAAGATGGGATGCCTTCCGGGGCATCCCCAAGCTTAGACGCTTGAGTCTCCTTGAATATTTACTTGGGGTGCTGATGACCCAGAAGTATAGGGGATCTATCATAGTCCTTTCGATAAGTAAGAGTGTCGAACCCAACCAGGAGCAGAAGGAAATGACAAGCAGTTTTCAATAAGGTATTCTCAGCAAGCACTGAAATGAGCGGTAACAGATAGTTTTGTGATAAGGTAATTCGTAACTGGTAACAAGTAACAAAAGTAAACAAGGTGAAGCAAGGTGGCCCAATCCTTTTTGTAGCACAGGACAAGCCTGGACAAACTCATATATAAAGGAAAGCGCTCCCGAGGACACATGGGAATTATCGTCAAGCTAGTTTTCATCATGCTCATATGATTCGCATTCGTTAATTTGATAATTTGATATGTGGGTGGACCGGTGCTTGGGTACTGCCCTTCCTTGGACAAGCATCCCACTTATGATTAACCCCCCTCGCAAGCATCCGCAACCACGAAAGAAGAATTAAGGTAAACCTAACCATATCATGAAACATATGGATCCAAATCAGCCCCTTACGAAGCAACGCATAAACTAGGGTTTAAGCTTCTATCACTCTAGCAACCGATCATCTACTTATTACTTCCCAATGCCTACCCCTAGGACCAAACAATGGTGAAGTCTCATGTAGTCCACATTCACATAACACCACTAGAGGAAAGACAACATACATCTCATCAAAATATCGAACGAATACCAAATTCACATGACTACTTATAACAAGACTTCTCCCATGTCCTTAGGAACAAAAGTAACTACTCACAAATCATATTCGTGTTCATAATCAGAGGGGTATTAATGTGCATAAAGGATCTGAACATATAATCTTCCACCGAATAAACCAACTAGCATCAACTACAAGGAGTAATCAACACTACTAGCAACCCACAGGTACCAATCTGAGGTTTTGAGACAAAGATCGGATACAAGAGACGAACTAGGGTTTGAGAGGAGATGGTGCTGGTGAAGATGTTGATGGATATTGACCCCCTCCCGATGATAGGATCGATGGTGATGACGATGGTGACGATTTCCCCCTCCCGGAGGGATGTTTCCCTGGCAGAACAGCTCCGCCGGAGCCCTAGATTGGTTCCGCCAAGGTTCCACCTCGAGACGGCGGCGCTTCGTCCCAAAAGCTTCCTTCTTATTTTTTCCAGGGCAAAAGACCTTATATCAGAAGATGGGCATCGGGGGGCTTCCAGGTGGCCCACGAGGCAGGGCGCACGCCTAGGGTGGTAGGGCGCGCCCTCCACCTTCGTGGACAGTGGGTGGCCCCCCTCTAGTGCTTTCTTCTCCCAATATTTTTAATATATTCCAAAACTGACTTTTTTGGAGTTTCAGGACTTTTGGAGTTGTGCAGAATAGGTCTCTAATATTTGCTCCTTTTCCAGCCCAGAATTCTAGCTGCCGGCATTCTCCCTCTTCATGTAAACCTTGTAAAATAAGAGAGAAAAGGCATAAGTATTGTGACATAATGTGAATTAATAGCCCATAATGCAATAAATATCAATATAAAATCATGATGCAAAATGGACGTATCAACTCCCCCAAGCTTTGACCTCGCTTGTCCTCGAGCGGAAGCCGATATCAAAAAATATGTCCACATGTTTAGAGATAGAGGTGTCGATAAAATAAAATACGGACATGAGGGCATCATGATCATTCTTAGAATAGTAACATATATATATTGTCATATGATTTCTTATGCTAAAGTAACAATCTATTCACAATGTAAAGTATGAATCAGAAACTTCACTAAAAACTAACAAACTATAATCTCAGTCATTGAAGCAATTGCAATTTATCATAACATTGGAAAGAGTCAATATAAGAGCTTTTCAGCAAGTCCACATACTCAACTATCATTTAGTCTTTCACAATTGCTAACACTCACGCAATACTTATGGGTATGAAGTTTTAATCGGACACAGAGAAAGATAGGGGCTTATAGTTTTTCCTCCCAACCTTTTACCTCAAGGGTAATGTCAACAATAATGCTTTATGAAAACCCACATCCAATTGGATATATATATTAGGATCTTTCCAACACATAGTGCTTGCCAAAGGATAACGTGTAAAAAGGAAAGGTAAAGATCACCATGACTCTTGTATAAGGTATAAGACGAAAATAAAAGATAGGCCCTTCGCAAAGGGAAGCAGAGGTTGTCATGTGCTTTTATGGTTGGATGCACAAAATCATAATGCAGAAGAACGTCACTTTATATTGCCGCTTGTGATAGGGACCTTTATTGTGCAGTTCGTCGCTTTTATTTCTTCCATATCACAAGCTCGTATAAATCTTATTTTCTCCACACTAATAGATCATACATATTTAGAGAGCAATTTTTATTGCTTGCAACAATGACAACTTACTTGAAGGATCTTACTCAATCTATAGGTAGATATGGTGGACTCTCATGGCAAAACTTGGTTTAAGGATATTTAGAAGCACAATTAGTATCTCTACTTGGTGCAAAGGATTTGGCTAGCATGAGGGGGAAAGGCAAGCTCAACATGTTGGATGATCCAAGACAATATAATTTATTTCGGATATAAGAAACAATTATGTTGTCTTCCTTGTCCAACATCAACCTTTTAGCATGTCATATTTTAATGAGTGCTCACTATCATAAAAGATGTCCAAGATAGTATATTTATATGTGAAAACCTCTCTTTCTTTATTACTTCCTATTAATTGTGACGATGACCAAAACTATGTTTGTTAACTCCCAACAACTTTTATTCATGATACTCTTTATATGTGAAGTCATTACTCTCCATAAGATCAATATGATATCTTTTTTCTTTTTATTCTTTTTTTTCTTTTATTCCCTCAAGATCATAGCAAGATAACCAAGCCCTTGACTCAAGACTAATCTTTATTATATATAGCTCATGGACTCGATTACATATATAAGGATCAACACAAAAACTCAAAGCTAGATCATACTAAACTTTATTCTACTAGATCAAGATATAACCAAAAGGATCGAACTAAGAAAAACGGTAAAGATAGAAGTGTGATGGTGATACGATACCGGGGCACCTCCCCCAAGCTTGGCAGTTGCCAAGGGGAGTGCCCATACCCATGTATTTATGTCTCTTTCTTCGGAGGTGGTGATGATGGAGTTGTTGATGATGTAGGCTTGTCGCCCATCTTCCAAGGCATAGGCTCACCATCATAAAAGGATGATCGAGTCTCCGGGATCCTCAAATCTGCAGCGAAACTCATCCTCTTGAATCTATATTCATACGCACAGTTCTGGTTTTGCAGGTCATAGATCTGGGCTTGGTGGTGCTCGATTTTCTCGTGAAGCTTGAAGATGGTCTCCCCAATGTTCTTGGCATCCAGCTTGTGGTTGTTGGTGAACTCCGCGATCATCATGTGGTTGGCGTCGAGTCCGCGTTCCACCATCCCCTGGCACTTGAAAACTTGTTGCTCCATTGCTTCGAGTCTTGTCTCCACGCTTCCGGTCGTCCTTGGTCCCTCAACATCGCGGATGTGCAGCATCCCCTCACGCATCTCAATGGTTTGAGGGTGTTGCAGCACCTCCGCGAGGTAGGGGTTGATGACCTTCTCGAAAAATTTGTCCTTGGGGGCGCTTGAAGACGTCATGATGATCTAGATCTGTTAGAAAAACAGCTTGAAACAAAAGCAGAGGATTGTGTCATGGTACGGTGGTCAAAACCTTTGGGAGATTATATAATGATTTTTTGCAGACCAAAAGAAGTATCGTGCAAGAAAACGGAGTCCGGAGAGCACACGAGGTGCCCACGAGGCAGGGGGCGTGCCCAGGGGGTAGGGTATGCCCTCCACCCTCGTGGATGCCTGGTGTCCCTTTAGGACTACTTCTTATTTTCCTATTTTCTTAAATATTCCAAAACGGAGTAAAATTGCTATTAGAACTGTTTTGGAGTCGGTTTACTTACCGTACCACATACCTATTCCTTTTCGGAGTCTCAAACGTTCTGGAAAGTGTCCCTTATGTACTCCTCTGGGGTTACGGTGTCAATAAGATTGGTTTCAACATTTATGGGATTACCTGAGATATAATGTTTGATTGTTTGACCGTTCACCACCTTTGGTTGAGAAGGCCCCGATCTACACTTCCACGAAGAGAAATTTGATTCCCCCCACTAATCCCTTGCGGATCTTGTTACTCTTGGGTGTTTGAGCACCCTAGACGGTTGAGGTCACCGCGGAGCCATAGTCCATTGTGGTGAAGCTTCATGGTGTCGTTGGGAGCCTCCAATTAAGTTGTGGAGATTGCCCCAACCTTGTTTGTAAAGGTTCGGTCGCCGCCTCCAAGGGCACCAATAGTGGAATCACGGCATCTCGTATTGTGTGAGGGCGTGAGGAGAATACGGTGGCCCTAGTGGCTTCTTGGGGAGCATTGTGCCTCCACACCGCTCCAACGGAGACGTACTTCCCCTCAAAGGGAAGGAACTTCGGTAACACATCCTCGTCTTCACCGGCTCCACTCTTGGTTATCTCATGCCTTTCCTTATGCAAGCTTATTTGTGTTATATCCCTTGCTTTCTTGTGTGCTTGTTGTTGTTGCATCATATAGGTTGCTCACCTAGTTGCATATCTAGACAACCTACTTTGATGCAAAGTTTAAATTGGTAAAGAAAAGCTAAAAATTGTTAGTTGCCTATTCACCCCCCTCTAGTCAACTATATCGATCCTTTCAATTGGTATCAGAGCCTCGTCTCTTTATTAAGGACTTTGTCGTCCGAAGAGTATGGTTGACACCGTAGACGGTGCGGAGGAGCACTCCGGTGTGAATCCATTCTTGTCTACGGCCGATGGGGGAACCGCAGTCTCTCGTGAGGAATTCAATATGGCTTTGGACACATTGAAGACCTCCATGACGACCGAGGTTGAAAGCATGTTTAATAAATTCATAGAAGGGCTTAAACTTTCCACCGCACCATTGAAAGTGGATGATCCCGCTAACAAGGTGACGGATGCTAACTCTGACAAGGGGGAAGCTACTAGCGAGAAAGCTCCTTCTTCTAGTGGTAAAAATGGCACCGGCATCTTTGCCCATGTGGAACCTCCACTTATCTATGGTGGACCTCTTCCTTCCACTCATTTGAATCATGCCGGCCCTGCCCCTAAAATTGAGAAGAATGTGGACTTTAATTCTTGGGTCTATCGCTTTAAGCATCATTTAAATCATGTGAATACTAATCTTTGGAGAATCATTGAAGAAGGGTTCTATCCGCATGACCGAAGCAACTTCACTCCTAGAGAAGCCATGGACAATCAATTCAATGAGAATGCTCTCTTCATCATCCAAGAAGCCATTCCACCCGAAGATCTTCCTCATCTCCGGCCCTACTCCATGGCCAAAGATGCTTGGCACCAAGTTGTTTCTCTCTACCGGGGAAATGTAAGCATTCAACGTTCAAACTATGAAGTGGTGCAAGATGAAGCCGATGAGTTTGCAATGAAAGAAGACGAAGAACCTCGTGAGCTTTATCGGAGGGTAACCAAACTCCGAGATCATGGAAGCAAGGACACGGATGACAATTGAATCAAGCGCAAATTTCTCAAGGCAATGATGCCTTACCACAAAGCCATGTCCTCCGTTATTCGTCAAAGGCCGGACTTCCACACCTTGTCCTCAAGTGAAGTGTTGGATGAGTTCGTTGCTATGAGCATCTTGGACAAGACCGCCGACAATGCGGTGCTACGGTCTCAACGAGTAAAGAAGCCCAACCTTGCACTAAAGGCCAAGGTTAATGTGGAGGAGGAGGATGAAGAGGAAGAAGAGGAGAGCAACCCCGAGATACAAAGTATGCCCATGATGAACACATGGCTCTTGCCTCAAGGCAATTTTGGAGCAAGAAGAACTCAAGGCCCAACTTCAACAAGAACAATTCAAGTGGCGCAAGGGTTAAGCAACGTGTGAGGACTTGCTATAATTGTGGCAATGTGAGCCACTTTGTTGCAGAGTGCCCTTATGAGAAGAGGGAAGACAATGGTGGCAAGCTCATCCGAAAGGACAAAGCCAAGTCTTTCCCCAACAAGAACAACTTCACCAAGAAGACTCCTCCCAAGGCATTGGTGGTACAAGAAGAGTACAATGAGGATGAAGAAGATGATGAAGATGGTGAGTCGGTTGCCATGGCCTCGGTTGCCATTGCGACGACTCCACGGGTGTCACTCTTCGACTCACCCAATGAGAGCATCACCGCCAAGTGCCTCATGGCTAAAGCCACCAACAAGGTAACCCCCAACATCAAAACTACCATCATTAATCATCCTTCTTTGACGGATTGCATTGATGAACATGAGGGATCTAGTGTGGAGGAGAATGAGTTTGAGTCTTTTATGAACAAACTCAAAGGTAAACCCAAGAAGCACTTCGTTGCTCTCTTGGAACAACTTGGTGAAGCCAATGGCATGATCGAGGCTCACGAAGATACCATCTCTAAGATGGAGGGGCATAGTCGTGACTATGCCGATGAGATTTCAGATCTTTCCAATGCTCTTGAAGAAGAGTGTGGTCTTCGTTTGGCTCTTGAGGAGTCACACAACGATGATCATGCTAAATTAAAGAAAGATCTTGATCATGCTCTTGTTGTATCTCATGTGCTAAATTCCGAGAAGGCAAAACTTGGGGTTGATCTTGCTAGACTCAAGGAGGAGTTTGATATACTTGACAAGGCTCACAAGGTCTTCAGAAGTGTTCATGCTAGCCTCAAGGAGTCCCATGATCAACTCCAAGTGAAGCTAACCAAGGAGAAAGCCACCTTTCCTCATATGGTGTTAATTGATAATGCAAATGCTACTAACCCTTGTTGTGAGCATGTGCATCTTGTGGAGGAGAATGCTATGTTGAAGGAACAACTTGAGAAAGGCCTTGTGTCGTGCATACAAGGTGAGAAGAATCTCAACGACCTTTTGAGTAATCAAAAGGAAGTTGTTGCCAAGGAGGGGATTGAGTTCGCACCCAAGCCCAAGAACAAGAAGAAGAATGACAAGACCAAACGACCTCCTCCTCTCAAGAAAATTTTATGAAGGAGGGAGAGGGTGCTCTCAAGGAGAAGAAGAACAATTCAAAGGGTGGTGGTGTCAAGAAGGGCAATGCCACTCCTTCCAACAAAGCCGGCAACTTTAACCCCTCTTATGTGTTGTGTCGTGCTAGTGATGGGCATGTTTATGCCAAGTTTGTTGGTTCTCCTTATGAGTACATTGAATGGTCTATTTGGGTTCCTAAGACCCTTGTCACTAACATCAAAGGACCCATTACAAAATGGGTACCTAAAACCAAGCATTGATCTCTTGTAGGTGTTCGCTTCCGGTGGGGGATCATGGTTGCTCGATAGTGGAGCTACAAATCATATGACCGGAAGCAAGGACTTGGTGGTGGTCGTGCACAAGATTCCATCTATGCCCACCAATGTCGAGTGGGGTGATGCCTCGTCTTCTAAGGTATTGGGACTCGGCAAGGTTGTCATTTCTCATGATCTCACGATCGAGAAGGTCATGCTTGTTGAGTCCCTTGCATACAATTTACTTTCCGTTCGCCAACTTGCAATCATGGGCTTTGCCACTTTCTTTCATATTGAAACCGTGGCCCTCTTGTGGAGCAAGACTCTTAAAGTAGCCTTTGTTGGGCATGTCGAGAACGCTCTATATGTGATTAACTTTTTGGAGTGACCCACTAAGACCGCGACATGCCTAATGGCTAAAGTTGACGTGGGATGGCTTTGGCATCGCCGTCTAGCCCATGTCAATATGAGATATTTGCAAAGCCTTCTCAAGGGAGACCATGTTTGTGGACTTACAAATGTTAGTTTTGCTAAAGATCGTGCTTGCACTGCTTGTATCGAAGGAAAGCTACATGAGAAGGCTCACCCTCCCACGACTATAATTTACTCGAAGAGGCCTTTGGAGATCCTTCACTTGGATCTCTTTGGGCCTCCATCCTTTGATAGTCTTGGGGGTAGAAAGTATTTCTTGGTGATTGTGGATAACTATTCAAGATACACATGGGTATATTTCTTCAAGAGGAAGAGCGAGACCCAACAAATCGTCATTGACTTTGCTAATGAAGCCCAACGTCAACACAATGCAAAGATCTTGACTATAAGAAGCGACAACGGCACCAAGTTCAAGAACTACACATTGGATGAGTTTCTTAGTGATGAGGGGATCAAGCATCAATATTCCGCACCATACACCCCTCAACAAAATGGTGTAGCGGAGAGGAAGAACCGGACGTTGATGGATGCGGCAAGGACCATGATGGCGGAGTTCAAGTCTCCATACAACTTTTGGGCCGAAGCCATCAACACCGCGTGTCATGCATCCAATCGGCTCTACCTCTGCATGGGCTTGAATAAGACTCCATATGAGATACTCACCGGTAACAAGCCCAACCTCAAGTACTTTCGGGTGTTCGGGTGTAAGTGTTTCATTCTCAAGAAAGGTGTTCGGTTGTCTAAATTTGAGACTAGAGCTTATGAGGGCATATTTGTTGGTTATGCTACAAACTATCATGCTTACTGTGTCCTCAATAAATCCATGGGACTTATTGACGAGACGTGTAATGTGGAGTTTGATGAGAATAACGGCTCCCAACTAGAGCAAAGTGGCACTTGTGATGTAGGTGATGAAATTCCTCCCCAAGCCATAAGAAGAATGGGAGTTGGTTTTACCCTACCCATTGAGGAACCCCTTGTGGCGGAAGGAGAAGAACAATGCTCCACTCAAATGGAGCCATCACCAACCCAAGGCCCACACGCTTCCGAAGAACAAAATGAAGGCCCTCAACCTCAAGAACAAGTCCAAGGGCAAGATCAATCTCAAGATGGTGTTGTAACATCAAGTGATGCCCAAGGTCAAGTTCTCTCCTCTGAGCGAGTTCAAGATCAAGAGCTTCCTCAAGATCAAGATCAAGCTCAAGACGGCGCTCAACATGATCAAGTGACCGCTCCTCGTCTCACCCCCGAGGAGGAATTGGAGCGTCGTGCCGCCAAGATTGCTTCCAAGCTCTCCACCAAGGGTCATCTCATGAAGAATGTGCTTGGGAGCATTCAAAAGGGGGTAAGCACTCGTAGATAATTGGCAAACTATTATGAACATCACGCGTTTGTCTCTTGTGCTAACCCCAAAAGGTATATGAGGCACTCGAAGATCCGGATTGGCTTAATGCCATGCATGAAGAACTCAACAACTTCGAGTGCAACAAGGTGTGGAGATTGGTGCCAAGGCCAACGGGGAACCACAATGTCATTGGAACCAAGTGGATATTCAAGAACAAGCAAGATGCTCATGGGACCATTGTTCGCAACAAGGCAAGGTTGGTGGCACAAGGCTACTCCCAAGTCGAGGGTATCGACTACGGTGAAACCTTTGCTCCCGTTGCTCGCCTTGAATCCATTCGTTTGTTGATTGCTTATGCTTCTCATCACAACTTTAAGTTGAAACAAATGGATGTGAAAAGTTCTTTCCTTAATGGTCCTATTAATGAGTTGGTATATGTCAAGCAACCCCCCGGGTTCGAGGATCCCTACTTTCCCGATCATGTGTATCAACTCGATAAGGCACTCTATGCCCTTAAACAAGCCCCACGTGTGTGGTATGACCACCTTACCTAGTTGTTACAAGACCATGGATTTGAAGTTGGGCTAATCGACCCCACTCTTTTTACTAAGAAGGTCAAAGGGGAGTTGTTTGTGTGCCAACTATATGTTGATGATATTATCTTTGGTTCCCCTAACAAAACTTTCAATGAGGAATTTGCCGCTCTCACGACCTCAAAGTTCAAGATGTCTTCCATGGGAGAGTTGAAGTTCTTTCTCGGGTTCGAAGTGAAGCAAAGAAGAGAAGGGACCTTCATCAACCAAGCCAAATACACTCAAGACATGCTCAAGAGATTCAAGCTAAGTGATGTCAAGCGGGCTTCCACTCCAATGCCCACCAAGTGCCAACTTGACATTGATCCCAATGGTAAAGCGATGGATCAAAAGGTATATCGTTTCATGGTTGGATCCTTGCTTTACCTTTGTGCATCTAGACCGGATATCATGTTGAGTGTGGGAATTTGTGCACGGTTTCAAGCCGCACCTAAGGAAAGGCACTTTGTGGCAGTCAAGCGAATCTTTCGATATTTGGCTCATACCCCAAACTTTGGCTTATGGTACCCAAGAGGAGCAAACTTCAAGCTTGTAGGGTATTCGGACTCCGATTGGGCGGGAGACAAAGTGGATAGGAAGTCCACTTCCGGAGGGTGCCAATTTCTTGGTTGCTCTTTGGTGAGTTGGTCTTCCAAGAAGCAAAGTTGTGTGTCTCTCTCATCCACCGAAGCGGAGTATGTGGCCGCCGGCAGTTGTTGTGCACAACTTCTTTGGATGAGGAAAACTTTAAAGGATTACGGTGTCACTTGTGACAAAGTGCCTCTTTGGTGTGATAATGAAAGTGCCATCAAGATTTCTCTCAACCCGGTGCAACACTTCAAGACGAAGCATATTGAGATTCGGTATCACTTCATCCGGGATCACATTAGGCGAGGGGAGATCGAGCTCAACTATGTCAATACTCATGATAACCTTGTAGATATTTTCACGAAGCCTTTGGATGAAGCAAGATTTCGCGAGTTAAGGCATGAGCTAAATATCATTGATTCGAGCAATGTTGCTTGAACCCTTGCACACCCCACCCCACTCAACTTGTTGTCTAGTTTAGATGTAGGCATGGACATAGGGGGAGTGTTGTTCTCTCAATGAACTCTCCCTTCCCCCATTATGCATAAATTGATCTACTCTTTCACATTAGCCATCTTTTATGGTACTTGTGCTTCAAAGACGAGTTTTGGTCATGGGCCCAAGGATAATTCTTCGCAGTGCCATACCAATTGACTCAAACATAGGTGGCTCTGGCCACCGCCGTCTCCTTGGAGAGGTTGTGTCTCGTGGTTCGTCCTTGTTGTCTCTTGCTTTTCTTCCTTTGTGCTATGTGTGTTCTTGTGGTGTCTTTTTTGCTTGAAGTTTCCTTGCAAAGACCCGTTCTCTTTCGTCTGAAACATGCATCTTCTTGAGCTCACGGTACTACCGCGGACAGCCACGGTACTACCGCATATGGAGCGCACGGTACTTCCGCACCCAGCGCGGCAGTAATTTTTTACTGCCGCCTAGGGGAGCGGTACTACCGCTTCAGTGCGGTACTTCCGCCCGAGCGGTACTACCGCGATGAGCTGCGGTACTACCGCGCTGACGAGTGCGCGTGGGGGTTAAGACCCGAGCAGGGGGAGTTCCAACTCCCCCATACCCATTCGTCTGTTTCTCTCCCCGCCGCCTCTCTCTCTCCTGCTCAAGAACGGCGCCGGAGACCCTCGCCGGATCTCCGTCTCCGGCCGCTCTCCTCGGATTCCGACCGGTGGGATCGTTCCCCACCACTTCCTCTTGCCATGGAACAAGGTTTCTCCCCAAATCCCTCTCTCTTTTGTTCGTTCCTTTGCCTCTAGGTTTTTGGGGAGATGCATGTATTCTTGAGATTTTAGGCCAAATCTATGCAAGAGTAGGATGTAGGAGAGTAGTGTTGCGTAGAAATTATACTTGATATGTTGTCCCGAGGTAGATTTGATCAACCGTAGTACCGCCTCATTTTCATGGTTTTTCTCATATTCAAAGTGGTTCGGATCTGACGCCGTGTGGTACTACCGCCCGTCAGGTGCGGTACTACCGCACGTGCCGTGGTACTAAGGTCCTACTACCGCTCCGAGCGCTAGTACTACCGTGCCTTCACGCGGTACTATCGCGACTAGGAGCGGTACTAAAATTTTCGTACCGCGCGAACTGGCAGTACTACCGTTGTTGTCCAATCTTCTTCTTGGCAATTACCACGTATGATTTCTACTTATTTCCCTTGTCTTGCTGAGGTCTTTGCATTGATTCTTCTCGCTTTTGTGTGTGCTTTTTGCTTTATGTCTTAGGTGGTGGCTCTGGTGCTCCTGCTCGCCGTTCCAATCCCAGTCGTGACACTGGCTCCAAGCGTCTGCGCAATCAAGATGAAGCTCCAGAGGGCTCTAGTGCCCCCAAGCGCAATGTCAAGTCCTCCGCTAGCAAGTACAAGGAACCCGCAAAGGGCATGGACGAGATACCTCTTTCTGAGTTTATCCCTCGAAGGCAAATCAACCCATATGTGAATGCCCGTGCTATCTTCAGAGGCAATGACCTGTTTTGGACCAACCAGCAGACTCTCATCTACCTGGATGTGATCAATGTGGATGTCAAGTTGATTGACATGAATCACATGAGGCAGGACAAGCACCGTGCTTACTTTGGAGAGGCTCTGGACTTGGTGGAGCAGTTTGGCATTGAACATATGATCTCCTTCCACCTGGACTATGACCCTGAGATTATTTGCCAGTTCTTTGCCTCAGTTCACTTTCACTCTGGGGAGGATCGAAGGATGACCTGGATGACCAATGGACGTCAGTTGACTGCTACCTGGAAGGACTTCATGGATTTGCTCCACGTACCTGATGAGGGGCTCAACACACCCGTTGGTGTTCGCCCTCATGCCAACCCTGAGTCAGCCAGCAAGAACAGGCTCCAGCAGTATTATGTTGCGAAGACACTTCCCAGTGGCAAGATGACGTGGGTGCTGAACCCATTTTTGGACATCATGTATCGCATCTTCCGCAACTCTCTTTTCCCTCGCATTGGTGACAAGGACAAGGTACATGCCTATCTAGTGGATATGATGCTCCTTTGCGAGGAGGCGCGTGTGTCTCAGTCTCAACCACTTGACGTCTCACATATCATGTGGTGTGAGCTTCGGTTCGCAGTGTTCAACCGCAAGGTACCCATCTATGGACCGTACCTGTTTCTGTTAATCTCCAAGACTTGGGAGAAGCTGTTCTCCGATGATGAGTTCCTTGCTCCAGACTGGATTCATCATGAGTCCATCAGTCTCCGTGTCAAGCCCAAGTGGGCCAACACTACTACTCGTGCTGAGGCGACTGCTGCTCAGAGGGCTGTTGATGGGGAGGAGGCTGAGGCGGAGGATGCTGGTGAGGACCGTGCTGCTGGGTTTGCCCCTCTCTCCTCTGATCCCTCGTGGGCCAAGAAGGTGAAGGACAAGATGAAGACTCTGTTTTGCATGCAGGCAAAGGGGCAGTACAGGACTCACGTTGCTTCCAAGGAGAGTCGCCGCCGCAACAAGAAGATTCTGAGGGTCTTTGGAGAGGACGTCTCTGGCGGTTCTGAGGAGGTCATCACTCCAGAGGCTGAGTGGATGGCTAAGCAAGGCTTCAAGTGGATTGATTCTAAGGAGGACATCAAGGAGACCGTCCCCGCTGCTGAGTCTAACGAGGAGCGTTGGAGTGATTACTCTGCTTGAGCCACCCCTTGTGTGTAGGTGTCCTCTCTGCCTTTTTGGCGTCTCGATGACAAAGGGGGAGAGAGTGTAGGATTTGCGAGTCGTTTTATCGTGGTGTTTCATTTGCGTTTGTTCAGTTGAACCTCGTTTGCTTTGGTTTGGTTTGCACTTGTGAGACTTATCCTTCATATGGTGTAAGACATATGCACTCTATCGTTTCTTAGTGAGCTTATGATATATTGTGCTATTTATGTCATGATCTAGTTTGCTATCTTGCTTAGTGTTAGTCTTATTTTTGCAAGATATGCCTTGTCTATAAAATATAGGGGGAGTGTTGATCCTAGTATGTGTGCTGTGCAGTCCAAAGCACCTATCTAGATTGCACATATTTAGGGGGAGCTCGTCTATATTTTAGAGATAAGGGGTTTCCTTATGCTCTATAGTATTTCCCTTTGGGCAAATCTCGTATTGTCATCAATCCACCAAAAAGGGGGAGATTGTAAGGGCATATTTATCCCTAAGGTGTTTTGGTGATTGATGACAATGCTTTTGTGGACTAATCGTGTGCCTTGAGTTTCTCAGATGTTTCATCTCTAGGCACAAGACGATTTGGTGCCCCTCGAAGACTATTGAAGACAGCGTTTTTCTATGTTTCTTTTTGGTGGATTTGAGTCATAGGAAAGCCGTACTATTAAGAGGGGGTCCGCTTCGGAAAGGTTCGGGTGGAATCATCACGTACACGTTTTATTCCTCTACACCACCTTTCCCCTTGCACTTTGGAGCATTCTCCGTTTACCTCATTTCTATGCAAAAAGAAGGATTCCTAAGTGTTGCTGTTCTGGGGCATGCGGTAGTACGGCTCTACGAAGTGGTAGTACCGCAAGCCTTTGCGGTAGTACCGTAGGCGCCCACGGTAGTACCGCTCCTACGGAGCCGTACTACTATGGCCTCAGACCAGACTCAGCTGCTCGTGCAGCTGTAGGGGCGTACGTAATTTTTTACATCAGCGCCCTACGCGGTAGTACCGCCCCATGCGTGCGGTAGTACCGTGAGTCCTGGTCTGGCACAGTTACATGAGCGGAAGTAGGGGCGGATGTAATTTTTTACATCCGCTCCCTGCGCGGTAGTACCGCATGCCATGTGCGGTAGTACCGTGTCGGATTTTTACATCGATTGATTTTCAGCGGAAGTAGGCACGGATGTATTTTTATTCATCCGCGCCCTTCCCAGGCTAGGCCATTCCTGCCTTGCGGTAGTACCGCGAGGGGGAGCGGTAGTACCGCGCCTGCGGCAGTACCGCCCTCAGCCTCTATGCTTCAGGCCTGACCTAGTTCCTGTTGTAGCAGTGATAGTACCGCGGTCACTCGCGGTAGTACCGTGTGGCCTTGCGGTAGTACCGCTTGTCAGGGGCAGTAGTACCGCAGGTCGCGGGCTGGTTTAGTGAATAACGGTTGGATTTGGTTCTCCACTATATAAGGGGTGTCCTCTTCCTCTAGTTGACTACCTCTTCCAACCCTAAGCTCCATTATTGCCCCAAGCTCCATTTTCGCCCGATCTCTCTCCCTAGCCAATCAAACTTGTTGATTTGCTCGGGATTGGTTGAGAAGGCCCCGATCTACACTTCCACCAAGAGAAATTTGATTCCCCCCACTAATCCCTTGCGGATCTTGTTACTCTTGGGTGTTTGAGCACCCTAGACGGTTGAGGTCACCGCGGAGCCATAGTCCATTGTGGTGAAGCTTCGTGGTGTCGTTGGGAGCCTCCAATTAAGTTGTGGATATTGCCCCAACCTTGTTTGTAAAGGTTCGGTCGCCGCCTCCAAGGGCACCAATAGTGGAATCACGGCATCTCGCATTATGTGAGAGCGTGAGGAGAATACGGTGTCCCTAGTGGCTTCTTGGGGAGCATTGTGCCTCGACACCGCTCCAACGGAGACATACTTCCCCTCAAAGGGAAGGAACTTCGGTAACACATCCTCGTCTTCACCGGCTCCACTCTTGGTTATCTCGTGCCTTTACATGTGCAAGCTTATTTGTGTTATATCCCTTGCTTGCTTGTGTGCTTGTTGTTGTTGCATCATATAGGTTGCTCACCTAGTTGCATATCTAGACAACCTACTTTGATGCAAAGTTTAAATTGGTAAAGAAAAGCTAAAAATTGTTAGTTGCCTATTCACCCCCCTCTAGTCAACTATATCGATCCTTTCACCTTCCCATTTAGAGAGGAGTTTTCCTGCAAAAAATCTTAAACGAGAGTTGTATAACAAAACATAATCACCTACATTAAACTCACGCTTTGTATCCTTTTGACATGCCATCTTTTAACTTTTTCTTTAAACAGTTAGGCATTCTCATAGGCCTGGGTTCTCCACTCATCAAGTGAGCTAATGTCAAATAGTCTCTTCTCGCCGGCAAGTTTGAAATCATAAATGAGCTCTTTAATGGCCCAATATGCCTTATGTTCTAGTTCGAGAGGTAAGTGACATGCTTTTCCATAAACCATTTTATACGGAGACATACCCATAGGATTTTTATATGCAGTTCTATAGGCCCATAATGCATCATCAAGTTTCTTAGAACAATTCTTTCTAGATCTATTAACTGCCTTTGCAAAATTAATTTAATCTCCCTATTACTCAGTTCTACTTGACCACTAGACTATGGGTGGTATGGAGATGCAATTCTATGATTAACGTCATACTTAGCAAGCATTTTACGAAAAGCACCATGAATAAAATGTGAACCACCATCAGTCATTAAGTATCTAGGGACTCCAAACCTCAGAAAAATAACTTCTTTAAGCATCTTGATAGAGGTGTTATGATCAGAACTACTAGCTGGAATAGCTTATACCCACTTAGTAACGTAATCAACAACAATTAAAATATGTGTGTACCCATTAGAGGAAGGATACGGTCCCATATAATCAAAGCCTCAAACTTCAAATGGTTCAACAACAAGTGAATTTTTCATAGGCATTTCTTGACGTCTACTAATATTACCAATTCTTTGACATTCATCACAAGACAAGACAAACTTACGGGCATCATTAAAAAGAGTAGACCAATAAAAAGCGGATTGCAATACCTTATGTGCAGTTCTATCTCTAGCGTGGTGTCCTCCATAAGCCTCGGAGTGACACTTGCGTAGGATCTGTTCCTGTTCATGCTCAGGTACACAACGTCTAATAACACCATCTACTCCTTCTTTATAAAGGTGTGGGTCATCCCAGAAGTAATGTCTTAAATCATAGAAAACCTTTTTCTTTTCCTGGTATGTGAAACTAGGTGGTATAAATTTAGCAACAATGTAATTAGCATAATCAACATACCATGGAGCAGTACGAGAAGCATTTATGACAGCTAATTGTTCATCATGGAAGCTATCATCAATAGGTAGTGGGTTGTCAAGAACATTCTCTAACCAAGATGCATTGTTTGCGACGGGGTTCTCAGCTCCCTTTCTATCAATAATATGCAAATCAAATTCTTGTAGCAAGAGAACCCATCTAATAAGTCTAGGTTTAGCATCTTTCTTTTCCATAAGATATTTAATAGCAGCATGATCAGTGTGAACTGTTACTTTAGAATCAACAATATAAGGTCTGAACTTATCACAAGCAAATACAACCGCTAAAAATTCTTTTTGAGTAGTAGCATAATTTCTTTGGGCACTGTCTAGAGTTTTACTAGCATATTGGATAACATTTAATTTCTTATCAACTCTTTGTCCTAGAACAGCACCTACAGCATAATCACTAGCATCACACATAATTTCAAAGGGTAAATTCCAATCAGGTGGCTGAACAATAGGTGCAGAAATCAAGGCTTTCTTAAGTATTTCAAATGCTTCTACACAAGCATCATCAAAGACAAAAGGAACATGTTTTTGTAAGAGATTAGTCAGAGGCCTAGAATTTTTTGAGAAGTCTTTAATGAACCTCCTATAAAAATTGGCATGACCAAGGAAACTTCTTATACCATTAATGTCCTTAGGACACGGCATCTTTTCAATAGCATCAACTTTAGCTTTATCAACTTCAATATCTCTTTCAGAAATTTTATGCCCCAAGACAATACCTTCATTAACCATAAAGTGGCACTTCTCCCAACAAGACAAGATTATTTTCTTCACATCTCTGCAAAACTCGATCAAGGTTGCTTAAGTAATCATCAAAAGAAGTTCCATACACGGAGAAATCATCCATGAAAACCTCAAAAATCTTTTCACAAAAGTCAGAGAATATAGCAGTAATACATCTTTGAAAGGTAGCAGGTGCATTACATAAACCAAAAGGCATACGTCTATAAGCAAAGGTACCGAAAGGGCAAGTAAAAGTGCCTTTTCCTGACCCTCTTTCGACACAGGTATTTGTGAGAGACCAGAATAACCGTCTAGAAAGCAAAAATGTGTATGTTTGGAAAATCTTTCTAGCATTTGATCAATAAAAGGTAAAGGGTAAAGATCCTTTCTAGTAGCTTTATTTAATTTGCGGAAGTCAATTACCATTCTATAACCTGTAACAATTCTTTGTGGGATCAATTCATATTTATCATTAGGAACAACAGTAATACCTCCCTTCTTAGGGACACAATGGACAGGACTACCCACTGACTATCAGCAATGGGATAAATTATACCTGCCTCCAGAAGCTTTAATATTTCATTTCTTACCACTTCTTTGATCTTAGGATTTAGCCATCGTTGGTGATCCACAACCGGTTTAGCGTCTTTCTCCAATTTTATTTTGTGCTGGCATAGAGTGGGACTAATACCCTTAAGATCATCAAGAGTATATCCAATAGCAGCACGGTGCTTCTTTAGAGTTTTCAATAATTTCTCTTTTTCCTGCTCTGAAAGGTTAGGACTAATAACAACAGGATATATCTTCTTTTCATCAAGATAAGCATATTCAAGAGTATCAGGTAATGGTTTAAGCTCAAACACGGGATCACCCTTCGGTGGAGGAGGACCCCCTAGAATTTCAACATGCAAGTTGTGTTTCAAAATAGGTACCTGTTTAAAGAATACTTCATCGATTTCCCATCTTTCATTCATAAACATATCATTTTAATGGTCTAGCAAATATTTTTCTAAAGGATCATTAGGAGGCACAGCAATGGAAGCAAGACCGGTAATTTCATCTTTACTAGGAAATTCTTTATCATGGGGTTGTCTACGAAATTTAGCAAAATTAAAATCATGAGACATATCCCCTAAACCAATAGTAACAATATCCTTTTCGCAGTCTATCCTAGCATTAACAGTATTCAAGAAGGGTCTACCAAATATAATGGGACAAAAGTCATCTTGTGGGGAACCAAGAACAAGAAAATCAGTAGGGTATTTAATTTTCCCACACAAGACTTCAACATCTCTAACAATCCCAATTGGTGAAATAGTATCTCTATTGGCAAGCTTAATTGTAACATCAATATCTTCTATCTCAGCAGGTGCAATATCATGCATAATTTCTTCGTATAAGGAATGAGGTATTGCACTCGCACTAGCACCCATATCACATAAGCCATGATAGCAATGATCTCCTATTTTAACAGAAACAACAGGCATGCCTACAACAGGTATATGTTTATTTTTAGTATCGGGTCTAGCGATTCTAGCAGCTTCATCACAGAAGTAAATAACATGCCCATCAATATTATCGACCAAGAGATCTTTAACCATAGCAATACTAGGTTCAACTTTAATTTTCTCAGGGGGTGTAGGTGTTCTAGCATTACTCTTGCGAACCACAGTTGAAGCTTTAGCATGACCTTTATTCTAACATGGAAAGGTGGTTTCTCAATATAAGCGGTAGGAACAATAGGATCAACATTATAAGTGATAGTATTTTCTTCAACTTTAATAGGTTCAACTACTTTTACTTCAATGGGAGGATGATATTTAAACCACTTCTCCATAGGGAGATCAACATGATTAGAAAATGATTCACAGAAAGAAGCTACTATCTCAAAGTCAAGTCCATATTTAGTGCTAAATTCACGAAAAGCATCGGTATCCATAAAAGATTTAACACAATCAAACTTAGGTGTTATACCTGACTCCTTACCTTCATCGATTTCCCAATCTTCAGAGTTGCGTTTAATTCTTTCCAATAAATCCCATTTGAATTCAATTGTCTTCATCATAAAAGAACCAGTACAAGAAGTATCGAGCATGGAGAGATTATTGAGAGAAAGCCGAGCATAAAAATTTTGAATAATAATTTCTCTAGAGGCTCAAGATTGGGGCATGATTATAACATTGACTTAAGCCTCCCCCAAGCTTGAGCGATACTTTCTCCTTTGCGAGGCCAAAAATTATATATATAATTACGATCACGATAAACCAGATGCATAGGATAATTCTGATGAAATTCCAATTTCAATCGGTTGTAGTTCCATGATCCAATATCATCACATAGCCTAAACCATGTCAATGACTTTCCCTTCAAAGATAAAGGGACGACCTTCTTCTTGATAACATCCTCGGGCATACCTGCAAGCTTAAATAATCCACAAACTTCATCCTCATAGATTAGGTGCATATCGGGATGTAATGTTCCATCTCCTGTAAAAGGATTAGCTAGCAGTTTCTCTATCATACCCGAAGGAATTTCAAAGTAAACTTTTTCAGTAGGTTCAGTAGGTTGAGGAGAAACTCTTTGCTCTACTGGTCGGGGTGAAGATACCCTGAACAAGCCCCTCAAAGGATTAGTTTCCATAGTAACAAGTGACAGTAAATTTCAGCACACTATATAAAATTTTCCTTGCCAAATTCCACCTACCAAAGGCGCTTCACTCCCCGGCAATGGCGCCAGAAAAGATTCTTGATGACCCACAAGTATAGGGGATCTATCGTAGTCCTTTCGATATGTAAGAGTGTCGAACCCAACGAGGAGCAGAAGGAAATGACAAGCAGTTTTCAGTAAGGTATTCTCTGCAAGCACTGAAATTAGCGGTAACAGATAGTTTTGTGATAAGGTAATTCGTAATGGGTAACAAGTAACAAAAGTAAACAAGGTGCAGCAAGGTGGCCCAATCCTTTTTGTAGCAAAGGACAAGCCTGGACAAACTCGTATATAAAGGAAAACGCTCCCGAGGACACATGGGAATTATCGTCAAGCTAGTTTTCATCATGCTCATATGATTCGCATTCATTACTTTGATAATTTGATATGTGGGTGGACCGGTGCTTGGGTACTGCCCTTCCTTGGACAAGCATCCCACTTATGATTAACCCCCCTCGCAAGGATCCGCAACTACAAAAGAAGAATTAAGGTAAACCTAACCATAGCATGAAACATATGGATCCAAATCAGCCCCTTACGAAGCAACACATAAACTAGGGTTTAAGCTTCTGTCACTCTAGCAACCCATCATCTACTTATTACTTCCCAATGCCTTCCCCTAGGCCCAAACAATGGTGAAGTGTCATGTAGTCGACATTCACATAACACCACTAGAGGAAAGACAACATACATCTCATCAAAATATCGGACGAATACCAAATTCACATGACTACTTATAACAAGACTTCTCCCATGTCCTCAGGAACAAGCGTAACTACTCACAAATCATATTCATGTTCATAATCAGAGGGGTATTAATGTGCATAAAGGATCTGAACATATAATCTTCCACCGAATAAACTAACTAGCATCAACTACAAGGAGTAATAAACACTACTAGCAACCCACAGGTACCAATATGAGGTTTTGAGACAAAGATCGGATACAAGAGATGAACTAGGGTTTGAGATGAGATGGTGCTAGTGAAGATGTTGGTGACGATTTCCCCCTCCCGGAGAGATGTTTCCCTGGCAGAACAGCTCCGCCGGAGCCCTAGATTGGTTCCGCCAAGGTTCTGCCTTGAGACGGCGGTGCTTCTTCCCGAAAGCTTCCTTCTTATTTTTTCGAGGGCAAAAGACACCTTATATCAGAAGATGGGCATCGGGGGGCTTCCAGGTGGCCCACAAGGCAGGGGGCGTGCCCAGGGGGTAGGGCGCACCCTCCACCCTCGTGGACAGTGGGTGGCCCCCCTCTGGTAATTTCTTCGCCCAATATTTTTAATATATTCCAAGACTGACTTTCATGGAGTTTCAGGACTTTTGGAGTTGTGCAAAATAGGTCTCTAATATTTGCTCCTTTTCCAGCCCAGAATTCCAGCTACCGGCATTCTCCCTCTTCATGCAAACCTTGTAAAATAAGAGATAAAAGGCATAAGTATTGTAACATAATGTGAAGTAATAGCACATAATGCGATAAATTTTGATATAAAAGCATGATGCAAAATGGACGTATCAGGTGCCTTGGGCATCCCCAAGCTTGAGCTCTTGCCTCTCCTCCTTCTCCTCACATCGAAACCTCCTCGATCTTTGATCACTTCATCCACACGAAACTCAACATAAAGTTCGGTAAGATCCGTTAGTATAATAAAGCAAATCACTACTCTAAGTACTATTGCAAACCAATTCATATTTTGTTTTTGCATTGTAGCTACTGTAATATAACTTTTCCATGGCTTAATCCATTGATAGAAATCGATAGTTTCATCATAACAAGCAAACAATGCATAAAATAGAATCTGTCTGTCACAACCCAAGAATTTGGTTGCAGATAGTTGCATAAGCATTCATGACATCATGTTAATTTCAAATGAATTTGAAATGGGGGCTGTTCAAACCCTAGCATCAAATGAAATTCAAATAGGTTCAACCTAAAAATATTTTCAATGATCCCAAAATGCCCTTAAAAAATGTTCATGATTTAGGGAAAAAGGTGTAAACCTTATCCTGTGATGATGCATATTTTTCATTGGCATTTTAGGTCTTTGAACTAACTGACTACTTATTTGAATTGGAGTTGTAAAATTCTATAAGTAATATTATAGCTCCAATAATTCTAGAAAAGATGGCGGGTCTCTGTAATAATCCATTTTGCATACTCAAAGTTTTTCCAGAATTTATAAGAAATGATTTGGTGTTAAACTAAATCAAAATAGATGCAAACAATTAGAAAACAGAACAAAAGTAGAAATTAGAGAGAGAGAAACTCACTTGGGCCTTACCTGGCGGCTCAGCAAGTCGGCCCAGCCGACTGGCCCCTGCCAGTCGTCCCCCTCCTCTCGCCAGGAGGACAGGGGCACGCACCCAACGCACGCCGGCACACGCCGCGGCCACCTCCTCCCTCCCTGCCTGCCTGGCTCCTCCGCGACGCGTCTGGACGACGCCACGCGACCCCTAGAGCCGTCCGGCTCTCCCTCTCTCTCCTCGAACGCTCTCCCCCTCCTCTGTTCTCCCAACCGAACGCGCCCGCCGCCGCAGACGAGCACCACCGCGGCCATCACCTCTCCCTCGTCCCCTCGAGCAGCCCAGAAGCACCGCCGCGTCTTCCTCGTCCTCTCCATCGAGTCGCGCGGCCCCAGAAGCTCTGCTGCATCTCCAACGCTGCCATTTTCCTCCTCAGTCGTCCGAGATCGCCGCTGCCATTACGTCGCCGTCCGGCCTTCCCCGAGCCCGGTTCGACGCCTGCTGCAACTGCTATGAGCTGCTACTCCTCCTCCCCCTCTCCGTTCTCGCCCTCGCACACCGCAGCCGCATGCCTGCTCGCACCCGAACTCCGGCCGCCGCCTTTGAGCTCGCCGCCGTCGATTTAGGTCGCCCCCGGTGAAGCTGATTGCACCACTAGCTGCGTGCAGATGCCAGCTCGCCGTAGCTCCAAACCACGCCGCAAAACACCGCCTGTAGTGTCGTCCCGAGCAACTCCGGCGTGCCACCGCCGTGCTTTTGGTCGTCGGCATCAACTGCTGACGTGGCGCCGGATTAGTTAGCACTAATGACCACGCTAAACACCCCTAGTGCCACTGCCATGTGGGCCCTGTGCCTATTTAGCTTAATTTAATTTTCTGTTTAGATTAGTTCTTAACCCGGTGGGACCCACGTCTCACCTTTGACCCTGCTGACGTGGCCGTTGACCAGGTCCCACGTGTCAGCCTCTGTAACCGGCACTGGGTCACTGACCATTGGACCCCACTGGTCAGGTTTGACCTGGACGGCGCCTGTTGACCTGCTGAGGTCAGCATGACGCAATGCTGAAGCAGTAATAGGTTTTCCTGGAATTATTCTTATTCAGGAAATTCAGAAAATGCCCAAAACTTCTAAAAATCATAGAAATTCAACCGTAACTCCAAATGAAATAATTTATATATGAAAAATTATCAGAAAAATGCAATCTATCCATCTGTATCGTTTTCACGCATGTCAGAGTAACTTATACCTGCTGTATAGCTGAAAACATGATAATGGCATTTTAAATGCTAAATATGGAGTTTGCATATGAACCCTTAGCTCATATGGACTTCATTTAAACTGTTGCTAGATGCATTAGTGTATATCATAACATTATTGACATGTCATGATCATGCATCATATTGTTGCATTGCATTGATTGTGTTCCCTCTTGTTTGCCGGTGTTTGTCCCCTCTCAGTAGACGTGGTTTCGACGATGAGTTCAATGACACCGATGAAGAGCTATACTATCTTCAGAAGTGCTAGGCAAGCAAAACCCCCTTGTTCATTCTGATACAATCCCACTCTCTCGCTTCTGCTCTCTTTTATTGCATCAGGACGATTCAACTGTTACCTGCTGTGGTAGTTGAACCCCTTTCCTCTGCATGACCGGTCATTGCCACAGTAAATAGATGAAACCCACTAGCATGAGTAGGAGTTGTTTGAGCCCTGATGTGCCTACTCATTCATGCTTGTTTGTCATGCCTGCTACTGCTTATTGTTGAGTCAGGTCTGGTTCATTGGGGATGAATTGGAGTGGTGATGAGCATGTCCTACTGTGTGTGAGCTAAGTGTGTGAACACGATTTGGTAAAGGTAGCGGTGAGAGGCCATGTAGGAGTACATGATGGGTTGTCTGATTGAAAACGTCCTGAGGAGCTGAATTCTGTGTTTGTGATCCATGAAACAGCTACTACCACACGTTGGGCCCTGAAATATGACCCCGTTCGACTTATTAACCGTCCTTGTCCTCTGTCCAGGAGTTGCAACTAGTTTCTGGTGTTTGTAGGATATGTGTTGGAGGCCGTGCGTAGCGCTGACCCTAGGGGTGGGCTATGATGCGGTAGATACACCATGGCCTGGTGTACCGAGTCGCCCGTTTGGTGTCTCGGGAACCCTGCACACATCGTTTGGGGCTGTGAGCGAAACCCCGGCCGGATCTCCTCGCAGATGGAACCCGAATAGGCGATAAACATGGACTAGAGACTTGTGTGGTTAGTCTGGTCGTGGTCTACACCCACGTCGGCTTTTGCTTGAAGTCTGTCGAGCACATGTCGTGTGCAGGCGCTAAGTGGTGGAAACATGTGTGAACAAGTACACCCCTGCAGGGTTATAAATGATCTATTAGAATAGCCGTGTCCACGGTAAAGGACTTATGGGTTGCCTATAACAGTTCATAGACAAGTGAAAGTGGATACTCTAAAATGCGCAAGATAAGCGTGAGTGCTATCGATGGTCTTCTCGTAGGGAGACGGGAGCGGATCCATAGTGGTGTATTGATATGGTGAATATGTGGACTCGTGTGCGCCACCTCAAAAGAGTTACTTGCAGTCGTAGTTCAGGATAGCCACCGAGTCAAAGCTGACTTGCTGCAGTTAAACTCCACCACCCCCTTTGTTGATACCGATGCATATGTAGTTAGTTCTGATGTAAGTCTTGCTGGGTACATTTGTACTCACGTTTGCTTATTTTATGTTTTGCAGAGAGACTACAGTCTCACTAGTAGCTCCGCGTGGACTTCGACGTTTAGCTTGTTACCTCAGCTACGATCTTGTACCCTTGGGAGGGTCTTGTAGATAGTCAGGCTTCTCAGCCTTTTTCATTTGTAGTTGTCTATACCCAGACATGTTTATGCTTCCGCTTGATGCTTGTATGCTCTGTATGTTGGGTCATGAGACCCATGCTTGTAATACTTGGCTCCTCGGAGCCTAATGAATAAATACTCTGAGTCATAGAGTCTTGTTGTGATGCCATGTTGTATTTACACATATCGAGCATATTGTGTGTATGATTGAAATGCTTGGTATGTGTGGGATCCGACAATCTAGTTGTTTATCCTTGGTAGCCTCTCTTATGGGGAAATGTAGCCTGGTGTTTCCACTTAGCCTTGGTAGTCCTCTACAGCCCGGTTTACCGGAGTCCTGTTAGCCCAACACTACTGCTCCGGAACACATAGACTGGCCGACATGTGATTCACTTCGTTCCTGTGTCTGTCCCTTCGGGGAAATGTCACGCGATGACATCCGGAGTCCTGCTAGCCTGCTACAGCCCAGGTTCCCGGAGTCCTGTTAGCCCAGTTGCTATAGCCCGGATTCACACGCTGCTGACCGACATGCTCGATGTTGTTTCATGTATGCATGTCCCCGTAAGTTAGTGCCACTTTGGGTTCACGACTAGCCATGTCGGCCCGGGTTCTCTGTCATATGGATGCTAGCGACACCATCATATACGTGAGCCAAAAGGCGCAAACGGTCCCGGGCCAGGTAAGGCGACACCCGTGGGAATACCGTGCGTGAGGCCGCAAAGTGATATGAGGTGTTACATGCTAGATCCGTGTGACTTAGAATCGGGCTCCTGACAGCTTTGGTATCAGAGCCTGACTGCCTGTAGGATTACCAAGCCAAACTGGTCGAAGTTGAGTCTAGAAATGCTTTAGTTATATAAGGGAATTGATTGTGGAAGGGAACGTAAGGCTCTTTTTACTTCTCATACCCTATGCCCTTCTGATCTGAGTCACCCTCTTCTTTTCTGCGGAGATTAAGAACTAGGATTTCTCATCTTCTATCAGGATCACGTGTTACTATTCTGTAGACTTATATGATTGTTGGTTTCAAGCCCGAGTTCAGTTTCTACTACTTCTGTGTGTTGACAGTTGATCTCAGAACTTTGATATTGTGATGTTAAGTGGTTATGCCACCATTTTGCAGGATGTCTCAACTCATTTTGAGCATTTGCAGCCGTTATGCTGTCCGAGTCATCCCAGGTTTCTAAATAGTCTGATGCATTTGCAAATCCCTTCTTTCTGAGGTACTCTATTTCCTCGACATATATGTTGGAGCTATTATTATGACCCTAGGTGTCTTAGGGAGTCACCTAGTAATCTAGCAATGTTTTGCGTTCCCGGTGTGATGATTCTGGCCACCATTCTCGAAAGCATCCCGTGATGCCATTTAGTAGTAGGTATTCTACTCCTGGGTTCCTAACCCAAGATTCACTCTACTTACCTCGTGTTGATAGTGTTGCTCGTACCTTTAGGATATTAGTAACCTTTGCGATAGTCCTCGAGATCCGTGGTATTTCCTTCCTCCAAATACCATGAACTGCCTATGGCAGAAGTTCTTTGAACCAAAAGATCACAACCAGAGTGCTCTTAATGAGTTCTCCATTCTACACTGTGAATCTGCCAGTTCTACCTTTCTGCATGGGTTATCCAGAAGAAATGTTGAGCTTTGCTCGACATACTAATCTATGCATCCACAACTCAGAAAATCAGATGTTCTTTTGAGTTGTCCCTCTTTAGTTGTTTTCTGGCCCTCGTCTATCAATTGATAGTAAGTAGTTGGCAATTGTGTTTGTCGATGCCTATTACTCTAGTGGTCCGTCAGGCCATTCTATTTCAGAATGACTAGGAGAAACGAACTCCAGTACTTCATCCATATCTAGGATTGGGTCAATGTAGTTGTATTTCACAGATCAAAATGCCAATCCAGCTTTTGATTCTATTCTACCCTAAAGTATCACCGTCTTATGTCAAGAATGTCATGGGAATTGCACACCATCTTATGAATTCTTGATACAGTGATACCTCTCGCCATCGTTGTTTATTCCTCGGTTCTCGTGTTGCTGCGACCAGAATACCGACAAGTGAATCATGATGTGTGAAATCAATTCTCCGAGCAACTAGTTGCTTGGTAGTAAATGGACAATATTCTCATTCTTAGCATGTTGGTTATTGAATCATCATTATAGGATAGATTGAGCTACCTAGTCCTTATTTCTGGTGCACTCCTCGATCAATGAGTGAGGATTATTCAATCCCTTGCTTATTTGATCATATCGTCTTGCTCTGAAAAGCAAGATTATTCTCGAGCTTAGTAACATATCGGTGGTTCGTGATGTTCCGAATATCTTCTCGGAAGTATTACCAGGTTGTCACCTGACCGCTATGTTGAGTTTGTGATCATGTTGGTTTTCCCCCAAACCACCCATTCTCCAAGAATCTGTGTGGGATACCCCTGAGCTAGTTGGTTAAGCCAAACAACAACTTGGAGAGTTGGAAGATAAAAGCTTGTTTGACTTAGTTCATGTTAAGGGATAGCTTTTTGGTGTGTGTGTTGAAGAAAGATGATATCTCCATTGATTGGTCCTCGGGATCAGTTGTTGGATCTATTGCCTTGTCAAAACTTTGACTTGAGTATGGGCTATCGTCAAGTCAAATCAGAACCAACGATGTTCGTAATGTTGTCTTACTCGTGGTTGATCCCTCGAGCATACACCATTACATCTTTTGGTCTGACCAATGCTATCACCGTGTTCACATGATGGTGGGAGTCTAGTGATATGGAAATTCCGATGAGTTGCTGTTGAGCCCATCAGCAGCATTTTTTCTCCCCCATGATTCATGTTGAACATCAACCTAGTGTTGAAAATTTTGTAAGCAATGCCTTCGTGTTCCGTTCATGAAGCTTATGCTTGGATGGAAGAAGTGACTTCCCCGAATTCATGTGCATTTGGTGCAAGTTGCCGCCGTGAGTTCGAGAAAGATTGTTTTTGTTTCCTCTGGTACCATCCCAAGTCAATTATGCATGTGCGAATGTATTCTATGGTTTGGTAGATTAATTACCTCCACTCGATATGTATTCCCTAGCACACCAAGCCACTGATTGATTTGTTCAAGGAAAAGAAGTTCTTGAGTGCTAACCCTTAAGGACCCAAAGGTACATGCGCAGGACTTCGCTCTCCGCAATGATGGTTCCCAATCAGAACTCGGTAGTGTTTCATTGTAAGACTACTATGTGGTCATGCTTGTCTTGGACAACGTGTTCACATGTATGTAGCAGAACCAGCTTATGTTTTGGAGCTTGCTATCGTAGTTCATTCCCGAGAATCTCGCAACGTCATCTCGTCGATTTGTGTTGCAAACTTTCTTTTCCAGACATGCTGTCTGAAATATTTCGTTATCAACCGGATCTGAATCTCTGGCAGATATGATGGTTGGAACTTTTCGAAGATCTATGATGTAGGTCCCGACAAGGTTGATGTTGGCCGACACACCTAGCCGGAAGATCTATTAGTGTAGCTTCTTGATTAAGCAATTTGACCATCTTCTCCATGAGGATTTCGTATGATCTATACTAAAAGTTGATCCTTACGGATGTTTGTGCCCCCGAAGTCAGACCTTTATTTGATGTTCCAGATACCGGATGATATTGAGTTAAGCTGGTACATCAAGGAGAACATTAGAAGCGGAGTGCTAAATGTCTCTCAGTCAATAATCCAGATTTTGTTTCTTTGGCGTCGACAAGGTAAAATCTGAGAAAGTGTTGTCCTCCTCTGCACCTGCATCCTCCATCGTTATTCATCATGGTAGTACGAGGTGTCACCAGGATCTTGGCATAGATGTTGGTAAAACCTTGATGAATATGGAAATGCTCAAGTTCTTGAAAGAACGCTCATTCACCAGGTTATATCCTTGGTATCAACTGGAATGTGCCTTCCATTTGCCGAGTTGTTCTATAACCAAAGTTTCCTTTCCAAACTGAGTATACCATCCTCTCGAATTCTTTCAAACGATCAATTGTGATTTGCCTCAGGCTAGTATGAAGAGTTCCAATGATCTATGGATCAAAGGTAATTCTTTTTGCCACTTAAGGTAATAATTCTATGAGTCACCTCTCCCAAGGTGCCCCGTTGTGGAATCATGGCAATTATTTCCTCGCTACTTTGAAACCATGCACCATCCTACCTCAGCGTGGAATTGTTGCCTACCAAATTGAACCTCCATCATCTTTCCATCCCTCTTGATGGGTGCCTTGTGTCTCAACTTGAGATGTTCAACATCTCATTCCGCGAGTTGATCTTGAATAGGTCAATCTTCGAGAAGATCAATCCGAGTAGAGTTTCTTTCCAACGTCATCGCGTGGATGAAGATCTCAAAAGCGAGGATGTCAAGATCAACGTGCGGCAACGAATCAACAACCTTATGAGGAGCAACCTGGATTGTGAAGATTGTGTTGGTCTCGTGCCCCTCTGTCTTCTTACCTCACATCTTGAATCTCGGGACGAGATTCTTGTTTAGTGGGGGTGAGTTGTCACAGCCCTAGAATTTGGTTGCAGATAGTTGCATAAGCATTCATGACATCATGTTAATTTCAAATGAATTTGAAATGGGGGATGTTCAAACCCTAGCATCAAATGAAATTCAAATAGGTTCAACCTAAAAATATTTTCAATGATCCCAAAATGCCCTTAAAAAATGTTCATGATTTAGGGAAAAAGGTGTAAACCTTATCCTGTGATGATGCATATTTTTCATTGGCATTTTAGGTCTTTGAACTAACTGACTACTTATTTGAATTGGAGTTGTAAAATTCTATAAGTAATATTATAGCTCCAATAATTCTAGAAAAGATGGCGGGTCTCTGTAATAATCCATTTTGTATACTCAAAGTTTTTCTAGAATTTATAAGAAATGATTTGGTGTTAAACTAAATCAAAATAGATGCAAACAATTAGAAAACAGAACAAAAGTAGAAATTAGAGAGAGAGAAACTCACTTGGGCCTTACCTGGCGGCTCAGCAAGTCGGCCCAGCCGACTGGCCCCTGCCAGTCGTCCCCCTCCTCTCGCCAGGAGGACAGGGGCACGCGCCCAACGCACGCCGGCACACGCCGCGGCCACCTCCTCCCTCCCTGCCTGCCTGGCTCCTCCGCGACGCGTCTGGACGACGCCACGCGACTCCTAGAGCCGTCCGGCTCTCCCTATCTCTCCTCGAACGCTCTCCCCCTCCTCTGTTCTCCCAACCGAACGCGCCCGCCGCCGCAGACGAGCACCACCGCGGCCATCGCCTCTCCCTCGTCCCCTCGAGCAGCCCAGAAGCACCGCCGCGTCTTCCTCGTCCTCTCCATCGAGTCGCGCGGCCCCAGAAGCTCTGCTGCATCTCCAACGCTGCCATTTTCCTCCTCAGTCGTCCGAGATCGCCGCTGCCATTACGTCGCCATCCGGCCTTCCCCGAGCCCAGTTCGACGCCTGCTGCAACTGCTGTGAGATGCTACTCCTCCTCCCCCTCTCCGTTCTCGCCCTCGCACACCGCAGCCGCATGCCCGCTCGCACCCGAACTCCGGCCGCCGCCTTTGAGCTCGCCGCCGTCGATTTAGGTCGCCCCCGGTGAAGCTGATTGCACCACTAGCTGCGTGCGGATGCCAGCTCGCCGTAGCTCCAAACCACGCCGCCAAACACCGCCTGTAGTGCCGTCCCGAGCAACTCCGGCGTGCCACCGCCGTGCTTTTGGTCGCCAGCGTCAACTGCTGACGTGGCGCCGGATTAGTTAGCACTAATGACCACGCTAAACACCCCTAGTGCCACTGCCATGTGGGCCCTGTGCCTGTTTAGCTTAATTTAATTTTCTGTTTAGATTAGTTCTTAACCCGGTGGGACCCAGGTGTCACCTTTGACCCTGCTGACGTGGCCGTTGACCTGGTCCCGCGTGTCAGCCTCTGTAACCGGCACTGGGTCACTGACCAGTGGACCCCACTTGTCAGGTTTGACCTGGACGGCGCCTGTTGACCTGCTGAGGTCAGCATGACGCAATGCTGACGCATTAATAAGTTTTCCTGGAATTATTCTTATTCAGGAAATTCAGAAAATGCCCAAAACTTCTAAAAATCATAGAAATTCAACCGTAACTCCAAATGAAATAATTTATATATAAAAATTTATCAGAAAAATGCAATCTATCCATCTGTATCATTTTCATGCATGTCAAACTAAGTTATACCTGCTGTATAGGTGAAAAAATTATAATGGCATTTTAAATGCTAAATATGGAGTTTGCATATGAACCCTTAGCTCATATGGACTTCATTTAAACTGTTGGTAGATGCATTAGTGTAAATTATAACATTCTTGACATGTCATGATCATGCATCATATTGTTGCATTGCATTGATTGTGTTCCCTCTTGTTTGCCGGTGTTTGCCCCCTCTCAGTAGACGTGGTTTCGACGATGAGTTCGATGACACCGATGAAGAGCTATACTATCTTCAGAAGTGCCAGGCAAGCAAAACCCCCTTGTTCATTCCGATACAGTCCCACTCTCTCGCTTCTGCTCTCTTTTACTGCATTAGGACAACAATGATTCAACTGTTACATGCTGCGGTAGTTGAACCCCTTTCCTCTGCATGACCTGTCATTGCCACAGTAAATAGATGAAACCAACTAGCATGAGTAGGAGTTGTTTGAGCCCTGATGTGCCTACTCATTCATGCTTGTTTGTCATGCTTGCTACTGCTTAGAGTTGAGTCAGGTCTGATTCATCGGGGATGAATTGGAATGGTGATGAGCATGTCCTACTTTGTGTGAGCTAAGTATGTGAACACGATTTGGTAAAGGTAGCGGTGAGAGGCCATGTAGGAGTACATGGTGGGTTGTCTCATTGAAACCGTCCTCAGGAACTGAGTTCTGTGTTTGTGATCCATGAAACAGCTACTACCACACGTTGGGCCCTGAAATATGACCCCGCTCGACTTATTAACTGCCCTTGTCCTCTGTCCAGGAGTTGCAACTAGTTTCTGGTGTTTGTAGGATATGTGTTGGAGGCCGTGCATAGCACTAACCCTAGGGGTGGGCTATGATGCGGTAGATACACCGTGGCCTGGTGTACCGAGTCGCCCGTTTGGTGGCTCGGGAACCCTGCACACATCGTTTGGGCTGTGAGCGAAACCCCGCCCTAATCTCCTCGCGGATGGAACCCGAATAGGCGATAAACCTGGACTAGAGACTTGTGTGGTTAGTCAGGTCGTGGTCTACACCCACGTCGGCTTTCGCTTGAAGTCTGTCGAGCACATGTCGTGTGCAGGCGCTAAGTGGTGGAAACATGTGTGAAGAAGTACACCCCTGCAGGGTTATGAATGTTCTATTCGAATAGCCGTGTCCATGGTAAAGGACTTCTGGGTTGCCTATAACAGTTCATAGACAAGTGAAAGTGGATACTCTAAAATGCGCAAGATATTCGTGAGTGCTATGGATGGCCTTCTCGTAGGGAGACGAGAGCGGATCCATAGTGGTGTATTGATATGGTGAATATGTGGACTCGTGTGCTCCACCTCAAAAGAGTTACTTCCAGTCGTAGTTCAGGATAGCCACAGAGTCAAAGCTGGCTTGCTACAGTTAAACTCCACCACCCCCTTTGTTGATACCGATGCATATGTAGTTAGTTCTGATGTAAGTCTTGCTGGGTACATTTGTACTCACGTTTGCTTATTTTATGTTTTGCAGAGAGACTTCAGTCTGACTAGTAGCTCAGCGTGGACTTCAATGTTTAGCTTGTTACCTCACCTAGGATCTTGTACCCTTGGGAGGGTCTTGTAGATAGTCAGGCTTATCAGCCTTTTTCATTTGTAGTTGTCTATACCCAGACATGTTTATGCTTCCGCTTGATACTTGTATGCTCTGTATGTTGGGTCATGAGACCCATGCTTGTAATACTTGGCTCCTCGGAGCCTAATGAATAAATACTCTAAGTTGTAGAGTCTTGTTGTGATGCCATGTTGTATTTACGCATATCGAGCATATTGTGTGTATGATTGAAATGCTTGGTATGTGTGGGATCCGACAATCTAGTTGTTTATCCTTGGTAGCCTCTCTTATGGGGAAATGTAGTCTGGGTGTTTCCACTCAGCCTTGGTAGTCCGCTACTGCCCGGATTAGCGGAGTCCTATTAGCCCAGCACTACTGCTCCGGAACACTTAGACTGCCCGGCATGTGATTCACTTCGTTCATGTGTCTGTCCCTTCGGGGAAATGTCACGCGGTGACATCCGGAGTCCTGCTAGCCTGCTACAGCCGGGGTTCCCGGAGTCCTGTTAGCCCAGTTGCTACAGCCCGGATTCACACGCTGCTGACCGACATGCTCGATGTTGTTTCATGTATGCATGTCCCCGTAAGTTAGTGCCACTTTGGGTTCACGACTAGCCATGTCGTCCCGGGGTTCTCTGTCGTATGGATGCTAGTGACACCATCATATACGTGAGCCAAAAGGCGCAAACGGTCCCGGGCATGGTAAGGCGACACCCGTGGGAATACCGTGCGCGAGGCCGCAAAGCGATATGAGGTGTTACATGCTAGATTGGTGTGACTTAGAATTGGGGTCCTGACACTCTCTTAAACAGGACAGTCTGTAGTAATCTGAACATTCACCATACTTATGGTACTCCAAAAATTCTGAAAAATTTAGGAAAAATAAACAATTTGTATGGAAAGACAGTGCAAAAAGTTTTAGAACCGTTTGACGTCCTAGTAAAAAATGTAAAATCGGACACTACAGACAAAGTTTATGTTTTGCACTGCACAAACCAACAAGCAATCTAAACATTCTAAAGGCAAACATTGGCACATTATTTTTATAATACAAGGGGATAATTATTTTGTGAGAATCTTCATGAAAAATTCTACATTTTTTCCATGAGCATGAACACAAGTGTTCAAGGTCGACCCTCACTTCTCCAATGCATAACTTCCAATCGCTTCTCTTTTGTGAAAAAGTTTTTAAGTTCCCCTCTATTTTTTTGTTTTTAAACTTTATGAAAGCACTCAAAATATATAAATGACTCTCTAAAACTTCCGGGTTGTCTCCCTGGCAGCGCTATATTTAAAGCCATTATGCTAGGCATAAAGTGCTCAAGTAATGAATCCACCCGGATCCCAAGGTATATCAAAGCCAATTCAAATCAACAATGATTTAGCATTTAGTAGTGAGCACAAAGCAACATATATCAGGCAATGACGAAGTCTAACTCTCTTCCTATACATCGGCATGCCATACAAGAACAATTCATGCACATCAAGTAAAGGCCAATACATAGCATAAGCACTTTCCTGCAATTTTATCGTGTTGGAAACATAGAGAGGTGGAGATATAGTTCCTCTCTCATAATAATTGCAAGTAAGAGCAGCAAGCACATGCATATTATATTCATCAAAATTATCATGTGCAACGGTAAAAGGCAACCCATCAACATAATCCTTAATAAGTGTAAACTTCTCCGATATAGTGTAGTTGAGAGAATTCAAAAAGATAATAGGACTATCATGTATGGGTGCAATAGCAACAATGTTTAACATAAGGAACAATAGCAAGTTCATCTCCATAAGCATAATTCATATTGGCATCATGGCCACAAGCATAGCAAGCATCATCAAAAAGGGATATTTCAAACGAATCAATGGGATCATAGCAATTATCATGGCATTCATCCTTCGGTAAGCACGAAGGGAAATTAAATAATGTATGAGTTGAAGAGCTACTCTCATTAGAAGGTGGGCACGGGTAGCTAATCCGATCTTCCTCCTTTTGTTCTTCGCTCTCCTCATCATCTTTTTCATCCAATGAGCTCACAGTTTTATCAATTTCTTCTTCCATAGACTCCTGCAAAATATTAGTCTCTTCTTGGACAGCGGAGACTTTCTCAATAAATTCATCAATATCGGAATTGTATTTATAATTATCATTACAATATTTAAGGATGACAAAATTTTCAGGTCTATAAACATCATCATCAAAAGCTTCATATTTTTCAAACAAAGATTCAATTTCATAAGCACCTTAAAAGCAACAAATTCTTCTATTTGTTCCACATCATAATAATCATATCTGCCATTAGCATAAGAAGCCAAGGTTTCATTATCATTAAATTCACATGAAAAGGGAAGGTGTGGAACCTCAACCTTAGAGCAACAAGCATAATCATATCTCAAGCATGGATTCCCAGCATACCATTGCAACGTTTCAATTTGATCCCATAAAAGTTTTCCCTTTTGAGTCAAGCGATAATCCCTAAAGTATTCACGTTGATCAAACGTTACTCCCATTATCAAGTTGAATGGGGTTTTCTCAGGATTATCAAAATAGTGCATAATATTTTTCACATAACGAGCATCGAGGGTTTTAGGAGGTTCCCCACCTCCATGAGTAGCAAGTACCACTAATTTTTTGTGTGTTTCGTGTTCCATATCCATAACAAAAGATAGAGAACAACTCAGAACAGAAAATAAAAACTGCTTAGTGATAAAGCAAACAAGCACAGACAAGAATATTCACCCCACGCTATTGCTCCCCGGCAACGACGCTAGAAAAAGGTCTTGATAACCCACAAGTATAGGGGATCAATTGTAGCCTCTTTCGATAAGTAAGAGTGTCGAAGCCAACGAGGAGCTAAAGCTAGAACAAATATTCCCTCAAGTTCTATCGACCACCGATACAACTCTACGCACACTTGACGTTCACTTTACCTAGAACAAGTATGAAACTAGAAGTACTTTGTAGGTGTGATAGGATAGGTTTGCAAGATAATAAAGAGCACGTAAATAAAATCTAGGGGCTGTTTAGATAAAGACGCAACTAAGTTAGTTTTAGTAGAGACCTTTTTTCAATAAGAGAGTTATTTGTCCCTAGCCAATCGATAACAAGTACTCGTAATCATTATTGTAATTTTATATGAGGGAGAGGCATGAGCTAACGTACTTTCTCTACTTGGATCATATGCACTCATGATTGGACCCCTAGCAAGCATCCGCAACTACTAAAGATCATTAAGGTCGTGAAACCCAACCATAGCATTAAGTATCAAGTCCTCTTTACTCCCATACGCCATAACCCACTTATCCGCGTTTGGGCTGCTGTCATCCCCCGCAACACTGATAATAAGTAAACCATGAACATTTGCAACACCCTACAGCAGGGGCCCCTCACGTTTGCGCGAGACGAAGGGCACCGTAGGACAGCACCATAAATTAAATATACAATCATACCAACCAAGATCACGATTAACCCATAGGACAAAACAGATCTACTCAAACATCATAGGGTAACCATAGATCATTGGGAAATAATATATGGACTTGAGCACCATTTTTAAGTAGAGATTACAGTGGGGGGAAGAGGTGTTACACCACTGCATAGAGGGGAGAGAGTTGGTGTTGACGGTAGCAAGATTGTTGATGTAGATCGCCGTCACGATCCTTGCCCCGGTGGCACTCCGGCACCACAGGGAGAGAGGGGGAGAGAGCACCCCTCCTTTCTCTTCTTCCCTGGCCTCCCCCTAGATGGGAGGAGAGTTCCCTCTCTGATCCATGGCCTCCATGGTCGCGGAGGGGCAGGAGCCCCTCCGAGATTGGATCTCCATCTCTGTTCTCTAAAGTATCACGTTCTCCAGATCTGGCTGAAAACCGTTTCTTGTATTCCCGGAGATCTGTAACTCCGATTGCGCTTAGATTTAAACACGATTTTTTCCGGATATAAGCTTCCTTGCGCCCGAAGTAGAGCTCCAACCGACGTATGAGGTGGGCACAACCCACCACAGCATGCCTGGCTCCGAGACCGTGCCCTGGTGGGTTGTGCCCACCACGGGCCTCCGTTTGCGGTGATTCGAACTCCCAAAAATCACATATATTCCAAAATAATTCTCCGTGAAATTTTATTGCATTTGGACTTCGTTTGATATGGATACTCTGCGATACAAAAAACATGCAGAAAACAGGAACTGGCACTGGGCACTGGATCAATAGGTTAGTCCAATAAATCATATAAAAAGTTGCCAAAAGTATGTAAAACTTGTATAATATTGGCATGAAACAATCAAAAATTATAGATACGATGGAGACGTATCAGCGTTGCGAGCGTTTCTCTAGGTTTATCAACAGTTCCGACTACAGTTTCACTACGGTGGACACCACCAACGATCTAAAAGCGCTCAAGGTTTCGGGCTTGAAATGCCCGAATCTTGTCAACATCCAGCACCACTACAAGGTCTGGGGGAGCGACAAGAACAAACTAAACTCCCTGGTTGACCTAGCCTCGGCCATCATCGACCCCTACTATGCGAAGATGAAGGAAGAGAGCAAGAAGGACAAGAACGCCTGGCACAGTGTTTGGCATGAGAGACTGGATGAAGAACACGTCAAGTACGCGGCCAAGGACGCGTACACAAGCTACGATATGTACAGGCGGATCGTTGACACGAGGAAATGTCTTCTTCCTGCCCCAGACGTGTAGCGACCAGACCTCAGACGGTCAAGTCTCTGTGCATCAGTGTCATCCCTGGATCAGTAATGCTGACACGCACAGTACTCGAAGGATTTATAACCGAGTAGAAATCACACACTTATTACATCGAATGTCTCAAAAGAGAACTTAATACAATAAATATGGCTTAAGGCCATCTAAAAACGATAACAGCGGAAGACTTGGAAGATAAGCGAGTCCATCAACTCCAACGGCATCACTGAGTATAGAACCACGACCTAAGGCACCTTACTCGTCGTCTGAAAAGTCTGCAACATGAAACATTGCAGCCCGAAAATGGGTCAGCACGTGGAATATGCTGGCAATGTAACACATAGAGAGTAATGAACAGAATAATGCTATACTACATGCATATTTGGCTGGTGGAAAGCTCTATGGTTACAGTTTTGCGAAAAGCCAATTTTTCCCTACTTCAAAGGAATAAATTTTATTCAACTATCATGGTGGTTGTTAAACATTGAGAATGGGTGACACCATCTCAATCCCAATTAAGTTTCAACATTAATCCCAACAAAATTAATTAAAGTAACATGATGAGATTCACATGATAATCAAAGTACTAGATACTGAAGTTGTCCATAACCGGGGACACGGCTAACCATGATTAGTTTATACACTCTGCAGAGGTTTGCGCACTTTTCCCCACAAGACTCGATCTCCTCCGTTGGGATTCTCGCACTACATGATGTTTGAGAAACGGATAACCGAGACATAGTCTTTCAGAAGCGTTTGCACCTTACCACCTACAACCCCTACATCTGCTAGTCTACCACTGTTAGAGTTCACACAACTTAATCAACTATGCTATAGCCCATAATAGCTTGTGGCTACACACGAAAGTTTCTAGCATGAATAATCTAATGATCCCTTTGAGCCTGGGTGGCGGTCCATAAAAAAAATAGGCAATCACTGGAATACCCAGGTGCCTCAATCCACCCAGATGTGTGTTTAAGTAGCCACCTTAAATTGAACCATTAATTAACAATCTCACATCTGTCATGGATACACTCACCCAATCCACGTCTACTAGCATAGCATAGCAATATAAGAAAACGTAGAAGTAACTCCCAAGGGTTTGGTAATAAACAGGGCAATAGGTTCTACCTCATCAGCTACTTCCCAACCCACAATTTAATGAGATCCTAATCATGCAATTGTTTGAGGATTGATCTAATGCAATAAAACTGGGTATGAAAAGAGGTATGCTCAAAGTGTTACTTGCCTTGCTGATGATCCGTGAAACCTAGGGATTCGAAGTAGGAAGCGGCGCACTCCGGGTACTCTATCGCAAACAAACAAGCATACAATAAGTACTCGTCTAACGCATAGGTAAAACTCAAATAAGAGATCTAACCAGAAAGTTCAACTTAAGAACTCCGGTTTGCAAAAACAATCAAATCAAACGAAGCAATGAAAGTCAAACGGCAAAAGAAACAAGCTTCTTTTACTAATCTGGACCTAAGTCAAATTTTACAGTAGCAAAACTTGTTTGAGTTGGTTAAACAGAAAGAGGGTTTCGAGACAAAACTCTAGGCGCTTGAATCGCCTGATTCCGACAAACGAGCGAAAAATTAAACCAAAATGAAAAACAGATCGGAAATCGTGATCAGAAATAATCGCGGAAAATCCGAGAAAAAGAAAACTGACGAACAGTTTAACGAATGGACGTTCGTTAACTGTAACTAAATGAAGAACACATTCGTTAAAACGAACGAACGAGCGAACGCTCGCTAAATAAGAAAACCGAAAAAAAAACCGATCTAAAAAACCTAGGGTTTTCTAAAAAAACCAAATCGGTTTTCTTCAGAAAACCGGGCGGCGGGCGGCTACCTCGGCTCGGGGCTCCGGCGAAGTCTGGCGGCTCCGGCGAAGTCTGGCGGCTCCGGCGGGGCGACGGGAGGCGGTGGGGCGGCGGGCGTCGGCGGCGGCGGTGGCGACCTTGGGCGGCGGGGCGGCTCGGCGGTGGTGCGGGTTCTGGCACCGGGGCGGCGGCGGCGGCTATTTAAGGAGGGGGGCGGCGCGGCTTGGGGAAGGGGGCGCCTCGGGAGGCGTGCTCCTCCCGGACTCGGGCGGCGGTGGCGGTCTCCGATCCGGAGACGGCGGCGGGAGGCGGTGGCCGGGCGGGCCGGCTTGGTTCGGCTGGGCTTCGGCCCAGTCGGGCGCGCGGGAGTTTTTTTTTTAAGAACAATTCCGCCGAAACTGAGAAAAATTCTAGAAAATAAAATAAAATTCTAAAAATGCCAAAATAAATTTTTCACCGTCTAAATAAAATATTTAGAACAAGATGAACATTTTCTTGGCCCTAAAATGCAATTTTGAAAAACGTGCAATTTTCCTAAATTCAAATAAAATAGCAAAATTCCAAATAAAATAAGATTTGATTTTTTATTAAATCCTCAATATTTCTTATTTAAAGTCATTTTATTCCCTCTCTCTTATTTTTATAAATGAAATAATTGAAGATAAAATAAATAAAATCAAATGATCCTATTTTCAAAATTTGAGAAAACCCAAATATGAAAATAACGAAATCCCCAACTCTCTCCGTGGGTCCTTGAGTTGCGTAGAATTTCTAGGATCAAACCAAAAATGCAATAAAATATGATATGCAATAATGATCTAATGTATAACATTCCAAATTGAAAATTTGGGATGTTACAAACCTACCCCCCTTAAGATGAATCTCGCCCTCGAGATTCGGGTTGGCTAGAAACTAGGTGAGGGTGGTCCTTCCGTAGATATTCCTCTCGCTCCCAGGTGGCTTCATCCTCGGTATGGTGGCTCCACTGAACTTTGCAAAACTTGATAACCTTGCTGCGGGTGAGTCGGCTGGCATACTCAAGAATCTTGACTGGTTTCTCCTCATAAGTCAAATCACTATCCAACTGAATTGCCTCCAGTGGCACTGTATCTCTCAGCGGTATATCAGCCATCTCTGCGTGGCACTTCTTCAACTGGGAAACGTGGAACACATCGTGAACTCCTGACAATCCTTCAGGTAATTCCAACTTGTAAGCAACTTCTCCCATACGCTCCAAAACTTTGTATGGTCCTACGAAACGTGGCGCTAACTTTCCCTTAACTCCAAAGTGCTTAACTCCCCGAAGTGGAGATACACGAAGATAAACTCTGTCTCCGATTTCGTAAACTGTCTCCTTACGTTTTCAATCCGCATAGCTCTTCTGTCTGGATTGGGCAACCTTGAGCCTATCGCGAATCAACTTCACCTTCTGTTCAGACTCCTTAATCAAATCTGGTCCAAACAACTGGCGGTCTCGAACTTCGTCCCATAACAATGGTGTTCTACACCTCCTTCCATACAAAGCTTCGAAAGGGACCATCTTCAAACTTGATTGATAACTGTTGTTATAAGAGAACTCTGCATATGGCAAGTTAACGTCCCAACTAGATCCATAATCTAGCGCACAAGCTCTCAGCATGTCCTCCAGAATCTGATTGACTCTCTCGGTCTGTCCATCTGTCTGTGGATGAAAGGCTGTACTGAATTCTAGCCTGGTACCCAAAGTTTCATGTAACTGATGCCAGAACTTTCAGGTAAACTGGGTTCCTCTATCTGATACAATGCTCCTCGGAACTCCATGCAGACATACGATTCTGGTCATGTATATCTTTGCCAACTTAGCACTGGTGTAAGTGGTCTTCACTGGGATGAAATGAGCTACCTTCGTCAAACGCTCGACTACAACCCATATTGTGTCATAGCCTGAACGAGTCCTAGGCAATCCCGTGATAAAATCCATGCCTAGTTTATCCCACTTCCATTCGGGTATCGGCAATGGCTGTAGCAATCCTGCTGGTTTCTGATGCTCTGCCTTCACACTCTGACATACATCACAAACTGCTACATACTCCGCAATATCCTTCTTCATTCTGGTCCACCAGAAAGTATCCTTAAAATCCAAATACATCTTGGTATTTCCTGGGTGAATCGAATACGGCGAGTCATGAGCCTCCTGCAGAATCAACTTCCTGATCTTCGGGTCATTAGGCACATAAACGCGGTCCTCAAACCATAAGGTATCGTGCTCGTCCTCACGAAATCCCTTGGGTTTTCCTTTGCTCATCCTTTCCTTTATTCCGGCAATCTCCTTGTCTGTCTTCTGAGCTTCTCTGATCTTATCCATCAGAGTAGACTATATCTCCAATGCTGCAACATAGCCTCTCGGAACTATTTCCAAACATAGCTCGCGAAGATCCTCGGCTAATTCCTTCGGTAACTCTCCGGTCATGAGTGTGTTGACATGGCTCTTGCGGCTCAACGCATCTGCTACTACGTTAGCCTTTCCGGGGTGATAATGCAATCTCATATCATAATCCTTTATGAGCTCCAACCATCTCCTTTGCCTGAGATTCAACTCCTTCTGCGTGAAGATGTATTTCAAACTCTTGTGATCTGTGTACACCTCACAGTGGTTTCCGATGAGAAAATATCTCCATGTCTTCAACGCATGTACTACGGCTGCTAACTCCAAATCATGCGTAGCGTAATTCATCTCATGGGGTTTAAGTTGTCGTGAAGCATATGAAACAACTCTTCCTTCCTGCATAAGCACTGCTCCAAGTCCTCGACGAGAAGCGTCGCAGTATACTTCATAATCCTTGCGCTGATCTGGCAGAATCAACATTGGTGATGTAACCAAACGTTTCTTCAACTCTTGGAAACTAGCTTCACATTCCTCAGTCCAGTTGAACTTGGTGTCCTTCTTCAACAGCTCCGTCATGGGCTTAGCAATCCTCGAGAAATTCTCAATGAATCTCCGGTAGTATCCTGCAGGTCCAAGAAAACTCCGGATCTCTCCAACTGATGTGGGTGATTCCCAGTTTGTCAAAGTGTCGACTTTGGTGGGGACTACTGCTATTCCTTATCCGGATATAACATGTCCGAGGAATCCAACTTCCTTCAACCAAAACTCACATTTGCTGAACTTGGCGTATAACTGATGTTCTCTGAGCTTCTCAAGTACCAAACGCAAATGTTCCTTATGCTCCTCTTCATTCTAGGAGTAGACCAAAATATCATCAATGAACACCACGACGAACCTATCCAAAAAATCCATAAACACCTTGTTCATCAGGTTCATGAAATAGGCAGGTGTGTTAGTCAGACCAAATGACATAACAGTATATTCGTATAGCCCATACCTAGTGGTAAAAGCCGTCTTAGGTATATCCTGCTCTCGAATCTTCAACTGATGGTATCCTGACCGCAGATCGATCTTGGAAAATACCTTAGCTCCTTGTAAGCGGTCAAACAGATCATTGATCATCGGCAGTGGGTACTTGTTTTCGATGGTCACTTCATTCAGTCCTCGATAATCAACAACCATCCTTAACGATCCATCCTTCTTCTCCACTAGAAGCACTGGCGATCCCCAAGGTGAAGAACTTGGGCGAATATAGCCTTTATCCGGCAACTCCTTAATCTGCTTCTTAATCTCCTCCAAATCCTTTGCGGGCATCCTGTACGGTCTCTTAGATATTGGCCCCGTGCCTGGCAAAAGCTCAATCAAAAACTCAATGTCTCTATCCGGTGGCATGCCTGGCAACTCCTCTGGAAATACGTCAGGGAAATCCTTCACCACTGGTACTTCCTCCTGTACAACTCCTGATAAAGAATTCACATGAGTCCTCTTCGGCACATGCCGGGATACATACTTGATCCTTCTTCCTTCTGGGGTGGTAAGAAAAATCGACTTACTAGCACATTCAATGTTCCCTCCATACTTCGATAACCAATCCATGCCTAATATCACATCAAGTCCTTGCGATTCCAATACTATTAGGTCCGAGGGAAACACGTAGTTACCAATCCTTAATGGTAACCGATCACACCATAGACTAGCCATATACTCTGCTCCTGGCGAGGTTACTAACATGGGTGACCTAAGGGCTTGGGTTGGCAATTCATACTTATCCACAAATCCCCTTGATATGTATGAATGCGATGCACCAGTATCAAAAAGAACGAGTGCAGTAAATGACTTAACCAAAAACTTACCTATTACTGCATCTGGCTGGGCTTCAACCTCCTCCACGCTAACGTGGTTCATATGTCCTTTGTTGAAAGGGTTGGGCTTCTTCCCAGAACTTCCATTGCCATTTCCATTCTTAGCTTCAGCACACTCATTAGCATAATGTCCAGTCTTCTGGCACTTGTAGCAAGTGACTTGGCTCAGATCCCTCTTAGCTGGGGTCGATGGGTTGGTACGGTTTCGTCCGTTGCTTCCTCCATTCCCATTACGATTCTTGGGTCCACTATGGTTGTGCGAACCTCCTACTCCATGGGTATGCTGAAAAGGTCCTCCCGAATTCGGGGTAAAACGTGGCTTCTGATGAGCTCCAGAATTGTACTTCCCTTGTCCATACTTCCTCTTGCGGCTTTCAATCTGATGCTGCTTCCCTTCAATCATGAGAGCTCTATCTACCAACTCCTGGTAGTTCTTGAAGGTTGCTACCATCAACTGCATGCTCAGCTCATCATTCAGCCCTTCCAGAAACTTCTCCTGCTTGGCTGCATCTGTAGCAACGTCATATGGGGCATAACGTGCTAACTTACTAAAGTCCTCCACATACTGGCCTACGGTGCGTCCTCCTTGGCGTAAGTTGCGAAACTCACGCTTCTTCATGGCCATAGCTCCTGCTGAAACATGGGCAGTACGGAAAGCTTGCTGAAACTCGTCCCATGTGACAGTGTCGATGGGGTGAGTGGCTGTGTAATTCTCCCACCATGATGATGCGGGTCCATCAAGCTGATGTGCGGCAAAATGCACTCTCTCCGCATCTGTGCATCCTGCAGTGGTCAACTCCCTTCCAACTTTGCGGTGCCAATCATCTGCGACAATCGGTTCGGTGCTACTAGAATACACCGGCGGATTTAGCCTCAAGAAACGGGTCAAATGATCAACAGGTGGTGGTGGTGGTGGGTTGTTGTTGTTGTTGCCTTGGTTTTGTACTAGTGCTTGCATCAAGACATTCTGCTGCTGAATCAACTGAGTGATCTCCGGTGGGAAAACAAATCCGGTGTCACGTCTCGGAGGCATCTGATGGGTTTAGAAAAGATGAGAATTTAGAATAGAATGAGGTCTAGAGAGAAAACACTACCCATATGCACATGAGACAAACACAATCAATATTACTCAAATCAATTCAAACGAGGCATACAATCGATCTAACTATCGTCACAAAGTGCTCGGACTATACTATATACATGGGGGAATACTACTACTGATTTTGGTGGTCTACTAGAAATTTTGATCGGTCGAAGACTCCATGATATCTGCTCCAGCTTCATCAACAAAGTCATCTTCACTGGGGTCCGAGTCGGTGTCGTCGATGATGATGTAGTTATCCGGGCAAGCGCAATCATTGTCTTGTCCTCCTAGTGCTGGGTCTCCCATGAATACTCCGATCTTCTTTTCCAGGTCATCATTCTTCTCCACCAGTGCTACGATTTCCTCCATATAATCCTCGCGTGTAGCCTTGAGTTCTTCCTCCAGCTCCGTGATCTTGGTCAATGCCTTCTTCAGATCTATCATGCCTGTGCACATTTGGTTCTCCTGGCGACGAATGTGCTGGTTTTGCTCCTGGATGAAAGCTGCAATTGATCTATCCTTCTTGGTGCTGATCATCTCCCATTGCTCTTCTCGGCGCCCAGAAATCTGGTAAATGGTATCCTTAAGCTCCTTGTGGTAAACTTCTCCAATGCGTCACATGGTGATGTGGGCTGCCATGCTCTTTCCTAGACTCTAGGTTGGTGCATCAAAGGAAAACTCTATGGGCTCGGTGACGGGCATTAACGTCCTTCCTGGACTTGAACTTGAATCATCCAACGCTCCTCTTTTGGTAGTGTGGCGTTGTAGGTTCTAGTGAAGCTTGGTATTCCGATGTTCAGGTATCTAGTGACTTCCTTCAAGTGGCGTCCAAAGGGTGTATCTTCATCTGGTTGCATGAACTTGTTCCTGGCATCCGCCATCCTAAAAGAGTGGAAAATGGAGAGGAATCAGAAATGAGAAGAGAATAGTGATCTAGGGTTTAAGCTTAGTGGTCGTGTCCTACAGTCAGCGTGTGCTCTGATACCATCTTGTAGCGACCAGACCTCAGACGGTCAAGTCTCTATGCATCAGTGTCATCCCTGGATCAGTAACGCAGACACGCACAGTACTCGAAGGATTTATAACAGAGTAGCAATCACACACTTATTACATCGAATGTCTCAAAAGAGAACTTAATACAATAAATATGGCTTAAGGCCATCTAAAAACGATAACTGCGGAAGACTTGGAAGATAAGCGAGTCCATCAACTCCAACGGCATCACTGAGTATAGAACCACGACCTAAGGCACCTTACTCGTCGTCTGAAAAGTCTGCAACATGAAACGTTGCAGCTCGAAAACGGGTCAGCACGTGGAATATGCTGGCAATGTAACACATAGAGAGTAATGAACAGAACAATGCTATACTACATGCATATTTGGCTGGTGGAAAGCTTTATGGTTACAGTTTTGCGAAAAGCCAATTTTTCCCTACTTCAAAGAAATAAATTTTATTCAACTATCATGGTGGTTGTTAAACATTGAGAATGGGTGACACCATCTCAATCCCAATTAAGTTTCAACATTAATCCCAACAAAATTAATTAAAGTAACATGATGAGATTCACATGATAATCCAAGTACTAGATACTCAAGTTGTCCATAACTGGGGACACGGCTAACCATGATTAGTTTATACACTCTGCAGAGGTTTGCGCACTTTTCCCCACAAGACTAGATCTCCTCCGTTGGGATTCTCGCACTACATGATGTTTCAGAAATGGATGACCGAGACATAGTCTTTCAGAAGCGCTTGCACCTTACGATCGGGTAGACAGTACCACCTACAACCCCCTACATCTGCTAGTCTACCATTGTAAGAGTTCAAAAAACATAATCAACTATGCTAGAGCCCATAATAGCTTGTGGCTGCACACGGAAGTTTCTAGCATGAATAATCTCATGATCCCTTTGAGCCTGGGTGGCGGTCCATAAAAAAAATAGGCAATCGCTGGAATACCCAGGTGCCTCAATCCACCCAGATGTGTGTTTAAGTAGCCACCTTAAATTGAACCATTAATTAACAATCTCACATCTGTCATGGATACACTCACCCAATCCACGTCTACTAGCATAGCATAGCAATATAAGCAAACGTAGAAGTAACTCCCAAGGGTTTGGTAATAAACAGGGCAACAGGTTCTACCTCATCAGCTATTTCCCAACCCACAATTTAATCAGATCCTAATCATGCAATTTTTTGAGGATTGATCTAATGCAATAAAACTGGGTATGAAAAGAGGTATGATCAAAGTGTTACTTGCCTTGCTGATGATCCGTGAAACCTAGGCATTCGAAGTAGGAAGCGGCGCACTCCGGGTACTCTATCGGAAACAAACAAGCATAAAATAAGTACTCGTCTAATGCACAGGTAAAACTCAAATAAGAGATCTAACCAGAAAGTTCAACTTGAGAACTCCGGTTTGTAAAAAGAATCAAATCAGACGAAGCAACGAAAGTCAAAAGGCGAAAGAAACAAGCTTCGTTTACTAATCTGGACCTAATTCAAATTTTACAGTAGAAAAACTTGTTTGAGTTGGTTAAACAGAAAGAGGGTTTCGAGACGAAACTCTAGGCGCTTGAATCGGCTGATTCCGACAAACGAGCGAAAAGTTAAACCAAAACGAAAAACAGATCGGAAGTCGCGATCAGAAATAATCGCGGAAAATCTGAGAAAAAGAATAACTGATGAACAGTTTAACGAACGGACGTTCGTTAACTATAACTAAATGATGAACGCGTTCGTTAAAATGAACGAACGAGCGAACGCTCGCTAAATAAGAAAACCGAAAAAACAAAACCGATCTAAAAAACCTAGAGTTTTCTAAAAAAACCGAATCGGTTTTCTTCAGAAGACCGGGCGGCGGGCGGCTACCTCGGCTCGGGGCTCCGGCGAAGTCCGGCGGCTCCGGCGGGGCGACGGGAGGCGGCGTGGGGCGGCGGGGTTGCGGGCGTCGGCGGCGGCGGCTTTCCCGGCGGCGGGGCGGCTCGGCGGTGGTGCGGCTCCGACGGCGGGGCGGGTTCCGGCGGCGGGGATGCGGGGCGGCGGCGGCGGCTATTTAAGGAGTGGGGGGCGGCGCGGCTTGGGGAAGGGGCGCCTCGGGAGGCGTGCTCCTCCCGGACTCGGACGGCGGCGGCGGTCTCCGATCCGGAGACGACGGCGAGAGGCGGTGGCGCGGGCGGGCCGGCCTGGTTCTGCTGTGTTTTGGCCCAGTCGGGCGCGCGGGAGTTTTTTTAAAAAAACAATTACGCCGAAACTGAGAAAAATTCTAGAAAATAAAATAAAATTCTAAAAATGCCAAAATAATTTTTTCACCGTCTAAATAAAATATTTAGAACAAGATGAACATTTTCTTGGCCCTAAAATGCAATATTGAAAAACGTGCAATTTTCCTAAATTCAAATAAAATAGCAAAACCCCAAATAAAATAAGATTTGATTTTTTTTATTAAATCCTCAATATTTCTTATTTTTGGGAAAGTCATTTTATTCCCTCTCTCTTATTTTCATAAATTAAATAATTGAAGATAAAATACATAAAATCAAATGATCCTATTTTCAAAATTTGAGAAAACCCAAATATGAAAATAACGAAATCCCCAACTCTCTCCGTGGGTCCTTGAGTTGCGTAGAATTTCTAGGATCAAACCAAAAATGCAATAAAATATGATATGCAATGATGATCTAATGTATAACATTCCAAATTGAAAATTTGGGATGTTACAAGACGAGGGATCGAGCCACATAGCAGTGGCGGGAGTGTCACAAGAAGTAGATGACTAGACGATCGTTTCTCCTACTTTAGAATGCATGCAATTGTTGATTGAGGTGTGCTAATGATCTGTATAGTCACTTATGTAATTGGATGTTTATTTCAGTTATATATATATACATGTTATTCAACATTAGATAGAGCAAATCCCATGGCTTATTGGCAGCAATCGTCTGTGTTATTATTGGTCTTCGCTCACATTTCTGATTACGGACCTTTTTGCCCCGTATCACACACATCTTGTTAATGGAACCGTTTCCATTGTGTTGCCTAATCACACACAGTTCATCCTAGTAAACCGTATGCTGTATATCGCACACGCCTTCATGTGGCTACCCGTTTCTTTTGTTCCTCCTCATCCCATACAGTTAATTGAAGTAAATCGTATGCCCTGCATCGCACACGCAACTAAAATCTGAACCGTGTTTGATGCATCCGTCATCACAAACGTTTTGCACCTTTTTTGACGGGTTTTTTACACCACCGTTTGCGATTATGGCATCGCACACAGTTTCGTCGAAGGGTCTCTGATCGTAGTGTCGCTTTTGGACCATCCTGCAGTAGTGATACTTTATAATGTTGATCCAGTTGTTCCTACTGCTTATATTGAAAAACCACCTTTCCCTGTTAGGATAAAGGAGGATGCTAAAGTTTCAACTGTGGTTAACAAAAGTTATATTAGAACACCTAAACTAGATGAACAAATTAAAGCAGAACCTAGTATTGCTATGGTTAAGGATCTCTTGGAAGAAAATGTAGAGGGGCATGTTATTTATTTCTGTGAAGAAGCTACTAGAATTGCCAAACCTGATAAACACAGACTTGTTGTTGGCATGCCCGTTGTCTCAGTTAAAATAGGGGATCGCTGCTATCATGGTTTATGTGACATAGGTGCTAGCGTGAGTGCTATTCCCTACTCCTTATACCAAGAAATTATGAATGACATAGCACCCGCAGAGATAGAATACATAGATGTTACTATTAAACTTGCTAATAGAGATACTATATCACCAATTGGGATTGTTAGAGATGTTGAAGTCTTGTGTGGGAAAATAAAATACCCTACAGATTTTCTTGTTCTTGGTTCCCCACAAGATGACTTCTGTCCCATTATCTTTGGTAGACCTTTCTTGAACACCGTTAATGCTTGAATAGATTGTGAGAAACAAACTGTCGGTGTTAGTTTTGGTGATGAGTCTGATGAATTTAATTTCTCCAAGTTTAGTAGAAAGCTTCATGAAAAAGAACTGCCTTGTGAGGATGAAATAATTGGTCTTGCTTCTATTGTTGTGCCTCCTACTGATCCTCTAGAACAATATTTGCTAGACCATGAAAATGATTTACATATTTATGAAAGAAATGAAATAGATGATATTTTCTTTGAACAACGTCCTCAGCTTAAACACAATTTACCTGTTGAAACTCTAGGAGGTCCTCCTCCACCTAAAGGTGATCCTGTGTTTGAATTAAAACAATTGCCAGACACTTTGAAATATGCTTATCTTGATGAAAAGAAGATATATCATGTTATTATTAGTGCTAACCTTTCAGACCATGAAGAAGAAAGATTATTGAAAGTTCTAAGGAAGCACCGAGCTGCTATTGGATATACTCTTGATGATTTAAAGGGCATTAGTCCCACTCTATGTCAGCACAAGATTGATATGGAACCTGATGCTAAACCCGTTGTCGATCACCAACGTCGGTTAAATCCGAAGATGAAAGAAGTGGTGAGAACGGAAATATTAAAACTCCTGGAAGCAGGTATAATCTATCCTATAGCTGGTAGTAGATGGGTAAGTCCTATTCATTGTGTTCCTAAGAAGGGAGGTATAATTGTTGTTCCTAATGATAAGAATGAACTTATTCCACAAAGAATTGTTACAGGCTATAGAATGGTAATTGATTTCAGAAAATTAAATAAAGCAACTAGAAAAGATCATTACCCTCTGCCTTTTATTGATCAAATGCTAGAAAGATTATTTAAGCATAGACACTTTTGCTTCCTTGATGGATACTCTGCTTTTTCGCAAATACCTGTTTCTCAACCTGATCAAGAAAAGACCACTTTTACTTGTCCCTTTGGAACTTATGCTTATAGACGTATGCCTTTTGGTTTATGCAATGCACCTGCTAAATTTCGAATAATTATGAATGCTATATTCTCTGACTTTTGTGAAAAGATTGTCGAAGTTTTCATGGATGACTTCTCTGTTTATGGGAAGTCTTTTGATGATTCCGAGCACCCACTACCTATTGATGATAGTTTTCCTGATGAGCCGTTAGCTGCAATAAATGTTGCTCATAATACTCCTTGGTATGCTGACTATGCTAATTATATTGTTGCTAAATATTTACCACCTAGCTTCACATACCAACAAAATAAAAAAATTCTTCTATGATTTAAGACACTACTTTTGGGATGACCCACATCTTTATAAAGAAGGAGTGGATGGTATTATTAGACGTGAACAGGGACAAATCCTTCGGAAATGTCACTCCGAAGCATATGGAGGGCATCATGCTAGAGATAGAACTGCTCACAAGGTATTGCAATCCGGATTTTATTGGCCTACTCTCTTCAAGGATGCCCGTAAGTTCGTCTTATCTTGTGATGAATGTCAAAGAATAGGTAATATCGGTAAGCGTCAAGAAATCTCCCACGCTTTTATCCAGCAAGGAGGAGGGAGAGGTTGAGGAAGAAGGCTCCAACAGCAGCACGACGGCGTGGTGGTGGTGGAGTGACAGTTCTCCGGCAGGGCTTCGCCAAGCACACGCGGAAGAGGAGAGGTGTTGGGGAGGGGGGGTTGTGCCTTGGATGTGGTGCTGTAGCCCTCCCCTCACCCCTCTATTTATAGGGAGAAGGGGGAAGGGGGCCGGCCCCTCTAGATGAGATCTAGAGGGGGGGCGGCGGCCAAGGGGGGAGGGAGCTTGCCCCCCAAGCAAGGGGGGCGCCCCCCCTTTAGGGTTCCCCCCAAACCCTAGGCGCATGGGCCCTAGGGGGGGTTGGCGCCCAGCCCACTAAGGGCTGGTTCCCTTCCACCTACAGCCCATAAGGCCCTCCGGGGCAGGTGGACCCTCCCGGTGGACCCCCGGAACCCCTCCGGTGGTCCCGGTACAATACCGGTATACCCCCGAATATTTCCAGTGACCGTATGGTGACTTCCCATATATAAATCTTTACCTCCGGACCATTCCGGAACTCCTCGTGACGTCCGGGATCTAATCCGGGACTCCGAACAACATTCAGTAATCACATACAAACCTTCCTTATAACCCTAGCGTCATCGAACCTTAAGTGTGTAGACCGTACGGGTTCGGGAATCATGCAGACATGACCGAGACACCTCTCTAGCCAATAACCATCAGCGGGATCTGGACACCCATGTTGGCTCCCACATGTTTCACGATGATCTCATCGGATGAACCACGATGTCGAGGATTCAAGCAATCCCGTATACAATTCCCTTTGTCAATCGGTACTTTACTTGCCCGAGATTCGATCGTCGGTATCCCAATACCTCGTTCAATCTCGTTACCGGCAAGTCACTTTACTCGTTCCGTAATGCATGATCCCGTGACTAACTACTAAGTCACATTGAGCTCATTATGATGATGCAACACCGAGTGGGCCAAGAGATACCTCTCCGTCATATGGAGTGACAAATCCCAGTCTCGATCCGAGCCAACCCAACAAACACTTTTGGAGATACCTGTAGTGCACCTTTGTAGCCACCCAGTTACGTTGTCACGTTTGGTACACCCAAAGCATTCCTACGGTATCTGGGAGTTGCACGATCTCATGGTCTAAGGAAATGTTACTTGACATTAGAAAAGCTTTAGCAAACGAACTACACGATCTAGTGCTATGCTTAGGATTGGGTCTTGTCCATCACATCATTCTCCTAATGATGTGATCCCGTTATCAATGACATCCAATGTCCATGGTCAGGAAACCGTAACCATCTACTGATCAACGAGCTAGTCAACTAGAGGCTCACTAGGGACATGTTATGGTCTATGGATTCACACATGTATTACGATTTCCGGATAACACAATTAAAGCATGAACAATAGACAATTATCATGAACAAGGAAATATAATAATAACCATTTTATTATTGCCTCTAGGGCATATTTCCAACAACAGCACCATCTCATCTCAAACCCTAGTTCATCTCTTGTGTTCAATCTTGTTACTGGAACTATAGATTGGTGCTTGTGGGTAACTAGTAGTGTCGTGGATTTGTCACGGCAGATGTCCTAGTGTAAGGACTTAGTTGTGAGGTGTAACATCCCAAATTTTCAATTTGGAATGTTATACATAGATCATTCTTGCATGACATATTTTATTGCATTTTGTTTTGCGATCCTAGAAATTCTATGCAACTCAAGGACCCACGGGAAGACTTGGGGATTTCATTATTTTCATATTTGGGTTTTCTCAAAGTTTGAAAATAGGATCATTTGTTTTAATTATTTTTCTCTCCGAAAATATTTCATATCAAAATATATGAGAGGGGATAAAATGACTTCTCCACAAATAATGAAATATTGGAGGAAAAATATTAAAAACAAATATTTTGATTTTATTTGGATTTTATTTGATTTTATTTGAATTAGGAAAAATACGCGTTTTTCAAAATTGCATTTTAGGCCCAAATAAATGTCATCTTGTCCGGCTTATTTTTAGAGGACGGGGAAAATTTATTACGGGATTTTTGGAGTCCGTTTAGTATTTCTTTTCTTACTTTTTTTGCACGTCCGAATTATTAAAAAAATCGCGAACCGGCTTACGGGCTGTGTCCGACCCGGACACCGCAGCCCGGCCGGCCTTATAAGCCGCGGCCCGACCCAACCCCAGCCCAAGTCGCCGCCGCCCCGCAAACCCTAACCCTAACCGATCCGCGCCGCCGCTGCCGGATCCGCCGCCGCCGACGCCGGCGCCCGACGCCGTCACTCCGCCGTCGCCGCCGCCAGTCCCGCCGCCCGCCGGAGCCCCGCCGCCCCTCGCCCGACGCCGCTCCGCCGGAGTTGCTCGCCGCCGCCACCGTCACGCGAACCGAGGTAGCCACCGGTTTTCTCGAAAAAAAAACCGTTCGGTTTTATTTCGAAACCGAGATACGTTTTTTTATTTTATTAGATCGGTTTTTTTTCCGGTTTAACTAAATAGCGAACGTCCATTCATACGTTCGTTTTAATGAACGGTTTTCGTCGTTTAACCGCAGACAGCGAACGTTCGTTCGTTAGCCTGTTCGTCAGTTTTTCTTTTTCTCGGATTTTCCGCGATTATTTTCGATCGTGATTTCTGATCCGATTTTTGTTTCAGTTTAACTTTTCGCTCGTTTATCGGAACCAGGCAATTCAAGCGCCTAGAGTTTCATCTCGAAACCCTCTTTCTGTTTAACCAACTCAAACAAGTTTTTGCTACTGTAAAATTTGACTTAGGTCCAGATTAGTAAACGAAGCTTGTTTCTTTCGCCGTTTGAGTTTCGTTGCTTCGTTCGATTTGATTCTTTTTGCAAACCGGAGTTCTTAAGTTGTACTTTCTGGTTAGATCTCTTATTTTGAGTTTTATCCGTGCACCCTTGCTTGATTGCTTATGTATGTATTGTTTGTTTGCGATAGAGTACCCGGAGTGCGAAGCGTGCTACTACGAGTCTCTAGGTTTCACGGATCATCGGCAAGGCAAGTAACACTTTGATCATACCTCTTTACCACCCAGTTTTATTGCATTAGATCAATCCTCAAACTATTGCATGATTAGGATCTGATTAAAATGTGGGTTTTGGGAAGTAGTTGAGGTAGTACCTATTGCCCTGTTTACTATCAAACCTTTGGGAGTTACTTCTACGTTTGCTTATATTGCTATGCTATGCTCGTAGACATGGATTGGGTTTGAGAGTTTTCCATGACAGATGTGAGAGTGTTAATTAATGGTTCAACTTAAGGTGGCTACTTAAATTTACATCTGGGTGGATTGAGGCACCTGGAGAATCCAGTGTTGCCTATATTTTTGGATATCCCGGAGTACCCGTGAGATCATCCTACGGACCGCCACCCAGACTCAAAGGGATCATGAGATTATTTGTAACACCCCGCATGTAACTTGCCATATTTGTAACTCCGACTCTTGCCATTTCCGGCTATGTGTTATGTTTTTCCCTCCGTTGTCGGGTTTTGTCTTTCGTTTTGTATTTTGTCATGTCATGCATTTTTATATCATGTCATCATGCGCATTACATTTGCATATGTGTTCGTCTCATGCATCCGAGCATTTTCCCCGTTGTCCGTTTTCCAATCCGGCGCTCCTATCTCCTCCGGTGCACCCCTCTAGTTTTCTTTCGTGTGCGTGTGTCAAACTTTCTCGGAATGGACTGAGGCTTGTTAAGTGGTCTTAATATATCACCCGGAGTCTACCGGTCAAGTTTCGTTCCATTCGGAGGTCGTTTGGTACTCCAACGGTTAACCGGGCATCCGCAAAGTCCATTTGAGTGTCCAGTAAAAAAACCCTCCAAAACCAGCCCAAAGCCCACCAAACTCTCTTCCATGCTCTAGGTCGTTCGATCACGATCGTGTGGGCGAAAACTGCACCTCATTTGGAGTCTCCTAGCTCCCTCTACCTATAAATGAGTGGGCATCCCGAAAAACGAAATCTCAGACGAACCCTAACCCTCTCCCTCCGCGCCGCGCCGGACGCGTCCGCCCGCGCCGGACACGTCCGCCGTCGCGCCCCGGCGAATCCGCTGTTGCCACGTGTCCCGCCGGCCTCTACCTCCGCGCCGGCCCGCGAGCCCGCCGCGGGCCCGCCCGAGCCCGTCGCCGCCTCCTCCGCGCCCGCGCCCGCGCCGCCCCGCACCCGCCGGCGGACCCGCGCACCGCCGGGTCTCATCGCCGCCGCGCCGGGCGAGCTCGTCGCCGGCCGCCGCCCGTCTCCACCTCCGGCGCCGCCGCCTCCCCTCCGGGCCCCACCGCCGGACCCGCCGCCCCCGGGTCCCCTCCTCCTCCGCCGACGCCCGAGACCGCCGGCCCTTCTTCTCCTCCGGCGAACGAGCCCGAGCAGCCGGCCAGATCCGATCGGTACTGTGGCCCCGTTGACTTCTCGCCCCCCCTCTATTTCTCTAAGTCTGGAGATTCCATCAGCATATGCCCCTGTTCGTATCGCGATAACTTTATGCATGTAGCTCCGATTCACGCGTATAATATGTCAAATTGTTCGCCTCGTGATGCTCTACATTTTGTGAAATTGCACCATTTTCATTAGAGGTCATCTTGATGCCCAAATCTTCGTTGTTAGAGGGCTAGTTGCTGTTAATCTCTGGTTCTTATCAGAACTTGGAGATTTGTCATTTTTGTATCATTTATTCTGTGCATCTTTTGAGCATGAGCTCTACATGTGTTTTGAAGTATGCCATGCCATCTTTCCAGTGGTATAGTCCATGTATTTTTGTGGTCTTTTTGGTGACTAGCACAAGCATGCAAAGTAGGTCCCGTAATATTTCTGATTTCAGGGACTTGGTGATTTCTCTAAGTCCTTGTCTGCTGTAATTTTGTTGCCATGTAAACTTGATGCTAGAGAGAGATCCATGCATATTTTGGAGATGTTCAGTAAGGATGTTGTGTAGCTATAGTTGTAATTGCTCCATTCCTGCAGTTGTTTGTAATTTTAGAGTACCATAGCATGACTCAATCTTGCTCTACTTTTGCTATAAAATATTTCTGGCAGATTCTTAACATGACATGCATTTTTGCCAAGCTTATTGTAGTTGATCCACACATGCTATGCATTTGTTCTTGACATGGATAGCTTCGTAAACATGCCATCTTGCTGTAGGTATGCTTAGTTTTTCATTCATTGCTCTGTAGTGAATGCATCAAGCTCACAAAGAGGCCTACATATTAATATTTCTGCCATGCTCTGTTTTCTGCTAAGTCTGAAACCTGATAACGAAACTTGCTATGTTTACATGCTTGCCATCATTTCTTCTGGTCCTTTTTGGCTTATGGTCAGTAAGGGACTTTTGTCATGTGCATTTATTAGAACACTAGAATGCCTTGTCTTTCTATGTTAAGTTCCTGTTGCATGTTGATTTCGTGCTCTAAACATTGCTACCTGATGATGATTTCTGCCATGTCCAGTTTTTCACAAAGTCTGTGAACCTGTAATCTTTTGCACTTTTGCCATGCTTGTTTGAGCTTGATATGTTGTGAACTAGCAGTAGCTCAGTGTTCATCTTTTGTCAAGCATCTCCTGTAGATTACTGCCATGTGCTTTTTTGCTATGTTGGGGTGCTGTAGTATTGTTACTTATTGTATTTTAAGTGCTATCTTGCTGTTTATCGCAGATTAGTGTCATTCTTGTTTTGCTTGCCATTTGCAAACCGTGCATCCGATTCCGGTGATCTTTATATCGATTTCGACCGAAATCATCTCATCTTTCCAGTGGCATGCTTGGTTTGCCAAGTTACTTCCATGTTCATCATTTTCCTTCCGGAGCACGCATATGCATCGCATATCATAACCTGCATATCATACATGTCTTGCATCATGTTGCTTGCGCATTCCTCGTTGTTGATTGTGGTCCCATTTGTTTGTATTCTTGTCTTGGGTAGAGCCGGGAGAAGAGTTCGTGAACGAGGAACCTGTCGAGTACGCTTACGAGGATCAAGCTTTCGACAACTCTGAGAACCTTGCAGGCAAGATGCCCACCCCTCGAAATCACTTCTATCTTTGCTATGCTAGTTGTTCGCTCTATTGCCATGCTCCGCTACCTATCACTTGCTATATCATGTCTCCTATTTTGGCCATGTCAGCCCCTATCCATCCTTTCCTAGCAAACCGTTGTTTGGCTATGTTACCGCTTTTGCTCAGCCCCTCTTATAGCGTTGCTAGTTGCAGGTGAAGTTGAAGTTTGTTCTATGTCGGAACATGGATATGTTGGGATATCACTATATCTCTTATTTAATTAATGCATCTATATATTTGGTAAAGGGTGGAAGGCTCGGCCTTATGCCTGGTGATTTGTTCCACTTTTGCCGCCCTAGTTACTGTTATACCGGGATTATGTTCCTTGAGTTTGCGTTCCTTACGCGGTCGGGTGATTTATGGGACCCCCTTGACAGTTCGCCTTGAATAAAACTCCTCCAGCAAGGCCCAACTTTGGTTTTACTATTTGCCGCCTAAGCCTTTTCCCCCGGGTTTTCGCGAGCCCGAGGGTCATCTTATTTTAACCCCCCCGGGCCAGTGCTCCTTCGAGTGTTGGTCCGAACTGAGCAGACTGCGGGGCCCCCTCCTGGAAACTCGAGGTCTGGTTTTACTCGTAGGATGTCTCATCCGGTGTGCCCTGAGAACGAGATATGTGCAGCTCCTATCGGGATTTGTCGGCACATTCGGGTGGCTTTGCTGGTCTTGTTTTACCATTGTCGAGATGTCTTGTAAACCGGGATTCCGAGACTGATCGGGTCTTTCCGGGAGAAGGTTTATCCTTCGTTGACCGTGAGAGCTTATGATGGGCTAAGTTGGGACACCCCTGCAGGGTAATATCTTTCGAAAGCCGTGCCCGCGGTTATGAGGCAGATGGGAATTTGTTAATGTCCGGTTGTAGATAACTTGTCACTTGACCCAATTTAAAATACACCAAGTGCGTGTGTAGCCGTGATGGTCTCTTCTCGGCGGAGTCCGGGAAGTGAACACGGTATGTGTTATGTATGACGTAAGTAGGTGTTCAGGATCACTTCTTGGTCATTGCTAGATGACGACCGCTCCTTTGCTTCTCTTCTCGCTCTCATTTGCACAGTTAGCCACCATACATGCTCTTGCCGCTGCAGCTCCACCTCTTTGCACCTTTTGTCCTATAAGCTTAAATAGTCTTGATCTCGTGGGCGTGAGATTGTTGAGTCCTCGTGACTCACAGATACTTCCAAAACAGTTGCAGGTGCCGACGATGCCAGTGCAGATGATGGCGTCGATCTCAAGTGGGAGTTCGACGAGGAACGTGGTCGTTACTATGTGTCTTTTCCTGATGATCAGTAGTGGAGCCCGGTTGGGACGATCGGGGATCTAGCATTTGGGGTTGTCTTATTTTCATCTGGATTTTGAACGTAGTCGGTCTATATGATTGTATTTTGGATGATGTATGATGATATTTATGTATTGTGTGAAGTGGCGATTGTAAGCCAACTCTTTATCCCATTCTTGTTCATTACATGGGATTGTGTGAAGATGACCCTTCTTGCGACAAAACCACTATGCGGTTATGCCTCTAAGTCGTGCCTCGACACGTGGGAGATATAGCCGCATCGTGGGCGTTACATTATTCATGCTAGAAACTTCCGTGTGCAGCCACAAGCTATTATGGGCTCTAGCATAGTTGAGTAGGTTACATGATCTCTTGAAGAGGTGGGCTAGCAGATGTAGGGCAAAGTAGGTGTAACTATCCACCCGGAGTAAAGAGTATTGTTTCTGAAAGACTGTGTCTCGGTCATCCGTTTCTCAAACACCGTGTAGTGCGAGAAATCAAGCGGAGGCGATCGAGTCTTGTGGGGAAAAGTGGACAAACCTCTGCATAGTGTACAAACTAATCATGGTTAGTCGTGTCCCCGGTTATGGACATCTTGAGTATCTAGTTCTTGGATTATCATGTGAATCTCATCATCATGTTACTTAATTTAATTTGATTGGGTTAATCACGTTCTTAATGGGGATTGAGTTGGAGGTACCTTCTCAATGTTTAACAACCACCATGATAGTTAAATAAAATTTATTCCTTTGTGGTAGGGAAAAATTGGCTTTTCGCAGAACTGTAACCATAGAGCTTTCCACCAGCCAAATATGCATGTAGTGATAGCATTATTCTGTTCATTACTCTCTATGTGTTACATTGCCAGCATATTCCATGTGCTGACCCGTTTTCGGGCTGCAACGTATCATGTTGCAGACTTTTCAGACGACGAGTAAGGAGCCTTTGGTCGTGGTCTTATACTCAGTGATGCCGTTGGAGTTGATGGACTCACTTTATCTTCCAAGGCTTCCGCTGTTATTGTTTTTAGATGGCCTTAAGACATATTTATTGTAATGAGTTCTCTCTTGAACTATTCGATGTAATAAGTGTGTGATTGCTACTCTATTATAAATCCTTCAAGTACTGTGCGTGTCAGCATTACCGATCCAGGGATGACACTGATGCACAGAGACTAGACTGTTTGAGGTCTGGTCGCTACAATGAGGCCAACGCATCTATGTAGTAGCTTGAGAGGGGTTGATCGGTATCGAGAGACGCAACACAAGACAAGGGTTTAGACAGCTTTGGGCCCCGGGAAACATCATTCGGTAATAACCCTACATGTTGCTTGTGGCTAGGTCTCATTATGATCATGAGGGAGTCACCGGTAAGCCGGCTCTTTGTGTCTAGCCCTACAGATTGTTTCTTCTTGCTTGTCCCTCTTGGGGTGCCCTGCCCCTCCTTATATAAGTTGAAGGGGCGGGTTACATGTAGAGTCCAACTCGGACTTAAGACTTAACCTATTTTGACGTCTTATCATGGGCTTCTCACCATGGGCTTCTTAACGTCTTGGGCTTCTTATAATCTGGCTTACAATCTGACTTACGGTCTGGCTTACGATCTGACTTACCATCTGGCTTACCGTCTGGCTTAACATCTGCCGGCTTAACTATCCGGCTTATATGACTGTGTCTGCCGGCTTACAATGCTTAACTGTTCCCGCCGGCTTATAGTCTGGCGGGTCACCAATGAAACATCAAGTTCCAGCCGGGTCATATCTCCGGCCGGGTCATACCGCGGGGTATATCCCCGACATTAGCCCTAGTTTAATTTGGATTTATCCATGTTAAACTGATCCTGTAAGAAAAACAAATGAACAATTTTAACAGGTTATGCTCCGGGTTAAATATCTTTGTAAGCCAGCACCTGATCATCCTTAGCTCCTTGTTATTTCCTCCTGGATGCATACTCAAGATCTTATAGCAAATCTCTTTTAGCATATATGTCCAAACCTTGCCAATGCAAAAAATCCAGGCACTTCTTCTAAAAAAATCTGGGTCAATAGGCCAGCTTCATAACCAATTTGCTGACATTGGCTCTTGTAGAGAAATATTATAAGAAATAATCCATTTGAGTCGGCCTTCAATGCTCTGACTTGACAAAACTATTGGTCTTGAAATATTCAACTGATATTCAGCCGGCTTAAAGATGTAGATCTTGCCGATTTATGATTGCCAAAATTGCCGGTTTATAAATATTGATGGCGCCGGGTCATAACTATTTGTTAACATCAGCTTTGAAAATATACCTCTTATATGCCTATCACTTGTAACCCCCAAGTCTTAAGAAGGTAACGTAGTAACAGCTTAAGAATTGCTTCAATATGAATGTCACAAGCTTGAAGAAATCCATGTTGTTCATCTCAATCATTAGTCATAAACTGAGTATTCCACATATGTGGCCCCCAAGTGTCGGGTTGTCATGCTTGCAGCAACCTGGGACTTGAAATTGCCTTATACTCATAAAACTTCAACCAGTGTAGCCCCCAAGGGCCGGATCATTATGCAATAATGAGCAGGGACTTTATAAATATGATCATGTAGACTTTGAACAGCAACGTGTAGCCCCCAAGTGTCGGCTCAGTAAGATAATATTGAACCGAGGCTTTATAAATACTTCATTGAAAATAACATCATATGATGTAACCCCCATCATGGGGCTTGAACCCACGTCCACAAGTTTGAAAGCTTTGTGCTTTACCAACTGAGGAGTGGATCCTTCAATATAATGGATTAAGGCTTGTGTACCTTGAATTTTTGACAGGAGCAACGGTAGCCCCCAAGGGCCGGCTCATTTAGAATGTGATGAGTCGGTCTTCAATAAGTTGAGCAAAAAATGACTTTGCATTAGCCCCCAAGTGCCATGGTGCATGCTGGCAGTGACATGGGACTTGCATATTTGATATAATCTCAACTTGAATAATGTAGCCCCTAAGTGCCGGGTCGTAAGCCTGCAGCGACTCGGGACTATTCCTTCCATTGTAGAATAAATCATATCCATTGATAAGATAATAGCCATTGCGCTAAAGCGACTTTAAAAAACCTCAATGATAATACTGGTTATTGATAACCATAAATAAAATCCAACCATGTTGTCTATTCAAGATTTGAATAATATAATCCGGTATGAAAACCTCAATCATTCAATATCATCATGACAATCCAGCCAAGTTTGGCTATGAAAGATGTGAATACCTTATCGGTTGACAAGTAAATCCGGAGTTTAAATACTCGGCGGCTCTTGGCCAATGGCAACTTAATGCACATTCATGGTAAGCCGGAATGTTAATAACCCGACGGCTTATAGCCTTTGAGAAAATCAAGAATTGATAACCCTTTTGAGACACCAATTTCAATCTTTGATGATGGGCTTGAACTTAATCATTTATGCCCTGGCGACAGAGTTTAAACAACATATGCCCTGGCAACTCAATGTCAAACGCCAGGGCAGGTAACCACCCAAATGTAGTCTTATCCTGCACACAAGTAGATCACAAGATCCCTTGGCGGTTTACCGCAGGGCGGGTCATAATATCTCACATATAACCACTGTGATATTGAATTTGTACTGCCGGTTTACATGAACTGTGCAGTAAGGGTGATAACCCAATCCTTAGAAGCCAATACTTCCAAATATATGATGATTGTCACATGCTGGCGACTTATCGTCCAAAGCCAAGCCGGGTTAAATTTAAACCACACTTATATACTTTAGATATGATCAAAAAAGCCTCAAGTAAAATCCAAAAAATTGTTCACAAAAAGAGACTTCAAAAAATTTTGAGGCTTCTGATTCGAATACGATCAGAAAACCGTTCCAAAGGGGTTAAGCTAAGATTCGAATACGATCATATAGCCCCCAGTGGCTTTGGCATTGCCGATCAAGAGGGTACCGACAGCTATGTTCTCTTTGGTTCGAATACGACCTATGTTTGAACAGGAAGCCCCGAAATGACCTTGAGAGTTGTTTAACAACGCTGACTTGAATACGATCCACGGCGGATCCAAAGGGGTTGAGCTATGATTCGGATACGATCAAGAAGCCCCCTAGTGGGTTTGGCAGTGTGCCAATCAAAAGGGTACCGACAGCTATGTTCTCTTTGGTTCGAATACGACCTATGTTTGAACAGGAAGCCCCCAAGTGACCATATAAATTTTGGCATCGCGCCGATCCAGAGGGTACCGACAGCTATGCTCGATGAGCAGGAAGCCCCCAAGTGACCATACTAAGATAAGCCGTAAGGCAGGATACCCATGTTTGAACCACGCATCATGGCATCAAATTCTCTTTGGCAACCTTTAATTTTTCTGAGAACTCGAATCTTGCGAGAGATTAATTCTTTTTGAACCGGAACTTTGAACGGGATTTGAGAGCTTAAAAGCTTTGTAAGAGACAAATTTACCTTGAGCCGGATGTTTGAACCGGATTCGAGAGCTTCAAAGCTTTGCGGGAGACAGATTGTCCTTGAAGTGGATTTTGAACCAGAATCCTTATTTTGAGCCGGAAATCTTCTAACGGCCTTTAAATTTTCATCGATCAAGCAGTATTCTCCGGGGCCGGGTTATTTTTCCCTTCAATGACCTGGAGTTCTTGAATTCATTGAATCCGGCTAATTTTGCCGAGTCATAGCATTGTAGCCCCCGAGTCTCAAGACGACTCGAGGAGTTGGCTTGAGATTCTCCATATTTGACCATAGCAGAAGGTGTATATCATTGGCGTTGATAGCGCGATGTGAATCCACAGAAGGTTGATGGTGACTGCGGCGGGTTATAAATGATCCCGTATGAGCTGTGTCAGCAACTCGGCCAATGGTTCCTTCCAACTGGCTGTTTCAAGTTAACCAAACCATAGTGGCGGCGACTTGTGCACCTACCCATTGAGCCATCCAATGCAGACGGCGGCTGATAAGACATGATAACTTGCCTCCAATTTGTTGGAAGAAAACCGGGCTACCCAAGCAGTGACTTGCTCATACTCAACAAATAGCTCATGCAGACAGGTGCGGCCCGATGTGTTGATGTAGACCAGGCCGCGAGAGACGGATGGTAAAGACGACTGCAACATCTGAGGCGGCACAGACAGATGAACTGGCCGTGGCGTTGTAAGCCGGTGCGGACGGGCAAGTTGTCCTCCTTGTTGTAAGCCGGCGTGGTCGCGAGAGACGGCCACGGCGTTGTAAGCCGCCGTGGTCGCGAGAGACGGCCACGGCGTTGTAAGCCGGTGCGGGAGTCCGTTGAGTAACGACGACCACCTGTGCCAAAAGATGTTGGCGTGCCACCATCTCCGCGGTATAGTATCACTTTTTGTCATAAATGATTGCCCTGCATAAACAATATGGCAGACCCAGGCAAAGATAAACTTGTTCTTTGACAAAAACAACATGTGCTAATAAAACAAACTTGGATGGATATCACCTGATTTGTTTGGACGACGGATGATCCATTTACCGCGACAGAGGTGGGTCAGGTAGACCAGCAACTCAATATAGTTCCGGCGGCTCAGGCAGACCGGCGACTTAATATAACCCCGGCGGCTCAAAGCGGCAAGGGCGGCTCAACGCGGCTCCGACGGGTTGATGTAGATTAAGCTGCACGGGCGACAACTTTGCACACACCTGTTCCATCAGTAAGCGGGCGCAGACGCCGGTGCGTGATGGTGCTGATGTACACTTCATAGGCACAACATGGCACCACCTTTGTTGCACATAAAAATATACAGACCAAAGTAATTGTTCTTTTTAAAGAAAATACTATGTAATAAAAATATACTGGATGGATTTCACCGGATATGTCAGGCCAGTGATTATCCACCGCAGAGTTGATGATCACTATGGTGAAGCTGAAATCAATTCATGGGTGAGCCGGCCGCGGTGTTGTAAGCCATCGCGTATGGGCGAGTCAACCACAGGCGCGGTAAACCGTGCGGACGGGCGAGTCAATCGCAGGCGCGGTATATATCCATGACACAACCATCGCTCTTGCGGTGAACAATTGTCCTGGTATTTTTATCAGATGAACGCAGACGCCTGTGCTGGATAATGCACCGCGGTGCTTTTAGCTTTTTACAAAAGAATTGATCTGGTGTGTACTGTTGAGAATGAATAGTAGTACTAGCTCTCTTGTCTTTGAGCGCCCAGTATGATTGAGGTCTCCACGTGGGGAGACTCCCCCCTTTTTTTAGCAAGTCCAGAACAGTGCACACGCGGCCCATTGAGCAGAATTGAACTTGATCCATTGATTAGGTGTTTCATGTGCCTTGTGTCAAGAGCAAATGTGATACAAATCTGCGGAAAGCGGCGGAACGCGGCTCAAGGCAGGCTCGGTCGCAACAGCGGAGGTCCTCGTGAGGCATAGCAGGGCCGGCGGGCGGGTCAGAAAGGCGCCGTCCACGGGCGGCTCAGGAGGCCATAGCTGCAGCAGTGACGGAGGCCTGAGTAGTGACGGTGCGGCTCAGCGCGGCATCGGGCGGCGACTTATAACAGAGTGAAGTCGGTTGACACCGGAGCGAGGCAGAACGGCAGCGGCTCACGGCGGGTCACGGCGACGGGACGGCCCGATGAGACCACAAGCAGCAGAGCCCGAATCCAAAACCTCCCTCCACGCCCTTTCCGGGTCGTAGTTGCTTTGACCTTTCCTTCTTTTATTTTTCCTTTTTTTCGAGCTTGATCTTTGTGAGCAGACCGAACATGGCTTTGGCAATTGATGGATAGTGAATCATCCTAATCCTTCACGTGAGATGAACTTTTTTAGCAATAATTGGCCTGGGAACTTGTGCCTTTGTAGGTTTTCCTCCCCTTGTATCAAACAGATATTTAAAAAGTGCAAATTCACTTGACTCGATCTTTACGCCAGGGACTAGTACTCCATATAGTCTGTACGGCTTGGTCCCTCGTGTGCAGATAGCAAACCGAGATCAAAGAAGCAGATAATGTTGATGGATCTTGTACGGCTTGGAAGTAGCACTAAAAACAACTCGAGATTTGACGTGCAGGCAAAATAGGTTGCAGGAGAAAATGACGGTCCCGCTTGCCAGGCGCACAGAACGCTCAAACTCTTTTTTCTTTTCTTTTCCTTGTACTCTTGTTGGTCTCGGTGATCTGATCCTTGCGCTGATCCATCTCGGACAGGTCTTCGACTTGCAGCAGCGGCGGCGCATCCGATGCAACCCTAATTTTCTCTTGATCTCAAATCTTGTATATATCACTTTGACTGTTCGTCGGACATCTTCAACGCCGGCTCTTCATCCAACCCATCGCGAACTCCTCGATCCCTGAAACTGAGATATATCCCTCCAAGAACTCAACACCACCGCGCGCGAGCCCCACGGTGGGCGCCAACTGTCGTGGATTTGTCACTGCAGATGTCCTAGTGTAAGGACTTAGTTGTGAGGCCAACGCATCTATGTAGTAGCTTGAGAGGGGTTGATCGCTATCGAGAGACGCAACACAAGACAAGGGTTTAGACAGCTTCAGGCCCCGGGAAACATCATCCGGTAATAACCCTAGATGCTGTTTGTGGCTAGGTCTCATTATGATCATGAGGGAATCGCTGGTAAGCCGGCTCTTTGTGTCTAGCCCTAGAGATTGTTTCTTCTTGCTTGTCCCTCTTGGGGTGCCCTGCCCCTCCTTATATAAGTTGAAGGGGCGGGTTACATGTAGAGTCCAACTCGGACTTAAGACTTGACCTATTTTGACGTCTTATCATGGGCTTCTCACCATGGGCTTCTTAACGTCTTGGGCTTCTTACAATCTGGCTTACAATCAGACTTACGGTCTGGCTTACGATTTGACTTACCATCTGGCTTACCGTCAGGCTTAACATCTGTCGGCTTAACTGTCCGGCTTATATGACTGTGTCTGCCGGGTCATATGACTGTGTCTGCCGGCTTACAATGCTTAACTGTTCCCGTCGGCTTATAGTCTGCCGGGTCACCAATGAATCATCAAGTCCCAGCCGGGTCATATCTCCGGCCGGGTCATACCGCGGGGTATATCCCCGACAAGTAGTGTTGATTACATCTTGTAGTTGACTACTATATGGTTTATTTGGTGGAAGATTATATGTTCAGATCCATTATGCTATTTAATACCCCTCTAATCTTGAGCGTGATTATTATTTGTGAGTAGTTACTTTTGTTCTTGAGGCCACGGGAGAAATCATGTTATAAGTAATCATGTGAACTTGATGTGTGTTCGATATTTTGATAATATGTATGTTGTGATTCCCTTAGTGGTGTAATGTGAACGTCGACTACATGACACTTCACCATATTTGGGCCTAAGGGAATGCATTGTGGAGTAGTAATTAGATGATGGGTTGCGAGAGTGATGGAAGCTTAAACCCCAGTTTATGCGCTATTCCGTAAGGGACCGATTGGATCCAAAATTTTAATGCTATGGTTAGAATTTATTCTTAATACTTTTCCTGTAGTTGTGGATGCTTGCGGGAGAGTTAATCATAAGTAGGAGGTTTGTTCAAGTAAGAACAACACCTAAGCACCGGTCCACCCACATAACAAATTATCAAAGTAGCGAACACAAATCGAACCAACATGACGAACGTGACTAGATGAAATTCCCATGTACCCTCAAGAACGCTTTGCTTACTATAAGAGACCGTTTTGGCCTGTCCTTCGCCTCAAAAGGATTGGGCTACCTTGCTGCACTTTTGTTACTACTTTCATTACTTGCTCGTTACAAAAATATCTTGCTATCAAACTACTCTGTTACTTACAGTTTCAGCACTTGCAGACATTACCTTGCTGAAAACCACTTGTCATTTCCTTCTGCTCCTCGTTGGGTTCGACACTCTTACTTATCGAAAAGAGCTACAATTGATCCCCTATACTTGTGGGTCATCAAGGAGTAATAAAAAGCACTTAAATGTGGCGCTGCTTGGTTATATTGGAAAATAATCTTCATGTAGATGAAGTATTGAAGTATTTTGATTTTGAATCAATCGACAAAATACATAGTGATTTATGGGGTCCGATGAGCAAACCAAGGTGCAGTGAATTATTATGCTTCACTAATGATTTGAGTAAATATGGTTTATTTGATATAAATCTGAAATATTTTCAAGGTTCAGAGAAATTCATAATGAAATATTTAAAAGGTTCAAATAAAATTCATTATGAAGATAAGAATTATTGTGACAATGATAAAAGGATCTTCAATCATGGAGAAAAATTATCTAAGTCATGATTTTAGCAAAACACTCAGATAATTGTGGAATTATTTCTTACCAATATGCTTTTATTAATTTTGGGAATATGTACTTGAAACAGCAACATTTACACCGAACAGAGCATCATCTTATAGTCTGCAAGACAACACCATATGAGTTATGGAGTACACAATCCAGACAAATGCTAATTTGTAGTTGATCCCAAAGATGTAATGGGTATTCCTTCTACCAAAAGTTAAAGGACCAAGTGTTTGTCGCAAAGAATGAACACTTTCTCGAGAAGGAGTTTTCTTGTTAAAGAAATAAGTGGGAGGATAGTGTAGCTTGATAAGATTATTGAATCTGTGGTACAAGTAAAAGGGGTTAACAAACCGGAAGCTATTCCGAAAGTTGTCCATACAACTGTGCCATGAGTTACTGCACCAGATGTAGAAACTCTAGTTAAAGCTTGCAATTGAACCGCGTAGATCATGAAGAGTTAATGAACCTCTTGAATAATCTCACAATGAGATATCCATCTTAGAAGAAGATGAACCTGCGCACTACAAGGAAGCGATGACGGCACCCAGCTCGAAGGAATGGCTTATAGCCATGCACATGAAAATGGAGTTCATATACAATTTAGTTTTGAACTTAGTTGATTCTCTAGAAGGTATAGATATCATATATGAGAATTAAGTTTGGAACTTGGTTGATCCTTCAGAAGGTATAAAGTAAATGGAATGGATGTCAAAATTAGTTTCCCTAATGGAAAGTATGTATGAATGATACAACCGGAAAGTTTTGGAGAATACTCGATGAGTGTGCAAGCTTCAAAAGTTTTGTGTTTTGAGGCAAGTATCAAGGAACTGGAATCAACATTTTAATGAAATAGTTAAAGAGCATGACTTTGTTAAAATGATGAAGAAACTTGTGAAGTTTGGTGTGAGCTCTATAGTATTTCTAGTGTCATATGTAAATGACATATTGTAGATTGGAAATAATATAATGTTTCTAAGCACAAAAATATTATGACGAATTTGTTTCCAATGAAAGACTGAAGCGAAGCAAATTATTGGACCTAAAGATATATAAAGATAGATCAAGACGTCTGACTGTGCTTAGGTGAATTGAATACATTGACAAGGTTTTAAAAGGTTTAAAATGGAGAATGTGTTTTGTCCCAATGTCACATAATATGATGCTTAGAAGAAATCAGTGTCCCAAGACAGTTAATAAGCATGAACAGATGAGTGAATTGTTCAATCCATCATGAATGTTATGATATTATAAAGCGAAATGTTTTATGCACTAAATGTTAGTAGCATGTACCAAAGTGATCCTTGATTGTCTCACTAGGTAACTGTTAATATAATTAAGTATCTTAGAAGGACAATGGACTTGTCCATAGAGGAGATGAAGAAGTTCATTGTAAAAGGTTACACGAACACCAGCTTCATGACTAATATAATTTATATTGGGCTATGACTGTTTAGAATAGTCTTCAAGCATGAACAATACTGTGGATTCTATAACATAAGAAGAATTTGTTCAAAGCATTACATGTTTTAAAGTTGTCTTAATATAATTGATGTGATCCCGAGTGTGATAAAACCAATGAGATATTCTGAATATAGTTCATCAAGAAGTGTCTTGATATAGTTGGTATAATCCCAAGTGTAATGAAACCAATAGCACTGTATTATGAATATGGTTAATCAATAAGTGTCTTGATATAGTTGGTGTGATCCCAAATGCAATGAAACAAATGACACTTTATTATGAATAATAGTGTCATCGCTCAAAGCAAAAGGAAAAAATGATACATGACTAACACAAATATTATAAGGATTTGAATGTGTCGGACCCGATGATGAAGGCTCTACCACGAGCAAAGCATAAGCAACACCGGATAGTCATATCTGTTAGAGAGAATATGTAAACTAGATTATTGACTCTAGTGCAAGTGTGAGACTGTTGGAAATAGGCCCTAGAAGCAATAATATTGCATTTTTACATTTTAATTTTCACAATTAAGATTTATATTTCATGCTATAACTTCTATGATCCTGGAATATGTGATTCAGTGGAAAACTCATATGCACGTGTGGAATGATAAACGGTAAAGTATAGGTTGCCAGTCTTGCCTCTAAGACTGGCTCAAGTGTTGTTGTCGATCATGTTTTCCAGATCTTAGGATATCGTTAAGTGTAACGATAGTCCTAAAACAAGATTGAGAGTATGGCATTAGAAGAACAATTATATTTAATTGACCCAAACTTGTTTGTTATACTTGGAGATAATATCGTCTGAAATCAACTATTATAACATGGAGTGTTCACATGTGTTTTAGTTCCTCAGAACATGAGAGTATCATAGTCACTTCATACCGTACTGTGAACTTTGGGGTTGCTCAAACGTCATCTATAAAACGGTGATCATAACGACAACTTACAGGTTCAATGGAAAGTTTGACAAGGGACTAGATAGCTCGAGAGTGGGATTTGCTCCTCCGGCTATGGAGAGATATTCTTATGGCTTGGTGTGACGGCATCAATCATCGTCTGGCCAGACACAAGTGACTACGTCACAGGGATGTCGAAACAATTCAATAAGAAAGAAGGACAAAACCGGTAACAAGAAGAACGGTATAGTGAGCATGTGCATGACTCAGGAGGATACCGACACACCTTGGGTTTTGTAAAGTATTGCGAAGCAAAGGGAACATCACATGATAACTAAAGGTTCACTTGAATGTCATTCGTGTAATCATAGGGATCGATATGGAGGTCCACAGTTCTGCTATCGGCCACTGACCATAGGAGTTTCGTTCATGTCTATGGTTTACCGAACCTACTGGGTCACAAGCTTAAGGTAATCAAGATCTGCTGAGGGTTAGTAGGACAAGAGTATGGAGGATGTATTTTTGGAATTGTTTCATTAATATTCAAAATAGATTTGAGAGGAACTAGAAGCGTTTCGGGGTCAGCGGAAGGGTTTCGGAGTTTATCGGGCAATACCGGGTATTATTGATAAATAATATATAGGTGGAAAATGTTTTCGTTGGTGTTTGTTAGAAGGCTTTTATATTTAATTTGATATCAACGGGCCTTAAAAGGCCAAGTGGTAGAAGGCAACTTGGGCCACAAAGGCCCAAGTAGAGGTGCCCCCCCTCTTTCCTAAGACGAAAGCCGAATTGGACTAGGGGAGGAGTCCAACTCCTACCTCTTGGCCGGCGCCCCAAGGAGGTACTTTCCCTACTTGTTGGAAGCCCCTCTCTCCCCCTCTAACCTATATATACTTGAGGTATTCACCCTTTTGATGGCACAAGTATTGGAGCCTCCTCTAGTTCATCTAGTTCTAGTTTTAGTTGGTCCAAGTTGACTAATTAGAGCTAGACCTAGTTCCTCTAGTGATGGAAATATGCCCTAGAGGCAATAATAAAATGGTTATTATTATATTATCTTAATCATGATAAAGGTTTATCATTCATGCTAGAATTGTATTGACTGGAAACATAAATACATGTGTGGATACATAAACAAATAATGTGTCCCTGGTAAGCCTCTACTAGACTAGCTTGTTGATCAAAGATGGTTAAAGTTTCCTAAACATAGACATGTGTTGTCATTTCATAATGGGATCACATCATTAGGAGAATGATGTGATGGAAAAGACCCATCCGTTAGCTTAGCATATTGATCGTTCAGTTTATTGCTATTACTTTCTTCATGTCAAATACATCACTGGTGCGCGTCGATCCTAAACAAACGGTTTTTAACCCCTTTCCGCGAAGGCATTTGGAATTGTCGCCAAGTGAGTGTGGGTGATAGGGGGTCCTTCCCACACGACCCAGAAACCGTCGGGATATGCCCTCCTGGCACACACGCTTGGCAAAATGAGGTCGTGTGAGACCGGCGAGCGCTCAAATACGGAAATACGTACAGTAGAGCTAAAAAATACAATTATACAGGCGAAATTGTTTTCGGTCGCAAGTACATCCCACACAGTCAGCCCCCGCTAAACGTTTCCGCTTGTATGTACATCCCACACAGTCGCTCCAAGGAAAACGTTTCCGTTCACAGGTACATCACACACAATTTTTCCTGTTAAATCGTTTGCGTTATTGAATGTATCACACACTGTCCGTAGAAGAAACTGTGTGGCAAAGGCTGTCCATCACACACAGTTTTTATGTGGTAAACGTTTGCGCAAGGTGGCCTAACGCAAACAGTTTTCAAGAGAAACTCGTGTGTGATTGTTCATTGATCCAACACGGTTTATTCCTAGAAACTGTGTGCGTTGCCTGAGGTCATCGCCCACGGTATTTTTTCAACAATCATTTGCAATAGCAAAACCCAATTAGCAAGCTAATTCGCCATTAGCATGCCAATTGCCCTATTATTAATAATCCATTTATTAATCTAATTGACATTCATATTAAGCACATAATATATTTCATTTCCCTATTAAGGAAGCAGAATTTCATATTTGAAATACATCAGAGTACAACTTGATATAGCTTCCGCACTCAGCTACCCCATTACACAACTGCACCAGCACCAAGTTTCACATGCAACATGTAGAACCTTTCGAAATTAGCATCATAGATGGTATATAGACAGATGCATCTCATCTGGAAAACTGCTGAAGCGAAAGGCGAATATTGAGCTTTCATTCATGTTGAAGGTCTATGCAACTTTAGGCTAGTGCATGTGGATGATTGACCATCTGTCCTTCGTCCTCTTCAGGAACACTTCAATATTGAACTGTGGGTGTTGTATGAAAACCTTCCTCGCCTCCTGACCATAGAGGTGGTTTGAGAGGTAATCATTAGTGAACTGCTTCGGAAAGGCGTGAAAACAAGGATGTGCATAAATATCTTCTCTATATTGGAAATGGGGCAAAGGAATAAAAAAGGCAAGGTATAATAGTTAGTACCATCTTTTAGTGAACTGATGTCTTCTTCATTGTGCAAACAAAGATCTTGTTTTTTTTGTCGCTAACTTCTTTATCCTAACAATCTTTCTGAGTTTCTTGACTTGAGTGATATTCATGGACAACTCATTTCCCCATATGCAAAAAGGGTTGAACAGTGGGTCAAAACCTCTGATAGCAATACCTACATGTGCAAGACCAAAATATTAAAAACCAAAATATTAGAATGGTTCCTGCAATTGCACAATAATGTGCTATTAGACAAAGAACCATGCATGTGCAAACCTCGATTGTAAACCTTAGTGCTTCCCATTGTTTCCCTGCAACACATATAAGGTAGTTAGTCATCAGGTTAAGTGAGGGTTCGCATGCTATCAGTAAAATATGTTGATGAATAATAAGCACATTGCAGATTCATCAGATTAATTCAAGCCACATGGAAAACCCATTTATCCAAACCAAGAATGATTAAGAACTAGGAAATATAGCACTTGTATATGTTCCTCATGTATTAAGTGCAGCCAAATTCAATTTGTTCCTCACATGCACAACAATACAAAATTCTACCCACGACAATTGGACATCGCATTGTAGAATTGAACCAAGCAGTTAACTAAACACCACAACAAATGAACCAAACATTAACTGAGCACCACATTGCACAATATAACATACTCCTAATAGAAGATCAGACAGTTAACCAAACCAAGCATGCTTAACAACTTGGAAATATAGCAATTGTATTTATTTCTCATGTATTTAGTACAGCCAAATTTGATTTATTCCTCACATGGTATACAATAACAGAATGCAGCCACAACAATTGAATATCGCATTGCAGAATTGAACCAAGAAGTTAACTAAACACCACAACAAATGAACCAAACATTAACTGAGCACCACATTGCACAATATAACATACTCGTAATAGAAGATCAGACAGTTAACCAAACCAATCATGCTTAACAACTTGGAAATATTGCATCCTGAAGAATTGAACATCACATTTGCAGAATTGAACCAAGCAGTTAACTGAACACCACATTGCACGCCATATAGAACATATACACAATAGCAGAAGATTGCATGGTAAAAGTAGATAGCATAATTCACTAGAATTTGTTATGGAAAGGCAGTAGCTAGCAAACTGAACATGGGTCCTTATAGTGAGCTAATAAGACAAGCTACTCCTCATTGTCGGAGATATCGATGACGATTGGCTCCTTGAACATGGAAGAGGGCGAGGCCTCCGCATCGTGGGTGCCCTCGTTGTAGTGGTGAGTTGCCTGAGCCACTCCGGGCACCAACCTGCTGGCTCTCGTCGAAGGCACCGATGGTGGCCTCGAGAAAACGCCATGAACTGTCATTTAAAGCAGCCAACCACGTCGTGGCGTCGACGCGCAAGGCGTCAATGGTGGCCTCGACGGTGAGGTGCTCCTCCAAGATCTGGGGGTCGGCACAAATGGCAGCCAACGCGACCTCATCCGTGTGTGCGGCCGCGATTTGCTTCTTTGCTGCCAAATGCTCCTTGAGATCCTGGCTATAGTGCGTGCACCATGGCTTAGGGTGGCGCTTATTTGGTGGAGGGGTCGGTGATTTGGGTGGAAGGTGTCGTGCTCGCGCCGGCAGTCAGGGCATGTGGGATGTGGAAGGAGGAGGAGCATGGGGGTCGGGTGTGGATTACCTGCCTGGATAGGCGAGGCCGAGCAGCGTGAAGGAGGGTCGCCGGTGAGGAGGCGGCGCTGCAAGCAAGGAGTGAAGGTTTCGACTTGGAAAGGAGGGCGGAAAGAGGGAAAATGTGGCTTTTGGTAAGGGGGAGGGGGCGGGAGATGGATATTTCCGCGGAAGCCAAAAAATTGGAATCGCTTCAGCGAAAAAACTGGCGCGCAAAGTGTCATCAGACACGGTCCCTTATTCAGAACTGCGCACGATATGTGAACATCACAAACGATTCAGATAGCTTAACCCGTGTGTGTTGAGTTTGAACGTAAAAAAAATTTGTTCGAATTTCCCTGGTTAAAGTGGTCATCCACGTCATTGCATAATTTGGGTACACAAAGGAGACTAACTTCTTAATCGAGCAAGTTCAGCAATTAAACAGAGCTAGCTGACCTAAACATTAGTCTAACAAATTAATGACCGGCGCTCTTAATTAAACAAAACAAAGAGTACTACTACGGCTGGTGCTCGTCGATCTTTGCCGCCGCCTCCATGTCCAGGTCGCGCCCGATGGTCTCCTGGGGAAGGGGCTCCATGGCGTCCATCGCACCATACTCGGCAAGCATCTCGCCACATCGTCGCAAGGTATGCGGCGGAGGAACGGACGGCTGCTTGAACGCTCTCGGCGATTGCCAGCTCTTCAGTCGTGGGTTGCCGACCGTTGTCGGAGAAGCTTCGCTCGATTTGTGCGGTGACCGCCAGGAGCTGGGCGAGGGCGGCCTCGACATGGTAGTGGGCGGCCTCCATCAGGGCTAAGGCCGCCGCAGCGGAACGGACAGTTGTTGTGCCGCTCTCGCCAGTTGCTATCCCCGAGGCAGATGTTGTTGCCGCCACGTGAGAAGCAACAGCGGCCGTTTGGGCTGCCTTTGCCGCCTGGTCACAGATTGCGGCCGCGCTCATGCACCTTGTTAGCACGTGCATGGCGGCGGCGGCCGCGCTCTCGCCGGAGTGGGCCACCGAAGTTGCCCTCACGACACGGGTCCACGTGCCCATCTTTCACCGGCGACGATTTAACAGTGAAATGATATTTGGGGAGCGATCTAGTGTGCTTGAGACGCCGGCTGTGGACTGTAGCCGACGGACCTTCTCGCGTAAGCCATAGGCGTACTATACACCGATGGTGCTCCAGGATATTTTGTGCTGCATCTCACATGGTTGGTGATAATAAACTGTGTGCGATCTACTTGATTTTTCATCTTGATTTGAATTACATAATGGGGTCACAGTGGCAATGGACGGTGTTTGAATTGCTACACCTTTTATCTGGACTGAACATGCAACTATATGTGTGTCGTAAAATAATTGGAATTATTCAGGGTTCGTTTGAACATAGTATACATTAAATTGGTTTGAACATATTATTCAGGGCACTGTTGATTGTCGGCAAAACATTGAGATGCCTGGTTTTTTAGTAAATCCAAAACTCGTCTGAAATTCATGAAACTTGGCATGCTATCATGGAGCGGAATCAACATGCCGTGGTAAATTTTTTGTCCCATTTGGGGCAGGTTTGCGTATATGTTTCTCACAAACCAGAGCTTCTCACAACAAGCATGATGGTTTCGGTAGGGAACGTCCCACCTTTGGGGACGAAATGATATTCATTGCCTCTTATTGCTTCCAAATTTTTGCTCGTGTCAACAAAGAACAACAGGAGTGTCGTGTCAATTTTTGTGATTTTTCGGGGTTCGTTTGGACATTTTTATGCATTAACTGAGTTTTCAATACATTTATGTGCATAATTCAAATTTGAACTACATGCACATGCTCCAGTGCATATAAATTGGTTGAAAAAACAAATATGTGTCCTTGGTGCATGCTTAGGTCCCATGCAAGAAACGGGAATGAATTTCAAACACCAGGGCACCATTGATTGTCGGCAAAACATTGAGATGCCTGGTTTTTAAATTCTAGTAAATCCAAAACTCTTCTGAAATTCATGAAACTTGGCATGCTATCATGGAGCGGCATCAACATGTCATGGTAAAAAATTTGTCCCATTTCGGGCAGTTTTGGGTATATGCTTCTCACAAACCAGAGCTTCTCACAACAAGCATGATGGTTTCGGTAGGGAACGTCCCACCTTAGGGGACAAAATGATATCCATTGCCTCTTATTGCTTCCAAATGTTTCTCGTGTCAACACAGAACAACACGAGTGTTGTGTCAATTTTTGTGATTTTTCGGGGTTCGTTTGGATTTTTTTATGCATTAACTGAGTTTTCAATGCATTTATGTGCATAATTCAAATTTGAACTACATGCACATGCTCCAGTGCATATAAATTGGTTGAAAAATCAAATCTGTGTCCTTGGGTGCATGCTTAGGTCCCATGCAATAAATGGGAATGAATTTCAAACACCAGGGCACCGTTGATTGCCGGCAAAACATTGAGATGCCTGGTTTTTTAATTCTAGTAATCCAAAACTCGTCTGAAATTCATGAAACTTGGCATGCTATCATGGAGCGGCATCAACATGTCGTGGTAAAAATTTTGTCCCATTTGGGGAAGGTTTGGGTATATGCTTCTCACAAACCAGAGCTTCTCACAACAAGCATGATGGTTTCGGTAGGGAACGTCCCACCTTCGGGGACGAAACGATATACATTGCCTCTTATTGCTTCTAAATTTTTTCTCGTGTCAACATAGAACCACAGGAGTGTTGTGTCAATTTTTGTGATTTTTCGGGGTTCGTTTGGACATTTTTATGCATTAACTGAGTTTTTGATGCATTTATGTGCATAATTCAAATTTGAACTACATGCACATGCTCCAGTGCATATAAATTGGTTGAAAAATCAAATCTGTGTCCTTGGGTGCATGCTTAGGTCCCATGCAAGAAATGGGAATGAATTTCAAGCACCAGGGCACCGTTGATTGTCGGCAAAACATTGAGATGCCTGGTTTTTAAATTCTAGTAAATCCAAGACTCGTCTAAAATTCATGAAACTTGGCATGCTATCATGGAGCGACATCAACATGCCGTGGTAAAAAAATTGTCCCATTTGGGGCGAGGTTTGGGTATATGCTTCTCACAAACCAGAGCTTGTCACAACAAGCATGATGGTTTTGGTAGGGAACGTCCCACCTTTGGGGACGAAATGATATCCATTGCCTCTTATTGCTTTCAATTTTTTTCTCGTGTCAACATAGAACAACAGGAGTGTTTTGATTTTTCGGGGTTCGTTTGGACATTTTTATGCATTAAGTGGGTTTTCAATGCATTTATGTGCATAATTCAAATTTGAACTACATGCACATGCTCCAGTGCATATAAATTGGTTGAAAAATCAAATATGTGTCCTTATATGCATGCTTAGGTCCCATGCAAGAAATGGGAATGAATTTCAAACACCAGGGCACTGTTGATTGCCGGCAAAACATTGAGATGCCTGGTTTTTAAATTTTAGTAAATCCAAAACCCGTTTGGTGCGCAGGTTCACTGGGAAGCGTGTGAGATGTTCAACGCAGGACTTGTGCATCTCTTCAATGCAAACGGTTCAGTGAAGCTGTAAAGCGTGAGAAAATAAATCAAAAAATATACGTGCTGCCACACGCCCCGTGTGCCGTGTGAGCAGGCTTGAGTTGACGGGACGCATGCGAGCAGTCCGCCGTGCAGGCATACCGGGAGGCATGCGTGGAGGTGTGTGTATTGACGGGGAGGTGTGCGAGTAGCTGTGTGAAATGATGGTAGGAATGGCAGACGTCCGCCGCGCACGCTCACCAGGAGACGAGACAACTTTTGACCGCAGCCTGCATCGCTCCCACTGGTTTGTATTAATTGCGCGCCTGATCCGCCGACCATAATAGGCGGCCGCACCCCCGGTCCACAGTGGTCACCGACGTCTGGACTCCGGAGTGTATGATGATGCCGCCGAAGCGCACCATCGGAGGGAGTGGCGACGTCGGGGCTGGTGATGCACCCGCACAACGCATGAAGCTGGACAGAGAGGTTTCCGTCGCTGCCGAGGAGGTCTTCCCCCCCCCCACCCCGCCCCTCTATAATTTTTCTGGAATACAAATCCTATGGTTATGTTCTCTCAGTCCATGAAATTAGAGTAATTAAGATCCGTTAGATGCACGTAGTGTATTGATTGTTTGAATGTTATCCGTATAGAGTTAGTGATTAATTGTTTGTTCTGTACAAATGATTTTTGCTAATAATCCGACTAGGGTTAGCTTGCGTGCTAATAATTCGTGGCCAGATCTTGAGAATTGATTTTGAATGTCCTACATATATGTTTGTGCCTTTTTTCTTCCTTATCTTGAGAATTGATTTCGAATGTCCTACATGTTATGCCATTTCTTTCTTTCAGATTGGTGTGTACACAGATGAGGCTCCAACCAGCGCCGCCGCCGGATGTAGATCTTGGACCCGGCTGTGCGGCCAGAAGCGCCCCTGGACCTGAGGAACCAGTAGAATCTCTAGCGGACCGCATCAGCGATCTCCCGGACGGAATCCTTGGGGAGATCATCTCCCTTCTCCCAACCAAGGATGGCTGCCACACACAAGTCCTCGCCTCTCGATGGCGCACTCTGTGGTGCACCGCGCCTCTTAATCTCGACTGTCGTCAGCTATCTGTCGATGATGATTCTGAACTCCCCGGAGCCATCATCTCCTCCCATGAGGGCTCCGTTCAACGCATCTGCATCCCGACATGCTACCTGCTGGACATAGCCTGCACGGTGGCCGCCTGGTTGACATCCCGTCAATTTGATAAACTCCAGCAGCTTGAGTTCTACCATTACTACAGCGATAGGTTACCACCAAGAGCTGCATCTATGCCCTCACCACTGATGCCCATCTCATGGTTTTCCTCCTCTCTCCACACTGCCACCTTGACCCGGTGCCATCTAGCAGACTATCTGGTACAAATTCTTCGACTGCCAGTGCTGAAAAAACTTGCGCTTGTGTTGGTTGATCTGTCGGTGGCCTCACTTCACAGCATCATCCACTCTAGCTGCCCTGCACTGCAACGTTTGGTCCTTGTTTTTGGACTAGGAATCCATATCCATTGTCTCAAAATAAAGTCGTCTCACCTTGTAAGCATTGGAATTCATTTTGAAGGACAGGAGCTCATCATCGAAATGCCCCTTCACTTCAAAGGTTGCTCCTTAATTGTTGTTATAAACCTTCACAAATAATTGTGGTCTCTACGCCTAAACTGGAGACCTTGGGTGCAATTAGTGATCCGTTTGAATGGTTCGAGATGGTGTTTGCCTCCACACCTATTGAGGTACTGTATATTATTCACGTACACTTTTGTAATTTGTATTTTTCATTTGTACGCATAAGTTAAGTATCATCTTGGAGTACACTTTCAGTGCTAATATTATGTTCTATGCTCAATGAAGCGCTTGTCCATCCTATCAGTGGTGGTGGATTTTGTCAAGACCTTATATATCACTATGTGGTGTTTTGATCTCAACATCATTATTGCCTTGCTGCAATGCTTTCCATGTCTGGAGAATTTGTATATGAAGGTGATGATTTCACGCACATTGAAAGCCCATATATAATGTACTATAATTAATCATTCAGCTATCACTCTTTCAACATAATCTTTTTTAGACATTAACTGTTTTCAATCTTCATCTCTATTTAGGCACTAACACATGGAGAAAAAGGTATAACCAATCGATGGTTCAAGAAGCACCGGGATTTTCTCAGATCTCATGACATTCGTTTGAAGACAGTAACACTGGAAGGATATGCATCCAACAATGCAAACACTAGCTTTGTCACATTCTTCATGTTGAATGCAAGGGTACTATTGTCCGTGAGGATTAAGTTTTTCAACAAGAAATTTCTTACGGCTGAAAAGAAGTTTCATGTGGACCAAAGGGCTTCTGATCATGCTCGGCTTCTATTTACAAGAACTTGTCATCATGGACCAGTAGATTTTCTGGTCGGGGATCTTGATTTTATGGATCAGACCGATCCATTTGATTGTGACTGCCGAAAACTTTGGTTGAGTTAGATGTCATTGTCCTGTTCAATCTGGATTTTGTCTAAACCTGATGAGCAATTAATCCTCGTGCTTTTGTACTGTTTGTTTGTTGGAGTTAGATATTGTTGCCCTTTTCAACTCTGCTTTGACCCATATTTTCTTTCATACTGGGCCAATGGCTTGCCATTTCTTTAATTAAGACGTAAATATTATAAGCATTCACAACATAGGCAAAGAACATCACTCTCGCGGAATCCTTGAGATCTTTGTTCATTACAGAACCGAAAGTTTTTAGTGCCCACCAGCACCCACAAACTTATTTTTCAGCTTGCACACCAAGGGTTGTAATTCTTAATAAGAAAAGCTGCATGGTAGTCACAGATTTGGATTTATCATTTGGGACACATGAGGAAAAAGCCTATCCAGGGGTGCCGACTCGACAGTAAACATTGAGAAACATGGTTTTAAAATTACTGTAAATTCAAAACTCGCGTCAAAATCATGAAACTTGGCATGGTGTTATGTCATAGCACCAACATGTTGTGGTAAAAAAATAGTCCAATTTGGGACAAGTTTTGGTACAATCTCCTTACAAACCGGAGCTTCTCTCAAATAGGCTCATGGTTCCGAGAGGGACCTTGTCACCTATGTGTGCGAAACGACATACGATGTCTCTTCCCGCCTTGATTTATTTTACAGATGCAACATGCAACTATATATAGTAGCGTCGACCTAAAAATATGAAATTAATCATGGTTCGTTCTGCCTTTTTATACATTATTTAAGTTTCATAGGCATTTTGGAACGTGCTTTCGTGTGTGCAAAGGTCATGTGTGTACTAGCCACATATGTAATTTGATGTTCAATCTGTTTATGGAATCAAGTCCTTATACATGTTATTCTTCTGTAGATAGAGCAAATCACACGGCTTATTAGCAGCAATCGTCTATGTTATTATTGGTCTTCGCACACATTTCTGATTACGGACCTGTTTGCCGCGTATCACACACATCTTGTTCAGTTGAACCGTTTCCATTGTGTTGCCTACTCACACACAGTTCATCCTAGTGAACCGTATGTTGTATATCGCACACACCTTCATCTGGCAGCCCGTTTCTTTTGTTCCTCATCATCGCAAACAGTTAATTGAACTGAACCGTATGTCCTGCATCGCACATGCAACTAAAATCTGAACCGTGTTTGATGCATCCTCCATCGCAAACGTTTTGCACTTTTTTTGACGGTTTCTTTACACCACCATTTGAGATTATTGCATCGCACACAGTTTCGTCGAAGGGTCTCTGATTGTAGTGTCGCGTTAGCAGCATCCTGCAGTAGTGCATATTACTTCGACTATGAGATTATGCAACTCCTGGATACCAGAGGAATACCTTGTGTGCTACGAAATGTCACAACATAACTGGGTGATCATAAAGATGCTCTACAGGTATCTTCGAAGGTGTTTGTTGAGTTGGCATAGATCAAGATTAGGATTTGTCACTCCGAGTATCAGAGAGGTATCTCTGGGCCCTCTCAGTAATACACATCATAAGCTTGCAAGCAAATGACTAAAGAGTTAGTTACGAGATGATGTATTACGGAACGAGTAAAGAGACTTGCTGGTAACGAGATTGAACTAGGTATGCAGATACCGACGATCGAATCTCGGGCAAGTAACATACCGACAAACAAAGGGAATTACGTATATTGTCATAAAGGTTCGACCGATAAAGATCTTTGTGGAATATGTAGGAACCAATATGGGCATCTAGGTCCCACTATTGGTTATTGACCGGAGAAGAGTTTCGGTCATGTCTACATCATTCTCGAACCCATAGGGTCCGCACGCTTAACGTTCGTTGACGATATAGTATTATATGAGTTATGTATGTTGGTGACCGAATGTTGTTCGGAGTCCCGGATGAGATCACGGACATGACAAGGAGCTCTGGAATGATCCGGAGGTAAAGATTGATATATGGGATAATAGTGTTTGATCTTCGGAAGAATTCACCGGAAGGGGTTCCGGATGTTTCCCGAAATGTTTGGGTACGAAAGCACTTTATTTGGGCCAAAGGGGAAAACCCACGAGACTTTTGGAAAGTGCAAAAGGAAGTTTTGTGGAGGCTAGGGGCCAGATGCCAGGGACCCTGGCGTCTAGGTCCAGACGCCGGGAACCCTGGAGTCTGGCCCTGGAGCCTGAGAAGGACTCTTGCCTTTCGGGCAAAACCAACTTTGAGGAGGCTTTTACTCCAAGTTTCGATCCCAAGGCTCAACATATACATAGAGGGGAAGGGCTAGCACCCAAGACACATCAAGATTCACCAAGCCGTGTGCCAGCAACCCTGTCCCCTCTAGTTTATCCTCTCTAGTTTCTGTAGTGCTTGGCGAAGCCCTACACAGATTGTTCTCCATCACCAACCATCACCATGTCGTCGTGCTGCCGGAACTCATCTACTACTTCACCCCTCTTGCTGGATCGAGTAGGAGAGGACGTCATTGATACATCCATTTTGCATCCTATTTTCTTACTGTTATTTATGATGTTTTTATCCATAACAATGCTTTTTGGAGTAATTCTAATGCATCTTCTCTCACAATATGCAATGTATACACAAAGAGGGAGAATTCCGGCAGCTGGAAATCTGGACCTGGGAAAGCTACGTCAGGCTACCTATTCTGCACAACTCCAAATGAGCTGAAACTTCACGAGGATTTTTTATCAAATATTTGAGAATTATTGGAGCAAATAACTACCAGAGGGGGCCCACCAGGTGGGCACAACCCACCATGGCGCGCTAGGGAGCCCAGGCGCGCCCTGGTGGGTTGTGCTCACCCAGGCCCACCTCCGGTGCCCATCTTCTGGTATATAGGTCGTTTTGACCTAGAAAAAAATAATGAGAAGACTTTTGGGACGGAGCGCCGCCGTATCAAGGCAGAACTTGGGCATGAGCACTTTTGCCCTCCGGCAGAGCGATTCCGCTGGGGGAACTTCCCTCCCGAAGGGGGAAATCATCGTCATATTCTCTAACTTTTGTGAAAAGATTGTTGAGGTTTTCATGGACGACTTCTGTGTTTATGGGAAGTCTTTTGATGATTGTTTAAGCAATCTTGATCGAGTTTTGCAGAGATGTGAACAAACAAATCTTGTCTTGAATTGGGAGAAGTGCCACTTTATGGTTAATGAAGGTACTCTCTTGGGTCATAAAATTTCTGAAAGAGGTATTGAAGTGGGCAATGCTAAGGTTGATGCAATTGAGAAAATGCCATGTCCTAAAGATATCAAAGGTATTCGTAGTTTCCTAGGTCATGCTAGTTTCTATGGGATATTTAGTAAAGACTTTTCTAAAATTTCTAGGCCTCTTACAAGTCTTTTGCAAAAGGCTATTCCTTTCGTTTTTGATGATGATTGTTTAGAAGCCTTTGAAACACTCAAGAAAGCCTTAATTTCTGCACCTATTGTTCAACCACCTGATTGGAACTTGCCTTTTAAAATTATGTGTGACGCTAGTGATTATGTTGTTGGTGCTATTCTAGGACAAAGAGCTGATAAGAAACTGAATGTTATTCATTATGCTAGTAAAACTCTTGACGGTGCTCAATGAAACTATGCTACTACTGAAAAATAATTCTTAGCAGTGGTGTTTGCTTGTGATAAATTTAGACCTTATATTGTTGATTCAAAAGTAATTGTTCACAACGATCATGTTGTTATTAAATATCTTATGGAAAAGAAAGATGCAAAACCTATACTTATTCGATGGGTTCTCTTGTTACAAGAATTTGATTTACATATCACTGATAGAAAAGGAGCTGAGAACCCCGTAGCTGATAATTTATCTAGGCTTGAAAATGTGCATGATGACCCACTACCTATTGATGATAGTTTTCCTGATGAGCAGTTAGCTGCAATATATGTTGCTCATGGTACTCCTTGGTATCCTGACTATGCTAATTACATTGTTGCTAAATATTTACCACCTAGCTTTACATACCAGCAAAAGAAAAAATTCTTCTATGATTTAAGACATTACTTTTGGTATGACCCACATCCTTATAAAGAAGGAGTGGATGGTATTATTGGACGTTGTGTACCTGAGCATGAACAGGGACAAATCCTACAGAAATGTCACTCCGAAGCTTATGGAGGGCATCATGCTGGAGATAGAACTGCTCACAATGTATTGCAATCTGGATTTTATTGGCCTACTCTCTTCAAGGATGCCTGTAAGTTCGTCTTATCTTGTGATGAATGTCAAAGAATAGGTAATATCGTTAAGCATCAAGAAATCCCTATGAACTATTCACTAGCTGCTGAACCATTTGATGTTTGGGGATTTGATTACATGGGACCTTTTCCTTCATCTAATGGGTATACACATATTTTGGTTGTTGTTGATTATGTTACTAAATGGGTAGAAGCTATTCCAACCAGTAGTGCTGATCACAACACCTCTATTAAAATGCCTAAGGAAGTTATTTTCCCAAGGTTTGGAGTCCCTAGATATTTAATGACTGATGGTGGTTCACACATTATTCATGGTGCTTTCCATAAAATGCTTGCCAAGTATGATGCTAACCATGGAATTACATCACCTTATCATCCTCAGTCTAGTGGTCAAGTTGAACTTAGCAATAGAGAAACAAAATTAATTTTTCAAAAGACTGCCAATAGGTCCAGGAAGAATTGGTCTAAGAAATTAGATGATGCACTTTGGGCTTATAGAACAGCTTATAAAAATCCTATGGATATGTCTCCTTATAAAATGGTATATGGAAAAGCTTGTCATTTGCCTCTTGAGTTAGAACATAAAGCATATTGGTCCATCAAAGAGCTCAACTATGATTTCAAACTTGCTGGTGAAAAGAGGCTATTTGATATTAGCTCTTTAGACGAATGGAGAACCCAAGCTTATGAAAATGCAAAAATATTCAAAGAAATAGTTAAAATATGGCATGACAAAAGAATCCAAAAGCGTGAGTTTAAAGTCGGCGAATATGTTCTTTTGTACAACTCTCATTTCAGATTCTTTGCAAGAAAACTCCTCTCAAAATGGGAAGGCCCATATGTCATCGAGGAGGTTTACCGATCTGGAGCCATCAAAATAAATAATGCCGAAGGTACTAACCCGAAGGTTGTCAATGGGCAACGAATAAAACATTATATCTTGGGTACGCCCATTAATGTTGAAAGTAATATTATCCAAACTTTGACACCGGAAGAACACATAAAGGAGTCCTTCCAGAACACTCCAGAATCATGAAAATAAGGAGATGCGTGATACGGTAAGTAAACGGACTTTGAAAAATCAGCAAAAATATTTTTTGTTAATTTTGGAATATTTATAAAATTAGGAAAATAAGAAACTTCCTAGAAGCGTACCCTGGTGGGCACAAGACACCAGGGCGCGCCAAGCAAGCCTGGTGCGCCCAGGTGGGTTTTGCCCACCTGGGACACCTTCCGGACTCCGTTTTTCTACCGTATGCTTGTCCATCAAGATAAAAAATCTATATATACTTCCTGAACCTGTTAACCACCGTATCGCGGAGAAATCCTCTGTTTTCTTTTCCTTGTTATTTCCTGTCAGATCCCATCTACCATGGCTGCTTCGAGCTCCTCCAAGGACAAGTTCTTCAAGAATGTCATCAACCCATATCTGCGGGAGGTGGTGCAGCACCCTCAAACCATCCAGATGCATGAGGGGGTGCTTCACCTCGGCGATCTGTAAGGACCCAAGGGGACCGGGACCGTGGAGGCCAGGCTTGAAGCTATGGAGCAGGAAGTCTTCCGGTGCAAGGGGATGGTGGAGCATGGACTCAACGCCAATCACCTCGTGATCACGGACCTCTCTCATGATCTCAAGGTGGATGGCAAGCCCATGAAGGACATCGTCTTCACCCTCAGCGAGCAAATCAACTTGCTCCAAAGTCAGATCTATGATCTCCAAAACCAAGTCTTTGAATATGAGGCGAGGTTTAAAGGTATGAGTTTGGCTGCTAGTTGCAGGACCCGTGAGACTCACTCCTCCTCTTATGATGGTGGACCACTGCCATGGAAATCCGAGGACAGGATCTCTTCTTCATCACCACCACCATCTTCTTCATCACCAAAGGAGAATTGAGTATTCGGTATGGGCACTCCCCTTGGCTTCCGTCAAGCTTGGGGGAGGTGCCCCGGTATCGTAACATCCCACTATCTTTTTGCCTTTACTTATTTTAGTTAGATATTTTGCTTTAGAAGAATAAAAGTTTGGTTTGATCCTTTCTTCTTTGAGAGTTTGCTTAGTGATCTATCCTTGTAATCGTGTGCAAGTTATATAATAAAGTTTAGTTTGAGTTTTTGCTTTCTTTAATTTCATGTTGCAAATAAAAGAAAAGAAATAAGAAAGAAAAAGAGAAAGGAATTAAATAAAAGAAAGTAAATAAATCAAAAAGATCATATACTACTCTTATGGTAGGTGATGACACCACATAAGGAAAAGTATAAGTAGAAAATTTTATTAGAGATTGACAAACATAGCATTAGTCAATGATGCAACTCATGAAAGAATTAATAAGGGAAGAGAAGATTCACATATAAATATACTAACCTATAAATCTTTTGTGATTGTGAGCTCTCATCAAAATATTATATGCCAAAATTGTTGACGTTGGATAAGGAAGACAACTTAATGGTTTATGTTTGTGTATATTCGCATAGAAGTCATATTGTCATAGATCCTTCAACATGTGGTGCTTGCCCCCTATCTTTCCTAGCCAAAAATTCCGCACTAAGAAGAGATACGACTTGTGCATCCAAAAACCCTTAAACCCAAATCTTATTTTCAAGTGTCCACCATACCTACCTAGGGATTGAGCAAGATCCCTCAAGTAAGTTCATCGGTGCAAAAAGGCAATAAAAATTGCTTCTAAATGTGTGAGATCATTTAGTGTAAGAGAAAATTGAGCGTTGCACGAAGTTGTGATGGTGAAGAATAAAAGCGACAAACTACATAATAAAGTTCGCTATCACAAGGGGCAATGCAACGTCACGTTCTTTTGCACTAAAGGGTTGAGCATACAAACAAATAAGTGCATGCCAACCTCTACTTCCCTCTATGAAGGGCATATCTTTATTTTTATGTATTTATTTTTATGCAAAGAGTCAAAATTTTCCTCCTATTCCTTTTTTTTCTCCTTTGGCAAGCATCATGTGGTGAGGAAAGATCTAGGCACATATGTCCAGTTGAATATAGATAGCATGAGTTATTATTGTTGACATCACCCTTGAGGTGAATACATTGGGAGGCGAAACTATAAACCCCTATCTTTCTATGTGTCCGGTTGAAACGTTTTGCTCATGTGTACGCGGTGAGTGTTAGCAATCATAGAAGACTATATGATGGTTGAGTATGTGGACTTGCCTAAAGGCTCTGATACGTGACCCTTCCTAAAAAGATGATGAATTTGAAGGAAATATGCCCTAGAGGAAATAATAAAGTTATTATTTATTTCCTTATTTCATGATAAATGTTTATTATTCATGCTAGAATTGTATTAATCGGAAACTTAGTACATGTGTGAATACATAGACAAACAGAGTGTCACTAGTATGCCTCTACTTGACTAGCTCGTTAATCAAAGATGGTTAAGTTTCCTAACCATAGACATGAGTTGTCATTTGATTAATGGGATCACATCATTAGAGAATGATGTGATTGACTTGACCCATTATGTTAGCTTAGCACTTGATCGTTTAGTATGTTGCTATTGCTTTCTTCATGACTTATACATGTTCCTATGACTATGAGATTATGCAACTCCCGTTTACCGGAGGAACACTTTGTGTGCTACCAAACGTCACAACATAACTGGGTGATTATAAAGGTGCTCTACAGGTGTCTCCAAAGGTACTTGTTGGGTTGGCGTATTTCGAGATTAGGATTTGTCACTCCGATTGTCAGAGAGGTATCTCTGGGCCCACTCGGTAAAGCACATCACTATAAGCCTTGCAAGCATTGTAACTAATAAGTTAGTTGCGGGATGATGTATTACGGAACGAGTAAAGAGACTTGCCGGTAACGAGATTGAACTAGGTATTGAGATACCGACGATCGAATCTCGGGCAAGTAACATACCGATGACAAAGGGAACAACGTATGTTGTTATGCGGTCTGACCGATAAAGATCTTCGTAGAATATGTGGGAGCCAATATGAGCATCCAGGTTCCGCTATTGGTTATTGACCGGAGACGTGTCTCGGTCATGTCTACATAGTTCTCGAACCCATAGGGTCCGCACGCTTAAAGTTTGATGACGATTATATTATGAGTTTATGTGTTTTGATGTACCGAAGATAGTTCGGAGTCCCGGATGTGATCACGGACATGACGAGGAGTCTCGAAATTGTCGAGACATAAAGATTGATATATTGGAAGCCAATATTTGGATATCAGAAGTGTTCCGGGTGAAATCGGGATTTTACCGGAGTACCGCGGGTTACCGGAACCCCCCCCCCCCCCCCGGGGGCTTAATGGGCCTACATGGGCCTTAGTGAAAATAGAGGGCAGCAAGAGGAGTGTGGGGCGCCCCCCCCCCAAGGCCCAAACCGAATTGGTTTACGGCAAGGGGGGCGGCCCCCTCTTTCCTTCTCCTCTCCCTTTCCTTCCCCCTCTCCTACTCCTACTACGAATGGGAGGAGTCCTACTCCTAGTGGGAGTAGGACTCCCCCTTGGCGCGCCTCTCCTTGGCCGGCCGCCTCCTCCCCTTGCTCCTTTATATACGGGGGCCAGGGGGCACCCCATCGACACAACAATTGATCATTGATCTCTTAGCCGTGTGCGGTGCCCCCCCCTCCACCATAGTCCACCTCGATAATATCGTAGCGGTGCTTAGGCGAAGCCCTGCATCAGTAAAACATCATCATCATCACCACGCCGTCGTGCTGATGGAACTCTCCCTCAAAGCTCGGCTGGATCGGAGTTCGAGGGACGTCATCGAGTTGAACATGTGCTGAACTCGGAGGTGTCGTGCGTTCGGTACTTGATCGGTCGGATCGTGAAGACGTACGACTACATCAACCGCGTTGTGCTAACGCTTCCGCTTTCGGTCTACGAGGGTACGTGGACAACCCTCTCCCCTCTCGTTGCTATGCATCACCATGATCTTGCGTGTGCGTAGGAATTTTTTTGAAATTACTACGTTCCCCAACAGAATTGTAGTTGCAAAGTTGACTGAGAACATAGTTTGTTGGTTTTTAATAGAGTTTTTGCTTTAGACTTCGATTGTGTGATGAATTGTTACTTATTCATGAGAGTCTATGATATAGAGCTTTATGATAAGAGTCTTATGCTTAAGTTTGTTGCTCTTATAATAATGAACATGATGCTTCTGTGTCCGTATTTTCTTGTTTATCGACACCTCTCTCTCAAAGCATGTGGACATGTTTTTCGATTTCGGTTTTCGCTTGAGGACAAGCAAGGTCTAAGCTTGGGGGAGTTGATACGTCCATTTTGCATCATGTTTTCTTACTGTTTTTATGATGTTTTTTGGGGTAATTCTAATGCCTTTTGTCTCATAATATGCAAGGTATACACAAAGAGGGAGAATTCCGACAGCTGGAAATCTGGACCTGGAAAAGCTACGTTAGGCTATCTATTCTGCACAACTCCAAATGAGCTGAAACTTCACGAGAAATTTTTATGGAATATTTGAAAATTATTGGAGCAAATAACTAAGAGGGGGCCCACCAGGTGGGCACAACCCACCTGGGCGCGCTTGGGAGCCCAGGCACGCCCTGGTGGGTTGTGCTCACCCAGGGCCACCTCTGGTGCCCATCTTCTGGTATATAGGTCGTTTTGACCTAGAAAAAATAAGGAGAAGACTTTCGGGATGGAGCGTCGCCGTCTTGAGGCGGAACTTGGGCAGGAGCACTTTTGCCCTCCGGTGGAGCAATTCCGCCGGGGGAACTTCCCTCCCAGAGGGGGAAATCATCGTCATCATCATCACCAACAACTCTCCCATCTTTGGGAGGGCAATCTCCATCAACATCTTCAACATCACCATCTCATCTCAAACCCTAGTTCATCTCTTGTGTTCAAGCTTGTTACCGGAACTATAGATTGGTGCTTGTGGGTGACTAGTAGTGTTGATTACATCTTGTTGTTGATTACTATGTGGTTTATTTGGTGGAAGATTATATGTACAGATCCAATATGCTATTTAATACTCCTCTGATCTTGAGCATGATTATCATTTGTGAGTAGTTACTTTTGTTCTTGAGGTCACGGGAGAAATCATGTTGCAAGTAATCATGTGAACTTGATATGTGTTCGATATTTTGATAGTATGTATGTTGTGATTCCCTTAGTGGTGTCATGTGAACGTCGACTACATGACACTTCACCATATTTGGGTCCAAGGGAATGCATTGTGGAGTAGCAATTGGATGATGGGTTGCGAGAGTGACAGAAGCCTAAACCCCAGTTTATGCGCTATTCCGTAAGGGACCGATTGGATCCAAAAGTTTAATGCTATGGTTAGAATTTATTCTTAATACTTTTCTCGTAGTTGCTGATGCTTGCGGGAGGGTTAATCATATGTAGGAGGTTTGTTCAAGTAAGAACAGCACCTAAGCACCGGTCCACCCACATATCAAATTATAAAAGTAGCGAACACAAATCGAACCAACATGATGAAACTGACTAGATGAAATTCCCGTGTACCCTCAAGAACGCTTTGCTTATCATAAGAAACCATTTTGGCCTGTCATTTGCCTCAAAAGGATTGCGCTACCGTGCTGCACTTTTGTTACTACTATCGTTACTTGCTCGTTTCAAAATTATCTTGCTGTCAAACTACTCCGCTACTTACAATTACAACACTTGCAGACATTACCTTACTGAAAACCACTTGTCATTTCCTTCTGCTCCTCGTTGGGTTCGACACTCTTACTTATCGAATGAGCTACAATTGATCCCCTATACTTGTGGGTCATCGGTGATCAAGCTGAACGTGTGCTGAACGCGGAGGTGCCGTACGTTCGGTACTTGAGCAGGACGGATCATGAAGGTGTACGACTACATCAACCGCGTTGATAAACGCTTACGCTTAGCGATATACAAGGGTATGAAGATGCTCCCCCCCCCCTCTCATAGCTATGCATCTCTATGGATAGATTTTGCATGTGCGTAGAAATTTTTGTTTTCCATGCAACGTTCCCCAACAGTGGCATCCGAGCCAGGTCTATGCGTAGATGATATGCACGAGTAGAACACAAAGGAGTTGTGGGTGGTGATTGTCGGATTTCGGGTTCCGGCAAAACCCTTGAGGTTCGAACACTGGGGTGCGCACAAAGATCTCTCTCTCCCTAGATCACTCTCGCCAAATCGCTAGGCCTAGCTCGATGAACCCGAAGAACGAGAGACACATGAGTTTATACTGGTTCGGGCCACCGATGTGGTGTAATACCCTACTCCAGTGTGGTGGATTGCCTCTTGGGCTAAGGATGAACAGTTACAAGGGAAGAACAGCCTCCTGAGGAGAGGTGCTCTTGTGCTTGGTGAACTTGTGTGGATGAGGATGATCTGAATGATCCCTCCTCCTCTATGGTGGTGGCTAGTCCTATTTATAGAGGCCCTGGTCCTCTCCCCAAATATTGAGCGGGAAGGGATCCAAAAATGGCCAAATTCGAAGGGAGACAACTAGTACAAGTTATCCTGACTAAAGGTGGTCTTCGCCTGCCAAAGGCTCTAGTGGTGACGCCGTCTTGGGCTCCACGGTGACCTCCGTCCTGTCGTCCTGCTGGTCTTGGTCTCGTTGCACCGATATGGAAACCTTTGCCTGATGCCTCGGGACTCCTCGCCTGCGCTTGCCTCTTTAGCACCAAAGAGGAAACGAGGACACTATGCGCGCTGGCGCCCGCCTGGCTCCAGTCATCATGGCTTGCGTCATAGGAACCTCGCGAGGTATCCCTTGCCTTGATCTCTCCGCCCCTCGCGAGCCAGCCTAGTGAGGCCGTCTCGAGGAGGTCTTGTGTCGTCCGCCTCGCGAGGCTTGGTCCCTCACGAGGGTCTTGAGTGTTTGCTGGTGAAGGTGGGCCGTACAGGGCTGCTGGTGGAGCCACGCCGTGGGCCGCAGGCAGGCAAGTTTGGGGACCCATGTTCCCAGGACGCCGACAGTAGCCCCTGGGCCCAAGGCGCGCTCGGACTTGGCTTTGAGGCGAAGCCAAAGGGCAAGTGCGGAGCGCTGCGGGCCCCAACAGCCTGTGGCCCTGCTTGACGCGTGGCGGTTGATTGGACGTGGGCGTCTCCACTTCTCCACGCTGCCTCGGCAACTGCCCGACTTGACGAGTCCCTACTGCATGCAGAGAAAATTCATCATTCCCCCGTCGCTCATCTCTTCCTGCTCTGCTCGCTTCTTATTCCTCGCTTCATTGCTAGTAGCGACCCCCATGGCGCCTGTGAATAGGTTCTCGGCCGCAGAGAAGGGAAAAAAACCCCGCGACGAGCCCAGGCCACTTCCGCCGAAGAAGAGGCCGAGCCACCGCCGCGACATGGTCGTGAGGCCAGAGGTGTCGAGGCCTTGGTGCGAGCGGCCTCCTCCCGGGTACCTGCTGCCTTTGTACGCCCAACCTGAGGGCTCCGGAGGAAGGGGCGAAGAGCGCCGCCGCCCACGCCGCGGCCGTGGTCGCCGCGCCGCGGTGACGCACGCCGTCGCCCCAGGAGTCCACGCCGCGGACTCCTCGCGCGAACTCGTGATGTGGGCGGCGATGCCTCCGCGCACTTGGATCCGCTTTCCTCAGTTCTTCTCCGCCAAGATGCCGCCGAGGGGGCCCCTTGAGCTTTGGCTATAGCATGCCGACTGCGACGCCCCGGCGACTGGAGCGGAGGTGGAAACCGTTTCCCCGGGCAAGATCTTCATGACTCGTGGCTGGGGCGAGGTCACCCGGGTATGCCGCGCGGAAGGCGCCCTCGCCATCCACTTTGAGTACGACGGTGCCTCCATGATGTTCTTCAAGGTTTTCGACGTGGAAGGCCACCGCTTGGAGTGCTGCCCTGGGGAGGGTCACCGTGGCGGGGCAGCGGCCAGCGCCGAGCTCGCCGCTGGCTTTGCTAGCGGCTCTTCTAGCAGCGGCGATGGCGCTTGGGAGTCTAGCGACTCTCCCGAGCCCTATGAGACCCCGAAGACGAGCGATGACAGCTATGTGCTTCCAAGCTCTCGCCGGGCCCGGAGCAAGGCCGCAGCGTATGGTCGCCGCCGTCGCTGATCTGGATGGGGTTGGCGCCGGTCTCCCGTGGCCCACTGTTGATGATGGCGTCGGCTGCGTTGGAGCATGTAGATAGAGCTCCTAATAACTCCCTCATTTTGTTCCCTGCGAGGAATCAAAATGGACCCCGAGGGGGCATGTAAAGGGTCTGTAATGTCCTCTATTCATATTATCCTTATTATGAAAATTTGCGAATGCATGTCTCGTTTCGGCTCGGTCTCCCCTTTCCATCCCCACGGCAGCTTGGTGCTCTACGCCGACAAGCCCCGGTCCCCAGGCAGGCTGCAGCCGTCGCTGGAATGCCAGGTCGCGATGCCGTGCTCAAGGCCAGGAGGTGAGCAGCCCGAGGTCCAGTAAGAGCTCCTAAGGCGCGATGCTCAAGAGGTCCCCTTTAGCGCTAAAGCAGCTATCGAGAGGCAGGAAAGGGTGTCGACGTTGCCGTAACAAGGCTGCCTCAGGTGGGGATCCTATGCTGTAGCGCTGGGTCGATCCAGACGCGAGACTTATCTTGGCATTCCAGAGCTGGTTCCTTGTCTTGCGCCAGGCTTGTGCATCGACTACTGTTGGGTAGCTAGGTTAGGCCCGTGCGAGCCTCTCCCTCTTCTCCATGCTCTTCTGTGTGCTCTGCGTCCTCAGGTCCCGGCCCTCGAGCGAGCTCAGCCGTCGTTGGTATGCCAGGTCGCGATGTCGTGGTCAAGGCCAGGGGGTGAGGGATGGAGAGCCAGTAAGAGCTCCTGAGTCGCGATGCTCAGGAGCCCCCCTTTTAACGCGCAAGAGAATCGCATGGGAGAAGGAAGGAGCCCGTGGTACCGCCCGCTGTCGTCCTCAGGAGGTCCCAGCGGGTTAGCACAAGGAGGGACACAGATCGCCATGATGATCATCGGTTTGCCGCAGGTCGCTCTGCAAGAAGATGAAGGCACTGAGGTCCTGGTGAGGTGGCGTGCGCGAGGCGTGCCACGAGCCAGAGCTCGACCGCTCAGATTTGTCGACGTTGCAGGGACGGACCTGAGCACAAGTATTGTGCCAGCATGTGTAGCCCCCGTGGTGGGTGACAATCAAGTAGGTGATAACCATGGATAGATCAAGCATGGAAGGTGAATCAGCTTAGGTAAATGCAAGAACAATACACGCCACTGGGTTGGACCTGAGTGGCTTCGGGATGATGCAGCCCAAGGGGCGCCCCCAGCAAAGTAATGCTAAAGACGTAAAAGGATACATGCCGCAGGGACGGGCCCACGCGGCCTGGGGATGATGCAGCCCGGGGGGCGCTCCCAGCTAAATAAACTTGGAAAATGTCACCTGGTTCCGTTGTCGAAGGGATGTTGGGGCAGCTGAAGATGCGTGGCGAAGGGGTTGCACCTCACGAGCCACCGGGGCCCTGAGCCTCGGGAGGCTCTGGGGGCCCGGGCGACTCCTCGAGGACCGTCTCCATCTCCGTTAGGACTGCGTGATGCCTGGCCTCCTGAGCCGCCAGGATGCTCTGCAGGTTGCACTGGAAGGCGGATGCCACGCTCGGCAGGCCGAACGGCATGCGAACATAGTTGTGAGGTGGGCCCTCGCAACTTCCCACGCGCGAAAGCCAGAAGAGCTCCTGAGATGCGGCCCTGTTGAGCCCTGGGATGTCGACGCAGACGCGCAGCCCACCATCCTCGCCAGGATGGGGGGCCGCGCCAGGTGGGCGGCGGTCGCCGCGCATGGCTCTTGCATCCTGCAGCGCCTGAGTGACCTTGGTAATGAACTCCCAAGCGCCGGGCGCTCCTCGCCCAGTGTCCTCTTGAGGGAAATGTGCCGCAAAGCACGCCTCCATGTGGTGCCCCAGCGCCTCCCTCGTGATGTTGGCTAGGTCCGAGGCCCTCCAGAAGAGAGCCCCCGAGCCCTGCCCGAGGAGGGCGCCGGGCGCGCCTTCCTATGCAAGGGAGGGAGGCGCCCCAAGCGCGGGCGCCGATCCTGATGTTGCACCGCCAGAGGCGCCGCTCCGCTGAGGCCCTGTGCGGAGTAGCTGCTTCTTCTTCTTGGGGACGGCTTCAGGAGGGTACCGTGCTGCGTCGTTGTCGGGGTCTTCGATCGCTGCGGCTTAGAAGGCGCGCTCGAGGGAGCACACTGCATCTCTTTCTTCGCAGGGGACGGTGATAATCCCGCCGCTTCCTGGCATCTTGAGGACGTTGTAGCTATGGTGGGTCACAGCCACGAACTTGGCCAGGGCCGGATACCCGAGGATGGCATTGTACGGCAGGCGGATGTGAGCAACGTCAAAGTCGATGAGCTCGGTGCAGTAGTTGTCATGCTGTCCGAAGGTGACAGGGAGGCGGACCTGCCCTATCGGGGTGGTGGAGCCATCGGTCACTCCTGAGAAGGGCTTGGTAGGCTGAAGTTGGTCGTACGGCACTTGGAGGCTATCGAACGTCTCGACAGATAGCACGTTAAGCCCTGCACCGCCATCGATGAGGGTCTTGGTGACTTGAACGTTGCTGATGACAGGTGAGCAGAGCATCGGGAGGGCGCCAGCGGTGCCGCGCACTTGAGCTGGTCCGCTGAGCTGAAAGTGATGGCGCACTTGGACCACCTGAGTGGGCGCGTGGCCTCGAGCCAGGGAAGGGTTGTGTTCCCCTCGCGAGCAAACTGCTTGAAGATGCGCTGAGAAGCAGGGGCCTGAACTTCGCCCAAGATGCAAGCGATAGCACGCGGTTCCTGGAAGCCCCCAGCCCCCTCGTCCTGATGGTGGTCGTCGTTCCTTCTTGGCGGTGGCGGCAGCGGAGGAAGACCAGCATTGCCCTAAGGGCGATCCTCGCGAGGCTGATCCCTCCATGCGCCCTCACGAGGCCGGTCGTGCCACTCCTGACGAGGGCCGCGGTCGTCCCAGCGTCCTCCGCCTCGTCCTCCTCGGTCGTAGCCCCGGTCATTGCGCTCGGGGCGTCGACCGAAGCGCCCATCTCGAATGGCCCTGAGCTCCTAACAGTCGTTCGTGTTGTGGTTGTGTACGTTGTGGAAGGCGCAGAACGGCCGGCTGCTCTTGGGCGACTCGGGGTGGTCCCGGCCGCGCTTCGTGTCCGGCTCTGCTGCGAGCACGGCTACTCCCTTGCGCTTCACGTCCTTGGCCTTAGCTTTCTTCTCCTCCGGGTCGGTAGCTGGGAGCTCGAGCAGGGAGAGGCGCCCCTCCTCAGCTCTTGCGCACTTGGTTGCCAGGTTGAACAGCTCCAAAGCCGTGCATAGCTCCTTGTGGATGGCGAGCTCCTCCTTCATCTTGACGTCGCGGACGCCATCGGAAAGCACCGAAATGATGGCCTCGTCTGTGACCTTGGGGATTTTGAGGCGAACGTTGTTGAAGCGCTGGATGTACTTCTGCAGGGTCTCCCCTAGCTACTGCCTGACGCGGCGTAGGTCACCCACGGCTGGAGGGCAGTCGCGAGTGCCCTGGAAGTTGGCGACGAAGCGGTCACGCATCTCATCCCAGGAGGAGATCGAGCCCGGGGGCAGGTTCAGGAGCCACGAGCGAGCGCCGTCCTTGAGAGCCATGGGGAACCAGTTCGCCATGACTTTCTCATCACTGTTGGCCGCCTCGATGCTCAGCTCGTAGAGCTGCAAGAACTCCGCGGGGTCGGGGGTGCCGTCGTAGCGAGGAGGCAAGTCTGGCTTGAACTTGCCCGGCCAGGTGACGCTACGCAGCTCAGGAGTGAAGGCGTGGCAGCCTGTTGTGGCCACCGGGGCCCGTCGTGGAGGCGGAGCTTGATCTTGGTGTCCCCGCGCCGCCACGGCAAGTGGCGCGTGGCCCTGCCATGGCAAGCGATCCTGATGTGGCGGTGCTGGGAGTGGTGGAGCATTTTCTTGCGGTCGGGGAACTTCTTGGCAGCTTCCTTCTTCTCGCGCGGGCACCCGACGAGGAGGGTCGCACCGGGGAGCCGCGCACCTTGGCGCCAGAGCGCCATGTTGGTGCAGAGGTGGTGGAGGCGCTCCGTGAGCCACGTCGCCCACAGCTGGCAGGGGGCGAGGCAGCGAGAGGGACGGCGCGGGGGAGCCCCCTGCATCGCTGACGAGCTCGGCGATGCGGTCCAGCCGGTCCTCGTAGAGGTCGTCGACTGGGCGGTATCGCAGGAGCTCGCGTGCCATGAGCAGCGCGGCCGGGGGAGCGCGACGAGCGTGAGACGACGAGCCGGCTGGGGTTAGCGACGAAGTGGCGGTGCGGCCGTCCCGCGGCACCGAGGGGTGCAGCGAGGATGCTTGCTGCTCGTTTCCCGCTGGGCCGGTGACGGCGTTGGCAGCGGGTGACGGGGAATGACGGGGAGGCCCGCCGACAGGAGCTTTCTGAGCGACACGTGCGGCGAGGGCGGCCCGGCGCTCAGCGCGGGCGCGGCGAGCGTCCGCCATGGATGCGGTGAAGCGACGGGACGCGGATTGGTGGGAGGAAGGCTTCGGCGCCCCCCTACCTGGCTCGCCAAATGTCATATTTTGGGTTCCGGCAAAACCCTTGAGGTTCATACACTGGGGTGCGCATGAAGATCTCTCTCCCTAGATCGCTCCTGCCAAATCGCAAGGCCTAGCTCGACGAACCCGAAGAACGAGAGACACAAGAGTTTATACTAGTTCGAGCCACCGATGTGGTGTAATAACCTACTCCAGTGTGGTGGATTGCCTCTTGGGGCTGAGGATGAACAGTTACAAGGGAAGAACAGCCTCCTGAGGAGAGGTGCTTGTGCTTGGTGAACTTGTGTGGATGAGGATGATCTAAATGATCCCTCCTCCTCTATGGTGGTGGCTAGTCCTATTTATAGAGGCCCTGGTCCTCTCCCCAAATATTGAGCGGGAAGGGATCCAATAGCGGCCAAATTCGAAGGGAGACAACTAGTACAAGTTATCCTGACTAAAGGTGGTCTTGGCCTGCCAAAGGCTCTGGTGGTGACGTCGTCTTGGGCTCCACGGTGACCTCCGTCCTGTCGTCCTGCTGGTCTTGGTCTTGTTGCACCGATATGGAAACCTTTGCCTGATGCCTCGGGACTCCTCGCCTGCGCTTGCCTCTTTAGCACCAAAGAGGAAACGAGGACACTGTGCGCGCTGGCACCCTCCTGGCTCCAGTCGTCATGGCTTGCATCATAGGAACCTCGCGAGGTATCCCTTGCCTTGATCTCTCCACCCCTCGTGAGCCAGCCTAGTGAGGCCGTCCCGAGGAGGTCTTGTGTCGTCAGCCTCACGAGGCTTGGCCCCTCGCGAGGGTCTTGAGTGTTTGCTGGTGAAGATGGGCCATACAGGGCCGCTGGTGGAGCCACGCCGTGGGCCTCAGGCAAGCAAGTCTGGGGACCCCCGTTCCCAGGACGCCGACAGTGATGGTCATACTGCTAACCACCAACGTCTTATTTTGATTCGGCTGTATTATGGGATGAAGCAGCCTGGACCAATGATACGTCTCCAACATATCTATAATTTTTTATTGTTCCATGCTGTTATATTATCTGTTTTGGATGTTTTATATGCATTAATATGCTATTTTATATGAGTTTTGGGACTAACCTATTAACCTAGAGCCCAGTGCCAGTTCCTGTTTTTTCCTTGTTTTTGAGTTTCGCAGAAAAGGAATACCAAACGGAGTCCAAATGGAGTAAAACTTTCGCGGTGATTTTTCTTGGACCAGAAGACACCCAGGAGACTTGGAGTGCAAGTCAGAAGAGCCACGAGGCAGACACAAGGCTAGAGGGCGCGCCCAGGGGGGTAGGGCGCGGCCCCCAACCTTGTGGGGCCCTCGGTGACCCCCTGACCTAGATCTTCCTCCTATATATACTCTTATACCCCAAAAAACTTCCAGGGGAGCCACAAAACCACTTTTCCACCGCCGCAACCTTCTATACCCATGAGATCCCATCTTGGGGCCTTTTCCGGCATCCTGCCGGAGGGGGATTCGATCACGGAGGGATTCTACATCAACACCATTGCCTCTCCGATGAAGCGTGAGTAGTTTACCACAGACCTACGGGTCCATAGCTAGTAGCTAGATGGCTTCTTCTCTCTCTTTGATTCTCAATACAAAGTTCTCCTTGATGTTCTTGGAGATCTATTCGATGTAATACTATTTTGCGGTGTGTTTGCCGAGATCCGATGAATTGTGAATTTATGATAAGCTTATCTATGAATATTATTTGGATCTTCTCTGAATTCTTATATGCATGATTTGATATCTTTGCAAGTCTCTTCAAACTATCGATTTGGTTTGGCCAACTAGATTGGTTTTTCTTGCAATGGGAGAAGTGCTTAGCTTTGGGTCCAATTTTGCGGTGCTCGATCCCAGTGACAGCAGGGGAAACGACAAGTATTGTATTGTTTCCATCGAGGATAAAAAGATGGGGTTTTCATCATAATGCTTGAGTTAATTTCTCTACATCATGTCATCTTGCTTAAGGCGTTACTCCATTCTTTATGAACTTAATACTCTAGATGCATGCTGGAAAGCGGTTGATGTGTGGAGTAATAGTAGTAGATGCAGAATCGTTTCGGTCTACTTGACACGGATGTGATGCCTATATTCATGATCATTACCTTAGATATCGTCATAACTTTGCGCTTTTCTATCAATTGCTCGGCAATAATTTGTTCACCCACCGTAATAATTTCTATCTTGAGAGAAGCCTCTAGTGAAACCTATGGCCCCCGGGTCTATTTTCCATCTTATAAGTTTCTGATCTACAATTCTAATTTCCTATTTACTTTCCTTGCAATCTTTTACTTTCCGTTCCATAAACCAAACATACCAAAAAATTTACTTTATCGTTTATCCATCTCTATCAGATCTCACGTTGCAAATAACCGTGAAGGGATTGACAACCCCTTTATCACATTGGGTGCAAGTTGGTGTTTGTTTGTGCAGGTATTCGGTGGCTTGTGCGTTGTCTCCTACTGGATTGATACCTTGGCTCTCAAAAGCTGAGGGAAATACTTACTCTACTTTGCTGCATCACCCTTTCCTCTTCAAGGAAAAAAACAGCGCAAGCTCAAGAGGTAGCAACAAACCTTACACGTCCACGTACATGAGACCGGTTCCACCAACTGTCATGCAAATTTTTTTGCATAAAGGTGGCTGGCGGGTGTCTGTTTCTACTTTAGTTGAATCGAATTTGACTATGATCGGTCCTTGAAGAAGGTCAAAACAGCAAACTTGATAAATCGCCGTTGTGGTTTTTGCGTAGGTAAGAACGGTTCTTGCTAGAAGCCCGTAGCAGCCACGTAAAACTTGCAACAACAAAGTAGAGGACATCCAACTTCTTTTTGCAGGGCATGTTATGATGTGATATGGTCAAGACATGATGTGATATACGTTGTTGTATGAGATGATCATGTTTTGTAATATCGACAACCGGCAGGAGCCTTAGGGTTGTCTCTTTGTATGAAATGCAAGCGCCATGTAATTGCTTTACTTTATCGCTATGCTTTAGCAATAGTTGTAGAAGAAAAAGTTGGCGAGACGACCCCGACACAACGATGGAGGTCAAGGTGTCAAGCCGGTGATGATGGAGATCATGACAATGCTTTGGAGATGGAGATCAAAAGCACAAGATGATGATGGCCATATCATGTCACATATTTTGATTGCATGTGATGTTTATCCTTTATGCATCTTATTTTGCTTAGAACAACGGTAGCATTATAAGATGAACCCTTCGCTTAATTTCAAGATAAAAGTGTTCTCCCTGAGTATGCACCGTTGCCAAAGTCCTTCGTTTTGAAGCACCACGTGATGATCGGGTGTGATAGACTCTACGTTCACATACAACGGGTGTCAGCCAGTTTTGCACACGCAGAATACTTGGGTTAAACTTGACGAGCCTAGTATGTACAGACATGGTCTCGGAACAGTGGAGACCGAAAGGTCGAACATGAGTCATATAGTAGATATGATCAACATAGAGATGTTCACCATTGATGACTACGCCATCTCACGTGATGATCAGACATGGCTTAGTTGATTTGGACATGTATCGCTTAAAAACCTTGAGGGATGTTAATTTAAGTGGGAGTTCATTTGTAATTTGATTAACTGAACTTAAATTTATCATGAACTTAGTCTTAATAGTTTTTGCATACCTATGTTGTAGATCAATAGCTCGCAATATAGCTTCCCTATTTTTTGATATGTTCCTAGAGAAAAATAAGTCGAAAGATGATAGTAGCAATGATGCGGAGTGGATCCATGATTTGAGGATTATCCTCATTGCTGCACAGAAGAATTATGTCCTTGATGCACCGCAGGTAACACACCTATTGCAGGAGTAGATGCGGGTGTTATGAATGCTTGGCAAGCTCAATATGATGAGTACTTAATAGTTTAGTGCGGCATGCTTTACGGCTTAGAACCGGGATTTCAAAAACGTTTTGAATGCCACAGAGCATATGAGATGTTCCAAGAGCTGAAATTGGTATTTCAGACTCATGCCCGTGTCGAGAGGTATGAGACTTCTGACAAGTACTTTGCCTACAAGATGGAGGAGAATAGCTCAGCCAGTGAGCATGTGCTCAGAATGTCTGGGTACTACAATCGCTTGAATCAAGTGGGAGTTAATTTTCCAGATAAGATAGTGATTGACAGAGTTCTCTAGACACTATCACCAACCTACTAGAACTTTGTGATAAACTATAATATTCAAGGGGTGACAAAAATGATTCCCGAGCTCTTCGCGATGCTGAAATCGGTGAAGGTAGAAATCTAGAAAGAGCATCAAGTGTTGATGGTTAAAAAGACCACTAGTTTCAAGAAAAGGGCAAAGGGAAAGAAAGGGAACTTGAAGAAGAATGGCAAGCAAGTTGCCACTCCCATGAAGAAGCCCAGTGCTAGACCTAAGCCTGAAACTGAGTGCTTCTACTGCAAAGGGAATGGTCACTACAAGCGGAACTGTCCCAAATACTGGCAGATAAGAAGGATGGCAAAGTGAACAAAGGTATATTTGATATACATGTTATTGATGTGTACCTTACTAATGCTCGTAGCAGCACCTGGGTATTTGATACTGGTTCAGTTGCTCATATTTGTAACTCGAAACAGGAGCTGCGGAATAAACGAAGATTGGCTAAGTACGAGGTGACGATGCATGTCGGGAATGGTTCCAAGGTCGATGTGATCGTCGTCGGCATGCTACCTCTACATCTACCTTCGAGATTAGTTTTAGACCTCAGTAATTGTTATTTGGTGCCTGCATTGAGCATGAATATTATATCTGGATCTTGTTTATTGCGAGACGGTTATTCATTTAATCAGAGAATAATGGTTGTTCTATTTATATGAATAATATCTTTTATGGTCATGCACCCTTGAAGAGTGGTCTATTCTTGTTGGATCTCGATTGTAGTGATACACATATTCATAATATTGATGCCAAAAGATGCAAAGTTTATAATCACAGTGCAATATACCTGTGGCACTGCTGTTTAGGTCATATTAGTGTTAAGCGCATGAAGAAACTCCATGCAGATGGACTTTTGGAATCACTTGATTATGAATCATTTGATACTTGCGAGCAATGGAGCGAGCTAATGACTTATTGGAAATAATACATACAGATGTATGAGGTCCGATGAGTATTGAAGCACGCGGCGGGTATCGTTATTTTTTGACCTTCACAGATGATTTGATGAAACACAAGTCTGAAACATTTGAAAAGTTCAAAGAATTTCAGAGTGAAGTAGAGAATCATCGTAACAAGAAAATAAAGTTTCTAGATCTGATCACAGAGGCGAATATTTGAGTTACGAGTTTGGCCTTCATTTAAGAAAATGTGGAATTGTTTCACAACTCCCGCCACCTGGAACACCACAGCGTAATGGTCCAAACGTCGTAACCGTACTTTATTAGATATGGTGTGTTCTATGATGTCTCTTACCGATTTGCCTTTATCATTTTGGGGTTATGCATTAGAGACAACCGCATTCACGTTAAATAGGGCACCGTCTAAATCCGTTGAGATTACACCGTATGAACTGTGGTTTGGCAAGAAAACTAAGTTGTCATTTCTTAAAGTTTGGGGATGTGACACTTATGTCAAAAGGCTTCAGCCTGATAAGCTCGAACCCAAATCGGAGAAGTGCGTCTTCATAGGATACCCTAAGGAAACTATTGGGTACACCTTCTACCACAGATCCGAAGGCAAGATCTTTGTTGCCAAGAATGGATCCTTTCTAGAGAAGGAGTTTCTCTTGAAAGAAGTGAGTGGGAGGAAAGTAGAACTTGATGAGGTAATTGTACCTTCTCTCGAATTGGAAAGTAGCACATCACAGAAAACCATTCCCGTGATGCCTACACCAACTAGAGAGGAAGCAAATGATAATGATCATGAAAGTTCAGATCAAGTTACTACTGAACCTCGTAGGTCGACCAGAGCACGATCCGCACCAGAGTGGTACGGTAATCCTGTCCTGGAAGTTATGTTATTAGACCATGGCGAACCTACGAACTATGATAAGCCCAGATTCCGATAAATGGCTTGATGCCATGAAATCTGAGATAGGATCCATGTATGAGAACAAAGTATGGACTTTGGTGGACTTCCCGATGATCGGCAAGCCATTGAGAATAAATGGATCTTCAAGAAGAAGACAGACGCTGATGGTAATGTCACTATCTACAAAGCTCGACTTGTCGCAAAAGGTTTTCGACAAGTTTAAGGGGTTGACTACGATGATACTTTCTTACCCGTAGCGATGCTTAAGTCGGTCCGAATCATGTTAGCAATTGCCGCATTTTATAATTATGAAATCTGGCAAATGGACGTGAAAGTTGCATTCCTTAATGGATTTTTTAAAGAAGAGTTGTATATGATGCAACCATAAGGTTTTATCGATCCTAAAGGTGCTAACAAAGTGTTCAAGCTCCAGCGATCCATTTATGGACCGGTGCAAGCATCTCGGAGTTGGAATATAAGCTTTGATCAGGTGATCAAAGCATATGGTTTTATACAGACTTACGGTGAAACCTGTATTTACAAGAAAGTGAGTGGGAGCTCTATAGTATTTCTGATATTATATGTGGATGACATATTGTTGATTGGAAATGATATAGAATTTCTGGATAGCATAAAAGGATACTTGAATAAGAATTTTTCAGTAAAAGACCTCGGTGAAGCTGCTTATATATTGGGCATCAAGATCTATAGAGATAGATCGAGACGCTTAATAGGACTTTCACAAAGCACATACCTTGATAAAGTTTTGAAGAAGTTCAAAATGGATCAGTCAAAGAAAGGGTTCTTGCCTGTGTTACAAGGTGTGAAGTTGAGTAAGACTCAAAACCCGACCACGGCAGAAGAGAGAGAGACAATGAAAATCATTCCCTATGCCTCAGCCATAGGTTCTATAAAGTGTGCCATGCTGTGTACCAGACCTGTTGTGTGCCTTGCCATGAGCTTGGCAAGGGGGTACAAGAGTGACCCAGGAGTAAGATCATTGGACAGCATTTAAAATTATCCTTAGTTACCTCAGAGGACTAAGGAGATATTTCTCGGTTATGGAGGTGATAAAGAGTTCGTCTTAAAGGGTTACGTCGGTGCAAGCTTTGACAATGATTAGGATGACTCTGAATCTTGATCTGGATACATATTGAAAGTGAGAGCAATTAGGTAGAGTAGCTCCATGCAGAGCATTGTAGACATAGAAATTTGCTAAATACATACAGATCTGAATTTGGCAGACCCGTTGACTAAACTTCTCTCACAAGCAAAACATGATCACACCTCAGTACTCTTTGAGTGTTAATCACATGGCGATGTGAACTAGACTATTGACTCTAGTAAACTCTTTGGGTATTAGTCACATAGCGATGTGAACTATGGGTGTTAATCACATGATTATGTGAACTAGATTATTAACTCTAGTGCAAGTGGGAGACTGATGGAAATATGCCCTAGAGGCAATAATAAAATGGTTATTATTATATTTCCTTAATCATGATAAAGGTTTATTATTCATGCTAGAATTGTATTGACTCGCAACTTAAATACATGTGTCGATACATAAACAAATACCATGTCCCTAGTAAGCCTCTACTAGACTAGCTCGTTGATCAAAGATGTTTAAGGTTTCCTAACCATAGACATGTGTTGTCATTTGATAATGGGATCACATCGTTAGGAGAATGATGTGATGGACAAGACCCATCCGTTAGCTTAGCATATTGATCGTTCAGTTTATTGCTATTGCTTTCTTCATGTCAAATACATATTCCTTCGACTATGAGATTATGCAACTCCCGGATACCAGAGGAATACCTTGAGTGCTATCAAACGTCAAAACATAACTGGGTGGTCATAAATATGCTCTACAGGTATCTCCAAAGGTGTTTGTTGAGTTGGCATAGATCGAGATTAGGATTTGTCACTCCGAGTATCGGAGAGGTATCTCTGGGCCCTCTCGGTAATACACATCCTAAGCTTGCAAGAAAATGACTAAGGAGTTAGATACGAGATGATGTATTACGGAACGAGTAAAGAGACTTGCCGGTAATGAGATTGAACTAGGTATGTGGATACCGACGATCGAATCTCAGGCAAGTAACATACCGACAGACAAAGGGAATTACGTATGTCGTAATAAAGGTTCGACCGATAAAGATCTTCGTGGAATATGTAGGAACCAATATGGGCATCCAGGTCCCACTATTTGTAATGACCAGAGAAGAGTCTCGGTCATGTCTACATCTTTCTCGAACCCGTAGGGTCTGCACGCTTAACGTTCGTTGACGATATAGTATTATATGAGTTATGTATGTTGGTGACCAAATGTTGTTCGGAATCCCGGGTGAGATCACGGACATGACGAAGAGCTCCGGAATGGTCCGGATGTAAAGATTGATATATGGGATAATAGTGTTTGATCTTCAGAAAGGTTCCGGAATTCACCAGAAGGGGTTCCGGATGTTTCCCGAAATGTTTGGGTATGAAAGCACTTTATTTGGGCCAAAGGGGAAAGCCCACGAGGCTTTTGGAAAGTGCAAAAGGAAGTTTTGCGGAGGCCAGGGACCAGACGCCAGGGACCCTGGCGTCTGGATAAAGGTCCAGACGCCGGAAACCCTGGACTCCGAGAAGGACTCTTGCCTTTCGGGCAAAACCGACTTTGAGGAGGCTTTTACTCCAAGTTTTGACCCCAAGGCCCAACAAATAAATAGAGGGGCAGGGCTAGCACCCAAGACACATCAAGATTCATCAAGCCGTGTGCCGGCAACCCTGTCCCCTCTAGTTTATCCTCCATCTTGTTTCTGTAGTGCTTGGCGAAGCCCTGCGGAGATTGTTCTTCATCACCAACTGTCACCATGTCGTTGTCCTGCCGGAACTCATCTACAACTTTGCCACTCTTGCTGGATCGAGAAGTCGAGGACGTCATCGAGCTGAACGTGTGCTGAACGCGGAGGTGTCGTACGTTCGGTACTTGATCGGGACAGATCATGAAGGTGTAGGACTACATCAACCGCGTTGATAAACGCTTCCGCTTGGCGATCTTCAAGGGTATGAAGATGCTCTCCCCCTCTCGTTGCTATGCATCTCCATGGATAGATCTTGCGTGTGCGTAGGAAATTTTTGTTTTCCATGCAACGTTCGCCAACATCTAGTCCTCATAATGAGAAGCCCAGTGTGGTTCTAATCTCCTCCCTCTAATTATCCGGCAACGATTAGCTCTGGACGGCGAAGCGCTGCTGGATCATGAAGACCGTACGCTTGCAACCAAGTAGAGAGGCCGTGCTTTCTGTCTTTCGTTCGAGGGCATTTCGTGGGATTGTCATCAACAGTTCGAGGGACTCTAAGTACGATCTACACCGACTCGTCTACTTTCGCTGCACTCCGGAGTCAGTAACGATCGTTGATCCAAACCCTATATGCATCTTTATATTTTTTCTAGGTAATCGTAGGGCGATTTTTTTTGTTTTCTACTATGTTTCTGTAACGCCCCGGATCCGATGCGCCAGGTGCCATCCAGTTATTCGTCATTGTTGCCATGTCATTTGCTTGCGTGTTGCATTTTGCCATGTCATCATCTGCATTGCATCATCATGTTTTTCAAAACTTGCATCCGTTCGGGTTCCGCCGGTTATTTCCGTTGTCCGTTCTGAGCCCAACCACACTCGCACGTGTCCGTCGCCCCTCTCAGACCTTGTTTCGTGAGCGGGAGAAAAACATTCTCGGAATGGGCCGAGATTTTCCGAGTGGCCTTGGTATATCACCGGTAGACCGCCCGTCAAATTTCGTTCCATTTGGAGGTCGTTTGATGCCCCAACGGTTAACCGTGTAGCCCGAAAACCCCTTTTCTCTTGCAGCCCAGCACCTCCTCACACAGCCCACCTAGCCCATCCTAACCCCCTCCATGCTCTCGTTCGTTCGATCACGATCGTGTGGGCGAAAACCGCACCCTATTTGGAGTCTCCTAGCTCCCTCTACCTATAAATATGTGCATCTCCCGCCAAATCCTGGGTCCAAACCTTAGCCTTCGTCCTCCTTGCGCCGCCGGACAGATCCCGCCGCCGCCTGCAGCCAACTAGGACCCGCCACGTCGCCCCTGGTCGTCCCCGCCGTCGCAGGCCCGCCGCGGGCCCAGATCCGGCCCTCCCCGGCCCGTCGCCTCGCCCGCTCCCCGCGTCGGGTCAACGCCCCGCCACCCGGTCCGGCCTTCGCTGCCCCGCGCACGCCGGACCTCGCCGGCCGTCCGCGCTCCGCCGCCGCGACCCCGCGCGCCGCCTGGCCGACCGCCGCCGGACCCCGCGCCGTCCGCCTCCGCACTCCACCGCCGGTTGCCGCCCGCTGGCGCCGCCCCTCGCCACGCCTCCGACCTCCTCCCCACGCCGGCCTCCTCCGACCTCCTCCGCGTCGTGCCGCTCGTCGGAGCTTGCCGGGTCGCCGCCCCGCTCGCCGGAGTTCGTCTCCGGCCGGATCGGGACATGATCCTCCAGTCCCCGAGCCAAACGCCTGCGCCCCCGTCCCGGATCGGTTCATCCCGCACCGCCTCGCCCCGTTGACTTCTCTGCGAGGTTGATTTTTCACTGTCCCCAGATCTGCTACATTTTGTGCACTTGTTCGTCATGCCATAACTTTATGTGTGCTGCTCCGTTTCATGCATATAATATATAAAAATGTTCATCATGAGATGCTCTTCTTTTTGTTCCATTGTGCCATGCTTGTTTGAGTTCATATTGATGCCCAAATAATCTTTGCAAGAGTGCTATATGATGTTAACCTGCTCAAACTGTTATAACTTGGTGATTTATCCTTTTTCATTGCATTTTGTGTGTGCATCCTATGAGCATGAGCTCTACATGTGTTTTGAACTACATCATGCCATCTTTACAGTGGTTTTAGTCTTGTATTTTTAGGAGCTCTGTGGTGACCACAAGCATGCAAAATAGCCTCCGTGATGTTGCTGATTTCTGTGACTTGGTCATTTCAAGTCCGAGTCTGTTATATTTTGTTGCTATGTTGTCATGCTGCTACCATGAGTTCTATGCATAATCTGGAGATGTTCAATAAGGATGTTTTGGTATACATGTTATGATGTATCCATCCATGCCCTTGTTTGCATATATAGCCTGCTGTAGCTTGTAGAAAACTTGCTATCAAATTGCTAAATAATATTGCTGTCAGCCTGTTAACATGAAGTTCAGTTTTGACATGTGTTTTGCTAGTGATCCATGCAACCTATGAACTTGCTCTTGCCATGCTTAGATTCACAATTATGTCATATTACTGTAGGTTGACTTCACATGCCATGAAATGCTCTGTGGCCAGTGGTTCAAGCTCACCAACATGCCTACTTATCGTTATTTCTGCCATGCTCTGTTTTTCTTCTGTCAGAATCTATTTATGAAACTTGCTATGTTTACATGGGTGCCATCATATCTTCTGTGCCTTTTTGGCTCGTCATCAGTAAGGGACTTTTGTTCTATGCAATTAGTAGATTCATGACACGCCTTTGTTTGCTATGATATGTTCCTGTAGCATGTTCTTTCCTAGCTCTAAACATTGCAACCTAATGTTATTTCTGCCATGTCCTGTGAATTTCTGCTAAGTCTGTGAAACTGTTATTATTTGCAGTCTTGACATGTCCCTTTGATCATGTTTTGATGGTTTCTGAAGATAGCTCAGTGTTCATGTTTTGTTGTGCTTTACCTGCACGTCACGTCCATGCCGTTTTCTCTTATGTTAGGATGCTGTAGCATATAGTTTTGATGCGTGCAAAATGCCTAGTTGTTGTTTTGGACAGATTGTTGTTATATCTTGTTTGGGGTGTATGTGTTGCACCGTTGCTCCGTTTTGAGCATGCTCTATATGAAACTTGCTTAGAATTGCATGTAGTTTCATATTACCTTGTTGCATCCTTGTTTTGGAGTGTGTGCTTGATGTTTGAATGCATTTTGCGTCAATGCCATGTTTCACTTGTTTTGCTCATATCTTCTAGGCCGTAGCTCCAAATTAATTGAACTTCATATGTAACTTGACTAGAATTTCGTGTAGATCATCTTGGTGCAACTTAACTTGCTGTTAACAACTTGAACATAAGGTTTATTCAGATCTGGACCAATTTCGAAATTTGCATATGAGGACTTACCGGAATTTATCTATGTTGTTTCCGGCCTCATTTAAACTTGCTTTGATGTGTTGTTCTTGTATGCATCATCTTTTGCCATGAGTAGCCTCATGTAGCCTTGTCATGCATCATACTTGATTGAGCATCATGCCTTGTTCATGTGTGGTGTGTTTACCATGTTGTGTGCTTCTTCTCGATAGTTCCCGTTTCGTTGCGATCGTGAGGATTCGTTCGTCTTCGTGGCTTCATCTTCTTCATGGACTCGATCTTCTTCCTAGCGGGATTTCAGGCAAGATGACCGTCACCTTGGATCTCATTACTATCATTTCTATGCTAGTTGCTTCGTTCTATCGCTATGTTGCGCTACCTATCACTTGCTCTTCAAGCCTCCCAAATTGCCATGAACCTCTAACCTTTGCCACCCTTCCTAGCAAACCGTTGTTTGGCTATGTTACCGCTTTGCTCAGCCCCTCTTATAGCGTTGCTAGTTGCAGGTGGAAGTTGAAGATTGCTCCATGTTGGATTATGTTTATGTTGGGATATCACAATAGCTTTTATTTAATTAATGCATCTATATACTTGGTAAAGGGTGGAAGGCTCGGCCTTATGCCTGGTGTTTTGTTCCACTCTTGCCGCCCTAGTTTCCGTCATACCGGTCTTATGTTCCTTGATTTTGCGTTCCTAACGCGGTTGGGTGTTATGGGGACCCCTTGACAGCTCGCTTTGAATAAAACTCCTCCAGCAAGGCCCAACCTTGGTTTTACCATTTGCCTATCACTTATTTCTTTTCCCTTGGGAGTCGCGCTCCCGAGGTTCATCTTTATTTTAAACCCCCCGGGCCAATGCTTCTCTAAGTGTTGGTCCGAACTAGAGCCACTTGCAGCGCCCCCTCGGGGAAACTTGAGGTCTGGTTTAAGTTGTACGTAGTGCTCATCCGATGTTGCCCTGAGAACGAGATATGTGCAGCTCCTATCGGGATTGTCGGCACATCGGGCGGCTTTGCTGGTCTTGTTTTACCATTGTCGAAATGTCTTGTAAACCGGGATTCCGAGACTGACCGGGTCTTCCCGGGAGAAGGAATATCCTTCGTTGACTGTGAGAGATTATAATGGGCTAAGTTGGGACACCCCTGCAGGGTATAAACTTTCGAGAGCCGTGCCCGCGGTTATGTGACAGATGGGAATTTGTTAATGTCCGGTTGTAGAGAACTTGACACTTGACTTAATTAAAACGCATCAACCGCGTGTGTAGCCGTGATGGTCACTTCTCGGCGGAGTCCGGGAAGTGAACACGGTTTTTGGGTTATGTTTGACGTAAGTAGGAGTTCAGGATCACTTCTTGATCATTACTAGTTGACGACCGTTCCGTTGCTTCTCTTCTCGCTCTTATTTGCGTATGTTAGCCACCATATACGCTTAGTCGCGGCTGCAACCTCACCACCTACCCCTTCCTTACCCATTAAGCTTTGCTAGTCTTGATACCCATGGTAATGGGATTGCTGAGTCCTCGTGGCTCACATATTACTACAACACCAGTTGCAGGTACAGGTTTTGCGATGATCATGACGCGAGAGCGATGTTACTTGTTTTGGAGTTCTTTTTCTGCTTCTTCTTCGATCAGGGGATAGGTTCCAGGTCGGCAGCCTGGGCTAGCAGGGTGGATGTCGTTTGAGCTTCTGTTTGTGTTTCATCCGTAGTCGGATGTTGCTCTTATGTATGAAGTTGTTGTATTCATGTGGCATTGTATGCCTCTTGTATGTATCCCCTTCTATTATGTAATTTTGATGTAATGATATCCACCTTGCAAAAGTGTTTCAATATGTGGTTCTATCCTTGGTGGGACCTTTGAGTCTCTTTAGGATAGTATCGCACATTGGGCGTGACAGTTTCCCAACAGGAAGCTCTCAAGAGTAATAGGCGAAGCGTATTTGATTTAGATTCCAGTGATGCTAAACCACTATCTAATATTTTGGCTCTTGGGTTTTTCTCTCGGTGGATTTTAAACTCAACGGTGCATGTCGGAAGGGGGTGGCTATTTTAACACCTATCACTCGCGAGGTGGGTTCTCACACAATCTTCTCAGAATCACACGGAGCAACCAACGGTGCACATTCGAAGGGGGTGGCTATTTATAGCCGTTGTCTTCCCGAGGGGGGGAAGACCATTTTGGACATGACAACTAGCCAATGCCCAACTGACACGTATCCAATGGTCGGATTTTGAGCATAGCGGTAACATTACTTGAGGAACAAGTAATGTTGACTCCTTGGTGCGAATCAAATCTCTCGCAGCGAAGAAGAATTGCGTCTGTTGCTGGCAAGTATTTATTCGGAACACAAAGAGATTCCTCTCCACTCTCATTGGTTTCGGTTTAGCATCAGAGAAACATAAGCTTCAAACACTATACCCCTCTTAATAGTATGGTGGTCCAGAAACAGAAGAAGAAGAACGAAAGAAAATGATATGTATTTTCTCCATCTTCTACTTCTCGGTTGCAGTCAATTTGTTCGGATGTTCACCAAATTAATTGCTTTGCGTCAACAATTTTGTGGGGGGGGCACTTTCGACAGGCATAATCTTCGATGAGAATCCTCGCTGCCTCGCAGGAGATTATCTTTGGAGTTTGTTCCAAACTTCACATGACTTCAGGGACTTTATCACTTTGTGTGCACTAGCTAACACATTAGTCCCACATTGTTTATGATAACAATCTCCAAAACACATGCAAGGAGGCAAATTATTGCACCAACAGTTCCCATCAGACATTATCAACAATAGTTAAGCCATAGGCCGGGTTGCAAAGTGGGTGATTGAGTTGATGCCCTTTGAGATACAATACCAACCACGGCAGGCCATCAAATCGTAGGTCCTAACAGAATTTGTCGTGAAGTGGATAGAAGCTAGCAACCAGAATGGCAGATCGACTACAAGCATTGGACAATGTACTCCAATGGATCCAAGTTGCTGACTGGACTAGGGGCAGGGGTAGTCAAGATATCTCCAACTGGAGAGAAGTTGCACTATGTGGTGCAAATTACGTATACATACTCCAATAACACTGCCCAGTACAAAGCTCGGAGAAGTGGTGGGATGCAGAGTCGGATGTTGCCGTGGCGATTGACGACGAACTCGAGAGTGCCGAAGAAGAGGGTTCAGTCTAGGGTGGGTGGCGGGCTGATGTAGAGCTGACTTGTTTCATCCGCGATGAAGATGACGGAGTCAAAGGTGATAGTTTGTCCCGGCGCGTAGTAGTCGCCAGGGAGTTGAGATTCAATATGGGTTCGGTCTCCGATCGGCGCAACCGTTGCCTGATGCGCCAACTGACGGTATGAAAAACCGTTAGTAGTCTCAATCGGGTGGAGCGCGTGACCAGAAGTGAAGGAAATATGACCTAGAGGCAATAATAAAGATGTTATTTATATTTCCTTATATCATGATAAATGTTTATTATTCATGCTAGAATTGTATTAACCGGAAACTTAGTACACGTGTGAATACATAGACAAACAGAGTGTCACTAGTATGCCTCTACTTGACTAGCTCGTTGAATCAAAGATGGTTAAGTTTCCTAGCCATAGACATGAGTTGTCATTTGATTAACGGGATCACATCATTAGAGAATGATGTGATTGACTTGACCCATTCCGTTAGCTTAGCACTTGATCGTTTAGTATGTTGCTATTGCTTTCTTCATGACTTATACATGTTCCTATGACTATGAGATTATGCAACTCCCAAATACCATAGGAACACCTTGTGTGCTATCAAATGTCACAACGTAACTGGGTGATTATAAAGATGCTCTATAGGTGTCTCCGAAGGTGTTTGTTGGGTTGGCATAGATCGAGATTAGGATTTGTCACTCCGAGTATCGAAGAGGTATCTCTGGGCCCTCTCGGTAATGCACATCACTATAAGCCTTGCAAGCAATGTAACTAATGAGTTAGTTGCGGGATGATGCATTACGGAATGAGTAAAGAGACTTGCCGGTAACGAGATTGAACTAGGTATTGAGATACCGACGATCGAATCTCGGGCAAGTAACATACCGATGACAAAGGGAACAACGTATGTTGTTATGCGGTTTGACCGATAAAGATCTTCGTAGAATATGTAGGAGCCAATATGAGCATCCAGGTTCCGTTGTTGGTTATTGACCGGAGATGAGTCTCGGTCATGTCTACATAGTTCTTGAACCCGTAGGGTCCGCACGCTTAACGTTCGGTGACGATCGGTTTTATGAGTTTATGTGTTTTGACGTACCGAAGGTTGTTCGGAGTCCTGGATGAGATCAGGGACATGACGAGGAGTCTCGAAATGTTCGAGACGTAAAGATCGATATATTGGAAGGCTATATACGGACATCAGAAAGGTTATGGGTGGTTCGGGTATTTATCGGAGTACCGGAGAGTTACGGGAATTCGCCGGGGAGTATATGGGCCTTATTGGGCTTTAGGGGAGAGAGAGGGGCTACCTAGGTAGGCCACGCCCCCCCCCCCAAGGCCTAGTCCAAATTGGACTAGGGGGAGGGGCGGCGCCCCCTCCTTCCTTCTCTTCTCTCTTCCCCTTCCTTCTCTCCTACTCCTACTACTTGGAAGGGGGGGAATCCTACTCCCGGTGGGAGTAGGACTCCCCAGGGCGCGCCATAGTAGAGGGCTGGCCCTCCCCTTCCTCCACTCCTTTATATACGAGGGAGGGGGGCACCCCATAGACATACAAGTTGATCGTTCATCTCTTAGCCGTGTGCGGTGCCCCCCTCCACCATAATCCACCTCGGTCATATCGTTGCAGTGCTTAGGCAAAGCCTTGCGCCGGTAGCTTCATCATCACCGTCATCATGCCGTCATGCTAACGAAGCTCTCCCTCGACACTCTGCTGGATCATGAGTTCGTGGGACGTCACCGAGCCGAACGTGTGCAGACCGCGGAGGTGCTGTACGTTCGGTACTAGGATCAGTCGATCGTGAAGACGTACGACTACATCAACTGTGTTGTCATAACGCTTCCGCTTACGGTCTACGAGGGTACGTGGACAACTCTCTCCCCTCTCGTTGCTATGCATCACCATGATCTTGCGTGTGCGTAGGAAATTTTTGAAATTACTACGTTCCCCAACAGTGGCATCCGAGCGAGGTTTATGCGTAGATGTTATATGCACGAGCAGAACACAAGTGAGTTGTGGTCGATACTAGTCATACTGCTTACCAGCATGTCATACTTTGATTCGGCGGTATTGTTGGATGAAGCGGCCTGAACCGACATTACGCGTACGCTTACGCGAGACTGGTTCTACCGACGTGCTTCGCGCACAGGTGGCTGGCGGGTGTCAGTTTCTCCAACTTTAGTTGAATCGAGTGTGGCTACGCCCGGTCGTTGTTGAAGGTTAAAACAGCACATACTTGACGAAATATCGTTGTGGTGTTGATGCGTAGGTAAGAACGGTTCTTGCTCAGCCCGTAGCAGCCACGTAAAACTTGCAACAACAAAGTAGAGGATGTCTAACTTGTTTTTGCAGGGCATGTTATGATGTGATATGGTCAAGACATGATGCTAAATTTTATTGTATGAGATGATCATGTTTTGTAACGGAGTTATCGGCAACTGGCAGGAGCCATATGGTTGTCGCTTTATTGTATGAATTGCAATCGACATGTAATTGCTTTACTTTATCACTAAGCGGTAGCGATAGTTGGCGAGATGACAACGATGCTACGATGGAGATCAAGGTGTCGCGCCGGTGACGATGGTGATCATGACGGTGCTTTGGAGATGGAGATCAAAGGCACAAGATGATGATGGCCATATCATATCACTTAGATTGATTGCATGTGATGTTTATCCATTATGCATCTTATTTTGCTTAGTTCGACGGTAGCATTATAAGATGATCTCTCACTAAATTTCAAGGTACAAGTGTTTTCCCTGAGTATGCACCGTTGCGACAGTTCTTCGTGCTGAGACACCACGTGATGATCGGGTGTGATAAGCTCTACATTCACATACAATGGGTGCAAGCCAGTTTTGCACACGCAGAATACTCGGGTTAAACTTGACGAGCCTAGCATATGCAGATATGGCCTCGGAACACTGGAGACCGAAAGGTCGAGCATGAATCATATAGAAGATATGATCAACATAGTGATGTTCACCATTGAAAACTACTCCATCTCACGTGATGATCAGACATGGTTTAGTTGATATGGATCACGTGATCACTTAGATGATTAGAGGGATGTCTATCTAAGTGGGAGTTCTAAAGTAATATGATTAATTGAACTTTAATTTATCATGAACTTAGTCCTGGTAGTATTAGCATATCTATGTTGTAGATCAATAGCTCGCGTTTAGCTCCCCTGTTTTATTTTTGGTATGTTCCTAGAGAAAACTAAGTTGAAAGATGTTAGTAGCAATGATGTGGCTTGGATATGTGATCTGAGGATTATCCTCATTGCTGCACAGAAGAATTATGTCCTTGATGCACCGCTAGGTGACAGACCAATTGCAGGAGCAAATGCAGACGTTATGAACGTTTGGCAAGCTCGATATGATGACTACTTGATAGTTTAGTGCACCATGCTTTACGGCTTAGAATCGGGGCTTCAAAGACGTTTTTGAAACGCCACGGAGCATATGAGATGTTCCAAGAGTTGAAATTAGTATTTCAGACTCATGCCCATGTCGAAAGGTATGAGACCTTTGACAAGTACTTTGCCTACAAGATGGAGGAGAATAGCTCAACTAGTGAGCATGTGCTCAGAATGTCTGAGTACTACAATCACTTGAATCAAGTGGGAGTTAATCTTCCAGATAAGATAGTGATTGACAGAGTTCTCTAGTCACTATCACCAAGTTACTAGAACTTCGTGATAAACTATAATATGCAAGGGATAACGGAAACGATTCCCAAGCTCTTTGTGATGTTGAAATCGACGAAGGTAGAAATCAAGAAAAGCATCAAGTGTTGATGGTTGACAAGACCACTAGTTTCAAGAAAAGGGCAAAGGGAAGAAGGGGAACTTCCAAAAAAAAGAACGGCAAGCAAGTTGTTGCTCCCGTGAAGAAGCCCAAAGCTAGACCCAAGCCTGAAACTGAGTGCTTCTACTGCAAAGGAAATGGTCACTGGAAGTGGAACTGCCCTAGATACTTGGCGGATAAGAAGGATGGCAAAGTGAACAAAGGTATATTGGATATACATGTTATTGATGTGTACTTTACTAGTGTTTATAGCAAGCATTTGATACTGGTTCAGTTGCTAAGAGTAGTAACTCGAAACGAGAGTTGCAGAATGAACATAAACTAGTTAAGGGCGAGGTGACGATGTGTGTTGGAAGTAGTTCAAAGATTGATATGATCATCATCGCACACTCCCCATACTTTCGGGATTAGAGTTGAACCTAAATAAATGTTATTTGGTGTTTGCGTTGAGCACGAATATGACTTGATCATGTTTATTGCAATACGGTTATTCATTTAAGTTAGAGAATAATTGTTGTTCTGTTTACATGAATAAAACCTTCTATGGTCATACACCCAATAAAAATGGTTTGTTGGATCTCGATCCTAGTGATACACATATTCATAATATTGAAGCCAAAAGATGCAAAGTTAATAATGATAGTGCAACTTATTTGTGGCACTGCCGTTTAGGTCATATTGGTGTAAAGCGCATGAAGAAACTCCATGCTGATGGGATTTTGGAATCACTTGATTATGAATCACTTGATGCTTGCGAACCATGCCTTATGGGCAAGATGACTAAGACTCCGTTCTCTGGAACAATGAGCGAGCAACTGACTTATTGGAAATAATACATACTGATGTATGCGATCCGACGAGTGTTGAGGCTCGCGGTGGGTATCATTATTTTCTGACCTTCACAGATGATTTGACCAGATATGGGTATATCTACTTGATGAAACATAAGTCTGAAACATTTGAAAAGTTCATATTATTTCAGATTAAGTGGAAAATCATCGTAACAAGGAAATAAAGTTTCTACGATCTGATCGTGGAGGAGAATATTTGAGTTAGGAGTTTGGTCTTCATTTGAAACAATGCGGAATAGTTTCGCAACTCACGCCACCTGGAACACCACAGCGTAATGGTGTGTCCGAACATCGTAACCGTACTTTATTAGATATGGTGCAATCTATGATGTCTCTTACCGATTTACCACTATCGTTTTGGGGTTATGCATTAGAGACAGCTGCATTCACATTAAATATGGCACCATCTAAATCTGTTGAGACGACACCATATGAACTGTGATTTGGCAAGAAACCAAAGTTGTCGTTTCTTAAAGTTTGGGGTTGCGATGCTTATGTGAAAAAGTTTCATTCTGATAAGCTCAAACCCAAATCGGAGAAATGTGTCTTCATAGGATACCCAAAGGAGACAGTTGGGTACACCTTCTATCACAGATCCGAAGGCAAGACATTCGTTGCTAAGAATGGATCCTTTCTAGAGGAGTTTCTCTCGAAAGAAGTGAGTGGGAGGAAAGTAGAACTTGATGAGGTAACTGTACCTACTCCCTTATTGGAAAGTAGTTCATCACAGAAATCTGTTCCTGTGACTCCTACACCAATTAGTGAGGAAGCTAATGATGATGATCATGTAACTTCAGATCAAGTTACTACCGAACCTCGTAGGTCAACCAGAGTGAGATCCGCACCAGAGTGGTACGGTAATCCTATTCTGGAAGTCATGTTACTTGACCATGACGAACCTACGAACTATGAGGAAGAGATGATGAGCCCAGATTCCACGAAATGGCTTGAGGCCATGAAATCTGAGATGGGATCCATGTATGAGAACAAAGTGTGGACTTTGGTTGACTTGCTCGATGATCGGCAAGCCATAGAAAATAAATGGATCATTAAGAGGAAGACGGACCCTGATAGTAGTGTTACTATCTACAAAGCTAGACTTGTCGAAAAAGGTTTTGACAAAGTTCAAGGTGTTCACTACGATGAGATTTTTCACTCATAGCGATGCTTAAGTCTGTCCGAATCATGTTAGCAAATTGCCACATTTTATGAAATCTGGCAAATGGATGTCAAAACTACATTCCTTAATGGATTTCTTAAAGAAGAGTTGTATATGATGCAACCAGAAGGTTTTGTCGGTCCTAAAGGTGCTAACAAAATGTGCAAGCTCTAGCGATCCATCTATGGACTGGTGCAAGCATCTCGGAGTTGGAATATACGCTTTGATGACTTGATCAAAGCATATAGTTTTATACACACTTGCGGTGAAGCCTGTATTTACAAGAAAGTGGGGAGTACTACAGCATTTCTGATAAATATATGTGAATGACATATTGTTGATCGGAAATAATGTAGAATTTTCTGGAAAGCATAAAGGAGTATTTGAAAGGAGTTTTTCAAAGAAAGACCTCGGTGAAGCTGCTTACATATTGAGCATCAAAGAGATAGATCAAGACGCTTGATGTAACATCCCAAATTTTCAATTTGGAATGTTATACATAGATCATTCTTGCATGACATATTTTATTGCATTTTGTTTTGCGATCCTAGAAATTCTATGCAACTCAAGGACCCACGGAGAGAGTTGGGGATTTCGTTATTTTCATATTTGGGTTTTCTCAAATTTTGAAAATAGGATCATTTGTTTTAATTATTTTTCTCTCGAAAAATATTTCATATCAAAATATATGAGAGGAGATAATATGACTTCTCCACAAATAATGAAATATTGGAGGAAAAATATTAAAAACAAATATTTGATTTTATTTGGATTTTATTTGATTTTATTTGAATTAGGAAAATTACGTGTTTTCAAAATTGCATTTTAGGCCCAAATAAACGTTCATCTTGTCCGGCTTATTTTTAAAGGACGGGGAAAATTTATTTCGGAATTTTTGGAGTCCGTTTAGTACTTCTTTTCTTACTTTTTCTCCACGTCCGAATTATTTAAAAAAATATCGCGAACCGCCTTACGGGCCGTGTCCGACCCGGACACCTCAGCCCGGCCGGCCTTATAAGCCGCGGCCCGACCCTGCCGCCAGCCCAAGTCGCCGCCGCCACCTAACCCTAACCGATCCACGCCGCCGCCGTCACCGACCCCGCTGCCCGACGCCGCCGCCACCGACGCCCGTCCCGCCGCCCGGCGGCGCCCGCCGGAGCCCCGCCGCCCCTCGCCCGACGTCGCCCCGCCGGAGTTGCTCGCCGCCGCCGCCGTCACGCGAACCGAGGTAGCCGCCGGTTTTCTCGAAAAACCGTTCGGTTTTATTTCGAAACCGAGATGCGTTTTTTATATTAGATTGGTTTATTTTATTTTATTTTCCAGTTTAACTAAATAGCGAACGCCCGTTCGTACGTTCGTTTTAACGAACGGTTTTCGTCGTTTAACCGTAGACAGCGAACGTTCGTTCGTTAGCCTGTTCGTCAGTTTTTCTTTTTCTCGGATTTTCCGCGATTATTTTCGATCGCGATTTCTGATCCGATTTTCGTTTCAGTTTAACTTTTCGCTCGTTTATCGGAATCAGGCGATTCAAGCACCTAGAGTTTCATCTCGAAACCCTCTTTCTGTTTAACCAACTCAAACAAGTTTTTGCTACTGTAAAATTTGACTTAGGTCCAGATTAGTAAACGAAGCTTGTTTCTTTCGTCGTTTGAGTTTCGTTGCTTCGTTCGATTTGATTCTTTTTGCAAACTGGAGTTCTTAAGTTGAACTTTCTGGTTAGATCTCTTATTTTGAGTTTTATTCGTGCACCCTTGCTTGATTGCTTATGTATGTATTGTTTGTTTGCGATAGAGTACCCGGAGTGCGAAGCATGCCACTACGAGTCTCTAGGTTTCACGGATCATCAGCAAGGCATGTAACACTTTGATCATACCTCTTTACCACCCAGCTTTATTGCATTAGATCAATCTTCAAACTATTGCATGATTAGGATCTGATTAATATGTGGGTTTTGGGAAGTAGATGAGGTAGTACCTATTTCCCTGTTTACTATCAAACCTTTGGGAGTTACTTCTACGTTTGCTTATATTGCTATGCTATGCTCGTAGACGTGGTTTGGGTTTGAGTGTATTTCATGACAGATGTGAGATTGTTATTAATGGATCAACTTAAGGTGGCTACTTTAATTTACATCTGGGTGGATTGAGGCACCTCGAGAACCCAGTGTTGCCTATATTTTTGGATATCCCGGAGTACCCGTGTGATCATCCTATGGACCGCCACCCAGACTCAAAGGGATCATGAGATTATTCATGCTAGAAACTTCCGTGTGCAGCCACAAGCTATTATGGGCTCTAGCATAGTTGAGTAGGTTACATGACCTCTTGAAGAGGTGGGCTAGCAGATGTAGGGGAAAGTAGGTGTAACTGTCCACCCGGAGTAAAGAGTATTGTTTCTGAAAGACTGTGTCTCGGTCATCCGTTTCTCAAACACCGTGTAGTGCGAGAAATCAAGCGGAGGCGATCGAGTCTTGTGGGGAAAAGTGCACAAACCTCTACAGAGTGTACAAACTAATCATGGTTAGCCGTGTCCCCGGTTATGGACGTCTTGAGTATCTAGTTCTTGGATTATCATGTGAATCTCATCATCATGTTACTTAATTTAATTTGATTGGGTTAATCACGTTCTTAATTGGGATTGAGTTGGAGGTACCTTCTCAATGTTTAACAACCACCAAGATAGTTAAATAAAATTTATTCCTTTGTGGTAGGGAAAAATTGGCTTTTCGCAAAACTGTAACCATAGAGCTTTCCACCAGCCAAATATGCATGTAGTGATAGCATTATTCTGTTCATTACTCTCTATGTGTTACATTGCCAGCATATTCCATGTGCTGACCCGTTTTTGGGCTGCAACGTATCATGTTGCAGACTTTTCAGACGACGAGTAAGGAGCCTTAGGTCGTGGTCTTATACTCAGTGATGCCGTTGGAGTTGATGGACTCACTTTATCTCCCAAGCCTTCCGCTGTTATCGTTTTTAGATGGCCTTAAGCCATATTTATTTGTATTGAGTTATCTTGAACTATTCGATGTAATAAGTATGTGATTTCTACTCTGTTATAAATCCTTCAAAGTACTGTGCGTGTCAGCATTACCGATCCAGGGATGACACTGATGCACGGAGACTAGACTGTTTGAGGTCTGGTCGCTACAAAGATGGTATCAGAGCCAGGTTGACCGTAGGACACGACCACTAAGCTAAAGCCCTAGATCACTACTCTCTTCTCATTTCTAACTCCTCTCCTTTCTTCCACTCTTTTAGGATGGCGGATGCAAGGAACAAGTTCGCGCAACCAGATGAGGATACACCTTTTGGACGACACTTGAAGGTAGTTACTAAGTACCTGAACATCGGAATACCAAGCTTCACCGGAACCTACAACGCCACACTACCAGAAGAGGAGCGCTGGATGATTCAAGTTCAAGTTCCAGGAAGGACGTTCACGCCAGTCACTGAGCCCATAGAGTTTTCCTTTGATGCACCAACCTGGAGTCTAGGAAAGAGCATGGCAGCCCACATCACCATGGGACGCATTGGAGAAGTGTACCACAATGATCTCAAGGATACTATCTATCAGATTTGTGGGCGCCGAGACGAGCAATGGGAGATGATCAGCACCAGGAAGGATAGATCTATTGCAGCTTTCATTCAGGAGTTAAACCAGAACATTCGTCGCCAGGAGAACCAGATGTGCGCAGACATGATAGGACTGAAGAAGGCAAAGACTAGGATCATGGAACTGGAGGAAGAACTCAAGGCTACACGCGATGTATATGAGGAGGAAATCGCAACATTGTTGGAGAAGAATGGCGACCTGACAAAGAAGCTAGGAGTTTTCATGGGAGACCCCGCACCAGGAGGAGATGATGACGATTCTACTTGCCCGGAGAACTACATCATCATCGACGACACTGACTCGGACCCCAGTGATGATGATTGGGAGGATGAAGCCGGAGCAGATATCATGGAGTCTTCGACTGAGCAATTTTTCTAGTAGACCACCAAATTAGTAGTAGTATTCCACCATGTATATAGTATAGTCCAAGCACTTTGTAACGATAGTTAGATCGATTGTATGCCTTGTTTGAATTGATTGGAGTGATATGATTGTACTTGTCTCATGTGCATATGGGTAGTGTTTTCCCTCTAGACCTCATTCTATCCTATTTTCTCATCTTTTCTAAACCCATCAGATGCCTCCGAGACGCGACACCGGATTTGTTTTCCCACCGGAGATCACTCAGTTGATTCAGCAGCAGAATGCCCTGATGCAAGTGCTAGTTCAGAACCAAGGCAACAACAACAACAACCCACCACCACCACCACCTGTTGATCACTTAGCCCGTTTTCTTAGGCTGAATCCGCCGATGTTCTCCAGTAGCACCGAGCCGATTGTGGTAGATGATTGGCTCCGCAAGGTTGGAAGGGAGCTGACCACTGCAGGATGCACAGATGCGGAGAGAGTGCATTTTGCTGCACATCAGCTTGATGGACCCGCAGCATCATGGTGGGAGAGTTACACAGCCACTGACCAGTTTCAGCAAGCTTTCCGTACTGCCCACATTTCAGCAGGAGCTATGGCCATGAAGAAGCGTGAGTTTTGCAACTTACGCCAAGGAGGACGTACTGTTGGCCAGTACGTGGAGGATTTCAGTAAATTAGCACGTTATGCCCCATATGACGTTGCTGCGGATGCAGCTAAGCAGGAGAAGTTTCTGGAAGGACTGAATGATGAGCTGAGTATGCAGTTGATGGTGGAAACTTTTAACAGCTACCAGGAGTTGGTAGATAGAGCTCTCATGATTGAAGGGAAGCAGCAGCAGATTGAGAGTCGTAAGAGGAAGTATGGACAAGGAAAGTACAGTACAGGAGCTCACCAGAAGCCTCGTTTTACCCCGAACTCGGGAGGACACCTTCAGCATAACCATGGAGGTCACAATCACAATGGAGGGAGCTCGCACAATCATAGTGGCCCCAAGAATGGCAATGGGAACGGAGGAAGCAATGGACAGAACCGTACCAACCCATCAACCCCAGCCAAGAGGGATCTAAGCCACGTTACTTGTTTCAAGTGCCAGAAGACTGGACATTATGCAACTGAATGTCCGGAAGCTAAGAATGAAATGGCAATGGAAGCTCGGGGAAGAAGCCGAACCCTTTCAACAGGGGACAGGTGAACCATGTTAATGTGGAGGAGGTTGAAGCACAGCCTGATGCAGTAATAGGTAAGTTTTTGGTTAAGTCATTTACTGCAATCGTTCTTTTTGATACTAGTGCATCGCATTCATACATATCAAGGGGATTTGTGGATAAGTTTAAGTTGCCCACCAAAGTTCTCAGAACACCTATGTTAGTAACCTCACCAGGAGCAGAGTATATGGCAAGCCAAGGATGTTTACAGATGCCATTGGCCATAGGTAGGCATGTTTTCCCCTCAGACCTAATAGTTTTGGAGTCGCAAGGTTTGGATGTGATTTTGGGAATGGATTGGCTATCGATGTATGGAGGAAACATCGATTGCACCAGTAAGACGATTTTGCTTACTACCCCAGAAGGAAGAAGGATTAAGTATGTATCCCGGCATGTGCCGAAGAGGACTCAAGTAAATTCCTTATCAGGAGTTGTACAGGAGGAAGTACCAGTGGTGAAGGATTTCCCTAATGTATTTCCAGAGGAGTTGCCACGCATGCCACCGGATAGAGACATTGAGTTTTTGATTGAGCTTTTGCCAGGCACTGGGCCAATATCTAAGAGACCGTACAGGATGCCCGCTAAGGATTTGGAAGAAATTAAGAAGCAGATTAAGGAGTTACTGGATAAAGGATATATTCGCCCAAGTTCGTCACCTTGGGGATCACCCGTACTTCTAGTGGAGAAGAAAGATGGATCGTTGAGGATGGTTGTTGATTATCGTGGATTGAATGAAGTAAGAATTAAGAACAAGTACCCACTGCCGATGATCAATGATCTATTTGACCGACTACAAGGAGCTAAAGTATTTTCTAAGATTGATTTGCGATCAGGATACCACCAGTTGAAGATTCGAGAGAAGGATATACCCAAGACAGCTTTTACCACAAGGTATGGGCTATATGAGTACACTGTTATGTCATTTGGCCTGACTAACGCACCCGCCTATTTCATGAACATGATGAACAAAGTGTTTATGGAGTTTTTGGATAAGTTCGTCGTAGTATTCATTAATGATATTCTGGTCTATTCGAAGAATGAAGAAGAGCGTAAGGAGCATTTGCGTTTGGTACTTGGAAAGCTCAAAGAACATCAGTTATATGCCAAGTTCAGCAAGTGCGAGTTTTGGTTAAAGGAAGTTGGATTCCTTGAACATGTTATATCCGGAGAAGGAATAGCAGTAGATCCCACCAAGGTTAACACTATGACAAATTGGGAGTCACCCACGACAGTTGGAGAAATCCGGAGTTTTCTGGGACTCGCAGGATATTACCGGAGATTCATCGAGAATTTCTCGAAGACTGCAAAGCCTATGACGGAGTTGTTGAAGAAGGACACCAAATTCAAATGGACTGAGGAATGTGAGGCTAGTTTCCAGGAGTTGAAGAAACGTTTGGTTACAGCGCCAGTGTTGATTTTGCCAGATCAACGCAAGGATTATGAAGTATATTGTGACACTTCTCGTCGAGGACTTGGAGCAGTGCTAATGTAGGAGGGAAGAGTTGTTTCATATGCCTCACGACAGCTTAAACCCCATGAGTTGAATTATGCTACACATGATTTGGAGTTAGCAGCCGTAGTGCATGCGTTGAAGACGTGGAGACATTTTCTCATCGGAAACCATTGCGAGGTGTACACAGATCACAAGAGTTTGAAGTACATTTTCATGCAGAAGGAGTTGAATCTCATGCAAAGGAGATGGTTGGAGCTCATTAAGGATTATGATATGAGATTGCATTATCACCCGGGGAAGGCTAACGTAGTAGCCGATGCATTGAGCCGCAAGAGCCATGTCAACACACTCATGACCGGAGAGTTACCCAAGGAGTTAGCAGAGGATCTTCGTGAACTATGTTTGGAAATAGTTCCGAGAGGCTATGTAGCAGCATTGGAGATTCAGTCTACTTTGATGGATAAGATCAGAGAAGCCCAGAAGACAGACAAGGAAATTGCTGAGATAAAGGAAAGGATGAGTAAAGGAAAAGCCAAGGGATTTCGTGAGGATGAGCACGATACCTTATGGTTTGAGGACCGCGTTTATGTGCCCAATGATCCGGAGATCAGGAAGTTGATCTTGCAAGAGGCCCATGATTCACCATATTCGATTCACCCAGGAAATACCAAGATGTACCTGGATTTAAAGGACAGTCTCTGGTGGACCAGAATGAAGAAGGATATTGCAGAGTATGTAGCAGTTTGTGATGTATGTCAGAGAGTAAAGGCAGAGCATCAGAAGCCAGCGGGATTGTTACAACCATTGCCGATACCCGAATGGAAGTGGGATAAGCTAGGCATGGATTTTATCACAGGATTGCCCAGGACTCGCTCAGGCTATGACTCGATATGGGTTGTAGTCGATCGTTTGACGAAGGTAGCTCATTTCATCCCAGTAAAGACCACTTATACAAGTGCTAAGTTGGCAAAGATATACATGACCAGGATTGTATGTCTGCATGGAGTTCCGAGGACCATTGTATCAGATAGAGGAACCCAGTTTACTTCAAAGTTTTGGAATCAATTGCACGAGACTTTGGGTACCAGGCTAGAGTTCAATACAGCCTTTCATCCACAAACAGACGGACAGACCGAGAGAGTCAATCATATTTTGGAGGACATGCTGAGAGCTTGTGCGCTAGATTATGGATCTAGTTGGGATGACAATTTGCCATATGCAGAGTTCTCTTATAACAACAGTTATCAATCCAGTTTGAAGATGGCCCCTTTCGAAGCTCTGTACGGAAGGAGGTGCAGGACACCGTTGTTGTGGGACGAAGTTGGAGACTGCCAGTTGTTTGGACCGGATTTGATTAAAGTGTCTGAGCAGAAAGTGAAGTTGATTCGCGATAGGCTCAAGGTAGCCCAGTCCAGACAGAAGAGTTATGTGGATTCTAAACGCAAGGAGACAGTTTACGAAGTTGGAGACAGAGTTTATCTTTGAGTATCACCACTTCGAGGAGTGAAGCGCTTTGGAGTTAAGGGAAAGTTAGCGTCACGTTTTGTAGGACCATACAAAGTTTTGGAGCGCATGGGTGAAGTTGCTTACAAGTTGGAATTGCCCGGAGGATTGTCAGGAGTTCACGATGTGTTCCATGTTTCTCAGCTGAAGAAGTGCCACGCAGAGATGGCTGAGATACCACTGAGACATACAGTGCCACTGGAAGCGATTCAGCTGGATAGTGATTTAACCTATGAGGAGAAACCAGTCAAGATTCTCGAATATGCCAGCCGAGTCACCCGCAGCAAGGTTATCAAGTTTTGCAAAGTCCAGTGGAGTCACCATACCGAGGAGGAAGCCACCTGGGAGCGAGAGGAAGATCTACGGAAGGACCACTCTCACCTATTTTCTAGCCAACCCGAATCTCGAGGGCGAGATTCATCTTAAGGGGGGTAGGTTTGTAACATCCCAAATTTTCAATTTGGAATGTTATACATAGATCATTCTTGCATGACATATTTTATTGCATTTTGTTTTGCGATCCTAGAAATTCTATGCAACTCAAGGACCCACGGAGAGAGTTGGGGATTTCATTATTTTCATATTTGGGTTTTCTCAAATTTTGAAAATAGGATCATTTATTTTAATTATTTTTCTCACCGAAAATATTTCATATCAAAATATATGAGAGGAGATAATATGACTTCTCCACAAATAATGAAATATTGGAGGAAAAAAATTAAAAACAAATATTTGATTTTATTTGGATTTTATTTGATTTTATTTGAATTAGGAAAAATACGCGTTTTTCAAAATTGCATTTTAGACCCAAATAAATGTTCATCTTGTCCGGCTTATTTTTAGAGGACGGGGAAAATTTATTTCAGGATTTTTGGAGTCCGTTTAGTATTTATTTTCTTACTTTTTTCTGCACGTCTGAATTATTTTAAAAAAAAATCGCGAACCGCCTTACGGGCCGTGTCCGACCCGGACACCTCAGCCCGGCCGGCCTTATAAGCCGTGGCCCGACCCCGCCGCCAGCCCAAGTCGCCGCTGCCACCTAACCCTAACCCTAACCGATCCACGCCGCCGCCGTCGCCGACCCCGCCGCCACCGGCCGACGCCGTCGCCCCGCCGTCGCCCGTCGCCGACCCCGCCGCCGCCACCGGAGCCCCGCCGCCCCTCGCCCGACGCCGCCCCGCCGGAGTTGCTCGCCGCCGCCGCCGTCACGCGAACCGAGGTAACGCCGGTTTTCTCGAAAAACCGTTCGGTTTTATTTCGAAACCGAGATTCGTTTTTTTATATTAGATCGGTTTATTTGATTTTTTTCCGGTTTAACTAAATAGCGAACGCCCGTTCGTACGTTCGTTTTAACGAACGGTTTTCGTCGTTTAACCGCAGACAGCGAACCTTCGTTCGTTAGCCTCTTCGTCAGTTTTTCTTTTTCTCGGATTTTCCACGATTATTTTCGATCGCGATTTCTCATCCGATTTTTGTTTCAGTTTAACTTTTCGCTCGTTTATCGGAATCAGGCGATTCAAGCGCCTAGAGTTTCATCTCGAAACCCTCTTTCTGTTTAACCAACTCAAACAAGTTTTTGCTACTGTAAAATTTGACTTAGGTCCAGATTAGTAAACGAAGCTTGTTTCTTTCGCCGTTTGAGTTTCGTTGCTTCGTTCGATTTGATTCTTTTTGCAAACCGGAGTTCTTAAGTTGAACATTCTGGTTCGATCTATTATTTTGAGTTTTATTTGTGCAGCCTTGCTTGATTGCTTATGTATGTATTGTTTGTTTGCGATAGAGTACCCGGAGTGCGAAGCGTGCTACTACGAGTCTCTAGGTTTCACGGATCATCAGCAAGGCAAGTAACACTTTGATCATACCTCTTTACCATCCAGTTTTATTGCATTAGATCAATCTTCAAACTATTGCATGATTAGGATCTGATTAATATGTGGGTTTTGGGAAGTAGATGAGGTAGTACCTATTGCCCTGTTTACTATCAAACCTTTGGGAGTTACTTCTACGTTTGCTTATATTGCTATGCTATGCTAGTAGACGTGGTTTGGGTTTGAGTGTATTTCATGACAGATGTGAGATTATTATTAATGGATCAACTTAAGGTGGCTACTTTGATTTACATCTGGGTGGATTGAGGCACCTGGAGAACCCAGTGTTGCCTGTATTTTTGGATATCCCGGAGTACCCGTGTGATCATCCTATGGACCGCCACCCAGACTCAAAGGAATCATGAGATTATTCATGCTAGAAACTTCTATGTGCAGCCACAAGCTATTATGGGCTCTAGCATAGTTGAGTAGGTTACATGACCTCTTGAAGAGGTGGGCTAGCAGATGTAGGGGAAAGTAGGTGTAACTGTCCACCCGGAGTAAAGAGTATTGTTTCTGAAAGACTGTGTCTCGGTCATCCGTTTCTCAAACACCGTGTAGTGCGAGAAATCAAGCGGAGGCGATCGAGTCTTGTGGGGAAAAGTGCACAAACCTCTGCAGAGTGTACAAACTAATCATGGTTAGCCATGTCCCCGGTTATGGACGTCTTGAGTATCTAGTTCTTGGATTATCATGTGAATCTCATCATCATGTTACTTAATTTAATTTGATTGGGTTAATCACGTTCTTAATTGGGATTGAGTTGGAGGTAGCTTCTCAATGTTTAACAACCATCAAGATAGTTAAATAAAATTTATTCCTTTGTGGTAGGGAAAATTGGCTTTTCGCAAAACTGTAACCATAGAGCTTTCCACCAGCCAAATATGCATGTAGTGATAGCATTATTTTGTTCATTACTCTCTATGTGCTACATTGCCAGCATATTCCATGTGCTGACCCATTTTCGGGCTGCAACGTACCATGTTGCAGACTTTTCAGACGACGAGTAAGGAGCCTTAGGTCGTGGTCTTATACTCAGTGATGCCGTTGGAGTTGATGGACTCACTTTATCTCCCAAGCCTTCCGCTGTTATCGTTTTTAGATGGCCTTAAGCCATATTTCTTTGTATTGAGTTCTCTTGAACTATTCGATGTAATAAGTGTGTGATTGCTACTCTGTTATAAATCCTTCAAAGTACTGTGCGTGTCAGCATTACCGATCCAGGGATGACACTGATGCACGGAGACTAGACTGTTTGAGGTCTGGTCGCTACACTTGATAAGTTTTTTCAATGAGGTCATGCCTTGACAAGATTTTGAAATAGTTCAAAATGGAACAGTCAAAGAAAGAGTTCTTGCCTATGTTACAAGGTGCGAAATTGAGTAAGACTCAAAGCCCGACCAGGGCAGAAGATAGAAAGAGAATGAAAGTCATTCCCTATGCCTCAGCCATAGGTTCTATAAAGTATGTCATGTTGTGTACCAGATCTATTGTATACCCTACACTGAGTTTGGCAAGGGAGTACAATAGTGATCTAGGAGTAGATCACTGAACAACGGTCAAAAATACCCTTAGTGGAATAAGGATATGTTTCTCGATTATGGAGGTGACAGAAGGTTCGTCGTAAAGGGTTACGTCGATGCAAGTTTTGACACTGATCCAGATGACTCTAAGTTTCAATCTGGATACATATTGAAAGTGGGAGCAATTAGCTAAAGTAGCTCCGTGCAGAGCATTGTAGACATAGAAATTTGCAAAATACATACGGATCTGAATTTGGCAGACCCGTTGACTAAACTTCTCTCACAAGGAAAACATGATCACACCTTAGTACTCTTTGGGTGTTAATCACATGGCGATGTGAACTAGATTACTGACTCTAGTAAACCCTTTGAGTGTTGGCCACATGGCGATGTGAACTATGGATATTAATCACATAGTGATGTGAACTATTGGTGTTAACTCACATGGCGATGTGAACTAGATTATTGACTCTAGTGCAAGTGGGAGACTGGAGGAAATATGCCCTAGAGGCAATAATAAAGTTGTTATTTATATTTCCTTATATCATGCTAAATTTTTATTATTCATGCTAGAACTGTATTAACCTGAAACTTAGTACATGTGTGAATACATAGACAAACAGAGTGTCACTAGTATGCCTCTACTTGACTAGCTCGTTGAATCAAAGATGGTTATGTGCTACCTCTTGAGCACTACATTGGTTTTCCCTTGAAGAGGAAAGGGTGATGCAGTAAAGTAGCGTAGGTATTTCCCTTAGTTTTTGAGAACCAAGGTACCAATCCAGTAGGAGGCCACGCGCGAGTCCCACGCACCTACACAAACAATAAGAACCTCGCAACCAATGGGATAAAGGGGTTGTCAATCCCTTCACGGTCACTTACGAGAGTGAGATCTGATAGATATGCTAAGATAATATTTTTGGTATTTTTATGATAAAGACTAAAAGTAAAGAAAGCAAAATAAACGGCTCCAGAAATAGCTTGTTGTCGGGAGATTAATATGATGGAAAATAAACCCGGGGGCCATAGGTTTCACTAGTGGCTTCTCTCAAGATAGCATAAGTATTACGGTGGGTAAACGAATTACTGTCGAGCAATTGATAGAATTGAGCATAGTTATGAGAATATCTTGGTATGATCATGTATATAGCCATCACGTCCGTGACAAGTAGACCGAAACGATTCTGCATCTACTACTATTACTCCACACATCGACCGCTATCCAGCATGCATCTAGAGTATTAAGTTCATAAGAATAGAGCAACGCTTTAAGCAAGATGACATGATGTAGAGGGATAAACTCATGCAATATGATATAAACCCCATCTTTTTATCCTCGATGGCAACAATACAATACGTGCCTTGCTGTCCCTGTTGTCACTGGGAAAGGACACCGCAAGATTGAACCCAAAGCTAAGCACTTCTCCCATTGCAAGAAAGATCTATCTAGTAGGCCAAACCAAACTGATAATTCGAAGAGACTTGCAAAGATAACCAATCATACATCAAAGAATTCAGAGGAGATTCAAATATTGTTCATAGATAATCTGGATCATAAACCCACAATTCATCGGATCTCGACAAACACACCGCAAAAAGAAGAGTTACATCAAATAGATCTCTAAGAGAATCGAGGAGAACTTTGTATTGAGATCCAAAGAGTGAGAAGAAGCCATCTAGCTAATAAATATGGACCCGAAGGTCTGAGGTAAACTACTCACACATCATCAGAGAGGCTATGGTGTTGATGTAGAAGCCCTCCGTGATCAATGCCCCCTCCGGCGGAGCATCGGAAAAGGCCCCAAGATGGGATCTCACGGGTACAGAAGGTTGCGGCGGTGGAATTAGGTTTTCGTGGTGCTCTTCGATGGTTTGGGGGTACGTCGGTATATATAGGAGGAAGAAGTAGGTCGGTCGAGCCACGAGGGGCCCACGAGGGTGGAGGGCGCGCCCTGGGGGGTAGGCGCACCCCCCTACCTCGTGGCTTCCTCGTCTATTGCTTGACGTCCACTCCAAGTCCTCTGGATCACGTTTATTCCGAAAATCACGTTCCTGAAGGTTTCATTCTGTTTGGACTCCGTTTGATATTCTTTTTCTGTGAAACACTAAAATAGGCAAAAAAAACAGCAATTTGGGCTGGGCCTCCGGTTAATAGGTTAGTCCCAAAAATAATATAAAAGTGTATAATAAAGCCCATTAAACATCCAAAACAGAATATAATATAGCATGGAACAATCAAAAAATATAGATACGTTGAAGACGTAACAAGCATCCCCAAGCTTAATTCTTGCTCATCCTCGAGTAGGTAAATGATAAAAACAGAATTTTTGATGTGGAATGCTACTTAGCATAATTTTCAATGTAATTCTCTTATTTATGGTATGAATATTCTGATCCGAAAGATTCAAGATAAAAGTTTAATATTGACATAAAAGTAATAATACTTCTAGCATACTAACTAAGCAATTATGTCTTCTCAAAATAACATGGCTAAAGAAAGTTCATCCCTACAAAATCATATAGTTTGGTCATGCTCCATTTTCATCACACAAGAATGCTTTCATCATGCACAACCCCGATGAGAAGCCAAGCAATTGTTTCATACTTTAGTAATCTCAAACTTTTTTCAACTTTCACGCAATACATGAGCGTGAGCCATGGATATAGCACTATGGGTGGAATAGAATATGATGATGGGGGTTATGTGGAGAAGACAAAAAAGGAGAAAGTCTCACATTGACGCGGCTAATCAACGAGCTAGGGAGATGCCCATCGATTGATGTCAATGCAAGGAGTAGGGATTGCCATGCAACGGATGCACTAGAGCTATAAATGCATGAAAGCTGAACAAAAAGAAACTAAGTGGGTGTGCATCCAACTTGCTTGCTCACGATGACCTAGGGCATTTGAGGAAGCCCATTGTTGGAATATACAAGCCAAGTTCTATAATGAAAAATTCCCACTAGTATATGAAAGTGATAAAACAAGAGACTTTCTATCATAATGATCATGGTGCTACTTTCAAGCACAAGTATGGAAAAAAAGGATAGTAACATTGCCCCTTTTTATTCTCTTTTTTGTGTGGCCTTTCTTTTTTTTTGGCCTTTCTCTTTTCTTTTTTTGGACAATGCTTTATGAATGATGATCATCACACTTCTATTTATTTACAACTCAATGATTACAACTCGATACTAGAACAAAGTATGACTCTATATGAATGCCTCCGGCGGTGTACCGGGATGGGCAATGAATCAAGAGTGACATGTATGAAAAATATGCATGGTGGCTTTGCCACAAATACGATGTCAACTACATGATCATGCAAGGCAATATGACAATGATGAAATGTGTCATGATAAACGGAACGGTGGAAAGTTGCATGGCAATATATCTCGGAATGGCTATGGAAACGCCATAATAGGTAGGTATGGTGGCTGTTTTGAGGAAGATATAAGGAGGTTTATGTGTGATAGCGCATATTGTATCACGGGGTTTGGATGCACCGGTGAAGTTTGCACCAACTCTCAAGGTGACAAAGGGCAATGCATGGTACCGAAGAGGCTAGCAATGATGGAAGGGTGAGAGTGCGTATAATCCATGGACTCAACATTAGTCATAAAGAACTCACATACTTATTACAAAAATCTACAAGTCATCAAAAAGCAAGCACTACGCGCACGCTCCTAGGGGGATAGATTGGTAGGAAAAGACCATCGCTCGTCCCCGACCGTCACTCATAAGGAGGACAATCAAAGAACACCTCATGTTTCAAATTTGTTACACAACGTTTACCATACGTGCATGCTACGGGACTTGCAAACTTCAACACAAGTATTTCTCAAATTCACAACTACTCAACTAGCACAACTTTAATATCACTACCTCCATATCTCAAAACAATCATCAAGCATCAAACTTTTCTTAGTATTCAACGCACTTATAAGAAAGTTTTTACTAATCTTGGATGCCTATCATATTAGAACTAATTTCTCAATTTAAGCAAATTACCATGCTGTTCTGTAGTGTTCTCAAAATGATATAAGTGAAGCATGAGAAATCAATAGTTTCTATAAAACAAAACCACCGTTGTGCTCCAAAAGATATAAGTGAAGCACTAGAGCAAAAACTATATAGCTCAAAAGATATAAGTGAAGCACATAGAGTATTCTAATAAATTCCGAATCATGTGTGTCTCTCTCAAAAGGTGCGTACAGCAAAGATGATTGTGGTAAACTAAAAAGCAAAGACTCAAATCATACAAGACGCTCCAAGCAAAACACTTATCATGTGGTGAATAAAAATATAGCTTCAAGTAAAATTACCGATGGACGAAGAAGAAAGAGGGGATGCCTTCCGGGGCATTCCCAAGCTTTGGCTTTTTGGTGTCCTTAGATTTACCTTGGGGTGCCTTGGGCATCCCCAAGCTTAGGCTCTTGCCACTCCTTGTTCCATAATCCATCAAATCTTTACCCAAAACTTAAAAACTTCACAACACAAAACTTAACAGAAAATCTCGTGAGCTCCGTTAGCGAAAGAAAAAAAACACTACTTCAAGGTACTGTAATGAACTCATTATTTATTTATATTGGTGTTAAACCTACTGTATTCCAACTTCTCTATCTATACCTACTAATAAAGCAAGGTGCGTTTCTCCGATTTTTTCATCCGTTCACCGATGAATTTTTTTATCCAAGGTGGTACTAAAATTTTGTGCAAAAGAAAAATGATTTGTCCAGGATTTCGCACTTGGGCCATGCATTGAGGCCCAGCCAAGCCAGACCGCTTATTTTCCAGCCCATACAGCTCGCACAACCCTATTTCCCGCTCGGAGCGTCAAATACCCAAACCTTCGCACACGACGCCCAATACTAGGCCGTCCCAGTTTCGTTTTATCCTGTGCCTTCTTTTTTTCTGTTCATTTCTCTTTTTCTTTCCTATTTCTTTTTTGTTTTTCCCCTTCCAAGTTTAATTTTGTTTTTTTCCTTTTTAGTAAATTTGAATTTTTCAAAAAACGTAAAAATTCAATTGTTTTTTTTCAAGTTTTCGGTAAATGTTCCAAATTCTTAAAAAAATTCTATTTTCAAAAATGTCCAGGACTTTTTTTTCTGGAATTTGTTCAAATAAACAAATGTTCCAATTTTCAAAGAATATTATTATTTTCCACAATTATTCATTATTTCCAATATATTTTTTATTTGAAAAAATGTTTCAAATTTGAAAATGTTGTTGTTTTAGTGAAATATTTATGAAATTAAAATAATTTTATTAATTTACAAAAATTCAAATTTGTTTTGTATGTTCAAACATTTTGCCATTTTAAAAAATTGTTCGCTAATTCAAAAAATGTTCAAGTTATTGTAAAAGGTTCACGTTTTCAGAAAATGTTGGGGAATTTCAAAAAATATTCCAATTCAAAATTTTGTTCATGTTTTTCAGAATTTTCAAAAAGTTGATTCGAATTTGAAAAATTGTTCATGTTTTGAAGAATATACGCAAATTCATTCTTATTTTTATGATAAGTTTGAAAAAAATCAAAAAATGTTTCAAAACTGACGCTGCATTACGTTTTTAAATATTCACGCTGGCCATTGCTTATTAGGACGTGTTTCTTCCACTAGCTAACAACACATCGTCGGGTCTTTGATTTATGTACTGCAATTAGTAATGCATCCAGTTACGCCGTGATAGGAGACGCCAACAAACCCCACCACTATCAAGATCTCGTACGCCAAACATGACCCACGAGAAGATCGGAGCTCCTACCTGCGTCGGCCAACGCTGTGGAGACTGTTTTCGGAGGACACATCATTTCTCTCCCGTTGTTTCTCCTAATAAATATCTATCCCGTTGCAACGCACGGGCATATGTGCTAGTGGTTTATAAACTATTTTACTAGCGATAGATTCATCAAAATAAGCAAACAACACAAAAAAACAGAATCTGTCAAAAACAGAACAGTCTGTAGTAATCTGTAATTAACGCAAACTTCTGGAACTCAAAAAAATCTACAAAAATAGGACGACCTAGATATTTGTTTATTGATCTACTGCACTTGGAATCAGTATTTTATCACGTTCTGGTGATTTTAAACAATTGTTTTCATGAACAGAAAGTTTCTAGAATTTTCAGCAAGATCAAATAACTATCATCCGAGAAGATCCTATAGGTTTAACTTGGCACAAACACTAACTAAAACACAAAAACAAATCTAACCAGAGGCTAGATCAAGGATTTATTCCTAAACAGGAGCAAAAAGCAAAAAACTAAAATAAAAATTGGGTTGCCTCCCAACAAGCGCTATCGTTTAACGCCCCTAGCTAGGCATAAAAGCACGGATAGATCTAGGTATTGCCATAATAATGGTAAGGCAAGTCATGAAAACTTCTCTCATATTCTCTACGTTTAGCAGCAAGTTTTCTTTGAGGCAAGCAAAAATAATCAAAAGGGCTAAATTTAATGGGACAAAAGTCCCCAAGATCAATCTCGGGAGGTATGGGTTCCTCCTTTGGCCCCTTATATTGCACAACCAATTCATCATTACAAGCATTCTTTTGGTAAAAAGTCACAAGCCTTTGTTCAAGAGAAAAACCTAACCCATTATTCCGAATGGCAAAATCATCGTTAAGTTCAGAAGTTCTATCAATTAGAACATCGGCTGGAACCCTTTTTCTAAGATTTTCATTATAAGCAACATGATCCAAAGATTGTAAACGCATTATGTCTTCTTGATTAAAAAGGATAGCTTCAATGGGAGGATGACCAACATCCACCCTATAATGCGCAAAAATTTCTTTAGCCTCTTTCATTATGAATCTAAACTCATCAGCCAAAAAGATAGTAGCGGCACGCTTAACAGAGGAGTGCTCAATATTAGAAAATTCTAGGAAAATATTTGTATGCAAGGATGCATATGAAGAAATTGCCTTTCAAGTTCAACTACGAGCAAAGATATCGCATCCGCAAGGCTACTAGTTCTATGAAGAATAGAGCCGCCCATGATGGGCAAAGCACCGGCACAAGTAAAGAAATCTTGAATAACTCCTTTCCAAATAATATTACCACTACCGACTCGAAACTTTTTAGTATGCAAGATAGTAGGTTCCTCAAGAGGATCATCGAAGGCATCAAAGTTTCCCATGTTATTATTATTGCCTTCATTAGAGATAACCTCCCCAGATTCAGACATGGCGAAAGAAAGGCGAGCGGAAAGAGAGGGCGAATAAAATGGCAAGGGTGAAGTGGGGGAGAGGAAAACGAGAGGCAAATGGTAAATAATGTAATGCGAGGGATAAGAGTTTGTGATGGGTACTTGGTATGTCTTGACTTGTGCGTAGACTCCCCGGCAACGGCGCCAGAAATCCTTCTTGCTACCTCTTGAGCACTGCGTTAGTTTTCCTTTGAAGAGTAAAGAGTGATGCAGTAAAGTTGCGTAAGTATTTCCCTCAGTTTGAGAACCAAGGTATCAATCCAGTAGGAGGCCACGCGTGAGCCCCACGCACCTACACAAACAAATAATAACTTCGCAACCAACGCGATAAAGGGGTTGTCAATCCCTTCACGGTAACTTAAGAGAGTGAGATATGATAGAGATGGTAAGATAATATTTTTGGTATTTTTATGATAAAGACTAAAAGTAAAGAAAGCAAAATAAACGGCGCCAGAATAGCTTGTTGTCGGGAGATTAATATGATGGAAAATAGACCCGGGGGCCATAGGTTTCACTCGTGGCTTCTCTCAAGATAGCATAAGTATTACGGTGGGTAAACGAATTACTGTCGAGCAATTGATAGAATTGAGCATAGTTATGAGAATATCTTGGTATGATCATGTATATAGGCATCACGTCCGTGACAAGTAGACCGAAACGATTCTGCATCTACTACTATTACTCCACACATCGACCGCTATCCAGCATGCATCTAGAGTATTAAGTTCATAAGAACAGAGTAACGCTTTAAGCAAGATGACATGATGTAGAGGGATAAACTCATGCAATATGATATAAACCCCATCTTTTTATCCTCGATGGCAACAATACAATACGTGCCTTGCTGCCCCTGCTGTCACTGGGAAAGGACACCGCAAGATTGAACCCAAAGCTAAGCACTTCTCCCATTGCAAGAAAGATCAATCTAGTAGGCCAAACCAAACTGATAATTCGAAGAGACTTGCAAAGATAACCAATCATACATAAAAGAATTCAGAGGAGATTCAAATACTGTTCATAGATAATCTGGATCATAAACCCACAATTCATCGGATCTCGACAAACACACCGCAAAAAGAAGAGTTACATCAAATAGATCTCCAAGAGAATCGAGGAGAACTTTGTATTGAGATCCAAAGAGAGAGAAGAAGCCAACTAGCTAATAAATATGGACCCGAAGGTCTGAGGTAAACTACTCACACATCATCAGAGAGGCTATGGTGTTGATGTAGAAGCCCTCCGTGATTAATGCCCCCTCCGGCGGAGCGCCGGAAAAGGCCCCAAGATGGGATCTCACGGGTACAGAAGGTTGCGGCGGTGGAATTAGGTTTTCGTGGTGCTCTTTGATGGTTTGGGGGTACGTAGGTATATATAGGAGGAAGAAGTAGGTCGGTGGAGCCACGAGGGGCCCACGAGGGTGGACGGCGCGCCCTGGGGGGTAGGTGCGCCCCCTACCTCGTGGATTCCTCGTCTGTTGCTTGACGTCCACTCCAAGTCCTCTGGATCACGTTTGTTTCGAAAATCATGTTCCCGAAGGTTTCATTCTGTTTGGACTCCGTTTGATATTCTTTTTCTACGAAACACTGAAATAGGCAAAAAAACAGCAATTTGGGATGGGCCTCCCGTTAATAGGTTAGTCCCAAAAATAATATAAAACTGTATAATAAAGCCCATTAAACATCCAAAACAGAATATAATATAGCATGGAACAATCAAAAATTATAGATACGTTGAAGACGTATCATTAAGTTTCCTAGCCATAGACATGAGTTGTCATTTGATTAACGGGATCACATCATTAGAGAATGATGTGATTTACTTGACCCATTCCGTTAGCTTAGCACTTGATCGTTTAGTATGTTGCTATTGCTTTCTTCATGACTTATACATGTTCCTATGACTATGAGATTATGCAACTCCCGAATACCGGAGGAACACCTTGTGTGCTATCAAAGGTCACAACGTAACTGGGTGATTATAAAGATGCTCTACAGGTGTCTCCGAAGGTGTTTGTTGGGTTGGCATAGATCGAGATTAGGATTTGTCACTCCGAGTATCGGAGAGGTATCTCTAGGCCCTCTCGGTAATGCACATCACTATAAGCCTTGCAGGCAATGTAACTAATGAGTTAGTTGCGGGATGATGCATTACAGAACGAGTAAAGAGACTTGCCGGTAACGAGATTGAACTAGGTATTGAGATATCGACGATCGAATCTCGGGCAAGTAACATACCGATGACAAAGGGAACAACGTATATTGTTATGTGGTTTGACCGATAAAGATCTTCGTAGAATATGTAGGAGCCAATATGAGAATCAAGGTTCCGCTATTGGTTATTGACCGGAGATGAGTCTCGGTCATGTCTACATAGTTCTCGAACCCGTAGGGTCCGCACGCTTAACGTTCGGTGACGATCGGTATTATGAGTTTATGTGTTTTGATGTACCGAAGGTTGTTCGGAGTCCCGGATGAGATCAGGGACATGACGAGGAGTCTCGAAATGTTCGAGACGTAAAGATCGATATATTAGAAGGCTATATTCGGTCATCGGAAAGGTTCTGAGTGGTTCGGGTATTTATCGGAGTACCAGAGAGTTACGGGAATTCACCGGTGAGTATATGGGCCTTATTGGGCTTTAGGGGGGAGAGAGAGGGGCTGCCTAGGCAGGCCGCGCGCCCCCCAAGGCCTAGTCCGAATTGGACTAGGGGAGGGGCGGCGCCCCCTCCTTCCTTCTCTTCTCTCTTCCCCTTCCTTCTCTCCTACTCCTACTACTTGGAAGGGGGGAATCCTACTCCCGGTGGGAGTAAGACTCCCCAGGGCGCGCCATAGTAGAGGGCCGGCCCTCGCCCTCCTCCACTCCTTTATATACGGGGGAGGGGGGCACCCCATAGACACACAAGTTGATCATTGATCTCTTAGCCGTGTGCGGTGCCCCCCTCCACCATAATCCACCTCGGTCATATCGTTGCAGTGCTTAGGCGAAGCCTTGCGCCGGTAGCTTCATCATCACCGTCATCACGCCGTCGTGCTGACGAAGCTCTCCCTCGACACTCTGCTGGATCGTGAGTCCGTGGGACGTCACCGAGCCGAACGTGTGCAGATCGCGGAGGTGTCGTACGTTCGGTACTAGGATCGGTCGATCGTGAAGACGTACGACTACATCAACCGCATTGTCATAACGCTTCCGCTTACGGTCTACGAGGGTACATGGACAACTCTCTCCCCTCTCGTTGCTATGCATCACCATGATCTTGCGTGTGCGTAGGAAATTTTTGAAATTACTACGTTTCCCAACAGGAAGTACCAAAATGGAATGCACACAGGGAATTTACTTAGGTTCGGGGCCTCATCATGAATGTAATACCCTGCTCCTACTTTTGCTTTGACTGGTGTGGGGGGAAACGCCTCGTGTGAGAGGGTTGCAATATGTGTAGAGATGTTGCTATCAAGACTATGACTGGATGTCAGATGCCTCAAACTACACCTACGTCTCACCTTGTAAAGAGGGACGAGTCCTAGAGTTACGTGGTTTGCTAACCGTCGTAGAGCCTTGATCTGGTGAGGGCTTCTTGACTTGCACGTCAAGATGAAGATCGGGTGAGAGCTTCCTGTGGGACGAGGGGCCCAGGCCACACCTTGGCCTGTTGGGCCCTGAGGCCAGCCAATTTACGGGCCTCCGGACGGGCTAACCCCTGGTTCAATATACCGCAAGTGTTATCATCGACGCGTACGAGTACAATTGGATTACTTATCCTTCAAAAACTTTTAGTTAATGCCCTTTATATATCTATACCACTATATAGTGTGCCAATAGCTCCACATATTAATCGTTGGATATGCCGACCCAACGGTCAAGAGATGGCAAATCCGAACATTATCATCCGTGGATAAAGTCTTCAACTCATAGGATTCTGCCACGTGGCCTTCTAATTGAACCCCCAACTCTACCATCTCATGTGTGCTAGAAGCATCTATCGACATGCTTATCTGATACTCTAATAAAAAAGGACTAGAACAATCTGGATTCTAGAGAGGTAAGAACCAAGTTGGATCTTGTCCAATACGATTCTAGGAAAGAAAATACATATTCAAATGTATTTTCCCATGTTTTTTATATACATTTAAATGACGTGCAAAGCACGTACAATTTACTAGTACCTAATGCAATCGTACCTAAAGAAGACATGTCACTTTGTGCTTGTAAACACCTCCATCATAGTGAAATTACGCCTTGACGTGTCTCTGTTTACTGTGCGTGAGGGTTTTCCCCGTAATTTTTTTTTCATTTGAGCATGGCATTTGGTGGTTAGTGTCAGTGCTCACTACAATCGCTACTAGTCCTCTTAGGTAATGTACCACTAGCTCGAAGCATCTAGATGCACCCACTCATTGTCAAGGGCTCAAAATCAAGCGGGCCCAACAGCAAGCAAGCAAGCCACAACAAATTCTTTTCCCTCCAAAATGATGATGGGGCGGACTAGTAACGCCAGCTAGTGATTATCGTGCACATGTTTGTCGTGCGATCCCTGTGATGATAGAGAGAGGGGGTGAGAGCTGAGGGGAGGATTGGGTTGGCTCGGCCCACGCATTCGTTGAATCCATCCGTCGACATGATCTACCCAATTTAATTTTCCTACAGCGAGGAATCACGGATTCAGAAAGAAAGAAAGCCGATTGGTCCTCCCTGCCTGGTTCAACGTCACCTCCGAGCACCAACGACCGTTCCACGTAGCCCACTTGCATTTTTCCTTGGCAATTAGCAAAAGCTGTGTGGGGTTCACGGGTAGAAGAGTGCGGGTAGAAACACTACGATTATCTCTCCATCGTTTTCTGATAAACAAGCAAACAAACAGGAAAGGAGAAAGGCGTGTTCCAGCTGTGTGTGCACATGGTGAAGGGCCCCCAAGCACGTGACGACAACGCCCCTCCACGATGAAAATAAAATACTCGGCAAATTCCAGAGTGGGTCGCCTCCGCCGTGCACGCACCGCGCGAGCAAAACGTGTGCTCGGGCCCGGCGCCACCAGCCACCAGCGAAGCTTCCTCCGCCCGGCTCATCCGTCATGCCGTTAAATCCAATCAATCGATGACCGTTTGCTTGGCTATGCTTCACGAACGCCCTTGATAGCGCACAGCCCTTGATCACGCGTTTAGATATACTAATCTATCACTAAAGTACTCCTAAAAAAAAATCTACCACTAAAGTCTGCAAAATGTACCCGAGTGTGTCTGAGTACGAGGTCCGAGGTTTGAACTGCGATTTTATTTCCAAAACAAGTACTGTATTTTCCATTTCATTACTTTCATGCCGAAATACAAGGTCCGGTAATAGAAATTATAGAGAGGAGAAACAAGTTTGACACACTAATGAGAAACCCGGTGTTCCTTGTCAATTAGCGCGTAGCCCTTGATCACAATGTTTTGATATATTTATCTCGCTCTAAATTCTGCTAAATGTACCCGAGTGTGCGTGAGTACGACCTCCGAGGTTTAAACTGTCATTTTATTTCCAAGCCAGTTATTTTCCTATACACTGCTTTCACGGCAAAAATACAAGGTCTGGTAATAGAAACTATATATGAGGGACAAGTTCGACACGGTAATGAGAAACCTAATGTACGTCGTACTCACGCAAAAATTAACACTAGATGGTTTCTCACAAAAACTAACACGAAAACCCATTAGCACCGGAGATAGCTACGGGGATGGTTCCAACCGGCAGAAGCGACATAGTTCGCGAGGGGACTAACAACTGATGCAAACTCCACTGTCCAACCTCCTTTGCTGGTTCTCATGCTATGCTTGGTGTTCGAACTACGCAAAGACTAGATACATTTCACGATGAGATACATTTTGTTATGTTTGGACACAAGATACATTATGTTTTATTTGTAATTTACCTCTCACTAAATCCGGCAAAATGTATCCGAGTGCGTGTGAGTACGAGCTCCAAAGTTTAAACTTTAATTTTATTTCGAAACCAATTATTTTCCTTTACATTACTTCCACAGCGAAAATACAAGGTCTGGTAACAGAAATGAGATAGGAGAAACAAGTTCGGCACGCTAATGAGAAACCCGACGTTCCTCGTTAACGTGAGCGAGAAACTTGGCACGAAAACCCATTAGCTCCGGACATAGCCACGGGGATGGTTCCAACCGACAGAAACGACAGAATTGCGAGGGGACTAACACCTGATGCACGCTCCACCGCCCAACCTGTCTTGTTGGTTTTCATGCTATACTTGGCGTTGGAACTACGCAAATTGTAGATAGATTTCATGAGGAGATACATTCCGTTATATTTGGACATGAGATACATTTTGTTTTACTTATAATTTACTTCTCACCGAATTCTACCAAATGTAGTCAAGTGTGTCTGAGTACGAGCTCCAAGGTCTGATTTTATTTCGAAGCCAGGCATTTCCATTAGTTCAATCACATGAATATAAACTGTTGTAACATAAATTAGACAAGGGGAAAATAATGAAATAAACAAGTTTGATACGGTAATGAGAAACCCGATGTTCCTTTTCTGAGAGAAACTAAGACACGAAAACCCATTGGCACCACACATAGCTACAACGATAATTCCAACGCCCAGAAATGGCAAAGTTGCAAGAGGACTAACATATGATCTAAACTCTGGTACGGGTAGTCGATTTTCGTGACTCCACCACCAAGCTCTATTGCATGGTTCCCATGCTATGTTTGGTGTTGCTACAACTCAAACTCTAAGACATTTGCCAAGATTATAGTTGTCTTACTTTTTTCATCCATGGATATATTTGGACACGAGCTATATTATAAGTTAACTGTAAGAAAATCACATGTTTGGTTTGAGTGTAACCTAATTGTCTAGGTAAAACGAGTGGACATGTCCTAAGATTTCATGATGGAACCATGCAATAACAAAGAGCATTGTCAAGTGTGTTCTTTTAGAGAAAAGGCATCAGCCCGACTTTATAAATAAAGCCATCAGGCAGCGTTCAACACAGGACAAACAACAAGACATAAGAGTAGCGACGACACAAAGAGTTCCAAACGGCAGGAGTACACGGCGCCCAGGCCAACAGACGGCACGCAGGCCGAGAGACTAAGACATAGCACGACAAAAGGGACCACCAAGTTCCTCTAGTCGCCTGTCTGATGCTGCGAAAAGGAAGTAGTTGTAGCCCGAATCTTGGAAGTCATCATGTCAAAAGCATCGCGGTCAACCTCCTTAGTCAATAATCTCCACTGCTGCAGGAATAGGCAAGATTTAAATAAGCAATCAATAGGTTTAGCAGGAAAAATATGCTCGATAGTGAACTTGTTCCTAATATTCCACAGCGCCCAGGAAATTGCCGCGAATCCACCCAGAACATACGTTTGGAGGCCCCAACCAGACCAGAGGCGAGGTTCCTGAGGTCAGAGAAGCAGGAAAGGCTCCAAGGCACGTGGAGCCAGGAACTAATACAGCACCAGACAAGCTTTGCCAAAACACAATTGAAGAAGATGTGATTCGTGCCCTCCAACTCACCACACAACGCACAGCTATCGGACCCAGGTCCATTACGTTTACGGATTTGATCAGCCGCAGGCAGCCGCCCTTTGTAGACTTGCCACAAAAAAGATCTTGACCTTGGCAGGGATACGGGCACGCCAAATCAACTTAAACTTAGTAGTAGGGGTTCCAGAGATAAGCTTAGCATATAAGGATTTAACAGAGAAACGCACAGAGGCAGAGTGGAGCCAAACCACCATGCCATCCCCGTCCGAGAGCACAGGGATGCAAGCAACAAGACGCTACATGTCATCCAACTCTTCAGGAGATAGAGAAGGACGAAGGGCCAGTTCCCAGTTATTACCGGAGAGCACAGAGATGGAGATCTCCGGATTCGGACAATAAGAAAAAAGAACCGGAAAGGAAACCGCTAGGGGAGAGGCACCGCACCACCAGTCAAGCCAAAAGCGAGTGGACTAGTCGTTACGGACCACAAATTTAACAAGGGATTTAAACACCGGGCAGACTTTGATAAGGTCTTTCCAAAATTGAGATCCGCCCGAGGAGGAAGCAAACATGGGGCTAGAGTTAGGGTAGTATTTTTCTTTCAGGATACTGAGCCAGAGCGGGTTCTCCGCGATAGTCATGGTCTTCCATCGCCATTTGATGATAAGGCACTTGTTCATGATCGCGGTATCGATAATGCCCAACCCCCCAAGGTTCTTGGGTCTACAAATCTGTTTCCATTTAACCAACCTATATATGCGTTTGTTATCCGCCGCATTCCAGTAGAAGGCACCCCTGTGCTTATCAAACCCCGCGTGTGTACCACCCGAGAGAAGGTAAAATCCCATCAAGAACATGGGGAGGGACGAGAGGCAAGCATTAATAAGGGCAACCTTGCCAGCTTGGGTATTATATCTGCCCCTCCAAGGCATAACTCGACTGCCCACTTTCATTACCACAGGAGCAAAGTCTCTGGCAAGCAACTTCTCAGGAGAAATAGGGAGACCTAGGTATTTGAAGGGAAAGGATCCCGAAGAGCAATTAAGAAGTTGAGACACCCGCAGGGCCTCGGTCTTCGACACCCCTATGACAATTACTTCACTCTTTGCAAAGTTGATCTTAAGCCCCGGCAAGGCTTCAAAGCACAAGAACAAAAACTTAAGGTGGGCAAGACATTCGTCGTTAAGTTCAACCATGATAATCGTGTCGTCTGCATATTGAAGATGAGTGATTCCCTCAGGTACGAGATGAGAGCTAACAGGGGAAATGTGCCCAGCCACAGCCGCCCTCGACAGGATACGGGATAAAGCATCAGCGACAAAGTTAAACAGAAGAGGGGATGCCGGATCCCCTTTGTCTCAGGCCCCTACCCCTGTCAACTGTGTTCTACTATTGCAATGAGGCATTTAGAAGCTACAAGTTACCCTTTTAATGACAGAATGAAGAATTAGTAGCTCAAATTTGACGGATCGGATTGTACATCCAGTTTTCACGCATGCACTAATAATCTACAAATATACACATGCTTTCCTAATAACTAGTAGAGCATGTGACGAGTGAGCGTATCATTTTACACTTGGAACCCAATACCTCCACCACCTCAAAGCACCACTAAGCGTTTTCCTTGTTATTGAGAAACCCGATGTTCCTCTTTAATACGTTGAGTACAAGCTCTGAGATTTAACTATAACTTTATTTTCAAACCAGGTATTTTCTTTTCCATATATTCTTTCATAATGAAAATACAAGTTCTCCCAAAAAAATTATATGGGAAGGGAGAAAAAAAATTAGAAGAAACAAGTTCGACACGCTAATGAGAAACCCAATGCACCTCGTTAATTTGTGCGAGAAATGACATGAAAAACCGTTAGCACCAGACAGTTACGACGATTGTTTCAACAGGCAGAACCGACAGAGTTGCGAGGGGACTAACACCTGATGCACCGAGGCAATTTACGTCACTCCACCGCCCAACCTCTCTTTGTTGGCATGTTTGGCGTAGGAACTACGCAGACGCTAAGATGTTTCTCTCTTCACGTGGACGAATAATGCACACGCTTCTCGACGGACGGGTAATAGAGCATGTGACCAGTGAGCGTAGCATTTTGCACCTGGAATCCAAAACCTCCCACCACGCCGAGGCAGCACCAACAGTTTTCTACTAGCAACACTGATTACGGATCAGCATCGTGAAAGCACAAGAGTAATCGTAGTGACAAGTCGACAACGACCCACCAACCGCACCCTCTCCCTCCCCCTTTCCGTTTGTTTATCGTAGCCTCCAGATCGCCAAATCAAATCAAAGCATAAATAAACAGATAAACTAATAAACGCACAGGAGGAAATGGAAAAAGGAACACGATGCGGGCCTCGCTAAACACGTGAACACGGACGGCCCAGATTTGCGGCAGGTGTTAAACGATCCGATCCATCCGTCACGTTGGCGAGACAGCGACCTCCTTTGTTTCTTTGTCGTCGCTGTGTCTGCTGCGTGGGTCCAAGCTCGCTTGGTCAGTGGTGGCTGCACGTGGGCCAGCTCGAGTGGAGTGAATCCAGGCATCCGGCCATAGCCGCCACGGTGATTGATGATGCAGGGTGGCAGGTCAACGGTCAAACAAGCCGGCTGGACCGGGCGGTAGCAGGTCACTTGAGCTGAGCAGCTCATGCTGCCCCCGTGCATCTTTGCCTAGCTCTTTCCTTTATCTTCAAGCGGCATTTTTCTTCGTGGGGTTTTAGATTATTTTGCCAATTTAGCTTCGTTAGTGAATAGCCAGCGATTTATACAAATACCCCTACATACTGTAACATCAGATTTCACGTAAAGTCCTTTGAAAACATTAGGCGGCGGTAGGAGTTGCACCGCATATGATCGGATGACACCAAAACGAGCTAAGAGCAACTCCAACGGGCCGACCCAAACGGACGGCGTTTTGTCCGTTTTTTATCTATTTAGGTCGGCCGCCCGCCCGCCGTCCGCCCTCTTTTAGTTTTAGGTCGGCAGTGCGCCCAACGGGCCGACCTATTTTATGACCGCGCGCGTTTTAGATCATGCCAGCGTCCATGCCGTCGCCCTGGTTTTGGCGCTCCAGCGCGCGGGGAAGGTTCGCGCACGTGGGAAAGCGGCTAGCGCGCGCTGGTTTTGGCGCTCCAGCGCGCGGGAAAGGTTCGCGCGCGCGCCGCGGCCGGCGCTCATTATAAGAAGGCACTCCCTCCACACTCTGTCCGCCGCCCACTCGTCTCTCCACCCTCACTAGCCTCGCCGCCTCTGCGCCACCATGTCGATCCGCCGCCTGGGCGCTTTGGATTTTCGCGGAGTCTGCGAGCGCCGCTCCGGCGCCTTCTCCTCCGAGATCTGGTTTCGCGAGAAACGTCTCATCCTCGCACCTTCGACACCGCAGAGGAGGCGGCCGGCGCGCACGACGCGGCGGCGTGGCGCCTCCTGAGGCCTCGTCGGGATATGAATTTTCCCGACGTGTCTAGCCAGCGGGCGCAGGATCTGGCGCCTCTCCAGCGGCTTTTCACCGACGAGGACCGTCGTGTCCATCGGAGGCGGCAGCGTCGCCTCGCCATCGCCGAGATGGACGTGGAAACCTTGGTGCTGTGGCGCGAACGCTTCCCGCAGGACATCGTCGACGAGCGCCAGTTCTACAAGTAAAGGAGGTTGGAGAGGGACGCGAGGAGGAGGGAGCGAGCCGCCTATCGGGAGGACAAGCGTTCTCGAAAGCAGGCAGCTCAACTGAAACTGAAGCTACGAGAAACGCCGGGTTGGGACTTTGAAGACGAGCAACATGCTGACGCCTACATTCAGACGTCGGAGTAGGACATTACCGAGTCTGAGTCAGAAAGCGACGAGTAGTGGTCTTTGCTTTTATCTGTGTACGCTAGAACTATGTATGTATCCATTTTTATCTGAAAAAATGGCCGGCGACATCGGCGACGAAGCAGGCGGGCGAGGGTGTGGATCCAATGTACCACCGACCAGCGGACCTGGTGAGGAAAGAGGGCGAGCGCGCGCGCGTCCGTCGTGTGTCCGCGCCGACGCAAATCAGGCTCAAAAATGGGCCGGAAATGGGTCGGCAGACGGACGAAAGCGGACGCACGTCCGTTTGGGTCGGCGCGTTGGGCCGGCTTTTTTATCCGCGCCGACCCAAACAAACGGCCATGGACAAAATGAATCGCCCCATCGAAGTTGCTCTAACTTTGAGTGGCTATGCACAAAGCACCACAACCTAAAGTGTACCTTTCTACCTAGAGCCTGCAACGCAAAGCTGGAACGCCGGTGACATGTCTTTCCTTCATGCCTATGAACGGTCGTTGTTTAATCCTGCTACTACAGACCTTCTTCTTGCTTGCATGCTTTTCCCCATGGTACTGGCTAGCTACTTGATCCAATGCACGGTAGCTCTTTGTTTTCTATGGACAAACTTGTTAACACTTTGTTTTGTTATTCAGTTTTGCTAAAGCACATTTAGATGTGCTATAAGTATTGCATATCTAAGTTCTATGTCATTGATCTTACGTTGAAATTTGTGTGGAAATTTTCTTTTTCTTTTTTCTTTTCCTCTTTTGTGCTTGATTCACTCATTTAGATGTGCAATAACTAGAGCACATCTAGATGTGCCCTAGACACCCTTTGTTATTTTGCATAACCTAACGGTCGTATACTCTCGCTCTCCCGTCGCCCGAGTATGCTTCCTTCAAAATATGCCTTATTCGCCTCATTCTCACTAGCGTTTTTTCACAGAGTGATTGTAGAAGTCCACAAGTCCCAAGCAGAAATTGGAAGTGCATTATCACTACCAAATAATACAGTGCAACACATCTACCTTTCATTTCAAAAATAAAATAAAAATAATACAGTGCAACATGATTTAATTTCTTCATGGGAAAAACGATTCACTACGCACCAGCCAAGGACGATGCAAATGCGAATTGCGCAATCTAGAAATACCACACTCATTTACAAAAAAATTAAAAAAAAAATAGCAGCCATATGCTATGGCCCTTCGGTCGCCCCGCTATGCTTCCGCTGAAATCTGACTTATTTGCTCCATTCCAACTTGTGACTCTTTTTCCATACCATGATTGTAAAGTTCTTAATTCACCGATAGAAATATGAAAGATCATTATTATCACTACCAAATAATACATTGCAATGTGATTTTATCTGTTTGTAGGCGAGGCGATTCACCGCATACCAACTAAGGATGTCGTCAATGCAAATTAACATGACCTAAAAATACCACCCATTTACAGAGAGAAATCTAAAGGTCACTTGCTCCGGATCTTCGGTCACCCCGCTATGCTTCCACTAGGAATCAACTTAATCGTCATGTTCCCACATACGACTCTACCGTGATTGTAAAGTCCTTAATTCATTGGCATAAATTTGGAAGTGCATTATCAGTATATCACTAACAAATATTACGGTGCGCTGGAATTTTATCACTTTTTATGAGAATCAATACACAACATACTAACTAAGGACGTCGCAAGTGTAAATTAACATCACCCAAAAATACCTCACTCATTTAGAAATCTAATGCTTACATGCTCTCGATCTCTACTCACCTTGCCATGCTTCATACTGAGAATTAGATTATTCTTTTCATTCACACTTGCAACTCTACCATGATTGAATTCACCGGCAGAAATGTGGAAGTGTTTCATCACTACAAAAATATGATGCAATGTGATTTTTATCTCTTCATATGAGAGGCGATTCACAACATACCGGCTAAGGACACCGTAAATAACACGACCCAAAAATACCACACCCATTTATGGAAAGAAATCTAATGGTGAGATGCACTGGATCTTTGATCGACCCACTATGCTTCCACTAGGAATAGGCTTATTTTGTCTGGTACCCACTTGCAACTCTATCATGATTGTAAAGTCCTTAATTCGCCCCCAGAAATTTGGAAGTGCATTATAAATACCAAATAAGGCGGAGCAACACGATTTTATCTCTTCGTGTGAGAAGTGGTTCCTAGCATACCAGGTAACATGACCCAAGAATGCTACACTCATTATCAGAAAGAAATCTAAAGGTCACCCGCTATGCTTCCATTGAGAATCGGCTTATTCCTCTTGTTACCACTTGTGACTTTATCGTGATCGCGAAGTCGTTAAATTCATCGACAAAAATTTGGAAATGCATTATTGCTACCAAATGATACAACGCACCGTGATTTTATCTCTTCATAGGGGAAACGATTCATCACATATCGGCTAAGGACGTCATAAATGCGAATCAACATGACCCAAAAATATCGCTCATTTATGTAAAAGAAATCTAACGGTCACATGCTCTGGATCTTCGGTATCCCCGTTCTGCCTGCACTACGATCGATTTATTCATCGTGTTTAATTCGCTGGCAGAAATTTGGAAAGTGCATTATCACCACCAAATAATACGATGATAATACGATCTTATCTCTTTGTAAGAGAAGTGAACCACTACGTACCAGCTAAGGACGTCATAAATGTGAATTAACACAACCCAAAGATACCACCCACATTTACGGAAAAGAAATCTAACGGTCACATGCTCTGGATTTTCGGTCGCCCCCCTATGCTTAGAGTGAAATTTTGCTTGTTTACCTTGTTCCCCGTATGACTCTTTTTCGTGTCGTGATTGCAAAATAATCCCTCCATTTCTAAATATAAGTCTTTTTAGATATTTCAATACAAACTACATATGGATGTATATAGACATATTTTAGAGTGTAGATTCACTACTCATTTTGCTTCATATGTAGTCGCTTATTGAAATATCTAAAAAGACGTAGGAACGAAGGGACTATTTGTTTGAGGGACTTATAATTAAAAAGGAGGGAGTATTTGCTTGAGGAACTTATAATTAAAAAGAGGAGTAACTCATTTACACAGACAAACCCCACAATAAAATAAATCACTGGTGGCTGACAGGCGGGTCCATCCATACTGGATACCCCAAAGCAGGGGAGGCTAAATCCGATTAATGGGTTAAATCGGTCACTGACAACCCGGGGCCTCGCTCGAGACAGGAGGCCACGAACACGGCGGTTACCCCAAAATTCGGGCAGCCAAACAAGGAGGAGGAAAGAGAGAAGAAACGGCAGGGACGAGACTTGCCTGCTCCCTTCCATGCTCCCATCCATGCTCCCGCATACGTGGCTTGATTTAATTGGAAGAAAATAAGGCCCGGCCCCACCCCCTGAAAATCAGGGAGGAAGATGATTAGATTAGAAAAGAAAAAGGAGAAAGAACAGCCGTAGGATGAAGTGGGAGCACGGATGGGAGCATGGAGAGGGAGCAGGCAAGCCGGATCCAAACGGCAGCTGCTGCGAGAACAGCAGAGCAGCACAAATCAGTGCAGTGATTCCCCTATTTTACCCCGGCCAGCTAAATAAGCAGCGGGGGAGCGAGCGACGCATCGGCGGGCGGAGACGTCGACGGCGACCAAACCCGCACAATTTACTACTTTGGGCCTCGCCTCCCATCTTTCCTCACCACCAATCCATTCCCACCTTTCCCATCTCCTCCTCTCTCTCCACCCACCCTCCCCCCGCGCTTGCTTTCCCTCCCATCCATTCCCCTTCCTTCCCCTCCCCGGACCCCGGCTCCGGCCCGATGAACCTGTGGACGGACGACAACGCCTCCATGATGGAGGCCTTCATGGCCTCCGCCGACATGCCGGCCTTCCCCTGGGGCGCTGCGGCCACCCCGCCGCCGCCGGCCGCCGTGCCGCAGCAGCCGGCCTTCAACCAGGACACGCTGCAGCAGCGCCTGCAGGCCATCATCGAGGGCTCCAGGGAGACCTGGACCTACGCCATCTTCTGGCAGTCCTCCACCGACGCCGGCGCCTCGCTCCTCGGCTGGGGCGACGGCTACTACAAGGGCTGCGACGACGCCGACAAGCGCCGCCAGCAGCCCACCCCGGCCTCCGCCGCCGAGCAGGAGCACCGCAAGCGCGTCCTCCGGGAGCTCAACTCGCTCATAGCCGGGGGAGGCGCCGCCGCGCCCGACGAGGCCGTCGAGGAGGAGGTCACGGACACCGAGTGGTTCTTCCTCGTCTCCATGACCCAGTCCTTCCCCAACGGGATGGGCTTGCCGGGCCAGGCGCTCTTCGCCGGCCAGGCCACCTGGATCGCCACGGGGCTCGCCAGCGCGCCCTGCGAGCGGGCCAGGCAGGCCTACACCTTCGGCCTCCGCACCATGGTCTGCATCCCCCTCGGCACCGGCGTGCTCGAGCTCGGCGCCACCGAGGTCATCTTCCAGACCAACGATAGCTTGGGGAGGATCCGCTCGCTCTTCAACCTCAACGGCGGAGGAGGGGGCTCTGGATCCTGGCCGCCCATCGCGCCGCCGCCGCAGGAGGCGGAGACGGATCCGTCCGTGCTCTGGCTCGCCGACGCGCCGGCCGGGGACATGAAGGAGTCGCCGCCGTCCGTCGAGATCTCCGTCTCCAAACCGCCGCCGCCACAACCGCCGCAGATCCATCACTTCGAGAACGGGAGCACCAGCACGCTCACGGAGAATCCCAGTCTCTCCGTGCACGCGCAGCAGCCTCCGCCCCAGCAGGCGGCTGCGGCGGCGCAGAGGCAGAACCAGCACCAGCAGCAGCTCCAGCATCAGCACCAGCTCCAGCTCCAGCACCAGCACAACCAGGGTCCTTTCCGCCGGGAGCTCAATTTCTCAGATTTCGCGTCCAACGCATCCGTCACGGTGACCCCGCCTTTCTTCAAGCCCGAGTCTGGTGAGATCCTAAACTTTGGCGCTGACAGCACCAGCCGGAGGAACCCTTCGCCGGCGCCCCCCGCCGCGACGGCCAGCCTCACCACCGCGCCCGGGAGCCTATTCTCCCAGCACACGGCGACTGTGACGGCCCCGTTAAACGACGCCAAGAACAACCCGAAGCGGTCCATGGAGGCCACCTCCCGCGCGAGCAACACCAACCACCACCAGAACGCCACAGCCAACGAGGGGATGCTGTCCTTCTCGTCGGCGCCGACGACGCGGCCGTCCACCGGCACGGGCGCGCCAGCCAAGTCGGAGTCCGACCACTCCGACCTGGAGGCGTCGGTCCGCGAGGTGGAGAGCAGCCGCGTGGTGCCTCCGCCGGAGGAGAAGCGGCCGCGCAAGCGCGGGCGCAAGCCGGCGAACGGGCGCGAGGAGCCCCTGAACCACGTGGAGGCGGAGCGGCAGCGGCGGGAGAAGCTGAACCAGCGGTTCTACGCCCTCCGCGCCGTGGTGCCCAACGTGTCCAAGATGGACAAGGCCTCGCTGCTGGGCGACGCCATCTCCTACATCAACGAGCTCCGCGGCAAGATGACGGTGCTGGAGTCTGACAAGGAGACGCTCCACTCCCAAATCGAGGCGCTCAAGAAGGAGCGCGACGCCCGGCCGGCCGCGCCGTCGTCGGGGATGCACGACAACGGGGCGCGGTGCCACGCGGTCGAGATCGAGGCCAAGATCCTGGGGCTGGAGGCGATGATCCGCGTGCAGTGCCACAAGCGCAACCACCCGGCGGCGAAGCTGATGACGGCGCTGCGGGAGCTGGACCTGGACGTGTACCACGCCAGCGTGTCCGTGGTGAAGGACATCATGATCCAGCAGGTGGCGGTGAAGATGGCCACCCGGGTCTACTCCCAGGACCAGCTCAACGCGGCGCTCTACGGCCGCCTCGCCGAGCCGGGCACCGCGATGCAAATCCGGTAATGACCGAATGCCATCCACCAGGTAGTAGCAATGAAACCGTGATCCTATTACTCACCACCGTATGATTGGCGTCGTCGTCGTCGCCGTCGTTATAGCCCGATGGACATCGAGATGGAGAAAAGAAGGCGACGATCGTTCCATGTTGTTGTTGTAAAATCTCTCTTTAGGAGGATGGATGGATGGATGGATGCATGTGTACATCATCATCATCTTGTTGTGTTTTTGCAAGTAGTGTGTTAGCAGAACGAAGCGCCGGATCCATCGTTGTTAATTATCTCATGACCCCTGTGATCGACGACGGTGTATCGGCGTAGCGCTGTTGAACTGAAACTGTATATAGGACAAAGATGGATTGCCCGTCGCCGTTCTCCTCTAGTGTTGTTGCTGTTGTGTGTATGCATGCATCGCTTCTCGTCTTGGCAGAGCGAGCATGGATGATTGATATGGTATGGCTTGCAAAATGAAATGGATCGGGCGTTCTTTTTTATCTGCTCGTATGCTTCTTGATTGTGTTCTCATCTTGTGCAACTTGGCTAAGAGAAGGCGAAGTGGAGGTGGGGGGCATGTGATTTGGGTGGGTAGACCTCGACATCATAGGCGCAGTGGCAACACTGGTGGAAGAAGAGAAGGATTAGCGAGGAAGGAGAGGAGAGGCAAAGCAAGACGTAAGCTGCTCTTGGCATAACAAAAGGGAACGAGGAGAGGGGAACCCGTGGGGCCCCGTCCTTCCTTGGCAAGGAGAAGAGAAGTGGATGAGGAGGAGGGAGGGAGGGGACACGAGTAGCGTGCGGCTTTTCTTCTTCTTTCATTCAGGCTTAACGAACCAGGCACACAGACATTGTTGGCGACAAGAAGCCAGGCCTACTGTTCGGCGCTGCCTCTCCACATGCCGATGCCACCACCTGATCCATGTCGAGACTCGCCTAATTTTGTTGTACCCTGGTTATTTCTTTGTTTGTTTCCAGCTAATATAAGTTTTTACAGGCGGTAATATAAGTTTTAATCGCACAAATTAGCAAGAAGCACTAGTGGTCTAGTGGTAGAATAGTACCCTGCCACGGTACAGACCTGGGTTCGATTCCCGGCTTGATGCATCCTTTTCTTTTTCTACAGCACAAGTAAAACAAGGTCAGTTTTCCAAATGCTACGACAAAGCCATGTAAAACAGTCCCTAAACCCGACACTTACTATTGGGCAAAATGCTTCTGAGGTGAGAAGATGATCATTGAATGTTTCAACTTCAGCCCACAGATCGGTGCATCTTTTTTTTCTACAGCACAAGTAAAACAAGATCAGTTTTCCAAATGCTACGACAAAGCCATGTAAAACAGTCCCTAATCCCGACACTTACTATTGGGCTTGAGATTTTTCCGAATCTTGCAATTTTAGCAAAATGTTTTTTTTGAGGGAATTTTAGCAAAATGTTTCTGAGGTGAGAAGATGATCATTGAATGTTTCGACTTCAGCCCACGGATCATTCATTGCTAGAAGGGATATTTATCGTTCTTCTCTTACTCGTCCTTCGCTAGACCTTCTACGGGATATTTGTCATTCATCTCTTACTCGTCCTTCCCACACCTTCTACTTGTAGCCTCTTCGTCAACCCATTTCATTGGCGCTAACCAGCACCACGTCGACATTAGTACGTTCGTCAGCGACGCCTCATCTTCTTCCTCCTCATTCCTCGCCAGATTTAGTTCTTGTTCTTAATTATTTTCTAGAATACTCTTTCTTTCTTTTTTTGCTTTATTTTTTGGAACACCTCTTTCCTTTTCCAACATTATGGTTCACTTGGCCGCTTTAATTATTTTTCCTTTTTCTTCTTAAAACACTCTTCCTTTCTTCTATAGCATGAACCACATGGCCAATGTAGTGTCGTGTTGTCCTCGCCCGTGAACGTTTCGACAACCGTCAGCGTGTGGACATCCTGCAGAGCATGGTTGTCATCATCTTGGTGAACGCTTGGTCGCCCATATCCCGAGCGCATGGTGGTCGTTGTCCTTGTTGGCAGGCGGTGCTTGGCCATGTCGTTGGGAGCTTGTTGACCGTCCTTGCCAACGAGCGCTTTCAAAATGATTCGACGTGATCAATTGCGTGCTTAATTAATTAATTACATAAATAATGAATGATTTACCTAATCATTTGCATGCCTAATTATCTGCCAACCAAATTAATTAATTATCTGCCTAATTGGAAAAATTCCTACTTCCTTCGTTCCTAAATATAAGTCTTTTTAGAATTTTAATGCGGACTACATACAGAATATAGACATACTCTAGAGTGTAGATTCACTCATTTTGCTCCATATGTAGCCCGTACTGAAATCTCTAGAAAAACTCGTATTTAGAAATGGAGGGAGTACCTCTAATTATTTATAGGCATAATTGACTGGCTACCTAATGAATTGATTACATTAATGACTTGGTTTCTAAATAGATTCGATGCAAAAAAATTCTATTTAAACAGAACTAATTAATTGCAAATGTAATTAATTGTCTAGCTAATTAATTGCATTAATGTTTTGATTTCTGAATTGATTCAACGCCCCGATTTTCAAATTGTTTTTGCATGAATGGCTGCTACGAACGATGACTACGTACATACTCTCTTTGATAATAAAGATATTACACAGTTAACACACCTCTTGTATTGTTCGATTGAACCTTGGTGGTAAGATGCTTTTGCAATGGATTCATTTCTACAATGGCTACCGAGTATTGTAGGACACATTCCCTTAACAAATTTTATGACTTTTGAATGGACACACTTGATTTTAGAATGTAGCCTGCCTGGCTCTCTGTATGACTGATAAGAAATATAATATGACCACGTCCACGAACGCCTATATGTGGCGGTTCGACAACTCGTCTTCCGCCACGGCCGTCCTCGACGTCGTGCTCCATGCCCTGACATTCTCGAGCATCGCGCCAACGCCATGCCCAACCATGGCATCCTCCATGGTGTCGTGCACGGCGTCGCTCTGCAGGGGAGGGCGGATATGTACATGTAAGTGCATCTAGTACCACCCCTAGTTTGGTTTTGGAGTATTGACGACAAACGTGGTTGAGGGACTAATGTGTTTGTGAGAATCGCAGGATAACACAGGTAGAAGTCCCTCATTGATTCGGCTTACCTACTAGAGATGACCCCTAAATTTTTTATGAAGACATTGAAGACAATGGTGGTTCGTGAAGACATTCACGTCGAAGATAATGACGTGTGAAGACATTCACTTGAAGACAATGGAGTGCAAAGGCATAGTTTCTTTCGTAGTTTCATTTTCTTTTTCCTTGAGTCATAGGAACCACCGAACTGTTAAGTGGGTCCAAGTGAACAAAGTCAGAAGACTGACGTGATGCTCAACCAAAATCCTATGTCTTCGAGTGAAGACAATGAGAGCAAATCTTATCCAAAGTTAGATGAGTCAGCTTGGCTTGTAGCCCAAGTCAAGCTGCCGCGTGTGTTTTAAATCCGACCATTGAACATGTGTCGATTCCTTAGTGACTCAGGGTCATTTCGTACATATCATGTCGGGTTGCGTGCTGGCTATAAATAGCCCACCCCTCCATCATAAATTGGTGGCTGCTCAGAGTTAGTGCCGACTTTTGTCGTTTGAGAGCAACCCACCTCTGAAGCCTTTGAGAGAGAGAGAAATCCTTGCGAGGACAAAGCCCAAAACACCCAGAGCCAAAGAGTGTTAGGCATCACTGAAGTCTTTCTGTCTGCAGGACCTGAAGACTTATTACACTTGAGGACTGTGTATCCTCCAGCTGGTTAGGCGTCACGTTTTGAGGATCCAATAGTCATTGTGGATTACGGGTGAACGGAGTCTGTTAAGGTTTGGAAGTCTACCTTGAAGACTTACCAGAGTGATTGGGTGAGGACTGGGTGTCCTTAGCTCAAGGGGAATAAGGTGAAGACGTGGTCTTCTGAGTTTAATCTCAGCCTCCCGAACCAGACATACAGTTGTTACAGCAACTGGAACTGGTCTACCAAATCCTTGTCTTCACCAAGCAACTGGTTCTATCCCCTACCTCCTTTACATTTCAGTTTGTCTTCGTGAAGTCATTGCTTACTTGCCTGATCTATTTGACTTCACTGAACGAAGACTTTCATCTGTTTGGCTTCATACTATCTTCCATTCCGATCTGTTCTACCTAGCTGCTATTAGCCTTTGTGCTTTCCTTGTATTGCTTACTTTGACTATGGTCCGTCTAGTGTAGTTTATCTTCCGCTGCATATCGTATAGGTTCAATTTGGTCGTTTGTCTTCGAAGACTTTGTGTCTTTGAAGACTTTCGTAAAAATCATCTATTCACCCCCCTCTAGTCGATAACTAGCACTTTCAATTGGTATCAGAGCAAGGTGCTCCCTTGTTCTATGTGATTCAGTTTAACCACCTGGAGTTTTAGCTATGTCGACTGCAGGGATAATCAAAGTCTCTGTAGCGTGCCCCATCTTCGATGGCACTGATTACCCCTACTGGAAGAATAAGATGTGCATGCATCTTGAAGCCATTGACATCGACCTCTGGTATGTCGTCAAGACTGGCGTTCCCAAATTTAGTGAAGGCGTCACCGCTGCTGATGTCAAGAGGTTCACACAACTGGACTCAACCGCCAAGAACATCATCTGTGGTCATCTGACCAAAGGACAATATGGCCATGTGAGTTCTCTGGAAACTGCAAAGCTAGTCTGGGACTGGCTGTCCAAGGTCAATAAAGGTGTCTTAACACAAAGAGACTCAAGAATAGATGTGCTTCGCAATCTCTTCAACCGATTCAAGAGGAATGACAATGAGAATGTCCAGCTCACATTCGATCGCCTCACCGATATCACAAATGAGCTTCGCCCACTCGGCGCTACTAAGATCACCAAGCATGAAGTAGTGAAGAAGCTACTGAGATCACTTGACAACTCATTTGACACTTTGGCCGTGATGATCCAAGAACTCCCCGACTTCAGAGATCTCAATCCATCTGACATACTTGAGAGGCTCAACACACATGAATTCCAGCTATGTAAGAAGAGAGATATATATGGTCCCAACTATGGACGATCTCGTGCTTTGAAGGCAAAGGTTGCATCCTCATCTGAAGAAGAATCCAACTCCAGTTCTGATGATCCTGAAGACATTGGCAAAGAGCTAGCAATGCTTGTGAGAAAGTTCCAAAAGTTCTCCAAGAAGAATCGCTTCGGAAAGTCTTCATGATCCAGCTCCAAGAACGATGAGGCTTCCACTCATGACCACAAGAAAAGAACATGCCACAAATGCAAGAAGCTAGGTCACTACATATCTGAATGTCCTCAATGGGACAAGGTGTTGGGGAGCGCAGTATTTCAAAAAATTTCCTACGATCACGCAAGATCTATCTAGGAGATGCAAGGCAACGAGCGGGGAGGGTGTGTCCACGTACCCTCATAGACCGAAAGCGGAAGCGTTTAGTAACGCGGTTGATGTAGTCGAACGTCTTCACGATCCAACCGATCCAAGTACCGAACGTACGACACCTCCGTGTTCAGCACACGTTCAGCACGATGACGTCCCTCGAGCTCTTGATCCAGCTGAGGACGAGGGAGAGTTCCGTCAGCACGATGGCGTGGCGACGGTGATGATGAAGTTACCGGTGCAGGGCTTCGCCTAAGCACTACAACGATATGACCGAGGTGTTAACTGTGGAGGGGGGCGCCGCACACGGCTAGGAACAATTGATGTGTGTTCTAGGGGTGCCCTCCCCACGTATATAAAGGAGGGAGAGGGAGGGAGGCATCCTAGGGCGCGCCCAAGTAGGAGGAATCCTACTTGGGCCCCTAGTCCAATTCGCCCCCCTACCATATTTGGACAAGGGGGAAAGGAAGGAGGGGGGAGGGGAAGGAAGTAGGAGTCCTACTTCATACTTTCCTTTTCCTCCTCTCCTTTCCCTTTCTTCCCACGTGGCTGGCCCTATAGGGGGCGCACCAGCCCCTTGTGGGCTGGTGTGTTCCCTTACTTGGCCCATTAAGCCCATATCTTTGCCGGGGGTTGCGCGGAACCCCTTCCGGTGACCCGGTATCACCCGGAACACTTCCGGTGTCCGAATATAGACTTCCAATATATGAATCTTTACCTCTCGACCATTTCGAGACTCCTCGTCATGTCCGTGATCTCATCCGGGACTCCGAACAAACTTCGGTCATCAAATCACATAACCCATAATACAAATCGTCATCGAACGTTAAGCGTGCGGACCCTACGGGTTCGAGAACTATGTAGACATGACCGAGACACATCTCCGGTCAATAACCAATAGCGGAACCTGGATGCTCATATTGGCTCCTACATATTCTACGAAGATCTTTATCGGTCAAACTGCATAACGACATACGTTGTTCCCTTTGTCATCGGTATGTTACATTGCCCGAGATTCGATCGTCGGTATCCTTATATATAGTTCAATCTCGTTACCGGCAAGTCTCTTTAATCGTTCCGTAATGCATCATCCCGCAACTAACTCATTAGTCACATTGCTTGCAAGGCTTATAGTGATGTGCATAACCGAGAGGGCCCAGAGATACCTCTCCGAAACACGGAGTGACAAATTCTAATCTCGATCTGTGCCAACCCAACAAACACCATCGGAGACACCTGTAGAGCATCTTTATAATCACCCAGTTACGTTGTGACGTTTGATAGCACACTAAGTGTTCCTCTGGTATCCGGGAGTTGCATAATCTCATAGTCATAGGAACATGTATAAGTCATGAAGAAAGGAATAGTAATAAACTAAACGATCATAATGCTAAGCTAACGAATGGGTCTTGTCCATCACATCAATCTCCTAATGATGTGACCCCATTCATCAAATGACAACACATGTCTATGGTTAGGAAACATAACCATCTTTGATGAACGAGCTAGTCAAGTAGAGGCATACTAGGGACACTTATGTTTTGTCTATGTATTCACACATGTACTAAGTTTTCGGTTAATACAATTCTAGCATGAATAATAAACAATTTATCAAGAAATAAGTTAATAAATAATAACTTTATTATTGCCTCTAGGGCATATTTCCTTCAGTCTCCCACTTGCACTAGAGTCAATAATTTAGTTCACATCACCATGTGATTTAACACCAATAGTTCACATCACCATGTGATTAACACCCATAGTTCACATCGCCATGTGACCAACACTCAAAAGGTTTTACTAGAGTCAATAATCTAGTTCACATCGCTATGTGATTAACACCCAAGAGCACTAAGGTGTGATCATGTTTTGCTTGTAAGAGAAGTTTAGTCAACGGGTCTGCCACATTCAGATCCGTATGTATTTTGCAAATTTCTATGTCTACAATGCTCTGCACGAAGCTACTCTAGCTAATTGCTCCCACTTTCAATATGTATCCAAATTGAGACTTAGAGTCATCCGGATCAGTGTCAAAGCTTGCATCGACGTAACTCTTTACGACGAACTCTTTATCACCTCCATAACCGAGAAATATATCCTTAGTCCTTTTCAGGTATTTCAGGATGTTCTTGACCGCTGTCCAGTGATCCACTCCTGGATTACTTTGGTACCTCCCAACTATACTTATAGCAAGGCACACATCAGGTCTGTACACAGCATTGCATACATGATAGAACCTATGGCTGAAGCATAGGGAATGACTTTCATTTTCTCTCTATCTTCTGCAGTGGTCGGGCATTGAGTCTCACTCAACTTCACACCTTGTAACACATGCAAGAACCCTTTCTTTGACTGGTCCATTTTGAAATTCTTCAAAATCTTATCAAGGTATGTGCTTTGTGAAAGTCCAATTAAGTGTCTTGATCTATCTCTATAGATCTTGATGCCCAATATATAAGCATCTTCACTGAGGTCTTCCATTGAAAAACTTTTATTCAAGTATCCTTTTATGCTATCCAGAAATTCTATATCATTTCCAATCAACAATATATAATATTAGAAATGCTACAGAGCTCCCACTCACTTTCTTGTAAATACAGGCTTCTCCAAAAGTCTGTATAAAACCATATGCTTTGATCACACTATCAAGACATTTATTCCAACTCCGAGAGGCTTGCACCAGTCCATAAATGGATCGCTGGAGCTTGCACACTTTGTTAGCATCCTTTGGATCGACAAAACCTTCTGGTTGCATCATATACAACTCTTCTTCCAGAAATCCTTTCAGGAATGCAGTTTTGACATCCATTTGCCAAATTTCATAATCATAAAATGCGGAAATTGCTAACATGATTCAGACAGACTTAAGCATCACTACGGGTGAGAAAGTCTCATCATAGTCAACTCCTTGAACTTGTCGAAAACCTTTCGCAACAAGTCGAGCTTTGTAGACAATAACATTACCATCAGCGTCAGTCTTCTTCTTGAAGACCCATTTATTCTCGATGGCTTGCCGATCATCGGGCAAGTGCACCAAAGTCCACACTTTGTTCTCATACATGGATTCTATGTCAGATTTCATGGCCTCAAGCCATTTGTCAGAATCTGGGCTCATCATCGCTTCCTCATAGTTCATAGGTTCATCATGGTCTAGTAACATGACTTCCAGAACAGGATTACCGTACCACTCTGGTGCGGATCGTACTCTGGTTGACCTACAAGGTTCGGTAGTAACTTGATCTGAAGTTTCATGATCATCATCATTAACTTCCTCACTAATTGGAGTAGTTATCACTGGAACTGATTTCAGTGATGAGCTACTTTCCTATTCGAGAGAAGGTACAATTACCTCATCAAGTTCTACTTTCCTCCCACTCACTTCTTTCAAGAGAAACTCATTCTCTAGAAAGGATCCATTCTTAGAAACGAATACCTTGCCTTCGGATCTGTGATAGAAGGTGTACCCAACAGTCTCCTTTGGGTATCCTACGAAGATGCATTTCTCCGATTTGGGTTCGATCTTATCAAGTTGAAACTTTTTCACATGAGCATCACATCCCCAAACTTTAAGAAACGATAGCTTAGGTTTCTTGCCAAACCATAGTTCATACGGTGTCATCTCAACGGATTTAGATGGTGCCCTATTTAACGTGAATGCAGCTGTCTCTAATGCATAACCCTAAAACGATAGTGGTAAATCGGGAAGAGACATCATAGATCTCACCATATCTAATAAAGTACGGTTACGACGTTCGGACACACCATTACGCTGTGGTGTTCCAGGTGGCGTGAGTTGCGAAACGATTCCACATTGTTTCAAATAAAGACCAAACTCATAACTCAAATATTCACCTCCAGGATCAGATCATAGAAACTTTTATTTTCTTGTTACAATGATTTTTCTACTTCACTCTGAATTTCTTTGAACTTTTCAAATGTTTCAGTCTTATGTTTCATCAAGTAGATATACCCATATCTGCTCAAATCATCTGTGAAGGTCAGAAAATAACGATACCCGCCGCGAGCCTCAACACTCATCGGACCGCATACATCAGTATGTATTATTTCCAACAAGTCTGTTGCTCGCTCCATTGTTCCGGAGAACGGAGTCTTAGTCATCTTGCCCATGAGGCATGGTTCGCAAGCATCAAGTGATTTATAATCAAGTGATTCCAAAAGTCCATCAGCATGGAGTTTCTTCATGCGCTTTACACCAATATGATCTAAATGGCAGTGCCACTAATAACTTGCACTATCATTATTAACTTTGCATCTTTTGGCTTCAATATGTGTATCACGACGATCGAGATTCAATAAACCATTTATATTGAGTGTATGACCATAGAAGGTTTTATTCATGTAAATAGAACAACAATTATTCTTTGACTTAAATGAATAACCGTATTGCAATAAACATGATCCAATCATATTCATGCTCAACGCAAACTGTCGGGGGTTTGGTGCGACATATGCCAAAGGATGGCTAATCATAGTGGGAGCTAGTAAGACATCGACGGTGCCTGGAAACGGGATAAGGCATAGACACGAACGCCGGTGCACTTTACCAAGGTTCGGGGCTCTCCTTGGAGATAACACCCCTAGTCCTGCTCCGCGGGGTCTCCGCATGATCACTAAATCAACAAGCAGCTACGAGTGCTCCTTGAGCTGTTTGCTAGAGCAGGAAGAAGGTCAAGGCTAGCTCTCTCCTCTCTCTACGTGGTGTGTGTATATCTCAGGGGCTGAACCCTTTGCATGGGTGCCCTGGGGGGTTTATATAGGCCCACCCCCAGGGGTGCTATGACAGCCTGGTTTTTACCCTCTTCTCTTTGCCTGATTTTTAGTTGGTTTGGATTTGAATTTGAAATTTTTGAATCACTTCAGATGGACTTAAACACTTGGGTACCCCCTTGACTTTCACCCAAGTGACTATTTCTCTCGCTAAGCCATCATTTCTTCTCTGATCCATCTCAAAATAATATTATGAATATTTTTCTCTACTGAAAAATATTCATTTTCTCTCTAAAACCCTAACTACCCCTTGTGTTCCAAAGCAACCCCAATTTTTCTTGCCCAAAAAAATTTGAGAAAATTCCCAAATATTCTTTGAACCCTAGGGCACCTTCCTGAGCAAAAATATTTCATCAGTTTTTGAAATATTTTTGCTACAGAAAATATTTTCTGTTCTGGACAGAAATGGTAGTTTCTACAGCAACTACCATTTTACTTGCTCAATTGTGGCTGAATTTTCTTGTGCATCATCACCTTAATAGATGATTGCTAGCCTCCAAAGCCCAGCTCCCAACTCTCAGTATTTTGATCACAGTAAGCTCTCAAAGTTACTGTCCAGAAACTTACCAGGAAGTTGAAATCCATGTTACTGCGCCTGAGCTCAAACCAAAGTGTGGTAACCTCTCAATCTACCACGGACTACACGCCAGACATGAAGTTTAGGCTTAGCTCAGCCTGAGGTCAGAGTTCACACGGTGACCGCGTTCGTCCAGGCGTGCTGGCATACGGCTGACACGCTCTGCGTCGCGCCCGCGCCTCTGTTGCTCGCGTGATCGCTTCCCCGCCTGCCAAAGCTTGCCAAACTTCGCCCCGATCATCGTCCCAACCCTCATAACTCTCTCCTGGCGCTCGCCGACACCGGAGCTCGCCGCAGCGAGCACGGGCGCGGTCTGGCCAACCCAACAGTGCACTGCACATTGTGTTCGTCGCCACCCCCCTCGCTCCAGTGCTCGTCTCCGCTTGCCCACAGTGCCCGCGTGAGCTTCGTCGCCTTCCCCCTTGCTCACTGGCACCATTCGTCACCGGGCGCCGTGTCCAGGTGTCCTCCGGCGGAGCCCGAGCCCCTCTCATCGCTCGGCTATAAATAGAGCTCTCCCCAGCCTCCTCGAGCATCATCCACTCCTCACACACACTCCACAAACTCGTAGAAAGCCGCAGCCTGGCCGGGCAGGCCGCGGGCCGCCGTCCCCGAGCTCGAGCTCGCCGGCGATCCCCTCGGGTCGTCTCCGCAGCTCCAGCCCCTCCCAGGCTTGGGCCACCCTTCCAGGGCCTCCGCCGTGCCTCGGTGGTGCCGTTCCGCCCGGTTGGAGCCCCTGGTGCTGCCTCTAGTCGCCGTCGTCTCCAACTCCGGCGACCTCTGCTTTCCGTCACCGCTGGAGAGGGCATTTCCGACGCCGTCCGACCACCTCTAGCTAACCTACGGGTACAGGCAGGTGCACCTCCGTCTCCTCTTTCGATCCCTCCCTCCAATTCTGGCCAAGGGGCCCTCCTCGCCGACGTGTGCTCCGGCGGAGCCTCGCCGCCCTCTGTTTCCCTCCCCCCCTCCCTCTCACCTGACTAGCGGGGCCCTCTAGTCAGCCACTCTGTACGCGCCCGAAGCGGTACGAGTGGTGGTGCCTGCGAGGTTTACGCCTTCGACGTCGCCCCCAGTTCTGTTTATTTAAATTCAAAATTCAATTTTATCCAGAGAGCTTCAAACAACCAAAACTTTTTAACCATAAGTCCAAATGAATTGATTCTTTTTGCATTGTGTTCTTTATGCAGAAATCTAGTAGCTCACCAAAAATGAGATTTTTCTCTGATGTCTAGATTTTCTGGTGAATTTCAGAAGGGTTCTTGATGTTTTCTTTTTGTGTTTATAATTGTTTTCAGAAAAAGTGAAGCTTGTCTTGAGGATCGCCAGGAGGATTGTGAACATAATCTGTACTAAGGCAAGCCACAACAACATTTTCATGGTGCCATTACAATATTTGTGATTTTTCAACTTGAATTAATGGTTTAATCCATGCAATTAAATCACTAGAATAATATTTGTATTCTGTTGGTTGCTTGTTTGTGTTGATATGCTTAGTTTACAGAAGTTTGAAGCTAATTTAGTTGGTTAAGTAACTAGAAGTAATATTTGTTATGAAGAAGTAATATGGTTATGGATATAAGTAATTATTTTTAGTTATTTTCTTAAATGAGATAAATGATAAATTTGCTAAGTAAAGATTCTGTTTAAAGTGATGATAAATCATAACCAGAGGGGTGTTATGAGCTGTTGATGTCTATGCTTAGTGTGGATATGGTTGACCTAGTTAGTTCCATTGCTATATGATGATATGTTTGTGATGCATTTTCATGGCATATCATGACACCGGTTACTTTCACCTTAAGTTGAACCTGATAATAACTCAACTTCAACATATCGTTGATCGGGTCATGGTGCCACCGAATCAAGTTTTCCCAATGCAACCACATTTTCCTTTATGGGAAGGCCTTTATTCGGTCCGTTGTCATGCCTCTGGTCGGTGCCTCCAACGAGGGAAGGTTATGGGCGTGCGGTACCCTGGCCCGGTAAGCAGACATAACCTTGTGTGCCCGTTGTTGTTGTTATGGTACCTTGTCCCCGTTTGGGACCGTTTATGTTTTGCCACGACGGTGGCCGTTGGTGTCTTTGGTAGACACGGGGCCACCCAGGACTAGCCCAGTGGGGAGTGAGTCGGAGTGGCCGGGAGAGTGTCATGGCAATGGAGGGGTTTCGTCGGAACGCCATTGGTCCACCCGAATGGGAGTGCGAGGCCATGGGTTCCGTGGTGTGGGTATAGTGCGCTACCTCTGCAGAGTGTATTAAATCTATCGATAGCCGAGTCCACGGTTACGGACACGCTCGAAAGTAGGTCACACCATGGGTCAACGTTTAATTAATTTTGCACACTAAGATATGAACTTTGCACCATTGAGCATATGATGTTTGGGAAAACATTGTGTTGATGGATACCAAGTTGTTGGTCCGTTTGTGATCTCGGTAAGATCACCGTTTGGTTACAACGTAACCCGATCAAAGACCACGAGGTTGGTCCGTTTGTGATCGGAGAGCGATCACCGTTTGGTAAGCAAGTACGAGGGACTTATATCACAAGATCATGATCACTGCATGTATGATATGATGTTGCATTAGTACAACAATTGGTTAAATATAATGATATTGCTTGTCATTATGTTTATGTTTGTTGTGAGCTTGCATGTACATTCAATGTAATGACCTGGCGTGTCATGCCAGCTTTCAGGAAAGTATCGTTGGAAAGGAGTGCTGTTCGAGTCTAGATCGTGTCCACATCGGTGTCCCTGTGCTATGGAGTTCCGCTACGACGTCGTTCCGCTGCCGCGTAGTTGTTATGATCGAGGCCCCCTTTATGTTCACTAAATAATGTACATGTTGTTCAGCCGCACCGTGTGTGCCGCTTGGCCTCGCCACCTGCTGTAATATGAACTATGATCCGCTAGCATCAATAAAGCGGTTGTTTTCTGTACCAAGATGTTGTGTGTTGCCAGAAGACATGGTCTCTGGGCTGGCAATGCATGGTGAACCGGTTGCTCTGAGCTGGGGTGCCACAATGCTTGGTATCAGAGCCGCGCTGACTGTAGGCCACGCTAGACTACGACGTGTTAACTGGATGTTAGTTACGAGTTTAAGTTGAGTGCCGGTAGCATTTGTAGCTGGTTGTTGCATTGTATGCACTCGTTTTATTTTTATGCTAACCTACTAATGATTGTGAGTGTAGATGGCTCCGGTGCCGTATCCGTGCCAGTTGGAGCTGATGCCGTACATGTCGCCGCATCTCCTTCGTAACGTGTGGCGTTGGCTGTACCCCCTCGGTGACGACCCAGTCTATCGTGTGTACCGGGAGCGTCTAACAGACTCAGTGTATGAGTATCACGCAGTGGTTACTCTGCGCACCAGTTCCGGTTCCAGCACTTACACTCGTACCTCTCCGAGTGGTTTTGCTTCTACCGCTTCCCAGGCCGTCTAGTTTGCTGCATTCGAGGTCCTTGTCGAGCTTCGTTATAACGAGGTCCGGATGCAGAACCACCTAGGTTTCCACTACTATCCCTCTCTGCACGACAATGGTCGTGTCCGTTTTCTTATCATTGATCCGGAGTCTGATAGTGTTGCTAGCCACCTTTCTCGTTATATCACTGCTAGCTACCTTATGATCCACGAGCTGGCTCGAGAGCTAACTCGTGCTTGTACTGCTTTAGCCACTACTAGATCTTTCACTACTCCATCGTCTACGGGATTTACCCCTTATATTCCATCTAGTTCTAGTTCACCTATTTCACTGGTTACTCCTCCGAGTAGCTCGGGCACCTCGACCATGAATCCTCTCAGTGCTCCTGCTGAGTGAGTTTCACTTCTCACTACTCCCGTAGCCCCGATGCTTCACCCTGCACCTGCCCCAGAGGGAGAGCCCTCAAGGCAGCGTCGTCGTGTTACCTTTAACCCGGAGGTTTCAGTTAACATCATCAGTTCAGGATCCGAGTCCGCTTCAGGAGAGGACCCCGCAACACCAGCAGAGCAGTAGAGCGTTTGAGTATCCGCAGTCGTCAGGATGATGTAAGTATGTAGTCGTACGAGTCATGATGCTCCGTTTCATGTATGAGAGTAGTTGAACTTGGCATGTTGTTTATCTTTCATGTATGAGTCTATGTATAATTATGTTGGAACTCTATTTTATTCGTCGTATTTTCTTTGTTATTTCGCTTTCTCTCGGCTTTGTTGCTGGCTTTTCCCCAATTTATTTTGGATGTTTCTCATCTCGGTTGCATTGTCTTGGGAAAAATCCACAATAGGATGACGCGGGGAGGCAGCAGTAGCGACGCTCATGAGGATGCTCATGTTCGTTGTTCCGCACGACAGGCAGGACACTCCCCCGATCCGTACGTTCCACCACCGCCTCCACCGAGCAAATTTTGCGTATGTTTGAGGAAAGGAGGAATAATGATCTGATTGAAATATTAAGGAGTGCGCAAGCTGTGGTTGGACAGAATGGAAATCAGAACGGTCATTACTCCAAGCTGTCAGATTTTTAGAGAACCAAGCCTCCCAGTTTCAGTCAGGTTGTTGATCCCTTGGATGTGAACGATTGGTTGCGAACCATTGAGAGGAAGCTTGAGATTGCTTGTACTGAAGAAGATGATAAAGTTCCGTTTGCAACTCATTATCTTGAAGGCGCTGCCGCCATATGGTGGGAAAATGCAAAAGCCATGTGGCCTGCCGATGACGAAATCACCTGGGCAAAATTCAAGGATCAGTTCCGGAAATATCATATTCCTACTGGAATTATGAAGGTTAAGGAGCGTGAATTTCTCGCGCTCCTCCAAGGAAGTCAATCTGTGGGTGAATATTTGCAAAAGTTCAATCATTTGGCCTGTTACTCCCTTTATGACGTGGCCACCGAAGAAAGAAAGATTGACAGGTTTCTTGGGGGATTAAACCCGCAACTCCGATGTACCCTCAGTATGTTTGATTTCCCAGATTTCCAAACTCTGGTAAACAAGGCTTTCATTGCTGAAAGAGAGCACAAGCTCGTATCGGACAATAGGCCTGCTAATAACGATCACAAGCGCAAGTTCGAGCCAAGGAAGGAAGTGCAGCCAGTGCAAAAGGCTCGTACCTGGCAGCATACTCAGGTGGAGTACAAGCCCAATTTGCAGCAAAATGTTAACAAAACCACCACACAAGTCAAGAATGTCGTGACCAACCCGATGTGAGAAGAGTGCCAGCGCAACAATTCTTGCTTCAGTTCTGGGCAAACCGGACATTATGCCAGACAGTGTCCCAAGAACGGCAAGGCAAATGCTCTATTCAGGCCACAAGTCAACTTTATGGAGTCATACCCTACCCAACAAAACATCACTGGGCACGTTCATCATCTCTCCGCAGACGAAGCCCAAGAGAACCCCGAAGTTGTCATTGGTATGTTTTCTGTTAATAACATACCAGCCATAATTTATTTGACTCTGGGGCTTCCCACTCTTTTATTTCGCGGAGTTTTGTTGCCCAAAAAAATTTTCCTTGTTCGCTTTTGGGCAAGAATATGCTGGTACAATCCCCGGGATCTTTGATCAGGAGCAATCTGGTCTGCCGTAATATGGAAATCAATATCAACGGAGCCCGTTTTCCAACTTCCTTGATAATCATTGAGTCTGTAAAGCTGGACATTATTTTGGGAATGAATTGGTTGACCCAATATCAAGTATGCATAAATTGCGCGACCCGAGAAGTCACTTTGACCAGTCAAGAGGGGCAGACTACCAAATTCTATGCTCGCAGGAGCATACCCAAGAAAGAAATGGTCTTCACCACTGTGGCTGGTGAGTTGGAATTAATTCCTATGGTCAGTGAGTTTCCTGATGTATTTCCAGAAGAACCACCAGGCATGCCGCCCGATCGAGAGCTTGAGTTTGCAATAGATCTTGTGCCCGGAACCGCACCATTATACAAGAAGTATTACCGGATGCCTTCATCAGAATTAGTGGAGCTAAAGAAACAGCTTGATGAAATGCTCCAGAATGGATATATCCGTCCCAGCTCTTCACCATGGGGATCACCTGCTATCTTCGTGGATAAGAAGGATGGCAGCCTCCGCATGTGTGTGGATTACCGTCAGCTGAATGATGTCACCATCAAAAATAAATATCCACTGCCCAGGATTGATGACTTGTTTGATCAGCTCAGTGGGGCCAAGGTATTCTCCAAAATTGATTTAAGGACAGGATATCATCAACTCAAGATTAAAAAGGAAGATATTCCTAAGACCGCATTCACTACTCGGTACGGTCTTGATGAATATACAGTTATGTCCTTTGGTCTCACCAATGCCCCTGCCTTCTTCATGCATATGATGAATAAAGTATTCATGGACTTCCTCGATAAATTCGTGGTGGTCTTCATCGACGACATACTTATATACTCAAAAAGTGAAGAAGAGCACAAAGAACACCTCAGAGCTGTGTTACAATGACTCCGTGACCATCAGCTATACGCCAAATTCAGTAAATGCGAGTTTTGGCTCAAGCGAGTTGGATTTCTTGGACATGTGCTGTCCGCAGAAGGTATAGCCATGGACCCGAGCAAAGTAAAGGATGTGCTCGATTGGTTGGCACCCACAACCGTATCACAAATCCGGAGTTTTCTAGGATTAGCCCGCTACTACCGTCGTTTCATTGAAGGGTTTTTGTCGGCGTTCTAGGAACGGGGGTCCCCAGACTTGCCTGCCTGTGGCCCACGGCGTGGCTAGGCCAGCGGGCCGTACAACCCATCTTCATCAACAAAGCATTCAAGACCCTCGCGAGGGGCCAAGCCTCGCGAGGCGGACGACGCAAGACCTCCTCAGGAGTGGCCTAGCCAGGCGGGCTCACGAGGAGCGGAGATATCAAGGCGGGGCAAACCTCACGAGGCTCTCGTGACGTGAGCCATGACGATCGGCACCAGGCGGGCGCTAGGCGAGCGCCAGCGCGCGCAGCGTCCTTGTTTCCTCTTTGGTGCTAAGGAGGCCAGCGCAGGCGAGGAGTACCAAGGCATCAGGCAAAGGTTGCCTTATCTATGCAACGAGACCAAGACCAGGAGGATGGTAAGACGGAGGTCATCATGGAGCCCATGACAGCGTCACCACCAGAGCCTTTTGCAGGCGAAGACCGCTTTTGTCAGGATAGCTTGCACTAGCTGCCCCCCTTCAAATTTGCCCGCCGTTGTTGGCTCCCTTCCCGCTCAATATTTGGGGAGAGGACCAGGGCCTATATAAGTAGAGCTAGCCACCACAGTAGGGGCATCGAGCAGTTCATCCAGCTCTCACCCGCTAGTTCACCAAGCACAAGAACACCCCAACCTTAGGAGGCTGTTCTTCCCTTTGTACTGTTCTTCATCAGCCCAAGAGGCAATCCACCACCACCACACTGGAGTAGGGTATTACACCACAACGGTGGCCCGAACCAGTATAAATCTCGTGTCTTTCTGTGTTGCGAGTTCGTCGAGTTCGTCCGCGAGATCTTAGTGAGCTAGGGCGTAGATCGGTAGGAGGGAAAGACTTCGCGCGCACCCCAGAGTTCGAACCTTAAGGGTTTGCCGGAACCCCACATCCGACATTTGGCACGCCAGGTAGGGGTGCGCCGGAGCTTCTTCCTCGACGATCGACTTGCTGACGCTCCACGGTCAAGATGTCCGGCGACCCAAGAGCTGACTCCGACCGCTGGGCAGCCTGGCCGGCCCGGGCGACGACGCCCGCTCATGAAGACCTCGACCCCGCGCTCCAGGCGACGCGGGCGTCATCCAACGCTGCGGGGCACGGGCGGCGCGGCCAGGCGTCGTCCACCCTCACTCCACGACAGGTACGAGCCGCTGCAAGGGCAACAAGCCACGCCGTGGCAACGGCGCCGCACTCGTGGCGAGAGCAGGCAAACATGCGGGCAGCACTCACCATGGCAAAAGAGCTGCTGCGGTGCCGGCTGATGGAGAGCGGCCGGGACGCGCTGCTGGAACGCGTTGTTGAGCTACTGGACGCGGCAGCCTCGGGAGTGCCGCCTTTCTGCTATCGGCTCCCTTCTCAGGCCGTTACAGGGACTCATGGCGGGCCTCGCCGCAACCATGCACCGTCGGGCGCGCATGGGGGCTTCGTCAACACCAGCGCGGCCGGCGGCGCCGGGCGCTCCGCCGCCCCCATACCGCCCGCAACAAGCACGGGCACGAGCGTCACCCCCATGGTCCCGGCGAGATGCCACGCTACTATCCTCAGGACGCCACGCTGGGCCGGGCAACATGGAGTGTGGGGCACTACGGCGAGGTGTTCGGGGTAACAGCCCCGGAAGCCTACGTGCCCCGCATGACGGACCAGGAGTACACACCGGAGGACGACCCCGGCTCGTTCGTTGGAGAAGATTGGGAAGAAGGGGCGCTAGGAGTCGAAGCCTTCCAGGAGCCGCCGGGGAACCAGCACGACCGCCTGTGCAATGACCACTACAGGGTACCACTAATCCCTCAGGAGCAAGCTTACGCTAACCATGAGTCGCTGGAGGAACAGATCACCACAACGGCCGGCGGCCCTAGCTCGACGGCCTCCCTGCCAGCAGGGGGATCACGTTGGGGGCTGCAGGAGAGGGGTCGGGAGCCAGGCCCCTCCCCACAGCGCGCGAAGCCAGGGGACACCCGGAGGTAGGCCCTCTGCCGGGGAGGCTTCGACGACCCTTCCCCCGGCAGAGGACCTGTGGTCGCCGAGGCACCGCTGGCGTCCCCTTTTCCCTCTTTTGTGTCGTCCTGGTAGCCGGTCGGCTCAAAGGAGGTCAAGGGTGGAGCAAGGCGGGGCCCTCGTCTGGCGATATGAAGCAAGGCCGGTACCTGTGAAGAAGGCCAAGTGCCTGTGAAGCTCGCCGCCTGTGACACTCTCACGTAATAATGAGTTGGGGCTGTACACGCCCCGGAGTCTCAGGGGTGCCGGCCTCAGGCCCTGGAGCTCCCTCCCACGCCTAGTGGTAGCACTTAGCTCCGCGCTGGTGAGAAGACTTGAAGACCAGAAGACTAGACTAGGTGCCAGACGTGGCCTTTTGCTTTCGATCTCTCTTTTTGTGGCTTTGCTTTTTGGATCTGGATTTAAGTTGAAGCCGAGTTTTTATCGATGCGCGCGGGGGGTGCCTTTTCTCGCTCGAGCAATTTCTTGCTTTCTGGATCTCATTTCGTTAAGGACTCATGTCCGTCGCTTTCCCCTCACGAGCTCCTCGTGAGTGGGACTGCACGAAGCGCGCGCACGCCAAGCGCGCGCCAGCGCTGCAACTGGTGCTCACCTCTTGTGGGGCTCCTTCTGACGGGGCAACAAGCTCCGCAGGGTTCTCAGAAACTCATCGCCTCGCGACCCAGCTCGAAGCTGGCGCTGACTAAGGTAAACCACGACGGAAAACTCGCCCCCGGACTCATGAGTCCACGAGGGCACAGATTCAATACCGCATAGGAAAGTAAAGGCTGGAACCTGCTTACATGAGGGCTCCCCCTCTTAAAATGCTATTACAAGCTTTCCAAGGGCCACGCCCGAGTTTTTGCTTACAGGGTAAAACGACAGGGGGACATCTGATCAACCAGATATGTCACTCGCTACATCGCCCTCGAACGCGTCACTCGCATCGTCGTCGTCTTCGCTGGCACTATCGCCGCCTTCGGCGATGCCTCCGTCGCCGTCATCGACCACGTCGCCTTCGTCCGCGGCGACCACCACCACATCGTCGTCAGAGGCAAAGGCTCTGACCAGCGCATCCACGTTTTCCTCCACCCACCGCGCCAGATCGCCCCGGACGGCCTGCGATACAGGGGCAATGGCGGCGTCGAAGTCGAAGTCGGGGAAGGTGTTCTTGAGGTGACTGAAGACACGGGAGAACACACGCCCGAGCAGGCCCCGACTTCTCTCCTCCATGAGCCGGCGAGCCCGGTCAGACCGGGATTCTAGGAGCGTCACCACGTCGGTAAAGAAGGTCAGGTGGCTGGCATAGTCATTCGAGTGGGGGGCTGCTACCTCTTGAGCACTGCGTTGGTTTTCCCTTGAAGAGGAAAGGGTGATGCAGCAAATTAGCGTAAGTATTTCCGTCAGTTTTTGAGAACCAAGGTATCAATCCAGTAGGAGGCCACGCACGAGTCCCTCGCACCTACACAAACAAATAAATCCTCGCAACCAACGCGATAAGGGGTTGTCAATCCCTTCACGGTCACTTACGAGAGTGAGATCTGATAGATATGGTAGGATAATATTTTTGGTATTTTTATGATAAAGATACAAAGTAAAGTAAACAAAATAAAAACGGCGACAGAAATAGCTTGTTGTCGGGAGATTAATATGATGGAAAATAGACCCGGGGGCCATAGGTTTCACTAGTGGCTTCTCTCAAGAGCATAAGTATTTACGGTGTGTGAACAAATTACTGTTGAGCAATTGACAGAATTGAGCATAGTTATGAGAATATCTAGGTATGATCATGTATACAGGCATCACATCCGAGACAAGTAGACCGACTCCTGCTTACATCTACTACTATTACTCCACACATCGACCGCTATCCAGCATGCATCTAGAGTATTAAGTTCATAAGAACAGAGTAACGCTTTAAGCAAGATGACATGATGTAGAGGAATAAACTCATGCAATATGATATAAACCCCATCTTGTTATCCTCGATGGCAACAATACAATACGTGCCTTGCTGCCCCTACTATCACTGGGAAAGGACACCGCAAGATTGAACCCAAAGCTAAGCACTTCTCCCATTGCAAGAAAGTTCAATCTAGTAGGCCAAACCAAACTGATAATTCAAAGAGACTTGCAAAGATAACCAATCATACATAAAAGAATTCAGAAGATTCAGATATTGTTCATAGATAAACTTGATCATAAACCCACAATTCATCGGTCTCAACAAACACACCGCAAAAGAAGATTACATCGAATAGATCTCCACGAGAGAGGGGGAGAACATTGTATTGAGATCCAAAAAGAGAGAAGAAGCCATCTAGCTAATAACTATGGACCTGAAGGTCTGAGGTAAACTACCCACACTTCATCGGAGAGGCTATGGTGTTGATGTAGAAGCCCTCCGTGATCGATGCCCCCTCCGGCGGAGCTCCGGAACAGGCCCCAAGATGGGATCTCATGGGTACAGAAGGTTGCGGCGGTGGAATTAGGTTTTTGGCTCCGTATCTGGTAGTTTGGGGGTACGTAGGTATATATAGGAGGAAGAAGTACATCGGTGGAGCAACAGGGGGCCCACGAGGGTGGAGGGCGCGCCTGGGGGGGGGGGGGTAGGCGCGCCCCCTACCTCGTGGCCTCCTGTTTGATGTCTTGGCGTAGGGTCCAAGTCCTCTGGATCACGTTCGTTCCAAAAATCTCGTTCCCGAAGGTTTCATTCCGTTTGGACTCCGTTTGATATTCTTTTTCTGCGAAACTCTGAAATAGGCAAAAAACAACAATTCTGGACTGGGCCTCGGGTTAATAGGTTAGTCCCAAAAATAATATAAAAGTGTATAATACAGCCCAATAATGTCCAATACAGAATATAATATCGCATGGAACAATCAAAAATTATAGATACGTTGGAGACGTATCAAGCATCCCCAAGCTTAATTCCTGCTCGTCCTCGAGTAGGTAAATGATAAAAACGGAATTTTTGATGTGGAATGCTACTTGGCATAATTTCAATGTAATTCTTCTTAATTGTGGTATGAATATTCAGATCCGAAAGATTCAAGATAAAAGTTCAATATTGACATAAAAGTAATAATACTTCAAGCATACTAACTAAGCAATTATGTCCTCTCAAAATAACATGGCCAAAGAAAGTTCATCCCTACAAAATCATATAGTTTAGTCATGCTCCATTTTCGTCACACAAGAATGCTCTCATCATGCACAACCCCAATGACAAACCAAGCAATTGTTTCATACTTTAGTAATCTCAAACTTTTTCAACCTTCACGCAATACATGAGCGTGAGCCATGGATATAGCACTATGGGTAGAATAGAATATAATGATGGGGGTTATGTGGAGAAGACAAAAAAGGAGAAATTCTCACATCAACGAGGCTAATCAATGAGCTATGGAGATGCCCATCGATTGATGTTAGTGCAAGGAGTAGGGATTGCCATGCAACGGATGCACTAGAGCTATGAATATATGAAAGCTCAACAAAAGAAACTAAGTGGGTGTGCATCCAACTTGCTTGCTCACGAAGACCTAGGGCACTTGAGGAGGCCCATCGTTGGAATATACAAGCCAGGTTCTATAATGAAAATTTCCCACTAGTATATGAAAGTGACAAAACAAGAGACTCTCTATCATGAAGATTATGGTGGTACTTTGAAGCACAAGTGTGGTAAAAAGGATAGTAACATTATCCCTTCTCTCTTTTTCTCTCATTTTTTTGGGCCTTCTCTTTTTTATGGCCTTTCGCTTTTTTTTATTCCTCACTTGGGACAATGCTCTAGAAAATAATGATCATCACACTTCTATTTATTTACAACTCAATGATTACAACTCAATACTAGAACAAAGTATGACTCTATATGAATGCCTCCGGCGGTGTACCGGGATATGCAATGAACCAAGTGTGACATGTATGAAAGAATTATGAACGGTGGCTTTGCCACAAATACTATGTCAACTACATGATTATGCAAAGCAATATGACAATGATGAACGTGTCATGATAAATGGAACAGTGGAAAATTGCATGGCAATATATATCGGAATGGCTATGGAAATGCCATAATAGGTAGGTATGGTGGCTGTTTTGAGGAAGATATAAGGAGGTTTATGTGTGAAAGAGCGTATCATATCACGGGGTTTGGATGCACCGACGGAGTTTGGACCAACTCTCAATGTGAGAAAGGGTAATGCACGGTACCGAAGAGGCTAGCAATGATGGAAAGGTGAGGGTGCGTATAATCCATGGACTCAACATTAGTCATAAAGAACTCACATACTTATTGCAAAAAATCTACAAGTCATCAAAAACCAAGCACTACGCGCATGCTCCTACGGGGATAGATTGGTAGGAAAAGACCATCGCTCGTCCCCGACCGCCACTCATAAGGAGGACAATAAAAGAACACCTCATGTTTCAAATTTGTTACATAACGTTTACCATACGTGCATGCTACGGGACTTGCACACTTCAACACAAGTATTTCTCAAATTCACAATTACTCAACTAGCACAACTTTAATATCACTACCTCCATGTCTCAAAACAATCATCAAGCATCAAACTTCTCTTAGTATTCAACACACTCATAAGAAAGTTTTTACTAATCTTGAATACCTAGCATATTAGGATTATTTAAGCAAATTACCATGCTATTTAAGACTCTCAAAATAATCTAAGTGAAGCATGACAGATCAATAGTTTCTATAAAACAAATCCACCATCGTGCTCTAAAAAGATATAAGTGAAGTACTAGAGCAAAAACTATATAACTCAAAAGATAAAAGTGAAGCACATAGAGTATTCTAATAATTTCCGAATCATGTGTGTCTCTCTCAAAAGGTGTGTACAGAAAGGATGATTGTGGTAACTAAAAAACAAAGACTCAAATCATACAAGACGCTCCAAGCAAAACACATATCATGTGGTGAATAAAAATATAGCTCCAAGTAAAGTTACCGATGGAAGTAGACGAAAGAGGGGATGCCTTCCGGGGCATCCCCAAGCTTTGGATTTTAGGTGTCCTTAGATTATCTTGGGGGTGCCATGGGCATTCCCAAGCTTAGGCTCTTGCCACTCTTGTTCCATAATCCATCAAATCTTTTACCCAAAACTTGAAAACTTCACAACACAAAACTCAGCAGAAAATCTCGTGAGCTCCGTTAGCGAAAGAAAACAAAAGACCACTTCAAGGTACTATAATGAACTCATTCTTTATTTATATTGGTGTTAAACCTACTGTATTCCAACTTCTCTATGGTTTATAAACCTCCGACGTTGGAGCACTTCCTCCCTGTTTTGCCGTGCGACGGCCTCGGCGTCATCGACCCGCTTCCGATGCGAAAGCAGCTCGGCGTGGGCAGAGGCCAAGTCCGCCTGCGCCGTGACCAGGGCGGCAGCCGTGGCCTCCGCACGCCTCTCAGCCTCGTCAAACCTGGGCCTGAGGGCAGCAGCCCTGCCCGCACCCTCCGTGCTTGCGAGCTTCAACTTCAAGTCATACCTTCCCTCCAGTTCTGCACGAACCTCCGCCACCCGGCGGTCCACCTCCCCCTGAACCCTGGCCTCGCGAACCCCGACGACATCTTCTGCTTGGGTAACTTGACGTTCCCTCGTCTCCAATTGTTCAAGCTCGAGGCTGCGCTCCACGGACTCCAGCGCCAATGCCTCCTCGCGCTTCCGGACGTCTTCCTCCTCGGCAGGCGTCCCCCTCAGCGATGCAAGGGCGGCTCTGCGCGCCTCCACCTACTGCTCTAGGGATGCGCTCCAGGCGTGGAGCTCCCACGCGCGCTTCTTCGCGGCCTCGCGACGGCGGTCGGCCTCATGAGCCTCCTCCAAGGCTCGGGAGCAAGCATCGCGGGAAAACTTGAGAGACGCATCAGCCTTCGCATTGTCAAGATCGCGCTGGAAGCGGCCGAGGTTGATAGCCACCCTTAGCCTGCGCCATTCCTCCGCCAACCGGAGACCTTCAACCTCAAGGCGCGAGTCGACACCCGCGAGCTCTTCACCAAGTCGGCTCATTGCGCCCATTGCCTCCTCGAAGAGCTCGTGACGAACTACGCTCCGCCCGCGCTCGAGCTCGAACGCTCGGTCCACCTCGCCTTCCGCCTCGGGGGCTGCAGGCGGGGCACCAAGCGGCGCACCACCTCTCGGCAAGGGGCTGGGGGCTGGCGTTGCACCTGACGACAACCAGTCCTCGCGAGGAGCCCAAGCCAATCGGGGCTCGCTGCTTGAAGAGGAACCGAAGACCGAAGCCAACCAGCTGCTGTCCATGACCAAAGGAGGGGTCTTGGGCACGCCCACCAAGCTGCACACCAGACCATGGGGGAGGGGCGACAAAGCCGCAGGCTCAGCGTGCCACGAAGGCAGAAATGCTCCCTCAACCGACCCTGCTCCAGGGGTGGCAGGCGGACCAGGAATGCTCAAGGCCGATGGGGGAGTTGAGGAAGGAGGAGGCCGCTTCTCAGAAGACGCAACAGCTTCAACGGAAGGAGCCCTGAAGGACCGACGTTAGGATAAGAAGACTACATGCAAGAAGCCATGACAACAAGATACTTACGCGTCAATGGCGATGTACTTTCGTCGCTTCAACGGCCCGGAGATATTGCTGCCGCTAGGGGATCCTTTCCTCTTACGGAGCTCCTCGAAGTCCACACAAAGACGACCGAAGCGCTGGACGTGACGGCCGGTGCGCAGCGGGGCCGAAGAAGAGCTGGGAAGGATAGCTTCAGGAGTGCCCGGTTGCGGCGAGCAGCCGAGCGCCATCTCACCACAACCTCCCGAGGTTCCTGGAGCCTTGGCCTCGGGAGCCGCATGCCGCGTCTCCTCAGTGACCGACGCCTCAGGATTGGGGTCGCAAGCCCCCGAGGACGACGCCCCAGGATCACCACTCGGCATGTGCTCCTCAGCACTCGAGCCACCGGCCCCTGTCAGAGCTCGCCCTCCTGCACCTTCACCTGGGGCGAGCTCGGCACCGGCGGCGAGGAAGGGAACCACGACGACGGGGTTCTTGCGGGACCCCACCAGGCCGATTGGGCGCAGCCCCCACTCATCAAAGGAAGGCATGCTCGCTGCAAATGCGGCTTTGTTCTCGCAGCGGTACAGCAGGCAGCTATTTCTGGGCATGTTGTTCGGCAGAGGGACACCCGATAGGATCGTGAGCACCGTTTGCCGCGCCGCAAGAGGGAGCCCCTTCTCCTGAAACCTCATATGGTCCTGGCTGCTGAGCAAGTCCCACATCGGGCGGGAGTGGCGCTGAAGCGGAGCGACTCTATGCTTGATGAACTCCTTCACCACCATAGGCGCAGTCATGCCGCGGTCCTTCAACCTCCTCAGCCTGGCCCAGACGGGGGCAGGGCGGGGGCTCGTGAGCTTCTGATGGCCCCAGCCGGAGTTTGGAACAGCAGGTCCCGCCGGAACTTGGAGCAGAGGGCTGAGCACGCCGGCGTCAACAAACACCCATCATGTACGGAACTCGCTCGTGGATGAAGGAAGCTCGAAGCCAATCCCCGCGCCCGCTATCGCGACCACGGTTTGGAAGCCCACGCACCCCGAGCTCTGCCGGGGACCGGTCAGATGCAATGAGAAGAAATGGCGGAGGAGGGCCACGGAAGGAGCGATGCCCACCATGATCTTGCATAAGAAGGCGAAGAAGGCAAGAAGGGTCACAGACTGAGGGTCGAGATGAAGCATGTGGATCTGATAATGCTCGAGCACTGTGTTGAGGAAGGCGGAGAAGGGAGGAATCAGGCCAGCCCAGAGGGCATCTATGAAGATCGGGACCTCAGTGGCTGCCCGTGCCATGCGAGTGCGAGACGCGGGCCAAGCCCCCGTCTCTCCCCACTCGTTGAAACTGGAGGCAAGCATGGGGCGCACCTTGTCCATGGCCTCGTCGTTGAGCACCCGAGGCCGGCTGAGCGCAGGCTCAAAGGACGGAGGCGCAGTTGGCAAAGATAGAGGTTTCTTCCCCTTTTCAGCCTGTTTCGGCACCATGGCGATGAAGTAGGCGGAGCGCAAGTCAGATTGGAAGGGCAAAGTAGGGCCTAGAGGAAGCAGGGAGATTGGAGGAGCCAGGCGTGGGCGAAGGAAGAATAACTGTGTGAGATGCGGGGGCCGTATAGCCAGGCGGATTCAAGGGCAGCGTGGGGAAGCGAAGATGCCCACGTCCAATCAACCGCCACACGTCAACCGAGGCCACATGCTTTTGGGGCCTGCAGCGCTCCGTACTTGACCCTTGGCTTCGCCGCGAAGCCAAGCCCGAGCGCACCTTGGGCCCGGGGGCTACTATCGGCGTTCTGGGAACGGGGGTCCCCAGACTGGCCTGCCTGCGGCCCACGGCATGGCTAGGCCAGTGGGCCATACAACCCATCTTCATCAACAAAGCATTCAAGACCCTCGCGAGGGGCCAAGCCTCGTGAGGCGGACAACACAAGACCTCCTCAGGAGTGGCCTAGCCAGGCGGGCTCACGAGGAGCGGAGATATCAAGGCGGGGCAAACCTCATGAGGCTCTCGTGACGTGAGCCATGACGATCGGCACCAGGCGGGCGCCAGCGCGCGCAGCGTCCTTGTTTCCTCTTTGGTGCTAAGGAGGCCAGCGCAGGCGAGGAGTACCGAGGCACCAGGCAAAGGTTGCCTTATCGGTGCAACGAGACGAAGACCAGGAGGACGGCAAGATGGAGGTCATCGTGGAGCCCAAGACGGCGTCACCACCAGAGCCTTTTGCAGGCGAAGACCGCTTTTGTCAGGATAGCTTGTACTAGCTGTCCCCCTTCAAATTTTCCCGCCGTTGTTGGCTCCCTTCCCGCTCAATATTTGGGGAGAGGACCAGGGCCTATATAAGTAGAGCTAGCCACCACAGTAGGGGCATCGAGCAGTTCATCCAGCTCTCACCCGCTAGTTCACCAAGCACAAGAACACCCCAACCTCAGGAGGCTGTTCTTCCCTTTGTACTGTTCTTCATCAGCCCAAGAGGCAATCCACCACCACCACACTGGAGTAGGGTATTACACCCCAACGGTGGCCCGAACCAGTATAAATCTCGTGTCTTTCTGTGTTGCGAGTTCGTCCGCGAGATCTTAGTGAGCTAGGGCGTAGATCGGTAGGAGGGAAAGACTTCGCCCGCACCCCAGAGTTCGAACCTTTAGGGTTTGCCGGAACCCCACATCCGACAGTTTTCCAAGATTGCTAAGCCCATGACGGAGCTGCTCAAGAAAGATAAGAAGTTTGAATGGACTAAGGACTCTGAGTAAAGTTTCAATGAGCTAAAAATCCGGCTGACGACAGCACCTGTGTTGACTCTTCCAGACATCTACCACAGCTTTGATGTGTACTGCGACGCCTCCAGACAGGGTCTTGGATGCGTACTTATGCAAGACGGCAAGGTGGTAGCATATGCATCATGACAGCTACGAACCCACGAGGGAAATTATCCTACTCATGATCTGGAATTGGCCGCGGTGGTTCATGCTCTAAAAATTTGGAGACACTACCTCATTGGGAAGAGGTGCCAAATTTTTACCGACCACAAAAGTCTCAAGTATATATTTACTCAGCCAGATTTAAATCTCCGTCAACGAATATGGCTTGAGTTAGTTAAGGACTATGATATTGGAATAAATTACCACCAGGGTAAGGCCAACGTGGTTGCCGATGCACTCAGCCAAAAACCTGTCAGCCTGAATACCATAATGGAATCCTTGCCTCCGGAACTTCAAGAGGAGATTGCTCAGCTCAACCTGGTCATAGTTGATGCTGGTCTTGCTAATATTATGGAAGTTGTACCTACACTCGAGGAAGAGATCCGCAAGGCCCAGCCAGGTGACACCGTCTTGCAGAAATGTGCCAAGAGTATGTTAGCAGGACAAACTTCAGACTTTTGTAAGGATCAACATGGTACCCCCCGATTCCTTGGAAGGATTTGTGTACCCTGTCAGGCGGATTTAAGGAAGAAAATCCTGTCGGAAGCACACGAATCTTCGTATTCTATTCACCCTGGAGGTACTAAAATGTATGAAGACCTTCAGCAAATATTCTGGTGGGATGGAATGAAGAAAGACATTGCTTATTTTGTGGCCTGTTGCGACATATGCAACAAGGTGAAGGCAGAACATTAGAAGCCAGCCGGACTTCTCCAACCATTGCCAGTTTCACAATGGAAATGGGATGATGTCCGCATGGATTTTGTCACAGGGCTACCTAAGACTCAGCGAGGCAACGATGCAGTTTGGGTCATAGTGGACACCTTAACCAAGGTTGCTCACTTTATCCCTATCAGAACCACATATCGAGCCGATCAACTCGCACAAATGTATGTATCCAGAATAGTCAGCCTGCATGGAGTGCCTCGAACAATCACTTGTGACCGGGGGTCACTTTTTACCTCCGCTTTCTGGTCACGTCTCCACCAAGCTTTGGGGACAACGCTAAAATATAGTACCGCTTATCATCCTCAGACTGATGGACAGACTGAGCGGGTAAACCAAATACTCGAAGATATGCTACGAGCCTGCGCTTTGGCCCAATGGCGTAAATGGGAAAACTGCCTGCCGTATGCCGAGTTCTCATGCAACAACAGCTTCCAGACCAGTCTAAAGATGTCACCGTATGAAGCTTTGTATGGCCGTAAGTGCCGCACTCCTTTAAATTGGTCTCAAACTGGAGATAGCCGTATTTTCGGAACGGATCTCATGATGGAAGCTGAGAAGCAAGTCAAGGAAATCTGAGACACATTGCAATTGGCCAAATCTCGACAGAAGAGTTATTATGATGCAAAGCACCGACAGATCAGTTTTGAACCCGGAGAACACGTAGACCTCCGAGTCACTCCTATGAAAGGAGTCAAGAGATTCCAGACTCATGGAAAGTTGGCACCCAGATTTATTGGTCCATTCCCAGTTATGTCCAGAGTGGGTACTGTTGCATATCAGTTGGAACTACCCCCAGAATCATCGAAAGTGCACAATGTGTTTCATGTTTCATAGTTGAGGCGATGCATATCGCCGCCTGAGAAAAAGACTGCTATGACAGATATAGAGTTGGCAAATGATTTAACATATGAAGAGAGACCGGTCAGAATTTTGGATCAGATGGAAAGGGTCACTCGTAGTAAAGCAAGGAAGTTCTACAAAGTTCAGTGGGAGGATCACACAGAGGCAGAATCGACTTGGGAACGAGAAGAATTTGTAAAGACACATTATCCAGAATGGTTTTCCCAAGCAACCGAATCTCGAGGACGAGATTCATCCTAAGTGGGGGAGGTTTGTGACAGCCTAGTTTTTGCCCTCTTCTCTTTGCCTGATTTTCAGTTGGTTTGGATTTGAATTTGAAAATTTTGAATCACTTCAGATGGACTTAAACACTTGGGTACCCCCTTGACTTTCACCCAAGTGACTTATTTCTCCCCCTAAGCCATCATTTCTTCTCTGATCCATCTCAAAATAATATTATGAATATTTTTCTCTAATGAAAAATATTCATTTTCTCTCTAAAACCCTAACTAGCCCTTTGTGTTACAAAGCAACCCCAATTTTTCTTGCCCACAAATATCTGAGAAAATTCCCAAATATTCTTTGAACCCTAGGCACCTTCCTGAGCAAAAATATTTCATCACTTTTTGGAATATTTTTGTTACAGAAAATATTTTCTGTTCTGGACAGAAATGGTAGTTTCTACAGCAACTACTATTTTAGTTGCTCAATTGTGGCTGAATTTTCTTGTGCATCATCACCTTAATAGATGATTGCTAGCCTCCAAAGCCCAGCTCCCAACTCTCAGTATTTTGACCACAGTAAGCTCTCAAAGTTACTGTCCAAAAACTTACCAGGAAGTTGAAATCCATGTTACTACGCCTGAGCTCAAACCAAAGTGTGGTAACCTCTCAATCTACCATGGACTACACGCCAGACATGAAGTTTATGTTGGGGAACATAGTAATTTCAAAAAAATTCCTACGCACATGCAAGATCATGGTGATGCATAGCAACGAGAGGGGAGAGTGTTGTCCACGTACCCTCATAGACCGAAAGCGGAAGCGTTAGCACAACGCGGTTGATGTAGTCGTACGTCTTCACGATCCGACCGATCAAGTACCGAACGTACGGCACCTCCGAGTTCAGCACACGTTCAGCTCGATGCCGTCCCTCGAACTCCGATCCAGCCGAGCTTTGAGGGAGAGTTCCATCAGCACGACGGCGTGATGACGATGATGATGTTCTACCGACGCAGGGCTTCGCCTAAGCACCGCTACGATATTATCGAGGTGGATTATGGTGGAGGGGGCACCGCACATGGCTAAGAGATCAAGAGATCAATTATTGTGTCTATGGGGTGCCCCCTCCTCCGTATATAAAGGAGGAGGGGGGAGGAGGAGAGGGCCGGCCAAGGGGAGAGGCGCGCCCAAGGGGGGGCAATCCTACTCCAAGTAGGTTTGCCCCCCCTTTCCTATTCCAACTAGGAGAAGGGGGAAGGAGGAGGTGGAGAGAAGGAAGGAGAAGGGGGGCCGCCGCCCCCTTCCCTTTCCCAATTCGGATTGGGGCAAGGGGGGGCGCGCGCCACCTCTTGGCCTCCCTCTCTCCTTTCCACTAAGGCTCATAAGGCCCAATAGCTTCCCGGGGGGGCGGGGGGGGGGGGGTTCCGGTAACCCCCGGTACTCCGATAAATATCCGATAACCCCCGAAACCATTCCGGTGTCCGAATATAGTCGTCCAATATATCAATCTTCGTGTCTCGACCATTTCAAGACTCCTCGTCATATCCGTGATCACATCTGGGACTCCGAACAACCTTCGGTACATCAAAACATGTAAACTCATAATATAACCGTCATCGAACTTTAAGCGTGCGGACCCTACGTGTTCGAGAACTATGTAGACATGACCGAGCCACGTCTCCGGTCAATAACCAATAGCGGAACCTGGATGCTCATATTAGCTCCTACATATTCAACGAAGATCTTTATCGGTCAAACCGCATAACAACATACGTTGTTCCCTTTGTCATCGGTATGTTACTTGCCCGAGATTCGATCGTCGGTATCTTAATACCTAGTTCAATCTCGTTACCAGCGAGTCTCTTTGCTCATTCTGTAATACATCATCCCGCAACTAACTCATTAGTTACAATGCTTGCAAGGCTTATAGTGATGTGCATTACCGAGTGGGCCCACAGATACCTCTTCGACAATTGGAGTGACAAATCCTAATATCAAAATACGCCAACCCAACAAGTGCCTTTGGAGACACCTGTAGAGCACCTTTATAATCACCCAGTTACGTTGTGACGTTTGGTAGCACAGAAAGTGTTCCTCCGGTAAACGGGAGTTGCATAATCTCATAGTCATAGGAACATGTATAAGTGATGAAGAAAGCAATAGCAACATACTAAACGATCAAGTGCTAAGCTAACGGAATGGGTCAAGTCAATCACATCATTCTCCTAATGATGTGATCCTGTTAATCAAATGACAACTCATGTCCATGGCTAGGAAACTCAACCATCATGTACTCACACATGTACTAAGTGACACTATGTTTGTCTATGTATTCACACATGTACTAAGTTTCCGGTTAATACGATTCTAGCATGAATAATAAACATTTATCATGATATAAGGAAATAAATAATAAATTTATTATTGCCTCTAGGGCATATTTCCTTCAGTCTCCCACTTGCACTAGAGTCAATAATCTAGTTCACATCACCATGTGATTTAACACCAATAGTTCACATCACCATGTGATTAACACCCATAGTTCACATCGTCATGTGACCAACACCCAAAGGGTTTACTAGAGTCAATAATCTAGTTCACATCGCTATGCTATTAACACCCAAAGAGTACTAAGGTGTGATCATGTTTTGCTTGTGAGAGAAGTTTAGTCAACGGGTCTGCCACATTCAGATCCATATGTATTTTGCAAATTTCTATGTCAACAATGCTCTGCATGGAGCTACTCTAGCTAATTGCTCCCACTTTCAATATGTATCCAGATTGAGACTTAGAGTCATCTGGATTAGTGTCAAAACTTGCATCGACGTAACCCTTTACGACGAACCTTTTTGCCACCTCCATAACCGAGAAACATATCCTTATTCCACTAAGGATAATTTTAACCGTTGTCCAGTGATCTACTCCTAGATCACTATTGTACTCCCTTGCCAAAATCAGTGTAGGGTATACAATAGATCTGGTACACAGCATGGCATACTTTATAGAACCTATGGCTGAGGCATAGGGAATGACTTTCATTCTCTTTCTATCTTCTGCCGTGGTCGGGTTTTGAGTCTTACTCAATTTCACACCTTGTAACATAGGCAAGAACTCTTTCTTTGACAGTTCCATTTTGAACTACTTCAAAATCTTGTCAAGGTATGTACTCATTGAAAAAACTTATCAAGCGTCTTGATCTATCTCTATAGATCTTGATGCTCAATATGTAAGCAGCTTCACCGAGGTCTTTCTTTGAAAAACTCCTTTCAAACACTCCTTTATGCTTTGCAGAATAATTCTACATTATTTCCGATCAACAATATGTCATTCACATATACTTATCAGAAATGCTGTAGTGCTCCCACTCACTTTCTTGTAAATACAGACTTCACCGCAAGTCTGTATAAAACTATATGCTTTGATCAAATTATCAAAGCGTATATTCCAACTCCGACATGCTTGCACCAGTCCATAGATGGATCACTGGAGCTTGCATATTTTGTTAGCACCTTTAGGATTGACAAAACCTTCTGGTTGCATCATATACAACTCTTCTTTAATAAATCCATTAAGGAATGCAGTTTTGTTTATCCATTTGCTAGATTTCATAAAATGTGGCAATTCCTAACATTATTCGGACAGACTTAAGCATACATACGAGTGAGAAACTCTCATCGTAGTCAACACCTTGAACTTGTCGAAAACCTTTTTGCGACAATTCTAGCTTTGTAGATAGTAACACTACTATCAGCGTCTGTCTTCCTCTTGAAGATCCATTTATTTTCTATGGCTTGCCGATCATCGGGCAAGTCAACCAAAGTCCACACTTTGTTCTCATACATGGATCCCATCTCAGATTTCATGGCCTCAAGCCATTTCGCGGAATCTGGGCTCATCATCGCTTCCTCATAGTTCGTAGGTTCGTCATGGTCAAGTAACATGACCTCCAGAACAGGATTACCGTACCACTCTGGTGCGGATCTCACTCTAGTTGACCTACAAGGTTCGGTAGTAACTTGATCTGAAGTTACATGATCTTCATCATTAGCTTCCTCACTAATTGGTGTAGGAGTCAAAGGAACAAATTTCTATGATGAACTACTTTCCAATAAGGGAGCAGGTACAGTTACCTCATCAAGTTCTACTTTCTTCCCACTCACATCTTTTGCGAAAAACTCCTTCTCTAGAAAGGATCCATTATAAGCAACGAATATCTTGCCTTTGGATCTGTGATAGAAGGTGTACCCAACTGTCTCCTTTGGGTATCCTATGAAGACACATTTCTCCGATTTGGGTTTGAGCTTATCAGGATGAAACTTTTTCACATAAGCATCGCAACCCCAAATTTTAAGAAACGACAACTTTTGGTTTCTTGCCAAACCAAAGTTCATAAGGTGTCGTCTCAACGGATTTAGATGGCGCCCTATTTAACGTGAATGCAGCTGTCTATCATGCATAACCCCAAAACGATAGTGGTAAATCGGTGAGAGACATCATAGATTGCACTATATCCAATAAAGTACGGTTATGACGTTCGGACACACAATTATGCTGTGGTGTTCCAGATGGCGTGAGTTGCGAAACTATTCTGTACTGTTTCAAATGAAGAGCAAACTCGTAACTCAAATATTCTCCTCCACGATCAGATCGTAGAAACTTTATTTTCTTGTTACGATGATTTTCCACTTCACTCTAAAATTATATGAAATTTTCAAATATTTCAGACTTATGTTTCATCAGGTAGATATACGCATATCTGCTCAAATCATCTGTGAAGGTCATAAAATAACGATACCCGCCGCGAGCCTCAACACTCATCGGATCACATACATCAGTATGTATTACTTCCAATAAGTCAGTTGCTCGCTCCATTGTTCCGGAGAACGGAGTCTTAGTCATCTTGCCCATAAGGCATGGTTCGCAAGCATCAAGTGATTCATAATCAAGTGATTGCAAAATCCCATCAGCATGGAGTTTCTTCATGCGCTTTACACCAATATGACCTAAACGGCAGTGCCACAAATGAGTTGCACTATCATTGTTAACTTTGCATGTTTTGGCTTCAATATTATGAATATGTGTATCACTACGATCGAGATCCAACAAACCATTTTCATTGGGTGTATGACCATAGAAGGTTTTATTCATGTAAATAGAACAACAATTATTCTCTAACTTAAATGAATAACCGTATTGCAATAAACATGATCAAATCATACTCATGCTCAACGCAAACACCAAATAACACTTATTTAGGTTCAACACTAATCCCGAAAGTGTAGGGAGCGTGCGATGATGATCATATCAATCTTGGAACCACTTCCAACACACATCGTCACTTCACCCTTAACTAGTCTCTGTTCATTCCGCAACTCCCGTTTCGAGTTACTACTCTTAGCAACTGAACCAGTATCAAATACTGAGGGGTTGCTACGAACACTAGTAAAATACACATCAATAATCTGTATATCAAATATACCTTTGCTCACTTTGCCATCCTTCTTATCCGCCAAATACTTGGGGCAGTTCCGCTTCCAGTGACCAGTCCCTTTGCAGTAGAAGCACTTAGTCTCAGGCTTAGGTACAGACTTGGGCTTCTTCACTTGAGTAGCAACTTGCTTGCCATTCTTCTTGAAGTTCCCCTTCTTCCCTTTGCCCTTTTCTTGAAACTAGTGGTCTTTTGAACCATCAACACTTGATGCTTTTCTTGATTTCTACCTTCATCAATTTCAGCATCACGAAGAGCTTGGGAATCGTTCCGTTTATCCCTTGCTTATTATAGTTCATCACGAAGTTCTAGTAACTTGGTGATAGTGACTAGAGAACTCTGTCAATCACTATCTTATCTGGAAGATTAACTCCCAGTTGATTCAAGTGATTGTAGTACTCAGACATTCTGAGCACATGCTCACTAGCTGAGCAATTCTCCTCCATCTTGTAGGCAAAGTACTGTCAGAGGTCTCATACCTCTCGACACGGGCATGAGTATGAAGTACCAATTTCAACTCTTGGAACATCTTATATGCTCCGTGGCGTTCAAAACTTTTTTGAAGTCCAGGTTCTAAGCCGTAAAGCATGGTGCACTAAACTATCAAGTAGTTATCATACCGAGCTTTGGAAAACGTTCATAACGTCTGCATCTGCTCCTGCAATAGGTCTGTCACCTAGTGGTGCATCAAGGACATAATTCTTCTGTGCAACAATGAGGATAATCCTCAGATCACGGATCCAATCCACATCATTGCTACTAACATCTTTCAACTTAGTTTTCTCTAGGAACATATCAAAAATATAATAGGGGAGCTAAACGCGAGCTATTGATCTACAACATAGATATGCTAATACTACCAGGACTAAGTTCATGATAAATTTAAGTTCAATTAATCATATTACTTTAAGAACTCCCACTTAGATAGACATCCCTCTAATCCTCTAAGTGATCATGTGATCCAAATCAACTAAACCATGTCCGATCATCACGTGAGATGGAGTAGTTTCAATGGTGAACATCACTATGTTGATCATATCTACTATATGATTCACGCACGACCTTTCGGTCTCAGTGCCCCGAGGCCATATCTGCATATGCTAGGCTCGTCAAGTTTAACCTAAGTATTCTGCGTGTGCAACTTTTTTGCACCCGTTGTATTTGAATGTAGAGCCTATCACACCGATCATCACGTGGTGTCTCAGCACGAAGAACTTTCGCAACGGTGCATACTCAGGGAGAACACTTGTACCTTGATAATTTAGTGAGAGATCATCTTATAATGCTATAGTCAATCAAAGCAAGATAAGATGCATAAAAGATAAACATCACATGCAATTAATATAAGTGATATGATATGGCCATCATCATCTTGTGCTTGTGATCTCCATCTCCGAAGCACCGTCATGATCACCATCGTCACCGACGTGACACCTTGATCTCCATCGTAGCATCGTTGTCGTCTCGCCAACTTATGCTTCTACGACTATCGCTACCGCTTAGTGATAAAGTAAAGCATTACAGGGCAATTGCATTGGATACAATAAAGCGACAACCATACGGCTCCTGCCAGTTGCCGATAACTCTGTTACAAAACATGATCATCTCATACAATAAAATATAGCATCATGTCTTGACCATATCACATCACAACATGCGCTGCAAAAACAAGTTAGACGTCCTCTACTTTGTTGTTGCAAGTTTTACGTGGCTGCTACCACTACAAGAAATATGTCAACTTGTGACCCTCACTATTGGCCGCTGAAAGGTCATAGTTTTTCATTTGCAACCTTTTTGTGACCAAAACCAGAAGGTCAAAAGCTGGTGGTCGTAAACTGAAATTAGCGACCTTCTCTGTGAGAAGGTCATAGACGTTTACGACCAAAACAGAAGGTCATTGAACCCATGACCTTTTGTTTTGGTCACTGGCTGTCTGCCTAGGCCACGTTGGATCCGACGTGGCAAAATTGCGACCAATTGAAAAGGTCAAAAATTAGAATCGGCCCGGTCCAATTGGGTGTTTATATGGGCCAAGCCCATTAATTCAGCATTTTTAATATATATATTTTCTGTTAATTTTCGCTAGCTACATGGGCCTGGCCCAACATTTGCTGCCTTTTTTATTTTTATGAAATTTGACATTCAATTTCTTGTTGGGCCACGGCCTTTTACAGTCCAGTATTTTTTTTGGCCCTCAGCCTTTTACGGTCCTGTTTTTCTTTTCTTTTTTGCCTCTGCCTTTTACAGTCTAGTTTTTTTGGCACTCAGCCATGGCATTTTAATTTAGGACTCATCACTCTTAAGTTCTGTACATGCGTCATTTTCAGTCAATTTCCAGTTCAAATATATGTTATAAATGCAGAATATTTCTCAATACAGCCAAACTTGGTACATTACAATAATACATAGTATCCAGTTTTCTAATACACAAAAAGATCAAAAATAACAAGCTCCAATGAGGTACTCCTTGCTGGGTGCTTCTTCATCATGGGACTTGCTGGGTGCTTCGACACTTGAACAAAGGACATCTACAGCTTATAAACAGAACAATTAGGAACAAAATAAAAACAGAACATTTTGCATTTGGTGCGAAAATGGTTAGAGCAAAGAGGAGCTTCAGCAACAGAGCAAACATTTGCAGATGGATATTTGCAGAATCATTTACTGCTACTCCCTTTAATTTTCAGGACTACATATTCTGAATCTACTAGTAGTGGTGGTGCTCAATTGCCACTATTCAGGTCAATGGTAGATGCAGGCAGGTAATTAAATGTAGAAAATTAGCTAGCCAGCTCTCATGGAAGTCTTCAAAACACCACACTGATCACGCAAGGACTCTTGCTAGCATGAACCACGAAAACTTTTGAAAATAGAATAGTTCACAGGAGAGCAAGAAAATTCTAAAGTAGCACATAGGACCACACCTAGAAAGCCTAATACACACACGTAGGCTACTTCCAAGGTAGAAGCCTGAGAAGTTGTTCAATTCTCAAATTTTAGGAATAAGAAGAAACGACAATCTAGCTTACATGCTGCCTAGATTGTGTCTTATATCACGGTCTAAATGAAACACACGAACATGGTTCCATGTATGAGTAGAGAGGGGAGACGGTTCAGCTGTACCAGAAGCGGCCCAGTGTCGATGCATGGGTCGCAAACACAGCAGGGTCCTGTACATGACGATGCAAACAAAGTCGTGCCATTTTATGGCGCGATTACACAAGTCGACAACTGAATCCCCAACTGTATTTGCATATACTACAGCAAACTAGATTGATATTATTTTTTCTTTTTTGTGAGGTTGTGATTCAGTTAGGCATCCATGGGTGGCAGGAATGCAAAGTGCAGGTAGCAGCAGTGTACAACTAGCTAGAAGAGGACTAGGAGGAGGAAAACCAAACCTTTTTTGCTGGATTTTGAGGCATTGGAGGTGCATCTCAGATTCTCTTGCAGAATAGCAGTGAGGAGGCTTCACCAATGGAGCAAAACCAAGGACATAACTTGCTTCTCCAGATTAACATTGGCCTTCACCACACACTCATACTTGTCTTGCAAATAATGCCATCATGAGTTCAACATCAGCTATCCACCTGCCTTTCAAATTAGTAACCATATACAACAAAATAATAAGTTGTGAGGAGCAAATTAGAAACCATCATCCATTGACTCGTTGATTTGTTTGAAATGAAGCAGATGTCATGATTTGTTTGATACACACAGTTCTGCAATACAGGAGAGAAAAACATAAGAGTGTATCTTAAATTGCAAGTAAAGCGGTACAAAGCATGTGAATTGCAGCAAATTTTAATTCTTATTCTGCATAACTCATAAATGGTGATGCATAGTAGCATACTATCAACTCTATAGTCCTACTGAGAATAAACTACCAAGAGGGCCCATGAACTACACACATTGGTGGTGCGGGCAGTTTATGTACCTCAAGTAGTTTACAGATCCTAATGAAATATCTTAGACAATTAGTGAATCTGAGTTCTTAGTTCTTATCATACGTCCATTCACACAGACGACTACTTGAGAGCATATTCATACAAGGGAGGGAGGGAGGTTGGGACATGTACATCTCATCTCAAGTGCCCAGCTCACGGACAACTAGGAACAGAAGGGGGGTGTCGGTCGTATCTCACAACAAGGTTGGAAGGGGTTGTCCTTCAAGAGGTGAACGGTGATGAGCTAGTCGACCTACAGCTTCTGTGGCATGGCGACGATACAAATGTGCCACTGTGGGTTGGTGCCCACAAGGAAGCACACGACGAGCGCCACAACGAGGGATCCACCGGCGGACACCATATGCCACAGTATGGAGAGAGGATCTACGGCGGCTGCTGGTCTGTACACCACTGCAGGGAGGAGCATAATCAATGAGAAACATGGCAAAATTGATAAAGAATAGAAAGCTTCAGGCTAAAGACAACAGTTACTAAGGCATTGAATATGAAATCTTCTTCAATAGGACATAGCGGAGACGACAACTTAGTGGACAAGGATATTAAAAAAACAGACCCTGACATATTTTAGGACAAACAACCACAACCTGAAATAAGCCTGCAAAAGATAGCATGTCCACTTGGATTTACGGCTGTACACATGTATGTAAAAATGCAGAACCAGTTAAAATAGTGTAGAATTGTTGATGATCCTAAGATCCTACCTACCCAGCACTGAAATGCAAAACTTTTAGTAGTAACCGCTAAATATACATGTTACGAGGGGTGATAAACAATTACACAGCAAAAGCATCATCCTCCATGTTCCCATCAAAAATTCTTCACCACACACTCACACTGGTACTGATCATGCATGCATCACCTTAGGAGTATATATGCAAGTAGAACCTAAAACAACGGGCACTGAAATTAAGAACAATTCTCTCTCTGTATACGCATACGCTCCTCCTCGTGGGTACTATAGCACCGAGGTCTTGTGCCAGCAGTGGAGCCTTTGATGTCGTAGAACTGTTGTTACTGATGATATGATGATGCAAGTTATGCAGAATTATGCTATGTTCACTGCTACAGTACAGATACATGATACTACTAGCCACAAGGCAGTTAGGTAAAACAACAGTATACAAGAAGTTCAAGCAGTGAAACTTGAATAATGCTGCTTGAGAACAATAGTAAGAAAATGCAACTTAGATACACTGTCATAAGAATAACCCGATAGATCACTCAAATCTGACAAATCTAGATACCATCCCCATACTGTAAGTGTGGACTAGCATCATGAAACAACCAGGGATTCAGAACAAGTCCTGGCTCTGAAATCCTTATAATCGAGGGAGGGGTGAACAAACAGCAGTAGCGAAGAGGAGGTAGCCTGTGTTTCGGCCTTTCCTTTCGTTCTTTCAAGTACTGTACTGGATTTTCCCTAAAGAAAAAGCATCGCCTTCTACCTCTTCAAGCATAGATGCAGAGAGAGACATTTCGCAAGTTGTGGTGTGTTTGGCATTCGGACAATGGAGACTATACCCACTGAACTACACTACATATTTAGGGTCAGTCGTGTAGAAGAACATAAAAGAAAAGGAAACAGAGCTAGACAAGCGAACATACAACACAGGAATCTGTACTACTGGTAGTAGCTAGTAAAACACTAGAGGCAAATAGGTATGCAATCTGCGGCTCCGCACAACACAATTCTAGCAAAGCCCAAGCAGAACTCAAGGGTGCATGGTTCTTCACCTTTCTTGCCACTGTTGGTGTTAGGATTCTCACGATGACACGCCCAACTATGATATCACCAACCTCTAGCTTATACCTGATAAGGTCGAAGGGAACAAAATGAGCCTTTCGGGTACCAGAACTAATTACAAACTCAATGCTTTACTCCCTGCCTACAGTTTAAGCCGGCACAAATCATAAGCACCCCAGCTTTAATCCAACACACTAATATTTCAGTGTGAAACTACAGTACCTCACCAATCACCATGAGAACTGCACTTATCCATTCATCAAGTCAAACTCGAACCCGCTAATTCATTCATAGGCACACCGTTATACTCAGTACAATAGCAACACCACAGCATTGCGAGGATTATCCAGCAGGAACACAGAAATGGCATTTTCTGGAAACTGACGCAACAGCGAAAAGAAGGAAGGCAGGGGGTAATACCTCGCCCGGAGCGTCCGCACGTAGACGAGCTTGTTGACCCGCTCCACCACACCGCACAGCGTCGCCACCACCTCCCCGTCCTGATCCGTCATACCATGCCCTCTGCACACCAAAAATACACACCCAACCAAAAGATCAATCCGTCATCCCTCACCAAGCACGATAGAGAACGATTAGAGAGGGGGAGAGGCAGGCAATTACTTGAGGATGTTGTCCTCATGGTTGACGGGGATGTTGTCCGCAATGGTGACGGCGGCGGTGTGGGTGACGGCAGCGGCGGCTGTGGGTGTGAGCGAGACGGAGGAAGGGGGAGCGGCGAATCCCGCCGGGGGAGGGGATGGATCAGGGTGGGTGGGAGAGAGAGGCGACGGCGGGATGGGGAAGGAGGTGGCGGCGACGGGGGGCCGTCGTCGTCGATCTGGATCAGGGAGAGCGATTGGGGTGGGTGGCGGATCTGGAGCGAAAGAATGGAGGCGGGGGAGGGAGGAATGAGAGAAAGAATGGAGGCGGGGGGGGGGGGGGGGGTGGGTGGAAAATGTCCATGAGGACAGACCTAGGGTTTCGGCTCGGGTGGGTTTGGGCCATTGGATCCGGAAGCATCTGACGGTGGTTGATGCGTGATCCGCGTGATATGCCCATGGTCCAATCAGAACGCAGCAAACCATTTGATGACCTTATGACCATATAAATTGGTCATGATCGATTCAAAATAAAAATTTCATTCCATTTTTCAGTGCTTAAAATGAGTTTTTTTGTGAAAGTCCTATCAAATATTTGTTCAAATGATCTCATATTGTGCACAATGGTGCATCTTGGAATTTCAAACAATGTTGCCTAAGGGAGTTTTCATTTTCTTTGCACGGAAAATTCATTTTCCATTTTTCGAGTGCCCGAAAAGAGGTTTTTTTGTGAAGGACCTACCATATATTTGTTTCAAAATTGGAGCAAATCAATTTTCTAAAATACTAGGACATATTTAATGCACAATTGACCAAATGGTTGGGTGTAAAAAAAATTTGATCCACCTCTCGTGAAAAAGACAAATTTCCGCCGATTCAGGTGGAAGCGGGTCAAATTTGAACTGTAGCTACCTCGTAGTTTGCTCTTTATTTTTTCCTAAAATCATTTCTAGGTACATAAGTATCTATTTAATCAGAAAAACACCAAAAAAATTCCAAGATTCAACCACTAGCTAGGAACGGTTATTCCCGCCATTTTGACCGCATTTTGAAACGGGCATAAAAAATTCAAAAAAAATCAAAAAATGGAAAACCTTCGCATTGTTTCATTATATGTGGCCAAATTCCCAGGAAAAATAACAAACTTGTAATACGGCAATTATTTTTAAAAAGTGTTCTCAGAAACGAGCTATCATGCGTGAAGATTCTTGGCTTTCAAGCCAAATGATCAATATTATGGCCACATTCATGGCATAGTTTGTTCAAATGATCTCATATTGTGCACAGGGTACATCTTGGAATTCCAAACAATGTTGCCTAAGGGAGTTTTCATTTTCTGTGCACGGAAAATTCATTTTCCATTTTTCGAGTGCCCGAAATGAGGTTTTTGTGTGAGGACCTACCATATATTTGTTGCAAAATTGGACCAAATCAATTTTATAAAATACTAGGCCATATTTAATGCATAATTGACCAAATGGTTGGGTGTAACAAGTTTTGATCCACCTCTCAGGAAAAAGACAAATTTCCGCCGATTCAGCTGGAAGCGGGTCAAATTTGAACTGTCGTTGCCTTGTAGTTTGCTCTTTATTTTTTCCAAAAATCATTTCTAGGTACATAAGTATCTATTTAATCAGAGAAACACCAAATTTTTTTCAAGATTCAACCACTAGCTAGGAACGGTCATTCCCGCCGTTTTCACGGCATTTTGAAACGGGCATAAAAAATTCAAAAAAATCAAAAAATTGGGAAACCTTCGCATTGTCTCATTATATGTGGCCAAGTTCCCAGGAAAAATAACAAACTTGTAATACGGCAATTATTTTAAAAAAAAGTTCTCAGAAACGAGCTATCACGTGTGGAGATCAATGGCTTTTAAGCCAAATGATCAATCTTATGGCCACATTCATGGCATAGTTTGTTCAAATGATATCATATTGTGCAAAAGGGTGCATATTGGAATGGTAAACAATGTTGCCTAAGGAAGTTTTCATTTTCTTTGGACGAAAAAACCATTTTCCATTTTTGAGTGCCCAAAAGGAGGTTTTTTTGTGAAGGACCTCCCAAATAATTGTTGCAAAATTGGACCAAAACAATTTTCTGAAATACTAGGACATATTTAATTCACAATTGACAAATGGTTGGGTGTAAAAAGTTTTGATCCACCTCTCGTGAAAAAGACAAATATCCGCCGATTCAGCTGGAAGCGGGTCAAATTTGAACTGCAGTTGCCTCATAGTTTACTATTTATTTTTTCCAAAAATTATTTCTAGTTACATAAGTACCTATTTAATCATAAATACATGGTTTGGTGGTGATACGTCGAGGTTTGGGCGGTGGCCGAGGGCCCCAACTCTAGAGCGCGTAAACTCGCATGCCCGCCGCGTGGTCACCGCGTGACCGTGGCGTTGCCATGTGTTCTGGGCGGCCTAGGCATGTCTAGTGGGTTGGGCACTCTCCAGGTAGGTGCTAGGAAGAAAATTACAACATAAGATTCTCACGAGGAGACCGATCGACGCTCAAACATGAATTAGCAGCCAAGTGTTTGATTAGCGGTACGGGAAATGTACATGGCTAATGGGCGTGAGTTTTGGCTGAGGATGATCAGTTACTAAGAAGACCGTCTTCACAAATTTTCAGCTCAAAAGGAGGAGCCTAGGTGGTACTTGCTTTGTAAAGTACCACACTGGACATAAATACGAATGTTGAAGCTGGGCTCAAAATAATGAATGGATTGAGCTGGCATTTGGTGGAGGATGGTTATTTGGGCATAGGAAAGCACTGTAGAAAATGAATACTATTTGGACATGCCAAAGTGGTACTTCGTCCTTCACAAAGTGTTGTTCTGAACAGAATAGGAAAATGAATATTGTTGAATTATTTTTGAACTAGGCAAGGAAGATTTTTTACATATTTGACGAAGATATGACCCAAAGAATTTATGAGATTTTTTTGGGAATTTTGGGAATTACAGAAATATAGGTTGCTTCACAACCTGGGGCAAAAAATGCCACATGGACATGACACATAGGCAAAACTGATGAGGTGGCGCCTAGTCATAGCAACCCACCACAATTTACAAGGTTATGACCATCTATATTGGTCGTGATCAGCTAGAAATATGGCAGCGGACCAGTGCTATCTGCTTTATGACCATTTCGTGTAAGGAAATTACGACCTTTCTGACCAAAATGGTCGTTATAGTTTAGGGTTTCGAGCCCCCCGAGCAGCTTTTGACCAATTGGTCTGAAATGGTCATAGATCTATGACCAATTCTTCCAGGGTCACTGACAGAAGGTCACTAGTTGACATATTTCTTGTAGTGTACGGGCTGAGCAAGAACCGTTCTTACCTACGTATCAAAACCACAACGATAGTTCGTCAAGTTAGTGCTGTTTTAACATTCTCAAGGACCGGGCGTAGCCACACTCGGTTCAACTAAAGTTGGAGAAACTGACACCCGCCAGCCACCTGTGTGCAAAGCACGTCGGTAGAACCAGTCTCGCGTAAGCGTACGCGTAATGTCGGTACGGGCCGCTTCATCCAACAATACCGCCGAACCAAAGTATGACATGCTGGTAAGCAGTTTGACTTGTATCGCCCACAACTCACTTGTGTTCTACTCGTGCATATAACATCTACGCATAAAACCAGGCTCGGATGCCACTGTTGGGGAACGTAGTAATTTCAAAAAATTTCCTATGCATACGAAAGATCATGGTGATGCATAGCAACGAGAGGGGAGAGTGTTGTCCACGTACCCTCGTAGACTGAAAGCGGAAGCGTTAGCACAACACGGTTGATATAGTCGTACGTCTTCACGATCCGACCGATCAAGTACCGAACGTACGACACCTCTGAGTTCAGCACACGTTCAGCTCGATGACGTCCCTCGAACTCTGTTCTAGCTGAGCTTTGAGGGAGAGTTCGTCAGCACGATGGCGTGGTGACGATGATGATGTTCTACCGACGCAGGGCTTCGCCTAAGCATCGCTACGATATTATCGAGGTGGATTATGGTGGAGGGGGGCACCACACACGGCTAAGAGATCAAGAGATCAATTGTCGTGTTTATGGGGTGCCCCTCCTCCGTATATAAAGGGGGGAGGAGGAGAGGGGCGACCAAGGGGAGAGGCGCGCCCAAGGGGGGGCAATCCTACTCGAAGTAGGTTTGCCCCCCCTTTCCTATTCCAACTAGGAGAAGGGGGAAGGAGGAGGTGGAGAGAAGGAAGGAGAAGGGGGCCCGCCGCCCCCTTCCCTTTCCCAATTCAGATTGGGGCAAGGGGGGCCACGCGCCACCTCTTGGCCTCCCTCTCTCCTTTCCACTAAGGCCCATAAGGCCCAATAGCTTCCCGGGGGGGTTCACGTAACACCCGGTACTCCCATAAATATCTGATAACCCCCGGAACCATTCCGGTGTCCAAATATAGTCGTCCAATATATCAATCTTCATGTCTCGACCATTTCGAGACTCCTCGTCATGTCTGTGATCACATGTGGGACTCCGAACAACCTTCGGTACATCAAAACACATAAACTCATAATATAACCGTCATCGAACTTTAAGCGTGCGGACTCTACGGGTTCGAGAACTATGTAGACATGACCGAGACACGTCTCTGGTCAATAACCAATAGCGGAACCTGGATGCTCATATTAGCTCCTACATATTCTACGAAGATTTTTATCGGTCAAACCGCATAACAACATACGTTGTTCCCTTTGTCATCGGTATGTTACTTGCCCGAGATTCGATCGTCGGTATCTTAATACCTAGTTCAATCTCGTTACCGGCAAGTCTCTTTACTCGTTCCGTCATACATCATCCCGCAACTAACTCATTAGTTACAATGATTGCAAGGCTTATTGTGATGTGCATTACCGAGTGGGCCCAGAGATACCTCTCCGACAATCGGAGTGACAAATCCTAATCTCGAAATACGCCAACCCAACAAGTACCTTTGGTGACACCTGTAGAGCACCTTTATAATCACCCAGTTACGTTGTGACGTTTGGTAGCACACAAATTGTTCCTCCAGTAAACGGGAGTTGCATAATCTCATAGTCATAGGAACATGTATAAGTCATGAAGAAAGCAATAGCAACATACTAAGCGATCAAGTGCTAAGCTAATGGAATGGGTCAAGTCAATCACATCATTCTCCTAATGATGTGATCCCATTAATCAAATGACAACGCATGTCCATGGCTAGGAAACTCAACCATCTTTGATTAACGAGCTAGTCAAGTAGAGGCATACTAGTGACACTATGTTTGTCTATGTATTCACACATGTACTAAGTTTCCGGTTAATACAATTCTAGCATGAATAATAAACATTTATCATGATATAAGGAAATAAATAATAACTTTATTATTGCCTCTAGGGCATATTTCCTTCAGTTTAGGGTTAGCTCGACCTGAGGTCAGAGTTCACGCGGTGACCGCGTTCGTCCAGGCGTGCTGGCATACGGCCGACGCGCTCTGCGTCGCGCCCGCACCTCTGTTGCTCGCGTGATCGCTTCCCCGCCTGCCAAACCTTGCCAAACTTCGCCCCGATCATCGTCCCGACCCTCATATCTCTCTCCTGGCGCTCGCCGACGCCGGAGCTCGCCACAAAGAGCACGGGCACTGTCCGTCCAACCCAACAGTGCGCTGCAAACTGTGTTCGTCGCCACCCCCTCGCTCCTGTGCTCGTCTCCGCTCGCCCACAGTGCCCGCGTGAGCTGCGTCGCCTTCCCCCTTGCTCACTAGCGCCATTCATCACCGGGCGCCGTGTCCAGGTGTCCTCCGGCGGAGCCCGAGCCCCTCTCATCGCTCGGCTATAAATAGAGCTCTCCCCAGCCTCCTCGAGCATCATCCACTCCTCACACACACTCCACAAACTCGTAGAAAGCCATAGCCCGGCCGGGCAGGCCGCGGGCTGCCGTCCCCGAGCTCGAGCTCGCCGGTGATTCCCTCAGGTTGTCTCCGCAGCTCCAGCCCCTCCCAGGCTCGGGCCACCCTTCCAGGGCCTCCGCCGTGCCTCGGTGGCGCCGTTTCGCCCGGTTGGAGCCCCTGGTGCTGCCTCTAGTCGCCGCCGTCTCCAACTCCGGCGACCTCTGCTTTCTGTCACCGCTGGAGAGGCCGTTTCCGACACCGTCCAACCACCCCTAGCTAACCTACGTGTACGGGCAGGTGCGCCTCCGTCTCCTCTTTCGATCCCTTCGTCCAGTTCTGGCCAAGGAGCCCTCCTCGCCGGTGTGTGCTCCGGCGGAGCCTCGCCGCCCTCTGTTTCCCTCTCCCCCTCCCTCTCACCTGACTAGCGGGGCGATATGAGTGGTGGCGCCCGCGAGGTTTACGCCTTCGACGTCACCCCCAGTTCGTTTTATTTAAATTCAAAATTCAATTTTATCCAAAGAGCTTCAAACAGCCAAAACTTTTGAACCATAAGTCCAAATGAATCGATTCTTTTTTGCATTGTGTTCTTTATGCAGAAATCTAGCAGCTCACAAAAAATGAGATTTCTCTCTGCTGTCTAGATTTTCTGGTGAATTTCAGAAGGGTTCTTGATGTTTTCTTTTTGTGTTTATAATTGTTTTCAGAAAGTGAAGCTTGTCTTGAGGATCACCAGGAGGAATGTGAACCTCATCTGTACTAAGGCAAGCCACAACAACATTTGCATGGTGCCATTACAATATTTGTGATTTTTCAACTTGAATTAATGGTTTAATCCATGCATTTAAATCACTAGAATAATATTTATATTCTGTTGGTTGCTTGTTTGAGTTGATATGCTGAGTTTACAGAAGTTTGAAGCTAATTTAGTTGGTTAAGTAACTAGAAGTAATATTTGTTATGAAGAAGTAATATGGTTATGGATATAAGTAATTATTTTTGGTTATTTTCTTAAATGAGATAAATGATAAATTTGCTAAGTAAAGATCCTGTTTAAAGTGATGATAAATCATAACCAGAGGCGTGTTATGAGTTGTTGATGTCTATGCTTAGTGTGGATATGGTTGACACAGTTATTTCCATTGATATATGATGCATATGTTTGTGATGCATTTTCATGGCATATCATGACACCGGTTACTTTCACCTTAAGTTGAACCTAATAATAACTCAACTTGAACATATCGTTGATCGGGTCATGGTGCCACTGAATCGAGTTTTCCCAGTGCAACCTCATTTGCCTTTATGGGAAGGCCTTTATTCGGTCCGTTGTCATGCCTCTGGTCGGTGCCTCCAACGAGGGAAGGTTATGGGCGTGCGGTATCCTGGCCCGGTAAGCAGACATAACCTTGTGTGCCCATTGTTGTTGTTATGGTACCTTGTCCCTGTTTGGGACCGTTTATGTTTTGCCACGGCGGTGGCCGTTGGTGTCTTTGGTAGACACGGGGCCACCCAGGACTAGCCCAGTGGGGAGTGAGTCGGAGTGGCCGGGAGAGTGTCATGGCAATGGAGGGGTTTCGTCGGAATGCCATTGGTCCACCCGAATGGGAGTGCGAGGCCACGGGTTCCGTGGTGTTGGTAAAGTGCGCTACCTCTGCAGAGTGTATTAAATCTATCGATAGCCGAGTCCACGGTTACGGACACGCTCGAAAGTAGGTCACACCATGGGTCAACGTTTAACTAATTTTGCACACTAAGATATGAACTTTGCACCGTTGAGAAGATGATGTTTGGGAAAACATTGTGTTGATGTTGACCAAGTTGTTGGTCCGTTTGTGATCTCAGTAAGATCACCGTTTGGTTACGAGGTAACCCGATCAAAGACCACGAGGTTGGTCCGTTTGTGATCCGAGAGCGATCACCGTTTGGTAAGCAAGTCTGAGGGACTTATATCACAAGATCATGATCACTGCATGTATGATATGATGTTGCATTAGTACAGCAATTGGTTAAATATCATGATATTGCTTGTCATTATGTTTATGTTTGTTGTGAGCTTGCAAGTACATTCAATGTACTGACCTGGCATGTCATGCCAGCTTTCAGGAAAGTCTCGTTGGAAAGGAGGCTGTCCGAGTCCACATCGGTGTCCCTGTGCTATGGAGTTCCGCTACGACGTCGTTCCGCTGCCGCGTAGTTGTTATGATCGAGGCCCCTTTATGTTCACTAAATAATGTACATGTTGTTTAGCCGTACCGTGTGTGCCGCTTGGCCTCGCCACCTGTTGTAATATGAACTATGATCCGTTAGCATCAATAAAGCTGTTGTTTTCTGTACCAAGATGTTGTGTGTTGCCAGAAGACATGGTCTCTGGGCTGGCAATGCATGGTAAACCGGTTGCTCTGAGCCGGGGTGCCACAGGTACAAAGGTAATCTGGCCGGGTGTAGGGCCCGGCTATCAGTGACTATGGTCACCGGCTTCTCCGCTGGCAGATGGGGCCCGCTGCCTGGTGGGACCCGCCGGCTATCTTGTACTTGGCCGACAGGCCGTGCCCGCCGCTCGCGGGTCTTGCCGACTGCTTAGTACTGTAGCCGTGCTGCTGATGATGCTTGCTTTGTCGGGGAAGCGTGGCTACAGCCCCGCCGCTTGGTGGGTGTTCACTGTAGCCATTCCCCGTCTCTTCTGGTTAATGGCGCACAGACTCCAAGGGAAGGGAGGGCCGCCTGGTCAGGAACCGGCCTCCCCTTGAGTCGACTGGCCAGGGCTCGCCGTCTTCTGGCTTCTCACCGATAGCTAGGGCCCGCCGCCTGTGGGCCGTACCGACAACCCGTCATGGGGGCATGGTCTCTCTGCCATGGATGATGTCATGGGCTGCATGGCAACATTGCTGCGCCGGGCTAGGGATGTCCGCCCAGTTCGCTGCACTGTGGCCATGCTTGGCCCGGGAATCGGGGGTGGCAGGCTGCACTGTAGCCACGCCCCGTCTAATCGTGTTTATGTGGGTGCAAACTTTGAGGGCACGGGGGGGCCGCCTGCTGAGAGCCGGCCTCTCTGGAGGCCGCCTACCAGGAGTCGGCCCATCTCGAGGCTGCCTTCTGGAGTCCGCCAGCCTCTGGCAGCCGGCCGCATGGACCAGCCGGCCCTAGGATGGCGGCGCTCTGTCTTTGACACTTGTGGGGCGCAGTCGGCCCCGATGTCTTGAAATACCAGGGGAAACTGATGAGGCTACCTGTGGTCATTTACTCCGATAGTAGTCCCGAAGCAGATGGGGCACCGCGACTGAAAGGGCAAGAAGCCTCAACAACTTCCTACTCCGAGTGATTGGCAATCTTGCTTCGTCCGTCTTCTGAGGCGCCAACAGCTAGGAGTCGGCCTGGACCAGGTGGGTCGCCTGGTGTTTTCGAAATGTAGAGGCGGGAGCCAGGTGGCGCGCCAACCAGGTGCTAGGCTAGCCGCCTGCTACCTGTGCGCCACGTGGCGCCAACCAGCCGGACGGGCCTGCCAGCCCACGCGCACGATGGGACATCGTCGCAGGCTGGGGCCCGCCACTACCGGGCCTCGGTACGCGCGCGGATCCGGTGCGGCTGAGGTGGACGGTTAGGATTCCGTGGCACAGTAACCACACGCCGTTACTGCGCGGTAAATGCGGGGGCGTGGGGTCGTGGGCGCAGTTAATCCCACGTCCCCCCATGTTCCCGCCCCCTCGGCTTTGCTGCTTGGGGCTATAAGTAGGGGGAGGAGGGGGTGGCAGACACGCGCGCACCCTCCTCTCCCTTCGCCATTTTCTTCCTCCCCCACTGCTGCGGCGCCCTGCCTCTTTGCCGAAGCGCCGCCGCAGCTAATCGTCGCCGAGCTTTTCCCTCCCGCGGCGTCGCTGCTCCACCGCGGGCTCGCTCACTCTTTGCCGCGCCGTGCCTTCGTCGAGCTTCAGGCTCTCATGGCGTGCGACAAGGCGAACTCTGGTGCCTGGGACGGCTCTAATGTCCATGAGGATCACCTCGATTTCCTCCACAACACGCGGCGGCTGCCCGGCGAGGGCTACGTGCGGGTACGTGTTCCACCCATGAAAGAGATCTCGCCGGCGCCGGAGGAAGGCGAGCGCGTCGTCTTTCGGTCACAATTCCTCCGCGGCTTCGACTTGCCGTGCATCGGATTTCTCCGCTCCTTCCTCCAATTCTACAAACTCCAGCCGCACCACCTCACACCGAACACGGTGGTGCTGCTGTCGGCCTTCGTTACGCTGTACGAAGGCTACCTCGGCATCCTCCCCACCCTCGAGCTCTCGGGATAATTCTTCTATACCAAGCTTGGTGTTGCCACCAAGGACATGCCGGATCAGTGCGGATCCTTCGTCGCGGTGCGGCGCCCAGGAGCCGGGAATTGCTTCCCGTCCATCAGCTTAACGCAGTCGGTCAAGCTGTGGCAAAAGTCTTACTTCTACATGAAGAACGTCCACCCGACGGCCGACTTCATCAACCTGCCGGCTTATATAGCGGGCCCGCCGGCTGAGCCTCGCATCAACTGGACCTTTAAGTCGAAGACGCTATCAGCCGCCTCCACTGCGGCCGTCGCCCGACTGAAGGAGATGACGGAGTCAGAGGGTCTCCAGGCATCAGACCTGCTGACCGCCTTCGTGGTGCGTAGGGTGCTCCCTCTTCAAGGCCGGCCTCACATGATCAGCCAGATGAGCGGGCGTCGAGACCCGTACCGGCTGAGCACCAAGGAGATGCCAGGCACGGTGGTGGCCCGGCTGGTGAACCATATATCAAACTGCAAACTCTCGGAGGAGTGGCAGTTCAGAAAATTGTCGTATTCTCGCACGCGTCCGCCGCCCGCGGTAAGTTTTAGACTCTCTTTTCTTTTAATTTGCCGGGTTCTACCGTGCCGCCTGATCAGTCGGTCTTGATGTAGATCTTCATGACCCAGTCGGCAGCCGACGCCGTGGAGCAGGGCCATGAGTAACTGCCCGACCGGGCGGTGAGCGACGTGGACGGCTCCGACTTGGGGGCGACCGCCCTAGAAGAAGACGATGCCACAGGCGGCGGTGGCGGAGAAGGAGGCTCCGGAGGAGGAGGCGGCCTCGACGAATGGCCGGATGATGACAAGGAGATCGAGCCGCACCGTCCGCCGGCTGCCAACAAGGCGGGCGCAAGCTCCTCAGCTGCGCCGTCCGCACCATGCGGCGCATCAAAGTACCAAGCCGGCGCACCGCTGTTCGGCAGCCGGCCGAAGAAGGCCAAGAGTACGACCATGGCAACCAAGCAGGCGGAGGCCGCCGCGAAGGCGGCCCGGTTCCAGAAGGCCACGAAGGAGCCACTGATGGTGTCTGCGTAAGTTTTCGCTATCCCTTGGGCTTTTTCTTCTTTCTTGCGAACTCGTTCTGAGTTTCCTCTTTTTCTTGCTCGAACAGGGCCCCGCTCTCTCTTGAGTGGTCTAACTCCGCATCCGTGATCGGGACAGCGGAGGGCTCCACCAACTCCCGCCGCGCAGACCCGTGTGCCGAGCTCCTGGCGGCAACAGAGCGGAATGCGCAGGAGGCGCGCGAGGAGCGGGAGAAGGCGGAGAAGGAGAAGGCGGACGCGGCCAAGGCGGCGTCGGAGGAGGACGATGCAGCGGCCAAGGCCCAGGCCGACGCCGCGGCTAAGGCCCAGGCGGACGCGGCCGCCAAGGCGCAAGCGGAGGAGGCAGCCCACGGCCGAGCCCCGCAACTCATCATCCCCCTGCGCTTCGTGCCACCCGCGCCCGAGATGTCGGCGACGACCGGAGGAGTCGGCGACAAGCAGACGGTCATGGAGAGGGAAGGCGACGTCATCGTCTTGGGGCGGAGATGCCTCTGCAAGCGCCGACTGCCGAGGCCCAAGGCAGCCGGCCTTACGGGCCACCGGTGCCGCCAGTCGACGGCGAGCTGGTGGTGCGGGCGACCCCTGTGGTGCGTACTCCGGCGGTACGGCCGTCTTGAACACGGCCGTGCAAGACGTCCGGGCCCTGCTCCAAGCCCAAGGCGCCGCCCTTCAGGAGTACACGAAGGCGTTCGTGGCGATGCGAACTGCCGTCCGGGTATGCCCCTTGTTTTTGTTCCTTGTAATCTTCCATGGGGGCGCGTCAGCGCACCCACTGGGTGTAGTCCCCTTGTTCCGGGTCGGCTGCTGAGCTGGCGGCCTGGAACTTCTAGGTAGGTTAGAGTGCTAACTTGTTTTCTCTTCTTGTTGTCTTTCTTGCAGGATTACCACAACATCCGTGCGGCCGCCTTCAACTCCCACATCCAGGAGCTGGCCAAGCGGAATGCTGACTTGGTTGAGAGCCGGGGTGAGCACTTCGTCTTCTTTCTCTCGGGGGGGGGGGGGTGATGATACATGTTTGTCACAGTAGGTCACATTTTCTATCATGCATGTACATCCATGACAAATTTATGACATAATCAAGATAGTCATACCTGTGCTGTCGTAGAAGTGTTCCATGACATTACCAAAATTATCATCACGCCACTTCCATGACGATAAATCGCGCGTCACAGAAGTGCTTTCGTCAAGGGTGACCGACACGTGGCATCCACCGTAACGGAACGCCGTTAAGCTATCGGGTCCGGTTTTGGATTCGGTAACCCGTTAACAGCCCCGACCAATGGGGATTTTCCACGTGTAAAATCATCATTGGCTGGAGGAAACACATGTCGGCTCACCGTTTGGAAAGATGTCATGCACTCGTTGGACCAAAAGCGCCTATGATACGTCGACACATGGCACGGCCCAACAAAGGCCCATTTCTATGAAAAGGCCGACCCGTTTGACTTGGTCAAAAGGTGGCGGCCCGGCCCACGAAAAGCCTGTTAACGGCATGTTCGCATATAGCCCATTTACAGCCCCCTAACCCAGGGCCCGTTTACGGCCTATCCGAATTAGGCCTAGTAGCGTCATCTGGGCCGTCCAATATAATTCCAGCCCATTTTAAGTTCTGGCCCATGTATGGCCCGTGACGTCTTTCGGCCCATATGAGGCCCTTTGTAACTCTTGGCCCATTAACGGCTCGTGGTGAAACTGGCCCGTAATGAACAGTGTATCACTTTATACCCATTAACGGCCCATTATTTCGTTGGGCCGTTTCCAGCCCATGTTATCTTTCGGCATTCTTAGGGCCCATTTATTCTTGGGCTCATTTCCAGCATTCGGTTACTTACGGCCCGTTACTACCATTTTCTGCTTGTGGGCCAAATTCAGCCCGTGGTTACAGTCGGCCCGTTTGTGTCCCGTTAATACGTTGGGCCGTTTTCATAGCGTCATCAAATACGGCCTATTAACGACGGCCCCTTATGGTCGGCCCATGAACGGACGACTCCAACTGTAGCCCGTTTACGGCCATAATGCGGTCTGTTTTTGGCCCATGTTTGGCCAATCGATCATACGGCTCGTCTAAGGCCCATTGATGATACAGCCCGTAGAAGTCCCATTGTTTCTACGGACCATAGAAGGCCCATTATTTCTATAGCCCGTAGGAAGCCCAGTGTCACTGCAGTAAATATGTAGCCCATGGCCTGTTAAAGGCGGGAAACTACTATAGGTTTAGACCTGCTAATGGCCCAAGATGATTATAGGCCCACGTTTTGGGTCATATGAGTAACGGGCCGGCCTGAAGACCGACAACACTGAGATCCACTGAACCTTCGGCCTAAATTACAACATACCGACCAAAGAATAAACCTAGACTATACAACAAAGAAATTACGGCATATTACATCCACTGGGAATCAAAGTTTGCTACCGGTGATAATAAAGCGCAACATGACCGCGGATTACATACACTGGGCATCAAAGGTCGCCACCAGTGCATATAAATGCGCCGACAAAAGAATATACAAAACAGAGAGCACTTCAGAAGGCACTAGACCTGGCAAGCTCGGGCCCCGCAAGCAGCCGAACAAGCTGGTGAGACCTCAGTTGTGTCAACGATAGATGCTTCATCCCTAGCTGTATGGCACCATAGTGCGCAAGGCAGTCCCCTGACATCTTCATTACATCTTTGACTTCAAGTCGGAGCTGAGCTGAAGCAAGCCTTTCCGCTTTAAGTTGAGACTGAAGAAGTCAAACTGATTGAGGCAGCGACTGCACAGAGGTTGTCTCACACCTGCTGGTGAGTAGTTCAACTCACTGTCTTCATCAAGACAGGACCTTGGGGTCATCTCACTGTCCTCAAGATGGTTTGGCTCACTATCTTTCCTAAAGTTCTGCCTGGCATAAGAGATACGACTCTGAAAGAGAAACAAGGAGACACGTAAGAGGTTTCACAATTATATAAGCAAATAAATGGATTTGTTCTGCATAAGGAACATGTTTTTACAACTACAATTTAAAACTGGTAGTTGTTGCAAACATCCAATCAGATGTAAATAGAAGTGGAGGAAATGATGCCTATCCAAATCTGTACTAGAAACAAGTTTGAAGGCTTGAGAAGGATGAACTTACATTACATATTGACACGGGCTGGACAAAGCCCTTCTCCATGTTGATGGAAAGATAATTCAATAAATTCCCAAAGAAAATTCTTTATAAGCGTTGCCATTATTCTACTTTTTGCAAAGAGTAAATATAGATCAAATAATATTGGAAGAAATAGCGGATAATGAAGCTCAGGTGCAGACTGATGATACATAATCAAATAGCAATTAATTAAGTACAACGTTACAAGGCAAAAGGTACTGACAAGAGGAATGCAGACATCAATGTGTGCAGTGGCATTGGCTTTATTCAACATTTTGGTAAGAGTAAATGTTGATATGATAATTTGGAGAAAGTGGAGGGCAGGGCAGATAAGATGTAGAGTAATGCTAGACAATCAACTATCTCGCGATGCATGTACAGTAATACCACCACCGTCCGTTATTAGTTGTCGCTCAAATGGATGTATCTAGCACTATTAAGTTCTAAATACATCCAATTGATCAACAATTACTTCGATACAGAGGGAGTACATGACAACAGGTACTTACATGAGCAATCCAAAACTTCATAACCATTGTGTTAATTCTACATTTATCTAAGAGTAAATATAGATCTTATAATTTCAAGCAAAGGGAGGATAAAGAAGCGAACATTTACAGTGATGCTACATAATCAAACAGCAATGAGTGTAAGTATGCTGACAAAGGGCAAGAGGTACTAACAAGAGCAATGCAGAGCCCAGTATTGTCGTGAGATCCTATGATCCTTTGAGCAAGGAGATTCATCTGAAATTAGTTTTCATACAAGAGAGAAGGTAAGGCACATGCAAAAATTTAGGAGTTCAAATTTTGAATTGATACCATAGACAGTACCTGACGCTGGGCTGTTAGCAGTTCTAATAGGGGTTTGGCCACTGGAGTAGGGGTAAAGTCTGTTACAGTTGGGCCTGTGTTTTCTGTGGCTGCTGATCTATCTGATTTAACAGGCATCACTACCTTCTCCAAATACCTAGTTTGTACTCCTTGAGGATCTGCAATCACCCTCTTCCTTTTGGACATCTATTACGAAAGAACAACATTTGACTGGAAAAACATAGTATGACGACACATGGAATATGTACAGAAAATGGATAGGTATGGCATGTACTCATATATGATGCTTAAACTAAGAAGATGGTGTAACAAAGTAGAAGTAATGCAAGAGGTCAGATGCAAAATATGTGCGACCAATACAACCTTGCCAAGTTAGAGCATGCACCTTGATGGGTGAATAAGATAGACCATCCTCCACCATGCCAAGTTTGTTAGCCAGTGGATTGTTCCGCAATATTCCTCTCATGCGCCCATTCTCATATTCATTTTGATAATGTTCAATACCTGACATGCATGAAAACATAAAAACAAGTGAGATTATCTTTTTAATGCACAAGTGATTCTAATCCAATACTTCCTCCCTGTAAACCCCTTTGTGCTATCTCTGCAATTCTTCTAAGAGGTGTCATGCATGCTGTAATTTGGTGTGTGCATTAATATAATGTGGCCTACTACTCAAAATATGAGAGCTCCAGAAGTGATGATACTTCGCAGATGACAGCTTCAACATATAGTAAAGAAGAACAAGTCGACCTGACCTGACAGATTCAAAATATACTAAGGGAGAATAACTCGACCTGACCAGTCGACCGTAAGAGAAGAGGATCATCTTAAAGAAGAGCAGAAGAGCAAGCACATTGAAGATATTACAAGTCTTTCTATACAATGTCGGTTGTCTACCCGTGATGAACCAGAGCACACAGAGAAATACTATTCCTCCCGGTCTCTCCATATGTGGCTCACATGCATTTCGAAACTAAAGTAGGAACATTTAGCTGACCAATTAAACATCTCACAGTTTTACTAATATCAGCATTAATATCAGATTTGAATTTGTACAACTAAGCTTGTTTAGCTCGACGGGTGGAGCAGTGCTATTAGGACATGAACCACATAGGCTGATCGTGGTCATCATAAAATGGGGAACCCGTAAGCATGATGAGTATAGTGTTGACCGTGGCAGTGGGATAGCAGATCTGAAGCTGCAAACCGCGCAAAGGGTAGTTAGCAACCGATATTTGCTTTGAAATAACAACTAAGATTTGGTATGGACAAGAAAGTACAGTCAACAAGTGACAAAGAAATGCAATTCTGTTGTCTCTCTATATGTCGCTTCATGCATTTGGAAACTCAAGTGCGACCTTTAGCTAACCAATTAAATGTGTCTGTTAACTAATATCAGTATCATATCACAATCATATTTGAACAACTAAGCTTTGGAATTTTGAGTGTTGTGTTGTTTAGCTTGAAGGGTGGAGTAATGCTAGTATGACAGAAAGCACCTACGCAAATCATAGTAGAGTAGATAAAAGGGGAAAACCCTAAGCATCAAGAGTAAAATCAGGAAAGTGGAACTAGCTGGACCAGTGGGTGACGCACATGCTTTTCGAAACGAATATAGGAACATTAGGTGACCACTTAAAGGTTCTCTGTTTAGCAATATGCGCATCATATCAGATTCGTATTTCAACACGTAAGCTTTGGAATTATGAGTGGCATGTTGTTTTGCTTGATGGGTTGAGGTCTTGAGGAGCAGTGCTAGCACGACACGAAGCAGTGAAGCACCTATGATGATGGTAGTGAATATAAAGGGGGAAACCATAAGATTTACGAGTATAGTGACCGTGACATGGCGGATCTGAAGGTGCAAACCAGACAAAGCTACTTTGCAACCAATGTTTGCATTCAACTAGCCACTACGATTTGGTACGGACAAGAAAAGTACAGTAAACAATTTAAGATGTATTTTCCTTGTGAGATCAATAACTTAAGAACATATGGAAGAGTACCACCTTTCTTGCGACGCCGTGTAGGCCCCCGCTGATACGTTGAGGGTGCTGCGGGTGCGATGGCTGTCGGCGGCGGGGAAGAAAACTTTAGATGGCAGACCACCGGGTTGGGGGATAAATCCTGTTGCCGTGGACGAGGCGGTCGTAGGAGTGGCAACGGCAAAGTGGACGACGGCGCCGATGAAGCGAGACGACGCGATGAAAGGATCCTGGTCCGGTGCCGTGGATGAGAGATGTCCATCTCTTGTAGTGGACGACGGGGTAGGGGTAGTGGCTCCGGCAAGGTGGAGGATGGGGTGGCGGATGGAGCAGGCTGGCCGCAGTGGGGACGTTGTCGTGGCGCCGACGGTGTATGAATGGGGAAATGGAGGGGGAGGGGGGTCTCAAACTTTCGGACACGCTTGTCTGAAATGTGGGAAAGTTACGAACTTATCCCCCGTTTAAAATTTCGGACATCACGTCGGTTAGGGATAGGACGGTAATCTCGCATCTCCCAAATATTTGCCGGTAACAATTTTGGGCGAGGAGAGGGTGTTTTGCCGCCCACAGTTGGCGCCCACGGTGTATGAACGGGGCTGACAGGTAGGGCGGTTGTATCACGTCTGAGGGAAGTTACACATCTGCCCCTATTTAAAATATTAGCCTACATCGGTTTCGGACGAGGAGAGTTTGTTTTGCCGCCCACCGTGGTTGAATGGGGAAATGGAGGGAGAGACACATGTCTTTCGGACGAGCTTGAATCAAATGTGTTTTGCCGCCCACGTTTGGTGCCCACTGTCGGTGTCAAAACCGGCGGATCTCGGGTAGCGGGTCCCGAACTGTGCGTCTAGGATCGATGGTAACAGGAGACGGGGGACACAATGTTTACCCAGGTTCGGGCCCTCTCTATGGAGGTAATACCCTACTTCCTGTTTGATTGATCTTGATGAATATGAGTGTTACAAGAGTTGATCTACCACGAGATCGTAATGGCCAAACCCTAGAAGTCTAGCCTATGAGTATATGGTAATGAATCCGTCCCTATCTGGACTATACTCACCGGTTTATATAGACACCGGAGAGATCTAGGGTTACATGGAGTCGGTTACATAAGAGGGAATCTTCATAGTTGGTCACCTAGCTTGCCTTCCACGCCATGTGGCATTCACTCCGGACACGGGTTCAATCTTCGGTCTTCATGTCTTCACAGCCCATCAGTCCGGCCCACGGATAACAGACCGGACGCCCGAGGACCCCTTAGTCCAGGACTCCCTCAGTAGCCCCCGAACCAGGCTTCAATGACGAGGTGTTCGGTGTTCGGATTGTCTTCAGCATTGCAAGGCGGGTTCCCTTCTCCAAGTAATGTATTCGGCTGTTGACTCAATATTGTTCCCCTCGGCTTCTGTGCGCTAATAACTTCGTCTTCCACATGTCGAGTGAATGCGGAAAGTCAGGGTATTTTTGCAAATAACACCCCGTCCATGCAAGGGAGCGCACCTATTAAAGATACTGGATCTCAGATCCAAGCAACACCACACTGAGAAGATCCCCGGAGACTGCTAGGAGAAACCATTCCAACATGGCTAGCATTCCCGGCTCCTCCTACCATTCCAGCCCAAAGAAAAGCGAGTGGGAGAAGTGCTCTGTGTCTCACAGTTAGTTAACAAAGTTGCAAACGCAGGGATTTCTTCCTCCCGCGGATCTAGTCCCTGTTCGAGCAAGGCTGGCTTCCTTCAATGGTGTGACTCAGGCGGAGGACTCCGCCAATCCGTCCGGGGGGAGCGAGTGTGCTTCGTCCCCTATCTGATAAGAGGCATCAGATTTCCAGTCCACCCGTTCCTCCGAGGGCTTCTGGAATATTATGGCCTCCAGCTGCATATCTTCACTCCCGCCTCTATCCTGCACATCGCAGGTTATGCTGCTTTATGCGAGCTATTTCTGGGTGTTGAAGCCCACTTTGAACTGTGGAGAAAATTGTTCTGTCTTGTCCCGCGTAACCATGAGGGGTCAATATTTGAAGTGGGCGGAGCCGAAGTGTGGCACATCGCCGATACCGGATACCTGTTCGGCACACCGAGGAAGGCATCTAAAGAATGGCCTTCCGAATGGTTCTACAATGAGGACATCGCGCTTCCCGACCCAGTTCGAAAGGGTCTCCCTGAATTTGCAAGCGTTCCGCTAAAGAAACGTCATAGTTGGCACCCCTGGAGCCTTGAGGAAGATGAAAGTGCGGAGGTTCGTCAACTCCTGGGCGAGATAAAGTCGCTCGCCTAGTCCAGATTAACAATGGTCGAGGTAATGGCGACCTCCATAGCGCGAGGGGTTCAGCCACTTCAATATAGAGGGCTCCCAATGTGGCACTACAACGGGGAGGACGACGCCTCCCGCTGCGGTCAGAAAGGTCCAGGCACCCCTGCCGCTCTGGCCAAAATACTGGCCGAGCTGTTCAAAGGGGAGGAAGAGGAATTTCTTTGCATCAGTCGCAGAGATGGATATTCTATGTATAATCCTCCCAGTTTGGTAAGCCCCAATCCTTCTGCTTTACTCATTCCGCTTCCCGGATTACCTTTGATAGAATCCCCTTATGACAGCATTGGCGAAAAATCACCGAGGGGTTTTAGAGCCCCGCCCCACAGCCGGAGAACCACAACCGGGAGCTGGATCCTGGGTTCGAAGAAGATCCGGATATATTCGTGGTACTCACGAAGGGGTGTTTTACCAGGCGAGCTACGATGGCACAGAATTGGCCAGGTCTTCTCCCTGCTTCCCACGTACGTCATCAAGAAAAAATCTCACTCGAAAGAGCTTCCTCGCACTGCCTCACCCATCGCACTGTCTCGTGCTCCACAGGGGAGGCGTTCGGCGCGTCACGCTACTCTGGGGGCGTCTCCAAAGAGAGCAGCTCCGGCGCCGAGCAAGGCTTCTAAAAGGAAGGTCGGCGAAGGCATGACCGGTCCCTTGTCAAAGAGGTAAGGATTTGAAGGCATACTTTAGTAGTCCCATCCAGCTGTAACCTGTACGTTTGTTTGATATCAGGAAATAGGTTCACCGTACTAAGTCCGGGGGTCCGGCTAGCCGTGCTCCCAGCGCCCGGGATTTAGACCCTGTTGGAGAGGTGGGGGCCGACGTAGGAACAGTGCCGGACTGTCCTTCGGCCGAGGGTTCGGAAAATATGTCCATTACCAACTCGAAAGTGGAGAGTGCCATGAATCATCGGCGTATATCCAAGCTGCTCCAAACGGGCTTAGTAGAGCCGATACAGGATACCTGTCCGGCACCCCGAGGAAGGCATCTAAAGAATGGCCTTCCGAATGGTTCTACATTGAAGACGTCACGCTTCCCGACCCAGTTCAAAAGGGTCTCCCTGAATTTGCAAGCGTTCCGGTAAAGAAATGTCATAGTTGGCGCCCCCGGAGCCTTGAGGAAGATGAAAGTGCGGAGGTTCGTCAACTCCTGGGCAAGATAAAGATGCTCGCCCAGTCCGGATTAACAATGGTTGAGGTAATGGGGACCTCCATAGCGCGAGGTGTTTAGCCGTTTCAATATAGAGGGCTCCCAATGTGGCACTACAACAGGGAGGCCGACGCCTCCCGCTGCGGTCGGAAAGGTTCAGGCACCCTCGCCGCTCTGGCCAAAATACTGGCCGAGCTGTTCAAAGGGGAGGAAGAGGAATTTCTTCGCATCAATCGCAGAGATGGATATTCTATGTATAATCCTCCAAGTTGGGTAAGCCCCAATCCTTCTGCTTTACTCATTCCGCTTCCCGGATTACCTTTGATAAAATCCGCTAATGACAGCCTTGGCGAAAAATCACCGAGGGGTTTTACAGCCCCGCCCCACAGCCGGAGAACCACAACCGGGAGCTGGATCCTGGGTTCGAAGAAGATCCGGATATATTCGTGGTACTTGCGGAAGGGTTGTTTTACTAGGCGAGCTACGATGGCACGGAATTGGCCAGGTCTTCTCCCTGCTTCCCACGTATGTCATCAAGAAAAAATGTCACTCGAAAGAGCTTCCTCGCACTTCCTCACCCATCGCACTGTCTCGTGCTCCACAGGGGACGCGTTCGGCGCGTCACGCTACTCCGGGGGCGACTCCAAAGAGAGCGGCTCCGGCGCCGAGCAAGGCTTCTAAAAGGAAGGTCAGCGAAGGCACGACCGGTCCCGCGTCAAAGAGGTAAGGATTTGAAGGCATACTTTAGTAGTCACATCCAGCTGTAACCTGTACGTTTGTTTGATATCAGGAAAAAGGTTCACCGGACTAAGTCCGGGGGTCCGGCCAGCTGTACTCCCAGCGCCCGGGATTTAGACCCTGTTGGAGAGGTGGGGGCCGACGTAGGAACAATGCTGGACTGTCCTTCGGCCGAGGGTTCGGAAAACATGTCAATTACCAACTCGAAAGTGGAGAGTGCCATGAATCATTGGCGTATATCCGAGCTGCTCGAAACGGGCTTAGTAGAGCTGATACCGGATACCTGTCCGGCACACCGAGGAAGGCATCTAAAGAATGGCCTTCCGAATGGTTCTACATTGAGGACGTCGCGCTTCCCGACCCAGTTCAAAAGGGTCTCCCTGAATTTGCAAGCGTTCCGCTAAAGAAACGTCATAGTTGGCGCCCCCGGAGCCTTGAGGAAGATGAAAGTGCGGAGGTTCGTCAACTCCTGGGCGAGATAAAGATGCTCGCCCAGTCCGGATTAACAATGGTTGAGGTAATGGCGACCTCCATAGCGCGAGGTGTTCAGCGCTTCAATATAGAGGGCTCCCAATGTGGCACTACAACGGGGAGGATGATGCCTCCCGCTGCGGTCGGAAAGGTCCAGGCACCCCCGCCGCTCTGGCCAAAATACTGGCCGAGCTGTTCAAAGGGGAGGAAGAGGAATTTCTTCGCATCAATCGCAGAGATGGATATTCTATGTATAATCCTCCCAGTTGGGTAAGCCCCAATCCTTCTGCTTTACTCATTCCGCTTCCCGGATTACCTTTGACAAAATCCGCTTATGACGGCATTGGCGAAAAATCACCGAGGGGTTTTACAGCCCCGCCCCACAGCCGGAGAACCACAACCGGGAGCTGGATCCTGGGTTCGAAGAAGATCCGGATATATTCGTGGTACTTGCGGAAGGGGTGTTTTACTAGGCGAGCTACGATGGCACGGAATTGGCCAGGTCTTCTCCCTGCTTCCCACGTATGTCATCAAGAAAAAATCTCACTCGAAAGAGCTTCCTCGCACTGCCTCACCCATCGCACTGTCTCGTGCTCCACAGGGGACGCGTTCGGCGCGTCACGCTACTCCACCCTCGGCCTCTTTCTCTTCATACATTCGCACTCGAGGTGAGTCATGTATAATATCGCAGGGCAATGCAGCCTCTGCACCGTACACCATGAAGAAAGGTGTGTATCCGGTAGTACGATTGGGCGTGGTCCGCAGCCCCCAGAGTACGGAGTCGAGCTCCTCGACCTAGTGTTTGTCTGATTCTTTCAAAGATCGCACTAGCCTGGGTTTGATGCCGCTCATAATAAGACCATTGGCTCGCTCGACTTGACCATTTGTTTGCGGGTGGTAGACAGAGGCGTAATCGAGCTTAATGCCCAGATTAGCACACCAGGTTTTCACCTCATCAGCTGTGAAATTCGAACCGTTATCGGTGATGATGCTGTGCCGTATACCGTAACGGTGTACCACATCGGATATAAATGCAATCACCGGTCCGGATTCGGCCGTTTTAACTGGTCTAGCCTCTATCCACTTGGTGAATTTGTCCAGCATGACCAACATATATTTTTTCTTATGGCTTCCCCCTTTAAGGGGTCCGACCATGTCCAAGCCCCAAACCGCAAAGGGCCATGTAATGGGGATTTTTTGTAGAGTGGTTGGGGGCATATGGCTTTGGTTGGTGAAGAGTTGGCATCCGACACAGCATTGGACGAGGTCCTGTGCGTCTGCCCGGGCCGTAGGCCAGTAAAATCCTGTACGGAAGGCCTTGCTGACAAGTGCCCGGGCAGCGGAGTGGTGGCCACCGAGACCGGCGTGAATTTCTACCAAGAGTTGCCGCCCCTCCTCCTCGGAGATACACCTTTGAAGGACTTCGGTAGTGCTTTTCTTGTAGAGCTCTCCTTCATGAACTTTATAGGCCTTCGAACGCCGGAATATGCGGGGAGCCTCGTTCTGATCTTCTGGGAGCTCCTTCCTATTAAAGTAGGCCAAGAATGGTTCGGACCACGGGGCAATTGCTGCCATGATGAGGTGGGCCGATGGTGTTACTTCGGTGGTTGAGCCTCCGATGATATCGGTGTGTTCGTTATCTGTGTTTGTGTTCGGAACGGGACTATCGTTGCTATCTCCCCCTTGCCATACCACGGATGGCTGAAAGAGCCTTTCGAGGAAGATGTTACGTGCGACGGGGTCGCGCTTAGCGCCGATGCGAGCAAGGACGTCTGCCGCCTGGTTACTTTCGCGGGCGATGTGATGAAATTCGAGTCCCTCGAACCGAGACGACATCTTCAAAACGGCATTGCGATAAGCTACCATCTTCGGATCTTTGGCATCAAAGTCTCCATTAATTTGGGATATTGCGAGGTTTGAGTCCCCGCGCACCTCCAGGCGTTGTATGCCCATTGATACGGCCATCCGGAGGCCATGTAGTAAGGCCTCATATTCGGCTGCGTTGTTGGAGTCTGTGTATAATATTTGGAGTACGTATTGGACGATATCTCCTGTGGGGAACGTTAATACGATGCCCGCCCCTAGCCCTCCCAACATCTTGGAGCCGTCAAAATGCATCACCCAGTTGGAATACGCGCCGTACTCTTTAGGGAGTTCGGCTTCTGTCCATTCGGCGATGAAGTCGTCCAGTACCTGGGATTTGATGGCTCTACGTGGTTTGTACGTGATGTCGAATGGCAGGAGCTCAATGGCCCATTTGAAAATCCGGCCCGTTGCATCTCGGTTGTTGATTATATCATTGAGGGGCACTTCGGAGGCCACCGTGATAGAGCACTCCTGAAAGTAGTGTCGCAATTTTTGAGATGCCATGAAGACTGCATATGCTATTTTTGGATAATGAGGGTACCGGGATTTGCATGGTGTGAGGACAGTGGATACGTAGTATACCGGCTTCTGGAGCGGAAATTTGTGTCCGTCCTGTTCTCGTTCGACGACGAGTACGGCGCTCACCACCTGGTGTGTTGCTGATATGTATAAGAGCATTGATTCGCTCGCGTTTGGCGCGACCAGGATTGGGTTGCTTGCCAGAAGGGCTTTTATTTCTTCCAGTCCGGCCGTCGCCGCGTCTCTTGATACGTCTCCAACGTATCTATAATTTTTGATTGTTCCATGCTATTATATTATCTGTTTTGGATGTTTATGGGCCTTATTAAACACTTTTATATTATTTTTGGGACTAACCTATTGACCCAGAGCCCAGTGCCAGTTCCTGTTTTTTCCCTTGTTTCAGTGTTTCGAAGAAAAGGAATGTCAAACGGAGTCGAAACGGAATGAAACCTTCTGGAGAAGTTATTTTTGGAAGGAAAGCAACCCGGGAGACTTGGAGTCCACGTCAAGGAAGCAACGAGGAAGGCACGAGGCAGGGGGGGGCGCCCTCCACCCTCGTGGGCCCCTCGTGGCTCCCCTGACGTACTTCTTCCTCCTATATATACCCATATACCCTAAAACGATCGGGGAACAGAAGAGATCGGGAGTTCCGCCGCCGCAAGCCTCTGTAGCCACCAAAAACCTCTCGGGAGCCCGTTCCGGCACCCTGCCGGAGGGGGGATCCCTCACCGGTGGCCATCTTCATCATCCCGGCGCTCTCCATGACGAGGAGGGAGTAGTTCACCCTCGGGGCTGAGGGTATGTACCAGTAGCTATGTGTTTGATCTCTCTCTCTCTCTCTCTCTCTCTCTCTCTCTCTCTCTCTCTCTCTCTCGTGTTCTTGATTTGGCACGATCTTGATGTATCGCGAGCTTTGCCATTATAGTTGGATCTTATGTTTCTTCTCCCCCTCTACTCTCTTGTAATGGATTGAGTTTTCCTTTGAAGTTATCTTATCGGATTGAGTCTTTAATGATTTGAGAACACTTGATGTATGTCTTGCCGTGCGTATCTGTGGTGACAATGGGATATCACGTGATTCACTTGATGTATGTTTTGGTGATCAACTTGCGGGTTCCGCCCATGAACCTATGCATAGGGGTTGGCACACGTTTTCGTCTTGACACTCCGGTAGAAACTTTGGGGCACTCTTTGAGGCTCTATGTGTTGGTTGAATAGATGAATATGAGATTGTGTGATGCATATCGTATAATCATACCCATGGATACTTGAGGTGACATTGGAGTATCTAGGTGACATTAGGGTTTTGGTTGATTTGTGTCTTAAGGTGTTATTCTAGTACAAACTCTAGGGCTGTTTGTGACACTTATAGGAATAGCCCAACGGATTGATTGGAAAGAATAACTTTGAGGTGGTTTCGTACCCTACCATAATCTCTTCGTTTGTTCTCCGCTATTAGTGACTTTGGAGTGACTCTTTGTTGCATGTTGAGGGATAGTTATATGATCCAATTATGTTATTATTGTTGAGAGAACTTGCAGTAGTGAAAGTATGAACCCTAGGCCTTGTTTCCTAGCATTGCAATACCGTTTACGCTCACTTTTATCATTAGTTACCTTGCTGTTTTTATATTTTCATATTACAAAAACCTATATCTACCATCCATATTGCACTTGTATCACCATCTCTTTGCCGAACTAGTGCACCTATACAATCTACCGTTGTATTGGGTGTGTTGGGGACACAAGAGACTCTTTGTTATTTGGTTGCAGGGTTGCTTGAGAGAGACCATCTTCATGCTACGCCTCCCATGGATCGATAAACCTTAGGTCATCCACTTTAGGCAAATTTGCTACTGTCCTACAAACCTCTGCACTTGGAGGCCCAACAACGTCTACAAGAAGAAGGTTGCGTAGTAGACATCATCTGCCCACTCGAAGTTATCGGTGCGCCGTAGAAGGCGATAGAGTGGCAGCGTCTTTTCTCCCAACCTGGAGATAAAGCGTCTTAAAGCTGCCACGCACCCAACGAGTTTTTTGGACCTGCTTGAGTTCGGTTGGCGTAGCCAGTTGTGTCAGAGCTCGGATTTTGGCTGGATTTGCTTCAATCCCTCTATTGGAAACAATGAAGCCCAATAGTTTACCGGCGGGGACGCCGAAGACGCACTTTTCCGGGTTAAGCTTGATGTCGTATGTGCGGAGGTTGTCAAATGTGAGACGCAAGTCGTCTATTAGTGTTTCGACGTGTCTAGTTTTGATGACAATGTCGTTCATGTAGGCTTCCACTATTTTGCCGATCTGTTTCTCGAGGCATGTTTGGATCATGCGCTGGTAGGTGGCGCCGGCGTTCTTGAGCCCGAAAGGCATGGCGTTGAAGCAAAATGGCCCGTATGGTGTAATGAATGCTGTTGCGGCTTGATCGGACTCCTTCATTTTGATTTGATGGTATCCGGAATATGCATCAAGGAAGCACAGCGAGTCGTGACCTGTGGTAGCGTCAATGATTTGATCAATGCGGGGAAGAGGGAAGGGATCCTTAGGGCAAGCCTTGTTGAGGTCTTTGAAATCGACGCATAGGCGCCAGGATTTATCCTTCTTTGGTACCATTACCAAGTTTGCCAGCCAGTACGGATGTTTAATGTCTTTGATGAATCCAGCCTCGATGATTTTGGCTAGCTCCTCCCCCATAGCTTGTCGTTTGGGTTCGGAAAAGTGCCGCAGAGTTTGCTTGACCGGCTTATATCCCTTTAGTATGTTGAGGCTATGTTCGGCCAACTCGCGCGGGATTCCTGGCATATCGGAAGGATGCCAGGCGAATATATCCCAGTTTTCGCGTAGGAAGTCTCGTAGTGCGGCGTCGACTGCAGGGCTGAGTTGCACTCGGATAGACGTTGTCTTCTTTGGGTCTGTTGGATGGACCTGAAATTTGTCTATTTCTTCTGCTGGCTTGAAGGAAGTGGATTTGGGTCGTTTGTCCAGGATCACATCGTCCTTATCCACGGTGGAGCGTAGTGCGGTTAGTTCTTCGGCCACAAGGGCCTCAGACAATGCCTCGAGGGCCAAGGATGCGGTTTTTTTCTCGGCGCGGAGGGCTATGTCCGGATCGCTGACGAGGGTGATTATTCCATTAGGCCCGGGCATTTTTAGCTTCATATACCCATAATGAGGCATGGCTTGAAAGCGCATGAAGGCCTCTTGTCCTAACAGGGCGTGGTACCCACTGTTGAAAGGGGCCACCTGGAAAGTTATTTCTTCGGACCGATAATTCTCTGGCGTGCCGAACACCACAGCAAGTGTAATTTTTCCTGCACACCGAGCTTCCCGGCTGGGAATGATACCTCAAAAGGTTGTGCTGCTTTTCTCGATGTGGCTCCTGTCTATTTCCATCTTGTGGAGCGTGTCCTCGTAAATGAGGTTTAGTCCGCTGCCGCCGTCCATGAGGAATTTTGTAAGTCGAAAGCTGTCCACGATGGGACTGAGGACTAGGGCAGCTGGCGCTCGGACTGTTCTGTATTTAGGTTCGTGACTGGCGTTGAAGGTTATGGCCTGTCGTTCCAGGGGTCAATTGCAGCGACCTGGCAAACTTCGGCGAGATCGCGCAGGGCCCTTTTACGCTTGTTGTTTGAAGCGAATGTCTTGAAGACTACCAATACTCTATTGTCGTCATTTACTAGAGGGTGTTGTTCTGGGGTGTCCTTGATAAGGATGTCCTCGCCACACTTGGCTACCTGCCGAAGTATCCAACATGTTCTAAGGCTGTGGGTTGCCACGGTATCCGGCGTCGTGTGTATTTTGCATGAGCCATTGAGCCATCCCTCCAGAACGGTGTCGTGCAACGTAATAGGTTTATGTTTTTTGACTGTTCGGCTGGGCGTGCCACGGGGGCGCGTCCTTTTTGCCTATAGGGGGAGCCGGGATGGTTCCCAGCAAGTTGCCTGAATTTTCAGGCGCTTTCCATCGCACTGTACTTTTGTACGATAGTTGCTAGGTCAGCGAACTTTGGTATGCGGCGGCGATTGATGGCGTTAAGGATAACTTCAACCGCGCAGTTGTTGGAGAATGTTGCTATCGCGTCTTCGTCACGGCAGTCTTTTACCTTGCTTTAACAAGGAGGAATCTGGCCCAGAAGTGGTGGACTGTTTCCTGAGACTGTTGTTTGATGCTCCTGAGAACATCTATGTCCAGGTGGGTGGGTGGAATTGAATCCGAACCCTGACCCAATTTTGGATCCATAGTTTGGAGGTCTACCGAGCCGGACAGTTCGGGCTCCGGGATATCGACTGATTTTTTAGGCTCGTCATCCGACTTTATGTTCGGAGGAAGAGACATGCTTTTCTACCGGAAAATATCTGGCTCTTCGAGATCGGCGATCCGAACATAGTTCGTCTTCAATATAGTGGAAGAGTTGCTCCGCTCCTCGACTACCGCTATCTGATGGGTGATCGGTGGAGTTTTAATTTTTCTCTGGTCGGGTTTAAGCCCGACCCGATCGTAGTCTGTAGCGACCCCCAAGGCGGCCATGCGATCCAGGAGTTCGTTCAATGACAATAACTCCATTGGATCCACGCGGGCAGAGTATTCGGGATCAACGCGGAGGCGATTTTCGATGACTTGAGAGGTCATCGTCGTCTTAAGGGCCGAGCCGGCGGTCATGACGAAGCCGCCGAGCCGGAGGGTCTGGCCTGGGGCCAGGGCTCCTCCGGAGATGATATTATCCTTGACAACAAGGCGAGCCATCAACCCTCTTGGCGACGGCACAGTGGAACTCTCAAAGAAAGCACCAATGTCGGTGTCAAAACCGGCGGATCTCGGGTAGGGGGTCCCGAACTGTGCATCTAGGATCGATGGTAACAGGAGACGGGGGACACAATGTTTACCCAGGTTCGGGCCCTCTCTATGGAGGTAATACCCTACTTCCTTCTTGATTGCTCTTGATGAATATGAGTGTTACAAGAGTTGATCTACCACGAGATCATAATGGCCAAACCCTAGAAGTCTAGCCTATGAGTATATTGTAATGAATCTGTCCCTATCCGGACTATACTCTCCGGTTTATATAGACACCGGAGAGATCTAGGGTTACATGGAGTCGGTTACATAAGAGGGAATCTTCATAGTCGGTCGCCTAGCTTGCCTTCCACGCCATGTGGCATTCACTCCGGAGACGGGTTCAATCTTCGGTCTTCATGTCTTCACAGCCCATCAGTCCGGCCCACGGATAACAGACCGGACGCCCGAGGACCCCTTAGTGCAGGAATCCCTCACCCACCGTGTCTGAATGGGCTCAGAGGCCGTCTTGTCACATCTGATTGAAGTTACTAGTCTACCCCTATCGACAGCAGTGTAAATCCGGTCGATAAGGATGTCAAGTGTCAGGGGTAGACAGTAATTTCCATCTTGCAAACACTTGCTTCGGGCAGCTCACAAATGATAGTGGGTGTTTTGCCACTTAGTCCAAAACTTGGGAGAATTAGCATTCACGTTTGCCCTGGGCCTTGGCAACTAAATCCAAATCCAATTTTTATTCGATTACGAATATCCACAGATAATTCTATGTTTTCTTATTTATTTCTTCAAAACCACAACAAAGATTTATTCCACCTTTATATATGATTATGATTTAGAAATGTCGTGATCTTCGAATTCAGTAGGTTGGATACACTTTGAGTCAAAGAGTTATTTCATCAATACAATATGCTCACACGAAAAATAGTTCACCTTATGTCAATCATACAAGTACCGAGGATTACCTCGCCTAAAAAATTCGGATTATTACAACACATGGACAACATAGGGGGTCTTACAACATAATCCATTCAGAGACATGACACAACATGCAAGTACAATAATCTAATGACAATTTCAACTGCTATCTAAAGAAGAACTGGGATTACCCAGGGCTTCAGATAGCAGATGCAACAGGACCTCCTTCGTCTCCAAATGCAACATTCTTACTTCCTCCAATTCTTGGGTTGCTTGCATAATGCGTGCAGCTAATTGCATAATTTCCAGCTTCAAGATTGAGATTACTTCATTCATGGCAGCCACACCATCTCTTTCTGCCTCTAGTAGAGCCTCAAGAACTATAATATCTGTGCTCAGACTGCTCTCCGGCAGTGTTGCCTCTGAACTGCTACCATCTGATAACATGGATGGCACACTGCTTCCACAAATAGATTCTGGGGTTGTACATTGTGTCCTAGTGTGAACGACATCCTGAAAGGTTTCCGCTGGACATAAGTAAGAGATAGTTATCGCATGATCCAGGCAGTAAGCTTACATGGTAAACGACATACGAATTATTGCCGAGCATGGCAAGCTATATTTAAATGGTTCGAAGCAGCTTCAGCCGAAAAGAAATTAAAATGGTAGGATGAAACTAGGGATGTAAGTGGCAAATAAACGACATCCGCCAGTCCCATCTAGTTAGTTTTTGCTAGCTTCCTGGTTCATTTTCCTCAAAAAACAAAAACTCTTTTGAACTATCATGCCACTAGTGGACTTTAATCGGGATTAACCGGGACCCAGTTGACATCCCTAGTTGAAAGGGAGTGTACCACCGGTATATTTAAGTTGCCAAGGCATCTAAGCAGTTGAAATAATTTGAGAAAGCACTTAACAGTGTGGCCTCATATAAACTACGAAGACAGTCTTGTGATGAAGTTCAGAGGAAAAGTTAAGGACTCAAATAAACCAGGCATGCATTTCTTTACGATATTACAGCAGACACTGCTGACATATTGGCCAACTCAGGTATAGCGTAACAAGTAACAAACAAGCATTCGAATCAAGCAATACAGCAAAGCAGACAACTGAACTATTTGTTATTCTGTAGGATTACAGGTTGAGGGCACAAGCCAAGAAAGCAGCCGACACGCATTACATTTCACATGTACTAAAACACACTGGCTTACCATATGTTGCTGTGAAGCCTCGCTGCTGTTGCAATGTTCTTTGAAGATATCGTCGGCATCCCGTGGTTGTAAATCTACTTGTTGTAGTTTATTCTGCACACTCTATTTAGGTAAAATTAATTTTAATCGCATGCACTGGTTTGAATTGATCATCAATGGTTCATCTAAACTAATGAAAGAAGGGTCTGTGCATACACGACAATATATCTGCTTCCCTCTATTTTTATGCTTGTTCGAGGTGCCAGCCCCAAAAGAACAAATATTTTGCTTGATGGGGTTGGCAGCTCCATCATTAATAGAAGCATCAAATTAGTCATGCAACTTGGGAAGATCAAGAACACACAAAAAAGTAATGAACAGAGGCTCGTAGCAGTGATGTAATAGCTAGCATCATAAAATGTAGGGTAAAACGAACAAAAACCAGCGGAACCACATGCTAGTTTGCTGATGTGTAATTAAGCATAGAGAACATGAAGCAGTCTGATGGAACCAACAGGTGGCATCAGAACAACACCATTATCATAAATATAGCATGCAAGAAGTAAAATAGTAGGCAGTGATATCTAGGAAGTACAGTAATACTTAGGACAAAACTAAAGCATATTAACTATATGTGCACTGGTATGTAATTTATCACATGTAAGATGTTCACTGCCAGAAGTATGGCCCTACAGGTGCAAGCAGAATAACGCGTCTCATGAAAAACTGAATGATGCCCTGAAAAATTTCAAAGCTGCGGTGCTTATGCTAAGAAAGTGAACGTAGGCGCCGGCCGTTGGATAATAGTACCTGATTCTCGGCGGCGTATGGGTATCGTTGGCATACTTGATAGCTAAGGATCGTCGATGGTGCTCGTGTTGCGGTTGAGTTTGGGCCGGCTGTCGCCGTCGCTGAAGCGGCTCCGGTGCTACGGTTGCGGTGCCCGTCGACATACAAGAAAGCTCGTCTGTGGTAAGTGAACAGTTGCACAATAAAGAGAAAAACCGAAGGAGTACAGATCAAAATAACTTGATGAGGCTACGGCGTCGGTAAAGCACGACCGGTGGAGTTGAATATGGCGTCCGTGGAGAGGGTCCAGTGCAGTGGACGAAGGCTTTGGCGGGCACGTTGTACAGTGCTTTCGGTGAGGCGGATCTGTTGCGGCGGACGAGGGCTTGTATGAAGGGCCAGCGAAGGGACGGACGAGGGAGTCAGTGAAGGGCCTACACTGTGGTGGACGAGGGCGCTGGTTAAGCAGATCCGGTGTGGTGGACCATGATGGCAGTCAAGGAGATCTGGAGCAGTGTACAAGCCAGTCGCTGAAGCGGCTCCGGTGAAGTGGTGAGTTGGCAGTTGGGGGTTCCAAGGTGCGGAAGGTAGATCCGTCGGGGTGTGAGGTCCACCGCTGCGGCGGAGGACTAGATTCGGCGGCTTGTCGTGGTTGGGGGGGGGGTCGGGGAGGGGAAGGGGACGGGCTCTGGGGAAGAATGTTGGGGGCAAAGAGGGGGAAATAATGGAGTTACCAAAGCAGCCCTTTTCCGTTCATGTGGCAGGGGCAAAACAGGAATATCGCAGGGCTAAACTTTCGGGCGCGAGATATTTCGATGTGAGCGGGAATTTTGAAAGCTTTTGGCGCCTGAAATTATATTCTGCTCTTGTACGGCCGACTATGATATCATGGCCGAGAATTTGTTTGTTTTGAATGCAAAGAAAGTGTAAGTTTTGAAAATCAATGTCTCTAACTCGAAATTTAGATTGTCCATTCAATTCAAATATGGATCATTGAGCTACTACAAGCAAATACCATCATATGGTCGAATTCAAATGAAATTCCAAATGTGTTTATCGTAAATATGATGACAAAAGCAAAAATGTGTATGTGTATGAATAAACTGGATGATTATAAAGTTTGAACATGCCCGTATGTGTATATCTCTAGGTTTGATATATGAATTTGAAATCACGAAATCCTGGCTTAAAAATGTACCTCCATTTAAATGAATTACAAAAGCTAATGATGGAGTCGAATTCCAAAATTCCAATCTTAGGTTTGTAATTCTGGTACATCAAAGTATATCACGCATGTTCAAAAGTATCGTTATCTCATAGTCCAAACTGTGAAACAAATTGATCAACCTTGAGTGCACACACTATTGACCATGTATATCTCAATTACGATAAAGTCCCTCAAATATAGACACCTCACTCTTTGTCTGAAGCGACCCCCCCTCGTCGCCCACCCCCCCACACACACAGAAGTCGTTCTCTCCCCCAAACACCAACACACGAGCACATTAACACCCCTCTCTCTTCTAAAGTCCGGACCCCAATATAGGTCTCTATCACTTTGTCTCTTGGGCATGCACACATCTCTTCCCCCATTCTCTAGCTAGGTCTCCCGTCATCTCTCTTTCCCAAGCACACGCTCTATGTAGAGTGTATCTTTCCCATACACACAAAACGTCGCCCCCAAACGTCTATCTCCCTAGTTATGTGGTTCTCGCACAGTCACCTCACACACCACCCCCACTGCAAAACAAGCACACTTTGTCTCCTTGTGCACCACTCTCCTCTTTCTATCTCTCCCACATGTGGACCCGCCCCAGCTCCTCCCTGTATACATATATGTCGTGACTCTTTCCATAGCTCCCTAATGTATCATCGTTCTCGATCTCGCACATTGTTCTCTACACCATCTATTCTAGATCTCTCATGAAGTCCCTATCACACACACGATGACTCGCTTCCCTTGCATCTCCGTACATAGGCCAATTTTAAACAACATCAACATTGTATCCCTATCTATACGCCATTTATGGACACAAACGCCCCCTCTCTTCCTCTCTCTCTCTCCGTCGCTAGCTCTCTCTCTCTCTCGCTCTCACACCCCTCTCCCACACACAATCGATGTCTCTTCCAAATAGTTTGCTCCCCCCGCCCGCACCCATGCTATCCGCTACTACACATGTCACACCATTCCCCCTTCCCTTATACTAGGTTTACATCATTAGTGGTCTCTCTACTCCACATACACACACTCCCTCTCAAACACAAACGCGCACACAAACACACACAGACACTCACAAACACCCATTAATCTGGATCCTCATATCTCCCCATGTCCGCATGTGTATCTCGCACACTCATTCTCTAATTATGTATATGTGTCTCCACGTTACACAACACAAAGCCCCATGTACATGTGTCTCTCTATCCTCCACACACATAGACACAAAGAATGTGTTATCATTGCCTCAGTCTCTAGACATATCACACATGCACACTGTCTCTCTCTCTAGCATACACGCTCAACAAGGGTTTCCCCGTGAATAACTTACCGTCTATTCATCAACAATCGTGGCAGTACGGCGAACATGAGACGTGAAAAAGAATAATTCTACACGTGCTTAGACCACCTAGTATGACTACTAGTACTAGAGCAAGCCAAAAAGCGTGCCGCCGTCACCCCCTCCTTATTGGCGACGGGAAAACCTTTGTTTTACACAGTCAAGAAGTCATTGTGCTAAGGCCTCACATGCTGAGGCGTTGAATAGAATGTAGATGCTAGTTTACGGAAACAAGTATCGATAATACGTTTGTATCTCCATACTTATATTTCTTCTCTTATAAAAAACCGAGTTGGTGATGATGGTACGCATGCCATCTTGCAATATAGATCGTCCGGTCTATATCTGACTGATGGAAATTAAACTGAAAGATACCTGCACCCCTCTCCACATTTGCAGACAAGGCTTTCCCTCGTTCATCCTTATCTCCAACAACCTCATTGTTGAGCAATTAAGAAAGGAAGCCTCTGGAACAAACTGGCCTGGTGGCCGCTGCCGGCGTCGTCAATCCCCATGCCTCCGCTCAGTCCGACCACCAATCACCACCATGCCCCACTCCTCTTCACCTTATCTCATATTTCTCGAGATATCATTAGTTTTTACACATGGGATTACTCCCGCATGGGTCAATCACAATGAGTGTTTTTATAAAAAAAATGCATCTTGATGTTCCGTGCAATGCACGGATCTTGCTAGTACTCCTACAGAAGACTAAGTTGATGATGATGGTGTGCCTGCCATCCGTCGTTTGTGACCATTAGATCTACATCTAATGACTGTGAGGGAAGTTGTTGCCTTTTCTCACAAACGTCTCACTTGTCTACCAATTTGCAGAAAAACCCATAATTAGTATCTTAAAACCAACCGCATCCCTCCCTGACCTCACCAAAACAGCCTAAGGAATATATTCTAATTGAAACATAATATATCTCTAGTGATATATGTATATCAAAATTAGAGTGTTTTGTATCAAGTTTGTGAATATGTATTATTCTAATTATGATTCGTTGCAACACACATGAACATTGCTAGTATTTCCAACCATGCAAAAAAAAATTCCCTAGTATTCCATAGTTTCGAGTTTTCCTTCAAGATATTAGTCACTCATGGTTGATATTTACTTTCAATCATGTACACATATGCACTATGTAACTAGTCTTGCTTATTGGGTTCCAAAGCTTAACTTCCACTCCTACTTACAATATGTAGAGTACTTAACAAAAAACTACCACTTTTAACCAACCCTAGGAAGAATCTATTGTACAATAAATAGCAAAAACATACCCAAAATTTCTTAATCCACGCCAAAAACTACTACCTACCGATTAGGTTAGTTTAAACCCATTTATGACAGGGTTGGCCCACACGTCCGTGCTGACGAGGCAGCTTAAACCAACACATTTTGTTTGACCGTTGACACGAGGGACCCACATCTGACCTTCTATCCTGTTATTCCCCCTCAAATCATTATTTTTCCTGAACATTACTTCAAACAGTGCTGATGCGTGTTCGTTGGTGGCGCCGGTGATGAGCGAGTTGGCCGGCGCTCCACCGGACGGGCCGGACGCCGCGCTGGCCTAAGCACGGGTTGACAGGCTGGCCCGAGCGTGACTCACGAGCGAGCAAGCCGCCGCGCTGGCCTTCGCTCGAGCCAGATGGCTGGCCTTAGCGCGGCGCGCGCGAGCAAGCCCCACGCTGCCGTGCCAATCTAGCTGGCAAACCTTGCAGACAAGCAGCTGGACGGAGCTATCTTGGCGAGCTAGCGACCGTGAGCGCCAGAAGAAGCTGGCATCCGGGCTGCCACAAGATGGGCTCCGCACCACCGGCGGTTTTGACCTCGCCTTCTGCCGGCGGCGGTAGCTGCGTCCCATGGCCGAGGATGACTAGGTGGACGGGCTGGAGGTAGGAGGTCACTCGGGGATTTTTGTGCAGACTGACATGTATGTCCCACAAGTCATAACGCCCGGTCGAATAGAAGGCGTTGACTTAATGGGCGACACGGGCCTTGCTTGGATACTCTAAGTCAGAGGTTAGATTCTAACCCTGAACTAACTCTAACCAAAGTGGTGTTTGGATGGTAGGGTTAGATTGACAACAAATGTATCCAAACAGGGCCATGGGTTGAAACGTGCCTATAACGGCACTTTGTAGAGTAGTCGTTTCTTGGTAGGGCTGGTTGGTGAGAGCATGTACAATGGTTGATAAGGTAGTCTTATCTTAAGTCTGCCACGTATGCAAGTGGTAGTAGTTTCTTGGCATTATTAGTGGTTTCTTGCATTATTAGGGGTTTCTTGTAAGGAACAATGTACTACTAGCGAGAAAAGGCGATTCTAGGTTGCGTTGTACTCCAACGAGTACTACTAGTGGTCGCGGGAGTGTATACCTCGTTTTATGGGTTCGATCCCGGCCGAACGCACAACGGCCTTTTTTTAAATAGTAACTTCGCTGCGAGGAAATATTTTACACGGGTAGTTTGAGTTTTGAAGTCAAACGGACATCCGGCACCACAATCTAGGTGCACTGGATAGCCTAGCCACATGAACGGGTTTTCCTTCCCAGCATCTTGTGGCTCGCATGCTCGCCCTAGCTGCACCTCGCTTGCAGCTTCCTCATCAGCTAGTAGCATATTTTAACTAGCGCCTCCCAATTAAGCCCGAGGAGCCGGAAAAGCCTGGCGGGGCATTGGGAACTGTACAATATGGCTCTGTACGTAAAGTGCTCTACTACTACTCTGTAGCTTGTGGCGTTGCACGCATGGACTTCACTCCATTATTGGCTCTACTATAAGAGAAATTCCTCTTGACGTGTTTTTTTAAACGGAGGCAAAAGCTTTGCTTCATCTCATTCATAAAGAAGGAACTACTAACAAAGTTCGACGAGATCCATTACACCTCCACAAATGGAAGCGAAAAGCCTAGTCTCGCTGTGTCAAATAACTCAAATGTTCTGCCCCCGTAGTAACCGCCACTGATAAACAGGCTGCTAGTGTGTGCATTAGAGTGGCTGAGTAGGCCAGCTACGTGAGAGGAGCGGCTGAATAGAGCACCGAGAGTACCCACTAGGCCACTACGCAGGTGTACTTTCCCTGCATTGATAGTACAGCGATGGTTCTATAGAACAGTAGTACCCTCCACTTCCAACTGTAGCTCCTTGGCCCTGAGATTCAAGAGTTCAAAACTGGTGCACTATACTAGAAGTACAGTACATAGCACTAGTAGTACCCTCGCACTACTAGTTGAGAAAGTAGTACTAGTACTGCTACAGTACGAGTACATACTCCTCCGTCACATAATGTAAGACGTTTTTTGACACTAGTTGGCGTGTACAAAAAATAGCAAAAACATACCCAAAATTTCTTAATCCACGCCAAAAACTACTAGCTAGTGCCAAAAATTTCTTACTAGTGCTATTATTTACAGTATAAGGCAATCCCATAACGTCCCATAATGCTAGTAGAGCAAGTACAATAGAGCTGAGTCAGCTGGCTATAAGAAATAAACTAGTATATTCTTGCTTAGTTGGAGAAACGAAAAGAGGAGAGAGGAGGTAAGCGGGCTCTTGGTGAAGAGCCAGCTCTAACACGTGCTCCTAGGCACTTTGTGAGAGTGAAATGTGGGCCATATAATAAAAAAGTAGTACACTCTTTTAATCAACTATTGTACATATTGGCTATAAGATGGGCTATAGATGACATGGCAATGGCTTATAGCCAACAATTGGCTATACTATTAACCATGCTCATACTAGTAGTAAATAATAGCCTCACCCCTTCGCTATAATTGGAAGGAACGATCTACAGTTGGAAGGGACGAGGCCCTGCGGTTACTATGCTCTTATCTCCTCCTTGCCAGTTCCCCTCCCCCCGAAGAGAAGGCAGTTCGTCGCTGCTCCCATGGATTCGCCAGGCGGTTCTCCTCCTCGTCGGGGCTGGGAGACCTTGGATGATGATCCTCTGGGAGAAATCGCACAGCGCACCGACGTCCTCACCGCCGCAAGACTCGGTGCTTTCTGCACCAACTTTTTCAAGACGGTGCTTAAAATGGCTTGGGAAAAGGCCATGCTTGTTGGTCTTCCATGCATCCTCAAGGAGAAGGTTCTTCTATGGTACAATCCTTCGAACAGTCCACCGCTCCCTGGCCATGGTTGCACGTTGACTCCGCTAGAGTTGCCGACGTTGAGAGGTAGTCGGATTTTGTCCGATGAGCAGGTGAGTAATGGAGTTTGATAATGTAGTACTTAGTTAGTCCATTTCCATCCCGTAATTTCTCCGCTGCCCATCGTCTTATATATAGGTCTGGGTCGGTGCCAACGAAGATTGGCTTGCATACCTCCGGCCGGATACCACCATCATTTTGCACAACATCCACAACAGTGCGGCCGTCCTGGTAGACCCCTTCGCCACCATTGGGATCGGCCTTCCGGACTGGCTGGGCTTGAATACGTATGATGATGCCTACATGCATATTGAAGAAGATAGCAATTGCGGACCCGCCAACAAAGCAACGCGGCTACGACGATTACTATCTCATCGCGGTGTTCGACATAAGGTTTGCCATCAATGCAAGAGGCAGTAATGGCAGAGGCTGGCGCATGTTGGCGGCGGCAGATTTGTACCCCTACACGTTCGAAGACGCCGTGCGCCATCTAGGCCGCATCTTCACGGTGACAAGCCAGGGGACTTGTTTCATTTGGTTGCCATCCTACGGTACGGGAGATTACAAACAGAATGCACAAACCATCATTTGCATCCCTAACGGCACTCCATTATTTTGAAGGGACCAGTCATCCCGCGATCAAAATAAGATCGCCGATCCTGGATGTGCATTTGCATCCGCGATTCGGTCTAACCTGGAACCTTGTAGCTGACTTTGGCATATTGGGATCAACTATCTTAGCAGTCGTTACACATGGTACCACTGATGTGCAACATGGTTACAAAATCTACCACGATCGGACCGTCACCATCTACCCAGGTATTCCATTTTTTAACCCTCTCGCCTTCTCTTTCATTGTTGTACTAGTACTCTACTTACGTACTACTACCTCCGTCTTGGTTTATTGGTCTCCATTGTAATTTGTGCCAAACTTTGACCATAAATTTAATTAATAAAAAGTTTATGCATGTTATTAAAAATTATATCATTGAAAACAATGTTCAAAAACGAATCCAGCGATATAATTTTTGTTGACATGCACTAACATTTTTTAAGTTAAATATTTAGTCAAAATTTGGCGCAAATTACAAAGGGGACTAATAAACTAGGACGGAGGTAGTAGTAGGAGTACTTTTTTACCTTGGAGGACGCATATAGCTAGCCAGGCCCTTGAAGACTTGAACCCACTAGCTGCCACCATTTTTGTTTTTTCCATGTCTTACTATCTCATCCATGAAGCCAAGAGTGGCTATATATAATAAGCCGGTTATTTTACTTCCTCTATACCGGAGTAGTACTATTTGCTGCACAGTATTACTGACCGCCATATTTGAGCACAACATTATTATGCATGGATCTTGACTATGTATGTCACCATGTGTCCAGATCTGAGATGCCGCGTGTACCAGATGAACGGCACCGAGTTCGACCCCCGTGATGCTACATGGGTGCCGAGGAACACTCTTGGAGAGTACTCGCTTTTCATTGGGGACAGCTACCCCGTTGTGAAGCGGATGCCACCTTTCGTGCACGACACGGAAGGCCTGCCGTTCATGAAGCATGGTTGTGTCTTCCATGCGCACCTCCGGATGAATGACATGCTGGGATACGCTATCCCTGATTTATGCCGCTTCAGATTGGATGAGTCTCCATCATGTGGAACCGGACTAGAAAGCTGCGACAATGATTTCTGTTGCCCACCGCTATGGATCGTACCATCCATGAAGAACACCTGGGACTGGAACCTGGAGGAGGACATGTAGCCCATCTATAACGTGTAAGTGGAGTACAGTAAATTGTGAACGGTAGTGCTGTGAATATATGTAGACTAGTCGTGCACAAATTTATCACATGAATTGGAGATGAACTTGTGTGGCATACCGGCATTTTTCCTTTAGAATTTATTACTAGTAAATGTGTTATGTGTACTTGCAACTTGTGTGGTTGTTGCACGGGCTCCAGCACGCTCTTTGAGAAAAAGGTGGCACATCTTTGGATATACGTGACGTGGCGGCATCATACAGTAGCATCGTTCGCTATAGTTGTAGTACGCTCCTACTAGGACGACAATTCCTATACAACCTTGCGCTTGGCTCTTTGCCTCTTCGGGAGGTTCAACAGTCCGTACTTGTGTGAACCTTGCACTTGGCTCTTCGCCTCTTCGGAAGGTCCAACAATGATGATACTACAGTACACATTATGCTTCTGGCAATCTGACACCGATTGAACTGCTGCACATCCACCGCGAGGGCGAGGGAGAGGGCGCGCTGTAGTCAAAACCCTCTCCTCGTCCTGCGAACCACCGCGCGCGTGGGCGAGGGAGAGGCGTAGTAAGCAAGCTTCTCCTCGTTCGGCGAGTTGATGGGACACATCAAAGCAGTACTAGTACTAGTCCATACTGCGTCCTTTCCGGTTAATATGGCTTAATTTGAAACGAGAAAAATACACTGGCGGTCAACGTATGTAACAATACGCTCTTTACGGTCACTATATATAGTTTTGCGGTGATTATACGATCACTAGCTCATCGTAGAGCACCGTATTGCACCCTACTGATGGGCCACATAGTCGACGTGGCACTTTGTTGACTGGTTAAATTGTCACCTGGTTTCTAGGTCCCACCTGTCAGTTGGCAGAGCAAAGAAATTAGCTAAAAAACAAAGAGTGTAGTACATCTACATTTCCAATGCATTTAGCCTTTAATCTAAATCGATATTGATTGACTAATGTACCAACTTGTGCTTTAGGTATAGACTACATGTCTATCCTTAATTACAGCATGCAACGACCTTCATTTAATCTTCTTCTCTCAATGGTCGCATGCACACATAACTTTTGGGCGTTAATTATGCCCTGGTCAATGTGTAAATCCCTAAATGTACAGTCTTTCACGGACGTAGGGAGTAGGTTGAGCACTTGAGCGTGAGCGTGTGTGTTGCATCGTGTGTTGTGTGCCGCATGGGTGCGTGAGTGTTGCGCGCGTCCATGTGTACGTGTGAGTGTTGCATGTTGCATGCATGCATGCATGGGGCTTACTCCCTCCCATTGACATGTTCATATTTCAAGCTTCCTCTGTTCCCTCCATATGGTGATACTCCCTCTGTTCCCAAATACGGAGTAAAATCCTCTCTCTGTTCCTAAATACGGAGTAAAATCCTCCCTCTGTTCCCAAATACGGAGTATTTGTCTTTCTAGAGATTTCAACAAGTGACTACGTACGGAGAAAAATGAGTGAAGTGAGCATAGAGGCATAGGGATAATGTAGAAAGGAAGTCCTCACGATCAATTATTTCCCATCTCGGTGAGAGAGAACTATTCAACTAGTCTTCGCAGTGAAGTGACAATACACGCTGCAGCAGATGTGACACTTAATTAATAAGCTGAACCAGCGTGTTGGTATTACTAAATCATCCTTACCCAGTACTGCCATCATGTTTGCCAGTAGAGCACGCTTCTGTCCTCCATTAACTGACATATGGGCCCTCTTGTGGTAGACCCACATGTCATCGGTGTAACTATTTACACTCTGAAGGACGGTATATCCTGGTAGTAGTAGTAGAATTGAGATTTAATGCACTTTCTTCCCCGTCTTCCACTCTTCTTCCTCCTCTCTTCTTCTTCCTCCTCTCTTCCCCATCGTCGGCCGCACACCATCCCCCCCGCTCACTGCTCGCCCGCTCGCGCTATCTTCCTTCGTAGCTCGCGCGTACGATATCCCCTCGCTCACTGCTCAGCCACACGAGGAGAAGCTTCTTCGCTCGCCTGCCCGAATCCACTTCCCCGCTGGCTCGCAGGAACCGAAAACCCCAATGGCAGAACCGACTGACACGCAGAGCCGTGATTGGAATTCCCTCCCTGATGTTCTCTTAGAGCAGATCTGTAATCGTATGGACCTACTCAGCACCGTCCGTCTGGCCGCATGCTCGGTGTCTTTGTACCGTCTACACGTTTGCAACCGGTCGGCTCTTTTCAAGACACCCTGCTTGCTAATGCCCGATCCTCGTAGGTGGCCCAGACACCAACTTGACGATCCTACGGAGGTTGTCGTGGTGCCCCTCGACATGCTACCACTACCCGTCCACCTGCCCTTCATGCGGAGCCACTACTGGGCGGGCATGAAGGCCAACTGGATCATCCTCATCCACCAATCCGGTAGTCCGTGGCATCTCATGGATATCTACACCCAGCGAGAGATCACCCTTCCATCTTTGGATACCGCCGCCATCGAGCCTCGCGGCCCGCCAGACACTCCTGCCTACTACGCACGAGACGCGTCGAGCTTTTGGCTCGACCTCTGTTTGCTGAAGGTTGTAATCTGCGAAGTGCCCACACCATCAGAAGACTACATGGATTACAAGCTCATTGCCGTGTTCAACATGGGATTAGTCTATATGGAATGCGGTCGCCATACATGGTTATGGCTCATCGTCGATCCTCTTCACCCAACACTTCTGTCCAATGCTATAGTGCACGATGGCATCGTTTATGCGGTTGACGCACAGATTGGCTGCCTATACTGGTGGAATCTATCGTTGTGTAATTGTTCTATCTCATCTCATCTTTACCTTAAGAATACGACTGCCTGTTCATTGTTACAAATTTAGAATATATAGTATGTCTATAACCACATCATTGCTATATGTTCCTGTCATTTCCTAGATTTTTATGAACACACATGTTATTGTTAGAGTTGATATGAGAACAATTGGTATCTAATGATTGTTAGAATAGATATTATGAGTATAACCTCATGATTGCTATATGTTACTCTCATTTCCAGGATTTTTATCGCAATGCATGTTATTGCTTAGAGTTGATATGATAACTGTAGTAAGTGCTATGGTAGAATATGAGTAGGCCCCGTCATATCTGTTTTCGTCTCATTGTTACTAGATGTTTGAACCATGATATATTGCTAGAATATGAAAGCCATTGGCTTATTTTTTTTAACTTGGGGTATGATTATGACCACGACATTGCAATTCTCTGTCTATGATATGTGTCACTGTTATAATAATCTTAATTCCACACATACTCTGAACATGATTGTTTATTTTTGTCTTGTTGGTCTCCAATTTGAATTGTTGCAGCACACGCAAATGTGTTGGCCTTCATGATTCCAGGACCTGGAATCATACCGGCCGATGGGTGGTGGTTTATCGCTCGTTCAGTTGACGGTGGTCATTTGATGCTCATTTGCACATACCAAATTGACCAAACCATTTCATCAAACCACATGCAGTACAATGCCTGGGGCGTTCGTGACATTGATGCCTATGGCTGCTTCATGTTCGAGAAAGATCCCAGCTCCGTTGGGCCAGGCGTATTCAACTGGAGGCGGGTTTATAGCCTCGGCAGCCACTCAATGTTCCTCGGGCTCAATTATCCGATCATCCAACCAATCATCGATCATATCACCGGCGATGATTATCGTGCTATGCAACTTCCATTCGCCAGGGGGACTGTGTTTACACATCATACCATGGGTTTCATGAATCACCATATCCAGAGATTCGTCGACACAACTTGTTGCGAGATAATCTTCAGTGTGTGAAAGGCATCAAGCTTCCACGCAATGGATGGCTTTTGCAAACCCGACATGCGGCGATGTGGTTCATGCCAACAGCAAATATGCACAACTTGATTCGTACTGATATGTAGACCGAGCCATGTATTCTGCTGTTGTGGAACGACCCTCTTTTGTTGGATATTATGTATTGTTGTTAGTTTGAAGCACTCCTCTGGTTTGAAGGATAGATACCTTTCTGGGATCAAGTGCATCCTAACTCACCTGGGCAGGATGTACTGATAATGATGATGGAGATGCTGTGCAGTATATATATATATATATATATATATATATATATATATATATATATATATATATATATATATATATATCACTTAGGCTTCAAGTGCGTACTTGTTAGTTAAACCTATGGTTAAAATGTGACACTAAATACGACTAGTAAGTACTCCCTCTGTCCCATAATATAAGAGCGTTTTTGACACTAGTGTAGTGTCAAAAACGTTCTTATATTACGAGACGGAGGGAGTAGTACAGTAGCAGTACTAGTATACGTCGGTCAAATTATTCATCATGTCCACACATTGAATTGACGTGACAACACGCTGCGCGTGAGGTGACACAAGAATCCCGGCGGCGTGTTCGGGTATTCTGGACTTCAGATTTGGAGTACCACTTATCTGTTGAAATCTTTCATCATTCACTTAAAACAGTCGATTGATCATACATTGAGTACCATATAACTGGAATTAACCCATGCAAGTCGAAGAAGGATAGGCCGGTGCTGCCGGCTGGCGTCAAGTTCGATCCCACGGATCAGGAGATGATCGAGCACCTTGAGGCCAAAGTGAGTGCTGACAGCGTGAGATCTCACCCTCTCATCGATTTGTTCATACCAACCATCGACAGCAAGCACGACATATGCTACACACATCCTGAGAAACTTCATGGTAAGACACAGATCGGCCGTCTACTTGCATAAACATATTCCTTTGTTATAGCTCTATTTTTCTTTTTAGACGCAGACTTGGTGAAGCAATTACAATTTGAAAATTAATAAAAAGTGAAACAAGTGACTGCAACATGCCAAAGATGTTATGAAAATGCCAACTACGTACACTAAAACTTGTATTCGACAATACTGCAGGTATCACACTGAGTGGCCTAAGCAAGCATTTCTTCCAGCGCAATTCCAGGGCATTCAAAAGGGGCACGTGGACGCGTCGCAAGATACAGTCCGAGTGCGGCATGCACGCGATGTGGCCCAACACCGGCAATACCTTGCCGGTGATGGTCAACGGTCGGCAGACGGGCAGCAAAAAGGTTCTGGTTCTGCACACCAACAAGAACTTTGACCAGCAGAGGACCAATTGGGTGATGCACCAGTACCACCTCGGGGACCTGGAGCAAGAGAAGGAGCGGGAGCAGGTCCTCTACAAGATTTTCTACCAGACGAACACTAGGGCTAAGAGTAAGAAGATTATAAGTTAGTTTGGTATTGGTACTTGTACTACCTTGTCGTCCGCAAGTTGGTATTATTGTTAACGATCTTTTGGTATGAACTTGGCATTTGCTTCCAACCATCATGCCGAGGGTCGACGTGGATATAAAGCTGAATCATTTGTTTCAAAACGAATTTTCAGGCACCTGATTTTTATTTGATGGGTAGCATAAGCACCTGCCGTTCGAATTCCCAGTTCTCCAAATTTTTCGAAACAAGTGCATGCTCTTATTATCACGATGAAAAAACAATATCCCTGCTACATCCCAGTTATCAGTCTGTACTTGCAGAATTATCTCGTTTATTGAGCACGTATATTGTTTTTTCAGGTCGAGCAAGTTTCAACTAGGCGGTAGACTGCCCAGGCTTGGTTTTGTTTTTAACAGGCCCAGCCCATGACGACAACGGGGCACAAAGATCCAGCAGGTATCTACTGGCCTCTAGCCCGCCAGCGTTAGTTATATTTTGTCTTACAACATCCGGAGGCACTTTTTTTACTGAATCAAACACACAGCCCAGTTCTATTTTCCTCTTGAAACGCATGTCCTACATCCATTTTCTAATCCCTACCTATAGTTTTACTAGTTCATATACACGTATCATTATATTGAAAATACATAAAATTCACTTTTCATATTTACATCCTTATTTTTATGTTGTTTTCCCTCCCAGCGCAGATTTGTTTACCACTGGTTTTCCCTTAAACCAACTCAATTGTCCCACGTCTTATTTGCTTACAAAAACAAAACGATTTTTTGGCAAATCAATAAGTTCTTAAAAAAATGTTTATCATTTCAGGATTACAAAAGTTCGGACTCCACCGAAATATGCAAAATAAGGTTGAACTTTTTGACCGTGGTCCTGGGCAGAAAATGGGCTGTAATAAATTACTTAAGAATTAGCAAATGGGCTGCAAATTATTAAAAAATAGCAAATGGGTTCTATGTTGTGTACCACAGATTTGGAGGCCGACTTCTGGGCCTACTAAGTTCATGCGTACACAAGGTTTATCAAAAAAGAAAGTTAGTCAACAATCGACTCTACCAGCGTCACAGCGTTAGATGTCAATCTAATGGCAATCGTGCTTCTTCAGACTCTGATCTTCCTGCCCCAGCCGCCGAAACCAGCGCCGTCGGAACCGCCTGCTCCCGCCTCCCGTGGCCGGCTGTGCTGCCGGGCAGGCCTCACGGCCCCATCATATACTCGCATCCCTGGCCTGTCTATCCCTCTACTCACCCACACCTCCTGTTATTTTCCGGCGACGGCAGCCGAACCAATCAACCCTCGTACTCTCCACCGCGTGGGCAGCCACTGTCATGTCTTCCTCGGCTCCGTGTCGTTCCCTTCGTAGGCCTCGCTGTTTTCCACCGCTCTGGTGCTCTCGGCGTGGCGTGGTCAACGAACGACATCCATCAGAAGTGGACTGTACGTGGAGAGGCTGACAGCTGGGTCCACGGCCGCACACAAGGAAATGCCTCCTTATTACGCGCAAAATAATGATTCCTCCACCTGACATCTGGGACCCGCCGGAAGGGCCTCTGTATTTCGCCAAAAAAATGTTCCCTCCACTGAGAGGTCGGACCCACCAACTATATCTTCGCACGCAAGGAAGTGCCTCCTTATTTCACAAAAAAAAATGAATACCCCCTGCCAGCTGGGACCCACCACAGTGGGAGGCTGACTTGTGGGCCTACTAAGTTGACGGGGACGGAGGGCTTTGTCAACTTAGTCAATATGAACGATTCTAGCTCCAGTGACCGTACGATATCCATCCAACGGCCTTAGTGCTTCTTCAACTTCTGGTCTTCTTGCTCCAGCCGCCCAAAGCAGCGCCTGTCATGCTGCCTGCTCCTGCCTCCCATGGCCGGCTGTGCTACCGCGGAGGCCTCACCGCCCCCATACTACTCCCGCCGCTGGTCAGGCCATCCCTCCACTCACCCACACCCCCTGTTATTCTGCGGCGACGGCAGCCTCACACCGTAGCCGAACCAGTGAACCCTCGTACTCCTCTCCGTGTGGGCATCCACTGCCGCGTCTTCCCCGGCTCCGCATCGTCCCCTTCCTAGGCCTCGCCGTCGTCCACCGCCTTGATGCTCTCGGCGCGGCGTGGTCAATGTGGTCAACGACCGACTTCCATCAGAAGAGTACTATACGTCGAGAGGCTGATAGCTGGGTCCACGGCCACATCCCATTTTTTTTTCTGATTTGCCAAGTAAGTCGCTTTGTCAGGCCTGTTGGGCTGCAAATCTTTCAAGACAAAGAGAGCTTCAATCGGCTGGCCGAGAAAATGGCCTATCAGTAATGAGAAATGGGCTGTACATTTTTAAAACACATCAAACCGGCAATTAGTTTCAAATTTCTTTTTTTCATTTCGAGATTTTGAATTGCATTGATTTTTATGCGTGGACAATTTGTTGGATTTTATATTGATATACATTTATTTTTAAAATCAGTTTGAATGTGACTCGAAATTTCGGGATTAAAAACAGTTCGGACCGCACCGAAATATGCAAAATTTCATATAATTTTTTAACCGTGGCCACAATATGGGCTGTAATGCTAACAAAAAGAATATGGGCTCCAAAAAAAACCTTAAGAATTAGCAAATGGGCTGTAAATTATTAGAAATAATGGCAGATGGGCTGTATGATGTTTTCCACAGATTTGAGGCTTTCCTAAAAAAAGGTTGACGCACAAGCAGTGATTGTTGGGTGTCCATCCAACGGTCGTCGTGCTTCTTCAATCTCTACTCTTCCTGATCCAGCCGCTCAAACAAGCGCCGGCGGGACTGCCTGCTCTCTCCTCCCCGCGGCTGGCAGTGCTGCCGCGCAGGCCTCACCGCCCCACCGTACTCCCATCGCTGGCCTAGCCATCCCTCTACTCACCCACACCTGCTATTATTCTCCGGCGACGGCAGACGAACCAGTAAACCCTCGTACAGTCGTACTCCCCTCCGCGTGGGAAACAACTGCAGAGTCTTCCCTGCCTCCGTGTCGTTCCCTTCCTAGGCCTCGCCATCATCCACCGCCCTGGCGGTCTCGGTGCGGCCTGGTCAACGTGGTCAACGATCGACATGCATCTGAAGTGGACTGTAAGTGCAGAGGCTGACAGCTGGGTCCATGGCCGCACGCAAGGAAATGCCTCCTTATTACGCGCAAAATAATGATTCCTCCACCTGACATCTGGGACCCACCAAAAGGGCCTCTGTATTTCGCGAAAAAAGGTACCGCCGCTGACAGCTTGGACCCACCATCTATATCTTCGCACGTAAGGAAGTGCCTCCTTATTACGCACAAAAAAATGAATACTCCCCCTGCTAGCTGGGACCTAGTATACTGGCAGGCTGACTTGTGGGCCTACTAAGTTGACGGGGACGGAGGGCTTTGTCAACTTAGTCAATATGAATGATTCTAGCTCCAGTGACCGTACGATGTCCATCCAACGGCCGTAGTGCTTCTTCAACCTCTGGTCTTCTTGCTCCAGCCGCCCAAACCTGCGCCGGTCATGCCTCATGCTCCTGCCTCCCATGGCCGGCTGCGATGCGGCGGAGGCCTCATCGCCCCCCTACTACTTCCACCGCTGGCCAGGCCATCCCTCTACTCACCCACACCCCCTGTTATTCTGCGACGACAGCAGCCTCACACCGTAGCGAACCAGTGAACCCTCATACTCCTCTACGCGTGGGCATCCACTGCCCCGTCTTCCCCGGCTCCGCGTCGTCCCCTTCCTAGACCTCGCCGTCGTCCACCGCCCTGGTGCTCTCGGCGCGGCGTGGTCAACGTGGTCAAGGAACGGCTTCCATCAGACGTGGACTGTACGTGGAGAGGCTGACAGCTGGGTCCACGGCCGCAGCAAGGAAGTGCCTCCTTATTACGCGCAAAATAATTATTCCTCCACCTGACAGCGGGGACCCACCAGACGAGCCACCGTATTTTGTGAAAAACATTTCCCCCTGATTGCTGGGACCCACCAGCTACATCTTCGCACGCAAGGAAGTGCGTCCGGGCAAAAAAAAAGATTCGCCCCACTGACTGCTGGGACCCACCAGCTACATCTTCGCTGGCAAGGAAGTGCCTGACAGTCGGGACCCACCTGGTCGAAGCGTGTGTAGCGTTGTCATTCTGGTCGCGAACGTGTACGTACATACTGGTCGATGTAGAGGCGCGCACGTGTCGTAGTAGAGGCGCGCACGTAGCATGTACACGTACGTACAACGGCTAGTGTGCAAGAAAGAAAATATGGCAACGTATGTACATACGGGCAGGGTCTCGAATGCCTACTCGCGCATACGTACGGCCAGGGCTCGTGTACATGGCTGGGTCGGAACAGAGAAACAGTGTCGTCGTCGTGTTCATGGGGAGCCAACCGGCTGGGTCGGAATGGAATGCGTCGTCGTGTTCATCGGGAGGGCTTGGACAGAACAGCCGATGGAAACGAGGCCTGGCGTACTGCAGATCGGAGGAAACGGCCTTATGTTCGACCAGCCATGTTCGAAACGGGACCCTGTTCATCGGGAGGGGTCTGGCGTACCGCAAAACGGAGGAAACGGACCTCCTACGGTCGAAACGGGGGTCCTGTTGATCGGGAGTGGTGTGGCGTACCGCAAAACGGAGGAAACGAACTTGTGTTGGAGTGCTACGGTCGAAACGGGGGTCCTGTTCATCGGGAAGGGTGTGGCGTACCGTAAAACGGGACTCCACGGGATACTGTTCATCTCCATCGTCGACCCCCTCCAGCCTCCACGGGCTACTGTTCATCCACTGTCGACCTCCTCCAGCCTCCACCTGCGACTGTTCATCCACGGGCTCCTGTTGATCCAGCCTCCACTGCGCGCTACTCCACCGGCTACTGTTCAACCAGCCCTCTCCACGGGCTCTTGTTCAACCACCCCTCCACGGGCTACTGTTCATCCAACCCTCCACCATCTACTATTAATCCTGCCCTCCACGGGGTGGTCCTGTTCATCCTGCCCTCCACGAGGTCCTGTTCATCCAGCCCCAACCGGCTCGATCGATCGGGTCCTGTTCATCCAGAGGCAACACCACGGGGTCCTGTTCATCCACCCCCACCGGGAACTGCTCATCCAAACCCCCCCAGCAACGCTCACTGTTCATCCAGAGGCAGCATCGATCGGCTTCAATTAGCAGCAGTAGTGAAGGAATCGCTCGATCGGGTTCAGTTAACACCCATCGATCGATCGCTCGGGTTCAGTAACGCGTAGCCTGCAGTGCAATCGCTCGGGTTCAGTTAGAGCCCAACGCCTCACACCCCACGTGCGTGCGTGTACGAGAGAAATGCGCATCGCTCAGCCCCGACCACCCACCCTAACCGGGAACACCCGATATTTTCCTCGCCCTCGCTTCTACCACGGTTTTTTCCATCATGGACGGCCCAAAGAATGTCATCCAGCTGCGTCTCCGGCCCGCCCAGGACGAAAAGCCCATTTTTTGTCATGATTTCTTGTCATAGATGTAGGACCCCACCACATCTACGATGATACTGGGTTTTGTCACAATTATCGTCATAGAAGTGTCATAAGTATGACAGAATTTTTTTTCGTTCGGCCCAAAATGTCACGGATGTGTCTTTTTTTTGTATTGTTCCCTGCCTGCCAAACTTCGCCCCGATCATTGTCCGGACCCTCATAACTCTCTCCTGGCGCTCGCCGACGCTGGAGCTCGCCGTAACGAGCACGGACGCAGTGCGCTGCGCACTGTGTTCGTCGCCACCCCCTCGCTCCTGTGCTCATCTCCGCTCGCCCAGAGTGCCCGCGTGAGCTGCGTCGCCTTCCCCCTCGCGCACTGGCGCCGTTCGTCGCCGGGCGCCGTGTCCAGGTGTCCTCCGGCGGAGCCCAAGCCCCTCTCATCGCTCGGCTATAAAAAGAGGTCTCCCCAGCCTCCTCGAGCATCATCCACTCCTCACACACACTCCACAAACTCGTAGAAAGCCGTAGCCCGGCCGGACAGGCCGTGGGCCGCCGTCCTCGAGTTCAAGCTCGCCGGCGATCCCCTCGGTTCGTCTTCGCAGCTCCAGCCCCTCCCAGGCTCGGGCCACCCATCCAGGGCCTCCGCGTGCCTCGGTGGTGCCGTTCCGCCCGGTTGGAGCCCCTGGTGCTGCCTCTAGTCACCGTCGTCTCCAACTCCGGCGACCTCTGCTTTCTGTCACCGCTGGAGAAGCCGTTTCCGACGCCGTCCGACCACGCCTAGCTAACCTACGTGTATGGGCAGGTGCGCCTCCGTCTCCTCTTTCGATCCCTCCCTCCAATTCTGGCCAAGGAGCCCTCCTCGCCGGTGTGTGCTCCGGCGGAGCCTCGCCGCCCTCTATTTCCCTCTCCCCCTCCCTCTCACCTGACTAGCGGGGCCCGCTAGTCAGCCACTCTGTACGCTTCGAAAGCGGTATGCGTGGTGGCGCCCGCGAGATTTACGCCTTCGACGTCACCCCCAGTTCTGTTTAGTTAAATTCAAAATTCAATTTTATCCAGAGAGCTTCAAACAGCCAAAACTTTAACCATAAGTCCAAATGAATTGATTCTTTTTGCATTGTGTTCTTTATGCAGAAATCTAGCAGCTCACCAAAAATGAGATTTTTCTCTGCTGTCTAGATTTTCTGGTGAATTTCAGAAGGGTTCTTAATGTTTTCTTTTTGTGTTTATAATTGTTTTCAGAAAGTGAAGCTTGTCTTGAGGATCACCAGGAGGATTGTGAACCTCATCTGTACTAAGGCAAGCCACAACAACATTTTCACGGTGTCATTACAATATTTGTGATTTTTCAACTTGAATTAATGGTTTAATCCATGCATTTAAATCACTAGAATAATATTTATATTATGTTGGTTGCTTGTTTGAGTTGATATGCTTAGTTTACAGAAGTTTGAAGCTAATTTAGTTGGTTAAGTAACTAGAAGTAATATTTGTTATGAAGAAGTAATATTGTTATGGATATAAGTAATTATTTTTAGTTATTTTCTTAAATGAGATAAATGATAAATTTGCTAAGTAAGGATTCTGTTTAAAGTGATGATAAATCATAACCAGAGGCGTGTTATGAGCTGTTGATGTCTATGGTTAGAGTGGATATGGTTGACCCAGTTATTTCCATTGATATATGATGCATATGTTTGTGATGCATTTTCATGGCATATCATGACACCGGTTACTTTCACCTTAAGTTGAACCTGATAATAACTCAACTTGAACATATCGTTGATCGGGTCATGGTGCCACTGAATCGAGTTTTCCCAGTGCAACCACATTTGCCTTTATGGGAAGGCCTTTATTCAGTCCGTTGTCATGCCTCTGGTCGGTGCCTCCAACGAGGGAAGGTTATGGGCGTGCGGTACCCTGGCCCGGTAAGCAGACATAACCTTGTGTGCCCATTGTTGTTGTTATGGTACCTTGTCCCTGTTTGGGACCGTTTATGTTTTGCCACGGCGGTGGCCCTTGGTGTCTTCGGTAGACACGGGGCCACCCAGGACTAGCCCAGTGGGGAGTGAGTCGGAGTGGCCGGGAGAGTGTCATGGCAATGGAGGGGTTTCGTCGGAACGCCATTGGTCCACCCGAATGGGAGTGCGAGGCCATGGGTTCCGTGGTGTGGGTACAGTGCGCTACCTCTGCAGAGTGTATTAAATCTATCGATAGCCGAGTCAACGGTTACGGACATGCTCGAAAGTAGGTCACACCATGGGTCAACATTTAATTAATTTTGCACACTAAGATATGAACTTTGCACCGTTGAGAAGATGATGTTTGGGAAAACATTGTTGATGGAGACCAAGTTGTTGGTCCGTTTGTGATCTCGGTAAGATCACCGTTTGGTTACGAGGTAACCCGATCAAAGACCACGAGGTTGGTCCGTTTGTGATCCGAGAGCGATCACCGTTTGGTAAGCAAGTCCGAGGGACTTATATCACAAGATCATGATCACTGCATGTATGATATGATGTTGCATTAGTACAACTATTGGTTAAATATCATGATATTGCTTGTCATTATGTTTATGTTTGTTGTGAGGTTGCAAGTACATTCAATGTAATGACCTGGCGTGTCATGCCAGCTTTCAGGAAAGTCTCGTTGGAAAGGAGTGCTGTCCGAGTCTAGATCGTGTCCACATCGGTGTCCCTGTGCTATGGAGTTCCGCTACGACGTCGTTCCGCTGCCGCGTAGTTGTTATGATCGAGGCCCCCTTTATGTTCACTAAATAATGTACATGTTGTTCAGCCGCACCGTGTGTGCCACTTGGCCTCGCCACCTGTTCTAATATGAACTATGATCCGCTAGCATCAATAAAGCGGTTGTTTTCTGTACCAAGATGTTGTGTGTTGACAGAAGACATGGTCTCTGGGCTGGCAATGCATGGTAAACCGGTTGCTCTGAGCTGGGGTGCCACACGTACAAAGGTAATCTGGTCGGGTGTAGGGCCCGGCTGTCAGTGTCTATGGTCACCGGCTTCTTCGCCGGCAGCTGGGGCCCGCTGCCTGGTGGGACCCTCCGGCTGTCTTGTACTTTGTCGACATGCCGTGCCCGCCGCTCGCGGGTCTTGCCAGCTGCTTAGTACTGTAGCCGTGCTCCTGATGATGCTTGCTTTGTCAGGGAAGCGTGGCTACAGCCCCGCCGCTTGGTGGGTGTTCACTTTAGCCATTCCCCGTCTCTTTTGGTTAATGGCGCATAGACTCCGAGGGAGGGGAGGGCCGCCTGGTCAGGAACCGGCCTCCCCTCGAGCCGACTGGCCAGGGCTCGCCATCTTCTGGCTTCTCACTGATAGGTAGGGTCCACCGCCTGTGGGCCGTACCGACAGCCCGTCATAGGGGCATGGTCTCTCTGCCATGGATGATGTCATGGGCTGCATGGCAACAGTGCTGCGCCGGGCTAGGGATGTCCACCTAGTACGCTGCACTGTGGCCATGCTTGGCCTGGGAATCGGGGGCGGCAGGCTGCACTGTAGCCACGCCCCGTCTAGTCATGTTTATGTGGGTGCAAACTTTGAGGGTACGGGGGGCCGCCTGCTGGGAGCCGACCTCTCTGGAGGCCACCTGCTAGGAGTCGGCCCATCTCGAGGCAGCCTTCTGGAGTCCGCCAGCCTCTGGCAGCCGGCCGCATGGACCAGCCGGCCCCAGGAAGGCGGCGCTCTGTCTTTGACACTTGGGGGCGCAGTCGGCCCCGATGTCTTGAAATACCAGGGGAGACTGATGAGGCTACCCGTGGTCATTTACTCCGACAGTAGTCCCCGAAGTTGATGGGGCGCCGCGGCTGAAAGGGCGAGAGCCTCAACAACTTCCTACTCCGAGTGATTGGCAATCTTGTTTCGTCCGTCTTCTGAGGCGCCGACACCTAGGAGTCGGCCTGGACCAGGTGGGTCGCCTGGTGTTTTCGAAATGTAGAGGCGGGAGCCAGGTGGCGCGCCAACCAGGTGCTAGGTTGGCCGCCTGCTACATGCATGCCACGTGGCGCCAACCAGCCGGGCGGGCATGCCAGCCCACGCGCAGGATGGCACGTCGTCGCAGGCTGGGGCCCGCCACTACCGGGCCTCGGCACGCGCGCGGATCCGGTGTGGCCGAGGCGGACGGTTAGGATTCCGTGGCACAATAACCACACGTCGTTACTACGCAGTAAATGCATGGGCGTGGGGTCATGGGCGCAATTGATCCCACGTCCGCCCATGTTCCCGCCCCCTCGGCTTTGCCGCCTGAGGCTATAAGTAGGGGGAGGAGGGGGCGGCAGACGCAAGCGCACCCTCCTCTCCCTTCGCCATTTTCTTCCTCTCTCCACTGCTGCGGCGCCCCTGCCTCTTTGCCAAAGCGCCGCCGCAGCTAATCGTCGCCGAGCTTTTCCCTCCCGCGGCGTCACTGCTCCACCACGGGCTCGCTCACTCTTTGCCGCGCCATGCCTCCGTCGAGCTTCAGGCTCTCATGGCGTGCGACAAGGTGAAATCTAGCACCTGGGACGGCTCTAATGTCCATGGGGATCACCTCGACTTCCTCCGCAACACGCGGCGGCTACCCGGAGAGGGCTACGTGCGGGTAAGTGTTCCACCCGTGAAAGAGATCTCGCCGGCGCCGGAGGACGGCGAGCGCGTCGTCTTTCGGTCACAATTCCTCTGCAGCTTCGGCTTGCCGGCCAGCGGATTTCTCCACTCCTTCCTCCAATTCTACAACCTCTAGTCGCACCACCTCACACCGAATACGGTGGTGCTGCTGCAAGCCTTCGTTACGCTCTATGAAGGATACCTCGGCATCCTCCCCACCCTCGAGCTCTCGGGAGAATTCTTCTATACCAAGCTTGGTGTTGCCGCCAAGGACACGCCGGCTCAGCGCGGAGCCTTCGTCGCGGTGCGATGCCCAGGAGCCGAGAACTGCTTCCCGTCCATCAGTTTGACGCAATTGGTCAAGCTGTGGCAAAATTCTTACTTCTACGTGAAGAACGTCCACCCGACGGCCGACTTCATCAACCTGCCGGCTTATACAGCCGGCCCGCCAGCTAAGCCTTGCATCAACTGGACCTTTAAGTCGAAGACACTATCAGCCGCCTCCACTGTGGCCGTCGCCCGGCTGAAGGAGATGACGGAGTCGGAGGGTCTCCAGGCGTCAGACCTGCTGACCGCCTTCGTGGTGCGCAGGGTGCTCCCTCTTCAAGGCCGGCCTCACATGATCAGCCAGATGAGCGGGTGTCGAGACCCGTGCCGACTGAGCACCAAGGAGATGCCGGGCACGGAGGTGGCCCAGCTGGTGAACCATATTTCAAACTGCAAACCCTCGGAGGAGTGGCAGTTCAGAAAATTGTCGTATTCTCGCATGCATCCGTCGCCCGCGGTAAGTTTCAGACTCTCTTTTCTTTTAATTTGTCGGGTTCTGCCTTGCCGCCTGATCAGTCGGTCCTGATGTAGATCTTCATGACCCAGTCAGCAGCCGACACCCTGGAGCAGGGCCATGAGTACCTGCCTGACCGGGCGGTGAGCGACGTGGATGACCCCGACTTGGGAGCGACCACCCTAGAAGAAGACAATGCCACAGGCGGTGGTGGCGGAGCAGGCGGCTTCGGAGGAGGAGGCGGCCTCGACGAATGGCCGGATGATGACAAGGAGATCGAGCTGCGTCGTCCGCCGGCTGCCAACAAGGCGGGTGCAAGCTCCTCAGCTGCACCGTCGGCACCACGCGGCGCATCAAAGCACCGAGCCGGCGCGCCGCTGTTCGGCAGCCGGCCGAAGAAGGCCAAGAGCACGACCATGGCGACCAAGCAGGCGGAGGCCGCCGCGAAGGCGGCCCGGTTCCAGAAGGCCACGAAGGAGCCACTGATGGTGTCTGCGTAAGTTTTTGCTATCCCTTGGGCTTTTTTTCTTTCTTGCAAACTCCTTCTGAGTTTCCTCTTTTTCTTGCTCGAACAGGGCCCCGCTCTCTCTTGAGCGGTCTAACTCCGCATCACTGATCGGGACAGCGGAGGGTTCCACCAACTCCCGCCGCATAGACCCGCGCGCCGAGCTCCTGGCGGCAACGGTGCGGAATGCACAGGAGGCGCGCGAGGAGCGGGAGAAGGCGGAGAAGGGGAAGGCAGACGCGGCCAAGGTGGCGTAGGAGGAGGACGATGCAGCGGCCAAGGCCTAGGCCGACGCGGCCGCCAAGGCGCAAGCGGAGGAGGCAGCCCACGGCCGAGCCCCACAACTTATCATCCCCCTGCGCTTCGTGCCACCCGCGCCCGAGATCCCGGTGATGACCGGAGGAGTCGGCGACGAGCAGCCAGTCATGGAGAGGGAAGGCAACGTCATCGTCTTAGAGGCGGAGATGCCTCTGCAAGCGCCGACTGCCGAGGCCCAAGGCAGCCGGCCTGACGGGCCACCGGTGCCGCCAGTCGACGACGAGCTGGTGGTGCGGGCGACCCCTGTGGTGCGTACTCCGGCGGTACGGCCATCTTGAACACGGCCGCGCAGGACGTCCGGGCCCTGCTCCAAGCCCAAGGCGCCGCCCTTCATGAGTACACGAAGGCGTTCGTGGCGATGCGAACTGCCGCCCGGGTATGCCCCTTGTTTTTGTTCCTTGTAATCTTCCGTGGGGGCGCGTCAGCCCACCCACTGGGTGTAGTCCCCGAGTTCCGGGCCGGCTGCTGAGCAGGCGGCCTGGAACTTCCAGGTAGGTTAGAGTGCTGACTTGTTTTCTCTTCTTGTTGTCTTTCTTGCAGGATTACCACAACATCTATGCGGTTGCCTTCAACTCCCACATCCAGGAGCTGGCCAAGCGGAATGCTGACTTGGTTGAGAGCCGGGGTGAGCACTTCGTCTTCTTTTTCTCGGTGGGGGGGGGGGGGGCAAGCGCACCCGCTGCGTGTAGTCTGCGAGATTCGGGCCAACTGCTGAGCAGTCGAGCCAGATCTTCCCGGCGTCTACTTGTCTTCTTTGTTGACTGTTAACCCTCTTTTTCTTCTTGTCTTTGCAGGCGCCAATGCCACCTTGCGGTAGCAACTGGACGAGGCCCAAACGGCGCTTCGTGCCAAGGAGGCGGAGTGCAGCAAGGCGGCCGAGGAGCGCGACCGCCTGGTCAAGGAGCTGGCTGACCAGGCGGACCGTCACAAGGCGGCCCTTCAGAAGGCGAAGGACAACGAGACCAGCCTCCTAGCCGAGTTCGAGACTGAGCGTTCGAACTGGGGCAAGGAGAAGAAGGCTCTGACCGACGGCTTCAGTGAAATCAAGGATATGATCGATGGTGAGTTGCTTCCTCCTTTGCACGGTCGACTGCTGATGATGTCGGCTTCTGGATCCTAATGCCTTCATCTTGTGCAGAATTCTTCCCTGGCTACTCCGTCGCTGCCAATCAAGCCATCGAGGCGTGCCACGACGAGCGGAGGAGCGAAGGCGTGGAAATCCCGCCCAACGCGCCCCGGACCTTCAACGAGCAGCTTCTCGCCATCCAGTCGCTCCTTCAGCCGGCTCATTGGATGCTGCGCCATCTGCGGCGCGTCAGAGCCCATGTGCTATCCGCCCTCTGGCCAGAAACCAACATTCCGCGCACTCCCAGACAGACTGCCGACAGGCTGGAAGTGGCTGTTGGCCGTCTTGAGGCGTGGAAAGGTTCTTCGGCCCGGGCGGGTGCACGCCGGGCCTTGGAATTCATCAAATCCTGGTATCCCGGGCTGGACCTTGACCAGCTGGCCACCTTCCGGAAGGAGGCCGCCGAGGAATTGGCGGCGCTGGCGGCTAAGCTAACTCAGCGTGGAGCGGCGATCGCCGAGTACACCAACACCGACGACTTCATCCCTAAGCTGGATGAGGAGGGTGCCGAGCTGCCGGCCAACTGGTTCGGGCTAAACCCGGCTGATGGCGAAGACTCAATGGAGGAGATCGCCTCCAGCGACGAAGGCGAAGGCGAGGGAGCAAGGATGGCGAAGACGACGCGTCGGAGGACGGAGTGGACGGCCAACCTCAGCTCGATCGTGCCTCAAGCAGCGAGCCTCGTGCGGGTGCGTCGGCTGCTGCCGGAGGCGACCAAGCTGAGATTCACCAGCCGGACACTCCACCGGCCGGCGCCGCCGACTGCACCAGCCTGCCAGACTCGCCTGCTGCTCCACTGGCCTAGGCAGCCAGTTTATCTTATTTTTTCCTGTTTAGTAGTTTCTTTGAAGAAAACTTGTTAATTCGCACAATTCCACCCACTGGGGGTGTATTCAAACTTTGTTGAATGCTGGCCAAGGGCCTCTTGCTATGTAAATATTATACCACACAATTTGTGCTTTTGCCGAGTTCCAACTTTTCTTGCCGTCTGTTCTTTAGCTTTTTCCTTTGCCGCCTTCCCTTAGCTGCCGCCTTGCCAGCCAGACGGCCGCTCAGTGGCCCGTGGCTGGGTCAAGTACTTAGCCGTTTGGGAAGGCAAGTACTTTAGCCGTTCTAGAACGTAGCAAGTTAAGTAAGAAGCCGGTCGTCCGTCTACTTGGCGGCCGGTCGGTGAGGCGAGGAGCCGGCTTGGCCTATGTGAGTACCTTTGTCCTTAGCCATTTTTCATGTGGGCATCATTTCCTGCCTTTAACTCTTGCTAGCCGGATAGTCGCTCTGCGAGCTGCGGCTTGTGGCAAGAGAGGGCTTACATGCCGACACATTACTTGTCTGACTGCAGGTAGCACCGACATAGTACAAGGAGGCAAGCCCCCGGTCGGATTGGCCGAACCCGGTGCCAGGCAGAAGAAATGAAATAACACATTCATAGGCATAATACTTATCATATAGATAAAAAGGATAGTCCCCGAGTCCTCCTCGAGGAACCCGATGTCTTTGCGCTTAATACAAAAGGCAGCATGGTGCATACTGCATTCAACTATGAAATCTTCGGAGGAGGTTGGCGTTCCATGGGTGCTCTGATTCCTTGCCTAAGTTGTCTCTCGTGCATGCTCTGGGCTTCTGTGCATCGATGAGGTAGTAGGAGTCGTTGCCCAATGCTTTGCTGATGATGAAGGGGCCTTCCCAAGGAGCCGAGAGCTTGTGTTGGCCGGCTGTTCGCTGGATCAGCCGAGGACAAGGTCTCCCTCTTGGAAGGATCTAGGGTTGACCTTCCGGTTGTGGTATCGGCACAGGCTCTGCTGGTAGATGGCGGACCGGCTGAGTGCCAGCAGCTGGCCCTCTTCCGGCAGATCGACGCCGTCTTCTCGCGCCTCCTTTGCCTCCGCCTCCATGTACATGCTGACGCGACGTGAGTCGAACTCGATGTCAGTTGGGATGATAGCCTCGGCCCCGTACATGAGGAAGAAGGGAGTGAAGCCAGTTGACTTGTTCGGAGTGGTGTGCAGACTCCAGAGGACGGCTGGCAGCTCGTCGATCCAACAGCCGGCCGAACGCTCCAGAGGTTCGACCAGTCGGGGCTTGATGCCGGACAAAATAAGGCCGTTTACTCGCTCGACCTGGCCGTTTGACTGCGGATGGGAAACAGATGCTAAGTCCAGTCGGATGCCCTGCGTCGCGCAGAAACGGGCCAAGGCACCTTTGGCAAAATTTGTGCCATTGTCGGTGATGATGTTGTGTGGTATGCCGTATCGAACGGGATATCTGCGATGAAAGTCACAACAGCTGGACCATTGAGCTTCTTGATTGGCTTTGCTTCTATCCACTTGGTGAATTTGTCCACGGCGACAAGCAAATGAGTCATGCCGCCGCGTGCTGTCTTGAATGGACCCACCATGTCCAGCCCCCAGACGGCAAAGGGCCACGTAAGGGGGGTGGTCTTGAGTGCAGAAGCCGACAGGTGTTGCTTGGAGCTGAATTTCTGGCATCCCTTGCAATGCTTGACTAGATCTTTGGCGTCTTCTAGAGCAGTCGGCCAGAAGAAACCATGGCGGAAAGCTTTGGCAACAAGGGATCTGGAGGCCGCGTGGTGGCCACACTCGCCTTGGTGTATATCTTTGAGGATTGCTTGGCCCTTCTCTTGGTCTACGCAGCGCTGGAACACGTCGGTGACGCTGCGCCTGACGAGCTCTCTGTTGACGATCGTGTAGGCTCCTGCCCGGCGCTGCACCCACCGAGCCAAGATCTCATCAGCCGGCAGCTCTCTGTTCACCAGGAAGTTGAGGATGGGCTGTGCCCATGATGGAGCTTCGACTTCCTCCACTATCATTACAGCTACTGTAACTAGGGCGGTTGGGTTGGGAGGCGGCGGGTTGGAGTCGGCCGCTGCTTGCTGCGTTGTTGAAGTCCCCGAGCCGGGCTCTGAAGTTCCTGGGCCGACTGCTGCAGTCCCCGGGCCGGGTTCTGAAGTCCCCGGGCCGGGTGCAAGTGCAGCAGTCCCCGAGCCGCCTGCCAAATCCCCGCGCCGACTGCTGAGGTCCCCAAGTCAGATCCGACTGTTCCAGGAGCAACCGGCACGAAGATAGAGTCTGATTCTGGTGAGGGCTTGATGGACGGCTTGAGGAGGCGCTGAAGGGAGACTCCGGCTGGTATGGCTTGCCGGGTGGAGCCAATTCGTGCCAGGGCATCTGCTTGCTCGTTGTTGGCCCTTGGCACGTGAAGGAACTCGCACCCTTCGAAGTATCCGCTGAGTTGCTGGACAAGGAAGAGGTAGCTTGCCATGTTTGCATCCTTGGCGTCCCAGTCGCCAGACGACTGTTGAACCACCAAGTCCGGGTCGCCATAGCACAGGATCCGGCAGATGCCGATCTCTTTGGCCAGCTGGAGTCTATGTACCAGTGCCTCGTACTCGGCCACGTTGTTGGAGGCGGCAAAATGGATTTGCAATGTGTATCTGAGCTTGTCGCCTTTGGGAGAGGTGAGGACAATGCCGGCTCCCAAGCCGGTTCTCATCTTCGAGCCATCGAAGTGCATCCGCCAATGAGTGGAGTCCGGAGTTGGCGGCAGGTACTAGGTCTCGGCCCTGTCGACGAGGAAGTCGGCCAGCGCTTGGGACTTGATGGCGGTGCGAGGCTGGAAGAAGATGGTGTAAGGAGCCAACTCAATCACCCATTTAGCCACTCGGCCTGAAGCATCTCTGTTTCATATGATCTCGGCAAGCGGGGCGGTGCAAACAACTGTGATGGGGTGCTCTTGAAAGTATGGCTTGAGTTTCTTGGCGGTGAAATACACGCCGTAGCACATCTTCTGATAGTATGGGTAGTTCTGCTTTGAGGCTGATAGCACCTCGCTCAAATAGTACACGGGCCTCTGGACCGGCTGTGCCTTGCCGTCTTCTGGGCGCTGTACCACAATAACTGTGCTGACCACTCAGCTAGTTGCGGCAATGTAAAGGAGCATGGGCTCTTTAGCAGTCGGTGCCGCCAGGATAGGTGGCGTGGTCAACATCTTCTTCAGCTGGAGAAAAGCTTCGTCCGCCTTGTCATTCCACTCAAAATGAGTGGTTTTCTTCATGAGCTGGTACAGGGGAAGAACCTTCTCGCCCAGCCGACTGATGAATCGGGTGATGGATGCCAAGCAGCTGGTGAACTTTTGGACGTCTTGCAGTCGGGTGGGTACCTCCATCCTCTCGATGGCTTTGATCTTGACAGGGTTGCACTCGATGCTGCGCTCTGAGACCAGGAAGCCAAGGAGCTAGCCGGCTGGTACTCCGAAGACACACTTTCTCTGGGTTGAGCTTGATTTGAAAACGGCGCAGATTGTCGAAAGTTTCCTTGAGATCTTCCAATAGTGTGCCGCGCTTCTCTGTCTTCACCACAATATCATGTACATAGACGTGGGCCTTTCTGCCGAGTTGCTTGAGGAGACACTTCTGCATGCAACGCTGAAGTGTGTCACAGGCATTTCTCAAGCCGAATGTCATGGTCAGGTAGCAGAAGGCTCCGAATGGTGTGATGAAGGCGGTCTTTAGGCGGTCGGCCGGGTTCAACTTGATCTGGTGATATCCTGAGTAGGCATCCAAAAAACTCAGAAGCTTGCATCCGGCTGTGGAGTCTATCACTTGGTCAATTCGTGGTAAGGCAAACGGGTCTTTGGGGTAAGCTTTGTTGAGGCTAGTATAGTCAATACACATGCGCCACTTGTTATTCTTCTTCAGTACAAGGACTGGATTGGCAAGCCACTTCGGATAGAATACTTCCATAATGAAGCCGGCTGCTAGGAGTCGGGCTATCTCTTCACCAACAATTCTTCTCTTCCGACAGGTGGCGGGGGGGTTGCTTGACGGGCTTGGCATCTGCTCAGACACATAGCTTGTGCTCGACGAAATCCGTCGGAACACCCGACATGTCCTTGGGAGACCATGCAAAGATGTCCCGATTCTCATGGAGGAAATCGACGAGCTTGCTTTCCTATTTGCTGTCAAGGGTGGTTCCTACCAAGGCGAACCTCTCCGGGTGCTCGGGATCCAAGGGGATCTTCTTGGTTTCCTTGGCTGGCTGGAAGGAGCCCTGGGTCTCTGACTCCTTGGGTTCTGGTGACAGGTCTGGCTGCTTGCTGGCCATGGCCACCACCCGGTCCAGGAGCTTCTTCTCAGCAGCAATCACCAGGGACTCGGCCAGCCGGCTGCTGGCGGCAGCACAGGTGGCCGACTTCTTGTAGTCTCCAGCTATGGTGATAATGCCCTTGGTTCCGGGTATCTTCATCTTGAGATAGGCATAGTGTGGTACTGCCATGAACTTGGCCAGAGCAGGTCGGCCAAGCAGTGCATGATAAGGGCTCTCTAGATCCACCACCTCAAACCAAATTGCTTTGCGGCAGAAGTGATCCTTGTCTCCGAAGAGGACATCTATCTTGATCTTGCCAATTGGTGAGCATGACAGGCCGGGCACGATGCCGTGGAAAACAGTCCGACTGGGCTGAAGATGCTTCTCTTTGATGCACAACTTCTCCATAGTGTCGCGGTAAAGGATGTTGATGCTGCTGTCGCCATCTATCAGGACTCGGGAGAAACGAGCAGCTCGCCTCTCTGTTGCAAAGGTAGCATCCAACACCAAGGCATAGGAACCCGGGGAAGGCATTACTTCCGGATGGTCACCTCGGCTCCAGCTGATAGGCTTCTCGGACCAGTGCATGTATTCTCGGACTTCAGAGGCGATAGCGTTGACCTCTTGGTGTTGCTGACGCCGGTTGCGCTTATCATCAGCCTGGCCGGTGAAGACGACACAGGCTCCGTGCTCTTCAGGGAAATCATCTCGGATGGCACCGACTGCTGGTCGGGCCGCCGGCTGCTGAGGAGGCGGTGGCGGCTGGCCAGCAGGCGGGGGAGGCAGCAGTCCTTCGCCCTTGGGAGATTCGGGTAAGCCAGTGGCATTTCCAGGTTGTGTGGTTGGACGGCTTTGCGCCACTGTGGAACTTGCAAGGAGCATCGAGGGTTTGCTCATAGAAAAAGGCAGGCAACCAAGCCGGCTTGCCGCCCTTCTGACGCTTGGGTAAGGGCTGCCCTTCCGGCTGCTGGTCTTCGACTGTCGCCACCTGCTGGCTGGAGGAAGCCGGCATCGGGGCTTTGCGCTTGTTGTCGCTCTACTGCTGGCGCCGACTGGAGTCTCCAGCCGGCGTTTTGGGAGCCGGGGGGAGCACCTTCCCAGAGGCGTCCACACGGAGCTGAAACTTCATGGAGGAGTCGGCAGTGGCGTACTTGTCTGCTATGATCAGCAGCTCATCGAGTGTTGCCGGCTCGTCGCAGAGGAGTCGGTGCTTGAGGAGGATGCCTTCTCTGCACCTGGTGGTGAAATATTCTATGGCTTGAATCTCGTGCACCCCTTCGTAGGAGTTGTGCAACTCGGCCCACCACGTCAGGTAGTCGCGAGTGGATTCTATGGGGCCTTGGACGCACAGGGAGAGCTGGCGGGGCTTGGGTGGCCACTTGTAGGTGCTGGTGAAGTTGCGGATGAAGACTTTGGTGAAATCTACCCAGCTGTTGATGCTGTAGGGCTTGAGGCTGTTAAGCCAGGTCCAGGCCATGCCCTGAAGCATGAGGGGGGCGTATTTCACGGCAACGCGCTTGTTGGCGTTTGCTATGCTGACTACGGTGGAGTAGTCCACCAGCCAATCTTCCGGCTTCACGGAGCTGTTGTACTTGGGCATGTCTCTTGGGAGCGAGAACCCTTTGGGGAAGGGCTCGTCGCGGATGCGGGGGCCAAAACAAGGCGGGATGATTGCATCTTCTTCTTCTAGCGCCAAGGAATGATTCAGTCGGTTGATCCGATGGCGGGAGTCGGTTTCTCCAATTCCTTCTCGGCGGCCCAGTCGATCGCCGAGCGTCGGGTGCTCGACAGGCGGCGGGGAAGCATACCTCTCCCTCTGAGGAGGAGGAGGAGGCGGATGGTCATTTCACCGCTCTACAACTCATGGGCGGCCATCTTGGTCGCGCTCGATGGTGATGCGCATCCGGCCACGGCTAGCAGCCGGCTCTTTGTCTCTTCGGTCGAGGGCGCCGCCTGTTGTCGGCGTCTGGGAGGTCGCGCCTTGGTCTCGGGGGGGGGGGGGGTAGGAGGATTTGCGGCGTGCGCGCCGGGCTCTGCCATGCGGCAGCCGCGTCAATGAGCCGCTGAACACGCTCGGTCATGTAGCGGTGCTCGTCGCCCTTGAAATTTTCCAACTCGTCTGCTGCCGCCTGGGCAGCACGTATGTTCTCCATGGGCGTGGCGTAGACTGGGCGGTCAGCACCCAGCATGCTGGCGATGGCTGCGCCGCGCTGGCGGACAGGACCCACACAGCTGGGCCCGCCAACTTCTTGGCGCTTTCGACGAGAGAGACGTGGCAGGCTTCTAGCATCTCGGCGTTAGCGTCTTCCGCGATGGGTGCGGACAGGTCCCGCAATGCCGCCTTCTAGCGTCTCGGCGTTGGCATCTTCCGTGATGGGTGCGGACAGGTCCCGTAGTGCCTCCTGCAATGGATCGTGTGCGGCTTCGTCGGCGCCTCCGCCGTGGCTAATGACGAGCACCTCTGTGATGGTGCTGCCGCCGCTATCTGCTCGAGGGAGCGGGTCATCGATGACCACCATGTTGGTGGGGAAAGCGTCGAGGGATGCCGTGTCGGAGTCGACAACCACCGGGTCGGTGGAGCCGATCGACTCTAGTTGGGAGGCGGGCTCGTTGGCGATGTCGAGCTTGCCTAGGAGGTCGACAAGGCGGCTCTCGGAGCTGGCAGCACCCGTGCCTGGCGCGGGCTCGTCGGAGAGGCGGATCTCGCCAACAAGGTCAGCGAGGCAAGCTGCCGCGCACGCGAGCTCTGCGCCATGTAGCGCGTCGGCGCAAACGCGATCGGGCGTGCCGGGCTGGCTGCGCTTGCTAGGAAGGAACAAGGTTCCTGTCCAGAACTAATCTTTGGACGACGGTGCACCTAGCCCCACGGTGGGCGCCAAATGTCGGGGGTTTGGTGCGACATATGCCAAAGGATGGCTAATCATAGTGGGAGCTAGTAAGGCATCGCCGGTGCCTGGAAATGGGATAAGGCGTAGACACGAACGCCGGCGCCCTTTACCCAGGTTCGGGGCTCTCCTAGGAGATAACACCCCTAGTCCTGCTCTGCGGGGTCTCCGCATGATCACTAAATCAACAAGCAGCTACAAGTGCTCCTTGAGCTGTTTGCTAGAGGAGGAAGAAGGGCAAGGCTAGCTCTCTCCTCTCTCTACGTCATGTGTGTATATCTCAGGGGCTGAACCCTTTGCATGGGTGCCCTGGGGGGTTTATATAGGCCCACCCCCCAGGGGTACAAAGGTAATCTGGCCGGGTGTAGGACCCGGCTGTCAGTGTCTACGGTCGCCGGCTTCTCCGCTAGCAGCTGGGGCCCGCCGCCTGGTGGGACCCGACGGCTGTCTTGTACTTGGCTGACAAGCCGTGCCCGCCGCTCGCGGGTCTTGCCGGCTGCTTAGTACTGTAGCCGTGCTGCTGATGATGCTTGCTTTGTCGGGGAAGCGTGGCTACAGCCCCGCCGCCTGGTGGGAGTTCACTGTAGCCATTCCCCGTCTCTTATGGTTAATGGCGCACAGACTCCGAGGGAGGGGAGGGCCGCCTGGTCAGGAACCAGCCTCCCCTCGAGCCGACAGGCCAGGGCTGGCCGTCTTCTGGCTTCTCACTGATAGGTACGGCCCGCCGCCTGTGGGTCGTACCGACAGCCCGTCGTGGGGGCATGGTCTTTCTGCCATGGATGATATCATGGGCTGTGTGGCAACAGTGTCGCGCCGGGCGAGGGATGTCCGCCCAGTACGCTGCACTGTGGCCACGCTTGGCTCGGGAATCGGGGGTGGCAGGCTGCACTGTAGCCACGCCCCGTCTAGTCGTGTTTATGTGGGTGCAAACTTTGAGGGCACGGGGGGCCGCCTGCTGGGAGCCGGCCTCTCTGGAGGCCGCCTACCAGGAGTCGGCCCATCTCGAGGCTGCCTTCTGGAGTCCGCCGGCCTCTGGTAGCCGGCCGCATGGACAAGCCGGCCCTAGGAAGGCGGCGCTATGTCTTTGACGCTTGAGGGGCGCAGTCGGCCCCGATGTCTTGAAATACCAGGGGAGACTGATGAGGCTACCCGTGGTCATTTACTCTGACACAAACACCAAATAACATTTACTTTAGGTTCAAAACTAACCCCGAAGGTAAAGGGAGTGTGCTATGGAGATCTTATCAACCTTGGAATCACTTCCAATACACATCATCACTTCGCCCTTATCTAATCTCTGTTTATTTTGCAACTCATGTTTCGAGTTACTACTCTTAGCAACTGAACTAGTATCAAATACTGAGGGGTTCTAGTAAAGTACACATCAATAACATGTATATCAAATATACCTTTGTTGACTTTGCCATCCTTCTTATCCGCCAAATACTTGGGGCAATTCCGCTTCCAGTGACCAGTCCCTTTGCAGTAGAAGAACTTAGTCTCAGGCTTAGGTCCAGACTTGGGCTTCTTCACTTTAGAAGCAACTTGCGTGCCGTTCTTCTTGAAGTTCCCCTTCTTCCCTTTGCCCTTTTTCTTGAAACTAGTGGTCTTGTCAACCATCAACACTTCATGCTTTTCTTGATTTCCACCTTTGCCGATTTTAGCATCGCGAAGAGCTTGGGAATTGTTTTCCTCATCCCTTGCATATTATAGTTCATCACGAAGTTCTAGTAACTTGGTGATAGTGACTAGAGAACTTTGTCAATTACTATCTTATCTGGAAGATTAACTCCCACTTGATTCAAGCAATTGTAGTACCGAGACAATCTGAGCACATGCTCACTGGTTGAGCTATTCTCCTCCATCTTGTAAGCAAAGTACTGTCAGAGGTCTCATACCTCTTGACATGGGCATGAGTATGAAATACCAATTTCAACTCTTGGAACATCTTATATGCTCCATGGTGTTCAAAACATTTTTGAAGTCCCGGTTCTAAGCCGTAAAGCATGGTGCACTTAAACTATCAAGTAGTTATCATACCGAGGTTTGTCAAATGTTCATAACATTTGCATCTGCTCCTGCAATAGGTCTGTCACCTAGCGGTGCATCAAGGACATAATTATTCTGTGCAGCAATGAGGATAATCCTCAGATCATAGACCAAGTCCGTATCATTGCTACTATCATCTTTCAACTTATTTTCTCTAGGAACATATCAAAAATTAAACGGGGAGCTATACGCGAGCTATTGATCTACAACATAGATATGCAAAAACTATCAGGTACTAAGTTGATGATAAATTAAAGTTCAATTAATCATATTACTTAAGAACTCCCACTTAGATAGACATACCTCTAGTCATCTAAATGATCACGTGATCCAAATCAACTAAACCATGTCCGATCATCATGTGAGATGGAGTAGTTTTCAATGGTGAACATTTCTATGTTGATCATATCTTCTATATGATTCACGCTCGACCTTTCGGTCTCCAGTGTTCCGAGGCCATATCTGCATATGCTAGGCTCGTCAAGTTTAACCCGAGTATTCTGCATGTGCAAAACTGGCTTGCACCCGTTGTATGTGAACGTAGAGCTTATCACACCCGATAAGCACGTGGTGTCTCGGCATGATGAACTGTAGCAATGGTGCATACTCAGGGAGAACATTATACAAATTTAGGGAGGGATCATCTTATAATGCTACCGCCGTACTAAGCAAAATAAGATGCATAAAGGATAAACATCACATGCAATCAAAATATGTGACATGATATGGCCATCATCATCTTGTGCCTTTGATCTCCATCTCCAAAGCACCGTCATGATCTCCATCGTCACCGGCTTGACACCTTGATCTCCATCGTAGCATCGTTGTCGTCTCGCCAACTATTGCTTCTACGACTATCGCTACCGCTTAGTGATAAAGTAAAGCAATTACATGGCGACTGCATTTCATACAATAAAGCAACAACCATAAGGCTCTTGCCAGTTGACGATAATGATTACAAAACATGATCATCTCATACAACAATTTATATCACATCACGTCTTGACCATATGACATCACAACATGCCCTGCAAAAATAAGTTAGACGTCCTCTACTTTGCTGGTGCAAGTTTTACGTGGCTGCTACGGGCTTAGCAAGAACCGTTCTTACCTATGCATCAAAACCACAACGATTTTTCGTCAAGTGTGCTGTTTTAACCTTCAACAAGGACCGGGTATAGTCAAACTCGATTCAACTAAAGTTGGAGAAACAGACACCCACTAGCCACCTGTGTGCGAAGCACGTCGGTCGAACCAGTCTCATGAACGCGGTCATGTAATGTCGGTCTGGGCTGCTTCATCCAACAATACCGCCGAATCAAAGTAAGACGTTCCTGGTAAGCAGTTTGACTATTATTGCCCATAACTCATTGTGTTCTACTCGTGCATATAACATCTACGAATAAACCTGGCTCTGATACCACTGTTGGGGAACGCAGTATTTCAAAAAAATTCCTACGATCACGCAAGATCTATCTAGGAGATGCAAAGCAACGAGCGGGTAGAGTGTGTCCATGTACCCTCGTAGACCGAAAGCGGAAGCGTTTAGTAACGCGGTTGATGTAGTCGAACGTCTTCACGATCCAACCGATCCAAGTACCGAACGTACGGCACCTCCGTGTTCAGCACACGTTCAGCATGATGACGTCCCTCGAGCTCTTGATCCAGTTGAGGACGAGGGAGAGTTCCGTCAGCACGACGGCGTGGCTACGGCGATGATGAAGTTACCGGTGCAGGGCTTCGCCTAAGCACTATGACGATATGACCGAGGTGTTAACTGTGGAGGGGGGCGCCGCACATGGCTAGGAACAATTGATGTGTGTTCTAGGGGTGCCCTCCCCACGTATATAAAGGAGGGAGAGGGAGGGAGGCAGCCTAGGGTGCGCCCAAGTAGGAGGAATCCTACTTGGGCTCCTAGACCAATTCGCCCCCTACTATATTTGGACAAGGGGGAAAGGAAGGAGGGGGGAGGGGAAGGAAGTAGGAGTCCTACTTCATACTTTCCTTTTCCTCCTCTCCTTTCCCTTTCTCCCCACGTGGCTGGACCTATAGGGGGCGCACCAGCCCCTTGTGGTCTGGTGTGTTCCCTTACATGGCCCATTAAGCCCATATCTTTGCGGGGGGTTGCCCGGAACCCCTTCCGGTGACCCGGTATCACCCGAAACACTTCTGGTGTCCGAATATAGCCTTTCAATATATGAATCTTTACCTCTCGACCATTTCGAGACTCCTCGTCATGTCCGTGATCTCACCCGGGACTCCGAACAAACTTCGGTCATCAAATCACATAACTCATAATACAAATCGTCATTGAACGTTAAGTGTGCGGACCCTACGGGTTCGAGAACTATGTAGACATGACCGAGACACATCTCCGGTAAATAACCAATAGTGGAACCTGGATGCTCATATTGGCTCCTACATATTCTATGAATATCTTTATCGGTCAAACCGCATAACAACATACGTTGTTCCCTTTGTCATCGGTATGTTACTTTGCCCGAGATTCGATCGTCGGTATCCTCATACCTAGTTCAATCTCGTTACCGGCAAGTCTCTTTACTCGTTCCGTAATGCATCATCCCGCAACTAACTCATTAGTCACATTGCTTGCAAGGCTTATAGTGATGTGCATAACCGAGAGGGCCCAGAGATACCTCTCCGAAACACGGAGTGACAAATTCTAATCTCGATCTATGCCAACCCAACAAACACCATCAGAGACACCTGTAGAGCATCTTCATAATCACCCAGTTACGTTGTGAGATTTGATAGCACACTAAGTGTTCCTCCGGTATCCGGGAGTTGCATAATCTCATAGTCATAGGAACATGTATAAGTCATGAAGAAAGCAATAACAATAAACTAAATGATCATAATGCTAAGCTGACGAATGGGTCTTGTCCATCACATCATTCTCCTAATGATGTGATCCCGTTCATCAAATGACAACACATGTCTATGGTTAGGAAACATAACCATCTTTGACAAACGAGCTAGTCAAGTAGAGGCATAATTGGGACACTTATGTTTTGTCTATGTATTCACACATGTACTAAGTTTTCGGTTAATACAATTCTAGCATGAATAATAAACATTTATCAAGAAATAAGGAAATAAATAATAACTTTATTATTGCCTCTAGGGCATATTTACTTCACAAGGAAGCAAAGAAGAAGAGCAAGGAATATGACTCCAACGACAAGAAGAAGAAGAAATCTTCAAAGTCTTCTTCAAAGTCTTCTTCAAGGACTTCATCCTACAAGAAGAGCTCATCTGGCAAGGCACGTGATTTCATTGGGAAGGAAATGGATTCAGAGGAGGAGTATGCTTCTGAGGAGGCAGAGGTGGAGTCTGAGGAGGAGTCTGATTCAGGCGTGGCAAGCCTGGCTCTAGCTTCGGCATCGCCAAGTCCATCTTCAACACTGAAGACAATGGTCACGTCGCTGATGCTGTGGTCGATGATGAAGACGAATCTGCTCCAACCTATTGCTTCATGGCATGAGGTGCCAAGGTAAACTCCCGCGATGCTTACTTTCAGACCTCCAGTGAAGATGACTCTGGATGTGAATCCAAACCCAGCTATAAGACTCTTGCTAAAATTGCAACTCAATAACAAACTGCTATGGAACACATTCAAACATTGCTAGACAAAAGTGATGACCCGTTGGACGAGGAAATGAATCAAACTCAGTCCTTAATCGAAGACATAAAAAATCTCCGCGTTAAGTTCGAAGAACTTGAAAGTCATCATGAAACCCTCTCAGCCAATCATGTGAAGCTTTCCTATGATTATCTTCAAAGGAAGCAAGATCTAGAGAAACTAAGAGCGTCTCATGAAGATCTTCAAAAAGAAAACGATTCACTACTCGCTCAACAGATCAGTTTCGCTCAGGAAAATTTTGTGCCACCTTGTTTGAAATGTATTGAGCGTGACAATGTTGTCTCTGTTGCTGAATGTTCTACTGCTTCTGAAGTTGCAATATCTTCAACTGTTGATGTGGTAACTAACCTCTCTTCCGAGCATACCACTACTATTGCTTATGAGAATGCCAGGTTGAAGACATTGCTTGAAACAGGCATGTACAAAAGCCTCAAAGGACATCAGATACTCTGTGATGTCCTCAAGAAACAGATTCTGAACCAAAACCCTAGAAAAGAGGGTGTTGGTTTTGAGAGGAAAATGAATGCTGATGGTTCTTACTAGAAGCCTAAGCAGTACCCCAAAACCACACGGGTTGCTGCAAAGGGTCCCTCAGTGGATCCATCCTTCTTATCTGGCTTCACTTGTACTAACCCTATTGTCATTGATGAGTCACTTGACTCAAACTATAAACTGTTCAAGAATCAGAACGGTGAAGTGTTTGCCAGGTTTATTGGAACTAACTGCGGGAATGGGTCTCCTATGAAGAAGATCTGGGTTCCCAAAAGTTGTCTTGAGAAGCTTCCCGTGAATGTCATCATGACACCACCAGGGAAGAAGACAAACCCCAGACTAAAGGCTTCATGTGGCCCAAAGGCCTCAAAAAACTGAGGACCTCACAAGGTCACCCTAACGCCAATGTTTTGCAGGGAAATTATCATCAGACTCATGAATATGAGCGTGTTACTTCTAACCGCTATGTTCACAAATCAAAGAACTTTTCTGCATGTTCTTATGAGTACTATTCACCTCCTACAAAACTATTTGCTAGGGCTCCAAAGCCAAAATTCTCGGATGCTGCACTTAGACTCATTGCTTCTAAGCCACCCCTTAAGATGTGGGCGGTCAAGAAGAATTAACTTCTCTTGCAGCGAAAGGTCTCCAGCCGAAAATCATTGACTTCTGAAGACAATGCTGGGGACCTAAAATATCTTATTGGACGCAAGATAAAATGCCAAAATGGTCTTGCCATTTATTTCGCTGTCACACCCTGATTTGCATACCACAACACTTAAGCTAATCCAAGAAACATGACCGGTATAGGGATTACTAAGGGGACTAAAGAAACAAGAACAACAACGACTAATTCATCCGCCAATATATTCGCGAAAAGTCGAAAGCTTTAAAATTAAACTATAAAGAAAAATGAAAAACTACCCCAAACTTTTTGGTTCACCCCAACATTACCCACTTGTCCGACTGTTGCTAAGCAGTTTTGGGATACTAAACGGACCTCCCCAGATGGTAATCTTAAAGTGGCCGATTTACCCTCTTTTGCCCATACAATGCATTACAGACGTATGATCATTACCCTTCAACCGGGTTATTCTATTCCTGGAAATCCTAGCTATTCTTAGCATGATTTTGGGGAATCTCCTTGCTATTACTCAAACAAGCATGAAACGTATGCTTGCATATTCGTCCATAGGCTCCCCCGCCACGAGCGAACGGGAATGGATATGAGGCTTGTGGGATTGACGTGATAGGGTAGGGTTGGCTATACTGCTGGTGGCGAACTCATAATTATGCTAAAATGTGGTTTGACAAAAACTTTTGAGTGTTTTGGACTTTGCTTGATTTGGTTTTTTGTTGTTGTTTGCAAGTGCTCTAAAAACCAAATAAATCCTCCAACTCTTATACTCCTTCTCCTTGGTCCAAAACTTGGCCCAATGACCATGCCATGTGTATAGGACATAATAGTATTTTCTTCCAAAAATATTTTGGCCAAAAAGAATTTTCTAAATTAGGTTTTCCAAAAACCCCTGAATTGAGACTTGAAATACAAGTACTTAATGAAGGGTGTGAAAAATCTTTCAAAAATTATATTTTACTCCTATTAGATATATGACTCCCAGAAACCACAAAAATATTATTTTAAAAGTTATTTTTCCTATTTTATTTAAAGGCTTTTCCTTAAGGCCAGAAATGGTCTTTAATAGGTTAAAATTATTTTAATGTTTCAAAAAAAGTTGAGAAAATTTAGGGAAGCTCAGTGGATATATATTGTCCATATATAAGAGTTTCAACACATGGTAATGTTCAAACTATTGGACAAATCCCTCAAAAACCCTTTCTGGATATTTCAAGATTTTGAAATATTTACAAAGGAAATATTCTCTAAAAATTACAAGAAAATTCTAGCAAGTCACTTATCCATAATGTGATGATCTTGCAAAGTTTCAACTCAATCAAAATTGTTTTGGTTCACAAAAGTGCCCCAAAACCCTTTCTATTCAAAACCAAACTTGAACAACTCTACATGGCCAACCTTGTCCGTTTGATCTCAGACTTTGTCTACATGCTCACAACACCAACTGATGGCACTACACCAAGTGGTGCATCAAGGGGAATAGTTTTGCATGACTGTCTTGGAAAACCCATTCCTGTTGATTTCTAGGGTTTACAAAAGTTGCATTGGCAACTTTACCCAAATGGACTCCAACTTGGTGGAACACCCTATTTATTTATGCCATTCCATCTTGTGAAGTCTCATGGCAAGTGTAATTCATTTACTTGCCCAAACCAGCAACAAACAGCTTCTGCCAATTTTCCAAAAGCATCACTTTGACCACTTCCACTAATCTCCATGGGCTCAAAATTTTACCACAGCCTCTCCTAGTCCCCTTGTACCTCCAGTAACAATGGCAAGTCCACAGATCAATTATTGGAGGGGTAAACCCCCATTTTCTCTCTCTGGATAGCCCATTTCTCTCTCTCTCTCAACCCCACACTCCTCTCCTACTGGCTCCCCAGGGCATCCAATGCCCCTCCCCTCTTCTTTACTGCCCCCCTAGAGCTACCAGACATCAGCGGCCGTGCCCACAAGGCATATAAAATGCCGTGGCATGCCAAATGCACGCTCCAGAGCACGCTACAGTGCGGCCAGGCACTGTAGCCGCCCCCTGCCAACTACCTCCGGCCACCTCGGGCCTCCCCAGCACGCACGACGAGGTGCTGCGGCGTCTGCGACACGCCACGCCTTTGTCCCCCTCCTCCTGCTCCCTCCTCCCGCCCCTACTCGCACGCGCGCCGGCCGCCCGAGTGCACCAGTGAGCAAGCTCACATGCGCGACGCCCCTGACCCCTCTCTGCCCTTTCTTTTCGCCCCACTCGCTCCGGACCAACCCCAGGAACACCCCAGACACCCCGCGACGAGCTCCCGTGACCCGTGGCGACGACAACGAGTTCACCTGCAGATGAGTCCTCGGTGGATAGTCGCCCGCCTATTTAAAGGCTGCCCCGAGCCTCTACCTCTCCACCATTCGCCTCCACACCCTCCAAATCGCCCCCTGTGCCCTTAGCTCTCCTCCAGGAGCACCCAAGCTTGAGATCGAGCTTGAGCTCCGCCGCTTCAGCTCAACGGAGTTTGCATGGTACAGGCTTTCCCCGCCGCACCTCTGCCTTGATCTGTAACCCCCGTAGACCACTAACCATTTCCCCTGTCTCATCCGCTTTGTTTGTAGCCGGAATCTACCAGAACAGCCACCGCCCGACGCTCCTCCACCGTGCCTCCTCGTCGCCGGCAAACCAGGCCGCTCCGGCGACGTTGACCACCACCACCCGAACGGCGACTCGACGCTGAGCCCAGCCGTGCCCTCGCCCGACCTCGCTGTGCCTTGCATCGTCGCCGGCGAGCTCACCGGCCCTCTGGTCGCGAGGTTGGAGATGACATGCGGGCCTCGCCTGTCATCCTCACCTCTCCCTCGCCCCTCTCTCTCTCACTGATGAGTGGGCCCCACCCGTCAGGTTTGAAACCTGACGCGCGCGCGCCTCGGCTCGCCTGGGCCTCCTTTTCCTATGGGCCTGCTGCATTGTGGCCATTCTGGCCCAGTACCACAGTGCCCCTTTTCTTTTTCTTTTCACTAAAAACTTTCAAAAATTCCGCAGATCAAAATATTTGTCCAAATGACATAATTCCAACTCCTAAATTCTTGTAATAATCCCGCCTATTTAAGGGTGTAACTTTCATATAAATCCATCACACTTCTTTGTACTATTCAAATTTAAGCAATTAAATGCTTCTTTGGAAATCCATTATTCTGTTCCTTTAGTTCCAAATCCAAAACTAAGAATTTTCCCTTTCTTAGTTTTCACCCTAGTATTTAAAAGAACCAGTAGACATTTTTCTGAGCACTTTGGTTTTTCTATTTTACTATTGCCTTATATTTCTCGTTGATATTTTGCGATGATAGATTGCGTTGTTGACGAAGGAGTTGAACCAGAAAACTTTGAAGACCCCGAAGACTTTGCCGAGCCAGGCAAGCAGCCCTTTAACCATGTCTATGAAACCCCTTTTTATCCATGTCATATAGCACTTTATTATTGTTGCATCGGAATCATGATGAGATGGTAACCACTTTGGTGGGTTGCCTTCGTTACTTCCTTGTTGATACTTGCATTGTGCATGACCCTACCTTCCAATGAGGGTTATGCCGGTGGGATTAGATATGTTGCTAAAGTAGATGCTACGCAAATGGGACGGGTATATGCATGGTGATGGAGACAAAAGTATTTCCAAAGACTTTTCGAAAACCCCGTTGGGTGCCACTAATGCCCAAGGCAGATGATGAGCTAGGTAACCACTTGACAAAGAAGTGGTGTACCGGAGCAAGTTGTGTGAGTGTGTTTTCGAAAACGGATTGGTTTAAGTTGGGACCGTTATTCCAACCTTACATATACAACCACAATACCCCTTATGGGACGGTACTTTATCGATTACTTTGGTCAATACTAGCAGGGAGCCTGCATTACTAGTGGCGAGAGGGTATGAGGTACTCCCTCGATACGGAGTTGTGCCAGGTAGGGCGACTATGGCTGTTTTTACAGACACCGGACACACCATTGCGTCCCCTTTCGGATGGTACAATCTCGAGTAAGTCTCGCATGATGTACATCGTGAGGACAAGGGCCAACGAGTGGACTCTTTGTTAGTGTTGTCAAGGGAAAGATAATGTTCGGGTGCTTACCCTGGGTACTTGAGGTATCGCGGGGCGTGGATGACACGGAAGTTCCCCGGATCTTGTGGGTAAAGTGTGCAACCTCTGCAGAGTGTAAAACTATTCGGAAAGGACAATTGGTTAACCTCTCTTGGGCTACGTCCACATGTTTACAAAACCTGGTGAGTGTGTACGGATAAGAAGTGGTAAGAACTACCTGGGTCACGTCAAAAGATTTGACATGATAATTAAGTTGGATTGTTTCCAACTCTATTTATTTTGATATCTGTAACATGTTCTCATGGTTACTTGAATTCTCATGATGCATGTCTTAAAAGTTGTTGAACATGTCAAAGCACTCGAAACTAGCTTTCTGCAAAAATTTACCTATATCATGCATTGTTGTGCCTTGAACCAAAACATGGGTTGCTTGCGAGTACATTCAAAGTACTCATTGGCTTGCCACTGGTTATTTAATTGGCTAGGCATGGAAGAGCAGGAGTTCCAGGAAGAATTCTTTGGAGACAAACATGCGAACTAGGACGCTTTCCCAGTCAGAATGCCTGTAGGGTTAAGGCAGGTGGCATGGGTTCTAACAAGCAACGAAGATTTCCGCTGCTTGAGTTACTATTACTGCACATCTTTATGGCTTCGTTATTGTTGATGCTTATTCTAGATACACCTGGGTGCACCTAATTCTCTATAATACTTAAGTGCAGGATGTCTTTAGGCGATTCGCCATTCGTGCCATGACCAATTATGGCATTAAGATCAAGCACATCAGGAGTGACAATGTGTAACACTGTGTAACACCCACGATGCGGCTATATCTCCCACGTGTCGAGGCACGACTTGGAGGCATAACCGCATGGTGGTTTTATCGCAATAAGGGTCATCTTCACACAATCCCATGTAATGAACAAGAATAGGATAAAGAGTTGGCTTACAATCGCCACTTTACACAATACATAAATTAAACATACGTCATTCAGAGTACAATCAAGGTCCGACTACGGAACCAAAATAAAAGAAGACAACCCCAAATGCTAGATCCCCGATCGTCCCCAACTGGGCTCCACTACTGATCATCAGGAAACGAAACATAGTAACAACCAAGGTCCTCGTCGAGCTCCCGCTTGAGCTCGGTTGCATCACCTGCACTGGTATCGTCGGCACCTGCAACTGTTTTGGTAGAATCTGTGAGTCACGAGGACTCAGCAATCTCACACCCACGAGGTCAACACAATTTAAGCTTATGGGTAGGAAAGGGGTAAGGAGGTGGAGCTGCAGCAAGCACTAAGCAAAATATGGTGGCTAACATACGCAAATAAGAGCGAGAAGAGAAGCAATGCAACGGTCAAGAAGCTAGAAGTGATCAAGAAGTGATCCTGAAACTACTTACGTTCATACATAACCCAAGCCGTGTTCACTTCCCGGACTCCGCCGAAAAGAGACCATCACGGCTACACACGCGGTTGATTCATTTTAATTAAGTCAAGTGTCAAGTTCTCTACAACCGGACATTAACAAATTCCCATCTGCCACACAACCACGGGCACGGCTTTCGAAAGATAATACCCTGCAGGGGTGTCCCAACTTAGCCCATCACAAGCTCTCACGGTCAACGAAGGATATTCCTTCTCCCGGGAAGACCCGATCAGTCTCGGAATCCCGGTTTACAAGACATTTCGACAATGGTAAAACAAGACCAGCAAAGCCGCCCGTTGTGCCGACAAATCCCGATAGGAGTCGCACGTATCTCGTTCTCAGGGCACACCGGATGAGCCATACGTCGGGTTGGCATAGACCCTGGTTGCTCAGGGGGCGCCGGACATCGCTCGGTTTGGACCAGCCCTCAGAGGAGCACTGCCCGGGGGGGGGGGGGGTAAATAAAGATGACCCTCGGGCTCCGGAAACCCAAGGGAAAAAGGCTTAGGTGAGGCAAATGTAATAACCAAGGTTGGGCCTTGCTGGAGGAGTTTTATTCAAGGCGAACTGTCAAGGGGTTCCCATAACACCCAACCGCATAAGGAACGCAATATCAAGGAACATAACACCGGTATGACGGAAACTAGGGCGGCAAGAGTGGAACAAAACACCAGGCATAAGGCCAAGCCTTCCACCCTTTACCAAGTATATAGATGCATTAATTAAATAAGAGATATTGTGATATCCCAAAATATCCATGTTCCAACATGGAACCGACTTCATCTCCACCTGCAACTAGCAACGCTATAAGAAGGGCTGAGCAAAAGCGGTAACTTAGCCAAACAACGGTTTGCTAGGAAAGGATGGCTAGAGGCTTGACATACAATATAGGAGGCATGATAAACAAGTGGTAGTTAGTGCAAGCATAGCGATAGAGCAAACAACTAGCAAAGCAAAGATAGAAGTGATATTGAGGGTATGGTCATCTTGCCTGAAATTCCGCTAGGAAGAAGATCAAGTCCATGAAGAAGACAAACGGACGTAGACGAACGAATCCTCACAACTCCGGAACGAAACCGAAGCTAACGAGAGAAGCAAACCGGAAAGAAGCAAACAACATGGTAAACACACAATCATAAACATGGCATGATGCATAATCAAGTATGGTGCATGTCCGGTTTAAATGAGGCATGACATGGCAAGGTGTACAAACAATACTACAAATTAAGTGGAGCTCAATATGCAACGAGTTGCATATTGACAAAACACCACATTGACAAGTGAAATGTAAGTAAACTAACTATTTAGGCAAGTTTAAATGAGGCAGACACAACAAACAACAATTCCGGAAAATCCTCATGTCCATATTTCCAATTTGGTACTGTTCTGCCTATTACATAATTTTAGAGTTGTTAAACAGTAAAACAAAGTGCACCAAGTTAATATATGCATTTTTCCACCCCATTTACATATAAAGTTTATCAAAATTGGAGCTATGGTTATTTAGTTATGAAATAAATCATTTTAACATGGCATTTAAGCAAAATTTAAACAAACAGCAAGTTTAAACATTTTAAACATGGATGGAAGCATAATATTGTGAAACTAGATGCAATTCTAAGCATTTTACATCTTAAAATTATTTTAATCCGATGCACCATTTGTGATTTATTAAATGCATGACCTAGAGGGACTTTTCTGCAAAACAACGCTCTCTGGAAATTATATAAATTCACAGCGCACAAAAAAAACAACCATGGGCTGAATCTGAGCAAAACTGGGCTGGGGGAGCTGCTCACATTGGGCCTTGAGGCCGGTCGGTGGACAGGGAGGCTGGAAGGGGCGCTGGGCCTTGGCGCGGTCAACGCGAGCGGGGCTTGGCGCTGGCGGAGCGGGCAAGAAGAGGCGGGACGAGGGACTTGGCGCTGGCGACGGCTCCCTGGCGACGAGGTTCTGCAGAAGGGCAGCAGCCATGGCAGGGACTTGAAGCGGGGCTTCCGGCGTCGGCGGACCTCCGGGAAGAAGATGGCGGCGGCTGGGCGGAGCTGTGGGCGAGGAGCGGCAGTGCGGCGGCGGGATCCCGCCAGGAAGGGCCTGCAGGCGGCGGATCCGGCGGAACTGGAGGCGGCGCGACGGACTGAGGAGCCGACGGCCTCGGTTGCTGCAGCAAAACGATGGCGAGGCGGAGAAGTCAGCAGCGGCGCAACTCATCTCCATGGACGGATGACCATGGCGAAAAACGAGACAGAGACGGGGTCGGGCAGAGGAGGCGCCCACGGCGTTGGACTTGGCGAAGCAAGAGAGCTCCGGGACGAGCGGGAAGCAGGGGTGGACGCGGGAGGACGGATCCGTCTGTTTCCCAGCTGGGCCTGGTGCAAACGGCGGCGAGGGAGCTGCGGCCAACCATGGCTGTTTCTGGTACAGAGAGGAAGAGGCATGAGAGACGAGGGAGAGAACCAGAGGGAGGAGGGACGGAGAAGAAGAAGAGGGGAAGGGGCGACGGGGTCCTAGTGGTGCTGCTGCTCATGATCCCCTCTGGATTGAGCAGAGGAGGCGTTGGAGGATGAAGGGGGCTGTTGATTGGTGGATTCGGGATCGGTAGGGATCCCGAGGGAGAGGTGGATGCGCTAGGGGATTGGGTCGATGGGGAAAATGAGGAGGAGACCAGGGGAGGCGCTGGATGGTTCGCTGGTGATCAGGAGGGGAACCAGAGAGAGCGGCGGCGGGGAGGAGGATCCCTAGAAAATAGGGTTTGGTCCAAAAGACTAGGGGTAGATTATATATATGGGAAAAGAGGAGAGTTCGATCATCCGATCAAAATTCGACGGTCGAGAATAGATAGGCTAGGAAAGTCTAAATAAGAAAGGGAGATGTTTTAGAGATGTTTGGGGATGATCCAAATCCAATGGTGACGACTGCCCGACCCAGGTTCGGAGAAGTTTCGGACGCGCACGTGAGGGGTTTTGAGAGAGATAGACAAGGACAAAGGGCCGACAAAATATAAATGGAGACAAAGAGAGCAAGCAGCAACTACGAACGTCTACGAGTTTTATAAAAACATGCGGATGCAACATGCATGATGACATGATGAAATGCAACAACAAATAAAACACACGGCAACAACGAAATAACTGGAAGGCTTCTGGAGCGTCGGTCTCGGGGCGTCACAACACTCCTCCACTTACAAGAGATCTCGTCCCGAGATCTAGGATGGCACCGGAGAGAAACAGAAGAGGAAGATAAGAGGTAAAACTAAGTTGCTTCTTCGACGAATGAGTGAAACCAAGGAACCTTCGAAGGTTAAACAATTTTTTGAAAAGAATACAACGGAGATGAACAAAGTTGAAAACACTCCGTTAGCTACGAAGAACATGGGATACGACGAGAACTAAGTGGTTAAGTGACAAGATAGATATTGAAACCACTCCAGTTAAAACAAGATAGAGAAGGAATAACAATGATATAATTTGGGCAGCACTGCGACTGTAAATGGAAGGAATTGAACATGATCTTGACAAGATGAGAGGATACTTGAAAATAGGACACGACACTGCGGTTGAATGGATAAGCACGAAAAGAACATGGTCCTCACAATCTGAGATGATGAGTGAAGAGAGCAACATCACAATGCCTCCAGAACGAAATAATAGAAGTTGGATTGTTGGAAAGGAAAGAATTGAGAAGAAAATGATATCTTCTACCACCACTGAATTTGAAAAGCATCCTTAAAAAAGAAGGATTGAACAGAGTTGTTGGAAAAATCAACAACGAAAAGAACAAGCTTGTTGTGGGCTTATGGAAAACATCTCAAAAACTTGAGGTGAAATTCTGCCACTAACGGAAAAACAATAGATTGGATTGATATGAACAAGGAGACGAGAAACTTATTTCGCCGGGAGGATAAATGGAGAACTTGGGTCATTTATGAGTACCATAAATAGCAAAAATCCTTAGGGAAAGCTTTAGGTGAAATATAACCCAAGATAACTCCAATGAAGAGGTTGATTGGTTGAAAAGATGTCTTGAGTGAAGAGAAAATGATGGATTTAGATATGTCACTCTTGAAAACTTGTGAATCATGAAACACGAAGGGAAATTATCGACAATGACATAACACCACCTCAAAAGATAAGGTAGAAAGAAGTGCACTTCGGAATGCAAGAATGCTTGAGATCCAAAAAGAATCTTGAAGAACACTTCGAGAATTTATTAAATCCTTGATGAACCACCATGTATAGCCTCCATGAAGAACTCCGGTAATAAAAGGATGATAAAAGAAAGAGAAGTTGAGAACACAAGGTGAAGTCTAGCAATGATTTAGATGGAGCTTCGTGACGAGATAATGCAGAAAACTTGGAACTCCGGAAAAGAAAAGATGAAGCGTCTCGAACCGAGAAATATGACATGATGAACAACTCTGGAAAGAAGAAATTAGATCACTTGGATGAAATAATAATAAGAATTACGTTATGCGTATCCTTCACCAATTTAAATTGATGACAAGCAACAGATTTGGCATACTACTTATTCTCGTAGAAAGGATTAAGATAGATATAGCGCAAACTTGGGAAGGTCTTCAACGAACCATCGGTAGGATTGAAACAACGTATAAAATGAGATGATAATGAAGGAAGAGAAATCTTGAACGGACCACCGTAAGAATTGAAAATGAACGTAGCAAACACACAATTCACCGGGAAGAATCGGAAAATGAATAAAGATACTTGAGGGGAACTTGGATACAAGAGAACAAACAGATCATGAGTTGACTAGAGTATACTTGAACGATGCACCGGTAAGATTTGGAGAACGAGAGCTAAAAGCTGGAATAAATAATCATTCTGAGATGATGGCCTCCGGATAATCAAACTGAAAAGACTCCTGAAAGCTCTGGATGGTTATGAAAAGAATTCTCGCAATCGAAAACAATTATGAGAGGATGGCATCAAGCTGGAACTATGCATCTTCAAGAGAACGGAGCAAGATTTAAGAGAAAAAATCTTCTTTGGTCTTCAAAATCCGAGAATGACGACGAGAAACACCACCATGACTTGTTGAGACACTCCGGAATAATGAAGAATATAAAGGTTGAATCAACAATGAAAAGAATTTGAACGCGATCTTGGAAAGCATCTGACTGATGAAATCCATTCTTACGTCAAACTTCGAAAGGAATTTGGGAATAGCTCTAGGAAAATTAGAGGAGTCAGGTAAAATCCTGGGAAAAGACCTGTGGGTTAAGGCCCACTCAAAAAATACACCGTTGGAATGATTTTTAAGAGAGACTGCACCGGTTGAATTAAGTGGCTTGAATGAGATAACAACCTTGAAATAACTTGAACGGATCGAGAATGGAAACGCGAATCTTCTGAGATATCTTCGTCACTTCGGATATGAATAAAGAGAGATGAACGATTAAGAGGTGCACCGGCATGGGAAAGCATTTGAAACAAGGAAAGGAATGTAATTAACACCAAAAACTTGAATTGAATCCACCAGAGAAGAAAAGAGAATGATGAACTTGAAGCTCCGTTAGTATCTTCCTGAGAATCACCGGATAAGAACATTGATGGAAAAGGATGGAGAGGCTTCCCATCAATAAAAGGATACATGATTGAGAAATCTGAGTCCTTGAAGAAAAGGGTGGGAGGGGGGAAAACAAAGGCAACTTGGGGCATATGGAATAAACACCGTTGAGAAAACTTAGAATTGATCTTGCGGATGGGGAGAATGATGGGATCATCTCGAAGAGAAACACACCGGTTGGAAATAGAATTAAGATGGCAATCTCGATGATCAAGAAGGATTAGTATCCACATGGGAATATGAGAACACCACTTAGAAAAGGTAGGGAATCAACACGTGACAATGAAGCAACTCGAATACCACAACTTAAAACAAAACAAAGGATTGGCTCGCAGAATAAACTGGAAACAAACATATGATAGAGATTTCGCCCAAAGTGTTCGTGATGAGGCCCCATGGGCATGACGTTCAGCGGACGTCACGAATGACAAACAAGACGTCCCCGAATTGGCATAGCCAAGGATTCTTTAAGATGTCTCGTGACCACAGTAAACCGACTATGAAAAGTGAACCACTAGACGTTGGACCCCAATCTCAAATCATACATCCGTCAAAAAGATATCCAAGGAGCTACTTGAATGCCCACCTATAAAACTCCCGAAACTTTCTGGCTATGCAATCTAGTGTTGGGGATACAGGGGACGCAATATATCTCACCCAAACTAACAATCCCTAGATCCAGCTGTATCTATCCGTCAACACATAACCAAGAAAACTCCGGAAATCGTGTACCTCAACCTTCGAAAAGCATCCGTTATACGAGCTATGGCAATACTCCCGAACTCCAGCCCCAGTACTGGGTGGCGTCGAGGTAATCTCACCAACAACAGCATAAAAGAGATTTTCGATGTCGGCGAAACTCAGGTATTCCAGAACTGCAATGATAAAATTGTGACAACAACACCTCGGAGCTCAACTCCCCGGGACACTGCCACAACCCCTAAATGTCAGGAGGCACCAAGAACAATGTTCTCGTCACAAAACCATCGGAACGATTCCAAGATACCCGCGTGATCCTAAATTTTTTTTGTGAAATTTGAGGAGAGGAAATTCAAAACATCTACGTCAGGAGGCCTCATCAGAGCGACGAAGGGACCGAGGAGTAAAAGGAATCCTACTCTCCGATATACATAATCCTAAGACTCAAAACATTTTTGTTCTAGACTCAACAACGCCAGCGATTCAATCAAGCAGGGGGGCTCCTAATTCGGGGATGGCTCTGATTACCAACTTGTAACACCCACGATGTGGCTATATCTCCCAAGTGTCGAGGCACGACTTGGAGGCATAACCGCATGGTGATTTTGTCGCAATAAGGGTCATCTTCACACAATCATGTAATGAACAAGAATGGGATAAAGAGTTGGCTTACAATCGCCACTTTACACAATACATAAATTAAACATATGTCATTCAGAGTACAATCAAGGTCCAACTACGGAACCAAAATAAAAGAAGACAACCCCAAATGCTAGATCCCCGATCGTCCCCAACTGGGCTCCACTACTGATCATCAGGAAACGAAACATAGTAACAACCAAGGTCCTCGTCGAGCTCCCGCTTGAGCTCGGTTGCATCACCTGCACTGGTATCGTCGGCACCTGCAACTGTTTTGGTAGAATCTGTGAGTCACGAGGACTCAACAATCTCACACCCACAAGGTCAAGACTATTTAAGCTTATGGGTAGGAAAGGGGTAATGAGGTGGAGCTGCAGCAAACACTAAGCAAAATATGGTGGCTAACATACGCAAATAAGAGCGAGAAGAGAAGCAACACAACGGTCGAGAAGCTAGAAGTGATCCTGAAACTATTTACGTTCATACATAACCCAAGCCATGTTCACTTACCGGACTCCGCCGAAAAGAGACCATCACGGCTACACACGCGGTTGATTTATTTTAATTAAGTCAAGTGTCAAGTTCTCTACAACCGGACATTAGCAAATTCCCATCTGCCACACAACCACGGGCACGGCTTTCGAAAGATAATACCCTGCAGGGGTGTCCCCACTTAGCCCATCACAAGCTCTCATGGTCAACGAAGGATATTCCTTCTCCCGGGAAGACCCGATCAGTCTCGGAATCCCGGTTTACAAGACATTTCGACAATGGTAAAACAAGACCAGCAAAGCCGCCCGTTGTGCCGACAAATCCCGATAGGAGTCGCACGTATCTCGTTCTCAGGGCACACCGGATGAGCCATACGTCGGGTTGGCATAGACCCTGGTTGCCCAGGGGGCGCCGGACATCGCTCGGTTTGGACCAGCCCTCAGAGGAGCACTGCCCGGGGGGGGGGGGTAAATAAAGATGACCCTCGGGCTCCGGAAACCCAAGGGAAAAAGGCTTAGGTGAGGCAAATGTAAAACCAAGGTTGGGCCTTGCTGGAGGAGTTTTATTCAAGGCGAACTGTCAAGGGGTTCCCATAACACCCAACCGCGTAAGGAACGCAAAATCAAGGAACATAACACCGGTATGACGGAAACTAGGGCGGCAAGAGTGGAACAAAACACCAGGCAAAAGGCCAAGCCTTCCACCCTTTACCAAGTATATAGATGCATTAATTAAATAAGAGATATTGTGATATCCCAAAATATCCATGTTCCAACATGGAACTGACTTCATCTCCACCTGCAACTAGCAACGCTATAAGAAGGGCTGAGCAAAAGCGGTAACTTAGCCAAACAACGGTTTGCTAGGAAAGGATGGTTAGAGGCTTGACATGACAATATAGGAGGCATGATAAACAAGTAGTAGGTAGCGCAAGCATAGCGATAGAGCGAACAACTAGCAAAGCAAAGATAGAAGTGATATCGAGGGTATGGTCATCTTGCCTGAAATTCCGCTAGGAAGAAGATCAAGTCCATGAAGAAGACAAACAGACGTAGACGAACGAATCCTCACAACTCCGGAACGAAACCGAAGCTAACGAGAGAAGCAAACCGAAAAGAAGCAAAGAACATGGTAAACACACAATCATAAACATGGCATGATGCACAATCAAGTATGGTGCATGTCCGATTTAAATGAGGCATGACATGGCAAGGTGCACAAACAATACTACAAATTAAGTGGAGCTCAATATGCAACAAAACACCACATTGACATATTTAGTTTAATCTCGTTTAAGCTACCAAACAATATTAAATGTTTTTAAACATGGAAAGAGGTGAAATGTAAGTAAACTAACTATTTAGGCAAGTTTAAATGAGGCCGGACACAACAAACAACAATAACGAAAAATCCTCATGTCCATATTTCGAATTTGGTACTGTTCTGCCTATTACATAATTTTAGAGTTGTTAAACAGTAAAAAAAAGTGCACCAAGTTAATCTATGCATTTTCCACCCCATTTGCATATAATGTTTATTAAAATTGGAGCTACGGTTAATTAGTTATGAAATAAATCATTTTAACATGGCATTTAAGCAAAATTTAAACAAACAGCAAGTTTAAAGATTTTAAACATGGATGGAAGCAGCATATTCTGAAACTAAATGCAATTCTAAGCATTTTACATGTTAAAATCATTTTAATCCGATGCACCATTTGTGAGTTATTAAATGCATGATCTAGAGGGACTTTTCTGCAAAACAGCATTCTCAGGAAATTAGACAAATTCGCAGCGCACAGAAAAAAAAACAACTATGGGCTGAATCTGAGCCAAACTGGGCTGGGGGAGCTGCTCACATTGGGCCTTGAGGCCGGTCGGTGGAGAGGGAGGCTGGAAGGGGCGCTGGACCTTGGCGCGGTCAACGTGAGCGCGGCTTGGCACTGGCGGAGCGGGCAAGCAGAGGCGGGACGAGGGACTTGGCGCTGGTGACGGCTCCCTGGCGACGAGGTTCTGCAGAAGGGCAGCAGCCATGGCAGGGACTTGAAACGGGGCTTCCGGCGTCGGCGGACCTCCGGGAAGAAGATGGCGGCGGCTGGGCGGAGCTGTGGGCGAGGAGCGGCAGCGCGGCGGCGGGATCCGGCCAGGAAGGGCCTCCAGGCGGCGGATCCGGCGAAACTGGAGGCGGCGCGATGAACTGAGGAGGCGACGGCCTCGGCTCCTGCAAAAAACGACGGCGAGGCGGAGAAGTCAGCAGCGGCGCGACTCATCTCCATGGACGGACGACCATGGCGAAAAATGAGACAGAGACGGGGTCGGGCAGAGGAGGCGCCCAGGGCGTTGGACTTCGCGAAGCAAGGGAGCTCCGGGACGAGCGGGACGCGGGGGTGGACGCGGGAGGACGGATCCGTCCGTCTCCCGGCTGGGCCTGGTGCAAACGACGGCGAGGGAGCTGCGGCCAACCATGGTTGTTCCTGGTACAGAGAGGGAGAGGCATGAGAGACGAGGGAGAGAACCAGAGGGAGGAGTGACAGAGAAGAAGAAGAGGGGAAGGGTAACGGGGTCCTGGTGGTGGTGCTGCTCGTGATCCCCTCGGGATCGAGCAGAGGAGGCGCTGGAGGATGGAGGGGGCTGTTGATTGGTGGATTCGGGATCCCGAGGGAGAGGTGGCAGCGCTAGGGGATTGGGTCGATGGGGAAAACGAGGAGGAGACTAGGGGAGGCGCTGGATGGTTCGCTGGTGATCAGGAGGGGAACCAGAGAGAGTGGCGGCGGGGAGGAGGATCCCTAGAAAATAGGGTTTGGTCCAAAAGACTAGGGGTAGATTATATATATGGGAAAAGAGGGGAGTTGGATCATCCGATCAAAATTCGACGGTCGAGAATAGATAGGCTAGGAAAGTCTAAATAAGAAACAGAGATGTTTTAGAGACGTTTGGGGATGATCCGAATCAAATGGTGACGACTGCCCGAGTCAGGTTCGGAGAAGTTTAGGACGCGCACGCGAGGGGTTTTGAGAGAGATAGACAAGGACAAAGGGCCGACAAAAGATAAATGGAGACAAAGAGAGCAAGCGGCAACTACGAACGTCTACGAGTTTTATAAAAACATGCGGATGCAACATGCATGATGACATGATGAAATGCAACAACAAATAAAACACACAGCAACAACGAAATAACTGGAAGGCTTCTGGAGCGTCGGTCTCGGGGCGTCACACAATGGCACATAATTCAACAACACTGACCTCAACACTATCTTGACACGCTGGGTATCACTCACGAGCTCTTTGCTCCATACACACCTCAACAGAATGGCGTCGTGGAGCGCAAGAACAGGACCCTTGTTGAGATACCCCGTATGATGCTTGATGAATACAAGACTCCAAGAAAGTTCTGGCCTGAAGCCATTGATACTGCATGCCATATCATCCACCAAGTATATCTTCACAAATTCTTCAAGAAGACATCTTATGAGCTACTCACTGGTAAGAAGCCAAACGTAAGCTATTTCAAAGTCTTTGGTGCTAGGTGCTGGAGCAGGGATCCACATCACACTTCCAAATTTGCATCAAAAGCACATGAAGGTTTTATGTTTGGTTACGGAAAGGATTCACACACCTACAGAGTCTTCAACCTCTTTCACTATAACTGGTTGAAACTGTAGATGTGCGGTTCGATGAGACTAATGGCTCACAAAGAGAGCACCTGCCAGATGTGCTAGATGAAGCTTCTCCTAGTCAATCTATTAGGCTAATCAGAACTGGAGAAATCATACCCACCGGGGAACAGACTGAAGAGGAAATTGTCATTCCAGCACCTACTCAACATGAAGACAATGCTCAGCCTGAAGATAATGCTGAAGGCGAAGATAATAATCAGCAACAGCAAAGTCTTCGCCCTTCTAACACCCCGGATGTAACTTTCCATATTTGTAACTCCAACTCTTGCCATTTTCGGCTATGTGTTATGATATTCCCTTCGTGGTCGGGTTTTGTTTTCCGTTTTGCATTTTGTTCATGTCATGCATTGCATTTGCATCATGTCATCATGTCATCATGTCATCATGTGCATTGCATTTGCACACGTGTTCGTCTCTTGCATCCGAGCATTTTCCCCGTTGTCCGTTTTGCAATCCGGCACTCCCATCTCCTCCGGCGCACCCCTCTTGTTTCGTTTCGTGAGCGGGTGTTGAACATTCTCAGAATGGACCGAGGCTTGTCAAGTGGCCTTGGTATACCACCGGTAGACCACCGGTCAAGTTTCAATCCATTTGGAGGTCGTTTGGTACTCCAATGGGTAACCGGGTAACCGCAAAGTCCGTTTGTGTGTTCCAGCAAAACCCCCTCTCTAAACAGCCCAAAACCCCTCTAAGTCTCTTCCATGCTCTAGGTCGTTCGGTCATGATCGTCTGGGCGAAAACGGCAATCCGTTTGGAGTCTCCTAGCTCCCTCTAGCTATATATATGTGAGTCCCTCCGAGATCTTCGCAGACCAGAACCTAGAACAAATCGCCTCCGCGCGCCGGACGTGTCCGTCCCGCACCGGACGTGTCCGTCCCGCACCGGACGGAGCCGCCGCCGCCCGACACATGGCGCCCGTCGCCGCGCTCGCCGCCGGCCCGCCGGGCCCGTGCCTGGCCCCCGAGCCCGCAGCCATCGCGCGCCCCGCCCGTTCGCTCCCCGCCACCCGTCGCCCGCTGCCCCGCCGCCTCGCCGCCTTCGCCGCCTCGCCGCAGCGCGCCGCCGCCGCCGCGTCGCCTCCTCCCGCCGGCGCTACTCCGGCGACCACGCCCGAGCACAGCACCTCGCCGTCCCGTCGCCGCCCTCCGTCGCCGCCGTCTCCCTCTCCCTCCTCTCCGTCGGCGCCGCCCCTCTCCACTCCGGCAGCTGCATCGTCGACCTCGGCCGCGTCCCGATCCAGATCCGAGCACTAGGGCTGACCTCTCTCCTCAAATTCTCTAAGTCCTTTTTTTTACAGTACATGCACCTGTTCATCGCATCATAACTCTCTGCATATAGCTCCGTTTCACGCTTGTAATATATTGAAATGTTCGTATCGAGATGCTCTTCATTTTGTTCCATTGCACCATGTTCATTTGAGTCCATCTTGATGCCCAAATCTCTGGTGCAAGAGTGCTAGTTGCTGTTATCTGCTGTTACTTATATGAACTTGAGGATTTGTTATTTTTGTTGCATTTAATCTGTGCATCTTATGGGCATGAGCTTTACATGTTTTTTGATCTATGCCATGCCATCTTTACAGAGGTGCATGCCATGTATTTTTGTGATCTCTGTGGTGACTAGCACAAGCATGCAAACTAGGCTTCGTGATGTTTCAGATTTCAGGGACTTGGTACTAAGTCTGTGACTGCTGATATTTTATTGTTATGTATCCATGTGGCTACAGAGAGATCCATGCTTATATTGGTGATGTTCAGTAAGGATGTTTTGTAGATATAGTTGTGCTCTATCCATTCATGCCCTTGTTTGCATTTATGGAGTGCCATAGTATGACTCAATCTTGCTTTACTTTTGCTATAAAATGTTCCTGGCAGATTGTTTACGTGTTGTTCAATTTTGCCAAGGTTGTTGTAGTTGTTTCATACATGCTATGAACTTGCTCTTGCAATGGATAGTTTCATAAACATGCCATCTTGCTGTAAGTATGCTTGTTTTGTCATGAATTCCTTTGTGTTGAGTGAATCAAGCTCACCAAGATGCCCTCATAATGTCTGTTTCTGCCATGCTCTGTTTTCTGCTAAGTCTGAAACCTGTTAACGAAACTTGCTATGTTTACATGGTTGCCATCATATCTTATGATCCTTTTTGGCTTATGGTCAGTAAGGGACTTTTGTCATATGCATTTAGTATATTCATGACATGCCTTGTTTTGCTATGTTAAGTTCCTGTAGCATGTATTTATCTTGCTCTGAACATTGCTACCTGATGCTGTTTCAGCCATGTCCAGTAATTTCACTAAGTCTGTGAACCTGATATCTTTTGCACTTTTGCCATGCTTGTTTGAGCCTGTTATGTTGTGATCTAGCCGTAGCTCAGTGTTCATCTTTTGTCAAGAATCGCCTGTAGATTACTGCCATATGCTTTTTTGCTATGTTGGAGTGCTGTAGCATTGTTACTTGTTGCATTCTAAGTGCTATCATGCTGTTAATCACAGATTCGTGTCATTCTTGTTTTGCTTGCCATTTGCAAACCGCGCATCCGTTTCCGGTGATCTTTATATCGATTTCGACCGAAATCACCTCATATTTCCAGTGGCATGCTTGGTTTGCCAAGTTACTGCCTTGTTCATCATTTTTCGTCTGGAGCACGCATATGCATCGCATATCATATCTTGCATATCATTTATGTATTGCATCATGTTGCTTGTGCATTTCCCGTGATTGATTGTGGTTCCATTGGTTGTGTTCTTGTCTTGGGTAGAGCCGAGAGACGAGTTCGTGAACGAGGAACCTATTGAGTACGCTTACGAGGATCAAGCTTTCGACAACTCTGAGAACCTTGCAGGCGAGATGACCATACCCTCGAAATCACTTCTATCTTTGCTTTGCTAGTTGTTCGTTCTATTGCCATGCTGCGCTACCTACCACTTGCTATATCATGCCTCCCATATTGCCATGACAGCCTCTAACCATCCTTTTCCTAGCAAACCATTGTTTGGCTAAGTTACCGCTTTTGCTCAGCCCTTCTTATAGCGTTGCTAGTTGCAGGTGAAGATGAAGTTTGTTCCATGTTGGCACATGGATATTTTGGAATATCGCAATATATCTTATTTAATTAATGCATCTATATATATTTGGTAAAGGGTGGAAGGCTCGGCCTTACGCCTGGTGTTTTGTTCCACTCTTGCCGCCCTAGTTTCCGTCATACCGGTATTATGTTCCTTGAGTTTGCGTTCCTTACGCGGTTGGGTGATTTATGGGACCCTCTTGACAGTTCGCCTTGAATAGAACTCCTCCAGCAAGGCCCAACCTTGGTTTTACCATTTGCCACCTAAGCCTTTTCCCTTGGGTTTTCGCGAGCCCGAGGGTCATCTTTATTTAAACCCCCGGGCCAGTGTTCCTCTGAGTGCTGGTCCAAACTAGAGCCCTTTGCAGCGCCACCTCGGGGAAACTTGAGGCCTGGTTTTAGTTGTACAGACTGCTCATCCGGTGTGCCCTGAGAACGAGATATGTGCAGCTCCTATCGGGATTTGTTGGCACATTCGGGCGGCTTTGCTGGTCTTGTTTTACCATTGTCGAAATGTCTTGTAAACCGGGATTCCGAGACTGATCGGGTCTTTCCGGGAGAAGGTTTATCCTTCGTTGACCGTGAGAGCTTATAATGGGCTAAGTTGGGACACCCCTGTAGGGTATTATCTTTCGAAAGCCGTGCCCGTGGTTATGAGGCAGATGGGAATTTGTTAATGTCCGGTTGTAGAGAACTTGTCACTTGACTTAATTAAAATACATCAACCGTGTGTGTAGCCGTGATGGTCTCTTCTCGGCGGAGTCCGGGAAGTGAACACGGTTTGAGTTATGAATGACGTAAGTAGGAGTTCAGGATCACTTCTTGGTCATTACTAGTTGACGACCGTTCCGCTGCTTCTCTTCTTGCTCTCTTTTGCGTATGTTAGCCACCATATATGCTTAGTGTCTGCTGCAGCTCCACCTCATTACACCATCCTTTCCTTTAAGCTTAAATAGTCTTGATCTCGCGGGTGTGAGATTGCTGAGTCCTCATGACTCACAGATTCTACCAAAACAGTTGCAGGTGCCGACGATGCCAGTGCAGATGACGCAATCGACCTCAAGTGGGAGTTCGATGAGGAACGCGGTCGTTACTATGTGTCTTTTCCTGATGATCAGTAGTGGAGCCCAGTTGGGATGATCAGGGATCTAGCATTTGGGGTTATCTTATTTTCATTTGGTTTTGACCGTAGTCGGTCTATGTGTGGATTTTGGATGATGTATGAATTATATTTATGTATTGTGTGAAGTGGCGATTGTAAGCCAACTCTCATTATCCCATTCTTGTTCATTACATGGGATTGTGTGAAGATAACCCTTCTTGCGACAAAACCACAATGCGGTTATGCCTCTAAGTCGTGCCTTGACACGTGGGAGATATAGCCGCATCGTGGGCGTTACAGCCCTGTTCATCCTCGGGTAGCCAATGAAGTTCAGATTGAGAAGATTCTCGATCGTACCAGTGCACCTGGTCCTCTCACTAGATCAAGAGCAACACAGCTAGAAAAGTTCTGTGGGCACTTTGCATTTGTCTCCATATCTGAACCCAAGAAAGTTCATGAAGCCTTCATGGAACCTGAATGGATTCAAGCTATGCAAGAAGAGCTTCAAAAGTTTGAGATCGACAATGTCTGGGAGCTAGTCAAATGTCCTGATCCTCGCAAGCACAACATTATTGGCACCAAATGGAACTATCACAACAAGCAAGATGAACATGGTCAAGTTGTCAGAAACAAAGCTCGTCTCGTTGCCAAAGGTTATACCTAAGTGGAAGGAATTGACTTCGATGAAACATTTGCTTGTATGGCTAGGCTTGAAGCCATTCGTATACTGCTAGCCTACGCTAACCACAACAACATTCTTCTGCATCAAATGGATGTGAAGAGTGCCTTCCTCAACGGAAAAATTGAAGAAGAAGTATATGTAGCTCAACCACCTAGTTTTGAAGATCCAAAGCATCCTGATATGGTCTATAAGCTCAACAAGGCACTATATGGCCTCAAACAAGCACCTCGTGCTTGGTATGATACCCTCAAAGACTTCCTGAAGAGCAAAGGTTCAAACCTGGTTCTCTAGACCCCAAACTCTTCACGAAGACATATGATGGAGAACTCTTTGTATGCCAACTCTATGTGGATGACATTATCTTCGGCTGCACTAACCAAAGATACAGTGATGAGTTTGGGCATATGATTCAAGAGCAATATCAGATGTCCATGATGGGGGAGCTAAAGTTCTTCCTTGGTCTTCAAATCTGTCAACAGAGGAATGGCATTTTCGTATCACAAGAAAAGTATCTCAAAGATTGCATGAAGAAGTTTAGAATGCAAGACTTCAAAGGTTACACGGCGCCAATGCCAACCAAAGGCCAATTGGGCCCCGACGACAAGGGTAAAGAGTTCGATCAAAAGGAAAACGCTCCATGATTGGTTCTTTATTCTACTTATGTGCATCTAGGCCAGATATAATGCTTAGCGTTTGCATGTGTGCCGGTTCCAAGCGGCATCAAAGGAGTCGCATCACCTCGCAGTGAAGCGGATACTTCGATACTTGGCTCACACCCCAACGCTAGGATTATGGTATCCAAAGGGCTTAGAGTTTGATCTAGTTGGATTCTCAGATGCTGATTATGTTGGTGACAAGGTTGATCGCAAGTCCACATCAGGGACATGTCACTTTCTTGAACGATCTCTTGTCTGTTGGTCTTCAAAGAAGCAGAACTATGTATCGCTCTCCACTACTGAATCTGAATACATTGCTGCTGGATCTTGTTGCGCTTAGCTTCTCTAGATGAAGCAAACCCTCAAGGATGTGGCATCAACAAGAAGAAGTTGCCCCTCTATTGTGACAATGAAAGCGACATCAAGATTGCTCACAATCCAGTTCAGCACTCAAAGACAAAGCACATTTAGATCCGTCATCACTTTCTCAGAGACCATGTGTTGAAGGAATACATTGATATCATTCACGTCAACACTGAAGAGCAATTGGAAGATATCTTCACAAAGCCCTTGGATGAGAAAAGGTTTTACAAGCTGCTGTGTGAGCTAAATATCTTAGAATCCTTAAATGTCCTGTGAATGGACACACATCCTAACGCTTATGCATATTTATGACTTAGGTGCACAACACATAAAGTAACGTATGTCTTCAATTCATGAAGACATACACTCTAAGTGTGAATACATTAATGTCTAAATTGACTTTGGAGCGCCACGATAATTGAGCGCCGCATCTGGGTCTAATACTTCCTATACGGTGGGTAACTCCACCACCAATATTTCTTGAATATTTTCGTTTGGCGTCTTTATTGAGTAACTCCGCCACCGTAATGAAACTACGTAATTGACCCATATATTGAGCGCCGCATTCTTGAATATTTTCGTTTGGCGTCTTTATTGAGTAACTCCGCCACCAATGAGCTACCATTTAGACCCAGATATTGGTGGTGGAGTTACCCAATATAGCAGCTAGGTAGTTTCTTTCGTAGTTTCATTTTCTTCTTTATTGAGTCATAGGAACCATCGTACTGTTAAGTGGGGTCCAAGTGAACAAAGTCAGAAGACTGACGTGATGCTCAACCAAAATCCTATGTCTTGGAGCGAAGACAACGAGAGCAAATCTTATCAAGAGTTGTATGAGTCAGCTTTGCTTGTAGCCCAAGTCAAGCTGCCGTGTGTGTTTGAAATCCGACCGTTGAACACGTGTCGGTTCCTTAGTGACGCAGGGTCATTTCATACATATCATGTCGGGTTGCCCGCTGGCTATAAATAGCCCACCCCTCCACCATAAATTGGTGGCTGCTCAGAGTTAGTGCATGACTTTTGTCGTTTGAGATCAACCCACCTCCGAAGCCTTTGAGAGAGAGAAATCCTTGCGAGGACAAAGCCCAAAACACCCAGAGCCAAAGAGTGTTAGGCATCACTGAAGTCTTTCTGTCTGCGGGACCTGAAGACTTATTACACTTGAGGACTGTGTATCCTCCAGCGGGTTAGGCGTCACGTTCTGAGGATCCAAGAGTCATTGTGGATTACGGGTGAACAGAGTCTGTGAAGGTTTGGAAGTCTACCTTCAAGACTTACCAGAGTGATTGGGCGAGGAATGGGTGTCCTTAGCTCAAGGGGAATAAGGTGAACACGTGGTCTGAGTTCAATCTCAGCCTCCCTAACCAGACGTACAGTTGTCACAGCATCTGGAACTGGTCTACCAAATCCTTGTCTTCACCAAGCTACTGGTTCTATCCCCCACCTTCTTTACATTTCAGTTTGTCTTCGTGAAGTCATTGCTTGCTTTCCTGATCTGTTTGACTTCACTGTGCGAAGACTATTACCTGTTTGGCTTCATACTGTCTTCCATTCCGATCTGCACTACCTAGCTGCTATTTGTCTTCGTGCTTTCATTAAATTGCTTATTTGACTATGGCCGGTCAAGTGTAGTTCATCTTCCGCTGCATATCATATAGGTTCATATTGATTGGTTGTCTTCAAAGTCCTCGTGTTTTGAAGACTTTCATAAAAATCGCCTATTCACCCCCCTCTAGTCGATAACTAGCACTTTCATTTGGTATCAGAGCAAGGTGCTCCCTTGTTCTGCGTGATTCGGTTTAACCACCTGGAGTTTTAGCTATGTCGACTGCAGGGATAATCATGTTCTCCGCTGCGTGCCCCGTCTTCGATGGCACTGATTACCCCTACTAGAAGAATAAGATGCGCATGCATCTTGAAGCCATTGACATAAACCTCTGGTATGTCGTCAAGACATGCGTTCCCAAGGTCGGTGAAGGTGTCACCACCGTTGATGTCAAGAGGTTCGCGCAACTGGACTCAACCGCCGAGAACATCATCTGTGGTCATCTGACCAAAGGACAGTATGGCCGTGTGAGTGCTCTGGAAACTGCGAAGCTAGTCTGGGACTGGTTGTCCAAGGTCAACGAAGGCATCTCAACCCAGAGAGACTCAAGGATTAATGATCTTCGAAATCTCTTCAATCGCTTCAAGATAAATGACAATGAGAATGTCCAGCTCATGTTCGACCGCCTCACTGATATCACAAATGAGCTTCGCGCACTTGGCGCCACTGAGATCACCAAGCATGAAATTTTGAAGAAGCTATTGAGATCACTTGACAGCTCATTTGACACTTTGGCCCTAATGATTCAAGAATGTCCTGACTTCAGAGATCTCGATCCATCTGACATACTTGAGAGGCTCAACACACATGAGTTCCGGCTATCTAAGAAGAGAGATATCTATGGCCCCAACCATGGCCGATCCCGTGCTTTGAAGGCAAAAGTTGTTTCCTCATCTGAAGAAGAATCTGACTGTAGTTCTGATGATCCTAAAGACATTGGCAAAGAGCTAGCAATGCTTGTGAAGAATTTCCAAAAGTTCTCCAAGAAGAATCGCTTCGGAAAGTCCTCAAGATCTAGTTCCAAGAATGATGAGGCTTCCTCTCATGACTACAAGAAGAGAACATGCCACAAATGCAAGAAGCCAGGCCACTACATATCTTTGTGTCCTCAATGGGACAAGGAATCTAAGAAGAAGAAGAAGAAGAAGAAGAGCAAGGAATATGATTCTGACAACAACAAGAAGAAGAAATCTTCAAAGTCTTCGTCTCACAAGAAGAGCTCATCTGGCAAGGCTCATGCATTTGTTGGCAAGGAGATGGATTCAGAGGAGGAGTCTGCTTCTGAGGAGGTGGAGGTGGTGTCTGAGGAGGAGTCTGATTCAGGCGTGGCAAGCCTGGCTCTAGCTTCGGAATTCGTCGCCAAGTCCATCTTCAACACTAAATACAATGGTCACATTGCCGATGCTGAAGCCAATGAGGAGGAAGACTCTGCTCCGACCTACTGCTTCGTGGCACGAGGTGCCAAGATAAACTCACACGATGCTTACTTTCAAGCCTCTAGTGAAGATGACTCTGAGTGTGAATCCAAACCTAGCTATAAGACACTTGCTAAAATTGCCACTAAACAACAAGCTGCTATGGAACACATTAAAAAGTTGCTAGACAAAAGCGATGACCTGGTTGATGAGGAAATGAATCGAACTCAGTCATTAATCAAAGACATCAAAAACCTTCATGTTAAGTACGAGGAACTTGAAAGTCGTCATGAAACCCTCTCAGCCACTCATGAAAAGGTTTCCTATGACTATCTTCAAAGGAAGCAAGATCTAGAGAAACTGAGAGCTTCTCATGAAGATCTTCAAAAGGAGAACGATTCACTACTCGCTCAACAGGTCAGTTCCGCTCAGGAAGATTTTGTGCTACCATGTTTAAAATGCCTTGAGCGTGATAATGCTGTCTCTATTGCTGAATGTCCTACTGCCTCTGATGTTGCAATATCTTCAACTGCTGATGTGGTAACTAACCCCTCTTCTGAGGATACCACTACTATTGCTGATGAAAATGCTAGGTTGAAGACATTGCTTGAAACAGGCATGTACAAAAGCCTCAAAGGGCATCAGATGCTATGCGATGTCCTCAAGAAACAGATTCTGAACCGAAACCCTAGGAAAGAGGGTGTTGGGTTCGAGAGGAAAATGAATGTTGATGGTTCTTACTGGAAGCCTGAGCAGTACCCCAAAACCACATGGGTTGCTGCTAAGGATCCTTCAGTGGACCCATCCACCTTATCTGGCTTCACTTGTGCTAACCCCATTATCATTGATGAATCCTTTGACGCTAATTATAAGCTATTTAAGAATCAGAATGGTGAAGTATTTGCCAGGTTTATTGGTACTAACTGCAGGAATGGGCCACCTTTGAAGAAGATGTGGGTGCCCAAGAGTTGTCTTGAGATACTTCCTGTGAATGTCATCATGACACCACCAGGGAAGAAGACAAACCCCAGACCAAAGGCTTCATGTGGCCCAAAGGCTTCATACAGACAGAGGATCTCACAAGGTCACCCTAACGCCAATGTTTTGCAGGGAAACTATCATCAGACTCATGAATATGAGCGTGTTTCTTCTAACCGATATGTTCATAAATCAAATATTTTTTCTGCGTATTCTTATGAGTATTATTCACCTCCTGCAAAACTATTTGCTAGGGCTCCAAAGCCAAAGTTCTCAGATGCTACACTTAGACTTATTGCTTCTAAGCCACCCGTGAAGTGTGGGTGGTTAAGAAGAATTAACTTCTCTTGCAGGGAACGGTCTCCAACCGGAAATCAAAGACTTCTGACGCCAATGCTGGGGACCTAAAACATCTTGTGGGACGCAAGATAAAGTGCCAGAATGGTCTTACCATTTATTTCATCCCAGGGTTTCTTGACGAGCATCCTATCTTACCAAACTAGAATCTTAACTTTGATAATATGCTTGTTCGTTATATCACAATACTCTTGGTGAAGCCTATCCCGCTAACTGCACTGTAGGGTACGACTCTGAAAGCTACTGAGTGGATAATGGATAGTGGATGCACTAACCACATGACTGGTGATCGAATTCTTCTCATGGATTCAACCCTACGTCCTTCTACTAAAAGTCACATCACGTTCGCTAACACTGGTAAAAGCAAGGTATTGGGCCTAGGTGGATGATACGTCTCCATCGTATCAACTTTTCCAAACACTTTTTCCCTTGTTTTGGACTCTAACTTGCATGATTTGAATGGAACTAACCCGGATTGACGCTGTTTTCAGCAGTATTGCCATGGTGTTATTTTTGTGCAGAAATAGAAGTTCTCGGAATGACTTGAAACTTCACGGAGAATATTTTTGGAATTAATAAAAAATACTAGCGAAAGAATCAACACCGGGGGGCCCACACCCTGTCCACGAGGGTGGAGGGCGCACCTACCCCATGGGCGCGCCCCCTGTCTCGTGGGCCCCCTGAGGCTCCAACGACCTCAACTCCAACTCCATATATTCAGGTTCGGGGAGGAAAAAATTAGAGAGAAGGATTCATCCCGTTTTACAATACGGAGCCGCCACCAAGCCCTAATCTCTCTCGGGAGGGCTGATCTGGAGTCTGTTCGGGGCTCTGGAGAGGGGAATCCGTCGCCGTCGTCACCATCAACCATCCTCCATCACCAATTTCATGATGCTCACCTCCGTGCCTGAGTAATCCCATCATAGGCTTGCTGGACGGTGATGGGTTGAATGAGATTTATCATGTAATCGAGTTAGTTTTGTTAGGGTTTGATCCCTAGTATCCATTATGTTCTGAGATTGATGTTGCTATGACTTTGCTATGCTTAATGCTTGTCACTAGGGCCCGAGTGCCATGATTTCAGATCTAAACCTATTATGTTTTCATGAATATATGTGAGTTCTTGATCCTATCTTGCAAGTCAATAGTCACCTACTATGTGTTATGATCCGGCAACCCCGAAGTGACAATAATCGGGACCACTCCCGGTGATGACCGTAGTTTGAGGAGTTCATGTATTCACTGAGTGTTAATGCTTTGGTCTAGTACTCTATTAAAAGGAGGCCTTAATATCCCTTAGTTTCCAATAGGACCCCGCTGCCACGGGAGGGTAGGACAAAAGATGTCATGCAAGTTCTCTTCCATAAGCACGTATGACTATATTCGGAATACATGCCTACATTACATTGATGAACTGGAGCTAGTTCTGTGTCACCCTATGTTATAACTGTTGCATGACAAATCGCATCCGACATAATTATCCATCACTGATCCAATGCCTACGAGCTTTTCACATATTGATCTTTGCTTAGTTACTTTACCGTTGCCACTGTTACAATTACTACAAAACTACTACTGTTACTTTTGCCACCATTACCGTTACTTCCATACTACTTTGCTACTAAATACTTTGCTGCAGATATTAAGTTTTCTAGGTGTGGTTGAATCAACAACTCAACTGCTAATACTTGAGAATATTCTTTGGCTCCCCTTGTGTCGAATCAATAAATTTGGGTTGAATACTCTTCCCTCGAAAACTGTTGCGATCCCCTATACTCGTGGGTTATTAGTAGAGTTACAATCTTAAAAGATCAATACATGGATAAAGTGATGCTTGTTTAATCCCCTGGATTCAACTTAATGTCTGTCTCAATGCTTTGTGATATGAACATGATTGTGATATTTGGAAAATATCGTTGCCTTGTGCTTATGGAAACTGACAAATCTCTAGTCTTCGAAGGGTATCGAAGAGGTGATCTGTATATGGTAGATTTCTCCGCAGGACCACAACTTGCCGTATGTCTTCTAGCAAAAGCTTCAGAGTGTTGGCTCTGGCATAGAAGGCTAGGACATGAGGGCATGAGGAACTTGCACACTCTCATGAAGAAGAAGCATATCATTGGCATCGAGGGCGTCAAGTTCAAGAAAGATCATCTATGTTGTGCTTGTGAAGCCGGGAAGATTACTAGGGCCAAGCATCCCTCGAAGACAACCATGACTACATCACGCCCCTTCGAGCTGCTACACATGGACTTATTTGGCCCTACTCATTACTCTACCCTTACTACCACTGCACATCTTTATGGCTTCATTATTGTTGATGATTATTCAAGATATACCTGGGTGCACATAATTCTCTATAAGGCTGAAGTGCAGGATGTCTTCAGACGCTACGCAAATTGTGCCATAACCAATTATGGCATCAAGATCAAGCACATCAGGAGTGACAATGGCACATAATTCAAGAACACTGGCCTCGACACTTATCTTGATACATTGAGCATCACACATGAGTTCTCTGCTCCATACACACCTCACCAGAATGGCGTCAAGGAGTGCAAGAATAGGACTCTTATTGAGATGGCTCGCACTATGCTCGATGAGTATAAGACTCCAAGAAAGTTCTGGCCTGAAGCCATTGATACTGCTTGCCACATCATCAACAGAGTTTATCTTCGTAAGTTCTTCAAGAAGACATCCTATGAACTCCTGACTGGTAAGAAGCCAAACGTTAGCTATTTTAAAGTCTTCGGTGCTAGGTGTTGGATCAAGGATCCACATCACACTTCCAAATTTGCACCAAAAGCACATGAAGGTTTTATGCTTGTTTACGGAAAGGATTCGCACACCTACAGAGTCTTCAACATCTTTGACAATAAAGTGGTTGAAACTGTAGATGTGCGGTTCGATGAGACTAATGGCTCGCAAAGAGAGCACCTGCCAAATGTGCTACATGAAGCTTCTCCTAGTGAATCTATCCAGCATATGGGTACTAGAGGGATCATACCCACCGAGGATTAGCCTGAGGAAGAAATCATCAATTCAGCACCTAATCAACATGAAGACAATGTTCAGTATGAAGCCAATGCTGAAGATGAAGACAACAATCTACAAAGGCAAAATCTTCGCTCTGTTCATCCTCGGGTTGCAAATGAAGTCCAAATTGAGAAGGTCATTGATAGTATCAATGCACCTGGTCCTCTCACTTGTTCAAGAGCAACACGGCTAGCAAACTTTTATGGGCACTTTGCATTTGTCTCTATATCTGAACCCAAGAAAGTTGATGAAGCCTTCATGGAACCTGAATGGATTCAAGCTATGCAAGAAGAGCTTCAACAGTTTGAGCTGAATACTGTCTGGGAGCTAGTCAAACATCCTGATCCTCACAAGCACAATATTATTGGCATGTCGGAGTAAATGACAATGGGAAGCCTCCTCAGCCCCCCATGGTATTTCAAGACATCGGGGCTGGTTGCGCCCCTCAAGTGTCGGGTGGTAGGTGCGACATATGCCAACGGGTGGCTTATCATTGTGGGAGCCAGTAAGACGTCGCCGGTGCCTGGAAACGGGATGAGGCAAAGACATGCACGCCGGCGGATCTTACCCAGGTTCGGGGCTCTCCGTGGAGATAACACCCCTAGTCCTACTCTGCGGGGTCTCCGCATGATCACTAGATCAATACAAGTAGCTACAAGTGCTCCTTGAGCTGTCTGGCTAGAGGAAGAACAAGGGCAAGGCTAGCTCTCCTTTTCTCTCTATGTGGTGTGTGTAACTCTATGAGATCAACCCTTTGCATGGGTGTCACGGGGGGTTTATATAGGCCTACCCCCCCAGGGGTACAATGGTAATCCGGCTGGGTGCGGGTCCCAGCCATCAGTGTCTATGCTCGCCGGCTTATCCACCGGTCATTGGGGCCCGCCGACTGGTGGGTCCCACCGGCTGCCGGCTTCTTGGCTGGCACGCCAGCACCACCGCTTGGGGGCTTTGTCGGCGGCTGGTTACTATTTCCTCGCCTCTGATGACGAGGGTTTGTCGAGGTAAGCGTGGCTACAGTGTCGCCGCCTTGCGAGCTCTCACTGTAGCCTTACCTCGTCTTGTCTCCTTAATGGGGCGCATGCTTCGAGGGAGGGAGGTAGCCGGCTATTGGGAGCCGGCCACATCCCTGGCCGACTAGAGGAGGCCGGGCCGTCTTCAGATGTCTCTCTGGCAAAGGGGCCCGCCGCCCACGGGCCGTACTGGCACCTGTCGTGGGTGACATCGAGGCCAACATGGCTACAGTGTCGCGCCGGACGGGGGATGGCTGGCCCATACGGCGCCCTGTGGCCATACCTGTTCCGGGATTCGGGGGTAGTGGGCTGTACTGTGGCCACGCCCCATCCTATCACCGTTATGTGGGTGCAGTCTTGGCCGGCTTCTGGGAGCCGACTTTCTTCATGGCCGGTTTCCGGGAGTCGGCTTTCTTCATGGCCGGCTTCTGGGAGTCGGTCCTCTTGGGGCCGGCTCCCTGGAGTCGCCTATCTCGTATCTTTCTTGGGGGAGGTTTCTGAGACTGGGTCGCCTTCTGGGAGTCGGCCCTGGGGATAGCCGGCCGGGGGAAGGCGGCCCTATGCTTTGTATGCTTGAAGGCTGAATGGCCTGGTAATTTTTCGAAGAGCCAGGGGGAGTCGATTACGCTACCCGTGGCCATTTACTCCGACAGTAGTCCCCGAAGCTGGTTGGGCTTCGAGGCTGAGTGGAGGTCGAGAAGCTTGGTCAGCTTCTTATCTTGACGAGCCAGCAGCTAGGAGCTGGCTTCGGTTGGGCGCACCGTCTTGGCGAAATTTTTAAAGTCGGAAGGCGGGAGTCTGTTGGCGCGCGCGCTGGGCTGCGGGCCGGCCGCTCGCCGCCTGCGAACCATGTGGCGTCCCTTGGCTGAAGAGAGCCTGCCAACCCACGCGCACGACAAGACGTCGCCGCAGGCCAAGGGCCCACCACTCCTACGCCTAGGCCCAGGCGCGGATTCTTTGCGGCCCAAAGGCGTCCGCACGTCTTCCGGCGGCGGTTTCCGCACGCCGTTAGGGTGCAATAATCGCGGGACGTGGGGGAGTGGGCGCAGTTAATCCCACGTTCCTCCCCACGCCTCGCCTCCTCGGCTTCGCCGCACGAGGCTATAAGTAGGGGGAGGAGGGGGAAGCGGCAGACGCTCGCACGCTCCTCTCCTCTCCACCATCTTCTTCCTCCTGCTTTCCCTTGCAGCATCGCCTCGCCGCCGCGCCGTCCCACCATTCTTCACTCCGCCCCGCAGCTCTGCCGCCGCAGGGCCGTGCTTTCTCCCCCGCCACACTCTTCCTCGCTAGCTTCTCGCCACCATGCAGTATGGCAGGGACTGGGACGGCTCCAACGTCCACATGGACCACATCGAGTTCCTCCGCAACACGCGGCGGTTGCCCGGCGCGGACCAGGTGCGGGTCCGTCTCGCGCCTGCGAGGGAGATCATGCCGGAGCCGGAGGAAGGCGAGCGGGTAGTCTTCCGCTCGCATTTCCTGCACGGCATCGGCTTGCCGGGGAGCGCTTTGTTCCGCTCCTTTTACTCGACTTCTATCAACTCTAGCCGCACCACGGTGGTGCTGCTGTCCGCCTTCGTCACCTTGTGCGAAGGCTTCCTTCGCGTTGTCCCCACCCTCGAGCTCTGGGGGGAGTTCTTCCAATCTAAGCTGGGCACCCGCATGCAGGGCGTGCCGGCCCAGAGCGGCGCCTTCATCGCGATGCGGAGGCCGGCGGCCGACAACCCCTTCCCCGTCATCACATTAATCCAGTCGGTGAAGCACTAGCAGAAGTCCTATTTCTACGTGAAGAACGTCGCCCCGCAAGGCGACTACGTCAACTTGCCGGCTTACGTAGCCGGCCCGCCGGCTGGGAGGCGGCCCCACTGGTCCTATCGGGCCGTGTCGCTGACGCCGGCTGGAGCCGCGGCCGTCGCCCGACTGCGGGTGATGATCTAGTCGGAGGGCCTGACTGGGCCCGACTTGTTGGCCGCCTTCGTCATGCGCCGGGTGCTTCCGCTTCAGAGCCGCCCTCACCTGATCCGTCAGATGAGCGGCCAGCTCGATCCGAGCCGGATGTGCACCAAGGACATGCCGCATGACGAGGTGGCCCACATGGTGAATTACCTTGCGAACTGCAAGCTCTCCGCAGAGTGGCGGTGTGGTAAGGAGCCATATTCCCGTGCGCATCCTCCGCCCACGGTATGTTTTCTCTTTCCTTTTCTTTCCTTAGTTTTGTTGCCGAATTCCTTCTGGCCGTCTCTGACCAGTCGGGGTGCCTTGGCAGAGCTTTCTCCTTCGACCTGCAGCCGGGTCGGAGATGGGGCGCCGATTCCTAACCGACCGGGCGGAACATGACATGGAGGACTACGACTTGGGGGCGGCAGGCATGGAGGACAACACCGAGACGGGTGCCGGCGAAGCCGGCGGCAAAGCAGGCGGCTCCGGTCTTGGAGCCAGCTTTGACGACTGGCCGGATGACGACGAGGCGGAAGTCGTCCCATGCCGCCAGCCGGCGTCTGGCCACGGCGCGGGTTCCTCCGTCGCGCCGCCTGCTCGGGGCGGCGGGCAGAAGCGTCGTGCCGTGTCGGGCTTGTTCGGCAGTCGGCCGAAGAAGCCCAAGGGCGGCGCGGCGGCGACCAGGCGGGATGAGGCGGCCGCGAAGGCGGCCCGCTTCCGCAAGGTGGTGAAGCAGCCGCAGACGGTGTCGGCGTAAGTGTATACTCCTTTGTGCATTCTTTCTTCTTTTCTTTGGTAGTTTCTGAATCCTTGTCCTTTCTCAAAAAATCAGGGCTCCGCTGTCACTCGAGCGGGTAGCTGCCGCCTACGTCGTTGGATCGCCGGGAGGATCCGGGAGAACCCACCGCGTGGACCCCCGCGCCGAGCTTCAGGCGGCGACGGAGCGAAACGCACGGGAGGCGCTGGAGGAGCGGGAGGCGGAGGAGTTGAGGGCGGCTGCCGCCAAGGCAGCACAGGAGGAGGAGGCGGCAAAGGCGCACACCGACGCAGCGGCCAAGACCCAAGCGGAGGCTGCGGCCGCGGCGATGGCGGAGGGGGCCTTGCTCGTCAACCCTCTGCGCATCGCGGTGCCTGAGGCCCCAGAGCCCCCGCCAGAGGAAGCCGGTGGTGACCAGCCGGGATTGGAGAGGGAGGACGACGTCGTCGTCCCGGAGAGGGAGGCGGCACCAGCCCTGCCGACTAGGGCGACCCAAGGTGGCCGGCCTAACTTGCCGCCTACGCAATCGGCCGGGGGCGAGCTGGCCGCGAAGACGGATCTGGTGGTCCAGTCGCCCTCGCGCCAGCGCACGGGGAAGGCCACATCAGAGCCGCAGAAGGCCCCGGGCTCCAGCTCGTCGGCCCAGGACATGGAGGCGGCCAGGGCCAGCTCGGGGTGGACGCCGGGTGGAGGGACGGCTGTGGTGAACGTGGCAGCGCAGGACGTCCGGAACCGGCTTCAGGTCCAGGCTGCGCTGCTGAGGAAATATAATAACGAGTTCCTTGCGACGCGGGCGGCCATTCGGGTTAGTGTTCTTATTTTTGCTTTTTTGATCTTGGTTTCTTCCGGGGGGCGCGTCAGCGCACCCTCTGGGTGTAGTCCCCGAGTTCCGAGTCGGCTGCTGAGCAAGCAGCTTGGAACTTCTTAGTGGGCCTTGTTTTGCTATTCTTGTTCTCATTCGCTCCTCTGCCTGACTTGCAGGACTACCACAACCTTCGCGCGGCTGCCTTCAACTCGCAGGCTCGGGAGCTGACCTAGAAGACTGCTGACCTATCTGAGAGCCGGGGTAAGTGCTTCGTCTTTTGTCTCACGTGGGGGCGCGTCAGCGCACCCACTGGGTGTAGTCCCCGAGATTCGGGCCGACTGCTGAGCAGTCGGGTCGGATCTTCCTTGACGACTTCTTCCTTATTGCTTCTTTCTTTTCTGCCATCCCTGCAGCGGCCAACGCCAGTCTGAGGGAACAGCTGGGCGGGGCTCAGGCCGCCCTCCGCGCTAAGGAGGCCGAGTTTGCCGCCTTGGCACAGGAGCGTGACCGCCTGGCCAAGAGGTTGGCCGACCAGGAGAAGAGCCACAAGGCGGCCCTGAAGGCGGTGCAGGACAGCGAGGCCGCCCTCCAAGCCGACTATGAGACAGAGGCGGCCAGCTGGGCCGAAGCGAAGCAGATGCTGATCAACGGCTATGGCCAGATCGAAGACTTGGTTGATGGTAGGCCGCCTTCCTCTTCGTCCTTGCTTGCCGCTTGCCGTTTTAGCTCATTTTCTGACTTGGTGTTTTTCTCTTCTTTCTCGTTCTTCCTTGTGCAGAGTACTTTCCTGGCTACTCTACCGCCGCCAACCAGGTCATCGAGGGCCACCGCGAGGCACGAAGGCAGGCTGGCGCCGAGATCGCGCCAAACGCTCGCCGGTCGCTGGAGGAGCAGCTCTTGGCGATTCAGGACCGCCTCCAGCCGGCTCATCGCATGCTCCGCCGGCTTCAGCGCGTTGGGGCGCAGGTGTTGGCCGCTCTCTGGCCTGGTGAAGTGATTCCCCGCACCCCCAGTCGGACTGCCGACTGGCTGGAGGTGGCGGTTGGCCGCTTTGAGGCCTGGAAGGCTTCTGCGACTCGGTCCGGCGCCAGGCGGGAGCTGGAGTTCACCAAGGCCTGGTATCCCGAGCTGAGTCTGGACCAGCTGGCCACCTGGCGGCAGGAGGCCGACACAGAGCTGGAGCCGGCGCGGCCGGCTATCATCCAGTGGGCTTCGGCGATTGTTGACTACACCGACACCAGCGCCTTCGCTCCTGAGGTGGACGACAATGGCATTACCCAGCCGGAGGAGTGGTTCGGGCTGAACCCGGCAGACGGCGAGGACTCGGCGGAGGAGATCGACTCCAGTGACGAGGGCGAGGAGGAGGAGGAGGGTGAAGACGTCGCGCCAGATGGTGCCTCAGCTTGACCGTGCCTCCAGCAACAAGGCACGCGTGGGTGCGCCGTCTGCAGCCGGCGATGATCAAGCCGAGACCCGCCAGCCGGCCACTCCTCCAGCCGCCGGCGCCGTCTCGCCCGACCAGCCCGGCTCCCCTGCTGCGCCCTTAGTCTAGTCTGCTGCCTCTACTTTCCTGTTTCACCATTCTTGGAATAGTGTTTTGTTAAGTTTGCACAATTCCACCCACTGGGTGTATTCGAACTATATTGACTGCCGGCCGGTTTGGGGCCTTATGTGTAAATATAATTATGCATGCGTCTGGCTTTCCCTTGTTCTTTGCTTTTCATCCTTCTGCTGTTTCCTTTGCCGCCCTCCCTTGGTTGCCGCCTTCCCAGCTGGACAGCTGCTCTGCAATCTGTGGCTGGGGAAGTGCTTGGGAGGGCAAGTACTCTAGCTTTGTTGGATTATAGCGAAGTGATTGGGAGGCCGGCCAGTCGGCTGTTTTGACAGCCGGCAAGCGTGGTTGGAGGCCGTCTTTGCGTTATACAAGTTCGTTAGTCCTTAGCCGTTTTTCGTGTGGGCATCCTTTCTGCCTTTGGCTCTTGCCAGTCGGACAGTCGGCTCTTCGAGCTGTGACTTTCAACAGGAGGTGGGCTTGGGTGCCGGCACACTACTTGTCTGACTTCAGGTAGAACTTTTAATATAACTTAAGGCGGCAAGTCCCCGGGCCGACTAGTCGAACCCGGTGCCAGACAGAAAATCAAATGTAATAATACATTCATGAGTGTGACACTCGTCATTCATAGATAAAGGAGGGCAGTCCCCGAGTGCTCCTCGGGGGGCCCGTTGTTTCGTACTTAATACAAAAAGGTAGCATGATACATACTGCTTTCAACTTTAAAATCTTCTCAGGAGGTTCGCATTCCATGGTCACTCCGACTCCTTGCCGGAATCATCCCTCTTGCGTGCTCTTGGTTTTTGTGCGTCGATCAGGTAGTAGGAATCATTGCCTAGTGCTTTGCTGATGACGAAAGGGCCTTCCCAAGGAGCCGAGAGCTTGTGCTGGCCGGCTGTTCGCTGGATCAGCCGAAGCACAAGGTCGCCCTCTTGGAAAGATCTTGGCTTGACCTTTCGGTTGTGGTAACGGCGCAAACCCTGCTGGTAGATGGCGGACTGGCTGAGTGCTAACAGCCGACCTTCTTCCAGCAGGTCGACGCCGTCTTCTCGCGCTTCCTTGGCCTCCGCCTCCGTGTACATGGTGACCCGAGGCGAGTCGAACTCGATGTCAGTTGGGATGACAGCCTCGGCACCATATACAAGGAAGAACGGAGTGCAGCCTGTTGACTTGTTTGGGGTAGTACGCAGACTCCAGAGGACAGCCAGCAGCTCATCGAGGTAGCAGCTGGCCGATCGCTCCAGTGGTACGACCAGTCGGGGCTTGATGCCGCAGAGGATGAGTCCATTTGCTCGCTCGACCTGGCCGTTTGACTGCGGGTGGGCAATGGACGCTAAGTCCAGTCGGATGCCCTGCGTCGCGCAAAAACGTGCCAGTGCTCCTTTGGCAAAGTTTGTGCCATTATCGGTGATGATGCTGTGCGGCACGCCGTACCGAGTAGTGATGTCGGCAATGAATGTCACGGCAGTCGGCCCGTTCAGCTTCTTGATCGGCTTCGCTTTGATCCACTTGGTAAATTTGTCCACGGCGACAAGCAGATGTGTCAAGCCGCCGCGGGCTATCTTGAATGGGCCCACCATGTCCAGCCCCTAGACGGAAAAGTGCCAGGTGAGGGGGATGGTCTTGAGTGCGGAAGCTGGCAGGTGTTGCTTGGAACTGAAGACTTGGCATCCTTTGCAGCTTTTGACTATCTCTTTGGCATCTTCCAAAGCAGTCGGCCAAAAGAAACCATGGCGGAAAGGTTTGGCCACAAGTGAGCTTGAGGCTGCGTGGTGGCCGCATTCGGCTTGGTGGATATCCTTGAGGATTGCCACACCTTTCTCTGGCTCGATGCAGCGCTGGAAGACTCCAGTGACGCTGCGCTTGACAAGTTCTCTGTTTATAATTGCATATGCTCTGGCTCGGCGTTGCACTAGTCTTGCCGAGGTCTCATCAGTCGGCAGCTCTCTGTTGACTAGGAAGTTGAGGATGGGCTGGGCCCATGATGGAGCCGTGACTTCTTCTACTGTCAGTACGGCCACTGTGACTCGGGTGGGCGGGTTGGGTGGTGGAGAGTTGGAGTGGGCCACCGCTTCTTGTGTCGCTGCAGTCCCCGGGCCGACTGCTGCATTCCCCGGGCCGGGTTCTGAAGTCCCCGAGCCGGGTGCGACTACGACAGTCCCCGGGTTTCTTGTCGAAGTCCTCGAGCCGCCTGCTGGGTTCCTCCAGTCGGATCGGGCTGCATCGGGGGCAAGCGACACGAAGATACAGTCTGACTCTGGAGACGGCTTGATAGACGGTTTGAGGAGGCGCTGGAGAGAGACACCGGTTGGTATAGCCTATCGGGTGGAGCCGATCCGTGCCAGGGCATCTGCTTGGTCGTTGTCGGCCTGTGGCACATGAAGGAACTCGCACCCTTCGAAGTACCCACTGATCTGCTGGACGAGGAATCGATAGCTCGCCATGTTTGCATCCTTGGCGTCCCATTCGCCAGATGACTGATGGACCACCAAGTTTGAGTCGCCATAACATAGGATCCGGCGTATGCCGAGCTCTTTGGCTAGCCGGAGCCCGTGTAGGAGCGCCTCGTATTCAGCCACGTTGTTGGAGGCGGCAAAATGATTTTGCAGCGTGTATCTGAGCTTGTCGCCTTTGGGAGAGGTGAGGACGATGCCGGCTCCCAAGCCGGTGCGCATCTTGGGCCGTCGAAGTGCATCCGCCAATGAGTAGAGTCGGGAGCCGGCGGTAGGTACTGGCTCTCGGCCCAGTCGACGAGGAAGTCGGCCAATGCTTGGGACTTGATGGCGGTGCGGGGCTGGTAGAAGATTGTGTAAGGCGCCAGCGCAATGGCCCATTTAGCCACCCGGCCGGATGCATCCTGGCTGCGTATGATCTCGGCAAGCGGGGCAGTGCACACGACCGTGATGGGATGCTCTTGAAAGTAGGGCTTCAGTTTCTTGGTGGCAAAGTATACTCCATAGCACATCTTCTGGTAGTGTGGGTAGTTTTGCTTTGAGCTGGATAGTACTTCGCTTAGATAATATACCGGCCTCTGGACCAGCTGGGCTCGTCCTTCTTCTGGGCGCTGGACCACGACGACTGTACTGACCACCCGGCTAGTTGCGGCAATGTAGAGGAGCATGGGCTCCTTCTCAGTCGGCGCCGCCAGGACAGGTGGAGTGGTCAGCATCTTCTTCAACTCATGGAAGGCTTGGTCTGCTTGGTCATTCCACTCGAAATGAGTGGATTTCTTCATGAGTTGGTACAGGGGGAGAGCCTTCTCTCCTAGCCGGCTGATAAAGCGGTTTAGGGAGGCCAGGCACCCAGTGAACTTCTACACGTCTCGCAACTTGGTGGGAATCTCCATTCTCTCAATGGCCTTGATCTTCACAGGGTTGCACTCAATGCCGCGTTCGGAGACCAGAAAGCCTAGAAGCTGGCCGGCTGGTACTCTGAACACGCATTTCTCGGGGTTGAGCTTGATCTGGAATCGGCGCAAGTTGGCAAATGTTTCTTTGAGGTCTTCCAGCAGGGTGCCGCGCTTTTCTGTCTTCACCACAATATCGTCTACGTAGACGTGGGCATTTCTGCCGAGTTGCTTGAGGAGGCATTTCTGCATGCAACGCTGAAAAGTGGCACCGGCATTCCTCAAGCCGAATGTCATAGTCAGGTAACAGAAAGCTCCGAATGGTGTGATGAAGGCGGTCTTCAGGCGGTCTGCTGGGTCCAACTTAATCTGGTGGTATCCTGAGTAGGCATCCAAAAAACTCAACAGCTCGCATCCGGCTGTGGAGTCTATTACTTGATCAATCCGTGGCAGAGCAAACGGATCTTTGGGGCAGGCCTTGTTGAGGCTAGTGTAGTCTATACACATACACCATTTGTTATTCTTCTTCAACACCAAGACTGGGTTGGCAAGCCACTCTGGGAAAAACACTTCCATAATGAAGCCGGCGGCGAGGATCCAGGCTATCTCTTCTCCTACGATTCTTCTCTTCTCTTCTGACAGTCTGCGGAGGGGCTGCTTGACCGGCTTCGCGTCCGCTCGGACGTGTAATTTGTGCTCGGCGAAATCGTTCGGAACACCCGGCATATCCTTCGGGGATCATGAAAAGATATCCCGATTCTCACGGAGGAAGTCGACGAGCTTGCCTTCCTATTTACTGTCCAGGTTTGCACCGATGACTGCAAACCTCTCCGGGTTCTCCGGGTCCAGAGGTATCTTCTTCGTCTCCTCGGCCGGCTGGAAGGAGCCCTGCGCATCATTCTTCTTGGGGTTGGGGGACAAGGCCGGCTGCTTGCCGGCCATGGCCACAACTCGATCCAGCATCTTCTTCTCTTCTGCCACTACGAGGGACTCGGCCAGTCGGCTGCTGGCTGCAGCGCACTCGATGGATTTCTTGTAGTCGCCATCCATAGTGATGATCCCCTTCGAGCTCGGCATCTTCATCTTCAGGTAGGCGTAGTGGGGCACAGCCATGATCTTGGCCAGAGCAGGTCGGCCAAGCAAGGCATGGTAAGGGCTTTCCAGATCCACTACCTCGAACCAGATTGCTTCTCGGCGAAAGTGATCCTTGTCTCCGAAGAGGACATCCATCTTGATCTTGCCGATTGGGGAACAGGACAGGCCGGGTACGATGCCATGGAAAACGGTCCGGCTTGGCATGAGCTGCTTCGCCTTGAGGTTCAACTTCTCCATGGTGTCGCGGTACAGTATGTTGATACTGCTTCCGCCATCAATCAGAACGTGGGAGAATCAGGCAGCCTGCCTCTCTGTTGCGAGGGTGACATCCAGCACCAATGCGTAGGTGCCAGGGGACGGCATCACCTCTGGGTGATCGGCCCGGCTCTAGCTGATAAGCCTTTTGGACCAATGCATGAACTTGGGGTTGCTGGAGGCGACTGCGTTGACCTCTTGGTGCTGTCGGCGCCGGCTGCGCTTGTCTTCAACCTGGCTTGTGAAGACGACGTAGGCGGCGTGCTCATCAGGGAACTCATCTTGAATGGCTCCGACTACTGGTCGAGCAGCCGGCTGCTGGGGGGGTTGGAGGCGGCGGGCCGGGAGGCGGAGGCGGCACCAGCCCCTCGCCCTTGGAGATCCGGGTGAGCCAGTGGCACTTTCGGCTTCGTGTGCTTGGACGGCTTCGCACCGCTCTGGAACTTGCAGGGGCATGAGAGTCTGCTCGTAGGAGAAGGCCGGCTGCCAAGCCGGCCTGCCGCCCATCTTCTTGGGAGCGGGCCGCTCTTCGGGCTGCTCGTCTTCGACCGTGGCCACCTGCCGACTGGTGGAAGGCGGCATTGGGGCCTTGCGCTTGTGGTCGTTCTGGTAGGGGCGCCGATTGGAGTCGCCCGCCGGCGTCTTAGGTACTTGTCTGCAATGACCAGCAGCTCGTCGAGGGTAGCCGGCTCATCGCAGAGGAGTCGGTGCTTGAGGAGGGTGCCCTCTTGGCACCCGGCGGTGAAGTATTCGATGGCCTGCACCTCGTGCACCCCCTCGCAGTAGTTGCGGAGCTCGGCCCACCTCGTGAGGTAGTCGCGGGTCGACTCGTCGGGCCCTTGGACGCATAGGGAGAGCTGGCGGGGCTTGGGAGGCCGCTTGTACATGCTGGTGAAGTTGCGGATGAAGACTTCCGTGAAGTCCAGCCAGCTGTTGACGCTGTAGGGCTTGAGGCTGTTGAGCCAGGTGCGTGCTGTGCCTCGCAGCATGAGAGGGACGTACTTCACGGCTACGCGCCTGTTGCCGTTCGCTATGCTGACAGCGGTGGAGTAGTCGATGAGCCAATCTTCCGGCTTCACAGAGCCGTTGTACTTGGGCGTGTCTCTGGGGAGCGAAAACCCTTTGGGGCAGGGCTCGTCGCGGATGCGGGGGACAAAGCACGGCGGGCCGACATCGTCTTCTTCTAGTGTCAGGGATCGAGCTAGGCGGTCGATCCAGTGGCGGGCGTCTTTCTCGCTGACTCCTTCATGGCGGCCTAGTCGGCCACCGAGAGTCGAATGTGTGACAAGCGGCGGGGTGGGATATCTCTCCCCCCGAGTCGGGGGAGGAGGCGGATTGCCTTGGCACTCCACCGCTCGAGGGCGGCCTTCCGCGTCGCGCTCGATGGTGATCCGAGTCCGGCTGCGGCTAGCAGCCGGCTCCTTGTCTTTTCTTGCGCGGGCGCCGCTCGCAGTCGGCGACCGGGATGTCGCGGCGTGCTCTCGGCATGGGGGAGGACTCTCAGCGCGGGCGCCGGCTTCATGCCGTTCTGCGGCCGCGTCGATCAGCTGCTGGATGCGCCTTGTCATATAGGGGAGCTCATCAGCCCCCAGCCCATTTAGCTCTTCAGCGGCCGCCTGAGCGGCTCGCAGATTCTCGAGCGGGGTGGCGTAGACGGGGCGGTCTGCCCCCAGCATGCTGGCGATGGCCGCGCCACGTTTTTGATGAAGTCGGCTCGGCTCGGCCCGCCATGAGGCGGCGCGGTCGACTTCGCGCTGGTGGGCCTCGGTGAGGCGTCTCATGAAGGCTATCTTCTGGCCCTCCGCGATGAGAGCCAGGCAGCGTGCCTCCAGGGTCTCGGCGTCGGCGTCGGCCGGGATGGGGACGGACAAGTCATGCATCGCCGCTTGCAGGGCGTCGTGGGCGTTCTCGCCCGAGTCGGCGACGTGGCTGATGACCAGCACCTCAGTGACAGCGCTGCTGCCGCTGTCAGCTCGAGGGAGAGGGTCGTTGAAGACTACCACGTCGGAGGGGTAGGTGTCGAGCGATGCCGTGTCGGAGTCGACAAGCATCGGGTCGGTGGAGCCGACCGACTCCAAGTCTACAGCAAGCTCGCTTGAGACGTGAAGTTGGTCGAGGAGGCTGGCGAGGCGACTCTCGGGGTAGTCCGTGCCCGCGTTGGACGCGGGCTCGTCAGAGATGCGAGTCTCGCCAAGAAGATCGGCGAGGCAGCTCGCAGCGCAGGCAACGTCAACGCCTTGCAGCGCGTCGGGGCAAGCGCCATCGGGTGCAGCAGGCTGGCTGCGCTCGCGGGGGAGAAAAAGGGTTCCCGTCCAGAACAGGTCTCCGGACGACGGTGCACCTGGCCCCACGGTGGGCGCCAAATGTCGGGTGGTAGGTGCGACATATGCCAACGGGTGGCTTATCATTGTGGGAGCCGGTAAGACATCGCCGATGCCTGGAAACGGGATGAGGCGAAGACATGCACGCCGGCGGATCTTACCCAGGTTCGGGGCTCTCCGTGGAGATAACACCCCTAGTCCTGCTCTGCGGGGTCTCCGCATGATCACTAGATCAATACAAGTAGCTACAAGTGCTCCTTGAGCTGTCTGGCTAGAGGAAGAAGAAGGGCAAGGCTAGCTCTCCTTTTGTCTCTATGTGGTGTGTGTAACTCTATGAGATCAACCCTTTGCATGGGTGTCCCGGGGGGTTTATATAGGCCTACCCCCCAGGGGTACAATGGTAATCCGGCTGGGCGCGGGTCCCAGCTGTCAGTGTCTATGCTCGCCGGCTTCTCTTCCGGTCATTGGGGCCCGCCAACTGGTGGGTCCCGCCGGCTGCCGGCTTCTTGGCCGGCACGCCGGCCCCACCGCTTGGGGGCTTTGTCGGCGGCTGGTCAATGTTGCCTCGCCTCTGATGACGAGGGCATTGTCGAGGTAAGCGTGGCTACAGTGTCGCCGCCTTGCGAGCTCTCACTGTAGCCTTACCTCGTCTTGTCTCCTTAATGGGGCGCATGCTTCGAGGGAGGGAGGTAGCCGGCTATTGGGAGTCGGCCACATCCCTGGCCGACTAGAGGAGGCCGGGCCGTCTTCAGATGTCTCTGGCAAAGGGGCCCACCGCCCACGGGCCGTACTGGCACCTGTCGTCGGTGACATCGAGGCCAACATGGCTACAGTGCCGCGCCGGACGGGGGATGGCTGGCCCGTACGGCGCCCTGTGGCCATACCTGTTCCGGGATTCGGGGGTAGTGGGCTGTACTGCGGCCACGCCCCATCCTATCACCGTTATGTGGGTACAGTCTTTGTGGGTGCAGTCTTGGCCGGCTTCTGGGAGCCGACTTTCTTCATGGCCGGTTTCCGGGAGTCGGCTTTCTTCATGGCCGGCTTCTGGGAGTCGGTCCTCTTGAGGCCGGCTACCTGGAGTCGGCTATCTCGTATCTTTCTTGGGGGAGGTTTCTGAGACTGGGTCGCCTTCTGGGAGTCGGCCCTGGGGATAGCCGCCCGGGAGAAGGCGGCCCTATGCTTTGTATGCTTGAAGGCTTGAATGGCCTGGTAATTTTTCGAAGAGCCAGGGGGAGTTAGTTAGGCTACCCGTGGCCATTTACTCCGACATCAAGCGTCGAAGACAAAGGACCGCCTTCTTCAGGCCGGCTGGTCCAGGCGTCCGGCTGCCAGAAGGCGGCGGACTCCAGAAGGGAGCCTCGAGATGGGCCGACTCCTAGCAGGCGGCCTCCAGAGAGGCCAGCTCCTAGCAGGCGGCCCCTCGTGCCATCAAAGTTTGCACCCACATAACAATGACGAGATGGGGCGTGGCTATAGTACAGCCTGCCACCCACGAATCCAGGGCCAAATGTGGCCACAGTGTAGCGTACCCGGCGGACATCCCTTGCCCGGCGCAGTACTTTCACCACGCCGCCCATGACATCATCCATGGCAGAGGAGGCCATGCCCCCACGACGGGCTGTCAGTACGGCCTGCAGGCGACGGGCCCTACCTGTCCGCGAGATGCCAGAAGGTGGCAAGCACTGACCAGTCGGAGCAGAGGGGAGCCGACTCCAAGCAGGCGGCCTTCCCCTTCCCTTGGAGTCTGTGCGCCATTAACCAGATAAGACGGGGTGTGGCGACAGTGAGCGCCCGCCAGGCGGCAGGGCTGTAGCCACGCTCCCCCCGACAAAGCCTCCGTCATCAGAGGCAAGGCTACAGTGCGGAGCAGCCAACACGACCCGCAGGCGGCGGGCCCTACCTGTCGGCCGGGAACACGGCAGCCGGCGGGACCCACCAGGCGGCGGGCCCCAGCAGCCGGCGGAAAAGCCGGCGACCAGAGACACTGACGGCCGGGTCCTACACCCGGCCGAATTACCGTTGTACCCCTGGGGGGTTAGGCCTATATAAATCCCCCAGGCCACCCCATGCAAAGGGGTTCAGATCTTTAGACAACACACACACCACGTAGGGAGAAAGGAGTAGAGCCAAGCCTTGTTCTTCTTCCCCCAGCCATACAGCTCAAGGAGCAAGCTTGTAGCTACCTTGTTGAGATAGTGATCATGCGGAGACCCCGCAGAGCAGGACTAGGGTTGTTATCTCCTAGGAGAGCCCCGAACCTGGGTAAGATTCCGGCGCAGGCTGTCTTGCTCACTCTCGCTTCCAGAGCCCGGCGACGTACTCTTGACCCCCTCCATGTTAAGCCATCCCTTGGCATATGTCGCACCAAACCCCCGACATTTGGCGCCCACCATGGGGCAAGGTGCACCGTCGTTCGGAAACACGTTCTGGACGGGAACCTTCTTCCTCGCTGGCGAGCGCAGCCAGTTCGGCATGCCCGATGGCATTTGCGCCAATGCGCTGCATGGCGTGGAAGTCGCTTGCGTGGCCAGCTGCCTCGCTGATCCGATCGGCGGGATCCGCCTCTCCGACGAGCCTGCGCCGGATGCAGGCGTGGCCAACACCGATAGGTGCCTCGTCGACCTCCTTGGCAAGCTCGCCATCGCAAACGGGGCCGCCTCCGACCTGGAGTCCATCGGCTCCACCGATCCGCCTGTCGACATGGTCATCGACGCCGACGCCGAGCCCGTTGTTGCCTTCCCCCAGCACGTGGTGATCTATGACGACCCTCTTCCTCGCGCAGACAGCGGTGGCAGCACGTCACAGAGGTGCTTGTCATCAGCCACGACGAAGCCTCCGGTGGAGCCGGCCAGCACCCGCTGCAGGCGGCAGTGCGGAACCTGTCCGCGCCCATAACGGCGGATACCAACGGCGAACCTCTAGAAGCCTGCTGCATTGCACTCCTCCAGAGTGCAAACAAGTTGGCCACTATGAGACGCCTCACCCAGGCCTACCAGAGCGAGATCGACCGCGCCGTCTGCGGCACGCCAGCTGCTGGTGGGCCCAGCCGCGTAGGCACAGTCCGACAGCGCGGCACCGCCATCGCCAGCATGCTGGGGGGCCGACCGCCCAGTCTATGCCACGCCTATGAAAAACCTGCGCGCTGCCCAGGCGGTAACAGAAGAGCTGGACCACCTGGAGGGCGACAAGCGTCGCTGCATGACCGAGCGTTTTCAGCAGCTCATTGACGCGGCCACTGAGGGAGTCCTGGACTAAGGGGTCCTCGGGCGTCCGACCTATTAGACATGGACCGGACTAATGGGCTGTGAAGATACAAAGACCGAAGACTCTACCCGTGTCCGGATGGGACTCTCCTTGGCATGGAAGGCAAGCTTGGGGACCAAATATGAAGATTCCTTTCTCTGTAACCGACTTTGTGTAACCCTAGTCCCCTCCGGTGTCTATATAAACTGGAGGGCTTAGTCCGTAGGGGAGATATACAATCGTAGTCAGACAGGCTAGACTTCTAGGGTTTTAGCCATTATGAACTCGTGGTAGATCAACTCTTGTAATACTCATATTCATCAAGATCAATCAAGCAGGAAGTAGGGTATTACCTCCATAAGAGAGGGCCCAAACCTGGGTAAACATTATGTCCCCCGTCTCCTATTACCATCGACCTTAGACGCACAGTGCGGGACCCCCTACTCGAGATCCGCCGGTTTTGACACCGACATTGGTGCTTTCATTGAGAGTTCCACTATGTCGTCGTCAAAAGGTTTGATGGCTCCCTCAATCATCTACAACAATGATGTCCAAGGAGAAGTTTTCCTTCCCGGAAAGATCTTTGTGTTCGGCGGCTTCGCACTGCGGGCCAACTCGCTTGGCCATCTGGAGCAGATCGATAGCTACGCCCCTGGCCGTCTGGTCAGATTCAGGAGCTTGAACTACGTCGCGGATATCCGCGGAGACTTGATCTTCGAAAGATTTGAGACCACGGCAGCCGCTCTCCGTCACCGTGATGAACATGACTTAAACTTGTCATCGGACCATACCCAGGAGATAGCACCTGTAACTGCTCTAGCCTTAGATCCGGCGCAGATCACGCCATCCGAAGACAGGAAACTCAACCCCACCATGGATGCCGCAGTCTCAACAGCGTCAGAGCCGCACACAGACCGAACTTCAAGTAACATTTGTGTCACCGGAACCATGGACTCGTCTCCGGCTAGAGGTTCCGAACCTTGTGTGTCTGCATACGTCGAGCTTGATTAGTCATCGATCTTCGAATTCAGCTCCGCGGACATCTTCTGGCACTCGCCCTTAGGCGACGTGCTAAACTCATTAAAAAACCTATCCTTAGCGGGGGACTCTCAGCTGAATTATATCCGGTTCGAACTGGAGGCTGATGACGGAGAATTTTGTTTCCCACCCACCGCACACTTCATAGCCACCGAACTGGAGGCTCCGAAGACATTGACGGTATGACGATGATGCAGAAGAAGAGGAGGCCCAAAACCCGCCGTTCACCGGACGATGGACGGCCACCTCCTCATATGACGTATACATGGTGGATGCACCAAAAGAGAATAGCGGCGATGACAAGGAGAATCCAGTCGAGGTTGAGCCTCCTAAGATACAACCAAAGCGCCGGCATCAGCAGCGCCGCTCTAAATCATGCCGCAGCAAAGACAGCAACACCGGCATAGGAGACGATAACACTCCAGACGGTGCCGAAGACATAGAAGATCCCGACGAACGAACTGCCGAACAGGACGATCGGGAAGATGGGCAAGTTAGACCTAATGAACGGGCCATAAATGAAGACTCGGATGACAGTAGTTATCTTCCGCTCTCCGAGGAGGAGGTGAGCCTCGGCAACGAGGATTTTATCGTACCTGAGGAACCTCTCGAGCAGGAGCGCTTTAAGCGCCAGCTAATAGCCACTGCAAGGACCCTGAAAAAGAAGCAGCAGCAGCTTCAAGCTGACCAAGATCTGCTCAACGATAGATGGACCGATGTCCTAGCAGCCGAAGAATATGGCCTCAAGCGCCCAGCCAAAAGCTACCCGAAGCGCAAATTGCTACCTCAGTTCGATGACGAGGCGCTGGAGCCCGTACCATCATCGTGTAATGTGGCTGACTGACCACCACATGGTCGGGATAAAGCGGCAACTCAAGCCGAACACCAGCCCGCCCCGCCTCATTGTAAAGGCAGAGATAAAACAGCTCGTGGTTATACATATGACCCTCGGCAGGACATGGACAATAGAGCAGGACATACCAGATCGATCTACGGATCGCGAGGACGTGCCCCGACACGTGACGACGACTATCTATTCGGACATGACAAGCCTAGTCACACCCGGGCCGAAAACCACACACGGACTCCTTCGGAGCTACGTTGCAATGTGGCCCAATATAGAGGCTCCGCACACCCTCTTTGCTTCACAGACGAAGTAATGGAGCACGAATTCCCAGAAGGGTTTAAACCCGTGAATATCGAATCATATGATGGAACAACTGATCCCGCGGTATGGATCGAGGATTTCCTTCTCCATATCCATATGGCCCGCGGAGATGACCTTCATGCCATCAAATACCTCCCACTAAACCTCAAAGGGCCAGCTCGGCACTGGCTAAACAGTCTACCTAAAAACTCTATTGGCAGTTGGGAGGATTTGGAAGACGCCTTCCGCGACAACTTCCAAGGTACATATGTCCGGCCACCAGAAGCCGATGACTTAAGTCACATCGTCCAACAGCCCGGAGAGTTAGCCAGGAAGCTCTGGACTAGGTTCTTAGTTAAAAAGAACCAGATCGTCGACTATCCGGATGCGGAAGCCCTAGCAGCCTTCAAACACAGCGTCCGGGACGAGTGGCTCGCCCGCCACCTCGGTCAAGAAAAACCAAAATCCATGTCTGCCCTTACCGCTCTGATGACCCACTTTTGCGCGGGAGAAGACAGCTGGCTCGCTCGTAGAAGCAACAACGCCAGCGATCCGGGCACTTCCAAAGTCCGAGACGGCAATGGCAAGCCACGACGTAGTAAACACAAACGTCGCAATGATGATGAAAGAATGCATGACATAGCGGTTAACGCCGGATTCAGCGGTCCCAAACCCAGTCAACGAAAAAAGCCATTCAAGGCAAACAGATACAGACCATCCAATTTAGACAAGATATTGGATCGGCCCTGCGAGATTCATGGCAACCCCGATAAACCAACTAATCACACCAACAGAAGCTATTGGGTCTTCAAGCAGGCCGGCAAGCTCAACGCCGAACACAAGGGGAAGAGGCCGCCCGGTGATAGCGACGACGAAGAGACTCACCAACCAAATACTAGGGGTCAGAAGCAATTTCCCCCCGACGTAAAAATAGTGAACATGGTATACGCGACACACACCTCTACAGGGGAGCATGAGAAGCACTCCCTCCGGACTAAGGATCATACTACGGTTACTTCAGACGAAGTACACAGCGGTCTTATTAAACCGCATACCTTGTCGGCCATTAAGCCGCCGGTCTCCATTCAGCAGGATCGACCAATTTTGGAGCTGGACTAGCAGTTCGGCTTTCGCCGTCCGCCTCATACACCTGCGAAATCTGTACCGCGCATACATAACTATGCACTTAAAATACCATGGGCATCGGCGGAAGCACAATATGGACGGGCCTACAAGTACTCCCATAACCTCCTTCTTTTTTTCTTTTCTAACTACTCTTTCTTTTTCATTATCCTTTACCACAGGTGACTCAAAGGCTGGTCATCTCACTAACTCTATCGGAGTTCGGGTTTGTACATTCACCGAAAGGCTACTCCTGTTAAGGAGCCCCTTCACCGAGGAAAGGCGGCGCGGACGTGCGACGGGAGGTCCAAAACAACTTTTTGTAGACCGCACTATCTATTTTGCGAGCCTGTAAAGTGCCTTCTTCCTCAGCCATCGACCCCTGGCATGTCAAATAGCCGGGGTTGTGGTGTTATTATATACAAAGTGACGATTGGCATATCACTCAGGTGTCAGTGAACATAATTTGTATCCAGTATTCACTTTTCTCTAAAGAACTGAATTTTTGCTCCTTTGGTTATTTCACACACGCACCCCGACATAACTTGCCAGGGGCTCGGTATAGGAACAAAATAAGTTGCCAACAAGTCCGAACAGCTTTATAGCATACTTCCACGTCGCGAGTTTGGCCTTATATGCATCAGCTCCGAATCATGTCTTGGGTCAGTAGTTGGGTTGCCCGGCTCCTGTGCTTACTACCTTACGTTCCGCTCTATCGGCTAGGGTAGTAAAGGGAGAACTACTGCGATTGTGTTTCCGGTTCATCTAGTCAAACACCTCGGTAGAGAAAGCCGAAAACTGACTGTCATGATGCGGCGAGAGCTGGTCAACCACTCGATGACTTATCGGAATCTTTCGCGATTCCCTCCGTATTACATGAAGGACCTTTCTTCAGGTCATACATGTAACGCACCATATCAGGATAACCGCGTACATACCAGGGTCTATATCGTAGACCCACCATAAAACTCTTATGGCTAAGTGAAAGTGTTAACGCCCTATAGTCCGATTGCCTAGTTCGCCGCATTGCCACCTCCTTCATGGACCAAGACGTTGGGTTAAGAGTGATCAAGTGCTTTTTCGAACACCCCCGTATTTTCTACGAGGGGGCTGAAGCCGACGACTGGAAAATTTTCAGATTATACAAAAATGGCCGCACAGGAGGAACCAAAGCTTTTAAGTGAATATCATAATATTATCATAATATTGTCTTTTACAATTTCAACACATTTCATTCGAATATCATGTATTTCGAGCACTGACCCTCTATCAAGCGGGCACCCTCTAAGACGTCCTCGAAATAATGTTCTGGTGCGTGATGGTCCTTGCCCTTGGGTGGACTCTTCGCTGCAACGTCGGTGGCCTTCATCTTCGCCCAGTATGTCTTCACGCGGGCAAAGGCCATCCGTGCACCTTCAATGCACGTTGAACGCTTAACGGTGTCGACACGCGGCACCGCATCAACAAGTCGCTGCACCAAACCGAAATAACTATTCGGAATTGGCTCAGTAGGCTACAGCCGGTCTACGACGTCCTTCATGGCAGAACCGAATATCTTGTGGAGCTCGGCCCACTGGGCCATCTGTTCATTCAGCAACAGCGGACGCTTTGGCGCACCAAATTGTGACCAGAAAAGCTTCTCCGTTGCACACCCTTCCTGCGCTTGGTAAAATTGTGTCGCATCAGAGGCGCTCTTCGGCAGGTCCAAGAATGCGCCTGGAGAGCTCCACATTTGATTAAGTGGGGAATACTTCGGATCGCCGAATTTAGTCTGTAATAAGAAAGGCTTACCAGCCGCTATCTCCCCAGCTTGCCGGATCTCTTCCCGAGCCGCTCTAGACTCGGATCGTGCTTCGCTCGCCTCTTGTAAGGCCTTGTCGAGATCGGCCGCTTTGGCTTTATTATCCCTCTCGAGGAATTCGCACTGGACAGTGGTTTCCTTTAGCTCGCGTGCCATGATAGAAATTCTCTCCTCACACTGGCGCCGAGCAGCCTGTTCGGTTTCTAACTCATCAGCTGCCTTATTGGCAGCTAAATTACTCATCCAGGCTTGCTCCTTGGCTAGGGCAAGTTCAGCCCGAAGGGCCTCCACCGCGGCAACACCATCTGCAGTTATGCGTGTCTCAGTATACAATTCTTGCTTCGTGCTCATGTTATCATACATACATATACTGACTGCCCCAAAAACATACCTTGCGCCTCGTCAAGCCGCCTGTTGATAAGCGTGATGTCATCATCTGCCTCATCAATCTTCCGCTGCAGATCTGCAACCTCTGTAGTTCGGGCAGTAGCCAGGGAGGTAACAGCCTGTGATCCAATTAGTCAGATTATTTCCTGGGCATATCTTTTTGATCCTCTGATCGCCTCCCTTGGGAAGCCAATCAGAGTCTCAGGGGCTACTATATATACACAGGAAAATTTTGTGAATAAAACACACTCGAAAATATTACAGTACAAACCTCGAAGCCTCTTAGCAGGCTCGTGAAGGCCTCATTCAATCCGCTTTTCGTGGACAGGACGTTTTCAACCACCGTACCCATCAAGGTATGATGTTCCTCTGAGACGAACACCTGTCGCAGCATGTTCGTCAATATATCCGGCGCTTCTGGATCTCCGGAAGCTATTGTAGGAGTACGGCCTCCCTTCGAAGGGATCCGTTTATTCGTCCCTGGAGTTGTCTCCGGCTGTAAGCCGGACAGTCCGAGGCCTTTATTGTTGGCCCCCGGACCCTGGGCTACCGAAGTATCACCTTCGGGTAGTGTCTTCATCATCCCTTGCACCACTTGTTGATCAGGAGAGACCCTCTGGGACGACACCTCAAAGTCGTCCGCCCTATTGGGCGAGGAGACCGGTGGAGGCGTCTTGCTTTCCATCATCTCCGGGAGAAGATCCCCCGAGGAAGAGGATTGTTGAAGAGGACTGTGTGCCGAGCTGCAAAAACATATATTCTAGATGTTAACTTGGTCACAGGAGAGGAACGGGATATGTTTAAAACACCCTTGTTCACTTACGATTTGGCTAAAGGCTTGTCCTTGCTGTGGGACTGCGCGATGACGTCGTCCTCCAAGCCCGAGCCGCCCGACAGGGGCATCTTGCCTTGCTTAGGAGCCTTTTCCACCCAACCTTCGGAGGCGGCCCTTTTCTTACCATGGGGAGAAGGGATGTTGGCTTCTCCTTTACTTTTGTCTTCAGGCGATGGGATTTTGATCTCCCCGGACACAGTGTCTGATATACCTTCGGGATGGAGGTCACCTTTGGTCCTCCCGCTCTCCGCCTTGTCCTCCTTCACAGTCATCTGGTACGGTGTCGGGGCCAGCATCCTTGTTAGTATGGGATCCGCTGAGTCTTCGGGAAGGGGGCCGAACACCTAATTCGCTCCGCTTTCTTTATCCAGCCCTGGAAGAAGATAGTTTGCTCATTATCGTATTACGGAATATATAGCTAAAAAGTGTTCGGGAGTCGAGCGCTTACCGAGGTATTCGGATGGTTGCAATCAAGGACGATGTCCTCGGTGGTGTCAGGCCACTGTTTTCGTTTCCCGAAAAACAACTTCCACATTCCTTTGTGCGTAGTGCCGAAGAAGTGTTGGAGGGTCCATGGTCCTTCCGGATTAAACTCCCACATACGGAGAGGCCGTCGCTGGCACGGCAGGGCCCGGCGGACCAGCATTACTTGAATCACGTTGATAAGATCGATATCCTTCTCAAGGAGGCTCCGGATGCGGCTCTGTAGAGTCTGCACTTAGTCAATTGATCCCCAGTCCAGCCCCTTATTAATCCATGATGCAAGCTGTATCGGAGGGCCAGATCGAAACGCAGGTATAGCTGCCCCACTTGGTACCACGGGGTTCAGTGATGTAAAACCACTCCCGCTGCCATTGTTTGGGAGTTTCGGTGAAGAAGCCTTTTGGCCAGAGAGCATTGGTAAGCTTGCTCACTGTAGCACCGCCGCACTCCGCTTGTTCCCTGTCGACTACCTTCGGCTTCACACTAAAGGTCTTAAGCCATAAGCCGAAGTGTGGGGGAATATGGAGAAAGGCCTCGCACATGATAATGAACGTCGAGATGTGAAGGAAAGAATCTGGGGCTAGATCGTGAAAATATTGTCTCTAGTAAAACATGAGCCCCGGGACGAAGGGATGAAGAGTGAATCCTAGCCCTCGGACGAAGTGGGAGATGAATACGACCCTCTCACCGGATCTGGGAGTAGGAATACCTGTCCTCGAGCAGGAAGCCTGTGGGGGATCTCCGCGGTCAGGTATCTGGCCGAACGAAGCTTCGCAATGTCCTCCTCTGTAACAGAGGAAGCCACCCATCGGCCCTGCGGGCTGGGTCCGGACATAATTGGGAAGCTTGAAGCAATGAAGTCAAACCTTGGGTGCTAGAACTCGAAGTTGGAAGGGCTGAGGAAAGGGTCGGCATAAAATAAGATTACCCTTGGCTCCTTTATAAAGGCAACGGATATCGAACGCCTCCTCCTAAGCCTGAAAACCTGCCTATTCCTAAGGAATCATCCCAATGGAACGGTTGGGTTACCCACGCTCGTATTGATGAGAATCCCGCAATAAGGGGACATGATCTCTGCTTCGATAAGACGTGCCAATAAAAACCGCGCCTCAAAACGTGGAACGGCAGGACAAGAAATGGTTCGAAATAATGACCGGGCAGACGTGATGCCACCTTACAAAAAGTTGTCAGCGGATTGGACTTGCGAAATATTATACTCTCTGCAGTTGTGTGTGGTATTTGTGTTGTAGATCCGGACACGTTCGTTGCGTCCGAAGACTGTGTTGGAGTATTCGGAGAAGGAACCCGCCTTGCAATGCCGAAGACAATCTGCGCGCCGGACACCTCATCATTGAAGCCTGGTTCAGGGGCTACTGAGGGAGTCCTCGACTAAGGGGTCCTCGGGCGTCCGACCTATTAGACATGGGCCGGACTAATGAGCTGTGAAGATACAAAGACCGAAGACTCTACCCGTGTTCTGATGGGACTCTCCTTGGCGTGGAAGGCAAGCTTGGCGACCAAATATGAAGATTCCTTTCTCTGTAACCGACTTTGTGTAACCCTAGTCCCATCTATTGTTTATATAAACCGGAGGGCTTAGTCCGTAGGGGAGATATACAATCATAGTTAGAAAGGCTAGACTTCTAGGGTTTTAGCCATTATGAACTCGTGGTAGATCAACTCTTGTAATACTCATATTCATCAAGATCAATCAAGCAGGAAGTAGGGTATTACCTCCATAAGAGAGGGCCCAAACCTGGGTAAACATTGTGTCCCCCGTCTCCTGTTACCATCGACCTTAGACGCACAGTGCGGGACCCCCTACTCGAGATCCGCCGGTTTTGACACCGACATTGGTGCTTTCATTGTGAGTTCCACTATGTCGTCGTCAAAAGGTTTGATGGCTCCCTCAATCATCTACAACAATGCTGTCCAAGGAGAAGTCTTCCTTCCCGGAAAGATCTTTGTGTTCGGCGGCTTCGCACTGCGGGCCAACTCGCTTGGCCATCTGGAGCAGATCGATAGCTACGCCCCTGGCCGTCAGGTCAGATTCAGGAGCTTGAACTACGTCGCGGATATCCGCGGAGACTTGATCTTTGACAGAAGTAGGGTATTCATCCAGATCAATCAAGCAGGAAGTAGGGTATTACCTCTATAAGAGAGGGCCCGAACCTGGGTAAACATTGTGTCCCCCGTTTCCTGCTACCATCGACCTTAGACGCACAGTTCGGGACCCCCTACCCGAGATCCGCCGGTTTTGACACCGACAGCCACCGCACAGCAAGAAGCCGTCGCCGCGTGGAAGAACCCAGCGCGCATGCTGAGAATCCTCCCCCCACCGAGAGCAAGGCGCGACCTCCCGGATGCCGACAGCAGGCGGCGCCCGCGACTAAAGATACAAAGAGCCGGCTGCTAGCCACAGCCGCACGCGCATCACCATGGAGCGCGAGCAAGACGGCCGCCCATGTGCAGTGTAGCGGCGGGACGATCGTCCGCCTCCTCCTCCTCCTTGCAGGGAGAGGTATGCCTCCCCGCTGAGGGAGTCCTGGATTAGGGGGTCCTCGGACAGCCGGACTATATACTTTAGCCGGACTGTTGGACTATGAAGATACAAGATTGAAGACTTCGTCCCGTGTCCGGATGGGACTCTCCTTGGTGTGGAAGGCAAGCTTGGCAATACGAATATGTAGATCTCCTCCCTTGTAACCGACTCTGTGTAACCCTAGCCCCCTCCGGTGTTTATATAAACCGAAGGGCTTAGTCCGTAGGACAACAACAATCATACCATAGGCTAGCTTCTAGGGTTTAGCCTCTACGATCTCGTGGTAGATCAACTCTTGTAATACTCGTATCATCAAGATCAATCAAGCAGGAAGTAGGGTATTACCTCCATCGAGAGGGCCCGAACCTGGGTAAACATCGTGTCCCCCGCCTCCTGTTACCATCCGCCTTAGACGCACAGTTCGGGACCCCCTACCCGAGATCCGCCGGTTTTGACACCGACATTGGTGCTTTCATTGAGAGTTCCACTGTGCCGTCACCACAAGGCTTGATGGCCCCTTCGATCATCAGCAATGATATGATCCAGGGTGAGGTTTTCCTCCCCGGACAGATCTTCGTATTCGGCGGCTTCGTACTGCGGGCCAACTCGCTTGGCCATCTGGAGCAGATCGAGAGCTACGCCCCTGGCCATCAGGTCAGGTTTGGAAACTTGAACTATACTGCCGACATCCGCGGGGACTTGATCTTTGACGGATTCGAGCCCATGTCGGGTGTGCCGCACAGTCACGACGAGCATGATTTAGCTCTATCGTCGGACAGTGCTCGGGAGATCACACCTGTGACTACTCTGGCCCTCAAACTGGAGTAGATTGCGTCATCCGAGGACGAGTGGATGGACCCCGCCTCGGAGGCCACACACTCAGTGGCGATAGAGCCGAATATTGACTTCACCTCCTACGAGACCCGTGTTGCCGGACACTTGGATTCGTCCCCGGCCACGGGCTCCGAGCCGCCTGCGTCCGTGCCTATCGAATTCGATTGGGCACCGATCATGGAGCGTACCTCCGCGGATATCTTTCAGCACTCGCCCTTTGGCGACGTGCTAAACTCGTTGAGGTATCTCTCCCTGTCAGGAGACCCTTGGCCGAACTATGTCCGGCTAGAATGGGATGCGGACGACGAAGATATTCGCTCCCACTCACCACCCACTTAGTAGCCACTGTCGACGATTTAACCGACATGCTCGACTTCGGCTCCGAAGACATCGACGGTATGGACGACGATGCAGGAGACGAACAGGAACCACCGCCCACAGGGCGCTGGACTGCCACCTCATCATATGATATATACATGGTGGACACCCCCAAAGAAGGCGATGGCGATAAGACAGCGGAGGATAATCCCTCCAAGAAGCAATCCAAGCACCGATGTCAGCAGCGCCGCTCTAAGTCCCGCCATAGCAAAAGCAGCGATACCGGCACAAGAGACAATAACGCTCTGGATAGTGCCGAAGACGACGACAACCTCCTCCAGCCAGACCTCGAGCGGGAGGATGAACAAGCTAGCCCTCCGGAACAGGCAGCAGACAGAGAATCGGAGGATGACAACTACATGCCTCTCTCCGAAGACGAGGTGAGCCCCAGCGATGAAGAATTTATCGTGCCTGAGGATCCTGTCGAGCAGGAGCGCTTCAAGTGCCGGCTTATAGCCACAGCAAACAGCCTGAAGAAAAAGCAACAACAGCTTCGCGCTGATCAAGATCTGCTAGCGGATAGATGGACCGAAGTCCTGGCGGCCGAGGAATACGAACTCGAACGCCCAACCAAGAGTTATCCAAAGCGCAGGTTGCTACCCCAACTCGAGGAGGAAGCATTAAAACCTACATTACCAGCGTATGATGCGGCTGATCGGCCACCTCGTGGCCGAGACAGAGGGACATATCAGCCCGAAGTCCAGCCTGCACCCCGTCGCCAGACAAACAAAAACACCAAGGCCCGGGGCAACACGCGGGACCTGCAAGACGTATTGGAAAACAAAGGAGGACATACAAGATCGATCTATGAATCATGGGGCGCGCCCCAATGCGTGACAATGATCGTCACGCCGGATACACTAAAAGCAAATCCGGTCGGGCCGAATACAGCAGACAAGACTCGTATGAACTGCGTCGTGACATAGCCCGGCACAGAGGCGCCGCACACCCCCTATGCTTCACCGATGAAGTAATGGATCATGAATTCCCAGAAGGATTCAAACCCGTGAACATTGAGTCATACGATGGCACAACAGACCCCACGGTACGGCTCGAGGATTTCCTCCTCCACATCCACATGGCCCGCGGTGATGATCTACATGCCATCAAGTACCTCCCACTAAAACTCAAAGGACCAGCTCGGCATTGGTAGAATAGCCTGCCAGCAAACTCCATTGGCAGTTGGGAGAATTTGGAAGATGCATTCCTTGACAACTTCCAGGGCACTTATGTGCGACCACCAGATGCTGATGACTTGAGCCACTTAACCCAACAGCTTGGGGAATAGGCCAGGAAATTCTGGACTCGGTTCCTAACTAAAAAGAACCAAATCGTCGACTGTCAGGATGCCGAGGCCTTAGCGGCATTTAAACATAACATCCGGGACGAGTGGATCGCCCGACACCTCGGCCAAGAGAAGCCGAAGTCCATGGCAGCCCTCACGACACTCATGACCCGCTTTTGCGCGGGCGAGGACAGCTGGCTGGCTCGCAGCAATAACATATTAAGGAATCCTGGCACTTCAGATGCCAAAGATACTAACGGCAGACCACGTCGCAACAGACACAAGCACCGCAACAACGGCGATAACACCGAAGACACGACAGTCAATGCTGGATTCAGTGGCTCTAAATCCGGTCAGCGAAAAAAGCCGTTCAAAAGAAGCATTCCGGGCCCATCCAGTTTGGACCGCATACTCGATCGCTCGTGTCAAATTCATGGCACCCCCGATAAGCCAGCCAATCACACCAACAGAGAATGCTGGGTGTTCAAGCAGGCCGGCAAGTTGAATGCCGAAAACAAGGACAAGGGGTTGCATAGCGACGACGAGGAGGAGCCTCGGCCACCGAACACAGGAGCACAGAAGAGGTTCCCTCCACAAGTGAAAACGGTGAACATGATATACGCAACCCATATTCCCAAGAGGGAACGGAAGCATGCACTAAGGGACATCTATGCGATGGAGCCAGTCGCCCCAAAGTTCAACCCATGGTCCTCTTGTCCGATCACCTTCGATCGCACGGGCCATCCCACTAGTATCCATCATGGTGGATCTGCCGCATTGGTCCTTGACCCCATCATTGACGGATTTCACCTCACTCGCGTCCTTATGGACGGTGGCAGCAGCCTGAACCTGCTCTATCCGGATACAGTGCGCAAAATGGGCATAGACCCCTCAAGGATCAAACCCACCAAAACCACCTTTAAAGGGGTACTCCCAGGTGTAGAGGCCTGTTGCACGGGCTCAATCACACTGGAAGTGGTCTTCGGGTCTCCGGACAACTTTCGAAGCGAGGAGTTAATCTTTGATATCGTCCCCTTTCGCAGTGGCTATCACGTACTGCTCGGACGAACCGCATTTGCCAGATTCAATGCGGTACCACATTATGCATACCTCAAACTCAAAATGCCAGGACCACGCGGGGTTATAACAGTTAATGGAAACACAGAGCGCTCGCTCCACACGGAGGAGCACACCGCGGCCCTGACAGCAGAAGCGCAAAGCAGCCTTATTAGGCAAGCTTACAATTTTGCGAAAAGGACCCCGAACACCTTCAAGCGAGTCCGGAGTAACCCACAGGCGGATCGGCAGGCACATTTTGAGCTCGACTAGCAATTCGGCCCCCGTCCTAGTCCCAGTCAAGTGGCGAAATCTGTGCCACGCGTACATAACTACGCACTCAAGATACCATGGGCATAGGCGGAGGCACCACTACGGCACGTCCCACAATGCGGCTCAACCGCCCCAGGGGCTGTATACATTTATCATTTTCTTTCTTTCAGGACCTTACTCTCTGGAAGCCCTTGTCCGGCAGTCTAATTGTTGGACTCGTCGCAGTAAGGAAATACCAAGGAAGCAAGACGGTCTGACGTACAAGGGAATCCCCAGGTGGTCTCTGATAACGATCAAAATACCTGTTTTACATACCTGTACGCAGCTTGCCCTTGGATAGGACATGTCAAATGGTCCTATTTTTTGCTTATTGCACTACTTGTATCTGCACGCTTTGACGTATTATTTAATAACAATGCATAGCGTTAGCCTATTATTGCATTCCCCTTTCTTTTTTTTCTTTCTTTTCCTTGTCTGCCTATCTACGACAAATTGCACTCGTACATTCTGGTACGACCAGTGCGCCAGGGGCTTCAGTATACCCCATAACACGGCATGAGAAGTCCGAACACTTTCGACAGTGCGGCACCCCGAACTTATAGCATTATATGCATCAGCTCCGAATCATTCCTTGGGTCAATAGTTGGGTTTGCCCGGCTCCCATATTTTGGTACCTTACGTTCCACAATATCGGCTAAGGTAGCACTGGGAGAACTACTGCGATTGTGTCCCAGTTCTTCCAGACGAGCACCTCAGTAGAGAAAGCCGAAAACTGACTGCCATGATGAGGCGAGAGCTGGTCGCTGTTCGAGAGGTCTCAAGTCCTTAAAGACTTTTTCCGCTTCGGGCGAGGAGTCGGCCTTGCCCGACTTAGGCGTATATAGCGCCCCAAATTCGGCCTTCCGAATACTAGGGGCTTCGCCAAAATTTAAAATTGTAGATTTCTATGGCTAAGTGAGAGTGATAAAGCTTTATAGTCCGATTGCCTGGTTCGCTGTGCTGAACACCTCCTTCGAAGGACCCAACATTGGGATAAAGAGTGCTCAGGTTTATCCCGAACACCTCAGTACTAGTTACATGGGGGCAGAAGCCGACGACTGGCCAACTCTCAGATTTTATAAACGGCTGCACATAAGGTAATATTTTAAATTAACAAGCGGTGCATAGCGCAAATGGACTCGTTTCATATTACAGGATCACATGAGTACATTCATTTGAATATTACATCATTAGCACATTCCTCCGCCACAAGGCGAGCACCCTTCAGGACACTGTCATAATACTTTTCGGGGTGGCGATGCTCCTTAACTTCCGGCGGCCCCTCCTTCACCAGCTTTTCGGCGTCCAGCTTCGCCCAGTGCACCTTCGCCCGGGCAAAAGCCCTGCGCGCACCCTCGATGCAGACGGACGGCTTTATGACTTCAAGCCGTGGGCAGGCATTCACAAGCCGCCTCACCAGACCGAAGTAGCTATCAGGCAGGGGCTCGCCAGGCCACATCCGGACTATAAGACCCTTCATGGCCTGTTCGGCCGCCTTGTGAAGCTCGACCAGTTGCTTCAACTGGTCGCTCAAGGGCATTGGGTGTTCGGTCCCAGTATACTGAGACCAGAACAACTTCTCCGTCGAGCTCCCCTCCTCGTCCCGATAGAACTCCGCGGCATCCGACACACTGCGGGGTAGATCTGCGAACGCTCCTGGAGAGCTCCGAACTCGGGTAAGTAAAAAGAAAGTTTCCTTCACATGCTTGCTTTGCATAATGAATGCCTTACCCGCTGCTATCTTCTTAACCGCCTCAATTTCCCGGAGGGCCTTTTGCGCTTCGGCCTTGGCATGTTGTGCGCTTTCGAGGGCCTTCGCAAGCTCGGACCCTTGCGTCTTAGAGTCAAGCTCCAAGGACTCGTGTTTCTTGACGAGAGCTTGGAGCTCTTCCTGCACCTCGCCTACTCGGGCTTCTTGCTTCTCTCGCTCGATGCGCTCCTTGGCCGCTTTGTCTTCGGCCTCGGATAGCGCCTTCTGCAGGGCCGCCACTTCGGTCGTGGCCCCTAGCAAAATTCATGACGATCCTATTATTCTAAAACCAAATTTTTTATTTATCAATATTCATACGGGGTGTCACTTACCTTTGTTCTCTTCGAGCTGCCTCTTGGTAAGGTCGAGCTCTTCCTTGGACCGCTCAAGGTCCCGCTTCAGTGCGGCGACCTCCACAGTACGAGCCGCGGTGGCCAGCAGTGAAGCCTGCTTATTCACATAGACACATTCTGATTAGACTCCTGTGATTATTATTTGATCCTCTATTCGGCCTTCCTTCGCGAACGCCAAACAGAGCATCAGGGGCTACTGTCTATGCTGTAACATTTTCTTACAATTTGATTACTTACCTCAAAGCCGGTTAGGAGGCTGGCACAGGCTTCAGTCAGTCCGCTCTTAGCGGACTGAACCTTCTTGACTACCGCACTCATAATAGTGCGGTGCTCTTCGTCAATGGAAGCGCCGCGAAGCACTTCCAGCAAGTTGTCTGATGCCTCTGGATGGACAGAGGCCATCGGCACAGGCGGCTTGCCCCCCTTAGCGAGGGGTTTCCTGACATAATCCGGAACCACTAAAGGTTCCGGCGCCGTATTCGGCTTGGGGCTAAACTTGCTGCCCCCAGTGTTAGGGCCCAGAGGAGTATTGCCCCTCGTGCGCCCAGCGTCTGGAATATCACCTTGAGGCGCCTCCGGAACTGTCTCCCCTTGGTTCAGTCCCCTTAGAGACAGCACCTCGGCATCGTCCGTAGGGCGGGGGGAGGAGGCGGTCGGGAGTGAATCGCTGTTCATATCTGACGGGCCCAAAGAATCATCCGACGAAGATACGTCGATGTGGGCTCAGGACGGACTGCATAATCATGTTCGGCGTTATGAGAAGCAGTACAATAAAACGTATCAAGAATTATTATGGTATCCAGATACTCATGACTTCGCGAGGGGCTTGTCCCTGGGTAACCACTCCTCGTCACTAAAAGCGGCCGTCGTGGAGCAGTCCGGGAGGAGGGTCCTTCCCTTCTTGGATCCTTCGGCCTCCCCTGATGGGGCGGCCTTCCTTTTCCTGTCCCCCCGGGCTGGGGGGGAGAACTTTCCTCTTCCTCCTCCTTGTTTTCGTGGGAGGAGTGCGCCTCGGTGTTTTCGGACGATGAGTCCGATATAACCTTGCGCCGGAGACCCTTCCTGGTCCCCGTGGCCTTCTTCTTGGCCTTCTTCTCCGACACCTCATAAGGCGCCGGAACCAGCATCTCCGTTAGGAGAGCATCTGCTGGATCTCGGGCAGGGGAGCTGGACAATTGATCTGCTCCGCTGTCGCTACCAAGTCCTGTTAAATGGCGTGGAGGCTTAGATCCCGCGCATGGTTATACTGGGGAAAAGAACATCTTATGAGATATAAAAGACTTACCGGATTGGCAGGGCGCTTTGCGCAGAGTCCACAGTCCTCGGTAAGGGGAGGAGGTACCTCGGCGCCCTTGAACAACACCTTCCAGACGTCCTTGTGCGTCGTGTCAAAGAGCTCTCGCAGCGTTTGGTGCTCGGCCGGGTCGAACTCCCACAAATTGAATGCCCGTCTTTGACACGGGAGGATCCGGCGGAAGAGCATGACTTGGACCACGTTGACAAGCTTGATTTTCTTGCTCATCATGTTTTTGACGCAGGTCTGGAGTCCGGTCAGCTCTACCGAGGAACCCCAGGATAGGCCCTTCTCTTTCCAGGAGGTGAGCCGCATGGGGATTCGGATCAAAATTCGGGGGCCGCCACCTAGTTGGTGTCGCGCGGCTCGGTGATGTAGAACCACCTCGATTGCCACCCCTTTACGGTCTCCACATAGGAGCCTTCGAGCCAGGTGACGTTGGGCATTTTGCCCACCATGGCACCTCCGCACTCCGCTTGCTGGCCGACCAACAAGTTCGGTTTAACGTTGAAGGTCTTCAGCCACAGGCCGAAGTGGGGCTTGATGCGGAGGAAGGCCTCGCACACGACGATAAACGCCGAGATGTTGAGGATGAAATTGGGGGCCAGATCATGAAAGTCTAGCCCGTAGTAGAACAAGAGCCCGTGGACAAACGGGTGGAGGGGAAATCCCAGTCCGCGGACGAAGTGGGTAAGAAATACCACCCTCTCATGGGGTTCTGGAGTAGGGACGGTCTACCCCGCATCTGGCAGCCGGTGTGCGATATCCGCGGCCAGATATCCGGCTCCCCGTAGCTTTGTGTTGTCCTCCTCCGTAACGGAGGAGACCATCCACTTGGCTCCCGCTCCGGACATGCTTGGAGTGGTTTGAGGAGAAAATGCGAACTTGGGTGTTGGAGCTTGAGTGCGCAAGAATGGATGAGCAAGGAGGAAGAGGGCGTGGGTGAAAAAGATGAATCCTTGTCCCTTTATAAGGGCGGAAGAAACTATGCGCGTCCCCACCCGCCTGGTAAACTCGCTTATTCCCCATGCGCCGTAATTGATGGTGCGGTTGGGTTACCCACACCCGTATTGATGAGAGTCCCAAGATAAGGGGGACACGATCTCTGCTTCGACAAGATGTGCTAAGAAAACCGCCTCGCTATATGTGCAGTGACTGGTTGAGAAAAACGGTTCGAGTAATGACCGGGCCGTGGTGTGATGTCATGCTGCAGAATGTGTCGGCAGATTAGATTTGTGGAAATATTATTCTCTCTATGGTGGTATGTGGAATTTGTTTTGCAGAGCCGCACACTATCCTTGTGTTCAAAATCTTCTATGGAGTATTCGGAGGAGGAACCCGCCTTGCAATGCCGAAGACAATCTGCGCGCCGGACTCATCGTCATTGAAGCCTGGTTTAGGGGCTACTAAGGGAGTCCTGGATTAGGGGGTCCTCGGACAGCCGGACTATATACTTTAGCCGGACTGTTGGACTATGAATATACAAGATTGAAGACTTCGTCCCATGTCCGGATGGGACTCTCCTTGGCATGGAAGGCAAGCTTGGCAATACGGATATGTAGATCTCCTCCCTTGTAACCGACTCTGTGTAACCCTAGCCCCCTCCGGTGTCTATATAAACCGGAGGGCTTAGTCCGTAGGACAACAACAATCATACCATAGGCTAGCTTCTAGGGTTTAGCCTCTATGATCTCGTGGTAGATCAACTCTTGTAATACTCGTATCATCAAGATCAATCAAGCAGGAAGTAGGGTATTACCTCCATCGAGAGGGCCCGAACCTGGGTAAACATCGTGTCCCCCGCCTCCTGTTACCATCCGCCTTAGACGCATAGTTCGGGACCCCCTACCCGAGATCCGCAGGTTTTGACAGCGACACCCAGCGCTCAGCGGCCGGCTGCGCCGCCGTGAAGGAATTGTAGAAAACGATGCCCGCAATCGGATCGACCGCCTGGCTCGATCCCTGGCGCTAGAAGAAGAAGATGCAATTGGTCCGCCTTGTTTTGCCCCCGCACTCGCGACAAGCCTTTCCCCAAAGGGTTCTCGCTCCCACGAGATACGCCCAAGTACAACGGCTACGTGAAGCCGGAAGATTGGCTGGTCTTCTACTCCACCGCAGTCAACGTAGAAAACGGCAACAAGCGCGTTGTTGTGAAGTACGTACCCCTCATGCTTCGAGGCACGGCCCGGACATGGCTGAACAGCCTCAAGCCCTACAGCGTCAACAACTGGGTAGATTTTACCGAAGTCTTCATCTGCAACTTCACCAGCACCTACAAGCGGCCGCCCAAGCCTCGCCAGCTCTCTCTGTGCGTCCAAGGCCCTACCGAATCCACTCGCGACTACCTAACGTGGCGGGCCGAACTGCGCAACTCCTGCAAAGGGGTGCACGAGGTGCAAGCCATAGAATACTTCATCGCCGGGTGTAGAGAAGGAACCCTGCTCAAGCACCGACTCCTCTGCGACGAGCCGGCTACACTCGACGAGCTGCTGATCATAGCAGACAAGTACGCCACTGCCGCCTCCTCCATGAAGTCGGAGCTTCAGGTGGACACGTCCGGAAAGGTGCTCCCTCCGTCTCCCAGAACGCCGGCTGGTGACACCAGTCGGCGCCAGTAGCAGAACGACAACAAGCCCAAGGCCCCGCAGCCGGCTTCCACCAGCCGGCAGGTGGCAACAGTTGAAGACCAGTAGCCAGAGGGACAACCTGGCCCCAAGCGTCAGAAAGGCGGCAAGCCGGCTTGGCTGCCCGCCTTCTCGTATGAGCATACCCTCAATGCTCCCTGTAAGTTCCATAGCGGTGCGAAGCCATCCAACCACACCACCCAGAAGTGCCACTGGCTTACCCGAATCTCCAAGGGCGAAGGACTGCTGCCTCCGCCGCCTGCTGGTCGGCCAGCTCCGCCTCCTCAGCAGCCGGTGGCCTGTCCAGCAGTCGGCGCCATCCAAGATGAATTCCCTGAAGAACACAAAGCCTATGTCGTCTTCACCAGCGTGGCCGATGACAGGCACAGCCGGCGCCCGCAGCATCGTGAAGTAAACGCCGTTGCTTCTGAAGTCCCAGAGTTCATGCACTGGTCCGAGATGCCCATCAGCTGGAGCCGTGCCGACCACCCGGAAGTGATGCTTTCTCCGGGTTCTTATGCCCTGGTGTTGGATGCCACCTTTGCAACAGAGAGGCAAGCTGCTCGTTTCTCCCGAGTCCTGATAGATGGCGGTAGAAGCATCAACATCCTTTACCGTGATACCATGGAGAAGTTGTGCATCAAAGTGAATCAGCTCCAGCCCAGTTGGACTGTCTTCCATGGCATTGTGCCCGGCCTTTCCTACTCACCAATCGGCAAGATCAAGATAGATGTCCTCTTCGGAGACAAGAATCATTTCCTCCGCGAGGCAATTTGGTTCGAGGTGGTCGACCTGGAGGGCCCTTATCATGCGCTCCTAGGCCGGCCAGCTTTAGCCAAGTTCATGGCGGTGCCGCATTATGCTTACCTCAAGATGAAGATGCCGGGATCCAATTGCATTATCACCGTATCTGGAGACTACAAGAAGTCGGCCTCTTGTGCCGCTGCTAGCAGCCAGCTGGCCGAGTCCCTTGTGATTGCTGTCGAGAAGAAGCTCCTTGACCGAGTTGTGGCCATGGCCAGCAAGCAGCCGGATCTATCACCAGGCCCCAAGGAGTCGGAGACCCAGGGCTCCTTCCAGCCGGCCAAAGAAACCAAGAAGATACCCTTGGACCCGAACCACCCGGAGAGGTTTGCTGTCGTGGGGACCAACCTCGACAGCAAATAGGAAAGCAAGCTCGTCGATTTCCTCCATGAGAATCGGGACATCTTAGCGTGGTCTCCCAAAGACATGTCGGGTGTTCCGACGGATTTCGCCGAGCACAAGCTACATGTCAGATCAGATGCAAAACTAGTCAAACAACCCCTCCGCCGCCTGTCAGAGGAAAAGAGAAGAATTGTTGGTGAAGAGATAGTCTGGCTTCTAGCAGCCGGCTTCATCATGGAAGTGTTCTTTCCAGAATGGCTTTCCAATCTAGCCCTTGTACTGAAGAAGAACAACAAATGGCGCATGTGCATTGACTACACCAGCCTCAACAAGGCCTGCCCCAAAGATCCGTTTGCTTTGCCTCGGATAGACCAAGTGATAGACTCCACAGCCGGATGCGAGCTGCTGACTTTTTTGGATGCCTACTCAGGGTACCACCAGATCAAGCTAAACCTGGCCGATCGGCTGAAGACCGCCTTCATCACACCATTTGGAGACTTCTGCTACCTGACCATGACATTCGGCTTGAGAAATGCTGGTGCCACTTTTCAGTGTTGCATGCAGAAGTGCCTCCTCAAGCAACTCGGCAGAAATGCCCACGTCTATGTAGACGATATTGTGGTGAAGACGAAGAAGCACGGCACCCTCTTGGAAGATCTCAAGGAGACTTTTGATAATCTGCACCATTTTCAAATCAAGCTCAACCCGGAGAAGTGTGTCTTTGGAGTACCAGCCGGCTAGCTCCTTGGTTTCCTAGTCTCAGAGCACGGCATCGAGTGCAACCCCGTCAAGATCAAGGCCATCGAGAGGATGGAGAGACCTGCCCGACTGCGAGACGACCAGAAGTTCACCGGGTGCTTGGCATCCATCAGTCGCTTCATCGGTCGGCTGGGAGAGAAGGCTCTTCCCATGTACTAGTTAATGAAGAAGACCACTCACTTCGAGTGGAACGACAAGGCGGACGAGGCCTTTCTCCAGCTAAACAAGATGTTGACCACACCGCCTGTCCTGGCGGCTCTGACTGCTAAAGAGCCCATGCTCCTCTACATCACCGCAACCAGTCGAGTGGTCAGCATATTCATTGTGGTACAGCGCCCAGAAGACGGCAAGGCATAGCCGGTCCAGAGGCCTGTATACTACTTGAGTGAGGTGCTGTCAGCCTCAAAGCAGAACTACCCCACTACCAGAAAATGTGCTACGGCGTGTATTTTGCCGCCAAGAAGCTCAAGCCATACTTTCAAGAGCACCCCATCACGATTGTTTGCACTGCCCCACTTGCCGAGATCATAGGCAACAGAGATGCATCACGCCGGGTGGCCAAGTGGGCCATCAAGCTGGCTCCATACACCATCTTCTACCAGCCTCGCACCGCCATCAAGTCCCAAGCGCTGGCCGACTTCCTCGTCGACTGGGCCGAGACCCAGTACCTATCACCTGCGCCAGATTCCACTCATTGGCGGATGCACTTTGATGGCTCAAAGATGCGCACCGGTCTGGGAGCCGGCATCGTCCTCACCTCTCCCAAAGGCGACAAGCTCAGATACACATTGCAAATTCACTTTGCCGCCTCCAACAAACATGGCCGAGTATGAGGCGCTAGTACACGGACTCCGGCTGGCCAAAGAGATCGGCATCCGCCGGACACTGTGCTACGACGACTCAGATTTGGTGGTCCAGCAGTCGTTAGGAGACTGGGACGCCAAGGATGCAAACATGGCAAGCTACCGCTTCCTCATCCAGCAGATCAACGGATACTTTGACGGGTGCGAGTTCCTTCACGTGCCACAGGCCGACAACGAGCAAGCAGATGCCCTGGCACTGATCGGCTCCACCCGGCAAGCCATACCAGTCGGCGTCTCCCTTCAGCGCCTCCTCAAGCCGTCTATCAAGCCTTCACCGGAATCAGAGTCTATCTTCGTGCCGGCTGCCCCTGGAATAGTCAGATCCGACTTGGGGATCAAAGCAGGTGGCCCAGAGACTTCGGCAGGCGGCCCGAGGACTGCAGCAGTCGCACCCGGCCCGGGGACCTCAGAACCCGGCCCGGGGACTGCAGCAGCCGGCCCGGAGACTTCAGAACCCGGCCCGAGGACTGCAGCAGTCGGCCCAGGGACTTCAATGACACAGCAAGCGGCGGCCGACTCCAACCCTCCGCCTCCCAACCGAACCGCCCTGGTACCAGTGGCTGTGATGACAGTGAATGAAATCGAAGCACCATCTTGGGTGCAGCCCATCCTCAACTTCCTGGTGAGCAGAGAGCTACCAGCTGACGAGACCTTGTCCCAGCAAGTGCAACGCCGAGCAGCAGCATACACCATAGTAAACAGAGAGCTTGTCAGACGCAGCGTCACTGGCGTGTTCCAGCGCCGTGTAGAGCCATAGAAGGGCAAAGCAATCCTCAAAGATATCCACGAAGGCGAGTACGGCCACCACGCGGCCTCCAGGTCCCTTGTCGCCAAAGCTTTCCGCCATGGTTTTTTCTAGCCGATTGCTTTGGAAGATGCCAAGGACTTGGTTAAGAAGTGCAAAGGTTGCCAAAAATTCAGCTCCAAACAACACCTGCCGGCTTCTGCACTCCAGACCATCCCCCTCACTTGGCCATTTGCCGTCTGGGGGCTGGATATGGTGGGCCCATTCAAGACAACACATGGCGGCTTGACCCACCTGCTGGTCGCCATGGACAAATTTACCAAGTGGATCGAAGTGAAGCCAATCAAGAAACTGAATGGTCCGACTACTGTGACTTTCATCGTAGATATCACCGTCTGATACGGTGTACCACACAACATCATCACCGACAATGGCACAAACTTCGCCAAAGGCGCCTTGGCTTGTTTCTACGTGACGCAGGGCATCTGACTGGACTTAGCGTCTGTTGCCCATCCGCAGTCAAACGGCCAAGTCGAGCGAGCAAACGGCCTCATCTTGTCCGGCATCAAGCCCCGGCTGGTCGAGCCTCTGGAGCGCTCGACTGGCTGCTGGATCGAAGAGCTGCCGACCATTCTCTAGAGTCTTCGGACCACGCTGAACAAGTCAATCGGCTTCACTCCCTTCTTCCTCGTCTACGGGGCCGAGGCTGTCATCCCAACAGACATCGAGTTCGACTCGCCTCGCGTCACCATGTACACCGAGGCGGAAGCAACGGAAGCGCGAGAAGACGGCGTCGATCTGCTAGAAGAGGGCCCACTGTTGGCACTCAGCCGGACCGCCATCTACCAGCAGAGCCTGCGCCGCTACCATAACCGGAAGGTCAAGCCTAGATCCTTCCAAGAGGGAGACCTTGTGCTCCGGCTGATCCAGCGAACAGCCGGCCAGCACAAGCCCTCGGCCCCTTGGGAAGGGCCCTTCATCATCAGGAAAGCCTTGGGCAACGACTCCTACTACCTGATCGACGCGCAGAAGCCTAGGGCGCGCAAGAGGGACGATTTCGGCAAGGAAACAGAGCACCCATGGAACGCAAATCTCCTCCGAAGATTTTACAGTTGAATGTAGTATGTATCACACCACCTTTTGTATTAAGCACAAAGACATCGGGTCCCTCGAGGAGCACTCAGGGACTACCCTTTTTATCTATATGATAAGTTTCATGCCTGTGAATGTGTTACTTCATTCCTTCGCCCGGCACCGGGTTCGACCAGTCAGCCCGGGGGCTTGCCGCCTTGTACTATATTGATGCTACCTGCAGTCGGACAAGTAGTGTGCCAGCATCTAAGCCCTCTCTTGCTGTAAGCCGCAGCTCACAGAAAGACTGTCCGGCTCGCAAGAGCTAAAGGCGGGAAATGGTGTCCACACAAAAAATGGCTAAGGAAAAAAGCGTCCACATAGGCCAAGCCGGCTCCCTGCCTAACCGTTCGGCTGCTAAGAAGCCGGCCGGCTGGCTGCTCACTTAACTTGCTACGTTCTGAGCGGCCAAAGTACTTGTCTTCCCAAAACGGCCAAGTATCTGACCCAGCCACAAACCGCAGAGCGGCTGCCTGGCTGGCAGGGCGGCAGCCAAGGGAAGGCAGCAAAGGAAAAAAGCCAAAAGAGCAGAGAAGCAAGAGAAGTTAGAACCCGACAAAGCACAAACTTGTGGGAATAAAGTTAATTTTTACAAGCAAGGACTCTTTGCCAGCATTCAACAGAGTTTGAATACACCCCTAGTGGGTGGAATTGTGCGAATTTAGCAGACTTGTTAAAAAGATTGCAAAAGCAGGAAAAGATAAGATAGAGCTAGTTGCCTAGACCAGAGGAGCAGCAGGCGGGTCCGGCAGGTTGGTGGAGTCGGTGGCGCCGGCTGGTGGAGTGGTCGTCTGGCAAGTCTCGGCCTGGTCAGCGTTAGTAGCGGTCGGCGCGCTCACACGTTGCTCGTTGCTTGAGGCTCGATTGGGCTGGGGCTGGCCGTCCACTCTCCTCTCCGGTGCGTCGTCTTCACCATCCTCGTCCTCTTCCTCCTCGCCTTCATCGCTGGAAGCGATCTCCTCCACCGAGTCCTTGCCGTCCTCCGGGTTCAGCCCGAACCAGTCGGCCGGCGCCTTGGCACCCCGCTCATCCAATTCGGGGATGAAGACGCCGGTGTTGGTGTACTCGGCGATCGCCACCGCGCGTTGGGTGAGCTCGCGGTCCACCGCTGCCAACTCTGGTCCGGCTTCCTACCGAAAGGTGGCCAGTTGGGCCAAATCCAGGCCCGAGTACCACGCCCTGATGAACTCCAAGGCCCTCCGAGCGCCGGCACGAGCCACGGAGCCCTTCCAAGCCTCAAAGCGGCCGACTGCTACCTCCAGCCACTCGGCCGTTCGGCTGGGGGTGCGTGGGACCTGGGCATCTGGCCAGAGGGCGGTCAGCACCTGGGCCCCGACACGCTGCAGGCGGCAGAGCATCCGGTGAGCCGGCTGGAGACGAGCTTGGACGGCGTGAAGCTGCTCGCTGAGGGTCCGGGGCGCGTTGGGCGCGATCTCTGCACCAGCCTGTCGGCGCTCGTCACGGCGAGCCTCGATGGCCCGGCTGGCGGCGATGGCGTGACCAGGGAAGAATTCTGCGCAAGAAGAAAAAAGAAGTTTGAAGCCAGAAGCCGGCTCATATAACAATCGGCGGCTGAAAGAAAGAAAAGATAACTCACCATCGATCATATCTTCGATCACGCTGTAGCCGTCGGTCAGAGCCTTCTCCTTTTTGGCCTAGTTCGAGCGTTGAGTCTCGAACACGGCCTGGAGGTTGGCCTCGCCGTCCTTCAGCTTCTGAAGCTTCGCCTTGTGCTGGTCCGCCTGGTCTGCCAGCTCCTTGACTAGGCGGTCGCGCTCTTGGGCCACCTTGCTGCGCTCCTCCTCCTTGGTGCGCAGCTCGGTCTGAGCCTCGCCTAGGCACTGCTGTAGTTCGGCGGCTGCCCCTACAAAGGAAAGAAAGAAAATACATCAACAATCAATAAAGAAGACAAGTAGTTGCTGGGAAGATCCAGCCCGACTACTCAGCAGTCGTCCCGAATCTCGGGGACTACACCCAGCGGGTGCGCTGATGCGCCCCCGCGAGAGAGAAAACGGAGTGCTTACTCCAGCTTTCGGTCAAGTCAGCGGTCCTCTTGGCCAGCTCCTGGACGTGGGACTTGAAGGCGGCCCCGCGGATGTTGTGATAATCCTGCAACGAAGGCAACAGAAGAGAAAACAAGTTAGCACTTGAAGCCTACTTGGAAGTTCCAGGCCGCCTGCTCAGCAGCCGGCCCGGAAGTCAAGGACTACACCCAGTGGGTGCGCTGGCGCGCCCCTACGGAAGATTACAAGAATCAAAAAACAAGAAACAAGAAGCATACCCGAATGGCCGCTTGCGTCGCCAGGAATTCCTACGTGTACTGCCGGAGAGTGGTGGCCTGAGCCTGGAGCCGGACCCGGATGTCCTGCGCGGCCGTGTTCAGAACAGCTGTTCCGCACCCAGGTGTCCACTCCGGTGGCGCAGCACTGGAGGCCTAAGCGTCAGGGACCAATGAGCTCATGGCCCCGATCTCCAACGGCCACGGTGCTGACGCCGCCTTCTCCGCACGACGGCACACCGGAGTACGGATCATGGGAACCGGACCCACCACCAACTCACCGACAGACGGCGACACTGGCGGCGCCTCAGGCCGATTGCCCTGGGCGTCGGCACCGGCGTGGGCGGGGGCATCTCCGCCCCCAAGACAACGGGATCGCCTTCCCCCCTCTCCAGGGCCGGCTGGTCACTGCCGGCTCCTCCGATCGATGTCTGGCTCTCTGGCGCCGGAGGCACCGCGCGCAGCGGGACGACGAGCAGTGGAGTTCGGCTGCGAGCTCCCTCCTCCGCCTACGCTTTGGCAGCCGCGTCCGCCTGCTCCTTGGGCGCGGCGTCGGCCTGCTCCTTGGCTACTGGATCGGCCTTCGCCTGCGCCGCCTTGGCCCCGTCCGCCTTCTCCCGCCCCTCGCGCGCCTCCTGCACGTTCCTCTCCGTTGCCTCCTGGAGGTCGGCAAGTGGGTCCACGCGGTAGGGCTCTGCAGAGCCGCCTGCTGCCCCAATCACCGAGGCGGACGGGGCCCGATCAAGAGAGAGCGGGGCCTTGTTCGAGAAACACAAGAAGAAATGAGAAAGAGTTTCGCAAGAAAGAAGAAAAGAAAAGGCAAGAGAGATTGAAATACTCATGAAGACACCGTCGGGGGCTGCTTCATAGCCCTCTGAAACTGGGCCGCCTTCGCGGAGGCCTCCTTCCGCTTGGTCGCGGCGGCCGGGTTCTTGGGCTTCTTGGGCCGGCTGCCAAACAGCAACAAGTCGGCTCGGCGCTTCGGTGCGCCACCTGGTGCAGTCGGCGCGGCTGAAGAGCTCGCGCCCGCCTTGTCAGCGCCATGCGCGCGGCGCGGCTCATTCTCCTCTTTATCGCCATCCGGCCAGTCCTCAAGGCCGCCTCCTCCGGAGCCGCCTGCTCCACCACCACCACCTGTGGCGTTGTCTTCTTCCATGGCGGCGGCCCCCAAGTCGGGGTCGTTCACGTCGCTCCTCGACCGGTCCGGCATATACTGAAGACCCGGCTCCAGAGCGTCGGCGACCAGCTGGGTTGAGAGGACCTGCACCATTGCCGACTGATCAAGCGGCAAAGAAGAGCTCGGACGAGCGATGAAGAAATGATCAAAGGACTTACCGCAGGTGGCGGATGCGCGCGGTCGTATGGCCGTTTGCCAAACTGCCAATACTCCTCCGACAACTTGCAATTGGAGAAGTAGTTGACCAGTCGGGCCACCTCCGCATGCGGGAGCTCCCATGTACACATCCGGCAAGGGTCCCGGTGCCCGCTCATGTGGCTAATGATGTGGGGCCAGGCTTGGAGGGGAAGCACTCGGCGCGCCACATAGGCGGCCAGCAGGTTCGAGCCCTTCTGGCCCTCCATCTCCGTCATCTCCTGAAGTCGGGTGAGGGCGGCGCCAGAGGCGGCCGATAGGGCGCTCGGCTTGTACTGCTAGTTGGCGCGCGGCTCAGCAGGCAAGTTGATGTAGTCCAGCGTCAGATGGAGGTTCTTGATGTAAAAGTAGGACTTCTGCCATAGTTTGGCCGACTGCAGCAGGGAGACGGACGGGAAGCGGTTCCCAGCACCCTGACGCCGCACCACCATGCAGGCTCCGCACTGGGCCGCCATGCCCTTGGCGGCGGTGCCAAGCTTGAGGTAGAAGCACTCTCCCCAGAGCTCAAGGGTGGGGAGAATGCCAAGGTAGACTTTGCAGAGGGTGACGAAGACGGCCAGCAGCACCACCGTGTTTGGCGTGAGGTGGTGCGGCTGGACTCGATAGAAGTTGAGGAAGGAGCGCAGGAACCCGCTCACTGGAAGGCCGAAGCCACGAAGAAAGTGAGACTGGAAGACAACGCGTTCATCGTCCTCCGGCGCCGGCGAGATTTCTGCCTCGGGGGGCGGGGGGGACGCGCACCTTCACGTGCGCTTCGCGGGGCAGACGCCGCATTTGGTGGAGGAAGGCAAGGTGATCCTCGTGGACTTTGGAGCCGTCCCATTCGCCGAACCATAAGCGCGCCATGGACTCAGGCGCTCGACGGAGGTGCGGCGCAGTGATGAGCGCGTGAATCCGCGGCGGAGCAACGAAGTCGTGGCAAGGAGAGGCCGGGCTGCGGTGCACTGCGGCAGCACCTCGTCAAGAGGAGGGGCGCGGCGGCGACGGAGAGAAGAAGAAGAGAAATGGCAAAGGCAAAGGGAAAGGAAGGGCGCGTGCATCTGCCGCCCCCCTCCTCCCCCTACTTATAGCCCCAGGCTGCAAAGCCGAGGAGGCGAGGCGTGGGGGGTCATGGGATTAACTGCGCCCCACTCCCCCACGATCCCACGATTACCGCGCCAATAAAGGCGTCTATTAACTGCCATAGAAGCCCAACCGTCTGCCTCGGCCGCAGCGGATCTGCGCGCGTGCCGAGGCCTTGCAGTGGCGGGCCCCGGCCTGCAGCGATGTCCCGTCGCGCATGTGGGCTGGCAGGCCGGCCTGGCTTGCTGGCGCCGCGTGGCGTGCGGACAATGGCCGGCAAACCTAACGTTCAGCTGGCGTGCCACCTGGCCCCCGCCACGACATTTTGAAATCACCAGGCGGCCTGCTTGGTCACGGCCGACTCCTAGCAGTCGGCACCTCAGAAGACGGTTCAAGCAAGTCTACCAGACCACTCGGAATAGGAAGCTGCTGAGGCTTCTAGCCTTTTTTAGCCGCGGCGCCCCATCAGCTTCGGGGACTACTATCAGAGTAAATGACCACGGGTAGCCTCATCAGCCCCCCATGGTATTTCAAGACATCGGGGCCGGCTGCGCCCCTCAAGCGTCGAAGACAAAGGACCGCCTTCTTGAGGCCAGCTGGTCCAGGCGACCGGCTGCCAGAAGGCGGCGGACTCCAGAAGGCAGCCTCGAGATGGGCCGACCCCAAGCAGGCGGCCCCTCATGCCCTCAAAGTTTGCACCCACATAACAACGATGAGACGGGGTGTGGCTACAGTACAGCCTGCCACCCCCGAATCCAGGGCCAAACGTGGCCACAGTGCAGCGTACCCGGCGGACATCCCTTGCCTGGCGCAGCACTGTCGCAACGCCACCCATGATATCATCCATGGCAGAGGAGGCCATGCCCCCACGACGGGCTGTCAGTACGGCCTGCAGGCGGCGGGCCCTTCCTGTCTGCGAGATGCCAGAAGGCGGCAAACCCTGACCAGTCGGCGCAGAGGGGAGCTGACTCCAAGCAGGCGGCCTTCCCCTTCCCTTGGAGTCTGTGTGCCATTAACCAGATAAGACGGGGTGTGGCTACAGTGAGCGCCCGCCAGGCGGCAGGACTGTAGCCACGCTCCCCCGACAAAGCCTCTGTCATCAGAGGCAAGGCTACAGTGCGGAGGAGCCGACAGGACCCGCAGGCAGCGGGCCCTACCTGTCGGCCGGGAACACGGCAGCCGGCGGGACCCACCAGGCGGCGGGCCCCAGCAGCCGGCGGAGAAGCCAGCGACCAGAGACACTGACAGCCGGGTCCTACACGCGGCCGGATTACCATTGTACCCCTGGGGGTAGGCCTATATAAACCCCCCAGGCCACCCCATGCAAAGGGGTTCAGATCTTTAGACAACACACACAACACGTAGGGAGAAAGGAGTAGAGCTAAGCCTTGTTCTTCTTCTTCCCCTAGCCAAACAGCTCAAGGAGCAAGCTTGTAGCTACCTTGTTGAGATAGTGATCATGCGGAGACCCCGCAAAGCAGGACTAGGGGGTTATCTCCTAGGAGAGCCCCGAACCTGGGTAAGATTCACCGGCGTAGGTTGTCTTGCTCACTCTCTCTTTCAGAGCCCGGCGACATACTCTTGACTGTCGGCGTTCTGGGAACGGGGGTCCCCAGACTTGCCTGCTTGCCGCCCACGGCGTGGCTCCACAGCGGGCCCGTACGGCCCATCTTCACCAGCTAGCACTCAAGACTCTTGCGAGGGGCTAAGCCTCGCGAGGCGGACGACACAAGACCTCCTCCGGAGCGGCCTCACCAGGCTGGCTCATGAGGGGCGGAGAGATTAAGGCAAGGCAAACCACGTGAGGTTCCAATAACACAAGCCATGACGATCGAGACCAGGCGGGCGCCAGCGCGCACAGTGTCCTTGTTCCCTCTTTGGTGCTAAGGAGACGAGCGCAGGCGAGGAGTACCGAGGCATCAAGCAAAGGTTTCCATATCGGTGCAATGAGACCAAGACAAGCAGGACGGCAAGACGGAGGTCACCATGGAGCTCAAGACGGCGTCACCACCAGAGCCTTTGGCAGGCGAAGACTACTTTTGTCAGGATAAGTTGTACTAGCTGTCCCCCTTCAAACTAGGCCGTTATGGGATCCCTTCCCGCTCAATATTTGGGAAGAGGACCAGGGCCTCTATAAATAGGACTGGCCACCACAGTAAAAAGAGAGAGATCGGATCCTCAACCGCACACCAACACATCAAGCACAAGAGCACTTCTCCTCAGGAGGCTGTTCTTCCCCTTGTACAGTTCATCCTCAGCCCAAGAGGCAATCCACCACCACCACACTGGAGTAGGGTATTACACCACAACGGTGGCCCGAACTAGTATAAATCTTGTGTCCTCATGTGTTGTGAGTTCGTCATGCCTAGCTTAGAGATCGCAAAGCGTGTGAGGGTGTGTGTCGGCATTCTGGGAACGGGGGTCCCCAGACTTGCCTGCCTGCGGCCCACGGCGAGGCTAAGTCAGCAGGCCGTACGGCCCATCTACATCAACAAGGCATCCAAGACCCTCGCGAGGGGCCAAGCCTCGCGAGGCGGACGATACAAGACCTGCTCAGGAGAGGCCTAGTCAGGTAGGCTCACGAGGAGCGGAGATATCAAGGCGGGGCAAACCTCACGAGGCTCTCGTGACGTGAGCCATGACGATCGGCACCAGGCGGGCGCCAGTGCGTGCAGCATCCTTGTTTCCTCTTTGGTGCTAAGGAAGCAGGCGAGGAATACCGAGGCATCAGGCAAAGGTTCCTATATCGGTGCAACGACACCAAGACTAGGAGGACGGCAAGATGGAGGTCACCGTGTAGCCTAAGACGGCGTCACCACTAGAGCCTTTCGCAGGCGAAGACTGCTTTTGTCAGGATAGCTTGTACTAGTTGTCCCCCTTCAAATTTGCTCGCCGTTGTTGGCTCCCTTCCCGCTCAACATTTGGGAAGAGGACCAGGGCCTATATAAGTAGAGCTAGCCACCACAGTAGGGGCATCGAGCAGTTTATCCAGCCCTCACCAGCTAAACCACCAAACACAAGAACACCTCAACCTCAGGAGGTTGTTCTTCTCTCTGTGATGTTCATCATTAGCCCGAGAGGCAATCCATCCACCACCACACTGGAGTAGGGTATTACACCACAACGGTGGCCCGAACCAGTATAAATCTCGTGTCTTTCTGTGTTGCGAGTTCATCGAGTTTGTCCGCGAGATCTTAGTGAGCTAGGGCATAGATCGGTAGGAGGGAAAGACTTCGCGCGCACGCCAGTGTTCGAACCTTAAGGGTTTGCCGGAACCCCACATCCGACATTTGGCGTGCCAGGTAGGGGTGCGCCAGAGCTTCTTCTCCGCCATTCGACTTGCCGACGCTCCACGATCAAGATGTCCGGCGACCCAAGAGCTGACTCCGACCGCTGGGCGGCCTGGCCGGCCCGGGCGACGACACCCGCCCATGAAGACCTCAGCCCCACGCTTCAGGCGGCACGAGCGCCATCCAATTCTGCGGGGCACGGGCGACGCGGCCAGGCGTCGTCTACCCTCACTCCACGACAACTGTGAGCCGCTGCCCGAGCAGCAAGCCACGCCGCGGCGATGGCGCCGCACTCGTAGCACGAACAGGCAAACATGCGGGCAGCACTCACCGTGGCAAGGGAGCTGTTGCAGTGTCGGCTGATGGAGAGCGGCCAGGACGCGTTGCTGGAACGCGTTGCCGAGCTGCTGGACGCGGCGGCCTCGGGAGCGCCGCCTTTCTGTCATCAGCTCCCTCCTCAGGCCGCTATAGGGATTCACGGCGGGCCTCGCCGCCACCAAGCGCCGTCAGGTGCGCCAGGGGGCTTCGTCAACACCAGCATGGCCGGCGGCGCCAGGGGCTCTGCCGCCCCCGTACCGCCCGCAACAAGCATGAGCACAAGCGTCGCCTCCCATGGCCTAAGTGGGATGCCGCGCTATCACCCTGAGGACGCCGCGCTGGGCCGGGCAACATGGAGTGTGGGGCACTACGGCGAGGTGTTCGGGGTAACAGCCCCGGAAGCCTACGTGCCCCGCATGATGGACCAGGAATACACACCGGAGGGCAACTCCGACTTGTTCGTTTGAGAAGATTGGGAAGAAGGGGCGCTAGGAGTCGAAGCCTTCTAGGAGCCGCCGGGGAACCAACACGACCGCGTGTGCGACGACCACTACAGGGTACCCCTAATCCCTCAGGAGCAAGCTTACGCTAACCATGAGTCGCAGGAGGAACAGATCACCGCAACGGCCGGTGGCCCCAGCTCAACGGCCACCCTGCCGGCTGGAGGGTCGCGCTGGGGGCTGCAGGAGGGGAGTCGGGAGCCATGCCCCTCCCCAAGGCGCGCGAAGCCAGGGGACACCCGGAGGTAGGCCCTCTGTCGGGGAGGCTTCGACGACCCTTCCCCCGGCAGAGGACCTGTGGTCGCCGAGGGCACCGCTAGCGTCCCCTTTCCCTCTTTTGTGTCGTCCTGGTAACCGGTCGGCTCAAGGGAGGTCGAGGGTGGCGCAAGGCGTGGCCCTCATCTGGCGATATGAAGCAAGGCCGGTACCTGTGAAGAAGGCCCAGTGCCTGTGAAGCTCGCCGCCCGTGGCACTCTCACGTAATAATGAGTTGGGGCTGTACACACCCCGGAGTCTTAGGAGCGCCGGCCTCAGGCCCTAGGGCTCCCTCCCATGCCTAGTGGCAGCACTTAGCTCCGCGCTGGTGAGAAGACTTGAAGACCGGAAGACTAGACTAGGTGCCGGACGCGGCCTTTTGCTTTGGATCTCTCTTTCTGTAGCTTTGCTTTCTGGATCTGGATTTCAGTTGAAGCCGAATTTTTATCGATGCGCGCGGGGGGAGCCTTTTCTCGTTCGAGCAATTTATTGCCTTCTGGATTTTGTTTGCCTGGGACTCATGTCCATCGTCTTTCCCTCACAAGCCCCTCGCGAGCTGGACCGCACGAAGCGCACGGTCGTCAAGCGCACGCCAGCGCTGCGGCTGGTGCTCACCCCTTGCGGGGCCCCTTCAGACGGGGAGATAAGCTCTGCAGGATTCTCAGAAACTCGCCGCTTCACGACCCGGCTCGAAGCTGGCGCAGACTAAGGTAAACCACGACGGAAAACTTGCCCCCGGATTCGCGGGTTCACGAGGACACATACTCGAATCGCGTAGGAAAGTAAAAACTGCAATTTACTTATATGAGGGGCTCCCCCTCTCAAAATGCTCTTACAAGTTTTCCAAGGGCCACGCCCGAGTTTTGTGTGCAGGGTGAAATGACAGGAGAGCGTAGATCAGCCAGAAATGTCACTCGCTACATCACTCACGTCGTCATCGTCTTCGTCGGCATCATCGCCACCGTCGGCGACGCCCCCATCACCGTCGTCAACCACGTCGCCTTCGTCTGCGACGACCACCATCGCGTCATCCTCCAAGGTGAAGGCCCTGACCAACGCGTCCACATTGTCCTCGACCCAACGCGCCAGGTCACCTCGGACGGCCATGGGTACGGGGGCGATGGCGGCGTCGAAATCGAAGTTGGGGTCAGCATTCAGAAGGTGGCTGAAGACACGGGAGAAAGCGCGCTCAAGCAGGGCACGACCCCTTTCCTCCACAAGCTGGCGAGCTCTGGCGGAACGAGCCTCCAGGCGCGTCACCACCTCGGTGAAGAAGGTCAGGTGGCTGGCGTAGTCATTCGAGTGAGGGGCCGGTGCATCCACGTCGCAAATATGGCCCAGGGCGGTATTGGCCCTGTTCCGGAGATCCTAGAGCATAGGGGCATGCTCGCGCTCCAGCGTTCGTCGTTGGAGCACTTCCTCCGTGTTTTGCCATGCGACAGCCTCAGCGTCATCAACCTGCCTCCAAAGAGAACGCAGCTCGGCGCGGGCGGAGGCCAAGTCCGCCTGCGCCGTAACCAGGGTGGCGGCCATGGCTTCCGCACGCCTCTCAGCCTCATCCAACCTGGGCCTGACGGCAGCGGCCCTACCCGCATCCTCCACACCTGCGAGCTTCAGCTTCAGGTTGTACCTACCCTCCAGGTCTGCGCGAACCTTGGCCACCCGGCGATTGACCTCCTCCTCGACTCTGGGCTTGCGAGCCCCGGCGGCATCTTCTGCTTGAGCAACTTGACGCTCCCTCGTCTCCAGTTGCTCGAGCTTGAGGCTGCGCTCCACGGCTTCCAGGGCCAGCGCCTCGTCGCGCTTCCGGACCTCCTCTTCCTCCGCGGGCGTCCCCCTCAGCGATGCAAGAGCGGCCCTGCGCGCCTCCACCTGCTGCTCAAGGGACGCGCTCCAGGCCTGGAGCTCCCACGCGCGCTCCTCCGTAGCCTCGCGGCGGCGGTCAGCCTCACGAGCCTCTTCCAAGGCTCGCGAGCGGGCTTCATGGGCGATCTTCAGGGACGCCTCGGCCTTCGCATTCTCAAGGTCACGCTGATAGCGACCGAGGTTGATGGCCACCTTCAGCTTGCGCCGCTCCTCCACCAGCCGGAGACCTTCAGCCTCAAGGCGCGAGTCAAAACCAGCGAGCTCTTCACCAAGTCGACTCATCGCGCCCATCGCCTCCTGGAAGAGCTCGTGACGAACTATGCTCCGCCCGCACTCGAGCTCAAACCCTCAGCCCACCTCGTCCTCCACCTCCGGGGCAGCGGGCGGGGCGCCAAGTGGCGCGCCACCTCCCGGCAGGGGGCTGGGGGCTGACGCCGCACCTGATGTCAGCCCGTCCTCGCGAGAAGCCCGAGCCGGTCGGGGCTCGCTGCTTGAAGAGGAGCCGAAGATCGAGGCCAACCAGCTGCTGTCCATGAGCAGAGGAGGAGTCTTGGGCACGCCCATCAAGCTCCACGCTAGACCGTGGGGGAGGAGTGGCCAAGCCGCGGGCTCAGCGCACCACGAGGGCAGGGACGCTCCCCCAAACGACCCTGCTCGAGGGGCGGCAGGCAGACCAGGAACGCTCAAGGCCGATGGGGGAGCTGGTGAAGGAGGAGGCCGCTTCTCAGAGGATGCAACATCTTCAGCGGAAGGAGCCCTAAAGGACTGATGTCAGAATAAGAAGGCTACATACAAGGAGCCATGATAATAAGATACTTACGCGTCAATGGCGATGTACTTTCGTCGCTTCAATGGTCCAAAGATATTGCTGCCGCTGGGGATCCCTTCCTCTTGCGGAGCTCCTCGAAGTCCACACAAAGACGACCGAAGCGCTGGACGTGACGGCCGGTGCGCGGCGGGGATGAAGAAGAGCTTGGAAGGATGTCTTCAGGGTCGCCCGGTTGCGGCGAACAGCCAGGCACCGTCTCACCACAACCTCCCGAGGCTCCTAGAGCCTTGGCCTCGGGAGCCGCATGCCGCGTCTCCTCAGTGACCGACGCCTTAGGAGGGGGGTCGCAGGCCCTCGAAGAAGACGCCTCAGGATCACCACTCGGCATGTGCTCCTCAGCACTCGAGTCACCGGCCCTCGCCGGAGCTCGCTCTCCCGCACCGTCACCTGGGGTGAGCTCGGCACCGGTGGCGGAGAAGGGAACCATGATGACAGGGTTCTCGCGGGATCCCACCAGGCCAGTTGGGCGCAGCCCCCACTCGTCAAAGGAAGGCATGCTCGCGGCAAATGCGGCCTTGTTCTCGCAGTGGTACAACAGGCAGCTATTCCAGGGCATCTCATCCGGCAGAGGGACACCTGACAGGACCATGAGCACCGTTTGCCACGTCACAAGAGGAAGCCCCTTCTCCTGAAACCTCATGCGGTCCTGGCTGCGGAGCAAGTCCCACATCGGGCGGGAGTGGCGCTGAAGTGGAGCAACTCGACGCTTCACGAACTCCTTCACCACCATGGGCGTAGTCACGCCGAGGTCCTTCAACCACCTCAGCCTGGCCCAGACGGGGGCAAGGCAGGGGCTTGTGAGCTTCTGATGGCCCCAGCCGGAGTTTGGAACAGCGGGCTCCGCCGGAACTTGGAGCAGAGGGTTGAGCACGCCGGCATCAACAAACACCCATCGTATGCGGAACTCGCTTGTGGACGAAGGAAGCTCGAAGTCAATCCCCTCGCCCGCTGTTGCGGCCACGGCTTGGAAGCCCACGCACCCCGAGCTCTGCTAGGGACCAGTCAGATGCAACGAGAAGAAATGGCGAAGGAGGGCCACGGAAGGAGCAATGCCCACCATGGCCTCGCACAAGAAGGCGAAGACGGCCAGAAGGGTCACAGATTGAGGGTCGAGATGAAGCATGTGGATCTGGTAATGCTCGAGCACCGCGTTGAAGAAGGCGGAGAAGGGAGGAATTGGGCCAGCCCAGAGGGCCTCTATGAAGATCGGGACCTCAGTGGCTACCCGAGCCATGCGAGTGCGGGACGCGGGCCAAGCCGCCGTCTCTCCCCACTCGTTGAAACTGGAGGCAAGCATGGGGCGCACCTTGTCCATGGCCTCGTCGTTGAGCACCCGAGGCCAGCCGAGCGCCGGCTCAAAAGATGGAGGCGCAGTTGGCAACGACAGGGGTTTCTTCCCCTTTTCAGCTTGTTTCGGCGCCATGGCGATGAAGCAGGCGGAGCGTAAGCCGGATTGGCAAGGCAGAGCAGGGCCTCAAGGAAGCAGGGAGATCGAAAGAGCCAGGCGTGGGCGAAGGAAGAATAACTGTGTGAGATGCGGGGGCCGCGTAGCCAGGCGGATTCAAGGGCAGCGTGGGGAAGCGGAGACGCCCACGTCCAATCAACCGCCACGCGTCAACCGAGGCCGCAGGCTTTTGGGGCCCACGGTGCTCTGTACTTGACCCTTGGCTTTGCCATGAAGCCAAGCCTGAGCGCACCTTGGGCCCGGGGGCTACTGTCGGTGTTCTGGGAATGGGGGTCCCCAGACTTGCCTGCCTGCGGCCCACGGCGTGGCTAAGTCAGCAGGCCGTACGGCCCATCTTCATCAACAAGGCATCCAAGACCCTCGCGAGGGGCCAAGCCTCGTGAGGCGGACGATGCAAGACCTCCTCAGGAGAGGCCTAGTCAGGCAGGCTCACGAGGAGCGGAGATATCAAGGCGGGGCAAACCTCACGAGGCTCTCGTGACGTGAGCCATGACGATCGGCACCAGGCGGGCGCCAGCGCGCGCAACATCCTTGTTTCCTCTTTGGTGCTAAGGAAGCAGGCGAGGAGTACCGAGGCATCAGGCAAAGGTTGCTATATCGGTGCAACAAGACCAAGACCAGGAGGATGGCAAGACGGAGGTCACCATGGAGCCCAAGATGGCGTCACCACCAGAGCCTTTCGCAGGCGAAGACCGCTTTTGTCAGGATAGCTTGTACTAGCTGTCCCCCTTCAAATTTGCACGCCGTTGTTGGCTCCCTTCCCGCTCAACATTTGGGAAGAGGACCAGGTCCTATATAAGTAGAGCTAGCCACCACAGTAGGGGCATCGAGCAGTTCATCCAGCCCTCACCCGCTAAGCCACCAAACACAAGAACACCTCAACCTCAGGAGGCTGTTCTTCTCCCTATGCTGTTCATCACTAGCCCGAGAGGCAATCCATCCACCACCACACTAGAGTAGGGTATTACACCACAACGGTGGCCCGAACCAATATAAATCTCGTGTCTTTCTGTGTTGTGAGTTCGTCGAGTTCGTCCGCGAGATCTTAGTGTGCTAGGGCGTAGATCGGTAAGAGGGAAAGACTTCGCGCGCACCCAAGTGTTCGAACCTTAAGGGTTTGCTGGAACCCCACATCCGACAGTGTGATCGGTGAGGGGGAGATCTTCGCGCGCACCCCAGTGTTCGAACCTTAAGGGTTTTGCCGGAACCCGAAATCCAACATTTGGCGTGCCAGGTAGGGGTGTGCCGGAGTTTTTCCTTCGCTGATCCGCGTCCCATCGCTTCGTCGCAACCATGTCGGACGCCCGTCGCGCCCATGCTGAGCGCCGGACCGCCCTCGCCGCCTGCGTCGCCCAGACAGCTCCTGTCGGCGGGCCTCCCCGTCGTTCTCCGTCACCCGCCGCCAACGCCGCCACCAGCCCGGTGGGGAATGAGCAGCAAGCATCCTCGTTGCACCCCTCGGTGCGGCGGGACGACCGCACCGCCACTCCATCGCTGACCCATGCCGGTTCGTCGTCTCAAGCTCGTCGCGCTCCCACGGACGTGCGGGCTGTGCTACTCATGGTGCACGAGCTCCTGCGTTACCGCCCCGTCGACGACCTCTACGAGGACTGGCTGGACCGCATCGCCGAGGTCATCAGCACCGCAGGGGGCTCCCCTGCACCGTCCCTCTCGCTGCCTCGTCCACCGCCAGCTACGGGCGATGTAGCTCACGGAGCACCTCCACCACCTCTGCACCAAGACGGCGCCCTGGCGCCAAGACACGCGGCCCCGTGGCGCGACCCGCCGCGCCAAGCACCCACGCGTGAAGAAAGAAGTTGTCAAGAAGTCCCTCGACCACTAGAGAACGCTCCACCGCTCCCTGCACCGCCACGTCAGGATTGCTTGCCGCCGCAAGGCCTTGCACCGCTTGCCGTGGTGGCGCGCGGGCGCCAAGATCAAGCTCCACCTCCACGGCGGGCCCCGGTGACCACGGCCGGCTGCCGCGCCTTCACCCCTGAGTTGCGTAGCGTCGCCTGGCCGGGCAAGTTCAAGCCGGATCTGCCTCCTTGCTACAACGGCACCCCTGACCCCGCAGAGTTCTTGCAGCTCTATGAGCTGAGCATCGAGCCGGCCAACAGCGACGAGAAAGTCAAGGCGAATTGGTTCCCCATGGCACTCAAGGACGGCGCTCATTGCTGGCTCCTGAACCTGCCTCCGGGCTCGATCTCCTCCTGGGACGAGATGCATGACCGCTTCGTCGCCAACTTCCAGGGCACTCGCGAACGCCCCCTGGCCGCGGGTGACCTGCGCCGCGTCAAGCAGCAACCAGGAGAGACCCTCCATAAGTACATCCAGCGCTTCAACAACGTTCGCCTCAAGATCCCCAAGGTGACGAACGAGGCCATCATCTCGACGTTCTCTGATGGCGTCCACGATGTCAAGACGAAGGAGGAGCTCACCATCCATGAGGAGTTGTGCACATCCCTGGAGCTATTCAACCTGGCGACCAAGTGCGCAAGGGCTGAGGAAGGGCACCTTTCCCTCCTCGAGCTCCCAGCTGTCGACCCGGAGGAGAAGAAAGCCAAGGCCAAGGGCGTGAAGCGCAAGGGAGTCGCCGTGCTCGCGGCGGAGCCAGACACGAAGCGCGGCACGGACCAGCCTGAGTCATCCAAGAGCAACCGACCGTTCTGCGCCTTCCACAACGTGGACAGCCACAACACCAACGATTGTCAAGAGCTCAGGGCCATTCGCGACGGACGCTTCGGTCGACACCCCGAGCGCAATGACCGAGGCTATAGCCGAGGAGGAGGACATGGCGGAGGACGCTGGGACGACCGTGGTCCACGCCAGGAGTGGCGCGACCGACCCCGTGAGGACCGCTGGCAAGATCAGCCTCGTGAGGGCTCGTGGAGGGATCAGCCTCGCGAGGATCGCCCTCAGGGCAACCCCGGTATTCCTTCGCTGCCACCGCCACCAAGAAGGAACGACGACCACCATCAAGACGAGGGGGCTGGGAGCTTCCAGGAGCCATGTGCTATCGCCTACATCTTGGGTGGAGCTCAAGCCCCAGCCTCACAGCGTATCTTCAAGCAGTTTGCTCGCGAGGTGAGCGCGGTCCTCCCTAAGCTCGAGGCCACACGCCCGCTCAGGTGGTCCAAGTGTGCCATCACTTTGAGTTCGGCAGATCAGCTCAAGTGCGCGGCTACCGCTGGCGCTCTCCCAATGCTTTGTTCACCCGTCATCAGCAATGTACAAGTCACCAAGACCCTCATCGACAGCGGCGCAGGGCTCAACGTCTTGTCCGTCGACATGTTCGACAGTCTTCGAGTGCCCTATGACCAGCTTCAGCCCACTAAGCCCTTCTCAGGAGTGACCGACGGTTCCACCACACCGATAGGGCAGGTCCGCCTCCCTGTCACCTTCGGAGAACGCAACAACTACCGCACCGAGCTCATCGACTTCGACGTCGCCCACATCCGACTACCATACAATGCCATCCTCGGGTATCCGGCCCTGGCCAAGTTCATGGCAGTGACGCACCACGGCTACAACGTCCTCAAGATGCCAGGGAGCAGCGGGATCATCATAGTCCCTTGCAAAGAAAGAGATGCGCTGTGCTCCCTCGAGCGCGCCTTGCAAGCAGCGTCAATCGAAGACCCCGACAACAGTGCAGCTCGGTACCCTCCTGAGGTTGTCCCCAAGAAGAAGAAGCAGCTACTCCATGTCGGACCTCAGGAGGGCGGCGTCGCGAGTGGTACCTCATCAGGATCAGCGCCCGCGCCTGGGGCGCCTCCCTCCCTCGCATAGGAAGGCGCACCCGGCGCCCTCCTCGGGCAGGGCTCGGGGGCTCTCTTCTGGAGGGCCTCAGACCTTGCCAACGTCATGAGGGAGGCGCTCGGGCACCACTTGGAGGCGTGCTTCGCGGCACGTCTCCCTCGGGAGGACACAGGGCGAGGGGCGCCCAGCACTCAGGAGTTCACTGCCAAGACCACTCAGGAACTGCAAGACGCGAGAGCCATGCGCGGCGACCGCCGCTCACCGGGCGCAGCTCCCCATCTAGGCGAGGATGCCGGGTTGCGCGTCTGCATCGACGCCCCAGGGCTCAACATGGCCGCGTCTTAGGAGCTCTTCTGGCCTTCGCATGTGGGATGCTGCAAGGGCCCACCTCACAGCTACGTTCACATGCCATTCGGCCTGCCGAGCGTGGCATCCGCCTACCAGCGCAACTTGCGGAGCATCTTGGCTTCTCAGGAGGCCAGGCACCACGCCGTCCTGGCGGAGATGGAGACGGTCCTCAAGGAACCGCCTGGACCCCCAGAGCCTCCTGAGGCTCAGGGCCCCGGTGGCTCGTGAGAAGCAACTCCTTCGCCATGCATCTTCAGCTGCTCCAGCATCCCTTCTACAACGGAACCAGGTGACATTTTCCAAATTTATTTAGCTGGGAGTGCCCCCAGGGCTGCATCATTCCCAGGCCGCGGGGGTCCGTCCCTGTGGCATGTATCCCTTTTTATGTCTTCAGCTTACATTGTTGGGAGCGCCCATCGGGCTGCGCCATCCCCAAGCCGCTCAGGCCTGACCCAGTGGCATGTGTCGTTCATGCATTTACCTGAGCTAGTTTGCTTTCCATGCTTAATCTGTCTATGACTATCACCTGCTTGATTGTCACCTACCACGGGAGATGCTCACACCGGCACGGCGCTAGTGCATGGGTCCGTCCCTACAACGTCGACAAATCTGAGCGGTCGAGCTCTGGCCCGCGGCACGCCCCGCGCGCATCACCTCACCAGGCCCTCAGTGCCTTCGTTCTCTTGCGGAGCGACCAGTGGCCGGCCGGCAATCATAATGGCAATCTGCACCCTTCCTCGTGCTGGCTTGCAGGAACCTCCTGAGGACCACAGCAGGCGGCACCATGGGCTCCCTCTTCTCCCATGTAATCCGCTTGCACGTTAAAAGGGGGGCTCCTGAGCATCGCAACTCAGGAGCTCTTACTGGCTCTCCAGCCCTCACCCCCTGGCCTTGACCACGGCATCGCGACCTAGCATACCAGCGGCGGCTGAGCTCGCTCGAGGGCCGGGACCTGAGGATGTAGAGCATGAAGGATAGCGTGGGGAAGAGACTCGTACGGACCCGACCTGGCTATGCTACAACCACCTACGCACGAGTCTGGCGCCTCGTGAAGGACCGACCCGGGACTACCAAGATAAGTTTCACGCTCGGTCAGCCAATCGCTATGGCATAGAATTCTCATTTGTGTTGCCCCGCTGCGGCAACGTAGTCTCCCTTTCCTACCTCTCGGCGGTCGCTTGCACGCTGAAGGGGACCTCCTGAGCATCGCGACTCAGGGGCTCTTACTGGACCTCGGGTCGCTCACCTCCTGGCCTTGACCACGGCATCGTGACCTGGCATACCAGCGACGGCTGAAGCCTGCCTAGGGACCGGGACCTGTCAGCGTAGAGCACCAAGCCGTCGCGAGGTTGGAAAGGGGAAACCGAGCCGGAACGGGACACACACACGCACAATTTCACAATGAGGATAATATCAGCAAAGGACACTGTGGACACTTACACGCCCCCGCGGGGTACTTCTTGATTCCTCGCAGGGAACAAAAGGGAAGAACTTCTAGGAGCCCTATCTATACGCGCCCCGGTGCCCGACGCCATCATCAACAGTGGGCCACGGGAGGCTGGCGCCAACCCCATCCAGATCAGTGGTGGCAACGGCCGGACGCTGCAGCCTTGCTCCGGGCGTGGCGAGAACTTGGGGGCACGTAGCTGTCGTCGCTCGTCTCCGGGGTCTCATAGAGCTCGGGAGAATTGCTGGACTCCCAAGAATCGCTGCTGCTACCGGAGAAGCCGCTGGCGACGCGGGCAGCAGGCCCTGCTCCTGCTACGACTCCATCCTGACGGCCCCTTCTGGAGCAGCACTCCAGACAGCGGCCTTCCGCGTCGAAGACCTTGAAGAACAATGTGGAGGTGCCGTCGTACTCGAAGTGGATCGCGAGGGCGCCTTCCGCACGGCACACCCGAGCGATCTCACCCCAGCCCCGGGTCATGAAGATCTTGCCCGAAGAGACGGCTTCAACTCCCGCTCCAGTCGCCGGCGCGTCGCAGTCGGTGTGCTGCAGCCAAAGCTCGAGGGGCCCCCTCGGCGGCATCTCGGCAGAGAAGAAGGAAGGGAAGCGGATCCAAGAACACGGAGGAATCGCCGCCCACAGCACGACTTCGCGCGAGGAGTCTGCGGCGTGGACTCCAGGGGCGACGACGCGCGCCACCGTCGTGCGACGACCATGGCTGCGGCGCGGGCGGTGCCGCTCGCCGCCTCTTCCTCTTGAGCCTTCGGCTTGGGCGTACAGGGGTAACGGATACCCATGGGGAGGCCGCTCGCACCAAGGCCTTGTCACCTCCTACATCACCACCACTTCACGGTGATGGACCGGCCTCTTCTTCGGCGGGAGCGGCCCTGGCTCATCGCGGGGAGTCTTTCCCTTCTCCGCAGCGGAAAACCTTTGGGTGGGCGCCATTGGTGTCGCTACTAGCAATGGAGAAAAAGGGGGAGAAGCGAGCGGAATGGGAAGAGATGGGCGACGGGGGCTCAGCCCCCCTCCCCATTTATAGCAGGAGAAGGCCAACCAGCACCCCCCACGATCATAGGTAATGATGGTTTTTCCTTGCATGCATCAGGGACTCGTCAAGTCGGGCAGTTGCTGAGGCAGCATGGGGAAGCGGAGACGCCCACGTCCAATCAACCGCCACGCATCGACCAAGGCCGCAGGCTATAGGGGCCCGCGGCGCTCCAGACTTGCCCTTTGGCTTCGCCTCGAAGCCAAGTCCGAGCGCGCCTTGGGCCCAGGGGCTACTGTCGGCGTTCTAGGAATGGGGGTCCCCAGACTTGCCTGCCTGCGGCCCATGGCGTGGCTCCACAAGCGGGCCCATACGGCCCATCTTCACCAGCTAGCACTCAAGACCCTCGCGAGGGGCCAGGCCTCGCGAGGTGGACGACGCAAGACCTCCTTGGGAGCAGCCTCGCCAGGCTGGCTCGCGAGGGGCGGAGATATCAAGGCAAGGCAAACCTCGCGAGGTTCTAATGACGCAAGCCATGACGATCGAGACCAGGCAGGCGCCAGCGTGCACAGTGTCCTTGTTCCCTCTTTGGTGCTAAGGAGGCGAGCGCAGGTGAGGAGTACCGAGGCATCAAGCAAATGTTTCCATATCGGTGCAACGAGACCAAGACCAGCAGGACGGCAAGACGGAGGTCACCGTGGAGCCCAAGACGGCGTCACCACCAGAGCCTTTGGCAGGCGAACACTACTTTTGTCAGGATAAGCTATACTAGTTGTCCCCCTTCAAACTTGGTCGTTGTGGGATCCCTTCCCACTCAATATTTGGGAAGAGGACCAGGGCCTCTATAAATAGGACTAGCCACCATAGTAAAAAGAGACAGATCGGATCCTCAACCGCACACCAACACACCAAGCACAAGAGCACCTCTCCTCAGGAGGCTGTTCTTCCCCTTGTACTGTTCATCCTCAGCCCAAGAGGCCATCCACCACCACCACACTGGAGTAGGGTATTACACCACAATGGTGGCCCAAACCAGTATAAATCTTGTGTCCTCATGTGTTGTGAGTTCGTCGTGCCTAGCTTAGAGATCGCGAAGAGTGTGAGGGTGTGATCGGTGAGGGGGATATCTTTGCGCGCACCGCAGTGTTCGAACCTTAAGGGTTTTGCCGGAACCCAAAATCCGACATTGACCCCCTCCATGTTAAGCCATCCTTTGGCATATGTCGCACCAAACCCCCGACATGGCACCAAATGGATCTATCGCAATAAACAAGATGAGCATGGTCAAGTTGTCCGAAACAAAGGTCGCCTCGTTGCCCAAGGATACACACAAGTGGAAGGAATTGACTTTGATGAAACCTTTGCTCCTGTGGCTAGGCTTGAAGCCATTCGTATACTGCTAGCCTATGCCAACCACAACAACATTCTTCTGTATCAAATGGATGTGAAGAGTGCCTTCCTCAATGGCAAAATTGAAGAAGAAGTGTATGTTGCTCAACCACCTGGTTTTGAAGATCCAAAGCGTCCTGATATGGTGTACAAGCTCAACAATGCACTGTATGGCCTCAAACAAGCACCTCACGGTTGGTATCACACACTCGAAGACTTCCTGAAGAGAAAAGGCTTCAAACCTGATTCTCTAGATCCCACTCTCTTCACGAAGACATATGATGGTGAACTATTTGTATGCCAAATCTATGTGGATGACATTATCTTCGGCTGCATTGATAAGAGATACAGTGATGAGTTTGGGCATATGATGCAAGAGCAATATCAGATGTCCATGATGGGAGAGCTAAAATTCTTTCTTGGTCTTCAAATTCATCAACAGAGAACTGGCATCTTCATATCACAAGAGAAATACCTCAAAGACTGCCTTAAGAAGTTTGGAATGTAAGACTGCAAAGGGTACACGACGCCAATGCCAACCAAAGGCCAATTGGGCCCCGACGACAATGGTAAAGAGTTCGATCAAAAGGTATACCGCTCCATGATTGGTTCTTTATTGTACTTATGTGCATCTAGGCCAGATATAATGCCTAGAGTTTGCATGTGTGCCCGATTCCAAGCGGCACCAAAGGAATCGCATCACCTCGCTGTGAAGCGAATTCTTCGATATTTGGCTCACACCCCAACGCTACGATTATGGTATCCAAAGGGCTCAAAGTTTGATCTAGTTGGATTCTTAGATGCTGATTATGTTGGTGACAAGGTTCATCTCAAGTCCACATCAGGCACATGTCACTTTCTTGGACGATCTCTTGTCTGTTGGTCTTCAAAGAAGCAGAACTATGTATCACTCTCAACTGCTGAATCTGAATACATTGCTACTGGATCTTACTGTGCTCAGCTTCTCTGGATGAAGAAAACCCTCAAAGATTATTGCATCAACATGAAGCATGTGCCCCTCTACTGTGACAATGAAAGCGCCATCAAGATTTCTCACAATCCAGTTCAGCACTCGAAGACAAAGCACATTCAGTTCCGTCATCATTTTCTCAGAGATCATGTGTTGAAGGAAGACATTGATGTCATTCACGTCAGCAGTAAAGAGCAATTGGTAGATATCTTCAAAAAGCCCTTGGATGAGAAAAGGTTTTGCAAGCTGTGGTGTGAGCTAAATATCTGAGAATCCTTAAATGTCCTGTGAATGGACAGACATCCTAACGCTTATGCATATTGATGACTTAGGTGCGCAACACACGAAGTAATATATCTTCAATTCATGAAGACTTACCCTCTGAGTGTGAATACATTAATGTGAAATTTGACTTCGGAGCGCCACGATAATTGTGTGTCGTGTCTGGGTCTAATATTTCCTATACGGTGGGTAACGCCACCACCACATTTTTGTAAAGATTTTCATTTGGCGTCATGATTGAATTATCTTCATATTTGGTTTGTCTTGAACATTGGTTTATCATCATGGTTTATCTTTGCAATGTTGTTTTGGTCTTCACTGATATGTGTGTGTGTGTGTGTGTGTGTGTGTGTGTGTTCTGTCCTCTATAGCATTCACTTATAGCTATGTTTTCAAGTTGCCGTTTTTCTGCGCTAAGTGAATGTGATCGAACCCTAACCCTTTATGTGCTTATCCCTCAAATTCTCTCCATCTCTTCATATGCATTCTGTTGACACATGTCGAATGTATTCACTGTGTCCTTGTCAGCTGAAGATACAGAGACACACATTTAAAATTGGTTTTAATGATCTTATCCTTTTTGGCTGAATACCGGAGAAACCGGAATGACCACCTCACAAACCAGGCGCGCGTGGGGTTGTGGCTCAACCTTCAATAAGTTTCATGCTAGCCACGTGTCCTTCAGATGTGAACCGTCAGGGGCACCTACGTAATTGCACTGCACCGTCCCTCCTCCTTATAAATACTTCACCCCCGACGGTCATTATCTCTTCTCCCCTCGCCGTCCCTCTCAAACCCTAACGCCACCGCTAGCATCCGTCGTCGCCGGAGACGAAGCGCTTCGTTGCCTCGACCTCTCCTACGTCGTCTTCACGCCGGCCGTGGACATCGTCTTGTCCGCCGCCGCCGTAGGTGTCTTCCGCCGCCAAGTTAGGGCGCGGGAGATTGGACAGGTCGGCCTCCTTCCGCCTCATGTAGCAGTTCGTCGTGCGGTAAATAAGACTCACTTTTTTACTGCTTATTTGATCCGTTAAAACTGTCCACATCTTCCAAAAGTTGGTTCTACACTTCCAAATCTATATCTTTCTGTTTCTGCATCTCATAACTTGCAAGTATGTTCACTTATGCATCACAACTAGTTAGATTCCTCACTTGTACTTATTCATGGATTCGTGCAAATCTGGAACCAACTCACATCGATAAGTGAATGTCTTCGCACTATGAGGACAATGTCTTCAAACTAATTTATCTTCAATATCTTTAAGAATGCATATGACCTCTTCCCCTTCCCTCGCATCTCTAATGTTATCACAGGTACATGTCTATGGGAGAATCCCTTGGTTCTCATAGTTTGCATTCATTTGCAGAGTTCTTACAGCATCACATTGAATCTCCAGAAGCCAACTCTTGTTTGTCCAGCAGGTTGAAGCCAAACACTGTTGTGAAGCCTTTAAGTTTGAATCCAATGGCAACAAGCAATCTGCAAAGAAGGGTGGCAGGCAGCGCCGGGACAACACTGCTTTAACCTGCCACCAGATATCTATGAGCAATACAAGTCTGACCCAGAAGAAACCTATGGTGAATGCAAGACTCGAGTCCAATGGATTCAAAGATATTGGGTGGAGCAATGGTTTCAGTACCACTTTGTTACACCTGAGTATGCCAAGAAGAATGTTGTGAGGCCACCGTGGGCCGATATTGTGTATAAGAAGCTGCACTCAAAGAAGAAGGCTGAAGCCATTGCAAAGGGCTTGTATCCTTGCATGGTCAGAGGACCTCAGCCTGACAATGCCGACCCATCCAATCTCCGATGGTGTCGCGACGATGAATTGTTTGAGCAAAATCTTCAGTTTGCAAGGGTGTCTGCTGTGTAGAACAAGAAGGACCTGGGGATTGACTTCAACCCTGGTCCAGCAGCTCCAAGGCCAGATGGAAGTCGTGAAGCCAATCAGAATATCATTGGCCCCTTCAATGACTTTGATGGGCTTCTCTCCCACATTGCTGCACAGAGGGCCACTGTTGAAGAAGCTACTAGTGAAGAGGAGCATGAGGATGTTCCTGAGCTCCCGAAGCCAAAGAAGAAGTCCAAGGCTTCAAAATCTTGTGCAGCTCCAAAAGCTTCAAGAGTGAAGCCATTGCAATTTGCACCTCCTGAATCCAGTGTGCAGCCTGAGGATCAATCCCGCATCTCCAAGAAATCCAAGAAGCCCAAGAAGATTTCTAGACATGACCTCACTCCAGCTAGCATCCTGTGAAATGAAGAGAATGTTATCAATCTGTCAAGCGATGAAGATCTTGATGATGATGCTGTGGAAATGCTTATCAAAAGCAAGCAAGAGGCCGAAATCTTCAAGGATTTGCCTCTCTTTGATGCAGATATTCTCAACAATTTCATCGATGAATGGTTTGAAGATCCTACTCTCACCATTGATAATCTGCAACTACCCATAGACATCAGTGTCACATTTCAGGGCTGCATAGCCAAGGAACTTGCCATAGCTCAGAAGATTGTTGAGCTAAAAAAACAAAATTGACTATGAGAAGGCCGAGTTCAAGAAACATATGGCAAAGCTCAGTGTCGTTGATGTTCAAAACTTCAAGCAAATGATGATTGACCTCAAGGCTCAGTTCAAAAAGAAACGCGAGGAAGCCAAAGGCTCCCATGAGCGCATGAAGTACTATGTTGAGAAATGCGTCCAGGCTCACAATGAGGCTGTGAAGAGAAAGGCCCTTGGGCGTCCAGGCATTGACCCCAAGCTGGCTGCCAAGAAGAAGAAGAAGCCTGCTGAAGCTGAATCCGAAGCCCCAAGGCAGGAAAGACCAAGCATTGTCTTCCCTGCCAGTATGACTGGCTCGAAGCCAAAGGTCCCTTCTACAGCTTCTGAGCAAAAGAAGACTAAGTTGGCTGAGGCTGAAGCCAAGAAGAGGAAGCACCATGATACTTCTGATGTTGCTCCCTCCAGAAGAAGCTGAAAACAAAGTCTTCAAAGTCTTCATGCAAAGAATGTGCTGCTCCCAAAGAACCATTGCTTGTTGAGCCTATTTCAGTTGCACTACCAGCTTCCACCAATCGCGAGCGTCGTCTCGTTGTGCATGAGCCTGCTTCCACAGAGACTAATGAGTCTGAAGATATTCCAGCTGCTGACTCCACCGCAGCTGAAGACATTGGTCATGAAGACAATGTTGAAGATGATGAAGTCCTTCCTTAGATCTTGCCCAACCCGGTATCATCGCCTGCTCCTACGAGCAGTGAACTGATAAGCATTGGCGATCCCATGATGCCAATCACACAAGATATATTCTGGGAAGAGCAACACCCCAACTCCCCGTTGCATGAAGTCATTCCTCGCACTCCACCTGCTCATGTCACCACTCCGGTGCTTGAGACCCCACAAGCTACACCAGAAGACATGGAGAAGACCATTCCTTCACCATAGGCGTTGCCCTCTTTTCGAAGGCTTCGTAGAGGCCCTAGGCCCACGGTCTCCATGTCCAGCATTCCAGAAGAGGATGTGCATACCACCAGCTTAATAGCACGACAGGTGTTCCCTGAAGCCATCCCTTCAGCAACTACAAATGAGTCTGAAGCCAAAGAGGCTGGAGATATTCCGGCTGCATCAGCCGATGACAAGGAAGAAGAAGACTGTGAAATTATTCCCCCTACCATTGATCACATTGCTCAAGAAGAAGAAGTTATTGTGCCTGACCCACCTGTTGTACCAGCCTCTGAAGCTCCTTCATTTGATGATGCTCATGTCACTGCTCCTGAAGCCAATGACGCTGTCATGGCTGAAGATCATGTGCAGCCCAAAGTCAACACTGCCACGGAAGACAATGCGCAGCCATCCACCTCGGATGTGGTTGTTCCTCCCCATGTGCCTCACACCATGGAACGCACATTCTATCGTGGTGAGCTTGTCACTGTCTGGTGGCCTATCTTGACACCACCCACTGCTCTAGGTCCTCAATATGACTATCATGTGGAGCAAAGGCCTCAAACACAGAAGCCAAAGCCCAGGCTGCCAAGGCTTCCCAGTGCTGTCACTACAGAAGGCTCATTCAGCATGCTAAGCTTCAGAGAGCACAACACTTTCTTTAACAAGGCCAAGAACCCCTTCAGGAAGCCAAAGATTTCATCTGACAGGTTCTAGAGCTACCAGCAAAGGAGCTACTATTCGTGCATTCTCTACAATCAAGACAAGATTTTTCCTCACAAGCATCTTAACTGTGATGCCATTGTTGGGCTACCATGCCTTGAAGAAGCCCTTGATTGCTTCCGTGAAGTTGGTTTGCTCCCATTTGTCATTGACAAGGAGCACTGGAATGAAGAGCTTCTTCTACAGTTCTATGCCACTCTACACATATCAGGCTACAACAGGGATCCGAAGACATGGGTCCTTGAGTGGATGACAGGAGATGTCCATCATGAAGCCAAAGCTCAGGATATCATTGAGATAACTTCCCTGCCCACTCCTGGTGATCTGTATGAGCCAGGTTGTTAGCATTATGAACAAGAACTGCAGTGTATCTTTCACAAGCCTGAGCCCAATATGAGTCAAATGCTCAGCATGATGAAGCCATTGCCCATTGATGTTGAATATCCCAAGGAGTTCTATGTCAAAGACCTCGAGTACCTGCCCCTTACCATTTATCACATTCTGAGGCGTACTCTGTGGTCAATCAAGGGACATTATCCTGACGCCAAGCTTGAAGACACCATGAAGACATTGGTCTTCTATATCATCAATGGCATCAGGTTCAACACTCAAGATTTCTTCATTCGACAGTTGGCAGCTTCAGGCATTGATCTATTTGGCCTCAAGTTTTACTCAACCATCAACTATCAAGCTTCAGCATGCAACCATGTTGTATTCTTTCCTGAAGTGCACATGTCTCATGAAGCTATTTATCCTGTGCCTGCCAAGGAGCCAATACGTGAAGACAATGCCGCCTTTCAAAGCTTCACTCAACCTAGTGAAGGTGTTCATGTGCCAAATTCTCCTGCTCCTGCTGGTCCTCTTGCTGGCCAGCTTTGTCTGCCGCATCGTGCCAACACTGATGCAACAGCCAGCACGGTAGCACAAAGGCCTCAGAAGCGTGCTCGTGTCCTGAATGACAGAGAGCTTCTTGTATCACTTCACCAGAAGCGGGATAGGCATCATGACTGGCTGAAGCACTAGATGCAGAGTCTGCCCATTGATGTCAATCGTATATGCAACCTTGCCACTAAAAATTCATTTGTTGCTTATGAAGCCTGTCGGCGGTCGTGGAAGAGCCTCACAATGCTCTGTTCTGAAGATGATCTTCAAGCAGATGGCTTCACTGAATGCTTCAAGTTTGACTCCAGGCCTCCACAATCTGCAAGTTGGCATCCAACTCCCTCTCTTGAAGATTCCGAGTATTCATCTTCGGCTCTAACTGTTGTTGCGTGAGTCATAGATGAAGAGGACGACGCCACTTCACCAGTGATGGCTTCACTGCACCAGTGGTCTATTTTTGTTGAATCTGGATCGTGGTGATACACATATTCATAATATTGATGCCAAAAGATGCAAAGTTGATAATGATAGTGCAACATATTTCTGGCACTGCCGTTTAGGTCATATTGGTGTAAAGCGCATGAAGAAACTCCATGCAGATGGACTTTTGGAATCACTTGATTATGAATCATTTGATGCTTGTGAACCATGCCTCATGGGCAAGATGACTAAGACTCCGTTCTCCGGAACAATGGAGCGAGCCACTTATTGGAAATAATACATACCGATGTATGCAGTCCAATGAGTGTTGAGGCTCGCGGCGGGTATCATTATTTTTTGACCTTCACAGATGATTTGAGTAGATATGGGTATATCTACTTAATGAAACACAAGTCTGAAACATTTGAAAATTTCAAAGAATTTCAGAGTGAAGTGGAGAATCATCGTAACAAGAAAATAAAGTTTCTATGATCTGATCACGGAGGCAAATATTTGAGTTACGAGTTTGGCCTTCATTTAAAACAATGTGGAATAGTTTCACAACTCACGCCACCTGGAACACCACAGTATAATGGTGTGTCCGAACATCATAACCGTACTTTATTATATATGGTGCGATCTATGATGTCTCTTACCGATTTACCACTATCATTTTGGGGTTATGCATTAGAGACAGCTGCATTCACGTTAAATAGGGCACTGTCTAAATCCATTGAGATGACACCGTATGAATTGTGGTTTGGCAAGAAACCCAAGCTGTCGTTTCTTAAAGTTTGGGGTTGCAATCCTTATGTGAAAAAGCTTCAGCCTGATAAGCTCGAACCCAAATCGGAGAAGTGCGTCTTCATAGGATACCCAAAAGAAACTGTTGGGTACACCTTCTATCACAGATCCGAAGGCAAGATCTTTGTTGCTAAGAATGGATCATTTCTAGAGAAGGAGTTTCCCTCAAAAGAAGTGAGTGGGAGGAAAGTAGAACTTGATGAGGTAATTGTACCTTCTCTCGAATTGGAAAGTAGCTCATCACAGAAAACCATTCCCGTGATGCCTACACCAACTAGTGAGGAAGCTAATGATAATGATCATGAAACTTCGGATCAAGTTACTACCAAACCTCGTAGGTCAACCAGAGCACGTTCCGCACCAGAGTGGTACGGTAATCCTATTCTGGAAGTCATGTTACTAGACCATGATGAACCTACGAACTATGAGGAAGCGATGATGAGCCCAGATTCCGCAAAATGGCTTGAGGCCATGAAATCTGAGATGGGATCCATGTATGAGAACAAAGTATGAACTTTGGTGGACTTGCCCGATGATCAGCAAGCCATAGAGAATAAATGGATCTTCAAGAAGAAGACTGACGCTGATGGTAATGTTACTGTCTACAAAGCTCGACTTGTCACAAAAGGTTTTCGACAAGTTCAAGGAGTTGACTAAGATGAGACCTTCTCACCCATAGCGATGCTTAAGTCTGTCCGAATCATGTTAGCAATTGCCGCATTTTATGATTATGAAATCTGGCAAATGGACGTCAAAACTGCATTCCTTAACGAATTTCTTAAAGAAGAGTTGTACATGATGCAACCAGAAGGTTTTGTCGATCCTAAAGGTGCTAACAAAGTGTGCAAACTCCAGCGATCCATTTATGGACTGGTGCAAGCATCTCAGAGTTGGAATATACTGTAACACCCCGGATGTAACTTTCCATATTTGTAACTCCAACTCTTGCCATTTTTGGCTTTGTGTTATGATATTCCCTTCGTGGTTGGGTTTTGTTTTCCGTTTTTGCATTTTGTTCATGTCATGCATCTCATATCATGTCATCATGTGCATTGCATTTGCATACGTGTTCGTCTCATGCATCCGAGCATTTTCCCCGTTGTCCGTTTTGCAATCCGGCACTCCCATCTCCTCCGGCGCACCCCTCTTGTTTTCTTTTCGTGAGCGGATGTTGAACGTTCTCGGAATGATACCGAGTTTTGTCAAGTGGCCTTGGTATACCACCGGTAGACCACCGTTCAAGTTTCGTTCCATTTGGAGGTCGTTTGGTACTCCAACGGTTAACCGGGCAACCGCAAAGTCCGTTTGTGTGTTGCAGAAAACCCCCTCTCTAAACAGCCCAAAACCCCTCTCTAAACAGCCCAAAATCCCTCTAAGTCACTTCCATGCTCTAGGTCGTTCAATCACGATCGTGTGGGCGAAAACCGCACCCCATTTGGAGCCTCCTAGCTCCCTCTACCTATAAAACTCCTCCCCTCCCGAAACATTTCGCAGATCAAACCCTAAAAATCGCCCTCTCCGCGGCCGGACGCGTCCGCCGCCGCCGAACGAACCGCGCCGCCGCCTCCTCCTCCGCTGTTCGCCGGCGCCGCCCCTCCTCCGAGCTCCCCTCCTCCTCTCCGCCCGAGCCGGCGTCTCCCCGAGCTCCGGCCGCCGCGCCTTCGAACTCCGGCCAGATCCCGATCCAAAGCCCTCGGGTTGACTTTTCTCCCTCTCCTGAATATTCTAAGTCCTAATATTTTTACAATATGTGCACCTGTTCATCGCATCATAACTCTCTGCTAATAGCTTCGTTTCGCGCTTGTAATATATCAAAATGTTCGTATCGAGATGCTCTTCATTTTGTTCCATTGCAGCATGTTCATTTGAGTCCATCTTGATGCCCAAATCTCTGGTGCAAGAGTGCTAGTTGCTGTTATCTGCTGTTACTTATCAGAACTTGAGGATTTGTTATTTTTGTTGCGTTTAATCTGTGCATCTTATGGGCATGAGCTCTACATGTGTTTTGATGTATGCCATGTATTTTTGTGATCTCTGTGGTGACTAGCACAAGCATGCAAACTAGGCTTCGTGATGTTTTAGATTCAGGGACTTAGTACCAAGTCTGTGACTGCTGATATTTTGTTGCTATGTATCCATGTGGCTACAGAGAGATCCATGCTTATATTGGTGATATTCAGTAAGGATGTTTTGTAGATATAGTTGTGCTCTATCCATTCATGCCCTTGTTTGCATTTATGGAGTGCCATAGTATGACTCAATCTTGCTCTACTTTTGCTATAAAATGTTCCTGGCAGATTGTTTACGTGTTATTCAATTTTGCCAAGGTTGTTGTAGTTGTTTCATACATGCTATGAACTTGCTCTTGCAATGGATAGATTCATAAACATGCCATCTTGCTGTAGGTATGCTTGTTTTGTCATGCATTGCTTTGTGTTGAGTGAATCAAGCTCACCAAGATGCCCTCATAATGTCTGTTTCTGCCATGCTCTGTTTTCTGCTAAGTCTGGAACCTGTTAACGAAACTTGCTATGTTTACATGGTTGCCATCATATCTTCTGATCCTTTTTGGCTTATGGTCAGTAAGGGACTTTTGTCATATGCATTTAGTAGATTCATGCCATGCCTTATTTTGCTATGTTAAGTTCATGTAGCATGTGTTTCTCTTGCTCTGAACATTGCTACCTGATGCTGTTTCAGCCATGTCCAGTAATTTCACTAAGTCTGTGAACCAGATATCTTTTGCACTTTTGCCATGCTTGTTTGAGCCTGTTATGTTGTGATCTAGCCGTAGCTCAGTGTTCATATTTTGTCAAGCATCTCCTGTAGATTACTGCCATATGCTTTGTTACTATGTTGGAGTGCTTGGTTTGCCAAGTTACTGCCTTGTTCATCATTTTTCGTCCGGAGCACGCATATGCATCGCATATCATATCTTGCATATCATTCATGTGTTGCATCATGTTGCTTGTGCATTTCCCATGATTGATTGTGGTTCCGTGTGCTTGTGTTCTTGCTTTGGGTAGAGCCGGGAGACGAGTTCGTGAACGAGGAACCTATTGAGTACGCTTACGAGGGTCAAGATTTCGACAACTCTGAGAACCTTGCAGGCGAGATGACCATACCCTCGAAATCACTTCTATCTTTGCTTTGCTAGTTGTTCGTTCTATTGCCATGTTGCGCTACCTACCACTTGCTATATCATGCCTCCCATATTGCCATGTCAAGCCTCTAACCACCCTTTCCTAGCAAACCGTTGTTTGGCTAAGTTACCGCTTTTGCTCAGCCCTTCTTATAGCGTTGTTAGTTGCAGGTGAAGTTGAAGTTGGTTCCATGTTGGAACACGGATATCTTTGGAATATCACAATATCTCTTATTTAATTAATGCATCTATATATTTGGTAAAGGGTGGAAGGCTCGGCCTTATGCCTGGTGTTTTGTTCCACTCTTGCCGCCCTAGTTTCTGTCATACCGGTATTATGTTCCTTGAGTTTGCGTTCCTTATGCGGTTGGGTGATTTATGGGACCCCCTTGATAGTTCGCCTTGAATAAAACTCCTCCAGCAAGGCCCAACCTTGGTTTTACCATTTGCCACCTAAGCCTTTTTCCCTGGGTTTTCGCGAGCCCGAGGGTCATCTTTATTTAAACCCCCGGGCCAGTGTTCCTCTGAGTGCTGGTCCAAACTAGAGCCACTTGCAGCGCCACCTTGGGGAAACTCGAGGATTGGTTTTAGTTGTACGTAGTGTTCATCTGGTGTGCCCTGAGAACGAGATATGTGCAGCTCCTATCGGGATTTGTCGGCACATTCGGGCGGCTTTGCTGGTCTTGTTTTACCATTGTCGAAATGTCTTGTAAACCGGGATTCCGAGACTGATCGGGTCTTCTCGGGAGAAGGTTTATCCTTTGTTGACCGTGAGAGCTTATGATGGGCTAAGTTGGGACACCCCAGCAGGGTATTATGTTTCGAAAGCCGTGCCCGCGGTTATGAGGCAGATGGGAATTTGTTAATGTCCGGTTGTAGAGAACTTGTCACTTGACTTAATTAAAATACATCAACCGTGTGTGTAGCCGTGATGGTCTCTTCTCGGCGGAGTCCGGGAAGTGAACACGGTTTGAGTTATGAATGACGTAAGTAGGAGTTCGAGATCACTTCTTGGTCATTACTAGTTGACGACCGTTCTACTGCTTCTCTTCTCGCTCTCTTTTGCGTATGTTCGCCACCATATATGCTTTTTGCCTGCTGCAGCTCCACCTCATTACACCATCCTTTCCTATAAGCTTAAATAGTCTTGGTCTCACGGGAGTGAGATTGCTGAGTCCTTGTGACTCACAGATTACCAAAACAGTTGCAGGTGCCGACGATGCCAGTGCAGATGACGCAACCGAGCTCAAGTGGGAGTTCGATGAGGAACGTGGTCGCTACTATGTGTCTTTTCCTCATGATCAGTAGTGGAGCCCAGTTGGGACGATCGGGGATCTAGCATTTGGGGTTATCTTATTTTCATTCGGTTTTGACCGTAGTCGGTCTATGTGTGGTTTTTGGATGATGTATGAATTATATTTATGTATTGTGTGAAGTGGCGATTGTAAGCCAACTCTCGTTATCCCATTCTTGTTCATTACATGGGATTGTGTGAAGATAACCCTTCTTGCGACAAAACCACAATGCGGTTATGCCTCTAAGTCGTGCCTCGACACGTGGGAGATATAGCCGCATCGTGGGCGTTACATATACGCTTTGATGAGTGATACGTCTCCAACGTATCTATAATTTTTTATTGTTCCATGCTATATTATATTCTATTTTGGATGTTTAATGGGCTTTGCTATACACTTTTATATTATTTTTAGGACTAACCTATTAACCGGAGGCCCAGCCCAAATTGTTGTTTTTTGTCTATTTCAGTGTTTCGCAGCAAAAGAATATCAAACGGAGTCCAAACAGAATGAAACCTTCGGAACGTGATTTTCGGAACAAACGTGATCCAGAGGACTTGGAGTGGACGTCAAGCAACAGACAAGGAAGCCACGAGGTAGGGGGCGCGCCTACCCCCCCCCCCCCCAAGGGCGCGCCCTCCACCCTCGTGGGCCCCTCGTGGCTCCACCGACCTACTTCTTCCTCCTATATATACCTACGTACCCCCAAACCATCGAGGAGCACCAAGAAAACCTAATTCCACCGCCGCAACCTTCTGTACCCGTGAGATCCCATCTTAGGGGCCTTTTCCGACGCTCTGCCGGAGGGGGCATTGATCACGGAGGACTTCTACATCAACACCATAGCCTCTCCGATGATGTGTGAGTAGTTTACCTCAGACCTTCGGGTCCATAGTTATTAGCTAGATGGCTTCTTCTCTCTCTTTGGATCTCAATACAAAGTTCTCCTCGATTCTCTTGGAGATCTATTTGATGTAACTCTTCTTTTGCGGTGTGTTTGTCGAGATCCCATGAATTGTGGGTTTATGATCCAGATTATCTATGAACAATATTTGAATCTTCTCTGAATTCTTTTATGTATGACTGGTTATCTTTGCAAGTCTCTTCGAATTATCAGTTTGGTTTGGCCTACTAGGTTGATCTTTCTTGCAATGGGAGAAGTGCTTAGCTTTGGGTTCAATCTTGCGGTGTCCTTTCCCAGTGACAGCAGGGGCAGCAAGGCACGTATTGTATTGTTGCCATCGAGGATAAAAAGATGGGGTTTATATCATATTGCATCAGTTTATCCCTCTACATCATGTCATCTTACTTAAAGCGTTACTCTGTTCTTATGAACTTAATACTCTAGATGCATGCTGGATAGCGGTCGATGTGTGGAGTACTAGTAGTAGATGCAGAATTGTTTCGGTCTACTTGTCACGGACGTGATGCCTATATACATGATCATACCTAGATATTCTCATAACTATGCTCAGTTCTATCAATTGCTCGACAGTAATTCGTTTACCCACCGTAATACTTATGCTATCTTGAGAGAAGCCACTAGTGAAACCTATGGCCCCCGGGTGTATTTTCCATCATATTAATCTCCTGTCAACGAGCTAATTCTGGCGCCGTTTATTTTGCTTTCTTTACTTTTAGTCTTTATCATAAAAATACCAAAAATATTATCTTATCATCTCTATTAGATCTCACTCTCGTAAGTGAGCGTGAAGGGATTGACAACCCCTTTATCGCGTTGGTTGCGAGGTTCTTATTTGTTTGTGTAGGTGCGTGGGAGTTGAGTGTGGCCTCCTACTGGATTGATACCTTGGTTCTCAAAAACTGAGGGAAATACTTACGCTACTTTACTACATCACCCTTTCCTCTTCAAGGGAAAACCAACACAGTGCTCAAGAGGTAGCAAGAAGGATTTCTGGCGCCGTTGCCGGGGAGTCTACGCACAAGTCAAGACATACCAAGTACCCATCACAGACTCTTATCCCTCGCATTACATTATTTGCCATTTGCCTCTCGTTTTCCTCTCCCCCACTTCACCCTTGCCGTTTTATTCGCCCTCTCTTTTCCGTTCGACTCTTTTTCGCTTGCTTCTTGTTTGCTTGTGTGTTGGATTGCTTGCTTGTCACGATGGCTCAAGATAATACTAAATTGTGTGAATTTACCAATACCAACAACAATGATTTTCTTAGCACTCGGATTGCTCCTCTTACCGATGTTGAATCATGTGAAATTAATGCTGCTTTGCTGAATCTTGTCATGAAAGATCAATTCACCGGCCTTCCTAGTGAAGATGCCACTACCCATCTAAATAGCTTTGTTGATTTGTGTGATATGCAAAAGAAGAAAGATGTGTACAATGATATTGTTAAGTTGAAACTATTTCCGTTTTCACTTACAGATCGTGCTAAAACTTGGCTTTCGTCTTTGCCTAAAAATAGTATTGATTCTTGGAATAAGTGCAAAGATGCTTTTATCTCTAAGTATTTTCCTCCTGCTAAGATCATCTCTCTTAGAAACGATATTATGAATTTTAAGCAACTTGATCATGAACATGTTGCACAAGCTTGGGAGAGGATGAAGTTAATGATACGTAATTGCCCTACTCATGGTTTGAATTTATGGATGATTATACAGAGTTTTTATGCCTGATTGAATTTTGCTTCTAGAAATCTTTTAGATTCGGCCGCGGGAGGCACTTTTATGGAAATTACGTTAGGAGAAGCTACTAAACTCCTAGATAATATTATGGTTAATTATTCGCAATGGCACACCGAAAGATCTACTAGTAAAAAAGTGCATGCGATAGAAGAAATTAATGTTTTGAGTGGGAAGATGGATGAACTTATGAAATTGTTTGCTAATAAGAGTGTTTCTTCTGATCCTAATGATATGCCTTTTGTCTACCTTGATTGAGAATAATAATGAATCTATGGATGTGAATTTTGTTGGTAGGAATAATTTTGGTAACAACGCGTATGGAGGAAACTTTAATCCTAGGCCGTTCCCTAGTAATTCCTCTAATAATTATGGTAATTCCTACAACAACTCTTATGGAAATTTTAATAAGATGCCCTCTGAATTTGAGACTAGTGTTAAAGAATTTATGATTTCTCAAAAGAATTTCAATGCTTTGCTTGAAGAAAAGTTGCTTAAAGTTGACGAATTGGCTAGGAACATGGATAGAATTTCTCTTGATGTTGATTCTTTGAAACTTAGATCTATTCCACCTAAGCATGATATCAATGAGTCTCTCAAAGCCATGAGAATTTCCATTTATGAGTGCAAAGAAAGAACTGCTAGGATGCGTGCTAAGAAAGATTGCTTTGTAAAAGCATGTTCTTCTAATTTTTATGAGAGTAAAGATGAAGATCTAAAAGTTATCGATGTGTCCCCTATTAAATCTTTGTTTTGCAATATGAATCTTGATAATGATGGGACTGGAGATGAGTCAACTTTAGTTAGAAGGCGTCCCAAAAATTCGGAGTTTTTAGATCTTGATGCAAAAATTGGTAAAAGTGGGATTGAAGAGGTCAAAACTTTAGATATCAATGAACCCACTATCTTGGATTTCAAGGAATTTAATTATGATAATTGCTCTTTGATAGATTGTATTTCCTTGTTGCAATCCGCGCTAAATTCTCCTCATGCTTATAGTCAAAATAAAGCTTTTACCAAACATATCGTTGATGCTTTAATGCAATCTTATGAAGAAAAACTTGAGTTGGAAGTTTCTATCCCTAGAAAACTTTATGATGAATGGGAACCTACTATTAAAATTAAAATTAAAGATCATGAATGCTATGCTTTGTGTGATTTGGGTGCTAGTGTTTCCACGATTCCAAAAACTTTGTGTGATTTGTTAGGTTTCCGTGAATTTGATGATTGTTCTTTAAACTTGCACCTTGCGGATTCCACTATTAAGAAACTTATGGGAAGAATTAATGACGTTCTTATTGTTGCAAATAGGAACTATTTGCCCGTGGATTTTATTGTTCTTGATATAGATTGCAATCCTTCATGTCCTATTATTCTTGGTAGACCTTTCCTTAGAACGATTGGTGCAATTATTGATATGAAGGAAGGAAATATTAGATTCCAATTTCCGTTAAGGAAAGGCATGGAACACTTCCCTAGAAAGAAGATTAAATTACCATATGAATCTATTATGAGAGCCACTTATGGATTGCAAAGATGGCAATACCTAGATATATCCTCGCTTTTATGCCTAGCTAGGGGCGTTAAATGATAGCGCTTGTTGGGAGGCAACCCAATTTTTTTTTAAGTTTTTTGCTTTTTGGTTATGTTTAGGAATAAATCTATGATCTAGCCTCTGGTTAGATTTGTTTTTGTGTTTTAATTAGTGTTTGTGCCAAGTTAAACCTATAGGATCTTCTTGGATGATAGTTATTTGATCTTGCTGAAAATTCCATAAACTTTCTGTTCACGAAAACAATTGTTTAAAATCACCAGAACGTGATAAAATACTGATTCAAATTGCACTAGATCAATAAACAAATTATCTAGGTCTTCCTATTTTGGTATATGTTTATGAGTTCCAGAAGTTTGCGTTAGTTACAGATTACTACAGACTGTTCTGTTTTTGACAGATTCTGTTTTTCGTGTGTTGTTTGCTTATTTTGATGAATCTATGGCTAGTAAAATAGTTTATAAACCATACATAATTTGGAATACAGTAGGTTGAACACCAACATAAATAAAGAATGAGTTCATTACAGTACCTTAAAGTGGTGTTTTGGTTTCTTTCGCTAACGGAGCTCACGAGATTTTCTGTTAAGTTTTGTGTTGTGAAGTTTTCAAGTTTTGGGTAAAGATTTGATGGATTATGGGACAAGGAGTGGCAAGAGCCTAAGATTGGGGATGCCCAAGGAACCCCAAGGTAAATCTAAGGACACCAAAAAGCCAAAGATTGGGGATGCCCCGGAAGGCATCCCCTCTTTCGTCTTCGTCCATCGGTAACTTTACTTGGAGCTATATTTTTATTCACCACATGATAAGTGTTTTGCTTGGAGCGTCTTGTATGATTTGAGTCTTTGCTTTTAGTTTACCACGATCATCTTTGCTGTACACACCTTTTGAGAGAGACACACATGATTCGGAATTTATTAGAATACTCTTTGTGCTTCATTATATCTTTTGAGCTATATAGTTTTTGCTCTAGTGCTTCACTTATATCTTTTAGAGCACGGCGGTGGTTTTGTTTTATAGAAACTATTGTTCCCTCATGCTTCACTTATATCATTTTGAGAGTCCTACAAAACATCATGGTAATTTTCTTATATTGAGAAATTAGTTCTAATATGGTAGGCATCCAAGATTAGTAAAAACTTTCTTATAAGTGCGTTGAATACTAAGAAAAGTTTGATGCTTGATGATTGTTTTGAGATATGGAGGTAGTGATATTAAAGTTGTGCTAGTTGAGTAGTTGTGAACTTGAGAAATACTTGTGTTGAAGTTTGCAAGTCCCGTAGCATGCACGTATGGTAAACGTTGTGTAACAAATTTGAAACATGAGGTGTTCTTTGATTGTCCTCCTTATGAGTGGCGGTCGGGGACGAGCGATGGTCTTTTCCTACCAATCTTTCCCCCTGGGAGCATGCACGTAGTGCTTGGTTTTTGATGACTTGTAGATTTTTGCAATAAGTATGTGAGTTCTTTATGACTAATGTTGAGTCCATGGATTATACGCACTCTCACCCTTCCATCATTGCTAGCCTCTTCGGTACCGTGCATTGCCCTTTCTCACCTTGAGAGTTGGTGCAAACTTCGCCGGTGCATCCAAACCCCGTGATACGATACGCTCTATCACACATAAACCTCCTTATATCTTCCTCAAAACAGCCACCATACCTACCTATTATGGCATTTCCATAGCCATTCCGAGATATATTGCCATGCAACTTTCCACCGTTCCGTTTATCATGACACGTTTCATCATTGTCATATTGCCTTGCATGATCATGTAGTTGACATCGTATTTGTGGCAAAGCCACCATGCATATTTTTCATACATGTCACTCTTGATTCATTGCCCATCCCGGTACACCGCCAGAGGCATTCATATAGAGTCATACTTTGTTCTAGTATCGAGTTGTAATCATTGAGTTGTAAATAAATAGAAGTGTGATGATCATCATTCATAGAGCATTGTCCCAAAAAAAAAGAGAAAGGCCAAATAAAAAAAGAAAGGCTACAAAAAAAGAAAAGAAAAAAGAATAAAAAGGGGCAATGTTACTATCCTTTTTCCATACTTGTGCTTCAAAGTAGCACCATGATCTTTATGGTAGAAAGTCTCTTGTTTTGTCACTTTCATATACTAGTGGGAATTTTTCATTATAGAACTTGGCTTGTATATTCCAATAATGGGCTTCCTCAAATGCCCTAGGTCTTTGTGAGCAAGCAAGTTGGATGCACACCCACTTAGTTTCTTTTTGTTGAGCTTTCATGCATTTATAGCTCTAGTGCATCCGTTGCATGGCAATCCCTACTCCTTGCATTGACATCAATCGATGGGCATCTCCCTAGCTCGTTGATTAGCCACGTCAATGTGAGACTTTCTCCTTTTTTGTCTTCTCCACATAACCCCCATCATCATATTCTATTCCACCCATAGTGCTATATCCATGGCTCACGCTCATGTATTGCGTGAAAATTGAAAAAAAATTGAGATTACTAAAGTATGAAACAATTGCTTGGCTTGTCATCGGGATTGTGCATGATGAGAACATTCTTGTGTGAAGAAAATGGAGCATGACCAAACTATATGATTTTGTAGGGATGAACTTTCTTTGGCCATGTTATTTTGAGAAGACATAATTGCTTAGTTAGTATGCTTGAAGTATTATTACTTTTATGTCAATATTAAACTTTTATCTTGAATCTTTCGGATCTGAATATTCATACCACAAATAAGAGAATTACATTGAAAATTATGCTAAGTAGCATTCCACATCAAAATTCTGTTTTTATCATTTACCTACTCGAGGACGAGCAGGAATTAAGCTTGGGGATGCTCGATACGTCTCCAACGTACCTATAATTTTTCATTGTTCCATGCTATATTATATTATGTTTTGGATGTTTAATGGGCTTTGTTTTACACTTTTATATTATTTTTGGGACTAACCTATTAACTGGAGGCCCAACCCAAATTGTTGTTTTTTGCCTATTTCAGTGTTTCGCAGAAAAAGAATATCAAACGGAGTCCAAACAGAATGAAACCTTCGGGAACGTGATTTTCGGAACAAACGTGATCCTGAGGACTTGGAGTGGACGTCAAGCAAAAGACGAGGAAGCCACGAGGTAGGGGGCGCACCTACCCCCCAGGGCGCGCCCTCCACCCTCGTGGGCCCCTCGTGGCTCCACCGACCTACTTCTTCCTCCTATATATACCTACGTACCCCCAAACCATCAAGGAGCACCACGAAAACCTAATTCCGCTGCCGCAACCTTCTGTACCCGTGAGATCCCATCTTGGGGCCTTTTCCGGCGCTCCGCCGGAGGGGGCATTGATCACGGAGGGCTTCTACATCAACACCATAGCCTCTCTGATGATGTGTGAGTAGTTTACCTCAGACCTTCGGGTCCATAGTTATTAGCTAGATGGCTTCTTCTCTCTCTTTGGATTTCAATACAAAGTTCTCCTCGATTCTCTTGGAGATCTATTTGATGTAACTCTTCTTTTGCGGTGTGTTTTGTCGAGATCCGATGAATTGTGGGTTTATGATCCAGATTATCTATGAACAATATTTGAATCTTCTCTGAATTCTTTTATGTATGATTGGTTATCTTTGCAAGTCTCTTCGAATTATCAGTTTGGTTTGGCCTACTAGATTAATCTTTCTTGCAATGGGAAAAGTGCTTAGCTTTGGGTTCAATCTTGCGGTGTCCTTTCCCAGTGACAGCAGGGGCAGCAAGGCACGTATTGTATTGTTGCCATCGAGGATAAAAAAGATAGGGTTTATATCATATTGCATGAGTTTATCCCTCTACAACATGTCATCATACTTAAAGCGTTACTCTGTTCTTATGAACTTAATACTCTAGATGCATGCTGGATAGCGGTCGATGTGTGGAGTAATAGTAGTAGATGCAGAATCGTTTCGGTCTACTTGTCACGGACATGATGCCTATATGCATGATCATACCTAGATATTCTCATAACTATGCTCAATTCTATCAATTGCTCGACAGTAATTCGTTTACCCATCGTAATACTTATGCTATCTTGAGAGAAGCCACTAGTGAAAACTATGGCCCCCGGGTCTATTTTCCATCATATTAATCTCCTGTCAACGAGCTAATTCTGGCGCCATTTATTTTGCTTTCTTTACTTTTAGTCTTTATCATAAAAATACCAAAAATATTATCTTATCATCTCTATCAGATCTCACTCTCGTAAGTGACCGTGAAGGGATTGACAACCCCTTTATCGCGTTGGTTGCGAGGTTCTTATTTGTTTGTGTAGGTGTGTGGGACTTGAGTGTGGCCTCCTACTGGATTGATACCTTGGTTCTCAAAAACTGAGGGAAATACTTATGCTACTTTACTGCATCACCCTTTACTCTTCAAGGGAAAACCAACGCAGTGCTCAAGAGGTAGCAATGAGGTGATCAAAGCATATGGTTTTATACAGACTTTTGGAGAAGCCTGTATTTACAAGAAAGTGAGTGGGAGCTCTGTAGCATTTCTAATATTATATGTGGATGACATATTGTTGTTTGGAAATGATATAGGATTTCTGGATAGCATAAAAGGATACTTGAATAAAAGTTTTTCAATGAAAGACCTCGGTGAAGCTGCTTATATATTAGGCATCAAGATCTATAGAGATAGATCAAGACGCTTAATTGGACTTTCACAAAGCACATACCTTGATAAAGTTTTGAAGAAGTTCAAAATGGATCAGTCAAAGAAAGGGTTCTTGCCTGTGTTACAAGGTGTGAAGTTGAGTCAGACTCAATGCCCGACCACTGCAGAAGATAGAGAGAAAATGAAAGTCATTCCCTATGCCTCAGCCATAGGTTCTATCATGTATGCTATGTTGTGTACCGGACCTGATGTGTACCTTGCTATAAGTCTAGCAAGGAGGTACCAAACTAATCCAGGAGTGGATCACTGGACAGCGGTCAAGAACATCCTGAAGTACCTGAAAAGGACTAAGGATATGTGTCTCGTTTATGGAGGTGACAAAGAGCTCGTCGTAAATCGTTACGTCGATGCTAGCTTTGACACAGATCCGGATGACTCTAAGTCACAAACCGGATACGTATTTATATTGAATGGTGGAGCTATCAGTTGGTGCAGTTCCAAGCATAGCGTTGTGGCGGGATCTACGTGTGAAGTAGAGTACATAGCTGCTTCGGAAGCAGCGAATGAAGGAGTCTGGATGAAGGAGTTCATATCCAATCTAGGTGTAATACCTAATGCATCGGGTCCAATGAAAATCTTTTGTGACAATACTGGAGCAATTGCCTTGGCGAAGGAATCCAGATTTCACAAAAAGAACCAAACACATCAAGAGACGCTTCAACTCCATCTGTGATCAAGTCAAGGAGGGAGACATAGAGATTTGCACAAGACATACGGATTTGAATGTGGCAGACCCATTGACTAAGCCTCTTCCACGAGCAAAACATGATCAGCACCAAGACTCCATGGGTGTTAGAATCATTACATTGTAATCTAGATTATTGACTCTAGTGCAAGTGGGAGACTGAAGGAAATATGCCCTGGGGACAATAATAAAGTTGTTATTTATATTTCCTTATATCATGATAAATATCTATTATTCATGCTAGGATTGTATTAACCGGAAACTTGATACATGTGTGGATACATAGACAAAACACAGTGTCCCTAGTAAGCCTCTACTAGACTAGCTCGTTAATCAAAGATGGTTAAGTTTCCTAACCATAGAAATGTGTTGTCATTTGATGAACGGGATCACATCATTAGGAGAATGATGTGATGGACAAGACCCATTCGTTAGCTTAGCATAATGATCGTTAAGTTTTATTGCTACTGCTTTCTTCATGACTGATACATATTCCTTTGACTATGAGATTATGCAACTCCCGGATACCGGAGTAATACCTTGTGTGCTATCAAACGTCACAACGTAACTAGGTGATTATAAAGATGCTCTACAGGTCCTCCGAAGGTGTTTTGTTAGGTTGGCATAGATCGAGATTAGGATTTGTCACTCCGAGTATCGGAGAGGTATCTCTGGGCCCTCTCGGTAATGCACATTATAATAGCCTTGCAAGAAATGTGACTAATGAGTTAGTTGCGGGATGATGCATTACGGAACAAGTAAAGAGACTTGTCGGTAACGAGATTGAACTAGGTATGAAGATACCGACGATCGAATCTCAAGCAAGTAACATACCGATGACAAAGGGAATAACGTATGTTGTCATAACGGTTCGACCGATAAAGATCTTCGTAGAGTATGTGGGAGCCAATATGAGCATCCAGGTTCCGCTATTGGTTATTGGGAGAGGTGTCTCGGTCATGTCTACATCGTTCTCGAACCCGTACGGTCCGCACGCTTAACGTTCGATGATAATTTGTATTATGAGTTATGTGATTTGGTGACCGAATGTTGTTCGGAGTCCCGGATGAGATCACGGACATGACGAGGAGTCTCGAAATGGTTGAGAGGTAAAGATTTATATATTGGATGATAGTATTCGAACACCGGAAGTGTTCCGGAATGTATCAGGTACATATTGGAGTACCGGGGGGGTTACCGGACCCCCCCCCCCGGGGGGGGGAAGATATGGGCCATATGGGCCATAGGAGGGAGGCAAGCCAGCCCACAAGAGGTGGCACCCCCCCCACCCCAAGGGAGGAGTCCGAATTGTACAGGGGAAGGGGGTGGCGCCCCCCTTTCCTTCTCCTCCTCTATCTCCTTCCCCCTTTCCTCTTCCGGTAAAAGGAAAGGGGGTGAATTGTACTAGGAGCCCCAGTGGGACTCCTCCCACTTGGGGCGCGCCTAGGCCGGCCTCCTCCCCTCTCCCTCCTTTATATACGGGGGTGGGGGCGCCTCTAGACACAACAATTGTTCCAAGCCGTGTGCGGCACCCCCCTCCACAGTTTATGCCTCCGGTCATATCCACGTAGTGCTTAGGCGAAGCCCTGCGCGGATAACTTCACCATCACCGTCACCACGCCGTCGTGCTGACGGATCTCTCCCTCGACACTTTGCTGGATCAAGAGTTCGAGGGACGTCATCGAGCTGAACGTGTGCAGAACTCGGAGGTGTCGTACGTTCGGTACTTGATCGGTTGGATCGAGAAGACGTTCGACTAAATCAACCGTGTTAAGCTAATGCTTCTGCTTTCGGTCTGCGAGGGTACATGGACACACTCTCCCCCTCTCGTTGCTATGCATCTCCTATATAGATCTTGCGTGAGCGTAGGAATTTTTTTAAATTGCATGCTATGTTTCCCAACACTCAATGCACACGGTTAGTCCGCAAACATATTGTCATAAATCACCAAAACCACTAAGGGACAAATATGCCCTAACATAAAGTGTCATGAAGCAAATGGAATAGCACATGATAACCAAAGGTTCACTCGAATGTCATTCGTGTACACATAGGGATCGATATGGATGTCCACGGTTCCGTTATCGGTCATTGAACAAAAGGGGTTTTGGTCATGTCTATGTTTTACCGAACCTACAAGGTCACAACCTTAAGGTAATTATGATTTATTAAGTGTTAGTAGGATAGGAGTAATGAGAAAATATTTATGAAATAGCTTCATTAATGTTCCAAATAGTTTCAAGAGGAACCGGAAGGGTTTTGGGGTTTACCGGGTAGTACTGACAAATAATATATAGGTGGAAATTGTTTTCGGAGATGTTAAATTAATAGTAAAATGCTCGAAATATGATTAGGATGCTTTTATATTTATTTAAATAACAACAGGCCTTAAAAGGCCAAGTGGTGAAAAGGATATTGGGCCACTTGGGCCCAATAGGAGGTGGTGCCCCCTTCTCTCTTGGGGAAGGAAGGGGCAGGCCGAATTGGAGGGGGGTTCCCCCTCCTCTTGGCGGGCGCAAGGGAGGAACCTTCCCCCTTCTGGCGCCCCCTCTTCCCTCCTCCAACCTATATATACTAGAGGTTTTGGGCACTTTTGAAGAAACAAGTTTTGGAGCCTTCTCTAGTTCTAGTTCTAGTTGATCCAATTAGAACTAGATCTAGTTCTCTCATCCTCATAATTAGAATCCAAGTGTGGTTCTAATCTCCTCATTCTAATTCTACAGCGATAATTTGCTCTGTACGGCGAAGCGCTACCGGATCGTGAAGACCGTACGCTTGCAAACTGTGGAGAGGTCATGCTTTCGGTCTTCCGTTCAAGGGATCATTCGCGAACGGTTCGAGGGACTTCAAGCAGGATCTACGCCGACTTTGTTGGGAATCGTTGCATGGTAAATAAAAAAATTCTACGCACATGCAATGATCTATCCATGGAGATGCATAGCAATGAGGGGGAGAGTGTGTCTATGTACCCTCGTAGACCGTAAGCGAAAGCGTTTCACAACGCGGTTGATATAGTCGAACTTCTTCGTGCTTCAACCGATCAAGTACCGAACGCACGGCACCTCTGCGTTCTGCACACGTTCAGCTCAGTGACGTCCCTCGCCTTCTTGATCCAGCAAGACATCGAGGTAGTAGATGAGTTCCGTCAGCATGACAGTGTGGTGACGGTGATGGTGAAGTGATCTCTGCAGGGCTTCGCCTAAGCACTACAAAAATATGATCAGGGGTGTAAACGATGGAGAGGGGCGCCGCACACGGCTAACAATTGATCTGTTGTGTGTTAGGCGCTCCCCCTCCTCGTATATATAGGTGGGAGGGAGGGAGGAGCAGCCATAGGAGGCGCCCAAGTAGGAGGAATCCTACTTGGAGTTCCTCCCAACCCCGCGCCCCCCTGCCATATATAACCGAGGGTGAAGGAAAGAGGGGGGAGAGGGAAGGAAGTAGGAATCCTAATCCACACTTTCCTTGCCCTCCCCTCTTTCCTTCAACTCCTCATAGGGCTGGCCTCTAAAGGGCGCACCAGCCCCTTGTGGGCTGGTGTGTTCCCTCACTTGGCCCATAAGGCCCATATCTTTGCCGGGGGTGCCCGAAACTCCTTTCCGGAGACCCGATATACCCGGTACCCTCCGAAACACTTCTGGTGTCCGAATACCATCGTCCTATATATCAATCTATACCTCTCGACCATTTCGAGACTCCTCGTCATGTCCGTGATCTCATCCGGGACTCCGAACAACATTCGTTCACCAAAACATATAACTCATATAACACTATGTCGTCAACGAACGTTAAGCGTGCAGACCCTACGGGTTCGAGAACTATGTAGACATGACCGAGACACCTCTCTGGTCAATAACCAATAGCGGAACCTGTATGCTCGTATTGGCTCCTACATATTCTACAAAGATCTTTATCGATCGAACCGTTATGACAACATACGTAATTCCCTTTGTCCATCGGTATGTTACTTGCCCGAGATTTGATCGTCGGTGTCTCTATACCTAGTTCAATCTCGTTATCGGCAAGTCTCTTTACTCATTCCGCAATACATCACCTCGTGACTAACTCCTTAGTCGTTTGCTTGCAAGATTATGATGTGTATTACCGAGAGGGTCCAGAGATACCTCTCCGATACTCAGAGTGACAAATCCTAATCTTGATTTATGCCAGCTCAACAAACACCTTCGGAGATACCTCTAGAGCATCTTTATAATCACCCAGTTACGTTGTGACGTTTGATAGCACACAAGGTATTCCTCCGGTATCTGGGAGTTGCATAATCTCATAGTCGAAGGAATAAGTATTTGACATGAAGAAAGCAATAGCAATAAAACTGAACAGTCATATGCTAAGCTACTGGATGGGTCTTGTCCATCACATCATTCTCCAAATGATGTGATCCTGTTATCAAATGACAACTCATGTCCATGGTTAGGAAACCTTAACCATCTTTGATCAACGAGCTAGTCTAGTAGAGGCTCACTAGGGATACGTTGTTTATTTATGTATTCACACATGTATTTAAGTTTCCGATCAATACAATTCTAGCATGAATAATAAACCTTTATCATGAATAATGAAATATAAAATAACAACTTTATTATTGCCTCTAGGGCATATTTCCTTCAGTCTCCCACTTGCACTAGAGTCAATAATCTGGTTCACATAGCCATGTGATTAACACCAATAGTTCACATCACCATGTGACCAACACCCAAAGGGTTTACTATAGTCAATAATCTAGTTCACATCGCCATGTGATTAACACCCAAAGAGTACTAAGGTGTATCATGTTTTGCTTGTGAGAGAGTTTTAGTCAACGGGTCTGCCACATTCAGAGCCGTATGAATTTTGCAAATTTTCTATGTCTACAAATGCTCTGCATGGATCTACTCTAGCTAATTGCTCCCACTTTCAATATGTATCCATATTGAGACTCAGAGTCATCCGGATTGGTGTCAAAGCTTGCATCGACGTAACCCTTTACGACGAACTCTTTATCACCTCCATAAACGAGAAACATTTCCTTAGTCCTATTAGGTAACTAAGGATAATTTTGACCGATGTCCAGTGATCTTCTCCTGGATCACTATTGTACCCCCCTTGCCAAACTCATGGCAAGGTACACAATAGGTCTGGTACACAGCATGGCATACTTTATAGAACCTATGGCTGAGGCATAGGGAATGACTTTCATTCTCTCTGTGTGTTCTGCCGTGGTCGGGCTTTGAGTCTTACTCAACTTCACACCTTGCAACACAGGCAAGAACCCTTTCTTTGACTGATCCATTTTGAACTTCTTCAAAATCTTTTCAAGGTATGTGCTTTGTGAAAGTCCTATTAAGCGTCTCGATCTATCCCCATAGATCTTGATGCCCAATATATAAGTAGCTTTACCGAGGTCTTTCATTTAAAAACTCTTATTCAAGTATCCTTTTATGCTATCCAGAAATTATATATCATTTCCAATCAACAATGTGTCATCTATCAGAAATGCTATAGAGCTCCCACTCACTTTCTTTTAAATACAGGCTTCACTGAAAGTCTGTATAAAACCATATGCTTTGATCACCTCATCAAAGCGTATATTCCAACTCCGAGAGGCTTGCACCAGTCCATAGATGGATCGTTGGAGCTTGCACACTTTGTTAGCACCTTTAGGATTGACAAAACCTTCTGGTTGCATCATATACAACTCTTCTTTAAGAAATCCATTAAGGAATGTAGTTTTGACGTCCATTTGCCAGATTTCATAATAATAAAATGCGGCAATTGCTAACATGATTCAGACGGACTTAAGCATCGCCACGGGTGAGAAAGTCTCATCGTAGTCAACCCCTTGAACTTGTTGAAAACCTTTTGCGACAAGTCGAGCTTTGTAGACAGTAACATTACCATCAGCGTAAGTCTTCTTCTTGAAGGTCCATTTATTCTCTATGGCTTGCCGATCATCGTGCAAGTCCACCAAAGTCCACACTTTGTTCTCATACATGGATCCTATCTCATATTTCATGGCCTCAAGCCATCTGTCAGAATCTGGGCTCATCATAGCTTCTTCATAGTTCGTAGGTTCGCCTTGGTCTAGTAACATGACTTCCAGGACATGATTATCGTACACTCTGGTGCGGATCTTGCTCTGGTCAACCTACGAAGTTCAGTAGTAACTTGATTTGAAGTTTCATGATCATCATCATTAGCTTCCTCTCTAGTTGGTGTAGGCATCACGGGTACGGTTTTCACTGATGTACTACTTTCCAATTCGAGAGAAGGTAAAATTACCTCATCAAGTTCTACTTTCCTCCCACTCACTTCTTTCGAGAGAAACTCCTTCTCTAGAAAGGATCCATTCTTAGCAACAAAGATCTTGCCTTCAGATCTGTGGTAGAAGGTGTACCCAATGGTTTCCTTAGGGTATCCTATGAAGACGCACTTCTCCACTTTGGGTTCGAGCTTATCAGGCTGAAGCCTTTTGACATAAGCGTCACATCCCCAAACTTTTAAGAAATGACAGCTTAGGTTTCTTGCCAAACCACAGTTCATACGGTGTCATCTCAATGGATTTAGACGGTGCCCTAATTAACGTGAATACGGCTGCCTCTAATGCATAACCCCAAAATGATAGTGGCAATTCAGTAAGAGACATCATAGAATGCACCGTATCCAATAAAGTATGGTTATGACATTCGGACACACCATTACGCTGTGGTGTTCCAGGTGGCGTGAGTTGTGAAACTATTCCACATTGTTTTATATGAAGGCCAAACTCGTAACTCAAATATTTGCCTCCGCGATCAGATCGTAGAAACTTTATTTTCTTGTTACGACGATTCTCCACTTTACTCTGAAATTCTTTGAACTTTTCAAATGTTTCAGACTTGTGTTTCATTAAGTAGATATACCCATATCTGCTCAAATCATCTGTGAAGGTCAAAAGTAACGATACTCGCCGCGTGCTCCGATACTCATCGAACCACATACATCGGTATGTATTATTTCCAATAAGTCATTAGCTCGCTCCATTGTTCCGGAGAACGGAATTTTAGTCATCTTGCCCATGAGGCATGGTTCGCAAGTATCAAATGATTCATAATCAAGTGATTCCAAAAGTCCATCTGCATGGAGTTTCTTCATGCGCTTTACACCAATATGACCAAAACGGCAGTGCCACAAGTATGTTGCACTATCAGTATCAACTTTGCATCTTTTGGCATCAATACTATGAATATGTGTATCACTACGATTGAGATTCAATAAACCATTTACATTGGGTGTATGACCATAGAAGGTTTTATTCATGTAAATAGAACAACAATTATTATCTGACTTAAACGAATAATCGTATTGCAATAAACATGATTCAATCATATTCATGCTGAACGCAAACAACAAATAACATTTATTTAGGTTCAACACTAATCCCGAAGGTAGAGGGAGTATGCGATGGTGATCTTGTCAACCTTGGAATCACTTCCAACACACATTGTCACCTCACCCTTAACTACTCTCTGTTCATTTTGCAACTCCTGTTTCGAGTTACTAATCTTAGCAACTGAACCGGTATCAAATACCCAGGGGCTACTATGAACACTAGTAAAGTACACATCAATAACATGTATATCAAATTACCTTTGTTCAATTTGCCATTGAAAGGATCGAGAAGAGGTGTCTAGAGGGGGGGTGAATAGACTCTTAGCAAGAAAAGTGGCTGTTTTTAATTTCTTCAAGTTGAGGTGGAATTTAAGCACAAGTTTAAACATTCACAATACATATCAAGCAAGCATGAAAAGAGTATGAGCAGCGGAAAGTAAAGCATGCAATTTGCAAGAATGTAGAGGGATGGGATTGGAGTGTGCAAAAGCAATGTAGACACGGAGATTTTTTATCCGTGGTTCCGATAGGTGGTGCTATCGTACATCCACGTTGATGGAGACTTCAACCCATGAAGGGTAACGGCTGCGCGAGTCCACGGAGGGCTACGCCCACGAAGGGTCCACGAAGAAGCAACCTTGTCTATCCCACCATGGCCATCGCACACGAAGGACTTGCCTCACTAGGGTAGATCTTCACGAAGTAGGCGATCTCCTTGCCCATACAAACTCCTTGGTTCAACTTTACAATCTTGACGGAGGCTCCCAAGTAACACCTAACCAATCTAGGAGACACCACTCTCCAAAAGGTAATAGATGGTGTGTTGATGATGAACTCCTTGCTCTTGTGCTTCAAATGATAGTCTCCCCAACACTCAACTCTCTCTCATAGATTTGGATTTGGTAGAAAGATGATTTGAGTGGAAAGCAATTTGGGGAAGGCTAGAGATCAAGATTTATGTGGTTGGAATGGAATATCTTGGTCTCAACACATGAGTAGGTGGTTCTCTCTCAGAAAATGTATGCTGGAAGTGTAGGCACGTTCTGACGGCTTTCTCCACGAATGAAGAATGGGTGGAGGGGTATATATAGCCTCCACACAAAATCTAACTGTTACACACAAATCACCAAACTCAGTGGGACCGAATTAGAAAACTCGGTCAGACCGATTTAGTTCATAATGTGACCGTTAGGCATTTCGGTGGGACCGATATGATCAACTCGGTGGGACCGATGTGCTAGGGTTAGGGTAAAACCTCATCTCGGTTTGACCGATTACACAAACTCGGTGGGACCGATTTTTGTAAGAAGCAAAACTGATAGTTGGTCAGGCAAACTCGGTGGGACCGATTGCATATCTCAGTGGGACCAAAATTATTGCAATAGGCAACAGAGAGTTTGCAAGCCCATCTCGGTGAGACCGAGATCCCATCGGTGAGACCGAATTGATTAGGGTTTCTGTCAGTGGCTATGTCAAGTGAACTCGGTGGCGCCGGGTAGATCAAATCGGTGGGGCCGAGTTTGACTTTAGGTTTGGGACATATATGGATGTGAGAAAGTGGTTGAGGGCTTTGGAGCATATCACTAAGCACTTTGAGCAAGCAAGCCATTAAGCAACACCTCATCCCCTTTTAATAGTATTGGCTTTCCTATGAACTCAATGTGATCTTGGATCACTAAAATAGAAATTGTAGAGTCCTGAACTTTGAGTTTGAGCCAATCCTTCGTCCTTAGCATCTTGAAGGGGTTCCACATCCTCTTGTCCATGCCACTCCACTGTTGAACTTATCTGAAACATACTAGATAGAAGTATTAGTCCAACAAGAAATATGTAGACATTAATTACCAAAATCACCCAGGGAGAACTTGTGCTTTCAGCCATCCTTCTTATCCGCCAAGTATTCGGGGCAGTTCCGCTTCCAGTGACCATTTCCTTTAAAGTAGAAGCACTCGGTTCCAGGCTTGGGTCTACCTTTGGGCTTCTTCATGGGAGTGGCAACTTGTTTGTTGTTGTTCTTGAAGTTCCCTTTCTGTCCCTTGCCCTTTTTCTTGAAACTAGTGGTTTTGTTAACCATCAACACTTTATGCTCTTTCTTGATTTCTTCCTTCGTCGATTTCAGCATTGCGAAGAGCTTGGGAATTGTTTTCGTCATCCCTTGCACATTATAGTTCATCACGAAGTTCTAGTAGCTTGGTGATAGTGACTAGAGAACTCTTGTCAATCACTATCTTATCTGGAAGATTAACTCCCACTTGATTCAAGCGATGTAGTACCTAGACATTCTGAGCACATGCTCACTGGCTGAGCCATTCTCCTCCATCTTGTAGGCAAAGTACTTGTCAGAGGTCTCATACCTCTCGACACGGGCATGAGTCTGAAATACCAATTTCAGCTCTTAGAACATCTCATATGCTCCGTGGTGTTCAAAAAATTTTGAAGTCCCGATTCTAAGCCGTAAAGCATGGCACACTAAACTATTAAGTAGTCACCATATCGAGCTTGCCAAACGTTCATAACGTCTGCATCTGCCCCTGCAATAGGTCTGTCACCTAGTGGTGCATCAAGGACATAATTCTTCTGTGCAGCAATGAGGATAACCCTCAGATCACGGACCCAGTCCGCATCATTGCTACTATCATCTTTCAACTTATTTTTCTCTAGGAACATATCAAAAATAAGGGAGCTATATCGCGAGCTCTTGATCAACGACATAGATTGCAAAAACTATCAGGACTAAGTTCATGATAACTTAAGCTCAATTAATCAAATTACTTAAGAACTCCCACTTAAATATACATCCCTCAAGTCATCTAAGTGATACGTGATCCAAATCAACTAACCCATGTCCGATCATCATGTGAGATGGGGTAGTCATCAATGGTGAACATCTCTATGTTTATCATATCTACTATATGATTCACGTTCGACCTTTCGGTCTCCAGTGTTCCGAGGCCATGTCTGTACATGCTAGGCTCGTCAAGTTTAACCCAAGTATTCCACATGTGCAAAACTGTCTTGCACCCGTTGTATGTGAACGTAGAGTCTCTCACACCCGATCATCACGTGGTGTCTCAACACGACGAATTGTCGCGACGGTGCATACTCAGGGAGAACACTTATACCTTGAAATTTAGTGAAGGGATCGTCTTATAATGCTACCGCCGTCCTAAGCAAAATAAGATGCATAAAAGATAAACATCACACGCAATCAAAATATGTGACATGATATGGCCATCATCATCTCGTGCTTTTGATCTCCATCTCCAAAGCATCGTCATGATCTCCATCGTCAGCGGCTCGACACCTTGATCTCCATCGTAGCGTCGTGGTCATCTCGCCAACTATTGCTTCTACAACTATTGCTAACTCATAGCGATAAAGTAAAGAAATACATGGCGTATGCATTTCATACAATAAAGAGACAACCATACGGCTCCTGTTGGTTGCCAGATATCTTACAAAACATGATCATATCATACAATAATGTATATCTCATCATGTCTTGACCATATCACATCACAACATACCCTGCAAAAACAAGTTAGACGTCCTCTACTTTGTTGTTGCAAGTTTTATGTGGCTGCTACGGGCTTCTAGCAAGAACCGTTCTTACCTACGCATAAAACCACAACGGTGTTTTGTCAAGTTTGTTGGTTTTAACCTTCTTCAAGGACCAGCCATAGTCAAATTCGATTCAACTAAAGTAGGAGAAATAGACACCCGCCAGCCACCTTTATGCAAAACTAGTTGCATGTCAGTCGGTGGAACCGGTCTCATGTGCGTGGACATGTAAGGTTGGTCCGAGCCACTTCATCCCACAATACCGCCGAATCAAAATAAGACGTTGGTGGTAAGCAGTATGACTATCACCGCCCACAACTCTTTGTGTTCTACTCGTGCATATCATCTACGCATAGACCTGGCCTATGATGCCACTGTTGGGAATCGTTGCATGGAAAATAAAAAAAATTCTACGCACACGCAATGATCTATTCATGGAGATGCATAGCAACGAGGGGGAGAGTGTGTATACATACCCTCGTAGACCATAAGCGGAAGCGTTTCACAACGCGATTGATGTAGTCAAACTTCTTCGTGCTTCAACCGATCAAGTACCGAACGCACGACACCTCCGCGTCCTAAACACGTTCAGCTCGGTGACGTCCCTCGCCTTCTTGATCCAGCAAGACGTCGAGGTAGTAGATGAGTTCCATCAGCACGACGGTGTGGTGACGGTGACGGTGAAGTGATCTCCGCAGGGCTTCGCCTAAGCACTACGAAAATATGATCGGGGGTGTAAACGATGGAGGGGGGCGCCGCACACGGCTAACAATTGATATGTTGTGTGCTAGGCGCCCCCCCCTCCTCATATATATAGGTGGGAGGGAGGGGGAGAAGCCATAAGATGCTCCCAAGTAGGAGGAATCCTACTTGGAGTCCCTCCCAAGCCGCGCGCCCCCTGCCATATATAACCGCGGGGGGAGGAGAGAGGGGGGGAGGGAAGGAAGTAGGAATCCTGATCCACACTTTCCTTGCCCTCCCCTCTTTCCTTCTCCTCCTCATAGGGCTGGCCTCTATAGGGGCGCACTAGCCCCTTGTGGGCTGGCGTGTTCCCTCACTTGGCCCATAAGGCCATCTTTGCCGGGGGTGCCCAAAACTCCTTTCCAGAGACCCGATAAGTACTTGGTACCCTCCGAAACACTTCCGGTGTCCAAATACCATCGTCCTATATATCAATATTTACCTATCAACCATTTAGAGACACCTCGTCATGTCCATGATCTCATCCGGGACTCCGAACAACATTCGGTCACCAAATCATATAACTCATATAACACTATATCGTCAACGAACGTTAAGCGTGCAGACCCTACGGGTTTGAGAACTATGTAGACATGACCAAGACACCTCTCCGGTCAGTAACCACTAGCGGAACCTGGATGCCCATATTGGCTCCTACATATTCTACGAAGATCTTTATCGGTCGAACCGTTATGACAACATACGTAATTCCCTTTGTCCATCGGTATGTTACTTGCCCGAGATTCGATCGTCGGTATCTCTATACCTAGTTCAATCTCGTTACCGGCAAGTCTCTTTACTCATTCCGTAATACATCACCTCGTGACTAACTCCTTAGTCGTTTGCTTGCAAGCTTATGATGTGTATTGCCGAGAGGGTCCAAAGATACCTCTCCGATACTCGGAGTGACAAATCCTAATCTCGATTTATGCCAACACAACAAACACCTTCGGAGATACCTATAGAGCATCTTTATAATCACCCCGTTATGTTGTGACGTTTGATAGCACACAAGGCATTCCTCCGGTATCCGGGAGTTGCATAATCTCATAGTCGAGGGAATAAGTATTTGACATGAAGAAAGCAATAGCAATAAAACTGAACGATCATTATGCTAAGCTAAAGGATGTGTCTTGTCCATCACATCATTCTCCTAATGATGCGATCCTGTTATCCAATGACAACTCATGTCCATGGTTAGGAAACCTTAACCATCTTTGATCAGCGAGCTAGTCTAGTAGAGGCTCACTAAGGACACGGTGTTTGTTTATGTATTCACACATGTATTTAAGTTTTCGATCAATACAATTCTAGCATGAATAATAAGCCTTTATCATGGATAAGGAAATATAAAATAAAAACTTTATTATTGCCTCTAGGGCATATTTCCTTCAGACTTGTCTTCTTTCGCTACAACTCGGAGTTGGTAATGATATGATCTAAACCGTTATTGTATCTTCATAGTGTTCCGCGTTCATTGTAGGGCAATTTTTTTGTTTTCTACTATGTTCCCCAATATTCTTGGCCTTGACCAGGGTCCCGTATGGGTCCGCGGTCAGTAGGTGATGCACCACATCACTCACAGCCCCACCCCCCCCCCCCCCCCCGCCCCATGCTGAGGGTCGGTGAACTAACCAACTCAGTGAAGGTGCGCCTGTCCAGGAAAATAACACCTCATCTTTGAATTATTTGACCGAGGATGGCAAGATGAAACTTGAGCCAGAAAAGCAAAAGGGACTTACCTCTGGAGCTCGGTGCACCTCACAGTAGCCAACATTGTTGCCTTCAAGCCGGAAGGACTGGCCCTTGGCCTTGAAAAGGAGGGTCTGCATCCCTCTAATGTCCTTTCCTCGGAAGAAACTTCGGATGACCAAGGTCTGGTCACCAGGAGCAAACTTCCATAGAGAAGAAGCTCTGGCTTGGAGTGGTTGAACTTAGCGGTGGAGCATGACGTGTACGACATCAATCAGGTTAACGCCTCCTTGATGTAGAACTCCACCCGAATTTGGAGCATTTTGACCTCTTCTTTGTTCCCTCATTCGAGGTTCTTGGTCGTCCATGAGTGGAGCCAATCCAATGGCACTGCTGAGAAAGCAGGGACTCCTTCCCTGTCCTAGGATGCACGTCGGCCATATAAAACCGTTCCTCATGCCAGTGCTTCACCGTTTCGACGAATTTGCCCTCCGGCCATTTGACGCATGGATCTTGCTGGCCCTGGCACCTCAACACTCCATGCTATGGCCGGCGTTTGTCTGCGGCTTGACACAGAAAAGCTTGAGCCAAAGCCCGAAGTGGGGCTCTATGCAGAGGAAAGCCTGGCAGAAGACGATGTAGGAGGAGATATGGAGGATGGAATTTGGGGCAAGGTGGTGGAATTGCATGCCGTAGAAGTAGAGGAGGCCCTGGAGGAAGGGGTGGATCGGAAACCCGAGACCTTGTACGAGGTGGGCGATGAACACGACGCGCTCACCTTCCCAAGGTTCTAGAACCCTGGTGGCAGAGCAAATGACCTTCCCGACAAGAGGGGAACGACACTTCACCTCACCCCGTGGGGGGAGGTAGCCGAGCGCCTGGAGCTCGGTGATGTCAGCGGCGGCGACAGTCGAGTGGAGCCATATCCCCCTCTTGCTCGCCACCTTTTCCTCCTCCGCCGCCGCCACCCAGGTATGCTTTCCCTTCCCAGTCATCGATGGAGATGAGGAGGGAAGGAAGGGGGGATTGGTAGGCTCTGTTTGAAGTTTTGGTATTTGGGCACCGGAGCTTGGGAATTGCAAGAGCTGGGAGCAAGGACGAAGGTGTGAAAATGGAGTAAATCCGTTGTTTGGATTTTAAAAGCCGGTAAAAATACTCAACGGACGGATTGCGCGGCAATAATCTCGCAAGTTCCCAATGCGACGTGCGTTCGCGTGGATTGAGGCGTTTTACTGATAATGCCATCGAAAATCCAGGGCACTATCTCTTTACTGATGAGACGTGCCAATAGCAACGATCGCCGAGTTACGCCACCCATGACATAATGAATACTAATAAGACCTTTCGGTTCTACAATATATGGTGGTGTTTCGAGTTCGGTCAAAAGTTGTCAGAACCTGACCAAACCAGGCGCACCCACTCTTCCTCGGGAAAGATTTCGTTGTTAAGCTAACTAGTCGGGGTAAGGGTCCTCGGGTACGACAATAAAAATACTCTTCGGGAAGAGCTCGTTTGGGGCTCCTCGGGTGTCCGAGGTATATAATTCCTCATACACAGGCTACGGTTATGTCAAAGGAGGAAGCACAAAGGTAAATGTTGAACCGGTTTGCAAGATCGAAGACTAACATAGAAGAGCAAGTCTTCCAAGGATTATCCTCGGCTTGGAAGACCGGTTCAGGGGCTACTGATGGTGTCCTACATAGGGGGGTGCTAACCACGTCGGACCCCGAGCATGGGTTGGGCCAAGGACCCCCAAACTATCAACCAGTGGGCCGCGCCTGTCAGGCCCTCGGCGTACTCAAGATGAAATCTTTCGAAGACTTGGCACCTGCTCCAAGAAAAAATGCGATCCTCGGCATGTTTATATCCTGATGTAACCGACCTACGTGCAACCCTAGGTACCCCTGGTGTCTATATGAGCCAAGGGGTTTAGGACCGTAGACCCAGATTCATTCACATAAGATCTCGAGGTAGATCAACCTGTACTTTATATCTCATCCACAATTAATACAATACAAACATAATGTGGCTTACTTCTTTGGGAGGGCCCGAACCGTGGTAAATATTGTGTCCCTTTTTCATCCTATTACCATCTAGCCAAGACCACCCCCTTCTCGAGATCTGCCAAATTTAGCTCCATCCCCTGCCTACAGCGTCCTCCTACAGTGTCCGTCCGTCGCCTATAGCAACCATCGTCTACAACATCGACGCCCAACCTTGCAACAATTGGTGGCGGGGATCATTTGGTCGCCATTGCACGACCTCTCAGCAAACGCCAACGTGTCACATCACTTTGTGCGGCCACGCAACAAACGCCCATGCCGCTCCAAATTTGCATCTGTAACATCCCAAATTTTCAATTTGGAATGTTATATGTAGGTCATTCATGCATATCATATTTTATTGCATTTTTTTTTGCGATCCTCGAAATTCTAAGCAACTCAAGGACCCTCGGAGAGAGTTGGTGATTTCACGATTTTTATATTTGAATTTTATCAAATACTGAAACAAGGATCACTTTGGTTTTAATTTATTTTCTCTCTGAAAATATTTCATATTAAAAATATCGGAGAGGAGATAATATGACTTCTCCCAAAATAGATGAATATTGGAGGAAATATATTAAAATCAAATATTTTATTTTATTCGGATTTTATTGCAATTTTATTTGAATTAGGAAAACTGCGCGTTTTTCAAAATTGCATTTTAGGCCCAAATAAATGTTAACCTTGTCCGGCGTAATTTTGGAGGACGGGAAAATTTTATTTCGGGATTTTTGGAGTCCGTTTAGTATTCTTTTTCTTTCTTTTTCTGCGCATCGGAATTATTTAAAAATAATAACCGACCTACGGGCCCTAACCGGCCCGGACTCCCCAGGCCAGGCCACCTTTATAAGCCGCCCGAGCCGCCCCCGCAGCCCACCCCGCCGCCAGCCCGCCCGCGCCTCCCAAACCCTAGCCGCCGCCTCGAGCCGCGCGCCGCAGCCTCCGTTTGTTTTTCGTCGGTTTATTTTGGTAAACCCTAGATCTAGATCCGGTTTTTTAAATTTCCGGTTTATTTCATTAGATCGGTCTTTCTGTCGGTTTATTTATTTTGCGGACGTTCGTCGTTCATTCATTTAAACGAACGCCATTCACCCGTTAGTCACAGACAGCGAACGTTCGTTCGTTAGCCTGTTCGTCAGTTTTCCTTTTTCCAGAGTTTTTCGCGATTATTTCCGATCGCGATTTCTGACTCGATTTTTGTTTTAGTTTATCTTTTCGCTCGTTTATCGGAATCAGGCGATTCAAGCGCCTAGATCTTCGTCTCGAAGCCCTCTTTCTGTTTAACCAACTTGAATAATATTTTGGTATTGTAAAATTTGACTTTAGTCCATATTAGTAATCGGATCTTGTTTCTTTCGCAGTTTCAGTTTCGTTGCTCCGTTTGATTTGATTCTTTTTGCAAACCGGAGTTCTTAAGTTGAACTTTCTGGTTAGATCTTCTTATTTGAGTTTTACCCATGTATCTTTGCTTGATTGCTTATGTGTGTTATTGTTTGTTTGCGATAGAATTCCCGGAGTGCGAAGCGTGCTACTACGAGTCCCTAGGTTTTGCGGATCATCAACAAGGCAAGTAACACATTGATCATACTCTTTTCATACCCGGTTTTTTATGCATTAGTTAAAATCCTCAAACATTGCATGATTAGGATGTGTTAACTTGTGGGTTTGGGAAGTAGTTGATGAGGTAGAACCTATTGCCCTGTTTATTATCAAACCCTGGGAGTTACTTCTACGTTATGCCTATATTGCTATGCTATGCTCGTAGACGTGGATTGGGTTTGAGTGAATTCATGACAGATGTGAGATTGTTAATTAATGGTTCAACTTAAGGTGGCAACTTTAATACACATCTGGGTGGATTGCTTGTTTGGGCACCTGGAGAATCCAGTGTTGCCCTAGGATATCCCGGAGTACCCGTGTGATTATCCTACGGTCCGCCACCCAGGCTCAAAGGGATCATAAGATTATTCATGCTAGAAACTTCCGTGTGCAGCCACAAGCTATTATGGGCTCTAGCATAGTTGAGTATGTTGCATGACCTCTTTCAGTGGTGGGCTAGCAGATGTAGAGGGAAAGTAGGTGTAACTGTCCATCCAGAGTAAAGAGTTAATGTTTCTGAAAGACTGTGTCTCGGTCATCCGTTTCTCAAACACCATCTAGTGCGAGAAATCCAACGGAGGAGATCGAGTCTTGTGGGAAAAAGTGTGCAAACCTCTGCAGAGTGTACAAACTAATCATGGTTAGCCGTGTCCCCGGTTATGGACATCTTGAGTATCTAGTACTTGGATTATCCTATTGTATCTCAACACTCTAATTTAATTTGTTGGGTTGATAATTACCTTTAATTGGGATTGAGTTGGCGGAACCTTCTCAATGATGTTTCAACTACCATGATAGTTAAATAAAATTTATTCCTTTGTTGTAGGGAAAAATTGGCTTTTCGCAAAATCATATAACCATAGAGCCTGCACCAGCCATATATGCATATAGTGATAGTATTTATCCATTCATTGCTCTATTGTGTTATATTGCCAGCATATTCCATGTGCTGACCCGTTTTCGGGCTGCAACGTATTATGTTGCAGACTTTTCAGACGAAGAGTAAGGTTCGCTAGGCCGTTGTCATGCACTCAGCTATGCCGTTGGAGTTGATGGACTCACTTTATCTTCCAAGCCTTCCGCTGTTAACGTGTTAGATGGTCTTAAGCCATATTTATTGTAATAAGTTCTCTTTGGAGACATTCGATGTAATAAGTGTGTGATTTCTACTTTGTTATAAATCCTTCGAGTATTGTGTGTGTCAGCATTACCGATTCAGGGATGACACTGAAGCACAGAGGCTTGACCGTTTGAGGTCGGGTCGCTACAAGATGGTATCAGAGCACATGCTGAATGTAGGACACGACCACTAAGAAAGCCATAGGTCACTCTTCTCTACTCATTTCTGACTCCTCTCCATTTTCTACTCTTTAGGATGGCGGACTCGAGGAACAAGTTTGCACAACCGGAAGAAGATACACCTTTTGGACGACACTTGAAGGAAGTCACTAGATACCTGAACATTGGAATACCAAGCTTCACCGGGACCTACAACGCCACTTTACCAAAAGAGGAGCGCTGGATGATTCGAGTTCAAGTTCCAGGAAGGACATTCACGCCAGTCACGGAGCCCATAGAGTTTTCCTTTGATGCCCCAACCTGGAGTCTGGGAAAGAGCATGGCAGCCCACATCGCCATGGGACGCATTGGCGAAGTTTACCACAAGGATCTCAAGGATACTATCTACCAGATATGCGGACGCTGAGATGAGCAATGGGAGATAGTCAGCACCAGGAAGGACAGGTCCATTGCAGCATTCATCCAGGAGTTAAACCAACACATTCGACGCCAGGAGAACCAGATGTGCGCAAGCATGATAGATTTAAATAAGGCGATGACAAGGATCACCGAGTTAGAAGAGGAACTCAAGTCTACACGTGATGGATATGAGGAGGAAATCGCGACACTATTGGAGAAGAACGACGAACTGATAAAGAAGATCGGAGTATTCATGGGAGACCCCGCGCCAGGAGGAGAAGACGACGATTCCACTTGTCCGGAGAACTACATCATCATCGACGACACCGACTCCGACCCCGATGATAGTGATGATGATTATGAAGACGAAGCTGGAGCGGATATCATGGAGTCTTCCACCGATCAAAATTTCTAGTAGACCACCATATGATCAGTAGTATTTCCCCCATGAAAATAGTATAGTCCGAGCACTGTAACGATAGTTAGATCGATTGTATGCCCTTGCTTGATTGATTGAGTGATATGATTGTGTTTGTCTCATGTGCATATGGGTAGTGTTTTCTCACTAGACCTAATTTCTATTCTACTCTCTTCCCTCTAAACCCATCAGATGCCTCCGCGACGTGACACCGGATTTGTCTTCCCGTCGGAGATCACCGAGTTGATCCAGCAGCAGAATGCCTTGATGCAGATATTAGTCCAGAACCAAGGCAACAACAACAACAACAACAACCCTCCTCCAATTGACAACTTAGCCCGTTTTCTGAGGTTACAGCCGCCGGTGTTTTCCAGTAGCACCGAGCCGATAGTTGCGGATGACTGGCTACGTAGGATTGGAAGGGAGTTGATCACCGCAGGTTGCACAGATGCAGAGAAAGTGCGTTTTGCCGCACACCAATTGGATGGACCAGCAGCGTCATGGTGGGAGAATTACACAGCCACTTTTCCCATAGCCAATGTCACTTGGGATCAGTTTCAGCAAGCATTCCGCACAGCCCATGTCTCAACTAGAGCTATGAGCATGAAGAAGCGTGAGTTTCGCAACTTACGCCAGGGAAATCATACTGTGGCTCAGTACGTATATGAGTTTAGTAAGCTATCTCGTTATGTCCCTGATGATGTGGCCACAGATGTCGCGAAGCAGGAGAAGTTTATGGAAGGGCTAAATGATGAGATGAGCATGCAGTTGATGGTGGCAACATTCAACAACTACCAGGAGTTGGTAGACAAGGCTCTTATGATTGAAGGGAGCTCAGCAGAAGCCTCGTTTCACCCCGAACTCGGGAGGACTTGTCCATAACCATGGAGGCCACACCCACAACGGAGGGAGTTCTCACAACCACAATGGCTCCAAGAATGGAAACGGGAACGGAGCAGGCAGCAATCAGAACCGCTCTAACCCAGCCACACCCGCCAAGAAGGACCTAAGTCACATTACTTGTTTCAAGTGCGGGAAGACTGGACACTATGCCACTGAGTGCCCTGAAGCAAAGAATGGTAATGGCAATGGAAGCGCTGGGAAGAAGCCCAACCCTTTCAATAGGGGAAAAGTGAACCACATGAACGTGGAGGAAGTTGAGGAGCAGCCTGATGCAGTTATCGGTAAGTTTTTGGTTAAGTCTTTCACTGCAATTGTTCTTTTCGATACTGGTGCATCGCATTCATATATATCAAGGGGATTCATGGATAAGTATAGGTTGCCCACTAAGGTACTTAGGACACCTATGTTAGTAAGTTCGCCAGGAGCAGAATATATGGCAAGTCAAGGATGTTTTCAGATGCCATTGACCATTGGAAGCCATGTTTTCCCCTCAGATCTGATAATTTTGGAATCACAAGGTTTGGATGTGATACTAGGAATGGATTGGCTATCGATGTATGGAGAAAACATCGATTGCGCGAGTAAGTCAATTTTACTCACCACCCCGGAGGGAAAAAGGATCAAGTATGTTTCCAGGCATGCGCCAAGGAGGACCCAAGTAAATTCTCTCACGGGAGTTGTTCAGGAGGAAGTGCCGGTAGTGAAGGATTACCCAGATGTATTTCCGGAGGAGTTACCAGGCATGCCACCAGATCGAGATATCGAGTTTTTGATAGAGTTGTTGCCAGGCACCGGGCCCATATCAAAGAGACCATACCGGATGCCCGCAAACGATCTGGAGGAGATTAAGAAGCAGATTAAGGAGTTATTGGAGAAAGGTTACATTCGAAGAAGTTCATCACCATGGGGAGCCCCAGTGCTCTTGGTTGAGAAGAAGGATGGATCGTTAAGGATGGTTGTTGATTATCGTTCGTTGAATGAAGTAACAATCAAGAATAAGTATCCACTACCGATGATCAACGATTTGTTTTACCAGCTGCAAGGAGCAAAGGTGTTTTCGAAGTTTGTTGTGGTTTTCATTGATGATATCTTGGTATACTCGAAGAATGAAGAGGAACACAAGGAGCATTTGTGTTTAGTTCTCGAGAAGCTCAGGGAACATCAGTTATATGCCAAGTTCAGCAAATGTGAGTTTTGGTTGAAGGAAGTTGGATTTCTTGGACATGTTATATCAGGAGAAGGTATAGCAGTGGATCCTACCAAGGTTCAGTCAGTCTCTGAGTGGTTGGCACCCACCTCAGTTGGAGAGATCCGCAGTTTTCTTGGACTCGCTGGATACTATCGGAGATTCATTGAGAATTTTTCTAAGATTGCGAAGCCTATGACGACATTATTGAAGAACACTAAGTTCCATTGGACTGATGAATGTGAAGCAAGTTTCCAGGAGTTGAAGAAGTGTTTGACTACAGCCCCAGTGTTGATTCTGCCAGATATACGCAAGGATTTCCAAGTGTATTGCGACGCCTCTCGCTTAGGACTTGGAGGAGTACTTATGCAAGACGGGAGAGTTGTTTCGTATGCCTCACGACAACTGAAACCGCACGAGTTGAATTATGCCACGCATGATTTGGAGTTAGTCGCTGTGGTGCATGCGCTCAAGACCTGGAGACATTTTCTCATTGGAAACCGTTGCGATGTGTACACGGATCACAAGAGCTTGAAGTATATTTTTACTCAGAAGGAGCTGAACCTCAGGCAGAGGAGATGGTTAGAACTCATAAAGGATTATGACATGAAGCTGCATTATCATCCAGGAAAGGCCAATGTCATAGCAGACGCTTTGAGCCGTAAGAGTTATGTTAACACCCTCGTAAGCGGAGGGATGCCAAAAGAGTTAGCCAAGGATCTCAGGGAGCTACGTTTGGAGATAGTCCCTAGAGGATTTGTTGTAGCAATGGAAGTTCAGTCTACATTGTTGGGAAGGATTCGAGAAGCTCAGATGGATGACAAGGAGATTGCCGAGATAAAGGAGAAGATGAGTGAAGGGAAAGCCAAAGGTTTTCTTGAGGATGAGCACGACACCTTATGGTTTGAGGACCGTATTTATGTGCCCAATAATGCAGAGATCAGGAAGTTGATACTTCAGGAAGCTCATGACTCACCATACTCGATACACCCCGGAAACACCAAGATGTATTTGGATTTGAAGGAGTGTTTCTGGTGGACTGGTATGAAGAAGGATATTGCCGAGTATGTAGCCGTATGTGATGTATGTCAGAGAATGAAGGCAGAACATCAGAAGCCAGCAGGATTACTGCAGCCTATGCCGATACCCGAATGGAAGTGGGATAAGCTTGGCATGGATTTTATCACCGGATTGCCCAGGACCCGATCAGGATATGACTCTATCTGGGTAGTAGTGGATCGCTTGACCAAAGTAGCCCACTTTATCCCCGTGAAAACCACTTCTACAAGTGCGAAGTTGGCCAAGATATACATGACCAGGATCGTATGTCTGCACGGAGTTCCGAGGACCATCGTATCAGATAGAGGAACACAGTTTACTTCAAAGTTTTGGCACCAGCTGCACCAGACTTTGGGGACCAGGCTAGAGTTTAGTACAGCTTTTCACCCGCAGACAGATGGACAGAGTGAGAGAGTCAATCAGATTCTGGAGGACATGTTGAGAGCTTGTGTGCTAGATTACGGATCTAGTTGGGATGACAACTTTCCCTATGCGGAGTTCTCTTACAATAACAGCTACCAGGCCAGTTTGAAGATGGCACCGTTTGAAGCCTTGTATGGAAGAAGATGCCGGACACCGTTGATGTGGGATGAAGTTGGAGACCGCCAGTTGTTTGGACCGGATTTGATTAAGGAATCTGAAGAGAAGGTTAAGCTGATTCGGGATAGACTGAAGGTAGCTCAGTCCCGACAGAAGAGTTATGCGGATTCAAAACGCAAGGAGGTAGTCTATGAAATCGGAGACCGAGCATATCTGCGAGTGTCACCTCTTCGAGGAGTTAAGCGTTTTGGAGTTAAGGGAAAGTTAGCCCCGAGATTTGTAGGACCGTACCGTGTTTTGGAACGTATGGGAGAGGTTGCCTAGAAGTTGGAGTTACCCGAAGGACTGTCAGGAGTACATGATGTGTTTCACGTTTCCCAGTTGAAGAAGTGCCATGCAGAGATGGCCGATATTCCTTTGAGAGATACAGTGCCCCTGAAAGCAATTCAGTTGGACAGTGATTTGACATATGAGGAGAAACCTGTCAAGGTTCTAGAGTTTGCCAGCCAGGTTACTCGCAGCAAGGTTATCAAGTTTTGCAAAGTTCAGTGGATCCACCATACGGAGGACGAAGCCACCTGGGAACGAGAGGATGATCTACGCAAAGACCACCCGCACCTATTTTCTAGCCAACCCGAATCTCGATGACGAGATTCATTTTCAGGGGGGTAGGTTTGTAACATTCCAAATTTTCAATTTGGAATGTTATACATAGGTCATTCATGCATATCATATTTTATTGCATATTTGTTTTGCGATCCTCGAAATTCTAAGCAACTCAAGGACTCTCGGAGAGAGTTGGGGATTTCACGATTTTCATATTTGAATTTTATCAAATATTGAAACAAGGATCACTTTGGTTTTAATTTATTTTCTCTCTGAAAATATTTCATATTAAAAATATCTGAGAGGAGATAATATGACTTCTCCCAAAATAAATGAAATATTGGAGGAAATATATTAAAATCAAATATTTTATTTTATTCGGGTTTTATTTCAATTTTATTTGAAATAGGAAAATACGCGTTTTTCAAAATTGCATTTTAGGCCCAAGTAAATGTTCACCTTGTCCGCCGTATTTTTAGAGGACGGGGAAAATTTATTTCGGGATTTTTGGAGTCCGTTTAGTATTCTTTTTCTTTTTTTTCTGTGCGTCGGAATTATTTAAAAAATAACCGACCTACGGGCCGTAACCGGCCCGGACTCCCCAGGCCAGGCCGCCTTTATAAGCCGCCCGAGCCACCCCCGCCGCCAGCCCGCCCGCGCCTCCCAAACCCTAGCCGCCGCTGCCGCCTTGAGCCGCGCGCCGCGCCGCGCAAGCCGCCGCCGCCGACAACGACTTCGCCGGAGTTAGCCGCCGCCGCCGTTTTTTTCGTCGGTTTATTTCGGTAAACCCTAGATCTAGATCTGGGTTTTTAAATTTTCGGTTTATTTCATTAGATCGGTCTTTCTGTTGGTTTATTTATTTTGCGGACGTTCGTCCGTTCGTTCGTTTAAACGAACGTCGTTCACCCGTTAGTCACAGACATCGAACGTTCATTCGTTAGCCTGTTTGTCAGTTTTCCTTTTTCCAGAGTTTTTCGCGATTATTTCCAATCGCGATTTCTGACTCGATTTTCGTTTTAGTTTATCTTTTCGCTCGTTTATCGATATCAGGCGATTCAAGCGCCTAGATCTTCGTCTCGAAGCCCTCTTTCTGTTTAACCAACTTGAACAACATTTTGGTACTGTAAAATTTGACTTTAGTCCAGATTAGTAATCGGATCTTATTTCTTTCGCAGTTTGAGTTTCGTTGCTCCGTTTGATTTGATTCTTTTTGCAAACCGGAGTTCTTAAGTTGAACTTTCTGGTAGATCTTCTTATTTGAGTTTTACCCATGCATGTTTGCTTGATTGCTTATGTGTGTTATTGTTTGTTTGCGATAGAATTCCCGGAGTGCGAAGCGTGCTACTACGAGTCCCTAGGTTTTGCGGATCGTCAGCAAGGCAAGTAACACATTGATCATACTCTTTTCATACCCAACTTTTTATGCATTAGTTACAATCCTCAAACAATGCGTGATTAGGATGTGTTAACTTCTGGGTTTGGGAAGTAGTTGATGAGGTAGAACCTATTGCCCTGTTTATTATCAAACCCTGGGAGTTACTTCTACGTTATGCCTATATTGCTATGCTATGCTCGTAGACGTGGATTGGGTTTGAGTGAATTCATGACAGATGTGAGATTGTTAATTAATGGTTCAACTTAAGGTGGCAACTTTAATACACATCTGGGTGGATTGCTTGTTTGGGCACCTGGAGAATCCAGTGTTGCCCTAGGATATCCCGGAGTACCAGTGTGATTATCCTACCGTCCGCCACCCAGGCTCAAAGGGATCATAAGATTATTCATGCTAGAAACTTCCGTGTGCAGCCACAAGCTATTATGGGCTCTAGCATAGTTGAGTATGTTGCATGACCTCTTTCAGTGGTGGGCTAGCAGATGTAGAGGAAAAGTAGGTGTAACTGTCCATCCAGAGTAAAGAGTTAATGTTTCTGAAAGACTTTGTCTCGGTCATCCGTTTCTCAAACACCATCTAGTGCGGGAAATCCAACGGAGGAGATCGAGTCTTGTGGGGAAAAGTGCGCAAACCTCTGCAGAGTATACAAACTAATTATGGCTAGCCGTGTCCCGGTTATGGACATCTTGAGTATCTAGTACTTGGATTATCCTATTGTATCTCAACACTCTAATTTAATTTGTTGGGTTGATAATTACCTTTAATTGGGATTGAGTTGGAGGAACCTTCTCAATGATGTTTCAACTACCATAATAGTTAAATAAAATTTATTCATTTGTTGTAGAAATTGGCTTTTCGCAAAATCATATAACCATAGAGCCTCCACCAGCCATATATGCATATAGTGATAGTATTTATCCGTTCATCGCTCTACTGTGTTATATTGCCAGCATATTCCATGTGCTGACCCGTTTTTGGGCTGCAACGTATTATGTTGCAGACTTTTCAGACGAAGGGTAAGGTTCGCTAGGCCGTTGTCATGCACTCAGTTATGCCGTTGGAGTTGATGGACTCACTTTATCTTTCAAGCTTTCTGCTATTATCGTGTTAGATGGTCTTAAGCCATATTTATTGTAATAAGTTCTCTTTGAAGACATTCGATGTAATAAGTGTGTGATTGTTACTCTGTTATAAATCCTTCGAGTATTGTATGTGTCAGCATTACCGATCCAGGGATGACACTGAACCGTTTGAGATCGGATCGCTACACCATCACGCCGATCGCAATAAAGACACGCGTCGCAGCAGTGGACATCCATGCCATCCGGAGGCAAAGCTATGAGGAAGCGACAAAGTGCTTGTGCGCTGCGACGGTGTAGGTGGAGCGGGGGGAGGGGAATGGGGCAAGACACATGAAGAAGAGACGAGGTAGAGAAAGATAGAGAGAGGCGACTCGCACGGGGCCACATAGCCACGCAGCGAGAGAGTGAGGAGGCCGACGAAACAGTCGATCAGTCGGGCGATTGAAAAAACGAAATGAAAGGTAGATCCTTCTATCTTATATATTCAAAACAGGCAAAGACTGAAGACCAGTGGTCAATTACATGAGGCTTGTGATGTGCACCGTGGTGCAAAAGGGCCACAAGAGAAAGAAAGGAAGGCAGGGGCAAGAGGAACAACTTATGCACTAAAACACGTAACGAAACTGCTCCACAGACTGACATCTCCTGGCCGACTTGCGGACGATCAAACAATCCAGCGGCCCTTGCAAAGTCAATCCTGCGCATGTGTGGCTGATTTAACCTGTCGTCTTAGAATCGTCCGGAAAGAATCGTGTGTATAGCAAGACTCAACATGTAAAACAGCGAGCTAATCAACACTCCAACTTATGTGCCCAAGCCAACAGAGTCCCTTATCTTCCACCTTGCGCTATGATCTGTCGCTCCAAAGCCTGAGCATTTCGGGCACATATGTACTGATGTAGGCAGCAGACCAGCGCTTGTTGAAAACTCATTCTGAGCGTGCCAAAGCGTGACAGCGCACGCAGCAACGACAATGTACCATTTGTGTGGAGAGGCTCGGTGGTGCAGCTGTGGGGAGGCTAGGTGGTGAGCCGCACGCCCCATGAAATCCATCTGATCAGTAGATATGCAAGCCACGGATGACAAATTGAGCTTCGCCCAGAGCAAGTGAGCAGGCAAGCATCTGAGAATCAAGTGACAAATAGTTTCGGTGGCTGGGCAAACATCAAAATGTGAGAGGCAAAAGAAATACCATGCAGCTCATTCCTCTTATGTGAAAAGGACAATGTATTGGCATGGCATGAAGCCGAAACGAATCGATGCAATCATTTCCATCCCGGATTTTTTCTATGGACAGGTGAAACTCACAAAAAGGAGTGCTTTTACATGTACAAGAAACGCACACGACACCCGACCTCTGTAACAGAAAAAACTGTACATGCTATGTACTTGCAATCCACCTGCAGTCGCTCTGAAGAGCTAACCAACTCCAAAATGTTCACGCCATCGTCAAGAAGCTGAGATCAGCGTGTTTTTCAACTTGTGCGCTACGAATGCCGCCGCCCGCTGGCAGGATTTACAGGACCAGTCGATGGAGGAGGAGAAGACGATGGTAGACGGACCAGGGCGGGTTGAGACGAGGGCGCCGCCGTGAGGGCATAGGTGAGCCTTGAAGATGAGCTCTCAATAAGCCCTGCAACTCCGGCAGCAGAAGTTTGTGCGTTGGATGGAAGAAACAGGTCATGTTTCTGGTCTTTGTAAGCGCTCCATACCTGCGAAAGACAGAAAAAAGATCTTAATTAACTAACTAGAGTTCTTGTTTACTGCCGAGTGAGTCGCTTCATCAATGATCTACTCCTGCAATTTCATGAGCTAATATGAGCCGTAGAGTTCTATAGACTCACATCAGAAGAATTAAGGATTTCTCGAACTTTAGCACAGTGAGCGCCTTCCGTTGCAAAAGCATGAAGTACCTGTTTAGATAAAACAAAACGAAAAACAAGTACATCAAATATTATCAACAAAACACAAGCCGTAGAGGCTATTCAAGTATGAAGAAATTGAATTTTCAAACGACTCGAACCTAAAATGCATAAATACCACAACGAGGCCTTGACAGGATCCAAGGATTGCACCCTCAATAGTCACGAGACTAATGCTCTAAAGACTTGACGACACGAAATGTAGTTCAGCCAATTCTTTGGGTAAACACTTGATTTATTTTCAGGTCAAATATTTCAGGGCAATCTTAAACTCATACCACCCAGTACCCAAAACAAGCAAAATGGAAGATGCACTTTGGACATCAGCTCCCTAGAGACTGTCTATGATCAAACCAATTCTCTTTTGATTGCATCTAACTGCTCAGTGCAATAGCAAGATTTAGCTAAAATGCTACCCAGAATATGATGCTTACCTCCACTGCTAGTACACGCCCAATTGAAGCCTCTGATTCATTCCACTTCATTTGGTTACAGAGTCCCTGCCTTCCACCAGCTCGCCAGTCAAGAATGCCAAGGAGCACATCAACAAGACCAACCCTATTTTGATTCGTAGTAAATACAGAGCAAAAAATAATTATTATTGAGCTGTTTTCACTGAAAAGCAGTAGCTCTACCACTGCAGTGACTAACAAGATGAAGCAAGTAGACACTGGTAGTGGTAGGTCCTGGTTAGGATTCATTTTCATTCAAAAAAAGTCTCAATATATTGCAAATGATGGTCATTTAGACAAAAGGTGTATTCCAAAGTCTAACCAGAAGAAAAACGATACAAGTTAATATGTTTTAGTTCTGTAAAATGTCAAAAAATAATGGGGTAAAGGCAGATGCTGAGATGCTGCAGAATACCTAGTTTTCCAATCAGAAAAAAATAGCTATATTGAATAAGTTTTGATCAGAAAGGTTTTCAACATAAATGGAACCCACTAAATGCAAATGTTTCATAAATTACCAGGTGCATCCTTTAAAGTTGCATATTCACGCAAGTCTGCCCTCTAACAATATATAGCATCAAAGTATTCAATAGTGATTGTTGAAGGCCACTTCAAATTTGCGAAATTAAATGATACTCCCTCCGTAAAGAAATATAAGAGCGTTTAGATCACTACTTTAGTGATCTAAACGCTCCTCCGTAAAGAAATATAAGAGCGTTTAGATCACTACTCTTACATTTCTTTACGGAGGGAGTATTTGGGAAATGGAATATTCTATTCTATATTTAAAGACCTATAGCTAAACTGGAGCAGCTTACTTTAACCCTTGTGCAACAAGCGCGTCTCTAGCTCGATTACCAGCGCCAACAACACGCTTTAGTGTCTCTAATGCCAGTATACTTCCACCTTGCCATCCAATTGCTTTCATAAGCAGTGCAACAACCTGCAAGGTAGTTCAAGAAATAGATCACGATGGGCCCTTAGATGCCATTTATGAAAAGATGTGCTACGCCAATCATATTGGATTTCCTCTTCTGGCTTCTCCCCCCATAAGTTCTACAGAATATACTTTCAAACTATAAAGGCAAACATCTTGTAAATTTAAGAGATAAATAGTTATTATTGAAGTGACGCCAGAAAAGGAATTTTCAGTCATAATTTCTTTAAACACCAAGGTTCACACTGAACTTAGTATTATCAAGCTTTGTCACCAAACGTTTTCAGATGAAGTCAAATTACATTAGTGGCCATGCCGCTGTATCAGCAAAAAAGATGCTACAAAAAAGTTCAATATGCAATGTTCCCCTCAAGAGTCATAACAAACACAAATAAGTTAATTATAATTTAATACCTGAGGAGTTCCTGCACTTGTTGCCGCCATAGCTTCAGCACAAGTGGTGCTAGACGCCAGCTGATGTAGTACTCGCAAACAACTAAGGCGAACCCTCTCTTGTGGAGTCTGCACAGTGGTCTCAGGGACACCATCAGAGTTATCGTGCTCAATAGGTTCTGCTTGCGCTCTACTTGTGTCCTGTCCAGATGCCATAGTCTCCCTTCTTCCCTCATAAGCCATAGCTGCAACTAGCTTTGGAACATAACCTAGGTAACCAACATGGTCTGCAAGTGCTGGATGAACACGCAACAAAGAAACAAGTGCGGCAGAAAGCAGCAAAGGAAGTTCTGGATCAACTGCATTTGCTTCATAGTGGGTAGCAGCAACTGAAGAAACATACTGATCTAGGAGCCCTTCAAGGAATCTTTTAGGGTTTCTCAGTGGAAACTTGGGATCCTTTAGGAAAAGTCTCACATATATTCCACCAACCTGAAATTTGCACAGCATGATAATACCTAAGCCAATGTTATGAAATGCAGATACCAGAATGATTCTAGAACAAGCACTATACCTGTGGTTCATCCTTCATTACATGTTGGCCAGATGGTTGTTCCGGCACATCCCAATCAACAAGACGTCCTTTCATCTGCTCTTGGTAAAGGTCTGCCGCCATGGTAGACAGCTGCGCAGAAAGAGAAGCTGCCATTGCAGGTGTCCATACAAGTTCAGGAGTTTCTGTTGTCTGTTCAAGAGATGAAACAACAGCTTCACCAGGTCCATCTCTAATTGCAGAAACCAAACCATCGGGCAAGAATCTAGCAAGTGTGATGGCCACCCTGGGACCATGCATCGGCTGCCCAGCGAGTTTGCCCAATAAGGATGCAGCTGCAGCTCTTTGCTGCATAGGGATTTCCTCTACATGATATAAACTAAGTGAGTAATATGTTGTGCATAATTAGATCTCTAAACTAGTGGTAGTTAAACATGAAAAAACCAATGTGAACGGTAATAAGTTAAAAATAGAACAAAGTTTGATAAACACATAGGAAACTTAAAGGTGGTGGATCAGTGCAAGATACTGGTGAGAAGTTCACACTACATTTTAAAAAATCGATTAATTAAACATACTATTGCTCATCAAATAACAGCTGGTGCCAACAAAACAGCAAGAGCATGAAGAATGTGAAACGTGTAAAATACACATTAGTTTCTGAAATAGCAACAACACCATAGCCTCATATAAATATCTAAATGTAGCAAAAAAATGCCAACATAGAGATTGTCACCTTGAAGGGGTAACATAAGTTCGAGAATGTACACTACACCACCATGCTTGGCAGCAGCCCAGGCCAACTCTGGCGTGCTGGCCAAAGAATAGAGGACAGCAAGCGCCCCATCCCTACAAGAAGGATTGCAGTGTAGTATCTGAAATAGCAAAATGAGACTCGTCCTTTCTGCGACCATGGCCTCCAAACAAGGAGCATGCTTTGTCAAGAGAGAAAGAACACTTAAACAAATTTGTGGAATATTGCTTTCAGGAGGAACAGGCAGCGCAAGGCATTCAAATAGAGGTGTCAATCGTTCCTTGGAAGCAAAAACAGCAGCCAAGCCTGGATTACTTGTCAGAAGATTCTGTAGCAAAAAAGAATGAAAAAAAGAGTCAGAAAATGAGCAGCATACACAGAAAACTTGAGAAACCTGTTCTAAAAGAGTACCTGAAGCGATGTTAACCCACTTCTGAGGTTTGTAATAACTTCACAATCTCCGCCAGTTTCATATTTACCGCCTTTTTCAAATGAATTATCCTCTTTTCCTTCATTAGTTGAATCACTGGCTCCACCATTTTCAGTAGATGTATCAATAACCGAATCATGTTCATGCATCATATTTTCCTCCGAATTTATGGAATTCCACTTTTGCACTAGACCTGCTATAAACTTAAGAAGAGCAATGCAAAATCCTTCCTGATCACTTATTTCATAATCTGGTTGATTGTTGTAAACTCTCAAGTAGACATCACCAACATTCAATTCTTTTGACAAAGCTTCATAGTTGAAAGACTGTGATTCTGTCAAATCGTACGAACCATCGGGACCTTGGCTAGTTCGCTGCTGATCTACAAATTTGAGGAGCTCTCCTCTGGTTGAAGAATTCCATATGATCTACAGCAAGAAAAAGTTCTTAAGCTATAAAAATCAAGTCTACACATACAACTAAACAGTAGTAGATTGTCGTATAATAATCTCTGAAACGTGTTCATGAAAAGCAGCTTGCAATTGCTCACTTAAAGCAACAAAATATGTAAATTAGTGAAGCCATCATCAGATATATATATAGAACCAAACTGTAGTAGATTTTTGGAAAGTTACTCCTTCCATTAGTAATTAGATTACCTTTCATAGTCTCCAAGATGCAATTTTGGCCACTACTTTCCATACGAATATTTTAGTACAAACTATCAAATTGTCATATTATGGAAATAATTTTCATGACATTTATAATATTGTTTTTACTTAACCAATCTAAAAAATATTACAAGTTAAATGTAGAGAAGTTTAACAGCATACACTCAAGGAAGTCGTCCATTTGCGAACTGGCGTAGTACATAAGTAGTGAAATACTCCCTCCGTTCACAAATATTAAATATTCTAACTTTTTTTCTGAATTGGATGTATATATACACGTTTTAGTGGGTTTGGTCACTCATTTCAGTCCGTATGTAGTCCATGTTGAAATATCTAAAACATTTTATATTTTTGAACGGAGTTAGTAGTTTATAATTGCTCCCTATGAAGCAATTGCATGGTTGATTAAATAAACAACAGCATCACTACTCAGAGTGTGCTTCTGTTTATACCCGTAGAGAACATCACTTCCATAGCTAATTAATATCAAGTCGGGACTAGAGACTAAGTAAGACTATGAAACTGCTCTTGCTACATCCTTGAAGCTAGATCCACTGTCATGGAATTCACTAAGTCCAGTGAGGTGTATGCACGTGTGCATGGATTATGTGCCAGTAATAATAATAGTAAAGTAGTAAGCTTAGCAAATTGCCTAATATACAATTGAACAGAGAACCTATTACCTCTGGTGACTCCAAGTTTGAATTCAGATTTGATAATAGATCTTTGGGTGGCCGGTTTCTCAGCATGTCAGCAAGCTTGGGAGTAAGAAGTGCTCTTAATGTATTGAAAGCAGGAAGGTTAGATGGGCTTGATATTCCGTCACCACCAAGACCACAAAGCTTTGACAAAGCCTGAGCTGCATGTACTGCATGAAGATTTTTGGCAATCTGCACCCTTGCCCCAACACCATGTGATTCATTTGTCTCATTCTCTTCTGCTGTTGAATCGTATTGAAGCAGTAAGGGCAAGACAAACCTGCAAAAACATTTGAATTGATATGTCACTGCTATGGCTTCACATTACCTACTTTTTTGCTAATGTATATGTCAATTTGATTCAGTCAAGTATAATATGTACAGAATTCGTTCAGTACTAACTCCATGTTACTATAGCTTCTTTTCTTTTAGAGAGAGGAGGGAATCATCATATTATAATAGCAATAGCAAAAAGATGGCAGGGCAGTACCATAAAAAGCCAGCGGCAAGCAGAGCATTTTGCAGTTCAGATGAAACTGAAACATTAGCAGCTGTCTGCAGAGCAGCATCCACAGCCGATGGAACAAATTCAAGTTCTGTACAGTGCACAATGTCCTCAACAAGGCCAGCAAACGTAAGAATCTCAACTCTTCCTGACTCAAACAGGCTGAGCGCTGAAAATGTGTGCATTATATTGGTGACTATTTTAGCCGCTGGTTCATGTGCCGGAGTTGTGGGCTGAACGATGCACATGCAACGTGAAAGCAGTGTTGCCAACAACGGGATACCGCTGTCTCGTATAAGCTCTTCTCCATTTAGTGAAGATGATGAACATCTGGCAGCAGATGAGAAGAACATGAGAGGCAATGAAAATAAACAGTTTCTGGAAAAATATATAAACATAGCTAAACTAAGTTTTTTTTAGCTTACGTCAGCCAAATCAGCTCTGAAGCGGCTATCAAAAGAGGGGCTCTATCAGATGAAAGGAAATTGCTATCATCCTTGTCTACAGTAACTGCATTTAGCAACATAGGATAGCCAGCATATTTGAATGGTTCCAAGACATGTCCATATCTCTTGTACAAGATACACTGTGCCTTAAGTAAGAGTATCAGCCTCCAGAGCTGTGGTCCCTGCAATCCTTGCATACTTGCCTGCATGCATAGATATTACATTCACAGTAAATATCTTTAAAAGGGCTCGATGTCAATAGTCAAACACTGTGGGAATAATCTTAACAGTACTCAATATTTCCTCACATGTTCCCTTTTGCCTTACTCCAATTTGTAGGGCGAATGTTACAAGGTGAAAAATGATTTGTGAAGTGCACAGAAGAAATCTGCTCATACAGTTACCCCAATAAAAGAAAAGGACGGACCAAATAAGAATAAGAAACAAAAAGAGAAGGCAAAACATGGAGAACAGCTTAATCAAATTCAACAAGCAAATGCTTTTCCATACACAATTATAATTTAGATTTAGAGATCTTCCACAGGAGAAAACTTAAAGCTAAGAAAAAAAGAAACACCTACTTCCTAAGAAAGGATAACCTGAGATTTACTACACTCATTTTATGTTGCTAGCAATCCTCCTCGAAAAATTACTCTATACTAAAAATGATCCAGTTATAACTCCATATAACTAACCCGTCTATCATTTTATTTATGGTGCCTCCAATTTAATTAATTAATTTAACTATAAGAAATCAAGCATACCAAAGGTGGCATGGTGTCAACAGTCATAGAAACAATGGAATACCTGCAATCGCTCGTAAGCCTTTTGCACAGCAACAAACTTTTCTCTTCCCTCAGGGTTCTTGTCTGGGTGGTATTTTATTGCCAGCTTCCGGTATTGGCGCTTAAGCTTCTCTTCGTCGATGTTTTCAATATTTTTTGCCAAACTGGCCAGATTTAACTCGGATGACTTTTTGCTACTACCCTTCTCGCCAATTACAAGATCATCGAGAGTAATCTCCAGTATCTTGCAGGCTTCTTCTTCAGACAAATCCATTGGACGGCGAGTTAACTCTTCACGCCACATTGCCAGTAGTGACTGCAAAAACTCTACGTGTTCAACAATGGGCCAGTTAGGAAACCTGATTTCATCACATAGGTTCCGAAGGTAGTAACGATGGCACCACATCTCATCTTTCAGATTCGGGTAGGTCACAGGTGGCATAGGAGCATAATCATACAATGAATGGCAATGTTGAGCCAATTTCTGAGAAAAATCACCGAGATGCTGCAGAACCTAAGAAAACAAGTAGAACGCAAAAAAGTATTTGAAAGTAAGATTAAAATCCAGAAATTTCAAAGCAAATGTCTTAAAAAATAGCAATGAAGGCTACAGGCAAAATACCTGGCGGATAAGATGTTCTGCCCTCATTTTGTGGGTCCATATAATCTCTGGTGTGTCAGAATCAGACACCATTGCGGCAGCAAAAGCAGAAGGACCACTACGTTCTAAGACATACAGCAGTGATTCTGGGAGCAGTCCACCTAGTACACTGCGCTTTGCCAAAGGCAATGATGAAGATACTGCGGCCTCTTCACCGCCATGAAAGGCTTGATGAGTATGCGTGGCCGAAAAAAGTTGTGCGATTGATAGAAGGTTTGAACCAGGGTATGCCAATGCAAAGTAAAAGGCACCAGTACTATATAATCGAATCATAGCTTTGGGGTTTCTTGTGACAATAGCCTTAAGCAAAGAGGCAGATACTTCAACAATGCTTGGTTCCCCAGTAAGCATGGCCTATATATAATTTCAAAATGTTTTGTTTCATCAGTGTTTGATTGATAAAATGATTCCAGAAGTCATGAAAAATAAGTCAACAGAATAACTGAAGAGTTAAATCAATTTATCACAATATAAGCATGAGGTTTACTGGTACGACAACAGCTTATCATAAAAACAAATGCTAGATCAGTAACGGTGATAACCACGCTAACAGGTTAACTGGGGATTTATAGTCTGCTGGCATGTTCTGGGATTGTTACTTCATCTGCACACTTCGCTGTTTAGATTATGTTTATCAAACATGTTCCTATCTGTATCCTAGTTGCGGATTAAGGGGTATGTTAGTATTTTATGGGAATAAATTCCCCATATCATGCACCTGTATGATCAACAGTATAAACAGGATAGCTACAAAGTAGTATCCACTGATTATAGAAAAACAAAGCAAACTTAAGCTAAAAAACACCTGAGCAACATGAGGAAGGCATCTTGGACTTGACAATATACGTTTCACCCTAGGAGTTGGGGTCACTATCTCTCCCGCATCATCAAGATCAGAATGTGCAGATGCCATACTATGCAATATAGACAAGGCAGCATCCGCAATCTGCGTACAGAAATACATTTTCATGAATCAACGACGGTACAGAAAAATTGCATGTGGGCCGCATGAGTGCACATGATCATAAAGCTGCAGACTGAATACCTGACTAGAAGTCAGAACAGGTGTCCTAACAGAAAGTGCCCAACGCAGCTCTCGAATGTCACGTAATCTTTTCCAGTCAGACATACTGGAGGCCCAACATTTTGTTGTCCAATCAATTGACTTCTTTGACCACAGCCTTCTAATAGCATCCTTTTCAAGTGGACCAACTTTTGTACCATCGTTGTCAATATACATCCACTCTTTTGAAGGCTCCATAAATGCGGTTGATGCAATGAGATTAGACTGTAGAGGAATAGCTGTCCGCTCAGATGCTTCATGAGCAACAGTTAACAAATCAACAGCCAAAACACAGCCTCCAACAAGAACACATGCTTCAACATTTGAAAGGTCATTCATGAAGGCCTACAAAAAGAGGGGAAACCAAAGAAGTGAAATTTATCAGCATGGAAAAGACGCACCACATCAGCAAATAACCTATTGATAATTGATCTTGATAAGATTGTATAAAATTATTGCCCACGTTCACTGTTCTACGGGTATCTAAAGGTATTATGGATGATACTGATGTGGCCAGGAAAACTCCATGTGAATAAAGCTCATTGATGTTTTCATATCTAGTGCATCTTATGTAATCTTACCAGATGATAAGATGGGAAAGAAAAAACAAAACTAAAGGGGAGGTCATGGTGTAGCACAACCAACCTTTAACAGAAGTAGCAATCGGTGTCTTAAAGCCCTATCATCTGTTCTGTCTAAGAGAACTGTAATATGTGCTGTGCCATCAAAAGGCCCAATAACTTTGTAATGTTGCTCATAAACTATAGCCATTGCCCTTGAACAAAGCTCTCTTACTGAGGAACCTCCACCCCCACCAAACCCATCCAACCTTCCCATGTCACACCAATCATCAGACGAACCCAGTTCATCAGGAACTGCACCATCCACAGTTAGACCAACATCCGCATCACACAAGAAACGATGGTACAGAGCTCTAAAAAAAGCAACAGGGTCACGTAGTGGAAAATCCTGTGCTCGGTAATTACTTCCACTTTCAAGCAGCAACCGTAAGTAATATTGCCCAACACAGACTTCTTTAGACAAGCTAGGGTAGCTGACAAAAAATTCAGCATAGTTCCATGAAATTCGCGGTAAGGTGTCACTACCACCATCATCCTCACTTACCGAACTTCCAGGGTCAATATCATCGGTTCTTTCTTTCTCAACATCAAGGTTATGAACTTCAGTTTGCAACGCTTCCCTTAATTCTTGCCTTGTGCGTTCGTTCCATATCAAATCTGCTCTATTGTGATCTAGACCAAATGCTCTCCAAAATCCAAACCAATTACATAGTAGCCTGCCAGATCCCACAGGAGTGTTTTCCACCACAATCTGTGCAGGTACTGAGAAATCTGAATGTGAGGACTCAATAAGGTCACCATTAGCAGTGGGGTCCACTGAATAAGTGTGTGAATCCAGCTGTGGTGTTCCAAGTTGATGATTTTCAGAAACAGACTGAGGTACAGCACCATGTGGAACTGCATGAGAAGGGTCAATACTCATAGCAGGAGAAGGGGTGTGGACGGTTGAGTACTGGCCGGCATGCCTCTGATTGACATCTGCTCCTCCATAAGGACCCACACTGGTGTGCCTGAAGAAATCTGCATCATCAACACTATTGGGGGGCATTCCTTGTTCTGGTGTTTCCATGTTCTTACCACCAAGAGCCCTCCTCTGCTGAAGTATCCGCTTCTGCCTTCTGCTTAGCGGTACTTCGTCATACTGGTTCTGAGAATCTTCATCTGACCTCGTATGAAGATAAGCAACAAGTCCAGGAGGAAGTATTCTGGACAGCAAATCCAGCGCAGGTTGATAAGAATCGGCCCACAGAGCAACAAGCTGCCGACTAACATCACGCCGCTCACCGGCAGGGAAGAAGAAAGCATTTAACAAATGCCTCAGAAGCGCACCATCCTTCAAGGCAGCATCACGCATAGACTCTGCTGCTATTGCATCTTCCTCAGCGATTGTACGCATAATAACTGAAATGGTCTCTCTTACACTTTCAGCAGGGTGCGCAAATAAGGCAAACAACCGACGGCGCAAACCAGCAACTTGACGTAGTAACTCAACAAATGTAGCATGTTGGGTTGTTTCACCATGGGGATCACAAAGCATAGCTTCAAGGATTTCCACAACAGACAGAGAAAGTAATGGTGAAACTGATAATGGCTTCAATCTGCTAACAAGGACTGGAACATAGATCGGTTGTGCAAACAGTACAGACTTTGCATGCATGTAGGTAGCATGGGATTCTCCCCTCGTATCCATCAACATCGATGTATCACCAGGACCACCACCAATTAGCATAGCCACAAGCCCAGCAGCCTCAGCTGCCACTCCCTCTGAGCCATTCCTAAGCAAACCCATTATTCTCCCAACAGCAACAGGAAATGCCATCACATGTGATGACACACTTCTTGATGTAAGTAGCCTCCGTAAGCATGCAACGAACCCCATTATTGTTGCTGCTGCTTTTGGTGATGGAGGCGGAAGAGGTGGAGCATCAGCAGGAAGATTTTGCGGGGTGGCTGGAAGAAGACTAATTAAAGCCATTAGGACCACCTCAGGCACTTCAATATTGATGGGCACTCCGGTATATGGTATACATGCATTAAACTCCCTTATTCTACGCCATAATCTGATTTTTGCTCCCGGAACAGTGTCAGATGAAGCTACAGCCTCTTTCGCGACCACAGCTAAATGTTTTACGTACATGTTAGCAGCTTCCATATCAACAGTAGCATTTTGAGGTATCTGAAGATGGGCAACCCCACAAGGTGGATCTATACGATGACCAGGCATAGTCAACCTTGGCAGCACTGGAATTGCACATTGCCTCTGCAAGCAACAAGGAGATTAAAATAAAGAGAATGCTTGGACGCAGAGATCAAGGTGAGCATAGTAGACAAACACATGCAAGACGAACATCAACTGATAAGAAAGGAAGGCTGAATTGTACTATGCATTCTAAGCATGTGGTAGTGATCTATGCTAGAGGAGTATAACTGTAGAAGAAACTCATGTCATGGGCACGAGAAAAAGATAAATCAATTTAGTACAGAACAGAGCTACATGACAGTTGAATTGCTTTAATGTTGACCAAGTAGTTATGCAGTCCTCGGAGTGATTTCTTTCATGTAACACCACCACATTAGGTGATCAGTAACTATACACGACATGTGAACTTACACTGTGTGTGAACTTACACTGTGCTTGTGAGATTAAGTGTATATGTAATGGGGCCAGGTGTGGTACATATCCATGCGTTTTGTTTCACTGCACTTCTAGTGCCTAGAAAGCACTTTGGTGTTTACACTCAGTGATTGCTAAGCTGTATATTGTGAATATGTAACACGTACACACGAAGAAACTGTACTCTTCATACAGCTAATCAGGCACGACTGGAGATAGTGACTTGGAAAAAAAAGGGCAGCCCAGTGCATGTAGCTCCCGCTTGCGCAGGGTCCGGGGAAGGGTCCGACCACTCTGGGTCTTTTGTACACAGCCTTTCCCTGCATTTCTGCAAGAGGCTGTTCCCAGGACTTGAACCCGTGACCACATGGTCACAAGGGAACAGCTTTAGCACTGCGCCAAGGCTCCCCTTCAGATAGTGACTTGGAACCGCAAACTAAATTCTAACCAGGATGTATGTCTCTATTTTCATTGGAAAGTATTGACTTAGATGAGCAAAAAGTACAAGTCACTTCAAGCTTGCTAAGAAGGACCGTAAATCTGAGTATTGGAATATATCAGGGTAGAACTAGTACCATTTTCCACCTCCACAAAACATTATATCAACTCTGTTAACCTCAAGTGGTGCAAAGTCGAGAAAGATCAAAGAAGTGATACCTGGGTTTGTAAAACATCAACAACTGTTGCAATTAAATTATCACGGGACGTACTTGCATATACCTGAGTGAGAAACAGAAGACAATTAGAAGGCGTTCCTGGCATTGGGCTTAGAGGCTATTATATTATATTGCATACTACTTACATGAATCGGGCAACCATCATTGAATTCGAATGCAAACATCTGCGGCTCTTCTGCAAATCGTACAAGGGCACTTACTGCTGATAGAGGCCGGACAATAGTAGCCTGGAAAGATAAGATACAGGGCAACCAAGTAAGAAGCCTACCACACCAAAGTCATAGCAGAAAGAAAGAACAAGCAATCTAATAGAAACATATCCACAATTGATGTAAGTGCCCTTAGACCTTGTACTCAAGACTACCATTTATTGAAAGCTGATTTGCCAATGGCAGCATACTTGCAGCATGTGCATATGCTATCAAAAGTTTCAGTGTGAATGATTTATACAAAAATAAAAAATAAAAAAATGGCTACCTCATAATTCTCAGGGCGCCTTTCCACAAGTGATGTGTTTGTAAGAACGAGCTGCCGAGAAACAGAATCACCCTGTTCTCCAAGTCCTCCCCGTGGTCCAACACCCAAACTCAAGCTCTCAATACAGGCAGTGCCATGTGCAGCAGGACGTAATCTTATTACCGACCATTCTCCATGCCGAGTTTCAGCAGCTCCAACTGCCTCATTAGCTAAAATGAAAATCAAGTGAGATGATAGCCACAGGGAACACAGAGAACATCAGTTCAAGTTTTACTCCTTTGTTGCATGAGGCAGATGTAGATTTGATGACATTGTAGATAAACTTGAAACTAATACATGAGATAGATGTGAATTTTATGTACCAATCTGAAACTTGGTGCTATTTCGCTGAGTCTGTTTGTTTTATATTGATATTGAAGCTGTATACTGAAAAAATGTATTGAAAACTGTATATAAGCATTAATATGTGCAGCCTCATCATCATAAACAATAAAAGGGCAGCCCGGTGCATGTAGCTCCCGCTTGCGCAGGGTCCGGGGAAGGGTCCGACCACTTTGGGTCTATTGTACACAGCCTTTCCCTACATTTTTGTAAGAGGCTGTTTCCAGGACTTGAACCCGTGACCTCATGGTTGTTACAGTATATGTGGATTGCACTAGCCCTTTCCATCAGTTCGGACTTTTGGTTGCGTTGGCTAGTGCATGAAGCTTAACATGGTATCGGAGCTATGGTCTTGAGTTCAAGTCCTGATTTTCGCAATTTATTAAAAAAAATTGCTTATAGCCCCCCTTTGTGTCCACGCAGAGGCCTCTTGAGTCATACGTGAGTTTCGCGTGCCGTCGCTCTCTTTCAGTTGCACGTGTTGACTTGTCTTCCCCGTCACACGTGAGAGGGGGTGTTACAGTATATGTGGATTGCACTAGCCCTTTACATCAGTTCGGACTTTTGGTTGCGTTGGCTAGTGCATGAAGCTTAACAATGGTCACAAGGCAGCAGCTTTACCACTGCGCCAAAGGCTCCCCTTCCCTCATCATCATAAACAATAGTCACCTAAAAATCTACTCAATATCCCCAACAAAACGGCAGCACAAGTAAAATTCATCATCACCAGATATACAATATTCACCTCTCCTTGCTATGAAGTCAGCAGCTGTCATTGACTGTGAATTGTCAATGGAGAGTGATAATCCAATTGCTGACTTGGCAGTTTTTGTCTGAAAGATAACTGGCATTAGAATGCTACATCAACTTGTAACAGGCAATGAAACAACTAACAAAGAAGAATACAAAAAGGCATACCAAAGATGATATAATCAGAGTGTTTGTACTGCCTGATGCAGCCATAAATGCTTTCGACTTCCTTCCATAAAGGGGGCATAGCACAAACCCTCCGCCTTCAGCGCTCCTCCTCCCATAATTATCCCCCAAGAGCAAGATAGCAGGAGAATCCATATCTCTAAAGTCCAAGCACCAGCGTAGATTACCAGAGTGTACTTCAAGGAGCTCAATTCCCAATGAAGTGACCTTAATTTTCTACATAATGTTTTTCAATGCCAGTAACCAAGATATCATCAGATGTTAAACAGCTGATGATTTAAAACAGTAGATTCATCTGAAACAGCATGGTGTAAGTAAATTACAGTAGAGGTACTCTACAATCAGCTGCCCGTCTAACAATTCATCAACTGAGTGCAGTAATGTTCATTTATTATTAACTACTTAAATGCTTGGTATTAGCATTGCGGTCTTGCGGCATAATTTGAAAACTGAGTGATTTAGTTTTCAGCCATTTATTGTAGCACGGTTTGAAAATTGGTGTTCATTTGTTAATTTTGTCCATAAATAGAGAGATAACCAATTGCGTGAAAAAATACTACTACCTCTGTACCAAAATATAAGACATTTTTGTAGGCTAAACTAGCCTACAAAAATGTCTTATATCTTGATACGGAGAGAGAATTATACAAGTATGCTACACTATTTTTAATGCCCCTTCAATTAGTAGCTTTGTAAACTAAGTTCGGCACCAAAAAGATGGAAGTATGGCACGATCCGAAGACCATTTATTTTTTTACATCCCTTCAATTTGTAGCTTTGTAAACTAAGTAAGCCCCATGCCAAAAAAAATGACCACATGACAATCTGAGAATCAGCAAGGATTTTGCCGCCGGGATTAACAACAACTAGCTAACTATTTGACTTCAGTACAGGCATATAAGATAACCCTCTTCTCAATTCCACCTCATTTGGCTAACTGGACAATTCTTTGGCTAGTTAACTGATGCAGCCCTTTAAATATGAAGTTTCAGTAATGCAGTTATCAGTACCATATACCCCAAAACTAAGTTGGATTGGGCATGAAAGCATCGACTGATGACCGTGTAGGTATTATATTCCAACCTAGTATTATTCAGAATAGTAGCACGGCTGGATAGTGCTCGGGAGAGAAGATAAGAAAGGCGCGATTGGGCAAGGGCGGAGAACTTACGAAGGGTGCCCACTCTTGGGTGCGGCGGCGGAGGTGGAGGACGGGGAACTCGACAACCGGGTGCACGGGGCGCAGGCGGTGGAGCTCGGTGAGGATCCCGGCGCGGAGCGGCGAGGAGAAGCGCATGGCCTTGAACTTGCCCTTGCCGTCAGAGCGGACGCTGAGCGAGAATTCGGCGGCGCCGTTGGGGTCGGGCGCCGCGCGGTCGAAGTCTGCGGCGAAGTCGTAGGAGTTGGTGACGGCGAGCGTGGTCGGGTCGAGCGTGACGACGCCCGAGGCGGCGATGCAGAGGATCCGGCGGTACCTCCCCCGCCACGAGTGCTTGACGACGAAGTACCTGGCGAGGTACTCGGGCTCCTCGGTGACGGCGGAGGAGGAGGCGTCGGCCCCGGCGTTGGCCGGCGGGGCCGCGGCGGTGTGGCGGCTGGCGAAGTCCATGTTCTCTAGGAGGCTGCGGCGGCGGGCATTAGGGTTCCGCCAGGGGAGCGGGAGCTGGAAGAAGGGGGAGCGCGGCGCCGCCGGAGAGTGGCGGGAGTGATTCGCCCCCAGCGCGGCCGATCTGGGCGACGAGATCCCCCCACCCGGCGATCCTGTCCAGGGTGGCCCGCGGGTACGCCGATCGCCGGAGACCGGTAGGGTGGTCGGAGATTGAGAATTTCGCTGTCTTCTCGTCGGCGTCCGATTGATTTCGTTGATTTGATTTTGGCTTTTGTGTATTAGTTTTGTGCTTTTGTTGAGAGAAGCTGTACCACCTTCCGATCTCGGTTTTTCCACGGCTGTGGTGAAATCGTCGTGGTATCGTATCGTGGCAGGGAAGTGGAGCTGGCTCGACTCAGCCCCGCGAAGACAGGTTCACTCCATCATCGTCAACTTGTCATAAAATCAAATCAAATTATTTTTCTTCTCTTCTTAGAAACAATCAATTTCTATGAAATCACTCCCGCCCCTAGTAGTAGATAGAGTAGAAAATAAAAGGAATTCATCAGTTGTGAAAGTTCATCATGACATACAAGTTGATGGTTCCAAATGCATGTTATTATAAGTTTTAATGTAGATGAGTCATCAAAGAAAATCCAGTTGTTCTGTAAATATGCCCTGAAGGCAATAATATTTGTATTATTTATTTTTGAGTTTATAATTAAGTGTTTATATTCTATGTTATGACTGTTATGGTTCTTGAATATGTAATACAGAAGAAAATTGATAAGCACGTGCAGAGTCATATGATTTGAATGGAATTAACCCGGACTGACGTTGTTTTCAGCAGAACTACCGTGGTGTTGTTTTTTATACAGAAATAAAAGTTGTTGGAATGGGCTGGAACTTTTTGACGGTTTTTTTGGAACAAAATAGACCCCCGAAGCTTTGTAGGACGACCAGAAGAGCCACAACGGCCCACTCACCACCTGGGCGCACCCGGGGGTGATGGTGCCCGAGTGCCTCGTGGGCCCACTTAGCCCCTCTTCGCGTGATTCCAACTCTGAAAATTCCTATAAATACCAAAACTCTGGAAAGTTAACCTAGAACTTCGACTCCGCCGCCGCAAGCCTCTGTATCAAAGAGATCCCATCTGGAGCCCTACTCCGGCACCATGCCGGAGGGGAAAATCATCATCGGAGGCCATCTTCATCATCCCGACGGTCTCCATGACGAGGAGGGAGTAGTTCACTCTCGGGGCTTAGGGTATGTACCAGTAGCTATGTGTTTGATCTCTCTCTCGTGTTCTTGATTTGGCACGATCTTGATGTATCGCGAGCTTTGTTAATATAGTTGGATCATATGGTGTTTCTCCCTCTCTATCTTGTTGTGATAAATTGAATTTTTAACTTTGAGGTTTCACTATTATCGGACTGAATACTTTTTTTATTTGAGAACACTTGATGTATGTCTTGCATGTGGATACCCGTGGTGACAATGGGATGTTCTATTGATTCACTTGATATATGTTTTGGCAATCAACTTGCAGATTCCCGCGGTGACATTGGGGTAATCTATGCATACTGGTTGGTGCACGTTTTCGTCCTTCTTTCTCCGGTAGAAACCTTGGGGCACTCTTTGAAGTTCTTTGTGTTGGATTGAATATTATGAATCTGAAGTTGTTTGATGCATATCGTATAATCAACTCACGGATACTTGTGGTGACATTGGAGTATCTAGGTGACATTAGAGTTGGTTGATGTGTATCATATGGTGTTATTTTAGTACGGACTCTAGGGTTGTTTGTGACACTTATAGGGATGGCTCAATAGATTGATCGAAAAAGATAACTTTGAGGTGGTTTCGTACCCTACAACAATTTCATCTTATGTTCTCCGCTAGATAAGAACTATGGAGTGATTGTTTGTCGCACGTTGAGGGATTGTTATAGGATTCAATTATATTAGCACTGTTGAGAGATTGCACTAGTGAAAGTATAAACACTAGGCCTTATTTTCAAGCATTGCAATACCGTTTGTGCTTTGTTTTATCACTTGCTACCTTGCTATTTTATATTTTCAGATTACAAAAACCTATATCTACTATCCATACTACACTTGTGTCACCATCTCTTTGAAGGAAATATGCCCTAGAGGCAATAATAAAGTTGTTATTTATATTTCCTTACATCATGATAAATGTTTATTATTCATGCTAGAATTGTATTAACCGGAAACTTAGTACATGTGTGAATACATAGACAAACAGAGTGTCACTAGTATGCATCTACTTTGACTAGCTCGTTGAATCAAAGATGGTTAAGTTTCCTAGCCATAGACATGTGTTGTCATTTGATGAACGGGATCACATCATTAGTGAATGATGTGATTGACTTGACCCATCCGTTAGCTTAGCACTATGATCGTTTAGTTTATTGCTATTGCTTTCTTCATGACTTATACATGTTCCTATGACTATGAGATTATGCAACTCCCGAATACCGGAGGAACACTTAGTGTGCTATCAAACGTCACAACGTAACTGGGTGATTATAAAGATGCTCTACAGGGTGTCTCCGATGGTGTTTGTTGGGTTGGCATAGATCGAGATTAGGATTTGTCACTCTGTGTTATGGAGAGGTATCTCTGGGCCCTCTCGGTAATGCACATCACTATAAGCCTTGCAAGCAATGTGACTAATGAGTTAGTTGCGGGATGATGCATTACGGAACGAGTAAAGAGGTGATATGTCTCCGTCGTATTTACTTTTCCGAACACTTTTGCCCTTGATTTGGACTCTAACTTGCATGATTTGAATGGAACTAACCCGGACTGACGTTGTTTTCAGCAGAATTGCCATGGTGTTATTTATGTGCAGAAACAAAAGTTCTCGGAATGACCTGAAACTCCACGGAACATATTTTTGGAAAATATTAAAAATACTGGAAGAAGAATCCACGTCAGGGGGCCCACACCCTGTCCACAAGGGCGCGCCCCCTGCCTCGTGGCCCCCCTGACGCTCCACCGACCTCAACTCCAACTCCATATATTCGTGTTCGGGGAGAAAAAAATCAGAGAGAAGGATTCATCGCGTTTTACGATACAGAGCCGCCGCCAAGCCCTAAAACCTCTCGGGAGGGCTGATCTGGAGTCCGTTTGGGGCTTCGGAGAGGGGAATCCGTCGCCGTCATCATCATCAACCATCCTCCATCACCAATTTCATGATGCTCACCGCCGTGCGTGAGTAATTCCATCGTAGGCTTGCTGCACGGTGATGGGTTGGATGAGATTTATCATGTAATCGAGTTAGTTTTGTTAGGGTCTGATCCCTAGTATCCACTATGTTCTGAGATTGATGTTGCTATGACTTTGCTATGCTTAATGCTTGTCACTAGGGCCCGAGTGCCATGATTTCAGATCTGAACCTATTATGTTTTCATGAATATATGTGAGTTCTTGATCCTATCTTGCAAGTCTATAGTCACCTACTATGTGTTATGATCCGGCAACCCCGAAGTGACAATAATCGGGACCACTCCCGGTGATGACCGTAGTTTGAGGAGTTCATGTATTCACCATGTGTTAATGCTTTGGTCCGATACTCTATTAAAAGGAGGCCTTAATATCCCTTAGTTTCCATTAGGACCCCGCTGCCACGGGAGGGTAGGACAAAAGATGTCATGCAAGTTCTTTTCCATAAGCACGTATGACTATATTCGGAATACATGCCTACATTACATTGATGAATTGGAGCTAGTTCTGTGTCACCCTATGTTATGACTGTTACATGATGAACCGCATCCGGCATAATTCTCCATCACTGATCCAATGCCTACGAGCTTTTCACATATTGTTCTTCGCTTATTTACTTTTTCCGTTGCTACTGTTACAATCACTACAAAACCCAAAAATATTACTTTTGCTATTGTTACCGTTACTTCCATATTACTTTGCTACTAAATACTTTGCTGCAGATATTAAGTTATCCAGGTGTGGTTGAATTGACAACTCAACTGCTAATACTTGAGAATATTCTTTGGCTCCCCTTGTGTCGAATCAATAAATTTGGGTTGAATACTCTACCCTCGAAAACTGTTGCGATCCCCTATACTTGTGGGTTATCAAGACTATTTTCTGGCGCCGTTGCCGGGGAGCATAGCTCTATTCTTTGAGTCACTTGGGATTTATATCTGCTGGTCACTATGAAGAACTTGAAAGACGCAAAAACAACAATTTATCCCTCAACTACGAGGGGAGGTAAGGAACTGCCATCTAGCTCTGCACTTGATTCACCTTCTGTTTTGAGTAAGCTTGCGACACCTAAACCTGCTTCTGCTATTCATTCTGATATGTCGCATGTTATTGATGATGCCACTTCTGCTATGCATGATACTACTGTGCCGCTTGGTGAATTTCTTGATGAACAACTTGCTAGGTCTAGAGAGAATGAAATTATTGAAACTGATAATATCGATGATAGTGATGATGAAGGCTCTCCTAATAAATATGAATTGCCTATTGTGCTTGAGGGCTATGTTATGGATGAAGAAACTAAAAGAGACTTTCTTTCTTGCAATGATAGAAGTGATCTTAAGAAATTATTAGCTAAGCTTAAACAAAAAACTCTGAATGCTAGAATGAAATATGATCCTGCTTATGCTACTTCACCTATCCGTGTTACTGATAAGGATTATGAATTCTCTGTTGATCCTGATATAATTACTTTGGTTGAATCTGATCCTTTTTATGACTATGAATCTGAAACTGTTGTGGCACATCTCACTAAATTAAATGATATAGCCACCCTGTTCACTAATGATGAGAAATCTCGCTACCTTTATATCCTTAAAATATTTCCGTTCTCATTAAAGGGTGATGCTAAGATATGGTTTAATTCTCTTCATCCTGGTTGTGTGCGTAGTCCCCAGGATATGATTTATTACTTCTCTGCTAAATATTTCCCTGCTCATAAGAAACAAGCCGCCTTAAGGGAAATATATAACTTTGTGCAAACTAAAGAAGAGAGTCTCCCACAAGCTTGGGGGAGGCTTCTCCAATTACTTAATGCTTTGCCTGATCATCCTCTTAAGAAAAATGAAATACTTGATATCTTTTATAATGGACTAACCGATGCTTCCAGAGATTACCTGGATAGTTGTGCTGGTTCTGTTTTCAGGGAAAGAACACCGGATGAATCTGAAATTCTATTGAATAATATGTTGACAAATGAAAATAATTGGACACTTCCTGAGCCAACTCCTAAGCCTATTCCTAAACCAACTCCGAAGAAAAGAGGTGTTCTATTTCTCAGTCCTGAAGATATGCAAGAGGCAAGAAATCTATGAAAGAAAAAGGTATTAAAGCTGAAGATTTTAAGAATTTACCTCCTATTGAAGAAATACATGGTCTAAATTTACCGCCTGTTGAAGAAATATATGATCTTAATCCCTCACCTATTGAAGAAACACATGGTCTTGATAACCCGACACAGGTAGTAAAGGTAAATTATCTCTATAGATATGATAAAGCTGAAATCCCTCCTACTAAGTTTGCTAGCCAATGTTTGGATGAATTTGATAACTTTATGGTTAAGCAAGAAGATTTTAATGCTTATTTTGGTAGACAATTAAAACAAAATGCTTATATGATTGAACACTTGAGTAATTACATGGCTAATGTTAAGGGTGAACTTAAACTCATTAGCAAACATGCTTCTATGGTCACCACTCAAGTATAACAAGTACTTAAAGCTCAAAATGATTTGCTCAATGAATTAAATAGTAAGAATAATGACTATGCTGTTAGAGTGGCTACTAGAACTGGTAAGATGACTCAGGAACCTTTGTATCCTGAAGGACATCCTAAGAGAATTGAACAAGATTCTCCGAGAAATAATATAGATGCACCTAGTCCTTCTAAAAGGAAGAAAAAGAAAAATGATAAGACTTTGCATGCTTCTAGTGAACCTATTGCTGAACCACCTGAGAATCCAAATGATATTTCGATTTCTGATGCTGAAACACAATCTGGTAATGAACATGAGCCTAGTGATAACATTAATGAAGATGTTCATGATGATGCTCAACCTAGTAATGATAATGATGTAGAAATTGAACCTGCTGTTGATCTTGATAACCCACAGTCAAAGAATCAACGTTATGATAAGAGAGACTTTGTTGCTAGGAAACACGGTAAAGAAAGGGAGCCATGGGTTCAGAGACCCATGCCTTTTCCTCCTAAACCATCCAAGAAAAAGGATGATGAGGATTTTGAGCGCTTTGCTGAAATGATTAGACCTATCTTTTTGCATATGCGATTAACTGATATGCTCAAAATGAATCCTTATGCTAAGTATATGAAAGAAATTGTCACTAATAAAAGAAAGATACCGGAAGCTGAAATTTCCACCATGCTTGCTAATTATACTTTTAAGGGTGGAATACCAAAGAAACTTGGAGATCCAGGAGTACCTACTATACCATGCTCCATTAAAAGAAACTATGTTAAAACTGTTTTATGTGATCTTGGAGCCGGTGTTAGTGTTATGCCTCTCTCTTTATATCGTAGACTTGATTTGAATAAGTTGACACCTACTGAAATATCTTTGCAAATGGCTGATAATTCAACTGCTATACCTGTCGGTATTTGTGAGGATGTGCCTGTTGTGGTTGCAAACGTTACTATTTTAACGGACTTTGTTATTCTTGATATTCCCGAGGACGATAGTATGTCTATTATTCTTGGAAGACCTTTTTTGAATATTGCAGGGGCTGTTATTGATTGCAACAAAGGCAATGTCACATTTCATGTTAATGGTAATGAGCATACGGTACACTTTCCGAGGAAACAACCTCAAGTTCACAGTATCAACTCTATTGGAAAAATTCCATCGATTATTTTTGGAGGTTTTGAATTTCCTCTTCCTACTGTCAAGAAGAAATATGATATTCTTATTATTGGGGATGTGCATATTCCCGTTGAGGTAACATAGTGTTATTCGAAATTTCTCCGGTTCCATGTTATTCAGAATGAGTTTGTTAACAAGACTTGATCAACCTTGTTAGTGGATTCCTTTTGATGAGCATGAGATGGATGAAACTAGAAGGCACAACCTTCTGTACCCTCTCTCTACTTTCTGTTATTTAGTTGAAATAAAGTAAAAATAGCATTTTCCTGTCTTTTTTCTGAATTATCCGTGCAATATAAAAATACCCCGAAAATAAAAGTTCTCCAAATGCCCTGAAAATGGAATATGATTTTTCTGGAATATTGGAGAATATCTGGCACTGAGAACACAGCAGGGGGAGCAAGCACCTGGCCACGAGGGTCCAGGGCGCGCCCCCTGCCTCGTGGGCCCACGGTGGCTCCCCTCCACTTATTCCTGCACCCACACACTTCTTCTTCCTCCCAAAAAAATCACCATCCAGCTCAAGCACGAGTTCTAGCTCATTTTGCTGCGATTTTTGATCTCCTTGCTCAAAGCACCTCTCACAAAACTACTTTGGGAGATTGTTCCTTGGTATGTGACTCCTCCATTGGTCCAATTAGTTTTTGTTCTAGTGCTTTATTCATTGCAAATTTGTGCTGCCTAGGTGACCATGTTCTTGAGCTTGCATGTCAAATTTATATGGTTCCAAGTAGTTCTAATGCATGATATAGTCTCTAGGCACTTGTAGGAGTAGTTGCTATCAATTTTGTTGAGCTTGGTTCACTTTTGTTTGAAGTTACTAAAAATTTCAGAAATTTTTCAGAGGAAGAAATATGCTTAGGAAAATGTACCAAGGTGGTTCTTCAAGGAAGCAAGGACCCAGGCTTGCAATGCGTGATGCTGACGATGAGCCACCAAGGGACGCTCCAGTGCGGCCTTGTGAATGGCCTTCAGAAAACTTTATGGATCGAGCGGGAATCAAGGAAGAATTTAACGCATATTTGTGTAACGCTGATCTTGTGAGCTTCGAGGAAGAAAAGTGCTGCCAGTACTACTATCTCACTAGTTCCTTTGTGAGGAGGTTTGAATTTTCATCTTCACGCAATTCTCCAACTGTCCTGTTCGATCTTTATGAAAAATCTTATACGATGGACTTAGAGGATTTTACCGCTGCTTGCAAACTTCCACAATGGGGTAGTGCTAGTGAACCTCGCAAATCTGAATTTAGAAATTTTCTTGCTAGTATAACTGTGGGGGAATCTAGAGATATAGCACAAGCTACCATAGGGAGCATTCATTTTCCTGCTATACATTATTTTGCTCTCTTCATAGGTAGGTGCATAAATGGTAAAGATGAAGCATGTCATATGTGTGTCCCTGGCCTCAGTATTCTTAGGAGTGCTGTGTTAGGAGACAAATCTTATAATTTGGGAGCCATTGTTGCACGTAGGTTGCATCATAATAGATTTAATGGAGATTTCTTCGGTGGAATTTATGCAACCCGCTTAGCTGATTTTCTTGGTGTAACCATACGTAATGATGATATTGAATTGCCTCCTGCTTATTTAGACTTTAATGCTATGGTTCACACCAGTTTGTCGAGAGGAATGAATCACCTCTCCGCTATCGCTTAATCTTTGACAGACATCGTGTTGTTCGTATTACTCTCCCTGCTCTTGCCTTCTTTGATTATCAGGCAAAAGGAAGACATTTCATTACCAGAGAGGAGGCAGATGAGTACGAGAGGAGGGCGGAGGCAGCTCGCCGCCACGCCGCAGCCCAGGAGGCAATAACTGCCGCATCGCAGTACGACCCCAGCTACAACTATGGATATCCGCCAGGCCATCCGTGGCAATAGACCAACTTAGGCCAAAAGCCTAAGCTTGGGGGAGTACGTATTTCCCACCGACATTACATTTATGTTCACACACTCATTGCTAGATGTCGGTGCTCATACTCTTTCATTGTATTATCCATGCAAGTTTATTTTCTTTTTCTTGCTTTCTTCTTGTGTGTTTGATAAACCTTAAGAAAAACAAAAAAAATAGTTGTAGTTTTTAGCTAGTTTACTTTTCTTGCTATAGTAGTAATAATTAAAAAGAAAACCAAAAAAGATTTCCCGTTCTTCTTTTGCTTGTTGGGAGCTTTCCCGTGTAAATAGTTTTATTTCTTTTCTTTTCTTTGGGGGTCGATAGGAGAAGACCATAATGAAATTGTTGAAGTGGCTCTTATATGCATTATTGTTGATTTAACCAAGAGCCCATATTGCCTTGTCTTCTCTTGTTTATTGAATGCTCGCAGATTCCAGCTTAGTCCAATGCACATGCACTCTTATTATTTTCACATCGTTCGGTCGTGCAAGTGAAAGGCAATTATGACGATATATGATGGACTGACTGAGATGAGAGAAGCTGGTATGAACTCGACCTCTCTTGTTTTTTGTAAATATGATTAGTTCATCGTTCCTGATTCAGCCTATTATGAATAAACATGTTTGCAATGAAAATTAGTGATTATAGTTGCTCGTGCCATGCTTGATTATCTATGAGTTATAATGGTTTACCTTGCGTGCCAACATGCTATTAAAATGGTTGTGATGTGGTATAGCGGGGTGGTATCCTCCTTTGAATGATTTAAGTGACTCGACTTGGCACATGTTCACACATGTAGTTGAAAGAAATCAACATAGCCTTCACGATATTTATGTTCATGGTGGATTATATCCTACTCATGCTTGCACTCAATGTTTATTAATTTCAATGCATGTTCATGACTGTTGTCGCTCTCTAGTTGGTCGCTTCCCAGTCTTTTGCTAGCCTTCACTTGTACTAAGTGGGAATACTGCTTGTGCATCCAATCCCTTAAACCCCAAAGTTATTCCATATGAGTCCACCATACCTTCCTATATGCGGTATCTACCTGCCGTTCCAAGTAAATTTGTATGTGCCAAACTCTAAACCTTCAAATGAAATTCCGTTTTGTATGCTCGAATAGCTCATGTATCAACTAGGGTTGTCCATATCTTCCATGCTAGGTGGGTTATTCTCAAGAGGAGTGGACTCCGCTCCTCACTCACGAGAAAATGGCTGGTCACCAGGATGCCCAGTCCCATGCTTTATGCAAACTAAATCAAAATAATTGCAAACAAAACTCCCCCTGGGACTGTTGCTAGTTGGAGGCACTCGTTGTTTCGAGCAAGCCATGGATTGATACTTGTTGGTGGAGGGGGAGTATAAACTTTACCATTCTGTTTGGGAACCGCCTATAATGTGTGTAGCATGGAAGATATCGCCATCTCTTGGTTGTTATGTTGACAATGAAAGTATGCCGCTCAAAATATTATTTATCTCTGCTTTTAAAATCGAGCTCTGGCACCTCTACAAATCCCTGCTTCCCTCTACGAAGGGCCTATCCATTTACTTTCATGTTGAGTCATCACCCTCTTATTAAAAAGCACTAGCTGGAGAGCGCTGCTGTCATTTGCATCCATTACTATTAATTTATATTGGGTATGACTGGATCTCTTTTACCATGAATTACAATGTTTAGTTAGTCCTTGATCTTTAAAGGTGCTCTGCATTTATGTTTGCGGTCTCAGAAAGGGCTAGCGAGATACCATCTTGTTATATCATATCATGACTGTTTTGAGAAAGTGTTGTCATCCGAGATTTATTATTATTTCTCGCTAGTTGATTATGCCATTGACATGAGTAAACATGAGACCTAAATGTTATTGGGAATATGGTTAGTCATAATCTTTGCTGAAAACTTGAATGCTGGCTTTACATATTTACAACAACAAGAGCAAACAGAGTTTGTAAAAGTTTTTCTTTATCACTTTCAGTTTGTCAACTGAATTGCTTGAGGACAAGCAAAGGTTTAAGCTTGGGGGAGTTGATACGTCTCCGTCGTATCTACTTTTCGAAACACTTTTGCCCTTGTTTTGGACTCTAACTTGCATGATTTGAATGGAACTAACCCGGACTGACGCTGTTTTCAGCAGAATTGCCATGGTGTTATTTATGTGCAGAAACAAAAGTTCTCGGAATGACCTGAAACTCCATGGAACATATTTTTGGAAAATATTAAAAATACTGGAAGAAGAATCCATGTCAGGGGGCCCACACCCTGTCCACGAGGGTGGGGGGCGCGCCTGCCCCCCTGGGCGTGCCCCCTGCCTCGTGGCCCCCCTGACGCTCCACCGACCTCAACTCCAACTCCATATATTCGTGTTCGGGGAGAAAAAATCAGAGAGAAGGATTCATCGCGTTTTACGATACGAGCCGCCGCCAAGCCCTAAAACCTCTCGGGAGGGCTGATCTGGAGTCCGTTCGGGGCTCCGGAGAGGGGAATCCGTCGCCGTCATCATCATCAACCATCCTCCATCACCAATTTCATGATGCTCACCGCCGTGCGTGAGTAATTCCATCGTAGGCTTGCTAGACGGTGATGGGTTGGATGAGATTTATCATGTAATCGAGTTAGTTTTGTTAGGGTTTGATCCCTAGTATCCACTATGTTCTGAGATTGATGTTGCTATGGCTTTGCTATGCTTAATGCTTGTCACTAGGGCCCGAGTGCCATGATTTCAGATCTGAACCTATTATGTTCTCATGAATATATGTGAGTTCTTGATCCTATCTTGCAAGTCTATAGTCACCTACTATGTGTTATGATCCGGCAACCCCGAAGTGACAATAATCGGGACCACTCCCGGCGATGACCGTAGTTTGAGGAGTTCATGTATTCACCATGTGTTAATGCTTTGGTGCGGTACTCTATTAAAAGGAGGCCTTAATATCCCTTAGTTTCCATTAGGACCCCGCTGCCATGGGAGGGTAGGACAAAAGATGTCATGCAAGTTCTTTTCCATAAGCACGTATGGCTATATTCGGAATACATGCCTACATTACATTGATGAATTGGAGCTAGTTCTGTGTCACCCTATGTTATGACTGTTACATGATGAACCGCATCCGGCATAATTCTCCATCACTGATCCAATGCCTACGAGCTTTTCACATATTGTTCTTCGCTTATTTACTTTTCCGTTGCGACTGTTACAATCATTACAAAACCCAAAAATATTACTTTTGCTATCGTTACCGTTACTTCCATATTACTTTGCTACTAAATATTTTGCTGCAGATATTAAGTTATCCAGGTGTGGTTGAATTGACAACTCAACTTCTAATACTTGAGAATATTCTTTGGCTCCCCTTGTGTCGAATCAATAAATTTGGGTTGAATGCTCTACCCTCGAAAACTGTTGCGATCCCCTATACTTGTGGGTTATCAAGAGACTTGCCGGTAACGAGATTGAACTAGGTATTGAGATACCGACGATCGAACCTTGGGCAAGTAACATACCGATGACAAAGGGAACAACGTATGTTGTTATGCGGTTTGACCGATAAAGATCTTCATAGAATATGTAGGAACCAATATGAGCATCCAGGTTCCGCTATTGGTTATTGACCGGAAGTGAGTCTCGGTCATGTCTACATAGTTCTCGAACCCGTAGGGTCCGCACGCTTAACGTTTGGTGACGATTGGTATTATGAGTTTATGTGTTTTGATGTACTGAAGGTAGTTCGGAGTCCCGGATGTGATCACGGACATGACGAGGAGTCTCGAAATGGTCGAGACATAAAGATTGATATATTGGAAGGCTATGTTTGGACACCGGAAAGGTTCCGGGTGGTTCGGGCATTTTTCTGGAGTACCGGGAGGTTATCGGAACCCCCCGGGGAGTTAATGGGCCTTAATGGGCCCAGGTAGAAGAGAGGAGGAGGCGGCCAAGGTGGGGGCGCCCCCCCCAAGCCCAATCCGAATTGGGAGGGGGGGCGACCCCCTTTCCTTCTCTCCCTCTCCCTCTTCCTTCTTCTCCTACTCCAACTAGGGAAGGGGGGAAACCTACTCCTATTGGGAGTAGGACTCCCCCCTTGGGAACGCCATGAGAAGGCCGACCCTCCCCTACTCCACTCTTTTATATACGGGGGAGGGGGCACCCCATAGACACACAAGTTGATTGTTTAGCCGTGTGCGGTGCCCCCCTCCACAGATTTCCACCCCAGTCATATCGTTGTAGTGCTTAGGCGAAGCCCTGCATCGGTAACTTCATCATCACCGTCATCACGAAGTCGTGCTGACGAAACTCTCCCTCGACCTCAGCTAGATCTAGAGTTCGTGGGACGTCACCGAGCTGAACGTGTGCAGATCGCGGAGGTGCCGTACCTTCGGTGCTAGGATCGGTTGGATCCTGAAGACGTACGACTACATCAACCGCGTTGTCATAACGCTTCCGCTTTCGGTCTACGAGGGTACGTAGACAACACTCTCCACTCTCGTTGCTATGCATCACCTAGATAGATCTTGCGTGATCGTAGGAATTTTTTTGAAATTACTGCGTTCCCCAACAGTGGCATCCGAGCTAGGTTTATGCGTAGATGTTATATGCACGAGTAGAACACAAAGAGTTGTGGGCGATAATAGTCATACTACTTACCAGCATGTCATACTTCGATTCCGCGGTATTGTTGGATGAAGCGGCCCAGACCAACATTACGCGTACGCTTACGCGAGACTGGTTACCGACGTGCTTCCCACACAGGTGGCTAGTGGGTGTCTGTTTCTCCAACTTTAGTTGAATTGAGTGTGACTACGCCTGTTCCTCGTTGAAGGTTAAAACAACACACTTGACGAAAAATCATTGTGGTTTTTGATGCATAGGTAAGAACAGTTCTTGCTAAGCCCGTAGCAGCCATGTAAAACTTGCAACAACAAAGTAGAGGACGTCTAGCTTGTTTTTGCAGGGCATGTTGTGATGTGATATGGTCAAGACATGATGCTATATTTTATTGTATGAGATGATCATGTTTTGTAACAGAGTTATCGGCAACTGGTAGGAGCCATATGGTTGTCGCTTTATTGTATGCAATGAATCGCCATGTGATTGTTTTTACTTTATCACTAAGCGGTAGCGATAGTCGTAGAAGCAATAGTTGGCGAGACGACAACGATGCTATGATGGAGATCAAGGTGTCGCGTGATACGTCTCCAATGTATTTATAATTTTTGATTGCTCCATGCTATATTATCTTCTGTTTTGGACATTATTGGGCTTTATTATTCACTTTTATATTATTTTTGGGACTAACCTATTAACCGGAGGCCCATCCCAGAATTGTTGTTTTTTGCCTATTTCAGAGTTTCGCAGAAAAAGAATATCAAACGGAGTCCAAACGGAATGAAACCTTCGGGAACGTGATTTTCGGAACGAACATGATCCAGAGGACTTGGACCCTACGTCAAGAAAGCCACCAGGAAGCCACGAGGTAGGGGGCGCGCCTACCCCCCCAGGCGCACCCTCCACCCTCGTGGGACCCACGTTGCTCCACCGACGTACTCCTTCCTCCTATATATACCTACGTACCCCCAAACGATCAGATACGGAGCCAAAAACCTAATTCCACCACCGTAACCTTCTATACCCATGAGATCCCATCTTGGGGCCTGTTCCGGAGCTCCGCCGGAGGGGGCATCAATCACGGAGGGCTTCTACATCAACACCATAGCCTCTCCGATGAAGTGTGAGTAGTTTACCTCAGACCTTCGGGTACATAGTTATTAGCTAGATGGCTTCCTTTCTCTTTTTGGATCTCAATACATTGTTCTCCCCCTCTCTCGTGGAGATCTATTCGATGTAATCTTCTTTTGCGGTGTGTTTGTTGAGACCGATGAATTGTGGGTTTATGATCAAGTTTATCTATGAACAATATTTGGATCTTCTAAATTCTTTTATGTATGATTGGTTATCTTTGCAAGTCTCTTCGAATTATCAGTTTGGTTTGGCCTACTAGATTGATCTTTCTTGCAATGGGAGAAGTGCTTGGCTTTGGGTTCAATCTTGCGGTGTCCTTTCCCAGTGACAGTAGGGGCAGCAAGGCACGTATTGTATTGTTGCCGTCGAGGATAACAAGATGGAGTTTTTATCATATTGCATGAATTTATCCCTCTACATCATGTCATCTTGCTTAAAGTGTTACTCTGTTCTTATGAACTTAATACTCTAGATGCATGCTGGATAGCGGTCGATGTGTGGAGTAATAGTAGTAGATGCAGGCAGGAGTCGGTCTACTTGTCTCGGACGTGATGCCTATATACATGATCATACCTAGATATTCTCATAACTATGCTCAATTCTGTCAATTGCTCAACAGTAATTTGTTCACCCACCGTAAAATACTTATGCTCTTGAGAGAAGCCACTAGTGAAACCTATGGCCCCCGGGTCTATTTTCCATCATATTAATCTTTCAACACTTAGTTATTTCTGTTGCTTTTACTTTACTTTGCATCTTTATCATAAAAATACCAAAAATATTATCCTATCATATCTATCAGATCTCACTCTCGTAAGTGACCATGTAGGGATTGACAACCCCTTATCGCGTTAGTTGCGAGGATTTATTTGTTTGTGTAGGTGTGAGGGACACGCGCGTAGCCTCCTACTGGATTGATACCTTGGTTCTCAAAAACTGAGGGAAATACTTATGCTACTTTGCTGCATCACTCTTTCCTCTTCAAGGGAAAACCAACGCAGTGCTCAAGAGGTAGCATCGCGCCGGTGACGATGGTGATCATGACGGTGCTTTGGAGATGGAGATGAAAGGCACAAGATGATGATGGCCATATCATATCACTTATATTGATTGCATGTGATGTTTATCCTTTATGCATCTTATTTTGCTTAGTTCGGCGGTAGCATTATAAGATGATCTCTCACTAAATTTCAAGGTATAAGTGTTCTCCCTGAGTATGCACCGTTGCGACAGTTCGTCGTGCCGAGACACCACGTGATGATCGGGTGTGATAAGCTCTACGTTCACATACAACGGGTGCAAGCCAGTTTTGCACACGCAGAATACTCGGGTTAAACTTGACGAGCCTAGCATATGCAGATATGGCCTCGGAACACTGAGACCGAAAGGTCGAGCGTGACTCATATAGTAGATATGATCAACATAGTGATGTTCACCTTGAAAAATACTCCATCTCACGTGATGATTGGACATGGTTTAGTTGATATGGATCACGTGATCACTTAGCTGATTAGAGGGATGTCTATCTAAGTGGGAGTTCCTAAGTAATATGATTAATTGAACTTTAATTTATCATGAACTTAGTACCTGATAGTATTTTGCATGTCATGGCCCGTGCTAATGTTCCATTGAATTTTAATGCGTTCCTAGAGAAAGCTAAGTTGAAAGATGATGGTAGCAACTACACGGACTGGGTCCGTAACTTGAGGATTATCCTCATTGCTGTGCAGAAGAATTATGTCCTGGAAGCACCGCTGGGTGCCAGGCCTGCTACAGATGCTACTGATGACGTTAAGAACGTCTGGCAGAGCAAAGCTGATGACTACTCGATAGTTCAGTATGCCATGCTTTACGGCTTAGAACCGGGACTTCAACGATGTTTTGAACGTCATGGAGCATATGAGATGTTCCAGGAGTTGAAGTTAATATTTCAAGCAAATGCCTGGATTGAGAGATATGAAGTCTCCAATAAGTTCTATAGCTGCAAGATGGAGGAGAATAGTTCTGCCAGTGAACATATAATCAGAATGTCTGGGTACCACAACCACTTGACTCCACTGGGAGTTAACCTTCCTGATGATAGTGTCATTGACAGAGTTCTTCAATCACTGCCACCAAGCTACAAAAGCTTCATGATGAACTATAATATGCAAGGGATGGATAAGACAATTCCCGAGCTCTTCGTGATGCTAAAAGCTGCGGATGTAGAAATCAAGAAGGAGCATCAAGTGTTGATGGTCAACAAGACCACCAGTTTCAAGAAGAAGGGCAAAGGGAAGAAGGGGAACTTCAAGAAGAACGGCAAGCAAGTTGTTGCTCAAGTGAAGAAGCCCAAGTCTGGACCTAAGCCTGAGACTGAGTGCTTCTACTGCAAAGTGTTGGGGAACGTAGTAATTTCAAAAAATATCCTACGCACACGCAAGATAATGGTGATGCATAGCAACGAGAGGGGAGAGTGTTGTCTACGTACCCTCGTAGACCGTAAGCGGAAGCGTTATGACAACACGGTTGATGTAGTCGTACGTCTTCACGATTGACCGATCCTAGTATCGAAAGTACGGCACCTCCGCGATCTGCACACGTTTGGCTCGGTGTCGTCCCACGAACTCACGATCCAGCAGAGTGTCGAGGGAGAGCTTCGTCAACACGACAGCGTGATGACGGTGATGATGAAGGTACCGGCGTAGGGCTTCGCCTAAGCACTGCAACGATATGACCGAGGTGGATTATGGTGGAGGGGGCACCGCACACGACTAATAGATCAATGATCAACTTGTGTGTCTATGGGGTGCCCCCTCCTCCGTATATAAAGGAGTGGAGGAGGGGGAGGGCCGACCCTCCTATGGCACACCCCAAGGGAGTCCTACTCCCATCGGGAGTAGGATTCCCCCCTTCCCTAGTTGGATTAGGAGAGGAAGGAAGGGGGAGAGAGGGGGAAGGAAAGGGGGGGGGCCCTCCACCCAGTTCGGATTGGGCTTGGGGGGGGGGGTGGCGCGCCCCCTCCTAGTCTTCCCTCTTCTCTCTCCCACTATGGCCCAATAAGGCCCATATACTTCCCGGGGGGTCCGGTAACCTCCTGGTACTCCGGTATATGCTCGAACTCACCCGGAACCATTCCGACGTCCAAACATAGTCATCCAATATATCGACCTTTATGTCTCGACCATTTCGAGACTCCTCATCATGTCCGTGATCATATACAGGACTCTGAGCAACCTTCCGTACATAAAAACACATAAACTCATAATACCGATCGTCACCGAACGTTAAGCGTGCGGACCCTACGGGTTCGAGAACTCTGTAGACATGAACGAGACACGTCTCTGGTCAATAACCAATAGCGGAACCTGGATGCTCATATTGGCTCCTACATATTCTGCGAAGATCTTTATCGGTCAAACCGCATAACAACATACGTTGTTCCCTTTGTCATCGGTATGTTACTTGCCCGAGATTCGATCGTCGGTATCTCAATACCTAGTTCAATCTCATTACCGGCAAGTCTCTTTACTCGTTCCGTAATGCATCATCCCGCAACTAACTCATTAGTCACATTGCTTGCAAGGCTTATAGTAATGTGCATTACCAAGAGGGCCCGGAGATACCTCTCCGACAATCGGAGTGACAAATCCTAATCTTGATCTATGCCAACTCAACAAGTACCATCAGAGAGACCTGTAGAGCACCTTTATAATCACCTAGTTACGTTGTGACATTTGCTAGCACACAAAGTGTTCCTCCGGTATTCGGGAGTTGCATAATATCATAGTCATAGGAACATGTATAAGTCATGAAGAAAGCAATAGCAACATACTAAACGATCAAGTGCTAAGCTAACAGAATGGGTCAAGTCAATCACATCATTCTCTAATGATGTGATCCCGTTAATCAAATGACAACTCATGTCTATGGCTAGGAAACTTAACCATCTTTGATTCAACGAGCTAGTCAAGTAGAGGCATACTAGTGACAGTCTGTTTGTCTATGTATTCACACATGTACTAAGTTTCCGGTTAATACAATTCTAGCATGAATAATAAACATTTATCATGATATAAGGAAATATAAATAACAACTTTATTATTGCCTCTAGGGCATATTTCCTTCAGTCTCCCACTTGCACTAGAGTCAATAATCTAGATTACATAGTAATGATTCTAACACCCATGGAGTCTTGGTGCTGATCATGTTTTGCTCGTGAGAGAGGCTTAGTCAACAGGTCTGCAACATTCAGATCCGTATGTATCTTGCAAATCTCTATGTCTCCCTCCTTGACTTGATCGCGGATGGAATTGAAGCATCTCTTGATGTGCTTGGTTCTCTTGTGAAATCTGGATTCCTTTGCCAAGGCAATTGCACCAGTATTGTCACAAAAGATTTTCATTGGACCCGATGCACTAGGTATAACACCTAGATCGGATATGAACTCCTTCATCCAGACTCCTTCATTTGCTGCTTCCGAAGCAGCTATGTACTCCGTTTCACACGTAGATCCCGCCACGACGCTTTGTTTAGAACTGCACCAACTGGCAGCTCCATTGTTCAATATAAATACGTATCCGGTTTGTGACTTAGAGTCATCCGGATTAGTGTCAAAGCTTGCATCGATGTAACCATTTACGACGAGTTCTTTGTCACCTCCATAAACGAGAAACATATCCTTAGTCCTTTTCAGGTATTTCAGGATGTTCTTGACCGCTGTCCAGTGATCCACTCCTGGATTACTTTGGTACCTCCCTGCTAAACTGATAGCAAGGCACACATCAGGTCTGGTACACAACATTGCATACATGATAGAGCCTATGGCTGAAGCATAGGGAACAACTTTCATTTTCTCTCTATCTTCTGCAGTGGTCGGGCATTGAGTCTGACTCCACTTCACACCTTGTAACATAGGCAAGAACCCTTTCTTTGCTTGATCCATTTTGAACTTCTTCAAAACTTTATCAAGGTATGTGTTTTGTGAAAGTCTAATTAAGCGTCTTGATAGATCTTGATGCCTAATATATCAGCAGCTTCACCGAGGTCTTTCATTGAAAAACTCTTGTTCAAGTTCCTTTTATGCTATCCAGAAATTCTATATCATTTCCAATCAACAATATGTCATCCACATATAATATTAGAAATGCTATAGAGCTCCCACTCACTTTCTTGTAAATACAGGCTTCTCAAAAAGTCTGTATAAAACCATATGCTTTGATCACACTATGAAAGCGTTTATTCCAACTCCGAGATGCTTGCACCGGTCCATAATTGGGTCGCTGGAGCTTGCACACTTTGTTAGCATCCTTTGGATCGATAAAACCTTCAGGTTGCATCATATACAACTCTTTTTTCAGAAATCCATTCAGGAACGCAATCTTTACATCCATTTGCCAAATTTCATAATCATAAAATGCAGCAATTGCTAACATGATTCGGACGGACTTAAGCATCGCTACGGGTGAGAAGGTCTCATCGTAGCCAACTCCTTGAACTTGTCGAAAACCTTTCGCAACAAGTCGAGCTTTGTAGACAGTAACATTACCGTCAGTGTCAGTCTTCTTCTTGAAGATTCATTTATTCTCAATGGTTTGCCGATCATTGGGCAACTCAACCAAAGTCCTCACTTTGTTCTCATACATGGATCCCATCTCAGATTTCATGGCCTCAAGCCATTTCACTGAATCTGGGCTCATCATCGCTTCCTCATAGTTTGTAGGTTCGTCAAGGTCAAGTAACATGACCTCCAGAACAGGGTTACCATACCACTCTGGTGCGGATCTTACTCTGGTTGACCTACGAGGTTCAGTAGTAACTTGATCAGAAGTTACCTGATCATCATCATTAGCTTCCTCACTAATTGGTGTAGGAGTCATAGGAACAGATTTCTATGATGAACTACTTTACAATAAGGGAGTAGGTACAGTTACCTCATCAAGTTCTACTTTCCTCCCACTCACTTCTTTCGAGAGAAACTCCTTCTCTAGAAAGGATCCATTCTTAGCAACAAATGTCTTGCCTTCGGATCTGTGTTAGAAGGTGTACCCAACAGTCTCCTTTGGGTATCCTACGAAGATACATTTCTCCGATTTGGGTTCGAGCTTATCAGGTTGAAGCTTTTTCACATAAGCATCGCAGCCCCAAACTTTAAGAAACGACAACTTGGGTTTCTTGCCAAACCACAGTTCATAAGGTCTCATCTCAACGGATTTAGATGGTGTCCTATTTAACGTGAATGCAGCCGTCTCTAAAGCATAACCTATAACGCCCACGATGCGGCTATATCTCCCACGTGTCGAGGCATGACTTAGAGGCATAACCGCATAGTGGTTTTGTCGCAAGAAGGGTCATCTTCACACAATCCCATGTAATGAACAAGAATGGGATAAAGAGTTGGCTTACAATCGCCACTTCACACAATACATAAATATCATTCATACATCATCCAAAATACAATCATATAGACCGACTACGGTCAAAATCCAGATGAAAATAAGACAACCCCAAATGCTAGATCCCCGATCGTCCCAACTGGGCTCCACTACTGATCATCAGGAAAAGACACATAGTAACGACCACGTTCCTCGTCGAACTCCCACTTGAGATCGACGCCATCATCTGCACTGGCATCTTCGGCACCTGCAACAGTTTTGGAAGTATCTGTGAGTCACGGGGACTCAGCAATCTCACACCCGCGAGATCAAGACTATTTAAGCTTGTAGGAAAGGATGGTGCAAAGAGGTGGAGCTGCAGCGGCAAAAGCATATATGGTGGCTAACTTGCGCAAATGAGAGCGAGAAGAGAAGCAAAGGAACGGACGTCATCTAGCAATGACCAAGAAGAGGTCCTGAACACCTACTTACGTCATACATAACACAGACCGTGTTCACTTCCCGGACTCCGCCGAAAAGAGACCATCACGGCTACACACGCACTTGGTGTATTTTAATTGGGTCAAGGTACAAGTTATCTACAACCGGACATTAAAAAATTCCCATCTGCCTCATAACCGCGGGCACGGCTTTCGAAAGATAATACCCTGCAGGGGTGTCCCAACTTAGCCCATCATAAGCTCTCACGGTCAACGAAGGATAAACCTTCTCCCAGAAAGACCCGATCAGTCTCGGAATCCCGGTTTACAAGACATCTCGACAATGGTAAAACAAGACCAGCAAAGCCGCCCGAATGTGCCGACAAATCCCGATAGGAGCTGCACATATCTCGTTCTCAGGGCACACCGGATGAACACTACGTACAGCTAAAACCAATCCTCGAGTTTACCCAAGGTGGCGCTGCAAGTGGCTCTAGTTTGGACCAGCACTCAGAGGAACACTGGCCCGGGGGTTTAAAATAAAGATGACCCTCGAGCTCTAGAAAACCCGGGGGAAAAAGGTATAGGTCGCAAATGGTAAAACCAAGGTTGGGCCTTGCTGGAGGAGTTTTATTCGAGGCGAACTGTCAAGGGGGTCCCATAAATCACCCGACCGCGTAAGGAACGCAAACTCAAGGAACATAATCCCGGTATAACAGTAACTAGGGCGGCAAGAGTGGAACAAAACATCAGGCATAAGGCCGGGCCTTCCACCCTTTACCAAAATATATAGATGCATTAATTAAATAAGAGATATTGTGATATCCCAACATATCCATGTTCCGATATGGAACAAACTTCAACTTCACCTGCAACTAGCAACGCTATAAGAGGGGCTGAGCAAAAGCGGTAACATAGCCAAACAACGGTTTGCTAGGAAAGGATGGTTAGGGGATAACATGGCTGAAATAGGAGACATGATATAGCAAGTGATAGGTAGCGGAGCATGGCAATAGAGCGAACATCTAGCATAGCAAAGATAGAAGTGATTTCGAGGGGTGGTCATCTTGCCTGCAAGGTTCTCAGAGTTGTCGAAAGCTTGATCCTCGTAAGCGTACTCGACAGGTTCCTCGTTCACGAACTCGTCTCCCGGCTCTACCCAAGACAAGAACACAAACAAACGGAACCACAATCAACAACGAGAAATGCGCAAACACCATGAATGCAAAACATGTATGATATGCAAGATATGATATGCGATGCATATGCGTGCTCCGGAAGGAAAATGATGCACATGGCAGTAACTTGGCAAACCAAGCATGCCACTGGAAAGATGAGATGATTTCGGTCGAAATCTATATAAAGATCACCGGAATCGGATGCACGGTTTGCAAATGGCAAGCAAAACAAGAATGACACTAAGCTGCGATATACAGCAAGATAGCACTTAAAATGCAACAAAAAACAATGCTACAGCACCCCAACATAGCAACAAAGCACATGGAAGTAATCTACAGGAGATGCTTGAAAAAAGATGAACACTGAGCTACGGCTAGTTCACAACATATCAAGCTCAAACAAGCATGGCAAAAGTGCAAAAGATTACAGGTTCACAGACTCGGTGAAAAACTGGACATGACAGAAATCAGCATCAGGTAGCAATGTTCAGAGAACGAAATCAACATGCTACAGGGACTTAACATAGCAAAACAAGACATGGTAGTGTTCTACTAAATGCACATTACAAAAGTCCCTTACTGACCATAAGCCAAAAAGGACCAGAAGATATGATGGCAAGCATGTAAACATAGCAAGTTTCGTTATCAGGTTTCAGACTTGGCAGAAAACAGAGCATGGTAGAAATATTAATATGTAGGCCTCTTTGTGAGATTGATGCACTCACTACAGAGCAATGAATGACAAACCAAGCATACCTACAGAAATATGACATGTTTATGAAGCTATCCATGGCAAGAACAATTTCATAGCATGTATGGATCAACTACAATAAGCTTGGCAAAAATGCATATCATGTTAAGAATCTGCCAGAAATATTTTATAGCAAAAGTAGAGCAAGATTGAGTCATTCTATGGCACTCTAAAATTGCAACCAATTGCAGGAATGGATCAAATACAACTATATCTACAAAACATCCTTACAAAACATCTCCAAAATATGCATGGATCTCTCGGTAACATCAATTTTACATGGCAACAAAATTACAGCAGACAAAGACTTAGAGAAAACACTAAGTCCCTGAAAACAGAAATATTACGGGACCTACTTTGCATGCTTGTGCTAGTCACCACAAAGATCACAAAAATACATGGGCTATACCACTAGAAAGATGGCATGGCATACTTCAAAACACATGTAGAGCTCATGCTCAAAAGATGCACAGAATAAATAATACAAAAATGACAAATCTCCAAGTTCTGATAAGAACCAGAGATTAACAGCAACTAGCCCTCTTCCAACGAAGATTTGGGCATCAAGATGACCTCTTATGAACATGGTGCAATTGAACAAAATGAACAAAATCACGAGATGAACAATTTGACATATTACACGCGTGAATCAGAGCTACATGCAAGAAGTTACGGCATCGGGAACATAGGCACATGCTGATGAATTCTGGGACTTAGAAAAAAAAGAGAGGCGAGGAGAAAAGTCAACGCACGTTCCAGATCGAGATCTCGCTCGAGCTCGGGCTGCTCGCCGTCGGCGGTAGGAAGAGGAGCGACGGGGAGGTGCGGCGGCGGCCGGAGGGAGGAGGAGATGAGGCGGCGGCGCCGGAGGAGGGGGCCGCCGGCGGGGGCGGCGAGCGCCGGCGGTGATGGCGCGGCGGCGGGGGCCGGGATCCGGCGGGCGGCGCGGGACCGGCGTCGGCGGCGGCGGCCGGCAGTGATGGCGGCGGCGGCGGGCCGGCCGGCGACGGGAGAGGCGGCGGAGGCGGGGTGCGGGCGCTGGCTCGGGCGGCGGCGCAGCTCGGGCCGCGGGGGCCGGGAACGGGCCTGCGGGCCGGCGGCGGCGGCGGTTGGACGTTGTCCAGCGCGGACGGACGCGTCCGGCGGCGCGGTGGGAAACTCTCTAGGGTTTGTCTGCGAATCCGTTTTTCGGGATGCCCACATATAAATAGGTAGAGGGAGCTAGGAAGCTTCAAATGAGGTGCGGTTTTCGCCCACACGATCATGATCGAACGACCTAGAGCATGGAAGAGAGTTTGGTGGGTTTTGGGCTGGTTTTGGAGGGGTTTTTTGCTGGATTCTCAAATGGACTTTGCGGAGGCCCGGTTAACCGTTGGAGTACCAAACGACCTCCGAATTGAACGAAACTTGACCGGTAGTCTCCGGGTGGTATATTAAGACCACTTGACAAGCCTCGGTCCATTCCGAGAAAGTTTGACACACGCACACGAAAGAAAACTAGAGGGGTGCACCGGGGGAGATAGGAGCGCCGGATTGGAAAACGGACAACGGGGAAAATGCTCGGATGCATGAGACGAACACGTATGCAAATAAAATGCGCATGATATGAAAATGCATGACATGACAAAATACAAAATGAAAGACAAAACCCGACAACGGAGGGAAAAACATATCACATAGCCGGAAATGGCAAGAGTCGGAGTTACAAATATGGCAAGTTACATGCGGGGTGTTACATAACCCCAAAATGATAGCGGTAAATCAGTAAGAGACATCATAGATCGCACCATATCTAATAAAGTGCGGTTACGACGTTCGGACACACCATTACGCTGTGGTGTTCCGGGTGGCATGAGTTGCGAAACTATTCCGCATTGTTTCAAATGAAGACCAAACTCGTAACTCAAATATTCTCCTCCACGATCAGATCGTAGAAACTTTATTTTCTTGTTACGATGATTTTCCACTTCACTCTGAAATTCTTTGAACTTTTCAAATGTTTCAGACTTATGCTTCATCAAGTAGATATACCCATATCTGCTCAAATGATCTGTGAAGGTAAGAAAATAATGGTACCCGCCGCGAGCCTCAATATTCATCGGACCACATACATCAGTATGTATGATTTCCAGCAAATCTGTCGCTCGCTCCATTGTTCCGGAGAACGGAGTTTTAGTCATCTTGCCCATGAGGCATGGTTCGCAAGTACCAAGTGATTCATAATCAAGTGATTCCAAAAGTCCATCAGAATGGAGTTTCTTCATGCGCTTTACACCAATATGACCCAAACGGCAGTGCCTGTAACACCCCGCATGTAACTTGCCATATTTGTAACTCCGACTCTTGCCATTTCCGGCTATGTGATATGTTTTTCCCTCCGTTGTCGGGTTTTGTTTTTCGTTTTGTATTTTGTCATGTCATGCATTTTCATATCATGTCATCATGTGCATTGCATTTGCATACGTGTTCGTCTCATGCATCCGAGCATTTTCCCCGTTGTCCGTTTTCCAATCCGGCGCTCCTATCTCCTCCGGTGCACCCCTCTAGTTTTCTTTCGTGTGCGTGTGTCAAACTTTCTCGGAATGGACCCAGGCTTGTCAAGTAGCCTTAATATACCACCCGGAGACTACCGGTCAAGTTTCGTTCCATTCGAAGGTCGTTTGGTACTCCAACGGTTAACCGGGCATCCGCAAAGTCCATTTGAGTGTCCAGCAAAAACCCTCTCCAAAACCAGCCCAAAGCCCACCAAACTCTCTTCCATGCTCTAGGTCGTTCGATCACGATCGTGTGGGCGAAAACCGCACCTCATTTGGAGTCTCCTAGCTCCCTCTACCTATTTATAAGTGGGCATCCCGAAAAACGGATTCGCAGACGAACCCTAGCGTTTTTCCCACCGCGCCGCCGGACGCGTCCGTCCGCGCCGGACAACGTCCAACCGCCGCCGCCGCCGGCCCGCCGGCCCGTTCCCGGCCCCCGCGGCCCGAGCTGCGCCGCCGCCCGAGCCCGCGGCCGCACCGCGCCTCCGCCGCCTCTCCCGCCGCCGGCCGGCCCGCCGCCGCCGCGGCGCCCGTCCCCGCCGCCGCGCGCCCGTCGCCTGACCTGCCGCCGGCCGCCGCCTCCGCCGCGCGCCTGCCCCGCCGCCGGCCCCCGCCTCCGGCCCGTCCCCGCCGCCGGCGACCGCCTCCGGCCCCCTCGCCCCTCGCCTCGCCGGCCCCTGCCTCGCCTCCGATCGAGCCCGAGCGACGAACCTCGATCCGATCTGGTACTCCAGCCCGTTGACTTCTCGCTCCGTTTTTTTTTCGAAGTCTGAAAATTCCATCAGCAAGTGCCTATGTTTGAGATGCGATAACTTTGTGCATGTTGCTCCGATTCGCGCGTATAATATGTCAAATTGTTCGCCTCGTGATGCTGTTCATTTTGTTCAATTGCACTATTTTCATTAGAGGTAATCTTGATGCCCAAATCTTCGTTGGAAGAGGGCTAGTTGCTGTTAATCTCTAGTTCTTATCAGAACTTGGAGAGTTGTCATTTTTGTATTATTTATTCTGTACATCTTTTGAGCATGAGCTCTACATGTGTTTTGAAATATGCCATGCCATCTTTCCAGTGGTGTAGTCCATGTATTTTTGTGATCTTTGTGGTGACTAGCACAAGCATGCAAAGTAGGCCCCGTAATAATTCTGATTTCAGGGACTTAGTGTTTTCTCCAAGTCCTAGTCTGCTGTAATTTTGTTGCCATGTAAACTTGATGTTACAGAGAGATCCATGCATATTTTGAAGATGTTCTCTAAGGATGTTTTGTAGCTATAGTTGTAATTGATCCATTCCTTCAATTGTTTGCAATTTTAGAGTGCCATAGCATGACTCAATCTTGCTCTACTTTTGCTATAAAATATTTCTGGCAGATTCTTAACATGATATGCATTTTTGCCAAGCTTATTGTAGTTGATCCATACATGCTATGCAATTGTTCTTGCTATGGATAGCTTCATAAACATGCCATCTTGCTGTAGGTATGCTTGGTTTGTCATGCATTGCTCTGTAGGGAGTGCATCAAGCTCAGAAAGAGGCCTACATATTAATATTTCTGCCATGCTCTGTTTTCTGCTAAGTCTGAAACCTGATAACGAAAATTGCTATGTTTACATGCTTGCCATCTTTTCTTCTGGTCCTTTTTAGCTTATGGTCAGTAAGGGACTTTTGTCATGTGCCTTTAGTAGTACACTACCATGCCTTGTTTTGCTATGTTAAGTTCCTGTAGCATGTTGAGTTCGTGCTCCGAACATTGCTACCTGATGCCGATTTCTGCCATGTCCAGTTTTTCACCAAGTCTGTGAACCTGTAATCTTTTGCACTTTTGCCATGCTTGTTTGAGCTTGATATGTTGTGAACTAGCAGTAGCTCAATGTTCATCTTTTGTCAAGCATCTCCTGTAGATTATTGCCATGGGCTTTGTTGCTATGTTGGGGTGCTGTAGCTTTGCTACTTGTTGTATTTTAAGTGCTATCTTGCTGTTTATCGCAGTTTAGTGTCATTCTTATTTTGCTTGCCATTTGCAAACCGTGCATCCGATTCCGGTGATCTTTATATCGATTTCGACCGAAATCATCTCATCTTTCCAGTGGCATGCTTGGTTTGCCAAGTTACTACCATGTTCATCATTTTCCTTCCGGAGCACGCATATGCATCGCATATCATATCTTGCATATCATACATGTTTTGCATCATGTTGCTTGTGCATTTCTCGTCGTTGATTGTGGTTCCGTTTATTTGTGTTCTTGTCTTGGGTAGAGCCGGGAGACGAGTTCGTGAACGAGGAACCTGTCGAGTACGCTTGCGAGGCTCAAGCTTTCGACAACTCTGAGAATCTTGCAGGCAAGATGACCACCCCTCGAAATCACTTCTATCTTTGCTATGCTAGTTGTTCGCTCTATTGCCATGCTCGCTACCTATCACTTGCTATATCATGTCTCCTATTTTAGCCATGTTAGCCTCTAACCATCCTCTCCTAGCAAACCGTTGTTTGGCTATGTTACCGCTTTTGCTCAGCCCCTCTTATAGCGTTGCTAGTTGCAGGTGAAGTTGAAGTTTGTTCCATGTCGGAACATGGATATGTTGGGATATCACAATATCTCTTATTTAATTAATGCACCTATATATTTTGGTAAAGGGTGGAAGGTTCGGCCTTATGCCTGGTGTTTTGTTCCACTCTTGCCGCCCTAGTTACTGTTATACCGGGATTATGTTCCTTGAGTTTGCGTTCCTTACGCGGTCGGGTGATTTATGGGACCCCCTTGACAGTTCGCCTTGAATAAAACTCCTCCAGCAAGGCCCAACTTTGGTTTTACTATTTGCCGCCTAAGCCTTTTCCCCCGGGTTTTCGCGAGCCCGAGGGTCATCTTATTTTAACCCCCCCGGGCCAGTGCTTCTTCGAGTGTTGGTCCGAACCGAGCAGCCTGCGGGGCCACCTCGGGGAAACTCGAGGTCTGGTTTTACTCGTAGCTTGACTTATCCGGTGTGCCCTGAGAACGAGATATGTGCAGCTCCTATCGGGATTTGTCGGCACATTCGGGCGGCTTTGCTGGTCTTGTTTTACCATTGTCGAGATGTCTTGTAAACCGGGATTCCGAGACTGATCGGGTCTTTCCGGGAGAAGGTTTATCCTTCGTTGACCGTGAGAGCTTATGATGGGCTAAGTTGGAACACCCCTGCAGGGTATTATCTTTCAAAAGCCGTGCCCGCGGTTATGAGGCAGATGGGAATTTGTTAATATCCGGTTGTAGATAACTTGTCACTTGACCCAATTAAAATACACCAAGTGCGTGTGTAGCCGTGATGGTCTCTTCTCGGCGGAGTCCGGGAAGTGAACACGGTCTGTGTTATGTTTGACGTAAGTAGGTGTTCAGGACCTCTTCTTGGTCATTGCTAGATGACGTCCGCTCCTTTGCTTCTCTTCTCGCTCTCATTTGCGCAAGTTAGCCACCATATATGCTTTTGCCGCTGCAGCTCCACCTCTTTGCACCTCTTCGTCCTATAAGCTTAAATAGTCTTGATCTCGCGGGTGTGAGATTGCTGAGTCCCCGTGACTCACAGATACTTCCAAAACAGTTGCAGGTGCCGACGATGCCAGTGCAGACGATGGCGTCGATCTCAAGTGGGAGTTCGACGAGGAACGTGGTCGTTACTATGTGTCTTTTCCTGATGATCAGTAGTGGAGCCCAGTTGGGACGATCGGGGATCTAGCATTTGGGGTTGTCTTATTTTCATCTGGTTTTTGACCGTAGTCGGTCTATATGATTGTACTTTGGATGATGTATGAATGATATTTATGTATTGTGTGAAGTGGCGATTGTAAGCCAACTCTTTATCCCATTCTTGTTCATTACATGGGATTGTGTGAAGATGACCCTTCTTGCGACAAAACCACTATGCGGTTATGCCTCTAAGTCGTGCCTCGACACGTGGGAGATATAGCCGCATCGTGGGCGTTACAAGTTGGTAATCAGAGCCATCCCCGACTTAGGAGCCCCCTGCTTGATCGAATCGCTGGCGTTGTTGAGTCTAGAACTAAAATGTTTTGAGTCTTAGGATTATATATATCGGAGAGTAGGATTCTTTTTACTCCTCAGTCCCTTCGTCGCTCTGGTGAGGTCTCCTGACGTAGAAGTTTTGACTATTCTCTCCTCAAATTTCACTAAATTTTTTTTTTAGGATCACGCGGGTATCTTGGAATCGTTCCGATCGATTTGTGACGAGAACATTGTTCTTGGTGCCTCCTGTCATTTAGGGGTTGTGGCAGTGTCCCGGGGAGTTGAGCTCCGAGGTGTTGTCGTCACAATTTTATCGTTGCAGTTCTGGAATACCTGAGTTTCGCCGACATCGAAATCTCTTTTATGCAGTTGTTGGTGAGATCACCTCGACGCCACCCAGTACTGGGGCGGGAGTTCGGGAGTATTGCCATAACTTGTATAACGGATGTTTTTCGAAGGTTGAGGTAAACGATTTCCGAAGGTTTCTTGGTTATGTGTTGACGGATGGATACAGCTGGATCTAGGGATTGTTAGTTTGGGTGATATATATTTGTGTCCCCTGTATCCCCTACACCAGATTGCATAACCAGAAAGTTTCGGGAGTTTATAAGTGGGAATTCAAGTAGCCTTAGGATTTCTTTCCGACAGACGCATGATATGAGATTGGGGTTCGACGTCTAGTGGTCCGCCTGTATACGGTTGATTTTACAGTGGTCTCGTTGTGTCTTAAAGAGTCCATGGCTTTGCCGACTCGGGGACGCTTCGTATGTCATGTGCACAGCCTTGTACATGATGGTGCTGTACGATTGAGCCCGTGTGGGCCCCACCACGAAAACTTCGGATGAAATATCTATCATATGTTTGTTCCGGCTTATTCTGCAAGCCAATACTTTGTTTTATTTTGTTCATTCCATATCTTTTGCAAGTGGCTTCTCAACTTATGGAAGTGTGATGATTTACTACGGAATTCATTCGTTCATCTTCGTTCGAATGTTTATTGTGAAGACTATATGTTGCAATTTCTATCCGTTGATTCTACTTATCTTTTTTCTATCGAGATGCTAACGGATGTCACCCTCTTCAGGATGGCTCCGCCAACGCGTCAGAATCCGGATCGCAATGAAGGGAGTCAAGCGAACCCTCCGCCACCTCCTCCACCTTCGGAGGCATGGCAAGCAATCATGGCAGCCACCAACGCCAATGCTCAAATGATTCTGCAACTCTTGCAAGAACGTACTCAAGGGCAAGGCAATCAAGGTCAAGGCAACAATCAGTTTCACTTTGCCACTCTCAACCAGTTTCTCGCAAATCAGCGTAAGTCTTTCAGCTACTGTGCCGAGGCCACGGATGCCGATGATTGGCTCGTGGACATCAACAAGCATTTTGAATGTAGCAATGTCAGGCCTGAGGACTTTGTCAAGTTCGCTTCTTTCTAGCTCAAGGACCAAGCTGCTGATTGGTTTCAGCAATACAAAGATTCCAGAGGAGGTCGTGTGATTACTTGGACTGACTTCTGTCGGGACTTCAAAGCGCACCACATTCCACAAAGTGTTGTTGAGAGCAAGCGTGAGGAGTTCCGCAATCTCAAGCAAGGAAACATGTCTGTGTATCAATACAACATTCAGTTTCAGAAACTTGCTCACTTCGCTAAACAAGACGTTCCTGATGAGAAGAGCATGATCTATCACTTCAGAGGTGGCCTTAAAGAGGATCTGCAGTTAGCTCTCGTTCTTGTTGAGCCTACTCAGTTTGATCAATTCTACAATATGGCACTGAAGCAAGAGGCTGCTCAGCTCAAGTGTGAGGCTTCTAAGAAGAGAGTCAGAGACGCAGTTCAGTCTTCTTCTTCCTCACTTGTGTCAGCTAAGCAACAGAAGTTCTGGTTGCCTCCTCCTCCTCCTCCGTTTCGTCAGCCGTACCAGCAGAAGAACAAAGGTGGCCATGGTTCTTCAAACTCTTCCAACTCTGGCTATCAGAACAAGTCTCAGAATCAAGCTCCCAAGTCCAATGCTCCTTATCACCGTCCACTCTCAGAGGTGACTTGCAACAAATGTCAGCAGAAAGGTCACTATGCTAACAAGTGCTTCAACCAGAGGCGTCTTCCTCCTCCTCCTCCTCCTGTCAGATCTTCTAGCAATGCAGTGGTCAAGCATAATCCAAAGTCTGCCAAGGTGAACATGATGAATGCAGCTCAAGCGGAGGAATCTACTGACGTGATTATGGGTAATCTCTCAGTTAATGATATTCCTGCAAAAGTTCTTTTTGATACTGGTGCATCGCTTTGTTTCATGTCAAGACCGTTTTTTGCCAAGCATGAATTCACTTGTTCTCATCTGAGTAAACCCATGGATGTCGTTTCCCCGGGTAAACGTTTGAGTTCTAGTATGATGGTTCCGGATGTCTCCATCAAGATGGGCGACTATAGATTCCAGTCTTCTCCAATTGTTCTTGGTGACTCGGATATTGATCTTATTCTCGGGATGGACTGGCTTTCTAAGCACAAGGCTCAACTTGATTGTGCTGCCAGAGAAATTCAATTGACACACTCGTCTGAGGATGTGATTATTTTTGCCGCTCGTGACGAAACCATTCGGTTTTTTCTCTCTCAATGAGAAGGGCGAATTGGATGCCATCTCTCAAATTCCAGTCGTTTGCGAGTATCAAGATGTCTTTCCAGAAGAGCTTCCGGGTATGCCTCCGCACCGGCCAGTTGAGTTCGTTATCGAACTCAAGCCTGGTACTGTACCCGTTTGCAAGCATCCATACAAGCTTGGACCAAATGAGCTGAAGGAATTGAAGAAGCAGCTCGATGAACAAGAACGTCTGGGTTTGATCAGACCGAGTTCTTCTCCATGGGGTTGTGGTGTTCTTTTTGTCAAGAAGAAGGATGGCACGGACCGACTTTGTGTCGACTACCGTCCATTGAACAAGAAGACAATCAAGAACAAGTATCCACTTCCCAACATCAATGAGCTATTTGAGCAACTCAAAGGTGCTAAAGTTTTCTCGAAGCTTGACCTTCGTATGGGTTATCATCAGATTCGCATTCGTGAAGAAGATATTCCCAAGACAGCATTCAGAACAAGCTTTGGTTCTTATGAATATACTGTCGTGTCTTTCGGCCTTGTCAATGCTCCTCCGGTGTTCTCTCGGATGATGAATTTCATCTTCAACCCCTATACCAATGAATTTGTTCTAGTGTATCTCGATGATATCTTGGTCTTCTCCAAGAACAAGCAGGATCATGCCAAACATTTGCGATTGGTGCTCGACAAGCTCAGAGAGTATCAATTCTATGCGAAGTTCTCCAAATGTGAGTTTTGGCTTGATGAAGTTCTTTTCCTTGGTCACATCATCTCCGCCAAAGGCATCGCTGTTAACCCCGAGAAGGTGTCCGCAGTTCTGGATTGGGAACCTCCTAAAAATGTCAAGCAGCTCCGCAGTTTTCTGGGTCTTGCAAGCTATTGCCGAAGATTCGTTGAGAATTTTTCCAAGATTGCAAAGCCTCTTTCCAACCTCCTGCAGAAGCATGTGAAGTATGTCTGGTCTCCTGAGTGTGACGTTGCTTTCAACACTCTCAAACAGAAACTAGTCACAGCTCCTGTCTTGACTCCTCCTGATGAATCCAAGCCGTATGAAGTTTTCTGTGATGCTTCTCTCCAAGGTCTCGGTGCTGTGTTAATGCAAGAGAAGAAAGTTGTGGCCTATACCTCTCGGTAGTTGAAGCCCAACGAGAAGAACTACCCCACTCACGATCTTGAGTTGGCGGCAGTTGTCCATGCTTTGGTTACGTGGAGACATCTCTTGTTGGGAAGACAAGTGGACATTTTCACTGATCACAAGAGTCTCAAGTATATCTTCACTCAGCCCAAGCTCAACCTCAGGCAGACTCGATGGGTCGAAATGATTCAAGAATACAATCCGAGTATCGAATATACTCCAGGCAAAGCAAATGTCATTGCAGATGCTTTAAGCAGGAAAGCTTATTGCAACAGCTTAATCCTCAAGCCTTTCCAACCGGTTCTTTGTGAAGCTTTCTGCAAGCTGAATCTCCAAGTTGTTCCTCAAGGCTTTCTTGCCAACCTCATAGTATCTCCTACTTTGGAAGATCAAATTCGTGAGGCACAACTCCTTGATGCCATGGTGAAGAAGGTGAAACGTGGTATCGACAAGGGTCTTTCCAAATACAAGTGCTATCGCATTGATGACAGAGACACTTTGTTCTTCGAGGACCGGATTGTGGTTCCTAAAGGTGATCTACGGGAAGTCATTATGAATGAGGCGCACAATTCTCTCCTTTCCATTCATCCTGGAAGTACGAAGATGTATCATGACCTCAAGCAGTCGTATTGGTGGACTCGAATGAAGCGAGAAATTGCTCAATTCGTGAATGAATGTGATGTCTGCCGAAGAGTGAAAGCAGAACACCAACGACCAGCTGGTCTCCTCCAACCTCTCGCTATCCCAGAATGGAAGTTTGATCATATCGAAATGGACTTCGTGACTGGATTTCCCAAATCCAAGCACGGAAATGATGCTATCTTTGTTGTCATCGACAAGCTCTCTAAAGTGGCTCATTTCCTTCCAATCAAAGAATCCATCACAGCAGCTCAGCTGGCAGAGCTCTACACCTCCAGAATTGTCTCCTTGCACGGCATTCCACAATTGATTTCTTCTGATCGTGGAAGCATCTTCACCTCTAAGTTCTGGGACTCCTTCCAGAAGGCCATGGGCACTAACATTCGCTTCAGCACAGCTTTTCACCCTCAAACTAGTGGCCAAGTCGAGCGAGTCAATCAAATTCTTGAAGATATGCTTAGGGCTTGTGTCATTTCCTTTGGCATGAAATGGGAAGATTGTCTTCCATATGCTGAATTCTCCTACAACAACAGCTTCCAAGCGAGTTCGGGCAAGGCCCCATTCGAGATTCTCTATGGCAGAAAGTGCCGTACTCCTCTCAATTGGTCAGAGACTGGTGAATGCCAACTTCTTGGCAATGACTTAATCACTGAAGCTGAAGAAATGTGTAAAGTCATCCGTGATAATCTCAAAGCCGCGCAATCGCGCCAGAAGAGTTACTATGACAGTAAGCATCGTGATTTGGCTTTCGAGATCGGAGACCATGTCTACCTCCGCGTCTCTCCAATGAAAGGTACTCGTCGCTTCGGTATCAAAGGGAAGCTTGCCCCTAGATACGTGGGTCCTTTCAAGATCATTGGCAAAAGAGGCGACCTCGCCTATCAACTTGAGCTTCCTTCCAACTTCGCAAACGTGCACGATGTGTTCCACGTGTCACAGCTCCGCAAGTGCTTCAAGACGCCTGAGCGCACTATCAACTTCGAAGAGATTGACCTTCAAGAAGATTTGTCTTATCATGAGCACCCAGTTGCTATTCTTGAAGAAACGGAGCGCAAGACTCGCAACAAGTCTATCAAATTCCTGAAAGTGAAGTGGTCGCACCATTCCGACCGGGAAGCCACCTGGGAACGCGAGCACCATCTCCGTTCCGAATATCCGGAGTTCTTTCGGTCCTAGATCTCGGGACGAGATCCTCTCGTAGTGGTGGAGTGTTGTAACACCCCGCATGTTACTTGCCATATTTGTAACTCCGACTCTTGCCATTTCCGGCTATGTGATATGTTTTTCCCTCCGTTGTCGGGTTTTGTTTTTCGTTTTGTATTTTGTCATGTCATGCATTTTCATATCATGTCATCATGTGCATTGCATTTGCATACGTGTTCGTCTCATGCATCCGAGCATTTTCCCCGTTGTCCATTTTCCAATCCGGCGCTCCTATCTCCTCCGGTGCACCCCTCTAGTTTTCTTTCGTGTGCGTGTGTCAAACTTTCTCGGAATGGACCCAGGCTTGTCAAGTGGCCTTAATATACCACCCGGAGACTACCGGTCAAGTTTCGTTCCATTCGGAGGTCGTTTGGTACTCCAACGGTTAACGAGGCATCCGCAAAGTCCTTTTGAGTGTCCAGCAAAAACCCCCTCCAAAACCAGCCCAAAGCCCACCAAACTCTCTTCCATGCTCTAGGTCGTTCGATCACGATCGTGTGGGCGAAAACCGCACCTCATTTGGAGTCTCCTAGCTCCCTCTACCTATTTATAAGTGGGCATCCCGAAAAACGGATTCGCAGACGAACCCTAGCGTTTTTCCCACCGCGCCGCCGGACGCGTCCGTCCGCGCCGGACAACGTCCAACCGCCGCCGCCGCCGGCCCGCGGGCCCGTTCCCGGCCCCCGCGGCCCGAGCTGCGCCGCCGCCCGAGCCCGCGGCCGCACCGCGCCTCCGCCGCCTCTCCCGCCGCCGGCCGGCCCGCCGCCGCCGCGGCGCCCGTCCCCGCCGCCGCGCGCGCGTCGCCTGCCCCGCCGCCGGCCGCCGCCTCCGCCGCGCGCCTGCCCCGCCGCCGGCCGCCGCCTCCGGCCCGTCCCCGCCGCCGGCGACCGCCTCCGGCCCCCTCGCCCCTCGCCTCACCGGCCCCTGCCTCGCCTCCGGTCGAGCCCGAGCGACGAACCTCGATCCGATCTGGTACTCCAGCCCGTTGACTTCTCGCTCCGTTTTTTTTTCGAAGTCTGAAAATTCCATCAGCAAGTGTCTATGTTTGAGATGCGATAACTTTGTGCATGTAGCTCCGATTCGCGCGTATAATATGTCAAATTGTTCGCCTCGTGATGCTCTTCATTTTGTTCAATTGCACCATTTCTATTAGAGGTCATCTTGATGCCTAAAGCTTCGTTGGAAGAGGGGTAGTTGCTGTTAATCTCTGGTTCTTATCAGAACTTGGAGATTTGTCATTTTTGTATCATTTATTCTGTGCATCTTTTGAGCATGAGCCATACATGTGTTTTCAAGTATGCCATGCCATCTTTCCAGTGGTGTAGTCCATGTATTTTTTTTATCTTTGTGGTGACTAGCACAAGCATGCAAAGTAGGCCCCGTAATAATTCTGATTTCAGGGACTTAGTGTTTTCTCTAAGTCCTAGTCTGCTGTAATTTTGTTGCCATGTAAACTTGATGCTACAGAGAGATCCATGCATATTTTGGAGATGTTCTCTAAGGATGTTTTGTAGCTATAGTTGTAATTGATCCATTCCTTCAATTGTTTGCAATTTTAGAGTGCCATAGCATGACTAAATCTTGCTCTAATTTTGCTATAAAATATTTCTGGCAGATTCTTAACATGATATGCATTTTTGCCAAGCTTATTGTAGTTGATCCATACATGCTATGCAATTGTTCTTGCTATGGATAGCTTCATAAACATGCCATCTTGCTTTAGGTATGCTTGGTTTGTCATGCATTGCTCTGTAGGGAGTGCATCAAGCTCACAAAGAGGCCTACATATTAATATTTCTGCCATGCTCTGTTTTCTGCTAAGTCTGAAACCTGATAACGAAACTTGCTATGTTTACATGCTTGCCATCTTTTCTTCTGGTCCTTTTTAGCTTATGGTCAGTAAGGGACTTTTGTCATGTGCCTTTAGTAGTACACTACCATGCCTTGTTTTGCTATGTTAAGTTCCTGTAGCATGTTGAGTTCGTGCTCCGAACATTGCTACCTGATGCCGATTTCTGCCATGTCCAGTTTTTCACCAAGTCTGTGAACCTGTAATCTTTTGCACTTTTGCCATGCTTGTTTGAGCTTGATATGTTGTGAACTAGCAGTAGCTCAATGTTCATCTTTTGTCAAGCATCTCCTGTAGATTATTGCCATGTGCTTTGTTGCTATGTTGGGGTGCTGTAGCTTTGCTACTTGTTGTATTTTAAGTGCTATCTTGCTGTTTATCGCAGTTTAGTGTCATTCTTATTTTGCTTGCCATTTGCAAACCGTGCATCCGATTCCGGTGATCTTTATATCGATTTCGACCGAAATCATCTCATCTTTCCAGTGGCATGCTTGGTTTTCCAAGTTACTGCCATGTTCATCATTTTCCTTCCGGAGCACGCATATGCATCGCATATCATATCTTGCATATCATACATGTTTTGCATCATGTTGCTTGTGCATTTCTCGTCGTTGATTGTGGTTCCGTTTATTTGTGTTCTTGTCTTGGGTAGAGCCGGGAGACGAGTTCGTGAACGAGGAACCTGTCGAGTACGCTTGCGAGGATCAAGCTTTCGACAACTCTGAGAATCTTGCAGGCAAGATGACCACCCCTCGAAATCACTTCTATCTTTGCTATGCTAGTTGTTCGCTCTATTGCCATGCTCGCTACCTATCACTTGCTATATCATGTCTCCTATTTTAGCCATGTTAGCCTCTAACCATCCTCTCCTAGCAAACCGTTGTTTGGCTATGTTACCGCTTTTGCTCAGCCCCTCTTATAGCGTTGCTAGTTGCAGGTGAAGTTGAAGTTTGTTCCATGTCGGAACATGGATATGTTGGGATATCACAATATCTCTTATTTAATTAATGCACCTATATATTTTGGTAAAGGGTGGAAGGCTCGGCCTTATGCCTGGTGTTTTGTTCCACTCTTGCCGCCCTAGTTACTGTTATACCGGGATTATGTTCCTTGAGTTTGCGTTCCTTACGCGGTCGGGTGATTTATGGGACCCCCTTGACAGTTCGCCTTGAATAAAACTCCTCCAGCAAGGCCCAACTTTGGTTTTACTATTTGCCGCCTAAGCCTTTTCCCCCGGGTTTTCGCGAGCCCGAGGGTCATCTTATTTTAACCCCCCCGGGCCAGTGCTCCTTCGAGTGTTGGTCCGAACCGAGCAGCCTGCGGGGCCACCTCGGGGAAACTCGAGGTCTGGTTTTACTCGTAGCTTGACTTATCCGGTGTGCCCTGAGAACGAGATATGTGCAGCTCCTATCGGGATTTGTCGGCACATTCGGGCGGCTTTGCTGGTCTTGTTTTACCATTGTCGAGATGTCTTGTAAACCGGGATTCCGAGACTGATCGGGTCTTTCCGGGAGAAGGTTTATCCTTCGTTGACCGTGAGAGCTTATGATGGGCTAAGTTGGAACACCCCTGCAGGGTATTATCTTTCAAAAGCCGTGCCCGCGGTTATGAGGCAGATGGGAATTTGTTAATATCCGGTTGTAGATAACTTGTCACTTGACCCAATTAAAATACACCAAGTGCGTGTGTAGCCGTGATGGTCTCTTCTCGGCGGAGTCCGGGAAGTGAACACGGTCTGTGTTATGTTTGACGTAAGTAGGTGTTCAGGACCTCTTCTTGGTCATTGCTAGATGACGTCCGCTCCTTTGCTTCTCTTCTCGCTCTCATTTGCGCAAGTTAGCCACCATATATGCTTTTGCCGCTGCAGCTCCACCTCTTTGCACCTCTTCGTCCTATAAGATTAAATAGTCTTGATCTCGCGGGTGTGAGATTGCTGAGTCCCCGTGACTCACAGATACTTCCAAAACAGTTGCAGGTGCCGACGATGCCAGTGCAGACGATGGCGTCGATCTCAAGTGGGAGTTCGACGAGGAACGTGGTCGTTACTATGTGTCTTTTCCTGATGATCAGTAGTGGAGCCCAGTTGGGACGATCGGGGATCTAGCATTTGGGGTTGTCTTATTTTCATCTGGTTTTTGACCGTAGTCGGTCTATATGATTGTACTTTGGATGATGTATGAATGATATTTATGTATTGTGTGAAGTGGCGATTGTAAGCCAACTCTTTATCCCATTCTTGTTCATTACATGGGATTGTGTGAAGATGACCCTTCTTGCGACAAAACCACTATGCGGTTATGCCTCTAAGTCGTGCCTCGACACGTGGGAGATATAGCCGCATCGTGGGCGTTACAGTGCCACAAATAAGTTGCACTATCATTATGAACTCTGCATCTTTTGGCTTCAATATTATGAATATATGTGTCACTACTATCGAGATTCAATAAAAATAGACCACTCTTTAAGGGTGCATGACCATAAAAGATATTACTCATATAAATAGAACAACCATTATTCTCTGATTTAAATGAATAACCGTCTCGCATCAAACAAGATCCAGATATAATGTTCATGCTTAACGCTGGCACCAAATAACAATTATTCAGGTCTAAAACTAATCCCGAAGGTAGATGTAGAGGTAGCGTGCCGACGGCGATCACATCGACTTTGGAACTATTTCCTACGCACATCGTCACCTCGTCCTTAGCCAATCTTTGCTTAATCTGTAGTCCCTGTTTCAAGTTGCGAATATTAGCAACAGAACCAGTATCAAATACCCAGGTGCTACTGCGAGCATTAGTAAGGTACACATCAATAACATGTATATCACATCTACCTTTGTTCACCTTGCCATCCTTCTTATCCGCCAAATACTTGGGGCAGTTCCGCTTCCAGTGACCAGTCCCTTTGCAGTAGAAGCACTCAGTCTCAGGCTTAGGTCTAGACTTGGGCTTCTTCACTTGAGCAGCAACTTGCTTGCCGTTCTTCTTGAAGTTCCCCTTCTTCCCTTTACCCTTTTTCTTGAAACTGGTGGTCTTGTTGACCATCAACACTTGATGCTCCTTCTTGATTTCTACCTCTGCAGCCTTTAGCATCGCGAAGAGCTCGGGAATTGTCTTGTTCATCCCTTGCATATTATAGTTCATCACGAAGCTCTTGTAGCTTGGTGGCAGTGATTGAAGAATTCTGTCAATGACACTATCATCAGGAAGATTAACTCCCAGTTCAATCAAGTGATTGTTATACCCAGACATTTTGAGTATATGTTCACTAACAGAACTATTCTCCTCCATCTTGCAGCTATAGAACTTATTGGAGACTTCATATCTCTCAATCCGGGCATTTGCTTGAAATATTAAGTTCAACTCCTGGAACATCTCATATGCTCCATGACGTTCAAAACATCGTTGAAGTCCTGGTTCTAAGCCGTAAAGCATGGCACACTGAACTATCGAGTAGTCATCAGCTTTGCTCTGCCAGACGTTCACAACGTCCCGTGTTGCTCCTGCAGCGGATCTTGCACCTAGCGGTGCTTCCAGGACATAATTCTTCTGTGCAGCAATGAGGATAATCCTCAAGTTACGGACCCAGTCCGTGTAGTTGCTACCATCATCTTTCAACTTAGCTTTCTGTAGGAACGCATTAAAATTCAATGGAACAACAGCATGGGCCATCTATCTACAACAACATAGACATGCAAAATACTATCATGTACTAAGTTCATGATAAATTAAAGTTCAATTAATCAAATTACTTAAGAACTCCCACTTAGATAGACATTCCTCTAATCATCTAAGTGATCACGTGATCCATATCAACTAAACCATGTCTGATCATCACGTGAGATGGAGTAGTTTTCAATGGTGAACATCACTATGTTGATCATATCTACTATATGATTCACGCTCGACCTTTCGGTCTCAGTGTTCCGAGGCCATATCTGCATATGCTAGGCTCGTCAAGTTTAACCCGAGTATTCTGCGTGTGCAAAACTGGCTTGCACCCATTGTATGTGAACGTAGAGCTTATCACACCCGATCATCACGTGGTGTCTCGGCACAACGAACTTTCGCAACGGTGCATACTCAGGGAGAACACTTGTACCTTGAAATTTAGTGAGAGATCATCTTATAATGCTACCGCCGAACTAAGAAAAATAAGATGCATAAAGGATAAACATCACATGCAATCAATATAAGTGATATGATATGGCTATCATCGTCTTGTGCCTTTGATCTCCATCTCCAAAGCACCGTCATGATCACCATCGTCACAGGTGCGGCACCTTGATCTCCATCGTAGCATCGTTGTCGTCTCGCCAACTATTGTTTCTATGACTATCGCTACCGCTTAGTGATAAAGTAAAAACAATTACAGGGCAATTGCATTGCATACAATAAAGCGACAACCATATGGCTCCTGCCAGTTGCCGATAACTCTGTTACAAAATATGATCATCTGATACAATAAAATTTAGCATCATGTCTTGACCATATCACATCACAACATGCCCTGCAAAAACAAGTTAGACGTCCTCTACTCTGTTGATGCAAGTTTTACGTGGCTGCTACGGGCTTGAGCAAGAACCGTTCTTACCTACGCATCAAAACCACAACGATTTTTCGTCAAGTATGTGTTGTTTTAACCTTCAACAAGGACCGGACATAGCCACACTCGATTCAACTAAAGTTGGTGAAACTGACACCCGCCAGCCACCTGTGTGGGAAGCACGTCGGTAACCAGTCTCGCGTAAGTGTATGCGTAATGTCGGTCCGGGCCGCTTCATCCAACAATACCGCCGAATCAAAGTATGACACGCTGGTAAGCAGTATGACTATTATCGCCCACAACTCACTTGTGTTCTACTCGTGCATATTGTTGGGATTCGTAGCATAATTTAAAATTTTCCTACGCTCACCAAGATGCATCTATGGAGTCTACTAGCAACGAGGGGAAAGGAGTGCATCTACATACCCTTGTAGATCGCGAGCAGAAGCGTTCCAATGAACGTGGATGACGGAGTCGTACTCGCCGTGATCCAAATCACCGATGACTGAGTGCCGAACGGACGGCACCTCCGCGTTCAACACACGCATGATGCAGCAACGTCTCCTCCTTCTTGATCCAGCAAGGGGGAAGGAGAGGTTGATGGAGATCCAGCAGCACTACGGCGTGGTGGTGGATGTAGCGGGTCTCCGGCAGGGCTTCGCCGAGCTTCTGCGACAGAGAGAGAGGTGTTGCAGGGGGAGAGGGAGGCGCCCAAGGCTGTAGGTTGCTGCCCTCCCCCCTTTATATAGACCCCTGGGGGGGGGGGCGCCGGCCCTGGGAGATGGGATCTCCAAGGGGGGGCGGCGGCCAAAGAGGGGGAAGGGGTTGCCTTGCCCCCCAAGGCAAGGGGGAACCCCCCCACCCTAGGGTTCCCAACCCTAGGCGCATGGGGGGAGGCCCAAGGGGGGCGCCCCAGCCCACTAAGGGCTGGTTCCCTTCCACTTTCAGCCCATGGGGCCCTCCGGGATAGGTGGCCCCACCCGGTGGACCCCCGGGACCCTTCCAGTGGTCCCGGTACAATACCGGTAACCCCCGAAACTTTCCCGGTGGCCGAAACTGGACTTCCAATATATAATTCTTCACCTCCGGACCATTCCGGAACCTCTCGTGACGTCCGGGATCTCATCCGGGACTCCGAACAACTTTCGGGTTTCCGCATACATATATCTCTACAACCCTAGCGTCACCGAACCTTAAGTGTGTAGACCCTACGGGTTCGGGAGACATGCAGACATGACCGAGACGCCTCTCCGGTCAATAACCAACAGCGGGATCTGGATACCCATGTTGGCTCCCACATGCTCCATGATGATCTCATCGGATGAACCACGGTGTCGAGGATTCAATCAATCCCGTATGCAATTCCCTTTGTCAATCGGTATGTTACTTGCCCGAGATTCGATCGCCGGTATCCCAATACCTTGTTCAATCTCGTTACCGGCAAGTCTCTTTACTCGTACCGCAATGCATGATCCCGTGACCAACGCCTTAGTCACATTGAGCTCATTATGATGATGCATTACCGAGTGGGCCCAGAGACACCTCTCCGTCACACGGAGTGACAAATCCCAGTCTCGATCCGTGCCAACCCAACAGACACTTTCGGAGATACCCGTAGTGCACCTTTATAGTCACCCAGTTACGTTGTGACGTTTGGCACACCCAAAGCACTCCTACGGTATCCGGGAGTTGCACGATCTCATGGTCTAAGGAAAAGATACTTGACATTGGAAAAGCTCTAGCAAACGAAACTACACGATCTTTTATGCTATGCTTAGGATTGGGTCTTGTCCATCACATCATTCTCCTAATGATGTGATCCCGTTATCAATGACATCCAATGTCCATAGTCTGGAAACCATGACTATCTGTTGACCAACGAGCTAGTCAACTAGAGGCTTACTAGGGACACGTTGTGGTCTATGTATTCACACATGTATTACGATTTCCGGACAATACAATTATAGCATGAATAATAGACTATTATCATGAACAAAGAAATATAATAATAACCATTTATCATTGCCTCTAGGGCATATTTCCAACAGTCTCCCACTTGCACTAGAGTCAATAATCTAGTTACATTGTGATGAATCGAACACCCATTGCATCCTGGTGTTGATCATGTTTTGCCCTAGGGAGAGGTTTAGTCAACGGATCTGCTACATTCAGGTCCGTATGTACTTTACAAATATCTATGTCTCCATTTTGAACACTTTCACGAATGGAGTTGAAGCGACGCTTGATATGCCTGGTCTTCCTGTGAAACCTGGGCTCCTTCGCAAGGGCAATAGCTCCAGTGTTGTCACAGAAGAGAGTCATCGGGCCCGACGCATTGGGAATAACCCCTAGGTCGGTAATGAACTCCTTCATCCAGACTGCTTCCTGTGCTGCCTCCGAGGCTGCCATGTACTCCGCTTCACATGTAGATCCCGCCACGACGCTTTGCTTGCAACTGCACCAGCTTACTGCTCCTCCATTCAAAATATACACGTATCCGGTCTGTGACTTCGAGTCATCCAGATCTGTGTCGAAGCTAGCGTCGACGTAACCCTTTACGACGAGCTCTTCGTCACCTCCATAAACGAGAAACATATCCTTAGTCCTCTTCAGGTACTTCAGGATATTCTTGACCGCTGTCCAGTGTTCCTTGCCGGGATTACTTTGGTACCTTCCTACCAAACTTACGGCAAGGTTTACATCAGGTCTGGTACACAACATGGCATACATAATAGACCCTATGGCCGAGGCATAGGGGATGACACTCATCTCTTCTATATCTTCTGCCGTGGTCGGGCATTGAGCCGTGCTCAATTGCACACCTTGCAATACAGGCAAGAACCCCTTCTTGGACTGATCCATATTGAACTTCTTCAATATCTTGTCAAGGTATGTACTTTGTGAAAGACCAATGAGGCGTCTTGATCTATCTCTATAGATCTTGATGCCTAATATATAAGCAGCTTCTCCAAGGTCCTTCATTGAAAAACACTTATTCAAATAGGCCTTTATACTTTCCAAGAATTCTATATCATTTCCCATCAATAGTATGTCATCCACATATAATATGAGAAATGCTACAGAGCTCCCACTCACTTTCTTGTAAACACAGGCTTCTCCATAAGTCTGTGTAAACCCAAACGCTTTGATCATCTCATCAAAGCGAATGTTCCAACTCCGAGATGCTTGCACCAGCCCATAGATTGAGCGCTGGAGCTTGCATACTTTGTTAGCATTCTTAGGATCGACAAAACCTTCCGGCTGCATCATATACAACTCTTCCTTAAGGAAGCCGTTAAGGAATGCCGTTTTGACGTCCATCTGCCATATCTCATAATCATAGTATGCGGCAATTGCTAACATGATTCGGACGGACTTCAGCTTCGCTACAGGTGAGAAAGTCTCATCGTAGTCAACCCCTTGAACTTGTCGATAACCCTTAGCGACAAGTCGAGCTTTGTAGATGGTCACATTACCATCTACGTCTGTCTTCTTCTTAAAGATCCATTTGTTTTCTATGGCTCGCCGCTCATTGGGCAAGTCAGTCAAAGTCCATACTTTGTTTTCATACATGGATTCTATCTCGGATTTCATGGCTTCTAGCCATTTGTCGGAATCCGGCCCGCCATCGCTTCTTCATAGTTCAAAGGTTCACCGTTGTCTAACAACATGATTTCCAGGACAGGGTTGTCGTACCACTCTGGTGCGGAACGTGTCCTTGTGGACCTACGAAGTTCAGTAACTTGATCTGAAGCTTCATGATCATCATCATTAACTTCCTCCCCAGTCGGTGTAGGCACCACAGGAACATTTTCTCGTGCTGCGCTACTTTCCGGTTCGGAAGGGGTGACTATCACCTCATCAAGTTCCACTTTCCTCCCACTCAATTCTTTCGAGAGAAACTCCTTCTCCAGAAAGGACCCGTTCTTGGCAACGAAGATCTTGCCTTTGGATCTGAGGTAGAAGGTATACCCAATGGTTTCCTTAGGGTATCCTATGAAGACGTATTTTTTCGATTTGGGTTCGAGCTTTTCAGGTTGAAGTTTCTTGACATAAGCATCGCATCCCCAAACTTTTAGAAACGACAGCTTAGGTTTCTTCCCAAACCATAATTCATATGGTGTCGTCTCAACGGATTTCGACGGAGCCCTATTTAAAGAGAATGCGGCAGTCTCTAAAGCATAGCCCCAAAATGAGAGCGGTAAATCGGTAAGAGACATCATAGATCGCACGATATCCAATAGAGTGCGATTACGACGTTCGGACACACCATTTCTCTGAGGTGTTCCAGGCGGCGTGAGTTGTGAAACTATTCCACATTTCCTTAAGTGTGTACCAAATTCGTGACTTAAATATTCTCCACCACGATCTGATCGTAAGAATTTTATTTTCCTGTCACGTTGATTCTCAACTTCACTCTGAAATTCCTTGAACTTTTCAAAGGTTTCAGACTTGTGTTTCATTAGGTAGACATACCCATATCTACTTAAATCATCAGTGATAGTGAGAACATAACGATATCCTCCGCGAGCCTCAACACTCATTGGACCACACACATCGGTATGTATGATTTCCAATAAGTTGGTTGCTCGCTCCATTGTTCCGGAGAACGGAGTCTTGGTCATCTTACCCATGAGGCATGGTTCGCACGTGTCAAATGATTCATAATCAAGAGACTCCAAAAGTCCATCTGCATGGAGCTTCTTCATGCGCTTGACACCAATGTGACCAAGGCGGCAGTGCCACAAGTATGTGGGACTATCGTTATCAACTTTACATCTTTTGGTATTCACACTATGAACATGTGTAACATCACGTTCGAGATTCATCAAGAATAAACCATTGACCAGCGGGGCATGACCATAAAACATATCTCTCAAATAAATAGAACAACCATGATTCTCGGATTTAAATGAGTAGCCATCTCGAATTAAACGAGATCCAGATACAATGTTCATGCTCAAAGCTGGCACTAAATAACAATTATTGAGGTTCAAAACTAATCCCGTGGGTAGATGCAGAGGTAGCGTGCCGACGGCGATCACATCGACCTTGGAACCATTCCCGACGCGCATCGTCACCTCGTCCTTCGCCAGTCTCCGTTTATTCCGTAGTTCCTGTTTTGAGTTACAAATATGAGCAACCGCACCGTTATCAAATACCCAGGAGCTACTACGAGTACTGCTAAGGTACACATCAATTACATGTATATCACATATACCTTTGGTGTTGCCGGCCTTCTTCTTGTCCGCTAAGTATTTGGGGCAGTTCCGCTTCCAGTGACCACTTCCCTTGCAATAAAAGCACTCAGTCTCGGGCTTGGGTCCATTCTTTGACTTCTTCCCAGTAACTGGTTTACAGGGCGCGACAACTCCCTTGCCGTCCTTCTTGAAGTTCTTCTTACCCTTGCCCTTCTTGAACTTAGTGGTTTTATTCACCATCAACACTTGATGTTCTTTTCTGATCTCCCCTTCCGCTGATTTCAGCATTGAATATACCTCAGGAATGGTCTTTTCCATCCCCTGCATATTGTAGTTCATCACAAAGCTCTTGTAGCTTGGTGGAAGCGACTGGAGGATTCTGTCAATGACCGCGTCATCCGGGAGATTAACTCCCAGCTGAGACAAGCGGTTGTGCAACCCAGACATTCTGAGTATGTGCTCACTAACAGAACTGTTCTCCTCCATTTTACAGCTGAAGAACTTGTCGGAGACATCATATCTCTTGACCCGGGCATGAGCTTGGAAAACCAATTTCAGCTCCTCGAACATCTCATATGCTCCATGTTTCTCAAAACGCTTTTGGAGACCCGGTTCTAAGCTGTAAAGCATGCCGCACTGAACGAGGGAGTAATCATCAGCACGCTGCTGCCAAGCGTTCATAATGTCTTGGTTCTGTGGGATTGGTGCATCACCTAGCGGTGCTTCTAAGACATAATCTTTCTTGGCTACTATGAGGATGAGCCTCAGGTTCCGGACCCAGTCCGTATAGTTGCTGCCATCATCTTTCAGCTTGGTTTTCTCTAGGAACGCGTTGAAATTGAGGACAACGTTGGCCATTTGATCTACAATACATAGTGTAAAGATTTTGGACTAAGTTCATGATAATTAAGTTCATCTAATCAAATTATTTAATGAACTCCCACTCAGATAGACATCCCTCTAGTCATCTAAGTGAAACATGATCCGAGTTTAACTAGGCCGTGTCCGATCATCACGTGAGACGGACTAGTCAAGATCGGTGAACATCTCCATGTTGATCGTATCTTCTATACGACTCATGCTCGACCTTTCGGTCCTCCGTGTTCCGAGGCCATGTCTGTACATGCTAGGCTCGTCAAGTCAACCTAAGTGTATTGCGTGTGTTCCGAGGCCATGTCTGTACATGCTAGGCTCGTCAACACCCGTTGTATTCGAACGTTAGAATCTATCACACCCGATCATCACGTGGTGCTTCGAAACAACGAACCTTCGCAACGGTGCACAGTTAGGATGAACACTTTCTTGAAATTATTATAAGGGATCATCTTACTTACTACCATCGTTCTAAGAAAATAAGATGCAAAAACATGATAAACATCACATGCAATCAAATAGTGACATGATATGGCCAATATCATTATGCTCCTTTGATCTTCATCTTCGGGGCACCATGATCATCTTTGTCACCGGCATGACACCATGATCTCCATCATCATGATCTCCATCATCATGATCTCCATCATCATGATCTCCATCATTGTGTCTTCATGAAGTCGTCACGCCAACGATTACTTCTACTTCTATGGCTAACGCGTTTAGCAACAAAGTAAAGTAATTTACATGGCGTTATTCAATGACACGCAGGTCATGCAAAATAATAAAGACAACTCCTATGGCTCCTGCCGGTTGTCATACTCATCGACATGCAAGTCGTGATTCCTATTAAAAGAATATGATCAATCTCATACATCACATATATCATTCATCACATCTTCTGGCCATATCACATCACATAGCACTTGCTGCAAAAACAAGTTAGACGTCCTCTAATTGTTGTTGCAAGTTTTTACGTGGTTTGTAGGTTTCTAGCAAGAACGTTTCTTACCTACGTATGACCACAACGTGATTTGCCAATTTCTATTTACCCTTCATAAGGACCCTTTTCATCGAATCCGTTCCGACTAAAGTAGGAGAGACAGACACCCGCTAGCCACCTTATGCAATTTGTGCATGTCAATCGGTGGGACCTGTCTCACGTAAGTGTACGTGTAAGGTCGGTCCGGGCCGCTTCATCCTACAATACCGCCGAAACAAGAAAAGACTAGTAGCGGCAAGAAGAATTGGCAAACTCAATGCCCACAACTACTTTGTGTTCTACTCGTGCATAGTAACTACGCAAAGGCCTGGCTCTGATACCACTGTTGGGATTCGTAGCATAATTTAAAATTTTCCTACGCTCACCAAGATGCATCTATGGAGTCTACTAGCAACGAGGGGAAAGGAGTGCATCTACATACCCTTGTAGATCGCGAGCGGAAGCGTTCCAATGAACGTGGATGACGGAGTCGTACTCGCCGTGATCCAAATCACCGATGACCGAGTGCCGAACGGACGGCACCTCCGCGTTCAACACACGTACGGTGCAGTGACGTCTCCTCCTTCTTGATCCAGCAAGGGGGAAGGAGAGGTTGATGGATATCCAGCAGCACGACGGCGTGGTGGTGGATGTAGCGGGTCTCCGGCAGGGCTTCGCCGAGCTTCTGCGAGAGAGAGAGAGGTGTTACAGGGGGAGAGGGAGGCGCCCAAGGCTGTAGGTTGCTGCCCTCCCTCCCCCCCTTTATATAGGCCCCTGGGGGGGGGGGGCGCCGGCCCTGGGAGATGGGATCTCCAAGGGGGGGCGGCGGCCAAAGAGGGGGAAGGGGTTGCCTTGCCCCCCAAGGCAAGGGGGAACCCCCCCACCCTAGGGTTCCCAACCCTAGGCGCATGGAGGGAGGCCCAAGGGGGGCGCCCCAGCCCACTAAGGGCTGGTTCCCTTCCACTTTCAGCCCATGGGGCCCTCCGGGATAGGTGGCCCCACCCGGTGGACCCCCGGGACCCTTCCGGTGGTCCCGGTACAATACCGGTAACCCCCGAAACTTTCCCGGTGGCCGAAACTGGACTTCCTCTATATAATTCTTCACCTCCGGACCATTCCGGAACCTCTCGTGACGTCCGGGATCTCATCCGGGACTCCGAACAACTTTCGGGTTTCCGCATACATATATCTCTACAACCCTAGCGTCACCGAACCTTAAGTGTGTAGACCCTACGGGTTCGGGAGACATGCAGACATGACCGAGACGCCTCTCCGGTCAATAACCAACAGCGGGATCTGGATACCCATGTTGGCTCCCACATGCTCCACGATGATCTCATCGGATGAACCACGGTGTCGAGGATTCAATCAATCCCGTATGCAATTCCCTTTGTCAATCGGTATGTTACTTGCCCGAGATTCGATCGTCGGTATCCCAATACCTTGTTCAATCTCGTTACCGGCAAGTCTCTTTACTCGTACCGCAATGCATGATCCCGTGACCAATGCCTTAGTCACATTGAGCTCATTATGATGATGCATTACCGAGTGGGCCCAGAGACACCTCTCCGTCACACGGAGTGACAAATCCCAGTCTCGATCCGTGCCAACCCAACAGACACTTTCGGAGATACCCGTAGTGCACCTTTATAGTCACCCAGTTACGTTGTGACGTTTGGCACACCCAAAGCACTCCTACGGTATCCGGGAGTTGCACGATCTCATGGTCTAAGGAAAAGATACTTGACATTGGAAAAGCTCTAGCAAACGAAACTACACGATCTTTTATGCTATGCTTAGGATTGGGTCTTGTCCATCACATCATTCTCCTAATGATGTGATCCCATTATCAATGACATCCAATGTCCATAGTCAGGAAACCATGACTATCTGTTGATCAACGAGCTAGTCAACTAGAGGCTTACTAGGGACACGTTGTGGTCTATGTATTCACACATGTATTACGATTTCCGGACAATACAATTATAGCATGAATAATAGACTATTATCATGAACAAAGAAATATAATAATAACCATTTATTATTGCCTCTAGGGCATATTTCCAACACATATAACATCTACGCATAAACCTGGCTCAGATGCCACTGTTGGGGAACGTAGTAATTTCAAAAAAATTCCTCTGCACACTCAAGATCATGGTGATGCATAGCAACGAGAGGGGAGAGTGTTGTCTATGTACCCTCGTAGACCGTAAGCGGAAGCGTTATGACAACGCGGTTGATGTAGTCGTACGTCTTCACGATCGACCGATCCTAGTACCGAAAGTACGGCACCTCCGTGATTTGCACACGTTTGGCTCGGTGACGTCCCACGAACTCACGATCCAGCAGAGTGTCGAGGGAGAGCTTCGTCAATACGACGGCGTGATGACGGTGATGATGAAGCTACCGGCGCAGGGCTTCGCCTAAGCGCTGCAACAATATGACCGAGGTGGATTGTGGTGGAGGGGGGCACCGCACACGGCTAAGAGATCAATGATCAACTTGTGTGTCTATGGGGTGCCCCCCTCCTCCGTATATAAAGGCGTGGAGGAGGGGGAGGGCCGGCCCTCCTATGGCGCACCCCAAGGGAGTCCTACTGCCACCGGGAGTAGGATTCCCCCCTTCCCTAGTTGGATTAGGAGAGGAAGGAAGGGGGAAGGAAAGGGGGGCCGGCCCAACCCAATTCGGATTGGGCTTGGGGGGGGGCGCCCCCTCCTAGGATTCCCTCTTCTCTCTCCCACTATGGCCCAATGAGGCCCATATACTTCCCGGGGGTTCCGGTAACCTCCCGGTACTCCGGTATATGCTCGAACTCACACGGAACCATTCGGACATCCAAACATAGTCATCCAATACATCGATCTTTATGTCTCGACCATTTCAAGACTCCTCGTAATGTCCGTGATCATATCCGGGACTCCGAACAACCTTCGGTACATCAAAACACATAAACTCATAATACCGATCGTCACCGAACGTTAAGCGTGCAGACCCTATGGGTTCGAGAACTGTGTAGACATGACCGAGACACGTCTTCGGTCAATAACCAATAGCGGAACCTGGATGCTCATATTGGCTCCCACATATTCTACGAAGATCTTTATCGGTCAAACCACATAACAACATACGTTGTTGTGACGCCCGGATAATTAAGCTACAGTGAACCTTTGCTAATGATGCCACGTCACCTCGATTATTGTTGCTAATCTCGCGTTAGTTCGAAACCGGTTCGAATTCAAATTCAAAATCAAGAAAACAATAAAAGTTTTCAAATATTAAAAACTAAAATGTCCAGAGTGAGCCAAATAATGCATAAGTAATTATGGTGGAGAAACCACAGTTTTATAAAATGTTTAAATGCTCAAATGGGAATGAAACAACAGCATAACCAATTTAATAAATGCCTTTTGTTAATTATAAAATGTTAAAATATTTTATTTAGGGGTTTAAACTTTAGTAACAGAGGTATAATTAGTAATACTGATTTTGGTACTACTTTTATGTTTTTATAAAACTTAGATAAGATGAGACTAAAAATAAAACAGTAAAGGTAAAATAAGTAAAAAAGAAAAGAACAAAACAGAGAACAAAATAAAAGAAAAGGACCCCCCTTGGCCAACTGGGCCAGACGGCCCAACCCCCTCCATAACCCCACCAGGGGGAAACCCTAACCACCCCCGACCGCACACTTTCCCCCACTCCCCACGTCTCTCCTCTCCCCTCCCCGCGCGATCTGGATCGGGCGCACGCCCCGCCCCCGACGCGGTGGCCCCCGCCCTCGCCCGGAGCCTCCACCGGCGCACACCGTCGCCGCCTCGTCCCGCCAGTGCTTCGTCGGAGCCGCCCGTCGCCGGAGCACCTACTTGTCCTCTTTCCCGCCGGATCGCCCCGAGCACGGAGCCCCTCGACCCCGACGCCGGCACCTCCCCCGAACGGCGCCACCCTCCGCCGCACCCCCATCGCCGGCGAGACTGCCGCCACCTCCCCGAGCCCACTGCCTTCCCCCTGCAGCTCCTCTGTGAGGAACCCCCATCCTATCCTCCTTTCCCTCCTCCCGTATGGTCACCGACTGCCACTCGCGCGCATGTGCCAGCGCGCACCACGGTGCCCCCTACTCTGGCCGTCGAGGCCCACGCTCGCCGTGGCCTCGCCCCGCATCCTCGCCTCTCACTTCCTGCGCCCGGTTCGCTTACCGGCCTCCCCCTGCACGTCACTGGCCACGCCCCGACGCCTCCCGTGCTCTCCTGCCATGGCCGCGTCTTGGCAGCCCCCTGCCGCCACTCTCCCTCCGCTGTGCAGCCCCGCTGCTGCTGCTCCGCTACCAGTGCCGCTCGCCGCGCGTCCGCGTCGTTCCGCCACCGCATCGCCGTGCGGCCCCGCACCGGCCCGGCCGTGCCCCCTCCTCCAGCCTGCGCCGCCCCGCTCCGATCCGTCGCCGCGGCCGACGCCCCACTGGGCGGCCACGGGCGCACGCCCGGGCGCCCACTGCCCGCTAGTACCCGCGCCCGATAGGCCCCTCCGGGCCATAGACACGTGGGGCCCGTCCCTGTGAGACGTTTAAAAAAGGAGTTAAAATAAATAAATAAATGATTAATTAGTTAAACAATTAACTAACTTAATTAATCTAGTTAATTAAGCCTAATTAACCTGCTAATAAAACTAACTATTGTTAATTAGTTAACAGCCTATGAGATGCGGGACCCACCCATTAGTTGACTGGTCAACGGTCAACTTTGACCGCTTGCATCATGCCGACGTCATAAATGCTTTTGATTTAATTAATTCTGTTAATCCTAAAAATGATTTAAGTATTTAAAAATTAATATAAAATAACCCGTAGCTCGGATGAAAATACTTTCTACATGAAAGTTGCTCACAATGACGATACGATTCCGGATATGCAACCCGTTCGTCCACCACACATCCCTAGCATAGCAAACCCGCAACTTTCCCCCTCCGGTTCGTCTGTCCGAAAACGCGAAACATCGGGAATACTTTCTCGGATGTTCCCCCCTTCGTCGTTATCACCTCCTACCACGTTAGGGCACACCTAGCACCGCACATTGTCTTGTCATGCTCCGTCATGCTTATGTTTGCATTATATTTATTGTTTCTTCCCCCTCTTCTCTCGTTAGACACCGAGACCGACGCCGCTGCTACCCAGTACGACTACGGTGTTGACGACCCCTCCTTCTCGACTGAGCTTCCAGGCAAGCCCCCCCCCTTGATCACCAGATATCGCCTATTCTTCTCTCTACTGCTTGCATTAGAGTAGTGTAGCATGTTACTGCTTTTGGTTAATCCTATTCTACTGCATAGCCTGTCATTGTTGCTACAGTTGTTACCCTTACCTGCAATCCTAAATGCTTAGTATAGGATGCTAGTATTCCATCAGTGGCCCTACACTCTTGTCCGTCTGCCATGCTATACTACTGGGCCGTGATCACTTCGGGAGGTGATCACGGGATATGCTATATACTTTTTACTGTTACATTACGTATGATACTGTTCGGAGATGGGGGCAGAAGGGGCAGGTGGCTCCATCCCGGTAGAGGTGGGCCTGGGTTCCCGACGGCCCCCAACTGTTACTTTGTGGCGGAGCGACAGGGCAGGTTGAGACCACCTAGGAGAGAGGTGGGCCTGGCCCTGGTCGGCATTCGCGGATACTTAACACGCTTAACGAGATCTTGGTATTTGATCTGAGTCTGGCCATTGGCCTATACGCACTAACCAACTACGCGGGAACAGTTATGGGCACTCGACGTCGTGGTATCAGCCGAAGCCTTCATGATGTCAGTGACTGAGCGGCGCGCGCCGGATTGGACTGGAACGCCTACTCTTGTATAAGGGAGGCTAGGTCTGCTTCCGGCCGCGTTCACAACGTGCAGGTGTGCAATGGGCGATGGGCCCAGACCCCTGCGCCATAGGATTTAGACCGGCGTGCTGACCTCTCTGTTGTGCCTAGGTGGGGCTGCGACGTCCCAGGAAAGTGTGTCCGGCCAAATGGGATCGAGTGTGTTGGGTTATGTGGTGCACCCCTGCAGGGAAGTTTATCTATTCGAATAGCCGTGTCCCTCGGTAAAAGGATGACCCGGAGTTGTAACTTGACCTTATGACAACTAGAACCGGATACTTAATAAAACACACCCTTCCAAGTGCCAGATATAACCCGGTGATCGCTCTCCCACAGGGCGACGAGCGGAGGATCGCCGGGTAGGATTATGCTATGCGATGATACTTGGTGAACTTACCATCTACTCTCTTCTACATGCTGCAAGATGGAGGCTGCCAGAAGCGTAGTCTTCGACAGGACTAGCTATCCCCCTCTTATTCTGGCATTCTGTAGTTCAGTCCACCGATATTGCCCCTTTACACAGATACCCATGCATATGTAGTGTAGATCCTTGCTTGCGAGTACTTTGGATGAGTACTCACGGTTGCTTTTCTCCCTCTTTTCACCCTTTCCATTCTACCTGGTTGTCGCAACCAGATGCTGGAGCCCAGGAGCTTGACGCCACCGTCGACGATGACTCCTACTACACCGGAGGTGCCTACTACTACGTGGAGGCCGCTGACGACGACCAGGAGTAGTTTAGGAGGATCCCAGGCAGGAGGCCTGCGCCTCTTTCGATCTGTATCCCAGTTTGTGCTAGCCACCTTATGGCAACTTGTTTAACTTATGTACGTACTCAGATATTGTTGCTTCCGCTGACTCGTCTATGATCGAGCACTTGTATTCGAGCCCTCGAGGCCCTGGCTTGTATTATGATGCTTGTATGACTTATTTTATTCTTAGAGTTGTGTTGTGATATCTTCCCGTGAGTCCCTGATCTTGATCGTACATGTTTGCGTGTATGATTAGTGTACGATTGAATCGGGGGCGTCACAAGTTGGTATCAGAGCCGACTGCCTGTAGGAATCCCCCTTCCACACTCCTTGGCCGAAGTCGAGTCTAGACATTGCAAAACTTTTACTAACATGGCTGTGCTGCTTACGGGCCCACGTCGCCATTGGGTGGAATTAGGATCTTTTACTCCTTGATCTTTACTTTGGGACTCTGAGCTCTCTTCTATTCGGATTAAATGATTTTGCTAAAAACAAAACTAACTTTAGGTTCTCGAAAGTACTTTCTCCCGGAGAGCCCCTCACTTCAGATGATCGCGTGCTGCACTAGAAGATTCCGAAATTACTCTATGATGTTCTCTCGAGTCTTTGTGCCATCGCATTTGCGATTTCCTTCCATCGTCAACCCCTATGAAAACTGCATACACTTGCCATTCATACAATCATTCCCCGTTGATCTTGTTATTACAAGATGTCCCGAAATACTCTGTGTTGTCCCGAGAATCCTTTGAGCTCACTGCCTTGCAGTTCTTTACCACATGAATACCCCTTCGGATAATTCCTCACACTTATCGAGTATCCGTTCATCCACAGTTGATTCCGTATTTCACAAAAGTCTTCGAAATACCGTTCTTCTAAAAATCCTTGACATCCTAATGCTCTTGAAATTCTTGCTTACTAGCATTATGATTAATACCATAAGTCTGGTAATCTTATTGGCATCCTTTGTCAACATCATTTTGTGTCCATTGATTCAATAAGTTGTGAATGTTCACAATCATCAGTCGAATCCTAGGATTATCCTTCTGGCTCAGAGGTCATTTGGATATGAGCTGGTTCTTGACCAATCAATGCCTTGATCGGTTGTGCTTATAGGTCTATTGGACTTATTCATTTTCGATCAGAATGATTGCTTCTGATCCCTTAATTTGGAAACCATAAAATTCTTTGCATTAAGCTTTGAATTAGTCAGTTGTTTCTATAATCTGATGCCTTGGCATTCCTTCTTCCTCTGATTGAGTACCGATACTCACATTAGCCCCGTTGTGGACCACCATACCCATTGCCGGGTTATTATCCGACAGTGTCCTTCACAACCAAAATTCTTGTGAGTTCCTTACCTAAAACATAATGCCTTTGGTAAATTGTATCCTCTACTTTTGTCAACCATGCTCTACTTTTGAGCTTCTGTTATTTACTCCTGAAGTTCATGGTATATGTTCTAAGAAGCCCCGATGGGTTGAACCTATGACTTCCTTAATCTGTGTGAACTCGAAAGTTTACACGGGTCATACTCCTCTGGTAATTCACCAGGTAGGTTTTGACACTGAAATCATTTTATCTAGAGCAGTGAATGAAAGGTTATGCATTGGAGAAGTGGGAGTCGACCTTGAACTTGTGTTCATGCCCATGGACACGATGTAGATCTTATCATTAAAGCTTCTCTTAAATTAATTATTCCCTTGGTATAAGTTCTTATATCTGGAATCCGGCCTTTTGCAATCGTGGTTCCAACCATGTTCTCCTTTAAATACCTTTTCTCGTGCAAGTTTAAGCACTTGTCTTCTGCAGAGCAATACCCTAGTCCAACCTCTATTTTGATCTACCTTCGAGTATTACTCCCCTGGTATCCCGAGGATATCAACCGATTGCACTACATCTTATGCATTTCTGATGAAGTAGTGCCTTTCCCCGTCATAGTTAGTCCACGGGTTCTGGGTTGTCGTCAACCGAGAACACCGATTAGTGAATCGAATCACCCCTGTGATTCAGTATTCCTAGTACTTTGTGGTTGAGAAGTTTAATACTCCATCATGTCATTCCTAGCCTGCTCGGCTATATCATTTTGTGCTAAATTTTAACTGTGCTGCCTGGTCCTTCTTCCTCGAGCACAAATTTCGACGGTGAGCTAATCTAACGTCGATCTTCCTCGCCATATTATTTCTTCTTGAACAACAAACTTGATTTTGAGTTTGCGTCCTACTCGTGGTTCCAATAACTTTTCGCTTCATCATTCGTTTGACTTGATGTCATCATCGATCAATTACATCTTCGTGAAATCTCTCGACAAATATGTTGCGATCATCATCAGTATTCCGAGCTTTTCCAGGATATCAATGGAATTCATGATGGGAAATACCATCCTTGCCTCGATGATTTGTGTTATCATCGACCACTTTATTGTCTTAACTCCAACACAAACTTGTTCGTGTTTTGTGTTATACCTTGAGTTCCTTGCTACCCATCATTTGTTCTTCTTTACCTTGAAGTATTACCATCTTTTATGTCAAGAATGTCATGATAATTTCACCACCTCTTAAGAATTCTTGATTCAGGTGACACTTCTCGCAATCTCCGTTCAATCCTTGGTCCATGTACTGTTGCTAACCAGAATACCAACAAATGAAATGTGCGGTGTAATTCCAAAACTTCTAGCAACCCTATTGCTTGAAGTTAATGGTCGACAGTTCATTCTTAGACCATTGGTTATTGAAACACCATTCTGACATCGTCCCTACCTAAGCCCATATCTCGGGTGCACCTTTCAACTAATGTTTAATTGTGCATGTTTTCCTTGAACATACATCATTATATCAATTGATCTGACAAATGTTATCTCCTTGTTCACATGATTGGGGAAATCCATCTTTTTGGAAATCTCGATGAGTTGTCTCTGAGTCCATCAGCCACCTCCTCATCCTCTCCTTGGTTTAATGATGAGCTCTTGTTTCAGAACTCACTTCCATAGTTCATTTCCCAAGAATCTTACACTGTCATCTCGTCAATTTGTGTTGCACCTTTTCTTCTCAGGCATCCTGAGTCTGAGGTATCCTGACCCCAATCAGATCTGAAACTCGGTCAGATATGATGGTTGGAACATTTTCCAAGAGTTATAACACTGGTATTTTGACCCGGTAAGGTGATGTCATGCCTAGCACACCTGGCCGAAGGACCTATTGTTATAGTTTCCTTTTTAGCAAGGTTAACCATTCTTCCATGAGGAAATTGTAAGACTTATTCTATAAGTTGTTCCTGATGAATCCTTTGAATCCAAAGTCTGATCTTTACCCAATGACCATGTCAATGCTATCTCGAAGCATGTAAGTGGTACTCCGATTTTCAATAAAAACATTTGAAGCACAATGCTAAATTTTCTTATCAATTATCCAAACACCGTTGTATGGGTAATGTCATGAAGTTCCTCTTCCCTTACCTAAAGGGTTTTCTACGTTATATCCCGTCATGGATATCATGCTCTGCTTGACCTTGGGAAGAATATACCCCTGAAATATGTGTTTAAACACATTTTCCTTTCCATTGTTCTGTTTAATCTGATGATCACCTTTTCCTTTCCATTTGTTTTGTTAATCTTTCTTGAGATCTATATGATCTAAGCAGTAATAATTCACTGCTTGTGTAAACACCTCGGTGTACAACTCTGTCAGTAAGACTCTATTACTATTCTTGATGACATTCTGGTAGTCACCGATGGATGAGAACCTTGCCTATTGGTCCGCCTCGTTCAACGAGCATGAAAATGGTTCTCTTCGTCCCTCGCCCTTGGTGCCGGCGTTGTTGGCGACATAACTGACAGACTATTTTCTGACATACCTTGCTATCATGACCGTGCAAGATGTCGCCGCCCCTCTTACCTTAACCCACATGGTGGGCCCATAACCCACAGTTCCACAGGATCGAAACCTGACTCACATGTACAATCCTATTTCTAATGGTTATTCCCCATGCTTGGCTTCGTATTTAATTCACGGGCCACCTTCCTAGTGCTCTATTCTGGTATCAGACGCTATACTTACTCTCGCTGCTCTGAACCCCTTTCTCACTCTTGTTCAGACTTCGAGCAACTATCTATCTGCTTGGAACCTCTCATTGTACCTTCGTACCTCACTCTCGATGTATTTTATATGTTCAACTCGAGAGATAATCATATGCTCATTCATGGGTTAACCCCAGATTGTTTCCCTCATAGGCATTCTGTCGTAGCCGAGCTGCCCCTTACCTATTCGTAAGTACGTTGGAGTTCCCGAAGAAAAGGACGACTTCACCATGATGACCCGAAGAAGAGAAATGAAGACGTCAATGCAAGGGAAAGATCTCTTCGAGAAGAGCAACCAAGGCCGAGAAGATCTGTTAGAATTTCGTAACCAGAACTTCCCCCGTAGTCCATCTCTTAAATCTCGGGACGAGATCTCTTGTAGTGGAGGAGAATTGTGACACCCGGATAATTAAGCTACAGTGAACCTTTGCTAATGATGCCACGTCACCTCGAGTACTGTTGCTAATCTCGCGTTAGTTCAAAACCGGTTCGAATTCAAATTCAAAATCAAGCAAACAATAAAAGTTCTCAAATATTAAAAACTAAAATGTTTAGAGTGAGCCAAATAATGCATAAGTAATTATGGTGGAGAAACCACAGTTTTATAAAATGTTTAAATGCTCAAATGGGAATGAAACAACAGCATAACCAATTTAATAAATGCCTTTTGTTAATTATAAAATGTTAAAATATTTTATTTAGGGGTTTAAACTTTAGTAACAAAGGTATAATTAATAATACTGATTTTGGTACTACTTTTATGTTTTTATAAATCTTAGACAAGATGAGACTAAAAATAAACAGTAATGGTAAAATAAGTAAAAAAGAAAAGAACAAAACAGAGAACAAAATAAAAGAAAAGGACCCCCTGGCCAACTGGGCCAGACGGCCCAGCCGGCCAGCCCACCAACCGGCCCAACCCCCTCCATAACCCCACCAGGGGGAAACCCTAACCACCCCCGACCGCACACTTTCCCCCACTCCCCACGTCTCTCCTCTCCCCCTCCCCGCGCGATCTGGATCGGGGGCACGCCCCGCCCCCGACGCGGTCGCCCCCGCCCTCGCCCGGAGCCTCCGCCGGCGCACACCGTCACCGCCTCGTCCCGCCAGTGCTTCGCCGGATCGCCCCGAGCCCGGAGCCGCTCGACCCCGACGCCGGCACCTCCCCCGAACGGCGCCGCCCTCCGCCGCGCCCCCATCGGCGGCGAGACTGCCGCCACCTCCCCGAGCCCACTGCCTTCCCCCTGCAGCTCCTCTGTGAGGAACCCCCCTCCTATCCTCCTTTCCCTCCTCCCGTATGGTCACCGACTACCACTCGCGCGCATGTGCCAGCGCGCACCACGGCGCCCCCTGCTCTGGCCGTCGAGGCCCACGCTCGCCGTGGCCTCGCCCCGCACCGTCGCCTCTCACTCCCTGTGCCCGGTTCGCGCACCGGCCTCCCCCTGCACGTCACTAGCCACGCCCCGACGCCTCCCGTGCTCTCCTGCCATGGCTGCGTCTTGGCAGCCTCCTGCCACCGCTCTCCCTCCGCTGTGCAGCCCCGCTGCTGCTGCTCCGCTACCGGTGCCGCTTGCCGCGCGTCCGCGTCGTTCCGCCACCGCATCGCCGTGCGGCCCCGCACCGGCCCGGTCGCGCCCCCACCTCCAGCCTGCGCCGCCCCGCTCTGATCTGTCGTCGTGGCCGACGCCCCACTGGGCGGCCACGGGCGCACGCCCGGGCGCCCACTGCCCGCTAGTACCCGCGCCCGATAGGCCCCTCTGGGCCACAGACACGTGGGGGCCCGTCCCTGTGAGACGTTTAAAAAAAGGAGTTAAAATAAATAAATAAATGATTATTAGTTAAACAATTAACTAACTTAATTAATCTAGTTAATTAAGCCTAATTAACCTGCTAATAAAACTAACTATTGTTAATTAGTTAACAGCCTATGACATGCGGGACCCACCCATTAGTTGACTGGTCAACGGTCAACTTTGACCGCTTGTGTCATGCTGATGTCATGATGACGTCATAAATGCTTTTGATTTAATTAATTCTATTAATCCTAAAAATGATTTAAGTCTTTAAAAATTAATATAAAATAATCCGTAGCTCGGATGAAAATACTTTGTACATGAAAGTTGCTCAGAATGACGATACGAATCCGGATATGCAGCCCGTTCGTCCGCCACACATCCCTAGCATAGCAAACACGCAACTTTCCCCCTCCGGTTCGTCTGTCCGAAAATGCGAAACACCGGGGATACTTTCTCGGATGTTCCCCCCTTCGTCGTTATCACCTCCTACCACGTTAGGGCACACCTAGCACCGCGCATTGTCTTGTCATGCTCCGTCATGCTTATGTTTGCATTATATTTATTGTTTCTTCCCCCTCTTCTCTCGTTAGATACCGAGACCGACGCCGCTGCTACCCAGTACGACTACGGTGTTGACAACCCCTCCTTCTCGACTGAGCTTCCAGGCAAGCCCCCCCCTTGATCACCAGATATCGCCTATTCTTCTCTCTACTGCTTGCATTAGAGTAGTGTAGCATGTTACTGCTTTCGGTTAATCCTATTCTGCTGCATAGCCTGTCATTGTTGCTACAGTTGTTACCCTTACCTGCAATCCTAAATGCTTAGTATAGGATGCTAGTATTCCATCAGTGGCCCTACACTCTTATCCGTCTGCCATGCTATACTACTGGGCCGTGATCACTTCGGGAGGTGATCACGGGCATATGCAATATACTTTTTACTGTTACATTACGTATGATACTGTTCGGAGATGGGGGCTGAAGAGGCAGGTGGCTCCATCCCGGTAGTGGTGGGCCTGGGTTCCCGACGGCCCCCGACTGTTACTTTGTGGCGGAGCGACAGGGCAGGTTGAGACCACCTAGGAGAGAGGTGGGCCTGGCCCTGGTCGGCATTCGCGGATACTTAACACGCTTAACGAGATCTTGGTATTTGATCTGAGTCTGGCCACTGGCCTATACGCACTAACCAACTACGCGGGAACAGTTATGGGCACTCAACATCGTGGTATAAGCCGAAGCCTTCGTGACGTCAGCGACTGAGCGGCGCGCGCCGGATTGGACTGGAACGCCTACTCTTGTATAAGGGAGGCTAGGTCTGCTTCCGGCCGCGTTCGCAACGTGCATGTGTGCAATGGGCGATGGGCCCAGACCCCTGCACCATAGGATTTAGACTAGCGTGCTGACCTCTTTGTTGTGCCTAGGTGGGGCTGCGACGTGTTGATCTTCCGAGGCCGGGCATGACCCAGGAAAGTGTGTCCGGCCAAATGGGATCGAGCGTGTTGGGTTATGTGGTGCACCCCTGCAGGGAAGTTTATCTATTCGAATAGCCGTGTCCCTCGGTAAAAGGATGACCCGGAGTTGTACCTTGACCTTATGACAACTAGAACCGGATACTTAATAAAACACACCCTTCCAAGTGCCAGATATAACCCGGTGATCGCTCTCCCACAGGGCGACGAGGGGAGGATCGCCGGGTAGGATTATGCTATGCGGTGATACTTGGTGAACTTACCATCTACTCTCTTCTACATGCTGCAAGATGGAGGCTGCCAGAAGCGTAGTCTTCGACAGGACTAGCTATCCCCCTCTTATTCTGGCATTCTGCAGTTCAGTCCACCGATATTGCCCCTTTACACAAATACCCATGCATATGTAGTGTAGATCCTTGCTTGCGAGTACTTTGGATGAGTACTCACGGTTGCTTTTCTCCCTCTTTTCCCCCTTTCCATTCTACCTGGTTGTCGCAACCAGATGCTAGAGCCCAGGAGCTTGACGCCATCGTCGACAACGACTCCTACTACACCGGAGGTGCCTACTACTACGTGGAGGCCGCTGACGACGACCAGGAGTAGTTTATGAGGATCCTAGGCAGGAGGCTTGCGCCTCTTTCAATCTGTATCCTAGTTTGTGCTAGCCATCTTATGGCAACTTGTTTAACTTATGTCTGTACTCAGATATTGTTGCTTCCACTGACTCGTCTATGATCGAGCACTTTTATTCGAGCCCTCGAGGCCCTGGCTTGTATTATGATGCTTGTATGACTTATTTTATTCTTAGAGTTGTGTTCTGATATCTTCCCGTGAGTCCCTGATCTTGATCGTACACGTTTGCGTGTATGATTAGTGTATGATTGAATTGGGGGCGTCACAGTTGTTCCCTTTGTCATCGGTATGTTACTTTCCCGAGATTTGATCGTCCGTATCTCAATACCTAGTTCAATCTCGTTACCGGCAAGTCACTTTACTCGTTCCAGTAATGCATCATCCCGCAACTAACTCATTAGTCACATTTCTTGCAAGGCTTATAGTGATGTGCATTACCGAGAGGGTCCAGAGATACCTCTCCGACAATCGGAGTGACAAATCCTAATCTTGATCTATGCCAACTCAACAAGTACCATCGGAGAGACCTGTAGAGCACCTTTATAATCACCTAGTTACGTTGTGACGTTTGCTAGCACACAAAGTGTTCCTCCGGTATTCGGGAGTTGCATAATATCATAGTCATAGGAACATGTATAAGTCATGAAGAAAGCAATTGCAACATACTAAATGATCAAGTGCTAAGCTAACAGAACGGGTCAAGTCAATCACATCATTCTCTAATAATGTGATCCCGTTAATCAAATGACAACTCATGTCTATGGCTAGGAAACTTAACCATCTTTGATTCAACGAGCTAGTCAAGTAGAGGCATACTAGTGACAGTCTGTTTCTCTATGTATTCACACATGTACTAAGTTTCCGGTTAATACAATTCTAGCATGAATAATAAACATTTATCATGATATAAGGAAATATAAATAACAACTTTATTATTGCCTCTAGGGCATATTTCCTTCACAAAGGGACTGGTCACTGGAAGCGGAACTGCCCCAAGTATTTGGCGGATAAGGAGGATGGCAAAGTGAAAGGTATATTTGATATACATGTTATTGATGTGTACTTAACTAATGCACGCAGTAGCGCCTGGGTATTTGACATTGGTTCTGTTGCTCATACAACTCGAAACAGGGGCTACGGATTAAGCTAAGATTGGCTAAGGATGAGGTGATGATGCACGTGGGAAATGGTTCCAAAGTCGATGTGATCGCGGTCGGCACGCTACCTCTACATCTACCTTCGGGATTAGTTTTAGACCTGAATAATTGTTATTTGGTGCCAGCGTTGAGCATGAACATTATATCTGGATCTTGTTTGATGCGAGACGGTTATTAATTTAAATAAGAGAATAATGGTTGTTCTATTTATATGAGTAATATCTTTTATGGTCATGCACCCTTGATGAGTGGTATATTTTTGTTGAATCTCGATAGTAGTGATACACATATTTATAGTATTGAAGCCAAAAGATATAAGTTCAATAATGATAGTGCAACTTATTTATGGCACTGCCGTTTAGGTCATATTGGTGTAAAGCGCATGAAGAAACTCCATGCTGATGGGCTTTTGGAATCACTTGATTATGAATCACTTGATACTTGCGAACCATGCCTCATGGGAAAGATGACTAAGACTCCGTTCTCCGGAACTATGGAGCGAGCAACAAACTTGTTGGAAATAATACATACTGATGTATGCGGTCCGATGAGTGTTGACGCTCGCGGCGGGTATCATTATTTTCTGATCTTCACAGATGATTTGAGCAGATATGGGTATATCTACTTGATGAAACATAAGTCTGAAACATTTGAAAAGTTCAAAGAATTTCAGAGTGAAGTGGAAAATCATCGTAACAAGAAAAATAAAGTTTCTACGATCTGATCATGGAGGAGAATATTCGAGTTACGAGTTCGGTTTTCATTGAAACAATGTGCAATAGTTTCGCAACTCACGCCACCTGGAACACCACAGCGTAATGGTGTGTCCGAACATCGTAACCGCACCTTATTAGATATGGTGCGATCTATGATGTCTCTTACTGATTTACCGCTATCGTCTTGGGGTTATGCTTTAGAGACAGCTGCATTCACGTTAAATAGGGCACCATCTAAATCCATTGAGACGACACCTTATGAACTGTGGTTTGGCAAGAAACCCAAGTTGTCGTCTCTGAAAGTTTGGGGCTGCGATGCTTATGTGAAAAAGCTTCAACCTGATAAGCTCGAACCCAAATCGGAGAAATGTATCTTCATAGGATACCCAAAGGAGACTGTTGGGTACACCTTCTATCACAGATCCAAAGGCAAGACATTTGTTGCTAAGAATTGATCCTTTCTAGAGAAGGAGTTTCTCTCGAAAGAAGTGAGTGGGAGGAAAGTAGAACTTGATGAGGTAACTGTACCTGCTCCCTTATTGGAAAGTAGTTCATCATTGAAATCTATTCCTGTGACTCCACCAATTAGTGAGGAAGCTAATGATGATGATTAGGTAACTTCAGATCAAGTTACTACCGAACCTCGTAGGTCAACCAGAGTAAGATCCACACCAGAGTGGTATGGTAATCCTGTTCTGGAGGTCATGTTACTTGACCTTGACGAACCTACAAACTACGAGGAAGCGATGATGAGCCCAGATTCCGCGAAATGGCTTGAGGCCATGAAATCTGAGATGGGATCCATGTATGAGAACAAAGTGAGGACTTTGGTTGACTTGCCCAATGATCGGCAAGCCATTGAGAATAAATGAATCTTCAAGAAGAAGACTGACGCTGACGGTAATGTTACTGTCTACAAAGCTCGACTTGTTGTGAAAGGTTTTTGACAAGTTCAAGGAGTTGACTACGACGAGACTTTCTCGCCCGTAGCGATGCTTAAGTCTGTCCGAATAATGTTAGCAATTGCCGCATTTTATGATTATGAAATTTGGCAAATGGATGTCAAAACTGTATTTTTGAATGGATTTCTGGAAGAAGAGTTGTATATGATGCAACCAGAAGGTTTTGTCGATCCAAAGGATGCTAACAAAGTGTGCAAGCTCCAGCGATCCATTTGTGGACTGGTGCAAGCCTCTCGGAGTTGGAATAAACGTTTTGATAGTGTGATCAAAGCATATGGTTTTATACAGACTTTTGGAGAAGCTTGTATTTACAAGAAAGTGAGTGGGAGCTCTGTAGCATTTCTTATATTATATGTGGATGACATATTGTTGATTGGAAATGATATAGAATTTCTGGATAGCATAAAAGGATACTTGAATAAAAAGTTTTTCAATGAAAGACCTCGGTGAAGCTGCTTATATATTGGGCATCAAGATCTATGGAGATAGATCAAGACACTTAATTGGACTTTCACAAAGCATATACCTTGATAAGATTTTGAAGAAGTTCAAAATGGACCAGTCAAAGAAAGGGTTCTTGCCTATGTTACAAGGTGTGAAGTTGAGTGAGACTCAATGTCCGACCACTTCAGAAGATAGAGAGAAAATGAAAGTCATTCCCTATGCTTCAGCCATAGGTTCTATCATGTATGCAATGCTGTGTACTAGACCTGATGTGTGCCTTTCTATAAGTATAGTAGGGAGGTACCAGAGTAATCCAGGAGTGGATCACTGGACAGCAGTCAAGAACATCCTGAAATACTTGAAAAGGACTAAGGATATGTTTCTCTTTTATGGAGGTGACAAAGAGCTCGTCGTAAATGGTTACGTCGATGCAGGCTTTGACACTAATCTGGATGACTCTAAATCGCAAACCGGATACGTGTTTATATTGAACGGTGGAGCTGTCAGTTGGTGCAGTTCTAAGCAGAGAATCGTGGCGGGATCTACGTGTGAAGCGGAATACATAGCTGCTTCGGAAGCAGCAAATGAAGGAGTCTGGATGAAGGAGTTCATATCCAATCTAGGTGTCGTACCTAGTGCATCGGGTCCAATGAAAATCTTTTGTGACAATACTGGAGCAATTGCCTTGGCGAAGGAATCCAGATTTCACAAGAGAACCAAGCACATCAAGAGACGCTTCAATTCCATCCGTCATCAAGTGTCGGAAGGGGAGATAGAGATTTGCAAGATACATACGAATCTGAATGTTGCAGACCCATTGACTAAGCCTCTCTCACGAGCAAAATATGATCAGCACAAAGACTCCATGGGTGTTAGAATCATTACAATGTAATCTAGATTATTGACTCTAGTGCAAGTGGGAGACTGAAGGAAATATGCCGTAGATGCAATAATAAAGTTGTTATTTATATTTCCTTATATCATGATAAATGTTTATTATTCATGCTAGAATTGTATTAACCGGAAACTTAGTACATGTGTGAATACATAGACAAACAGACTGTCACTAGTATGCCTCTACTTGACTAGCTCGTTGAATCAAAGATGGTTAAGTTTCCTAGCCATAGACATGAGTTGTCATTTGATTAACGGGATCACATCATTAGAGAATGATGTGATTGACTTGACCCATTCTGTTAGCTTAGCACTTGATCATTTAGTATGTTGCAATTGCTTTCTTCATGACTTATACATGTTCCTATGACTATGATATTATGCAACTCCCGAATACCGGAGGAACACTTTGTGTGCTAGCAAACGTCACAACGTAACTAGGTGATTATAAAGGTGCTCTACAGGTCTCTCCGATGGTACTTGTTGAGTTGGCATAGATCAAGATTAGGATTTGTCACTCCGATTGTCGGAGAGGTATCTCTGGGCCCTCTCGGTAATGCACATCACTATAAGCCTTGCAAGCAATATGATTAATGAGTTAGTTGCGGGATGATGCATTACAGAACGAGTAAAGAGACTTTCCGGTAACGAGATTGAACTAGGTGTTGAGATACCGACGATCGAATCTCGGGCACGTAACATACCGATGACAAAGGGAACAACGTATGTTGTTATACGGTTTGACCGATAAAGATCTTCGTAGAATATGTAGGAACCAATATGAGCATCCAGCTTCCGCTATTGGTTATTGACCGGAAGTGAGTCTCGGTCATGTCTACATAGTTCTCGAACCCGTAGGGTCCGCACGCTTAACGTTGGGTGATGATCGGTATTATGAGTTTATGTGTTTTGATGTACCAAAGGTAGTTCGGAGTCCCGGATGTGATCACGGACATGACGAGGAGTCTCGAAATGGTCAAGACATAAAGATTGATATATTGGAAGGCTATGTTTGGACACCGGAAAGGTTCCGGGTGGTTCGGGCATTTTTCCGGAGTACGGGGAGGTTATCGGAACCCCCCGGGGAGTTAATGGGCCTTAATGGGCCCAGGTGGAAGAGAGGAGGAGGCGGCCAAGGTGGGGGCGCCCCCCAAGCCTAATCCGAATTGGGAGGGGGCCGGCCCCCTTTCCTTCTCTCCCTCTCCCTCTTCCTTCTTCTCCTACTCCAACTAGGGAAGGGGGAAAATCTACTCCTATTGGGAGTAGGACTCCCCCCCTTGGGCACGCCATGAGAAGGCCGGCCCTCCCCTCCTCCACTCCTTTATATACGGGGGAGGGGGGCACCCCATAGACACACAAGTTGATTGTTTAGCCATGTGCGGTGCCCCCCTCCACAGATTTCCACCTCGGTCATATCGTTGTAGTTCTTAGGCGAAGCCCTGCGTCGGTAACTTCATCATCACCGTCATCACGTCATCGTGCTGACGAAACTCTCCCTCGACCTCAGCTGGATCTAGAGTTCGTGGGACGTCACCGAGCTGAACGTGTGCAGATCGCGGAGGTGCCATACCTTCGGTGCTAGAATCGGTCGGATCGTGAAGACGTATGACTACATCAACCGCGTTGTCATAACGCTTCCGCTTTCGGTCTACGAGGGTACGTAGACAACACTCTCCCATCTCGTTGCTATGCATCACCTAGATAGATCTTTCATGATCGTAGGATTTTTTTTGAAATTACTGCGTTCCCCAACACTCTTCGTCGAACTAGTGCACCTATACAACCATTTTATTGGGTGTGTTGGGGACACAAGAGATTTCTTCTATTTGATTGCAGGGTTGTTTGACAAAGACCATCTTCATCCTACACCTCCCATGGGTTGATAAACCTTAGGTCATCCACTTGAGGGAAAATTGCTACTGTCCTACAAAACTCTGCATTTGGAGGCCCAACACGAGTCTACAAGAATAAGTTGTGTAGTAGGCATCAACCTCTTTTCTGGCGCCGTTGCCGGGGAGGTGAGTGTATGAAGGTATATCTTTAGATATTGCAATTAAATCTTTTTTTTCTTGTTTGATCACTAGTTTGGTTTATAAAAAAAATTTACAAAAAAATGTCTTTCGTGAAAATGATGGATCGAAAAATTGTTCCAAAGCATTAGAAGAAGAAATCAATAAAATGTCTGGCATAAAATCCTTGAATGATAATCATGATTGCAATTTTGCTAGTATGAATTCTTTGAATATCCATAATGCTAGTGATATGCAAAGCCATAAGCTTGGGGATGCTATGTTTGGTGAAGATGATATTTTTAATCCCCCAAGTTTTGATGTGCATATTTGTTATGATGATTGCATGCCTCCTATTTATCATGATTTCAATATTTATGAAAGTGGGTTTGGAAGGGTGTCAACTTTAGATAATAATTATCCCACTATTTTGAAGGGTGTTGAATCTTATTATAATGATAAAAGTGGATTTGGTGAGGTCATGACTTTATTTAGTGATGAATCCACTATTTTGGAAGAGGTTTGAATTGATTGTGACAACAAAGTTGCTATCTATGATGATTATAGTGATGACATGTATGCTATGAAGAATAACGATAACCATGAAACATATCATCATTATTTCAATTTTCAATTGGATTATCCCAATCAAGTATCACATGATAGTTATTTTGTTGAGTTTGTTCCCACTACTATTCATGAGAATAAACTTGCTTACGTGGAGAGTAATAAAATTTCTATGCTTGTGGATCATGAAAAGAATGCTTTATGTGATAGCTATATTGTTGAATTCATTCATGTTGCTACTGAAAATCACTATGAGAGAGGAACATATGCTTGTAGGTATTGCAATAATATCAAGTTTCTTCTCTATGTGTTGAAAATCTTGAAGTTTTGCTTGTTTTGCTTTACTATGCTAGTTGATTCTTGTCCCCATGAATTGTTTGCTCACAAAATCCCTATGCATAGGAAGTGGGTTAGGCTTAAATGTGCTAGTCATATGCTTCATGATGCTCTCTTTGTGTTTCAATTCTTTACTTTCATGTGAGCATCATTGAAATCATCATGCCTAGCTAAAAAGGCACTAAAGAAAAACACTTTTTGGGAGACAACCCAATATATCTACCTACTTTTTTTGTGTGTTCATGATTAAGCTACTATAGTAATCATGTTTTATAGCTTTTGTTTCAATAAAGTGCCAAGTAAAGCCTTTGGGATAGTGTGGATGATAGTTGACTTGATTCTGTGCAAAAACAGGAACTTTTGCGCCCGGTAACAGAATTGTTTAAAATCACTAGAGCATAAAAAAATCATGAATAGTTCACACATGATTGATATAAAAATTTCCTATGTTTTCCTAATTTTTCAGAATTTTTGGATTTACGAAAGTATGGTCATTGTTCAGATCATTACAGACTGTTCTGTTTTTGACATATTCTATTTTCAATGCATAGTTTGCTTGTTTTCTAAATTCTCTGGATTATATTGGTCAACATAAATTGTAGAAATGTTTGGGTATAGCAGGCATTGTGTGAAAACAATTATGAATCTTGTCTTGACATTACCAAAGTGAATGATTTGCTCTTTATCATACTAACCCATCTCACGAAGTTCCGTTAAGTTTGGTGTAATTGAAGTTTTTAAGTTTTGTGTGAGATAACGATATGTGGAGAATAAGGAGTGGCAATACCCTAAGCTTGGGGATGCCCAAGGCACCCCAAGGTAAAATTCAAGGAAGACCCAAGCATCCAAGCTTGGGGATTCCCTGGATGACATCCCCTCTTTCGCCTTCAACATTATGGGTAAGCTTACTTGGAGCTATATTTTTATTCGTCATATGATATGAGCTTTGCTTGGAGCGTCATTTTATTTTGTTGAGGATTTGCTTGTTGTTTTGTATCTTTTATTTCATTAAAAATTACAAGTATAGCCTTTACCATGCTTATTTTGCAAGTCTATATGTTGTTGTTTGAAAACAGAAAGTTTTCTATTATTGTCTGAATTCTTCAGAAAAGTCAGAATGTGATGAAACTTGAATTTTTTTACATAGTAAGCTATGATAAATTTTCTATAGTGTGGTAATTTTTCAGGATTTTGGAGTTAAAGAAGTATGGATCTTCATTCATCCTTTACAGACTATTCTGTTTTGACATATTGCTGTATGTTTGCATTCTTTGCTTGTTTAATGATTCTATTTGAGGATAGGAGTATTAAATATGCAGAGGCATTTAGTATGCAATGTTAAATATTAAGTTTAGTGATTTGTTACAGTAGAGAATGATAAGGTTTTGCATTCATTTATATTAACTTATCTCACGAATTCTTGTTGAGTTTTATGTGGATGAAGTTTTTGAGATTTAGGAAAACCGTGATATGAGAGGAATTAAGGAGACACAAGAGATCAAGCTTGGGGATGACCAAGGCATCCCAAGATAGTATTCCAAGAAGTCTCAAGCATCTAAGCTTGGGGATGCCCCGGTAGGCATCCCACCTTTCTTCATCAACGATTATCGGTTAGTCTCGGTTGAGCCTAAGTTTTTGCTTCTTCGCATGAGATGTGTTATTCTTGGAATGTCATTTTATTTTGTTTTCTTTGTTGTTTGAATAAAATATTTAAGATCTAAAAATTTTAAATGAGAGAGAATCCTCACATAACTATCTATTTACTTAAGTACTCATTTGATCTTCACTTATATCTTTTTGGAGTAGTTTGTCATTTACTCTTGTGCTTCACTTATATCCTATGAGTAAATTTTTGAATGAATTGAATATCATAAATATGAAATTATATGTGCTTCATATACTTGTATCATGCCTAGTAGTAGCTTCATGATACGTCCATTTTGCATCATGTTTTCCTACTGTTCTTTATAGTGTTTTTATGCAATATAACACTTTGTGGAGTAATTCTAATGCCTTTTCTCTCATAATATGCAAGGTTTACTCAAAGAGGGAGATTGTCAGCAGCTAGAATTCTGGATCTGAAAAAGCTATGTCAGAGATACCTATTCTGTGCATCTTCAAATGAGCTGAAATTTTACGGAGAATTATTTTGGAATATATAAAAAATATTGGAATAAAGAAACACCATAGGGGGCACCCAGGTGCCCACTAGGCACCAAGGCGCACCTGCCCCCCTGGCGCGCCCTGGTGGGTAGTGGGCTCCCTGGCCCACTTCCGGTTCCCATCTTCTGGTACATAAGGTCATTTGACCTAGATAAAATAAGGAGAGGACTTTTGGGATGGAGCGCCGCCGTCTCGAGGCGGAACTTGGGCAGGAGCACTTCTGCTCTCGAGCGGAGCGATTCCGTCGGGGACACTTCCCTTCGGGAGGGGGAAATCAAAGCTATCGTCATCACCCACAACCCTCTCATCGTGGGAGGGCCAATCTCCATCAACATCTTCAACAACACCATCTCATCTCAAAACCCTAGTTCATCTCTTGTGTTCAATATTTGTATCAAAACCTCAGATTGGTACCCGCGGGTGACTAGTAGTGTTGATTACATCTTGTAGTTGATGCTAGCCGGTTATTTGGAGGAAGATTATATGTTCAAATCCATTATGCTATTTATTACTCCTCTGATCTTGAGCATGAACATGTTGCGTGAGTAGTTACTTTTGTTCTTGAGGACATGGGAGAAGTCTTGTCATAAGTAATCATGTGAATTTGATATTCGTTCGATGTTTTGATGATATGTATGTTGTGATTCCCTTAGTGGTGTTATGTGAACGTCGACAAAATGACACTTCACCATCTTTGGGCCTAAGGGAAGGCACTTTGGACTAGATATTAGATGATGGGTTGCTAGAGTGACAGAAGTTTAAATCCTAGTTTATGCGCTATTTCGTAAGGGCTGATTTGGATCCATATGTTTAATGCTATGGTTAGATTTTATCTTAGTTCTTCTTTCGTAGTTGCGGATGCTTGCGAGAGGGGTTAATCATAAGTGGGCGGCTTGTTCAAGTAAGAACATCACCCAACCACCGGTCCACCCACATATCAAATTATCAAAGTAGCAAACGCGAATCAAACCAACATGATGAAAGTGACTAGATGAAATTCCCGTGTGTCCTCAAGAACGCTTTGCTTACTATAAGAGATTGTTTTGGCCTGTCCGTTGCTACAAAAAGGATTGGGCTACCTTGTTGCACCTATTGTTACTATTGCTACTTATTACTTGTTAAAAATTATCTTGCTATCAAACTACCTGTTACCGACAATTTCAGTGCTTGGAGAAATTACCTTGCTGAAAACCGCTTGTCATTTCCTTCTGCTCCTCGTGGGGTTCGACACTCTTACTTATTGAAAGGAACACGATTTATCCCCTATACTTGTGGGTCATCAAGACTCTTTTCTTGCGCCGTTGCTGGGGAGTGAAGCACTCTTGGTAAGTGGAAAATTGGTAAGGAAAAATTTATATATAACGTGCTGAAATTTACTGTTGCTTGTTACTATGGAAAACAATCCTTTGAGGGGTTTGTTCGGGGTATATTTGAACGAAATATGCCCTAGAGGCAATAATAAAGTTGTTATTTATATTTCCTTATATCATGATAAATGTTTATTATTCATGCTAGAATTGTATTAACCGAAAACTTAGTACATGTGTGAATACATAGACAAACGGAGTGTCACACTAGTATGCCTCTACTTTGACTAGCTCGTTAATCAAAGATGGTTAAGTTTCCTAGCCATAGACATGTGTTGTCATTTGATGAACAGGATCACATCATTAGAGAATGATGCGATTGACTTGACCCATCTGTTAGCTTAGCACTATGATCGTTTAGTTTATTGCTATTGCTTTCTTCATGAAGTATACATGTTCCTATGACTATGAGATTATGCAACTCCCGAATACCGGAGGAACACTTAATGTGCTATCAAACATCACAACGTAACTGGGTGATTATAAAGATGCTCTACAGGTGTCTCCGATGGTGTTTGTTAGGTTGGCATAGATCGAGATTAGAATTTGTCACTCTATGTTACGGAGAGGTATCTCTGGGCCCTCTCGGTAATGCACATTACTATAAGCCTTGCAAGCAATGTGACTAATGAGTTAGTTGCGGGATGATGCATTATGGAACGAGTAAAGAGACTTGCCGATAACGAGATTGAACTAGGTATTGAGATACCGACGATCGAATGTCGGGTAAGTAACATACCGATGACAAAGGGAACAACGTATGTTGTTATGCGGTTTGCCCGATAAAGATCTTCATAGAATATGTAGGAACCAATATGAGCATCCAGGTTCCGCTATTGGTTATTGACAGGAAGTGAGTCTCGGTCATGTCTACATAGTCTCGAACCCGTAGGGTCCGCACGCTTAACGTTGGGTGATGATCGGTATTATGAGTTTATGTGTTTTGATGTACTGAAGGTAGTTCGGAGTCCCGGATGTGATCACAGACATGACGAGGAGTCTCGAAATGGTCGAGACATAAAGATTGATATATTGGAAGGCTATGTTTGGACACCGGAAAGGTTCCGAGTGGTTCGGGCATTTTTTCGGAGTACCGGGAGGTTACCGGAACCCCCCGCGGAGTTAATGGGCCTTAATGGGCCAAGGTGGAAGAGAGGAGGAGGCGGCCAAGGTTGGGGCGCCCCCCAAGCCCAATCCAAATTGGGAAGGGGGCTGGCCCCCCTTTCCTTCTCTCCCTCTCCCTCTTCCTTCTTCTCCTACTCCAACTAGGGAACGGGAGAAACCTACTCCTATTGGGAGTAGGACTCCCCCCCTTGGGAGCGCCATGAGAGGGCCGGCCCTCCCCTCCTCCACTCCTTTATATACGGGGGAGGGGGGCACCCCATAGACACACAAGTTGATTGTTTAGCCGTGTGCGGTGCCCCCTCCACAGATTTCCACCTCGGTCATATCGTTGTAGTGCTTAGGTGAAGCCCCGCGTCGGTAACTTCATCATCACCGTCATCACGCCGTCGTGCTGACGAAACTCTCCCTTGACCTCAACTGGATCTAGAGTTTGTGGGACGTCACCAAGCTGAATGTGTGCAGATCGTGGAGGTGCCGTACCTTCGGTGCTAGGATCGGTCGGATCGTGAAGACGTACGACTACATCAACCGCGTTGTCATAACGCTTCCGCTTTCGGTCTATGAGGGTACGTAGACAACACTCCCCCCTCTCGTTGCTATGCATCACTGAGGGAGTCCTGGACTAAGGGGTCCTCGGGCGTCCGACCTGTTATCCATGGGCCGGACTGATGGGCTGTGAAGATGTGAAGGCCGAAGACTATACTCGTGTCCGGATTGGACTCTCCTTGGCGTGGAAGGCAAGCTAGGCGACCGACTATGAAGATTCCCTCTCATGTAACCAACCCCATGTAACCCTAGATCTCTTCGGTGTCTATATAAACCGGAGAGCATAGTCCGGATAGGGGACATTCATTACCATATATTCACATAGGCTAGACTTCTAGGGTTTAGCCATTACGACATCGTGGTAGATCAACTCTTGTAATACTCATATTCATCAAGATCAATCAAGCAGGAAGTAGGGTATTACCTCCATAGAGAGGGCCCGAACCTGGGTAAACATCGTGTCCCCCGTCTCCTGTTACCATCGATACTAGACGCACAGTTCGGGAACCCCTACCCGAGATCCGCCGGTTTTGACACCGACATTGGTGCTTTCATTGAGAGTTCCACTGTGCCGTCACCAAGTGGATTGATGGCCCCTTCGATCGTCAGTAATGGCGCTGTTCAGGGAGAAACCTTCCTCCCCGGACAAACCTTTGTGTTCGGTGACTTCGTACTGCGGCCAACTCGCTTGGCCATCTGGAGCAGGTCGATAGCCACGCCCCTGGCCATCAGGTTAGATTTGGAAGCTTGAACTGCGTCGCGGATACCCGTGGAGACTTGATCTTCGATGGATTCGAGACTGAGGCAGTCGCTCCCCCTCTCTTCGATGAGCATGACTCAAATCTGTCATCGGATCACACCCAGGAGATGGATCTTGCTGCTACAACAGCCTCAGAACCAAAGCAGATCGTACCCTCCAAGGCCACAAAGGCCACGGCGTTGGAGCTGCACACGGACTCGACATCCTGCAATACTTGCGTCAATGGAACTCCGGACTCGTTTCCGGTCACACGTTCCAGATCAGGTGCGCCTGCGGATACCGAGCTGGATCGGTTATCGATTTTCGAATTTGGTGCCGCAGACCTCTTCCAGCACTCGCCTTTTGGTGACATGCTAAATTCTTTAAAGAACTTATCCTTGGAGGAGAATTCACAGCCGAACTATGTTCGGTTCGAATTAGAGGCGGATGACGAGGAATTTTGCTTCCCACCCGCCACCCACTTCATAGCCACCGTCGACGACTTAACCGACATGCTTGACTATGGCTCCAAAGACATCGACGATATGGACGACGATGCCAACAAGGAGCAAGGCCAAGACCCGCCATTTACTGGACGCTGGACGTCCACCTCTTCGTACGACATGTACATGGTTGATACACCTAAAGAATCTGGCGACAACAAAGAAGAGCCAGACGCGGACAAGCCTTCCGCGACACAGTCCAAACGCCGGCGTGCCAAATGCTGCTCTAAGCCTCGACGCTCAAAAGATGGCAACACTGGCACTGGAGAAAATAGCACTCCAGGCAACGCCGAAAACAACGAAGACCCTGCCGGAGCTACATCCGAACAGGAAGAAAATGGCAACGGGCAAAATAACCCTGACGAACAGGCCATAGAAGATGACTCGGAGGACGATAGTTACCGTCCACCCTCCAAAGAGGAGACATGCCTCGGCAACGACGATTTCATCGTGCTTGAGGATCCCGTGGAGCAGGAGCGCTTTAAGCTTCAGCTCATAGCCACAGCAAGGAGCCTGAAAAAGAAACAACAACAGCTTCAAGCCGAACAAGATCTGCTCGTCAACAGATGGACTGATGTCCTGACAGCTGAAGAATACGGCCTCAAGCGCCCAGCCAAGAGCTACCCAAAACGTAGACTGCTACCTCAATTCGACGAGGAAGCACCAGATCACGTACCCCCCTCGCACAAGGCGGACCGACCACCACGTGGTTGGGATAGAGTGGTGGACCGGCCACCCCGCGGTCGGGATAAAGCGGCAACCCAAGCCGAACAACAGCCTGCCCCACCTCCTTGCAAAAACAGGGACAGACCAGCTCGGGATCATACATACGATCTCCGGCAAGAATTGGACAATAGAGCAAGACATACGAGATCGATCTACGGATCACAAGGACGTGCCTCGAGGCACGACGACGGCTACCTATTCGGACGCGACAAACCTAACCACGCCCAGGCCGAATGCCGCAGACAGACTTCATCAGAGCTGCGCCACGATGCGGCCCGCTATAGAGGCGCCGCACACCCTCTCTGCTTCATAAACGAGGTGTTGGATCACGAATTTCCCGAGGGATTCAAGCCTGTCAACATTGAATCATACGACAGCACAACTGACCCTGCAGTATGGATCGAGGATTTTATTCTCCATATCCATATGGCTCGAGGAGATGACCTCCACGCCATCAAATACCTCCCATTAAAACTCAAAGGACCAGCTCGACACTGGTTAAATAGCCTGCCTGAGAATTCCATCGGCAGCTGGGAGGACTTGGAAGAGGCTTTCCTCGATAACTTCCAAGGAACTTATGTCCGGCCACCGGATGCCGATGACTTAAGCCACATAGTTCAACAACCTGGAGAATCAGCCAGAAAATTCTGGACTAGGTTCCTAACCAAAAAGAACCAGATTGTTGACTGTCCGGACGCAGAGGCCTTAGCAGCCTTCAAACACAGCATCCGTGACGAATGGTTAGCACGCCACCTCGGTCAAGAGAAGCCAAAGTCTATGGCAGCCCTCACGACACTCATGACCCGCTTCTGCGCGGGAGAGGATAGTTGGCTGGCTCGTAGTAATAACACAGCCAGCGAGACAGGCCCCTCTGAGGCCAAGAATAGCACTGGCAAGCTCCGGCGCAATAGACACAAACGCCGAAGCAATGACAACAACACCGATGACACCACAGTCCACACCGGATTCACTGGCTCCAAGTCCGGCCAACGGAAGAAGCCCTACAAAAGAAAGAATGAAGGACCTTCCAGCCTGGACCGCATACTCGACCGTCCGTGCCAGATACACGGCACCCCGGACAAGCAAGCCAATCATACCAACAGGGATTGTTTGGTTTTCAAGCAGGCCGGCAAGTTAAATGCTGAAAAGAAAGAAAAGGGATCACAAAGTGAGGACAAGGACAAAGAGCCCCGGCAGCCGAACACTGGGGGGCAGAAGAAATTTCCCCCTCAAGTCAAAACGGTGAACATGATATATGCTGCACACGTCCCCAAAAAGGAGTGTAAGCGAGCGCTTAGGGACATATACGCGGTTGAGCCAATCGCCCCAAAATTCAATCCATGGTCGTCGTTTCCGATCACCTTCGATCGTCGAGACCATCCAACTAGTATCCGCCACGGCGGTTCAGCCGCACTAGTCCTTGACCCAATTATTGACGGGTTTCACCTAACACGAGTCCTGATGGACGGTGGTAGCAGCCTCAACCTGGTCTATCAAGACACAGTGCGGAAGATGGGAATTGACCCATCACGAATCAAACCAACAAAGACTACCTTCAAAGGAGTCATACCAGGCGTAGAGGCCCGCTGTGCGGGCTCAATCACGCTGGAAGTGGTCTTCGGTTCTCCGGACAACTTCCGAAGCGAGGAGTTAAATCTTCGACATCGTCCCCTTCCGCAGCGGCTACCACGCACTACTCGGACGAACAGCGTTTGCTAGATTCAACGCAGTGCCACACTATGCTTATCTCAAGCTCAAGATGCCCGGTCCACACAGCGTCATAACAGTCAATGGCAACACGGAACGCTCCCTCCGAACAGAGGAGCACACCGCTGCCCTAGCAGCAGAAGTACAGAGCGGCCTTCTCAAGCAGCACCATAATGCGGCTGCCGAGCCCCTGGACATTATCAAGAGGCTCTGGACTACACTGCAGCAGGACAACACGGCTCGTCAAGAGCTGGATTAGCAATTCGGCCTCCGTCCCAGTCCCGATGAAGTAGTGGCATTCGCACCACTCGTACATAACTACGCACTCAAAATCCCATGGACATCGACGGAGGCAGAAGCTAACCCAGGATCTACAGTTCGGCTAGACCGACCCCGGACATACATACTTTCAACTTTTCTTTTTTATTTCAGGTTCCTTTTCCCACGGGCCTGCTGACCGGTCCCTTCGAAGGATTGGAATATACAAGGAGGCCACTAGCATAGGTGTGTAGAGTAACCTTTACACGTCTTCTTGACGATATTTATATTTATTTTCCAGGACCCGCACGCTGCGCCCTCTTGATTCCGGCATGTTAAATAGCCCGGAGGCTTATCGCACTATTTGTACAAGATACGCCTTGACGTATCCATCCAGTCATAATGAAAATGGTTTGCGGCCCAATTTCTATGGTTCTAGCCTCTTACTTCATTTTATTTCGATCTACTTATCGGCTGCATCATTATTCTTTGGTACGTCTCATATTCGCCAGGGGCTACTTATCGCCCCACAACACGGCAGCAAAGACCGAATACTTCTTATCTATACAAGTTCGGCACCCTGAATTTAGCATTATATGCATTGGCTCCGAATCATGTCTTTGGTCAATAGTTGGGTTGCCCAGCTCCTGTGCTTGCTACCCTATGTTCCGTTCTATCGGCTAGGGTAGTAAAGGGAGAACTACTGCGATTGTGCCCTGGCTTTGACCGGATGAGCACCTCAGTAGAGAAAGCCGAAAACTGACTATCATGATACGGCGAGAGCCGGTCAGCTGTTCGAGGGTTACAAAATCGTTGGAGATTTTTTCCGCGTCACGTGACGGATCGACACTTCCTGATCAGATGCTGACAGCACCCTGGCTTGGACCAGGGGCTGTGCACTTGCTTAATTATAAAACTCCTATGGCTAAGTGAGGGCGTTTAAGCCGTACAGTCTGATTGCCTTGTTCGTTGCGCTAAACAACTCCTCCAAAGGACCATATAATTGGACCAAGATTGTTCAGAATCCATCCCTAACACCTCCGTACTACCTACATGAGGGCAGAAGCCGATGACTGGCCAACCCTCAGATTACAAATAACACGGCCGCATAGGAGGAAACAATTCAAAGCATAATAAAATTATTTTACAAACACTGGCTTTGTTCCCATAATATAAGGCAATGGCAATATGAATACATCTATTCAAATACAATGTCCTGCGAACATTGCGCCGCCACAAGTCGAGACCCCTCTACAACATCCGTGAAATATCGTTCGGGTGTGCGGTGCTCCTTGCCCTCCGGCGTCCCGCTGGCAACTTCAACAGCGTTCATCTTCGCCCACCACATCTTGCAGCGAGCGAAGGCCATACAGGCACCTTCAATACAGACGGGGTGCTTGATGACGTCCAGCCGCGGACACGCCTCCACCAGACGCCTCACGAGTCCGAAGTAGCTGCCGGGCATAGCTTCGGCTGGCCATAGCCGGATTGTCAAATCCTTCATGGCTAGTTTGGCCACCCTGTGCAGCTCCACCAGCTACTTCAGCTGATCGGTGAAGGACACGGGATGCTCTGGCGTCGCGTACTGCGACCAGAACAACTTCTTCGTAGAACCTCCTCCTTCGGCTCGGTAGAACTCTGCAGCGTCTGATACGCTGCGTGGTAAATCCGCAAAAGCCCCTGGGGAACTCCGAACCCGGGTTAGTAAAAGGTATTGCTTCTTCGCATACTTGCTTTGCCTTAAATGCCTTACCCGCCGTGATCTTCTTGGCCTCCTAGATCTCCTGGAGGGCGGCCTGGGCCTCATTCCGTGCGGTCTCCGCGCTCTGATGAGCCTTGGTGAGTTCGGCCTCTTGAGCCGACGCATCATTCTCCAAGGTCTCACATTTTTTCACTTCATCCTGCAGCTCCTGCTGGATTTCTTTGACCCAGGACTTCAGCTTCTTACGAGCGGCCTACTGCTGGACAGCTTTCCCCTCGGCCTCGCCCAAGGCCTTCCTCAGGGCCTCGACCTCGGTCACGGCTCCTGCACATATTACAACACTACAGTCAATATACATCGCCTACGCTTTCCGAACATACAGCAAGTCGATATTCACCTTGCTTCTCCTGGAGCCGAACCCTAACCTCGCCGAGCTCGTTCTCGGTCCGCTCCAGCCTCTGCCTCAATGCAGAGACTTTGGTAGCATGCGATGTTGCGGCCAACAGCGATGCCTACTTATGCATACAAGCTCTGATTAGTCTCCTACAATAGATCCCCTGTCCATTTCTTCTCGCCGGACAGTGTCTCAGGGGCTACTGACTACAGGTTTTTTCTCTATGTCACTTACCTTGAAACCTGTCAACAGGCTGCTGCAGGCTTCGTTTAGTCCACTCTTGGCAGACTGAACCTTCTCAATCACTGTGCCCATAAGGACATGGTGCTCGTCCATAACGGAGGCGCCTCGTAGCGCCTCCATTAGGCTAGCCGGCACCCCTGGATGTACAGGGACCATCGGCGGAAGCGGCGCACCCCCTCCTTCAAAGGGGGCTGCTCGCCCGACTCCGGAGCCATATGGGTCTCCGGAATCATATTCGGCGGAGGGCCGAACTGAATACGGCCCTCCTCGCCAGTCTTCATGGGGATTTGCCCCTCCATGTGTTCGGCAGTGGAGGCCTCGCCTTGCGGCGCCTCCCGGACAACGTCCTGGGCTCCTCCCTTCAGAGCGGTCCTCCGAGACAATGCTTCGGCGTCGTCCCCGGCCCAGGGGGAGTAAGAGGGCGGTGGCGACTGGCTCGCCATCTCCGACAGAGCCAACGAACCTCCAGACGAGGATCGTTGGATTAGGTCGCGGGCCGGACTGCAACATTACAGTTAACTACATCAAGATAATGGAAAGAAAGGGCAGGATGTGTGCACGAGCGAGCCCTGTCACTTACGATGCGGCGCGGGGCTTAGTGCGGGGGAGTCATTCCGGACTGCTGTCAACGTCCCACGCGGTGTTGACCGCTGGAACGCCCTTCGCCTTCTTGGGCGTCTCCGCCTCCAGATGCGCCGGAGCCGCCCTCTTCTTCTTCTTCCCCTCGGGAGGAGGGTTGTTCTCCTCCTCCTCCTCCTCCTCGTCATTGTCCGCAGGGACAGAGGAATGGGCCTCGTCGTCTTCGGACATCACGTCCAAAGTGCCATTGCGACGGGGGCCACTCTTGGCCCCCTTGGCCTTGTTCTTGGCCTTCTTCTCCTGTGCCTTGTATGGCGCCGTCACCAGCATCTCCGCCAGGCGCGGGATGACCGATTCTTCGGGCAGCGGAGCCGGACACTGGATCCGCTTCGCCCTCTCCATCCAGTCCTGAAGGAGCCATAATAAGAGCTCAGACATCATCCTTGAAACAGTAAGGTTGGGGATACGACAGAAATAACGTACCTTGCTGGCGGGGTGTGTACAATCGTGGCCACGGTCCGAATCCGTGGCCGGTGGTTTCTCGTTGCCCTTGAAGAGCGACTTCCATGCACCTTCGTGCGTAGTCTCAAAGAGCCTCACCAAGGTCCGGTGCTTCTTCGGGTTGAACTCCCATAGCGGGCAGCTTCGGCGCTGGCACGGAAGGATCCGGCGAACCAACATCACCCAGATCACGTCGACGAGCTTGATGCTCTTGGTTACCATGCTCTAAACACGCGTTTGCAGCATTATCAGCTCGTCAGGAGAACACCAGTCCGGACTCTTCTCGACCCAGGAGGTGAGTCGCATAGGAGCACCGGAGCGGAATTCGGCAGCCGCGGCCCAGGTGGTGCCGCGTGGTTCTGTGATGTAGAACCACTGCTTCTGCCACTCCTTCACTGTCTCCACAAAAATACCTTTCGGCCAGGAGACGTTGGGCAGCTTGCTCACCATGGCTCCTCCGCATTCCGCGTGCTGGCCGTCCACCACCTTCGGCTTCACGTTGAAGACTTTGAGCCACAGCCCGAAGTGGGGCTGGATGCGGAGGAAGGCCTCGCACACGACGATGAACGCCGAGATGTTGAGGAAGGAATTCGGGGACAGATCATGGAAATCTACCCCGTAATAATAAATCAGCCCGCGGATGAAAGGGTGGAGTGGAAACCCCAGCCCACGGAAGAAATGAGGAAGGAATACTACACTCTCGTTGGGCTCCGGCATGGGGATGATTTTCCCCTCGGCCGGCAAGCGGTGGGCGATTTCCTTCACCAAGTATCCGTCCGCTTGGAGCTCGGTAATGTCCTCCACCTTGACGGAGGAGACCATCCACTTGCCCTGACCACCAGATCCGGACATGGTTTCTTAAGTGGAAAGGAGATGAGAACTTGGGCACTGGAGCTCGAGATCGGGAAGGCGGAGACAGAGGGAAAGCGTGAGAAGAGGAAGAGGGAATCCTTATCCTCTTATAAAGGCAGCAAACATTAAACGCCTCCTCACTCGCGTTGAGATTCGCCTATTCCCAAGGGCTGTGCAAACGACACGGTTGGGTCACCCATGCCCGCATTGATGAGAATCCCGCAATAAGGGGACACGATCTCTGCTTCAACAAGACATGCCTATAGCAACCGCATCTCGAAACATGGGATGGCAGAAGAAAAACGGTTCGAAATTATAACCGGACAGACGCGACGTCGTGATGTAAAGAAGCTGTCAACAGATTATATTCGTGCAAATATTATATTCTCTTTGCGGTTGTGTGTTGTGTATAACAGGTCCGGATACAACTATCACGTCCGAAGACTATTTTGGAGTTCGGAAAAAAGGGGAACCCGCTTTGCAATGCCGAAGACAATCTGTGCGCCGGACTCCTCGTCATTGAAGCCAGGTTCAGGGGCTACTGAGGGAGTCCTGGACTAAGGGGTCCTCGGGCGTCCGGCCTGTTATCCATGGGCCGGACTGATGGGCTGTGAAGACATGAAGACCGAAGATTGTACCTGTGTCCGGATTGGACTCTACTTGGCGTGGAAGGCAAGCTTGGCAACCGACTATGTAGATTCCCTCTGATGTAACCGACTCCATGTAACCCTAGATCTCTCCGGTGTCTATATAAGCCGGAGAGCGTAGTCCGGATAGGGGACATTCATTACCATATATTCAAGTAGGCTAGACTTCTAGGGTTTATCCATTACGATCTCGTGGTAGATCAACTCTTGTAATACTCATATTCATCAAGATCAATCAAGGTGGAAGTAGGGTATTACCTCCATAGAGAGGGCCCGAACCTGGGTAAACATCGTGTCCCCCGTCTCCTGTTACCATCGATCCTAGACGCACAGTTCGGGACCCCCTACCCGAGATCCGCCGGTTTTGACACCGACAATCACCTAGATAGATCTTGCGTGATCGTAGGATTTTTTTTCGAAATTACTGCATTCCCCAACAGTGGTATCAGAGCCAGGTCTATGCATAGATGTTATATGCACGAGTAGAACACAAAGAGTTGTGGGCGATAATAGTCATACTGCTTACCAGCATCTCATATTTTGATTCGACGGTATTGTTGGATGAAGCGGCCCAGACCGACATTACGCGTACACTTACACGAGACTGGTTCTACCGACGTGCTTCACACACAAGTGGTTAGTGGGTGTCTGTTTCGCCAACTTTAGTTGAATCGAGTGTGGCTACGCCCGGTCCTTGTTGAAAGTTAAAATAACACACCTGACGAAAAAATCGTTGTGGTTTTTGATGCGTAGGTAAGAACGGTTCTTGCTAAAACCGTAGCAGCCACGTAAAACTTGCAACAACAAAGTAGAGGACGTCTAACTTGTTTTTGCAGGGCATGTTGTGATGTGATATGGTCAAGACATGATGCTATATTTTATTGTATGAGATGATCATGTTTTCTAACAGAGTTATCGGCAACTGGCAGGAGCCATATGGTTGTCGCTTTATTATATGCAATGCAATCACCATGTAATTGTTTTTACTTTATCACTAAGCGGTAGCTATAGTCATAAAAGCAATAGTTGGCGAGACGACAACGATGCTACGATGGAGATCAAGGTGTCGCGCCGGTGACGATGGTGATCATGACAGTGCTTTGGAGATGGAGATCAAAGGCACAAGATGATGATGGCCATATCATATCACTTATATTGATTGCATGTGATGTTTATCCTTTATGCATCTTATTTTGCTTAGTTCAGCGGTAGCATTATAAGATGATCTCTCACTAAATTTCAAGGTATAAGTGTTCTCCCTGAGTATGCACCGTTGCGACAGTTCGTCGTGCCGAGACACCATGTGATGATCGGGTGTGATAAGCTCTGCGTTCACATACAAGGGGTGCAAGCCAGTTTTGCACACGCAGAATACTCGGGTTAAACTTGATGAGCCTAGCATATGCAGACATGGCCTCGGAACACTAAGACCGAAAGGTCGAGTGTGAATCATATAGTAGATATGATCAACATAGTGATGTTCACCATTGAAAACTACTCCATCTCACGTGATGATCGGACATGGTTTAGTTGATATGGATCACGTGATCACTTAGATGATTAGAGGGATGTCTATCTAAGTGGGAGTTCCTAAGTAATATGATTAATTGAACTTTAATTTATCATGAACTTAGTACCTGATAGTATTTTGCATGTCTATGTTGTTGTAGATAAATGGCCCATGCTACTGTTCCGTTGAATTTTATTGCGTTCCTAGAGAAAGCTAAGTTGAAAGATGATGGTAGCAACTACACGAACTGGGTCAGTAACTTGAGGATTATCCTCATTGCTGTGCAGAAGAATTACGTCCTGGAAGCACTGCTGGGTGCCAGGCCTACTGCAGATGCTACTAATGACGTTAAGAACGTGTGGCAGAGCAAAGCTGATGACTACTCGATAGTTCAGTATGCCATGCTTTACGGCTTAGAACCGGGACTTCAACGATGTTTTGAACATCATGGAGCATATGAGATGTTCCAGGAGTTGAAGTTAATATTTCATGCAAATGCCCGGATTGAGAGATATGAAGTCTCCAATAAGTTCTATAGCTGCAAGATGGAGGAGAATAGTTCTGTCAGTAAACATATACTCATAATTTCTGGGTACCACAACCACTTGACTCAACTGGGAGTTAATCTTCCTGATGATAGTGTCATTGACAGAGTTCTTCAATCACTGCCACCAAGCTACAAAAGCTTCGTGATGAATTATAATATGCAAGGGATGGATAAGACAATTCCCGAGCTCTTCGCGATGCTAAAAGCTGCTGAGGTACAAATCAAGAAGGAGCATCAAGTTTTGACACTGATCCGGATGACTATAAATCGCAAACTGGATACGTGTTTATATTGAACGATGGAGCTCTTAGTTGGTGCAGTTCTAAGCAGAGCGTCGTGGCGGGATCTACGTGTGAAGCGGGATACGTAGCTGCTTCAGAAGCAGCAAATGAAGGAGTCTGGATGAAGGAGTTCATATCCGATCTAGGTGTCATACCTAGTGCATCGGGTCCAATGAAAATCTTTTGTGACAATACTGGAGCAATTGCCTTGGCGAAGGAATCCAGATTTCACAAGAGAACCAAGCACATCAAGAGATGCTTAAATTCCATCCGTCATCAAGTGTCGGAAGGGGACATAGAGATTTGCAAGATACATACGGATCTGAATGTTGCAGACCCGTTGACTAAGCCTCTCTCACGAGCAAAACATGATCAACACTAAGACTCCATGGGTGTTAGAATATTACAATGTAAGCTAGATTATTGACTCTAGTGCAAGTGGGAGACTCAAGGAAATATGCCGTAGAGGCAATAATAAAGTTGTTATTTATATTTCCTTATTTCATGATAAATGTTTATTATTCATGCTAGAATTGTATTAACCGGAAACTTAGTACATGTGTGAATACATAGACAAACAGAGTGCCACTAGTATGCCTCTACTTTGACTAGTGAGGGAGTCCTGGACTAAGGGGTCCTCGGGCGTCCGACCTGTTATTCGTGGGCCGGACTGATGGGCTGTGAAGACATGAAGACCGAAGATTGTACCTGTGTCCGGATTGGACTCTACTTGGCGTGGAAGGCAAGCTTGGCAACCGACTATGTAGATTCCCTCTGATGTAACCGACTCCATGTAACCCTAGATCTCTCCGGTGTCTATATAAGCCGGAGAGCGTAGTCCGGATAGGGATATACACATTACCATAGTCATACAGGCTAGGCTTTTAGGGTTTAGCCATTACGATCTCGTGGTAGATCAACTCTTGTAATACTCATATTCATCAAGATCAATCAAGTAGGAAGTAGGGTATTACCTCCATAGAGAGGGCCCGAACCTGGGTAAACATCGTGTCCCCCGTCTCCTGTTACCATCGATCCTAGACGCACAGTTTGGGACCCCCTACCCGAGATCCGCCGGTTTTGACACCGACATTGGTGCGTTCATTGAGAGTTCCACTGTGCCGTCGCCAAAAGGGTTGATGGCTCGCCTTGTTGTCAACGATAATATCATCTCCGGAGGAGCCCTGGCTCCAGGCCAAACCCTCTAGCTGGGCGGCTTCGTCATGACCGCCAGTTCGGCCCTTAAGCCGACGATGACCTCTCAAGTCATCGAAAATCGCCTCCGCATTGATCCCGAATACTCCGCTCGGATGGAACCGACAGAGTTATCGTCGTTGAACAAACTCCTGAATCGCATGACCGCCTTGGGGGTCGCTACAGACTACGATCGGGTTGGGCTTAAACCCGACTAGAGAGAAATTAAAACTTCGCCGATCAGCCACTAGATAGCGGTAGTCGAGAGCGGGACAACTCTTCTGCTATATTGAAGACAAACTATGTTCGGATCTCCGATCTTGAAGGGCCGGATATTCTCTGGCAGAAAGGCATGTCTCGTCCTCTGAACATAGAGTCAGACGATGAGCCTAGAAAATCAGCCAATATCCCGGAGCCCAAACTGTCAGGTCCGGTTGATCTTCAAACTCCGGATCCAAAATCGGGTCAGGGTTTGGATTTAATTCCACCCACCCACCCGGACATAGATGCTCTCATGGGCATCAAACAACAGTCTCAGGAAATGGTCCACCACTTCTGGGCCAGATTCCTCCTTGTCTAAGATAAGGTAAAGGATTGCCGCGACGAAGACACGATAGCAGCATTTTGCAACAACTGCGCGGACAAAGGTATCCTGAACGCCATCAATCGCCGCCGCATACTAAAGTTTGCTAACCTAGCAACTATTGTACACAACTACAGTGCGATGGAAAGCGCCTAGAAAACTCCGGCAGCTTGCTGGGAACCATCGATCCCAACTCAACTCCTCATAAAAGCGAAGAGGACGCACCCCCGTGACACGCCCAGCCCAACAGTCAAAAAACATAAACCCATTACGCTGCACGACACTGTTCTGGAGGGATGGCTTAGTGGCCCATGCAAAACACATACAACACCAGACACCGTGGCAACCCACAGCCTTAGAGCATGTTGGATACTTTGGCAGGTAGCCAAGAGCGGCGAGGACATCCTTATCAAGGACACCCTAGAACATCACCCTCCAGAAAACGACGACACAAGGGTATTGATGGTCTTCGAGACATTCGCTTCAAACAATAAGCGTAAAAGGGCACTTCGCGATCTCGCCGAAGTCTGCCAGGTCACCGCAATTGACCCCTGGAACGACACGGCCATAACCTTTAACGCCAGTGACGAACCTACATACAGAACAGTCCGAGCGCCAGCCGCATTAGTCCTCAGTCCCATCGTGGACGGTTTTCGACTTGCAAAAGTCCTCATGGACGACGGCAGCAGACTAAACCTCATTTACGAGGACACGCTCCATAAGATGGAAATAGACAGGAGCCGCATCGAGAAAAGCAGCACAACCTTTCGAGGTATCATTCCCAGTCGGGAAGCGCGGTGTGCGGGAAAAATTACACTTGATGTGGTATTCGGCACGCCGGAGAATTATCGGTCCGAAGAAATAACTTTCCAGGTGGCCCCTTTCAACAGTAGATATCACGCCCTATTAGGGCGAGAGGCCTTCATGCACTTTCAAGCTGTACCTCATTATGGGTATATGAAGCTAAAAATGCCCGGGCCTAATGGAATAATCACCCTCGTCAGCGATCCGGATATAGCACTCCGCGCCGAGAATAAAATCGCATCCCAAGCCCTCGAGGCATTATCAGAGGCCCTTGCGGCCGAAGAATTAACCGCACTATGCTCCACTGTGGATAGGGACAATGTGATCCTGGACAAATGACCCAAATCCACTTCCTTCAAGCCAGCAGAAGAAATAGTCAAATTTTAGGTCCATCCAACAGACCCAAAGAAGACAACATCTATCGGAGCGCAACTCAGCCCCACAGTCGATGCCTCACTACGAGAATTCTTGCGCGAAAACTGGAATATATTCACCTGGCACCCCTCAGATATGCCAGGAATCCCGCGCGAGTTAGCCGAACACAGCCTCAACATACTGAAGGGATACAAGCCGGTCATACAAACACTGCGGCGCTTTTCCGAACCCAAACGACAAGCTATGGGGGAAGAGCTGGCCAAACTCATCGAGGCCGGATTCATTAGAGATATTAAACATTCGGACTGGCTGGCAAACCTGGTAATGGTACCAAAGAAGGATAAATCCTGGCGCCTGTGCGTCGATTTCAAAGACCTTTACAAGGCTTGCCCTAAGGATCCCTTCCCCCTCCCTCGCATTGATCAAATCATTGATGCTACCGCAGGACACGACTCGCTGTGCTTCCTTGATGCATATTCCGGATACCATCAAATCAAAATGAAGGAGTCCGATCAATCCGCAACAGCATTTACGCCATACGGGCCGTTTTGCTTCAATACCATGCCTTTTGGGCTCAAGAACGCCAGCGCTACCTATCAGCGCATGATCCAAACATGCCTCGAGAAATAGACCGGCAAAACAGTGGAGGCTTACGTGGACGACGTCGTCATCAAAACCAGACACGTCGAAACACTAATAGACGATTTGCGTCTCACATTCGACAACCTCCGCACATACGACATCAAGCTTAACCCGGAAAAGTGCGTCTTCGGCGTCCCCGCCGGAAAACTGCTAGGCCTCATCGTTTGCAACAGAGGGATTGAAGAAAATCCAGGCAAAATCTGAGCTCTGTCACAATTGGCTATGCCAACCGAACTTAAACAAGTCCAAAAACTCGCTGGGTGCATGGCAGCTTTGAGCCGCTTTATCTCTAGGTTGGGGGAAAAAGCGCTGCCACTTTATCGCCTTCTACGACACTCCGATAACTTCAAGTGGACAGATGCGGCGATGGCCGGACTGGAAGAAATAAAAGCCCTTCTGGCAAGCAACCCAATCCTGGCCGCGCCAAACGTTGGCGAACCAATGCTCCTATACATATCGGCAACACACCAGGTGGTGAGCGTCGTACTCGTTGTCGAGCGAGAACAGGACGAACACAAATTTCCACTCCAAAAGCCGGTATACTATGTATCAACCGTCCTCGCACCATGCAAATCCCGGTATCCTCACTATCAAAAGATAGCATATGTAGTCTTCATGGCATCTCGAAAGTTACGACACTACTTTCAGGAGTGTTCGATCATGGTGGCTTCTGAAGTACCCCTCAATGATATAATAAACAACCGGGATGCCACGGGCCGGATTGTCAAATGGGCCATTGAGCTCCTTCCATTCGACATCACGTACAAACCACATCGAGCCATCAAATCCCAAGTACTGACTGACTTCGTCGCCGAGTGGACAGAGGCCGAACTCCCGAAAGAGTTCGATGCGTATTCCAACTGGGTTATGCATTTTGATGGCTCCAAAATGTTGGCAGGGCTAGGAGTGGGCATCGTATTAACGTCTCCCACGGGAGATATCATCCAATACATACTCCAAATATTATTCACAGACTCCAACAACGTAGTCGAACACGAGGCCTTGATACATGGCCTTCGGATGGCCGTATCAATGGGAATACAACGCCTGGAGGTGCGCGGGGACTCAACCTCGCAATATCCCAAATTAATGGAGACTTTGATGCCAAAGATCCAAAGATGGCAGCTTATGCAACGCCGTCTTAAAAATGTCGGCTCGGTTCGAGGGGCTCCAATTTCATCACGTCGCCCGCGAAAGTAATCAGGCGGCAGACGTCCTTGCTCGCATCGGCGCTAAGCGCGACCCGTCCCACCTAACATCTTCCTCGAAAGGCTCTTTAAGCCATCCGTGGTGTGGCAAAGGGGAGACAGCAACGACAGTCCCATTCTGAACACAAACATAGATAGCGAACACGCCGATATCATCGAAGGCTCAGCCACCGAAATAACACCATTGGCCCACCTCATTATGGCAGTCATTGCCCCGTGGACCGAACCATTCTTGGCCTACCTTAACAGGAAGGAGCTCCCGGAAGATCAGAACGAGGCTCACCGCATTGTCTGGCGTTCGAAGGCCTATAAAGTTCATGAAAGAGAGCTCTACAAGAAAAGCACTACCGGAGTCCTTCAAAGGTGTATCTTCGAGGAGGAGGGGCGGCAAATCTTGGCAGAAATTCACGCCGGTCTCGGTGGGCACCACGCCGCAGCCAGGGCACTTGTCAGCAAGGCCTTCCGAACATGATTTTATTGGCCTACGGCCCGAGCAAACGTGCAGGACCTTGTCCAGTGCTGCGTGGGATGCCAACTCTTTGCCAACCAAAGCCATATGCCCCCAACCGCCCTACGAACAATCCCTATTACATGGCCCTTTGCGGTCTGGGGCTTGGACATGGTTGGACCTCTTAAAGGGGGAAGCCATAAGAAAAAATATTTGCTGGTCATGGTGGATAAATTCACCAAGTGGATAGAGGCTAGACCAGTTAAAACGGCCGAGTCCGAACCGGTGATTGCATTTATATCCGATGTGGTGCACCGTTATGGTGTCCCGCACAGCATCATCACCGACAACGGTTCCAACTTCACAGCCGATGAGGTAAAAACCTGGTGTGCTAATCTGGGCATTAAGCTCGATTACGCCTCTGTCTACCACCCGCAAACAAACGGTCAAGTCGAACGAGCCAATGGTCTTATTATGAGCGGCATCAAACCCAGGCTAGTGCGGTCTTTGAAAGAATCAGACAAGCACTGGGTTGAGGAGCTCGACTCCGTAGTCTGGGGGCTGCAGACCACGCCCAACCGTGCTACTGGATACACACCTTTCTTCATGGTGTATGGGGCAGAGGCTGTATTGCCCTGTGATATTATACATGACTCACCTTGAGTGCGTATGTACGAAAAGAAAGAGGCCGAGTTGGATCGGCATGAGAGCCTAGATGCCCTGGAGGAGGAGTGCGACGTCGCCAAAACCCCGTTCAGCATTTTATCAACAGCAGACTTGAAGATATCAAAGCAGAGAAGTATGGGCCAAGACTTACAACGTTGGCGAACTCGTTCTACGCTTGCCGGAGAAGAAAAAGGACAAACTAAAGCCCAAATGGGAGGTTCCCTTCATAATTGACGAAGTTCTTACCGGAGGAGCGTACCGTCTTCGTGATGCATCAGACAATCGCCTAGAGCCGAACCCCTGGAAAGCGGCCAGACTCCGAAGGTTCTATGCCTAGCGCCAAATTCTTTGTTAGTCTCCTTCTCCCCTTGTTTCCATTATTTTTTCTCTCTTTTACACCTTTTTTCGCTTTAAAGCTCTCATACGGCTTGACCAAACACTGCCGATGTACACATCTTTACATATGTACGCCCATTATGCCAGGGGGCTTCTTGTACATAAGCTTTTCATTATTCACTGAGCGTCAAGCTCTTCACATATGAGTTTTTCCATATGTACCTTTTCTTCGCCATTATATGCATTGATATGACTTAAGTTTTTGCTAAGATGGGTTGCCCGGCTCCTGTGCTTATGCCCTACGTTCCCGTTAGTTCGGCTAGGGAATAAAGGGAGCACCTCTGTGATTGTTACTGCCGGGTCATCCGGATGTGTACCTCAGACTGGGTGAAGCCGAAAGCTAGCATTCTTAAGGGAATATTCGGTTGGCGAATTAAAGATGTTTTCTGTACTCACTCCATTACGAACCCCCAGAAGCTGTACACGCTGTGATCTTCACATCACAATTCGGACATGTATCGTAATGCATGCACACCCAGGGAAAGGAACCCTTAACGGAACTATTCTCTCTGGAAGATGTTTCCTACTATTTCAATGTAATATAACATAACTAGCAGAATACAACTTGTCTGTTCAAGCAACTATGACCCCTACGCCTAGTTTTCCAAGCATACCCCGGTCTATTCGGCCGCGAGGGTATTCGGAAACACTCCGCACCATCGAGTCTAGAGGTTGAAGCGAAAAGGTTTGCCATGACAAATGCTATACAATTCAGCTAGAATTATATAGGGTAAGGAAAGTACATAGTCACTTGGACTCAAACACTTCCTTCTCTATACCGTCCAACAAGCGGTCTAACTTACAATCCTATTGGGAATATTTGGCGGCCACCTCTACTTGGTCATACACTAAACTAACAGGAATTTCTCCCCCATTCGACCCTAGCGGTCCAACCCGAGCCATGTGATTAGGATCAAGCTTGGTATATCGAGTTTTCACCATGGCCTAAGCCTCTCGCGCACCTTCTCGACAGGCCGATATCTTCCATAGTCGGATACGCCGCTGCGCTCCTTTGAACAGCTCTACAAGCTCCTCCATACTTCCTGGAGGGGAGGCGGACGGCCACAGGGCCTTGGCAACACTCCACATTGCCAACAGTGCCTGTTCATGCACCTGCGACAGCCTTTGCAGCAGATCAGTCGATGATCCAGACACCTCCTCTTCAGGACGGCCCGTCAGTATACCTGCAATCATAATTGTATCAGTTCCATCTATCTCCGAACTACTTTAACCATAGTTCGGACACATACTGAATATGCCGCCCCGCAGCTTCTTGTTCTCCTTCACGGAATCGGCTAGCTGGGCCCGCACATCCTTCAGCTCTTCGCCTAGCTGGGTTTTGCAATCCTGGAGCTGGTTTTTCTCAACAATGGCTTGCTTCAGCACACGTTCGCCTGCAGCATGTAGCCTCTTGGCTTCTTGTTCATTCGCTTGCGCGACGTCCAGCGCTTCTTTTAGTTCCTCTGACAATCATGTCATGATATAGGCAGGCCTATTATCATTAAGGGCATATGATTATATTTTCTCGATGGAGGGGAATATTACGAGGTGACGCCTTTTTGGACTTTTCCAGTTCGGCGGTAGCAGCATTTAGCTGTGCCCGACATTGTTCCAGCTCTTGGATTAGCATGTTGTTCTTCTCTGTAAGAACCTGGTCATACAATGGTCCTTAAATCAGTTGTACCAACGGCTTTCAGTCCCCGGGGCTACTGGCATATGGCTATCCTATTCGGACAAAGGAAACTTACCCGCACATCTGTTAAATGCTGCTTTGTGGCTCTACTAAGCCCGTTTCGAGCAGCTCGGATGTATGCATCAGCCGAACTAAAGGCATTGAATGCCTCTTCCGAGAACTCAGGGTCTCGTAAAATAGCTCTACAACGCCGATGATTCATGGCGCTCTCCACTTCCGAGTTGGTAACGGATATATTCTCCGAACCCTCGGCTGAAGGACAGTCCGGCATTGTTCTCATGTCAGCTCCCGTCTCGCCGACGGGGTCTAAATCCCGGGCGCTGGGAGTACGACCAGCCGGACCCTCGGACATAGCCTGGTGAACCTTTTTCCTGGCACCAGACAAGCGTATAAGTTGAAGTTGGATGTGACTACTAAAGTATACCTTCAAATCCTTACCTCTTTGACGAGGGACCGGTCGTGTCTTCACCGACCTTCCTTTTAGAGGCCTTGCTCAGCGCTGGAGCCGCCCTCTTTGGAGCCGCCCCCGGAGTAGCGTGATGCGCCGAACGCCTCCCCTATGGAGCACGATGCAGTGCGACGGGTGAGGCGGTGCGAGTAAGCTCTTTCAAGCAAGACTTTTCTTGATAACTTACGTGGGAAGCAGGAAGAAGACCAGGGTAATCGGCGATAATGGCCACTTCCGTGCCATCGTAGCTCGCCTGATAAAACACCCCTTCCGCGAGTACCACAAATATATCCGGGTCTTCTTCGAACCCAGGATCCAGCTCCCGGTTGTGGTTCTCAGGCTGTGGGGCGGGGCTGTAAAACCCCTCGCTGATTTTTCAGCAATGCTGTCATAAGCGGATTAGAAATTTGTCAAAGGTAATCCGGGAAGCAGAACGAGTAGAGCAGAAGGATTGGGGCTTACCCAACTGGGAGGATCATACATAGAATATCCATCTCTGCGATTGATGCGAAGAAATTCCTCTTCCTCCCCTTTGAACAACTCGGCCAGTATCTTGGCTAAAGCGGCGGGGGTGTCCGGACCTTTCCGACCACAGCGGGAGGCGTCGTCCCCCCATTGTACTGCCACATTGGGAGCCCTCTATATTGAAGCGGCTGAACCCCTCGCACTATGGAGATCGCTATTACCTCCACCATTGTTAATCCGGACTGGCGAGCGTCTTTATCTTGCCCAGGAGCTGACGAACCTCCGCACTGTCATCCTCTTCAAGGCTTCGGGGACACCAACTATGGCGTTTCTTTAGCGGAACGCTTGCAAATTCAGGGAGACCCTTTCGAACTGGGTCGGGAAGTGCAACGTCCTTGATGTAGAACCATTCGGAAGGCCACTCTTTTGATGCCCTCCTTCGTGTGCCGGACAGGTATCCGGTATCGGCGATGCACCACACTTCGGCTCCGCCCACTTCAAATATTGAACCCTCATGGTTACGCGGGACAAGACAGAAAAATTTTCTCCATAGTTCAAAATGGGCTTCAACACCCAGAAATAGCTCGCATAGAGCAACGTAACCTGCGATGTGCAGGATAGAGGCGGGAGTGAAGTTGTGCAGCTGGAGGCCATAATTTTCCAGAAGCCCTCGAAGGAACGGATGGACTGGAAATCCGACGCCTCTTAGCAGATAGGGGACGAAGCACACTTGCTCCCCCCGGATGGATTGGGGAAGTCCTCCGCCTGAGTCACCCCATTGAAGGAGGCCGACCCTGCTTGAACAGGGACCAGATCCGCGAGAGGAAGAAATCCCTGCGTTTGCAACTTTGCTAGTTGACTATGAGACACAGAGCACTTCTCCCACTCGCCTCTCTTTGGGCTGGAATGGAAGGAGGAGCTGGGAATGCTAGCCATGTTGGAATGGTTTCTCCTGGCAGTCTCCGGGGATTTTCTCGGCGTAGTGTTGCCTGGATCTAAGATCCAATATTTTAAATAGGCGCTCTACCTTGCGGGGGCGGGGTGTTATTCGCAAAAATACCCTGACTTGCAACGCCGAAGACAACCTGCATGCCAAACACCTCGTCGTTGAAGCCTGGTTCGGGGGCTACTGAGGGAGTCCTGGACTAAGGGGTCCTCGGGCGTCCGGCCTGTTATTCGTGGGCCGGACTGATGGGCTGTGAAGACATGAAGACCGAAGACTGTACCTGTGTCCGGATTGGACTCTACTTGGCGTGGAAGGCAAGCTTGGCAATCGACTATGTAGATTCCCTTTGATGTAACTGACTCCATGTAACCCTAGATCTCTCCGGTGTCTATATAAGCCGGAGAGCGTAGTCCGGATAGGGATATACACATTACCATAGTCATACATGCTAGGCTTTTAGGGTTTAGCCATTACGATCTCGTGGTAGATCAATTCTTGTAATACTCATATTCATCAAGATCAATCAAGCAGGAAGTAGGGTATTACCTCCATAGAGAGGGCCCGAACCTGGGTAAACATCGTGTCCCCCGTCTCCTGTTACCATCGATCCTAGACGCACAGTTCGGGACCCCCTACCCGAGATCCTCCGGTTTTGACACCGACAACTAGCTCGTTAATCAAAGATGGTTAAGTTTCCTAGCCATAGACATGTGTTGTCATTTGATGAATGGGATCACATAATTAGAGAATGATGTGATTGACTTGACCCATCCGTTAGCTTAGCACTATGATCGTTTAGTTTATTGCTATTGCTTTCTTCATGACTTATACATGTTCCTATGACTATGAGATTATGCAACTCCCGAATACCGGAGGAACACTTAGTGTGCTATCAAACGTCACAACGTATCTGGGTGATTATAAAGATGCTCTACAGGTGTCTCTGATGGTGTTTGTTGGGTTGGCATAGATCGAGATTAGGATTTGTCACTCCGTGTTACGAAGAGGTATCTCTGGGCCCTCTCGGCAATGCACATCACTATAAGCCTTGCAAGCAATGTGACTAATGAGTTAGTTGTAGGATGATACATTACGGAACGAGTAAAGAGACTTGCCGGTAACGAGATTGAACTAGGTATTGAGATACCGACGATCGAATCTCGGGCAAGTAACATACCGATGACAAAGGGAACAACGTATGTTATTATGCGGTTTGACCGATAAAGATCTTCGTAGAATATGTAGGAACCAATATGAGCATCCAGGTTCCGCTATTCGTTATTGACCGGAAGTGAGTCTCAGTCATGTCTACATAGTTCTCGAACCCGAAGGGTCCGCACGCTTAACGTTCGGTGATAATCGATATTATGAGTTTATGTGTTTTGATGTACCGAAGGTAGTTCGGAGTCCCGGATGTGATCACGGACATGACGAGGAGTCTCGAAATGGTCGAGACATAAAGATTGATATATTGGAAGGCTATGTTTGGACACCGGAAAGGTTCCGGGTGGTTCGGGCATTTTTCCAGAGTACCGGGAGGTTACCGGAACCCCCCGGGGAGTTAATGGGCCTTAATGGGCCGAGGTGGAAGAGAGGAGGAGGCGGCCAAGGAGGGGGCGCTCCCCCAAGCCCAATCCGAATTGGGAGGGGGGCCGGCCCCCCTTTCCTTCTCTCCCTCTCCCTCTTCCTTCTTCTCCTACTCCAACTAGGGAAGGGGGGAAACCTACTCCTACTGGGAGTAGGAGCCCCCCCTTGGGCGCGCCATGAGAGGGCCGGCCCTCCCCTTCTCCACTCCTTTATATATGGGGGAGGGGGGCACCCCATAGACACACAAGTTGATTGTTTAGCCGTGTGCGGTGCCCCCCTCCACAGATTTCCACCTCAGTCATATCGTTGTAGTGCTTAGGCGAAGCCCTGCGTCGGTAACTTTATCATCACCATCATCACGCCATCGTGCTGACGAAACTCTCCCTCGACCTCAGCTGGATCTAGAGTTCGTGGGACATCACCGAGCTGAACATGTGCAGATCGCGGAGGTGCCGTACCTTCAGTGCTAGGATCGGTCGGATCATGAAGACGTACGACTACATCAATCGCGTTGTCATAACGCTTCCGCTTTCGGTCTACGAGGGTACGTAGACAACACTCTCCCCTCTCATTGCTATGCATCACCTAGATAGATCTTGCATGATCGTAGGATTTTTTTTGAAATTACTGCGTTCCCCAAGAATATTCACCTCGGCCGGAAGCACAAAGAGTTGCTCCTCAACCTACTGCACCTACTGAAAATATTGATTATGAGATTCCTTCGGGTGTGATAGAGAAACTGCTAGCTAATCCTTATGGCGGAGATGGAACACTACATCCTGATATGCACTTAATCTATGTGGATGAAGTTTGTGGATTATTTAAGCTTGCAGGTTTACCCCGAGATGAAGTTAAGAAAAAGGTTTTCCGTTTATCTTGGGGTGGGGGGAAGCATTGACATGGTATAGGTTATATGATGATGTTGGAGCTTGGAACTGGAATCAATTGAAATTGGAATTTCACAAAAAGTTATGTCCTACGCATCTAGTTCGTCATGATCGGAATTATATATATAATTTTTGGCCTTGTGAAGGAGAAACTATCGCTCAAGCTTGGGGGAGGCTTAAGTCAATGTTATATTCATGCCCCAATCATGAGCTCTCAAGAGAAATTATTATACAAATTTTTTATGCTCAGCTTTCTTGTAATGATCAATCCATGCTCGATACTTCTTGTATTGGTTCCTTTATGAAGAAGATTATTGAATTCGGATGGGGTCTCTTGGAGAGAATTAAACACAACTCTGAAGATTGGGAACTCGACGAAGGTAAGGAGTCAGGTATAAAACTTGAGTTTGATTGTGTTAAAACTTTTATGGATACCGATGCTTTTCATAATTTAGCACTAAATATGGACTTGACTCTGAGATAGTAGGTTCCTTTTGTGAATCATTTGCTACTCATGTTGATCTCCCTAAGTAGAAGTGGTTTAAATATCATCCCCCTATTAAAGAAAACATTGAGGAGCCTAGACCCTATTAACAAATTAAAGTAGAACCTAGTATTGCTATGGTTAAAGATCTCTTGGTTGATAATGTTAATGGCATGTTATTTATTTCTGTGATGAAGCTGCTAGAATTGCTAAACCTGATACTAAAGATAAGAATAAACCCGTTGTTGGCATGCCCGTTGTCTTAGTTAAAATGGGAGATCATTGTTATCATGGATTATGTGATATGGGTGCTAGTGTCAGTGCTATTCCTTTTACTCTATACCAAGAAATTATGAATGATATTGCACTGCTGAAATAGAAGATATTGATGTTACTATTAAACTTGCTAATAGAGATACTATCACACCACCTGGGATTCTTAGAGATGTTGAAATCTTGTGTGGAAATATAAAGTGTCCTACTTATTTTCTAGTTCTAGATTCTCCACAAGATGATTTTTGTCCCATTATTTTTTGTAGGCCTTTCTTGAACACTCTTAATGCTAAGATAGATTGCAAGAAAGAAACCCTCAGTGTTAATTTTGGTGATGTGTCTCATGAGTTTATTTTTTCTAAGTTTTGTAGGCAACCCCATGATAATGAATTGCCTTGTAAGGATGAAATAATTGGTCTTGCTTCTATTGTTGTTCCTCCTATTGATCCACTAGAACAATATTTGCTTGACCATGAAAATGATATACACTTGCATGAAAGAAATGAAATAGATAGGATGTTCTTCGAATAGCAACCTATTCTTAAACATAATTTGCCTGCTAAAACTCTAGGAGGTCCTCCTCCACCTAAGGGTGATCCTGTGTTTGAATTGAAACAATTAGCTGATACTTTGAAATATGCTTATCAAGATGAAAAGAAGATATATCCTGTTATTATTAGTGCTAACCTTACAGAGCATGAAGAAAATGTTGGGGAACACAGTAGTTTCAAAAAAATTCCTACGATCACGCAAGATCTATCTAGGAGAAGCATAGCAACGAGCGAGGAGAGTGTGTCCGCGTACCCTCGTAGGCAGAAAACGGAAGTGTTAAGTAACGCGGTTGATGTAGTCGAACGTCTTTGCGATCCAACCGATCAAGTACCGAACGCACAACACCTCCGCGATCTGCACACGTTCAGCTTGGTGACGTCCCTCGAACTCTAGATCCAGCTGAGGCCGAGGGAGAGTTCCGTCAACACGACGGCGTGGTGACGGTGATGATGAAGTTACCGGCGCAGGGCTTCGCCTAAGTACTACGATGATATAACTGAGGTGGAAAACTGTGGAGGGGGGCACCGCACACGGCTAAAGATAACCTTGTGTGTCTATGGGGTGCCCCTTGTCCCCGTATATAAAGGAGCAAGGGGGAGGCCGGCCGGCCCTCATAGGGCGCACCCAAGGGGGGCAATCCTACTCCAAGTAGGAGCTGGACCCCCCTTTCCTAGTCTAACTAGGAGAAGAAGGAAGGAGAGTGGAAAGAGAAGGAAGGAGGGGGCGTCGCCCCTCCCCCTAGTCCAATTCGGACTAGGCCCATGGGAGGCGCGCGGCCAGCCCTTGGCTGCCCCTCTCTCTATCCCCTAGGCCCAGTAAGGCCCATTACTTCTCCAGTGGTTCCGATAACCCTTCCGGCACTCCGATATTTATCCGGTGACCCCTAGAACTCATCCGGTGTCCGAATAACATCGTACAATATATCATTCTTTATGTCTCGACCATTTCGATACTCCTCGTCATGTCCGTGATCTCATTTGGGACTCCGAAAAACCTTCGGTCATCAAATCACATAAACTCATAATACAAATCGTCATTGAATGTTAAGCGTGCGGACCCTACGGGTTCGAGAACTATGTAGACATGACCGAGATACCTCTCTGGTCGATAACCAATAGCGGAACCTGGATGCTCATATTGGTTCCTACATATTCTACGAAGATCTTTATCGGTCAAACCGCACAACAACATACGCTGTTCCCTTTGTCATCGGTATGTTACTTGCCCGAGATTCGATCGTCGGTATCATCATACCTAGTTCAATCTTGTTACCGGAAAGTCTATTTACTCGTTCCGCAATGCATCATCCCGTGGCTAACTCATTAGTCACATTGCTTGCAAGGCTTATAGTGATGTGCATTACCGAGAGGGCCCAGAGATACCTCTCCGATACACGGAGTGACAAATCCTAATCTTGATATATGCCAACCCAACAAACACCTTCGGAGACACCTGTAGAGCATCTTTATAATCACCCAGTTATGTTGTGACGTTTGATAGCACACAAGGTGTTCCTACGGTATTCGGGAGTGGCATAATCTCAAATTTTGAGGAACATGTATAAGTCATGAAGGAAGCAGTAGCAATGAAACTGTAATGATCATAATTCTAAGCTAACGAATGGGTCTTGTCCATCACATCATTCTCTAATGATGTGATCCCGTTCATCAAATGACAACACATGTCTATGGCTAGGAAACTTAACCATCTTTGATTAAAGAGCTAGTCAAGTAGAGGCATACTAGGGACACTCTGTTTGTCTATGTATGCACACATGTACTAAGTTTCCGGTTAATACAATTCTAGCATGAATAATAAACATTTATCACGAAATAAGGAAATAAATAATAACTTTATTATTACCTCTAGGGCATATTTCCTTCAGTCTCCCACTTGCACTAGAGTCAATAATCTAGTTCACATCGCCATGTGATTTAACACCAATAGTTCACATCTTTATGTGATTAACACCCATAGTTCATATCGCCATGTGAACAACACTCAAAAGGTTTATTAGAGTCAATATTCTAGTTCACATCGCTATGTGATTAACACCCTAGAGTAATAAGGTATGATCATGTTTTGCCTGTGAGAGAAGTTTTTAGTCTACGGGTCTGCAACATTCAGATCCGTATGTTTTTTGCAAATTTCTATGTCTACAATACTCTGCACGGTGCTACTCTATCTAATTGCTCCCACTTTCAATATGTATCTAGATCGAGACTTAGAGTCATCCAGATCGGTGTCAAAGCTTGCATCGACGTAACTCTTTACGACGAACTCTTTGTCACCTCCATAACTGAGAAACATTTCCTTATTCCACTAAGGATAATTTTGACTGCTGTCCAGTGATCCACTCCTAGATCACTATTGTACCCTCTTTCCAAACTCATGGTGAGGTACACAATAGGTCTGGTACACAGCATAGCATACTTTATAGAACCTATGACTGGGGCATAGGGAATGACTTTTATTCTCTTTCTATTTTCTGCCGTGGTCGGGTTATGAGTCTTTACGCAACTTCACACCTTGCAACACAGGCAAGAACTCTTTCTTTGACTGTTCCATTTTGAACTACTTCAAAATCTTGTCAAGGTATGTACTCATTGAAAAAACTTATCAAGCGTCTTGATCTATCTCTATAGATCTTGATGCTCAATATGTAAGCAGCTTCACCGAGGTCTTTCTTTGAAAAACTCCTTTCAAACACTCCTTTATGCTTTGCAGAATAATTCTACATTATTTCCGATCAACAATATGTCATTCACATATACTTATCAGAAATGCTGTAGTGCTCCCACTCACTTTCTTGTAAATATAGGCTTCACCGCAAGTCTGTATAAAACTAGATGCTTTGATCAACTCCTCAAAGTGTATATTCCAACTCCGAGATGCTTGCACCAGTCCATAGATGGATTGCTGGAACTTTGCACACTTTGTTAGCACCTTTAGGATTGACAAAACCTTCTGGTTGCATCACATACAACTCTTCTTTAAGAAATCCATTAAGGAATGCAGGTTTGACATCCATTTGCCAAATTTCATAAAATGCGGCAATTGCTAACATGATTCGGATAGACTTTTAAGCATCGATACAAGTGAGAAAATCTCATCGTAGTCAACACCTTGAACTTGTCGAAAACATTTTTGCGACATTTCGAGCTTTGTAGATAGTAACACTACTATCAGCGTCCATCTTCCTCTTGAAGATCCATTTATTCTCTATTGTTTGTCGATCATCGGGCAAGTCAACCAAAGTCCATACTTTGTTCTTATACATGGATCCCATCTCAGATTTCATGGCCTCAAGCCATTTCGCGGAATCTGGGCTCATCATCGCTTCCTCATAGTTCGTAGGTTCGTCATGGTCAAGTAACATGACCTGCAGAACAGGATTACCATACCACTCTGGTGCGGATCTTACTCTGGTTGACCTACGAGGTTCGGTAGTAACTTGATCTGAAGTTTCATGATCATCATCATTAGCTTCCTCAGTAATTGGTGTAGGAATCACTGGAACTGATTTCTGTGATGAACTACTTTCCAATAAGGGAGCAGGTACAATTACCTCTTCAAGTTCTACTTTCCTCCCACTCACTTCTTTCGAGAGAAACTTCTTCTCTAGAAAGGATCCATTCTTAGCAACAAAGATCTTGCCTTCGGATCTGTGATAGAAGGTGTACCCAACAGTCTCCTTTGGGTATCCTATGAAGACACATTTCTCCGATTTGGGTTCGAGCTTATCAAGCTAAAGCTTTTTCACATAAGCATCGTAACCCCAAACTTTAAGAAATGACATCTTAGGTTTCTTGCTAAACCACAGTTCATACGGTGTTGTCTCAACGGATTTTAGACGGTGCCCTATTTAACGTGAATGCTGTTGTCTCTAATGCATACCCCCAAAATGATAGTGGTTAATCGGTAAGAGACATCATAGATCGCACCATATCTAATAAAGTACGTTTACGAGGTTCGGACACACCATTATGCTGTGGTGTTCTAGGTGGCATGAGTTTGTGAAACTATTCCATATTGTTTCAAATGAAGACCAATTTTGTAACTCAAATATTCGCCTCCACGATCAGATCGTAGGAACTTTTATTTTCTTGTCACGATGATTTTCCACTTCACTCTGAAATTCTTTGAACTTTTCAAATGTTTCAGACTTATGTTTCATTAAGTAGATATACTCATATCTGCTCAAATCATCTGTGAAGGTCAGAAAATAACGATACTTGCCGCGAGCCTCAACACTCGTCGGACCGTATACATCAGTATGTATTATTTCCAATAGGTCAGTGGTTTGCTCCATTGTTCTGGAGAATGGAGTCTTAGTCATCTTGCCCATGAGGCATGGTTCGTAAGCATCAAATGATTCATAATCAAGTGATTCCAAAAGCCCATCAGCATGGAGTTTCTTAATGCGCTTTACACCAATATGACCTAAACGGCAGTGGCACAAATAAGTTGCACTATCATTATTAACTTTGCATCTTTTGGCATCAATATTTTGAATATGTGTATCATTACGATCAAGATTCAATAAACCATTTTATTAGATGTATGACCATAGAAGGTTTTATTCATGTAAACAGAACAACAATTATTCTTTGATTTAAATGAATAACCGTATCGCAATAAACACGATCCAATCATATTCATGCTCAACGCAAATACCAAATAACATTTATTTAGGTCCAACACCAATCCCGAAGGTATAGAGAGTGTGCGATGGTGATCTTATCAACCTTGGAATCACTTCCAACACACATCATCACCTTGCCCTTAACTAGTCTATGTTCATTTTGCAACTCCTGTTTTGAGTTACTAATCATAGCAACTGAACTGGTATCAAATACCCTGGGGTTACTATGAACACTAGTAAAGTACACATCAATAACATGTATATCAAATATACTTTTGTTCACTTTGCCATCCTTCTTATTCGCCAATTATTTGGGGTAGTTCCGCTTCCAGTGATTAATCCCTTGCAGTAGAAGCACTCAGTTTCAGGCTTAGGACCAGACTTGGGCTTTTTCACTTGAGCAGCAACTTGCTTGTCGTTCTTCTTGAAGTTCCCCTTCTTCCCTTTGCCATTTTTTTGAAACTAGTGGTCTTGTTAACCATCAACACTTGATGCTCTTTCTTGATTTCTACCTTCGCTAATTTCAGCATCACGAAGAGCTCGGGAATTATTTTCGTCATCCCTTGCATATTATAGTTCATCAAGAAGTTCTAGTGACTTGGTGATAGTGACTAGAGAACTTTGTCAATCACTATCTTATCTGGAAGATTAAGTCCCACTTGATTCAAGCGATTGTAGTACTCAGACATTCTGAGCACATGCTCACTGGTTGAGCTATTCTCCTCCATCTTGTAGGCAAAGTACTGTCAGAGGTCTCATACCTCCTGGCACGGGCATGAGTATGAAATACCAATTTCAACTCTTGGAACATCTTATATGCTCCGTGGCGTTCAAAACGTTTTTGAAGTCCCAGTTCTAAGCCGTAAAGCATGGTGCACAAAACTATCAAGTAGTCATCATACCGAGCTTTGTCAAACGTACATAACGTCTGCATCTGCTCCTGCAATAGGTCCGTCACCTAGCGGTGCATCAAGGACATAATACTTCTGTGCAACAATGAGGATAATCCTCAGATCACGGAGCTAGCAAGTCCGCATCATTGCTACTAACATCTTTCAACTTATTTTTCTCTAGGAACATATCAAAAATAAACGGGAAGCTACATCGCAAGCTATTGATCTACAACATAGATATGCAAATACTATCAGGACTAAGTTCATGATAAATTAAAGTTCAATTAATCATATTACTTAAGAACTCCCACTTAGATATACATCCCTCTAGTCATCTAAATGATCACGTGATCCAAATCAACTAAACCATGTCCGATCATCACGTGAGATGGAGTAGTTTTCAATGGTGAACATCACTATGTTGATCATATCTACTATATGATTCACGCCCGACCTTTCGGTCTAAGTGTTCCGAGGCCATATCTGCATATGCTAGGCTCGTCAAGTTTAACCCGAGTATTTTGCGTGTGCAAAACTGGCTTGCACCCGTTGTATGTGAACGTAGAGCTTATCACACCCGATGATCATGTGGTGTCTCGGCCCGACGAACTGTCGCAACGGTGCATACTCAGGGAGAACACTTATACCTTGAAATTTAGTGAGGGATCATCTTATAATGCTACCGCCGTACTAAGCAAAATAAGATGCATAAAAGATAAACATCACATCAATGAAAATATGTGACATGATATGGCCATCATCGTCTTGTACTCATGATCTCCATCACCGAAGCATCATCATGATCTCCATCGTCACCGGCGTGACACCTTGATCTCCATCGTAGCATCGTTGTCGTCTCGCCAACTATTGTTTCTACGACCATCGCTATCGCTTAGTGATAAAGTAAAAACAATTACATGGAGATTGCATTGCATACAATAAAGAGACAACCATATGGCTCCTGCCAGTTGCCGATAACTCTGTTACAAAACATGATCATCTCATACAATAATTTATATATCATCACGTCTTGACCATATCACATCACAACATTCCCTGCAAAAACAAGTTAGATGTCCTCTACTTTGTTGTTGCAAGTTTTACATGGCTGCTATGGGCTTCTAGCAAGAACCATTCTTACCTACGCATCAAAACCACAACGATTTTTCGTCAAGTGTGTTGTTTTAACCTTCAACAAGGACCGGGCGTAGTCACACTCGATTCAACTAAAGTTGGAGAAACAGACACCCACTAGCCACCTGTGTGCAAAGCACGTCGGTAGAACCAATCTCATGAACGCGGTCATGTAATGTCGGTCTGGGCCACTTCATCCAACAATACTGCCGAATCAAAGTATGACATGCTGGTAAGCAGTATGAATATTATCGCCCACAACTCTTTGTGTTCTACTCGTGCATATAACATCTACGCATAGACCTGGCTCGGATGCCACTGTTGGGGAACGCAGTAATTTCAAAAAAATTCCTACGATCACACAAGATCTATCTAGGAGAAGCATAGCCATGAGCGGGGAGAGTGTGTCCACGTACCCTCGTAGACCGAAAGTGGAAGCGTTAAGTAACGCGGTTGATGTAGTCAAACGTCTTTGCGATCCAACCGATCAAGTACCAAACGCACGGCACCTCCGCGGTCTGCACACGTTCATCTCGGTGACGTCCCTCGAACTCTAGATCCAGCTGAGGCCGACGGAGAGTTCCCATAGGAGAAGAAGGGTGCAGGGCTTCGCCTAAGCACTACGACGATATAACCGAGGTGGAAGACTGTGGAGGGGGGCACCGCACACGGCTAAAGCTCAACTTGTGTGTCTATGGGGTGCCCCTGCCCCCGTATATAAAGGAGCAAGGGGGAGGCCGGGCGGCCCTCATTGGGCACGCCCAAGGGGGGCAATCCTACTCCAAGTAGGAGTTGGACCCCCCTTTCCTAGTCCAACTAGGAGAAGAAGGAATGAGAGGGGAAAGGGAAGGAATTAAGGAGGGGGCGCTGCCCCCCTAGTCCAATTCGGACTAGGCTCATGGGGGTGGGGGGGGGCAGCCAGCCCTTGGCTGCCCCTCTCTCTATCCCCTAGTCCCAATAAGGCCCATTACTTCTCCGGTGATTCCGATAACCCTTCCGGCACTCCGATATTTATCCGGTGACCCCCGGAACTCATCTGGTGTCCGAATAACATCGTCCAATATATCATTCTTTATGTCTCAACCATTTCGAGACTCCTCGTCATGTCCGTGATCTCATCCGGGTCTCCGAGCAACCTTCGGTCATCAAATCACATAAACTCATAATACAAATCGTCATCAAACGTTAAGCGTGCGGACCCTACGGGTTCAAGAACTATGTAGACATGACCAAGATACCTCTCCGGTCAATAACCAATAGCGGAACCTGGATGCTTATATTGGTTCCTACATATTCTACGAAGATCTTTATCGGTCAAACTGAACAACAACATACGTTGTTCCCTTTGTCATCGGTATGTTACTTTCCCGAGATTCGATAGCCGGTATCATCATACCTAGTTCAATCTCGTTACCAGCAAGTCTCTTTACTCATTCCGTAATGCATCATCCCGTGGCTAACTCATTAGTCACATTGCTTGCAAGGCTTATAGTGATGTGCATTACTGAGAGGGCCCAAAGATACCTCTCCGATACACGGAGTGACAAATCCTAATCTTGATCTATGCCAACCCAACAAACACCTTCGGAGACACCTGTAGAGCATCTTTATAATCACCCAGTTACGTTGTGACGTTTGATAGCACACAAGGTGTTCCTCCGGTATTCGGGAGTTGCATAATCTCATAGTCTGAGGAACATGTATAAGTCATGAAGAAAGCAGTAGCAATGAAACTGTAACGATCATAATGCTAAGCCCTTGGCTGCCCCTTTCTCTATCCCCTAGGCCCAATAAGGCCCATTACTTCTCCAGTGGTTCCGATAACCCTTCCGGCACTCCGATATTTATCCGGTGACCCCTAGAACTCATCCGGTGTCCGAATAACATCATACAATATATCATTCTTTATGTCTCGACCATTTCGAGACTCCTCGTCATGTCCGTGATCTCATCCAGGACTCCGAAAAACCTTTGGTCATCAAATCACATAAACTCATAATACAAATCGTCATTGAATGTTAAGCGTGCGGACCCTACGGGTTCGAGAACTATGTAGACATGACCGAGATACCTCTCTGGTCAATAACCAATAGCGGAACCTGGATGCTCAGATTGGTTCCTACATATTCTACGAAGATCTTTATCGGTCAAACCGCACAACAACATACGCTGTTCCCTTTGTCATCGGTATGTTACTTGCCCGAGATTCGATCGTCGGTATCATCATACCTAGTTCAATCTTGTTATCGGAAAGTCTATTTACTCGTTCCGCAATGCATCATCCCGTGGCTAACTCATTAGTCACATTGCTTGAAAGGCTTATAGTGATGTGCATTACCGAGAGGGCCCAGAGATACCTCTCCGATACACGGAGTGACAAATCCTAATCTTGATATATGCCAACCCAACAAACACCTTCGGAGACACCTGTAGAGCATCTTTATAATCACCCAGTTATGTTGTGACATTTGATAGCACACAAGGTGTTCCTACGGTATTCGGGAGTTGCATAATCTCAAATTTTGAGGAACATGTATAAGTCATGAAGGAAGCAGTAGCAATGAAACTGTAATGATCATAATTCTAAGCTAACGAATGGGTCTTGTCCATCACATCATTCTCTAAGGATGTGATCCCGTTCATCAAATGACAACACATGTCTATGGCTAGGAAACTTAACCATCTTTGATTAACGAGCTAGTCAAGTAGAGGCATACTAGGGACACTCTGTTTGTCTATGTATTCACACATGTACTAAGTTTCCGGTTAATACAATTCTAGCATGAATAATAAACATTTATCATGAAATAAGGAAATAAATAATAACTTTATTATTGCCTCTAGGGCGTATTTCCTTCAGAAAAGAGGTCACTAAAAACTCTAAGGAAGCACCGAGCTGCTATTGGATATACTCTTGATGATCTTATGGGCATTAGTCCCACTCTGCGTCAGCACAAGATTAATATGGAACCAGATGCTAAACCAGTTGTCGATCATCGGTGATGATTGAATCCTAAGATGAAGGAAGTGGTGAGAACTAAAATATTAAAGCTTCTGGAAACAGGTATAATTTATCCTATAGCTAATAGTAGATGGGTAAAGCCTGTTCATTGTGTTCCTAACAAAGGAGGTATTACTGTTGTTCCTAATGACAAAAATGAACTTATTCCACAAAGAATTGCTACTGGCTATAGAATGGTAATTTATTTTAGGAAATTAAAAAAAGCCACTAGAAAATACCATTACCCTTTGCCTTTTATTGATCAAATGTTAGAAAGATTGTCAAAGCACACACACTTTTGCTTTCTTGATGGTTATTCTGCTTTCTCTCAAATACCTGTATCACAACCTGATCAAGAGAAAACCACCTTTACTTGTCCTTTTGGAACTTAAGCTTATACATGTATGCCTTTTGGTTTATGCAATGCACCCGCTACCTTTCAAAGATGTATGACTGCTATATTCTTTAGCTTTTATGAAAAGATTGTTGAGGTTTTCATGGATGATTTTTCCATTTACGGAACTTCTTTTGATGATTGCTTAAGCAACCTTGACGGAGTTTTGCAGAGAAGTGAGCAAACTAATCTTGTGTTGAATTGGGAGAAGTGCCACTTTATGAGGTATTGTCTTGGGGCACAAAATTTCTGAGCGAGGTATTGAGGTGGATAAAGCTAAGGTTGATGCAATTGAGAAAATGTCGTGTCCAAAAGATATTAAAGGTATAAGAAGCTTTCTTGGTCATGCTGGTTTCTATAGGAGATTCATTAAAGACTCTTCTAAATATCTAGGCCTCTTACCAATCTCTTGCAAAATGATGTTCCATTTGTTTTTGATGATGACTGTGTAGAAGCCTTTGAAACACTTAAGAAAGTCTTAACTTCTGCACCTATTGTCCAACCACCTGATTGGAACTTGCCTTTTGAAATTATGTGTGATGCTAGTGATTATGCTATTGGTGCTGTTCTAGGATAAAGAGTTGATAAGAAATTAAATGTTATCCATTATGCTAGTAAGACTCTAGACAGTGCTCAAAGAAATTATGCTACTACTGAAAAAGAATTTCTAGTAGTTGTGTTTGCTTGTGATAAATTCAGATCTTACGTAGTTGATTCTAAAGTAATTGTTCACACTGATCATGCTGCTATTAAATACCTTATGGAAAAGAAAGATGCTAAGCCTAGACTCATTAGGTGGGTTCTTTTGCTACAAGAACTTTTATTTACATATCACTGATAGGAAGGGAGCCGAGAATCCCGTATAACTTATCTAGCTTAGAAAATATTCTTGATGACCCACTACCTATTGATGATAGCTTCCCTGATGAACAACTAGCTGTCACAAATGCTTCTCATAACACTCCTTGGTATGCAGACTATGCTAATTATATTGTTGCTAAATTTATACCACCTAGTTTCACATACCAACAAAAGAAAAAAATTCTTCTATGATTTAAGACATTACTTTTGGGATGACCCACATCTTTATAAAGAGGGAGATGGTATTATTAGACGTTGTATACCTAAGCATGAACATGAACAAATCCTACAGAAATGTCACTCCGAAGCCTATGGAGAGCATAATGCAGGAGATAGAACTGCACACAAGGTATTACAATCTGGTTTTTATTGGCCTACTCTTTTTAAGGATGCTCGTAAGTTTGTATTATCTTGTGATGAATGTCAAAGAATTGGTAACATTAGTAGACGTCGGGAAATGCCTATGAATTATTCACTTGTTATTTAACCATTTGATGTTTGGGGATTTGATTATATGGGACCTTTTCCATCCTCTAATGGGTATGCACATATTTTGGTTGCCATTGATTATGTCACTAAGTGGGTAGAAGCTATTCCAACTAGCAGTGTTGATCATAACACCTCCATTAAAATGTTGAAAGAAGTTATTTTCCCGAGGTTTGGAGTCCTTAGATATTTAATGACTGATGGTGGTTCACACTTTATTCATGGTGCTTCCGTAAATTGCTTGCTAAATATGATGTCAACCATAGAATTGCATCCCCTTATCACCCTCAATCTAGTGGACAAGTTGAACTTAGAAGTAGAGAAAAAAAATATTGCAAAAGACTACCAATAGGCCTCGAAAGAATTGGTCTAAGAAACTTAATGATGCACTTTGGGCCTATAAAACCGGTTATAAGAATCCTATGGGTATGTCTCCATATAAAATGGTTTATGGAAAAGCTTGTCATTTGCCTCTTGAGTTAGAACATAAAGCATATTGGGCAATTAAAAAACTCAATTATGACTTCAAACTTGCTGGTGAAAATAGGTTACTTGATATTACTCACTAGATGAATGGAGAACCAAGCCTATGAAAATGCCAAATTATTCAAAGAGAAAGTTAAAAGATGGCATCACGAAAGAATCCAAAAGCGGGAATTCAAAGTGGGTGAGTATGTTCTATTGTACAATTCTCGTTTTAGAATTTTTTTGCAGGAAAACTTCTCTCTAAATGGGAAGGACCATATATCATTGAAGAAGTTTATCGCTCTGGAGCTATTAAGATCAATAATGCCGAAGGCACTAATCCAAGGGTGGTCAATGGACAAAGGATTAAGCACTATATTTCAGGTACACCTATAATGTAGAAACTAACATTATTCAAACCTTGACACCGGAGGAATACATAAAAGAGACCTTCCAGGGCACTCCAGAACCCTGAAAAGGAAGAGGTACGTGATACGGTAAGTAAACGGACTCCAAAAATTCTGCAAAGATATGTTCTGTCAGTTTTGGAATATTAGAAAAAATAAAAAATAAGAAACACCCAAGAAGGCTGAAAGGATCGATATGGTTGACTAGAGGGGGGGGGTGAATAGGCAACTACCAATATTTAGTTTTTCTTAACAAATTAAGTTTAGCAACAAATAAGTTGTCTAGATGTGCAACTAGGTGAACAACCTATATGATGCAAACAACCACAACAACAAGTGCAAGAAAATGATACAACACAATATAAACTTGCACAAAGTAAAGGGAATAGACCACAAGTGGAGCCGGTGGAGACGAGGATGTGTTACCGAAGTTCCTTCCCTTTGGGGGAAGTACGTCTCCGTTGGAGCGGTGTGGAGGCACAATGCTCCCCAAGAAGCCACTAGGGCCACCGTATTCTCCTCACGCCCTCACACAATGTGAGATGTCGTGATTCCACTAGTGGTGCCCTTGAAGGCGGTGACCGAACCTTTACAAACAAGGTTGGGGTAATCTCCACAACTTGATTGGAGGCTCCCAACGATACCACGGAGCTTCACCACAATGGAATGTGGCTCCGAGGTGACCTCAACCGTCTAGGGTGCTCAGACACCCAAGAGTAACAAGATCCGCAAGGGATTAGTCAGGGAATCAAATTTCTCTTGGTGGAAGTGTAGATCCGGGCCTTCTCAACCAATCCCTAGAAAATCAACAAGTTTGATTGGCTAGGGAGAGAGATGGGGCGAAAATGAGCTTTGGAGCAACAATGGAGCTTGGGGGAAAAGAGGTAGGTCAACTTGGAGAAGAAGACCTCCTTTTATAGTGGGGGAACCAATCCAACCGTTACCCCCCTCTTTAGCCCGCATAGAGCGGTACTACTGCTCAGTGGCGTGGTACTACTGCTGGTAGCAACGGTACTACCGCGACCACCATCGGTACTACCGCATAGACTGAGAGCAGAAGAAAAAGAGGGAGAACGGGAGAGAGAAAGAGGTATGGGCGGCACTAGTAGCGGTGGTAGCCACGGTACTACCGCTCAAGGGCGGTACTACCGCTGCTACTGTCGCTACTACTGCTGCACAACCCGACACGAGAAGAGACATCCTAGAATCGAGGCGGTAGCGATGCCGAACCAGGACGGTACTGCCGCCGATGCACCCAAGCGGTACTACCGCTGTTGGGCAGCGGTACTGCCGCTTGAGGACCATGTGAGGTACTACCTCTATCTCCTCACAATCTCCACTTCCGTTGAAACGACAAACTCCAAGGACAGGAAAGGAGCTATGGGTGCAAAAATGAAGTGTACGTGTTGATTCCACCCTAGCCTTTCCATTGCGGACCCCCTCTTGATAGTACGGTGTCTCCTACGACTCAAGTCCACCAAAACCGAAACGAAAGAGACTACACCATCTTCACTTAAAGCTCCGAGGGGAAGGAATCGTCTTGTGCCAATGAATGAATCTCTGAAAAAACTCAACGCACACAATTAGTCCGCAAAAGCATTGTCATCAATCACCAAAACTACTTAGAGAGAGACATGCCCTAATAATATCCCCCTTTTTGGTGGATTGATGACAACACGGGATTTGCACAAAGGAATTACATGAGAATAAGCGAATCCCAGAGACTACAAAATATAGACGGGCTCCCCCTAGATGTGTGCCCTTGATTAGAAGTGCCTTTGGATTGCAAAGTACACACATTAGGATCAACACTCCCCCTATATTTTATAGTCTGACAACATTTGCATCAAAGATGAGACATATATGAGCTAGAATGCAATAGAGTAGCAAGTGAGCAAAGTAGACATATGAGATAAGCATGAACTCACAAACTACTAAAGTACTCGACATACAAAGATAATAATAGGATAGGGTAGCATATGTCTCACACCATATGATAGGGTACCAGGTCTCACGAGCACAAACCAAACCAAAAGCAAATGACGAGAAAAGAGTTTGCGAGAGAGAAAGACAAGGCAAATAAGACACACTTGCAACTCGACAACGAAAAATCCCTAAACTCTCTCCCCCTTTGGCATCGAGACACCAAAAGGGCAAAGAGTGCTGCTACGGCCACAGGTGATAGCATAACTGATGATATCCATCATCACATCCCCGCGTGATCGTCCGCTCCTCCGTCATCGGCAGGGGGCTGCTTGGTGTCTGAGTCTGTCCATGGGCAGTGCTGCTGAACCCACTCCTCCTCATCAGTGATCTTGCCCTCAGAACCACTGGCAATGGTCGCACCAAACTGACGCATGAGCTCCTTGTGGCGTCTCCTGGCCTTCTTCTCAGACACATGAGCCATATACTGTCGATGAGACTCCATGCAGAAAAGTTTCTTCATCTTGCGCTTGAGCTTCTTTGCCCATGAGGGTTGAGGGCTTCACTCCAGAGGGGACATAGTCCTCATCATCGTTAGCATCATCCTTTGCCTCAACCTCGTCAGCACCTGATGGAATCCTAGACTTCGGAACCGAAGTGCCCCGATTCTCCTTATTCCTCGGACGCTTGATCTCATGAGGGATCAACTCGCTAGTCTCCATCACGACACCAGGATAAGTGTGCTCCCAAGCCTTCTCAATAAGCAACATGAGAAAAGGACCATAGATGGGGCACTTGCGCTCGGAGATAGAGGAGAGAAGCTCAAGCCACATGACATGAGAGATATCCAAGGAATCTCCAGTGCTTTCTTCCTTCTCATGCTGACAGAAAAGTAACATGTCCACAATAAACGAGTGAACCATATCCAAGTTCCCAATGTGTGGGAAAAGAGTCTCCCTGAAGATGCGATGAAGGATGCCCAGGTAGGCAGGCAGCTCATACATCTCCTTTGAAAGGACATGCGGTGCCCCCATGTGTGGTTTTGGTAATTGATGACATTCTCTATGGACTAATGGTTGCATTGAGTTATATTTGAAGGATTTGTCCATAGGCTTTTCTTGAAGTCCATGTGTTGGTTTCAAGGAGTTTATGAGTTGACCAAGGTGCTATTAAGGAATTATCCAAAGATTGGTCATGTGAGTGTTGAGCTTATTGCAAGCATGTCTTGAAGAAGAAGATTGTGTGATCATTCATGTTTACCTTCAAGACATCATCCAAATGAAGAGAGTTGGAAAGATTCAAGGTTGATCAAGACTAAGTACAGAGAGTGATTCAAGTTGATCAACACATAAAGCATAGAAGATGTACCGAGAGGGATCAGGTGATCCCATGGTATGGTAAGCATTGTCCATTACGCTTGTGTACTAACCCATGGTCTACGTGAGAGTTCTATGTGGGGTTAGGTACGTTTCCATGGGCTTGCGTCAAGAGGAAGATATCATACAACCCATGGAGATGATGACATCAAGTGGTGGTCGTCATCAAGATTGCGGTGTGCAAGTTCAAGTGGAGCATCACGAAGAGATCAAGTGCTTGAAGCTTTCTGTCCATTGTGGTGACAATGGACTTGTGAAGATGTGCGGAGGAGTAGCTCACCCATAGTGGATTATGGGGAAGCAATCAACTAGTCTTCATCGACCCAACGCAATCAAGATAGGTGGTCCATCTTGAGGAGGACACGATCGTCATCATCTAGCTCAAGTGGATCATGCGCAAGGCCAAGGTTTGCCCTTGATAGGTTTTCTATTTTACCGGTCTCATGGTGGTAGTTGGGAGACCAGGTTATAGGATCGATTGCCATACTATCAAGGGGGGCTCTCGATGAGTAGCTTGATCGTATCGTTCGTAGAGAGATCAAACCATTTCATCCTTGCATCATCTTTATCGGTTCTTGTTTGGTTCTTATCCTTGTGAGATTTGGAGCTTATGATCATCTTGATGACAAGCTCGAGTTCATCGAAAACGGAGTTCACATGTTTTGACGCTCGAAAATGACATGATCACAAAGAGTGACTTGAGGCTATATTGGGATGGGGTTAAAATTATGATTTCATGTCACCATTTGATGGCTATCTTCAAGATGATCGAAATAGATACGCAGATGGTCCAAAACGGAGCTCAGATGCAAAAGGTATGACGATTTTGGAGATACCGGTGTTGACATCAGATTAAAGAATGGCATGAAACTTATTTAAGATGGCCTTGGATGGAAAAAGTTACAACTGCAAAGTTCTTCGTCTCGTTGAAACGGACGATTCTGATATAAAAATCGTCCCCATCCAAGATCGTATGTGAAAGTTACAGCCAAAACGGCACGCCGCAGCACTGTATGGCCGGATCATCCGGGCCGGGACCCAGATCATCCGGCCGGAGGTCGCTCAAATGACCTAGACAACAGAAGGTTTACGCTGAAGCTGGATGATCTGGGTCTACTCCCGGATGATCCGGGTGAGGCCAGACAATCCGAACAATCGTCCGGACGTCCGGACAGTTTTCCTGCTGCAGACTTTAGTAAATGGCCCTAAACAGCCACAAAATGGCCTCAGATCAAAAAAGTGTCCAACAGCAAACTTGTGCGTCTTGTCGAGGCGGTTGATTTTGATGTAAAAAATCATCTTAATCCGAGTTCGTATGCAAAAGCTACAGCCCGATTAGTGAACTGCTGTCAGAAAACTTGGCTTGGCCGGATCATCCGGGCCTAGAGGCGGACATCCGGGCCGGAGGTCGTAAGAAGTCCGAATTTCGTTAGATTTTGATGATTTGGACGGCAAGGCAAGCCTTTTTCTTGTATGGGAAGTCCACCCGCCTCTTATATAGACACGAGGTGACGGCCGATTGAACAACACACAATCGACATATCAATCTATCATCTTTTACCTTTACCTTTATCTCTCTCCCTTGTTCTTCTTCTTCCCGTTCTTCGTCTGTTCTTCTTGTTGCAGGGCAGCGAACCTCAAGGCCCTAGGGGCGGTCAGGTCGACCTAGGGCATCCCAGAGCCGCCGCGCGCCCTGACGGGGTCCCTCCCGGGCGCGTGGGGTTTCGGGTGCTCAAAAAGCGCCCGCCGGACTGCTTGCGTACCACACTTCTGGCCGGGTCTCCTTCGACGTGAGCGGCGGTGCATCACCCCCGGCGTCGAGGGTACACGTTGACGTTTTCGTGTTTGAGCACACTTTTTGGCGACTCCGCCGGGGACGAAGCTTTGAACGGTCTCCAGCCCGTTCTTGCTACGAAGAGATCGTCATCAAGTTGCTTTAATCTACAAAGGTAATATGAATACCCAATTCCCCTTTTGTTGATGCAAATAATCCATATGTTGTTGCTGGATCACCTAATGAGCATAATGTATCGGCTAGCCCTAGTTTTATCAATCATGCATCTAATTATGCGCAAGGACCGATGCAAAACAATCTTCATGCTTCAAATTCTTATGATTTTAGCAACGTACAACATATGTATCCAAACTCATGCATCGGCAACCCCACAAATCCATATGCCGATGAACAATATGATGGGTTTGGTTAATCAATTTGAAACACCTCATGTTAAAATTCCCAATAGCATACAAGAAAGTGTTTCACCTTTTTATTCATCGGCAACTAATTTGCAATATGTGAATCCAACCTTGCCGATGGATGGGAGAATTGGCCATGCTACTAGTAGCTATTCGGCCAGTTACTCTAAACCATCATATGCTACACCTCATGTTAGTAATTTTTCAGCACCGTATGCAACTGTAAATGGTCATAGCCGATTAAGTGAAAATTTTACAGGAACACATGTGCCGTCATCAAATGCTGTAGCATATAATGCATACTCTACGCAATTCAAGAATTTTGGCAACACTCACGAATCATTGCCGAAAGAATCTGAAAGTATTGCAGAGCAATCCCTTCCAGAAGTGGTTGTGGCTACATTAAAAAGAGCTTGGCACAAAACAAGAGAATTAGTGCTCTTTGCCTTGAACAATATGAAAAGGGGTTGTTTCCTGGTTATGCTGCAATAAAGGCTAGAGTTTTGCAGGAAGATGAAACTTCATCAATTGATAGTATTGGTGAGAGATCATATGGTTATACAACAGTGCATACACCTCCACCTAGTACCGCAGCATATTATACACCCCCTACACAATTGCAAAATTTCGGCAACACTAACACTTCATTGCCGAAAGATCCTAAAAGCATTGGGGGGCAAACTAATCTAGAGCGGGCTGAAATTGAGAGGGGAGTTAAAGCTTTGCGCGATAGGTTGCAAGTACTTCGCCAAGAGAGAATTGATAGGGAATTAGCTCAAAGAAAAGAAGCCTTGCCAATTGATATAACCGGTGAAAAGATTGATGATTCGGAAACTAAAAGTGCTTCGGTTGAAAAAGCCGAATCAAGTAGTATATATTCCGAATCCATCAAATCCAAAGAGTCAAACATTGTTGAGAAAGGGCATGGAAAGTATAGCAAGACATCCATACTTGATTTTTCTGAAGTTAATGGAACCTACTTCCTGCCCTATGAGTTTCGTGCCATAGAAATTGACGAGCTTCAAGAACAAGAACAAGGAGCCGAAGAATGTTTGGTGGATGAAGATCTTCAAACTAATGATGCACGAAATCAACAAAAAGATGATGAAAAGGCGTTAGGGAGCTATCCGGAGGTGGAGCAAGATATTCTTCAAGTCACACCACCATCATGCTCTCCCAACATATTTGAAGAGGTATGTATAGCAATTAATTTACCTGTTTTCAGATTTGGTCATGACTTAGTTGTTGATGCATATATTAGAAAAATCTTCATAAGAAATATTGAGAGACCAATGAAGAAGGGTAATTTATTTGTTAGCAATCAGATTGTCACAAAGCATTATCAGTCAACATATTGCACCATTCAGAAAGACCGATAGCGAAAAATCATTGCAGCCAAGGCTTACACTTGGTCTCAATTGAGACATGTATGTTCTAACTATTTTCGTTTCAGAAATTTAAAGCCAAAGTTTAAATCTTCTGAGAAAACTGATGCCAGTATAGTTTCTTATCCAAAGACATCGAAGATAGAGTGCAAAACACAATGCATAGCCGAATGGGGTGATGCAAAATCTGAACCATTCGTTTGCTTAACTCCATAGCCGTTCTCACAACAAGATCGGCTAGAGAATAAAAAGTTTACCTTCAATTCAAACATGTGTGATCAAATATTTGATTTGTTGTTGAGAAGTAATTATATTAGAATTCTTGATCACCATGTTGAGCCATCTGTCCAGGGACGAATGTATTGTAAGTTGCATGATTCATCCAAGCATAATTTTGAGGATTGCAACATGTTTCGTCAAATAGTTAAATCAACCATTGATAAAGGACGATTGAAATTTGTTGAGACACCAAGAGATGACTAGTCTATTCCGATTGGTCCTGATGGGAGAAAGTTTTTTGCATCGGCTGCTTCAAGCCGATCCATTTAAAGAGAAGATAAAAACTGCAAGTGATGTGATCAAGCTTTCAAGTAAAGAAGTTGTTGAAGAGCATAATGAACATAATCTTGAGGGCGAGAATTCCATCAAAGCTACAATGGAGACGCCAAGGACTGGGGGCAGCAAGAAAATCCAATGATTGATGAAAACAAACCAAAAGAAATCAAAGGCCGAAATAAGCGCAAGTGTAAGAGATCAAAAATCACCTTTGCTGAACTATTGTATAAATATCAAAAGAAGAGGGAAGAAAAAAGTGCTTATCGGCCAAGCAGTGCAAAAGCATCAAGATCACCTCCTAGGCGCAAATATGAGGATCGGTATTGGTAAAGTGAGAATTTTAATGCAACATATTCATATCCTTATTTTGGGCCGCTAATGCCAATGCCGTGGATGCCTCCCTATGCTCATATAGATCCATATTCATCATGGGACAGGTATGATACATGGGCACATTCTCCATCTTATTTTAGACCATCTCACCAATACTATGCAGCTCCAAGAAGATCAACATTTGAACAATCACGCATCAAAGACCATTTCAATCATAAGGAATCGGTCCAGAGCTCAAGGAAGAAGAAAGAGGTGGTAAAGCAAGTTTACCGCGTGAAAAGAGATGGTCGTAAGTGTGCTACTTCAGATTTGATCTCAAATAACAAAGAGCCAATTAAAGTGTTGACATTGGCTACAAAAGGCAAAGAAGTGAAGCAATCAATTGATAAAAATCAGAGTGCCAAATCTGAAGAAAAGAAGCTGAGAGTGCACAAGGCCAAAAAAGGATTGACATTGGTCATAACAGAATCATAGCCGAGATTCCCACTCGGCTTATCGTATTGGCAAAAGAAGGAATTACAAAATCTTAGTGCACAAGAGCTGAGAAAGAAGAACATGGCATGGGTTCCCAAGAGGGTCAATCAAAAGAAAAATGATGTGCATGCTTCTATTGCAACAAGTACAATAAAGGTGAAGAAAGAGAAGGATGGAAGCAACAAACAATTAAGGCGAAGGTGTGCATCACAACATCAAAATTTTCGGTTAGCACATCATCCATTTTCTTCAACCATGCCATTGATGCCTTTGCCATGGAATTCATCCCTAGGTAAAATCAATTACCCTCCATGGACTTATTTTGATCCGTGGATGCAAAATAATTTTCTATATCATGAGAGGGTATTACCAAATCACTATACATTTGGTTAGTTACATTTTTTGTTGCTAATACAAAGGGGCCGAAATATTTTATTGCTATTTCATTTGCTTATTTTGGCTATACATACTTTGGTGGGTGAATTCTACATGGATCTTGTGGTAATGGCCGATATTTATCTATTGTCCTAAGAGTATGTCAATGCATGACCGGTGTACTATGCTAACATCGTCCTTAGTTCGATTAGAAAGCAAGACAAGGTGCTATACATATTGAGGCTTTTGGTGATTCGTTATGAGTAGTGCAACAAATATCCAAGGGTTATCAATGTTTTGACGAATCACTTATAGTTTATATTGAGGTATGTTTAGATGCAAAATTTACCTTGGGTTGCTTTAAAATTGTTCATATTTCTAGGCATGAAAATTCAAGAGAGTTGGCAGAGCAAGCATCCGGCTTCTATGTTAATCATGGTGTATTGCATTTCTATCAATAGCCGATGCTTAATCTCATCAACATAGGTAAGGCCGAATTGAAATCCACCGCTTCGGCCACTAATGAAATTTTTATGCAGGCGAAAGTAAGGATTGGAGAAAGTTTATTGTTGATTATCTGCAAAATCCTAGCAAAAGGGTGAACAATGTGGTTCGGAGAACGATCCTGAGATATATATCTATGGAACTTTATCATTATATTGTTAGTGAAGTTGAGAAGGTTTCACCCAAGTTTGCATCAAGGATTCAAACAAATAATGGCCGATATATATTTATCACCCTAAGCACATGCAAAGTGGCCAATGGAGTGTTGACATCGTTGAGGGAGTCCTGGACTAAGGGGTCCTCGGGCGTCTGGTCTGTTAGCCATGGGCCGGACTGATGGGCTGTGAAGATACGAAGACCAAAGACTGCACCCATGTCTGGATAGGACTCTCCTTGGCGTGGAAGGCAAGCTAGGTGATCAAATATGTAAATTCTTTTCCTTTGTAACCGACCTTGTGTAACCCTAGATCCTCCCGGTGTCTATATAAACCGGAGGACTTAGTCCAGAACGGGGGATACTCATTACCATAGTCATACAGGCTAGACTTCTAGAGTTTAGCCATTACGATCTCGTGGTAGATCAACTCTTGTAATACTCATATTCATCAAGATCAATCAAGCAGGAAGTAGGGTATTACCTCCATAGAGAGGGCCCGAACCTGGGTAAACATCGTGTCCCCTGTCTCCTGTTACCATCGACCTTAGACGCACAGTTCGGGACCCCCTACCCGAGATCCGCCGGTTTTGACACCGACATTGGTGCTTTCATTGAGAGTTCCACTATGCCGTCCTCACAAGGTTTGATGGCCCCTTCAATCGTCAACAACGCTGTCCAGGGGGAAACCTTCCTTCCCGGATAGATCTTCGTGTTCGGCGGCTTTGTACTGCGGGCCAACTCGCTTGGCCACCTGGAGCAGATCGACAGCTACGCCCCTGGCCATCAGGTCAGATTTGGGAGCTCGAATTACGTCGTGGACATCCATGGAGATTTGATCTTCGCCGGATTCGAAACCGCGGCAATCGCTCCTAGTCACCCCGATGAACATGACCTAAATCTGTCATCGGGCCACATCCAGGAGATTGCTCCTGTAACTGCTCTGGCTGTAGATCTGGAGCATATTGCGCCGTCCAAGGATGGGTGGCTTAACCCCACCGCGGAGGCTGCAGATTCCACGGCGTTGGAGCCGAACATAGACCTAAAGTCACATGACGCCTTTGTCACCGGAACTCCGGACTCTTCTCCGGTCATAAATTCCGAGCCAGATGCATACGCGGACGCCGAGCTGGATCACTTATCGATCTTCGAGTTTAGCGCCACAGACATCTTCCAGCATTCGCCCTTTGGCGATGTGCTAAATTCATTAAGAAACTTGTCCTTGGAAGGGGACTCACAGCCGAATTATGTCCGGTTTGAACTGGAGGCTGATGATGAAGGAGAATTTCGCTCCCCACCCACCACCCACTTCATAGCCACTGTCGAAGACTTAACTGACGAGCTTGACTATGACTCCGAAGACATCGACAGTATGGACGACGATGCCGGAGACGAGGAGGCCCAAAACCCGCCGTTCACCAGACGATGGACGGCCACTTCCTCATACGACGTCTACATGGTAGATACACCGAAAAATAACAGAGGCAATGACAAGGAAAACCCAGCAAAGGAGGACCCTCCTAAAACACAACCAAAGCACCGGCGTCAGCGGCGCCGCTCTAAATCCCGCCGCAGCAGGGATAGCAACACCGGCACAGGAGACGACAACACTCCGGATGGTGCCAAAGACACAGAAGAACCCAATGATCAAACGGCCGAACAAGACAATCGGGAATCAGGGCATGCCAGCCCTGACGAACATGCCATAGAAGAAGACTCGGAGGACGGTAGTTACCGTCCACCCTCCGAGGAGGAGGTGATCCTCGGCAACGAAGACTTCATCGTGCCTGAGGAACCCCTGGAGCAGGAGCGCTTTAAGTTTCAACTAATAGCCACTGTGAGGAGCCTGAAAAAGAAGCAGCAGCAGCTTCAAGCTGATCAAGACCTGCTCAATGATAGATGGACCGATGTCCTAGCAGCTGAGGAATACGGCCTTAAACGCCCAGCCAAAAGCTACCCGAAGCGCAGATTACTACCTCAGTTCGACGATGAGGCGACAGATCCCGCACCAGCATCATGCAACGTGGCTGATCGGCCACCGCGCGGTCGGGATAAAACTACAACCCGGGCCGTAAACCAGACTGTCCCACTCCACCGTAAAGGCAAGGACAAGTTAGCTCGGGGCCATACATATGACCTCCGCCAAGAACTGGACAGTAGAGCGGAACACACAAGATCGATCTACGGATCGCGAGGACGTGACTCAAGGCGCGGGGACAGCTACCTATTCAGGCGTGACAAACCTATTCACACCCGAGCCGAATGCCGCAGATGGACTCCATCAGAGCTACGTCGCGATGCGGCCCGATATAGAGGCGTCGCGCACCCTCTTTGCTTCACTGACGAAGTAATGGATCATGAATTCCCAGAAGGGTTCAAACCCGTAAATATCGAATCCTATGATGGAACAACCGATCCCGCGGTATGGATAGAGGATTTTATTCTCCATATCCACATGGCCCGCGGGGATGATCTTTTCACGCCATCAAATACTTCCCACTAAAACTCAAAGGGCCAGCTCGACACTGGCTAAACAGTCTGCCTGAAAATTCCATTGGCAGCTGGGAGGACCTGGAAGAAGCTTTCCTCGACAACTTCCAAGGTACATACGTTCGGCCGCTAGACGCCGACGACTTAAGTCACATAGTTCAACAGCCCGGGGAGTCAGCCAGGAAGTTCTGGACTAGGTTCCTAACTAAAAAGAACTAGATCGTCGACTGTTCGGATGCCGAAGCCTTAGCGCCCTTTAAACATAGCATCCGCGACGAATGGCTCGCCCGCCACCTCGGCCAAGAAAAGCCAAAATCTATGGCAGCCCTCACGGCACTCATGACCCGCTTTTGCGCGGGTGAGGATAGTTGGTTGGCTCGCAGCAAGAACACAACCGGCGAGGCAGGCCCCTCCGAGGCTAAGAACAACAACGGCAAGCTGCGACGTAACAGACACAAACGCCGAAGCAATGGTGATAATACCGATGACACTACAGTCAATGCCGGATTCAGTGGCTCCAAGTCCAACTAGCGGAAGAAACCATACAAGAGGAACAATCAGGGACCATCCAGTCTGGACCGCATACTCGATCGCCCGTGCCAGATACATGGCACCCCAGAAAAACTAGCCAATCATACCAAAAGAGACTGTTGGGTTTTTAAATGGACCGGCAAATTAAACACCGAGAACAGGGAAAAGGGCTCACAAAGCGAGGACGACAACGAGGAGCCCCGGCAACCGAACACAGGGGGGCAAAAGAAGTTTCCCCCTCAAGTGAAAACAGTAAACATGATATATGATACACACATCCCCAAAAGGGAGCGCAAACGCGCACTAAGGGACGTCTATGCGATAGAGCCAGTCGCCCCCAAATTTAATCCATGGTCATCATGCCCGATCACTTTCGATCGTCGGGATCATCCGACCAGTATTCGGCATGGAGGATCAGCCACACTAGTCCTGGACCCAATCATTGATGGATTCCACCTTACGAGAGTCCTCATGGATGGTGGTAGCAGCCTCAATCTGCTCTATCAAGACACAGTGCGCAAAATGGGCATTAATCCATCAAGGATCAAGCCAATGAAGACTACCTTCAAAGGAGTCATACCAGGTGTAGAGGCCCGCTGTACGGGCTCAATCACACTAGAGGTTGTCTTTGGATCTCCCGACAACTTCCAAAGCAAGGAGTTAATCTTTGACATCATCCCATTCCACAGTGGTTATCACGCACTGCTCGGACGAACGGCATTCGCTCGGTTCAATGCGGTGCCGCACTATGCTTATCTTAAGCTCAAGATGCTCGGTCCACATGGCGTCATAACGTTCAACGGAAACACGGAACACTCCCTACGAACAGAGGAGCACACCGCCGCCCTAGCAGCAGAAGTCCAGAGCGGCCTTTTCAAGCAGAACCGTAATCCGGCTGCCGAGCCCGGGGACATCATAAAGAGGGTCCGGACTACGCTGCACCAGGACAGCGCGGCTCATCAAGAGCTCGACTAGCAATTTGGCCTCCGTCCTAGCCCCGATCAGGCAGTGGCATTCGTACCACGCGTACATAATTACGCACTCAAAATCCCATGTGCATCGACGGAGGCACATAAATCTTGTGATCCACAGTTCGGCTTGACCGATCCCGGTCACACAAATACTTTTACTATTTCCTTTTTCCTTTTTCAGGTTTCTTTTACATAGGCCTTCTTGGACGGCCTAATTATCAGTCCTGTAAAAGGATAAAAACACCAGGATGGCAAGAAGCATAGACGTATAGGGGAAGTTCTAGAGGTCACTCTACCTATTGTCAGGACCCACACGCAGCTCGCCTCTGGTCATGGCATGTTAAATAGCCGGCTGCTTATCGCACTATTTGTATTAATGCACTTTGACGCATTAACCCAATTATAATGAAAATAGTTCGTGGCTCAAGTTTAAGGGCCCAAGATATCACCTCTGTTTTCTTTCTGTTTTCCGTTAATAATTTATCTTTTAGCACCCATACGCTTTGGTACGTTTCATATTTGCCAGGGGCTTTATAGTACCCCACAACATCGCGATAAAAGTTCGAACACTTTTCAGTTCGGCACCTCGAATTTAGCATTATATGCATTGGCTCCGAATCATGTCTTTGGTCAATAGTTGGGTTGCTCGGCTCCTGTGCTTGCTACCTTACGTTCCGCTATATCGGCTAAGGTAGTAAAGGGAGAACTGCTGCGATTGTGCCCTGGTTTACCCAAAGGAGCACCTCAGTAGAGAAAGCCGAAAACTGACTGTCATGATACGGCGAAAGCCGGTCAGCTGTTCGAGAGGTTGAAAATCGTTAGAGATTTTTCCCCGCATTATGCGAAGGATCGGTACTTCCCGATTAGATGCTCATAGCACTCTGGTTTGAAAACTAGGGGCTGCGCCTATGTTTTATTGTAAAACTCCTATGGCTAAGTGAGGGCGTTTAAGCCGCAAAGTCCGATTGCCTGGTTCGTTGCGCTAAACAACTCCTTCAAGGACCATACAATTGGATCAAGATTGTTTAGATTCCATCCCGAACACCCCCGTACTACCTACGTGGGGGCAGAAGCCGACGACTGGCCAACCCTCAGATTCCATACAACACGGCCGCATAGGAGGAAAAAATTAAAACATAACAAAAATTATATTACAAACTGACTTTGTTTCATCATACAAGGCAAAGACAACACGAATGTATTCATTCAAAAATAATGTCCTACCCACACTGCGCTGCTACAATGCGAGACCCCTCCAGGACATCGCGAAATAGCGCTCGGGTGTGCGGTGCTCCTTGCCCTCTGGCGGCCCTCGGGCCAGCTCGACGGCGTTCATCTTCGCCCACCACATCTTGCAACGGGCGAAGGCCATACGAGCACCCTCAATACCGGCCGATCGCTTGACGATATCCAGCCGAGGATAGGCGTCCACCATCCGCCTCACGAGTCCGAAGTAGCTGCCGGGCATACCTTCGGCTGGCCATAGCCGGATTATCAAATCCTTCATAGCTAGTTCGGCCACCCTATGCAGCTCCACCAACTGTTTCAGCTGATCGGTGAAGGACACGGGATGCTCTGGCACAAGATATTGCGACCAGAATAGCTTCTCCGTAGAAATCCCTTCTTTGGCTCGGAAGAACTCCACGGCGTCGGACACACTTCGTGGCAAATCAGCAAAAGCCCCTGGAGAACTCCGAATCCGGGTTAGCAAAAGATACTTCCTCTCCGCATATTTGCTTTGCATACTGAATGCCTTACCCGCCGCAATCTTCCTCGCCTCATGGACCTCTTGGAGGGCGCCCTGGGCCTCGTTCCAGGCCGTCTCCGCGCTCTGACAAGCCTTGGAGAGTTTGGCCTCTTTAGCCGACGCGTCACGCTCCAAGGTCTCACACTTCTTCACCGCGTCGCGGAGCTCTTGTTGGACCTCGCCGACCCGGGCCTTGAGCTTCTTACAGGCAGCCTGCTCCTTGACGGCCTTCTCCTCGGCTTCGCCCAGGGCCTTTTTTAGGGCCTCGACCTCAGTCAATACATATCATCCCACTCTTTTTAAATACTTCCTGGGTTATTACATACCTTGATTCTCCTGGAGCTGCCTCTTCACCTGGCCGAGCTCCTCCTCGGCCCGCTCCAGTCTCCGCTTAAGTTCGGAGACTTCGGCAGCACGTGAGCCCGTGGCCAGCAGTGACGCCTACATTCACATTCCAGACAAATTTAATTAGTCCCCTGCAATACAGGAATGATCCCCTGTCCGGCTTTTCTTTCCGAACACCGGACAGTGTCTCAGGGGCTACTGTCTATATGGGGATGTTCTCTTTTTTGCGTCGCTTACCTCAAAATCTATCCGCATGCTGCTGCAGGCTTCGGTTAGTCCGCTCTTGGCAGACTGAACCCTTTCATTCACCGTGCCCATAAGAACACGATGCTCATCCACAATGGAAGCGCCTCGTAGCGCTTCCAGCAGATCATCTGGTGCCCCTGGTTGGACAGGGGTCACCGGTGGAATAGGCATACCCCCTTCTTTGGAAGGAGGTGGCATGCCGGATTTCGGAGCCGTATCGGTCTCCGGAATCAAGTCCGGTTGAGGGCCGAACTGAGTACGGCCCTCCTTCGCAGTCTCCCGGGGGATTGGTTCCCCCTGGTGTCCGACGACGGGGGCTTCGCCTTTGGGCGCTTCTCAAGACTCTCCCTGGCCTGGGAAGGTCCGTTGGGAGAGCACCTCGTCGTCCCCTTTGGCCTTGGGAGAGTAAGCGGCTGGCGGTGTCTCGCTGGCCATCTCCCTCGGGTCCAACGAACCTCTTGATGAGGATCGCTGGGAGCTGTCGTGGGCCGGACCGTAATAACATGATTGATCACGTCAATACGACAAGAAGGAAAGGTTAGATCTATGGGCATGTACGAGTCTTAGCACTTACGATGCAGCCCGGGGCTTAGTGCGGGGGCGTCGCTCTGGACTGCTGCCAACGTCCCACGCGGTGTTGACCGCAAGGGCGCTCTTCCACTTCTTGGGCGTTCCTGCCTCCAGATTCGTGGAAGTTGTCCTCTTCTTCCTTCCCTCCTCGGGGGGGGGGGGGGGGGGTTTGTTCTCCTCCTCCTCCTCCTCTTCCTCGTCGTCGTCCTCAGGGACGGAGGAATGGGTCTCTTCGTCTTCGGACGTCATGTCCGAAGCACCCTTGCGACGGGGCCGCTTTTGGCCCCCTTGGCCTTCTTCTTGGCCTTCTTCTCCGACGCCTTATAGGGTGCCGGCACTAGCATCTTCGCTAAACGCGGGATGACTGGTTCTTCAGGTAGCGGAGCTGGACACTGGATCCGCTTCGCCCTCCCCATCCAGTCCTGAAGAAGCAATGATAAAATCTCAGACATCATCCTCGAAATAGGCAAGTAGGGGATGCGTTAAAAAATAACATACCTCGCTGGCGAGATGGTTAATGTCGTGTCCGCGGTCTGAATCTATGGCCGGTGGCTTCTTGTTGCCCTTAAAGAGCAACTTCCAGGCGCCTTCGTGAGTGGTCTCGAAGAGCCTCTTCAGAGTGTGGTGCTTCTTTGGATTGAACTTCCATAGAGGGGGCTTCGGCTTTGACATAGAAGAATCCGGCAAACTAGCATCACCTGGATTATATCGACAAGTTTGGCATCCTTGTCCACCATGCTTTGAACGCGCATCTGCAGCGCTATCAGCTCGTCTGACGAACACCAGTTCGGGCTCTTCTCGACCCAGGAGGTGAGACGCATTGGGGCACCGGGGTTGAATTCGGCAGCCGCGGCCCAGTTGGTGCCACGGGGTTCTGTAATGTAGAACCATTGTTTCTGCCATTCCTTGACAGTCTCCACGAAGTGCCTTTCGGCCAGGAGACATTGGATAGCTTACTCACCATGGCTCCTCCGCACTCCGCGTGCTGGCCATCCACCACCTTCGGCTTCACGTTGAAGACCTTGAGCCACAGCCCGAAGTGGGGTTGAATGCGGAGGAAGGCCTCACACACGACGATGAACGCCGAGATGTTGAGGAAAGAGTTCGGAGATAGATCATGAAAGTCTATCCCGTAGTAGTAAATCAGCCCGCGGACGAAAGGGTGGAGAGGAAACCCTAGCCCGCGGAGGAAATGAGGGATAAATACCACCCTCTCGTTGGGCTTCGGTGTGGGGATGATTTGCCCCTGGGCTGGAAGGCGGTGGGCAATTTCCTTCGCCAAGTACCCGGCCGCCCGAAGCTCAGTAATATCCTTCTCCTTAACGGAGGAGACCATCCACTTGCCCTGACCTCCGGATACGGACATGGTTAAGTGCTAGCTAGAGTGGGAAGAAGATGAGAACTTGGGCGCTGGAGCTCAATATCGGAAGGGCGGAGAAAGAAGGTGTGGGAGAAGAAGGGAATCCTTATCCCCTTATAAAGGCAGTGAATATTGAACGCCTCCCCATTTGCCTCGAAACTCGCCTATTCCCAAGGCCTGTGTAAACGGCACGGTTGGGTTACCCACGTCCGTATTGATGAGAATCCCGCGATAAGGGGACACGATCTATGCTTTGACAAGACGTGCTGATGGCAACCGCGTTTTGGAACGTGGAACGGCAGAACAAAACGGTCCGAAATTATGACCAGGCAGACGTGATGTGACGTGGTAAAAAGTTGTCAGCTGATTGGACTCGTGGAATATTATATTCTCTCTGCGGTTGTGTGTGGTGTGTGTTACAGGTCTGAATACAATCATCACTTCCGGAGACTATCTTGGAGTTTAGAAAGAAGGGAACCCGCCTTGCAATGCCAAAGACAAATCTGCGCGCTGGACTCCTCGTCATTGAAGCCAGGTTCAGGGGCTACTGAGGGAGTCCTGGACTAAGGGGTCCTCGGGGCATCCCGTTTGTTAGCCATGGTCTGGACTGATGGGCTTTGAAAATACGAAGACCAAAGACTGCACCCGTGTCCGGATAGGACTCTCCTTGGCGTGGAAGGCAAGCTAGGCGATCAAGTATGTAGATTCTTTTCCTTTGTAACCGACCTTGTGTAACCCTAGATCCTCCTGGTGTCTATATAAACTAGAGGACTTAGTCTGGAAGGGGGGATACTCATTACCATTGTCATACAGGCTAGACTTCTAGGGTTTAGCCATTACGATCTCGTGGTAGATCAACTCTTGTAATACTCATATTCATCAAGATCAATCAAGCAGGAAGTAGGGTATTACCTCCATAGAGAGGGCCCGAACCTGGGTAAACATCGTGTCCCCTGTCTCCTGTTACCATCGACCATAGACGCACAGTTCGGGACTCCCTACCCGAGATCCGCCAGTTTTGACACCGACAATCGTCCTTAGAACCAACAAGGTACAAGTTATTTTTCGGCACGCTAGCTTTGCCGAAAAACAGGGGGCATGTGTTGACGTTCGAAAATGACATGATCACAAAGAGTGACTTGAGGCTATAATGGGATGAGGTTAAAATTATGTTTTCATGTCACCATTTGATGGCTATCTTCAACATGATTGAAATAGATAGGAAGATGGTCCAAAACGGAGCTCAGATGCAAAAGATATGACGATTTTGGAGATACCGGTGTTGACATCAGATTAAAGAATGGCATGAAACATATTTAATATGGCCTTGGATGGAAAAAGTTGCAACTGAAAAGTTCTTCGTCTCGTCGAAATGGACGATTTTGATATAAACATCGTACCCATCCAAGATCGTATGTGAAAATTACAGCCAAAACGGCGCGCCGCAGCACTGTATGGCCGGATCATCCGGGCCGGGACCCAGATCATCCGGCCGGAGGTCGCTCAAACGACCTAGACAACAGAAGGTTTACACTGAAGCTGGATGATCTGGGTCTACTCCCGGATGATCCGGGTGAGGCCGGACAATCCGGACAATTGCCCGGACAGTTTTTCTACTGCAGACTTTAGTAAACGGCCTAAACAGCCTCTAAATGGCCTCAGATCAAAAAGTGTCCAACAGCAAACTTGTGCGTCTCGTCGAGACGGTTGATGTTGCTATAAAAATCATCTTAATCCAAATTCGTATGCAAAAGTTACAGCCTGATTAGTGAACTAATGTCAGAAAACTGGGCTTGGCCGGATCAACCGGGCCTAGAGCCGGACATCCGGGCCGGAGGTTGTAAGAAGTCCGGATTTGGTTAGATTTTGATGATTTGGACGACAAGGCAAGTCATTTTTTTGTACGGGAAGTCCATCCGCCTCTTATATAGACACGAGGTGACGGTCGACATATCAATCTATCATCTTTTACCTTTACCTTTATCTATCTCCCTTGTTCTTCTTCTTCCTCGTTCTTCGTCTATTCTTCTTGTTGCAGGGCGGCGAACCTCGAGGCCCTAGGGGCGGTCAGGTCAACCTAGGGCAGCCCATAGCTGCCGCGCGCCCTGACGGGGTCCCTCCCGGGCGCGTGGGGTTTTGGGTGCTCAAAAAGCGCCCGCCAGACTGCTTGCGTACCGCGCTTCCGGCCGGGTCTCCTTCGACGTGAGCTGCGGTGCATCACCCCCGGCGCCGAGGGTACACGGTGACGTTGTAACACCCACGATGCGGCTATATCTCCCATGTGTCAAGGAACGACTTAGAGGAATAACCGCATTGTGGTTTGTCGCAAGAAGGGTCATCTTCACACAATCCCATGTAATGAACAAGAATGGGATAAAGAGTTGGCTTACAATCGCCACTTCACACAATACATAAATAAATCATACATCAATCAGAGTACACACATAGACCGACTACGGTCAAAGCCAAAAGAAAAGAAGATAACCCAACTGCTAGATCCCTGATCGTCCCAACTGGGCACCACTACTGATCGAACTCCCACTTGAGCTCGGTTGCATCACCTGCACTGGTATCGTCAGCACCTGCAACTGTTTTGGAAGAATCTGGTGAGCCACGAGGACTCAGCAATCTCACACCCGCGAGATCAAGACTATTTAAGCTTATAGGAAGGAAAGGGTAGTGAGGTGGAGCTGCAGCAAGCACTAAGCATATATGGTGGCTAACATACGCAAATAAGAGCGAGAAGAGAAGCAACGGAACGGTCGTCAAACTACTAAGTATCAAGAAGTGATCATGAACTCCTACTTACGTCAAACATAACTCAAAAGCCGTGTTCACTTCCCGGACTCCGCCGAAAAGAAACCATCACGGCTACACACGCGGTTGATGTATTTTAGTTAAGTCGAGTGTCAAGTTCTCTACAACCGGACATTAACAAATTCCCATCTGCCTCAGAACCGCGGGCACGACTCTCGAAAGTTATACCCTGCAGGGGTGTCCCAACTTAGCCCATTATAAGCTCTCACGGTCAACGAAGGATATTCCTTCTCCCGGGAAGACCCGATCAGTCTCGGAATCCCGGTTTACAAGACATTTCGACAATGGTAAAACAAGACCAGCAAAGCCGCCCGATGTGCTCACAAATCCCGATAGGAGCTGCACATATCTCGTTCTCAGGGCACACCGGATGAGCAAGACGTCGGGTTGGCATAGACCCTGGTCGCCCAGGGGGCGCCGGACATCGCTCGGTTTGGACCAGCACTTGAAGGAGCACTGGCCCCCGGGGGGGGGGGGGGTAAATAAAGATGACCCTTGAGTCTGCAGAACCCAAGGGAAAAAGGCTTAGGTAGGCAAATGGTAAAAACCAAGGTTGGGCTTTGCTGGAGGAGTTTTATTCAAAGCAAACTGTCAAGGGGGTCCCCTAAATCACCCAACCGTGTAAGGAACGCAAAATCAAGGAACAGAACACTGGTATGACGGAAACTAGGGCGGCAAGAGTGGAACAAAACACCAGGCATAAGGCCGAGCCTTCCACCCTTTACCAAGTATATAGATGCATTAATTAAATAAGAGATATTGTGATATCCCAACATAATCATGTTCCAACATGGAGCAATCTTCAACTTCACCTGCAACTAGCAACGCTATAAGAGGGGCTGAGCAAAAGCGGTAACATAGCCAAACAACGGTTTGCTAGGAAGGGTGACAAAGGTTAGAGGTTCATGGCAATTTGGGAGGCTTGATAAGCAAGTGGTAGGTAGCGCGGCAAAGCAATAGAGCGAACAACTAGCAAGCAAAGATAGAAGTGATTTCGAGGGTATGATCATCTTGCCTGAGATCCCGCAAGGAAGAAGAACGAGTCCATGAAGAAGACAAACGGACGTAGTCGAACGAATCCTCACAACTCCGGAACGAAACTGAAGCTAACAAGAGAAGCAACCCGAAAAGAAACAAACAACATAGTAAACACACAATCACATAAGCATGGCATGATGCAAAATCAAGTATATGATGCATGTCCGATTTAATGAGGCATGGCATGGCAAAGTACACAAACAATACTACAAATTAAGTGCAGCTCAATACGCAACAAGTTGCATATTTAAGAAAGACCACATCAATTATTTAGTTCTCTCTCGTTTATGTACCCAACAATATTAAATGTTATTAAACATGGCAAGGGGTGAAGCATAATTAAACAACCTATCTAGGCAAGTTTAAATGATGCCGGAAATAACAAACAACAATTCCGGAAAATCCCCATATGCATAAATAGCAATTTAATGGAAACAACAAATATAAACATTTAAATGTTGTTATCATGATGCAGATGACATATGCAAGTTTTAAGCAATTTTTATGAAAATGTTGACATGAGCAAGAAACGAGGCATTTGCCACCGTGGCGGAAATAAAGGGGTGCCACGGCGGTGAAACGGAAATGGTGCCACGGCAACATCCCGGTTCCGGCAACTCAATTGAGATGCTGGTGCAAAGGAACAAGTGTGGGTGCGCGAAACGTGCAAGAGTGACGGGGAGTGATCTCGGATACCGGGTGTCCCACATGTCGGTGGCATGGCTTACGGCGAACGTGCAAGGAACAATTCGGACACGGTCCAAACATAGGGTGCATCTCATACAACACATGCATTCGGTCCACGGACGTCGACTCGGGGTTATACCTTTGAAGCGTGCCTTTTCGGAGCGGACCGAGTTCGTAGTGGGAGTAGTGGTTCACAAGTCGGAGAGGAAGTAGTTGTTCATGTTCCGTAGATGCTCGGGGTCACGACAAGGAACTTGACGTCCACGGGGTCTTCGCGGGTCGACAGTAGTTGTTCATGGAAATCATGGACGAACTTGGAGGGTCATCGGTAGTCGTTCACGGTTCTTCAACGCTAGTTGTGGTACACGTTCTGTAGATGTTCGGGCGGCGGTAGTGGTACACAGTGTCGAAGAGGAACTTGACGAATCCAGTGTCCGGGGTCGTCGCGGTACTTGGTATCTTTGTGGGACTTCATGGTTCATCGTCGTACTTGCGGTCTCGATCGGGCGGCAAAACATAGTCGAACTTGGCGTGGTCTTGGACTTGGCAGACTTCGGGTCGAACAGGAACAAGCATCGCAGGTGCATGTAGGCAGAGGCGGCGACTCGGGACAGAGGAGCTTGGCGGATGCAAGCAGCAGCACAGGGCTGGCAGAGGCGACGCGGGTTGAAGGAAAAATCGTGGCTGCCGGAGGAGGAAGAAGGCGTGGCGGCGGCCTGGACTCGGGCAGGAGGCCGAGCTGAGGAGGGGGCGGAGCAGACGAACGAAGTGGACGGCAGCTAAGGCAGGGGCTCCGGTCTGCTGTTGTTGTTGACGCCGACAGTGCAGGCGAGGCAGGGAGACGGCGCGGCGCTCGCCGGTGACGAGGAGGAAGCAGGGGCGCCGGACTGCAGCAACGGCTGCCGGAGGCTGGGAGCTCCGCAGCGGCAGTCATGGCAAGCAGCGAGACGGCGAAGGAGGCCCAGGCGCGCTGGGAGGCTGCAGAGCGCGAGAGGGAGGAGGTTGAGGTCCGGAGCTTCTCCTGATCGGGATGAGGATGGAGGGGCTCGTCCCTATGAGTGGCGGCGCGAGGGAGAGAGTGGAGGGAGAGATCGAGAGGAGGGTTGGGCGAGGGGATCGGCTAGGGTTAAGGGCGCTGCAGCTGGGCCTTGGGCCAAATGGGCTGCAGGGAAGCAGGCCGGCCTGGGCTGTCTCTCTCCTCTCTCTCTCTCATACTTTCTTTAACAGAGAAGAATTAGAGAGAAGAAAAAAAAGAGAGGGGTTAGGGAAAGATTTTGCGCATGGGGGTAATTTTCCCGGGCTCATAAAAATGCGCTTGATCCAGGAAAAATAGAAGTGGCATGATTGAAAGATATAAATTCAAATGCATTTGAATTTAATTCCAATGATTTGAATAGGAAGTGAGGGTTGGGAAGGTCCAAAAATGTTCGGATTTTTGGTGGAGCTCCGGAATATGATGAAAGAATATATGGCAAGGTTGGAGACCAAGAATTAAGATAACAAAGGCATTGGGATAATTTGCAAGTGTGTTATGGTGATTCCCAAAGAATGGAATACTTTGTTATAGCTCCCTAATAATATTGGGAGGATATGTTATAAAGAGAAGTCACCCTTCCCTCGATTTAAATAGATCGACCATCTATGCAATTTATTAGTTGAGTTGAGATGCAAAGATTAATGACATGATGGCATGATGACATGATGCAATGGAAAAATAAAAGAGCAAGCACAAAAGAAACACACGGTGACCATGAAATATGTGGAAATCTTCTGAAGCGTCGGTCTCGGGGCGTTACAGACATGTTCGTGTGCGAGCAACATGCATCTTCTGTTGGAAGCTGTTTTGATGCTACTTGTTGTTTTCTTTCCAACAAGCTTGAGTTTGCTCAATTCGAAGCTCTTATGCAGAAGTTATGGCAGATCTGGGCTTTCTTGTTGCACATGCGGTAGTACCGTGGCTTGGAGCAGCAGTACCGCCTAGAGAAACAAGCGGTAGTACCATGGCTTGGAGCGGCAGTACCGCCTAGAGCAACAAGCGGTAGTACCGCTGTAACGGCGGAAGTACCGCTCAGAGCTTCAGGCGGTGGTTCTGCTCCAGTGCCACTCTAGTACCGCCTCGATTCGAGACTTGCCTTTCTCATATCGGGTTCAGCGGCAGTAGCAGCAGCAGTAGGAGCGGTAGTACCGCTCATGAGCAGTAGTACTGCACCTACCGCCGCTACTAGTGGCACTCTAGGTCTCTCTTCTTCCCTCTTGCTCTCCCTCATTTGCTCTGACCCCAGTGGTAGTACCACTAGGGCAAGCGGTAGTACCACCCGTTGCAGCCAAGCGGTAGTACCACGCGGTGTGGGCTGAGCACATAACGGTTGGATTTTTCCCCACCTATAAAAGGGGGTCTTCTTCCCCATTGAGCCTTATCTTTTGAGCAAGTGTTCTTCCCCCCATTGTTGACCTTCTTCGAGCTTGCTAACTCTCAATCCCTCCAATGATTTTTGCTAATTCTTGAGGGAAAAGAGAGAGGAGATCTAGATCTATGTTTCCACCAATCACTTTCTCCTCTATGTGAGGGGAACCCCTTGGATCTAGATCTTGGAGTTCTTGGTGTTCTCCTTCTTGTTCTTCCTCTCATCTTCCTCCATAGCTTTCGTTGCTTTGGTGGGATTTGGGAGTGAGGGACTTGGGCACTCCGTGTGCCCTTGCAATTGCATTAGTTGCATCGGTTTGAGTTATCCATGGTGATACGTGGAAGTGTAGTTGAGAAGCTTATTACTCTTGGGTGCTTGGTACCCTAGAGCTTGTACCTCTTGGGTGCTTGGGTGCCCTAGACGGTTGGTGGTGTTTGGAGCTCAATCATTGTGGTGTAAAGCTCCGGGAAAGCGTCAGGGCCTCCAACTAGGTTGTGGAGATCGCCCCAAGCAATTTGACGGGTTCTAGTGACCGCCCCCAAGGGTTGACAAAGTGTATGGGTTCGGTGACCGCCCCCAAGGGTTGCCATTTGTACGGGTTCGGTGACCGCTGTCGGTGTCAAAACCGGCAGATCTCGGGTAGGGGGTCCCAAGCTGTGTGTCATGGATCAATGGGCAACAGGAGACAGGGGACACGATGTTTTACCCAGGTTCGGGCCCTCTTTATCGAGCTAATACCCTACTTCCTGCTTGATTGATCTTGATGAATATATGGTTACAAGAGTTGATCTACCTCGAGGTCATATGTTGTGGTCTAAGACCTAAGGGTATGATGGGTAATGTCATAATGATCTATCGACTAGCCTAGCCTCGGCTTATATAACATACCGGAGGCCTAGGATAACAAGAGTCCTAGTCGAATACACCAGTGGAGAGGAGTCCTTGTCTTGATCACCAAGTCTTGTGGAGTCTTCCTTGTGTATACATCGGTTGTCCGAACTGGCCCATGAGCAAACGGCCATGGGGGTCCTCGGCCCAATCCAACTGATCAGGAGACGACGTGTGAGTACCCCCTAGTCCAGGACACCGTTAGTAGCCCCCTGAACCGGTCTTGAAGTTGGGGACGCACCTCGATTCTTCCGAATTCTTCTTCATCTTCGGTCATTGGTCTTGAAAACTGGTTCAACAAATCATCTCATCTTCGATCTTGAGGATCGCCAAAGTGAATCCGAAGAGTTTAAACGTCAGGTAGCCAAGGAGCCCCTTTAAGTTCTCGGCCTTTATCAATGCCTTATTATTTTTATGCCCACCTTGGGTTTGAAGTTGTTCCCGTGCAGCGGTGTCCTCTTGCATCCGAGCCCCAACGCTGGACTGCATTCGAGGTATCTTTTGCAGCCGAGCACCAACGACGGACTATATCCGAGCTCCAACGCCGGAGTATATCCGAGGTGTCATAGATCACCTTGGGTTCAAAAAGTTTTAGCTGAGCTTAATGCCGGAAATGCCTTCTAAGGAGCCAGCCACTTGCATCCGAGCTATATGCCGAACTGCTTTCGAGGTGGCTCAGCACCTCGGTCGCGGGCTGATTTTTTTGTGAATATTTTTGATTGGTGCAATTTATTCTCTACCGAGATATATAGCCAGTATATGTATATCCAGTAGCCCTCAAGGTGTGTGTCGGTCTAAAACCCGAGATGCACCTGAAGGAAAACATAAAATTGCTGATCCTAGTAGCCCCTGAGACTCAGGTCGATTTGCAAAATTGGCCTGAGGATGAATTCCTAGCTCGGCAGCATACGTAGGAATAGAAACGTAGTGTAATATATTAGAAATAATGACCGGCGGACAGGCCCCTGAGAGAGGGTTGTGAGAAGTCGCCGTGATATATGAGCTTGATGCCGGATAAGTCCCAGATGGTACTTAATGTTGTCCGAAGACGCGCTTGCCCATAGTTCGGTCATGCCGAACACTGAGCACTTTGAATTCTCTGCATTGAATAAGCAATGCAGTAGCCCCCGAGACACTGGTGGGGTGGCAACACCAGATTAGGGGATCGATGTGCCCCTTTAATATTTATAAATAATGAGCGCGAAGCCCAGTAGCCCCCGAGCCTTAATGTGGGCACGGGTGGCTGAATTAAGGATCAATATCCATTTGACAGAAAATTGTGTTGTGTTTAACACAAACTTCTCGGAAAGAGAATAAAGATCTCTTAAAGGAGCTTAGAGCTGGTCGAAACCCGAGCTCGCCAAGGTAGGCCCCAGGGGGTTTAAAAGATGGATTGTTGTAAATGGATTTTACTCGCAATTTTTATGTGTAATGATTCTATGTACCCTAGTACTTTACATCATTAATGCTCGGATCCGCATTGTACAAAACTTTGTTGACCGACCATCGGCTTCCACCTCCTCGGCCAGTAGCCGAGGAGTGTTTGTCCTACTTTATAAAGCCTTTATGAGGGCAAAGATTTACGACAAACAAGGCAATCCGGCCATACGGTTTTATAAACAAAGGTACGCAGAGAGATATGTTATATTACTGTTTAACATAAGAAATGTCTTCCAAAGAAAATAGTCCCGCTATCGGTTCCTTTCTTTGGGTTGTCATGCTAAGCATGATCATGAAACCCCAACTCCGATCAATGTGGGAGCAAAATATTGAGGATTTAGTTTGGGGAAAGTTACCGAACTATGTGGTCTTTAGCGAACCTAGATTTTCACTTCCTTCGTTGCCGACCAATTATATCCTTTAAGACTGCTAGCTTTCGGCTTCACCCAGTCTGAGGTACTAACCCGGATGACCCAGTAGTAACAATCACGGAGGTGCTCCCTTTACCGCCTAGCCGAACAATCGGGAACATAGGGGTAAGCACAGGAGCCAGGCAACCCAGCTTGGCCAAAACCTTAAGTCAAATTGATGCATATGTATGGCTTTATAACGATAATTACGGAAGGCAGCGCTCGTATAATGAATACAAACGCTGATGATATATGTTTATTGTGACTCCGTTGTGACCGTTTATCATTTGAAAGTGGCCCATCGTCGGCTTCTACCCCTTTGTAGATGCTACATAGGGTGCTTCCGCAATAACAAGACAACCCTTAGCCGACGTCTCGGTGCCCAAAGGTGGTTGTGTTAGCGGAAACAAGGCAATCGGATATGTGGGATTTATAACTTTCACTTAGTCATAGGAGCTTAAAGTTGGGAGGCCAGCTGCTAGCCCCTGGTTAGTGTTCGGCGACAACCAAGGTCAAGCCATAAACACTTCGGCCAATGTTATGAGCAACCCATCATTTAACACGGGGTGACCTCTATCGATCTTATAGTTTAATACAGTCATCGGATCGCTGACCAGTTTACGCTTATTGTGACAGTCAGTTTTCGGCTTTCTCCACTGAGGCGCTTAACCATGCGAGCTGGAAGCACAATCGTAGTGGTTCTCCCTTTGCACACCTAGCCGAACAAAGTGGAACGTAGGAGGCAAGCACAGGAGCCGGGCAACCCAACTATTGACCGAAGACACAATTCAAAACCAATGCATATATAGCAATATCCGAGAATGTTTTTGCTGAATCTCTAAAGGTGTCCGGCGTTGCACTGCGAGACTTATGCTGGAAACACACAAATAGTTTAAAAGTGCCATAGGCTTGGAAAGCCAAAAACTTATGTAAAATCTTGACGTCCGGACTAAACCGAGATTTTGGTGCCAATCCAGAAATTGGTCTTCTTATAAAAGAAACTGTGCTTGTGTCGTGCTTTAACATGACACATCCGATCTCAAGACTTCAAGCGGGTCAGCCTACGGCTTCAAGCTCCTTATCCCGAAGGCGAAGTGCTTCTCCGAGGCCAGTTTAGCGAACTAAACTCGACCGGCTTTAGAGAGAAGCTAGGCTATCTGGCTATTGACCATACACTCGAGTCGAAAAAGGAGCGGTAGAAAAAGACTTTGCAACGACCAAGAAGAAAACATAATATTGTAGAACGCTCATAATAATTTAAGATCCCCCAAGTGACTTGGGTAAAAGAATTTTATGTATAATGATTGTATGTACCGAAGCACTTATATCATATCTATGTTCACCCGAACTTTAAACGCGTCTTAACCAACCATCGGCTTCTCCCTCTTCGGTCAAGGGCCGAAAAGTGTTATGTACTCCACCTGTCGAGAATATCGACGGTGTTTCCGATAACCAGGCAATCAGGCCATAAGGTTGTAACAGTCAAAGCGCGCTCAGGGAACTTATGCTATATTGCTAACGAAGTGTAAGAAGCATCTTCGAAGAAAATAGTACCCCCACCAATACCTTTCTTCGGTTGCTCATTGTTACTATGAGACTTGTGCACTAGATTTTTTGTACTCATGAGTTCCGTTGTGTGCCGACCATGATTGAAAACAATAAGAGCGCTAGCTTTCGGCTTCACCCTGTCTGAGGTCCGAGCTCGGATGACCCAATCGTGACAATCGTAGAGGGGCTCCCTTTACTCCCTAGCTGAACAATCGGGAATGTAGGGGTAAACACAGGAGCAAGGCAACCCAGCTTGCAGAACACTTAAGTCAACATGGTGCATATTGTGGCATAATACACGAACAAGGAACGAAGCCATACAAGTATAATCATATGCAAGAGGAAAGGCTTCATAAAGGAAGCCCCCCAAGTAAATGGGGTATTTGAATTTGTGTGTCACAAACAAAGTTTTGACAAGGAAGTTTTTTCACAAACAACTTTTTGCCAAAAAGTATAATGCTTGGTCGAACCTAACAAAATTTAAAACTGAAAGTCTTTGAGCATGAAAGCGACTTAGCTGGTTAATGTGCTCGGTGTTGATGACGCGATTCGGGCTTGTGGCGGGACGAAGACGCCCATTGATCTGTGACAGATCCGACAAGGTTCGCAGTCCTCGGCATGGCCGAGGTCCCAGCCCCCAAACCCGAGGTGTCCGAGCAAGGAGTTCGGCACTCCGGAGTAGTGACACGGCTCGACTGATGTGGTAAGGCGAAGCCCCCAGTCTAGCCGAGCTGGCGGAGTTGATCGACAAGGTGACAATGAAGCCCCTACGCCAGTCGGCCTATTCGGCATGGTGGACGTCAGTTTGATGAAGTGACGACGCTGCGCGGCCGATGTGGCGAGATGAAGTTCTCGGTCCAGTTAACATGGCGAAGCTGTGATCGGCAGATTCCGAAGTCTAATGCAGGTCGGCTGGTGATGCCGAAGTGACCGTGTAACACAGTCAAAATCGATTACCTGCACACATAAAACAGTGCGGTCCAAATAATATATATATATACATATATATATATATATAATCCTTGCATAATTGCTTTACGCAAAAATAATTTAGTTAAAGAGATCTGGCCTGGCGCCGAAGCCAATGTCGATGCAGGGCATCGGCGTGACACAGTGAAGGCGTGACAAAGCCTCAATTTGCAGGGCAGTCCGGGCTCTAGATGCGGCGTTCGCCGAACTGCGGACGGGAAACAGATCGAACCATCACGCAACCATCGTTAATGTGGCCATCATTTGACAGAGCTGTGTACAGATGATGGAACAAACTAGAGTAATAAATTTTTGGAAAAATAAACCCAAGCAAGAAAAAATTACTAGGATTAATAGCACCTGGTTTATCTGTTGTAGCAATCTGAAAAAAGGTTACTCCCAAATTGGGACTCGATCCGCACACCCATTGCCTGATGAGCGATGGAGCGGTGGCATGGCGATGCTGGTAAAGGTTGGCTTGCCGAGGCAAAGCCCCCGGTCCAGCTAATGTGACGAAGCTGGTCGGCGGGTGACGTTGAAGTCTCCGGAGTAGGTTGATGAAGACATGGTGAAGCCCCCAGTCTAGCCAAGGTAACAGAGCGGGTAGGTAAGGAGACGTTGCAGCTGCCATGTCAGTCGAGGTGTTGAAGCAGTTCGGCGTGATGGACATCGGCTTGAAGAAGCAACAGTGCGTCATGCCGACACTGGTCATAACTTGTGACGCGGTCAAAGCCGGATTGATGAAGTGACCGAACGACGATGCCAGTGTGCCCGTTCCATGTAATCCGTGGGGCAGTGTTGTTGGTGATGATTTATCCTTCGCGATGCCGAACTCTTTTTCGGCTCGCCGAGATGATGATCCAAAGAAGATGAGCTTGGCTCAACAAAGCGACGACGTGTCTAGCGCAGCTCGGCAGCCGTGGAGCAATGTTACCGGACTGGTTTGACACCAGCGTGATGATGAAGAGTACCTCAGAGAAGGCTTGGAATTTTATGGGCACGTGTTAAGAACAACGCACAATACCCTAGAAGAAAATTCCTTTTAAAAGGTTGTCCAATATCACGTTCATAAAGAAACATGAATTCGGGTCGGATCCGTATTCGCGCAGAAAACAGATCAGAAAATTGGTCCACTCATCGGAAGGTTCCCGGAGTTTGAACCGTCGGATCGAGCTGAAATTTTGAGGGGTGGTAGATATGGGAATTCCGCAGCAGATGAACGGTTGGATCTTCCAAAGGACCTCCGAGCTTGGCTCTGGAGACCACGCCCTAAACTCGTCCAGATTTGATAGGGCTCTGGTATATCGTAGATTGCCGGATATTCCTCCATCGGAACTCGACGAAATTTTGCATGGTTGTTGTAGACTTAATTACGCAAAATTCCACTGAAGCAATCGTCAAAACGACACTCGAGGAGGCGCTGGCGGCGGATACAAGTTCGCTGTCCAAAAAAACAACACGGTCGCCTGAGGGCAGTGTTGACGTTGAGCCCCCGAGCTCCATGGATGATTCCTCCATGATCTTGATAGAGATCGGAGTTGATGTTGATGAAGGCCCTCGTCCGAACATGATTATTGGAGGTAGGACACAATCCTCGGTCAAGCCAAGGTGACCAGTCGAGGCGGCGACGAAGACGCCGACATCGCAGTTGATCTGCACGCGAGCCATTGATCCTTTTGCCGATCACACAATGGAACTCTCAATGAAAGCACCATTGTTGGTGTAAAAATCGGCAGATCTCGGGTAGGGGGTCCCAAGCTGTGTGTCATGGATCGATGGGCAACAGGAGACAGGGAACATGATGTTTTACCCAGGTTCGGGCCCTCTCTATGGAGGTAATACCCTACTTCCTGCTTGATTGATCTTGATGAATATATGGTTACAAGAGTTGATCTACCTCGAGATCATATGTTGTGGTCTAAGACCTAAGGGTATGATGGGTAATGTCATAATGATCTATCGACTAGCCTCGGCTTATATAACATACAGGAGGCCTAGGATAACAAGAGTCCTAGTCGAATACGCCGGTGGAGAGGAGTCCTTGTCTTGATCACCAAGTCTTGTGGAGTCTTCCTCGTGTATACATCGACTGTCCGAACTGGCCCATGAGCAAACTGCCATGGGGGTCCTCGGCCCAATCCAACTGATCGGGAGACGATGTGGTGAGTACCCCCTAGTCCAGGACACCGTCAACCGCCCTCAAGGGTCCCTTAGTGGAATCACGGCATCTTGCATTATGCGAGGGCGTGAGGAGATTACGGTGGCCCTAGTGGCTCGGGGAGCATTGTGCCTCCACACCACTCCAGATGGAGATTAGCATCCGCAAGGGTGTGAACTTCGGGATACATCCTCGTCTACGCGTGCCTCGGTTATCTCTTACCTGAGCCCTTTACTTATGCACTTTACTTTGTGAGAGCCATATTGTTTCTTGTCATATATCTTGCTATCACCTAGTAGTTTATCTTGCTTAGCATAAGTTGTTGGTGCACTTAGGTGAGCCTAGTTGTTGTAGGTTTTGTGCTTGACAAATTAACCACTAGGTTTATTTCGCATTTGTTCAAGCCTAAACCGTAATTATTTTAAAGCGCCTATTCACCCCCCTTTAGGCGACATCCACGATCTTTCATCCTTCTGCGTCTCTGGGTTAATCTTCACAGTGCAGAACGGCCAGAGAGCTTGCTTGTGAGTAGAAGTTGTCTTCCGGTGAGGACAAAGCCAACCGGGTTCTCAAGCCCTTGATCTTCAATCCCAAACAATTCCATGAACGCCTTCCATTTGACAGACAAAAGTTTTCCATTAGTCATCCAAGTCAATGTCCTTTCTGCATCAGTGCCCAGATGAACCGTGGCATAAAACTGAGCCACCAAATCCGCATCAAAGTCCTTGTTGAACTCCATGATCCCGAGAATATTCAGCTGAGTACACATCTGTAGAGTTTCGCCAAAGTAGGCAGGACCCTTCTCCATATAGGCAATGTCGATGGAGTGGACATCAACATAAAGATTCATCTTCGCTTTGATCACATCAAAATATATTGCCCACAGAAAATGGTTCCAGAATGGGCGGTTGACCAAAGTGAGTTCTATCGGATTTCGGGTTCCGCAGACCCTAGAGAGGTTTGAACTCTGGAGTGCGCATGAATAACACTCTCTCCCTAGCGCGCTCGCTCGACGATCCCACGGCCTAGCTCGACGAACTCAAAGAACAATGGACATCGGGGGTTTATACTGGTTCGGGCCACCGTGTGGTGTAATATCCTACTATAGTGTGTGGTGGTGGATTGCCTCTCGTGGGTTGAGGATGAACTAGTATAGTGGATGAACAGCCTCCAGAGGAGAGGTGTTCTTGGGCTCGATGAGCAGGTGACGATTCGGATGGATGGATCCGATCCGGATGAGTTCAGTCCAGTTCAGTTCAGTTCAGTTGCCTTCTACGGCGGTGGCTAGGTCCTATTTATAGTGGCCTTGGTCCTCTTCCCAAATCTAGGCGGGAAGGGATCCCACAACAGCCAAGTTTGAAGGGGGACAACTAGTACAAGTTATCCTGACAAAAGCAGTCTTCGCCTGCCAAAGGCGCGACTCTGGTGGTGACGCCGCCCTGGGCTCCATGATGACCTCCATCCTGCCGTCCTGGCAGTCATTGGTCTTGTTGCACCGATATGGAAACCTTTGCTTGATTCCTCAGGACTCTGCGCTAGTGCCTGTTCCCTTAGCACCAAAGGGGAAAACTGGTACACTGCGCCCGCTGGCGCCCGCCTGGTCTTGGTCGTCATGGCTCACGTCACGCGAACCTCGCGAGGTGCACCTTGCAAAGATATCTCCGCTCCTCTGGAGCCAGCCTAGTGAGACTGCCCCCAGGGAGGTCTTACTGTCGTCCGCCTCGCGAGGCTTGGCCCATCGCGAGGGTCTTGAGCTGTTGCTGCTGATGTTGGGCCGCACCAGGCCGTTGATGGAGCCACGTCATGGGCCGCAGGCAGGCAAGTCTGGGTACCCCCGTTCCCAGGACACCGACAGTAGCCCCCGGGCCCAAGGCGTGCTCGGACTTGGCTACGGGGATGGTTGCTGGCGCGGGCGCGGGGATGGGAGCTGGGCCGGGAGCGGGGGCAGCAACCACCCCGGCCAGCTCGTTCTGGGCCATGTCCATGAGGCCCCATTCCTCCTTATTTTCTATCTCCTCCGGCTCGGAGTCAACTTCACCAAACTTGAAGACTAGTGGGAGATGATCCTTCTGCGCCATGGCGTTGGTGGAGGTCTGCAGGAGGGAGGTGAATGAGAGGCGAACAGTAAGGCCGCCCGTATTAAGTAGCGGCTCGGGCGCCATTAATGGAGAGGAAGGCGGGCGACCATGGAAGTCAAAGGGCTCACTTCCCAGTGAGCCTGCATAGCGTACAGCTCGCATGCTTCTTGGTGAGCCTGCGCATTGGAGGATAGCTTGCACGCCTCTCGGTCAGCCTGCGCACTGGACTGTGCTCGCACGCCTCCCATTCAGTAAAGGTCAAGCAGCTGTCCGCACGACACCTCCTATAGCCATTAAAACCAAGACACATGGCGTCACGTGAATGGTTAACAGAACGCACATAGTTTGAATTATACAAACGTTTGAGATATTAAAGTGGCAGCTATTTTTTTCAAAATGCTTTTGTAGGCTGTTATTCGAGTGCGCCTTCTCTCAAAATGGACACGAAAAATACCATAGCATGTCGGGTGCCATTCCATGATAGCATGCCAAGTTCAGGAATTTCAGACGAGTTTTGGATTTACTATAATTTCAAAACAAAGTATCTCAACGTTTTGCCGGCAACCAACGGTGCCTTGTTGTTTAAAATTCATTCACATTTCTTGCATGGGACCTAAGCATGCACCCAAGGACACATATTTGATTTTTCAACCAATTTACATGCACTGGAGCATGTGCATGTAGTTCAAATTTGATTTATGCAAATAAATGCATTGAAAACTCAGTTAATGCATAAAATGTCCAAACGAACCCCAAAAAATCACAACAATTGACACAACACTCCTGTTGTTCTATGTTGAAACGAGAAAAAAATTGAAAGCAATAAGAGGCAATGGATATCGTTTCATCCCCAAAGGTGGGACGTTCCCTACCGAAACCATCATGCTTGTTGTGAGAAGCTCTGGTTTGTGAGAAGCATATACCCAAACCTGCCCCAAATGGGACAAAATTTTTACCACGACATGTTGATGCCGCTCCATGATAGCATGCCAAGTTTCATGAATTTCAGTTGAGCTTTGGATTTACTAGAATTTCAAAACCAGGTATCTCAATGTTTGCGGCTGAGTGACGGTGGCGGGGTGTTTGATATTCATTCCCATTCCTTGCATGTGACCTAAGTGTAACGCCCACGATGCAGCTATATCTCCCACGTGTCGAGGCACGACTTAGAGGCATAACCGCATTGTGGTTTTGTCGCAAGAAGGGTCATCTTCACACAATCCCATGTAATGAACAAGAATGGGATAACGAGAGTTGGCTTACAATCGCCACTTCACACAATACATAAATATAATCCATACATCATCCAAAATACACACATAGAGCGACTACGGTCAAAATCCATATGAAAATAAGATAAACCCCAAATGCTAGATCCCCGATCGTCCCAACTGGGCTCCACTACTGATCATCAGGAAAAGACACATAGTAACGACCACGTTCCTCGTCGAACTCCCACTTGAGGTCGATCCCATCATCTGCACTGGCTTCGTCGGCACCTGCAACTGTTTTGGTAGAATCTGTGAGTCACGAGGACTCAGCAATCTCACACCCGCGAGATCTAGACTATTTAACCTTATAGGAAAGGATGGTGTAAATAGGTGAAGCTGCAGCAGGCACTAAGCATATATGGTGTCTAACATACGCAAAAGAGAGCGAGAAGAGAAGCAAACGGAACGGTCATCATCTAGTAATGACCAAGAAGTGATCCTGAACTCCTACTTACGTCATGCATAACTCAAACCGTGTTCACTCCCCGGACTCCGCCGAGAAGAGACCATCACGGCTACACTCACAGTTGATGTATTTTAATTAAGTCAAGTGACAAGTTCTCTACAACCGGACATTAACAAATTCCCATCTGCCTCATAACCGCGGGCACGGCTTTCGAAAGATAATACCCTGCAGGGGTGTCCCAACTTAGCCCATTATAAGCTCTCACGGTCAACGAAGGATAAACCTTCTCCCGGAAAGACCCGATTAGTCTCGGAATCCCGGTTTACAAGACATTTTGACAATGGTAAAAAAAACCCAGCAAAGCCGCCCGAATGTGCCGACAAATCCCGATAGGAGCTGCACATATCTCGTTCTCAGGGCACACCGGATGAACACTACGTACAGCTAAAACCAATCCTCGAGTTTCCCCAAGGTGGCGCTGCAAGTGGCTCTAGTTTGGACCAGCACTCAGAGGAACACTGGCCCGGGGGTTTAAATAAAGATGACCCTCGGGCTCGCGAAACCCCGGGGGAAAAAGGCTTAGGTCGCGAATGGTAAAACCAAGGTTGGGCCTTGCTGGAGGAGTTTTATTCAAGGCGAACTGTCAAGGGGGTCCCATAAATCACCCAACCGCGTAAGGAACGCAAACTCAAGGAACATAATACCGGTATGACGGAAACTAGGGCGGCAAGAGTGGAACAAAACACCAGGCATAAGGCCGAGCCTTCCACCCTTTACCATAATATATAGATGCATTGATTAAATAAGAGATATTGTGATATCCCAAAATATCCATGTTCCAACATGGAACCAACTTCAACTTTACCTGCAACTAGTAACGCTATAAGAAAGGCTGAGCAAAAGCGGTAACTTAGCCAAACAACGGTTTGCTAGGAAAGGATGGTTAGAGGCTTGACATGGCAATATGGGAGGCATGATATAGCAAGTGGTAGGTAGTGCAGCATGGCAATAGAACGAACAACTAGCAAAGCAAAGATAGCAGTGATTTCGAGGGGTGGTCATCTTGCCTGCAAGGTTCTCAGAGTTGTCGAAAGCTTGATCCTCGTAAGCGTACTCAATAGGTTCCTCGTTCAAGAACTCGTCTCCCGGCTATACCCAAGACAAGAACACAAGCAATGGAACCACAATCAATCACGGGAAAAGCACAAGCAACATGATGCAATACATGAATGATATGCAAGATATGGTATGCGATGCATATGCGTGCTCCGGAAGAAAAATGATGAACAAGGCAGTAACTTGGCAAACCAAGCATGCCTCTGGAAAGATGAGATAATTTCGGTCGAAATCGATATAAAGATCACCGGAAACGGATGCACGGTTTGTAAATGGCAAGCAAAACAAGAATGACATGAATCTGCGATTAACAGCATGATAGCACTTAAAATGCAACAAGTAACAATGCTACATCACTCCAACATAGCAACATAGCATATGGCAGCAATCTACAGGAGATGCTTGACAAAAGACGAACACTGAGCTATGGCTAGTTCACACCACAGCAGATTCAAACAAGCATGGCAAAAGTGCAAAAGATAACAGGTTCACAGACTTGGAGAAATTACTGGACATGGCCGAAACAGCATCAGGTAGCAATGTTCAGAGCACGAAATGAACATGCTACAGGAAATTAACATGTCAAAACAAGGCATGGAAGTATTCTACTAAATGCATATGACAAAAGCCCCTTAATGACCATAAGCCCAAAAGGACCAGAAGATATGATGGCAACCATGTAAACATAGCAAGTTTCGTTAACAGGTTTCGGACTTAGCAGAAAACAGAGCATGGCAGAAACAGACATTATGAGGGCATCTTGGTGAGCTTGATGCACTCACCACAAAGCAATGCATGACAAAACAAGCATACCTACAGCAAGAGGCATGTTTATGAAGCTATACATGGCAAGAGCAAGTACATGGCATGTATGGATCAACTACAACAAGCTTGGCAAAATTGAATAACACGTAAACCATCTGCCAGAAATATTTTATAGCAAAAGTAGAGCAAGATTGAGTCATGCTATGGCACTCCATAATTTCAAACAAGGGAATGAATGGATCAATTACAACAATATCTACAAAACATCCTTACTGAACATCTCCAAAAGGAGCATGGATCTCTCTGTGGCCACATGGATACATAGCAAAAAAATAACAGCAGACAAAAACTTAGTAAATTTACTAAGTCCCTGAAATCAGAAACATTACGGGGCCTAGTTTGCATGTTTGTGCTAGTCACCACAGAGATTGCAAAAATACATGGCATACACCACTGGAAAGATGGCATGGTATACAACAAAACACATGTAGAGCTCATGCCCATAAGATGCACAGATTAAATGCAACAAAAATAACAAATCTCCAAGTTCTGCTAAGTAACAGCAGATAACAGCAACTAGCTCTCTAGCACCAGAGCTTTGGGCATCAAGATAGAGTCAAATGAACATGGTGCAATGGAACAAAAATGAAGAGCATCACGAGACGAACATTTTGATATATTATCCGCACGAAACGAAGCTATATGCAGAGAGTTATGATGCGATGAACATGAGCATGTGCTGTAAAAATAATAAGACAAAAATTTTGAGAGGGAGAGAAGTCAACCTCCCGCTGACTGGATCGGGATCTCGTGCTCGGGCTCGTCGCCGGCGACGGGAGAGGAGAAGGAGACGGCGGCGCGGATCGGAGGGAGTGGAGGAGGCGACGGCGCGGGTCGCCGGAGCTCGGGGACGGGCGCCAGCGGACGGAAGAGGAGGAGGCGGCGGCACGGGGTGGAGCCGACGCGGTGGCGCGGCGGCGGCGGGCGATGGCGGCGAGGCAGCGGGCGATGGGCGGCGGGGCGCAACCGGGCGGGGCGCGCGTCGGCTGCGGGCTCGCCGGGCCGCGGGCGCGCGCGGCGTACGGGCAGCGGGCTCGGCCACGTGGCAGCGCGGGATTGGCCGGGCGCGGTGGTGGAGAAACGTCCGACGGCGGCGGACGTGTCCGGCGGCGCGGAGGAGCGGGTTAGGGTTTTGACTGCGAGTGTATTTCAAGAGGGATGCATATATATAGGTAGAGGGAGCTAGGAGAGTCCAAATGAGGTGCGGTTTTCGCCCACACGATCGTGATCGAATGACCTAGAGCATGGAAGAGAGTTTGGTGGGTTTTGGGATGTTTAGAGAGGGGTTTTTGCTGCAACACACAAACGGACATTGCGGTTACCCGGTTAACCGTTGGAGTACCAAACGACCTCCAAATGGAACGAAACTTGACCGGTGGTCTAACGGTGGTATACCAAGGCCACTTGACAAGACTCGGTCCATTCCGAGAACGTTCAACACCCGCTCACGAAAAGAAAACAAGAGGGGTGCGCCGGAGGAGGTGGGAGTGCCGGATTGCAAAATGGACAACGGGGAAAATGCTCGGATGCATGAGACGAACACGTATGCAAATGCAATGCACATGATGACATGATATGAGATGCATGACATGAACAAAATACAAAACAAAAAACAAAACCCGACCACGGAGGGAATATCATAACACATAGCCGAAAATGGCAAGAGTTGGGGTTACAAATATGGAAAGTTACATCCGGGGTGTTACACTAAGCATGCAACCAAGAACACATATTTGAATTTTCAGCCAATTTATATGCATTAGAGCATGTGGATGTAGTTCAAATTTGAATTATGGACATGAATGCATTGAAAACCCAGTTAATTCATAAAATGTCCAAACGAACCCCGAAAAATCACAAAAATTGAGACAACACTCCTGTTGTTATATGTTGACACGAGAAAAAAAATTGAAAGCAATAAGAGCCAATGGATATCGTTTCGTCCCCAAAGGTGGGACGTTCCCTACCGAAACCATCATGCTTGTTGTGAGAAGCTCTGGTTTGTGAGAAGCATATACCCAAACCTGCCCCAAATGGGACAAAAAATTTACCACGGCATGTTGATGCCGCTCCATGATAGCATGCCAAGTTTCGTGAATTTCAGACGAGTTTTGGATTTATGAGAATTTGAAAACAAGGTATCTCAATGTTTGTGGCCGAGTGACGGTGGAGGGTGTTTGACATTCATTCCCATTTCTTGCATGGGGCCTAAGCCTGCAACCAAGGACACATATTTGAATTTTCAACCAATTTATATGCATTAGAGCATGTGCATGTAGTTCAAATTTGAATTATGCACATAAATGCATTGAAAACTCAAGTAATGCATAAAAATGTCCAGATTAACCCCGAGAAATCCCAAAAATTGACACAACACTCCTGTTGTTCTATGTTGACACTAGGAAAAAAATTGAAATCGAGAAGAGACAATGGATATCATTTCGTCAAGAAAGGTGAAATGTTCCCTACCAAAACCATCAGGCTTGTTGTGAGAAGCTCTGGTTTGTGAGAAGCATATCCCCAAACCTGCCCCAAATGGGACAACAAATTTACCATGACATGTTGATGCCGCTCCATGACAGCATGCCAAGTTTCATGAATTTCAGACGAGCTTTGGATTTACTAGAATTTAGAAACTAGGTATCTCAATGTTTGCGGTCGAGTGACGGTGGCAGGGTGTTTGACATTCATTCCCATTTCTTGCATGGGACCTAAGCATGCAACCAAGGACATATATTTGAATTTCCAACTAATTTATATGCATTAGAGCATGTGCTTGTAGTTCAAATTTGAATTATGCACATGAATGCATAGAAAACTCAGTTAATGTATAAAAATGTCCAAGCGAACCCCGAAAAATCCCAAAAATTAACAGAACACTCCTGTTGTTCTATGTTGACACTAGGAAAAAAATTGAAATTGAGAAGAGGCAACGGATATCGTTTCATCCAGAAAGGTGAAACGTTCCCTACCGAAACCATCACACTTGTTGTGAGAAGCTTATACCCAAACCTGCCCCAAATGGGACAAAAAATTTACCACGACATGTTGATGCCGCTCCATGAATTTCGGACGAATTTTGGATTTACTAGAATTACAAAAGCAAGTACGTCGACGTTTGCCGAAGAGCCACGGTGCCTCGGTGTTTAGATTTCATTCCCATTTCTTGCATGTGACATAAGCATAAACCCATGGACACCTATATGATTTTACAACCCATGTTGGTGCACCGGAGCATGTGCATGTACTTCAATTTTGAATTGTGCACCTGAAATGGCTAGAAAACCAATTTAATGTATAAAATGTTCAAAGAAACCCTGAATAATTCCAATTCTTTTACGACACACATATAGTTGCATGTTCACTGCAGATAAAAGGTCTAGAAATTTAAACACCGTCCATTGCCGCTGTGACCCCATTATGTAATTCAAATCAAGATGAAAAATCAAGTAGATCCCACAAAGTTTATTATCACCAACCGTGTGAGATGCAGCACAAAATATCCTGGAGCACCGTCGGTGTATAGTACGCCTATGGCTTACGCGAGAAGGTGCGTCGGCTACAGTCCACAGTCGGCGTCTCAAGCACACTAGCTCGCTCCCCAAATATCATTTCACTGTTCAATCGTCGCCGGTGAAAGATGGGCACGTGGACCCGCATCGTGAGGGCAACTTCGGTGGCCCACTCCGGCGAGAGCGCGGTCGCAGCAGCCATGCGCGTGCTAACAAGGTGCATGAGCACAGCCGCAATCTGCGACCGGGCGGCCAAGGCTGCCCAAACGGCTATTGTTGCTTCTTAGCTGGAAGCAACAACATCTGCCTCAGGGATAGCAACTGGCGAGAGCGGCACATCAGCTGTCCGTTCTGCAGCGGCGGCCTTAGCCCTGATGGAGGCCGCCCACGACCATGTTGAGGCCGCCCACGCCCAGCTCGTGGCAGTCACCACAGAAATCGAACGAAGCTTCTCCGACAACGGTCGGCAACCCACGGCCGAAGAGTTGGCAATCGCCGAGAGCGTTCGAGCAGCCGTCCGTTCCTCCGCCGCATACCTTGCGATGACGGAGCCAGTCCAACCCCAGATCGCGGCCGCCCACGCCCAGCTCGTGGCGGCCTTTACCAAAGAGATGGCGGACGCGGATGGCGAGATGCTTGCCGAGTATGGTGCGATGGATGCCATGGAGCCCCTTCCCCAGGAGACCGTCGGGCGCGAGCTGGACATGGAGGCGGCAGCGGAGATCGACGAGCACCTGCCGTAGTAGTACTCTTTATTTTGTTTAATTAAGAGCGCTGGTCTTTAATTTGTTAGAGTAATGTTTAGGTCATCTAGCTCTGTTTAATTGCTGAACTTGCTCGATTAAGAAGTGTGGGTGTGCTGTAGTCTCCTTTGTGTACCCAAATTATGCAATGACGTGGATGACCACTGTAACCAGGGAAATTCGAACCAAAATTTTGGACGTTCAAACTCATCACACACGGGTTAAGCTATCTGAATCGTTTGTGATGTTCACATATCGTACACAGTTCTGAATAAGGGACCGTGTCTGAAGACACTTTGCGCGCCAGTTTTTTCGCTGAAGCGATTCCAAATTTTCGGCTTCCGTGGAAATATCTACCTCCCCGCCCCCTCCCCCTTACCAAAAGCCACATTTCCCCTGTTTCCGCCTTCCTTTCCAAGTTGAAACCTTCACTCCTTGCTTGCAGCGCCGCCTCCTCACCGGCGACCCTCCTTCATGCTGCTCGGCCTCGTCTATCCAGGCAGGTAATCCACACCCGACCCCCATCCTCCTCCTCCTTCCACATCCCACATGCCCCGACCGCCGGCGCGATCACGACACCTTCCACCCAAATCACCAACCCCTCCACCAAATAAGCGCTGCCCTAAGCCATGGGGCGCGTAGTATAGCCAGGATCTCAAGGAGCATTTGGCAGCGGAGAAGCAAATCGCGGCCGCACGCGCGGATGAGGTCGCGATGGCTACCATTCGTGCTGACCCCCAGATCTTGGAGGAGCACCTTGCCATTTGCTAGCTACGCCAGTTAAGCATGCTCGGTTTACCCGTTGTGTGTGTTGCTCCTGCCTTTCCTTCACAAATTCTAGTGAATTGTGCTATCTAATTTTACCATGCAATCTGTTGCTCTAGGGTATATGTTCTATATGCTGTGTAATGTGGTGCTCACTTATTAACTGTTTTGTTAATTAGTTGTCGTCTTCAGTTAACTTTTTGGTTCAATTCTGCAAATGTGATGTTCAATTCTTCAGGCTGCAATTTTGTATTGTCTTCCATGTGAGAAATAAACTGAATTTATCTTTACAAAATACATGAGAAACGAATACAATTGCTATATTTCCAAGTTTTCAAGCATGCTTGGTTTGGTTATACATTGTGCAATGTGGTGCTCAGTTAACGTTTGGTTCATTTGTGTTGTGGTGTTTAGTTAACTGTTTGGTTCAATTCTGCAATGCGATGTTCAATAGTTGTGGGTGCATTCTGTTATTGTATACCATGTGAGGAATAAATTGAACTTGGCTGTAGTAAATACATGATAAGCAAATACAATTGCTATATTTCCAAGTTGTTAAGCATGCTTGGTTTGGTTAATTGTCTGATCTTCTATTAGGAGTATGTTATATTGTGCAATGTGGTGCTCAGTTAATGTTTGGTTCATTTGTTGTGGTGTTTAGTTAACTGCTTGGTTCAGTTCTGCAATGCGATGTCCAATTGTCGTGGGTAGAATTTTGTATTGTTGTGCATGTGGGGAATAAATCAAATTTGGCTGCTCTTAATACATGAGAAACATATACAAGTGCTATATTTCCTAGTTCTTAATCATGCTTGGTTTGGATAAATGAGTTTTCCATGTGGCTTGAATTAATTTGATGAATCTGCAATGTGCTTATTTTTCATCAACATATTTTACTCATAGCATGCGAACCCTTACTTAACCTGATGACTAACTACCTTGTATGTGTTGCAGGGAAACAATGGGAAGCACTGAGGTTTACAATCGAGGTTAGCACGTGCATGGTCCGTTGTCTAATAGCACATTATTGTGCAATTGTAGGAACCATTCTAATATTTAGGTTTTTAACAATTTGGTCTTGCACATGTAGGTCCTACTGTTAGATGTTTTGACCCATTGTTCGACCCTTTTTGCATATGGGGAAATGAGTTGTCCATGAATATCAATCAAGTCAAGAAACTCAGAAAGATTGTTAGGACAAAGAAATTAGCGACAAAAAACAACAAGATCTTTGTCTGCACAATGAAGAAGACATCAGTTCACGACAAGATGGTACTAACTATTATACCTTGCTTTTTTTATTCCTTTGCCCCATTTCCAATATAGAGAAGATATTTATGCACATCCTTGTTTTCAGGCCTTTCCAAAGAAGTTCACTGATGATTACGTCTCAAACCACCTCTATGGTAAGGAGGCGAGGAAGGTTTTCATACAGCACCCACGGTTCAATATTGAAGTGTTCCTGAAGAGGACGAAGGACGGACGGTCAATCATCCATAGGCACTGGCCTAAAGTTGCGAAGACCTTCAACATGAATGAGGCTCAATATTCGCCTTCCGCTTCAGCAATTTTCCAGATGAGATGCATCTGTCTATATACCGTCTATGATGCTAATTTCGAAAGGTTTTACATGTTGCATGTGAAACTTGGTGCTGGTGCAGTTGTGTAATGGGGTAGCTGAGTGCTGAAGCTATATCATGTTGTACTCTGATGTATTTCAATTATAAAATCATGCTTCCTTAATATGGAAATGAAATCTATTATGTGCTTAATATGAATGTCAATTAGATTAATAAATGGATTATTAATAATAGGGCAATTAGCCTGCTAATGGCGAATTTGCCTGCTAATTGGGTTTTGCAAACGATTATTGAGAAAATACCGTGGGCGATGGCCTCAGGCAACACACACAGTTTCTTGGAATAAACCGTGTTGGATCAATGAATCATCACAGATGACCTTCTCTTGAAAACTGTTTGCGTTAGGCCACCTTGCGCAAACGTTTACCACATAAAAACTGTGTGTGATGGACAGCCTTTGCCGCACAGTTTCTTCTACGCACCGTGTGTGATGCTTTCAATAACGCAAACAATAAAATTGTTAATATCGTGTGCAATGGCAACGCTATCACAAATGATTTAACGGGGAAAGTTGTGTGTGATATACCTGTGAACGGAAACATTTTCCTTGGAGCGACTGTGTGGGATATACATACGAACGAAAACGTTTAGCGGGGACTGACTGTGTGGGATGTACTTGCGACCAGAAACAATTTCGCCTGTATAATTGTATTTTTCTAGCTGTACTGTACGTATTACCGTATTTGAGCGCTCGCCGGTCGCACACGACCTCATTTTGCCGAGCGTGTGTGCCAGGAGGGCATATCCCCGACGGTTTCTGGGTCGTGTGGGAAGGACCCCCTATCGCCGTCACTCACTAGGCGACGGTTCCAAATGCCATCGCGGAATGGGGTTAAAAACCATTTGTATAGCACCGACACTGATACGTCTCCAACGTATCTATAATTTTTGATTGTTCCATGCTATATTATATTCTGTTTTGGATGTTTAATGGGTTTTATTATACACTTTTATATTATTTTTGGGACTAACCTATTAACCGGAGGCCCAGCCCAAATTGCTGTTTTTGCCTATTTCATAGTTTCACAGAAAAAGAATATCAAACGGAGTCCAAACAGAATGAAACCTTTGGGAACGTGATTTTTGGAACAAACGTGATCCAGAGGACTTGGACCCTATATGGGAGAAGTGCTTAGCTTTGGGTTCAATCTTGTGGTGTCCTTTCCCAGTGACAGCAGGAGCAGCAAGGCACGTATTGTATTGTTGCCATCGAGGATAAAAAGATGGGGTTTATATCATATTGCATGAGTTTATCCCTCTACATCATGTCTTCTTACTTAAAGCGTTACTCTGTTCTTATGAATTTAATACTCTAGATGCATGCTGGATAGCGGTCGACGTGTGGAGTAATAGTAGTAGATGCAGAATCGTTTCGGTCTACTTGTCACGGACGTGATGCCTATATACATGATCATACCTAGATATTCTCATAACTATGCTCAATTCTATCAATTGCTCGACAGTAATTTGTATACACACCGTAATACTAATGTTATCTTGAGAGAAGCCACTAGTGAAACCTATGGCCCCCGGATCTATTTTCCATCATATTAATCTTCCAACAACAAGCTATTTCTATTGCCGTTTATTTTGCTTTCTTTACTTTTAATATTTATCATAAAAATATCAAAAATATTATCTTATCATCTCTATCAGATCTCACTCTCGTAAGTGACCGTGAAGGGATGGACAACCCCTTTATCACGTTGGTTGCGAGGTTCTTATTTATTTGTGTAGGTGCATGGGACTTGAGTGTGGCCTCCTACTGGATTGATACCTTGGTTCTCAAAAACTAAGGGAAATACTTACGCTACTTTACTACATCACCCTTTCATCTTCAAGGGAAAACCAACGCAGTGCTCAAGAGGTAGCAAGAAGGATTTCTGGCGCCGTTGCCAGGGAGGCCTACACCAAGTCAAGTCAAGATTTGACTCCCGACAACGAGCCATTTCTGGCGCCTTTGCCGGACAGTCTATGCACAAGTCAAGACATACCAAGTACCCATCACAAACTCTTATCCCTCGCATTACATTATTTGCCATTTGCCTCTCGTTTTCCTCTCCCCCACTTCATCCTTGCCGTTTTATTCGCCCTCTCTTTTCCGTTTGCCTCTTTGTCGGTGTACAAAAATAGGGGCACGCTTTTGTACCCCTTTACCTGTGCACGGGCAGTCGGAGCCGCGCCCACGGTCACACCAAGCAGAACAGGGGAGGTGATCCAAGGTAAAACCGAAGCCCAAGATATTCAGAACAATGCCAAGGCCAAGACCACAAAGAGCAGAGGGACGAAGCAGGTTCCCCCGGCAAGACCCTTGCCGGGGCAGCCTCAGCAGCCCCGACAAGACCCTTGCCGGGGCAGCTCGCCCCACACCAACAGAGCGAGCCACCCTTGAGCCCACGGTCCCCAATGCCGTCATCCACGTGGGGCCAGGGCTCGGGAAGGCACCTCTATGGTGGCATGCAGATCTTTGTGAAGACATATTCAAGATCAGATGAGGATTAGAAGACGACGATCCTCGGCAAGACCCTTACCGAGGAAGGCCACCAGACCCTCGGCAAGGTCCTTGCCGGGGACGACAACGCGCCGCGGCAAGGCCCTTGCCGGGCCACCCAGCAAGGCCCTCGCCAAGGATGCCGGCGGGGCCACTGCCAAGCCTGCGCCAACCAAGCTTCCACCACCGTTCACATGCAGCTGCCAGCCCAACCAGCTGGGCGGGCACCTGCGTGGCAACAGGCAGCTCCCGGGCCAACTCATCGAGCGCCTGCGTGGCGGCATGCAGATCTTCATGAATGCTCCACCACCGCGCCACCTCAGCTGCCCGCCTGCCTACATGGCGCCGCACGCATTGCTGGCCAGGGCGCATGTCGAAGCGAGGAGGAGTGGCGACGGACGGGACGGGCCTCACCCCCGTCCCCAATAAAGCAAGGGGGCACCTAAGCTACACATTAAATGGATCTTATCCTGTAATACGAGCGATAAGCTCAGGGCACTGTACGCCTTTCCACCTCCTGTGTGCCACTGTGGCAGCCCCTTTCGACTATAAAAGGAGGCCCATGGCATACTGGAGAAGGATTCGGCTCTTTCGAACCACGCACTGACCACAGCTAGTTCGAGCCCTCAAGAACTCTCTGAAATACACCCACCAAAGCAGGACTAGGATTTTACGCATCCTCGCGGCCCGAACTGGGTAAACGATCCTTGTGCTGTCTACTAGCCCTGCTCTTCTCACAACCCCGTACCCCGGCAACCGTAGTAGGGATTCTTCTGATCCCATAGGTGTCGTTCCACACCGACATCTTTGGCGCGCCAGGTAGGGGGTGCAATTGTGAGAATCTGGTCTAGTAGTTAGCCTAGCAGTTCTTCGTCGCCATGGCTCCTAAGAAGAAGACGGCCACAGCGATCAGCTCGTTGGGAGCCGAACGGCCCGTGCTGGTGCGGACGAGCAGTGGACCGGTCGCGGACAGGACCCGGGCCGCGGTCCGCGAGCACCAGCATCGCCAGGCAGTCGGAGCTTGGCGAGCAACGTCATTCGCGCGCGAGATGACTGGCTACACGTTGCCGGATCCAAAGACGGAGCTGGGCCCCCCGCAGGCGGCACTGGGCCCTCCAGGGGTGTCGTTGTGCCACCTCCGGGCGGCGCAGCGACCTCCAGGACGCCCACACCGGCGACCACCGCGCATTCTTCCCATTGTGTGCGCGCCGAGCAGGGCCACCACGTTGGTGACCCTGGGCACCGCCGTGGGAAGAGCCTTGTGCGTCATCCGCAAGATGAAGGGGTTCAGCACGCTCGCCGAAGCACTGGCGAAAATGGCACGTAGCCGCTGGGTCGTAACGGAGCTCCTTCTAACATAGTTAGAAGTTGAAGCGCGCCGCGATCCACGCAGTTGTCGCTGCCGCCCACGCCAGCGGAAGCTTTGGCGCGCGCGCAGCTGCTCCTCGAGTTCCCTCCCGCTGCGGAGAAGCTCGACAAGTGGAGGGCGACCATCCGGAGCCTCGTCGCCGTCGCCAACAAAGACGATCCGCGACTGGCGGGGCCTCGGGTCGACGCTCCACCGAGCCACCACATGCTGGCGCCGGGAGGACCGAGGGAGCTGCGGCCACGGTGCACTCTCCTCCTCCTCGCCAGGCGCCGCGGGCGTCGGCCCGTCATGACGACGTTTGTGATAACATCTCCATAGCGTCGTCCGACCCGCAGACCCTCCGTGACCAGCGCCAGGTCCTTCGGGAACGAGCTCACGAATACGCTCGAACCACCGTCGAGCGTCGGCGCGAAACGCGCCGCCAGTCGGACAAGCGGGCGGGACCTGCTATGGACCACCTGGCATCGGGGGGCCCCGGTGGCCTACCTTATGAGGTGGGCTGCCCGGCCTTTACCCGTGAGCTATGGCAGTTCAAGTGGTCGTCCCACCGCACGTTCAAGCCCAACGTCGGCGAGAAGTACACTAGCAAGACCCATCCGTCCGAGTTCCTTAGCATCTACACCATCGCGATGCAGGCTGCTGGGGCTCGCGACGACAAGGTGCTTGCCAACTATTTCCCGCTGGCGCTCAAGCCCAATGTGATGTCTTGGTTGATGCACTTGCCAGTGGATTCCATTTCTTCTTGGTCGGATCTGTGCCATGAGTTCATTGGCGCCTTCATAGGAGGCCACCAAGCTCATGGCTAGGCCAGTGATCTGCATATCATTCCCCAGAAGGAAGGGGAGACCCTGCGCAAGTACATCCAGAGATTCAGCCGGGTGCAGTACAACATCACCGATGTTCATCCCGCCGCTGTGATTAGCGCGTTCCACCAGAACGTGCGCAATCGCAAGATGCACGAGGAGCTGGCGATGACCAAGGTTAAGGATGTGGCTGAGCTCTACGTTCTGGCCGATAGATGCGCCCGGGCTGAAGAGGGAAGGAAGTACCCCGGCGAAGACGCCGGCGCGGAAACCGACTCTATCGATGAGGACGCTGCTACCCCGAAGAAGAAGGGCCGGTGTCGCAACAGGAAACGCAAGGGCAAGGCCGTGCTTGCCGTTGAGGGATCTGACGACACCGGTGCCGGCAAGAAGGTCAAGGCAGGCACTCCCAACAAGGAGATTGCCAGGTGTGCCGCCTGCCGGGCCTTGGCGGCTACCGACAAGCCAGGGAGCTCCGCAAGCAATACTGCAAGATCCACCGCACCAACGGCCACGACCTCCAGAACTGCCGACAAGTCGAGCTGCTTGCTGAGAAGCAAAACGCTGAGTACGAGAGGCAGGACAAGGAGAAGGACCAGGATGGTGCTGAGGGATCCGGCAAGAAGCGTGGCAGCCAAGGAGGCCGCCCCGGCAAGGACAACCAGCAAGAGAGGCCTGCCCGGGGCCGCGACAAGAAACAAGAAGACGACCATGATCACGACGAGGACGACGAGTCTGGTGAGCAAGGGTTCCAGAAGGCTACAGAGGCCATGTGCGTCGATGGCGACGCCTCGCTGCATACCTCTCACCGCCAGCTCAAGCAGTGGGCGCGTGAGATTACAGCAGCAGAGCCGTCGTTCGACGCTTAGAAGCCGCTGAAGTGGTCCAGCACGCCCCTCATCTTTGACGCTGAGGACCACCCTGACCGCATTACCGCGGCCAGGTGTTTGCCATTGTTGGTCTCACCAACGATACGCAACCTCAGGGTGAACAAGATGTTGGTTGACGGCGGGGCCGGCCTGAACCTGATCTCGCCTGTCGTGATCAAAAAGTTGCAAATCCCTGATGGAGACCTCGAGGAAACGGGCATGTTTCAAGGGGGTCAATCCGGGGAGGAGCCAGCCGAAGGGAAAGGTCACACTGCCCGTGACATTTGGAGGAGAGTTGAACTACAGGACGGAGAGGATCGTCTTCGACGTGGCCGAGAATCCCTTGCCCTACAACGGGATCCTCGGCCGCTCGGCACTAGCCAAGTTCATGTCGGCGTCACACTACGCCTACAACATGCTAAAGATGCCCGGGCCGTTGACCATCATCTCCGTCCCCTCCGACAAGAAGGACGCGCTGATTTGTGCCGACCAACTCTACCGGGAGGCAGTTGCAGCAGCTGCCAACAAGGCACCTGCTCCTGCCGCTGAAACCCTGGGAGGGAGGAAGAAGCCCGGCAAGACCTCTCGCACCCACTCCGGCAAGCGCACCTCTTCGGAGTGTTGTGCTGCCGTCGAGGACGTGCCAGAGTGCTCTACCGACAAGAGCAAGAGATCCAGGGCTGAGCCGCCGCAGACCAAGAAGGTGCCCGTCAAGGAGGATGGCACGGGAGGGGCCTTCACCATAGGCTCCACCCTCAATAGCAAATAGGAAGGCGCGCTCGTCACCTTCCTGCGGGCGAATGTCGACGTGTTTGCATGGCAAGCCTCCGACATCCCCGGTGTTCCCAGGGAGGTGATTGAGCACCACCTAGCTTTCTGCCCCCACGCGCGGCCCGTCAAGCAGAAGGTCAGAAAATAGGCTCTGGGGAGGCAGGAGTTCATCACAGAGGAGATCAGGAAGTAGGAAGCGGCAGGTTTGGTGAGAGGAGTGCTCCACCCGACGTGGTTGGCCAATCCGGTAGTGGTGCGCAAGGCGAATGGGAAGTGGAGACTGTGTATTGATTACACAGATATCAATAAGGCTTGTCCTAAGGACCCCTTCCCGTTGTCGCGCATCGACCAGATTGTTGACTCCACAGCCAAGTGTGATCTGTTATCATTCCTCGACACCTACTTGGGCTACCACCAGATCTTCATGACAAGAGAGGATGAAGAAAAGACAACATTCATCACCCCATGTGGTACGTATTGCTTTTTACGGATGCCTTTCGGGTTGAAGAGTGCTGGCTCAACGTTCGCAAGAGCAGTCCAAATTGGTTTTGAACCTCAGCTCCATAGAAATACGGAGGCATACATGGATGACATAGTGTTCAAAACCAAGGACGGGCCAACTCTTGTGCAAGATCTGAAAGAGACATTTGCTAACCTGCGCAAGATCAACCCCAAGCTGAACCCTGAGAAGTGTGTCTTCGGCGTCCCATCCGGCAAGCTTCTCGGGTTCTTTGTGTTGCAGCGCGGGATCGAGGCAAATCCAGACAACATCAAGGCTATTGAGCGGATTGAGGCGCCCAAGCGGATCAAGGATGTGCGTCGGCTCACCGGCTGTGTTGCCGCCATGAGCCGATTCATCTCCAAGTCTGCCGAGCTCGCCCTTCCCTTCTTCAAAATCTTCAAGAACACAGGCCCAATAGAGTGGACCCCAGAAGCCGAGGCAGCATTGCAGGATATGAAGAAATACCTTTCCTCCACGCCAATACTAGTTGTGCCTAACCACAAGAGCCGTTGCTGCTGTATCTGGCGGCGACGAATCAAGAGGTCAGCACGGCGCTGGTGGCACAGAGGGAGGTCAATGAGGAGGCAGTGACGGCGGCAGAACCAGCGGATGGCAAGCCCAAAATTCCCCTGGTGAGGCCTGGTGCCGGCAAGGCGAGGCCCCGGCAGAGTGTGATGTCGCCGAGGCAGTGCCCGCGCAGTCAAGTGAGGTGGTGCAGAAGAAGAAGATGATGCAGCACCCGGTTTACGTTGTCAGCTCCCTCCTGCAGGGAGCTAGATCGAGGTACTCCGGTGTGTAGAAATTGCTCTTCGGCCTCCTTATGGCCTCGAGGAAGCCGCGTCATTACTTCCAAGCCCACGAGATCACTGTCGTCACCCGCCTCCCATTACAACGGATACTGCATAACCCAGATGCGACTGGAAGGATTGTGGAATGGGCCTTGGAGTTGTCAAGCTTTGGTTTAAAGTTTGAAAGTACCTCGACAATTCAGAGCAGAGTCTTGGCGGAGTTCATTGCAGAATGGACATCGACGCCTGACGAAGAAATCCAGGAGACCACTCTCCCCGGCAAGGAAGCAAATCGCGACTGGATCATGTACTTTGATGGGGCTTTCTCGCTGCAAGGCGCCGGTGCCGGTGTGCTGCTCGTCGCACCCACCGGAGAGCACCTGAAGTACGTGATCCAGATGCACTTCCCCAGGGAGATGTCCACCAACAACACTGCTGAGTACGAGGGATTGCTTGCCTGTCTCAGGATCGCGGCAGACCTCGGGGTTAAGAAGCTCATCGTCAGGGGTGACTCGCAGCTCGTTGTCAGATAGGTCAACAAGGATTATCAGAGCCCATTGATGGAAGCTTACGTAGATGAGGTGAGGAAGCTGGAGGAACGCTTTGACGGTATCCAAGCGGAGCACGTCCCCCGAGCGGAGAACGACATCGCCGATTACCTGTCAAAGCGTGCCGCATTCAAGCTACCTGTGGAACCAGGTACCTTTTTGCTTCGGTTAACTCAATCGTCCGTCGAACCATCAGCGGGGCAGAACAAGCGGAGGAAATCAGGTCCCAGCAAGTACTTACCTACCGAGCCCCCTGGGGCTGCCGGCAAGGGTGCTGCCACGGACGCTGAGCCTGCCCAAGAGCAACTGGCTCCGGCAGGGCGTCAAGCCCCGGCCGTAGAGACAACCGCTCCCATGGCGGAAGAGATGCCTTTGGTCCTTGCCGTCGAGCCCCAGGCTCTGGCATGGGCACAACATACCGTCCAATTCCTCCAAGCAGGGGAGCTTCCTGAGGAGAAGGAAGAAGTGGAGAAAGTAGCCCGTCGGTCCGCCCTGTACCAGTTTGTCGATGACGTCCTGTACAGGAGAAGGCCGAATGGTGTGAAACTAAAGTGCATCCCCCGGGAAGAAGGACTGGAGCTCTTGGCGGAGATACATGGAGGCATATGTGGCTCCCACATAGGGTCGAGGGCCCTTGCCGGAAAGGCATTCCGGCAAGGTTTCTTCTGGCCCACCGCCCTCCAGGATGCGACAGCACTAGTAACCAAGTGTGAAGCGTTCCAGTTCCATTCAAAGAAGCTTCATCAACCAACTCAAGCCCTTCAAACAATCCCTCTCTCCTGGCCATTCTCGGTCTGGGGGCTCGATATACTGGGCCCTTTCCCCCGCGCTGTCGGGGGCTTTGAGTACTTGTACGTTGCAATCGACAAGTTCACAAAGTGGCCGGAAGTGGAAGCAGTGAGAAAGGTGACCGCTCAGTCAGCCGTCAAGTTCTTCAAGGGACTGGTCTGCCGTTTTGGTGTGCCAAACAGAGTCATCACCGACAACGACACACAGTTCACAAGCCACACCTTCATGCAGTACATTCAAGACCTCGGTAGCAAGGTCTGTTTTGCTTCCGTGGCACACCCACGAAGCAACGACCAAGCGGAGAGGGCAAATGCTGAAGTGTTGCGAGGCCTGAGAACGAAGACCTTTGACAAGCTGCACAAGAGTGGAAGGCGCTGGATTGATGAGTTGCCGGCGGTTCTTTGGTCGATCAGGACGACGCCAAATCGAGCCACCAGCCAGACACCTTTTGCCCTGGTATACGAGGCAGAAGCAGTTCTTCCCATGGAACTCATATACGGGTCACCTCGAGTGCTCACTTATGATGAGCTTGAGCAAGAGCAGTTGTGCCAAGATGACGCGACGCTCCTTGAGGAAGATCGTCTTCGGGCGGCTGTGAGAGCAGCACGCTACCAGCAAGCCTTGCGCCGCTACCATAGCCGCAAGGTTCATGCCCGAAGCTTTGAGGAAGGCGACCTTGTTCTTTGGCGCGTTCAGTCGGCCAAGAATTCCAACAAGTTGACGCCGAAGTGGGAAGGCCCTTATCGGGTAGTGCGAGTCACCAGGCCCGGCGCAGTCCGCCTGGAGACCGAAGATGCTGTCCCAGCGAGCAACTCCTGGAACATCTAGAATCTTCGCAAGTTTTACCCGTAAGGCACGGCTTGTCGGGCCTCCCGGCAAGCCACCTTTTGTACAAGCTTTGCCGGCAAGGCATGTGACCCTTGGTACAAAGCCAGGCGCAGACCCTGAGCATAAATAAATGAAGTGCTAGCGCCCTAAGTCATAGCATGCATGCTAGGTCGAGTCTCTTCCTTGGTTAGGGTTGATAGTGCTCAGCAGCGACTAACCCCTAACTTAGAGGTCGAGTGCGCGTCTATCTGTTTTTCTTCTGTCCTCTTTTGGTTTGCAGGGCACATGAGCACTTCTGCTGAGCTACTTGGAAGAAAGAAAACGGACCGGCGTCCCGACCCCGGCAAACCAGAGTTGCCGGGGGCTGCAAGCACAAGGATACAACCACGACAAGATGAGATTGTCGGGGGGCTGCAGATCCAGATAAGTCTTTTATCCTCTGTCATGCATTTCAGAACAGGACTGGGGCATGTGAAACCTCGTTTTTATCTCTAGGCTGCTGTGCTCCCTTTTTTCCTATACCTAAGGATTATTTCCTGGGTCCGGATTTGGTTGTAGCCGTGACGGCAAGGAGGTAGAACGAGGAGCCTAAAGCCCACTTCATCCCCGCCTCCGCCAAGAGCGTGAGAACGGTCGAGTGGAGTGGGGGGGGGGCGGCAAGGCCTGTTGCCGGGCGAAAAACGTTTATCTTAAACAATAACAAGGATTCGCTCCTTGTCGCGGGATTTACCCACAAACGAAAAACCCGGCAAGCATCCCTTTTTCATTAAAAAACATCCCATACAGGTACAGTTCGTACGGAATGAAAAACATGAGGAAGGGGATTACAAGTTCTAAATTTAACGAAGGCCCGCAGGCTTACAGAATAAAAAAGAGATAAGGTGCCCGTGATCCCTTTCTTGTCCCTCTCCTCAGGAGGCAGGTCAAGGAGGCGAGAGGACAAAAGGGGTGCCTAGGCGAGCTATGAGCAGCAGAAAGCACCAAGAGAACACCTCGGTGGCCGCCCACGGGTAGGCCGGTGATGACGGTGCCGGGAAAGGAGCTAGAAGACGAGGCGGCAGGACCGGCAGTACGCGACGAAGACGTCGGTGCCCGCGTACTCCAAGTTGACGGCCTTGCCGCCTGCCCTCTTCCTCTTCTGCAACCTCCTGACGCCAGCCGCCCAAGGAGACGGCCCCGAGAGGTTTAAGGAGCTGGCCCCACCCCCGGCAAAACCCTGCCGGAGGAGCGGCCAGGTGCAGATGCTGGTGCTGCCGCACCCGCCCAGGCGCAGGGCGTCCGACGCCTAGTCGGACTCATCCCCGTCATCTGCCCCGCTGTCCTCCTCATCACTTTCGCTCGAGGAAGAGCTTCCATCATCGGAATCTCCATCGGAGGAGCTCTCCATGCAGCACTTCAGGCGAGTTCCAAACTCTCCAAAGAGCTTGACGGAGAGCAGGCCGTCCTCCATTAATTTGAACTAGAGGACGAGCCCCGCCGTCAGGCTGTGGATGCGAGCAAACGTCTTCCATCCACGGCGGAGGTACATAACCCGAGGAGCCGGGAAGTCGACGTCGACCCGCGTGCCCCCGTTCCCACAGCCCCTCATGTGCAACCTGAGGGTCTGGGGCGGGTCACGCTCCATCACCCGAGCAAACGGGGTGGGGAGACGAAGACGACGTCGTGGAGGCCGGCGCAGCCTGATGAAGAACTCGCAAGGCTGGTCTTCAACGTGGCCCTCCATCGGGAAGGGCATCATTGGCGGGGGCAAGGCCGGCGCGCCGCCCCGTCCTCCTCTTCCCCGAGCACTACGGCCTCTGCCCCGGCCTCGCCCACGGCCTTGCCCCCTCCCCCTTCCCCTCGCGGCCGGTTCCACCACCGCGGGCTCAGGAGGAGGAGGGACGCGCTGTCGAGCGGCGACCCTCGCCGCCACCGTCGAGGGACCAGGATTCCCCTTCTCCATGGCGAGTGAAAGGGAGAAGCAGAAGCAAGAGAAGATAGATGACAACAGAGTGCAGGGAGCCATCCCCCCTTTCCCCTCTTTATAAAGAGGCGGGGTCGGGGCTCGGCCGCCCCGCTCGGCCAATCCAGCCACCAGAGGCGCAGGGAATCAGGACCGACCCGCTGCCCCAACCAGCGACGGCCTGGTTTCCCGCCTCCACCTCTTACCACCCCGAGCGCATGAGGGACGCGTGGCGGGCGTGCATAACTGAGGGGACGGGTGAAGCGACCTCTCCCCACCCCGTTATCGTGGGGAGTGGATGCCTTAAAGACCACGACCCGGCCCCATTCAGTAAATGAGCCGCGCCTCCCCGCCTCCCTCTTTCTACGGGGAAGGCGCGAGCTGCCTCTTTACTGTGATGTGACGCATGCGTGTGGAAACCGCCCCACGCATGCCGCCCACGTCACGCACACCCCTCCACGCCGCGCCGCGCGCGCGGGTCGTGGGAAGCGCAGCGCGCGAAAAGTCTTACCACAGTAAAAACCGCCCCGCCTGCCCGCGCACCGTTTTGGGCCTGGCCCAACAACGTGTCATGCTTATGTGTGGCCCAGGCCCAGGGGTTCCTGTCGGTGTACAAAAAGAGGGGCACGCTTTTGTACCCCTTTACCTATGCACGGGCAGTCAGAGCCGTGCCCACGGTCACACCAAAGCAGAGCAGGGGAGGTGAGCCAAGGTAAGACCGAAGCCCAAGATAATCAGAGCAACGCCAAGGCCAAGACCACGAAGAGCAGAGGGACGAAGCAGGTTCCCCCGGCAAGACCCTTCCCGGGGCAGCCTCAGCAGCCCCGACAAGACCCTTGCCGGGGCAGCTCGCCCCACACCAACAGAGCGAGCCACCCTTGAGCCCACGGTCCCCAACGCCATCATCCATGTGGGGCCAGGGCTCGGGAAGGCACCTCTGTGGTGGCATGCAGATCTTTGTGAAGACATATTCAAGATCAGATGAGGATTAGAAGACGACGATCCTCGGTAAGACCCTAGCCGAGGAAGGCCACCAGACCCCCGGCAAGGTCCTTGCCGGGGACGACAACGCGCCACGGCAGGACCCTTGCTGGGCCACACGGCAAGACCCTTGCCGGGCCACCCAGCAAGGCCCTCACCAAGGACGACGGTGGGGCCACCGCCAGTCCCGCGCCAACCAAGCTTCCACCGCCGTTCACATGCAGCTGCCAGCCGAACCAGCTGGGCGGGCACCTGCGTGGCAACATGCAGCTCCCGGGACAACTCATCGAGCGCCTGCGTGGCGGCGTGCAGATCTTCGTGAAGGCTCCACCACCGCGCCACCTCAGCTGCCCGCCTGCCTACATGGCGCCGCACGCATCGCTGGCCAGGGCGCGTGTCGAAGCGAGGAGGAGCGGCGACGGACGGGACGGGCCTCGCACCCGTCCCCAATAAAGCAAGGGTCACCTAAGCTACACATTAAATGCATCTTGCCTGTAATACGAGCGATAAGCAAAGGGCACTGTACGCCTTTCCACCTCCTGTGTGCCACTGTGGCAGCCCCTTTTGACTATAAAAGGAGGCCCATGGCATACTGGAGAAGGATTCGGCTCTTTCGAACCACGCACTGACCACAGCTAGTTCGAGAGCTCAAGAACTCTCTGAAATACACCCACCAAAGCAGGACTAGGGTTTTACGCATCCTCACAGCCCGAACCTGGGTAAACGATCCTTGTGCTGTCTACTAGCCCTGCTCTTCTCACAACCCCGCGCCCCGGCAACCGTAGTAGGGATTCTTGTGATCCCATAGGTGTCGTTCCACACCGACACTCTTTTTCGCTTGCTTCTTGTTTGCTTGTGTGTTGGATTGCTTGCTTGTCACGATGGCTCAAGATAATACTAAATTGTGTGACTTTACCAATACCAACAACAATGATTTTCTTAGCACTCCGATTGCTCCTCTTACCGATGCTGAATCTTGTGAAATTAATGCTGCTTTGCTGAATCTTGTCATGAAAGATCAATTCGCCGGCCTTCCTAGTGAAGATGCCGCTACCCATCTAAATAGCTTTGTTGATTTGTGTGATATGCAAAAGAAGAAAGATGTGGACAATGATATTGTTAAGTTGAAACTATTTCTGTTTTCGCTTAGAGATCGTGCTAAAACTTGGTTTTCGTCTTTGCCTAAAAATAGTATTGATTCTTGGAATAAGTGCAAAGATGCTTTTATCTCTAAGTATTTTCCTCCCGCTAAGATCATCTCTCTTAGAAATGATATTATGAATTTTAAGCAACTTGATCATGAACATGCTGCACAAGCTTGGGAGAGGATGAAGTTAATGATACGTAATTTCCCTACTCATGGTTTGAATTTATGGATGATTATACAGAATTTTTATGCCGGATTGAATTTTGCTTCTAGAAATCTTTTAGATTCGGCCGCGGGAGGCACTTTTATGGAAATTACGTTAGGAGAAGCTACTAAACTCCTAGATAATATTATGGTTAATTATTCTCAATGGCACACCGAAAGATCTACTAGTAAAAAAGTGCATGCGATAGAAGAAATTAATGTTTTCAGTGGGAAGATGGATGAACTCATGAAATTGTTTGCTAATAAGAGTGTTTTTTCTGATCCTAATGATATGCCTTTGTCTACCTTGATTGAGAATAATAATGAATCTATGGATGTGAATTTTGTTGGTAGGAATAATTTTGGTAACAACGCATATAGAGGAAAATTTAATCCTAGGCCATTCCCTAGTAATTCCTCTAATAATTTTGGTAATTCCTACAACAACTCTTATGGAAATTTTAATATGATGCCCTCTGAATTTGAGACTAGTGTTAAAGAATTTATGATTTCTCAAAAGAATTTCAATGCTTTGCTTGAAGAAAAGTTGCTTAAGGTTGACGAATTGGCTAGGAACGTGGATAGAATTTCTCTTGATGTTGATTCTTTGAAACTTATATCTATTCCACCTAAGCATGATATCAACGAGTCTCTCAAAGCCATGCCAATTTCCATTGATGAGTGCAAAGAAAGAACCGCTAGGATGCGTGCTAAGAAAGATTGCTTTGTAAAAGCGCGTTCTTCTAATTTTTATGAGAGTAAAGATGAAGATCTAAAAGTTATTGATGTGTCCCCTATTAAATCTTTGTTTTGCAATATGAATCTTGATAATGATGGGACTGGAGATGAGTCAACTTTAGTTAGAAGGCGTCCCAGAAATTCAGAGTTTTTAGATCTTGATGCAAAAATTGGTAAAAGTGGGATTGAAGAGGTCAAAACTTTAGATATCAATGAACACACTATCTTGGATTTCAAGGAATTTAATTATGATAATTGCTCTTTGATAGTATTTCCTTGTTGCAATTCGTGCTAAATTCTCCTCATGCTTATAGTCAAAATAAAGCTTTTACCAAACATATCGTTGATGCTTTAATGCAATCTTATGAAGAAAAACTTGAGTTGGAAGTTTCTATCCCTAGAAAACTTTATGATGAATGGGAACCTACTATTAAAATTAAAATTAAAGATCATGAATGCTATGCTTTGTGTGATTTGGGTGCTAGTGTTTCCACGATTCCAAAATCTTTGTGTGATTTGTTAGGTTTTCGTGAATTTGATGATTGTTCTTTAAACTTGCACCTTGCGGATCCACTATTAAGAAACCTATGGGAAGAATTAATGATGTTCTTATTGTTGCAAATAGGAAGTATGTGCCCATAGATTTTATTGTTCTTGATATAGATTGCAATCCTTCATGTCCTATTATTCTTGGTAGACCTTTCCTTAGAATGATTAGTGCAATTATTGATATGAAGGAAGGAAATATTAGATTCCAATTTCTGTTAAGGAAAGGCATGGAACACTTCCCTAGAAAGAAGATTAAATTACCATATGAATCTATTATGAGAGCCACTTATGGATTGCCTACCAAAGATGGCAATACCTAGATCTATCCTCGCTTTTTGCCTAGCTAGGGGCCTTAAACGATAGCGCTTGTTGGGAGGCAACCCAATTTTATTTTAGTTTTTGCTTTTTGCTTCTGTTTAGGAATAAATCTTTGATCTAGCCTCTGGTTAGATTTGTTTTTGTGTTTTAATTAGTGTTTGTGCCAAGTTAAACATATAGGATCTTCTTGGATGATAGTTATTTGATCTTCCTGAAAATTCCAGAAACTATCTGTTCACGAAAACAATTGTTAAAAATCACTAGAACGTGATAAAATAGTGATTCCAATTGCAGTAGATCAATAAAAAAATTATCTAGGTCGTCCTATATTTGTGGATTTTTCTGAGTTCCAGAAATTTGCGTTAGTTACAGATTACTACAGACTGTTCTGTTTTTGACAGATTCTGTTTTTCGTGTGTTGTTTGCTTATTTTGATGAACGTATGGCTAGTAAAATAGTTTATAAACCATAGAGAAGTTAGGATACAGTAGGTTTAGCACCAATTTAAATAAAGAATGAGATTTTCATTACAGTACCTTGAAGTGGTGTTTTGTTTTCTTTCGCTAACGGAGCTCATGAGATTTTCTGTTAAGTTTTGTGTTGTGAAGTTTTCAAGTTTTGGGTAAGGATTTGATGAATTATGGAACAAGGAGTGGCAAGAGCCTAAGCTTGGGGATGCCCAAGTCCCCCCAAGGTAAATCTAAGGACACCAAAAAGCCAAAGCTTGGGGATGCCCTGGAAGGCATCCCCTCTTTCGTCTTCGTCCATCGGTAACTTTACTTGGAGCTATATTTTTATTCACCACATGATAAGTGTTTTGCTTGGAGCATCTTTTATGATTTGAGTCTTTGCCTTTTAGTTTACCACAATCATATTTGCTGTACACACCTTTTGAGAGAGACACACATGATTCGGAATTTATTAGAATACTCTTTGTGCTTCACTTATATCTTTTGAGCTATATAGTTTTTGCTCTAGTGCTTCACTTATATCTTTTATAGCACGGCGGTGGTTTTGTTTTATAGAAAATATTGTTCTCTCATGCTCCACTTATATCATTTTGAGAGTCCTACAAAACAGCATGGTAATTTGCTTAAATTGAGAAATTAGTTCTAATATGATGGGCATCCGAGATTAGTAAAAACTTTCTTATAAGTGCGTTGAATACTAAGAAAAGTTTGATGCTTGATGATTGTTTTGAGATATGGAGGTAGTGATATTAAAGTTGTGCTAGTTGAGTAGTTGTGAATTTGAGAAATACTTGTGTTGAAGTTTGCAAGTCCCGTAGCATGCACGTATGGTAAACGTTGTGTAACAAATTTGAAACATGAGGTGTTCTTTGATTGTACTCCTTATGAGTGGCGGTCGGGGACGAGTGATGGTCATTTCCTACCAATCTATCCCCCTAGGAGCATGCGCGTAGTGCTTGGTTTTTGATGACTTGTAGATTTTTGCAATAAGTATGTGAGTTCTTTATGACTAATGTTGAGTCCATGGATTATACGCACTCTCACCCTTCCATCATTGCTAGCCTCTTCGGTACCGTGCATTGCCCTTTCTCACCTTGAGAGTTGGTGCAAACTTCGCCGGTGCATCCAAACCCCGTGATAAGATACGCTCTATCACACATAAACCTCCTTATATCTTCCTCAAAACAGCCACCATACCTACCTATTATGGCATTTCCATAGCCATTCCGAGATATATTGCCATGCAACTTTCCACCGTTCCATTTATCATGACATGTTTCATCATTGTCATATTGCCTTGCATGATCATGTAGTTGACATCGTATTTGTGGCAAAGCCACCATGCATATTTTCCATACATGTCACTCTTGATTCATTGCCCATCCCGGTACACCACCGGAGGCATTCATATAGAGTCATACTTTGTTCTAGTATCGAGTTGTAATCATTGAGTTGTAAATAAATAGAAGTGTGATGATCATCATTCACAGAGTATTGTCCCAAAAAAAGAGAAAGGCCAAAAAAAAGAAGAAAAAAGAATAAAAAGGGGCAATGGTACTATCCCTTTTTCCATACTTGTGCTTCAAAGTAGCACCATGATCTTTATGATAGAAAGTCTCTTGTTTTGTCACTTTCATATACTAGTGGCAATTTTTCATTATAGAACTTGGCTTGTATATTCCAACAATGGGCTTCCTCAAATGCCCTAGGTCTTCGTGAGCAAGCAAGTTGGATGCACACCCACTTAGTTTCTTTTTGTTGAGCTTTCATGCATTTATAGCTCTAGTGCATCCGTTGCATGGCAATCCCTACTCCTTGCATTGACATCAATCGATGGGCATCTCCCTAGCTCGTTGATTAGCCGCGTCAATGTGAGACTTTCTCCTTTTTTGTCTTCTCCACATAACCCCCATCATCATATTCTATTCCACCCATAGTGCTATATCCATGGCTCACGCTCATGTATTGCGTGAAAATTGAAAAAAGTTTGAGATTACTAAAATATGAAACAATTGCTTGGCTTGTCATCGGGGTTGTGCATGATGAGAACATTCTTGTGTGAGGAAAATGGAGCATGACTAAACTATATGATTTTGTAGGGATGAACTTTCTTTGGCCATGTTATTTTGAGAAGACATAATTGCTTAGTTAGTATGCTTGAAGTATTATTACTTTTACGTCAATATTAAACTTTTATCTTGAATCTTTCGGATCTGAATATTCATACCACAAATAAGAGAATTCCATTGAAAATTATGCTAAGTAGCATTCCACATCAAAAATTCTGTTTTATCATTTACCTACTCGAGGACGAGCAGGAATTAAGCTTGGGGATGCTTGATACGTCTCCGACGTATCTATAACTTTTGATTGTTCGGAGTCCAAACAGAATGAAACCTTCAGGAACGTGATTTTCGGAACAAACGTGATCCAGTGTACTTGGAGTGGACGTCAAGCAACAGACGAGGAAGCCATGAGGTAGGGGGGGCGCCTACCCCCCCAGGGCGCGCCCTCCACCCTCATGGGCCCCTCATGGCTCCACCGACCTACTTCCTCCTCCTATATATACCTACATACCCCAAACCATCGAAGAGCACCAAGAAAACCTAATTCCACCGCCGCAACCTTCTGTACCCGTGAGATCCCATCTTGGGCCTTTTCCGGCGCTCCGCCGGAGGGGGCATTGAGCATGGAGGGCTTCTACATCAACACCATAGCCTCTCCGATGATGTGTGAGTAGTTTACCTCAGACCTTCGGGTCCATAGTTATTAGCTAGATGGCTTCTTCTCTCTCTTTGGATCTCAATACAAAGTTATCCTCGATTCTCTTGGAGATCTATTTGATGTAACTCTTCTTTTGCGGTGTGTTTGTCGAGATCCGATGAATTGTGGGTTTACGATCCAGATTATCTATGAACAATATTTGAATCTTCTCTGAATTCTTTTATGTATGATTGGTTATCTTTGCAAGTCTCTTCGAATTATCAGTTTGGTTTGGCCTACTAGATTGATCTTTCTTGCAATGGGAGAAGTGCTTAGCTTTGGGTTGAATCTTGTGGTGTCCTTTCCCAGTGACAGCTGGGGCAGCAAGGCACATATTGTGTTTTTGCCATCGAGGATAAAAAGATGGGGTTTATATCATATTGCATGAGTTTATCCCTCTACATCATGTCATCTTACTTAAAGCGTTACTCTATTCTTATGAACTTAATACTCTAGATGCATGCTGGATAGCGGTCGATGTGTGGAGTAATAGTAGTAGATGCAGAATCGTTTCGGTCTACTTGTCACGGACATGATGCCTATATACATGATCATACCTAGATATTCTCATAACTATGCTCAATTCTATCAATTGCTCGACAGTAATTTGTTTACCCACTGTAATACTTATGCTATCTTGAGAGAAGCCACTAGTGAAACCTATGGCTCCCGGGTCTATTTTCCATCATATTAATCTTCCAACAACAAGCTATTTCTATTGCCGTTTATTTTGCTTTCTTTACTTTTAGTCTTTATTATAAAAATACCAAAAATATTATCTTATCATCTCTACCAGATCTCACTCTCGTAAGTGACCGTGAAGGGATTGACAACCCCTTTATCGCGTTGGTTGCGAGGTTCTTATTTGTTTGTGTAGGTGCGTGGGACTTGAGTGTGGCCTCCTAATGGATTGATACCTTGGTTCTAAAAAACTGAGGGAAATACTTACGCTACTTTACTGCATCACCCTTTCCTCTTCAAGGGAAAACCAACACAGTGCTCAAGAGGTAGCAGACGCGTACCAGAGTGATTGTATGCAAGAGACTCAACAAGCATGACTTTCTCAATAGATAAATCTTGAGAGATGACCACCTTGCCAAGTCCCAATACCTTAGAAGTTGATGCATCACCAAATTGGACATGGGTGGGCATAGATGGAATTTGATGCACATCCACCACCAAGTCCTTGCTCCCGGTCATATGATTTGTTCCTCCACTATCAAGCAACCATGACACTCCACCGGAAGCAAACTCCTACAAGAGATTAATGCTTGGATTTAGGTACCCATTCTTGAATGGGTCCTTTGAGGTTAGTGGAAAGGGTCTTAGGAACCCAAATAGACCATTCAATGTACTCATAATAAGAACCAACAAATTTAGCATAGACATGTCCATCATGAGCACGACATAAAACATAAGAGGGGTTAAAGTCGCCGGCTTTGTTGGTAGGAGTGGTTTTGCCCTTCTTGGCTCCACTATCCACTTCCTTGTTCTTCTTATTCTCATGAGTACCCTCACCCGCCTTGAAAACTTCTTATTGAGCGGAGGAGGTTGTTTGGTCTTGTTCTTGTCGGTGTCAAAATCGGCGGATCTCGGGTAGGGGGTCCCGAACTGTGCGTCTAAGGCGGATGGTAACAGGAGGCGGGGGACACGATGTTTACCCAGGTTCGGGCCCTCTCGATGGAGGTAATACCCTACTTCCTACTTGATTGATCTTGATGATATGAGTATTAGAAGAGTTGATCTACCACGAGATCGTAGAGGCTAAACCCTAGAAGCTAGCATATGGTATGATTGTTGTTGTCCTACGGACTAAACCCTCCGGTTTATATAGACACCGGAGGGGGCTAGGGTTACACAGAGTCGGTTACAAGGGAGGAGATATCCGGATAGCCAAACTTGCCTTCCACATCAAGGAGAGTCCCATCCAGACACGGGACGAAGTCTTCAATCTTGTATCTTCATAGTCCAACAGTCCGGCTAAAGTATATAGTCCGGCCGTCCGAGGACCCCCTAATCCAGGACTCCCTCAGTAGCCCCTGAACTAGGCTTCGATGACGATGAGTCCGGCGCGCAGATTGTCTTCGGCATTGCAAGGCGGGTTCTTCCTCCGAATACTCCATAAAAGATTTTGAACACAAGGATAGTGTCCGGCTCTGCGAAACAAATTCCACATACCACCGTAGAGAGAATAATATTCCCACAAATCTAATCCACTGACAACTTTTCATAACGTGACATCACACCACGGCCTGGTCATTATTCGAACTGTTTTTCTCAACCAGCCTGCCACTGCACATATTATGAGGCGGTTTTCTTGGCACGTCTTATCGAAGCAGAGATCATGTCCCCTTATCATGGGATTCTCATCAATACGGGTGTGGGTAACCCAACCGCGGCATCAATTACGGCGCTTGGGGAATAAGCGAGTTTAACCAGGTAGGTGGGGAGGCGTATAGTTTCTTCCGCCTTTATAAAGGGACAAGGATTCTTCTTTTTCACCCATGCCTTCTTCCTCCTTGCTCATCCATTCTTGCGCACTCGAGCTCCAGCACCCAAGTTCGCATTTTCTCCTCAAACCACTCCAAGCATGTCTGGAGGAGGCAAGTGGATGGTCTCCTCCGTTACGGAGGAGAACATCACAAAGCTACGGAGAGCCGGATATCTAGCCGCGGACATCGCACACCGGCTGCCAGACGCGGGGCAGATCGTCCCTACTCCAGAACCCCATGAGAGGGTGGTTTTCCTTACCCACTTCATCCGCGGATTGGGATTTCCTCTCCACCCGTTTGTCCGCGGGCTCATATTCTACTACGGGCTGGACTTTCACGATCTGGCCCCCAATTTCATCCTCAACATCTCGGCGTTTATCGTCGTGTGCGAGGCCTTCCTCCGCATCAAGCCCCACTTCGGCCTGTGGTTGAAGACCTTCAATGTTAAACCGAAGGTGGTGGTCAGCCATCAAGCGGAGTGCGGAGGCGCCATGGTGGGCAAAATGCCCAACGTCACCTGGCTCGAAGGCTCCTATGTGGAAACCATAAAGGGGTGGCAATCGGGGTGGTTCTACATCATCGAGCCGCGCGACACCAACTGGGTGGCGGCCCCCGAATTTCTATCCGGAATCCCCACGCGACTCACTTCCTGGAAAGAGAAGGGCCTATCCTGGGGTTCCTCGGTGGAGCTGACCGGACTCCAGACCTGTGTCAAAAACATGATGAGCAAGAAAAGCAAGCTCGTCAACGTGGTCCAAGTCATGCTCTTCCGCCGGATCCTCCCGTGTCAAAGACGGGCATTCAATTTGTGGGAGTTCGACCCGGCCGAGCACCAGACGCTGCGAGAGCTCTTCGACACGATGCACAAGGACGTCTGGAAGGTGCTGTTCAAGGGCGACGAGGTACCCCCTCCCCTTACCGAGGACCGCGGACTCTGCGCAAAGCGCCCCGCCAATCCGGTAAGTCTTCTACATCTCATAAGATGTTATTTTCCCCAGTATAACCACACGCGGGATCTAAGCCTCCACTCCATTTTAACAGGACTGGGTAGAGACAGCGGAGCAGATCGATTGTCTAGCCCCCCTGCCTGAAGATCCAGCAGACGCTCTCCTAATGGAGATGCTAGTTCCGGCGCCTTACGAGGTGCCGGCGAAGAAGGCCAAGAAGAAGGCCACGGGGACCCGTAAGGGTCTCCGGCGCAAGCTTATATCGGACTCATCGTCCGAAAACACCGAGGCGCACTCCTCCCGTGAAAACGAGGAGGAGGAAGAGGAAAGTTCCCCCCACCTGCCGGGGGAGACAAGAAAAGGAAGGCCGCCCCATCCGGGGAGGCCGAAGGGTCCAAGAAGGGGAGGACCCTCCTCCCGGACTGCTCCACGACGGCCGCTTATAGCGACGACGAGTGGTTGCCCAGGGACAAGCCCCTGGCGAAGTCGTAAGTATCCGGATACCATAAGAATCCTTGATATGTTGTATTGCACTGCTTCTCATCACGCCGCACATGATTATGCAGCCCGTCCCGAGCCCATATCGACGTATCTTCGTCGGAAGGTTCTTTCGATCCGTCGGATCTGAACAGCGATTCACTTCCGGCCACTTCCTCCCCTCGCCCTACGGACAACGTCGAGGTGTTGTCTCAAAGGGCACTGAGCCGAGGGGAGGTAGTCCTGGAGGCGCCTCAAGGTGACATTCCGGACACTGGGCGCAAGGGGAGCAAGACTCCCCTGGGCTCCGTTGACGGGGGCAGCAAATTCGGCCCCCAGGCGAATACTGCGCCGGAACCTCCAGTGGTTCCGGACTCTGTCAGGCAACCCCTCGCCAAGAGGGGCAAGCCGCCTGTGCCGATGGCCTCTGTCCATCCAGAGGCATCAGACAACTTGCTGGAAGCGCTTCACGGTGCTTCCATCGACGAAGAGCACCGCACTATCATGAGTGCGGTGATCGAGAAGGTTCGGTCTGCCAAAAGCGGACTGACTGAAGCCTATGCCAGCCTCCTAACAGGATTTGAGGTAAGTAATCAAACAATAAGAAAATGTTACATCATAGACAGTAGCCCCTGATGCTCTGTTTGGCGTTCGCGAAGAAAGGCCGAATAGAGGATCAAATAATAACCGCAGGAGTCTGATCGGAATATGTCTATGTGCATATGCAGGCGTCAGTACTAGCCACTGCCGCACGTACTGCGGAGGTCGCTGCACTGAAGCAGGACCTTGAGCGGTCCAAGGAAGAGCTCGGCCTTACCAAGAGGCAGCTCGAAGAGAACAAAGGTAAGCGATACCCCGTCTGTATATTGAAAATTTTGGTTTTTAGAATAATAAGATTGTCATGAATTTTGCTAGGGGCCACAACCGAAGTGGCGGCCCTGAAGAAGGCACTATCCAAGGCCGAAGACAAAGCGGCCAAGGAGCGCACCGAGCACGAGAAACAAGAGGCCCGAGTTGGGAGGTGCAGCAAGAGCTCTAGGCTCTCGCCCAAAAACATGAGTCCTTGGAGTTTGACTCTAAGACGCAAGAGTCCGAGCTTGAGAAGGCCCTCGAAAGCGCACAACATGCCAAGGCCGAAGCCCAAAAGGCCCTCCAGGAAAATGAGGCAGTTAAGAAGATAGCAGCGGGTAAGGCATTCATTATGCAAAGCAAGCATGTGAAGGAAACTTTCCTTTTACTTACCCGAGTTCGGAGCTCTCCAGGAGCGTTCGCAGATCTTCCCCGCAGTGTGTCAGACGCCGTGGAGTTCTACCGGGCTGAGGAGGGGAGCTCGACGGAGAAGTTGTTCTGGTCTCAGTATACTGGGACCGAACACCCAATGCCTTTGAGCGACCAGCTGAAGCAACTGGTCGAGCTCCACAAGGCGGCCGAACAGGCCATGAAGGGTCTTATAGTCCGGATGTGGCCTGGCGAGCCCCTTCCTGATAGCTACTTCAGTCTGGTGAGGCGGCTTGTGAATGCCTGCCCACGGCTCGAAATCATAAAGTGGTCCGTCTGCATCGAGGGTGCGCGCAGGGCTTTTGCCCGGGCGAAGGTGCACTGGGCGAAGCTGGACGCCGTAAAGCTGGTGAAGGAGGGGCCGCCACAAGGCAAGGAGCATCGCCACCCCAAAATGTATTATGACCGTGTCCTGAAGGGTGCTCGCCTTGCGGCGGAGGAATGTGCTAAGGATGTAATATTCTAGTGAATGTACTCATGTGATCCTGTAATATGAAACGAGTTCATTTGCGCTATGCCATGCTTGTTAATTTAAAATATTACCTTCTATGCGGCCGTTTATGAAATCTGAGAGTTGGCCAGTCGTCGGCTTCTGCCCCCATGTAACTAGTACTGGGGTGTTCGGGATAAACCTGAGCACTCTTTATCCCAATTTTGGGTCCTTCGAAGGAGGTGTTTCAGCACAGCGAACCAGGCAATCGGACTATAAAGCTTTATCACTCTCACTTAGCCATAGAAGTCTACAATTTTAAATTTTGGCGAAGCCCCTAGTATTTGGAAGGCCGAATTCAGGGCCCTATATACGCCTAAGTCGGGCAAGGCCGACTCCTCGCCCGAAGCGGAAAAAGTCTTTAAGGACTTGAGACCTCTCGAACAGCGACCAACTCTCGCCTCATCATGATAGTCAGTTTTCAGCTTTCTCTACTGAGGTGCTCGTCCGGAAGAACCGGGACACAATCGCAGTAGTTCTCCCAACGCTACCTTAGCCGATATTGCGGAATGTAAGGTACCAAAATATGGGAGCCGGGCAAACCCAACTATTGACCCAAGACATGATTCGGAGCTGATGCATATAATGCTATAAGTTCAGGGTGCCGCACTGTCGAAAGTGTTCGGACTTCTCATGCCATATTATGGGGTATACTGAAGCCCCTGGTGTACTAGTCGTACTAGAATGTACGGGTGCAATCTGTCATAATTAAGCAGACAGGAGAAAGAAAAAAAGAAAAAAGGGGTAATGCAATAATAGGCTAACGCTACGCATTGTTATTAAATAGTACGTCAAAGCGTATGGATACAAGTAGTGCAATAAGCAGAAAATAGGGCCATTTGACATGTCCTATCCCAGGGCAAGTTGCGTGCGGGTATGTAAAACAGGTATTTTGATCATTATCAGAGACCACCTGGGGATTCCCTTGTACGTCAGACCGTCTTGCTTCCTTGGTATTTCCTTACTACGGTGAGTCCAATAATTAGACTGCCGGAAAGAGCTTCTAGAGAGTGAGGTCCTGAAAGAGAGAAAATGATAAAGGTATACAGCCCCTGGGGCGGTTGAGCCGCATTGTGGGACGTGCCGTATTGGTGCCTCCGCCAATGTCCATGGTATCTTGAGTCCGTAGTTATGTGCGCGTGGCACAGATTTCACCACTTGACTGGGACTAGGATGGAGGCCGAATTGCTAGTCGAGCCTCAAACGTGCCTGCCGATCCACCTGTGAGGTACTCCGGACTCACTTGAAGGTGTCCGGGGTCTTTTTCGCCAAATTGTAAGCTTGCCTAATAAGGCTGCTTTGCGCTTCTACTGCGAGAGCCGCAGTGTGCTCCTCCGTTGGTGTGATTGGCTGGCTTATCGGGGGTGCCGTGAATTTGACACGAGCGATCAAGTATACGGTCCAAACTGGACTGGCCTAGATTGCTTCTTTTGAACGGCTTTTTCCGCTGACCCAATTTAGAGCCACTGAATCCGGCATTGACTGTCGTCGCTTCGGCGTTATCGCCGTTGCTGCAGCGCTTGTGTCTGTTACGGCGTGGTCTGCCGTTAGTATCTTTGGCATCTGAAGTGCCAGGATTACTTGATGTATTGTTGCTGCGAGTCAGCCATCTATCCTCGCCCGCGCAAAAGCGGGTCATGAGTGTCGTGAGGGCTGCCATGGACTTCGGCTTCTCTTGGCCGAGGTGTCGGGCGAGCCACTCGTCACGGATGTTATGCTTAAATGCCGCTAAGGCCTCTACATCCGGACAGTCGACAATTTGGTTTTTCTTAGTTAGGAACCGGGTCCAGAATTTCCTGGCCGATTCCCCTGGCTGCTGAGTTATATGGCTCAAGTCATCAGCATCCGGTGGTCGCACGTAAGTGCCCTGGAAGTTGTCAAGGAATGCATCTTCCAAATCCTCCCAACTGCCAATGGAGTCTGCTGGCAAGCTATTCAGTCAATGTCGAGCTGGTCCTTTGAGTTTTAGTGGGAGGTACTTGATGGCATGTAGATCATCACCGCGAGCCATGTGGATGTGGAGGAGGAAATCCTCGATCCATACTGCGGGGTCTGTTGTGCCATCATATGATTCAATGTTTACGGGTTTAAAACCCTCTGGGAATTTGTGATCCATTACTTCATCAGTGAAGCATAGGGGGTGTGCGGCACCTCTGTGCCGAGCTATATCACGACGCAGTTCATACGAGTCTTGTCTACTATATTCAGCCCGGTCGGATTTGCTTTTAGTGTATCCGACGTGACGATCATCGTCACGCGTTGGGGCATGACCCCGTGATCCGTAGATTGACCTTGTATGCCTTGCTTTGTTTTCCAATGCGTCTCGCAGGTCCGGCGTGTTGCCCCGGGCCTTGGTGTTTTTGGTTGTCTGGCGACGGGGTGCGGGCTGGACTTCGGGCTGATATGCCCCTCTGTCTTGGCCACGAGGTGGCCGATCCGCCGCATCATACGCTGGTGATGTAGGTTTTAATGCTTCCTCCTCGAGTTGGGGTAGCAACCTGCGTTTTGGGTAATTCTTGGTTGGGCATTCGAGTTCGTATTCCTCGGCTGCTAGGACTTCAGTCCATCTGTCCGCTAGCAGATCTTGATCAGCTCGAAGCTGTTGTTGCTTTTTCTTCAGGCTGTTTTCTGTGGCTATAAGTCGTCGCTTGAAGCGCTCCTGCTCGACGGGATCCTCAGGCACGATAAATTCTTCGTCACCGAGGCTCATCTCGTCTTCGGAGAGAGGCATGTAATTGTCATCCTCCGTTTCTCCGTCTGCTGCCTGTTCTGGAGGGCTAGCTTGTTCATCCTCCCGCTCTAAATCTGGCTGGAGGGGATTGTCGTCGTCTTCGGCACTATCCGGACTGTTATTGTCTCTTGTGCCGGTATCCCTGCTTTTGCTATGGCGGGACTTAGAGTGGCGCCGCTGACGTTGGTGCTTGGGTTGCTTCTTGGAGGGGTCATCCTCCGCTGTCTTATCGCCATCGCCTTCTTTGGGGGTATCCACCATGTATATATATCATATGATGAGGTGGCGGTCCAGCGCCCTGTGGGCGGTGGTTCCTATTCTTCTCCTGCATCGTCGTCCGTACCGTCAATTTCTTCGGAGTCGAAGTCGAGCATGTCGGTTAAATCGTCGACGGCGGCTATTAAGTCGGTGGTGGGTGGGGAGCGAATTTCTTCGCCGTCCGCATCCCATTCTAGCCGGACATAGTTCGGCCAAGGTTCTCCTGACAAGGAGAGAGACCTTAATGAATTTAGCACATCGCCAAAGGCGAGTGCTGAAAGATATCCACGGAAGTAAACTCCATGATCGGTGCCCAATCGGATTCGATAGGCATGGACGCAAGCGGCTCGGAGCCCGTGGCCAGGGACGAATCCAACGGTTCGGCAACACGGCTCTCGTAGGAGGTGAAGTCAGTATTCAGCTCTATCGCCACTGAGAGTGCAGCCTCCGTGGCGGGGTCTATCCACCCGTCCTCAGATGGCGCAATTTGTTCCGGATTGAGGGCCGGAGTAGTTGCTGGTGTGATCTCCCGAACACTGTCCGACGGCAGAATCAAGTCATGCTCGTCGTGATTGTGCGGCGCACCTAACATGGGCTCGAATCCGTCGAAGATCAAGTCTCCATGGATGTCGGCAGTATAGTTCAAGTTTCCGAACCTGACCTGATGGCCAGGGGCGTAGCTCTCGATCTGCTCCAGATGGCCAAGCGAGTTGGCCCGCAGTACGAAGCCGCCGAATACGAAGATCTGTCCGGGGAGGAAAACCTCACCCAGGATCGCATTGATGATCGAAGGGGCCATCAAACCTTATGGTGACGGCACAGTGGAACTCTCAATGAAAGCACCAATGTCGGTGTCAAAACCGGCGGATCTCGGGTAGGGGGTCCCAAACTATGCGTCTAAGGCGGATGGTAACAGGAGGCGGGGGACACGATGTTTACCCAGGTCCGGGCCCTCTCAATGGAGGTAATACCCGACTTCCTGCTTGATTGATCTTGATGATATGAGTATTACAAGAGTTGATCTACCACGAGATCGTAGAGGCTAAACCCTGGAAGCTAGCCTATGGTATGATTGTTGTTGTCCTACGGACTAAACCCTCCGATTTATATAGACACCGGAGGGGGCTAGGGTTACACAGAGTCGGTTACAAGGGAGGAGATATCCGTATTTCCAAACTTGCCTTCCCCGTCAAGGAGAGTCCCATCCGGACACGGGACGAATTCTTCAATCTTGTATCTTCATAGTCCAACAGTTCGGCTAAAGTATATGGTCCGGCCGTCCGAGGACCCCCTAATCCAGGACTCCCTCAGTTCTTCTTCTTCTTCTTCTTCTTCTTCTTCTTCTTCTTCTTCTTATTATTATTCTTCTTATTCTTTGACTTGGGTGCAAAACCAAGTCCTTCTTTTCCTACCACTTCCTTTTGATTGCTCAAAAGGTCATTAAGATTCTTTTCACCTTGTATGCAAGACACAAGGCCTTTCTCAAGTTGCTCTTTCAACTTAGCATTTTCTGCCACAAGATGCACATGCTCACAACAAGGGTTAGTAGCATGGAAATTATAAATTAGAACAAAAGGAGGACAAGTGGAAATCTCCTTGGTTAGCTTCACTTGGAGTTGATCATGAGACTCTTTGAGAGAGGCATGAACACCCTTCAAGACCTTGTGAGCCTTGTCAAGTGTATCAAACTCTTCCTTGAGTCTAGCATGGCCAAAACCAAGTTTGGCTTTCTCAGATTTAAGAACACGAGTAAGAACAATAGCATGATCAAGATCTTTTTGTAATTTAGCATGACCAATGTTGTGTGACTCCTCAAGAGTCAAACAAAGATCTTGCTCTTCCTTTAGAGAAATGGAAAGATCCGCAATTTCATCGGCATAGTCACGACTATGCTCCTCCAACTTGGAGATAGTATCATCATGAGACTCAATGATATCATTGGCCTCACCAAGTTGTTCCAAGAGAGCAACACAGTGCTTCTTGTACTCTCCCTTGAGCTTTCTCACAAACTTGGTGAACTCATTCTCATCAACTTTCTCCACCTCACTATCATCAACACAATCTAACAATGAAGGAGTAGTAATGATGGTGGTTTTGATGTTAGGAGTTACCTTGTTGATACCTTTGGCCATGAGACACTTGGCAATGGTGTTTTCGTTGGGGGCGCCGAAGAGAGACACCTTACAGGGGGAAGATGTAGAAATAGCAATGGTTGCCGTTACCATTCCTTCTCCACTTGTATCTTCCTCATCATCATCGGAGGCGTACTCTTCTTGTGCCACCAAGCCCTTTGGAGGAGGCTTCTTAGTGAAGTTGTTCTTGCTAGGGAAAGACTTGGCTTTATCCTTCTGAATAAGTTTGCCACCATTGTCTTCCCTCTTCTCGTAAGGGCAATCCACCACAAAGTGACTCACATTGCCACAATTGTAACATGTTCTTACACGTTGTTTGCTCTTTGACCCACTTGAGTTGCTCTTGTTACTCCGAAATTGACGCAAGAGCCATGTGCTCATGGTAAGCATACTTGGTGTCCTCGGGGCCACATTCTTCTTCTTCTTCCTCTTCTTCTTCCGAGATTGCCTTGGCCTTCAAAGCAAGGGATGGAGTGCTTTTCTTTGACCGGACCCGAGCAAGAGCATTGTCAGCAGTCTTGTTCATGATGTTCATGGCAATAAACTCATCCAACACTTCACTTGAGGTTAAGGAGTGAAAGTCCGGCCTTTGACGAATCACGGAAGACATGGCCTTGTTGAAGGGCATGATGGCCTTGAGGAACTTGCGCTTGATCCAAGTGTCATCTGTATCCTTGCTTCCATGATCTTGGAGGGCAACCGCAAGAGTAGTCACCCTTCGGTAAAGATCACGCGGAACCTCATCTTCAAGCATCACAAATTCATCGGCCTCATCAAGGGCCACTTCAAAGTTGGATCGGTGAATGCTTGAGCTCGCCTTGTACATTGAAAAAATGTGCTCCCAACAATCCTTTGCATGAGTGAATGGGCATAGGTGTGTTAGGTCTTCGGGAGGGACCGCTTCTTGAAGGATGAACAATGCGGAGTGATTGTATTGATCGTCCACTTCTTCTCTTGGGGTGAAGCTGTTTGGATCATGAGGGTAAAAATCTTGCTCAATAATTCTCCAAATATTAGTTGAGCAATGATTCAAATGAGACTTAATGCGAAATATCCAATTAGCAAAATCACCCTTAACAAGCTTGGGAGGAGGGCCATGAAAATTAATGCGAGTGGTAGGGACTTGTCCTCCATAGACCAGGGGAGGGGGAACCGAGGCAAAGGTTCCCGTCCCATTCTTGTCATGAGGGGAAGGAAAATGAGTACCTTTAGCCGCTTCCTTGGCGGAATTGTCCTCCGACTCCAATGCCGTGGGATTAACCACAAACAAGGGATCAGAAGTGGATTTCATCCCCTCAAGTAATTCTTTAAGCATGGACTTGACTTCGGCCATCATAGACGTCTTAAGTGAAGCCATAGCTTCATTTAAGTCATCTCGAGTGATCGAGTTCAACTCCACGGCCTCGGGCACTTCCTCCTCGGTGTGAACCATACTCTTCAGGTGGTGAAACCCTTAATAAAGGGACGATCGAGGCTCTGATACCAATTAAAAGGATCGATATGGTTGACTAGAGGGGGTGAATAGGCAACTGAGGGAGTCCTAGATTAAGGGGTCCTCGGGCATCCGGGCTATGTGACGTGGGCCGGACTAATGGGCCGTGAAGGTACAAGACGAAAGACTTCCCCCCGTGCCCGGATGGGACTCTCCTTTGCATGGAAGGCAAGCTTGGCATTCGGATGTGAAGATTCCTTTCTCTGTAAACTGACTCTGTACAATCCTAGGTCCCTCCGGCGTCTATATAAACCGGAGGGTTTAGTCCGTAGAGGCAATCATAATCATACAGGCTAGACATCTAGGGTTTATCCACTACGATCTCGAGGTAGATCAACTCTTGTACACCCCATATTCATCCAAGATAATCAAGCAGGAAGTAGGGTATTACCTCCATCAAGAGGGCCCGAACCTGGGTAAACATCGTGTCCCCGTCTCCTGTTACCTTCGATCCTTAGACGCACCGTTCGGGACCCCCTACCCGAGATCCACCGGTTTTGACACCGACGTTGGTGCTTTCATTGAGAGGTCCGCTGTGCCATCGTCAGAAGGTTCGATGGCTCCATCAGTCATCTACAACAAGGCTACCCTGAGGGAGGTTTTTCTCCCCAGCCAGATCTTTGTGTTCGGCGGCTTCGCACTGCGGGCCAACTCGATTGGCCATCTAGAGCAGATTGACAGCTACGCCCCAGGTGACTAGATTAGTTTCGGAAATCTGGATTATGTTGCTGATATCCGAGGAGACTTGATCTTCCAAGGGTTCGCGACCCCAACCTTCGCTCTGGCCTTAGATCCGGAGCGCATCACCAGGTCCAAAGACGGGATTCTCGAGCCCGCCGGACTCTCTGCGGCTATTGAGCCTAGTACGGGAGAGCGGAGGAAGTAGTGTCACCGGCTATCATCATAAAGCTGAACTCTTCTCCGAACACTGGCTCCGAACCCTCGGATTCAGCACCGTGTGAGCTCGGCCAAGGAGTTTTCTTCCCGCCGCACTCCACGGACTCTCTTCTCCCTAGCCAAACCTCGCCTTTAAGCAAGGCTCTGGACTTAATGCGATCCCTCGTCATTACAAAGGGGCAACGTCCGAACTACGTCCAGCCCGGACTAGGGGCTGAGGGCAGGGAACTTTACAACCCACCCACCACCCACTTCATAGCCACTGTCGAGGACCGAAGCGACATGCTTGACCGTAACTCCGAGGACATCTATGGTATGGACATCGATGCCGGAGACGAACAAAGCCAAAACTCGCCGCATACTGGACGCTGGGCGGCCACCTCCACATACGACGTATACATGGTGGATACGCCAAAAGAGCATGGCGGTGAAGGCAGTAGGGATCCAATCGAGGACAATAACACTGATAAACCACCAAAGCGGTAGCATCAGCGGCGCCGAAAATCACGCCGCGGCAAAGAAGGCAATACCGACAATGGAGATGATAACACTCTGGAGAATGCCGAAGACCCAGACGCCCCCGTTGAACCAACATCCGATCAGGATGATAGGGAGGAGGGGCAAGGTAACCCTGACGAGCCAGTCGGGAACGAGGACTCAGAGGACAGCAATTATATGCCACCCTCCGAAGACGAAATAAGCCTCGGCGCTGAAGACTTCATCATGCCTGAGGAACCCCTCGAGCAAGAACGCTTTAAGCAACAGCTCATCGCAACCGCGAGGAGCCTGAAAAGGAAGCAGCAACGGCTTCAAGCCGAACAGGATACGCTCAACGATAGATAGACTAATGTCCTGGTAGCCGAGGAATACGGCCTTGCACGACCAGTCAAAAGGTACCCGAAGCACAAGTTGTTACCCCAATTCGACATCGAAGCGCAGGAGCCATAACATCAGCACGTAATGCAGCTGATAAACCAGACCGGCCACCGCGTGGCCGCGACAGAACGACTACCCAAGCCGAACACTAGCCCACATTACCCTGCCATAAAGACAGGGAGACAGTGGCCCGGGATTACACCTACGACCTACGGCAGGACCTGGACACTAGGGCAAGCCTAGCCAGATCAATCTACGGGTTAAGGGGACGTGCCCCAACACAAGAGGACGGCTATCAGGCCCCGCGTGACCAACACAACCTCACTCGGGGCGAAAACCGCATAGGGACGTCCGCCAAACTCCGTCGCGACGTTGCCCGTTATAGAGGCACCGCACACCCCCTATGCTTCACCGAGGAGGTAATGGAGCACAAATTCCCAGAAGGGTTTAAACCCATGAATATCGAATCATATGAGGGAACAACCGACCCCGCAGTATGGATCGGGGATTTTCTTCTCCATATCCACATGGCCCGCGGTGATGATCTCCATGCCATCAAATACCTCCCACTAAAATTAAAGGGACCAGCCCGGCACTGGCTAAACAGCCTCCCAGAGAACTCCATTGGCAACTAGGAAGACTTGGAAGACGCTTTTCGCGACAACTTCCAAGGTACATATGTCTGGCCTCCAGACGCCGATGACCTCAGTCACATCATCCAGCAGCCCGGAGAGTCAGCTAGGAAACTGTGGACCATGTTCTTAATTTAAAAGAACCAAACTGTCGACTGTTTGGACGCCGAAGCCCTCGCGGCATTTAAACATAGCGGAGATGAGTGGCTCGCTCGTCACCTCGGCCAAGAAACACCAAAGTCCATGGCAGCTCTTACCGCACTGATGACCCGCTTTTGCGCGGGATAAGATAGCTGGCTCGCTCGTAGAAGCAATAGCTCCAGCGATCCTGGCACCTCCGAAGCCAGGGACGGCAATGGCAAGCCACGACGCAATAAAAACAAGCGTCGAAACGATAATGCAGGAACCCAAGACACGGCGGTCAACACCGGATTTAGTGGCTCCAAATCTGGTCAACGGAAGAAGCCATTCAAGGCAAACAGAGATGGCCCATCCATTTTAGACAAGATACTGGATCGACCCTGTCAGATTCATGGGAGCCCTGACAAACCCGCCAACCACACCAACAGAAATTGTTAGGTTTTCAAACAAGCCGGCAAGCTCAATGCCGAACACAAAGGGAAGGGGCCGCCCAGTGACAGCAAAGACGAAGAGACTCGCCAACCAAACACCAGGGGATAGAAGCAATTTCCCCCCGAAGTAAAGACAGTAAACATGATATACGCGACGCATATCCCTAAAAGGGAACGCAAGCGCGCACTATGAGACGTCTACGCCATAAAGCCGGTAGCCCGAAAATTTAACCCATGGCCGGCCTGCTCGGTCACTTTTGACCGCGAGGACCACCCAACCAGTATCCGTCACGGACGTTCGGCAGCTCTGGTCCTCGATCCAATTATCGATGCATTCCATCTCATGCGAGTCCTTATGGACGACGGTAGTAGCCTTAATTTACTCTATCAAGACACTGTTTGCAAGATGGGCATTGATTCTTCAAGGATCAAGTCCACCACAACTACCTTTAAGGGACTAACGCCCAGCGTAGAAGCTCACTGCACGGGTTCAATCACATTGGAAGTTGTCTTTGTTTCGCCGGACAACTTTCAAAGCGAAGACTTGATCTTTGATATTGTCTCGTTCCGCAGTGGCTATCATGCACCGCTCGGGCGGACCACTTTTGCTCGTTTCAATGCAGTCCCACATTACGCATATCTAAAGCTTAAGATGCCCGGTCCACGCGGCGTCATCACGATCAACGGAAACACGAAACGCTCCCTCCGTACTAAGGAGCATACCACGACCATCGCAGCCAAGGTGCAAAGCGGCCCCATCAAGCCGCATATCTCATCGGCCATTAAGCCGCCGGCCTCTACTACACAGGACCGGTCAATCTTAGAGCTGGATTAGCGGTTCCGCCTCCGTCGTTCGCCTCTAATACCTGCGAAGTTCATATCGCTCATGCATAATTATGCACTTAAAATACCTTGGTCATCGGCGGAGGCACAATACGGACAGGCCTACGATACAGTTCGTCCTCCTACAGCCTTCTTTTCCTTTTTTAACTATTTCTTATCTTTTGCCACAGGTGAACCAAAACCTGTTCATCCCACAGACCTACGAGGACTCTTTCTGAGCCCGGTCTCATACAAATAACCAAAGATTACTCCATTTAAGGAATCCTTTTCGCTGAGGCAAAGGCAACGCAGACGTGCGACAGGAGGTCCAAAAGATTTTTTGTAGACCAAGCACTCTATTTAAAACCTGTATAGAGCCTTTCTCCTCAGCCTTCGACCCCTGGCATGTAAAATAGCCTAGGTAATGGTGTTATAATATGTAAGATTACATTCAAGGTATCACTCAGATTCCAGTGAACATAATCCGGCTTTAGTAGTTGCTTTTCCTTATAGAACTATATTTTGCTTCTTCGGTTGTTTCACGCACACACCTCGGCACAAATCGCCAGGGGCTCGATACGGCAACTTATGGGTTGCCGAAAAGTCCGAACAGCTCTATAGCATACTTTGGCGTCACGAGTTTGGCATTATATGCATCAGCTCCGAATCACGTCTGTCGGATTACGGGTTCCGGCAAAACCCTTGAGGTTCGAACACTGGGGTGCGCATGAAGATCTCCCCCTACCTAATCACGCCCTCTGCCTCACCGTGATCTCAAAGCTTAGCTTGACGAACCCGCAACACAAGAGACACGAGGTTTATACTGGTTCGGGCCACCGATGTGGTGTAATACCCTACTCCAGTATGGTGGTGGTGGATTGCCTCTTGGGCTGAGGATGAACAGTACAAGGGAAGAACAGCCTCCTGAGGGGAGGTGTTCTTGTGCTCGATGAACTTGTGTGGGTGAGGATGATCTGAATCAGTTCGAGATGAGTTCTCGCTGAGTTCAGGGTGAGTTGCCTCCTACTGTGGCGGCTAGTCCTATTTATAGAGGCCTTGGTCCTCTTCCCAAATATTGAGCGGGAAGGGAGCCAACAACGGCCTAATTCGAAGGGGGACAACTAGTACAAGTTGTCCTGACTAAAGTTGGTCTTCGCCTGCCAAAGGCTCTGGTGGTGATGCCGTCTTGGGCTCCAGGGTGACCTCTGTCCTGCCATCCTGCTGGTCTTGGTCTCGTTGCACCGATATGGAAACCTTTGTCTGATGCCTCGGGACTCCTCGCCTGCGCTTGCCCCTTTAGCACCAAAGAGGAAACGAGGACACTGCGCGTGCTGGCGCCCGCCTGGCTTCAGTCGTCATGGCTTGCGTCACTTGAACCTCGCGAGGTGTCCCTTGCCTTGATCTCTCCGCCCCTCGCGAGCCAGCCTGGTGAGGCCGCTCCCGAGGAGGTCTTGTGTCGCCCGCCTCGCAAGGCTTGGCCCCTTGCGAGGGTCTTAAGTGTCTGTTGGTGAAGATGGGCCGTATGCGGCCGCTGGTGGAGCCACGCCGTGGGCCGCAGGTAGGCAAGTCTGGGGACCCCCGTTCCTAGGACGCCGACAATGTCTTTGGTCAATAGTTGGGTTGCCCGGCTCCTGTGCTTACTACCTTACGTCCCGTCTTATCGGCTAGGGTAGTAAAGGGAGAACTACTGCGATTGTGTTTCCGGTTCACCTGGTTAAACACCTCAGCAGAGAAAGCTGAAAACTGACTGTCATGATGCGGCGAGAGCTGGTCAACCACTCGGCGACTTATTAGAATCTTTTGCGATTTCTTCCGTATTACACATACCAGGGGCTACATCGTAGACCCACCGTCAAACTCCTATGCCTAAGTGAAAGTGTTAAAGCCCTATAGTCCGATTGCCTAGTTTGCCACATTGACACCTCCGTTCCGGACCAAGACATTGGGTCAAGAGTGATCAGGTGCTATTCTGAACACCCCCGTATTATATGCGAGGGGGCCAAAGCCGACGACTGGCAAACTTTCAGATTATAAAAAATGGTCGCACAGGAGGAAATAACTTTCAGGCAAAGGTATAAATATAACACAGCCTTCATGTATCATAATATTGTTCTCACAATTCCGGTACATTTATTCGAACATAATATCCTTCGAGCACTGACCCTCTATCAAGCGGGCGCCCTCTAGGACGTCCTCCAAATAATGCTCCGGCGTGCGATGGTCCTTGCCTCGGGCGGGCCCTTAGCTGCAACATCGGTGGCCTTCATCTTTGCCCAGTACATCTTGACGCGGGCAAAGGCCATCCGGGCACCCTCTATGCACGCCGACCGCTTGACAGCATCGATACGCAACACTGCATCGACAAGCCGCTGCACCAAACTGAAATAGCTGTTTGGAATGGGTTTAGCCGGCCATAGCCGGACCACGACGTCCTTCATGGCAGCTCCGGACATCTTGTGGAGCTCGGCCCACTGGGCCATCTATTCGTTCAGCAACGCCGGACGTCGTGGCACGTTGAATTGTGACCAGAAAAGCCTCTCCGCAGCATGTCCTTCCTGTGCTTGGAAGAACTGCGCCGCGTCAGTGACACTCTTCGGTAGGTCCAAGAACGCGTCTGGAGAAGTCCACATTTTGTTTAGTAGAGCATACTTTGGGTCGCCGAACTTAGTCTGTAAAAGAAAGGGCTTACCAGCCGCTATCTCCCCAGCTTGACGGATCTCCTCCCGAGCCTCTCTAGACTCGGACCGTGCTTCTCTCGCCTCTTGTATGGCCTTGTCGAGTTCGGCTGCCTTGGCTTTGTTATCCTCCTCGAGTGATTTGCATTTGACAGTGGCATCCTTTAGCTCTCGCTCTATGGTAGATATTCTCTCCTCGCACTGGCGCAGAGCGGCCTGTTCGGCCTTTAAATCAGCAGCCGCCTTCTTGGCAGCCGCATTGCTCACTCTGGCCAGCTCCTTGGCCCGGGCAAGCTCAGCCCGAAGGGTCTCAACCGCGGCAGCACCATCTATAGTTATGCATGTCACGGTATATAATTTTAAGCTTCGTGCTCATACTAGTATACATGCATAAGCAGGCTGTCCCAAAACATACCTTGTGCCTCGTCGAGCCGTTGTTAATAAGAGTAATGTCCTCATCCGCTAACTCAAGTTTCTGCTTTAGATCTGCAACTTCCGTAGCTTGGGCGGTCACCATGGACATAACAGCCTGTTTTCAAATTAATTATGTTACTTCCTGAGAATATATTTTTGATCCTCTGATCGCCTCCCTATGGAAGCCGACCAGAGTCTCAGGGGCTACTATCTATACACAGGCGCATTTTGCATGTAAAAAGTGGTTAAGATATTACATTAGATACCTCGAAGCCTCTCAACAGGCTCGTGAAGGCTTCACTCAATCCTCTTCTCGCAGAAAGAATCCTCTCAACTACCGTACCCATTAAAGTACGATGTTCCTCTGCGATGGACGCACTTTGCAATGTGCCCATCAGAGTATCCGGCACCTCCGGATTCCTGGAGGCTGCTGCGGGAGTACGGACTCCCGTCAAGGGGGTACGCTTACTCGACCCTAGAGTCATCTTCGGCTGTAAACCGGATAGTTCGGGGCCCTCATTGTTAGTCCCCGTGGGGGCTGTGCCCTCTGGACCCTTGACGATCGAAGTATCACCCTCGGGCGCTGTCTTCATTGTCCCTCACGCCGCTTGATGGTCAGGGAGATCCTCCGGGACGACACCTCGAAGTCGTCTGCCCTAAGGGGAGCAGAGACTGGTGGAGGCGTCTCGCTTTCCATCATCTCCGGAGGCAAGTCCCCTGTCGGCGTTCTGGAAACGGGGGTCCCTAGACTTGCCTGCCTGCGGCCCACGGCATGGCTCCACCAGCGGCCTGGTACGGCCCGTCTTTGCCAGCAAACACTCAAGACCCTTGCGAGGGGCCAAGCCTCGCGAGGCGGACACAAGACCTCCTCAGGGGAAGCCTCCCTAGGCTGGCTCGCGAGGAGCGGAGAGATCAAGGCAAGGGGCACCTCACGAGGTTCCCGTGACGTGAGCAATGACGACCAAGATCAGGGTGGCGCCAGGCGGGCGCCAGCGGGTGCAGAGTACTCGTTTCCTCTTTGGTGTTAAAGGAACAAGCGCAGGCGAGGAGTCCCGAGGCATCAAGCAAAGGTTTCCATATCGGTGCAACAAGACCAAGACCAGCAGGACGGCAGGACGGAGGTCACCATGGAGCCCACGACGGCGTCACCACCAGAGCCTTTGGCATGCGAAGACCACCTTTTGTCAGGATAGCTTGTACTAGCTGCCCCCCTTCAAATTGGCCGTTGTGGGATCCCTTCCCGCCTAATATTTGGGAAGAGGACCAGTGCCTCTATAAATAGGACTAGCCACCACCATAGGATGGGACGGTTCATTCAGACCACCCTCTCACACACAAGCTCACCGAGCACAAGAACACCTCTCCTCAGGAGGCTGTTCTTCCCTTGTACTTGTTCATCCTCAGCCTACAAGGCAATCCACCACACCACACTGGAGTAGGGTATTACACCACATCGGTGGCCCGTACTAGTATAAACTCTTGTGTCCCTTGTTCTTCAGGCTCGACGAGCTGAGCTTTGAGACCGCGGTGAGCGAGCGAGCTAGGGTGAGGGAGAGATCTTCGTGCGCACCCCATAGTTCGAACCTCAAGGGTTTTGCCGGAACTCGTAATCCGACATTTGGCGCGCCAGGTAGGGGTTCGTCGAAGTTCGCCTCTCCGCCTGCACCGCCTCCCCGTACTGTCCCCATGGCCGGCGTTGCTCCTCCGACTGGGTCAGCCAACCCCCACGATGGCGCTAGGAGGCTCGGAGCATTTACCCCCGCCTTGCAGCGGGTGCAGTGGCCGCCCAAGTTCAAGCCGGAGATGCCATCGCGCTACGACGGTGCGGCAGATCTGGCGGCCTTCCTGCTGGAGTACGAGGAGGCCATTCTGGAAGCCGGAGGCGACGACAAGGTCATGGCTAACTGGTTCCCCATGGCCCTGGTGGGCACGCCGCGGGCCTGGCTGCTCAACCTGCCAGGGTCCTCCGTGGCCACTTGGGAAGAGTTGCGCGGCCTCTTCATCGCACACTTCGCGGCACCGGTGCCGTCCGCCATCGCGGCCCTCCTCGGCTGCTCTTGAGCACCACCCTCGGACCGCCATGCCAAGCAGTTTTTCTGCCAGATCAGTGCCACTTTTGCATGGCAGGGGGCTCGTCCAGGATGGGCGGCGCCCAAGGCCGACCTCACCTTCGACTCGAGGGATCACCCTGTCACCACCGCAGGCTCGGGTGCTCTCCCGATGCTTTGCACGCCCACCATCTTCCATGTGGCGGTTACCAAGACCCTCATCGACGGTGGGGCAAGCCTCAACATGCTCTCAGTGGAATTTTTCAGCTTGCTCCATGTGCCATGCGAACGGCTTCGACCCACCAAGACCTTCTCCGGGGTTGGCAGCGGCTCCACCAGCCCCCTAGGGCAGATCTGCCTCCCCGTGACCTTCGGCACCCGCGACAACTATCACACCAAGCTTATCGACTTTGATGTCGCCCACATCAGCCTCCCGTACAATGCCATCCTCGGGTACCCGGCCCTGGCTCAGTTCATGGCGGCTACCCATCCTGCTTACAACCTCATGAAGATGCCAGGAAGCAACGATGTCCTTACAGTGGCTGGTGACAACAAGGAAGCCCTGACGGCCCTCGAGCTCGCCTTCAGGACCACAACAGCAGCACGCCCAGCCAACGAAGCCGCCCCAGGGGATAAGGGGGCCGTGCCGGCGAAAAAGAAGCAGTTGTTCACTCAGGATCAAGCCGAAACAAAGCAAGTGCCGGTCGAGGAAGATGGATCCTTGGGAGCCACCTTCACCATTGGCGCCAACCTCGACCGGGACCAAGAGGAAGTGTTGGTGAAGTTCTTGCGCGCGAACAAGGAGGTATTCGCCTGGGAGCCCAAACAGTTGGTAGGGGTCCCGAGAGGGGTGATCGAGCATCACTTACGGGTGTGCCCCAATGTGCGCCAAGTGAAGCAGAAGGCGTGGCGACAGTCCATAGAGAAGCAGTCCTTCATTGTGCAAGAAACTCGCAAGCTAGAAGCGGTGGGAGTCATCCGCGAGGTCCGGTACCCGGAATAGCTGGCAAACCCAGTCGTCGTGCCGAAGAAAGGCGGGAAGGAGCGCATGTGTGTCGACTTCACCAACCTCAACAAAGCCTGCCCCCAAGACCCGTTACCGCTTCCGCACATCGACCAGATCATCGACTCCACCGCCGAGTGTGACCTGCTGTGTTTCCTGGACGCGTTCTCAGGCTACCACCAGATCAAGATGTCGGTAGAATATGTGGAGAAGACGGCCTTCCTGACCCCGTGCGGGGTGTACTGCTACACCTGCATGCCATTCGGACTGCGCAACACGGGGGCAACCTTCCAGCGGCTGATGCACATCGCCCTGGGCCAGCAGCTAGGGAGGAACGCAGAAGCCTACGTTGATGATATCGTGGTAAAATCTCGGGATGCAGGAACCCTCATTCAAGACCTGGAAGAAACCTTTACCAGCCTATGCCAGGTGGACCTGCGGCTCAACCCGGAGAAGTGTGTGTTTGGTGTCCCTTCCGGCAAGCTGCTGGGCTTCCTCGTATCGCACCGCGAGATCTAGGCCAACCCAGAGAAGGTCAAGGCGATAGAAGACATGAGCCCGCCGCGAACCCTGAAGGAAATGTAGAAGCTCACGGGCTGCGTCACCTCGTTGGGGCGCTTCATCTCCAAGCTAGGGGAGCGTGCCTTGCCGTTCGTCAAGCTGATGAAGAAAAAGGTCCCGTTCGAGTGGACCCCAGAGGCCGACCTGGCATTTCAAGACCTCAAGAGATACTTGACCTGCCCACCGGTGATGGTAGCGCCTCGTCCTCTCAAGCCTTTGGTGCTCTACCTGGCTGCCACACCTCACTCCGCTAGCGCGGCGCTGGTGGCCCTCAGAGAGGAGCGCCAGGTCAAGGGCCTGCCAAGCGCAACCACCAAGCTGGACGAGACAGCACAGCCCCAAGGCGGCGCTCCCAAGACTATGGCTGCCCTGTCAAGTCACCAAGCTCTTGAAGCCGGAGAGCTTCGGGAGGCACCTCAGCCCCAGGAAGCCATGGACTCCACCAGCGCTCCCGCCCTCGTCGAGCACCCAGTATACTTCGTCAGCACGGTGCTACGAGATGCGAGAGCCCGCTACCCCATGCCTCAGAAGCTCTTGCTTGTGCTCCTGGTGGCCTCGCATAAGCTGCACCACTACTTCCAGGGTCACCCCATCAAGGTTGTCTCGGCTTACCCACTCGAGAGAGTGCTCAGGAGCCCTAATGCGGCAGGAAGAGTCGCCGAATGGAACATCGAGCTGCAAGCGTTTCAGTTGGAGGTCAGCACAACCAGGGTCATCAAGGGAGCTGCGCTCGCCGACTTCGTGGCAGAATGGACCGATGCCCCGGAGCTCGAAGCAGGCAAGGACCGATCCCTCTCACCAAGGAGTGAAGCGCCAGATGGCTGGGTCATGTACTTTGACGGCGCGTTCGCACGCCAGGGCGCGGGGGCTGGAGCTGTGCTCATCTCGTCCACTCAAGACAAGCTTTACTATGTCATGCAGCTCTACTTCCAGCAGGGCGAGAAGGTCTCCAACAACATGGCAGAATTTGAGGGCCTCATCACCGGTCTTAAAGCTGCGGTCGCCCTGGGGGTGAAATGCCTCACCATCAGGGGCGACTCGCAGCTCCTCGTCAACTTCTCCAACAAGGTATACAAACCAAAGGACGAGCACATGGAGGCATACCTCACGGAGGTACGCAAAGTGGAGAAGCAGTTCTTGGGCCTGGAGCTACAGCATGTGCCTCGTGGCACCAACAAGGAAGCCGACGACATCGCCAGAAGGGCATCCATGCGCCTACCCCAGGAGCCCGGCGTCTTCGCAGAGCGGTTCTTCAAGCCTTCAGCAGCACCAATGCCTGCGGGGCCGGCGCAGCCTCAGGAGGAACTCCCCCAGCCACCGAACTCGGGAGCCCCTGCTTGCGGCCCGGCCTCGGGAGCTCACCTGCTCCTAGCGCTTGAGCCTCAGGAGGAGTGCTAGACCGAGGAGTTCAAGGCATACCTAGTGCAAGGTGAGCTGCCGGAGAAGGAAGAGGACACAGAGCGCGTAGCCCGGCAGGCTACGGCGTATTGCATTCAGGACGGTGAGCTTTACAGGAAACGACCAAATGATATTTCTTTGCGGTGCATATCCAGGAAGCAGGGGAACAAGCTGTTGGCTGACATACATGCCGGGGACTGCGGGCATCACTCGTCATCGTGCACCTTGGTTGGCAAGGCGTTTCGCAGCGGTTTCTACTGGCCCACGACACTCAATGACGCAGCCGAACTGGTAAGATCATGCAAAGCCTGCCAATTCCATGCCAAGCAGATCCACCAGCCGGCTCAAGGCCTCCAGACTATCCCACTCTCATGGCCATTCGCGGTCTGGGGGCTGGAAATCCTGGGTCCTTTCCCTCGAGCGCTCGGGGGCTACCGCTACCTCTACGTCGCCATGGACAAGTTCACCAAGTGGGCGGAGGTGGAAGCCGTCCGCACCATCCCGGCCGGATCCGCGATCAAGTTCATCAAGGGTCTCGTAAGCCGGTTCGAGGTCCCCAACCGCATCATCACCGACAATGGCTCACAGTTCACTAGCAACCTCTTCAAGACATATTGCGCTAACCTTGGAACGCAGATTTGCAGCGCTTCGGTAGCACACCCCAGGAGCAATGGCCAGGCCGAGCGCGCCAACGCGGAGGTCTTGAGGGGCCTCAAGACCAGGGCTTTCAATAAGAAGCTCAAGGCCTGCGGCAGGGGCTGGCACGACGAGCTCCAGTCTATGCTGTGGTCCATCAGCACCACCGCCACCAGGCCCACAGGCGAGACACCGTTCTTCCTCGTCTACGGAGCAGAAGCGGTTCTCCCTCACGAGGTCAAGCATCGCTCCGCGTGGGTGCTGGCTTTCGATGAGGCACAACAGGACGCCATGCGGGGGATGGACCACATGCTGGGGGAGGAACGCCGCCGGGAAGCCTCACTCCGGGCGGCAAGGTACTAGCAGGCGCTGCGACGGTACCACTGTCGCAGCGTCCGCTCCAGGACACTCAAGGTGGGCGATCTCTTTGTGAGGCGGGTGCTCTCCAGGGAAGGGCTGTATAAGCTCTCACCCTTGTGGGAGGGCCCGTTTCGGATTACCCACATCTCCAGGCCTTGCGCCGTGCGCCTGGAGACGGAGGACGGGGTCCCCATCCAGAACGCCTGGAACATCCAGCACCTCCGGAAGTTCTACCCATGAAGCAAGGCCCAGTGCCCGTGAAGCAAGGCCCGGTGCCTGTGAAGGTCTCCGCTCGTGACACTCTCACGTAATAATGAGTGGGGTTGTACATGCCCCAGAGTCTCCGGAGTGCCGCCCTCGGGCCTCGGGGGCTCCCTCCCACGTCCTAGTGGCAACACTTAGCTCCACACTGGTGAGAATACTAGACTAGGTGCCGGACGTGGCTGTTCATTTGCTTTCCGTGGTTGGCTTGCCCCTCTTTAATGGAAATTCGCATTCTGGTGTTTCTTGTTGACTTGGTTCGATTGCCTTTTTTCCTTCGGTTTCTTCCCTCAGTTATTTGTTTTGGCCTATACTCTCCCTCGCATGCCTCGTGAGGGGGCTGAACAGGTGCGCTCGTGAGCGTTTCCCCTGGTCTTCGCGAGGCACCCTCGTTCGAGCTCGCAAACTGGCGCACCTCCCTCCCTTAAGTCTGTGCCCCTTGGGTACCATGATGTGGAGCACTTGGTCATGGCCGGCCGCGCCTGGGGCATCGAGCAAGGAAGAATAAGGGATTCTTAACAAATTTTTGCAGTTCCTCGACACCCCCAAGCCTACGGCAAGGAGGCCCCACCAGATGCTGGGAGATGCGCTCCTCACGAGGCGGACACTACTTCAGACACACCGAGCTAAGTTATCTCTACACGCCTATGTAAAACAATGATGCCGCAGCGCAACTCAGAAATGGTAAACATAGCAAAAGGCAGGGAAAATATTACGGTCCATCATACGCCCCCGCGGGGCCCCATACTTGTTTCTACTGCAGGAAGAAAAAAAGGAGAAACAGGCAAGAGCGGCACCTACACCCGCAACTACTCCTGAGGATCGGCCCCCAGCGCTCCCTCCAACTCAGCCAGAGTCCTCCTCGTTCTTCACCGGGGCGTGATGGCGGGACGACCCATCACCGTCCTCGAAGCGAGCGCGGCGATGAGGCTGCTGGTCATAGCCACCACTGCTGGAGCTCTCATCGGAGAAGGAGCCGCTGTCGCTGGGCGAGCTGCAGCCATCACCGAGGGCGAGCTCACCCTCGTCCTCGTCGTGGTTGTTGCCAAGGCCGAGAACCTCGCCGCTGTCGTTGTCTTCGGGGCAGCACCCAGCGCGGCGGCCGTCTTCCCCGAACACCCTCATGAAGAGGGTCGCAGCGCCATCATACTTGAAGTGGAGAGTGCACTGCCTGCCCAGGCCGCGCGCACGGGCAAACATCTGCCAGCCACGGGCCAGGGCTACGTTGCCCGTGACAGAGATCTCCACCGCGACCCACGAGGCCTTGCTGCAGCAGCCGTCCGCCTGCAGCCAGAGGCCACTAGGAATCAAAGCTGCCAGCTCCCCGGTAAAGAAGCGCGGAAGCTGGAGCCAGGTACTGGTCGGGTTCTCCGACCACACAACGAACTCCGGCAGCACCTCTGCCGAGTAGAAGCGCGGCTGGGGGGCCTGGCGACCGCGGTGCACCTCCCTCCGTCGGCGAAGCCACCGCCCCAAGTGGCTTCCACCAGGAGGAGACACGCCGCATTGAACCCCCGGAGCGACACCGGACCCTGAAGAGACTCGTCCTCATCCGCGGGGAACCGTAGCAGGGGTCGCGACACACTTACGAGGGCGACCGTGCCCCCTCTTGGGCGGAGGAGAGCTGGGCCCCTCTTGGCGAGCCTTGCCTTTCTCCGCAGCAGAGAATCTCTTCAACGGTGCCATGCGTGTCGCTGCTAGCGGTGAGGCAAGGAAGAAGAAGGAGCGCGCAGGGAGGAAGAAGGAGATGAGCAATGGGGGCTCCGCCCCCTCCTCATTTGACAGTTGCCGAGGCGGCGTGGGGAAGCGGAGACGCCCACTGCTACCTCTTGAGCACTGCGTTGGTTTTCCCTTGAAGAGGAAAGGGTGATGCAGTAAAGTAGCGTCAGTATTTCCCTCAGTTTTTGAGAACCAAGGTATCAATCCAGTAGGAGACCACGCTCGAGTCCAACGCACCTACACAAACAAACAAGAACCTCGCAACCAACGCGATAAAGAGGTTGTCGATCCCTTCACGGTCACTTACGAGAGTGAGATCTGATAGATATGATAAGGTAATATTTTTGGTATTTTTATAGTAAAGAGAAATAAAGATGCAAAGTAAAATAAACGTCAACAGAAATAGCTAAGTATTGGAAGATTAATATGATGGAAAATAGACCCGGGGGCCATAGGTTTCACTAGTGGCTTCTCTCAAGAGCATAAGTATTACGGTTGGTGAACAAATTACTGTCGAGCAATTTATAGAATTGAGCATAGTTATGAGAATATCTAGGTATGATCATGTATATAGGCATCACGTCCGCGACAAGTAGACCGAAACGATTCTGCATCTACTACTATTACACCACACATCGACCGCTATCCAGCATGCATCTAGAGTATTAAGTTCATAGGAACAGAGTAATGCCTTAAGTAAGATGACATGATGTAGAGGGATAAACTCATGCAATATGATATAAACCCCATATTTTTATCCTCGATGGCAACAATACAATACGTGCCTTGCAGCCCCTGCTGTCACTGGGAAAGGACACCGCAAGATTGAACCCAAAGCTAAGCACTTCTCCCATTGCAAGGAAGATCAATCTAGTAGGCCAAACCAAACTGATAATTCGAAGAGACTTGCAAAGATAACCAATCATACATAAAAGAATTCAGAGGAGATTCAAATATTGTTCATAGATAAACTTGATCATAAACCCACAATTCATCGGTCTCGACAAACACACCGCAAAAGAAGATTCAATCGAATAGATCTCCAAGAGAAACGAGGAGAACTTTGTATTTAGATCCAAAGAGAGAGAAGAATCCATCTAGCTAATAACTATGGACCCGAAGGTCTGAAGCAAACTACTCACACATCATCGGAGAGGCTATGGTGTTGATGTAGAAGCCCTCCGTGATCGATGCCCCCTCCGGCGGAGCGCCGGAAAAGGTCCCAAGATGGGATCTCACGGGTACAGAAGGTTGCGGCGGTGGAATTAGGTTTTTGTGTATGCCTATGCTGGTTTGGGGGTACATAGGTATATATAGGAGGAATAAGTACGTCGGTGGAGCAACGTGGGCCCCATGAGGGTGGAGGGCGCGCCTGGGGGGGGGGGGGGGTAGGCGCGCCCCCCTGCCTCGTGCTCTCCTCGTTGCTTTCTTTACGTGGACTCCAAGTCCTCTGGATCACGTTTGTTCCGAAAATCACGTTCCCGAAGGTTTCATTCCGTTTGGACTCCGTTTGATATTCTTTTTCTGCGAAACACTGAAATAGGCAAAAACGGCAATTTGGGCTGGGCCTCCGGTTAATATGTTAGTCCCAAATATAATATAAAAGTGTATGATAGAGCCCATTAAACATCCAAAACAGAATATAATATAGCATGGAACAATAAAAAATTATAGATACGTTGGAGACGTGGAGACGTATCAAGTATCCCCAAGCTTAATTCCTGCTCGTCCTCGAGTAGGTAAATGATAAAAACAGAATTTTTGATGTGGAATGCTACTTAGCATAATTTCAATGTAGTTCTTCTTATTGTGGCACGAATGTTCAGATTCGATATGATTCAAGATAAAAGTTTAATGTTGACATAAAAATAATAATACTTCAAGCATGCTAACCAAGCAATTATGTCTTATCAAAATAACATAGCCAAAGCAAGTTATCCCTACAAAATCATATAGTCTAGCTATGCTCCATCTTCCCCACACAAAATATTCATATCATGTACAACCCTAGTTTTGGCCAAGCAATTGGTTCATACTTTTTAACGCGCTTCAGCCTTTTCAACTTTTACGCAATACATGTGCTCAAGCCATGGATATAGCACTATGGTGGAATAAGGTATAATGATAGGGGTTATGTGGGAAGGCAGAAAAGGAGAAAGTCTCACATCGATGAGGCTAATCAACGGGCTATGGAGATGCCCATCAATTGATGTCAATGCAAGGAGTAGGGATTGCCATGCAACGGATGCACTAGAGCTATAAGTGTATGAAAGCTCAAACAAAAGAAACTAAGTGGGTGTGCATCCAACTTGCTTGCTCACGAAGACCTCGGGCATTTGAGGAAGCCCATCATTGGAATATACAAGCCAAGTTCTATAATGAAATTTCCCAATAGTATATGAAAGTGACAGAATGATAGACTTTCTATCATGAAGATCACGGTGCTACTTTGAAGCACAAGTGTGGTAAAAGTATAGTAACATTGTCCCTTCTCTCTTTTTCTCTCATTTTTTTTATTTTTTGGGCCTTTTTTCTCATGGCCTCTTTTTTTATTCCGGAGTCTCATCCGGCTTGTGGGGGAATCATAGTCTCCATCATCCTTTCCTCACTTGGGACAATGCTCAACTAAGTGGGTGTGCATCCAACTTGCTTGCTCATGAAGACCTCGGGCATTTGAGGAAGCCCATCATTGGAATATACAAGCCAAGTTCTATAGTGAAATTTCCCAATAGTATATGAAAGTGACAGAATGAGAGACTTTCTATCATGAAGATCACAGTGCTACTTTGAAGCACAAGTGTGGTAAAAGTATAGTAACATTGTCCCTTCTCTCTTTTTCTCTCATTTTTTTTGGGCCTTTTTTTTCTCATGGCCTCTTTTTTTTATTCCGGAGTCTCATCCCGACTTGTGGGGGAATCATAGTCTCCATCATCCTTTCCTCACTTGGGACAATGCTCTAATAATGATGATCATCACACTTTTATTTACTTACAACTCATGAATTACAACTCGATACTTAGAACAAGATATGACTCTATGTGAATGCCTCCGGTGGTGTACCGGGATATGCAATGAATCAAGAGCGACATGTATGAAAGAATTATGAATAGTGGCTTTGCCACAAATACGATGTCAACTACATGATCATGCAAAGCAATATGACAATGATGGAGCGTGTCATGATAAATGAAACGGTGGAAAGTTGCATGGCAATATATCTCGGAATGGCTATGGAAATGCCATAATAGGTAGGTATGGTGGCTGTTTTGAGGAAGGTATAAGGAGGTTTATGTGTGATAGAGCATATCATATCACGGGGTTTGGATGCACCGGCGAAATTTGCACCAACTCTCAAGGTGAGAAAGGGCAATGCACGGTACCGAAGAAGCTAGAAAATTGCGGAAAGGTAAGTGTGTGTATAATCCATGGACTCACATTAGTCATAAAGAACTCATATACTTATTGCAAAAATTTATTAGCCCTCGAAGCAAAGTACTACTACACATGCTCCTAGGGGAAGGGTTGGTAGGAGTTAACCATCGCACGATCCCGACCACCACACAAAGGATGACAATCAATAAATACCTCATGCTTCGACTTCGTTACATAACGGTTCACCATACGTGCATGCTACGGGAATCACAAACTCCAACACAAGTATTTCTCAATTTCACAATTACTCAACTAGCACAACTATGATATTACCACCTTTATATCTCAAAACAATTATCAAGCATCAATTTCTCATGATATTATAATTAAAGCATATTGACATGCTGTTTTAAGACTCTCAAAATAATATAAGTGAAGCATGAGAGATCAATAATTTCTATAAAATACAACCACCGCCGTGCTCTAAAAGGTATAAGTGAAGCACTAGAGCAAAAACTATATAGCTCAAAAGATATAAGTGAAGCACATAGAGTATTCTAATAAACTCCGATTTATGTGTGTCTCTCTCAAAAGGTGTGTACAGCAAGGATGATTGTGGTAAACTAAAAATCAAAGACTCAAATCATACAAGACGCTCCAAGCAAAACACATATCATGTGGTGAATAAAAATATAGTTCCAAGCAAAGTTACCGATGGAAGTAGACGAAAGAGGGGATGCCTTCCGGGGCATCCCCAAGCTTTGGCTTTTTGGTGTCCTTAGATTACCTTGGGGTGCCATGGGCATCCCCAATCTTAGGCTCTTGCCACCCCTTGTTCCATAATCCATCAAATCTTTTACCCAAAACTTGAAAACTTCACAACACAAAACTTAGCAGAAAATCTCGTGAGCTCCGTTAGTGAAAGAAAACAAAACACCACTTCAAGGTACTGTATTGAACTCATTCTTTATTTATATTGGTGTTAAACCTACTGTATTCCAACCTCTCTATGGTTTATAAACTCTTTTACTAGTCATAGCTTCATCAAAATAAGCAAACAATACACGAAAAACAGAATCTGTCAAAAACAGAACAGTTTGTAGTAATCTGTAACTAACGCAAACTTCTGGAACTCAAAAACATCTACCAAAATAGGAAGGCCTAGAAATTGTTTTATTGATCTACTGCAATTGGAATCAGTATTTTATCACGTTCTGGTGATTTCTAACAATTGTTTTCGTGAACAGAAAGTTTCTGGAATTTTCAGCAAGATCAAATAACTATCATCCAAGAAGATCCTATAGGTTTAACTTGGCACAAACACTAATTAAAACATAAAAACAAATCTAACCAGAGGCTAGATCAAATAATTATTCCTAAACAGAAGCAAAAAGAAAAAAACTAAAATAAAATTGGGTTGCCTCCCAACAAGCGCTATCGTTTAACGCCCCTAGCTAGGCATAAAAGCAAGGATAGATCTAGGTATTGCCATCTTTGGTAGGCAATCCATAAGTGGATCTCATAATAGATTCATAAGGTAATTTTATTTTCTTTCTAGGGAAGTATTCCATACCTTTACTTCATGGAAATTGGAATCTAATATTCCCTTCCTTCATATCAATAATTGCACCAATCGTTCTAAGGAAAGGTCTACCAAGAATAATAGGACATGAAGGATTGCAATCTATGTCAAGAACGATGAAATCTACGGGCACATAGTTCCTATTTGCAACAATAAGAACATCATTAATTCTTCCCATAGGTTTCTTAATGGTGGAATCCGCAAGGTGCAAGTTCAAAGAACAATCATCAAATTCACGGAATCCTAGCAAATCACACAAAGTTTTTGGGATCGTGGAAACACTAGCACCCAAACCACACAAAGCATAGCGTTCATGATCTTTAATTTTAATTTTAATAGTAGGTTCCCACTCATCATAAAGTTTTCTAGGTATAGAAACTTCCAATTCAAGTTTCTCTTCATAATATTGCATCAAAGCATCAACGATATGTTTAGTAAAAGTTTTATTTTGGCTATAAGCATGAGGAGAATTTAGCACGGATTGCAACAAGGAAATACAATCTATCAAAGAGAAATTATCATAATTAAATTCCTTGAAATCCAAAATAGTGGGTTCATTAATATCTAAAGTTTTGATCTCTTCAATCCCACTTTCACAAATTTTCGCATTAAGATCTAAAAACTCCGAATTTTTGGAACGCCTCCTATGTAAGGGTGGCTCATGTTCAGTCCCATCATTATCAAGATTCAGATTGCAAAACAAAGATTTAATAGGGTACACATCAATAACTTTTAGATCTTCATCTTTATTCTCACAAAAACATGAAGAACACGCTTTCACAAAGCAATCTTTCTTAGCACGCATCCTAGCGGCTCTTTCTTTGCACTCATCAATGGAAATTCTCATGGCTTTGAGAGACTCATTGATATCATGCTTAGGCGGAATATTTCTAAGTTTCAAAGAATCAACATCAAGAGAAATTCTATCAGCGTTCCTAGCCAATTCATCAACCTTGAGCAATTTTTCTTCAAGCGCATTGAAATTCTTTCGTGAATTCATAAACTCCTTAACACTAGTCTCAAATTCAGAGGGCATCTTATTAAAATTTCCATAAGAATTGTTGTAGGAATTACCATAATTATTAGAGGAGTTACTAGGATACGGCCTAGGATTAGTTTCCTCTATACGCGTTGTTACCAAAATTATTCCGACCAACAAAATTCACATCCATAGATTCATTATTATTCTCAATCAAAGTAGCCAAAGGCATATCATTAGGATCAGAAGAAACACTTTTAGTAGCAAATAATTTCATAAGTTCATCCATCTTTCCACCCAAAACTTTAATTTTTTCTATCGCATGCACTTTTTTATTAGTAGATCTTTCGGTGTGCCATTGAGAATAATCAACCATAATATTATCTAGGAGTTTAGTAGCTTCTCCCAAAGTGATTTCCATAAAAGTGCCTCCCGCGGCCGAATCTAAAAGATTTCTAGAAGCAAAATTCAATCCGGCATAAAATATTTGTATAATCATCCAGAGATTCAAACCATGTGTAGGGTAATTACGTATCATTAATTTCATCCTCTCCCAAGCTTGTGCAACATGTTCATGATCAAGTTGCTTAAAATTCATGATATCGTTTCTAAGGGAGATGATTTTAGCGGGAGGAAAATACTTAGAGATAAAAGCATCTTTGCACTTATTCCATGAATGAATACTATTTTTAGGCAAAGATGAAAACCAAGCTTTAGCACGATCTCTAAGCGAAAAAGGAAATAGCTTCAATTTAACAATATCATTGTCCACATCTTTCTTCTTTTGCATATCACACAAATCAACGAAGCTATTTAGATGGGTAGCGGCATCTTCACTAGGAAGGCCGGCGAATTGATCTTTCATGACAAGATTCAACAAGGCAGCATTAATTTCGCAAGATTCAGCATCGGTAAGAGGAGCAATCGTAGTGCTAAGAGAACCATTGTTGTTGGTATTGGCAAAGTCACATAATTTAGTATTATCTTGAGCCATCGTGACAAGCAAGCAATGCAACACACGAGCAAACAAGAAGCAAGCGAAAAAGAGGCGAACGGAAAAGAGAGGGCGAATAAAATGGCAAGGGTGAAGTGGGGGAGGGGAAAACGAGAGGCAAATGGCAAATAATGTAATGCGAGGGATAAGGGTTTGTGATGGGTACTTGGTATGTCTTGACTTGTGCGTAGACTCCCCGGCAACGGCGCCAGAAATCCTTCTTGCTACCTCTTGAGCACTGCGTTGGTTTTCCCTTTAGGAGGAAAGCGTGATGCAATAAACTAGCGTAAGTATTTCCCTCAGTTTTGGAGAACCAAGGTATCAATCTAGTAGGAGACCACGCTCGAGTCCCACGCACCTACACAAACAAATAAGAACCTCGCAACCAACGCGATAAAGGGGTTGTCAATCCCTTCATGGTCACTTACGAGAGTGAGATCTGATAGATATGATAAGGTAATATTTTTGGTATTTTTATAGTAAAGAGAAATAAAGATGCAAAGTAAAATAAACGTCAACAGAAATAGCTAAGTATTGGAAGATTAATATGATGGAAAATAGACCCGGGGGCCATAGGTTTCACTAGTGGCTTCTCTCAAGAGCATAAGTATTACGGTGGGTGAACAAATTACTGTCGAGCAATTGATAGAATTGAGCATGGTTATGAGAATATCTAGGTATGATCATGTATATAGGCATCACGTCCACGACAAGTAGACCGAAACGATTCTGCATCTACTACTATTACTCCACACATCGACCGCTATCCAGCATGCATCTAGAGTATTAAGTTCATTGGAACAGAGTAATGCTTTAAGTAAGATGACATGATGTAGAGGGATAAACTCATGCAATATGATATAAACCGCATATTTTTATCCTCGATGGCAACAATACAATATGTGCCTTGCTGCCCCTGCTGTCACTGGGAAAGGACACAGCAAGATTGAACCCAAAGCTAAGCACTTCTCCCATTGCAAGGAAGATCAATCTAGTAGGCCAAACCAAACTGATAATTCGAAGAGACTTGCAAAGATAACCAATCATACATAAAAGAATTCAGAGGAGATTCAAATATTGTTCATAGATAAACTTGATCATAAACCCACAATTCATCGGTCTCGACAAACACACCGCAAAAGAAGATTACATCGAATAGATCTCCAAGAGAAACGAGGAGAACTTTGTATTTAGATCCAAAGAGAGAGAAGAATCCATCTAGCTAATAACTATGGACCCGAAGGTCTGAAGCAAACTACTCACACATCATCGGAGAGGCTATGGTGTTGATGTAGAAGCCCTCCGTGATCAATGCCCCCTCCGGCGGAGCGCCGAAAAAGGTCCCAAGATGGGATCTCACGAGTACAGAAGGTTGCGGCGGTGGAATTAGGTTTTTGTGGATGCCTATGCTGGTTTGGGGGTACATAGGTATATATAGGAGGAAGAAGTACGTCGGTGGAGCAACGTGGGCCCATGAGGGTGGAGGGCGCGCCTGGGGGGGGGGGGTAGGCGCGCCCCCCTGCCTCGTGCTCTCCTCGTTGCTTTCTTTACGTGGACTCCAAGTCCTCTGGATCACGTTCCCGAAGGTTTCATTCCGTTTGGACTCCGTTTGATATTCTTTTTCTGCGAAACACTAAATAGGCAAAAGCAGCAATTTGGGCTGGGCCTCCGGTTAATAGGTTAGTCCCAAAAATAATATAAAAGTGTATAATAGAGCCCATTAAACATCCAAAACATAATATAATATAGCGTGGAACAATCAAAAATTATAGATACGTTGGAGACGTATCACCCATGTCCCGTCAGTCGCCACACATCAATCAAGGCCGCAGGCTGTTGGGGCCCGCGGCGCTCCGCACTTGCCCCTTGGCTTCGCCTCGAAGCCAAGTCCGAGCACGCCTTGGGCCCGGGGGCTACTGTCGGCGTTCTGGGAATAGGGGTCCCCAGACTTGCCTACCTGCGGCCCACGACGTGGCTCTACCAGTGGCCTGGTACGGCCCATCTCGCCAGCAAACACTCAAGACCCCGACGAGGGGCCAAGCCTCATGAGGCGTAGGACACAAGACCTCCTCAGGGGCAGCCTCCCTAGGCTGGCTCGCGAGGAGCGGAGAGATCAAGGCAAGGGGCACCTCACGAGGTTCCCATGACGTGAGCCATGACGACCAAGATCAGGTTGGCGCCAAGCGGGCGCCAGCGGGCGCAGAGTACTCGTTTCCTCTTTGGTGCTAAAGGAACAAGCGCAAGTGAGGAGTCCCGAGGCATCAGGCAAAGGTTTCAATATCGGTGCAACATGACCAAGACTAGCAGGACGGCAGGACGGAGGTCACCACGGAGCCCACGACGGCGTCACCACCAGAGCCTTCGGCAGGCGAAGACCACCTTTTGTCAGGATAGCTTGTACTAGTTGTCCCCCTTCAAATTAGCCGTTGTGGGATCCCTTCCTGCCTAATATTTGGGAAGAGGACCAGGGCCTCTATAAATAGTGTCGGCGTTCTGGGAACGGGGTCCCTAGACTTGCCTGCCTGCGGCCCACTGCGTGCTGAGCTAGCAGGCCTGTACGGCCCATCTTCATCAACAAGGCATTGAATACCCTCGCGAGGGGCCAAGCCTCGCGAGGCGGACGACTCAAGACCTCCTCAGGAGCAACCTCACCAGGTTGGCTCGCGAGGAGCGGAGAGATCAAGGCAGGGCAAACCTCGCGAGGTTCTCGTGACGTGAGCTGTGACGATCGAGACCAGGCTGGCGCCAGCGCGCGTAGTGTCCTTGTTTCCTCTTTCGTGCTAAGGAGGCAAGCGCAGGCGCAGAGTACCAAGGCATCAAGCAAAGGTTTCCATATCAGTGCAACGAGACCAAGACCAGCAGGACGGAAAGACGGAGGTCACCATGGAGCCCAAGGTGGCGTCACCACAGAGCCTTTTGCAGGCGAAGACTACTTTTGTCAGGATAAGCTGTACTAGGTGTCCCCTTTCAAATTGGCCGTTGTTGGCTCCCTTCCCGCTCAATATTTGGGAAGAGGACCAGGGCCTGTATAAGTAGCACTAGCCACCACAGTAGGAGAAAACGAAGCCTCAGGCATCTGATCTCGAGCCAACCCTTAGCTGCACACCAACCAGAAGAACACCTCGCCCTCAGGAGGCTGTTCTTCCCTTTGTATTGTTCATCATCAGCCCAAGAAGAAATCCATCCACCACCACACTGGAGTAGGGTATTACACCACAACGGTGGCCCGAACCAGTATAAATCTTGTGTCTTTTGTGTTGTGAGTTCGTCGAGTTCGTTCGTGAGATCTTAGCTACTCTAGGGCGCGGATCGATTGGGAGGAAAGAACTTAGCGCGCACCCCAGAGTTCGAACCTTAAGGGTTTTGCCGGAACCCGTGACCCGACAAATAGGACTAGCCACCACCATAGGATGGGATGGATCATTCAGACCACCCTCTCACACACAAGCTCACCGAGCACAAGAACACCTCTCCTCAGGAGGCTGTTCTTCCCTTGTACTTGTTCATCCTCAGCCTACAAGGCAATCCACCACACCACACTGGAGTAGGGTATTACACCACATCGATGGCCCGAACCAGTATAAACTCTTGTGTCCCTTGTTCTTCGGGCTCGACGGGCTGAGCTTTGAGATCGCGGTGAGCGAGCGAGCTAGGGTGAGGGAGAGATCTTCGTGCACACCCCAGAGTTCGAACCTCAAGGGTTTTTTCGGAACCCGTAATCCGACATCCCCCGATGAGGAGGACTGTTGAGATAGACAGCGGGTCGGACTGCAAACGTATAGTTTAAATGTTACCCTTGCACCCCGAAAAGAACGGGATATGTCTAGAGCATCCTTGTTCACTTACAATTTGGCTAGGGGCCTGTCCCCATGGAGGTACTTTGCGACAACATCGGCTTCCGAACTCGAACCATCTGACAGGGATATCTTCCCTCTCTTAGGTGCTTCTACCTCCAAGTCTTCGGAGGCAGTCCTTTTCTCTCATGGGGAGAAGGGATATCACCTTATTCTTCCCCTTCGTCTTCAGAAGAGGGAGCTTCAGTCCCCCAGGCGTAGCGTCCAGAATATCTCTAGAGTAGAGGCCGCCTTCGGCCTTTTTTCTCTTCTTCTTGTCCTCCTTCGCCGGCACTTGATACGGCACCGGGGCCAGCATCCTCATCAACACAGGATCAGCTGAGTCTTCGGGAAGTGGAGCTGAACACCTAATTCGCTCCGCCTTCTTTATCCAGCCCTGGTCGAAGATAGTTTTCTCAGTACATCGCTATGGGATACTCAACCAAGATGCGTTTGGAAATTGGGTGCTTACCGAGGTATCCGGATGGTTGCAGTCGAGGCCGATGTCCTCGCTTGTATCCGGCCACTGCTTTCGAGTCTTGAAGAATAGTTTCCACATCCCTCTGTGTGTTGTGCCAAAGAGTTGCTGAAGGGTCCGCGGTCCTTCCAGATTGAACTCCCACATGTGGAGAGGCCATCACTGGCCCTGGAGGATCCGGTAGACTAGCATCACCTGGATCACGTTAATGAGGCCGGTGTCCTTTTCGAGGGTGCTCTGGATACGACTTTGCAGCGTCTGCACCTCATTAGTTGATCCCCAGTCTAGCCCCTTATTAATCCACAATGCGAGCCGTTGTGGAGGACCAGATCGGAACGCAGGCATGGCTACCCATTTGGTACCGCCGGGTTTGGTGATATAAAACCACTCCCGCTGCCATAAATTGGAGGTTTCCGTGAAGGTGCCTTTTGGCCAAATTGTATTGGCGAGCTTGCTCACCATAGCACGGCCGCACTCCGCCTGCTCCCCATCGACTACCTTCGGCTTCACATTGAACTTCTTGAGCCATAGGCCGAAGTGTGGGGGAATACGGAGAAAAGCCTCACACATGACGATAAACGCTGAGATGTGAAGAAAGTAGTCCGGAGCTAGGTCGTGAAAATCTAGCCCATAATAGAACATGAGGCCGCGAACTAAGGGGTGGAGAGCGAACCCTAGCCCGCGGAGGAAGTGAGAGATGAATACAACCCTCTCGCCGGATTTTTGTGTAGGGATAAACTGCCCCTTAGCAGGGAGCCTGTGGGGGATTTCCGCAGTCAAGTACCTCGCCTCCCGGAGCTTCACGATATCCTCCTCGGTGACCGAGGAGGCCGCCCACCTGCCTTGGGAGTTGGATCCGGACATAACTATGAGGCTTGGTAGCAATGAAAGAAATCGAGACCTGGGCGCTGGAGCTCGAGGTTGGAAAGGCTGAGGAGGAGGTAGGCGTGGGGGAGAAAGACGGGTCTGTACCCCTTTATAAAGGCGATGAATATCGAACGCCTCCTCACGGGCCTTAAAGCTCACCTCTTCCCAAGGGATCGTGCGAACGACATGGTTGGATTACCCACGCCCATATTGATAGGAATCCCATGATAAGGGGGCACGATCTCTGCTTTGACAAGATGTGCTAATAAAGACCGCGTCTCGTAACGTGGAGCGAGAGGCTGAAAGACGGTTCGAAATAATAACCAGGCAGGGACATGACGTCTCGCCACAAAGGTTTTAAGTAGATGGGACTTGTTAAATATTATACCCTGTTGTGGTTGTGTGTGGTGCCTGTTTCGCAGAGCTGGACACGATTTCTGTGTCCGAGGACTACTTTGAAGTATTCAGAGGAGGAACCCGCCTTGCAATGCCGAAGACAATCTGCGCGCCGGACACATCGTCATTGAAGCCTTGTTCAGGGGCTACTGAGGGAGTCCTGGATTAAGGGGTCCTCGGGCGTCCGGGCTATGTGACGTGGGCCAGACTAATGGGCCGTGAAGATACAAGACGGAAGACTTCCCCCCGTGTCCGGATGGGACTCTCCTTTGCATGGAAGGCAAGCTTAGCGTTCGGATGTGAAGATTCCTTTCTCTATAAACCGACTCTGTACAATCCTAGGTCCCTCCGGTGTCTATATAAACCGGAGGGTTTAGTCCGTAGAGGCAATCATAATCATACAGGCCAGACATCTAGGGTTTAGCCACTATGATCTCGAGGTAGATCAACTCTTGTAAACCCCATATTCATCCAAGATAATCAAGCAGGAAGTAGGGTATTACCTCCATCAAGAGGGCCTAAACCTGGGTAATCATTGTGTCCCTGTCTCCTGTTACCTTCGATCCTTAGACGCACAGTTCGGGACCCCCTACCCGAGATCCGCCGGTTTTGACACCGACAGCAACTACCAATTTTTAGATTTTCTTAACAAATTAGGTTTAGCAACAAATAAGTTGTCTAGATGTGCAACTAGGTGAATAACCTATATGATGCAAACAACCACACCAACAAGTGCAAGCAAATGATACAACACAATATAAACTTGCACAAAGTAAAGGGAAGAGATAACCACAAGTGGAGCCGGTGGAGACGAGGATGTGTTACCGAAGTTCCTTCCCTTTGGGGGAAGTACGTCTCCGTTGGAGCGGTGTGGAGGCACAATGCTCCCCAAGAAGCCACTAGGGACACCGTTTCTCCTCACGCCCTCACACAATGAGAGATGCTGTGATTCCACTAGTGGTGCCCTTGAAGGCGGCGACCGAACCTGTACAAACAAGGTTGGGGCAATCTCCACAACTTGATTGGAGGCTCCCAACAATACCATGGAGCTTCACCACAATGGAATGTGGCTCCGAGGTGACCTCAACCGTCTAGGGTGCTCAGACACCCAAGAGTAACAAGATACGCAAGGGATTAGTGGGGGGAATCAAATTTCTCTTGGTGGAAGTGTAGATCCGGGCCTTCTCAACCAATACCTAGAAAATCAACAAGTTTGATTGGCTAGGGGGAGAGGTCGGGCGAAAATGAGCTTTGGAGCACCAATGGAGCTTGGGGGAAAAGAGGTAGGTCAACTTGGAGAAGAAGACCTCCTTTTATAGTGGGGGAACCAATCCAACCGTTACCCCCCTCTTCAGCCCGCACAGAGAGGTACTACTACTCGGTGGAGTGGTACTACTGCTGGTAGCAGTGGTACTACCGCGACCACCAGCGGTACTACCGCATAGACTGAGAGCAGAAGAAAAGGAGGGAGAACGGGAGAGAGAAAGAGGTATGGGCGGGACTAGTAGCGGTCGTAGCCGCGGTACTACCGCTCAAGGGCGGTACTACCGCTGCTACTGCCGCTACTACTGCCGCACAACCCGACACGAGAAGAGACGTCCTCGAATCAAGGCGGTAGCGGTGCCGAACCAGGACGGTACTGCCGCCGATGCACCCAAGCGGTACTACCACTGTTGGGCAGCGGTACTGTCGCTTGAGGACCACGGGCGGTACCACCGCGCTATCGGTGGTACTACCGCTACCTCCTCACAATCTCCACTTTCGTCGAAATGACAAACTCCCAGGAGAGGAAAGGAGGTGGGGGTGCAAAAATGAAGTGTACACCCTAGCCTTTCCATTGTGGACCCCCTCTTGATAGTACGGTGTCTCCTACGACTCAAGTCCAGCAAAACCGAAATGAAAGAGACTACACCGTCTTCACTTAAAGCTCCGAGGGGAAGGAATCGTCTCGTGCCAATGAATGAATCTCTGAAAAATTCAACGCACCTGATTAGTCCGCAAAAGCATTGTCATCAATCACCAAAACTATTTAGAGAGAGACATGCCCTAACAAAGGCAACCCAGGTGCCCACTAGGCACCAGGGCATGCCTGCCCCTCCTGGCGTGCCCTGGTGGGTAGTGGGCCCCTAGGGAACCTTTCTGTCTCCGTTTTCCTGTGGTATACTTGTTTCCCAAGATAAAAATTCTTTATATATACCCTTGGACAATTTGAACACCGCATCACGGTAATATCCCTTGTTCTTGTTTCGTGTTGTTTTTCTGGCAAATCTAAAAATATGTCGTCTCAAGATTCAGATGGAGAGAGCTATGTTTCCCACTATATTGCAAATCCATAGATCTATGGGGAGGTGGATAATTACGGTTGGACCATAGAGGAGGAAGAAGATGCTGACTGATACGTCTCCATCGTATCTACTTTTCCTAACGCTTTTACTCTTGTTTCTGACGCTAATTTGCATGATTTGAATGAAACTAACCCGAACTGATGATGTTTTCAGAAGAACTACCATGGTATTGTTTTTGTTCAGAAATAAAAGTTCTCGGATTGGAACAAAACTTTTTGGAGAATTACTTTACAATAAATAAAAAATACTGGAGCCAAGTACCACCGGAGGGGGTGCCCTGGCAGGGCACAAGACACCAGGGCGCCCCCCTCTGGCGCGCCCTGGTAGGTTGTGGCCCCTTCGTGCCCCCCTAACCCTAATTCCAATGCTATAAATCCTATTTTTGAGAAAAAAAAGTAAGAGTGGAAGTTTCGTCGCGTTTCACAATACGGAGCCGCCGCCGCCTCCTGTTCTTCATCGGGAGGCCAGATCTGGGGCCCGTTTGGGGCTCTGGAGAGGAGAATCTTCGGTCTTCGTCATCACCAATCCTCCTTCATCACCAATTCCATGATTCTCCCCACCGAGAGTGAGTAATTCCTTCGTAGGCTCGCTGGTCGGTGAGGAGTTTGATGAGATTCATCTTGTAATCGAGTTAGTTTTTTTATGGCTTGATCCATAGTATCCACTATGTTCTGAGATTGATGTTGCTATGACTTTGCTATGCTTAATGCTTGACACTAGGGCCCGAGTGACATGATTTCAGATCTGAACCGTTTATGTTTTCACCATTATATTTATGTTCTAGATCCGATCTTGCTAGTCATATTGCACCTATTACGTGTTATGATCCGTAAACCCCAAAGTGACAATAGTTGGGATATATATTTTCTGTTGATGACCGTAGTTTGAGGAGTTCATGTATTCACTATGTGTTAATGCTTTTGTTCTGGTTCTCTATTAAAAGGAGGCCTTAATATCCCTTAGTTTCCTTATGGACCCCGCTGCCAGGGGAGGGTAAGACAAAAGATGCCATACAAGTTCTTTTCCATAAGCACGTATGACTACTTACAGAATACATGCCTACATTATATTTATGAACTGGAGCTAGTTCTGTATCGCCCTAGGTTATGACTATTCTATGATGAATATCATCCAACGAATTCACCAATCCAATGCCTATGAGTTTTCCACATGTTGTTCCTGCTAAGTTACTACTGCTGCTATTACTGTTACACTTACTGCAAAACCATTGCTATCACTATTACTGATATTATTGCCGTTACCACTGCTATCAAAATTATCATACTACTGTGCTACCGATCACTTTGCTGCAGATATTTAATCTCCAGGTGTGGTTGAATTGACAACTCAGCTGCTTATACTTACAAATATTCTTTGGCTCCCCTTGTGTCGAATCTATAAATTTGGGTTGAATACTCTACCCTCGAAAATTGTTGCGATCCCCTATACTTGTGGGTTATCAAGACCTTTTTCTTGCATCGTTGTCGGGGAGCATAGCTATATTTGTTGATTCACTTGGGACTATTATCTATTTATCACTATGAAGAATCTGAAGGATACCAAAACCAAGATTTTTTTCCTCTAAGACGAGGGGAGGTAAGCAACTGCCATCTAGCTCTGCACTTGATTCACCTTCTATTTTGAGTAAACCTGCAACACCACCACATGCTATTAATCCTGATATGTCGCAAGTTATTGATGATGCTACTTCTACTATGAATGATTCTTATGATGATGCTAGTACTATGCTTGATGATGATGTGCCATTAGGTGAATTTCCTGATAAACAAATTACTAGAGCTAAAGAGATTGAAATTACTGAAACTGATGAAATCACTGAAACTGATGAAGTCCTTGAAACTAGGAATTATGAAACACCTATTAGACCTAGCTCTCCTAGATTTGAATTGCCTAAGATACCTGAAGGTTATGTTATGGATGAGGAGACAACTAGAGACTTTCTTGCTTGCAATGATAGAGATGACCTTAAGAAATTATTATGCAAACTAAAAGAAAAATCTTTGAATGCTAGAATGAAATGTGATCCTAAGTTTGCTACTTCGCCTATCTTTGTTACTGATAAGGATTATGAATTCTCTGTCGACCCAGAGTTAATTACTTTGGTTGAATCTGATCCTTTCCATGGTTATGAAACTGGAACTGTTGTGGCACATCTTACTAAGTTAAATGATATAGCCACTCTTTTTGCTAATGATGAGAAAATTCACTACTATTATATTCTCAAATTATTTCCGTTCTCATTAAAGGGTGATGCTAAGATATGGTACAATACTCTTGCTCCTGGTTGTGTGCGCAGTCCCCAGGTTATGATTTACTACTTCTCTGAAAAATATTTTCCTGCTCATAAGAAACAAGCTGCCTTACAGGAAATATTTAACTTTGTGCAAATTGAAGAAGAGAGTCTCCCACAAGCTTGGGGGAGGATTCTCCAGTGGCTTAATGCTTTGCTTGATCATCCACTTAAGCAAAATGAAATACTTGATATCTTCTATAGACTAACGATGCTTCTAGGGACCTCCTTGATAGTTGTGCTGGTTGTGTTTTTAGGGAACGAAATGTTGAACAAGCTGAGGAATTATTGAATAATATATTGAAAAATTATGATGATTGGAATCTTCCTGAACCACCGCCTAAACCGACTCCGAAGAAGAGGGGTATCTTATTTCTCAGTCCTGAAGATATTCAAGAGGCAAAGAAATGTATGAAGGAAAAAGGTATTAAAGGTGAGGATGTTAAGAATTTACCGCCTATCGAAGAAATACATGGACTTGACACACCACCCCCACGGGTGGTAGAGGTAGACTCTTTAATGAAATATGATGAAAGTGACATCCCTTATAATAAACATCCTAGTCATTGCTTATATGAGTCTGATAACTACATTAGAAAATGAGATCACTTCAATGCCAATGGTATGAAACAGTTGAAATATAATTCTGACATGATTGCTCATTTGAGTGACTTGTTATTTAGAATCACCAATGATGTTAGAGGTGTAGGAAAACATGCCTCTATGGTGCAAACCCAGCTAGAACAAGTTGCTAAATCTCAAAGAGAATTGCTAGATGAAATGAATAATAATATGAATGATCATGCTATTAGAGTGGTGACTAGAGGAGGTAGAATGACTTAGGAACCACTTTATCCTGAAGGACACCCTAAAATAATTGAACAAGACTCTCAAACAATTAATACTGATGCACCTAGTCCTTCTAAAAAGAAAAATAAGAAGAAAAATGATAGGACTTTGCATACCTCTAGTGAACCCGAGATAGAAAAAGCTACTGAAGATAACAATGATGTCTCTATTTCGATGCTGAAACTCAATCTGGTAATGAACATTCACCTAGTGATAATGAAAATGAAAATGGTAATGTTCATGAAGATACCCAACCAGACAATGATAAAGAACCAGATAATGATGTTGAAATAGAACGTGCTGCTGATCTTGATAACCCACAAACTTAAAAATAAAAGATATGATAAAAGAGACTTTTGGCTAGAAAACATGGTAAAGAAAGAGAGCCATGGGTTCAGAAACCCATGCACTTTTCTCCCAAACCTTCTAAGAAAAAAGATGATGAAGAATTTGAACTCTTTGCTGAGATGCTTAGGCTAGTCTTCTTGCGTACCCGCTTGACTGATATTCTAAAGATGGCCCCTTATGCAAAGTATATGAAAATCATCATCACTAATAAGAGGAAAATACCCAAAGCTGAAATCTCCACCATGCTTGCTAATTATTCTTTTAAGATGAAGTACCTAAAAACTTGGAGATCCAAGGATACCAACTATACCTTGCTCCATCAAAAGAAATTATTTCAAAACTGCTTTGTGTGATTTAGGAGTTGGTGTTAGTGTTATGCCTTTCTCTTTATATAAAAGACTTGATTTGAATAAACTCACACCTACTAAAATATCTTTGCAAATGGCTGGCAAATCAACTGCCATACCTATCAGTATTTACGAGGATGTGCCCGCTGTTGTTGCAAATGTTACTATCTTAACAGACTTTGCTATACTTGAGATGCCTGAGGATGACAACCTGTCGATTATCCTTAGTAGACCCTTTCTGAATACTACAGGGGCTGTTATTGATTGCAATAAAAGCAAAGTCACTTTTCATATCAATGGTAATGAGCATACGGTGCACTTTCCGAAGAGACAATTCCAAGTTAATGGTATTAATGTTATTGAAAAATCTCCGACACTCACTATTGGAAGTTTTCAACTACCTCTACCTACTGCCAAAAAGAAATATGAAATACTTATTGTTGGGGATATGCATATCCCCATTGTGGTAACTTAGTATTTTATGAAAGTTCTTCGGTTTCATGCTAATCGAATGTGGTTGTTAATAAGACTTCATCAACCTTGTTAATGGATAATTTTTGAGAGGTATGAAGTTGATGAATTTAGTAGGCACAAACTTCGCTCCCTACCCTTTGTTTTCTGTTTTTCTTAGTTAAATAAAATAAAATACCATGTTTATCCTGTTTTCTGAATTTCCCGTGCAATAAAAAAGTGCCCAAAATTAAAAGTTCTCAAAATACCCTGAAATTTTAATACGATTTTATCTGAATATTTCCGAATTTTTGGTGCAAATAACATCAGAGGGGGTGCCCCTGGTGTCCACAAGACACCAAGGCGTGCCAGCAACCCCAGGCGCGCCTTGGTGGGTTGTGGCCCCCACATGGGTCCCCTCACTTATCTCTTTAGCCCATGTCATCTCCTACCTCCAGAAAAAATCACCATAGCTCTCTCTCTCTCTCGTGTTCTTGCTCTCAAACCCGCAGATTTCGATCTCTTTGATCGAAGCTCCGTTTTCAAAACTGTTTGGGGGATTGCTTATGTGACTCCTCCATTGCTCCAAGTAGTTTTTGCTTTAGTGGTTTATATTTTGAATAATTAGCTACTCTTGGTGCTACTGTAAATGGGCTTGCATGTTGAATTCTTAGAGTTCTAAGTAGTTTGAATGATCAATATGGCCTCTAGGTATCCCTATGAGTAGTTGCTATCAATCTTACGAAGTTTGGTTGACAAAAAATATGTGGACTATGAATTTTCAGATTTTTATTTATAGGAATAAGATGAGTTTCTTTAGGAAGTTCTCCTCCAAGAAGAATGCTAAGGGAGTCATTGGGGAATCCTCGGACAATGACCTCAACACTCCGAGAACGATGGAGGTGCGGCCGTGCGAATGGCCGCATAATGCCTTCCTGGAGGAGGCCGGGTTCTGTCGTGGTTCTAAGTCTGACAGTAGAATGGGGGGTAGGGATGTAGAGGCAAGATCCTAGCTATGAAGAAGTTGTACGCACGAGTTTTACAAGTTCAGGCCCTTCTCGGAGGAAGTAACAGCCCTACGTCTCGGAGCCCGGAGGCGGTCGACTGGATTATATGCGTGTGTGTTACAGGGGGTGCGAACCCTTGTCCCAGAGGAGGGGGGTGGCCTATATAGAGTGCGCCAGGACCCCAGCTCCCGTCCGTTACACAAGGTTCAATGTTCATAAAGAAGGAGCGTTACAGGTAATGTCCGTAGTAAAGTGCTATAAATGACTATTAAGTCTAAGGGTAAATGCCCGACCGTTGCTGCGCGGAGTGGCTTTAGGTCTTCTGCACGTCGAGTGGTTTAGTGGTCGAGTGACCTAAATGAGGGGGGGTCTCCGAGTGAATGGTAGGTCGAGTGGATTGCACTCGACACCTTTGTTGGGTCCCCTCTGTTTACTCTTGAACCTCTTTGCTTCTAGGACAAGGACCTTAGGTAGGACGTATAGGTCAGGCCTATTACCCTACCCCAGGTCTATGTCCTCATCATTAGCCCCCGAATGGATTGAGGCCCGAGTGAAAAGAAGGTTGAAGTTGACCTTGCTTTGACTCTTGTTGTCATCTCCAAATGGATGCCAGTTGTTGGAACTTCGGCTTCGTTTCAGTCGCCTTGATCCATTCAGAAATGGCCGACTGGTTTTTATAACGTCATCCGTCGAGTGTTATCCTTGACATGGAATCTTTGGCGTGATCGATTGTAGAGGATCCCGGATTTCGCGGGATTCGAAATTTTGATGGAAGCACGCCAGGCGGAGCGCGCCGTGGTAAGCAGAGTAGATAAAATAGGACGTTTCGATTTCTGCGCCACCTTTTTCGCCACGTATCATGTGTGCGACTGTTAAGGGATTTGACAGGATCATCCGGGCCCACGCGTCAGCCACTCGGAAGTAGGCCTTTAAAAGCGGCGAGGCCGAGGCGTCCGCACTGTGCGTGCCCATTCTCCTTCTTCTTCCTCTTGCTCCTTTACCTTGTTCAGCTTCTCCACTCTCGACGCTGCCGTTCCGCCGCCATGGGGAAGGAGAAAACGACGGCGCTGGAACGCGCGAAGACGGCGACGGGGGCGGCGAAAAGCAAGAAGACGAATCGGGGATCTTCATCACGCTCGGGGCTGCCGTCGGGTTGGATCCAGGGAGATTGGATCCGATCCTCACTTCGGCAGGAAGACTTGGACCATATGGCCGAGTTAGGGCTAATCGTCCACGAGTCCGCGCGGCTGCCGGAGGGGGAAACGGAGCCACAACCGCGACCGGGTGAGTGTGTTCTGCTCGCCACTCATGTCGACCGCGGCTTCTCGCTTCCTCCACACCCCTTCTTTCGAGGTTTCTTGAATTTCTTCGGGGCTCAACTCCATCATTTCACTCCCAACACCATCACATACCTTGCTGCATTCGTGTCCATGTGCGAGAATTTCGTGGGGTGTCGACCGCACTGGGGTCTTTTCAAGCACATTTTCACCATCCGCTCCCAAACAGTGAAGAAAGTGAACTCGAACGACGAGAAAACCCATGTTATCCAGATGTGTGGGGGTCTGGGTATTCAGAAGAGGAAGAGGAGTTCCTTCCCTTCTATGACTCTTCCTGAGTCGGTCAGGGGCTGGCAGTCGACCTGGTTCTACTGCCAAGATATCGCGACCCCAGGCCAGTCGACTGGACTTCCTTCTTTTTCTTTTGATCGTGTTCAGACTCCATCTTCGTTGAAAGTGACCGCCGCGGAGAAGGCGGAGACGGGCATGCTGGTCGAGAGGGTTGTTTAGATGATCAACCAAGGTGTCACTGGCATGGATATGCTGGAGGTGTTCCTCAGTCGGCGCATTCAACCGCTCCAGGCCCGTGACCACTCCATGTGGATGTACTCCGGGGCCGGTGACGCTGCTCTGGTTCATCCAGAGGAGGTGCCTGCCAAAACGGTGGGCCAGTGGCTGAGGGGCATCACCGGGAACAAGGACAGCCCCAGGGGCGCCAGGAGAGTCAACCCTTTCAGCGACAGCAACCAGCCAGACAAGGTTTGGCCGCTATAACCGATTGCATTTGGATGTGTTTTCCCACTGTTTGTTAATCTGACTGATTTCCACTCGGCTCCTTGTCTTGTAGATTTACACAGAGATGTACTCGATGCCCAATGGTGAACAAGCTCTGGAGCAGGACCATGAGGGCGAGGACAGCATGGAGGAGAGCGGCAAATGGGAGTCACCAGCCGACGATGACGAGGATGAGAGCGACGAGTCTGACGATGAGGAGGTAGCCGACTCACCACCTCGTTCCGAACGTCGATCCAAGCAGCACCATGATCCCGCGGGCAGGCGCGGCAAGGCTGTGGCCTCGAGCGCTCCATCTCAAAAGCGCGCTCGGTCTTCGACTCCAGAATTGGCTGAGAAGGTCACCAAGCAGCCCAAGATCAATCCTTCGAAGGCTCGGAAGACCTTGCCTAGAATCAAGATGGCCGTTCCTGTTTTTTCTGGGTAAATGTTCTCCCCGTATTTTCTTGTTCTGACCGATTCTCTTGTACTGACCGAGTGGATGATGAACCTTTATAGCCCGGCCTCGGCTGCGACTGATATGGATATCGACAAGACCCCAGACGACAAGGAAACCGACGATGCAACTACCTCCAAAGCCAGTAAGTCTGCCCGACTCGAATTTATTTGGACGACTGGATTGTTTGTCAGCTATCTCTTTGACTTTCTCTGTTTGTTGCAGCACCACGGGACGTTGTTGTGCTCCCGAACGATGAAGAAGAAGTACCGCTGACGGGAAGGAGGAGGAGGGACAAGGAACTGAGCGGGAAAGCGCCTGAGGTCCAGGTTCCTCAGTCGACTGAGATGCCTGGGACAGCAGTCGAGCGACCGACAGATCCGGCATGTACCAACGTCACTTTCACTATCCCGCTGTCGACTGATTACCCATCAGACCCAGCGGTTGCTCCGACTGCTCTGCCATCATCGCTTTTCACTGCATATCAAACCCCGGAGACCCACCAACTGCCGCCAAGGAAGCTTCAGTTGAACCTTGTGATGGGGCAAATGAAAGTGATGCATGAGGCCAGTAAGGTGGCCTTCAACGTCGGAGCTGCTCTGCAGACCAATGTCTAGGTTAGTTGATTTCTGATTGATCATATTTCTCATCCGATCTCCCACTGGGGTGTGACTGTTTTGAAGTTGCACGAGTCAATTTGAGTCGTCTTGCATTGAATATTTGAACTAGTGGGGGCACTCTTAGTGCACCCATTGGGTGTAGTCCCCGAGACCATAGTTGACTGCGGGCAGTCGACTGTGGTATGAGAATCTGAATTTTTTCACTCGGTCCGGACTGGCCAGGTCGAATGACACCAGAACCAGTGGGGGCATGCTTAGTGCACCAACTGGGTGTAGTCCCCGAGACCGTGGTTGACTGCGGGCAGTCGACTATGGTCTGAGAACTGCTTTTTTTTACTCTCGCGCTGGGCAGACCATGTCGAGTGTTTATTCAAACCAGTGGGGGCACGCTAAGTGCACCCACTGGGTGTAGTCCCCGAGACTGCCGTTGAATGTTTGATTCGGCGGTAGTCTTAGAGTAGCTATCACTGTGATGTCTTTTTATCTCGGTCAACTGATATGGCTTATACTGCAGAAATCTTGTGATCTTGGGGCTCAGCTTTCCACAATGAACAAGCAGCAAATCAGCCTCAACCTTGATCTGGAATTGGCCAAGAAGAATCTCAAGACTGCTCGTGATGAAGTAGCTTCCATGGGAGGTAACCAATCATCAACTGTCTTTCTCACTGCTGGCACTTTTCCTTTCCATTTTTTGAGCCGAGTGACTCCACTCGAGCAGATGTATGTAGTGAAAACCGTCAACTCCAAGCCCGTCTGAAGAATGTTATTTCTTTAGAGAAAATGAAGCAGGCTTTGGAGAAGAAGGATCTAGATCTTGCTGCTGCATAGAAGGAAGCGTGAGAGAAAACGGTTTTCGCTGACAAGAAGCTGGCTTCAGTCGGCAAGTTAGAAGAGGAGAACTCCAAACTGAAGACTGCTGTCTCTGACGCCAATCGGGAGGTCGGGCGACTGAAGAAAGACAAGGACAAACTGACTGACGAGCTTGGGAGCCTCAAGGCCAAGAAGGGCGAGTTGGAGTCTTATCTGGGCCAGCTTGCTGCAAAGGTGGTCCTAAAACTTGAAGGTACTGATGATTGACTGACTTATTACGGTCGATTGTCAAGCTTGATTATATCGTCGACTCACCATTTACTCAACTGTGTAGAGCTTTGCCAAGACATTGAAGCAGAAACTGGGCGGGTTGAGACGGGTCTCGATCCCATAAATTGTCCAGTCAAGATGATGTTGCGATGAATGTGCTGCAGTTGGAATCTCGCATGGACAGCGAGGTTGCTTATCTTGCTTGCCTGAAGGCAGCGATGACTCGGGTTGATACTGAACTCTGGCCTTAGGCGGAACTGTCTCAAGACCTCGAGTCTCTGATGGCTCGACTGAATCAAATACCTGACCGAGTGCAAGAGTAGAAGAAGTCATCTGCTCGCTGTGGCGCTGATGTCGCGTTGTCCTTGGTCCGAGTGCACTGCAAAGACGTCAAAGAAGACAAGCTGGCGGAGCTCAAGGTTGCTAACACAAAGAGGCACACCTTCCAATCCTTCATGGACACTTTCCTTGATGCCACCAATTGCATTGCAGACAGCATAGACCTTGATAGTTTCTGCGACCCAGCCAGTCCTTCTCCTGACGCGTGACCGAGAAACATTATGCTCCACCTTTATTTCCCTCGGAATGCCGAGTGATTGTGTAATCATTAAAATTCTTCGGGCTTGATGCTCGAATACTTTTGATCCGTCGTCCGGAACTTTAGGATTTATCTGAACTTGGTTTATCTCTGAATATGCTTGTGTTTGCCTTCGAGTGGAATTTGCTTTTCAATTGGAATAATCTTTGTACTTGAGATGCAACTATTGTACTTATGGCGCAGATCTGAGGAGAAGCTTGCAGTCGACCTGCACCTCATAGTCCTTGTGGATAGGGATGGAGCGCACGTTGTACTCGTGGCGCAGCTCCGAAGGAGAAGGTTTCAGTCGACCTGTACCTCGTCGTCATTGCGGATAGGGATGGAGTGCACATTGTACTTGTGGCGCAGCTCCGAAGGAGAAGGTTTCAGTCTACCTGCACCTCGTCGTCCCTGCGGATAGGGATGGGTTTCAAACTTAGGCGAGTACTAGACTGCAGCTAAGCCCCCGAGTGGGAGGGTTGCTCACCACTCGGTAGGATTTTTCAAACTTAGGCGAGTACTGGACTGCAGCTAAGCCCCCGAGTGGGAGGGTTGCTCACCACTCGGTAGGATTTTTCTAACTTAGGCGAGTACTGGACTGCAGCTAAGCCCCGAGTGGGAGGGTTGCTCACCACTCGGTAGGATTTTTCAAACTTAGGCGAGTACTGGACTGCAGCTAAGCCCCCGAGTGGGAGGGTTGCTCACCACTCGGTAGGATTTTTCAAACTTAGGCGAGTACTGGACTGCAGCTAAGCCCCCGAGTGGGAGGGTTGCTCACCACTCGGTAGGATTTTTCAAACTTAGGCGAGTAGTGGACTGCAGCTAAGCCTCCGAGTGAGAGGCTTGCTCATCACTCGGTAGGATTTTTCAAACTTAGGCGAGTACTGGACTGCAGCTAAGTTCCCGAGTGAGAGGGTTGCTCATCACTTGGTAAGATTTTTCAAACTTAGGCGAGTACTGGACTGCAGCTAAGCCCCCGAGTGAGAGGCTTGCTCATCACTCGTAGGATTTTTCAAACTTAGGCGAGTACTGGACTGCAGCTAAGCCCCCGAGTGAGAGGCTTGCTCATCACTCGGTAGGATTTTTCAAACTTAGGCGAGTACTGGACTGCAGCTAAGCCCCCGAGTGAGAGGCTTGCTCATCACTCAGTAGTATTTTTCAAACTTAGGCGAAACGGATTCACGGCTAAGCCCCCGAGTGAGAGGCTTGCTCACCACTCGGTAGGATTTTTCAAACTTAGGCGAGTACTGGACTGCAGCTAAGCCCCCGAGTGAGAGGCTTGCTCATCACTCGGTAGGATTTTTCAAACTTAAGCGAGTACTGGACTGCAGCTAAGCCCCCGAGTGAGAGGCTTGCTCATCACTCGGTAGGATTTTTCAAACTTAGGCGAAACGGATTCACGGCTAAGCCCCCGAGTGAGAGGCTTGCTCACCACTCGGTAGGATTTTTCAAACTTCAGGCGAAACGGATTCGTGGCAAAGTCACCCACTGGGGGATTTTAGACGCAAACAAAAGCAACAACGATCATTTAGGAAGACTGTAAAGCTCTTGTCTGTGATAAACAAACTATAAAGGTATTTCTTATTACATCTCATCCGAATGAGTACTTAAGTATAAAAGGGGCAGAGCAGCTCCGCGTTCCAAGCCCGTGGCTCGTCTTTCTGATGCTCGACATTGTAAAGATGGTATGCTCCATTGTGGAGAACTCTAGTGACAATGAAGGGACCTTCCCAAGTAGGGGCGAGCTTGTGTGGTTTCTGCTGATCCACTCGAATAACCAAGTCTCCCTCTTGAAAGGCTCGGCCCCTCACGTTACTGGCGTGGAATCAACGCAAGTCTTGCTGATAAATGGTCGACCAGATTATGGCCATCTCTCTTTCTTCCTCTAGGAGATCGACTGCGTCCTGCCGGGCCTGTTCTGCTTCATCTTCAGAGAAGAGCTCGACTCGGGGTGCATTGTGAAGTAGGTCACTCGGTAGAACAGCTTCAGCTCCATAAACCAAGAAGAATGGAGTTCGGCCAGTCGACCGATTGGGAGTTGTCCTCAATCCCCAACGAACTGATGGAAGGTCATCGACCCAGGCGCCTGCTACGTGCCTAAGATCACGCATCAGTCGGGGTTTCAGACCTTTGAGAATCAAGCCATTTGCTATTTCTGCTTGTCCATTCGACTGGGGGTGGGCGACTGAAGCATAGTCGACTCGTGTGCCTTGGGAAGCATAGACGGCTCTAAACTCATCAGAATCGAAGTTCGACCCGTTGTCAGTGATGATGTTGTGCGGAACTCCATATCTGAATGTCAATTCTCTGATGAAGCTGACGGCAGTACTGGCTTCAAGATTTGTGATAGGCTTGGCTTCAATCCATTTGGTAAACTTGTCGACTGCTACAAGCACATGAGTGAAGCTGCTCCTACCAGTCCTCGGGGGTCCAACCATATCCAATCCCCAAACAGCAAAGGGCTAGATGTGTGGAATAGTCTTCAGGGCTGACGCAGGCTTGTGGGACATATTGGAGTAAAACTGGCAGCCTTCACATTTGTCGACTATATCTTTTGCCATTTTATATTGCGCACTACATAACGATCACACTTTTAGCCTAGGAGCTATTATTGCACGTCGCCTACACCTTAACTGGACTAAGGCCAAGATACATGGTGGTATTTATGCCACTCGCTTAGCGAGTCATTTTAATGTTCAGATATGCCAACATGATTACCCCTTGCCTCGAGTTTATCTAGATCACCAAGCAATGGAACATCACCAGTTTATGGACGCTGCTGATTCTTTTCATAATATTCGTTACAAATTGGTTTTTAGTGTGGAAACCCGTGATATTATCCCGTTGCCTGCACCTGCTTTGTTTGATTCTATTGCCAGGAATGGATACAGGGTCATGCCTGAGGACATTGTTTCTTACCGGAACAACCAGGCAGCGGCAAAGGAGGAGCCTCAGGAATGGGATGCACCCAGATGCCTCCGCCTCAGCACTTTGACATCGGACCGGATGGCTACTATGAATGGTGATTACCAAGCTAGGCCAAAAGCCTAAGCTTGGGGTAGTATGTATTTCCACCGACATTATATTCATGTTCATACATTTCATTCCAGTTGTCGGTGTCCACACTTCTTCATTGTAATATCCATGCTAGACTTATTTTCTCATTTTCTTCTTGTAAGTTTGAAAAACTTTGAGAAAATCCAAAAATATTTCTTGTTTCTTTTCGATATTTCTTTCTAGTTTAATTAGTTGTAGTATTAAAAGAAAACCCAAAAAGATTCTTGATTCTTCTTTTGCTTTTTGGGAGCTTTCCCCTGTAAATAGTTTTTCGTTTTGTTTTTCTTTAATTTGCTTTCTTCAAGAAAAACAAAAAACTCCAAAAATATTTCAGTGTGTTTCTCTGAATTTCTTTTATTTTTTGTCGAGTCGTACTAAGGAGAGGACCACAATGAAAACGTTGACTGGCTCTCATATGCATTATTGTTGATCTAACAAAGAGCCCAAATTACCTTGTCTTGTCCTTTTGAATAAAATGTTTGCAGATTCCAGCTTAGTCCACGGCATTCTTGCACTATTATTATTTTCATATCATTTGGTCGTGCAAGTGAAAGGCAATAATGACGATATTTGATGAAGTGACTGTGGCAGAGAGAAGCGGGTATGAACTCAACTTGTTCTGTTTTTGTAAATATGTTTAACCTAGTATCCATGATTCAGCATATTATGATCAAATATGTTTGCAATGACAATTAGAGATTATAGTTTCTCATGCCATGCTTAAGTAGCTAGAAGTGGATAATGATTTACCTTGGATGTCAACATTGCATTAAGATGATTGTGATGTAGTATGATGATATGGTATCCTACTCTGAATGTTTCAAGTGGCTTGACTTGGCACATGTTCATTCATGTAGTTGAATCAAAACCAACATAGCCTCTACGATATTTATGTTCATGGTGTTCATATCCTACTCATGCTAGTATTCAATGTTCATTATTCATAATGCATGTTCATGACCGTTTTAGCTCTCTAGCTGGCCGCTTCTCAACCTATTTGCTAGCCTTCGCCTGCACTAAGCGGGAATAGTGCTTGTGCATCAAAATCCTTAAAACCCAAGTTAATCCAGATGAGTCCACTATATCTACCTATATGCGGTATTACCCTCCCGTTCAAAGTAAATTTGCATGTGCCACCTCTAAAATTTCAAATGAACATCTATTTTTGTGCATGTTCATTGTTCATAGAGCGATAGGGGGTAGTCAGTATCCTCCATGCTAAGCGGGTTATTCTCATGATGAGTGTTTATTCACTCTTCCTTGCACGAGAGGGGCGGTAATAGGGATTCCCAGTCCCGAAATAAAAAATTGCAAATAATTAAACAAAACTCCCCCAGGATTGATGTTGGTATGGACGGTACCCGTGGATTCGGCTCGTGGAGTGTGTTTGTTGGTGGAGGGGGAGTAAACCTTTACTTTTATCGCTTGGGAACCACCGCTAATGTGTTTAGCATGGAAGATATTGATATCTCTTGGTCATGACGTAAACAGGAAGGGTGCATTTCCCAAAATTTCATTCATCTCTGATTTATGCTTTGAGCTCTGGCACCTCTGCAAATCCTTTCTTCCCTCTGCGAAGGGACTATATATTTAATTTTATGTTGAGTCATCACCTTCTCAAACAAGCGCCAGACCTGAGAGCACTATTGTCATCCTCATGCATTGTGTATAGTTAATGTTGAATGCAGCATGACTGGATCTTTTCTACCATGAATTGCAATGTTTTATCGTTGCTTGAACTTTGGAGGTGCTCTGCATTTATATTTTGCGGTCCCAGAAAGGGCTAGCGAGATACCACTGTTGTACAAACTGTTAGCATTTGAGATATTTTATTATTGCTCGCTAGTTAATTATGCCATTGATATGAGTTAATATAATTTTTAAGTTACAGATGATATGCCGTCTCATTTTCTGCAGGAAAGCAAGGGGGCATTATGCAAAAGGATGTTAAAGCTTGAGCAGGAAAACGATGATTCGAGGGAGGAAAATTTTATCCTCAAACGTAAGCTGGAGAAGAAGAACACCACCTCATCATCACCACCATCACCAAAGAAGGAGACTTTGAGTACACAGGTATGGGCTCTCCCCTTGGCTTGTGCCAAGCTTGGGGGAGATGCCCCAGTATCGTATCACCATCGCTTTTATTATCCTCACCAGTTTTTAGTTTGATCCTTTGTTATTTGGTGATTTAGTTGAATAAAAGTTTAGTATGATGAAAGCACAAGTGCTCCTTGGGTGATTTTGGTAATTAATGTCAACATATCTTTTGTTGGACTAGTAGTTTTATCGAGTATATTTCAGATAAGTTCAACAGTGGAGTGGCAAGGACAAGAGAATGTGGAACCCCTTCAATATGCTAAGGACAAAGATTGGCAAAAGCTCACTCTTCATTTCTGTTTTAGTGATCCAAGATCACATTGAGTCAATAGGAAAGCCAATAATATTAAAAGGGGATGGGGTGTTGCTTAATGGTCTACTTGCTCAAAGTGCTTAGTGATATTGCTCCAAAAACCTCAGCCACTTTCTCCATCCAAATATGTCAAAACCCTAAACTCCAACTCGACCCCATCGATACTTTCTACCCGGAGCCACCGAGTTCATTTGACATAGCCACTGCCGAAAACCCTAACGATTCTGTCACACTGATGCCTACTACGCAACCTTCTCCTTGTAGACGTTGTTGGTCCTCCAAGTGCAGAGGTTTGTAGGACGGTAGCAAATTTCCCTCAAGTGGATGACCTAAAGTTTATCAATCCGTGGGAGGTGCAGGATGAAGATGGTCTCTCTCAAACAACCCTGCAACCAAATAACAAAGAGTCTCTTGTGTCCCCAACACACCCAATACAATGGTAAATTGTATAGGTGCACTAGTTCGGCGAAGAGATGGTGATACAAGTGCAATATGGATGGTAGATATAGGTTTTTGTAATCTGAAAATATAAAAACAGCAAGGTAACTAATGATAAAAGAGAGCACAAACGGTATTGCAATGCTAGGAAACAAGGCCTAGGGTTCATACTTTCACTAGTGCAAGTTCTCTCAACAATAATAACATAATTGGATCATATACCTATCCCTCAACATGCAACAAAGAGTCACTCCAAAGTCCCTAATAGCGGAGAACAAACAAAGAGATTATTGTAGGGTACGAAACCACCTCAAAGTTATTCTTTTGGATCAATCCATTCAAGAGTCCATAGTAAAAGAACACGAAGCTATTCTTTCCATTCGATCTATCATAGAGTTCATACTAGAATAACACCTTAAGATACAAATCGACCAAAACCCTAGTGTCACCTAGATACTCCAATGTCACCTCAAGTATCCGTGGGTATGATTATACGATATGCATCACACAATCTCAGATTCATCTATTCAACCAACACAAAGAACTTCAAAGAGTGCCCCAAAGTTTCTGTCGGAGAGTCAAGACGAAAATGTGTGCCAACCCCTATGCATAAGTTCACAAGGTCACAGAACCCACAAGTTGATCACCAAAACATACATCAAGTAGATCACGTGAACATCCCATTGTCACCACAGATAAGCACATGCAAGACATACATCAAGTGTTCTCAAATCCTTAAAGACTCAATCCGATAAGATAACTTCAAAGGGAAAACTCAATCCATTACAAGAGAGTAGAGGGGGAGAAACATCATAAGATCCAACTATAATAGCAAAGCTCACGATACATCAAGATCGCCCCAAATCAAGAACACGAGAGAAAGAGATCAAACACATAGCTACTGGTATATACCCTCAACCCCGAGGCTGAACTACTCCCTCCTCGTCATGGAGAGCGCGGGATGATGAAGATGGCCACCGGTGAGGGATCCCCCCTCCGGCAGGGTGCTGGAACAGTGTCCCGATTGGTTTTTGGTGGCTACAGAGGCTTGCAGTGGCGGAACTCCCAATCTAGGTTATTTTCTGGAGGTTTCTGTACTTATAGGAATTTTTGGCGTAGGTCTCACATAAGGAGGTTCCCGAGTCGTCCATGAGGCAGGCCCACGCGCCCAAGGGGTGGGCGCGCCCCCACCCTCGTGGACGGCCCGGGACTCTTCTGGCCCAACTCTTTTACTCCGGGGTCTTCTTTTGGTCCATAAAAAATCGTCAAAAATTGGCACGTCAATTGGACTCCGTTTGGTATTCCTTTTCTGTAAAACTCAAAAACAAGGAAAAAACAGAAACTGGCACTAGGCTCTAGGTTAATAGGTTAGTCCCAAAAATCATATAAAATAGCATATAAATGCATATAAAACATCCTAGATGGATAATATAATAGCATGAATACTTCATAAATTATAGATACATTGGAGACGTATCAACATCCCGAAGCTTAATTCCTGCTCGTCCTCGAGTAGGTAGATGATAAAAGAAATAATTTATGAAGTGTGAATGCTAGCAGGTGCACAAGTTTGATCAATGATAATTTCAATCACCTTTTCTAGCATCATTATATGTCATAAAAGTAGCTCAACTCATAAAACTTTTCATGATCAAGTAACAAGCTATTCACATGTTAAAGCATAGACCATAAACTTTCTTGAAAACTAACAAACTATGTTCTCAGTCATCAAACAACTGCAATTCATCTTATTTTCAGGAAGGGTCTATGTAAGAGCTTTGATTAGCAAATCCCACATACTCAACTATCATATAGTCTTCCATGATTGCTACCACTCAAAGCATATTTTTAGAACAAATAGCATCCATCGAACACAGAGAAAGATAGGGGGCTTAATGTTTCGTCTCCCAACTTATTTATCATATAGATAATTGTCAACAATAATAATTCATGATCAAATATATTTGAACGGCCATATATGCTTAGAGCTTTCTCCACCACATGATGCTTTCCAACTAAAAAGTAGGTTGGAATGAGAAGGAATACTACCGACTCTTGCATAAAAGTAAAAGATAGGCCCTTCACAGAGGGAAGCAGGGATTTGTAGAGGTGCCAGAGCTCGAAGCTAAAACAAAGATGAAAATAATTTTGAGAGGTATGCTTTCATTGTCAACATAACGACCAAGAGTTCCCAATATCTTCCATACTAGATACATTATAGGCGGTTCCCAAACAGAAAGGTAAAGATTTCACTCCACGGCTTGTCCGAAACAACGGGTGCCGCCCAATAATCAACAATCCTGGGGGAGTTTTGTTTAAATTATTTGCGATTTTGTTTTTGATCTTTTCATCATAGGACTGGGCATCCCAGTTACCAGCCATTTTCTCGAGAATGATGAGCAGAGTCCACTCATCGTGAGAATAACCCACCTACATGAGCGATTCGGGCATACAGAACAGATTATTATTTGAAGGTTTAGAGTTTGGCACATGCAAATTTACTTGGAACGGCAGGTAAATACCACATATAGGTAGATATGGTGGACACTCATGGAAGGAACTTGGTTCAAGGAATTTGGATGCACAAGCAGTATTCCCGCTTAGTACAGATATTTTGGCTAGTAAAGGATTCTAAATAGCAAGCACCACATGTTAGAGGATCCATAACAATATGACTTATACAAATATACCCAAGCATAACTCATTAAGTTGTCTTGTACAACTTCAACTAATTTGATCAAGTTTGAAAATAATTAATGGGGATCACAATCATAGAAGATATCCAAGATAGTATATTTATATGTGAAATCTCTCTTCCTTCAATATTCTTTCATGAATTGTTCAAGTGACCAATACAATGTTTACTAACCTTCAATAAATTTACCACCTCTACTTCTTATATGTGAAGTCATTACTCCCCGTGGGATAAGCATATGAAACATATATAATTTTAGATTTATGAAATTCAAATCATTCAACTATTTATTCATAGGATATAAGTGAAGCACACTAGTAAATGACAAACTACTCCAAAAAGATATAAGTGAAGATCAATGAGTAGTTAAATAATTATGTAGCTATGTGGAGACTCTCTCTCATTTAAGAATTTCAGATCTTGGTATTTTATTCATACAACAAGCAAAACAAAATAAAAATAAAATGACGCTCCAAGCAAAACACATATCATGTGGTGAATAAAAATATAGCTCCAAGTAAAGTTACCGATGAACGAAGATGAAAGAGGGGATGCCATCTGGGGCATCCCCAAGCTTAGGCTCTTGGTTGTAGTTGAATATTAACTTGGGGTGCCTTGGGCATACCCAAGCTTAGGCTCTTGCCACTCCTTATTCCATAGTCCATCGAACCTTTACCCAAAACTTGAAAACTTCACAACACAAAACTCAACGGAAAATCTCATGAGCTCCGTTAGCGAAAGAAAACAAACCACCACTTAAAGGTACTGTAATGAACTCATTCTTTATTTATATTGGTGTTAAACCTACTGTATTCCAACTTCTCTATGGTTCACACCCTCCGATACTAGCCATAGATTCATCAAAATAAGCAAACAACACATAGAAAACAGAATCTGTCAAAAACAGAACAGTCTGTAGTAATCTGCATCAAACGCAAACTTATAGAACTCAGAAAAATCTTCCAAACTAGGAAGACCTAGATAATTTTATTATTGATCTACTGCAATTGGAATCAGTATTTTATCACTTTATGGTGATTTTTAACAATTGTTTTCGTGAGCAGAAAGTTTCTATCTTTTTCAGCAAGATCAAATAATTATCATCCAAGAAGATCCTATAGGTCTTACTTGGCACAGACACTAATTAAAACATAAAACACATTTAACAAGTGGCTAGATGATTTATTTATTACTAAACAGGAAAAAAAAGCAAGGAACAAAAATAAAATTGGGTTGCCTCCCAACAAGCGCTAACGTTTAACGCCCCTAGCTAGGCATGATGATTTCAATGATGCTCACCTAAAAGATAAGAATTGAAACATAAAGATAGCATCATGAAGCATATGACTAGCATATTTAAGTCTAACCCACTTCCTATGCATAGGGATTTTGTGAGCAAACAACTTATGGGAACAATAATTAACTAGCATAGGAAGGCAAAACAAGCATAACTTCAAAAATTTCAACACATAAAGAGGAAACTTGATATTATTGCAATATGTAGAAGCATGTGATCCTCTCTCATAATAATTTTCAGTAGCATCATGAGTGAATTCAACCATATAAGCATTCTTTTCATGATCTACAAGCATAGAAAATTTACTACTCTCTACATAAGCAAAATTCTTCTCAATCAGAATAGTGGGAGTGTCATAAGAAACTCGAATACTATAAATTGTTTCCACATTAAAAGAGTAATGTTCAGAAAAAGGGTAATCATAATCATGACAAGTTTTATAAATACAATCATCACTACTTTTTATAGCATAAGTGTCATCACAATAATCATCGTAAGTAGCAACATTGTTCTCATCATAATCGATTGGAACCTCTTCCAAGATAGTGGAATCATCACTAAATAAAGTCATGACCTCTCCAAATCCACTTTCATAATTGTCACAATAAGATTCAACACCCTCCAAAATAGTGGGATCATTACTTCCTAAAGTTGACACTCTTCCAAACCCACTTTCATCAATATAACCATCATAAATAGGAGGCATGCTATCATCATAATAAATTTGCTCATCAAAACTTGGGAGGCTAAAAATATCATCCTCATTAAACATAGCATCCCCAAGCTTGGGACAAACATTAATTGCAGCAAATAAATTCTCAAACATGTCATTCTCATCAAACATAGCATCCCCAAGCTTGGGCCTTCTCATGTCATAAGCATAATCACTCTCATCATCAATAGTATGGATAGCACCAATAGTATAGCAATTATCATCATCACAATGAGTAATAGGAGCAACATCATTTGGGAGGGATACCTTTTTACCTTTGTTTCTCTGTCTTTTCTTTTTCTTCTTCACATCATGTGTGGGTTTAATCCTCTTTTTGGAGCTCCTTATTAATGAGATTGGTTGAATAGAAGGCTCCTCCTCGTTACCTGATTCATCATAAGAAATAATAGGAGGATGTTGGGAAGCCTCTTCCCTTTCATTAGTATTCTCTTCAGCTTCTATTTGTTTTCTTTTCTTTATGTAATTGGCAATATAAGGATTTTCAATGCAATTCACTGCACAATACATAAGAATTTCTTCTAGATCAAAATCAAGAAATCTATCAAGATTAAATTTTGGAATACCCTCAGTTATACGTTTCATTTCTTCATACCCCAAAAGAAGACTAAGCTCTTTATGATGCTCAAGGGAAATCAAGTTATCACAATTTTTGGACACGATTTGATCATGAAACAAATAGCATTGGAGCTTTAAATTACCATGTTCATTGCAAAGTTCACAAGGATGGCGATAAATATTGAATCTTTCAGCACAATCATCTAGTCTTTCTTGCAACCATTTGGTTTCTAAATACTTATGCCTCTTGCAAAATCTATCTTCCCTATTTGGTGTGTACTTGCAAACTCTATGCACTCCAAAAAATTGACATGCTTATAAGAGAGATTTTCATCATGACTAGTGCAATCATCATTAGTACTATGGATATTCAAAGAATTCATACTAACAACATTGCAATCATGCTCATCATTCAAATATTTAGTGCCAAACATTCTAATGCATTCTTCATCTAACATTTTGGCACAATTATCGGAATCCTTATTTTCATGAAGGATATTAAAAAGATGAAGCATATGAGGTACCCTCAATTCCATTTTTTGTAGTTTTCTTTTATAAAATAAACTAGTGATAAAACAAGAAACTAAAAGATTCGATTGCAAGATCTAAAGATATACCTTCAAGCACTCACCTCCCCGGCAACGGCGCCAGAAAAGAGCTTGATGTCTACTACGCAACCTTCTCCTTTTAGACGTTGTTGGGCCTCCAAGTGCAGAGGTTTGTAGGACAGTAGCAAATTTCCCTCAAGTGGATGACCTAAGGTTTATCAATCTGTGGGAGGTGTAGGATGAAGGTGGTCTCTCTCAAACAACCCTGCAACCAAATAACAAAGAGTCTCTTGTGTCCCCAACACACCCAATACAATGGTAAATTGTATAGGTGCACTAGTTCGGCGAAGAGATGGTGATACAAGTGCAATATGGATGGTAGATATAGGTTTTTGTAATCTGAAAATATAAAAACAGCAAGGTAACTAATGATAAAAGAGAGCACAGACGGTATTGCAATGCTAGGAAACAAGGCCTAGGGTTCATACTTTCACTAGTGCAAGTTCTCTCAACAATAATAACATAATTGGATCATATAACTATCCTCAACATGCAACAAAGAGTCACTCCAAAGTCACTAATAGCGGAGAACAAACGAAGAGATTATTGTAGGGTACGAAACCACCTCAAAGTTATTCTTTCGGATCAATCCATTCAAGAGTCCGTAGTAAAATAACACGAAGCTATTCTTTCCGTTCGATCTATCATAGAGTTCGTACTAGAATAACACCTTAAGATACAAATCAACCAAAACCCTAATGTCACCTAGATACTCCAATGTCACCTCAAGTATCCGTGGGTATGATTATATGATATGCATCACACAATCTTAGATTCATCTATTCAACCAACACAAAGAACTTCAAAGAGTGCCCCAAAGTTTCTGTCGGAGAGTCAAGACGAAAACGTGTGCCAACCCCTATGCATAAGTTCACAAGGTCACAGAACCCGCAAGTTGATCAGCAAAACATACATCAAGTAGATCACGTGAATATCCCATTGTCACCACAGATAAGCACATGCAAGACATACATCAAGTGTTCTCAAATCCTTAAAGACTCGATCCGATAAGATAACTTCAAAGGGAAAACTCAATCCATTACAAGAGAGTAGAGGGGGAGAAACATCATAAGATCCAACTATAATAGCAAAGCTCACGATACATCAAGATCGTGCCAAATCAAGAACATGAGAGAAAGAGATCAAACAATAAGCTACTGGTACATACCCTTAGCCCCGAGGGTGAACTACTCCCTCCGCATCATGGAGAGCGCGAGATGATGAAGATGGCCACCGGTGAGGGATCCCCCTCAGGCAGGGTGCCGGAACAGGGTCCCGATTGGTTTTTGGTGGCTACAGAGGCTTGCGGCGGCGGAACTCCCGATCTAGGTTATTTTCTGGAGGTTTCTGTATTTATAGGAATTTTTGGCGTACGTCTCACGTCAAGGAGGTTCCCGAGTCATCCACGAGGCAAGCCCACGTGCCCAGGGGGTGGGCGCGCCCCCCATCCTCGTGGACGGCCCGGGACTCTTCTGGCCCAACTCTTTTACTCCGAGGTCTTCTTTTGGTCCATAAAAAATCGTCAAAAATTGGCACGTCAATTGGACTCCGTTTGGTATTCCTTTTCTGTAAAACTCAAAAACAAGGAAAAACATAAACTGGCACTGGGCTCTAGGTTAATAGGTTAGTCCCAAAAATCATATAAAATAGCATATAAATGCATATAAAACATCCTAGATGGATAATATAATAGCATGAATACTTCATAAATTATAGATACGTTGGAGACGTATCACACACCGATACGGATCTCGGTCCCACTGAGAAGGCCTTGCCAACGCTCTATGACTTCTTGCATTCACTTCAGTCTCACCGAGTTGATGCAATTGGTCTCACCGAGTTGGCTTGACAGATTATTTGTTGCTTATTGCTTCAATTCGGTCTCACCGAGTTGATGCAATTAGCGCCACTGAGATGAAGTTTGCCCTAAGCCCTAGCACATCGGTCCCACCGAGTTTTTCCAGTCGGTCCCACCGAGATTCCCAATGTTCATATTTTTGAACAGATTGGTGCCACCGAGTTTCCTAATCGGTGTCACCGAGATGAGTCAAAAGTGTGTAACGGATGGATTTTGTGTGGAGGCTATATATACCCCTCTCCACCCCCCTCTCCATAAGAGAGAGAGAGCCATCAGAACATGACTACACTTCCACCATTTATTTTCTAAGAGAGAATCACCTACTCATGTGTTGAGATCAAGAAACTCCATTCCTACCATTTGAATCTTTATTTCTAGCCTTCCCCAAGTTGCTTTCCACTCAAATCCTTCTTTCACTTTAGCCAAATCTATGAGAGAGAGTTGAGTGTTGGGGAGACCATCATTTGAAGCACAAGAGCAAGGAGTTCATCATCAACACACCGTCTATTACCTTTTGGAGAGTGGTGCTCCTAGATTGGTTAGGTGTCGCTTGGGAGCCTCTATTGTGATGTGGAGTTGAACAAAGAAGTTTGTAAGGGCAAGGAGATCGCCTACTGTCGGAGTAATTGGACACGGGTATCCCGAAGACGGCAAGACAATATTTCAAGACATCGGGGCTAGCAAAGCCCCTCAGTCCGACTGCCCGGGCGCTCCTGCCGGCTCCCCATCCGACTGCTCCACCCGGCCGGCTGCACGGCCGGCTGCCAGCTGACCAACTGCGCCGACCAGCCGGCTGCCGACTGCAGCCCGACTCGACACCGACAAGACACCGACGAGACGGTCGTACCCGAGCACTATTCACGTGTCACCCCAGCCATCATGTATAGTGTCACTTGTCCCCTGGCACTATTTATGAAGTGACCTAGGGGACAAGCATGACATGCACCATGCCTTGCTCCCATACCTCCACATAGCTTAGATAGTAAGCTAGCTCCACACTATATATAGCCATCCATCCATCCATCCAAGGGGATGGACTCACACACACACAAGCAAGCTAGCTAGCAAGAGAGCTAGCTAGCCATCCATCCATCCATTCCCACGGGCAAGCATGCCCAAGCACACACATGCGGCCATGCTCATGGCCGGCCACTAAAGCATGCCTTGTGCATGCGTATATGGAGCCAGATGCCCATGGCACTGCCCCCAAATACAGCTCTAGGAGCACTTTGTACTGCCCGATGTACACCCCAGATATATATAATCAGACATGCAGGAGTAGGGGTATTATCTCTCCGGAGAGCCCCGAACCTGGGTAAACTAGCGCGTGCTACTCGCATACCCGCTCCCGGTCCTATCAGCAGCAGTCTTACCCTCACACAAATCCCTTGTGGCATCTGTCGCCTCACACCCCCCCGTGTGAATACCACGACAGTTGGCGCCCACCGTGGGTCGATACTATGCTACCGCGCTGCTGCTGGTTTCGCAGTCCGGGCGAGACCGTTTTCGTCATCACCACCGCGGTGTCGCGCCGTCCCTCCGATAGCAGTTGGGGGCTCGATATCGACACACCCTCGGAATGGCCGCGAAGGGCGGCGCGTCCTCGCCGTCGGCCTCGCTTTCACCATCACCGCCGCGGCGTCGCGCCGTCTCTCCGGTATTCGGCTCCGCTCCGGCCCCGCCCGCGCGGCCCGACTGCGCCGCGCCCAACTCCCGCTCTGCCTCGCGGGCCCCTGCCGGGTCAACGCGCCCACGCGTCTGCCCCGCCAGGTCGCCGCGCCCGCCTGTGGCCGCCTCCGCCTCCGCCCATGGCCGCCCGCTCGCTTCGGCCGGCTCCCGCGGTCGCCGGCTCGCGGCTCCGCCAGCCGCCCCCGAGCACTACCCCGGCCCTGGCTTCCTTCTACTCCGCGCGAGCACCCCCGGCGGACCACGCCCGAGTCCTCCGCGGCCGACTCCCCTGCGCGCCGGGTCGCCGCGGCCGCCTCCCTCCACGCGGGACCGCCAGCCGGCTCCGCACCTCCGCGGCCGACTCCCCTGCGCGCCGGGTCGCCTCGAGTGGGAAGCCGCCCGCCTCGCCGCTGTAGCCGGCCACCGCCGCCCCGGCCGACTGCGGCTCCGCTCCCGCGCCGGCTGCGCCGGGCCCGGCTGGCTCTGGCCTCCTCCCCCCGCCCTGTGGCCGACCCCCGCTCGCCCGTTGTCCGGCCCGGCCGGCTGTGTGCCGGCTTCCCCGCGCGTCGCCTCGAGTGGGAAGCCACCCGCCTCGCCGCTGTAGCCGACCACCGCCGCCTGGGCCGACTGCGGCTCCGCTCCCGCGCCGGCTGCGCCGGGCCTGGCCGGCTCCGGCCTCCTCCCCCGCCCTGTGGCCGACCCCCGCTTGCCCGTTGTTCGGCCCGGCCGGCTACCGGCTCCCGCATTTTGGCTGCCCGTGGCCGGCTGGAGAAGAGAAAAAGAAAGGGCCGACTACCCCACGCGAGGCAAAGAAGAAAAGTCAAGCCGGCTGAAAAAAAAAGAGAGAGAAAGAGGTCGGCTGGGACAAAGAGAAGAAAAGAAACACCCGTCCGGATGATTCGTCCGCCTGCTTCGCCACTCGGACGGACAGTCGTGACCCACGCTGTCGGCAGTGTCAAGCCGGCTGGTCTGCCTCCAGCTCCGACGGCACACCCAGCGGGTGCACTGCCGCGCCCCCACGAAGAAAGAGAAGACAAAGTAGTCGCCGGGAGATCCGGCCCGACTGCTCAGCAGTCGGCCCGAATCTCGGGGGCTACACCCAGCGGGTGCGCTGACGCGCCCCCGCGAGGAAAGAAGACAAAGTAGTCGCCGAGAGATCCGGCCCGACTGCTCAGCAGTCGGCCCGAATCTCGGGGGCTACACCCAGCGGGTGCGCTGACGCGCCCCCGCGAGGAGAGAAGACAAAGTATTCGCCGGGAGATCCGGCCCGACTGCTCAGCAGTCGGCCCGAATCTCGGGGGCTACACCCAGCGGGTGCGCTGACGCGCCCCCGCGAGGAAAGAAGACAAAGTAGTCGCCGAGAGATCCGGCCCGACTGCTCAGCAATCGGCCCGAATCTCGGGGGCTACACCCAACGGGTGCGCTGACGCGCCCCCGCGAGGAAAGAAGACAAAGTCGTTGCCGGAAGATCCGGCCCGACTGCTCAGCAGTCGGCCCGAATCTCGAGGGCTACACCCAGTGGGTGCGCTGGCGCGCCCCCACAGAGACAAGAGAAGAGTTTCGTCCGGCTGCCAGCAGCCGGCAAAAGAAGAAAAAGGGCGCTGCAAGACGCCTCGCCGCCTGGCCGGTCGAGCCTGACCGGCCGGGACCCTCCTTCGAGCGACCGGGGGCTCGAAGGCTACACCCAGCGGGTGCGCCGACTCTCTTCGGCAAACTCCGCCTCGGCTACGCGAAAATTAATGTGAGCTCCTCACCCGCATATTTTTTCACCGCGAGAGCACGGATAACCCCGAGCGATGCTCGGGGGCTATCTCCGCATTTCATTACAGTTGCATCACTGTTCGCCCCGGCGCCAGCCAGAGTTGGCCCGGGGGCTCGCCGCTTGGTCTGAGGCGTTAGTTCCCGCAGACGGCTTAGTAGCGTGCACGGTATGAAAAGCCCACTCTTAGTCACAGACCGCAGAGCGGCTGTCGGACTGGCAAGAGTGAACGCTGGAGGCCAGCCACGCGAAAAACGTCCGGGAAGAAAAACGCTTCGGGCGACCCGACCGTTTTCTTTATGAGTATCTACTCGGTTAAATTCGCTCCCAGAGTCTGAGTATTGTACACTCCACTCCGCGGCCCACTCTTAGCCACAGACCGCGGAGTGGCTATCCGGCAAGCGAGAGCACAAGCCAAAGAGCGGAGGGAACATGAAAAAGATTGATGGGGGCTCGGACGAAACCGAGTCGGCACCCTCCGCATAAAACTTGCAACGCTAAAAGCAAACATTTGATATATCTGCGTGGACTAACTTCGTCCTTTTTATGATCATTTCCATGAACACTCGCAAAAAAACCTCCGCCCAACTTTGCCAAGTTGCCCGGAGGCTTGGGGGCTACTGTCAGAGTAATTGGACACGGGTATCCCGAAGACGGCAAGACAATATTTCAAGACATCGGGGCTAGCAAAGCCCCTCAGTCCGACTGCCCGGGCGCTCCTGCCGGCTCCCCGTCCGACTGCTCCACCCGGCCGGCTGCCCGGCCGGCTGCCAGCTGACCGACTGCGCCGACCAGCCGGCTGCCGACTGCAGCCCGACTCGACACCGACAAGACACCGACGAGACGGTCGTACCCGAGCACTATTCACGTGTCACCCCAGCCATCATGTATAGTGTCACTTGTCCCCTGGCACTATTTATGAAGTGACCTAGGGGACAAGCATGACATGCACCATGCCTTGCTCCCATACCTCCACATAGCTTAGATAGTAAGCTAGCTCCACACTATATATAGCCATCCATCCATCCATCCAAGGGGATGGACTCACACACACAAGCAAGCTAGCTAGCCATCCATCCATCCATTCCCACGGGCAAGCATGCCAAAGCACACACATGCGGCCATGCTCATGGCCGGCCACTAAAGCATGCCTTGTGCATGTGTATATGGAGCCAGATGCCCATGGCACTGCCCCCAAATACAGCTCTAGGAGCACTTTGTACTGCCCGATGTACACCCCACATATATATACTCAGACATGCAGGAGTAGGGGTATTATCTCTCCGGAGAGCCCCGAACCTGGGTAAACTAGCGCGTGCTACTCGCATACCCGCTCCCGGTCCTATCAGCAGCAGTCTTACCCTCACACAAAGCCCTTGTGGCATCTGTCGCCTCACACCCCCCCGTGTGAATACCACGACACCTACTTCGTGAAGATCTTCCCGAGTGAGGCAAGTCCTTCATGGGCGATGGCCATGGTGGGATAGACAAGGTTGCTTCTTCATGGACCCTTCATGGGTGGAGCCCTCCGTGGACTCGCGCAACCGTTACCCTTCGTGGGTTGAAGTCTCCATCAACGTGGATGTACGATAGCACCACCTATCGGAACCATGCCAAAAATTCTCTGCGTCTCCATTGCGTTTGCACACTCCAATACCATCCCTTTGCATTCATGCAAATTGCATGCTTTACCTTTTCCGCTACCTATACTCTTGTCATGCTTGCTCGAGATATATTGGATGCCCTTTAATATGTGCTAAACTCCACCTTAACTTGAAGAATTTAAAAACTGCCACTTTTACTTGTTAAGGGTCTAATCACCCTCCCTCTAGACCCATCTTGTCGATCCTTTCAATTGGTATCAAAGCATTGGTCTCCATTGCTTTGGTTTAATCACCATTGTAGAAAGATGGATGACTCTATGTTTGGGAGTATTAGACGTAGAGTGCCTATTCTTGATGGGGAGTTTTATGGTTCTTGGAAAAATGAGATGCTTGAGATTTTCTATGAATATAATTTGAACAAGTAAATTCTTAGCCCTTATGTGCCTCCCATTGATCCTTTGCATCCTACCCCCGATGAGTATCTTGACATGGTTCGCAGTCTTAGGACTATTGATCTTATCATTAGAGGATTGCCTAGAAATTTGCTTGTTTGCTTGCCAACCTTTGAATGTGCATATACTATATGGAATTATCTTGAGGAACGCTTTCCAAATTACTCCTTGAAAAATCTAGATGAGATACTTCAAAAATCCATTACTTTACATAAAATGAAGCCTAGTGATCCCCAGTTTGATAAATGTCTATTTGAGCTCTGTGATCTTATGCGTGCCAAGGGCGATGTTGGAATCATTAGTAGCATCATCTCGGAGACAATTAGTATTCATAAACTTGAACATTGTCATGGTCGTAAATCTAACGAATCACTTGAACTAGGTGATGACTACACGCATGACAATGATGATGATATTGAGCATGTTTTTTATGATGAAGATGAAGAAAGTGACATTGACTATGAGGAGACTATGAGAAATCTTAGTCTCATGGCTAACTTTCATGGCTACATGGCCGGAGGAAAGGAGTGGATTCTTGATAGTGGATGTACCGATCATATGACCGAAGATAAAGACATGTTCTATGAGCTTGCTAAAAATGATGGTCCACGCAAGTATGTCACTTTTAGAGACAACTCCAAGGGTAAGGTACTTGGCCTTGGTAAGGTGGCCATAACCAATGATAGCTCTATTCAAAATGTTATGCTTGTAGAATCTCTTGGTTACAATCTTCTTTTCGTATCTAGACTAGCCGACTTTGGTTTCAATGTTCTATTTATCAAAGTAGATTGCCAAGTGTTTCGTAGAGATAATCTGTCGGTGCAACAAACCCCAGGTGTGTTGGCCGGACTATACACAGGCTCAAGAGCAAGGTTACAACATCCAAGACAAGGCCAAGCTAAAGGGATAGCTCTTTGAGAAATCAAAGGGCAGGTCAAGAAGACCAAGACCAACCAAACAAGCAGGATATCACTAAGGAAAAACCTCCCTTGCCGGGCAGGCGAGCCTAGCGGGGTTGAGGTTACTCCAAGGGCAAGTCTCAAGACTCCCCCAACAGGCTTGCCAGGGACGCAGAAGGCAGGTTACCTCGCCAAGGCTCCACCTCTCCACCTCACAACAACGCAAGTCACCTATCGATGAGGTGTCGAGCCCCCTGGTGATTATGTGGTTGTTATTTGGCATGTGGCAGCCATTTCCAAGGAAGATCATCCCTAAATGACACCCGTCCAGGAGACGTGTCACGCAGACAGGCGAGAAGGTGGATGGATGGCACGGCAAGGCTTGCCGGGCCACGCCATGATGTGACACTAAGCGGTGCATTTAATGCACTCTGTCCTGTCTGCAGACTTAGGTATGATAGAACTGTGGCTATCTAATCGGTGCATAATGACTGTTTTGCCATTGTGGTGACCCCTTGACCTATAAAAGGAGGGCCATGGCAACCTTAGAAAGGATTCGGACCCTTGTACACTCATATGCGCGTAGCTACTCTTGTCCCCAAGGCGACCTTGTAGAGCTTCCCAAAGCCCCCGGCAAAGAGCTCGGCAGGAACAACTCCCCTTCGATCGGTGAGCTGCACCCTCCTGGCAAATCCCCAGTCTCTGTGGTCGAGGAGTGCGCTTCCATGAATGAGGAGGTGCCACTGGCCCCCGTTGCCGAGCCTCAGGCTCAAACTTGGGCACGACACAGAGTCCATTTCCTCCAAACAGGAGAACTTCCCGAAGAGCAAGAAGAAGTTGAAAGAATAGCATAGAGGGCCAGTATGTATCAATTTGTTAACGACACGCTATACAGAAGAAGGCCCAACAGTGTGAAATAGAAGTGCATTTGCCAAGAAGAAGGAAAGGAACTGTTGGCAGAGATACACAAGGGTATGTGCGGCTCACACATTGGATCAAGGGCCCTGGTTGGAAAAGCCTTCCGACAAGGTTTTTACTGGCCCATGGCCCTCCAAGATGCAATTGAGCTGGTCACCAAATGTGAAGCCTGCCAGTTCCACTCCAAGAATATCCATCAGCATGCTCAAGCTCTCCAAACGATGGCCCTCCTCGGTCTGGGGGCTCGACATATTGGGCCCCTTCCCCTATGCTTTCGGGGGCTTTGAGTTCTTGTTCGACGCTATCGACAAGTTCCCAAAGTGGCCAGAGGTGGAGCCTGTGAGGAAGGTGACCGCACAGTCAGCTATCAAGTTCTTGAAAGGATTGGTGTGCCATTTCGGAGTACCCACCAGAATCATCACCGACAATGGCACTCAATTCGCAAGCCGCGCTTGTCGGATTTCGGGTTCCGGCAAAACCCTTAAGGTTCGAACACTGGGGTGCGCGCGAAGGTCTCCCCCTCACCGATCACACCCTCACTCGCTTTGCGATCTCTAAGCTAGGCACGGCGAACTCACAACACACGAGGACACAAGATTTATACTGGTTCAGGCCACCGTTATGGTGTAATACCCTACTCCAGTGTGGTGGTGGTGGACTGCCTCTTGGGCTCAGGATGAACAGTACAAGGGGAAGAACAGCCTCCCGAGGAGAGGTGCTCTTGTGCTTGGTGTGTTGGTGCCTGGTTGAGGATCCGATCTCTCCCTTTCTACTGTGGTGGCTAGTCCTATTTATAGAGGCCCTGGTCCTCTTCCCAAATATTGAGCGGGAAGGGATCCCACAACGGCCAAGTTTGAAGGGGGACAGCTAGTACAACTTATCCTAACAAAAGTAGTCTTCGCCTGCCAAAGGCTCTGGTGGTGACGCCGTCTTGGGCTCCACGATGACCTCCATCTTGCCGTCCTGCTGGTCTTGGTCTCGTTGCACTGATATGGAAACCTTTGCTTGACGCCTCGGTACTCCTCGCCTACGTTCGCCTCCTTAGCACCAAAGAGGAAAAAAGGACGCTGTGCGCGCTGGCGCCCGCCTGGTCTCGATCGTCATGGCTTGCGTCATTGGAACCTCGCAAGGTTTGCCTTGCCTTGATCTCTCGGCCCCTCATGAGCCAGCCTGGTGAGGCCGCTCCCGAGGAGGTCTTGCCTCGTCCGCCTCGTGAGGCTTGGCCCCTCGCGAGGGTCTTGAGTGCTAGCTGGTGAAGATGGGCTGTACGGGCCCGCTTGTGGAGCCACGCCGTGGGCCGCAGGCAGGCAAGTCTAGGGACCCCCGTTCCCAGAACGCTGACAGTAGCCCCCAGGCCCAAGGCGCGCTCGGACTTGGCTTCGAGGCGAAGCCAAAGGGCAAGTGCGGAGCACCGCGGGCCCCAATAGCCTGCGGCCTTGGTCGACGCGCTCGAGGAGGTCGTGAGCGGCATTGGTCCCATGGCAGAGGAAGAAGCCCGCGTTCTTTCCTCAGCCGCGCTAACGCGTGTCTTCAGCCACCTACATCTTCGCGATCCCGCTGCCCGCCTTGACGAGCTGCTGGAGCTTGTGGACGACGAGCGTTGTGCGGCCGCTGCCGCTGCCGTGACGGGCCAGGTGGAGGCCCTGCTGAAGAAGTTCCGCGGCTTCGCTCTCGCGCCTTCGATCGGCGGTGCTACCGATCCCGCGGCTCCGGCTGGCGGTACAGGCGAGGGCAATGCGACCAAGGAAGGAACACCCCTTGCGGGCGTCGGCGGTGCCCAGGGATGATTCGCTTGCGGCTGCTTTCCTGTTTTACTCCTGCAACACGCATCATGCCTCATGGAGGTGTTTAAACTTGTGTTTGATATTTGGGAGAAGAACATGTCTTGTAATATTTGCTTTGAGATTTTGCGGTTTTCTTCCCATTTGCTTTACGTTCTACGTCGGCAGAGCCCGGCCCCGCGCATACCTCAGTCGCCGTTGGATCGTCCGGAGACCAGGACGAGACCAGGGGGTGAGGGGCTATGTGACCAGTTAGGCTCCTGAGTCGCGATGCTCAGGAGTCCCCCTTGACACACAAACAACTTATAGGAAGGGGACGCAGGAGTAGATTTAGTGTTCTACGTAGGCAGGGCCCGGCCCCGCGCATACCTCAACCGCCATTGGGCCGACCGGAGACCAGGACGGAACCAAGGAATGAGGGGATACGTGACCAGTTAGGCTCCTAAGTCGCGATGCTCAGGAGTCCCCCTTGACGTGCAAACAACCTTCATACCTTTGTCCTCGCCGAGGCTCGGCTCAGGAGAGCGCGCGACGACCAGGTCCGAGGGACCTGGCTGGGTGGTGTATGCCTGGGCGTGACCCAGGCGCAGCCCCCGTGCCCAGCCCCCTTGCGCGGCTCTCCTGAGGGGAGGCATTGCGGTGAGGCCGGACACTGAGCTCAAGGGCTCCCTAAAGTTGATATGGCCGTGGGGCCACCCTTAGTTGTTTATCACCAGCGCGGAGCATAGTGCTTCCGCACTTGCACGGGCATAGACGCTCCTCGGCAGTGTCGACGGCCAGTGTGGAGCATGGTGCTTCCACTGGTGCATGGGAGGGGACTCCCTACTGCGGAGAGCCCCCGGGGCGTGTACAGCCCCGCCATGACACGTGGCTTGCACGGCAGGGCTAGACGAGGTGTGTCTAGGCACTCGTGAGCCAGCGCGGGACTCACGAGGCCCTACCTCAAGGCGGGTTGCGCCTGGTCTTGATTCTTGTTTACTGTGGTGGTCATGCGAGGTGGTTAGACAACCTGCGCCGAACGAATCTCCTGAGGTTATCGCGTGAGAAGGCCAAGCACCAACGGCCCCAGGAGGTGACGTGAACGGGACCGGGCCGCCAGACAGAGCTCAGCCGTTGGATTTATCAACGCTGCAGGGACGGGCCCGAGCATAGACGACGTGCCTAACCTTTCTCACGCGAAGGGTCCTGAAGAAAGACGACCGGCGGCCAGCTCCTGTGGTAGGTGACAATCAAGCAGGTGATAGTCATAGACAGATTAAGCATGGAAAGCAAACTAGCTCAGGTAAATGCATGAACGACACATGCCACTGGGTCAGGCCCGAGCGGCTTGGGGATGGCGCAACCCGATGGGCGCCCCCAACAAGGTAAGCTAAATAAACTTGGAAAATGTCACCTGGTTCCGTTGTAGAAGGGATGCTAGAGCAGCTGAAGATGCGTGGAGAAGGAGTTGCTTCTCACGAGACACTGGGGCCCTTAGCCTCAGGAGGCTCCGGGGGTCCGGGCGATTCCTTGAGGACCGTCTCCATCTCCGCCAGGACGGCGTGGTGTCTAGCCTCCTGAGAAGCCAAGATGCTTCGCAAGTTGCATTGGTAGGCGGATGCCACGCTCGGCAAGCCGAATGGCATGCGAACGTAGCTGTGAGGTGGACCCTCGCAGTGTCCCACAGCGAAGGCTAGAAGAGCTCCTGAGACGCGTCCCTGTTGAGCCTTGGGGTGTCGATGCAGACGCGCAGCCCGGCATCCTCACCTGGATGGGGAGCTGCGCCCGGTGAGCGGTGGTCGCCGCGCATGGCTCTCGCGTCTTGCAGTTCCTGAGTGGTCTTGGCAATGAACTCCTGAGCACTGGGCACCCCTCGCCCCGTGTCCTCCTGAGGGAGACGTGCCGTGAAGCATGCCTCCAAGTGGTGCCGAGCACCTCCCTCGTGACATTGGCAAGGTCTCAGGCCCTCCAGAAGAGTGCCCCCGAGCCCTGCCCAAGGAGGGCGCCGGGCGTGCCTTCCTATGCGAGGGAGGGAGGCGCCCCAGGCACGGGCGCTGATCCTGACAAGGTATCACTCACGACACCGCCCTCCTGGGGTCCGGCACGGAGTAGCTGCTTCTTCTTCTTGGGGACAACCTCAGGAGTGTACCAAGCTGCACTGTTGTCGGGGTCTTCGATTGACGCTGCTTGGAAGGCGCACTCGAGGGAGCACACCACATCTCTTTCTTCGCAGGGGACTATGATGATCCCGCCGCTCCCTGGCATCTTGAGGACGTTGTAGCCGTGGTGCGTCACTGCCATGAACTTGGCCAGGGCTGAATACCCGAGGATAGCATTGTATGGCAGTCGGGTGTGGGCGACGTCGAAGTCGATGAGCTCGGTGCGGTAGTTGTTGCGCTCTCCGAAGGTGATAGGGAGGCGGACCTGCCCTATCGGTGTGGTGGAACCATCGGTCACTCCTGAGAAGGGCCTAGTGGGCTAAGCTGGTCGTAGGGCACTCGGAGACTATCGAACGTGTCGACGGACAAGACGTTGAGCCGTGCGCCACCGTCGATGATGGTCTTGGTGACTTGTACATTGCTGATGACGGGTGAACAAAGCATTGGGAGAGCGCCAGCGGTAGCCGCGCACTTGAGCTGATCTGCCGAACTGAAATTGATGGCGCACTTGGACCACCTGAGCGGGCATGTGGCCTCGAGCTTGGGGAGGACCACGCTCACTTCACGAGCAAACTGCTTGAAGATACGCTGTGAGGCTGGGGCCTGAGCTCCGCCCAAGTGCAGGCGATAGCACGCGGCTCCTGGAAGCCCCCAGCCCCCTCGTCTTGATGGTGGTCGTCGTTCCTTCTTGGTGGTGGTGGCAACGGAGGAAGACCGGGGTTGCCCTGAGGGCGATCCTCGCGAGGCTGATCCCTCCAGGCGCCCTCACGAGGCTGATGTTGCCAGCGGTCCTCACGGGGTCGGTCGCGCCACTCCTGGCATGGACCACGGTCGTCCCAGCGTCCTCCGCCATGTCCTCCTCCTCGATCGTTGCACTCGGGGCGTCGACCGAAGTGTCCGTCGCGAATGGCCCTGAGCTCTTGACAATCCTTGGTGTTGTGGCTGTGTACATTGTGGAAGGCGTAGAACGGTCAGATGCTCTTGGATGACTAAGGCTGGTCCCCGCCGCGCTTCGTGTCCGGCTCCGCCGCGAGCACGGCGACTCCCTTGCGCTTCACGTCCTTAGCCTTCGCTTTCTTCTCCTCCGGGTCGGTAGCTGGGAGCTCGAGGAGGGAAAGCCGCCCTTCCTCAGCCCTTGCACACTTGGTCGCCAGGTTGAATAGCTCTAGGGATGTGCACAGCTCCTCATGGATGGCGAGCTCCTCCTTCATCTTGACGTTGCGGACGCCATGAGAGAATGCTGAGATGATGGCCTCGTCTGTCACCTTGGGGATCTTGAGGCGATGTACTTCTGGAGGGTCTCTCCTGGTTGCTGCTTAACACGGCGCAGGTCACCCGCGGTCGGGGGGCGGTCGCGAGTGCCCTGGAAGTTGGCGACGAAGCGGTCACGCATCTTGTCCCAGGAGGAGATCGAGCCCGGAGGCAGGTTCAGGAGCCAGGAACGAGCGCTGTCCTTGAGCGCCATGGGGAACCAGTTCGCCATGACTTTCTCGTCGCCGTTGGCCGCCTCGATGCTTAGCTCGTAGAGCTGCAAGAACTCTGCGGGGTCGGGGGTGCCGTCGTAGCGAGGAGGCAGATCCGGCTTGAACTTGCCCGGCCAGGCGACGCTACGCAGCTCAGGGGTGAAGGCGCGACAGCCTGCCGTGGTCATGGGGCCCGCCGTGGAGGTGGAGCTTGATCTTGGTGCCTGCGCGCTGCCACGGCAAGTGGTGTAGGGCCCTGCCGCAGCAAGCGATCCTGACGTGGCGGTGCGAGGAGCGGTGGAGCGTTCTCTTGCGGTCGAGGGACTTCTTGACAGCTTCTTCACGCGTGGGTGCTTGGCGCGGTGGGTCGCGCCGCGGGGCCGCGTGTCTTGGCGCCAGGGCGCCGTCCTGGTGCAGAGGTGGTGGAGGTGCTCCGTGAGCTACGTCGCCCGTAGCTGGCGGTGGACGAGGCGGCGAGAGGGACGGTGCAGGGGAGCCTCCTGCAGCGCTGACGAGCTCGGCGATGCAGTCCAGCCAGTCCTCGTAGAGGTCGTTGACGGGGCGGCAACGCAGGAGCTCGTGCGCCATGAGTAGTGCAGCCTGCGCGTCCGTGGGAGCGTGACGAGCGCGAGATGACGAACCGGCGGGGGTCAGCGATGGAGTGGCGGTGCGGCCGTCCCGCCGCACTGAGGGGTGCAGCGAGGATGCTTGCTGCTCGTTCCCCGCCGGGCTGGTGGCGGCGTTGGTGGCGGGTGACGGAGAACGACGGGGAGGCCCGCCGACAGGAGCCGTCTGGGCGACGCGGGCGGCGAGGGCGGCCCAACGCTCAGCGCGGGCGCGACGAGCGTCCGACATGGTTGCGACGAAGCGATGGGACGTGGATCAGCGAAGGAAAAACTCCGGCGCACCACTACCTGGCGCGCCAAATGTCGGATTTCGGGTTCCGGCAAAACCCTTAAGGTTCGAACACTGGGGTGCGCGCGAAGATCTCCCCCTCACCGATCACACCCTCACACGCTTCGCGATCTCTAAGCTAGGCACGACGAACTCACAACACACGAGGACACAAGATTTATACTGGTTCGGGCCACCATTATGGTGTAATATCCTACTCTAGTGTGGTGGTGGTGGATTTCCTCTTGGGCTGAGGATGAACAGTACAAGGGGAAGAATAGCCTCTTGAGGAGAGGTGCTCTTGTGCTTGGTGTGTTGGTGTGCGGTTGAGGATCCGATCTCTCCCTTTCTACTGTGGTGGCTAGTTCTATTTATAGAGGCCCTGGTCCTCTTCCCAAATATTGAGCGGGAAGGGACCCCACAACGGCCAAGTTTGAAGGGGGACAACTAGTACAGCTTATCCTGACAAAAGTAGTCTTCGCCTGCCAAAGGCTCTGGTGGTGACGCCATCTTGGGCTCCACGATGACCTCCGTCTTGCCGTCCTGCTGGTCTTGGTCTCGTTGCACCTATATGGAAACCTTTTCTTGACGCCTCGGTACTCCTCGCCTGCACTCGCCTCCTTAGCACCAAAGAGGAAACAAGGACACTGTGCGTGCTGGCGCCTGCCTGGTCTCGATTGTCATGGCTTGCGTCATTGGAACCTCACGAGGTTTGCCTTGCCTTGATATCTCCGCCCCTCGCGAGCCAGCCTGGTGAGGCCACTCCCGAGGAGGTCTTGCATCGTCCGCCTCGTGAGGGTCTTGAGTGCTAGCTGGTGAAGATGGGCCGTACGGGCCCGCTTGTGGAACCACACCGTGTGCCGCAGGCAGGAAAGTCTGGGGACCCCCGTTCCCAGAATGCCGACAGCGCCTTCATGCAATACGTTCATGCCCTCGGAAGCAAGGTCTCATTTGCCTCTGTTTCCATCCCAGAAGCAACGGACAAGCTGAGAGGGCAAACGCTGAAGTGCTGGGAGGACTCAAGACAAGAACATTTGATTGGCTGCAAAAGTGCGACATGCGATGGATCAACGAGCTGCCGGTGGTTCTTTGGTCCCTCCGTACGACACCAAATCGAGCTACTGGGCAGACTTCCTTCTCCCTAGTCTATAGGGCAGAAGCAGTGATCCCCACGGAACTCATATATGGATCACCTCGAGTGCTTGCCTATGATGAAGTAGCGCATGAACAGCACCGGCGTGACGACGCTGTGCCACTTGAGGAGAACCGTCTCCGGGCTGCTACGCGTGCTGCACGCTACCAGCAAGCCCTGCGTTGCTATCACAGCCGCATGGTTCATTCCTGGAGCTTTGAGGAAGGCGAGCTTGTCCTTAGGCGTGTTCAGTCCGCCAAGGGTGCAAACAAGTTGATGCCGAAGTGGGAAGGCCCTTACCGGGTAGTACGAGTCACCAGACCTGGCGCAGTCCGTCTGGAGACCGGAGATGGCATTCAGTTGCAAAACTCATGGAACATTGAGCATCCCGTAAGTTCTACCCGTATGGCGCGGCTGTCGAGCCCTGCCTGGCAACCACCCTTTTGTACAAGCATTGCCGATGTTGCATGTAACCCTTTGTACAAAGCCAGACGCAGACCCTGAGCACCAGATAAATAAACGAAGCGCTGGGGGCCCCAAAAAATTGCATGGATGCATAAGCATATCATGAGCATAGCATGTTCATGTAGATAAGATCGCATGTAGCTCTATTTTCATCTGCACTAAGCTGCAGGGTTCTTGCCGTGGACCTGGTCCCGAAGAGAAGAAATGAAGACAAGCCTACACAGCAATCCCTGACAAGCCAAACAGATAAGTTTCTTCTTAGGCATACAAGTTCTGTAAGGTGAAAACTTGTGCATCTGAGAACCTCGTTACCTTCGAAACATAGGGCTCCATCCTTTGTCCCGAACGTTTCTTCGGGCAAGGTGGTCGTAGTGGCCTCCGATGGAGAGGGTTCAACGAGGGGCTGGTCCTTTTTTTAGTTTTATGACCGGCAGGCGTTGCCCCGTGGCAGCAAACTAAAGGTACCGCCATGATAGCTTGCCCGGGGGAAACTTATTTACTTGAACGTATAGAGGCACCTCACCTCTGCATGGACATGTTACATGCACAAGTACCCGACAAAGCTTGTCTTTTTCATTAATATGCTGATGAGCAAGTACAGAACCTTACAGAACATAAACATGGATAAAGAAGATTACATAATTTAGACTAAAGTTTGGCAAATGCCTACACATTTTAGACTGAAAAAAGATAAGTGCCCCGTACTCCCTTTCTTGTCCCTCTCCTCCTAGGCACTACGGTGGGAGGTGAAGAGGGCAAAAGGGGTGCCTGGGCAGAAGCCCAGCCTGACCCCGTTGGGCCCATGACTAGGAACCCAACAAGATCAGGAGGGCACGGGCGAAGGTGATGGTGAAGAGAACGGTGAAGGGTCCCCCTGACCACCACCACCAGGGCCAGCAAGGCACGACAGGGCGAACGAAGCTGCAGCCCGCAAGGAAGCCTGCTGGGGTCTAGCTGGAAGGCTGCTGGAGGAGCCAAAGGCACCATCACCACCTCTTCGTCCAACTCCCCGGCAAGTCGCCTTGCCGGGAAGGAGATGCAGGTGCAGATGGTGGTGCCACCGCCTGGCGGTGATGGTGCAGCTAACATTCAGCCGGATTCGGAGTTGTCGTCCTCCCCATCGTCGTCATCGTCATCACGGTCACTATCCTCCTCGTCGTTGTCGCTCGAGGAGGAGCCTTCGTCGTCGGTCGAGCTCTCCACGTAGCACCCTAAGCGAGCACCCAAGCACCCAAAGACCTTGACGGAGAGCAGCTCGGCATCCATTAATTTGAAATGGAGGACGTGCCCCTCTGACAAGCTGTGGGCGCGAGCGAAAGTCTTCCAGCCGCGTTGGAAGAGCATGACACGAGGGGCGGGGAAATCCACATCTACCCGCATGCTGCCATTACAGAAACCCCTCATGTGCAGCTTCAGTGCGCGCGGCTGTTGAAGCTCCATCACCCTCGCGCATGGAGTAGGGAGACGGAGGTGGCAGCGCGGAAACCTGTGCAGTCTGATGATGAACTCCAACGGTTGATCTCCGACATGGCGTTCCATCGGGGGATGGGCGGCTGGCGGAGGTGCAATCAGAGCACCGCCCCGTCCTCCTTGACCTCGGGCACCACGACGGCCACGGCCTCGCCCCCTCCCACCTCCTCTCGCCGCGGGCTCTGCCCCCGCGTTTTCAATAGGAGGAGGGAGGTACTGTCGAGTAGAAGCCCTTGCCGCCACCATCGGAGAGCCAGCACGTCCTCGCCCTCTTGCCATGATGGATGGGGAATGTTGAGGGACAGGAAGAGGTGCGGTGTGTGGAGAAGCACCCCGTCCCGTGTTCCCTTTTATAGGCAGGCAGGGCAGGGGGCTAGTTCTTCACCCTGGAAGCAGCCGCCCGTCTCCTCCAATCTGGCTCCCCCGCGCCATCAACGGCTCGAGGAATCAAGGCCGACCCTCTGCACCAATCCACGACGCCTGGTTTTCTGCCATGACGCTCATTCCTGTGCCCTCCTCATCCACCACCAACCCTGCGCAATGCATGCAATACACGTGGCGGAAGCACCAGGGGCGGGGAAGCTAGTGTAATGGCCGTTGATAAGTCTCCAACGTATCTATAATTTTTGATTGTTCCATGCTATATTATATTCTGTTTTTGGACATTATTGGGCTTTATTATACACTTTTATATTATTTTTGGGACTAACCTAAAACCGGAGGCCCAGCCCAGAATTGCTGTTTTTGCCTATTTCAGAGTTTCGCAAAAAAAGAATATCAAACGGAGTCCAAACGGAATGAAACCATCGGGAACGTGATTTTCGGAACGAACGTGATCTAGAGGACTTGGACCCTACGTCAAGACATCAACCAGGAAGGCACGAGGTAGGGGGGCACGCCTACCCCCCTGGGCGCGCCCTCCACCCTCGTGGGCCCCATGTTGCTCCACCGACGTACTTCTTCCTCCTGTATATACCTACGTACCCCGAAACTACCAGATACGGAGCCACAAACCTAATTCCACCGCCGCAACCTTCTGTACCCGTGAGATCCCATCTTGGGGCCTTTTCCGGAGCTCCGCCGGAGGGGGCATCGATCATGGAGGGCTTCTACATCAACACCATAGCCTCTCCGATGATGTGTGAGTAGTTTACCTCAGACCTTCGGGTCCATAGTTATTAGCTAGATGGCTTCTTCTCTCTTTTTGGATCTCAAGACAATGTTCTCCCCCTCTCTTGTGGAGATCTATTCGATGTAACCTTCCTTTGCGGTGTGTTTGTTGAGACCGATGAATTGTGGGTTTATGATCATGTTTATCTATGAACAATATTTGAATCTTCTCTGAATTCTTTTATGTATGATCAGTTATCTTCGCAAGTCTCTTCGAATTATCAGTTTGGTTTGGCCTACTAGATTGATCTTTCTTGCAATGGGAGAAGTGCTTAGCTTTGGGTTCAATCTTGCGGTGTCCTTTCCCAGTGACAGTAGGGGCAGCAAGGCACGTATTGTATTGTTGCCATCGAGGATAACAAGATGGGGTTTATATCATATTGCATGAGTTTATCCCTCTACATCATGTCATCTTACTTAAAGCGTTACTCTGTTCTTTTGAACTTAATACTCTAGATGCATGCTGGATAGCGGTCGATGTGTGGAGTAATAGTAGTAGCTGCAGGCAGGAGTCGGTCTACTTGTCTCGGACGTCATGCCTATATACATGATCATACCTAGATATTCTCATAACTATGGTCAATTCTATCAATTGCTCAACAGTAATTTGTTCACCCACCGTAATACTTATGCTCTTGAGAGAAGCCACTAGTGAAACCTATGGCCCCCGGGTCTATTTTCCATCATATTAATTTCCCGTCAACAAGTTATTTCTGGTGCCGTCTTTATTTTGCTTTCTTTACTTTGCATCTTTATCATAAAAATACCAAAAATATTATCTTATCATCTCTATCAGATCTCACTCTCGTAAGTGACCGTGAAGGGATTGAAAACCCCTTTATTGTGTTGGTTGCGAGGATTTATTTGTTTGTGTAGGTGCGAGGGACTCATGCGTGGCCTCCTACTGGATTGATACCTTGGTTCTAAAAAACTGAGGGAAATACTTACGCTACTTTGCTACATCACCCTTTCCTCTTCAAGGGAAAACCAACGCAGTGCTCATGAGGTAGCAAGAAGGATTTCTGGCGCCATTGCCGGGGAGGCCTACTCCAAGTCAAGTCAAGATTTGACTCCTAGCAACGAGCCATTTCTGGCGCCGTTGCCGGAGAGTCTACGCAAAAGTCAACGTACCAAGTACCCATCACAAACCCTTATCTCCCGCATTACATTATTTGCCATTTGCCTCTCGTTTTCCTCTCCCCCACTTCACCCTTGCCGTTTTATTCGCCCTGTCTTTTCCGTTTGCCTCTTTTTGCTTGCTTTTCCCTCGCCATGTCGGAACCAAAAAGAGTTGGGGGTTCTCTCCCGAGCTTGGACGATCCTTCTATTCTATCTAAACTCATAAATAAAGCTATGGAAAAACCTGCCGGAGTTGTCAATGAGAGTCTTAATAATTTTGATGAAGATGATTCCGGAATTTTTCGTTATTTACTCGATGAATCTTTGAAAGATGCTTGGGATAGGCTGTTAAAGATCCGGGCTAGCTATGTACCCCAATATCAAATAGAGGTTTACCTAAAAAGCTTTTATGTTGGGTTGCCCGCTTCGTTCAAACAAGTTTTAGATTCTATTTTTGAAGAGGGTTTTCTTGAAGGGGACCCCATAGATACCTATGAAAAGATGAAAACTATATTTGGGCACCCCATTAATGAGAAAGTTGAAACCACATCTCTTTTGCTCTCTTACCAAAACGAATCTATCAAAGCAATAAAAGCCAGCCTAGATGCCAATTTCCGCAACATACTTAATCTTTCTTCTACAACTAATAGCCACGTGCTTTATCAAAATATAAAGATTAATTCCATAGATAACAAGTTTGCTCTTTTCTTCCCTAAAACCAAAGATGGCAATACCTAGATCTATCCTTGCTATTATGCCTAGCTAGGGGCGTTAAACGATAACGCTTGTTGGGAGGCAACCCAATTTTATTTTTAGTTTTTTGCTTTTTGCTTCTGTTTAGGAATAAATATTTGATCTAGCCTCTCGTTAGATGTGTTTTTATGTCTTAATTAGTGTTTGTGCCAAGTTAAACCTATAGGATCTTCTTGGATGATAGTTATTTGATCTTGCTGAAAATTCAAGAGACTTTCTGTTCATGAAAATAATTGTTAAAAATCACCAGAACGTGATAAAATATTTATTACAATTACTGCTCATCAATAAACAAATTATCTAGATCGTCCTATTTTGGCTGAATTTATGGAGTCCCAGAAGTTTGCGTTAGTTACAGATTACTACAGATTGTTCTGTTTTTGACAGATTCTGTTTTTTCGTGTGTTGTTTGCTTATTTTGATGAACCTATGGCTAATAAAATAGTTTATAAACCATAGAGAAGTTGGAATACAGTAGGTTTAACACCAATATAAATAAAGAATGAGTTCATTACATTACCTTGAAGTGGTGTTTTTTTTTCTTTCGCTAACGGAGCTCACGAGATTTTCTGTTAAGTTTTGTGTTGTGAAGTTTTCAAGTTTTGGGTGAAAGATTTGATGGATTATGGAACAAGGAGTGGAAAGAGCCTAAGCTTGGGGATTCCCATGGCACCCCAAGATAATCTAAGGACACCTAAAAGCCAAAGCTTGGGGATGCCCCGGAAGGCATCCCCTCTTTCGTCTACTTCCATCGGTAACTTTACTTGGAGCTATATTTTTATTCACCACATGATATGTGTTTTGCTTGGAGCGTCTTGTATTATTTGAGTCTTTATTTTTTAGTTTTCCACAATCATCCTTGATGTACACACCTTTTGAGAGAGACACACATGATTCAGAATTTATTAGAATACTCTATGCGCTTCACTTACATCTTTTGAGCTATGTAGTTTTTGCTCTAGTACTTCACTTATATCTTTTAGAGCACGGTGGTGGTTTTGTTTTATAGAAACTATTGTTCTCTCATGCTTCACTTAGATTATTTTGAGAGTCCTACAAAACAGCATGGTAATTTGCTTTAACTATGATAGGCATTCAAGATTAGTATTTTTTTTCTTATGAGTGTGTTGAATATTATGAGAAGTTTGATACTAGATAATTGTTTTGAGATATGAAGATGGTGATATTAGAGTCATGCTAGTTGAGTAGTTTTGAATTTGAGAAATACTTGTGTTAAATTTTGTGATTCCCGTAGCATGCACGTATGGTGAACCGTTATGTGATGAAGTCGGAGCATGATTTATTTATTGATTGTCTTCCTTATGAGTGGCGGTCGGGGACGAGCGATGGTCTTTTCCTACCAATCTATCCCCCTAGGAGCATGCGCGTAATACTTTTCTTTGATAACTTGTATATTTTTGCAATAAGCATATGAGTTCTTTATGACTAATGTTGAGTCCACGGATTATACGCACTTTCTTCCTTTCACCATTGCTAGCCTCTCTAATACCGCACACTTTTCGCCGGTATCATACACCCATCACATACCTTCCTCAAAATAGCCACCATACCTACCTATCATGACATTTCCATAGCCATTCCGAGATATATTGCCATGCAACTTACCACTGTTCCATTTATTATGACACGCTCCATCATTGTCATATTGCTTTGCATGATCATGTAGTTGACATCGTATTTGTGGCAAAGCCACCATTCCTAATTCTTTCATACATGTCACTCTTGATTCATTGCATATCCCGGTATACCGCCGGAGGCATTCACATAGAGTCATATTTTGTTCTAAGAATCGAGTTGTAATTCTTGAGTTGTAAGTAAATAAAAGTGTGATGATCATCATTTTTAGAGCATTGTCCCAAGTGAGGAAAGGATGATGGAGACTATGATTCCCCCACAAGTCGGGATGAGACTCCGGACTAAAAGAAAGAAAAGAGGCCATAAAAAAAGAGAAAAGTCCCAAATAAAAAAAAGAGAAAAAGAGAGAAGGGACAATGCTACTATCCTTTTACCACACTTGTGCTTCAAAGTAGCACCATGATCTTCATGATAGACAGTCTCCTATGATATCACTTTCATATACTAGTGCAAAATTTTCATTATAGAACTTGGCTTGTATATTCCAATGATGGGCTTCCTCAAAATGCCCTAGGTCTTCGTGAGCAAGCAAGTTGGATGCACACCCACTTAGTTTCTTTTGTTCAGCTTTCATATGCTTATAGCTCTAGTGCATCCGTTGCATGGCAATCCCTACGCACTCACATTGATATCTATTAATGGGCATCTCCATAGCCCGTTGATACGCCTACTTGATGTGAGACTATCTTCTCCTTTTTTTCTTCTGCACAACCACCATTCTATTCCACATATAGTGCTATATTCATGGCTCACGCTCATGTATTGCGTGAAGATTGAAAAAGTTTGAGAACACCAAAAGTATGAAACAATTGCTTGGCTTGTCATCGGGGTTGTGCATGATTTAAATATTTTGTGTGGTGAAGATAGAGCATTGTCAGACTATATGACTTTGTAGGGATAACTTTCTTTGGCCATGCTATTTTGAGAAGACATAATTGCTTAGTTAGTATGCTTGAAGTATTATTATTTTTATGTGAATATTAAACCTTTGTCTTGAATCTTTCAGATCTGAATATTCATACCACAATTAAGAGAGTTACATTGAAATTATGCCAAGTAGCATTCCACATCAAAAATTCTATTTTTATCATTTACCTACTCGAGGACGAGCAAGAATTAAGCTTGGGGATGCTTGATACGTCTCCAACATATCTATATTTTTTTATTGTTCCATGCTATATTATATTCTGTTTTTGGACATTATTGGGCTTTATTATACACTTTTATATTATTTTTGGGACCAACCTATTAACCGGAGGCCCAGCCCAGAATTGCTGTTTTTTGCCTATTTTAGAGTTTCGCAGAAAAAGAATATCAAACGGAGTCCAAACGGAATGAAACCTTCGGGAACGTGATTTTCGGAACGAACGTGATCCAGAGGACTTGGACCCTACGTCAAGACATCAACCAGGAAGGCACGAGGTAGGGGGGCACGCCTACCCCCTTGGGGGCGCCCTCCACCCTCGTGGGCCCCATGTTGCTCCACCGACGTACTTCTTCCTCCTATATATACCTACATACCCCCAAACTACCAGATACGGAGCCAAAAACCTATTTCCACCGCCGCAACCTTCTGTACCCGTGAGATCCCATCTTGGGGCCTTTTCCGGAGCTCCGCCAGAGGGGGCATCGATCATGGAGGGCTTCTACATCAACACCATAGCCTCTCCGATGATGTGTGAGTAGTTTACCTCAGACCTTCGGGTCCATAGTTATTAGCTAGATGGCTTCTTCTCTCTTTTTGGATCTCAATACAATGTTCTCCCCCTCTCTTGTGGAGATCTATTCGATGTAACCTTCCTTTGCGGTGTGTTTGTTGAGACCGATGAATTGTGGGTTTATGATCAAGTTTATCTATGAACAATATTTGAATCTTCTCTGAATTCTTTTATGTATGATTGGTTATCTTTGCAAGTCTCTTCGAACTATCAGTTTGGTTTGGCCTACTAGATTGATCTTTCTTGCAATGGGAGAAGTGCTTAGCTTTGGGTACAATCTTGCGGTGTCCTTTCCCAGTGACAGTAGGGGCAGCAAGGCACGTATTGTATTGTTGCCATCGAGGATAACAAGATGGGGTTTATATCATATTGCATGAGTTTATCCCTCTACATCATGTCATCTTACTTAAAGCGTTACTCTGTTCTTTTGAACTTAATACTCTAGATGCATGCTGGATAGCGGTCGATGTGTGGAGTAATAGTAGTAGATGCAGGCAGGAGTCGGTCTACTTGTCTCGGACGTGATGCCTATATACATGATCATACCTAGATATTCTGATAACTATGCTCAATTCTATCAATTGCTCAATAGTAATTTGTTCACCCACCGTAATACTTATGCTCTTGAGAGAAGCCACTAGTGAAACCTATGGCCCCCGGGTCTAGTTTCCATCATATTAATTCCCCGTCAACAAGTTATTTCTGGTGCCATCTTTATTTTGCTTTCTTTACTTTGCATCTTTATCATAAAAATACCAAAAATATTATCTTATCATATCTATCAGATCTCACTCTCGTAAGTGACCGTGAAGGGATTGACAACCCCTTTATTGCGTTGGTTGCGAGGATTTATTTGTTTGTGTAGGTGTGAGGGCCTCGTGTGTGGCCTCCTACTGGATTGATACCTTGGTTCTAAAAAAGTGAGGGAAATACTTACGCTACTTTGCTGCATCACCCTTTCCTCTTCAAGGGAAAACCAACGCAGTGCTCAAGAGGTAGCAGCCGTTACCACCCCGTGATCATGGGACATGGGCGGCCCATGGATCATGGCTTGGATTCCCCCCGTAACATCTTGCATGATGCACGGGAAAACCGGAAACTGACTCAAGTGCAAATTAATGAAGAAGCAAAGAAGATCTCAAAGGACAAGCTGCCGTAATCTGCTCGCCTATGTACTAGACATGGCCTACCCCGATGACGCTCGGCAGCGTGTTCAGGCCAGGCCCGGGGGCTCCTGTCGAAGCAACAAACCCTAGGTGTGTTGCCCGGATTGTACACAGGCTAAAGAGAAAGGTTACAACATCCAAGACAAGGCCAAGCTAAAGGGATAGCTCTTTGAGAAATCAAAGGGCATGTCAAGAAGACCAAGACCAACCAAACAAGCAAGATATCAGTAAGGGAAAACCTCCCTTGCCGGGCAGTCGAGCCTGGCGGCATTGAGGTTACTCCAAGGGCAAGTCTCAAGACTCCCCCGACAGGCTTGCCGGGGACACAGAAGGCAGGTTACCCCACCAAGGCTCCGCCGCTCCACCTCACATCAACGCAAGTCACGTATCGATGTGGTGTCGAGCCCCCAGGTGATTATGTGGCTGTTATTTGGCACGTGGCAGCCATTTCCAAGGAAGATCATCCCTAAATGACACCCGTCCAGGAGACGTGTCACGCAGACAGGCGAGAAGGTGGCTGCATGGCACGGCAAGGCTTGCCACGCCACGCCATGATGTGACACTAAGCGGCGCATTTAATGCGCTCTGTCATGTCTGCAGAGTTAGGTATGATAACACTATGGCTATCTAATCTGTGCATAATGACTGTTTTGCCATTGTGGTGACCCCTTGACCTATAAAAGGAGGGCCATGGCAACCTTAGAAAGGATTCAGATGCTTGTACACTCATACGTGTGTAGCTGCTCTTGTCCCCAAGGCGACCTTGTCGGGCTAGAGCGTCGTGTCTCCACCATGATCCATTCGTTAATCCACCAAAAGCAGGAGTAGGGTTTTATGCCTCGCGGCGGCCCGAACCTGGAAAAAACTGCCCGTGTCATTGTTGTCGTGCTTCTCTATGCTTTCCACTCTTTGTGCAATGTGCTCATCCCCCTTGCCGAACCACAAGGGGTCGATGGCCCCATAGGTGGCCGTGTGATACCACGACATAATCAGAATATAGTCTTTACCGGTATTCGTAGAGGTGATCTATACATTGTTGATTTCACTAAGAGAGCCCAACCTCGTACTTGTTTAATTGCTAAATCTTCTAAATGATGGTTATGGCATATAAGGTTAGGTCATGTTGGTATGAGAAATCTTGATAAGCTTATTAAAGGTGATCATATCCTTGGTGTTAATGATGTTATACTTGACAAGGATAGACTTTGTAGTGCTTGCCAAGCGGGAAAACAAGTTGGAGGAAGTCATCCCTTGAAGAACATCATGACCACGAGAAGACAACTTGAGCTACTTCACATGGATCTCTTTGGTCCCAATGCTTATAAGAGCCTTGGTGGTAACTCTATCAGTTTGGTCATTGTTAATGATTTTTCCAGATTTATGTGGGTGTTCTTTCTTGATGACAAATTGCAGGTCAAAAAGATCTTCAAGAACTTCGCGAAGAAGGCCCAAAATCAATTTGAAGTGAAGATCAATAAGGTTCAAAGTGATAAAGGAACAGAGTTCAAGAATGCCAATGTGGACACCTTTCTTGACGAAGAAGGGATTTCACATGAGTTTTCGGCTACATACACACCTCAACAAAATGGAGTTGTTGAGAGGAAGAACTAGACACTATCAAGATGGCCAGAATGATGCTTGATGAATACAAGACGCCAAGACACTTTTGGGCGGAAGCGGTTGAGACAGCTTGTCATGCTACGAATCGACTATATCTTCACAAGCTTATCTGTAAAACGGCATACGAGCTACTCGCCGGTAACAAACCCCAAGTTGGATACTTTCGAGTATTTGGCTCAAAGTGCTACATTCTTGATAAGCATCATCATCCAAAAATTGCTCCTAAGTCTCATGAAGGTTTCCTACTTGGTTACGGCTCAAACTCGCACACTTACCGTGTCTACAACAAACTCACTCGAAAGGTTGAAGAGACAGTAGATGTGAAGTTTGATGAATCTAACGGCTCGCAAGTAGAGCAATTGCCAATTGATGTAGGATACAAAGATCCCTCAGAAGCAATTCAAGATTTGTCTATTGGCAAAATTCGCCCAACAGAGGTGAAGGAGAGTACTTCGTCCATTCAAGTGGAAGCCTCAACTTCACATCAAGTGGAACCACAAGTTGACATGGAGGCATCCACAAGTGGAACTCATCCAAACGAAGGAAATGAGGTAGTACAACAAGATGAACCACATCGACCTCCTTCTCCACCTCCACAAGAGAACGACAACACCACCAACAATGTAGAAGAAGATGATGAGGATGAGGATGTTCCACCCCAACCCAAGCGAAATCTCTCACGAGTTAGAGCAAGAGTCTCAAAGGTTCATCTCATTGAACAAATATTTGACGACATCAACACCGGGAGAATCACTCGCTCTAAAACTCATTTGGCTAACTTTTGAGAACATTACTCATTAATTTCTAGTATTGAACCTATGAAGGTAGAAGAAGCCCTTGAGGATCCGGATTGGATAAACGCTATGCATGAAGAGCTACAAAACTTCAAGAGGAATCAAGTATGGACATTGGTTGAAAAACCCAATGTTGATCAAAATGTCATTGGAACCAAGTGGGAGTTCCGTAATAAGCAAGATGAGGATGGTCAAGTTGTACGCAACAAGGCCCGTCTCGTTGCTCAAGGCTACACTCAAGTTGAAGGTATGGACTATGGTGAGACATATGCCCCCATTGCTATACTTGAGTCCATTCGCATTTTACTCGCTTATGTCAATCACCATGATATCACCTTATACCAAATGGACATTAAAAGTGCTTTTTTAAATGGTGAAATTGATGAGGAAGTTTATGTTAAACAACCTCCTGGCTTTGTCAATCCCGAGAAACCTAATCATGTTTACAAAATTCACAAAGCTCTTTATGGTCTTAAATAAGCTCCTAGAGCTTGGTATAAATGCTTGACTAAGTTTCTTATTGAAAAAGGCTTTGAAATTGGGATAATTGATTCTGCTCTTTTTACTAAAAGGGTTAATGGAGAATTGTTTGTGTGCCAAATTTATGTGGATGATATCATATTAGGTTCTACTAAGCCTCATTTTAGTGAAAAGTTTGGAAGACTAATGTCGGAGAAGTTTGAGATGTCTATGATGAGTGAACTCAAATTTTTCCTTGGTTTGCAAATCAAGCAAATGAACGAATGTATCTTTGTCTCACAAATAAAGTATACTAAGGATCTTTTCAGTAAGTTCAACATGCAAGAAAACAAAGGTATGAAAACACCCATGCCTACTAGTGGACATCTTGACTTGACGAAGGATGGCAACCCGGTTGACCAAAACGTTTACCGATCTATGATTGGTTCATTATTATATCTTTGTGCCTCTCATCCCGTTATTATGCTACGAGTGTGCATGTGTGCATGATATCAAGCGACTCCTAAAGAATGTCATCTTAAGGCCGGGAAAAGGATAGTGAGATATTTGATTCATACACCATTTTTTGGCATTTGGTACCCTGAGATGTCATCTTTTGATCTTGTTGGCTATTCCGACCTGGACTATGCCGGTGACAAGGTTGATAGAAAGTCCACTTCGGGTACATGTAAATTTCTTGGTAGATCCCTTGTCTCTTGTTCTTCCAAGAAACAAAACTCGGTATCATTATCCACTGCCGAAGCAAAATACATTGCCGCCGGATCATGTTGTGCTCAGTTACTTTGGATGACCCAAACTCTTAAAGATTATGGGATACATGTGAAACATGTTCCATTGCTTTGTGACAATGAGAGTGCTATTAGGATTGCTCACAATCCCGTGCAACATTCTTGAACAAAGCATACTAAAGTTTGTCATCATTTCATTCATGATCATGTTGCTAAAGGAGATAGCAATCTTAAGCATGTTCGTACCGACAAGCAATTGGCGGATATCTTCACTAAACTTCTTGATGAAAAGATATTTTGTCGATGGAGAGGTGAATTGAACATAATTGATGCCTCAAACTTGGAATAGAGATTCCATGTGGATACATGCAAGGCATGAGCCTTTGTTACTAATCCTTGATATTTATCTTATGATGATGATCATTTATCTTGGATATATTTGCATCCTTGTATGTTATCGAACCCTTGTAGGTACTTGGATGAGCATCAATCTATGAGATTACAAATCACTCACATCTTGAGCAATTTCTACATCACCAAGTATCTATGATTTGGTTGTTGAAATCGAGGAAGCATGAATACACTCAACATATCCTTTGACCATTTCAACATATCTAATTTCATGATTGTAAATTTGGTTACACAAGTGCTATTACTTGCAAGACTAACCAATGTAGGAAGATGAACTTCAAACTGCAAATGATGCTCTCAACTCTTGAGGGACTACTTCAACCTTGAGCATCCAACATAAATTCAACTACATGATCAAGATCAACACCACAACCCAAGGTATGTCATTCCATCTTAGAGAAGCTTTGCTCTAAGTCATGAGTTAAAGCAACTTAACAAGATGTGAATACACAAGATGCTTAAATGAAAAATGGAAACCCCATTTTGAGTTTAACGATGAGTATGACCTATGATCGAGTGATCTCACTTGACTCCTAAGTCAATACACTCTAACATAGGTGACTTTGTCGCCGACCACCTCTAGATGAAGTTCTCTAGTGTTCCTTTTGTACATTGCATTTCCATTGCATGTCTTCTTGCTATTGTGTTTCCTTTCTATTATTTTTAAAACATCATCTAGATCTCTTCTGTTTTGTTTGTATTTGTATCAAAAATTTAATTCATTGCAAATCCTTATGAGAATTCCTTGAAAATCTTTGTGAAATTTCATTTACAATAGTGATATGAGTTGACAAAATCTTCTCTCAGTATTGATCTCGGTTCCACCAATCTAAGCCTATCGGTCCGACCGAAGTGTAAGGTCCACTTGCACACAGTTCATCGTTACTACCGAAATGGACTAACTCGGTCGCACCGCTGAGCACCTTCAGTGGCTCTGCTATCTCGAAGTCACCGGTTGAAACAAATCGGCGCCACTGATTTCACTGTTGAGAAAACCTTTTGCCATCTTATATGGTCAATTTCTTTCAGCACCACTGAATGATTCTTTTTCCTCTATCTGCATCATGAGCTACATTCTGCTTCTTTGTGTCTCTCAAGGACCACACTCACTTGACTCATATCCATGAAGGAACCTTCTTGGAAATTGATGTCAAAGGGGGAGAGAGAGCACATCAAAGCTTCCTATCACAAAACTCTTCTAAGAAATAAAGAGAGATGTAACGTCATAAGAGGAGAGAAGTCACATGTCTTATGAGGGGAAAGGCATGTTAGTATTTGATTTGAGATATTTCTACTCTTGATCTTACTTATGTCTGATCTGATTTTATCTCACCCTACCTTCTCCCATTATCCAATGTTAGATTCAGGGGGAGAAAGAGTCCATGTTTAAGGATACAAAAATCCTTAGAACTTATTGCAAATCTGTAAGTCTTTGGGGACATGTCTATATTTGAATGAAGTACTCACTCAGTGGTACTCACCCATTACATGTCATCCTAGTCTTGGTATTCTTGTGGGTCTTGGAATCTTTCTTGTTTGGAGTTTTCTTGTGTTATTTAACCTTGTTTTCTCAAGATTGCTTCCTCAAAGAGACAGTTAAAGAACCACAAGGTAATAAGTATATGCATCACGCTCATGTGCATGATGATCTCTTGCTTCTGCACATATTGTTTGAGAGGGATTCACAAACATGATGGTCCATCTCATTTGATCTCTACTCTCATGCATATAACCAAGATACATGTAACTCATTACTTGCTCGGTCATGACGTGCATTCACATGTTGCTCAATTCTATCATTGCACAATTGCACACATGTAGGGGGAGCTTATGCATGTTACATGTTCCTCCAAAACTTTACTTACTACTCTTCATATCATTTACTTGAAGCTTTGATATATGTTGTCATCAATTACCAAAAAGAGGGAGATTGAAAGCACAAGTGCTCCCTGGGTGATTTTGGTAATTAATGTCAACATATCTTTTGTTGGACTAATAGTTTTATCGAGTATATTTCAGATAATTTCAATAGTGGAGTGGCAAGGACAAGAGGATGTGGAACCCCTTCAAAATGCTAAGGACAAAGATTGGCAAAAGCTCAAGACTCTTCATTTGAATTTTAGTGATCCAAGATCGCATTGAGTCCATAGGAAAGCCAATACTATTAAAAGGGGATGAGGGGTTGCTTAATGGTCTACTTGCTCAAAGTGCTTAGTGATATTTCTACAAAACCCTTAGCCACGTTCTCCATCCAAATATATCAAAACCCTAAACTCCAACTCGGCCCCACCGATACTTTCTACCCGGAGCCACCGAGTTCATTTGACATAGCCACTACCAAAAACCCTAACGATTCGGTCACACTGATACGGATCTTGGCCCCACCGAGATGGCCTTGCCAACGCTCTATGACTTGTTGCATTCACTTCAGTCTCACCGAGTTGGCTTGACAGATTCTCTGTTGCTTATTGCTTCACTTTGGTCTCACCGAGTTGATGCAATCGACGCCACCACGATGAAGTTTGCCCTAAGCCCTAGCACATCGGTCCCACTGAGTTGTTCCAGTCGGTCCCACCAAGATTTCCAATGTTCATATTTTTGAACAGATTGGTGCCACCGAGTTTCCTAATCGGTGCCACCGAGATGAGTCAAAAGTGTGTAATGGTTGGATTTTGTGTGGAGGGTATATATATCCCTCTCCACCTCCTCTTCATAAGGAGAGAGAGCCATCAGAATGTGCCTACACTTGCACCATTCATTTTCTGAAAGAGTACCACCTACTCATGTGTTGAGATCAAGAGATTACATTCCTACCATTTGAATCTTGATTTCTAGCCTTCCCCAACTTTCTTTCCACTCAAATCCTTCTTCCACCGTAGCCAAATCTATGTGAGAGAGTTGAGTGTTGGGGAGACTATCATTTGAAGCACAAGAGTAAGGAGTTCATCATCAACACACCGTCTATTACCTTTTGGAGAGTGGTGTCTCCTAGATTGGTTAGGTGTCGCTTGGGAGCCTCCATTGTGATGTAGAGTTCAACCAAGAAGTTTGTAAGGGCAAGGAGATTGCCTACTTCGTGAATATCTACGCGAGGGAGGCAAGTCCTTCGTGGGCGATGGCCATGGTGGGATAGACACGGTTGCTTCTTTGTGGACCCTTCGTGGGTGGAGCCCTCCATGGAATCGCGCAACCATTTCACTTCTTGGGTTGAAGTCTCCATCAACATGGATGTACGATAGCACCACCTATCAGAACCACGTCAAAAATTCTCCGCATCTCCATTGCGTTTGCACACTCCAATCCCATCCCTTTACATTCTTGGAAATTGCATGCTTTACCTTTTTTGCTGCCTATACTATTGTCATGCTTGCTTGAGATGTATTGGATGCCCTTTAATATGTGCTAAACTCCACCTTAACTTGAAGAATTTAAAAACTGCCACTTTTACTTGTTAACGGTCTAATCACCCCCTCTAGACCCATCTTCTCGATCCTTTCATATGATCTATTTTTGACTACTAGTTTCATGATCTATCTATCTATGTAATCGAGTGAGAGTTATATAAGAAAGAATAGTTTGAGTTTTTGCTTCTTTATGTTTTTGTTTCAATCAAAATAAAGAAAATAATGAAAAAGATCATATGCTAATCTTATGGGAAGTAACACAGACAGTTGCTGCTAATAAGACGTGTGTGTTGTGCGATGGGATTGCATACAGAACAACAACATATATATATATATATATACACACTTATAAGGACATGGTTGCATAACCAAATTAAACATCCAATTACATAGGTGGCTACTACAACCATGGCATTTGTACACACCAAAGTAAACTATTACATGCATAATTACATAGGTGGCTACTACACACATGACATTTCCACACACCAAAGTAAACTATATATTACATGCATGATTAACTAGGATAAACGATCATCTAATCATCATCTACTTCTTGTGACGCTTGCTCTGCTTGTGGCTTGATCCGGCCTCATCGATTTGGGTAACGAGGCACTTCCTCATGTCAACGATCCGCCTGTGCATCTCGAAGCACATGTACACGCTCTTGGCTGCGAACCTGAGGTGAGGTTCATCCAGTTGCCGCATCCAGGCCCCGTGCCAGGATACGGGACGCGTTTTGTTGTCATCCTACTTCATCTTTTCGTAGTATGGGTTGACGATGGCCGAGGCGAGTTCAACCAGGGAGTCCTTCTTCGTGCTACCCCAGACCCTGTAGTGCTCACATATTTTGACAAGGTTCTTGCAGGACAAGCCCATAACCCTGAGCGCTTTTACATCATCGGTGGTTTCCACCGTAGCGAACTTGTAGTCGGTGCTGTTGACAAACCTGGCGAAACGGTCGGAAGGCTCTGTGGCCATGCAGTAGTGGTAGATGAGGACATGATGGCGCACACACAACTGGGTGACGACAAGCTTCTGATCTATGTTGGGATGACCGGCGGTGTACTGGAGGTCGATGCCGACCACCTTGTACTTGTCTCGAGCAAGCAACTGCTCAATTGTGTTGATGTAGTCGTCCACCACGGCCGGGTCGATGGTGTACACCACCGAGAGATCCGTCTACCTCGCGTGGGTCTCCACTTTATGCTCGCCGAACTCCATTGGAGCGCCGCTAGACATCCCATCTCTATGTGTCGTCATGGGTGTGCTTGTTGTGTTGTGGGGCGCAATCGAAAGGTTGAAGAGACTAAGGTTATAATGGCCACGGGTATTAAAGGGGAAGCCGGACGGCTTGGAATATCGGCATGCCATGATGGCAGTTCTAATTTGCAGCGCGTAACTCCATCGCGTGGCGACGCGTGCGGCGCAACCGCATGCATATGGGGCCCCCGATGTGATCGTGCGCAGGCCTAACCGCTGGCAGAGCGCGCACGGAGGGACGCGAGCAGAACGCTCCGCGGTCGCCTCAACGGAGAGCAACCATATATATGCATATAGCAGTTGAACCCGCAAGGGAAAGCTATCCACAAGCCGAGCGCGCCGACGGACGCGAGTAGAACGGGCCGCGGCGCCTAACGGTGAGCACAGTGCGCTGCGGCGCCTAACAGCGAGCAGAGCTTGCCGATACATCAAGCAGAGGCCGGCACAGTGATACGTGGCAAATAAGACGAACTATGCGAGCGATGTCGGATACATCAAGCACGAATCAGATTAGAGTTGCGTGTGCGATACGTGGCATACAGTTGATCCATCCGAGCTGTTTGTGATGGAATAAGCCGTGTGTGTTGTGGGCAAACGCTTGCTGGTATATAACCTTAAACTTAACCAACAAAATGTTAATGCATGTTACAAAAATTATATAACTGGAAACTATGTTCAAATACGAATCCAACGATATAATCTTTGGCGACATGCATTCATATTTTATTAGTTAAATCCTACTTATAAAATAGGACAGGGGTATAGTAGGTAATTAAATGGCAAACGTTTTTTTATTAACCGTATGTGTACGTGTCCTTTCGTCCTCCTCTCGCATGTCTTGTCACCCCGTTGCCGCAGACGGCTTCGAGTGCAAGCTTGAGCAGCGCGCGGGGGCGTTCTTTTGGCCAAACAGTGGTGAGCCCGTTCCTGTAGAACCGCGCAGGTTCCCGCGCAAGCTTCCCGCCCGACTCGGTGAAATCCCCCAAAATCCCAATGCTTACCAGCCTAGTATATAAACCCTCACGGCCGGCGAGTCCTGCATCGCATTTTCCCCTCCCTCCCTGTAGCTTATCTCGTCCGCTTCTTCGACGCCTATGGCACCGGTCTGTCGTCGTCGCTCAGCCACTCCGTTGTCATCAGAGGACAGCTCCAGCTGGGAGGCTACACCGCGGCGGCGGCGCAGTCCCCGGCGTAGTGTAGTGCGCGTGGCATCCCTGTTGGGTGTGCGCGGAACACCCACCACACGCTCCACCGCCGCTGCCCGTCGGTAGCTGTTGCCAGCCGTCGCTACCGCCACACCATCGTCAAAACCTAGGGCCATCGTCCGCTCCGCCGCCGCGGCCCGAAGGCGGGAGGTGGCCGTCGTGGACGCCACCCCACTGCCGGCCACAATGGCCATCACCCGCTCTGCCGCCGCGGCCCGAAGGCGGGAGGTGGTGGTCGTGGCCGCCACCCCATCATCGGCCGCCGTGGCCGTCAGCCCACCGTCGACCGCCGAGATCATCACCCGCTCCACCACCGCCGCCTGAAGGAGGGAGGCGGAGGTGGAGGCCCACACGTGCGTCAGCGACCTTGCGCGCTACATCGAGTTCCTATAGGAGGAGGCGGAGCGCCTCGTCGAGCACGCAAAGAGCCTTATCGCAGCCATGGCTGCAGCACATGCCAACGCAGAGGCGAGGAATCAAGAGATCTATGAGCAGTCCGGCCACTTGGAGAGGGGTCGTCTGGAGCGACAGAGGGTGTTCGAGGTGAGCGTCGCTGAAGGTGCAGCAGCGGCAGGCACCGTCTTGCAGCTGTCCAGCTCGCCGGTAGGCCCCTCCTCTTCGTCCTCTTACTGAGCTCGCACGGCAGAGGAGAGGCTGCCAGAAATAGTACAAAGCCCCTCCGTAGTAGTAGTATTTAGGGGCTATTATGTTCAGTTCATCTGACTATAGATGTGGTGGAACTATACAACGTACTTAAAATTAGCTAGTATACATAGTTGAACTAGCTATTTCAGTATGTGGTTGGCAACAATTGGGGAAAAGTTTGGTCGGTTCAGCTGTCAAGTTGAACTGTTTGTATAAATTAAGAATGACTGCTTAATATATGTATGAAATCTATGCTTAATTACAGAAATTTAGTTGCAAAAATTAGATAGTGCTAGTGATTTTTAGCTGCATATTTGACAAATCACGGTGTTACAGGATTGACAAATGGCAATGTTACCAGATCAACAAATGTCAATCTTTCTAGTTTGACAAATGGCAATATACCCAATATGACAGATGCAAATCTTACCAAATTGTCTGTACGTGGTTGCACACGGGTCATCCGAAAAAACCGCTTGTGTTGAAGGGAGGTACAAATCCTGCTTGCCAAATTTTCTCTTGGCTTAGCGCCGAAGTCTCGCTTTGCATAGCTTATTCAATCTAAACCGTTTGCATTGAAGAGATGCACAAATCCTGCACAGCGAATTTTCCCTTGGCTTACTACAGAAGACCATAGCTCTCACTTTGCATACACGTGTTCTATCTAAATTTTTTGCGATGAAGAGCTGCACAACTCCTGCTCGGCACATTTTCCCTTGGCTTACTAGGGAAGCTGTCGGTTTACATACGGGTGTTCTATCTAAAATGTTTGCGATGTTACACTGGCAGCTATTTGTTTCAAAATGCCTTTGTTGGCTGTTATTCGAGTGCGCCTTCTCTCAAAGTGGACATGAAAAATACCACAGTATGTCGGGTGCCATTCCATGATAGCATGCCAAGTTTCATGAATTTCAGATGAGTTTTGGATTTACTAGAATTTAAAAATAAAGTATCTCAATGTTTTGCCGGCAATCAACAGTTCCCTAGTGTTTGAAATTCATTCCCATTTCTTGCACGGGACCTAAGCATGCACCCAAGGACACATATTTGATTTTTTTCAACCAATTTATATGCACTGGAGCATGTACATGTAGTTCAAATTTGAATTATGCACATAAAATCCATAGAAAACCCAGTTAATCTATAAAAATGTCCAAACGAACCGCGAAAAATTTGAAAATTTAACACAACACTCCTGGTGTTCTATGTTGACACTAGAAATTTTTGAAAGCAATAAGCGGCAACGAATATCGTTTCGTCCCCAAAGGTGGCACGTTCCCTATGGAAACCATCAGGCTTCTTGTGAGAAGCTCTGGTTTGTGAGAAGCTTATACACAAACCTGCCCCAAATTGGACAAAAAAATTACCACGGCATGTTGATGCCGCTCCATGATAGCATGCCAAGTTTCATGAATTCCAGACGAGTTTTGGATTTACTAGAATTTAAAAACTGGGTATCTCAATGTTTTCGGCCGAGCGACGGTGGTAGGGTGTTTGACATTCATTCCCATTTCTTGCATGGGACCTAAGCATGCAACCAAGGACACATATTTGAATTTTCAACCAATTTATATGCATTAGAGCATGTGCGTGTAGTTCAAATTTGATTTATGCACATAAATGCATTGAAAACTCAATTAATGTATAAAAATATCCAAATGAACCCCAAAAAATTCCAAAATTTAACACAACACTCCTGTTGTTCTATGTTGACACTAGAGAAAAAATTGAATCAATAAGAGGCAACGGATATCGTTTTGTCTAGAAAGATGAAACGTTCCCTACCGTAACCATGAGGCTTGTTGCGAGAAGCTCTGGTTTATGAGAAGCTTATACCCCAACCTGCCCCAAATGGGACAATATTATTACCACTGCATGTTGATGCCATTCCATGATATCAAGTCAAGTTTCATGAATTTTGGACGAGTTTTCTATTTACTAGAATTTTAAAACCATGTATCTCAATGTTAGCGGGCGAGCGACGGTCGCAAAGGTGTTTGACATTCATTCCCATTTCTTGGATGGGACCTAAGGTTGCAACCAAGGACAAACATTTGATTTTGCAATCTGTTTTATGGACTGGAGCATGTGCAGGCAGTTCAATTTTGAATTATGCACATGAATGCATAGAAAACACAGTTAACGTATAAAAATGTCCAAACGATCCCTGCAAAAATCCAAATTTTAACACGACACTCCTGTTGTTCTATGTTGACACCAGGAAAAAATTGAAAGGAAGAAGAGGTGACGAATAATGTTTTGTCCACAAAGGTGACACGTTTCCCTAACGGAACCATGAGGCTTCTAGTGAGAAGCTCTGGTTTGTGAGAAGCTTACACTACTGCAGGATGCTGCTAACGCGACACTATGATCAGAGACCCTTCGACGAAACTGTTGGCGATGCCATAATCGCAAATGGTGGTGTACAAAAACCATCAAAAAAGGTGCAAAACATTTGCGATGGAGGATGCATCAAGCACGGTTCAGATTTTAGTTGCGTGCGCGATGCAGGGCATACGTTCAGTTCAATTAACCGTTTGCGATGAGGAGGAACAAAAGAAACAGGTAGCCAGATGGAGGTGTGTGCGATATACAACATATGGTTCACTCGGATGAACTGTTTGTGATTAGGCAACACAAAAGAAATGGTCAGCCAAATCAAGGTGTGTGCGATATACGGCATGCGGTTCACTCGGATGAACTGTTTGTGTTGAGACAAGAGAATAGAAACGGTTCAATATAACAAGATGTGTGTGATACCCGGCAAACAGGTCTGTAATCAGAAATGTGTGCGAAGACCGATAATAACACAGACGGTTGCTGCTAATAAGAGGTGTGTGTTGTGCAATGAGATTGCATACCGAACAACAACATACACACACACACACACTTATAAGGACATGGTTGCATAACCAAATTAAACATCCACTTACATAGGTGGCTACTACAACCATGGCATTTGCACACACCAAAGTAAACTATTACATGCATAATTACATAGGTGGCTACTACACACATGACATTTCCACACACCAATAAAGTAAACTATATATTACATGCATGATTAACTAGCATAAACGATCATCTGATCATCATCTACTTCTTGTGATGCTTGCTCTGCTTGTGGCTCGATCCGGGCTCGTCGATTTGGGTAACGAGGCACTTCCTCATGTCAACGATCCGCCTGTACATCTCGTAGCATCTGTACATGCTCTTGGCTGCGAACCTGAGGTGAGGTTCATCCAGTAGCCGCATCCAGGCCCTGTGCCAGGATAGGGGACTTGTTCTCTAGGCATCCTGCTTCATCTTTTCGTAGTAGGGGCCGATGATGGACGAGGCGAGTTCGACCAGGGAGTCCTTCTTCGTGCTGCCCTAGACCTTGTAGTGGTCACGGATTTCGACAAGGTTCTTGCAGGCCAAGCCCGTAACACTGAGCGCTTTTACATCGTCGGTGGTTTCCACCGTGGCGAACTTGTAGTCGGTGCTGTTGACAAACCTATTGAAACGGTAGCAAGGCTCTATGGCCATGTAGTAGTGGTAGATGAGGACATGATGGCGCATGCAAAACTGGGCGACGGCAACCTTCTGATCTATGCCGGGACGACCGGCGGTGTACTGGAGGTCGATGCTGACCACCTTGTACTTGTCTCGAGCAAGCAACTGCTCAACACTATTGATGTAGTCGTCCACCATGGCCGGGTTGATGGTGAAAACCACCGAGAGATCCGTCTCCCTCGTGTGGGTCTCCACTCTATGCTTGCCGAACTCCATTGGAGCGCCGCTAGACATCCCCTCTCTATGTGTCGTCGTGGGTGTGCTTGTTGTGTTGTGGGGCGCGATCGAAAGGTTGAAGAGACTAAGGTTATAATGGCCGCGGGAATTAATGGGGAAGCCGGATGGCTAGGAATATCGCCAGGCCCTGATGGCAGTTATAATTTGCAGCGCATAACTCCATCGTGCCGCACGTAACTGCGTCGCGTGGCAACGCGTGCGACACAACCGCATGCATATGGGGCCCCTGACATGATCGTGCGCACGCCCAACTGCTGGTAGAGCGCGCGCGGAGGGACGCGAGCAGAGCGCTCCACAGTCGCCTCAACGTCGAGCAACCATATATATATATATGCATATAGCAGTTGAACATGCAAGGAAAAGATGTCCACAAGCCGAGCGCGCCGCGGTGCCTAACGGCGAGCACAGCGTGCTGCGGCGCATAACGACGGGATAGACCTTCATTCAAGCTAATCAACATGTGTTCAAAAAATGAAAATTATCAAAAAGTAACGAGATAGACACTGGCAGCGCAACTTATAAATTGACGGATGGATTACTAGTTACAGTGATGCATATAATTAAGCAAAGGGATCGCACATGTCTGTATTGACTGGAACGAGAATGCAATAGCACAATAAGAATTAAGGCCACGATGATGCGATTGCAGTGGTGGTTACAGGAGGCAAGAAGAAAGATGCATCCATCAACGTCCGACCTCCTCCTCCTCCTCAACTCAGTGCGCTGGGCCACCGACCGACGGCTAAGGAGCGGCTGCTTTTGTGGCGATGTCAAGGTGCTTCTCAGCAAAGGCATCCAAGGCTTCCAGCCGGCTGAAGAAGGCCAATGTCGTAGCATCCTCACTGGCCTTGTAGATACCTATGTACACGATTTGCTCATACACATGGATGTGTAGGTCGATGGATTCTTGTAGGGCGAGGCGCCTCGCGGCGAGCTCGACCTCCAGGTGGACATTCTTTGTGGCGTCGGTGGGCTATCGCAGGGCCACCAGTGTTTGAAAGAGGTTCCGACCATGGAGGCCGATTAGGGTGGCCGGCAATGAGGAGCCCGGGCGCGCGGGCTGGAGGAGTACGGCGATGTCGTCCGCGAGCTTCTTGACGACAGTGAACATGTTGGTGGTGCGCACGATCATCTGGTCCAACTGAGAGTCGTAGCTGGCGTCGACGGCGGCCATCCACCAGTCGGTCGCCAACACCGTCTGGAGACGATCCATGGTGCCATGCCACAGGCCGACGTCGTGGACCATCTGGCACAGCCGCTGATCGCTCGCGCGCATCACCTCCATCTGTCTGGAGTGAGCACTTTTGCGCTTATTAGTGTAGGTGCTTAGGCAAATGCTTAGGTGTGTACGATGTGGTAGATGCATTGGATTGGAGGGGCGCCTTTATATGAGTGCAAACTGCGTTGCATTCACATCGTGCAGCCTATTTTCCCGGTCCTCCTCCCATTACTTCCCTCATGCATTCACACGATGCTAATTGAAGGAGGACGCATCATTGGCCATTCAACATTTTGGGAACCGCTACCCTCTCCCTCATCTGCATTAAAGCCGTATCGGAAACTGCGCCGCCCGCTACCAAATCAACGGTGCCCTGGAACATGTGCATGTAGTTCAAATTTGAATTATGCACATAAATGCATTGAAAACATAGTTAATGCATAAAAATTAGATAGTGCTAGTGATTTTAGTTGCAAAAATTAGATAGTGCTAGTGATTTTTAGCTGCATATTTTGACAAATCGCAGTGTAACAAGGATTGACAAATGGCAATGTTACTACATGAACAAATGTCAATCTTTCCAGTTTGACAAATGGCAACATACCCAATATGACAGCTACAAATCCTACCAAATTGTTTGTACGTGGTTGCACATGGGTCATCCAAAACAACTGTTTGTGTTGAAGGGATGCATAAATCCTGCGCAGCGAATTTTCCCTCGACTTAAGGGGGAAGACCATAGCTCTCACTTTGCATACGGGTGTTCTATCTAAAATGTTTGTGATCAAGAGCTGCAGAAATCCTACTCGGCACATTTTCTCTTGGCTTCCTGGGGAAGCTGTTGGTTTGCATACGGGTGTTCTAACTAAAATGTTTGCGATCAAGAGCTGCACAAATCCTGCTCGGCACATTTTCCCTTGGCTTCCTGGGGAAGTTGTCGGTTTTCCATACGGGTGTTCTAACTAAAACGTTTGCGATGAGTGTTTTATATTTAAAAACCGTATTAAACTGTGGCTTTGGCGCCATTAATGTAGAGGATGCGAGCAATGCGGGCGGCCATGGAAGTCAAAGGGCTCGCTTCCCGGTGAGCCTGCGCGGCGTACAGCTTGCACGCTTCCTGGTGAGCCTCCGCATTGGAGTACAGCTCGCACGCCTCCCATTTAGTCAAGCACTCAAGCACCTGTCTGCATGGCACCTCCTAGCCATTAAAAGAGTGAAGCATGGCGTCACGTCAATGGTTAATAGAACGCACACAATTTAAATTATACAAAATGTTTGAGATGTTACAGTGGCAGCTATTTGTTTCAAAATGCCTTTGTTGGCTGTTATTCGAGTGCGCCTTATCTCAAAATGGACACGGAAAATACCACAGCATGTCGGGTGCCATTCCATGATAGCATTCCAAGTTTCATGAATTTCAGACGAGTTTGGATTTACTAGAATTTAAAAACAAAGTATCTCAATGTTTTGCCGGCAATCAACCGTGCCCTGGAGTTTGAAATTCATTTCCATTTCTTGCATGGGACCTAAGCATGCACCGAAGGACACAAATTTGATCTTTCAACCAATTTATATGCACTGGAGCATGTGCATGTAGTTCAAATTTGAATTATGCACATAAAATGCTAGAAAACCCAGTTAATGTATAAAAATTTCCAAACGAACCCCAGAAAATTCCAAAATTAAACACAATACTCCTGTTGTTCTATGTTGACACTAGAAAAAATTTAAAAGCAATAAGAGGCAACGGATATCGTTTCGTCCCCAAAGGTGGCACGTTCCCTACCGAAACCACCACGCTTGTTGTGAGAAGCTCTTGTTTGTGAGAAGCTTATACCCAAACCTGCCCCAAATGGGACAAAAATTTTACCACGACATGTTGATGCTGCTCCGTGATAGCATGCCAAGTTTCATGAATTTCAGACGAGTTTTGGATTTACTAGAATTAAAAAACCAGGTATCTCAATGTTTGCGGCCGAGTGACGGTGGCAGGGTGTTTGAAATTCATTCCCATTTCTTGCATGGGACCTAAGCATGCAACCAAGGACACATATTTGATTTTTCAACCATTTTATATGCACTGGAGCATGTGCATGTAGTTCAAATTTTAATTATGCGCATAAAATCCCTGGAAAACCCAGTTACCGTACAAAAATGTCCAAACGAACCCCAAAAAATTCCAAAATTAAACACAACACTGCTGTTGTTCTATGTTGACACTGGAATTTTTTTGAAAGCAGTAAGAGGCAATAGATATCGTTTCGTCCCCAAACGCGGCACGTTCCCTACCGAAACCATCACGCTTGTTGTGAGAAGCTCTGGTTTGTGAGAAGCTCTGGTTTGTGAGAAGCTTATACCCAAACCTGCCCCAAATGGGACAAAATTTTACCACCGCATATTGATGCCGCTCCACGATAGTATGCAAAATTTCATGAATTTCACACGAGTTTTGGATTTACTAAAATTTAAAAACCAGATCTCAATGTTTGTGGCCGAGTGACGGTGGCAGGGTGTTTGAAATTCATTCCCATTTCTTGCATGGGACCTAAGCATGCAACCAAGGACAAAGATTTGATTTTTCAACTAGTTTATATGCACTGGAGCATGTGCATGTAGTTCAAATTTGAATTATGCGCATAAAATGCCTGTGCTGTCGTAGAAGTGTTCCATGACATTACCAAAATTATCATCACGGAAGTGTCCACTTCCATGACGATAAATCGCGCGTCACAGAAGTGCTTTCGTCAAGGGTGACCGACACGTGGCATCCACCGTAACGAAACGCCGTGAAGCTATCCGGTCGGGTTTTGGATCCGATAACCCGTTAACAGCCCCGACCAATGGGGATTTTCCACGTGTAAAATCATCATTGCCTGGAGGAAACACGTGTCGGCTCATCGTTGGGACAGATGTCATCCACTTATTGGACGGAAGGCGCCTATGATACGTTGACACGTGGCACGACCCAACAGAGGCCCATTCCTGTGAAAAGGCCGGCCCGTTTGACTTGGTCAAAAGGTGGCGGGCCGGCCCATGGAAAGCCTGTTAACGGCATGTCCGCATATAGCCCATTTACAGCCTGCTAACCCAAGGCCTGTTACGCCCAATCCGAATTAGGCCCAGTAGCGTCATCTGGGCCATCCAATATGATTCCAGTCCATTTTCACTTCTGGCGCATGTATGGCCCATGACGTCTTTCGGCCCATATGAGGCCCTATGTAACTCTTGGCCTATTAACGGCCCGTGGTGAAACTGGCCCGTAATGAACAGTGTATCACTTTACACCCATTAACGGCCCGTGGTGAAACTGGCCCGTAATGAACGGTGTATCACTTTATACACATTAACGGCCCGTTATTCTGTTGGGCCGTTTCCAGCCCATGTTATCTTTCGGCCTTCTCAGAGCCCATTTATTCTTGGGCTCATTTCCAGCATTCATTACTGTCATTTTCTGCTTGTGGGCCAATTTCAGCCCATGTTACAGTCGGCCCATTTGTGGTCCGTTAATACGTTGGGCCGTTTTCATAGCGTCATCAAATATGGCCTATTAACGATGGCCCGTTATGGTCGGCCCATGAATGGACGATTCCAACTCTAGCCCGTTTACGGCCATAATGCGGTCTGTTTGGCCCATGTTTGGCCAATCGATCATACGGCCCGTATAAGGCCCATTGATGATACGGCCCGTAGAAGGCCCATTGTTTCTACGGCCTGTAGAAGGCCCATTGTTTCTACGGCCCGTAGAAGGCCCACTTTTTCTATGGCCAGTAGGAGGCCTAGTGTCGCTACAGCAACTATTAGGCCATGGTTATTGTGGCCTAGTTTTAAAAAATAGGTTATTGCAGCACTAGCTAACCGCGGAAAAAGAACTGCAATGACTACAAGCAAACAAATAAACAAGACAACAAGGAAATAAATAAGCAAGCAACTAACGCTAGGGTATCACGGCTATTACACATATTACATCCACTGGGCATCAAAGTTCGCCACCAGTGCAAATATAGGGAACAAAGCAGCATATCATATACACTGGTTGTCAAAGTTGGCGACCAGCGCAAATAAACGCCGCAGCAAAACAAATCCAGAACTGAAACCACTTCAGAAGATCTCAAGAAACAATATCTTGGGTACCCATAATGCGGGCAAGATGCTTAGCAAGCTTATTAACTTTCTCTTGTTTGGCGCTTAAATCCTCCAGCGCTTGCTGTTGCTGAAGGAAATATGCCCTAGAGGCAATAATCAAGTATTATTTATTTCCTTATATCATGATAAATGTTTATTATTCATGCTAGAATTGTATTAACCGGAAACATAATACATGTGTGAATACATAGACAAACAGAGTGTCACTAGTATGCCTCTACTTGACTAGCTCGTTAATCAAAGATGGTTATGTTTCCTAGCCATAGACATGAGTTGTCATTTGATTAACGGGATCACCTCATTAGGAGAATGACGTGATTGACCTGACCCATTCCGTTAGCTTAGCACTCGATCGTTTAGTATGTTGCTATTGCTTTCTTCATGACTTATACATGTTCCTATGACTATGAGATTATGCAACTCCCGTTTACCGGAGGAACACTTTGTGTGCTACCAAACATCACAACGTAACTGGGTGATTATAAAGGGTGCTCTACAGGTGTCTCCAAAGGTACTTGTTGGGTTGGCGTATTTCGAGATTAGGATTTGTCACTCCGATTGTCGGAGAGGTATCTCTGGGCCCACTCGGTAATGCACATCACTATAAGCCTTGCAAGCATTGTAACTAATGAGTTAGTTGCGGGATGATGTATTACGGAACGAGTAAAGAGACTTGCCGGTAACGAGATTGAACTAGGTATTGAGATACCGACGATCGAATCTCGGGCAAGTAACATACCGATGACAAAGGGAACAATGTATGTTGTTATGCGGTCTGACCGATAAAGATCTTCGTAGAATATGTGGGAACCAATATGAGCATCCAGGTTCCGCTATTGGTTATTGACCGGAGAGGTGTCTCGGTCATGTCTACATAGTTCTCGAACCCGTAGGGTCCGCACGCTTAACGTTACGATGACAGTTATATTATGAGTTTATATGTTTTGATGTACCGAAGGTTGTTCGGAGTCCCGGATGTGATCACGGACATGACGAGGAGTCTCGAAATGCTCGAGACATAAAGATTGATATATTGGAAGCCTATGTTTGGACATCGGAAGTGTTCCGGGTGAAATCGGGATTTTTCCGGAGTACCGGGAGGTTACCGGAACCCCCCGGTAAGTTAATGGGCCTTATTGGGCCTAGGTGGAAGAGAGGAGAGGAGGCTAGGGCAGGGCCGCGCCCCCTTCCCCCCCAGTCCGAATAGGACAAGGAGAGGGGGGCGGCGCCCCTCCTTCCTTCCTCCCCTCCACCTCTTCCCCCTTCCACTCCTAGTCCAACATGGAAAGGGGGGAGTCCTACTCCCGGTAGGAGTAGGACTCCTCCTGGCGCGCCTCTACCTCCTAGGACGGCAGCCTCCCCCTTGCACCTTTATATACGGGGGCAGGGGGGCACCTCTAGACACACAATTAATCAACGATCTTTTAGCCATGTGCGGTGCCCCCCTCCACCATATTACACCTCGATAATATCGTTGTGGAGCTTAGGCGAAGCCCTGCGTCGGTAGAACATCATCATCGTCACCACGCCGTCATGCTGACGAAACTCTCCCTCAACACTCGGCTGGATCGGAGTTCGAGGGACGTCATCAAGCTGAACGTGTGCTAAACTTGGAGGTGCCGTGCGTTCGGTACTTGATCGGTCGGATTGTGAAGACGTACGACTACATCGACCGCGTTGTGTTAACGCTTCCGCTTTCGGTCTACGAGGGTACGTGGACAACACTCTCGCCTCTCGTTGCTATGCATCACCATGATCTTGCGTGTGCGTAGAATTTTTTTGAAATTACAACGTTCCCCAACAGTGGCACCAGAAAATATGCATCTGAATTCTGCAGGGACTTCCTGAGTCCTTCAGCTTCCTGTCGCAGCACATCTGATTGATGTCTTTCAACTTGAAGTTGAGACTCAACAAGATGAGCTGATTCAGGCAGCGAGTTCGAAGAGCTTGTGCCAGCAGTAGTGGCCAGTAACTCGAACACTACATCAAGACAGGACTTTTGGGTTCCCTCACTGTCGTCAAGATAGTTTTTATCAGCTTTCTTGGAGACCAACAGGGATGTCTCACTATCTTGAACCTTATCTGCATTACTTCCTTTACCATTGGATAACGCGGTACTGTTCTCCAATATTTTGTCCGCATTCTAAAAGAGAAACAAGCAAACACATCACATGTTTACCATGTTGTATATGAAACTCATTTTGGTAAATGAGTTCAGTAGTAAAGTGGACAGGATAATAGCATGAAACAAACATATATCTATGTATCATGGTCACTTTATGGTCTATATCATTCTAGTTTTTGTTGCCAAATCAAGATAGAGACACAGTTCAAATAATATTTGTTCAAGACAAAGCAGAATAGACAGAATATAAGTGTGGGTAACTATAGAGCAATAACAACACTTGTAATGTGCATGACATGAGAACATAACTGTTTATTCAATTGAAACTGAAATCAACATAGAGCAGGTTACAACAGCAAACCAGTTAAAGAAACAGGTTTAAAACATACCTGTTGCGCCATTGGAGTTTCAATTCCATCCTTCAAATTTGAAAATAGTTGGTATGAGTAAATACAGTAATGCAAGAGCAAAGGAGTATGAACCATAGCTACAGAACCTGACCTGAGAACAAATCTTCTTCTCCTTTAAGCGTTGAGTTGAGATTCGGAGTGGTGGTCCTCGTGCTTTGGGCACTGCAGTTCCCTTACTAACTGCTCGTGTTTGGGCGCTCTGTGGTGGAGACGGTGCTGTGTCAACTGGAACTGGGTTACTATCTGCCGGGGTTGGGGTTAGAAGGGGTGTAGCTGGTTCTCTGTCCAACTGGGTAGGGGTACAATCTGCGAGAGTCTGGGTTATGTGTGGTGGATCTGGTCCTTGGGCAAGTACAACCGTGGTTCTATCTGCATCAATTGGTAGCACTATCTTTTCTAAAGACCGTGTTGTTACTCCCTTAGATACTGCCATGACACTCTCCAATTCAAATGGCTGATAAACCAGAAAAGTAATTGAAAGTATAGACATTGTATGATAGACAGGTGCAATGGATAGTGGGGAATAAAAGAGGGCATGCAATAATTCATATTTATGTTGTCTAACCAAACAGGATAGCATGACACAATTTCACATATATGATGGCTAACTAAACAGGATAGCATGACACAATTTCACATTATGATGGCTAACTAAAAAAGATGGAAAGACATAGTTCAAAATATGAGACTATGTAAACAGGATGACATGACATAACTATATAATGTGTTTATTAAATAGGTTGGCGTGCAATAATTCACATACATTCACGGATAGAAAGCCATAATTCAAAATATGATGACTGTAAACACTAAACAGGATGAGATGATATAACTATATGATGTCTTTATTAAATGGGTTGCCATGCCATAATTCAGATAGATGATGTGTATGTACTATGTAAACATGATGGCACGATATAATTCAAATATATGATTTATATAGTAAGCAAGTAAGCAGATGGCAATCCATATATGATGTAAAAACTAAGCAATGCAAGACAACATGCATGTCATGGGTAATATAAGCCTGCCAAGTTTGAGCATAGACCTCAGGGGGGAAATAGGACTGGTCATCAGTCTCTGAATCCTCCTCTGAGGAGCTCTCTGTAACCAGCAAGATGTCTGCTTCAGCAGGTAGCATTGTCTGCTCTGAATACCTTGTTTTCACTCCAGAATTTGCCATCACCGTGTCAAATGGCTGATGCACACGAAGAGCAGTTGAATGTACTAACATTGTTGACAAATGTAATATGTAACAAGAAAAAGGATGGCCTGATATAATTTACATATAAGATGACTGGCTAAGCAGGATGGCATTGCAAAATTCATATATATGATGCCTGGCTAAACAAGATGGCGTTGCATAATTCACATAAACGATGAATAAACTAAACAGATGGCATTCGCACAAAGGATGTCTAAACTAAGCAGATGACATATTTGATGTATAAAGTAAGCAATGCAAGACACCATATGCATGATATAACCAACATCAGCATGCCAAGTTAGAGCGAAGACCTCAAGGGGTAAATAGGAGTTGTCTTCTCCTTCTAAATCCCCCTTAGAACAGATATCTTCCTCTCGATTACAATCCGAAATGCATGGAGGGGGGCCTGCCTTTGCGCCTACCATGGAGCGACGTCTGCATGACATTTTATTGCCACGCAAGGCTCATCTCTTTTGCTCTACATGTTCAGTTCCATTGTTTACAATAACTGTCATGCATAGGAATAAAACATAGTGAGATTATGTAAGGAGTGCATGCAGAAATCCAGAGTGATGGTAGCAACCTGTGGATAGACCCAAAACCAATAATAGCAGGCAGATAATGGCTTCAGTTAAAAAATACAGATAATGGCTTCTTTACTGTTTGTTTCCCACCCAACATGAAACTCATTGTAGACACCGGAGATTAACCAGATAGTAGATAGATACTATTGATAGCGGCCCCGATATGTACCCCACAACCATTTAAAAACTCAAGTTTGACCATTAGTTTGGAGCTGACTCAGAGTCTAATCGGTGAACAGGATGATAAAGTAGCATGTAATATTAAGCGATGCATAACGTAAGCAGACACGAAAGAGTGTGACCTCTCTTGCGGACCCGTGTAGTCCTCGAGGTCATCTGCTCGGTTGATGATGGTAATGCAGTTTTCATGGCTGCCAGCGGCGGGGAAGAAGATCTGAGGCGGCGAAAGACAGTCTGGAGGCCGGATCCCTGCTGTGCTGGACCCTTCTGTCGTTGGAGCAGCTGTGCTGGGGTGGATGACGGCGCAGCAGGAGCGGGACAAACCACGCAAGGTTTTCTTTGACAACTATCTGTAAGAGAAGTAATTCTGTAAGGGCTCGTTTGAATTGGAGGATTCGAACAATGCAGGGATAGGAAATAGACAGGAATAGGATTGGAATGCACGTGCAAAATAGAGAATTTAAAAACACAGGATTTCTGCCAATCTGGATGTTTGATTCACAACAATTGGAAGATCACAGGATGCAAAGAAGCATGGTGAGATTAAGTCAAACCACAAGAAAATGTACGGTTATAATGCTATTATGCTACTATCTCTTAGTCTTGTGCTTCATGAATAGGAATTTGAAAAGGAGGACAAGTGAAAATTAAAATTCCTACGTTTTTTATTTCAAGGAGACACTAAAGGAACAAATCCATGTGCTCAGTGGACAATATATATAACATGTAGAGTAAAAAAGAGATGCAACTAGTGTACAACCTCTTTGGCGAAGCCATGTCGATCTCAGCGTGATTGGGTTGGCCGGTGAGGATGCTCCGGCTGACTTTGCTGTCGGAGGAGGGGAAGAAGATCTTAGGCGTCTGGAGATGGAGCCCGAGGTACTGCTCCGCTGTGATGGAGGGTTTCATCGTTGGAGCAGCTCCGGTGAGTTGTACGACGCTGAGGCTGAAGCAGGACAAGAGAGACAACGAACAACGTTAACCTGAGTGGAATTCTAATAGAATCTCCAATACATGACGTAAAATACATAACCACAAAGTGCTAGATGTAAAATACATCAGCCGCTCATCTCTGAACTTAACTATCAAAACTGAACTTAACTGTCGAACTGAACTTAACTGTCGAAACTGAATTTTGCTGTCGAAACTGAATTTTGCTGTCAAAATTGAACGCACTAGAAAAGTGAGGCTACACGTCAGTCGACTGACTTCTTCATCTCTGGCCAGTCGATTTTGCAGCCGTTGGATACGAAATCAAGGGCCTCCGGTTCATCTTCAACCTCCACCCCCTGAGCCGCCAACCACCACCGGCCAAACAGCAGCCCCCAGCCGCCCGCGGCCGGCGGTGCACCGCTCCGCCCGCCCCGAAAACACTCCCCACCGCCGGTCCGCCGCCGCCCCGGCCATCCCTCTAGCCCCCCCCCCCCGTGCCGAGCTTTTTCTCCGGCGATCCCCACGCCACCTCCCCGCCAACGCCCCGCCACCGCCGGCGACCACCGCCCCCATCCTGAACCCTAAGATAGATAGTGGGGTACCTCTCCGGCGAGCCCCCCTCCCCGCTGCGGCTGGTTCTTCCTTCACCCCGGCGAGCCCCCCCCACCCCCTGAAAATCAACTAACCCAAAAGTCGATTCAGTCGACTGAAGTGTAGCTAAATCGGAGCAGCATCGCAAGCAAGAGCAAGAGCGAGAGCAGCAACGCGAGCAAGAGCAATAGCAAGAGCAGACCAGGCAGGGGACCGAGGGCAAGAGCAGAGCAGCAGCGCGAGCGAGAGCTAAAGCAGCAGCATCTCCTACTGATGTGGACGTCGCCGCCGAGGGAGCGACGCCGTGGCGGAAGTGGCCGGCGACCCCGCCATGGATGGAGCCGCGCCGTGTCGGCTCGGGACCGAGCGCCGGCAGCACCGTGAGATCGAATCAAGAAGAAAATGCGGCGATTAGTGTACAACCTCTTTGGTGGCGCTGATTAGGCCGCAGCTTCATCCGAGGAAATGGTGATGATGATGCTCTTCCGGTGGTGCAGGTGAAGATGGCGGTGTGGGAATGGAGGTGGCGCGAAAGACGAGGGGAACGTCGGGCAGCTCCTTGGAGGTGGAGGACGGGGTGGCTGAACCGGCGGGATGATGAGATCGCCGACGGATCCTCATCCGGTACGGTGGATGAGGGACGTCGAGGTGTTGCTGTGGACGACGCCGTCGGGGAAGAGGCTCCGGCTGGGTGGCAGACGGAGCAGGGTGTGGGGTTTCGTCGCGGGTTTTCGCGGCCTCGGTGTACGAATGGGTGGGCGGATGGGATGGCAGTGGGGAACCATGGCTTAGAGACGTGCTTGTCCGAAATGTGGGGTAAGTTATGAAAGTACCCCCACCGATTTGAGGCGGTTCTTTCGGTTCAGGGGTACCACGGGCATTTCGCATGTCGGGATTTCATAGGAGGTGGGAGTTTTCATGCACGTTGTAATTTCGGAATAGCAAGGCGCGGGTTGAGATGGAGGGAGTTGTCGGAGCACAACGAGACAAAGATATATCTTAAATATTTCGGGCTAACAAGGCGCGGGTTGAAATTTCCGGACAAGCCTAACGTGTACTGTACCAAATCAATGCGCACTACAAATGTCATTCAAAATTTTGAAGTCATGTTATGTTCAATTAAAATATTTCGCTACGTGTATAATGCATGCAACCTACTACTCAAATGAACGTTTTAGTGCATTCCAAACATCTATACTACCGCTTCAATATGAACTAAATTTGAATTCGTTTCTCTATTTGAATAAGATCTACAGTAATGATTGTTGTGAAGTCAAAGCATTTGAATTCATTTCTCTATTTTAATAAGATCTACAATCATCATTATTGTCACATTAAACCATCGTTTGTGTATTATCTTCACAGCACACCACATGATTAGTCTCGAGTTACATATGAACTATGTGTACTATATGAACTCGAACTAGATTTTTTGAATCCACTTTATTTTGATTTCAAATCACATTACATTTCTAGCTCTAGCTAGATCTTCATAATCTAAACCATGTCTCATATGTATAATGTGTTTATCACATTATGTATGGTGCCCCGCCCCCTACGCCTACAAGTATTTAGATGTGAGTTGCAAACACCACACATTACCACAAATTCAAATAAAATGTGAGAATGTTCGATATATAGTATTGTTTAGATTTTTCGATATTTAGTTGTAAGCTGCAAACGCCACACATTATCACAAATTCAAATAAAATGTGAGATTGTTTGATGTATAGTATGGTTTAGATTGTTCGGCATTTAGCTGTGAGTTGCAAACGCCATGCATTATCACATTATGGCATAACATGTGCACATCACGTGTATCACCGCTATATTCATGCATCCAATGTTTACAACACTATGATCTCCTATTCAAATATATGAATCCGCTTTCATATCAAATTATGATCTTTGTTAGTCTCTTACACCCACACAATCCTCTAACCTTTGTAGCTACCACTAACTTTCTCTCGTGCATGCACACGCCCTCCTAGCCCTCCCCCTCCCTCGGCATTCTATCCACCGGGCACATTCATTTTTTTTCTTTAGGTCGTTCTCCCAGAGTCTCCACAACTCCTTTCCGACACACACCGATCGATAAACCTCTCCAGCGATGCCTGCCTACAACATACACACACACCTTCAATCTCCTCCTTTATGTGTCCTTGCCTCGTGTCTCTGATACGGTCAGACACACGTGTAAACTCTCGCCCCTCTTTTCATCGATCTCACAACCGCATACTCCTCCCCCTATCTAGCTAGTAGTTGGGCCTCTCGCACCACCTCCTAGCTCCATTCTCTCTGTCTATCCGTCTCGCTGGGCCTTATTTGCCTCTAACAAATGGACGTACACCGACCGATCTCTCGCTATACATATAGCTAGCTAGGTCCTTATAACTCGTTTTTACCCACACGTCAATCGATCTACCTCATTAGTTGTGCCTCTCCCTTCCTCCGACAAACAACAATTGATCTACCGATCTAGTTAGGTTTGCTTACCAAACACATGGTTCCCCTTCATCATCCATGGATGCGTCCCGACAGATCTATCACGCACAGGCACACACAGAAACACATCCCCACTCTTATTGATAACATTGCAGTTCTACCCTCAGTTTGTCTAGTAGGCCTCTCCCACCATCTTCGAGAAGCAACTCCATCACCCATCCAGCACTCTACCCCTCTCCCTCCCTTTCTCTCTCCTCTCTCTCTCTCTCTGTCCCATCATATTTCCCGTCCTTCAGTTATGTATGGATGTCGACCGATCTCCCTCAAGACATAGCTGGGTCTCTCCTTCTCAACGCATATACGAGTCTTTCTACCTCTATAGTTAGGCCTCTGCCTACCCCTCCCCCACCCCCTCCCCCCACACACATCGATACATCGAGCGCTCTAGTCATGTCTCCCTGCCACACACAAACTTGACATGTGCCCTCTAACGTTCCGGTAGGCCAGTCGCCCTATATCTTTGACTTGCACACACACACAATTTCGATGGCTCTCTTCATCGATCTCGCACCCACCCACTTGATCCTCTCTTCGACTCTATCGATAGCTATGACCCCTCCCTCTCTTCTCGTGGATTGCCCGACCCTCTATGTATGATATGGATAGGCCTCCAATTCACACACATTGCATGCAAAATTTAGTTTGAGATGTCATCGACACATATTCCCACAAATAATTCACGAAATCAACCCCCACCCCAAAACAAAAACACTCATGAGCGCGGTTTGTATCTCTCACACACACGCACGTAGGTGGGGACGTGCACGAAGAGAAGAGGTGCATGCACGGCGCACGTACTCCCGTCTTTTCCCAACCACACCCGCGCGGGTACACGATGGAGCTCATTTCTGTACGAAAAAGGCAGCCCACGTGGTAATTTGGCACGTGTACTGGTTGTCCACTTGGTGGAGGGAGGATCGTCTACCATGGGTGAACAAACAAATTGCAACTTGACGTGTTATGTTAAAAAAAGAGGCAAACAATGTGGGGCCTACCTTAGAGGCAAGGCTCTATACACTAGAGTACTTTTGATGTGCCCCGTCAACTCGTAGAACGAGGAGAAGCTTGCTTAGTACGCCGTCTCCCCCGCCCACGGGCGCGGTGGCTCGTAGGATGAGGTGAAGCTTGCTCCGCCTTACGCCCGCTTCCTCGCCCATGCGTGCGGTGGCTCGCAGGACGAGGAGAAAAATTTACTACTCACTCCGTTTACTCTCGTCCCTACTACCTTGGTTATAGAGATTATATCATATTGTTTGGAATATATATGTCCTTTAGTAGATTTCAATATGAACTACTAGTACATACTCCAAACACTGATGTATATAGATGTATTTTAGAGTGTAGATTCACTCATTTTGCTCCATATGTAGCACTCTCCCTCGCCCCTCGACCCTCGCCCACGTGGTGGACGTGCAGCAATTCATTCGGTCTCATATAGCCAGAACGATATATACTGCACTACCATTATTGCTCGACTTCCCGAAGAGGCGAAGAGCCAATCGCAAGGTTAATATTTTGCAGATGCCAAGCGCAAGGTTATAGGAGAACGAGTAGTAGGTGTCGCGTCATTTATAAATAAAGTTTTTTTCTTCAGTGGCACGTACGCAATATGATAGGTTGATATGGAGAGAAAAGGAAACCGCTCCACTATATACATAGTCAGGACGGGCCAGCCTACACGGTTGCTTGCTGGGGTTGCTCTCTTCACACTCTCTCGCACAAAACGACTGTGGCCACATCTCTAACATCCCGGCGGATCACGTCCGCTTGGGGAAGGGGTGGATGCTTAGTGTAGCACTACTAGGAAAAGGCCTACTAATGGCGCACCTAATTTGGCCATTAATGGCGCATTAGTGGTGCGCCATTAGTAGCACGCCATTAGTATATTTTACTAATGGCGCACCACTGGTGCGCCATTAGTATCTGGTATACTAATGGCGCACCCCAGATGCGCCATTAGCATATACAACAGTGCGCCATTAGTATGCCTCCCAGGGGGCCATCTATACCCAGGTGCTTTGGCATACTAATGGCGCACAACAACTGGATGCGCCATTAGTAACTTCGGCATACTAATGGCGCACTGTTTAGTGATGCGCCATTAGTATCCTCTGGCATACTAATGGCGCACTATGATGTGATGCGCCATTAGTATGAATATTAGGTTTTTTTTTTTTTTATTTTCTGTTTTTTGCACAGGTTACAAAATGTATAATTGGACAAAATATAGACAGCACACATCAACAACAGATTCATCGAATACAATAGAAGATTAGTCTCTGAATACAATTCATCATTTTAGTCTCCGAATACAATTCATCATATTAGTCTCCGAATTGAAAAGACCGAACAAAGATAGAACATTATATTACAAGTCTCGAGACCGCGAGTTTGTCTTCACATTACAAGTCGATATCGATCATCTAAACTACCATCACATAGAAGAGAGCTGCGGTCATCACGATGAGCATCATCACAATGAAACTCGTCTTCATCCGGTACCTCCAACGCTCCCTCCCTTCTCCCGCTAGATAGCGGGCGTATCTAGATTCGGCCTCGGCCCTAGTGGCGTACCCTTTGTAACTGTTACTGCTGAATCGGTGAACCTGTCTCCGACACTCCTCCCAGTCGTCGTAGACTCCGGGAACCTTACCCTTGTACACGACATACCACGGCATCGCTATGCAGTAGCCAAACGAAACGTTAGTACCAATTCACAGACAATACATAAGCAATATATAAGTATGCAACAGAACGATCAGAAGAGAAAAGCAAGACATTAATAGCATCGATTACATCTAAGTTGAAGGACTCTAGAAACCAAAGAGACATACTACAAGTTCATTAAAGTTTAATTACAACATGACCCAATCGATGTTTCAGAACTAGACACAGCATCACTGCTTTCGACTCGACTCAAGGGACCGGAGCGTGGATGAAGCCGCCGTCTATCGTGGGAGTCATGAAACAACGGGCGTTGTCAGCCTGCATTTGTAGGATTGTGTCGATGTCACTGTTGGACGGTTGATTTCTGAGGTAGAACTGCCCCGAGGTACGAAGGACATCTTGATGGATGATTTTCGCAAACTCCGACTGGATGCGAAAGAATTCTTGTCTGATGTCCGCGTCCTGGATTGCCGACATGCTCGCGGCCCAATCTTTGAGTCTACTCGGTAGCAGTAGTTGATGATGGTCCCGTACGATCGCCCGCATGTGATGGATGGCGTAGTAGGCACCCTTCTGACCGCCAGGCGGCTGCTTGACGCAGCAGAACGTCGTATTGTGGGAGAACACGTGCTTGCCGTACTTACGAATAGGCCTGGTGAAGGTGCCTCCAGATTTGACGTAGCCGGGGAGAACATCATCAAGAACCTTCTTGACATTTGTGTAGTCTACGTTCGACTGACGGTCCGGGTCGAAATACGTGGCCATGGAATATTTGGGGCTTAGGAGGATGAGCGTGCAATGTGTGTCACTGCAGAAAACACGGAATGTTAAAAGAAAAACGATCGAAATCTAAGAATTCATATGTTACGGGGCGGTTGAGGGGAGGACTTACTCGGGAAAGTAAGGCACGAGGAAGTTGTCCTTATCTTGGTTTGCCAGAATGACGCCTTCGAGGTAAGAACTCGCGACTTGCCGGTCCCCAGCGCTGCCCAAGATCTTGGCACGCATGTAGAAGGGGTCGACTATCACGATGTCCGGGGTCTTGTCGCGAATGATCCGCATCTCCATACTCAGTGAAAATAGCCGAACGAAGGTGTAGTGCAGCGGATGAAGGTTCAACATAGCGTGGATGTCATCAAACCGCAGGACGATCGTACCCCCGATGGAGTTATCCACAAAGCCCTTGCCCTCTGGCACCTTGGCCGCGAAAACCGGGTATGCCACATCCTTCTCTCGGAGACGCCGCTTCTCCAAAGAAAGAACACTGTCATGCAGACTCCGCATAGCACCGGTTGCAGCATCGAGCATATTTCTCGGTAGCATCGGCCTACCCGCCACATGCACCCTCCTCGAGATATCCGCAGTTGAAGGTGGCCCGTCCTGAGCACGGATCGTACTCGGTGCCGGCTGGCCCGCACCCTTGTTAGTCTTTCTTTTGCGTGCCTTCTTCTTGATCTCCTGTAATGGGACCGAGTTCTGCTCACAGACCGCCTTCTTGAGTGTGTTGGGGCTGATCATATTTCGCACCTCGCCTATCTGAGGCTCGGTGAAGTCGGCAGCTGGAGGCGTCTCCTGAGAGCTGAACTGCAGACGACGCCTATTGCAACTTGGCTTCTCCGCGGTACCAGCTAGATCGCACACGTCTTTTGTTGGGTTGGGTTCTTGAGAAGGAGGCCCCATGAAGTCGCCACCGTCCCCATGATCGGCAAAGTACTGATCGACGTTGGCAAATGTATCGTCGTCGTCGTCGTTCTGATCCTGTGCCATATGCATGTTTGGATCCAGTGGCATAGGGATGTCCGGCACCGTTGCGGCGGTCTTGCCATGGGGCCGACATGGCGCCGGCACGACTGGCGGTGTTGTCTTTGGGGTGGTGTCCCCCGCCCCCAAACGAATTTGGCTCTTCGGCCAAAGCAGGGGCCAGCTCAGGTAGGCACTGAGGTTCATCACGTCATCATCGTCGGCCCCGATGGGTCGAATCGGAGGTAACACCTCGTTGCAGCCTGGCAGCACCCGAACCAGTTGAACCCTAAACAAGTTGGGTGGCATCTGGGTACCGTGGAACAAGGGGTTGCTCGGTTGAACGATTTTGCCCTTGGCGACATGGACCAACTCGTTGTTCACGAAGTGATGGAGAGTGCATGGAACGTCGGCGGCGCCCTGCGAAAACATGTAGGGCGTTAGGGATGCCCAGTCAAAGGCAAGGAGATGAAGTCCTCGGCCGAGAGAGGCTTAATTAGTTACCGTGATGATGGCGTCGAGCTCGGCTAATGTCGAGGCACCGCCAACGGCGGGCGTGCAGTTGACGGAGGGGCCGCTTGCTGCAGAGGTGCCGGGCGGCGTACACCCGGGTGCATTAAGCTCCCGTGCCGGCGTCGGAGACACCAATGCCGGCTCCGCCGGAGACACCAATGGCCCCGCCATCGCGTTCTGCGAGTTGCTGGCCGTGAAGCTAGGAATCGGGGGCGGCCCCTGTTGGCCGCCTGCAATCCACGCACTAATCCCCTGGATCAAGGTAGGCACAATGGCGGTGATCGTCGCTCCGAGTTGTTGTTGCACTTGCTCTTGGACAATCTCCGGAATCCGCGCCACCTGTGCCCTGAGTTCTTGAACCTCGCGCGCCTGGCTTTCCGAGCTGGTCTTTTTCTCCTTTCGCCCAGCAGTGTCATAGTATGACGACCATTTTGTCGACAAGCCTTTGCCGGCCACACGACCAGCTGACGTCGGCTTACTGAGCTTATCCTTGTTCTTCATTACATTCAACGCCCTATTTAGAGTGGTGTCCCAAGGGTTGCTCTTAGTCGACCCCGCGCTACTGCTTTCAGTCGCCTACGGAAGGAATGTGAACCATTTAGAAATTTGGCTTCATTAATTAGAATGCAACCATATGGAGCTAATTACGAGGGGGTGTATTCCTTACCAGAACAAGCTCAAGCGCCCTGGTCTTCGGATCCGTGGTAAGCTCCTTTGTTTTCGGGTCCTTCCTGTACTGGGCCCTGACAAAGTTCCTGGTCTGCTTGTCACCGTATTTATCGAAGAGGGGCGGTAGGCCTTGCTCGGCACGGTCCGCCTCCTCCTTGTCCCATCTAGGCTCCGCCACTCTGTAACCGCCGGGACCGAGTGTGTGTTCCCCTAAGTTCAGCTCCCGCATTTCTTTCCCCCACTTACTTGATTCGGAGTTTGCGGTGCTCGAGCAATTGATCTGGAAGTCGTTGTAGTCATCTTCGGTGATCGAAGGATTTTTCTCCTTGATCTTCTCATAACTCTCACCTTTCTCGATCATTCTCTTCACATTGCTTTTCCAAGTAGACAGGGCCTTGCTCATCTTCGTGAGGGCAGCATTGTTCACTTTATTCCCTTTGAGGCTCGTGTTTTCAAATTCAGCGGGGAACTTGTATCGTTCGTGCAGCTTCGTGAAGAGGAGGTTGCGCAAATTCCCTCGGTCAGGATGCCTCAGGTTCTCGGTGTTGATCGAGACGGTGCTCCGGAGAATGCACCCGAGCTGAAGCGAGTACGCCTTGACTATTCGCTCGGGCGCCGTTGGATTCCCGTCGGAGTCCACTTCAGTAACTTCCTCCTTGAGGGTGCGGAGCACGGTCGGGCGCCGGTCCTTCCGTTGCCTCTTCGGTTGGCTGCCATCTGTGCGTGCGCCGCCATCATCAGTGGTGGCATCCTCGGCGGCACCATCAGTGGTGGCATCAGTGGGGTCATCCTCGGCGGTACCATCAGTGGTCTCAGGATCGGTGGGGAAGGCGGCGTCCTCATACAAGTGAGGTTGTTCCTCCATCTCCTGGGACAGCTTCCAGAATGGCTTGACGCTCGAACCCCCGGCCTCATCGTTGTTGGCCATGTTTCTCTCTAAATAGGAACAAAGTTTGGTCAAAAAGTTGGTTATTGTCAAGGAACAAGATCATGGTCTCATCATTTAGGGTTTGTCGACACCGAGGCATCCTAAAAGCTAAGGTTTTATCATTGAGGGTTTTTCGACGCGGAGGCACCCTAAAAGCCTAAGCTTTCATCATTTCGGTTTTTATCGACACCGAGGCACCCTAAAAGCTATGCATTAGTCACAAGTACGCCGGGGCACTTGATCCTACTTAATTAACTACTAAGATACCCCGGCCCATGCATTAGTCACAAGTACCCCATATGTCCTATTTTTAGCAAAGTCATGCTAAAATTCACGGAAAATTTCAGCATGACCTTTGCTGAAAATAGGACATATGGAGTACCCGAATTTGCCGGAACGGAAGTTAATCGACATTCCGGCAAACTCAAGGGCCTCTCGGGTGGACAAGGCAAAAAAGGCCTCCATCACAACATGGAAAATACATTGGCATGTGAAGAGGTGAAACAATATATGCATCTCCAAGCAGTATCATTCAACATTTTGGACAAAACACTACAAGCAACATGAGACACTGAAAACAATTGCTACCAATGAATCTACACTTCTATAACAAAATAAATCAGAAACTTAGTCTGTCATCATTAGGCAGCCACAACCACTGGACACGCAAAATAAATGGCGCCCACGGTCATTCTATCAACACTTAAAAATTTGAGGAATGTCAAACTGCTGTACATGACTAGAACACATAGTAACAGAGCTTTGTGAACCCAACACTTATGTAACATGATTCAGACTATTGCAGCACAATGGAATTTTAAGTGTTGATCTCACCATACTATGTGCTGGATATGATCTCAACTAGTACTGCTGCAGATCACTTGGCTCCTTCTCCTTCTGGCTAAACTAGGATGGCTTGTGTGACAGCAAGTAACCAGTTTAGCGGCTAAATATTACTCCCTTCGTCCACAAATATAATATGTTCATGGTCATTCTACCAGAAGTTCAGTTATGGTGTCCAGATGGGGGTATATCTGAGCCATTTTCTTATGCATGTCCCTGTTTTTGTGTCGCCAGATAATGATTTGGTCCCGATGTAGTGATTCTTTCTGCTTTCACCGATTCTTGTGTGGTTTCTGGTCATATTTGGTTCTTTGACAATTGGCTTCTCCCTGTTATTCTTTTTTTTGGGATTGGCGGTAAGTGCAGTTGATGGAGATGACGAATAAGGCTCATTTAGCGGTGTACCAAGATCAGATACCATCACTTGTTTTTGTGGTATGGGTTATGGTTACTGTTGGCAGTGATGTACATTCAAGTTGGCCAGTTGTCAATATTTTGTCTACTGTTGTCCAGCACAGCAACTGCTAACTGGCCTCAAATTTGCTTTCTGCTGATGATCATATTAATGCTTATAGAAGCCCATACGTGGAAAATCACAATATTGTCATACACCTGCATTTACTTCTTATAACCTCTTGTTGCAAAAATACCATACCACCTTCTATAAATGGGCCAACTCCGAGCCTCTTGCTAAATAGAGCTACTTCTGAGTACAAATGATCGTTTCCTCAACAAAATTTGAACTAATCTTTTCCTTTTTGAGAATTTTTATTCTTGCTCACTGGCATCCATGTATAGATAAAATATATGTTGATAGTTCGGTTATGATATTAGTTCTTTCGGTAAAATCATGTTCTGGTGGATACAAAGGACTGTTTTGCAAGTTTATATTTTACCTATTTCTTAACATTTTGTTGGTTTTGCAGTATGTCAACCAGTTCTGTTGTTTGAGAAATAGTACTGCAGCTGCACTTATTCTTGTCTTCTGTTCTTCCTTTTTCTTGAATTGCTATGCTGATTCTGCTGTTCCTAAGTCCCTTGGATAGTATTTGAAACTATCTTATTTGGTGCTGGGTCAGTTTGCTTGTTTCAATTGCTATTTGACTTGATAATTTCATTCTTTTCTACCCTACTCTTTATGTACTTATCAGTTTGTACTTTTGGTTACTCTTTACTGGTTTCAATTTAAGGGACGTATAGGGCAAGTTCAGATGTCAAGATTACTGATTCTTTCGTGTCATCTAAGGCTGTAGTTTTTTTAACGGTGTTCAAGACACAAAATAATTTAATCTTAATCCCCATCACCTAACAATTTGTTATAATCTAAGGCTGGTGCCAGAATTACTCCAAATTAGGGCACACTGAGAACAAAATAAAATTTTCAGCTAATTTCTTGAAATTTATGCACAAAAACCATGAATCAGTGACTGAAAATATGCTAAAAGATACCCTATTAAATTCAGGAACGAACAAATGCATGCACACAGGAGTATAGTTCGTAAAAAAACTCTCAACTATGTTGCGGATTAACTATTTTAGTTGTACAATAGCATAAGTATTATCCCAGGTATTTAAAACAATTTCCAAACTCCGATCAATTTATAACAAAATTGTCCAAATCTTATAGTTTCTAGTAAGCAAAATCATACTCTCCGGGTTTGTGTAAATCAAAAAGAAAAATAACTTAGATATAGTTTAAGAATGCATGTTAAATCTGTGACATATTAATACACGCAGGATATAATAGTAATCACTGCCAGTTAAAAATTATTTGTGTACCATCAATCTAGAGCCAAAAAAATTGCAATTTTTCAGTAGGCCGTCAATATACTGATGACTACACGTTTAAATTTAATATAGAAATACATGCCAACACTACAATCAACTCCACGTAGATTATAAATTGCATAACTATTAAGTATAAAGAAAGACATTTGAAATAGTAAAAATTAAGCTTTCAAGATATATGTCTTATTGGAACATCATGAGGCATCAGATAGAACAGGAGTAGTAAAAAGATCACAGAGTATAGAATGCTGTAGAGTACGCCGGGTGGCGGGGTACCTGGAGGAAGGCGGGGAGGAGCGCGAACTTGTCGACGGGGCTGGCCACGGGCGCGGCGCCGAGGAGACGAGGACGACGGGGCGGCGGGGCGGCGGCATCGGGAGAGGAGAGGGCGGCGTCGGGGCGTCGGGGCGGAGATGAGGACGACGGGGCGGCGTCGAGGCGGCGGGGCAGCGGCGTCGGGAGAGGAGAGGGCGGTGTCGGGGCGTCGGGGCGGAGACGAGGACGACGGGGTGGCGGGGCGGCGGCGTCGGGAGAGGAGAGGGCAGCGTCGGGGCGTCGGGGCGGAGACGAGGACGACGGGGCGGCGGGGCAGCGGCGTCGGGAGAGGAGAGGGGAAGGGGATCGAGGGCGAGGGCGAGGGAGAGAGAGGGGATAGGTTTGGGCCGGGGATAGGAGAGGGGAAGGGGATCGAGGGCCGGGCGAGGGCACAATACTAATGGCGCACCACCCCTCGGTGCGCCATAAGTACATCCATACTAATGGCGCACCTCACCCTGGTGCGCCATTAGTATTTTTTTTTCTGCTCGAGCCAACAGGTTATCTTCCACCTGACCTGGTCCACACCAAGTTCCCTCTACTAGCTCGACTGGTCAGTAGCCAGTTCTCACACCAGGAGGTCCTGGGTTCGATTCCCAGGCTCCACAATTTTTTTATGCATTTAAAATGTTGTTTGATATTTATTTGTGTTTAAATATGTTCAAACTTGTTTAAATCATAACAGTAATATTTTTTTTATAAGACAGTAATAATTATTTAAAAAATATCATCAAACAGTAATGCCGGTGGAGCGGGGGAGGGTGCGCGGGGTGCGGGGGGCCGGTGGACCGGGGGGTGCTCGGCGGCGAGGGGGACCGGATCTGGCGAGGTGGGATAGCGATCGAGATGGAGGGGGATCGAGATCGAGTGTCCATGAAATTTAAAAATATTCATGATAGTTCAAAAAGTGCCCATGAAATACAATCGAGAAATGAAGGCTACGATTTAAATACAATCGATCTTAGCTAGCTATCTGTTCACAATCTTCTTGCCCTTCTTTTTCGCAAATGGAGTTCTTCTCTGGAACGGACGTCCTTTAGGTAGGGTGGTCCTGCTTCTTCTTGTGGTGTATGCTGCTACTTCATCATCGTCATCATGTTCGATTCTCGGGTCGCCGTACTTGTCGAAGTCTTGCTCATTGGCTACTCCATCCATTCCGATGATCTTCCTTTTGCCTCTCCTCACGACAACACGACTGGGCTTTGACGGGTCGGTAATGAAGAAGCATTGGTCCACTTGGGAAGCCAGTACCCATGGCTCATTTTTTGCGGTGACGTTTGCGCCTGCGGTCTTGGATTTGGCTTCGGGTATAACCATGGTGGTGAAATACCGGTCTTCTTTTAGGACGCTCCTGGCCCATCTGACACGGAACATCGGGACCTTCTCTCCAGCGTAGCTCAGCTCCCAGATCTCCTCGATCCTTCCGTAGTATTTGTCCTTGTCGTTACCGGTGTAGGATTCCATCGTTACCCCGGAGTTCTGATAACCATCGCTCTTCATGTCCTTGGCCTCAGTGTAGAATGTGTAGCCGTTGATATCGTACGCCTCATAGGTCATCAGGTTGTGCTCGGCGCCCTGTGACAAGGCGAATATGAGTTGTTCTTCCGCGGAAGAATCCTCATGTAAAGGGTACGATAGAAGCTTCTGCTTGAACCAACGCGTGAAACATGAGTTGTGCTCTTTGAGTATATCTCCGTCCGTCCTCTGTTGGCCTCGGTCATTGTACGTCTTCTTAATAAAGGTTTTGCGCTCTACCACCCAAGGATCGACCACGTCTATGTGTTGTAGCGCGACTAGGTTTGCTCTTTCAAAGTCGGCGAGTCGACCCTCGAAGTCGACATGCATTTCACGGCGACCCTCACGGTGACCCTCACGGTGACCCCATCCAGCGAGCCTGCCGAGGTGCCTGTTGACGGGCAGACCAACGGGGTTCTCGATGCCTAGATAATTCGTGCAGTAGGAGATGCACTCTTCGGTCAGAAAGCCCCTGGCTATGCTTCCCTCTGGACGTGACATGTTGCGAACGTATCCTTTGATGACACCATTCATCCTTTCGAACGGCATCATGCTGTGCAGGAACGTCGGCCCGAGTTGGATGATATCGTCCACGATATGGACCAGCAGATGCACCATAACGTCGAAGAATGCAGGCGGGAAGTACATCTCAAGCTCGCATAGTATCACCATGATCTCTTCCTGTAGCCTTCTGAGTTGCCTCACGCTAACAGACTTCCGAGAGATGACGTCGAAAAAGTTGCATAGGCAAATAGCGTTTCACGGACGTGCGTGTCCATGATCCCACGGATTGCAACTGGAAGTATCTGCGTCATCAGCACGCGACAGTCGTGAGACTTCATCCCGCTGAACTTCAGCTTCGCTAGGTCTAGGTATCTGCTTATCTTCCCTGCGTAACCGTAAGGAAGTTTTACTCCTATGAGGCAGGTGAAAAACTGCTCGATCTCCTCCTGACTTAGAGTGAAGCACGCGGGAGGGTAGTCATTTCCGGTCTTCTTGGCCTTTTTGCCTTTGCGACGACTTTCCGTGTCCTGCTTCGCCTCATCATCATCATCATATATAGCGTGAAGCTCCTGCCTCATGCCCATTGATTTCAAGTCTGCCCTTGCTTTCAGCCCATCTTTGGTCCTCTCTGGCATGTTGAGCAGGGTACCAAGCAGACTCTCGCACACGTTCTTCGTGATATGCATGACATCAAGGCTGTGAGGCACACGGTGGATCTTCCAGTACGGCAAGTCCCAGAAAACAGACCTCGTTTTCCATACCTTCAGCAGCGGCTCTCGCGCCTTTCGCTTCTTTCCCGGCTCTGGCGCCTTTTGCTTCTTTCCCGGCAGTGGGCAGTCTTTCCAATTTTTCAACAGCTCGTCTATTTCCTCGCTGCTCCTCGTACGCGGGCGTCCTCGGGGTTCGGTTTCACCATCGAATAGATCCTTGCGTTTTCTCCACGGGTCATCGTCGCGAAGCCACTTTCGATGTCCCATGAACACGGTTTTCGAAGACCCGGGATCTCTATCTAGCTGGCGATACGTTGTGTCATCCATGCACCTGACGCATCCAGAAAATCCGTGGACCACTTGCCCCGCGACATATCCATAACCGAGATAGTCGTGCACCGTCGTGAGCAGCGCGGCTCTCATAGGGAAATATTCTTTCTCTGCGGCGTCCCACGTATTGGCTGGCGTTTTCCACATCGTGTCAAGCTCCTCTTTCAGCAGCCCCAGATATAGATTGATGTCGTTCCCTGGTTGTTTCGGTCCTTCGACTAGCATACTCATGTGAATGTACTTCCTCTTCATGCACAACCAGGGGGGAAGGTTGTACATCCACACAAACACAGGCCAGGTGCTATGTGTGCTTCTCTGGCTGCCAAACGGATTGACTCCATCGATGCTCGCGCCCAGCACGATGTTCCTTGGATCATTCCCAAATTCTAGGTCTTCGAAGTTCAACGCTTGCCACTGGCTCGCATCCTTAGGGTGACTCAGCATCTTGTCTTTTTTATCTATCTCCGGATCATTTGCGTCATCTTCTCGCTTCTTCTCCTCCCTATCCGCGTGCCAACGCAGGAGCTTTGCTACCTTAGGGTCCGCGAAATACCGCTGCAGACGAGGAGTGATCGGAAAGTACCACACCACTTTTCGAGGAGCTTTCTTCCTCTTCTTGTATCGAGTGACGCCGCACACCGGACATATGGTAGACTCCGCGTGCTCGTCCCGATAAATGATGCAATTGTTCATGCACACATGGTATTTCACGTGCGGTAAATCCAGAGGACACACGATTTTCTTCGCCTCCTCCAAACTGGTCGGGCACTTGTTCCCCTTGGGAAGACGTTCGTGCCAGAATGACATGTTCTCGTCGAAGCATGCGTCGGTCATTTTGTGTTTTACTTTCATCTCCAGAGCCATGAGCGTTACTTTCAGGCGGGTATCCTCGGGCCTGCATCCTTCATACAATGGAGTAACCGCGTCTAACTCAAGTTGATCCAGCTTGGCTTTCTCTCGGGAGGCAGCTCTTGCGTTATCCGTCTGCTTGAGAAGCAGCTCTTGAATATGAGGGTCCTGCACCCAGCCCATCGATGGTCCAGCGTCGTCTGCTCCGCCGGCATCATCATCTTCATGATCATGCCCGTCGTCTGCTCCGGCATCTTCCTCATCATCATGTCCTGCATCTTCTACATGATGACTGTGCACAGCATCACCGTCGTGATCATCTCCTAGGGATTCTTCGTCTTCTCGCCCGCCCGAGCCGTGGTGGTTGTCTTGCTGCCCTTCCTCATTTCTTGCCCGGCCCCCATGGACGACTTCGTAGTCATCTTCATCACCTTGCCACCGATAGCCATCCATGAAACCACGCAAGAGCAGGTGGTCCCGCACCTGCCAGGATTCCGGGTCCGCAATAAGGCTCTTCAGCTTGCATCTTCGACACGGACATCTTATCTCCGTCTCGTTCTTTTGAAGCATCTCGGCATTCGCGGACCTCAAAAACCTATTCACGATGCCTTCGGTCATCATGCGGACCATGGTCGCCTGCGGGGTAGAGGAAAACGATATTTTAGAACCAAGAAAAAATTTGGCATGACTTTCCCTAAAAATAGGACAAAAAAGAATGCTTAATGCCAAAATTCTCGCCGAAACGGAAATGAATCAACATTCCGGCAAAATATTGGCAACTATCGCATTTCAAATACCGGTACACCTCCAAACACAAACACATATGCAACACCACAAACATATGCAACACCACGAACATACATAGATCTAGCTAGGCCATAAAAAGTGCATGTGCACATTGTTGTAGGGAGAACAAAATAAATATAGCTTCCCCCCTTACTTACCTATCAAAACAAGGTAATTTAACCACTTAAATTGAATGAATCTATGATGGAAATGAGGTGACAAAGAGGAGGCACCCGAGACAAGGAGGAGGTGGAGAGAATGAAGTGGGGAGAAAGTGAGTGTGGGTAGGAGAGGCTGTCCAAAATATCTTGTTGCTGCCCACTTACTAATGGCGCACCAACTCTAAATGCGCCATTAGTAATCCAGGTTACTAATGGCGCACCTTCTGGTGGTGCGCCATTAGTATGTTTGGACAGGCGCACTAGTTAAAAAAAATTGATACTAATGGCGCACCCTTGGCCAGGTGCGCCATTACTAGTTACAACTAGTAATGGCGCACTGTGTCTGGATGCGCCATTAGTATGTTTGGACAGGCGCACTAGTTAATTTTTTTTTCATACTAATGGCGCACCCTGGGACAGGTGCGCCATTACTAGTTACAACTAGTAATGGCGCACTATGTCTGGATTCGCCATTAGTATGTTTGGACAGGCGCACTAGTTAAATTATTATTTTTGATACTAATGGCGCACCCTGGGCCAGGTGCGCCATTACTAGTTACAACTAGTAATGGCGCACTGTGTCTGGATGCGCCATTAGTATGTTTGGACAGGCGCACTAGTTAAATTTTTTTTTATACTAATGGCGCACCCTGCGCCTGGTGCGCCATTAGTAGTTTCAACTCTAATGGCGTATCAGAAGGTGGTGCGCCATTAGTATATACTAATGGCGCATCGCTTGTCTGGTGCGCCATTAGTGTCAATCCCATCTATAGCCCTTTTTCTAGTAGTGTAGATGCGGTGACCGTCGCCGGCGGCGAAAACCCACTATCGGCACGTCCCGATCAGGGGTCCCCGCCGTTCTCTCTCACAAAGCCGGTGAGGTTGCCTTCGTCCCTTGCTCACTGTCGCGACGTGGGCAGTTGCCGCCTCCCTCCTCAAGGTTGAGCTACGTCCCTCAGGTACAACTCCCTTTACAGCCGGCTTGCACCACTGCTCCAGCTGCCCACATCACTCCCTGTGGATATTTCTCTACTTCTTTGCCCCGCACATACCTCTACTGGCTTCTACGTACTGTATTTGTGATGAGTTTATGTCTCATCAACTAGTCCCGGTAATCTTATTCTAATCACGCTTCTTCAATTTCTTTGCCACAGGGATGCTCATCTCGATTTTGGTGAAACTGCACAAAATGATCCGATGGTCAAAAGGTTGCAAACTTCATTTATTAGGAAGCTCGAACGTTGCCAGCAAATTGAAGCCTAGTCAGGGTTCACGGATCAAGGGCTAGGGACTGCATGGATCGTTTTTTTTAGCTGCCTCTGTTCCAAAATAAGTGTCAACTTTAGTAGTAGTACAACTTTGTACTAAAGTTTGCACAAAGTTGAGACACTTATTTTGGAATGGAGGGAGTACATATTTTCTATGATCTGTCAATCATTGAGATGCAATAGCATGCATGTTAGTCTCCTTTGTATTTGATGAAATGTTGCAACGGGGAACCTTGGACGCAAGATACATGTAACAGAAGCTGGAAGCTTCATAGCATTGTACAAATTTATCTCGCTGATAAATTACAGTACATACTATACTAGTACTTCCTCCGTTCCTAAATATAAGTCTTTGTAGAGATTTCACCATGAACCACATGCGGATGTATATAGATGCATTTTAAGTGTAGATTCATTCATTTTGTTCCGTATGTAGTGGAATCTCTACAAAGACTTATCTACTAGTAATAGCTAGCCCCCACTACTAGGAATTCTCTATCCTCTCCTTGAGCCACATCATCAAAATTGATGTAGCCATTAGATGAAGTAAATCAGTCCATAATAGCCGTCTGATCTAGACGTTGAGAGGCTCCGCACTAAGCCACATGCAAGCATGCAGAAATACCATGGCACATGCATGTGAGTGGGTTTTAAATCACATCAACATGTCTGCATGCAAGCATGCACCGGTAGCATGCATGTCAGTGAGCTTTTAAGTCCCATTAACATGTCAAAAAGAAAAATATTATCCCATTATGCAGTAGGAGTTGGCTGATCTTTTTTCCTTACGTGGGATGATCTAAATGATGATGGGAGTTTATTTAGTTTCGCTACCACATTTGTCATGCGGTTATAGAGTTTTCTTTTAGTTCTATGAAATCGATAATTTTGCACCGAGAGATATACCGCTGTTCCGCGGCAACGCGTGGGGACTCATCTTGTAATATTTAGGAACGGAGGGAGTACTATGTAAAGAGTTAGGTGTCGCACGGTGATAGTGTGAGGTGGGCCATGTAATCACTGAGCCTGCGTGTTTTCACTGCTCTTGCACGCCTCCGCTGTAAGAATGGAGACAATTGTAATCTAGTAGTAGTACCTCCTTTCGCCGAAAGCGTGGGACATCCAGCAGTCCTACCACCTTAGTAATAAAGACTAATGAGCCGTCAAATCACATAGACCCAGCAGTAAGTTGGACGGACGAAGCAACCATCACTCTTGCGCCAGTGAGAGGTCGCGTCCGCTCTGCCTGGGCATGAATGCGGCACCGATTCTTTGGAGCGGTGCTGACCGTTTCGGGCGGGAAGCGCGCGCGGGCAATGGAGCTTTGGGTGGGCCAGGCTGGTTAGGAGCGGGCGTGGCAGCTGTCCGCATGTCCCTACCGGACACGCCCGAAAACGAGAGGATGCACCGACTCTCGCGGCTAAAATCGTACACTACACAACATCTCTCTGTAGCAGTAGGTCAATCTGTCGCTCTCTCTAACACACGCATGCTATTACACACACACGCACACGCACGAACCTTGGTCCCGTTGCACCTTCTAACGTGACTTATTACACCTAGACGAAGGGAGTAGTAAGTATACGAGATACGGTGGCACACTGACTTAAGTCGAATACAAGTGCCCAAAATTTGTGTGCATGTTATAATAAGGATTCACTTAAAATAGTACATGAGCGAACAGAGGGATCAATTGGACAGTGTTCCCGAGCAGTAGCGAGATGTGTGAGGTAAGATACACTGCTGGCGCTTTTAATTTTTCTTATTAATTTGTTTGTTTCACCCTCTGACTGGTGGGACCCAACGTACTACGTGGAAAGAGGTAAGGTGACTAAGGCTGCATTATTTCTGCACCACTATGGATAGTCTTACCACCAAAGCCACATGACACGATTATGATTGAAATCACAATGACTCCCACACACACAAAAAAAACACGGCATGCTTGTCACACGAATGCAGGAATGTATAAAAGGTTATTTCCCTCTCGTTGAACATAATGGGAGGGTTGTGTAGCTGGTTAGCCTGTTCGCTCATCAAACTTGAGGTCTCGGGTTCGATAACTACACTGGAGCACAATTTGTGCCAGGAGGATTCTTTGACTGGTCAAAATGTTTTCTAGGGTTTGCACGCTTCACACTCTCTCTCCAGTATATATATACACGCTGGAGCCTCAGCGCTTGTAGTTGCTCTCTTCACACTCTCTCGCCCTCTTCCGCTGGAGCCTCAGCGCTTGTAGTTGCTCTCTTCACACTCTCTTGCCCTCTCCTGATCTAAACAAGACTTCGTTGGCCTCTCTCTCCCCTCACTGCTGCTCAAAGAGCCGCCAGGATCCGTCCGCCGTGAAGGGAAGGAGGCTTAACGCTGTCGCCGTCGGCGAGGGACTACCGGCGCAGCTGTTCACATTCCACCCAGCGGCAGCGCGGGAGGGCCTCCGACCCCTTCTTCTTCGCCGTCGTCCCGTCGCCCACCGAACCACGCCCCAAGAACCTTAACGTATAATTTACTTACTCCACATGCATTGCTCTAGCTGCATGTATACCATGAATCTAGGACGTGGTTCAAAGAGGAAAGGAGTGGGGGAAAGTAGTGGGAAAAGTTTTATATAGCATGAATCTAGGACGTGGTTCAAAGAGGAAATGAAGGGGGAAAGTTGTATAGCATGAATCTAGGACGTGGTTCAAAGAGGGAAGGAATGGGGGAAAGTAGTGGGGAAAGTTGTATCGCATAAATCTAGGACGTGGTTCAAAGAGGAAAGGAAGGGGCGAAAGTACTAGTTCAAAAAGGAAAGGAAGGGACAAGGCTGTAGAGTTTGAGCAGGACTAGATTTGCTGCGCTCACATAGGGAAAGGTGTCTAAAGATAACAAAACTAGGACCAACACAAATATGCTCCTTGGTTGTTTGTTCTTTGTTGCAACAGACTGTGCATGACCACAGTACATCGGTAGATGCACATGGTGCTGGTGCGTCCACTGTCCCGTGCAACTCATTAGCTGTTGTTAATCTAAGGCCATGTTTGGTTAAAAACTCCCTAGTCCCTACCTGCTTGGTTCCAGGGACTAAACATGGACTAGAGGTTATTAAATGACATGCTAAAAGACCATGTTACCCCTAGTAATGAAGTAATAGAGACAAGGTGTGATGCGTGGCAGGGGCAACTGTTGGAAAAAGTCCCAAAAAAGACTCCCTCGGGGTCTTCTATCTTTAGTCCCAAATGCCCACTTTTAGTCCCTAAAAGTCCCTCCTGTTTGGTTTAGATGGGACTGACACGGAGTTTTTTTAGTCCCTACACCAAAATGTCCGTGTAAACAAACACCTCTAATAATGCCGCTGGAAAATTGATGCAATGCCACAGTTAAAAGCAAATTACATGTTTAACGATTTTTATTGTTAATATAATCTCTATGTTAATATTAATCAATGCCACCGTTTGAGAAATGCTACTGTCTTGCTTTCTTTCCCATTTAGATAAGGTAGATGCTTCTTTTTGTTGGCTTCTGTGTCATCCACCGTTATTGACCACTAATTGTTTCCTTTGCACCTCTGTGTAAACAGGGTTATCTACTTCACCTCGTTGCCATTGTGACCTTTTGTTGCACTGCACAAAACACTTTTGTTTTAAGAGTGTTTTGTGCAGTTCAACCAAAATGTCACACCGACAACGTTGCTTGATTGCTTGATCTTAGTGGAACTGCACAAGAGGAGATCTTACTTCCTATCCATTAAGGCGAATTTGGTTCAGATCTTCTTCTTGTGACTTGTTTGAATTCCGCATCATGAGAGGTCAGTACTAGCCTTCTTTCACATGATTCTGCAGTGTGCTTTCATATGTTGTGCTACTTGTACGATAATGTTGCTTGATTTTAGTGAACTGCACAAATGGAGACAAGACTTCCAATCTGTATGTGCACCGTAATATCCCATTGAGGTAAGATAAGGATATTTCACAACTGCTGGCCTGTATTTTGCCACTTTCATCAGAAAATTAAGTTTAGTACTATACTTGTGCTCCCTAATTGACATGCCAAATCTTACATTAAAGGCGAAGCTTGTATGTTATTGAACCAAGTGATGAAGGGGAAGAACAAGCGGAAGAAAAACAAAAATCAACTCCCGGTGCTGTAATGAAGCACTGGAACTGTGATGACACAAGTAATGATATAGTCTTGCATCTTAATTTATTGCTATGGCTGGAACGAGCAGTTGTTTTGCCACTGATTTGATGCCACTCTAATGTAATATGTAATTATCTCTACTTGTGCAAACAGGGATCTTCTTTGAAGATACCATATATTTTAGTGGAACTACACAAGAAGATGTTGGAAACATTAAACTAATCGAGGAGTATATAGTAAGCATGGCCACCACCGTAGATAGCAACAGATGGTTCCGGAGAAGTGCTTCATCTGTATGCTCTACACAATAAGCCTCCTGACAAAGGTTGGTACTCGCCCACTGATTTCATCCATATGATTGAGCTTTGTCATCTCTATTGGTGTTGTGCTACTGTTTAGATACTGTCATGAAAAAGTGGTATTGTCCTTGAGAAGTGCTTCATCTGTGTTGTTTTAAATATTTCCTTTCCTTTTTTTCGAGCAAACAGGGATGCTAGCATTTAGTAGTCCTCTTGTCTTTGCACAACAGGATCATCTTCCTCTGAAGAAGAATATGGAGTACGTGAAGTGACTAGTTCCGATTATGCCAGGATGAAGAAGCCCTGTCTATCTTCTCATCAGAAGGAGCAGTTGTAGGATGGTTACATTACTCCCCACAAGACCAAACTAACTTCAGCTCAGAACGACTGACAAATCTCCATTTTTTTTGCTATGGTGCGCGATACAATGTTGTTCTAGGATTCTTTCTGGTGAGTTCCATTTTTCTAAAAGTGTGCTCTACATGGACCATGTATGTGCCTGTTGAAACTGTCAATTCATAGTACAGTTAGCTTTATACTAATCACTTTTTTGTATTTGTGCAAATAGGGGTGCTCAGCTTGATTTCAATGGGAACTGCACAAAATGTTCATGAATACATCGAATCATTCATTTCCACCACAAGAAAGGAGGTGCCAATAAGTTCAACGCGTTGCAACATATAAGGGCGAAATCATACAAGCTACGCACGAATTTGGTTGATTTTGGTGGAACTGCAAAAAAGAATAGCTGGTTTATTTCGCACGAGGTGCCATGTCAATGTCCGAACTGATGGCAAACCCTGCCCATTCCACAATCGTAGGCATTTGATATTTTGGAATGGGACAACCTTGTCAAATTTTGCTCATTGATTTTAGCAAGACATGCGTTTGATATTTTCGAATGGGACGCCCTTTGCTGTCAGCAGCGTCGATCAATTTTTTCTTTATTCTTTAGTTGTGAAGTAAATATTGCCTCTGACATGTGAGTCGCTGAGATGCATAATCATCGATTGTTTTGAATGTTATCTATGAATTGCCAGGACTGTGTGTTTGATTGCAATGTACAGAAACGCTAAAAAGCTGCTCAAACACATTGTACTCCTTCTGTTCCTTTTTACTTCACACATTGTGAAAGTGCATACTTTTTTGTATAAGACTGGTCAAAGTAGAGATACTTTGACTGCAGACAAAACTTGTATGCAGACTAGAAAGGACCGGAGGGAGTACATGTGAAACTGCTGCAAACGAGGTGATCACCCTGAGAATAATGCTAGTACGTATTGTTTTGCATGTTCATCCAATGCCAGTGATACAGGAATTCGAACTAATCGAAATAAATTCATTCATACATGGTCGGATTTCATATAAACATGCTGGATTTCATTACATTTCATACATTCTTCAATTAAAAAGTGGTGCGCTGGAGGTATAATTAATTAACCGAAGCTACCCACCCGTGTCCCGCTGAGCCGAACAGAAGCTTCAGTGACTTAACTGCAGGTGTAGTTGCGTAACTGACATGTGGCCTGTTGGGCCCACGTGTCAGTCAGCCAACTGCACCAGCAGTTAAGTAGAAGCAGCGTTCTTCTCCAGCGCAGCTCTCCGACTCCACGTCGCCGCCAAGAAGCTAACCGGCCGTCAATGGTCAACCCGCCTAGCTTGGATTCAACCGGAGGGTAGCAGCGGTGGCCTTACTTGGACCCGAACGGTGGCGACCTACCGTGTTCTACTCTTCCTTGTTTTCTGTGTGGTGCGGCCTTGTTGGCAGCGGGGCGGGGCCTCGGCGGAGCCGGCGATGTCCTCTGTCTCGTTGCCGGCGGGCGGCGCCTCAGCGGAGCGGTGGAAATCCTCCCCCACGTTACCGGCAGGGTGGGGCCTCGGCTGAGCCGGCGATATCCTCTGCCTCGTTGTTGGCGGGGCGGGGCCTCGGCGGAGCCGGTGGTGTCCTCTGCCTCGTTGTTGGCGCCGCGGGGCCTCGGCGGAGCAGGGCCTTGTCGACGCCAGCGGAGCGGGGAATCGTCGGAGCCGGCATTGTCTTGTGCCTCGTCCTCGGTCTCGCCAAACAGCGCCTCGCCCGCTTCATCGCCCTCTTTGCTAGCCTCTTTGTAGGCGGCCGCAGCCTCCGCCACCCGCATGCGGTACCGCCAGCGCTCGAGGTGGCCCTTGCGGGCGGAGCGGTACGAGTCGAGCAGCGCCTCCTGCTCCGCCCGCTCTGCGGCGATCTACTCCTCCGCCTGCAGGTGCTCCTGGAGGAGATGGTGGTTGTAGGCGGCGTCGGCCTGCGCCTCCCGGAACTGCTCCTCATGCATCTGCCTCACCCTGTCCATATATTGGGCACGGGCCTCGCCAATGGTCATGGTGCAATGCACTGGCGAGGATGGCGCGGTGGAGGGGGTTGGCGTCGGATCGTCGACTACCATGTTCTCCATTGGGACGTCGTCGTCCTCTGGCTGCCTGGCGGCCAGCCGGTTGGCAGCAATAGCTGCCATCTCCTTGTGGTCCGTCGTCCGCCCGTCCCGAAGAGCGCTGGAGCGTGAGGAAGCCATGGTGGGCAGTAGTTCTGTGGACAGGAGAATGGGAACGGATGTGGATGACTGCGGCTATGGCCGGCGCAGCAGTTTATATAGCAATGGTGGGCGGGCGGAGGGACGGATGTGTGGCGCCGGAGTAGCCACCTCGGCAACCGCGTATCATTAATGTGGGCGGCAGATGGACGGACGGACGGCACTTGTGTCGTTTGAAGGCGGAGCAATCGCCTGCACCGGGAAGCGGGGCGGGCGGCGCTGACTGTTTCGGGCGGAAAGCGCGCGCGGGCGAGGAGATGACTTTACTTGGAGAGGATGACAATTGGGACCCACCAGGTCAATAGCCTCACGTACGCAAGTGCCTCCTTATTGTATATATATATATATAAGTATAATTTATTTTGCTTCCTTCTGGTTTCCTGACATCACGGTCCCACACCATTGTCAACCTATGTAGTAGTCAATAAACGAGAGAATTGCACAAGAAGCGGCCGACAGCTGGGACCAAGCAGCTCGAGCAGTATTTGTGTTTTTGAGGTGTGAGCACTGCAGAGTATTTCGATGTTTAGCCCAGATATTAATTTTTCTCCTCTGAACAACAACGAAAACATCGCTGCAGGTATTAACTGGGCGGGCTATGGCCCGTCTAGCCCAGGCCAGATATCCAGGCCAGATATTAATTTTTTTCAAGCTGAAAATGGCTAGCCCAGCTATACTTTTTTTTAGGAATACCCAGGCAAGGTCAAGTTGTTATTCTCCACCCCGCTGGGCTGCAAATCTTTCCTAGGAGGGATGCATTAGGCTTAACAAGAAAATGGGCTTTAAGAAATAATAAATGGGATGTAATTATAAAAACTGGGTAGTAACTATAAAAAAATGCACCAAACACATGATTACTTTATAAAATATTATTTTTGGATATTGAAAATTTTAATTTCATTAATTGTTGCGAGCGCAATGTTTCGTTGGATTTTTACGTAATATAAATTTATATTGAAATAGTATTTAATCTGACTAGAAATTTCGGGATAAAAATATTTCGGATCCCATCAAAATGTGGGAAATTTTATTGAATTCTATTTTGAACGGTTGGTTGAAATGGGCTGTACTTTTAACAAACTGTAAATGGGCTGTAGTAAATTCCATTAGAATTCAAAAATGGGCTACACATTCTTACAAATCTCAAATGGGCTATAAGTTCTCTGCCACACACTGCTGGCCTTACTAAGTTGACGCGTCCCCTAAAAAAACAGAGTTAACGCGTATGCAAGGCTTTGTCAACTTATAGTCAACACACGGTTCTAGCAGCAGTCGCCGTTGGATGTCCATCCAACGGATGCCGTGCTTCTTCTTCAATCTCGGATATTCTAGCTTCACCTGCCCAAAAAATGATTCCTCCCCCTGACATCTGGGGCGCACCGTTTCGGAATCTGACCCGTGGGCCTACTAAGTTGACGTACCAAGGGCTTTGTCAACTTAGTCAATATAAACGATTCTAGCTGCAGTGACCGTACGATGTCCATCCAACGGCCGTCGTGCTTCTTCAACCTCTGGTCTTCTTGCTCCAGCCGCCCAAAGCAGCGCCGGTCGTGCCGCCTGCTCCTGCCTCCCGTGGCCGACTGTGCTGCCGCGGAGGCCTCACCGCCCCCTACTACTCCCACCGCTGGCCAGGCAATCCCTCCACTGACCCACACACCCTGTTATTTTGCGGCGACGACAGCGCAGCCGAACCAGTGAACCCTCATACTCCTCTCCGCGTGTGCACCCATTGCCGCGTCTTCCCCGGCTGCGCGTCGTCCCCTTCCTAGGCCTCGCCGTCGTCCACCGCCCTGGTGCTCTCGGCGCGGCGTGGTCAACATGGTCAAGGAACGACTTCCATCGGACGTGGACTGTACGTGGAGAGGCTGACAGCTGGGTCCACGGCAGCCGCAAGGAAGTGCCTCCTTATTACGCGCAAAATAATTGTTCCTCCACCTGACAGCGGGGACCCACCGGACGGGCCACCGTATTTCGCGAAAAAATGATTCGCCCCCTGACTGCTGGGACCCACGAGCTACATCTTTGCACGCAAGGAAGTGCGTCCGAAAAAACGATTCGCCCCCCTGACTGCTGGGACCCACCAGCTACATCTTCGCACGCAAGGAAACTGTGAATATAAGCTCCATGTAATAAGCATACCCGTTGAATTATTTATTTGCTCGTGATAGCTTTTAATTAGGTTCCACTGTAATCTAACTTTTTTCTTAAGTTATTAATTGAGCTCAGTGACTTCAAAAAGTTGTACATAAGCCTTGTTTGGGCCTTTCCGGCATCGCTGAATGTGGGCTGAGTAACCATGTTAGGTTGTACTGTACTACACAGGCCTTTTTTTTCAACATCAGCAATGCAACTGGGCCGACAGTTGTACACAATATCCGGGTCAACTTGTTATTCTCCGCCCCGCTGTGCTGCAAACTTTCCTAGGAGGTATGCATTAGGCTTAACAAGAAAATGGACTTTAAGAAATAATAAATGGGATGTAATTATAATAACTGGACAGTTACTATGCACCAAACACGTAATTAGTTTGAAAAATATATTAGTTTTGGAATTTGAAATTTTTAATTTCATTACTTGTTGCGCGCGCAATATTTCGTTGGATTTTAAAGTAATACAACTTTATTTTGAAACTATATTTAACCTGACTAGAAATTTCGAATAAAAATATTTTGGATCCCATCAAAATGTGGGAATTTTTTTTGAATTCTGTTTTGAGCGGTTGTTTGAAATTATTAAGCGTTGTCCTAGCTATAAGTTGGGTTGTACTTTTAACAAATTGTAAATGGGCTGTAGTAAATTCCATTAGAATTAAAAAATGGGCTGTACATTCTTACAAATTGCAAATGGGCTATATGTTCTCTGCCAAATCCGAGCTGTGGGCCTACTAAGTTGACGCGTACCAAGGGCTTTGTCAACTTAGTCAATATAAATGATTCTAGCTGCAGTGATCGTACGATGTCCATCCAACGGCCGTAGTGCTTCTTCAACCTCTGGTCTTCTTGCTCCAGCCGCCCAAAGCAGCGCCGGTCGTGTCGCGTGCTCCTGCCTCCCGTGGCCGGCTGTGATGCCTCGGAGGCCTCACCGCCCCGTACTACTCCCACCGCTGGCCAGGCTATCCCTCTACTCACCCACACCCCCTGTTATTCTGCGGCGACGGCAGCCTCACACCGCAGCCGAACCAGTGAACCCTCGTACTCCTCTCCGCGCGGGCTTCCACTGCCGCGTCTTCCCCGGCTCCGCGTCGTCCCCTTCCTAGGCCTCGCCGTCGTCCAGACCACCGCCCTGGTGCTCTCGGCGCGGCGTGGTCAACATGGTCGGCGACCGACTTCCATGGGAAGAGTAATTTACGTGGAGAGGCTGACAGCTGGGTCCAGGAGGACGGAAGGAAGTGCCTCCTTATTACGTGCAAAATAATTATTCCTCCACCTGACAGCAGGGACCCACCGGACGGGCCACCTTATTTCGCGAAAAAAGGTTTCCCCCTAACTGCTGGGACCCACCAGACGGGCCAGCGTATTTCACGAAAAAAACATTCCCCCCACTGTCAGCTCGGACCCACTGGAAGTGCCTCCTTATTACGCACAAAGAAATGAATATTCCCCCTGCTAGCTGGGACCCACCATGGTGGGAGGCTGGCTTGTGGGCCTACTAAGTTGACTGGGACGGGGGCCTTTGTCAACTTTAGTCAATATGAACGATTCTAGCTCCAGTGACCGTACGATGTCCATCCAACGGCCGTAGTGCTTCTTCAACCTCTGGTGTTCTTGCTCCAGCCGCCCAAAGCAGCGCCGGTCGTGCCGCATGCTCCTGCCTCCCGTGGCCGGCTGTGCTACCGCGGAGGCCTCACCGCCCCCTACTATTCCCACCGCTGGCCAGGCCCTGCGGCGACGGCAGCCTCACACCGCGGAGGCCTCACCGCCCCCTACTATTCACACCGCTGGCCAGGCCCTGCGGCGACGGCAGTCCTCTCCGGGCGGGCTTCCACTGCCGCGTCTTCCCCGGCTCCCCGTCGTCCCCTTCCTAGGCCTCGCCGTCGTCCACCGCCCTGGTGCTCTCGGCGCGGCGTGGTCAACGTGGTCAAGGAAGGACTGCCATCGGACATGGACTGTACGTGGAGAGGCTGACAGCTGGGTCCACGGCCGCAGCAAGGAAGTGCCTCCTTATTACGCGGAAAATAATGATTCCTCCACCTAACAGCTGGGACCCACCGGACGGGCCACTGTATTTCGTGAAACAAACGTTTCCCCCTGACTGCTGGGACCCACCAGCTACATCTTCGCACGCAAGGAAGTGCGTCCGGGCAAAAAAAATGATTCGCCCCCTGACTACTGGGACCCACCAGCTACATCTTCGCAGGCAAGGAAGTGCTTGACAGTCGGGACCCACCTGGTCGAAGCGTACGTAGCGTTGTCATTCTGGTCGCGAACGTGTACGTACATATATACTGGTGGATGTAGAGGCGCGCACGTGTCGTAGTAGAGGCGCGTACGTGTCGTAGTAGAGGCGCGCATGTAGCATGTACAGGTACGTATAGCGGCCAGGGTGCAAGAAAGAAAATACGGCCACGTATGTGTACAAACGGGCGGGGTCTCGAACGCCTACTCACGCATACGTACGGCCAGGGCTAGTGTACATGGCTGGGTCGGAACGGAGAAACAACGTCGTCGTCGTGTTCATGGGGAGGCAACGGAATGTGTCGTGTTCATCGGGAGGCAACGGAACGCGTGGGAGCCAACCGGCTGCGTCGGAACGGAATACGTGGTCGTGTTCATCGGGAGGGCTTGGACAGAACAGGCGATGGAAACGAGGCCTGGCGTACCGCACAACGGAGGAAACGGACCTCCTACGTTCGGAAGGGGGTCTTGTTGATCGGGAGGGGTCTGGCGTACCGCAAAACGGAGGAGTGGCGTACCGCAAAACGGACGAAACGGACCTTCTACGGTCGAAACGGGGGTCCTGTTCATCGGGAGGGGTGTGGCGTACCGCAAAACGGGACCCCACGAGATACTGTTCATCTCCACCGTCGACCTCCTCCAGCCTCCACGGGCTACCGTCGACCTCCTCCAGCCTCCACGGGCTCCTGTTCATCCAGCCTCCACCGCGCGCTACTCCACCGGCTACTGTTCAACCACCCCTCCACGGGCACCCCTCCACTGTCTACTGTTCATCCAGCCCTCCACACCACGGGGTCCTGTTCAACCACCACTCCAAGGGCACCCCTCCACCGTCTACTGTTCATCCAGCCCTCCACCACACCACGGGGTTCTGTTCATCCAGAGGCAACGCCACCGCTCACTGTTCATCCAACCCCCCCCCCCCCCCGCCGCAACGCTCACTGTTCAGCCAACCCCCCCCCCCCCCGCTGCAACGCTCACTGTTCATCCAATCGATCGGCTTCAGTTAGCAGCAGTAGCGAAGGAATCGCTCGATCGGGTTCAGTTAACAGCCATCGATCGATCGCTCGGGTTCAGTAACGCATAGCCTGCAGTGCAATCGCTCGGGTTCAGTTAGAGCCCAACGCCTCGCTCGGGTTCAGTTAGAGCCAACGCCTCGCACACACGCGCGTACGTGTACGAGAGAAACGCGCATCGCTCGGCCCCCGACCTCCCACCGTAACCGGGAACTCCCCGAAATTTTCCTCCCCTCGCTTCTACCATGGTTTTTTCCGTCATGGACGACCCAAAGAATGTCATGCAGCTGCGTCTCCGGCCCGCCCAGGACGAAAAGCACATTTTCTGTCATGATTTTTTGTCATAGAAGTAGGAGCCCACCACATCTATGATGATACCGGGTTTTGTCACAATTATCGTCATAGAAGTGTCATATGTATGACAGAAAAAAATTCGTTCGGCCCAAAATGTCACGGATGTGTCTTTTTTTTGTAGTGGTATGTAGTTCAAATTTGAATTATGCACCTGAAATGCCTACAAAACCAAGTTAATGTATAAAAACGTCCAAACGAACCCTGAATAATTCCAATTTTTTGACGACACACCTATAGTTGCATGTTCACTGCAGATAAAAGTTCTAGCAATTCACACACCATCCTTTGCAGCTGTGACCCCATTATGTAATTCAAATCAAGATGAAAAATCAAGTAGATCACACACAGTTTATTATCACCAACCGTGTGAGATGCAGCACAAAATAACTTGTAGAACCGTCGGTGTATAGTATGCCTATGGCTTACGCGAGAAGGTGCGTCGGCTACAGTCCACAGACGGCGTGTCAAGCACACTAGCTCACTCCCCAAATATCATTTCACTGTTCAATCGTCATCGGTGAAAGATGGGGACGTGGACCAGCGTTGTGAGGCCAACTTCGGCGGCCCACTCCGGCGAGAGCGCGGCCGCAGCCGCTAGGCGCGTGCTAACAAGCTTTGTGAGGGCGACCACAATCTGCATCCGGGCGGCCAAGGCAGCCCAAACGGCCGATGTTGCTTCTCAGGCGGCGGTAACAACATCTGCCTCGGGGTAGCAACTGGCGAGAGCGGCACAGCAGCTGTCTGTTCCACAGCGGCGTCCTTAGCCCTGATGGAGGCCGCCCACCACCATGTTGAGCCGTTAACGCCCAGCTCATGGCGGTCACCGCACAAATCGAAGGAAGCATCTCCGACAACAGTCGGCAACCATGGCCGAAGAGTTGGCAATCGCCAAGAGAGTTCGAGCAGCCATCCGTTCCTGCGCGGCATACCTTGCCACGACGGAGCCCTCCATTGCCCAGATCGCGGCCGCCCACGCCCTCCTCGTGGCAGCCTATTCCAAATATATGGCGGACGCGTATGGTGAGATGCTTCCCGAGTATGGTGCGATGGATGCCATGGAACCCCTTCCCCAGGAGAACGTCGGGCGCGAGCTGGACATAGAGGCTGCGGCAGAGATCGACGAGCACCAGCCGTAGTAGTACTCTTTGTTTTGTTTAATTAAGAGCGTCGGTCTTTAATTTGTTAGAGTAATGTTTAGGTCAGCTAGCTCTGTTTTACTACCGAACTTGCTCGATTAAGAAGTGGGGGTGTGTTGTAGTCTCCTTTGTGTACCCCAATTATGCAATGACGTGGATGACCACTATAACCAGGGAAATTCGGACCAAAATTTTTGACGTTCAAACTCATCACACACGGGTTAAGCTATCTGAATCGTTTGTGATGTTCACATACCATACACAGTTCTGAATAAGGGACCGTGTCTGATGACACTTTGCATGCCAGTTTTTTCACTGAAGCGATTCCAAATTTTCGGCTTCCACGGAAATATCTACCTCCCCGCCCGCCCCCTTACCAAAAGCCACATTTCCCCTATTGCTGCCTTCCCTTCCAAGTTGAAACCTTCACTCCTTGCTTGTAGCGCTGCCTCCTCGTCGGCGACCCTCGTTCACGCTACTCGGCCTCGTCTATCCAGGCAGGTAATCCACACCCGACACCCATCCTCCTCCTCCTTCCACATCCCACATGCCCCGACCGCCAGCGCGAGCGCGACACCTTCCACCCAAATCACCGACCTCTCCACCAAATAAGCGCCGCCCTAAGCCATGGTGCACGTAGTATAGCCAGGATCTCAAGGAGCATTTGGCAGCGGAGAAGCAAATCGCGGCCGCACGCGCGGATGAGGTCGCGATGGCTACCATTCGTGCCGACCCCCAAATCTTGGAGGGGCACCTTGCCATTTGCTAGCGACACCGGTTAAGCATGCTCGGTTTACCCGCTGCATGTGCTGCTCCTGCCTTTGCTTCACAAATTCTAGTGAATTGTGCTATCTAATTTTACCATGCAATCTGTTGCTCTAGTGTATATGTTCTATATGTCATGCAGTGTGGTGCTCACTTATTAACTGTTTTGTTAATTAGTTGTTGTCTTCAGTTAACTGTTTGGTTCAATTCTACACATGTGATGTTCAATTCTTCAGGCTGCAATTTTGTATTGTCTTCCATGTGAGAAATAAATCGAATTTATCTTTACAAAATACACGAGAAACGAATACAATTGCTATATTTCCAAGTTGTCAAGCATGCTTGGTTTGGTTATACATTGTGCAATGTGGTGCTCAGTTAACGTTTGGTTCATTTGTGTTGTGGTGTTTAGTTAACTGTTTGGTTCAATTCTGCAATGCGATGTTCAATAGTTGTGGGTGCATTCTGTTATTGTATACCATGTGAGGAATAAATTGAATTTGGATGTAGTAAATACATGAGAAACAAATACAATTGCTACAATTGGCTTTAGTTAACTGTTTTTTAACTGTCTGATATTCTATTAGGAGTATGTTATATTGTGCAATGTGGTGCTCAGTTAATGTTTGGTTCATTTGTTGTGGTGTTTAGTTAACTGCTTGGTTCAATTCTGCAATGCGATGTCCAATTGTCGTGGGTAGAATTTTGTATTGTTGTGCATGTGAGGAATAAATCGAATTGGTTGCACTTAATACATGAGAAACATATATAAGTGCTATATTTCCTAGTTCTTAATCATGCTTGGTTTGGATAAATAGGTTTTCCATGTGGCTTGAATTAATCTGATGAATCTGCAATGTGCTTATTTTTCATCAACATATTTTACTGATAGCATGCGAACCCTTACTTAACCTGATGACTAACTACCGTATATGTGTTGCAGGGAAACAATGGGAAGCACTGAGGTTTACAATCGAGGTTAGCACATGCATGGTTTCTTGTCTAATAGCACATTATTGTGCAATTGTAAGAACCATTCTAATATTTAGGTTTTTAACAATTTGGTCTTGCACATGCACGTCCTGTTGTCAGAGGTTTTGACCCACTGTTCGACCCTTTTTGCATATGGGGAAATGAGTTGTCCATGAATATCAGTCAAGTCAAGAAACTCAGAAAGATTGTTAGGATAAAGAAATTAGCGATAAAAAACCACAAGATCTTTGTCTGCACAATGAAGAAGACATCAATTCACTACAGGATGGTACTAACTATTATACCTTGCCTTTTTATTCCTTTGCCCCATTTCCAATATAGAGAAGATACTAGCAAGATGCCCGTGCATTGCACGGAACATCGAGATGTATTTGTATGAGTAGTTTATCTTGTGAGAGAAAAGGATGAACGAGAGAAAATTGCCATAGTTTGCTTTTGATCCGTCAGATATAGATCGGACGGTCTATAATACATGATGGCAGGCACACCATCATCACCGAATCGGTCTTTTATAAGAGTAGAGATTTATGCACATCCTTGTTTTCAGGCCTTTCCAAAGCAGTTCACTGATGATTACCTCTCAAACCACATGTACGGTCAGGAGGCGAGGAATGTATTCATACAAAACCCATGATTCAATATTGAAGTGTTCCTGAAGAGGACGAAGGATGGACAGTCAATCATCCACAGGCACTGGCCTAAAGTTACAAAGACCTTCAACATCAATGAAGGCTCAATATTCGCCTTCTACTTCAGCAGTTTTCCAGATGAGATACATCTGTCTATGTACTGTCTATGATGCTAATTTCGAAAGGTTATAGATGTTGCATGTGAAACTTGGTGCTGGTGTGTTGTGTAATGGGGTAGCTGAGTGCTGAAGCTATATGATGTTGTACTCTGATGTATTTCAATTATGAAAATGAAATATATTGTGTGCTTAATATGAAATGTTAATTAGACTAATAAATGGATTATTAACAATCGGATAATTAGCCTACTAATTGGGTTTTTCTATTGCAAACGGTTATTGAGAAAACACCGTGTGCGACGCATTCAATAACGTACACAGTTTCATGGAATAAACCTAGTTACATTAATGAACAATCACACACGACTTCCTCTTGAAAACTGTTTGCGTTAGGCCACCTGGCGCAAACGTTTACCATATAAAAACTATGTGTGATGGACAGCCCTTGACACACAGTTTCTTCTACGCACCATGTGTGATGCATTCAATAACGCAAACAATAACATTGTTAATACCGTGTGCAATGGAAACGCTATCACAAACGATTTAACGGGCAAAATTGTGTGTGATGTACATGCAAACAGAAACGTTTTCCTTGGAGCAACTGTGTGGGATGTATATACGAACGGAAACGTTTAGCAGTGACTGACTGTGTGGGATGTACTTGCGACCGGAAATGATTTCGCCTATATAATTGTATTTTTTTAGCTCTACTGTACGTATTTCCGTATTGAGCGCTCGCCGGTCGCACACGACCTCATTTTGCCGAGCGTGTGTGCCAGGAGGGCATATCCCCGACGGTTTCTGGGTCGTGTGGGAAGGACCCCCCTATCGCCCACACTCACTAGGCGACGGTTCCAAATGTCGTCGCGGAAAGCGGTTAAAAACCGTTTGTTTAGCACCTCGCTGTACTAGTGTTATACCATAAAATGCCCCAAATGGCACAATATTTTTTACCCCAGCATATTGATGCCATTCCATGATAGCGTGCCAAGGTTCACGAATTTCAGACGGGTTTTGGATTTACTAGAATTACATAAGCAAGTACCTCAACGTTTGCTGGAGAGCCACGGTGCCGTGGTGTTCGAAATTTATCCCCATTTCTTGCATGGGACATAAGCATAAACCCATGGACACATATATGATTTTACAACCATATTGGCGCACCGGAGCATGTGCATGTAGTTTAATTTTGAATTGTGCACCTGAATAATGTATAAAATGTCCAAACAAACCCTGAATAATTCCAACATTTTTACGACAAACATATAGTTGCATGTTTACTACAGATAAAAGTTCTAGGAATTCAAACACCGTCCATTGCCGCTGTGACCCCATTATGTAATTCAAATCAAGATGAAAAATCAAGTAGATCCCACATAGTTTATTATCACCAACCGTGTGAGATGTAGGACAAAATATCCTAGAGCACCATCGGTGTATAGTACGCCTATGGCTTAAGCAAGAAGGTGAGTCGGCTACAGTCCACAGCCGACGTGTCAAGCACACTAGCTCGCTCCCCAAATATCATTCACTGTTCAATCGTCGCTGGTGAAAGATGGGGACGTGGACCCGCGTCGTGAGGGAATCTTCGGCGGCCCACTCCGGTGAGAGCACGGCCGCAGCCGCCAGACGCGTGCTAACAAGCTTCGTGAGCGTGGCCGCAATCTGCGACCGGGCGGCCAAGGCAGCCCAAACGGCCGCTGTTGCTTCTCAGGTGGCGGCAACAACATCTGCCTTGGGGATAGGAACTGGCGAGAGTGGCACAACAGTTGTTCGTTCCGCAGCGGCGGCCTTAGCCCTGTTGGAGGCCGCCCACGACAATGTCGAGGCCACCCACGCCCAGCTCATGCGGTCACCGCACAAATCGAATGAAGCTTCTCTGACAACGGTCGGCTACCCACGGCCAAAGAGTTGGCAATCGTCGAGAGCGTTCGAGCAACCGTCCGTTCCTCCGCCGCATAGCTTGCCACGACGGAGCCCGTCCAAGCCCAGATCGCGGCCGCCCATGCCCAGCTCTTGGCGGCCTTTTCCAGAGAGATGGTGGACGCGGATGGCGAGATGCTTGCCGAGTATGATGCGATGGATGCCATGGAGCCCCTTCCCCAGGAGACTGTTGGGCGCCAGCTGGACATGGAGGAGGCAGCGGAGATCGACGAGCACCAGTCGTAGTAGTACTCTTTGTTTTGTTTAATTAAGAGTGCCGGTCTTTAATTTGTTAGAGTAATGTTTAGGTCAGCTAGCTCTGTTTAACTACTGAACTTGCTCGATTAAGAAGTGTAGGTGTGATGTAGTCTCCTTTGTGTACCCAAATTATGCAACGACGTGGATGACCACTATAACCAGGGAAATTCGAACCAAAATTTTTGACGTTCAAACTCATCACACACGGTTTAAGCTATCTAAATCGTTTGTGATGTTCACATATCGTGCACAGTTCTGAATAAGGGACCGTGTCTGACGGCACTTTGCGCGCCAGTATTTTCGCTGAACCGATTCAAAAATTTTGGCTTCCGCGGAAATATCTACCTCCCCGCCCCCTCCCCCTTACCAAAAGCCACATTTTCCTTATTTCCGCCTTCCTTTACAAGTTGAAACCTTCACTCCTTGCTTGCAGCACTGCCTCCTCGCCGGCAACCCTCCTTCACGCTGCTCGGCCTCGTCTATCCAGGCAGGTAATCCACACCCGACCCCCATCACTACAAAAAATACACTTCCGTGATGATACGTGTTTGTCACAGTAGGTCATGTTTTCTGTCATGCATGTACATCCATGACGATTTTATGACACAATCAAGATAGTCATACCTGTGCTGTCATAGAAGTGTTCCATGACATTACCAAAATTATCATCACGGAAGTGTCCACTTCCATGACGATAAATCACGTGTCATGAAGGTGGTTTCATCAAGGGTGACCGACACGTGTCATCCACCATAACGGGTCGCTGTTAAGCTATCGGGTTCCAATTTGGATCTGATAACCCGTTAACAGCGCGGACCAATGGGGATTTTCCACGTGTAAAATTCTCATTGGCCGGCAGATCCACGTGTCGGCCCGGCGTTCGGACAGTTGTCATCCAGCGAATGGATGGAACGCACCTATGATACATCGACACGTGTCTCGGCCCAACAGTGGCCCATTCAGGTTAAAAGGCCCGGCTTGTCAAAATAAGCGGGCCGGCCCATTAGAGGCGTACTTGAGTTAGGCCCATTTACAAGCACGGCCCATACAAGTTACACAGAATCGGCCCATCAAAGGCCCATTCTAGATTTGACAATTTCCAGCCCATCGTGAGTTTAAGCCTGTTAACGTCCCGTTATGTCTTTGGGCCCAAGTACGGCCCGAGCTTCTTTCGGCCTGTTAGCAGCCCATCATCAGTTCCAGCCCGTTAACGGCCCGGAACATCTTTCGGCCTTTTCTCGGCCCATTCTGCAGTTGGGCCAATTCTAGCCCGCTGTGACTTTAAGCCTGTCCTCGGCCCATTCGGTAAATGGGCCAACTCCTAGCCCATTTTGTCTCTCGGCCTGTTAACGGCCCGCACAACAGTTGGGCCTTTGACTTTAGGTCCATTAGGGGCCCACGTTCTGCAGGGCATCATTTCAGCCCAACGCGACATTCGACCTGTTAAAAGCCTAGTTTGCAAACTGGGCCTCCTCTGGCCCATAACACTTTCGGCCTCTTATTGGCCTGTAAAGTAAAAGGGCCAAGACAAAATTGACATGTATTTCGGCCTGCTAGAGGCCCATGGGCCATTTCCATATATACGGCCCTATCGAGCTTTTGGCCTGTTAACGGCCTCCTAAGAGCCGTTGTTACGGTGGGCCACATCATTTGGGATCCACTTAATATTATTTTGACCAGCCCAATTAAGGCTCGTTTTGACTACACATGTTTGTTCGTTTGTATGGCGTCCAGGAAATGTTTGGGCGTGTTGGACCCCGTTTCAATGATATAGCATATTCAATAATTATCCTACTCTATACTATCACCTCTAAAAAACATACACTATACAATAAAAAGACTAAGGCATAGAAACATAGAATAATCCTACACTATACAATAAAGAAATTACAGCCGAATATACCCACTGGGCATTATAGTTCGGCACCGGTGATAATAAAGCGTACACAAATAGCAAATTACATACACTGGACAAATAAAGCTCATACATCATGGAGACACATCAACAGAACTTACCATTTGAACTATAATCTCTTCAGAAAATAGGATTGGCCAGATTCAGATAGCACAAATTTCAGTCTGCATAATCTCCAATTCCTTCGTGGTTACCTCAGTGTCTTGTTTGATTTTTTGACTCCTGCATCTAATACCTACAAGTCCAATCTCAACTTGTTGATTGTACATTGAGAATCATGTACACGTTGTCTTGCCACCTCTAGTTGATGCTCGAGAACATCAGCACATTCCAATCCTAATCCATAATCATTCAGTAACGGCCATGCTGCACTGCTCGCAGATCTTTGTGTTGATGTCACTTCATCCTGAAATGTTTCTGTAAGTACACATGACTAGGGCAAAAATATAGTTACAACAGTGAAGCGAGCAAGACAGACTATTTTGTACATGACAAAACAGGACTAACAATAATGTTACACGTCATGAAGCATAAGCAGGTGATATTTTAAAAATTATAAAAATGGTAGTCTGTGCAGCCCTCATCCAGAAATCTCTCTTAGCTCACCAGAGGAGCATGATGTTGGGGCCAAATCCAAAACACAGACAAGTTACAAATTTAGACAGCACGTTGCGTATAAGTAAGCAAGTAGTTAGCCATTCTGTAGCTCAATTAAAGTCTTAGGGAGCATAATGAATAACAAAGGGATTCATACAAACCTACTACAGCAAGCAAAACTATGCAATCATTAGCCTAGTATAAACTAGATTGTGAGCCTCATGCAGTAATAGTTGGTTAATAGACTTCAAAGCTTTAGGCACACTTTGCCAGAGTAATTAAATGGTAAGGCCATTAATTATGTCAACTAATAGTTATACAAGTACCCAACATTAGGCATCATTGTTTGGGCATCTCATTAACTCAGGACAAATAAAGCAATTGAAAAGAGCAAATTAACAATGCCTGAAACAAACAAGGAATTGAACTGTTGAGTTGGCTATAGTGACTTACCTTAACTGGTTGAACAGGCTCAACGCTGCTCCTACTTTGTCGGATCACGGGTTCTGGCAAAACCCTCAAGGTTCGAACACTGGGGTGCGCACGAAGATCTCCCCATACCGATCCACGTCCTAGCTTCGCTAAGATCCCGAGGGCTAACTCGACGAACTCGCAACACAAGGGACACAAGATTTATACTGGTCCGGGCCACCGTTGTGGTGTAATACCCTACTCCAGTATGGTGGTGGTGGATTGCCTCTTGGGCTGAGGATGAACAGTACAAGGGGAAGAACAGCCTCCTGAGGCGAAGTGTTCTTGTGCTTGGTGGGCGTGAGGATGAACTGAATGAGTTCGAGACCAGTTGCCTCCGAATGAGTTCCCTCCTACGGTGGTGGCTAGTCCTATTTATAGAGGCCCTGGTCCTCTCCCCAAATATTGAGTGGGAAGGGAGCCAACAACGGCTGATTTGAAAGGGGACAGCCAGTACAGCTTATCCTGACAAAAGCAGTCTTCGCGTGCAAAAGGCTCTGGTGGTGCCGCCGCCTTGGGCTCCATGGTGACCTCCGTCTTGCCGTCCTGCTGGTCTTGGTCTCGTTGCACTAATATGGAAACCTTTGCTTGACGCCTCGGTACTCCGCGCCTGCGTTTGCTTCCTTAGCACCAAAGAGCAAACAAGGACACTGTGCGCCCGCTGGCGCCCGCCTGATCTTGATCGTCATGGCTCACGTCACGAGGACCTCGCGAGGTTTGCCTTGCCTTGATCTCTCCGCCCCTCACGAGCCAACCTGGTGAGGATGCTCTCGAGGAGGTCTAGTGTCATCCGCCTCGCGAGGCTTGGCCCCTCGCGAGGGTCTTGAGTGCTTGTTGGTGAAGATGGGCCGTACGGGCCCGCTCGCAGAGCCACGCCATGGGTTGCAGGCAGGCAAGTCTGGGGGCCCCCGTTCCCAGAACGCCGATAGTAGCCCCCGGGCCCAAGGCGCGCTCGGGTTGGCTTCGAGGCAAAGCGAAAGGTCAAGTGCGGAGCGCAGCGGGCCCCAATAGCCTGCGGCCTGGGTCGACGCGTGGCGGTTGATTGGACGTGGGCGTTTCCGCTTCCCCACGCTGCCTCAGCAACTGCCCGACTTGACAAGTCCCTGCGACATGCAAGGAAAAACCACCAGTACCTGCGATCATGGGGGCGCTGGTTGGCCTTCTCTTGCTATAAATGGGGAGGGGGGCAGAGCCCCCGTCACCCATCTCTTCCCATTCAGCTTGCTTCTCCTCCTCTGCTCCATCGCCGACACCAATGGCGCCCATCCGAAGGTTTTCCACTGCGGAGAAAGGAAAGACTCCCCTCGACGGGCCGGTGCCGCTCCCGCCGAAGAAGAGGCCGGTTCACCGCCGCGACGCGGCGACGATGCAGGTGGTGACGAGGCCTTGGTGCGAGCGGCCTCCTCCTGGGTATCCGTTACCCCTGTACGCCCAAGCTGGGGGCTCAGGAGGGGGTGGCGATGAGCGTCAGCACGTGCACCATGGACATGGTCGCCGTGTCGCGGTGGCGCGCGTCGCCGTCCCTAGAGTCCACGCCACGGACTCCTCGCGCGAGCTCGTGCTGTGGGCGGCGATGCCCCCGTGCACTTGGATCCGCTTCCCTTCCTTCTTCTCAGCTGAGATGCTGCCGAGGCGGCCTCTTGAGCTTTGGCTGCAACACGCCGACTGCGACACGCCAGCGACTGGAGCGGAGGTCGAGGCCGTCTCCTCAGGGAAGATCTTCATGACCTGGGGCTGGGGTGAGTTCGCCCGAGTGTGTCGCGCGGAGGGCACCCTCGCGATCCATTTCGTGTACGACGGCGCCTCCATGCTGTTCTTCAAGGTCTTCGACGCAGAAGGCCGCCGTCTAGAGTGTTGCCCCAGGTGGAGTCATCAGCCTGGTGCCGTGGCTGGGGCAGGGTCTGCTGCCCACGTCGCCAGCGGCTCCTCTGGAAGCCACAGCGATACTTGGGAGTCCAGCGATTCTCCCGAGCTCTACGAGACCGCGAAGACGAGCGACAACAGCTACGTTCCCCCAAGCTCTCGCCGAGTCCGGAGCAGGGCTGCAGCGTCTGGCCGCCGGCGCCGGTCTGGATGAGGTTGGCGCCGGCCTCTGGTGGCCCACTGTCGATGATGGCATCGTCCACAGGGGCGCGTGTAGATAGGATTCCCTAAGTTCTTGCCTTTTGTTCCCTGCGAGGAATCAAGAAGTGCCCCGTGGGGGTGTGTAAAGGTTTTGTAATGTCTCTTGTCAATATTGTCCTTATTATGAACTGGCGTGAGCGCGAGTCCTGCTTCAGCTCGGTCTCCCTTTCCGACCTCGCGACGACTTGGTGCTCTACGCTGACAGGTCCCAGTCCCCAGGCAGGCTGCAGCCATCGCTGGTATGCCAGGTGGCGTGCCGTGGTCAAGGCCAGGAGGTGAGCGGCCCGAGGTCCTGTAAGAGTTCCTGAGGCGCGATGCTCAGGAGGACCCCTTTAGCGCTCAAGCAGCCGTCGAGAGGTAAGAAAGGGGGGTGACGTTGCTGCAGCAGGGCTGCGGTTAGTATGGTTCATAATCCTTAGCGGTTTAGCCAACCCGGGCTCGGGACATATCTTGATGGTCCAGGGTCAATTCCTCATGATGCGCCAGATTCGTGTATAGGCGTCCAAAGCACAGCTAAAGCCAGGTCCATGCGAGCCTCCTCCCTTCTCCACGTTCTCCTTCGTGCTCTACGTCCTCAGGTCCCAGCCCTCGAGCGAGCTGAGCCGCCGCTAGTATGCCAGGTCGCGTGCCGTGGTCAAGGCCAGGGGGTGAGGGCTGGAGAGCCAGTAGGAGCTCCTGAGTCGCGATGTTCAGGAGCCCCCCTTTTAACGCGCAAGCGGATTGCATGGGAGAAGAGGGAGCTCGCGGTTCCGCCTGCCGGCATCTTCAGGAGATTCCTGCGATCCAGCACAAGGAGAGACACAGTTTGCCATTATGGTTGCCGGTCTGCCGCCGGTTGCTCCGCGAAGAGATGAAGGCACTGAGGGCCTAGTGAGGTGACGTGCGCGGGGCGTGCCGCGAGTCAGAGCTCGACCGCTCAGGTTTGTCGGCTTTGCAGGGACGGACCCGAGCACAAGCGTCGTGACAGCTTGAGTAGCCCCCGTGGCGGGTGAGAATCAAGCAGGTGATAGTCATAGGTAGATTAAGCATGGAAAGCATACTGGCTTAAGTAAATGTAGGGAAGATACATGCCATTAGGCCAGGCCTGAGCGGCTTGGGGATGATGCAGCCCGAGGGGCGCCCCCAGCAAGGTAAGCTAAAGACATGAAAAAGGATACATGCCACAGGGACGGACCCACGTGGCCTGGGAATGATGCAGCCCGGGGGGTGCTCCCAGCTAAATAAACTTGGAAAATGTCACCTGGTTCTGTTGATGAAGGGATGTTGGGGCAGCTGAAGGTACGCGGCGAAGGGGTCGCTCCTCATGAGCCACCGGGGCCCTGAGCCTCGGGAGGCTCTGGCGGTCCAGGCGGTTCCTTGAGGACCGTCTCCATCTCTGTCAGGACGGCATGGTGCCTGGCCTCCTGAGTCGCCAGGGCGCACCGCAAGTTGCGCTGATAGGCGGACGCCACGCTCGGCAGGCCAAAAGGCATGCGAACGTAGCTGTGCGGTGGGCCCTCGCAGCGTCCCACGTGTGAAGGCCAGAAGGGCTCCTGAGACGCGGCCTTGTTGAGCCCTGGGATGTCGATGCAAACGCGCAGCCCGGCATCTTCGCCTGGATGGGAGGCTGCGCCAGGTGAAAGGCGATTGCCGCGCATGGCCCTCACGTCTTGCAGCTCCTGGGTGGTCCTGGTAATGAACTCCTGAGCACTCGGCGCTCCCCGTCTTATGTCCTCCTGAGGGTGACGTGCCGCAAAGCACGCCTCCAGATAGTGCTTGAGCGCCTCCCTCATGATGCTGGCAAGGTCTAAGGCCCTCTAGAAGAGAGCCCCCGAGCCCTGCCCGAGAAGGGCGCCGGGCGCGCTTTCCTATGCGATGGAGGGAGGTGCCCCAGGTGCGGGCGCCGATCCAGACGTGGCGCCGCCTGCCTGAGGCCCTGCGCAGAGCAGCTGCTTCTTCTTCTTGGGGGTGGCCTCAGGAGGGCACTCGCCCTTGCTGTCGGGGTCGTCGATTGCTGCAGCTTGGAAGGCACGCTCGAGGGAGCACACCGCATCTCTTTCTTCGCACAGGACTGTGATGATTCCGCCGCTTCCTGGCATCTTGAGGACATTGTAGCCGTGATGGGTCAACGCCATGAACTTGGCCAGGCCTGGGTACCCGAGGATCGCATTATATGGCAGGCGGATGTGGGCGACGTCGAAGTCGATGAGCTCGGTACGGTAGTTGTCGCGCTGTCCGAAGGTGACGGGAAGGCGGACCTGCCCGATCGGGGTGGTGGAGCCGTCGGTCACTCTTGAGAAAGGCTTGGTGGGCTGAAGCTGGTCATACGGCACTTGGAGGTTGTCGAACGTGTTGACGGACAGGACATGGAGCCCCGCGCCGCCATCGATGAGGGTCTTGGTAACTTGCACGTTGCTGATGACTGGTGAATAGAGCATCAGGAGGGCGCCAGTGGTAGCCGCGCACTGAGCTGATCTGCCGAGCTGAACGTGATGGCTCACTTGGACCATCTGAGCGGGCGCATGGCCTTGAGCTTGGGGAGGACTGCATTCACTTCACGAGCAAACTGTTTGAAGATACGCTGCGAGGCTGGGGCTTGAGCTCCGCCCAAGATGCAGGCGATAGCACGCGGCTCCGGGAAGCCCCCAACCCCCTCGTCTTGCTGGTGGTCGTCATTGCTTCTTGGTGGTGGAGGTAGTGGAGGAAGACCGGCGTTGCCCTGACGATGATCCTCACGAGGCTGATCCCTCCAGGCGCCCTCGCAAGGCTGATCCTGCCAGCGGTCCTCACGAGGCCGGTCGCGCCACTCCTGGCACGGGCCACGGTCATCCCAGCATCCGCCACCACGTCCTCCTCCTCGGCCGTAGCCCCAGTCGTTGCGCTCGGGGCGTCGACCGAAGCGTCCTTCTCGAATGGCTTTGAGCTCTTGACAGTCGCTGGTGTTGTGGCTATGCAGGTTATGGAAGGCGTAGAACGGTCGGCTGCTCTTGGATGACTCGGGCTGGTCTCTGTCGCTCTTGGTGTCTTGCTCCGCCGCGAGCACGGCTGCTCTCTTGCGCTTCACGTCCTTGGCCTTGGCTTTCTTCTCCTCCAGGTCCGCAGCTGGGAGCTTGAGGAGGGAGAGGCGCCCCTCCTCAGCTCTTGCGCACTTGGTCGCTAGGCTGAACAGCTCCAGAGACGTGCACATCTCCTCGTGGATGGCGGGCTTCTCCTTCATCTCGTTGTCGTGGACGCCATCAGAGAACGCTGAGATGATGGCCTTGTCCGTCACCTTGGGGATCTTGAGGTGAATGTTGTTGAAGCGCTGGATGTACTTCTAGAGGGCCTCTCCTGGTTGTTGCTTGACGCGGCGTAGGTCACCCGCGGCCGGTGGGCGGTTGCGAGTGCCCTGGAAGTTGGCAACGAAATGGTCGCGCATTTCGTTCCAGGAGGAGATCGAGCCTGGAGGCAGGTTCAGGAGCCAGGAGCGGGCTCCATTCTTGAGAGCCATGGGGAACCAATTCGCCATGACTTTGTCGTCGTCGTTGGCCGCCTCGATGCTCAGCTCGTAGAGCTGCAGGAACTCTGCGGGGTAGAGCATGCAACTCCTATCATTTTTCTTTTTCTTGTTTTTAGAAGGACTAGGTGCATCAACATTAGTTCTCTGAGAATCTTGCTCAATTCTCTTAGGGTGGCCCTCAGGATACAAAGGTTCCTGAGTCATTTTACCCCCTCTAGTCATAACTCTAACAACATTGTCATTTTTCTTACTATTTAATTCATTGAGAAAATCATTTTGAGCTTTAAGCACTTGTTCTACTTGAGTGGTAACCATAGAAGCATGTTTGCTAATAAGTTTAAGTTCACCGTTAACTCTAGACACATAATCACTCAAGTGTTCAATCATATAAGCATTTCGTTTCAATTCTCTACCAACATAAGCATTTAAGTTTTCTTGTTTAACAATAAAATTATCAAACTCATCTAAGCATTGGCTAGCAGACTTATAATGAGGAATATCACCTTCATCAAATCTATAAAGAGAATTTACATTTACTCCCTGTGTCGGGTTATCAAGACCGTGTATTTCTTTAATAGGAGGTAAATTCTTAACATCATCAGCTTTAATACCCTTTCTTTCATAGATTTCTTTGCCTCTTGCATATCTTCATTACTGAGAAATAGAATACCCCTTTTCTTCGGACTTGGCTTTGGAGTTGGTTCAGGAAGTGTCCAATTATTTTCATTAGTTAGCATATTATTCAATAGCAATTCAGCTTGATCAACTGTTCTTTCCCTGAAAACACAACCAACACAACTATCTAGGTGGTCTCTGGAAGCATCGGTTAGTCCATTATAAAAGATATCAAGTATTTCATTTTTCTTTAGAGGATGATCAGGCAAAGCGTTAAGTAATTGGAGAAGCCTCCCCCAAGCTTGTGGGAGACTCTCTTCTTCAATTTGCACAAAATTATATATTTCCCTTAAAACAACTTGTTTCTTATGAGCGGGGAAATATTTAGCACAGAAGTAATAAATCATATCCTGGGGACTACACACACAACCAGGATCAAGAGAATTAAACCATGTTTTAGCATCACCCTTTAATGAGAACGGAAATAACTTAAGGATATAGTAGTAGCGAGTTTTCTCATCATTAGTGAATAGGGTGGCTATATCATTTAATTTAGTAAGATGTGCCACGACAGTTCCAGATTCATATCCATAAAAAGGATCAGATTCAACCAAAGTAATTATCTCAGGATCGACAGAGAAATCATAATCCTTATCAGTAATACAGATAGGTGAAGTAGCGAAAGCAGGGTCATATTTCATTCTAGCATTCAAAGACTTTTCTTTTAGCTTAGCTAATAATTTCTTAAGATCATTCCTATCATTGCAAGCAAGAAAGTCTCTAGTAGTTTCTTTATCCATAACATAACCCTTAGGCACAACAGGCAATTCATATCTAGGGGGAGAATCTTCAGCATCACTTTCATCAATATTATCAGTTTCAATAATTTCATTCTCTCTAGCCCTAGCAAGTTGTTCATCAAGAAATTCACCTAGTGGCACAGTATTATCAAGCATAGAAGTAGTTTCATCATAAGTATCATGCATAGCAGAAGTGGCATCATCAATAACATGCAACATATCAGAGTTAATAGCAGAAGCAGGTTTAGGTGTCGCAAGTTTACTCAAAACAGAAGGCAAATCAAGTGCAGAGCTAGATGGCAGTTCCTTACCTCCCCTCGTAGTAGAGGGATAAATTTCGGTTTTCTCATCTTTCAAGTTCCTCATAGTGATCAGCAGATATAAATCCCAAGTGACTAAAAGAATAGAGCTATGCTCCCCGGTAATGGCACCAGAAAATAGTCTTGATAACCCACAAGTATAGGGGATCGCAACAGTTTTCGAGGGTAGAGTATTCAACCCAAATTTATTGATTCGACACAAGGGGAGCCAAAGAATATTCTCAAGTATTAGCAGTTGAGTTGTCAATTCAACCACACCTGGATAACTTAATATCTGCATCAAAGTATTTAGTAGCAAAGTAGTATGAAAGTAACGATAACGGTGGCAAAAGTAACAGTAGCAGTTTTGTAGTAATTGTAACACTGGCAACGGAAAAGTAACTAAGCGGAGAACAATATCTGAAAAACTCATAGGCATTGGATCAGTGATGGATAATTATGTCGGATGTGATTCTTCATGCAATAGTTATAACATAGGGTGGCAAAGAACTAGCTCTAATTCATCAATGTAATGTAGGCATGTATTCCGAATATAATCATACGTGCTTATGGAAAAGAACTTGCATGACATCTTTTGTCCTACCCTCCCGTGGCAGCGGGGTCCTATTGGAAACTGAGGGATATTAAGGCCTCCTTTTAATAGAGTACCGGACCAAAGCATTAACACTTAGTGAATACATGAACTCCTCAAACTAGGATCATCACCGGGAGTGGTCCTGATTATTGTCACTTCGGGGTTACTGGATCATAACACATAGTAGGTGACTATTGACTTGCAAGATAGGATCAAGAACTCACATATATTCATGAAAACATAATAGGTTCAGATCTGAAATCATGGCACTTGGGCCCTAGTGACAAGCATTAAGCATAGCAAAGTCATAGCAACATCAATCTCAGAACATAATGGATACTAGGGATCAAACCCTAACAAAACTAATTCGATTACATGATAAATCTCATCCAACCCATCACCTTCCAGCAAGCCTACGATGGAATTACTCACGCACGGCGGTCAGCATCATGAAATTGGTGATGGAGGAAGGTTGATGATGACGACGACGACCGATTCCCCTCTCCGGAGCCCCGAGCGGACTCCAGATCAGCCCTCCCGAGAGAGGTTAGGGCTTGGCGGCGGCTCCGTATCATAAAACGCGATGAATCCTTCTCTCTGATTTTTTTCTCCCTGAACGTGAATATATAGAGTTGGAGTTGAGGTCGGTGGAGCACCAGGGGGCCTACGAGGTAGGGGCGCGCCCAGGGGGTAGGCGCGCCTCCCACCCTCATGGACAGGGTGTGGGCCCCTGGCCTTGATTCTTTCGCCAGTATTTTTTATTAATTCCAAAAATATTCTCCATGAAGTTTCAGGTCATTCCGAGAACTTTTATTTATGCACAAAAATAACACCATGGCAATTCTGCTGAAAACAGCTTCAGTCCGGGTTAGTTCCATTCAAATCATGCAAGTTAGAGTCCAAAACAAGGGCAAAAGTGTTTGGAAAAGTAGATACGATGGAGACGTATCAGGCGGTATTGTAACTATTGTTCTCCGTGCACCAAGGACAAAAGGGGAATTTCGCATGCTAAAGACTAGGTGGCGGAAATTTTAGAAGGAGGCGGGAGATTTTGCCGCCCGCAGGATCGTTCGTATCCAGTTTCAACTAATTTTGGACCATGCTAGCGGGAAGGTCATGCGAGACTATGTACACGGGGCACGCGTCAGCAGTTAATAACTGGTGTGATGTCCACCCCAGAAAAAAAGACAATAACTCGGGATGATGCACCGATAACTTGGACGTTCACACGGGCGCGCCCAATCATATGGGTGTACAGGCCCGTTCACAAAAAAGGGATCAAACGCACAACCTATGTATTTCTCGTGTAAATAGATAATTTAGTGCCATTGGTTATTTACTTTAAACATAATGCATTGACGTGTTAGTGTAGAGGCGCACAAAAAGAAATGGATATTGTAGTCCGCTACTTAAAAGTGTTACCTCATATGATTACATAGCCTCCATTTCATAAACTGCATACCCGTTGAATTCATATATGAATATTACATATATTACTTCATAATAGAACCTTAAATCATCCAAGACTAATGAATTTGAATGCAAGACTAACAATGGTGCATGTACATGATAGCTACATTGGTTGTTTGAAGAAACATCACTGTAACTTTGGCATGCACAATTGAAAAGGTTTATTTAGATTAAAAAGTTGTTATATGTGAGTGTCCAATCTTTATAGCGTTGAATCGATATTGTACCTTTGGCCACGATACGGAGTAGATATTGATTTATGTTGAAGCGATGCACGTCCACGATCGCTAGATAGTGATACGTGAATGAATTGTGCAATCTCTCTCACACGCATACATATCTCATTTCCCTGTGGGCATCGGAATCACACGCGCGCACTTCATGTATTTCTCTCCCTCTGTCAAGGTTAGAATTCGGCTTTCCACCCCGTCCTACAAGTCTCTCACACAGAAACACACACGCTCTCTCTGTCGAACACGCCCACCCCTTTAATTCCGCCCACCCACAACTACTAATGTCTCAAAGTATAATTATGTCTCTCACACATATGCCTAAGGATAACTCGAGTTCCGGAACCATATGAATACATAAATGGGATTCCAGCAGAGCACCTTTTGTTTTGAGATTTCGCTCTCTCTCTCTCTCTCTCACACACACACACGCGCGCGCGCGCGCGTGCGTGCATGTAGACATTGTTTCTCGCCTCATTTTTTCTGGCACTTGCATGCACACCATTTGTTTATCTCCGTGATGCTTTAAGTATGCCTCGCACACATGCTATCTACCTATCCCTTAATATAGATATGTGTCACACAAACTCCTTCTTCCTACTAGCAAGATGCACATGTGTTGCACGGAACATCAAGATGCATTTGTATGAGTAGTTTATCTTGTGGGAGAAAAGGATGAACGAGGGAAGGCCTTATTTGCAAATGTGGAGAGGGGTGTGGGTATCTTTTTGCAAAATTGCCATAGTTTCCTTCCTATCCGTCGGATATAAATCGGATGGCCTATATTGCAGGATGGCAGGCACACCATCATCACCAACTTTGTTTTTTATAAGAGTAGAGATATGTAAGTGTCACTGTCCCCCCCCCCACGCCCACACACACACACACACTTCCCGACACCGAAGGAGTAGGGTGACACCTCGATCTTGATACTAATCTATCGACTGGCTTCTCTCTCAAACACACACACACTACCCGACACCGAAGGAGTAGGGTGGCACATCAATCTTGATAGTAATCTACCTACTGCTTCTCTCTCAAACACACACACATACACACAAACTCGCTAGTTGTGCCTCTGTGCCTACTGCGCACACTCTCGATACGTCTTTCTCTCCCTCCCCCCACCCCAACAATGACAGCAGAAGGGTGACAACTCGATCTGATCTTAATCTATCAATTGGTTTCTCTCTCAAACATTGTGTCTTTGTGCCTCGCTAAGACACACTCGATACGTCTTTCTCTCCGTAGCCCCCTCGATATGTAGACTTCTCGCGCGCGCACAGCTGTAGTGACAATGACGCTGAACCCAGTGTGCCTTGTTTTTACCGGCCTCATGTGATAGTTTTCACCCTGTTTTCTGTTAATTAACGATGCAACCTTTTCTTTGTTACTACTAGTGAATCTGAAATCATTCAAGGCAGAATAAAATATATCACTTCAACCCAATTATCGCAGTAACTATTTTAAAAGAAACTAGCTGGATGCCCGTGCGTTGCACAGAACATCAAGATGCATTTGTATGAGTAGTTTATCTTGTGAGAGAAAAGGATGAATGAGGGAAGGACTTATTTGCAAACGTGGAGAGGGGTGTGGGTATGTTTTTGCAAAATTGCCATAGTTTCCTTCCTATCCATTAGATATAAATCCGACGGCCTATATTGCAGGATGGCACGCACACCATCATCACGAACTCTGTTTTGTACTCCCTTTGTTCCTAAATATTTGTCTTTTTAGAGATTTCAACAAGTGACTACATACGGAGCAAAATGAGTGAATCTACACTCTAAGATATGTTTACATACACATCCGTATGTGGTAGTCCATTTGAAATCTGAAAAAGACAAATATTTAGGAACGGAGGGAGTATAAGAGTAGACATGGAGATATATCTCCAGCATGGTCCACAAGAAAAATGTGCTGGACTGGTTAGGGCCGGATGCTCGCAACGCGATGACCTGAGTTTGAATTATACTTTAGATTTTTATATTATATATTACTTATTTAATATATACTTCTTTCGCTGCTGTACTGACAGTGGAACCCACAGAGTACTTAGAATACAAGATTAAGGATGGACTTGTTTCTTTTTAACTTTCTGTGCGAAGTTGTAGCCACCCTACAAGTCACGTGTACACTGTACATGGAATTAAGTTTTTATAGAGGGAGAATCATACACGCAATTAACTCAAATGGATTGGATGTGACTCTATTATTTCCAGCATAAGAGCATCTCCAACGGCAGCCGGCAAATTTCCTCCCGCTTCCTTCCGCGGAGGACGACATCAAACGCCAGCAGCATACATTTTCACAACTCTAACCAACCAGATGAAATTCGTGCAAACACGGACTGATTTCATATAAGCATGAAGAATTTCATATAAAAAAGCCGGATCTTCATATAAACATGATGGATTTCATTACATTTACATGAACTAAGCAGTGCTAATCCGGCTCTCTTGGTATAATTAATACTCCCTCCGTCTGGAAATACTTGTCCTAGACATGGGTGTATCTACACTTATTTTAGTTATAGATACATCCAATTTATCCATTCTTAGAACAAATATTTCCCGCCAGCCGGAGAGGGAGTACCTAATCTAAATGCCTGCCTGCGGATCCCTTTGTCTTCCTCATGTCCGGCAGACACTTGCGGGGTCGACGAAGGTCCTTGGAAGAGACAAAGAAGCAAAGAAACCACTTGAATGCGCAGTCGTCGCCTCGGCGGTGGCCTTCATGGGACCCAAGTGGCGGCGGCCTCTCGTGTTCTACTTCTCCTCGATGATGGCGGCAGACACAGAGAAGCTGGCCACCGAATCGTCGCTCTCCACACACCCGGCTTCTGTCTCTTCCTGGATGGCGCTGCCGCAGGCACGGGAGGCGCGCCCACAAACATGGGTGGCACGGTACGACATGGCAGCAACGAAGCCCATACCGGCGTGCTCGCCGTCGTGCCGGCGTGGAGCAACTCACGACTCCTCGTCGAGCTGAACTGGAGCGGCGAGTTGCTGAACCACGCGCCGGCTTGGGGCGGCAACTGGCTCCGTCGGGCCAAGCGAGGTTGGTGAAGCACCGAGCGGCCTCGCCCGTATCCGGAGAGCTCGGCGGGCCACCCAGCTGGGTAGTATGCCGGAGAACGGCTCCTTGGAAGCCATCGGAAGAGTGGAGAAAATGGTGAAGGAGGAGATGGGGGAGCGGCGCTGGGGTGCGATTCTTGCCCGCTATTTGTCTGGCCCCGTTTAAATAGAGGGCGGACGGTAGGAGCTTGGCCGGCGTCTGGCCTTGTTTAAACTGAGGGCGGACGGGAGGAGCTCGGCCGGCGTAGCGTTTAATTCCGGCCCGCTCATGAACGGACGTGTGGCCGGAGTAGGTTTCTCGGTTTGCATGCGGGATTAACGGAGGGGTTTGATGGAGGCGAGGCGGCTTCTTCAGACGGGCGTGCAGCGGGCGGCACAGAACTATTCGATTTGACAGCGGGCGGCGCAGTTCCCGATACGGCTTTAATGCAGACGAGGGAGGGGGTAGCGGTTCCCGAAATGTTGAACGACTAATGATGCATCCTCCTTCAATTAGCATTGTGAATGCATGAGGGGAGTAATGGGAGGAGGACCGGGAAAAGCGGCTGCATGATGGGAATGCAACGCAGTTTGCACTCATATAAAGGCGCCCCTCCATTCCAATGCATCTACCACATCGTACGCACCTAAGCATTTGCCTAAGCACCTACACTAAGCGCAAAAGTGCTCACTCCAGAGCCATCGTGGTGATGCGCGCGAGTGGCCAGCGGCATGGCGCCGAGGATCGTTTCCAGACGGTGTTGGCGACTGGCTGGTGGATGGCCGCCGTCGATACCAACTACGACTCTCAGTTGGACCAGATGATTGTTGCCACCACCAACAAGTTCACCGTCCTCAAGAAGCTCGCAGACGACATTGTCGTACTCCTCCAGCCCGCGCACCCAGCCTCCATGGTCGGAACCTCTTTCAAGCACTGGTGCCCCTGCGACTGCCCGCCGATGCCATGAAGAATGCCCACCTGGAGGTCACGCTTGCCGCGAGGTGCCTCGCGCTGCAAGAATTCGTCGACCTACACATCCACGTGTACGAGCAAATCATGTACATAGGTATCTACAAGGCCAGTGAGGACGCTACGACGTTGGCCTTCCTCAACCGGCTGGAAGCCTTGGATGCCTTTGCTGAGAAGCACCTTGACCTCGCCACAAAATCCGCCACTCCTTAGCCTCCGGTCGATGGCCCGGCGCACTAAGTTGAGGAGGAGGAGGTTGTACGTTGATGGATGCATCGTTCTTCTTGCCTCCTGTAACCACCACTGCAATCGCATCATCGTGCCCTTAATTCTTATTGTGCTATTGCATTCTCTTCCCAGTCAATACTGACACGTGCGATCCCTTTGCTTAATTATATGCATCACTGTAACTAGTAATCCATCCGTCAATTTATAAGTTGTGCTTACCTTTTCCATCAACTTCGTGCAACGCACGGGCATCTTGCTAGAAACACTAGAACATGTCGGACCGCATGTGACCAAACTGACGATGCACCAACCTAGCTACTACTTACCCTGCTTATCTGGCGGAAATAGCCCCGCCCTAGCATTTCCAATCGTTATTTCTATCTATCGATCGTGCCAAGGAGCAAAACCAAATGTTACAATTTATACATGTTTCTTTACTCCTACTCCTATAAAAGACTCAGTTGGTGATGGTGGTGTGTCTGCCATCCATCATTTCTGACCATTAGATCTGCATCTAACGGCTGTGAGGTAAGTTGTGGCATTTTTGCAACAATAGCCCACTTCTTTGCTCCAATTTGCAGAAAACCCCTTATTATCTTGAAAGCAACCACATCCCTCCCTCACCTCATCGAAACAGCCTGAGAAATATATTTTGAGTGAAAAGTAATATATTTTTAGTGGTATGTATGTATATCAAAACAAGAGTGATTTCTTTCAAGTTTGTGAACAAGTACTACTATTCTACTACTACTTTGGATCCGTCGCAACGCACGGGCACATTGCTAGTAAAAGGAAAAGGCATGCCGCTTTCGCGTCGCACCCCCACATGCCTGGGAATCGGGAGTACTCCATGGCCCGTCCGGCACGCCACATAGCTAGGGAAGGTGTGTTGCCTAGCATTTTCACTTTCATGTGGGACAGTCGTTGAGCAAACCGACTATTGGCAAACCGCACCCCGCCTGCCGCCAGGTTGGAAAACAGAAATGAGGCGAAGATCTAGCTGTAGCACGAAAGCCAAGAAATTTGGTGTCGGATGGGGCTCGTTGATAGAGTAGGAGCATTCTGTACTACTACTCCCACTAGTACAAAGTTTGTACTACAACTAGTACTACCACTATGCAACTTGGTACGTGCACGACACAACATCGTAGGAACAAAAAACATGAAGATCTTGTTTTGGGTGATTTATCTTTTTTCAGTCAACGTAGTATGAATAATATGATGTGGGGGGCACCCATGAATTATGTTGCTTGGTTGCATGGCTATGATAGGTTAGAGACAAATAAATAGATAATGTGTTTACAGTGCACTCCAATAAATAGATATACTTTGGATCCATTGCAACACACGGGCTAGCACATTGGTAGTAGTAAGAAACATACTCCAGGTTTGGCACGAGCTCGTACTGTGGGAGCACCACAAGGCCTGCCGCAGGAGTTACATTTCCCTCTCGGGGGCCACGGGACCGAGCTTCAGTGGCTTAGTGCACCGGCCTATGGGTCAATGAAATGTGGACCTTAAATGCGGCTGGCCAACATGTCATTCTCATGGTGGTGGTGTGGTTCGCAACTCGCTCGTTTGAGATGAACCAGCCGGTGAGGGCATGGCCGTGGCGAGGGTGCCACAGCTGGGCGTCGGGGCGTAACGAGGCGTAGATGGCCACACCGGCAGGCACTACCTATAGTACAGAAGTACTCTAGCTGAGGATTGATGCCCGGGACGAAATGTGTCACAGCCGTTGGATGAAACTTTGATGGTGTGGGAGTACGGATAGGAGCACAGGAGCAGAGCAGGCAAACCGCGTCCAATCGGGTGTGGCTGTGGTAGAAAGTTGATGGTCGCCGCAGTTCAGCTGGCCCGCATGTCATGCACATAAAGGCAGAGGAGCGGTGGGGCCGAGAGGGATGAGGCGCACGTTGGGGGACGTCGTGCCGTGGGTTGGAGCGGCGTCGTGGGAATCACGTGTGGGTGTGGAAGTGGTAGAAACAAGAAACATGATGGTCGCCGTGGTTCAACTTCCATGGAGAAGCTGTCATGTCTGCTGACACATGCATTGCATACCGCTCACTGCAAGGAGCAGTAGTAGAGAAAACTTGTTCCAAGTATACCATTTTTCTGATAAAATTCTTGAGATATCATTAGTTTTTACACATGGGGTTACTCCTGCAAGGGTCAATCACAACAGGTGTTTTGTAAAAAAATGCATCTTGATGTCCCCTGCAATGCACGGGCATCTTGCTAGTTATAGAAGAAGCCCACATGGGCATCTTGCCGCAGGGTGTGCCACCGACCCAAACTCAATTTTTTTCAGACGCTTAGGTGCACCGGATGCCGTGCCACACTACAAAATGTAAAAAAAACAGCTCCAATTTTTTTAAAACATGTTATCTTCAAACCAGCCACACCCGTCCCTCACCTCATCAAAACAGCCCGAGGAATATATTTTGAGTGAAGCATGATTTATTTTTACTGATATATGTATATCAAAACTAGAGTGTTTATATTTCAAGCATGTGAACAAGCATTATTCTACTACTTTGGATCCATTGCACTGCACGGGCCAACACATTGGTAGTAGTAGTAGTCTCTATCTCTATCTCTACTCTACTCTTATAAAAAACAGAGTTGTTGATGATGGTGTGCCTGCCATGCTGCAGTATAGGCCGTCTGATTTATATTTGACGGATAGGAATAAACTATGGCAATTTTGCAAAAAGATACCCACACCCCTCTCCACATTTGCAAATAAGGCCTTCCCTCGTTCATCATTTTCTCCCACGAGATAAACTACTCATACAAATGCATCTTGATGTTCCGTGCAACGCACGGGCATCTTGGTAGTCTACTAATCTCTTATATCTCTACTCTTATAAAAAGCAGAGTTGGTGATGATGTTGTGCCTGCCATCCTGCAATATAGGCCGTCCGATCTATATCTAACGGATAGGAAGGAAACTTTGACAATTTACCCGCACTCCTCTCCACATTTGCAGATAAGGCCTTCCCTCGTTCATCCTTTTCTCCCACAAGATCTTGATGTTCCGTGCAACGCATGGGCATCTTGGTAGTCTTATAAAAAAACAGAGTTGGTGATGATGGTGTGCCTGGCATCCTGCAATATAGGCCATCCGATTTATATCTGACGGATAGGAAGAAAACTATGGCAATTTTGCAAAAAAAAAACTACACCCCTCTCCACATTTGCAAATAAGGCCTTCCCTCGTTCATCATTTTGTCTCACAAGATAAACTACTCATACAAATGCATCTTGATGTTCCATGCAACGCACGAGGATGTTTCCTTGGGGGTCTCTCCATTTGCGGCTTGGCCATAGTTGCAAGTTGACGCCCCTTGAGATGCCGACGTTGAGGGGCACTCGGATTTTGTTCGATGAACAGGTAAGATGAGTTTGATCACGTTGTAAATGCATTCTAAAGACTACTTCCGTGTCCATTTCCTAATTCTCCCCCCGCCCACTTTTTCACAGATTAGGCTCGGTGCGAGTGGAGATTGGCTTGCATATGTACGGGAGGGTACCAACATCAAATTGCACAAAATTTACAACAGTGACACCATTCCCGTAGAACCTTTGTCCAACATTGGGATCAGCCATGCAACGGGCCACTGCCTGAATTGGTACGATGGAACCACGGTGAGATTGAATAAGATAGCACGAACCTTGCACATAGCGGTCAAAGGTGGACCATGGTGTCTGCGGCTGATTTGTTGCCGTACGAGTACGAAGACGCTATGCTCCTTTCTAACCGCATCTTCGCGGTGACAAACCAGGGGACTTGTTTCGTATGGGACACATCCTACGGTATACTCCCTCTCTCCCAGTTTATTTATTTTGAATTTTTTCGTTTTATAAGTTTCAAATTCAAATTTAGAGCTCCCCATCACATGTTGAGATTACAATGTCCATTAAATCATTGTGTGCATGTATAGTAAAGAAACAAATCTTGAGTTTGGCACGAGTTTGTGCAGCAGTAGCACCACAAGGCCTGGTTCAGGAGTTACATTTCCCTCTCGGGGCCCTTGGGACTGAGCTTCAGCACCTTACTACACCTGCCTTTGAGTCAATAACATGTGAACCCGATAGGTGGCTGGTCCACATGCATGTAATGCTCCCAAAGGCAGAGGGGCAGTGGGGCCGAGAGGGGTGAGCCGCAGGTCGGGGGACGTGTGGTGTCATGGGTTCGAGCGGCATCGTGCGAATCACGTGTGGCTGTGGTAGAAACTTGATGCTAGCCGCATTTCAGGTGGCCCACATGTCATGCACACAAAGGCAGAGGGGCGGTGCGGCCGAGAGGGGTGAGGCGCACGTCGGGGGATGTGGTGCCGTGGGTTGGAGCGGCTTCTTTTTCTGCAGCCATACTAAGAAAACTCCTCAACTGAGTGATAGTCTTAGGTGCTGGCCATTCTTTGATGGCAACTATTTTGTGGGGGTCTGTAGATAGACCCTATCCTTAGATAACATGCCCTAAATACTCCACTTGAGGGACAGGAAAACTGCATTTGCTAATCTTAGCATATAGTTTTTATGACCTTAGAATGTCCAGGACTAACTTTAGATGCTTGAGATGAGCTTGTTTGGTCTTGCTATATATCAGAATATCATCAAAGAATACCAAAAGGTATTTCCGGAGCGAAAACATGATTCCTTAAAGATTGGAAGGTAGCAGGTGCATTAGTGAGTCCAAATGGCGGCGTTGTGGGAATCGCGAGTGGCAGTGGATGAAACGTCGCCGTAGTTGAACTTCCAAGGACAAGCTGTCATGTCTACAGACACATGCATTGCGTACCGATCACTGGAAGAAGTAGTAGAGAAAGCTAGGCGGATAAATAGTTCCTTATAGTCGAGCGGACCCACGCTACTACTTGTTCCAAAGACATGCATACCATCGAAATAGTCCATCTATAACAATATACACAGAGAGGGAATAATTTTTTTCACAAGAGAGGAAATAGTTCATCCATCCATAATGCCTTGCTGCTGGTGCAGCTTCTTCTTCTTCTTCTTCTTCTTCTTCTTCTTCTTCTTCTTCTTCTTCTTCTTCTTCTTCTCATTTTCTATGGGAGACGGCTTAGCAACAAGCTCTCTGGACCTTGCAACTATCTCGAAACTCACACGGGCATCGAGGGCAGCATATTTTATCCGCTTGTACGTCAAGGGATAATTCTCCCATCCAGACAACCTTAATGCCAGCATCTCGTCACCCTTCTGAAGATTTGTTCCGAGCAAAAAATTTGCTACGTCGAATAGGGATGGTGTCGGTTTATCACAATCTTCTACAGGAATTTTTATTTTGGTTTGTACGTCAGCGATGCTTTTCAAATCAAGGTTGTACGGCTCCAACTTCTGTTTGTCCCCTGCGATGGCTGCCACATAGAAGTATATGTCCTCCCGAGACAAGAAATCATGAAGCTCACCTGGTATGGAGGGCGCGTGTATGATGTGGTACACCAAAACATCATCTTCGAGGCACAGCTGAAGGACGGCGGCACGTTGGATCTTCCCAGTGGCACGCTCCGGGTACTCTGCGTCGAGACCGATGACCTTCATCTCCACCTTTTGGAGGGAGTTGGATACATTGTTGATCCACTTCCGAACAACCCTTGGGTGGTCGGTGACTGTGGCAACTATGCTCAACGAGCCTTCGACGAGGACATGTTGGACACTAAAAACCTGCATCTGGATCTCTTTTGCCATTTGGAACCGCTGGACCGGAGGGCTATGGTTCGGAGAATTAGGATTAGATGGCTAGTCTAACTGAAGAAGAAGATTATTTAAAGGGGCTTCAGAATTACTCCAGGAGGATGTGAAGAGGTTAAAACAATGTGAATGCAGTGTGGTTTGGATGCAAATGAAGATGAAGGAGAGGTGAAGAAGCCGAGGAAAATCGGTTCCCGATGGAGAAGTAAATGGGAGAAGTGGCCTGCAGGCAGTTGATTAGACGGCTATGTAGACTAAAAGAAAAGGCTGTGCGGGTAGACTGAGGAGTGGTACCTGTCCGTGTACGTGCCCATCCTTCTAGCGCTACATGTGCCATTGGCTAGTTGAGGTCACTCTTCGGAATCACCATGGAGAGACATTTTATGATTCCTTTTTATTTCTGCACCCCTCCTGACAGGTGGGACCTATGCAAATAGATAAAAAATGTGTCATAGCTGGTTCGGATGGATATTGGCGCGTGCATGGGAGACACAACATTCTCTAGTTATGGAATAAGTATGCGGTTATCCTCAAAAAAGAAAAAAACCTTCTTCGCGCTTCCGCATGCATGAGAATTTGGTTCTGCTCGCAATATGGATGATACCTGGAGGATGAAGTGAACACAGAGGCAGGCTAGCACGGGAGTCCTACTCATGTTCCTACTACTCCTACTAGTAGTAGTAGTACAACTGTGGTAAACTTGATGGTCAAAATATTATTCATCCGGTCCTCACAGTGAAGTGAAAAGACCTTGCGCCCGAGGTGACACCAGTCCAGGCGGCGTGTCCGGGTTACCAAAGTCAGCCTCACCTTGTGCACTGTGCAGTCACTATCACCGCCGTTGTATAGCAAGCATCGCCTCGTCTCCCTCTCCCCTAGCACCACTCCATCTCCATCTCCGTCTCGCCGAAGATCCTGAGGTCACTCTTCATCATCTCACTGTGCCCCCGCGTACCCTCGCCTCGCTCGCCTCCCCCAGTACCACTATTCCCTCGCTAGCTGCTCCAGCACCGAGAGCCTTCTCCCCCGTAAATCAAGCCCCCCAAAACCCCACCTTCCAAACTTCACCATGGCCGAACATGAACCACACAACATCCATATGAGCCGCGATTGGAGCAATCTCCCCACTGACATCCTCGACCTCTGTTGTTCATCTATAGATATGTTGAGTGCCCTGCGGCTGGCTGCATACTCGAGGGACATGCACACGGCCATCGTCGAAGCAAGGCCTAAGCTTTTCAAGACACCCTGCTTGCTGCTATCTGGTCTTGCAAGATTTGCTCACCATGATACGGAGGCGTACATGATGCCCCTCGACTTCAATCCGACCTCCATTAGCCGAAACTTCTTTGCAGGTATGTAGTGGGTCACCATACATCATTTCCCTCGACTCGATCCAATCACCATCGCCCAAAACATCCATGCAGGTATGTACTGGGTCGGCACGAGCTCCCACTGGATGGCTACCGTCAGACAAGGCCGGAAAAAGTTGGTGCTCGTCAACTTCCACACCTCCCATGAGATTCCTTCCTACGATAGGGTTTTACCGTCGCGGTCCAAGTCATCTATATTACGAAGTCAATTGGACGCACCTTGTTTTGCAGAAGATTGTAATCTGCCAAGTGCCCACACGAGATGAAAATTATGCAGACTTCAAGCTAATTGCCTTGTTCGACCGTGGACTCGCCTATCTTTCCGCTGGTGCCTTCTTTAGCTGGAGACAGCTCACCTCGCAGTGGATCGTCAAAGCTGATACACACTTCTATGATGCTATTGAACACAATGGCATCATCCACGTGATCGACAAAGTAGATGGCACCACGTATTGCTGGGATGGCGCGTGTAAGTTGTTTCCATCTGATGTTAATGATGACGCCATGACACTATTTGTACTTTTTTTGATGATTTTCATATCCCTGTTTGAGCAGAATTTGAGTAGAACTATGTCAATGCATTAGAGACGCCGTAAATCAGCTATATTTGGAATGAGTTAATTCATGCGATTGTGACCATGTCATTACAGCCAATGTGTACCTCTGAATAATCAAACGATTAGGAAGATATGGATATTCTCCTTATTTTATAGTAATCTATATACTACTAAATATGAGTGTGTATCAATGGCTAGGTTAGTTTCCTCATTTTCATGATGTAGAAACATGCATCACACTGTTGGTTTCATCTAACCATACATTAGGGAAGTAAATGTGCATATGGAGAACTCTATATTTGGAAGTAGTGAAATCCTGTAATGCTTACCATGTGTACATACCTATATTCGCCCTTCAGCAATCAATGGCTAGAATAATATCCTCACAAAATTTTTGCCCACAGAACATGAGTATATAACAATGCATGGTCTGTTAGTTTCCTTGAAGAATTTGTTTGTGAGGACAGAACATGATTACATAACATGTATGACATGGTAGTTTTCTGTGAAGAATCGATTGTGAGATAACATGAGTATAACCATGCATGGCACTTCTATATTTTCGAACCCAGTATACATTTCCCTGTATTTTCCTCCCAGTTCCAACAGGGGCATATCAATGTTGTTTCTTGCATTATCCTACTCATACTCTAAACAATGCTGATCTTAGAATAAAAATGCCTGTCCTTTTTGATACGATGCAGTGTCCCTACAGTTACTGCCCTTTGTAATCACACCACCTTTGCCAAAAACAGGGAAGCACAACTGGTTCCTTGCTCGATCAAACGATGGCAAAAGACTGATGATCATTCGGACACATGAGCTGGAAAATTTATATTGCAAAAACTCCACTGTATACAAGCACCGTGAAATACATGAGTATCCGGAGAGTGGCTGTTACGTCTATGAGCAGGATACCAGCTTGTTGGGGCCTTTAGGATTTTTGAGTTGGAGGCGGGTAAACAGCCTTGGTTCACACTCTTTGTTTCTCGGACACAATTATCCGATTAACCAGGAGATCACCGTTGGCAAGGACCTTGATGGCAGAGAGGCTCTGTTTGCTATAGAAAACTGTGTCTACATGGCGATCCCTTGAAGTTTGGGAGCAAACTCCCCTGATTGTCAATGATACAACCTGCAGCCAAAAGAAGGTGAGAATGACAAAGGCATCTGGATTAACTTTGATCCTTGGATGTGTCGAGTCCGGCAAGCATTGATGTGGTTCAAGCCTTCAGATTGATAGGTAATTGGGCTGTTGCGTCGAAAGGGTGGAGTACTGGTGTCTCTGGATCACTGGTGGCTGAAGCGGGGCTGCAAATTATGATGGTGTTGGATCATCCCTCTTCGAATGACTTGTTGTCTTTGCTGCTTGTTCTGGATGGGTAGTTCTCTCTTTCGTTATGCATATTCCTTGTCATTTTGTCATCCTCGTCTATGTCACTCTTACTATGTATTAGTTGCCTCTATTTAGAATGTCATTCTCGTCTGGATCACGAGAGTCTGAGCGCTGCAGATGGGTGCATTTTGGTGGTGTAGCAAGACTTCTTATGAACTATCATGTCTTGTTGTTTATGTCAGTAGTACTCACTAGTCAGTGTTTGAATGTTGTATATATCGTTGTTTCGAACTGTTTATTGTCTTGAACTGCTGGTGGGCTAAATGAGGGCATCACCATTCTTGAGTGTTCAGAGTATATCTACTTTTTTCAAGTTATAATTTGAGCTCATTGTCTTTTCGATGATGTACACTTGTTTGGGCCAGTGAGGTGTCATTGAATATGGGCCGAGTAGTAACGCAATGCCAAACAGGTCAATTATGACTCTCAGGACAGGCTCTCAAAAGATTCTCAAAAAAAAGGCCAGGCTATCAAAAAAGAAAGAATTGGGACTCTTAGGCCGACATGTCGGCGCCACCGGTGTTTTCGTGCGCTTGCGCGCCGAGAGCATATTGGCGCGTGTTCGAAATTCATGCTACCTTTTCATCCAATCTCCCGCCCCTCCCCCACCTCTGGAATCTCGATTCCTACTCCAGTTCCGCCAAATCCCCCTCCTGTACTCCCTGTACTCAAGCTCACTATCATGTCGCCGGTCAACGCGGATCTCTGAGCCGGAGATCCTGAGGTCCGTCCTGCCTTCGGGCGCTGCGTGCTGTCGCTCAATAGTGGCATGGCGGCGCTTGACGACCAGTTTGACGGCAAAGTGCTGATGGTAACCATCAATGACGACCGGCCTCCCGTCTCGCCAGACGACCTTGTCAAAGCTCTTGGCATTGCGCACGGCATCCAAATAAGTGACTTGCTTGTCGAAGTCTGTTCGTCACCGGCTGATTTCTTCGTCAGGTTCCGGACAACTTTCGACTGCAGTCGTGTGTTTGAATCTTCCCGACCTTTGTTCTGCGATAGCGTGCTGGTGAGCTTTGATCGGTGGCACCCAGGATGGGGCTCGGTGCCCTCTGAGCTTGAGTTTTTAACAAAGCTTACCTTCCACGGCATGCCTCAACGTGCTTGGAACAGCGAGTCCATGAATGAGCTTATCAACAACCTTGGAGGTGAGCTTGTAAGTAAGTTTTTTCCTCCAGACAGCTGGGCTCTGACGGTTATGGCATGGATGAAGAAGTCGTCCACCATACCGAAGGTGATTGGTGTTGAGATACCGGTGCAGGAATCGGGGTTGTACTATTCGTCGCCACCAAGGCCGCCGTGGACCACGTTAGGGATGTACCTATATCGAGTGTTCGTGCATGTCGAAGAAGTGGTCAATCCATCAATCGAAGTCCCGCCACCGCCGCTGGTGCCCAGGTCCTTCGACGACGTCCATTACAGGAGTCAACATCAGACTTTCGCTGTATTGCTCGGAACGATGGATGGCACAGGGCCTACTCCATCGCGCGGCAGAGGCCACTGCTTCTTTGGGAAGAGAGGCAGGGTTGGCTGCCTGCATGTGCTCTAATTTGAGGTAACAACTGAATCTTGTCAGATACTAGTTAAATCCGAGCTATGGGTGTGAAGCACTGATGTGCCAGTACATTTGATTGTGACATGTTCTATTTTTTTTTACCTGAACTTTTTTTAGAAAGGGTGTACGTCAACTTAATGTTCTAGCAGAACTTATATATTGTGTTGTCTATCTGTTTTCTTTGCACAACATTCAAGACATTCCCCCGTCGTTGATAAAGATGATGAACCATTATGTACGAGTTCATTGGTTTTGACATAGCCCTACCTGTAGTGATCCACTGTTTCCACCCTGATTGTGCCGCCTGTGTGAAATTTTTGTATGCAAGTTTAGTGTGCTATGATGTTCTATATGATTGTGTCAAATATATAAGTTTTTACTGAGCATCAGCAATGCATATGGCTGAAAGATGTATTTACGAGCATCGACCGATGGGTCTCTCTCTCTCTCTCTCTCTCTCACACACACCCAAACACACACACACGCACAAAGTGGGACCCGTTGAATTATTTCTTCGCTCGTGAAAGCTTTTAATTAGGTTCCACTGTACTCTAACTTTTTTCTTAAGTTATTAATTGAGCTTAGTGACTTCAAAAAGTTGTACAGAAGCCTTGTTTGGGCCTTTTCCGGTGTCGCTGAATGTGGGCCGAGTAGCCATGTAAGGTTGTACTGTATTACACATGCCTTTTTCTTCAACATCAGCAATTCAACTGGGCCGACAGTTGTGCACAATATCCGGGTCAACTTGTTATTCTCTGCCCCGCTGGGCTGCAAATCTTTCCTAGGAGGGATGCATTAGGCTTAACAAGAAAATGGGCTTTAAGAAATAATAAATGGGATGTAATTATAAAAACTGGGCAGTAACTATAAAAAATGCACTAAACACGTAATTAGTTTAAGAAATATATTAATTTTGGAATTTGAAAATTTTAATTTCATTACTTGTTGCGCGTGCAATATTTCATTGGATTTTTATGTAATACAAATTTATTTTCAAATTATATTTAATCTGACTAGAAATTTCGGGATAAAAATATTTCGGATCCCATCAAAATGTGGGAAATTTTATTGAATTCTGTTTTGAGCGGTTGGTTGAAATTATTAATCGTTGTCCTAGCTAGAAAATGGGATGTACTTTTAACAAACTATAAATGGGTTGTAGTAAATTCCATTAGAATTCAAAAATGGGTTGTACATTCTCTGCCACACACTTGTGGGACTACTAAGTTGACGCGTCCCCTAAAAAAACAAAAAACAAAGTTGACGCGTATGCAAGGCTTTGTGAACTTATAGTCAACACACGGTTCTAGCAGCAGTGGCCGTTGGATGTCCATCCAACGGATGTCGTGCTTCTTCTTCAATCTCGGATATTCTTGCTTCAAACGCCCAAAAAATGATTCCTCCCCCTGACATCTGGGCGCACCGTTTCGGAGGCTGGCCTGTGGGCCTACTAAGTTGACGCATACCAAGGGCTTTGTCAACTTAGTCAATCTAAATGATTCTAGCTGCAATGACCGTACGATGTCCATCCAACGGCTGTCGTGCTTCTTCAACCTCTGGTCTTCTTGCTCCAGCCGCCCAAAACAGCGTCGGCCGTGCATCCTGCTCCTACCTCCCGTGTCCGGCTGTGCTGCCACCGCTGGCCATGCCATCCCTCTATACTGACCCACACCTCCTGTTATTCTCCAGCGACGGCAGCCTCACACCGCAGCCGAAGCAGTCAACCCACGTACTCCCCTCCACGTGGGCATCCACTGCCGCGTCTTCCCCGGTCCGTGTTGTTCCCTTCCTAGGCCTCGCCGTCGTCCACCGCCTTGGTGCTCTCGACGCGACATGGTCAACATGGTCAACGAAGGACAGCCATCGGAAGAGGACTTTAGGTGGTGAGGCTCACAGCTGGACCCACCAGCTACATCTTCGAACACAAGGAAGTGCCTCCTTATTACTCGCAAAATAAAAACGATTGCTCCCCCTGACAGCTAGGACCGAGCAGCTATATCTTCGCACGCAAGGAAGTGCGTCCTTATCCTCCCTGACCGTTGGGACCCACCCGGTCAAAGCATACGTAGCGTTGTCTGTCTGGTCGCGAACGTGTACGTAAATACTAGTCAATCGATCTCTCTGCAAGTATGAACCGTGGCCGAGTAAGTAGCAGCACATGTCGTTGTAGAGCACCCGACATAGCAGTTCACACAGTCCCGTCTAAGTCCTGTACACGTACGCATAGCCACATGGCAAAAAATACGCCCACGTACGTACATACGGGCGGGGTCTCGAGCGCGTACTCGCGCATATATATACGGACGACCAAGGCTTGTGTACATGGAGAGGCAACGGACGGCAGCAACGACGTCCTGTTCATCGGGCAGCGAACCGGCGGGGTCGGAACGGAGAAACAGCGTCCTGTTCATCGGGAGGCAACCGACTGGGTCGGAATGCATCCTGTTCAACGGGAGCCAACCGGCTTAGACGGAACAGCCGAAACGGGGCCTGGCGTACCGCGGAACGGAGGAAATGGCCTTGTGTTTGACCGACCATGGTCGAAACGGGATCCTGTTCATCGGGAGGGGTCTGGCGTAGCGCAAAACGGAGGAAACGAACTTGTGTTCGACTGCCTACGGTCGAAACGGGGTCCTGTTGATCGGGAGGGGTGTGGCGTACCGCAAAACAGAGGAAACATACTTGTGTTGGTGCGCCTATGGTCGAAACGGGGTCCTGTTCATCCACCATCTACTTCCGCGCTCCAGCCTCCATGGGCTACTGTTCATCCACGGCTACTATTCATCCAGCCTCCATCGGCTGTTGTTCATAGAGCCTCCACGGGGTCCTGTTCATCCACCCCCAACCGGTTGGGGTGCGGCGGCCTCCTGGTCCTGTTCATCCAGTGGCGACGGCCTACTACCACGGGGTCCTGTTCATCCAACCCCCACTGGGAATTGTTCATCCAACCCCCACCGGGAACTGTTCATCCACAACCAACCAACCGGCTCGACTCACCACATCTCGACTCGTTCTATGTATTGCGCGCACGGTAGCAACGGTCACTGTTCATCGAGAGGCAACCCAACACCGGCTGGGTACGTCTCGCACGGGGGCTCGATCGGCTTCAGTAAGCAGCAGCAGTGATCGATCGCTCGGGTTCAGTTAGCAGCTGCGGCGAAGGAATTGCTCGGGTTCAGTCATCAGCGAATGAATCGCTCGGGTTCAGTTAACAGCGAAGGGATCGATCGTTCAGGTTCAGTAACGTGCGATCGCTCAGGTTCAGTTAGCCAACGCCTCGCACACACACACACACACACGTACACGAGAGAAACGCGCAAACCTCCATGCATCGCTCGGCCCCGACCACCCATCGTAACTGGGAACTCCCCGATATTTTCATCGCCCTCGCTTCTACCATGGTTTTTTCCGTCATGGACGGCCCAAAGAATGTCATGCAGCTGTGTCTCCCGCCCACCCAGGACAAAAAGCACATTTTCTATCATTATTTTTTGTCATACAAGTAGGAGCCCACCACATCTATGATGATACCGGGTTTTGTCACAATTATCGTCATAGAAGTGTCATAAGCATGACAGAAAAAAATTCGTTCGGCCCAAAATGTCATGGATGTGTTTTTTTGTAGTGCATCCTCCTCCTCCTTCCACATCCCACATGCCCCGACCGCCGGCACAACACCTTCCACCCAAATCATCGATCCCTCCACCAAATAAGCGCCGCCCTAAGCCATGGTGCACGCAGTATAGCCAGGAGCTCAAGGAGCATTTGACAGCAGAGAAGCAAATCGCTGCCGCACGCGCGGATGAGGTCGCGATGGCTGCCATTCGTGCCGACCGCCAGATCTTGGAGGAGCACTTCATCGTCGAGGCCACCATCGACGCCTCGCGCGCCGACGCCGCAACGTGGTTGGCAACTTTAAACGATAGTTCGTGGCATTTTCTCGAGGCCACCCTCGGTGCCTTCGACAAAGACTACGAGGTGTTTTCTCAGCGTGCACGTGCTTACCTCAACTCGAGAGCCAGCAGGTTGGTGCCCGGAGCGGCTCAGGCAACTCACCACTACGACGAGGGCACCCACGATGCGGAGGCCTCGCCCTCTTTCATGTCCAAGGAGCCAATCGTCATTGATATCTCCGACAATGAGGAGTAGCTTGTCTTATTAGCTCACTATAAGGACCCATGTTCAGTTTGCTAGCTACTGCCTTTCCTTAACGAATTCTAGTGAATTGTGCTATCTACTTTTACCATGCCATCTATTGCTCTTGTGTATATGTTCTATATGTCGTGCAATGTGGTGCTCACTTATTAACTATTTGGTTAATTAGTTGTCGTATTCAGTTAACTGTCTGGTTCAGCTCTGCAAATGTGATGTTCAATTCTTCAGGGTGCAATTTTGTACTGTCTTCCATGTGAGAAATAAATCAAATTTTTCTTTACAAAATACATGAGAAACAAATACAATTGCTATATTTCCAAGTTGTCAAGCATGATTGGTTTGGTTAACTGTCTGATCTTCTAGTATGTTATACATTGTGCAATGTGGTGCTCAGTTAATTAACGTTTGGTTCATTTGTTGTGGTGTTTAGTTAATTGTTTGGTTCAATTCTACAATGCGATGTTCAATTGTTGTGGGTGCATTCTGTTATTGTATACCATGTGAGAAGTAAATCGAATTTGGATGTACTAAATACATGAGAAACAAATACAATTGCTATATTTCCATGTTGTTAAGCATGCTTGGTTTGGTTAACTGCCTGACCTTCTATTAGGAGTATGTTATATTGTGCAATGTGGTGCTCAGTTAATGTTTGGTTCATTTGTTGTGGTGTTTAGTTAACTGCTTGGTTCAATTCTGCAATGCGATGTCCAATTGTCGTGGGTAGAATTTTGTATTGTTGTGCATGTGAGGAATAAATCGAATTTGGCTGCACTTAATACATGAGAAACATATACAATTGCTATATTTCCTAGTTCTTAATCATGCTTGGTTTGCATAAATGGGTTTTCCATGTGGCTTAAATTAATCTGATGAATCTGCAATGTGCTTATTTTTCATCAACATATTTTACTAATAGCATGCGAACCCTCGCTTAACCTCATCACTAACTACCTTATATGTGTTACAGGGAAACAATGGGAAGTACTGAGGTTTACAATCGAGGTTTGCACATGCATGGTCCTTTCTCTAATAGCACATCATTGTGCAATTGCAGGAACCATTCTAATATTTTGGTTTTTAACAATTTGGTCTTGCACATGTAGGTCCTCCTGTCAGAGGTTTTGACCCACTGTCCGACCCTTTTTGCATATGGGGAAATGAGTTGTCCATGAATATCAGTCAAGTCAAGAAACTCAGAAAGATTGTTAGGGTAAAGAAATTAGCAACAAAAAACAACAAGATCTTTGTCTGCACAATGAAGAAGACATAAGTTCACTACAGGATGGTACTAACTATTATACCTTGCCTTTTTTATTCCTTTGCCCCATTTCCAATATAGAGAAGATACTTATGCACATCCTTGTTTTCATGCCTTTCCAAAGCAGTTCACTGATGATTACCTCTCAAACCACCGGTATGGTCAGGAGGCGAGGAAGGTATTCATACAACACCCACGGTTAAATATTGAAGTGTTCCTAAAGAGGACGAAGGATGGACGGTCAATCATCAACAGGCACTGCCCTAAAGTTGCAAAGACCTTCAACATCAATGAAGGCTCCATATTTGCCTTCCGCTTCAGCAGTTTTCCAGATGAGATACATCTGTCTATGTACCGTCTATGATGCTAATTTCGAAAGGTTATAGATGTTGCATGTGAAACTTGGTGCTGGTGCAGTTGTGTAATGGGGTAGCTGAGTGCTGAAGCTATATGGTGTTGTACTCGGATGTATTTTAATTATGAAATCCTGCTTCCTTAATATGAAAATGAAATATATTGTGCGCTTAATATGAAATGTCAATTAGATTAATAAATGGATTATTAATAATAGGATAATTAGCCTACTAATTAGGTTTTTCTATTGCAAACAGTTATTGAGAAAACACCATGGGCGATGACCTCAGGCAATGCACACTGTTTCTAGGAATAAACCGTGTTGGATTAATGAACAATCACATACGACAACCTCTTGGAAATTGTTTGCATTAGGCCACCTAGAGCAAACGTTTACCACATAAAAACTATGTGTGATGGACAACCTTTGCCACACAGTTTCTTCTACGCACCGTGTGTGATGCATTCAATAACGCAAACAATAAAATTGTTAATATTGTGTGCAATGGAAACACTATCACAAATGATTTTAACGGGAAAATTGTGTGTGATGTACCTGCAAACAGAAACGTTTTCCTTGGAGCGACTATGTGGGATGTATATACGAACGGAAACATTTAGCGGGGACTGACTGTGTGGGACAAACTTATGACCGGAAACGATTTCGCCTGTATAACTGAATTTTTTTAGCACTACTATACGTATAACCATATTTGATCGCTCGCCGGTCGCACACGACTTCATTTTGCCGAGCATGTGTGCCAGGAGGGCATATCCCCGACGGTTTCTGCGTCGTCTTGGAAGGACCCCCCCTATCGCAGTCACTCAGTAGGCAATGGTTCCAAATGCCGTCGCGGAAAGGGGTTAAAAACCGTTTGTATAGCACCTCATTGTACTAGTGTATCTTGGACATCTTTTATGATTGTGAGCCCCATTAAGTATTTTATGTAAAAAAATTGGCATTGGACAAGGAAGACAACATAATGATTTATGTTTTTCATATTCTCATAGAAGTTATATTGTCATAGATCCTCCAACATGTGGTGCTTGCCCAATATCTTTGCTAGACAAAAATCCGCACTAAGTAGAGATACTACTTGTGCATCCAAAAACCTTAAACCCAAATTCATGTTTTGAGAGTCCACCATACCTACCTATGGATTGAATAAGATGCTTCAAGTAAGTTGTCATCAGTGCATAAGGCAATAAAAATTGCTTCTAATGATCTTTAAGTGTAAGGGAAAATAAGCGTTGTACGAACTTGTGATGGCAAAGTAATAAAAGCGACGGACTACATAATGAAGGTTGCTATCATAAGGGGCAATATAACGTGACATTCTTTTGAACTAAGAGCTTGTGCATCCAAAAATAAAAAGCACATGACAACCTCTGCTTCCCTCTGTGAAGGGCCTATCTTTTACCTTTATGTATTTACTTATTATGCAAGAGTCAAAGTGTTCTCCTCTATTCCTTTTTATTTTTCTATTTTGCAAGCATCATGTGGTGGGGAAAGATCTAGGCACATATATCCAGTTGAATATGAGTGATCATGAGTTAATATTGTTGAAATCACTCTTGAGGTGAATAAGTTTAGAGGCGAAACTATAAGCCCCTATCTTTCTATGTGTCTGCTAAAACTTTTTGCTGTATATATATGTTGTGAGTGTTAGCAATCATAGAAGACTAAATGATGGTTGAGTATGTGGACTTGCTAAAAAGCTCCGACATGAGACCCTTCCTGAAAATATGATGAATTGCAATTGCATTGTTGACTGAGAACATAGTTTGTTAGTTTTCAATAAAGTTTGTGCTTTATACTTCGATGTTGTGATGAATTGTAACTTTCTCATGAGAAGTTTTATGATAAAGTTTATTGTTGTTATAATAATAAGCATGATGCCACTATGTCCATATTTTGTTTTTATCGACACCTCTCTCTCTAAACACGTGGACATGATTTTCGATATCGGCTTTCACTTGAGTACAAGCGAGGTCTAAGCATGGGGGAGTATGTCCATTTTGCATCATGTGTTTCCTACTATTATTTATAGTGTTTTTATGCAATATAACACTTTGTGGAGTAATTCTAATGCCTTTCTCTCTCATAATATGCAAGGTTTACTCAAAGAGGGAGATTGCGGGCAGCTGGAATTCTAGACCTGAAAAAGCTATGTCAGAGATTCATATTCTGCACATCTCCAAATTAGCTGAAATTTGAAGTAGAATTATTTTGGAATATATAAAAAAGATTGGAATAAAGAAACACCAACGGTGGCCACCCAGGTGCCCACTAGGCACCAAGGCGCGCCTGCCCCCCTGGCGTGCCCTGCTGGGTAGTGGGCTCCCTGGCCCACTTTTGGTGCCCATCTTCTGGTACATAAGGTCATTTGACCTAGAAAAATAAGGAGATGACTTTCGGGACGGAGCGCCACCGTCTCGAGGCGGAACTTGGGCAGGAGCACTTTTGCTCTCTAGTGGAGTGATTCCGCTGGGGACACTTCCCTCCGGGAGGGGGAAATCGAAGCTATCGTCATCACCAACAACCCTCTCATCGTGGGAGGGCCAATCTCCATCAACATCTTCAACAACACCATCTCATCTCAAAATCCTAGTTCATCTCTTGTGTTCAATCTTTGTATCAAAACCTCAAATTGGTACCTGTGGGTGACTAGTAGTGTTGATTACATCTTGTAGTTGATGCAAGCCGGTTATTTGGTGGAAGATTATATGTTCAGATCCATTATGATTTTTATCACTCCTTTGATCTTGAGCATGAATATGTTCTATGAGTAGTTACTTTTTTCTTGAGGACATGGGAGAAATCTTGTCATAAGTAATCATGTGAATTTGATCGTTTGATATTTTGATGATATGTATGTTGTGATTCCCTTAGTGGTGTTATGTGAACGTCGACTACATGACACTTCACCATCTTTGGGCCTAAGGGAAGGAATTGTGGAGTAGTTATTAGATGATGGGTTGCTAGAGTGACATAAGCTTAAACCCTAGTTTATGCGCTATTTCGCAAGGGGCTGATTTGGATCCATATGTTTAATGCTATGGTTAGATTTTATCTTAATTCTTCTTTCATAGTTGCGGATGCTTGCGAGAGGGGTTAATCATAAGTGGGAGGCTTGTTCAAGTAAGAACAACACCCAAGCACCGGTCCACCCACATATCAAATTATCAAAGTAGCGAACGCGAACCAAACCAACATGATGAAAGTGACTAGATGAAATTCCCGTGTGTCCTTAAGAACGCTTTGCTTACTATAAGAGATTGCTTTGGCATGTCCTTTGATAAAAAAGGATTGGGCTACCTTGCTGGACCTATTGTTACTTTTGCAACTTATTAGTTGTTACAAATAATCTTGCTATCAAACTACCCGTTACCGACAATTTCAGTGCTTGCAGAAATTTCCTTGTTGAAATTCTCTTTTTGATTCTCAATACAATGTTCTCCTCGATGTTCCTGGAGATCTATTTCTTGTAATGAGTTTTTGCGGTGTGTTTGTTGGGATCCGATGAATTGTGAGTTTATAATCAGATCTATATATGAATATTATTTGAGTCTTCTTTTAACTCTTGTATGCATGATCTTTATAGCCTCGTATTTCTTCTCCGAAACATTGGTTTGGTTTGGCCAACTGGATTGTTTTTTCTTGCAATGGGAGAGGTGCTTTGTGATGGGTTCGATCATGCGGTGCTCAATATCAGTGACAGAAGGAGAAGTGACACGCATGTATCATTGCTATTAAGGATAAAAAGATGGGGTCCATTCCTACATGAATAGATCTTGTCTACATCATGTCATCATTCTTATTGCATTACTCCGTTTTTCCATGAACTTCATACACTAGATGCATGCTGGATAGTGGTCGATGTGTGGAGTAATAGTAATAGATGTAGGTAGGAGTCGGTCTACTAATCTTGGACGTGATGCCTATATACATGATCATTGCCTTGGATATCGTCATAATTATTTACTCCTCTATCAATTGCCGAACAATAATTTGTTTACCCACCTTATGCTATTTTCTCGAGAGAAGCCACTAGTGAAATCTACGGCCCCCGGGTCTATTTCCTATCATATTATTTTCAGATCTATTATTCCAAAAACACAAAAATACCTTGCTACACTTTTTCTTTATTTCTTTTATTTGTGTTTTTGCTAGATCTATTTATCAAATCTCATACAATTTAATCTATCTCAATACCATGGAGGGATTGACAACCCCTCTTACGCGTTGGGTTGCAAGTATTTGTTATTTGTGTGCAGGTACCGTTTACATAGTGTTGCTTGGTTTTCCTACTGGATTGATAACCTTGGTTTCATAACTAAGGGAAATACTTACCATTGATGTGCTGCATCATCCTCCTCTTTGGGGAAATACCAACGTAGATACATGCAATCAATCCCCTATACTTGTGGGTCATCACTTCACATTGGGTTTAGAAAGTAAAATTTATTGAAATTTGACAACCACAATATTGGTCATACAAGCAATTCATAAATGATTAGTATATGGAAGAGAACTTTTGCATACAAATATATTATATTGGACATCTTTTATGACAGTGAATACCCATTAATTATTTTCAAACTTGAGAAAACTAGTTGAGTTTGGACAAGGGAGACAATGTAATGAGTTATGATTGGGTATATTTGCATCGAAGTTATATTGTTATGGATCCTCCGACATGTGGTGCTTGTTTAGAATCTTTTGCTAGCCAAAATTTCTGTACTGAGCGGGAATACTGCTTGTGCATCCAAATCCTTGAGCCAAGTTTCTTCCATGAGTGTCCACCATACCTACCTATAGACGGTATTACCCTGCCATTCCAAGTAAATTTGCACGTGCCATCTCTGAATCTTCCAATAAACATCTGTTTTGTGTGTCATATTGCTCATGAAGCTGCAGGGGGTAGTCAGTATCTTCCATGCTAAGCGGATTATTCTCACGATGGGTGTTTATTCACTTGTCATTGCACGAGAGAGGCTGGTAATTGGGAGGCCCAGACCCATGATCAAAATGAAAAATAATGAAATAAACTCCCCCAGAAAGTTAAGTGTATGGAGGGCACCCGAGGATTCGGCTAGCCATGGCTTGTGTTTGAATGGTTGAGGGGGAGTAAACTTGGAAGATATTGAGAACTCTCGGTCATGACGTTGACAGGAAAAGTACACCTCTCAAAATGTATTCATCTCTTTTTTAAGCAATGAGCTTTGGAACCTCTGCAAATCGATGCTTCCCTCTGCGAAGGGTTTATCTTTTACTTTTTCTATTAGTTTTTTTTGAGTCAATTTCTTATTCCAACCTTTTCTTTAGTTGGCAAGCAACATGTGGTGGGGAAAGATCCACGCACATATGGCCATTCAAATATATTTGATCATGCATTATTATTGTTGACAACTATCTCTATGATAAAAGAGTTGGGAGGCGAAGCATTAAGCCCCTATATTTCTTTATGTTCGATGGACACCATTTGTTCTAAAAATATGCTTTGAGTACTAGCAATCATAGAAGGCTATATGGTGATTGAGTATGTGGAGCTCTTACTTAGACTTTGTTGAAAATAAGATGCATTGAAATTGTCTGGTGACCAAGAACATAGGTTGTTAAGTTTCAAGAGAATGCATTGTTTAAACTATAACATGTGAGTTGACTTCTACTTTATCATGATGAGTTTTATGAGAAAGAGTTGCTATTATGATGCTAGGAAAAGTGAATGAAATTATCATTGATTAAACTTATGCACTATGCTAGCATTCACACTTCATAAATTATTTCTTTTATCATTTACCTACTCGAGGACGAGCATGAATTAAGCTTGGGATGCTAATACGTCTCCAACATATCTATAATTTATTAAGTATTTATGCCATGTTTACAACAATTTTATATGGTTTTTGTATGATTTGAATGGAACTAACCCGGACTGACATTGTTTTCAGCAGAACTACCGTGGTGTTGTTTTTTTGTGCAGAAACAAAAGTTCATGGAATGTGCTGAAACTTTTTGACGATTTTTTTTGAACAAAAGAGACCCCCAAAGCTTCATAGGATGACCAGAAGAGCTACGAGGACCCCACTCACCACCTGGGAGCGCCCAGGGGGGTGATGGTGCCCAAGTGCCTCATGGACCCATCTTAGCCCCTCTTGGTATGATTCCAACTCTGAAAATTCCTATAAATACCAAACCCCCCGAAAGTTGACATAAAACTTCGACTCCGCCGCCGCAAGCCTCAGTACCAAAGAGATCCCATCTTGAGCCCTGTTCCGGCACCCTGCTTGTCGTGGTGGGTGCAAGGCAGATGCCAAGGGATGGCTGAAGATAGGAGGAGGCTCGAGGGCATTGGTGGGCTCTAGAGGCGAGGTCGGCATGAGCGAGCGCGGGACGCAAGACATACCCAGGTTTGGGGCTCTCCGGATAGATAAGACCCATAGTCCTGCTAAGTGTGGTTTATACGTAACAGTACAGAGTTGCTCCTAGAGCTGTATGGAGGAAGAAGGAGGTCGGGCCAAGGCTTAGGCTGCTCCCTCTCATCGGGTGTTGCTTGCTGGGTGTGTGATGAGTGAGTCGCCCGTATGCATGAGGGCTCCTGGGGGGTTTTATAGGTCAACCCCCAGGGGTACAATGGTAATGTTACAAGGCCGTGGGGCCTGGTCGTCAGTGTCCAGGGAACCCGGAGCTGGGACCTGCCGGGTACCAGGCCTCGCCGGGTTCGCTGGACGCGGGCCCCATGCGCCTAGGGGTACTGTGCGCCGTCTTGTTGACCGTTGGGGCGTGGCCGAGTCGAGTCGATCCACAGTGGTGCTCCGTCAGGTCACCGCTTGCTGGCGTCATGGGTGACGTCTCGGGCACTATTGCCACGCCAGCCCTGGTCAGCGGGTAGGTCGGGGGCACTATTGCCTAGTCCGGCTGACCAGAGGCATGGGCGGGGCACTGTGGCTTCGGTCATCAGTTGGTGGAGACTCGTCCCATCGTACGACCGGGATGGGACGGGTGCTGACCCTCGGCCCGGTTTGGAGAGCACGCCAGGGGAGGTGCTGGCTTGTTGGAGAAGTCTTGAGCTTGGTTGTTGGGGCCGAGTCGAGGAGCCCGGCCGGGTTGCAGATCCCGATGGGTCGCGAGGCCTGGCCTGGTCGAGCGACCCGACCAAAGGCAAGCCGGATCGAGGGGTGGTGCTGGCCCCGTTGTTTTTGAAAAGGATCCGGGTTCCTTTGACTGCCCGGGGTTCATCCCCCCAACAGTAGTCCCCGAAGCTGTTAAGGTCCGCCGTCTTTAGATGGGAGGGCCTTCGCAGTTTCCCCCTTAGTGAGCGCCGGGTCCGGCAACACCCACTGTGTGCCGGCTTCCGGAAGCCGGATCGCGGCATCCCGCCCGCGGCGGGAACCGAGGAGTTCAACGAATCTTTGGGCAATCTTTCGGGCTTCGCGCAGTCGCCACGTGGCGCCTGGGAGCCGGAGGGGCCTGACAGGCCACGCGCGTGACGGGACTGGGCGACAGCCCGGGGGGCCCGCCGCTGCGCGCCCTTGGCCCACGCGCGCGGATTTATTGCGGCGTCTGAGGGTCGGTTGCTATTCCCCAAGCAGTTACTGCACGCGTACGTGCGCACTTATTGCGGGGAAGTGGGAGGGGCGAGCACAAACGATCCCACTTCCCCACGTTTCAAACCGTGGCTTATAAATTGGGGGCAAAAGGGGTGGCGGAGATCATTCACGCTTGCGCCCCCTGCCTCTTCATCCTCTCTCTGCTTCCGACGACCGCCGCTAGCCGCGACGCCCGCAGTCTTGAGCAGAGCTTTCTCGCCATCTTCTTCCTTTGCTCCTCCCTCTTCCCCCGCGCTCGGGTCGATGGCGCTGCCATCAGGATCGTGGATGGGTTCTACCGTCACCCCTGACGACATCGCCTACCTTTGCGACACCAGGCGCTTGCCGAGGGAGGAGGAGGTCGAGGTGCGCCTCCTGGAGGGTAAGCGGGAGCCGCGGCCCGAGGGCTCGGAGCGGGTGGTCTTCCTACCGTACTTCAAGCGCGGGTTTGGGCTTCCCGCGAGCGGCTTCTTTCGCGACTTTCTAGAATTCTTCGGGCTCCAGCCCCACCATCTTGGCGCCGGCGCCATCGTGCATCTGTCCGGCTTCGTTACTCTCTGCGAGGGGTACCTGGGGGTCAAACCTTCGATCGACCTCTGGGTGTGCTTCTTCTCCTTGAAGCAGCAGGGGCCGAAGGCCGGGGAGATGTCCGAGTGCGGGTCGGCCGTCATCTCCAAGCGGTCGGGCGCCGACTGCCCGAAGGTGCCGCTGGAGGATTGCTACCTCTTGAGAACTGCGTTGGTTTTCCCTTGAAGAGGAAAGGGTGATGCAGCAAAGTAGCGTAAGTATTTGATAACCCACAAGTATAGGGGATCGCAACAGTTTTCGAGGGTAGAGTATTCAACCCAAATTTATTGATTCGACACAAGGGGAGCCAAAGAATATTCTCAAGTATTAGCAGTTGAGTTGTCAATTCAACCACACCTGGATAACTTAGTATCTGCAGCAAAGTGTTTAGTAGCAAAGTAATATGATAGTAGTGGTAACGGTAACAAAAGTAATATTTTTGGTGTTTTGTAGTGATTGTAACAGTAGCAACGGAAAAGTAAATAAGCGAAGAACAATATATGAAAAGATTGTAGGCATTGGATCGGTGATGGAGAATTATGCCGGATGCGGTTCATCATGTAACAATCATAACATAGGGTGACACAGAACTAGCTCCAATTCATCAATATAATGTAAGCATGTATTCCGAATATAGTCATACGTGCTTATGGAAAAGAATTTGCATGACATCTTTTGTCCTACCCTCCCGTGGCGGCGGGGTCCTAATGGAAACTAAGGGATATTAAGGCCTCCTTTTAATAGAGTACCGGAACAAAGCATTAGCACATAGTGAATACATGAACTCCTCAAACTATGGTCATCACCGGGAGTGGTCCCGATTATTGTCACTTCGGGGTTGCCGGATCATAACACATAGTAGGTGACTATAGAATTGCAAGGCAGGATCAAGAACTCACATATATTCATGAAAACATAATAGGTTCAGATCTGAAATCATGGCACTCGGGCCCTAGTGACAAGCATTAAGCATAGCAAAGTCATAGAAACATCAATCTCAGAACATAGTGGATACTAGGGATCAAACCCTAACAAAACTAACTCGATTACATGATAGATCTCATCCAACCCATCACCGTCCAGCAAGCCTACGATGGAATTACTCACGCATGGCGGTGAGCATCATGAAATTGGTGATGGAGGATGGTTGATGATGACGACGGCGACGAATCCCCCTCTCTGGAGCCCCGAACAGACTCCAGATCAGCCCTCCCAAGAGGTTTTAGGGCTTGGCGGTGGCTCCGTATCATAAAACGCGATGAATCCTTCTGTCTTATTTTTTTCTCCCCGAAAGTGAATATATGGAGTTGGAGTTGAGGTCGGTGGAGCGTCAGGGGGCCCACGAGGTAGGGGGGCGCGCCCAGGGGGGCAGGCGCGCCCCCACCCTCGTGGACAGGGTGTGGGCCCCCTGACGTGGATTTTTCTTCCAGTATTTTTCTTATTTTCCAAATAGATGTTCCGTGGAGTTTCAGGTCATTCCGAGAACTTTTGTTTCTGCACATAAATAACACCATGGAAAGTCTGTTGAAAACAGCGTCAGTCCGGGTTAGTTCCATTCAAATCATGCAAGTTAGAGTCCAAAACAAGGGAAAAAGTGTTTGGAAAAGTAGATACGACGGAGACGTATCAACTCCCCCAAGCTTAAACCTTTGCTTGTCCTCAAGCAATTCAGTTGATAAACTGAAAGTGATAAAGAAAAACTTTTACAAACTCTGTTTGCTCTTGTTGTTGTAAATATGTAAAGCCAGCATTCAAGTTTTCAGCAAAGATTATGACTAACCACATTCACAATAACTCTTAGGTCTCATGTTTACTCATATCAATGGCATAATCAACTAGCGAGCAATAATAATAAATCTCGAATGACAACACTTTCTCAAAACAATCATGATATGATATAACAAGATGGTATCTCGCTAGCCCTTTCTGAGACCGCAATACATAAATGCAGAGCACCTTTAAAGATCAAGGACTGACTAGACATTGTAATTCATGGTAAAAGAGATCCAATCATAGTCATACACAATATAAATTAATAGTAATGAATGCAAATGACAGCTACGCTCTCCAGCTAGTGCTCTTTAATAAGAGGGTGATGACTCAACATAAAAGTAAATAGATAGGCCCTTCGCAGAGGGAAGCAGCGATTTCTAGAGGTGCCAGAGCTCGGTTTTGAAATAGAGATAAATAATATTTTGAGCGGCATACTTTCATTTTCAACATAACAACCAAGAGATGGCGATATCTTCCATGTTACACACATTATAGGCGGTTCCCAAACAGAATGGTAAAGTTTATACTCCCCCTCCACCAACAAGCATCAATCCATGGCTTGCTCGAACCAACGAGTGCCTCCAACAAGCAACAGTCCCAGGGGGAGTTTTGTTTGCAATTATTTTGATTTAGTTTGCATAAAGCATGGGACTGGGCATCCCGGTGACCAGCCATTTTCTCGTGAGTGAGGAGCGGAGTCCACTCCTCTTGAGAATAACCCGCCTAGCATGGAAGATACGGACAGCCCTAGTTGATACATGAGCTATTCGAGCATACAAAACAGAATTTCATTTGAAGGTTTAGAGTTTGGCACATACAAATTTACTTGGAACGGCAGGTAGATACCGCATATAGGAAGGTATAGTGGACTCATATGGAATACCTTTGGGGTTTAATGGATTGGATGCACAAGCAGTATTCCCGCTTAGTACAAGTGAAGGCTAGCAAAAGACTGGGAAGCGACCAACTAGAGAGCGACAACAGTCATGAACATGCATTAAAATTAATAGACATTGAGTACGAGCATGAGTAGGATATAATCCACCATGAACATAAATATCGTGAAGGCTATGTTGATTTGTTTCAACTACATGTGTGAACATGTGCCAAGTCGAGTCACTTAAATCATTCAAAGGAGGATACCACCCCACTATACCACATCACAACCATTTTAATAGCATGTTGGCACGCAAGGTAAACCATTATAACTCATAGCTAATCAAGCATGGCACAAGCAACTATGATCTCTCACTACTGGAATCAGCTAATTTGCCATCTGCCAGCTCTTTGCCGTCTGCTAGCTGACGGCAAAGAAGCTCTTTGCCATCAGCTACACGTAAGCGGACGGCAAAGAAAAGGCTGACGGCAAAGAAGCTCTTTGCCATCAGCCACCTCTTTGCCGTCCGCCAGCAGACGGCAAAGAATCTTTGCCGTCCGCTGGCAGACGGCAAAGAGTGTGGTGGCCCCCACCCCCCGCTCGTTTGAAAAAATCTTAACGGCCCACCTCTTTGCCGTCCGCTAGCAGACGGCAAAGAGGCAAAAAGGCGGACGACAAAGGCTGGCTGACGGCAAAGAGGGCACTTGCCTAACGGCAGGTACCCCCCCCCGCCCGTTACTCACTTCGTCCTCGCGCGCCCTTCTCCTCCGACCCCGCCGCCGCCGCTGCCGCCCGCCGCCCCGTCGCCCCCGCCGCCCCGGCTCCCTGCCGCCCCACCGCCCCGTCGCCCCCCCCCCCCGCCCCGGCCCCCCGCCGCCCCGCGCCCCACCGCCGCCCCGGCCCCCCGCCGCCCCGCGCCCCCCGCCGCCTCCTCCACCGCCCCGCCCCGGCCTCCCGCCGCCCCGCCTCCTCCACCGCCCCGCCCCGGCCCCCCGCCGGCCGGGCCCCCCGCCGCCCCGGCCCCCCGCCGGCCGGGCCCCCGCCGCTCCACCTCCTCCACCGCCCCGCCCCGGCCCCCCGTCGCCTGCCCCTCCCCGACCCGTCGCCGCCCCCCACAGTGAGCCCCTCGATCCCTTTTTTTCTGTTTTTTTGTTTTTTTCTGTTTAGATAAGGTTTTTTAGTTTATGTTTTTTCAGTTTAGAATTAACTAGTGTAGGTTATTTAGTTTAATTAGTTTAGGTTTAATTAGTTTAAATAGTTTAGTTTTAATTAGTTTAGGTTTTTATTTTAGGTTTAGGTTAAGTAGAAGGGGGAAGAAGAAGAAGAAGAAGAAGAGGAGGAGGAGGAGGAGGAGGAGGAGGAGGAGGAGAAGAACAAGAAGAAGAAGAAGAAGAAGAAGAAGAAGAAGAAGAAGAGGAGGAGGAGGAGGAGGAGGAGGAGGAGGAGGAGGAGGAGGAGAAGAAGAAGAAGAAGAAGAAGAAGAAGAAGAAGAAGAAGAAGAAGAAGAAGAAGAAGAAGAAGAAGAAGAAGAAGAAGAAGAAGAAGAGGAGGAGGAGGAGGAGGAGGAGAAAGAAGAAGAAGAAGAAGAAGAAGACGGGGGATGAGAAGAAGTAGAAGAATGAGAAGAAGTAGAAGTAGTAGAAGAATGAGAAGACCCCCTGACCCCCTGACCCCCCAACCCCGACACCACACCCCGACACCACACCCCGACACCACACCCCGACCCTGAGCCTGACCCGACACCCCGACCCCGACACCGACACGGCACCCCGACCCCGACCCGAGACCCCGACCCCGAGACCCCGACCCCGACACGGCACCCCGAGACTGACACGACATCCCGACCCCGACACGGCACCCCGAGACCGACACGACACCCCGACCCCCGACACGACACCCCCGACACCCCGACACCCCGACCCCGAGACCCCGACCCCGACCCCGACACCCCGACCCCGAGCCTGACCCGACACCCCGACCCCGACACCGACACGGCACCCCGACCCGAGACCCCGACCCCGACCCCGACACGGCACCCCGAGACCGACACGACACCCCGACCCCCGACACCTCCCGAAAAGGTGTTCTTTGGCCTTCCAGAAGCCGACGGGGTCATATATTTGTGAATTATTAGTTAGGTCATATATCTTTCGATTTTCTTATGAAAAACATCATATATAATTGTGTTGATCGGGTAGTTTTAAATGTGCAGTTGTTTCATCGCTGCGAGGTTTGGTGTTCGACGACCTCGCCGTGCGTTTGACGAGCTCTACCCCTTCGTTCGTGGGTGAGCACAAATGACATGTCCTCCTCCCCCATTAATTATTTGATCTATTCTGATGAAACTTGATAGCTAGATATATATGTGTCTTGAATCATCAGTATGCGTAACCAATATGTGTCTCCCGTTCGAAAGCGTCATAGTTATAAATATGCATGCATTTGCATATTTATAACCTTGATTCTTTCGAATTGTCCAACGCTATCCATGGACAGCCCGAGTATGTTTAGATTGGGTTCATTTTCCCATATGCTTTGCTCCGGATCCGACGCATAAATTTCGTCAGTGCCTCCCCTGTTGTTCTCCGGGTACACATCCTCTCTGTTTATTGCAGAGACGTGTATCAGGAGAACAGCGAGGAGGTGCTGCCGAAATTTTGTGTAGGATCCGGGGCATAGCATGGGAAAATGAACCCAATCTAAACATACTCGGGTGGGATTAGGACCTATCATTACCTATTAGAGTGTAGGTTGCATGGACGTAATAAAATTGACAAAGTAGATCAACTGATGAATACATACATGCTGAATTATATATATATATATTTGTTGTGTGTCTAGTAGCTCTGAAAGTCAAGATGAGTGATCATGCGTGGATGTACACCGGTCACACTGGTCAGAACAAATGGAGCACTGAATGGTTCACAAAAACCAAGGGGTTTGTGCGAGCCGCATTTGCAAATGGCCAGAGGAAAACCTGGTGCCCCTGTTTACGGTGCGGCAATTGGGAAAAGAGGACAGAGGCTGAAATGGGCAAACACCTGCAGAAGAGTGGTTTTACGCCCGATTATACGGTGTGGACATTTCATGGTGAGTCTGCCCAACGTGACCGAGCTGAGGTGGATCGTCGTCGCACCGACGAGCATGGTACCGGGATGGAAAACATGGTGCAAGACTTTGATGATGCTCGGGATTCGGACAAGGAGATGGAGGAATCTGCAAAGGCCTTCAATGAAATGTTGGAGTCTTCAAAACGTCCGCTCCATGAGCACACTGAGCTTTGTCAGTTGGATGCCATCTCACAAGTAATGGCTCTGAAGGCTCAGTTCAACTTGGGCAGAGAATGCTACGATGCAATGATCACAGTATTTGGACGCTTTCTACCCAAAGGCCATGTAATGCCTGCAAACCTGTACCAGTCGGACAAAATCCTCCGTGCACTGAAGATGCCCTATGATAAGATACATGCCTGTGAGAAAGGATGTGTCTTGTTTAGGCTTGACTATGCGGACTTGAACTATTGTCCCATTTGCAGGTCTTCCAGGTATGTTGTGGTAGACAACGGTATGGGTGAGAAGACACAGACCAAAATCCCCGTTAGTGTTCTTCGGTATATGCCAATCGTACCAAGACTTCAACGTCTTTTCATGGTCAAAGAGACGGCCAGACAGATGACATGGCACAAAACGGGCAAAAGAACCGAACTAGATGCAGATGGGAATCTGATGATTGTACACACATCGGATGGTGTTGCGTGGAAAAAGTTTGATGAATTACATGGTGACAAAGCGGCAGATCGGAGGCATCCTCGAGTCGGCATCAGCACGGATGGGTTCAGTGTGTTTGGTATGACGGCAGCCCAATACAGTTGTTGGCCCGTATTTGTCTTTCCACTCAATCTCCCCCCGGACAGATTATGCAAAGAAAGAACATTTTCCTAACGTTGATAATTCCAGGGCCCAACTATCCGGGGAAAAATATGAATGTGTGCATGCAACCGCTTAAGGACAAATTGCAAGAAGCCTGGGATAATGGGTTCAAGACATACGATGCCTATAGCAAACGGAACTTCATAACGCGTGTCTGGTACATGTACTCGACGCATGACTTGCCGGCGTATGCGCTATTCGTTGGCTGGTGTGTGCATGGAAGGTTCTCGTGCCCCACATGCAAGGGAGCTCTTGAGTTTCGTTGGCTTCAGGCCGGTTGCAAGTTTTCTTGCTTCGACATGCATAGACAGTTCCTGAATCCTCGCCATAAGTTCAGGAAAGACAAGAAGAACTTCATCAGAGGTAGAGTTGTCAAAAACTCTGCACCACATGCATTGACAGGCCAACAGACCCTGGATCAGTTAAACGCTCTCGAGCCAGATCCAGAGCGTCCAGGGTACTTCAAGGGGTATAATTCTAAGCACGCCTGGACTCACAAAACATGCTTATGGGATCTGCCTTACTTCAAAGACCTCCTTTGCCCACACAACATCGACGTGATGCACACTGAGAAGAATATCGCCGAGGCACTTTTTGGTACATTGTTCGGCATAGATGGGAAGTCAAAGGACAATACTAAGGCTAGAGTCGATCTGGAGGCGCTATGTGATAGGCCGTTACAAAACATGAAAGAACCGAAAGGAAAGCAGAACTGGACGAAGCCAAAGGCATGGTTCAATCTTGGAAGGCCAGCTATGAGGGAAATTATCTTGTGGGTGAAAATGCAGTTGATGTTCCCCGATGGGTATGCAGCGAATCTACAGAGGGGAGCCAGTCTTGATAAATTGAAGATATTTGGTCTCAAGAGTCATGATTGGCATATATGGATTGAGCGGGTAATGCCGGTGATGTTGCGTGGCTTCATCCCTGAGGATGAATGGCTAGTACTGGCAGAACTCAACTATTTCTTCCGTGTTCTTTGTGCGAAAGAACTCTCGCCTGGCGTGCTAGAAGAAATGGAAGAGTTGGCGCCGGAGTTGATCTGCAAGTTAGAGAAGATCTTTCCACCGGGCTTCTTTAATCCAATGCAACATTTGATTTTGCATCCCCCGACCGAGGCAAGATTGGGGGGGGGGCCCGTGCAAAATCGTTGGTGCTACCCAACTGAGAGGATGCAGAAGACGCTTCGACAAAAATGTAAAAATAAACGTAGAATTGAAGCATCGATGGCTGAGGCATTCATCACTGAGGAGGCGGCAAACTTCGTGACAGCACACTACGAAGCCAAAAATCGTCATTTGCATAATCCGAAGCCTCGGTACAATGCTGACGACCCTAAAAAGGGTGGATCCAACCTCAGCCTATTCAAAGGGAATCTCGCACCAGCCAGTGTTTCAAATCCAGTATCTTTGGATAACGAACAATGGCGGACCATTTCGTTGTATATCTTCAACAACCTGATAGAAGTGCGGCCGTACATCGAGTAAGTTCTCGGTACATAGTTTCGCAACTTCTATTTCCTTTGAACTGCTCTTATTCCTGGATATTTCATACAGTCGATACATCGCCTTATTCTCGTATGGAGCGGTGATCCAAAAGGATTCTGTCGAAGAGTATGAGCTTCTCGCAAAGCAAGGAGGCGGCTATCCCGGTTTCATCTCTTGGTTCAAACAAACGGTAATTTCTATTAGACTTGTAGGCTAATTTGTAGGCGGCTATCCCGGTTTCATTCGCTAATTTGTGCGTAATGCAACAATCCTTTCATATTAAACTTGTAGGCTAATTCAGAGTCTATGGACGCCGAATTGAGACAAGTCGCTAATGGTTTTGACTATAAGGTCCGTTCATTTGACAAATACGACATCAACGGGTATCGCTTTCGTACCTATGGCAAAGAGCTATCTATGGCCGACCGAAAGTCTACAAATTGTTGTGTATCTGCTATCGGCGAAGGAGGTACCGAGTATTATGGGAGAGTTGAAGCAATTTATGAACTTCTATTCTATGGTGAAAACCCACCGAATGTCGTAGTCTTCAAATGTTATTGGTTTCAGCCGAAGGAGACTAGAAGGACTCATGAACATATAGGGCTAGTTGAAATCAACCAAAGCACCCATTTAGATGTTCCTGATGTCTATATTACGGCTCAACAGGCGACCCAAGTATTCTATCTACCGTGCGCCTGCCAAACTAATCCAAATCTGAATGGTTGGGATGTCGTTTATGAAGTGCCGCCATGTGCTAGACTATCTCCCCCAAAGGAAGAGGATTATGAACCTCACATTAACCCAGACACATATGAAGGAGAATTCTTCCAAGAGACACGTCTTTCCAAAAAGCGTTTCAAGAACCGCTATACTTCACACCAAAACATTGAAGTAGACAGCGACAGTGAATCCGACATCACCCCAGAGGAGGAACAAGAAGAGCCGGAACAAGAAGAGGTTACTGCTGCGGATGACCTGTCATTGCTTCACCGATTACGTCAAGGTGGCCTTGCACATGTTGATGCCACTGAACCCTATGAGCCCGTCATTGATTATAGTGATGATGATGATTATGCATTTATTGATGATACTGATCGATATTATTAGTAGTGTCAGGTATTAAATTTTTTAATGTTGTACTTGATGATGATACACTTAAGTGATACACATATTATTATTCATGTCGGTCTTTTTTTATGTTGTACTAATTTCGTTTACTGTTTGTCATGGCAGGTGTTGAAAGATGGTGGGCGCTGGTCGGGAGCGCGCCAAGGCCCCTTCTTCGTCGGCGCGTGGTCTGAGGTCTTCGATTCCAGACGTACCTCTCCGCCGAGCGTTGCTGGATAGTATGTCCACACTGCCGGGCCCTTCTTCGTCGACCGCGGTGCCCAGAAGGGGACGAGGTAGGAAGAGAGGAGGTGGGGCACGTGGTCGCGGGAGAGGAGGTAGGGTGACTGCTAGGGCACCTTCCTCGCCACCACCCCCAGCTGTTTCACCCGAGCACGTGACTGCTATGGTGGACTCGTCCGAGGAGGAGGCTACACGGACTCCGGTCCACGAGCCTCCGGTCCACGGGTCTTGGGCCCACGAGCCTCGGGTCGACTGGCCTTCGGCCCACGAGACCCCGGAGGAGCACACGTCCGGATGGGGTACCTGGCCGGATCAGCCCGAGGAGCCGAGTGGCCATGCTGGTGATGGCGGGGAGCCGACTGATCTTGAGGAGGAGGGTCGCACCGTGTACCAGCGTGGTGCTACACGGCTCCCGTCCGTGCCGGCGACCCACGAGCAGAGGTGGTTGATCTTCCCTGATGGGGAGAGCTACGTAAGTGCATTTAATATTTTTGTACCTTCTGCATTCACGTTTCTTCAAATAACTAATGCGTTGGCCTTGTCATGCTGCAGGGGTTGGGACCACCATCATAGTGTCCGCCGGCCCAACTCCGTCCTTGGAGTTCTTTGCCGGCAAAACTTCCCGGGGTTTGTCACGTTGCCTGGTGAGGGTCGGCTTCCAGAGCTTGGGTTGAGCTGGGAGCACTACGTGGCTGCCCCGGCCCCGCCGGATGTCATTATCGACGGTGTCTTGTGCGACACGAGGGCAGACATGGTGATCAGGACGTTCTGGGTAATTTCTCCTTTACACATTTCAAAATCTTCAACTAGCTAGTTATTAATTGTACTAATCAATATTGTCTCATTTGATTGCAGACATTCTACAGGTGTGAGGAGGGATACGAGGAGGACAGCGCAAATGTTATCCAGAACGTCTGCAAGCGCCTACTCCAAAACTTACGGCACGAGGCTCGGGTGCAGGCTGTTCGAGACTACTACGCCTTGCGTGGTATCAAGAAGACCAAGCCGGCGTGCCGCGATAAGTTCCTGAGTAAGGAGCAGTACATGAAGGCAATTCTTAAGGCCTTCTACTTAAGTTCCTTCATTTAGTAATTCTTAGCCGTAGCGCTCAAGTTTCTATTTGCTAACTTAGGCGCCTCCGAGATGGTGTGCGGATCGGATGGATTGTTGGGAGGTGTTGGTCGATGAGTGGTGCTCACAAGAATGGCTAGCCCTCCACAACCAGGCCAAGGACAAACGTGCCCAAATGGAAGGTGTGCCACACCATCAAGGCAGCTCCAACTTATATCAGTTCGGGCGCAACTGGGTATGTGGTTTGCTATATGATTCATGCAATTCATTCATCATGCTAGCTTGAGCCCTTTAATTACTAATTTTCATTGTTTCTCTCTTTCAGGCACGCCACAATAAGGCGGATAAGGTGCCAGAGGTGTACGACCTGTATGCCATGGCCCACACTGGCTCTTTCAAGAAAGTCAAGGCTTTCTCTCAGTCTGACCTCGATGATGCAAACAACTTCACCAACATCTCCTCCCACAACAAGCTCGTGAGATATAGAGATGAGGGGAAGGCGAGGAAAGGGGAGGACTTTAACCCGAGCCAGGGTCCCATTGATCCAGAGCTGGTGATGATATCTGGTGGCGGGAGGTCCCATGGCTCCATAGCCATTGGAGATGGACTTATCCGTTGTCCTAGCACTCTCCCGGAGATCAAAGCGCGCCAGTCGAGCTCCGCTCCTGAGATAAGGCCTCGTGAACGGCCAGTGCAACTCGCCATCAAGGTTAGTGATACGTACTCAGTTATCTTTCTCCATTACATTGTGTGCGCTTCCATCAATGATTACAAATGGTCATGTGAGTGGTGTTGCAGGCTGCTATACAGACTGAGAGAGATAGAACGGAGAAACTTCTGGCGGAGGCGGCGGAGAGGCAGCGGGAGATGTTGGAGAGGACGAGAAAGATGATGGAGGAGGAGAGGGCACGGAATGACATGCAGGCAAGGGCCATGTACGAGCTCCTTGTGGTAAGTTTCTTCTGCAGATTACTTGCTAGTCTTAACATTTGAGTCTCATTACTAACTAGTATGACTCTGTTCTGAAAACCAAATGTGCAGTCTGTGTGCGAGAAGTCCGGTCAGCCCGCTCCGCCGATGCCAGTGATTGCTCCTGGGAGCACGGTGAGTTTAGTTTGAATGGACATTACTTGGTAGTCTTAACATTTGAGTGTCGTAATGCTAACGAGACATTGGAAATGATCTTTGGTGCAGCTTAACTCCAGAAACGCATCGCACGATCCTTCTCCAGGTAGCGGCACTAGCCACCCCGCTCCTACACCTCCCTGATCACGGTAAGTTTCTCTAGTGTTTTGCTTAACAAATGCATAAAGACCTAGACTTAGCTTTATTTCCTCCTATATGCTTACCATAATGACCTAGAGTTAGCTTATTTTCCTCCAAAATGACCCATTTTACCTAGGTTAGCTTATAAATGATGCAGTTCATCCAAGTTAGCTAAAAAATGACCCCTTTTACGTAGATTAGCTCCTAAATGATCCATTTTACCTACGTTAGCTTTAGAATGGTCCATTTCACCTACGTTAACTCCAAAATGACCCATCTTACCTAGGTTATCTCATAAACGATCCATTTCAACTAATTTAGCTCATAAACGATCCATTTGACCTAAGTGAGCTAAAAAACGATCCATTTCACCTAAATTAGCTCTTAAATGATCCATTTCACCTAAGTTAGCTGAAAAAGATCCATTTCAACTAAATTAGCTCAAAAATGATCCATTTCAACAAAGTTAGCTCAAAACCGATCCATTTCAACAAAGTTAGCTCAAAAACGATCCATTTGACCTAAGTGAGCTAAAAAAACGATCCATTTCACCTTAGTTACCTCAAAAAGATCCATTTCACCTTAGTTACCTCAAAAACGATCCATTTCTAACTTTCTTATTTTGCCATTTTGCAGATTTCATTATGTGCTGGATGGAGTGCTTGTTCTACTCTTCTTCTTCTTGTCTTCTCATTCTAGTCACCTTAGCTATGGAGTGCTTCTTTATGTATGGATGGAACTTCTTTATGTATGAAATGATGGATGGAACTTGTTTATGTATGAAATGATGGATGGAACTTGTTTATGTATGAAATGATGTATGAACTTGTTTATGTGATGAATGCCTGTGAAATATATCTATATGTCATATATATTTTCTGTGCAAATTGTGGGATTTAACAAAAAATAGAAAAAACAGACAATATGCAGGCTCTTTGCCGTCTGCCACCGACGGCAAAGAGCTCTTTGCCGTCTGCCGCAGACGGCAAAGAAGCCACGTGGCAGCCAACTGTGCTTCCTGGGAGATGACCCATTTGGTCAGTTTGCCTAGAGTGGCAGACGGCAAAGACTTTTCCGTCCGTGGCAGACGGCAAAGAACCTGCACTTTGCCATCAGTGGCAGACGGCAAAGAACCTGCCATCTAGTGACGTGTAGATGACATCATAAGGCGGACGGCAAAGACCAGAGAAATTTTGCCATCCGCGGCGGACGGCAAAGGTCTGCCGTTAGCCACTTAACGGACTGACAGCGCAATTATTGCCATCCACCCTCTTTGCCGTCCGCCGCAGACGGCAAAGGCTCTTTGCCGTCCGCCGCCAGGAAGCAGACGGCAAAGCAGCTGTTTACCGTAGCCTTCTTTGCCGGAGCCTTTTGCCGTCCGCCTTTCGAGCCTTTGCCGTCCGCCGTGGCAGACGACAAAGTAGCTGTTTCCTGTAGTGTCTAATTGTCATTGCAAACATGTTTATTCATAATAGGCTGAATCAGGAACGATGAACTAATCATATTTACAAAAACAAGAGAGGTCGAGTTCATACCAGCTTCTCTCATCTCAGTCAGTCCATCATATATCGTCATAATTGCCTTTCACTTGCACGACCGAACGATGTGAAAATAATAAGAGTGCACGTGCATTGGACTAAGCTGGAATCTGCGAGCATTCAATAAACAGGAGAAGACAAGGTAATATGGGCTCTTGGTTAAATCAACAATAATGCATATAAGAGCCACTTCAACAATTTAATTATGGTCTTCTCCTATCGACCCCCAAAGAAAAGAAAAGAAATAAAACTATTTATACGGGAAAGCTCCCAACAAGCAAAAGAAGAACGGGAAATCTTTTTGGGTTTTCTTTTTAATTATTACTACTACAAGAAAAGTAAACTAGCTAGAAGCTACACTAATTTTTTTTCTTAAGGTTTAACAAACACACAAGAAGAAAGCAGGAAAAAGAAAATAAACTAGCATGGATATTACAGTGAAAGAGTATGAGCACCGACATCTAGCAATGAGTGTGTGTGAACATGAATGTAATGTCGGTGGGAAATACGTACTCCCCGAAGCTTAGGCTTTTGGCCTAAGTTGGTTCATTGCCACAGATGGCCTGGCGGATATCCGTAGTTGTAGCCGGGGTCGTACTGAGATGCGGCAATTATCGCCTCCTGAGCTGCAGCGTGGCGGCGAGCTGCCTCCGCCCTCCTCTCGTACTCATCTGCCTCCTCCTTGGTAATAACATATCTTCCTTTTGCCTGATAATCAAAGAAGGCAGGAGCAGGGAGAGTAATACGGATAGCACGACGTTTGTCAAAGATTAAGCGATACTAAAGAGGTGATTCATTCCTCTCAACAAACTGGTGGTGAACCATAGCATTAAAGTCTAAGTAAGCAGGAGGCCATTCAATATCATCATTACGTATGGTTACACCAAGAAAGTCAGCTAAGTGGGTTGCATAAATTCCACCGAAGAAATCTCCATTAAATCTATTATTATGCAACCTACGTGCAACAATGGCTCCCAAATTATAAGATTTGTCTCCTAACACAACACTCCTAAGAATACTGAGGTCAGGAACACACATATGGCATGCTTCATCTTTACCAGTTATGCACCTACCTATGAAGAGAGCAAAATAATGTATAGCAAGAAAATGAATGCTCCCTATGATAGCTTGTGCTATATCTCTAGATTCCCCCACTGTTATACTAGCAAGAAACTTTCTAAATTCAGATTTACGGGGTTCCCTAGCACTACCCCATTGTGGAAGTTTGCAAGCAGTGGTAAAATCCTCTAAGTCCATGGTATAAGATTTTTCATAAAGATCAAACAGGACAGTTGGAGAATTACGTGAAGATGAAAATTCAAACATCCTCACAAAGGAACTAGTGAGATAGTGGTACTGGCGGCATTTTCCTGCCTCAAAGTTCACAAGATCAGCGTTACGCAAATATGCGTTAAATTCTTCCTTGATTCCCGCTCGATCCATAAAATTTTCTGAAGGCCATTCACAAGGCCACACTGGAGCATCCCTTGGTGGCACATCGTCAGCATCACGCATTGCAAGCCTGGGTCCTTGCTTCCTTGAAGAACCACCTTGCTACATTTTCCTAATCATATTTCTTCCTCTGAAAAATTTCTGAAATTTTTAGTAACTTCAAACAAAAGTGAACCAGGCTCAATAAAATTGATAGCAACTACTCCTACAAGTGCCTAGAGCCTATATCATGCATTAGAACTACTTGGAACCATATACATTTGGCATGCAAGCTCAAGAACATGGTCACCTAGGCAGCACAAATTTGCAATGAATAAAGCACTAGAACAAAAACTAATTGGACCAATGGGGGAGTGACATACCAAGGAACAACCCCCCCCAAGCAGTTTTGTGAGAGGTGCTTTGAGCAAGGAGATCGAAAATCGCGGCAAAATGAGCTAGAACTCGTGCTTGAGCTGGATGGTGATTTTTTGGGAGGAAGAAGAAGTGTGTGGGTGCAGGAATAAGTGGAGGGGGCCACCATGGGCCCACTAGGCAGGGGCGCGCCCAGGGGGGTAGGGCGCGCCCTCCACCCTCGTGGCCATGTGCTTGCCCCTCCTGCTGTGTTCTCAGTGCCAGGTCTTCTCAAATATTACAGAAAAAATCATATTCCATTTTCAGGGCATTTGTAGAACTTTTATTTTCGGGGTATTTTTATATTGCACGGATAAATCAGAAAACAGACAGAAAAATACTATTTTTACTTTATTTCAACTAAATAACAGAAAGTAGAAAGGGGGTATAGAAGGTTGTGCCTTCTAGTTTCATCCATCTCATGATCATCAAAAGGAATCCACTAACAAGGTTGATCAAGCCTTGTTAACAAACTCATTCCGAATGACATGGAACCGGAGAAATTTCGAATAACACTATGTTACCTCAACGGGGATATGCACATCCCCCATAATAAGAATATCATATTTCTTCTTGACAGTAGGAAGAGGAAATTCAAAACCTCCAAATATAATCGATGGAATTTTTCCAATAGAGTTGATACTATGGACTTGAGGTTGTTTCCTCGGAAAGTGTACCGTACGCTCATTACCATTAACATGAAAAGTGACATTGCCTTTGTTGCAATCAATAACAGCTCCTACAGTATTCAAAAAAGGTCTTCCAAGAATAATAGACATGCTATCGTCCGCGGGAATATCAAGAATAACAAAGTCCGTTAAAATAGTAACGTTTGCAACCACAACAGGCACATCCTCACAAATACCGACAGGTATAGCAGTTGATTTATCAGCCATTTGCATAGATATTTCAGTAGGTGTCAACTTATTCAAGTCAAGTCTACGATATAAAGAGAGAGGCATAACACTAACACCGGCTCCAAGATCACATAAAGCAGTTTTAACATAATTTCTTTTAATGGAGCATGGTATAGTGGGTACTCCTGGATCTCCAAGTTTCTTTGGTATTCCACCCTTAAAAGTATAATTAGAAATCATGGTGGAAATTTCAGCTTCCGGTATCTTTCTTTTATTAGTAACAATATCTTTCATATACTTAGCATAAGGGTTCATTTTTAGCATATCAGTTAATCGCATACGCAAAAAGATAGGTCTAATCATTTCAGCAAAGCGCTCAAATTCCGCATCATCCTTTTTCTTGGATGGTTTGGGAGGAAAAGGCACGGGTTTCTGAAAGCGTGGTTCTCTTTCTTTACCGTGTTTCCTAGCAACAAAGTCTCTCTTATCATAACGTTGATTCTTTGATTGTGGGTTATCAAGATCAACAGCAGGTTCAATTTCTACATCATTATCATTACTAGGTTGAGCATCATCATGAACATCATCATTAGCATTTTCATTAGGTTCATGTTCATTACCAAATTGTGTTTCAGCATCAGAAATAGAGATATCATTTGGATTCTCAGGTGGTTCAGCAATAGGTTCACTAGAAGCATGCAAAGTCCTATCATTTTTATTTTTCTTCTTTTTAGAAGGACTAGGTGCATCAATATTATTTCTCTGAGAATCCTGCTCAATTCTCTTAGGGTGGCCTTCAGGATACAAAGGTTCCTGAGTCATCTTGCCAGTTCTAGTAGCCACTCTAATAGCATAATCATTTTTCTTACTATTCAATTCATTGAGCAAATCATTTTGAGCTTTAAGTACTTGTTCTACTTGAGTGGTAACCATAGAAGCATGTTTACTAATGAGTTTAAGTTCACCTTTAACATTAGCCATATAATCACCCAAGTGTTCAATCATATAAGCATTTTTTTAATTGTCTACCAAAATAAGCATTGAAATCTTCTTGCTTAACCATAAAGTTATCAAACTCATCCAAGCATTGGCTAGCAATTTTAGTAGGAGGGATTTCAGCTTTATCATATCTATAGAGAGAATTTACCTTTACTACCTGTGTTGGGTTATCAAGACCATGGGTTTCTTCAATAGGTGAAGGATTAAGATCCTATGTTTCTTCAACAGGCGGTAAATTAAGACCATGTATTTCTTCAATAGGAGGTAAATTCTTCACATCTTCAGGTTTTATACCTTTTTTCTTTCATAGATTTCTTTGCCTCTTGCATATCTTCAGGACTGAGAAATAGAAAACCTCTCTTCTTCGGAGTGGGCTTAGGAATAGGCTCAGGAGCTGGCTTAGGAAGTGTCCAATTATTTTGATTTTTCAACATATTATTCAATAGAATTTCAGCTTCATCCGGTGTTCTTTCCCTGAAAACAGAACCAGCACAACTATCTCTGGAAGCATCGGTTAGTCCATTATAAAAGATATCAAGTATTTCATTTTTCTTAAGAGGATGATCAGGCAAAGCATTAAGTAACTGGAGAAGCCTCCCCCAAGCTTGTGGGAGACTCTCTTCTTCAATTTGCACAAAATTTTATATATCCCTTAAAGCAGCTTGCTTCTTATGAGCAGGGAAATGTTTAGCAGAGAAGTAATAAATCATATCCTGGGGACTACGCACACAACTAGGATCAAGAGAATTAAACCATATCTTAGCATCACCCTTTAATGAGAACGAAAATATTTTAAGGATATATAGGTAGCGATATTTCTCATCATTAGTGAACAGGGTGGCTATATCATTTAATTTAGTAAGATGTGCCACAACAGTTTCAGATTCATAGCCATGAAAAGGATCAGACTCAACCAAAGTAATTATATCAGGGTCAACAGAGAATTCATAATCCTTATCAGCAACACAGATAGGTGAAGTAGCAAAACCAGGGTCAGGTTTCATTCTAGCATTAAGAGATCGCTGCTTCCATTTAGCTAATAATTTCTTAAGATCACTTTATCATTGCAAGCAAGAATGGCTCTAGCAGATTCTTCATCCAAAACATAACCCTCAGGAACAACAGGTAATTCATATTTATTAGGGGGAGAGTCTTCATCATCACTATCTTCAATATAATCAGTTTCAATAATTTCTTTCTCTCTAACCCTAGCAAGTTGTTCATCAAGAAATTCACCAGTAGTATCAAACATAGAAGTAGTTTCATCATAAGTATCATGCATAGCAGAAGTGGCAACATCAATAACATGCGACATATCAGAACGAATAGCAGAAGCAGGTTTAGGTGTCGCAAGCTTACTCAAAACAGAAGGTGAATCAAGTGCAGAGCTAGATGGCAGTTCCTTACCTCCCCTCGTAGTTGAGGGATAAATCTTTGTTTTCTCGTCTTTCAAGTTCTTCATAGTGACCAGCAGATATAAATCCCAAGTGACTCCAAGAATAGATCTATGCTCCCCGGCAACGGCGCCAGAAAATAGTCTTGATAACCCATAAGTATAGGGGATCGCAATAGTTTTCGAGGGTAGAGTATTCAACCCAAATTTATTGATTCAACACAAGGGGAGCCAAAGAATATTCTCAAGTATTAGTAGTTGAGTTGTCAATTCAACCACACCTGGATAACTTAGTATCTGCAGCAAAGTGCTTAGTAGCAAAGTAATATGATAGTAGTGGTAACGGTAACAAAAGTAACGGTAGCAAAACTAATATTTTTGGTGTTTTGTAGTGATTGTAACAGTAGCAACGGAAAAGTAAATAAGCGAAGAACAATATATGAAAAGCTCGTAGGCGTTGGATCAGTGATGGAGAATTATGCTGGATGCGGTTCATCATGTAACAATCATAACATAGGGTGACACAGAACTAGCTCCAATTCATCAATGTAATGTAGGCATGTATTCCGAATATAGTCATACATGCTTATGGAAAAGAACTTCCATGACATCTTTTGTCCTACCCTCCCGTGGCAGCGGGGTCCTAATGGAAACTAAGGGATATTAAGGCCTCCTTTTAATAGAGTGCCAGAACAAAGCATTAGCACATAGTGAATACATGAACTCCTCAAACTATGGTCATCACCGGGAGTGGTCCCGATTATTGTCACTTCGGGGTTGCCAGATCATAACACATAGTAGGTGACTATAGACTTGCAAGATAGGATCAAGAACTCACATATATTCATGAAAACATAATAGGTTCAGATCTGAAATCATGGCACTCGGGCCCTAGTGACAAGCATTAAGCATAGAAAAGTCATAGCAACATCAATCTCAGAACATAGTGGATACTAGGGATCAAACCCTAACAAAACTAACTCGATTACATGATAGATCTCATCCAACCCATCACCGTCCAGCAAGCCTACGATGGAATTACTCACGCGCGGAAGGTGAGCATCATGAAATTGGTGATGGAGGATGGTTGATCATGACGACGGCGACGAATCCCCCCTCTCCGGAGCCCCGAACGGACTCCAGATCAGCCCTCCCGAGAGGTTTTAGGGCTTGGCGGCGGCTCCGTATCGTAAAACGCGATGAATCCTTCTCTCTTTTTTCCCCGAAAGTGAATATATGGAGTTGGAGTTGAGGTCGGTGGAGCGTCAGGGGGCCCACGAGGTAGGGGGCGCGCCCCCACCCTCGTGGACAGGGTGTGGGCCCCCTGACGTGGATTTTTCTTCCAGTATTTTTCTTATTTTCGAAATGGATGTTCCGTGGAGTTTCAGGTCATTCCGAGAACTTTTGTTTCTGCACGTAAATAACACCATGGAAAGTCTGCTGAAAACAGCGTCCGTCCGGGTTAGTTCCATTCAAATCATGCAAGTTTTTGAGAACCAAGGTATCAATCCAGTAGGAGACCACGCACGAGTCCCTCGCACCTACACAAACAAACAAGAACCTCGCAACCAACGCGATAAAGGGGATGTCAATCCCTCAACGGTCACTTACGAGAGTGAGATCTGATAGATATGATAAGATAATATTTTTGGTATTTTTATGATGAAGATGCAAAGTAAAATAAAAAGCAATGAAAATAACTAAGTGTTGGAAGATTAATAATATGGAAAATAGACCCGGGGGCCATAGGTTTCACTAGTGGCTTCTCTCGAGAGCATAAGTATCATGGTGGGTAAACAAATTACTGTTGAGCAATTGATAGAATTGAGCATAGTTATGAGAATATCTAGGTATGATCATGTATATAGGCATCACGTCCGCGACAAGCCGACGGACTCCTGCCTGCATCTACTACTATTACTCCACACATCGACCGCTATCCAGCATGCATCTAGAGTATTAAGTTCATAAGAACAAAGTAATGCTTTAAGTAAGATGACATGATGAGAGGGATAAACTCATGCAATATGATATAAACCCCATCTTGTTATCCTTGATGGCAACAATACAATAAGTGCCTTACTGTCCCTGCTGTCACTGGGAAAGGACACCACAAGATTGAACCCAAAGCTAAGCACTTCTCCCATTACAAGAAAGATCAATCTAGTAGGCCAAACCAAACTGATAATTCGAAGAGACTTGCAAAGATAACCAATCATACATAAAAGAATTCAGAGGAGATTCAAATATTTTTCATAGATAAACTTGATCATAAACCCACAATTCATCGGTCTCAACAAACACACCGCAAAATAAGATTACATCAAATAGATCTCCAAGAAGATTGAGGAGAACATGGTATTGAGACCCGAAAAGAGAGAAGAAGCCATCTAGCTAATAACTATGGACCCGAAGGTCTGAGGTAAATTACTCACACATCATCAGAGAGGCTATGGTGTTGATGTAGAAGCCCTCAGTTATCAATGCCCCCTCCGGCAGGACGCCGGAAAAGGCCCCAAGATGGGATCTCACGGGTATGGAAGGTTGCGGTGGTGGAATTAGGTTTTCGTGGATGCTTCTGTTGGTTTGGGGGTATGTAGGTATATATAGGAGGAGGAAGTACGTCAGTAGAGCAACGTGGGCCCCACGAGGGTGGAGGGCGCGCCCAGGGGGGTAGGCGCGCCCCCTGCCTCGTGCTCTCCTGGTTGCTTTCTTGACGTAGGGTCCAAGTCCTCTGGATCACGTTTGTTCCGAAAATCACGTTCCCAAAGGTTTCATTCCGTTTGGACTCCATTTGATATTCTTTTTTCGTGAAACTCTGAAATAGGGGAAAAACAGCAATTTGGGCTGGGCCTCCGGTTAATAGGTTAGTCCCAAAAATGATATAAAAGTGTATAACAAAGCCCATTAAACATCCAAAACAGAATATAATATAGCATGAAGCAATCAAAAATTATAGATATGGTGGAGACGTATCAAGCATCCCCAAGCTACGAGTAGGTAAATGATAAAAACAGAATTTTTGATGCGTAATGCTACTAGGCATAATTTTTAATGTAAACCTCTTAATTGTGGTATGAATATTCAGATCCGAAAGATTCAAGACAAAAGTTTAATATTGACATAAAAGTAATAATACTTCAAGCATACTAACTAAGCAATTATGTCTTCTCAAAATAACATGGCCAAAGAAAGTTCATCCCTACAAAATCATATAGTTTAGTCATGCTCATTTTTGTCACACAAGAATGCTCTCATCATGCACAACCCCGATGACAAGCCAAGCAATTGTTTCATACTTTAGTAATCTCAAACTTTTTCAACCTTCACGCAATACATGAGCGTGAGCCATGGATATAGCACTATGGGTGGAATAGAATATAATGATGGGGGTTATGTGGAGAAGACAAAAAAGGAGAAAGTCTCACATCAACACGGCAAATCAATGGGCTATGGAGATGCCCATCGATTGATGTTAATTCAAGGAGTAGGGATTGCCATGCAACGGATGCACTAGAGCTATAAATGCATAAGAGCTCAACAAAAGAAACTAAGTGGGTGTGCATCCAACATGCTTGCTCATGAAGACCTAGGGCATTTGAGGAAGCCCATTGTTGGAATATACAAGCCAAGTTCTATAATGAAAAATTCCCACTAGTATATGAAAGTGACAAAACAAGAGACTCTCTACTATGAAAATCATGGTGCTACTTTGAAGCACAAGTGTGGAAAAAAGGATAGTAGCATTGTCCCTTTTTATTTTCTTTTTTGGGGCCTTATTTTTTTATTTGGCCTTTCTGTTTTTTGGGACACTCTATGAATGATGATCATCACACTTCTATTTATTTACAACTCAATGATTACAACTCGATACTAAAACAAGGTATGACTCTATATGAATGCCTCCGGCAGTATACCGGGATAGGCGATGAATCAAGAGTGGCATGTATGAAAAATTATGAACGGTGGTTTTGCCACAATTACGATGTCAACTACATGATCATGCAAAGCAATATGACAATCATGAACGTGTCATGATAAACGGAACGGTGGAAAGTTGCATGGCAATATATCTCGGAATGGCTATGGAAATGCCATAATAGGTAGGTATGGTGGCTGTTTTGAGGAAGATATAAGGAGGTTTATGTGTGACAGAGTGTATCATATCATGGGGTGTGGATGCACCGGTGAAGTTTGCACCAACTCTCAATGTAGAAAGGGCAATGCACGGTACTGAAGAGGCTAGCAATGACGGAAGGGTAAGAGTGCGTATAATCCATGGACTCAACATTAGTCATAAAGAACTCACATACTTATTGAAAAAATCTACAAGTCATCAAAAAACAAGCATTACGCACATGCTCCTAGGGGGATAGATTGGTAGGAAAAGACCATCACTCGTCCCCGACCACCACTCATAAGGAAGATAATCAAAGAACACCTCATGTTTCAAATTTGTTACATAACGTTTACCATACGTGCATGCTACGGGACTTGCAAACTTCAACACAAGTATTTCTCAATTTCACAACTACTCAACTAGCACAACTTTAATATCACTACCTCCATATCTCAAAACAATCATCAAGCATCAAACTTCTCTTAGTATTCAGCACACTCATAAGAAAGTTTTTATTAGTCTTGAATACCTAGCATATTAGGATTAATTTCCCAACTAAGCAAATTACCATGCTGTTTAAGACTCTCAAAATAATATAAGTGAAGCATGAGAGAATAATAGTTTCTATAAAACAAAACCACCGCCGTGCTCTAAAATATATAAGTGAAGCACTCAGAGCAAAAACTATATAGCTCAAAAGATACAAGTGAAGCACAAATAGTATTCTAACAAATTCCGAATCATGTGTGTGTCTCTCAAAAGGTGTGTAAAGCAAAGATGATTGTGGTAAACTAAAAAGCAAAGACTCAAATAATACAAGACACTCCAAACAAAACACATATCATGTGGTGAATGAAAATATAGCTCCAAGTAAAGTTACCGATGGAAGTAGACAAAAGAGGGGATGCCTTCCGGGGCATCCCCAAGCTTTGGATTTTTGGTGTCCTTAGATTATCTTGGGGTGCCATGGGCATCCCCAAGATTAGGCTCTTACCACTCCTTGTTCCATAATCCATCAAATCTTTTACCCAAAACTTGAAAACTTCACAACACAAAACTTAACAGAAAATCTCGTGAGCTCCGTTAGCGAAAGAAAACAAAAGACCACTTCAAGGTACTGTAATGAACTCATTCTTTATTTATATTGGTGTTAAACCTACTGTATTCCAACTTCTCTATGGTTTATAAACTATTTTACTAGTCATAGATTCATCAAAATAGGCAAATAACACACGAAAAACAGAATCTGTCAAAAACAGAACAGTCTGTAGTAATCTGTAACTAACGCAAATTTCTGGGACTCAAAAAATTCAGCCAAAATAGGACGACCTAGACAATTTGTTTATTGATCAGAAGAAATTGGAATAAATATTTTGACACGTTCTGGGGATTTTTAACAATTGTTTTAGTGAACAGAAAGTTTCTGGAATTTTCAGCAAGATCAAATAACTATCATCCAAGAAGATCCTATAGGTTTAACTTGGCACAAACACTAATTAAAACATAAAAACAAATCTAACCAGAGGCTAGATCAAAGATTTATTCCTAAACAGAAGCAAAAAGCAAAAAGCAAAAAACTAAAAATAAAATTGGGTTGCCTCCCAACAAACGCTATCGTTTAACGCCCCTAGCTAGGCATAAAAGCAAGGATAGATCTAGGAATTGCCATCTTTGGTAGGCAATCCATAAGTGGCTCTCATAATAGATTCATAAGGTAATTTTATTTTCTTTCTAGGGAAGTGTTCCATGCCTTTCCTTAACGGAAATTTGAATCTAATATTCTCTTCCTTCATATCAATAATTGCAGCAATCGTTCTAAGGAAAGGTCTACCAAGAATAATAGGACATGAAGGATTGCAATCTATGTCAAGAACAATAAAATCTACGGGCACATAGTTCCTATTTGCAACAATAATAACATCATTAATTCTTCCTATAGGTTTCTTGATAGTGGAATCCGCAAGGTGCAAGTTTAAAGAGCAATCTTCAAAATCACGGAAACCTAGCAAATCACATAAAGTTTTTGGAATCGTGGAAACACTAGCACCCAAATCACACAAAGCATAGCATTCATGATCTTTAATTTTGATTTTAATAGTAGGTTCCCACTCATCATAAAGTTTTCTAGGGATAGAAACTTCCAAATCAAGTTTTTCTTCATAAGATTGCATCAAAGCATCAACGATATGTTTGGTAAAAGCTTTATTTTGGCTATAAGCATGAGGAGAATTTAGAACGGATTGCAACAAGGAAATACAATCTATCAAAGAGCAATTATCATAATTAAATTCCTTGAAATAAAAAATAGTGGGTTCATTAATATCTAGAGTTTTGATCTCTTCAATCCCACTTTTACCAATTTTAGCATCAAGATCTAAAAACTCCGAATTTTTGGAACGCCTTCTAGGCGAAGGTGGCTCATATTCAGTCCCATCATTATCAAGATTCATATTGCAAAACAAAGATTTAATAGGGGACACATCAATAACTTTTAGATCTTCATCTTTATTCTCACAAAAAAAATCCGGCTTGGCGGCCATCTTATTAACTAAGGTGGCTTGCTTATCCGAAACTTTAGTTATTAACTTTTCGAGATGAGCAATCTGAGATTTCAAACCATAAAATTCTTTAGACATATCATCGAGCTCTTTATTCATATAACCCATAAAGCTTTTTTGTTCCTTAAGCTCATTCCTAAAGAAATTATTATGCTCAAATTGTAAAACCATAAAACTCCTAACGTTGCTTTCGATCTCTTCTAACCTTTTAAGGTGAAGATCACCAAATCCAGGTAGGGCCATCATGACAAGCAAGCAATCCAACACACGAGCAGACAAGAAGCAAGCGAAAAAGAGGCGAACAGAAAAGAGAGGGCGAATAAAACAGCAAGGGTGAAGTGGGGGAGAGGAAAACGAGAGGCAAATGGCAAATAATGTAATGCGAGGGAGATGAGTTTGTGATGGGTACTTGGTAGGTCTTGACTTGACTTGACTTGGCGTAGATCTCCCCGGCAACGGCGCCAGAAATCCTTCTTGCTACCTCTTGAGCACTGCGTTGGTTTTCCCTTGAAGAGGAAAGGTGATGCAGCAAAGTAGCGTAAGTATTTCCCTTAGTTTTTGAGAACCAAGGTATCAATCCAGTAGGAGACCACGCACGAGTCTCTCGCACCTACACAAACAAACAAGAACCTCGCAACCAACGTGATAAAGGGGTTGTCAATCCCTCAACGGTCACTTACGAGAGTGAGATCTGATAGATATGATAAGATAATATTTTTGGTATTTTTATGATAAAGATGCAATGTAAAATAAAAGGCAATGAAAATAACAAAGTGTTGGAAGATTGATAATATGGAAAATAGACCCGGGGGCCATAGGTTTCACTTGTGGCTTCTCTCGAGAGCATAAGTGTCACGACCGGATTTTCGGGATATAAATTCCCAAAAAAACGGCCTGTGTGCTCACCAGCCCCAGGATTACTATTAGCTGATGAGGTACCAACTTGATACAAAAAAATCCAAGCAAGCACAAAAATATGTAGTACAAGACCATTGAGGCCTAGGAGTACAACACTTGGTTTCTAATGGTAGAGGGCGGAAGCGGTTGGATACATCTGCGTCTATGGGACTCCATTTCCCACAAGAACAGCTGACCAGGATAAGTCCTATCTTCGCGAGGCTGCAAATGTCAACGCGTAGGTTCCGAGGTTGTCACCGCGATGCTCATCTCCAAGCAAGGAATCTGGCCAAGACAATAGCCAGGGACAAGCCAGTGAGTACGTTTGAATGTACTCGCAAACATTAAGAACACGGGTATAATATATCAAACAAGCTCCGGATTATTATGTGATCACTCGTCTGTCACGAAAAGTACGAAAAGCCAAGATGTACACATGTGGGAGAAAATAAACGAATATAAAGTACTGGGTGCCAAGCGAGGGTCTGAATGACTCCTCGAGAGGAAACTGCAAGAATAATAATACTGGTGCCAAACGAGGGTCTGAATGACTCCTCGAGAGGAAACTGCAAGAATAATAATGCCGCAGTCGGGCGTCTGAGCGACACCACAGAAAGGGCTTATAAAAGAATAATCACGGTGAATATCCAGGAGGTAGAACCATCCCAGGGATACTCAATAAAGAAAATACATAATACAAATGGTTAGTCCAAAATATTAAAGATCATAATCCATACGTGCCATAATCTTAAACAATATTTAGTTCAGTCGTTTCTCCATCCGAAAACCGATAATATGGTCTAGTCGAAACGTATCTCCATCCGAATACCGTTACTGAGCTCTAGCTAATTCGTTCTCCATCCGAAAACCGTCACTGAGTTCTAGTTAAACCGTTCTCCATCCGAATACCGTTACTAGTTTCAACTCAGACTGTGGTCTCTACTCAAGAACATGACTATCCAACAGGATATATCCTCTACAGAGGGAGTACCATTTTCCCACGAGTAACGGGTTTACTTAGTCCATCGGGACTAATTCCGTCTACGGTCTTTTAATTGAAAACACGCCTGAGATCGGCGTACGGTGTGTCGGCTCAGTGCGCGCGCGTGCAAAACGTGCGCTCTGGGCGCGCCCAGAGCACGCACGGCAGGTGTTTGACGCAATGCCAGTGTGCTCTGGAGAGCTTGGGTGAGGCTGGCAAAGAACAGAACAAGGGTAGGGTGGCTAGGAGTTCAGTGGACAAGGTTGCTGGGCCAGTGGAACAATATCACCGTGCAAACAAAGAACTCATGCCAAAACAGACTGTGCACCCCAGGTGTTTGACAGAATGCCAAGTGCACTTAGGCAACTCTTGGAGTGGCCAAAGTCACCAGATCAGTGTCTCTTTAGATGCAGGAGATGGTGGTAAGATTAGTTTGGCAAAAACAGATAGTTGATAGTGCAAGAATTTGAGAAAACCAGTTTTGGGCAGAAACTAAAGGCTGACATTGCATTTACCAAAAATATGCCAATGGGTCCAATCTCCTGGACATAAGAGTTTTGAAGGGAGGGCTACAAGTAGGAAAAAGCTCAGGGTTACTAGAGCAAAGGAAAATAAGGTTGCAGTACAAATCACCAAATTGGGCCAGAATGCAAAACAGGTTGATCCACTCAATTTTTTCAAAGAACATCACTGGGTTTTTGCTTGAAGATGAATTGTATGCATCCACTGACATCTCCAAACACTTGGAAGAATTTTTAAAGAAATATTTAAATGGGTTGTAGTGCAAAAATGCCTACTGGACCAGATTGGAAAAGTTGGTGTAGAGCTCAAAATCTCCAATAGCCAGAAGGTATTTTTGCATAAAAGTGATGTGGAACCATCACATGACATCCCCAAATTTTGGTGGAAATTTTAAATGCATTTGTCAAATGGTTGCAGTGCAAACAGGCTCCAAATGCAAAAGAAATCATTTTAAAGGAAGAAAGCTTTGAGGAAATAAATCTTGCAACATTTGAATCCACTGATAAATAATTGTTTTATTATAGAGAGCAAACAAGTCCAACAATACCTTTGAAGGTTTTTCCCACTAGAGGCAAAAATCCAAAATCACAAAAGGTAAACCTTGACAAAAGGAAAAGTTTTATTTCCTGGCAACATTTTAATAAATAAAACAAGGCCAAAATTTTGGGGTGTCACAATAAGTATCACGGTGGGTAAACAAATTACTGTTGAGCAATTGATAGAATTGAGCATAGTTATGAGAATATCTAGGTATGATCATGTATATAGTCATCATGTCCGCGACAAGTAGACCGACTCCTGCCTGCATCTACTACTATTACTCCACACATCGACCGCCATCCAGCATGCATCTAGAGTATTTAGTCCATAAGAACACAGTAAAGCTTTAAGTAAGATGACATGATGTAGAGGGATAAACTCATGCAATATGATATAAACCCCATCTTGTTATCCTTGATGGCAACAATACAATACGTGCCTTGCTGTCCCTGCTGTCACTGGGAAAGGACACCACAAGATTGAACCCAAAGCTAAGCACTTCTCCCATATCAAGAAAGATCAATCTAGTAGGCCAAACCAAACTGATAATTCGGAGAGACTTGCAAAGATAACCAATCATACATAAAAGAATTCAGAGGAGATTCAAATATTGTTCATAGATAAACTTGATCATAAACCCACAATTCATCGGTCTCAACAAACACACCGCAAAAGAAGATTACATCGAATAGATCTCCAAGAAGATCGAGGAGAACATGGTATTGAGATCCGAAAAGAGAGAAGAAGCCACCTATCTAATAACTATGGACCCGAAGGTCTGAGGTAAACTACTCACACATCATCGGAGAGGCTATGGTGTTGATGTAGAAGCCCTCCGTGATCAATGCCCCCTCCGGCAGGACGCCGGAAAAGGCCCCAAGATGGGATCTCATGGGTACAGAAGGTTGCGGCGGTGGAATTAGGTTTCGTGGATGCTTCTGTTGGTTTGGGGGTACGTAGGTATATATAGGAGGAAGAAGTACGTCAGTGGAGCAACATGGGCCCCACGAGGGTGGAGGGCGCGCCCAGGGGGTAGGCGCGCCCCCTGCCTCATGCTCTCCTGGTTGCTTTCTTGACGTAGGGTCCAAGTCCTCTGGATCACGTTCGTTCCGAAAATCACGTTCCCGAAGGTTTCATTCCGTTTGGACTCCGTTTGATATTCTTTTTCTGCGAAACTCTAAAATAGGCAAAAAAAACAGCAATTTGGGCTGGGCCTCCGATTAATAGGTTAGTCCCAAAAATGATATAAAAGTGTATAACAAAGCCCATTAAACATCCAAAACAGAATATAATATAGCATGAAGCAATCAAAAATTATAGATACGTTGGAGACGTATCCAGGATTCTGCCAAGAAATGGCAGAATTCTTTCTTCTACGTCCGCAACCTCGGCGAGGACCGCATCAACCTCCCGCCGTTCATCAACTCACCACCGTGGGGGAAGCAGAACTGGGGGTATTACCCCAAGTGCCCGTCGCAGGAGGTGCGGGTCGCCTCGGAGGAGCCCGAGGCCCATGGCGGAGGGGAGGCGGTGGCCGCCGACACAGGTGCAGGGCGCTCAGTAGGTGAGTCTTGTTTATATTCCTTGAGTCGCCGATCGTGGGACGACTTTGGGGATGCTGACGCGAACTGCTGATGTAGCAGCACCGGGTGGAGGAGGCGGTGGCGCGGCCGGAGTCGGGTCGTCCCGAGGGGAGGCGGCGGCGATGCGCCCGCATGGGAAGGACAGCGTCCCGCTGCAGGCCCCGTCTGCGAAGCGCGCGGCGGACCTGGCTGGGGGTGCGAAGCCGCCCGCCAAGAGGAGGCGCGGCGCTCCACAAGAGAGGGCGGAAAGGCCCGCCGTTCCGGTGGTGCACGGGTAAGTAACTCTCTTTGCTCAAGCCGAGTTGCTGAGTGGCTCCGCTCGACTCAGCGTGATTGTTTCTTGTCTTGTGCTTCAGGTTGCCGATCTCGCTGGCGCTGGCGGCGGCGGATGCCGCGTCCGCCGAGGGCGCCGTGTCCGGAAGAGCCAATCCGGCACTGTCGACCGGGACGAGGAGGAGGCGCCGGTGGACCCGGGCCTTGGTCTGGACCCGACCGACGCCGAGGGCCTGGCCTAGCGGGACCGGAAGCGGGCCCAGGCGGAGCTGGAGGCGCTGTCGACCCAGGCCTAGGTCAGCGCCGCGACGGCGTGGGCGCAAGCCTGCGAGGGGCCGGCGTGGCCGGAGATGCCGGCGGCGACGATGACGGCGTCGGACAGGGAGCACGGCCAAAGCGGCCGTGCGGATGTGATGGACCCCGACCGGGAGGTCGTGGTCGTCAGGGATGACACCCCACCGCGGACCGACGTGGTCGAGCAGGAGGGGGCCGATGGAGGTGGCGGCGACACCGTCTTGGAGCACGCGGCGCGGCCGGCGTCGGAGGGGATGTCCCGGACGCCGGCGAGCGAGGCGCCGCCGGTAGTGGAGCCTCAAGTCGCTCCGCCCGCTCAGCTAGCGTTGGCGCCGGAGAGGGCGCCGGAGTAGGCGCCGGCTTCGGAGGAGGCGGCCGCCGGAGAGCACGCCCTGGTGCTGAGGTCCGGAGGACGCCGGGTCGCCGAGCCGCGACCTTCGCGGAGCGGGGCCGATGAGGTCTTCTTCGGTCCACCGACCCAGGAGGAGGCGGCGATGGCCGCCGTGACCCGCCTCCTGCGGGGGCGGACGAACCGGATCCAGGCCTTCGCCCAGGCCGAGGTTGAGGCGACGCAGGAGCTGGAGCGCGCCGTCTTCGTAAGTCTCCGTTTGCGTTCTGCTTTTCTTTTGATAGCTTTTTCCATTGTGGGGGCACCAGCGCACCCACTGGGTCTAGCCCCCGAGATTCGGGCCAACTGCACAGCAGTTGGGTCGAATCTTATCTTGCTGTCTCGCGCTGATCGTATTTCTCGCAGCAACTGGACTCCTACCGAGTCACCGTCTTCAACCAGCTCCTCGAGGCGCACCGGCGTCTCTAGGAGAAGCTTGCCAGCAAGGAGGAGGAGCTCCGCGTTGCGGCAGGTACTTCTTTTTCATGCTCTTTTCTAGTGGGGGCGCGCTAGCGCACCCACTGGGTGTAGCCCACGAGATTCAGGCCAACTGCATAGCAGTTGGGTCGAATCTAAAAACAGTACTATATTGCCGAGTTTTTCTTCTGCAGCTGAGGTACTGCCTTGGAGGACTCGGCTGATCCGGGCCGGTTTTCATTATGACCAGCTTGTCGCAGACGTCGGACGGCTTGGGGCCGAGGTGGAGAAGGCGAAGGCGGAGGCGGCGGGAGCCCGGTGGGCGCTCAACGAAGCCGGCCGGCTGTGGGAGCAGCTGGCGGGCGACAAGAGCCTCCTCGAGGCTGAGGTGGAGCGTCTTAAGGCGGAGGCCGCCAAGGTTGTGGAGGCGCAGCGGGCCCTTGCCGAGGCGGACCAGCACCGCTGTAAGCTAGAGGCCACGGCGGAGAAGACCCGACAAGGGGAGACCCGGCTCCGTGAAGAGGCAGTGAAGGCGGCCGAAGACAAGGACGCCGAGCTGAAGGCGGCCCTTGTTAAGGTCGCCGACCTGGAGAAGGTGCTGGAGGAGCGCGACCGCATTATCGCCTGGGAGCGGCGCTGTACGTTGCTTGAAGCGCAGCACCTGGAAGAGTCCTTCTCCAGTAAGTGCTTTTCTTGAATTTTGTCATTGCGGGGTTGAGATTCCGGCCCTTCTTCCTTAGTAACTTTCTTATGACTTGCTTTTCTTCTTGGCAGGGGCCTTCCCGGAGACGCGCCAGCTGGCGGAGGAGGCGGTCCGCTTTCAGCGTGACCCGCAAGGGATCGTCGGCTCTGGGACAGACCCGCGGGTGGCCTGGACCTTCCCGGAGATCGTCGCAACTACCGAGGGTCGTCTGCGAGTTCTGAGCAAACAGATGGGGCGGCTTTCTGAGGCCGGCGTGGCAATGACGGCGGCCCTTTGGCCGGGTTCAGTTTCACCGAGTAGCTTCATGCGGCTGGCGTGCTGGCTGGAGGCGGGTCCGGAGCGGCTCCATGACTGGCGAGTCTCCGCCGCCCGTGCTGGCGCCGAGATGGCGCTCCGGTTCGCGATGTCTTGGCATCCGGACTTGTCGCTGGACGCGCTGATGGGCCAGCGAGCCGGCTCGGAGAGCCAGTTGTAGGCGGAAGCTGGCCGGATCGCTGTTCGTGCCAGCTATATCGCCGGGTTCGCCTTCCACGACGAGTTCCGGCCGGAGCGGGCGGAAGACGGCGGAGTCGTGCCTGCTGACGACTACGACCTGCTTCTGGACGACCCGGAGGGCAGTTCTGAGGAGACAGGCTTCTACCGCGACGCGAACACCGGGGAGGAAGATACCGGCACCTCAGCGGACCCGGGAGCTGCGTGATCCGGCGATGGGGACGCTTGAATTTTTAACTTATCAAAGATTTCTGTTAGGTAGGAGGTCCACCCACCCACTGGGGGTTGACTGGGTGTAATGAACTCTGGCCCTGGGCATGTTTTATATTTATGATGCATGAGCTGCATGAATGTCCTCGCCCTTGCTTTTCGTTTTTTGAGCCGTTTTCCTGCAACCTTCCCCCCTTCGGGCCCCCCCCCCATGAGTCTGATGGCCAAGGCTCTGGTCCATCACAAGGGGTTCGACCTTTGAGAGGGGCGTTCAGTACTTAGGCTTTCGAAACGTTGAGCGTGAGCGAAACACCCACTTGGCCGGCTGGCGGCAATCCGGCAAGGCCGGGTTGGCGAGCAGCCGGTCGTGCGGCAACTTGAAAAGGTGAGACCGAGTCGAGCGATCCGTCGGTATGTAGAAACTTCGCGGGTACCGGCGCTTTTGCTTTTCGTTTTTAGAGCCGTTTTCTTGTAACTCTCCCCCTTTGGGCTCCTCCCCCTGCGAGTCTGATGGCCAGGGCTTTGGTCCGTGATGAGGGGCTCAGCCTTTGAGGGGAGCGTTCAATAGTTAGTCTTTCAAAACGTTGAGCGTGAGCGAAACACCCACTGGGCCGGCTGGCGGTAATCCGGCAGGGCCGAGTTGGCGAGCAGTCGGTCGTGCAGCAACTTATAGTGGCAGGGTCGGGTTGGGCGACCCGGCGGTTTTTGTCTTAGCGCTCGTGGTGCGCTGGTGCGTTGGACTCATGTGCTTGCCAGCCGACAGCCGGAGCCGGATCTGCGGCTTAGGGCGAAGCGAGAGGTTTACGGCGATCCAACACGTCTGAGAACCGCTAAGGAAAAACGACGGGTGGCCAAGCCGGCCAGGCCCCAAGCCCCCGGGATGAGCGAGTCGACCCGGTGGCTGGGTTTGGCTTAATAGAAAAGCGGTGCACAAATGTAGGAGACACAATAGCTTGGTCGCAGAAAGGGCAGCCCCCGAGCGTCGTTCGGGGACCCCATAGTTTCAGATAGTTACAAAAGGCAGCGATACATACGTGCATTCGGCTAACAATAAAACGGACGAAGGAGCTCCGCGTTCCATGGCCAGGTTGTTTCTTCGCCGACGGTATCCCTCTTGCGCTTGTTTGTCTTGCGGGCGTCGATGAGGTAGTACGCGCTGCGGTCGCATAAGGCCTTGCTGACGATGAATGGGCCCTCCCATGGGGAGGACAGCTTGTGTTGGCCAGTCTGCTCTTGGACGAGTCAGACGACAAGGTCTCCCTCTCGGAAAGCGAGGGGCTTGATCTTCTTGTTGTGGTAATGCCTCAGGCCTTGCTGGTAGATGGCTGAGAGACAAAGCGCTGGGAGACGTGCTTCTTCGCGGGCTTATTTTGCTTCGGCTTCTGTGTACATCATGACGCGCGGCGAGTCGAACTCGACGTCAGTTGGGATAACGGCTTCTGCTCCGTAGACGAGGAAGAACGGGGTGAACCCGGTCGAGCCAGCTGCCGGGTGACTGGACAAGTGGCTCGACGAGTCGCGGCTTGATGCCGGACAAGATGAGACCGTTGGCTCGCTCGACCTGGCCGTTGGACTGTGGCTGTGCCACGGAAGCCAGGTCGAGGCGGATGCCGGAGACGGAGCAGTACTGCGCGAGCGCGCCCTTGGCGAAGTTGGTGCCGTTGTCCGTGATGATGCTGTTTGGCATGCCGTAGCGCACCATGATGTCCTTGATAAATCGGACGGCCGTCGGGCCGTCCAGCTTCTTGATTGGCCTTGTCTCGATCCACTTGGTGAACTTGTCCACTGCCACCAGCAGATGCGTCATGCCGCCTCGAGCGGTCTTGAAAGGCCCCACCATGTCGAGTACCTAGACCGCGAAGAGCCAGGCGATCGGGATGGTTCGGAGTGCCGATGCCGGCTGGTGACTGCGCTTGTTGAAGCGTTGGCATCCTTCACACTTAAGGACGAGCGACTCTGTGTCTTCGAGGGCCGTGGGCTAGTAGAAACCATGGCGGAAAGCTTTGGCCACCAGGGACCGCGAGGCGGCGTGGTGCCCGCACTCGCCTTGGTGTATGTCGAGGAGGATCTCAATGCCCTTGTCCTGCTCGACGCAGCGTTGGAATACGCCGGTAGAGCTGCGTTTGACGAGCTCGTTGTTGATGATGTTGTGGGCGGACGCCCGGCACTGCACTTGTCGGGCTTCGGTCTCGTCTATGGGAAGGACCCCGTTTTCCAGGAACTCTGAGATGGGCAGGGCCCAGGATGGTGCCGCGACCCCGGCGAGGACGGCCATCACGATGGGTTCCGGGGTGGCAGTCCCCGAGCCGGGTTCAGCGGCCCCAGGGCCGGGTTGAGGTGTGGTCGGGCTGGCTGGAGCAGTCCGTGGGCCGGGTTGAGGCGCGACCGGGTCGGTTGGAGCAGTCCCCGGGCCAGGTTGAGTCGCGGCCGGGTCGGTTGGGACGTGGATGGACTCGGAGTCCGGGGACGGCTTGATGGACGGCTTGTGCAGATGTTCGAGGGAGACGCCGGACGGGACGGACTGCCGGGACGAGGCGATTTTGGCGAGTGTGTCGGCCGCTTCGTTCTCTGCATGCTGGACGTGGAGGAACTCGCAGCCCGCAAAGAATCCAAACAGCTTCTGGACGAGGAAGCGGTAGCTCGCCATGTTGGAGTCGTGGGTGTCCTACTCGCCAGAGCTCTGCTGCACCACCAGGTCCGAATCGCCATAGCATAGGATGCACTGGATGCCGAGTTCCTTGGCAAGCCGGAGGCCGTGCACAAGGGCTTCGTACTCGGCGACGTTGTTGGAGGCGGCGAAGTGGATCTGCAGCGCGTATTTGAGCCGGTCGCCCTTGGGGGAGGACAACACGATACCGGCCCCCAGGCCGAGTTGCATCTTCGAGCCATCGAAGTGCATGCGCCAGTGCGTCGAGTCCGGCGGCGGCGGCAGGTACTGGGTCTCGGTCCAGTCAACGAGGAAGTCGGCGAGGGCCTGAGACTTGATCGTGGTGCGGGGCTCGTAGAGGATGGTGTGGCTGGCTAGCTCGAGCGCCCACTTGGCGATCCGGCCAGAGGCATCCCGGCACCCAATGATCTCACCGAGAGGAGTCGTGCTGACCACAGTGATGACATGCTCTTGGAAGTACTGCTGCAGCTTCTTGGCGGTGAAGTACACGCCGTAACACATTTTTTGGTAGTGCGGGTAATTCTGCTTCGAGGCGGAGAGCACCTCGCTCAGGTAGTAGACGGGACGCTGGACGGCTTGGACCTGGTCCTTCTCTGGTCGCTCGACCACCAACACCATGCTGACCGTCCGCGAGGTTGCGGCGATATAGAGCAACAACGGCTCCTTCTCGGCCGGTGCAGCCAGGACTGGTGCGGTGGAGAGCATGCGCTTGAGATCCCGAAAAGCTTCGTCCGCCTGGTCGTTCCACTCGAACGGCGTCGTCTTCTTCATTAGCTGATACAGGGGCAAGGCCCTCTCGCCCAGCCGGCTGAGAAACCGGTTGACCAAGGCCAAGCAGTCGGTGAACTTCTGGACATCGCGCAGCCGAGCCGGCTTGCACATGCGCTCGATGGCCTTTATCTTCTCCGGGTTTGCCTCAATGCCGCGCTCCGAGATGAGGAAGCCGATTAGCTTTCTGGCCGGGACGCCGGAAACACATTTCTCCAGGTTGAGCTTGACCTTGTACTCGTGCAGGTTGCCGAAGGTTTCCTTTAGATCGCCGAGGAGCGTGGTGTGCTGCTTGGTCTTCACCACAATGTCGTCCACGTAGACGTGGATGTTGCGGCCGAGTTGCGGCACCAAGCATTTCTGCATGCAGCGCTGGAAAGTGGCGCCGGCGTTCTTCAAGCCGAACGACATGGTGATGTAGCAATACGCCCCGAAGGGCGTGATGAAGGACGTCTTCAAGGCGTCGGCCCGGTCCAGCTTGATCTGATGGTAGCCGGAGTAAGCATCCAGGAAGGATAGGAGCTTGCACCCAGCCGTGGAGTCGATGACTTGGTCGATCCACGGGAGCGCGAACGGGTCTTTGGGGCAGGCCTTGTTCAGGCTGGTGTAGTCGATGCACATGCGCCAGGTCTTGTTCTTCTTCAGGACGAGGACTGGGTTGGCCAGCCACTCGGGGTGAAACACTTCCATGATGAAGCCGGCCGCCAAGAACTTGGCGACCTCTTCACCGATGATCCTTCTCTTTTCTTTGGAAAAACGTCATAGGTGTTGGCGGACAGACTTGGCGTCCTTGCGAATGTGGAGTTTGTGCTCGGCGTACTTCCTCGGGATACCCGGCATGTCCTTGGGGGTCCATGCAAAGATATCCCGATTCTCACGGAGGAAGTCGACGAGCTCGCCTTCCTATTTGCTGTCGAGGCGGGTGCCTATGACAACGTACTTGCTACAGCTGGGGTGTTCCGGGTTCAGCTTCACCTTCTTGGTCTCCTTCGACGGCTTGAACGCGGCCTCGTCGGCTGGCTCCTCGGCCGGGATCTTGGCGGCCGATGCTTCTTGGGCCAGGGCGACGATCCGGTCGAGCTGGCGCCGCTCCTCGGCTACGACCAGCGACTCGACCAGCTTGGTGCTGTCTCGGGCGCAGTCCAGGGACTTGCGGTAGTCGCCGGTGATGGTGATGAGGCCCTTCGGACCCGGCAGCTTCATCTTCAAGTAGGCGTAGTGGGGGACTGCCATGAACTTGGTGAGCGCGGGCCGGCCCAGCAGTGTGGTACGCGCTGGACAGGTCCACCATCTTGAACCAGATCGGCTCGCGTCGGAAGTGGCTGCTGTCGCCGAACAAGACGTCGAGGCAGATCCGGCCGATGGAAGAGCTGGAGAGGCCGGGAACGATGCCGTGGAAGATCGTCCGGGTCGGCTGCAGGTCCTTGGCCTCGAGGCCGAGCTTGGTCATGGTGTCGCGGTAGAGGATGTTGATGCTGCTGCCGCCGTCAGCGAGAACCTGGGAGAATTTGCACGTGCGCCGGGGTGCGATGATGGTGGGATCGAGGACGAGGGCGTAACCACCCGGGTTCGGCATGACGGCCGGGTGGTCCTCCCGTGTCCAGGTGACCGGGTGCTCTGACCAATGCATGTACCCCGTCTTGGCCGGGACGACGGTGTTCATCTCCTGCCGGAGGAGGCGCTCGCTGCGCTTGTCGTCGCCGAGGCTGGTGAAGACAACGTAGGTTGCGTTCTGGGTCGGGTAGGGGTCGTCGCGCATCGCGCCGCCGGCTGGAGGCGGCAGCGAAGGCAGAGGCGGCTACGCCGCTCCCGGAGCTGGATTCGGAGGCGGTGGGATGTCGCCCCTCGCGATGCGCTTGGTGATGGCACACTATCGGAGCTTGTGCGTGGACGGCCTTGCGCCGCTGTGGTGCTTGCAGGGAGCGTCGAGCATCTCCTCGAAGCTCATGGCGTGTTGCCATGCCATTTTGCCGGTGTTCCGGCGCTTGGCGGCGGCTCGGCCGCGGGTGCCTGCTCGGCGGCCGCGACAAGCCGGTTGTCGTAGTGCTGAGACGGTTGACCGGCCTTGCGCTTGTTGTTCTGCTAGTCGTGTTGCTGCCGGCTTCCCTCACCGGCCGGCTTCGGAGGCGGCACCGGCTTGGCCTTGCCGGCTTCGTCCAGTGCCACCTGGATTTTCATGGCGGAGTCAGCGTTGGCGTACTTGTCCGCCGTCACCATGACCGCGGCCATGGTGGCCGGCTCGGAGCGCAAGAGCTTGTGCTTGAGGAGGGTGCCGTCTCGGCACCCGTTGACGAAGTACTGGATGGCTTGGACTTCGTGGGCCCTCGCAGCTATTTCGGAGCTCGGTCCAGCGTGCGAGGTACTCGCGGCCGGTTTCGGCCGGCCCCTGCATGCACATGGCGAGCTGACTGGGGCGGCCGGGTCGCTTGTAGGTGCCGGTGAAGTTGCGCACAAAGGCCTGCTCGAAGTCGACCCACGTGTTGATGCTGCCAACCGGCAGGCTGTTCAACCAGGAGCGGGCCGACCCCTGGAGCATGAGAGGCGCGTAACGTACGGTGAGGCAGTGGTTACCGCCAGCGATGGGCGGTGGTGTAGTCGGTGAGCCAGTCCTCCGGCTTCATGGTTCTGTTGTACTTGGGGGTGTCGCGGGGGAGCGTGAACCCTTTGGTGAAGGGCTCACCCCGGATGCGTGGCCCGAAGCACGCTGGTCCGACGGGGCCGGTCTCCTCCAGCTCCTGGAAGAGGGCGAGTCGGTCGAGGCGGGGGCAAGCGTCGGTGTCGTTGATGGCGCGCGGGCCCAGCCGGACATCGGCCGGGTTGGAGCAGGGGATCGAGGCGGCGCCGGACCTTCGATGCCAGCTCATCCGCCAAGCTGCCAGCAGCCGTCGGGGCGATGTAGCGTCGGGTCCGGGTGCGGCCGGAGTGCGCCTCGCTGGCTGGTGAAGACGTCGTATGCTGGTTGTCGCCGGGCCCGGCGACTCGGACGGAGCCGGATCCGGCCGGCTTGGCAAGCTGGTTGAGGCGGTCCTGCTGCGCGTTGGCCGCGACGAGGAGGTCGTTCACCCTCTTGAGGCGATCTTGCAGCTCCTCGCCGGCGAGCTGATCCAGGCCGACCGCGGCCGCCTGGGCAGCACGCATGTTCTTCACGGGAGTCTCGTAGACGGGAGGGAGGGCGCCGAAGGCGCGCCCGATCGCGCCACCCAGGGCTCGCACGTCGGCGACCCGGCTGGGCTCAGGCGCGGCAGGCGTGAAACCGTAGGCGGCGTCGTGCTCCAGCTAGGCGGAGTTGAGGCGGCGCTGCGTGGCGGCGAGCGTCTCGGTGAGGTCCAGCAGGCGCTGGCGGTCCTCGTCGAGGCGAGTCTAGGCCTCGGCGATGTTGGAGGCGTCGACTTCGGTGCCGATGGGGACACGGAGGCTCTGCATCGTGGCGCGCAGCGGGTTGGACGGGCTGGCCCGTTCTGCCGCGGCCTTGGCCTCGGCGGCCTTCTTCGTCGCGCTCGACGAAGAAGAGGCGCCGGTGTCGGTGACGAAAACCTCCACGCAGAGGTCCATCGCCTCGGCAGGAGCGCCGTCGTTGATAGAGAGCGGGGAGTCGGAAAAGCTAAGTACCACACGGGGGTACTCGTCGTCCGTAGGCGCGTCGGAGATGTGCAGTGTGGCGAAGGAGGCGGCGAGCGCGTCGATGACGTCGTCCGCCAGTGCGACGGGCTCGTCGGAGTCGGAGAAAATCCCCGTCTGAAGCATGCTCCCGGCTAGGACCTCGAGCTGCCCCACGGTGGGCGACAACTGTCGTGGTGGGCGCATGGCAGATGCCAAGGGATGGCTGAAGATAGGAGGAGGCTTGAGGGCACTGGTGGGCTCTAGAGGCGAGGTCGGCATGTGCGAGCGCGGGACGCAAGACATACCCAGGTTCGGGGCTCTCCGGAGAGATAACACCCCTAGTCCTGCCGAGTGTGGTTTATACGAAATAGTACAGAGTTGCTCCTAGAGCTGTATGGAGGAAGAAGGAGGTCGGGCCAAGGCTTAGGCTGCTCCCTCTCCTCGGGTGTTGCTTGCTGGGTGTGTGATGAGTGAGTCGCCCGTATGCATGAGGGCTCCTGGGGGGTTTTATAGGTCAACCCCCCAGGGGTACAATGGTAATGTTACAAGGCCTTGGGGCCGGGTCGTCAGTGTCCAGGGAACCCGGCGCTGGGACCCGCAGGTTACCAGGCCTCGCCGGGTTCTCCGGGCGGGGGCCCCATGCGCCTAGGGGTACTATGCGCCATCTTGTCAACCGTCAGGGCGTGGCTGAGTCAAGTCGATCCATAGTTGTGCTCCGTCAGGTCATCGCTTGTTAGCGTCATGGGTGACGTCTGGGGCACTGTTGCCAGGGCAGCCCTGGTCAGCGGGTAGGTGGGGGGCACTGTGGCTTCGGTCATCAGTTGGTGGAGACTCGTCCCATTGTACGGCCAGGATGGGACGGGCGCTGACCCTCGGCCGGGTTTGGAGAGCACGCCAGGGGCGGTGCTGGCTTGCCGGAGAAGTCTTGAGCTTGGTTGTTGGGGCCGAGTCGAGGAGCTCGGCCGGGTTGCAGATCCCGCCGAGTCGCGAGGCCTGGCCGGGTCTGTTGGGGAACGTAGTAATTTCAAAAAAATTCCTACGCACACGCAAGATCATGGTGATGCATAGCAACAAGAGGGGAGAGTGTTGTCCACGTACCCTCGTAGACCGATAGCGGAAGCGTTTAACACAACGCGGTTGATGTAGTCGTATGTCTTCACGATCCGACCGATCAAGTACCGAACGCACGGCACCTCCGAGTTCAGCACACGTTCAGCTCGATGACGTCCCTCGAACTCCGATCCAGCCGAGTGTTGAGGGAGAGTTTCATCAGCACGACGGCGTGGTGACGATGATGATGTTCTACCGACGCAGGGCTTCGCCTAAGCACCGCTACGATATTATCGAGGTGTAATATGGTGGAGGGGGGCACCGCACACGGCTAAAAGATCGTTGATCAATTGTGTCTAGAGGTGCCCCCCTGCCCCCGTATATAAACGAGCAAGGGGGAGGCCGCCGGCCAAGGAGGAGAGGCGCGCCAGGAGGAGTCCTACTCCTACCGGGAGTAGGACTCCCCCCCTTTTCCATGTTAGACTAGGAGAGAGAGGGGGAAGAGGTGGAGGGGAGGAAGGAAGGGGGACGCCCCCCCCTCTCCTTGTCCTATTCGGACTGGGGGGGGGGGGGGGAAGGGGCGCGCGGCCCTGCCCTGGTCTCCTCTCCTCTCTTCCACCTAGGCCCGCTAAGGCCCATTAAGTTACCGGGGGGTTCCGGTAACCTCCCGGTACTCCGGAAAAATCCCGATTTCACCCGGAACACTTCCGATGTCCAAACATAGGCTTCCAATATATCAATCTTTATGTCTCGACATTTCGAGACTCCTCGTCATGTCCGTGATCACATCCGGGACTCCGAACAACCTTCGGTACATCAAAACATATAAACTCATAATATAACTGTCATCGCAACGTTAAGCGTGCGGACCCTACGGGTTCGAGAACTATGTAGACATGACCGAGACACCTCTTCGGTCAATAACCAATAGCGGAACCTGGATGCTCATATTGGTTCCCACATATTCTACGACGATCTTTATCGGTAGACCGCATAACAACATACGTTGTTCCCTTTGTCATCGGTATGTTACTTGCCCGAGATTCGATCGTCGATATCTCGATACCTAGTTCAATCTCGTTACCGGCAAGTCTCTTTACTCGTTCCGTAATACATCATCCCGCAACTAGCTCATTAGTTGCAATGCTTGCAAGGCTTATAGTGATGTGCATTACCGAGTGGGCCCAGAGATACCTCTCCGACAATCGGAGTGACAAATCCTAATCTCGAAATACGCCAACCCAACAAGTACCTTTGGAAGCACCTGTAGAGCACCTTTATAATCACCCAGTTACATTGTGACGTTTGGTAGCACACAAAGTGTTCCTCCGGTAAACGGGAGTTACATAATCTCATAGTCATAGGAACATGTATAAGTCATGAAGAAAGTAATAGCAACATACTAAACGATCGAGTGCTAAGCTAACGGAATGGGTCAAGTCAATCACATCATTCTCCTAATGACGTGATCCCATTAATCAAATGACAACTCATGTCTATGGCTAGGAAACACAACCATCTTTGATCCACGAGCTAGTCAAGTAGAGGCATACTAGTGACACTCTGTTTGTCTATGTATTCACACATGTATTATGTTTCCGGTTAATACAATTCTAGCATCAATAATAAACATTTATCGTGATATAAGGAAATAAATAATAACTTTATTATTGCCTCTAGGGCATATTTCCTTCAGTCTCCCACTTGCACTAGAGTCAATAATCTAGTTCACATCGCCATGTGATTTAACAGCAATAGTTCACATCACCATGTGATTAACACCCATAGTTCACATCGTCATGTGACCAACACCCAAAGGGTTTACTAGAGTCAGTAATCTAGTTCACATCGCTTATGTGATTAACACCCAAAGAGTACTAAGGTGTGATCATGTTTTGCTTGTGAGATAGTTTTAGTCAACGGGTCTGTCACATTCAGATCCGTAAGTATTTTGCAAATTTCTATGTCTACAATGCTCTGCACGGAGCTACTCTAGCTAATTGCTCCCTCTTTCAATATGTATCTAGACCGAGACTTAGAGACATCTAGATTAGTGTTAAAACTTGCATCGACATAACCCTTTACGACGAACCTTTTGTCACTTCCATAATCGACAAACATATCCTTATTCCAGTAAGGATAATTTTGACCGCTGTCCAGTGATCTACTCCTAGATCACTATTGTACTCCCTTGCCAAAATGAGTGTAGGGTATACAATAGATCTGGTACACAGCATGGCATACTTTATAGAACCTATGGCCGAGGCATAGGGAATGACTTTCATTCTTTTTCTATCTTCTGCCGTGGTCGGGCTATGAGTCTTACTCAATTTCACACCTTGTAACACAGGCAACAAACTCTTTCTTTGACTGTTCCATTTTGAACTACTTCAAAATCTTGTTAAGGTATGTACTCATTGAAAAAACTTATCAAGCGTCTTGATCTATCTCTATAGATCTTGATGCTCAATATGTAAGCAGCTTTACCGAAGTCTTTCTTTGAAAAAAACTCCTTTCAAACACTCCATTATGCTTTGCAGAATAATTCTACATTATTTCTGATCAACAATATGTCATTCACATATACTTATCAGAAATGCTGTAGTGCTCCCACTCACTTTCTTGTAAATACAGGCTTCACCGCAAGTCTGTATCAAACTATATGCTTTGATCAACTTATCAAAGCGTATATTCCAACTCCGAGATGCTTGCACCAGTCCATAGATGGATCGCTGGAGTTTGCATATTTTGGTAGCACCTTTAGGATTGACAAAACCTTCTGGTTGCATCATATACAACTCTTCTTTAATGAATCCATTAAGGAATGCAGTTTTGTTTATCCATTTCCAAGATTTCATAAAATGCGGCAATTGCTAACATCATTCGGACAGACTTAAGCATCGCTGCGAGTGAGAAAATCTCATCGTATTCAACACTTTGAACTTTGTCAAAAACCTTTTTCCGACAAGTCTAGCTTTGTAGATAGTAACACTACTATCAGCGTCCGTCTTCCTCTTGAAGATCCATTTATTTTTTTATGGCTCGCCGATCATTGGGCAAGTCAATCGAAGTCCATACTTTGTTCTCATACAAGGATCCCATCTCAGATTTAATGGCCTGAAGCCATTTTGCGGAATCTGGGCTCACCATCGCTTCTTCATAGTTCGTAGGTTCGTCATGGTCCTCCAGAACAGGATTACCGTACCACTCTGGTGCGGATCTTACTCTGGTTGACCTACGAGGTTCAGTAACAACTTGATCTGAAGTTTCATGATCATCATCATTAACTTCCTCACTAATTGGTGTAGGTGTCAGAGGAACCGGTTTCTGTGATGAACTACTTTCCAATAAGCGATGAGGTACAATTACCTCATCAAGTTCTACTTTCCTCCCACTCACTTCTTTCGAGAGAAAACTCCTTCTCTAGAAAGGATCCATTCTTAGCAATGAATGTCTTGCCTTCGGATCTGTGATAGAAGGTGTACCCAACTGTCTCCTTTGGGTATCCTATGAAGACACATTTCTCCGATTTGGGTTTGAGCTTATCAGGATGAAACCTTTTCACATAAGCATCACAACCCCAAACTTTAAGAAACGACAACTTTGGTTTCTTGCCAAACCACAGTTCATAAGATGTCGTCTCAACGGATTTAGATGGTACCCTATTTAACGTGAATGCAGCTGTCTCTAATGCATAATGTGACACCCCAAAATTTTATTTGGCTTTTTCAAACTTTTATTTGATTTGAGGGATGTTATTTAAAATTTTCTGAAGTACTCTCCCTCTCAAAATATTTTGTTTATGACAAGTGTTCTGTTTTGGATTCACCCAAGACTTGGTTTTTGGTCTTGGAGGTTTTCCCTTCTTATTTGGACTCAAAACCAAATGCTTTTCACTTGGGAAAAATTTCTTTTGAAAAATCTTTTAAATAGCCCTATGGCATTTGGAATGATCCTTTCCACTTTCAAAAATCCCTCTTGCCATGACATGAGTGGAAACCACCTCCCAAAAGCCATTCCTCATCTTTGTGTCAAGCTATACTTCAAATCCAGCAAGTTGAACCTCCCCATAATTTTTCTCCCATTTATTTCTTATCAAAAATTATTTCTGCCTTCTATTCTAGCTCTTGGAGATTTACAAAGGAGCTACCCTTTCTGCTTTGAGTTTTGTCTCGAAACCAATTTCCCTAGCTAGTCCTTTGAGCCCTCAACCAGGATCCATGAAGATCCACTGGTCTCCAGTTCAAATATTTCAAATTGTGCTTGCTGCAAGTTTGGACCTTATTTGCCAAATTTGATGAAATTCATTTAAATTCTTCTCCTAAAAATCTGAGAAAATTCAGGCAGCCTCTGGGTGCATTGAGAGGTCACCTCACCAAGTCCCAGCTCCAGAAAAAAATTTCTTCATGCCAAATCATTTCGTCGAGCACTTGATGGGCACTGTTTCTGTCAAGTTCAGAAAGTTCAGTTAACAGTTTCAGGAACTGCTGTCGTTTTCTTCAGAGCCCGACGTCGATCTCGCCAGTACCGCGGTGGCGCCTTGCTCCCTGTCCCCTCCTTCTTATCCCTGCGCCGCACGATCTCCTGGAGGCTTGCGGGCGTCGGCGACGAGCAGGAGGAGGTGCGCCACCCCGTGAGCGACGGCAGCGGCGGCTTTGCGGCTGCCAGAGAGAGGCGCAGCGTGGACGGCGCCGTCCAGCGCCGCCCAAGCCACCGGAGGCCGCCGCGTGGCCACCCACTCGCCCGTGCACGCTGACACCCTTCGTCGTAAACTGCTAGGCGTAGAGCGCGCTCTCTGCCGCCGCCGTGCCCGTACGGCCGCCCCGTCGAGGACCGGCGCATTTCGCCAAGCCCGACCGAGGTTTAGCGGGGGAACAGCACCAGTGAACCTCCCTGATGCTGCCTGACCACTTAAACTCCCTGCCCAACCCCTGCTTCGGCGTAATCGCTCGCCGGAGATATTCCGTTCACGGCCACCCCCTTGGATCGCCTATAAATAGAGGCCCCGAGCTCGAACTCGAACCCACACCACCTCTACACACCTCCAATACCACGCCAAGCCACTGGAAGAGCCCCGAGGGAGCCTTCTTCCCCAACTCCGGCCGCCTCGACCCGCCACGGGACCAAGCTCGATTCGCTCCCGTGCGTGTACCCCTACCCCTCAGCTCTTGCCAGTAACCTTCTAGTGCGTCCACTCTGCTGACCCGCGCTTCAATTTGGAGTTTGCAGCACCCACCGGAGTTCTCCACCATCGCCCGAGCCACCGTCCGCCGGAGAAAGTGTCTCCGTCGACGTGGTGCTCTCCGTCGGTCAAGTCCACCACCCACCGACGCGTAAGAACACACTGAACCTCTTGGTACCCTCTGATCCCTCTATCTCGCCGAGGTTCAACGCCGGCGACCACCGCAGCCTTCGGGCGCCGGCGAGCTCCGTTGGCCGTTTTTAAACCTGACGTGTGGACCCCCCCGGTCAGCCTCTCTTCTTTCACCCGCGAACCGTTTTCTGAAAGCGCCTTCGGGCAGAGTGCGTTTTCTCTTTGGGCTGGCGCATTTCTTTCCGAACCATTTTCTGTTTTCTCAGTTAAGTCCCTGGATCTTTTCTGTTTCATCACAGATTAGTCCCTGGACTACAACCCTTATAACTTTTTAATAAAAGATGATTTTTGATTGATTCTTTTTCTGTCAGTCTTATATTTTTGTCTAGTTTTTTTATAGTATTTATTTGGAAAAAATTTCGAACAAATTTATAGGGGAACGTAGCAGAAATTCAAAATTTTCTACGCATCACCAAGATCAATCTATGGAGTAATCTAGCAACGAGGGGAAGGGGAGTGCATCTACATACCCTTGTAGATCGCGATGCGGAAGCGTTGCAAGAACGCAGATGAGGGAGTCATACTCGTAGCGATTCAGATCGCGGTTGATTCCGATCTAAGCGCCAAACCACGGCGCCTCCGCGTTCAACACACGTGCAGCCCGGTGACGTCTCCCACGCCTTGATCCAGCAAGGTGAGAGGGAGAGGTTGGGGAAGACTCCATCCAGCAGCAGCACGACGGTGTGGTGGTGATGGAGGAGCGTGGCAATCCTGCAGGGCTTCGCCAAGCACCGCGGCAGAGGAGGAGGAGGGAGAGGGGTAGGGCTGCGCCGAAAGAGAGACGTTCTCATGTCTCTTGGGCAGCCCAAACCTCAACTATATATAGGGGGGGAGGGGGCTGCGCCCCCCTCTAGGGTTTCCACCCCAAGGGCTGGCGACCAGCCCTAGATACCATCAAGGGGGGCGGCCAAGGGGAGGAGAGGGGGGGCGCCCCACTAGATGGGCCCTAAGGCCCATCTGGACCTAGGGTTTGCCCCCTCCCACTCTCCCATGCGCCTTGGGCCTTGGTGGGGGGCGCAACAGCCCACCTGGGGCTGGTCCCCTCCCACACTTGGCCCACGCAGCCTTCTGGGGCTGGTGGCCCCACTTGGTGGACCCCCGGGACCCTCCCGGTGGCCCCGGTACATTACCGATATCACCCGAAACTTTTCCGGTGACCAAAACAGGACTTCCCATATATAAATCTTTACCTCCGGACCATTCCGGAACTCCTCGTGACGTCCGGGATCTCATCCGGTTCTCCGAACAACATTCGGTAACCACGTACATATTTTCCCTATAACCCTAGCGTCATCGAACCTTAAGCGTGTAGACCCTACGGGTTCGGGAACCATGCAGACATGACCGAGACGTTCTTCGGCCAATAACCAACAGCGGGATCTGGATACCCATGTTGGCTCCCACATGTTCCACGATGATCTCATCGGATGAACCACGATGTCGGGGATTCAATCAATCCCGTATACAATTCCCTTTGTCCATCGATATGTTACTTGCCCGAGATTCGATCGTCGGTATCCCAATACCTTGTTCAATCTCGTTACCAGCAAGTCTCTTTACTCGTTCCGTAACTCACATCATCCCGTGATCAACTCCTTGGTCACATTGTGCACATTATGATGATGTCCTACCGAGTGGGCCCAGAGATACCTCTCCGTTTACACGGAGTGACAAATCCCAGTCTCGATTCGTGCCAACCCAACAGACACTTTCGGAGATACCCGTAGTGCACCTTTATAGCCACCCAGTTACGTTGTGACGTTTGGTACACCCAAAGCATTCCTACGGTATCCGGGAGTTGCACAATCTCATGGTCTAAGGAAATGATACTTGACATTAGAAAAGCTCTTAGCGAACGAACTACACAACCTTGTGCTAGGCTTAGGATTGGGTCTTGTCCATCACATCATTCTCCTAATGATGTGATCCCGTTATCAACGACATCCAATGTCCATGGTCAGGAAACCGTAACCATCTATTGATCAACGAGCTAGTCAACTAGAGGCTTACTAGGGACATGGTGTTGTCTATGTATCCACACATGTATCTGAGTTTCCTATCAATACAATTCTAGCATGGATAATAAACGATTATCATGAACAAAGAAATATAATAATAACCTATTTATTATTTCCTCTCGGGCATATTTCCAACAAAATTTTGTGCACGCGATGATTTTCACGTTAGTGTACGTTTTCGCTATACCGTAGGTTCCGGAGGAGGTGACGGAGCCGCGAACTTCGCCGAGCTAGACTCTGACTTCTCCGAACCAGGCAAGCATGTTTGAACCTTTGATATGATAGGTGTTTTGCATGTTTGCTTGAATGGTTGTGCATGGCATATGAGCATCGGTGAGTATCTCGTTGCATGTAAGGCAACTACCCGTGTGTTCCGAAGTTACTGTGATCTCTGATGAGAGATGGCCTAGTCATGTGGTGACATGAAGGGCAGTAAGGTGGTATTGTTGTAGCATGCCAGCCTTACGACATCCGATAAACTCCGACGTTAACGTGGACGGAGTCACGTTATCGTTCTTCCCCTTCCGTGCTGCCACATGTTTTCTGCCAGAATACGATTTAGTAAGTTGTTAACCTCTTTCCTTGTACACACCAAATAGAGGGGCCGGGATGAGGGTTCCATGGCCCTGGATTAAAGCCAGTCATCCGGTCAGGGGGCATGGGTGTTTCCGGTTGGGACCGAGAGGGGGGCACCCCTTAGAGCGCGCGTATATAAATTTGATCCCATGCTACGCGAGGTTGTAGCCTCCCCGTCTCAAAGTTTTTCTTGAACGCTGCCGAGGGTGATTCCTGGCATCGGAATGTTGAATGGGTGTGTACTGGTTAGATGTGTTTCTTCCAAAACACCGTAAATGGAACTAGTCCCCGTGACTACTGAAATCTGTTGGCTGTGGTTAAAGTACAAACTCTGCAGAGTCAAATCCTTCCGAGTCATCGTATCCATGGTCAAGGACCGTGGCCAGTATATCCATATCTATGTCAATCCTAGTGGTAAATCCCCGATGAACAAGATTGAGTGGTATACCCGTTTGAATTGTTATTCCTGTGGATGGACTAACCTTTATTTTATCACGTATCTGAATATTCCCTTGTTATGATATTAAATTCATGAGCTACTAAATTATTAAATTGTGATATATAAGCCCTTTATGTGATGTCGCTTAGACGTCCGACTGTGGCACTCTTGTTATTTACTTTAAATATAAGCCCTTTATGTGATGTCGCTTAGACGTCCGACTGTGGCACTCTTGTTATTTACTTTTGATATAAGCCCTTTATGTGATGTCGCTCAGACGTCCGACTGTGGCATGTACTGTTATTTATTTTCCCATTATAAGCCCTTTATGTGGTGTCGCCTTGACGCCCGACTGCGGCATTGTTATCCTCTTGTATCCTTTCGAGGAGTCATTCAGACACTCGATTGGCCCTCAGTATTACTTTGGGATTTCGGGAGGACTACCGCCCGACTTCTCTTTTATTTCCCATGCATTGTTATCTCATTGTCTGAGTGCGCTTGTTAATTTGTTCATATGCATCATGTTTACATTCGTTATATCTTATGTCCGAACTGTCTTGCGAGTACTTCCATAGTACTCACCTGGCTTGTTGATTTGGCCAGATGTTGACGAAGGCGATCTCATGGATGAAGAGTTTGATAGTGAGTCCGACGCCTAGAGGAGTCCCAGTCAGTCCCGTGCGATCCTGGATATTGGTCACTTGTATTATATACGCTTCCGCCACCCACAATAAGTATCCTCGAGCCTCACTCCGATGCTCGAAGAGCTGTTAGTTTTCAGGAGTCATGTCACCCACTTCGCTGTGATATTCCCACCACCGCTTTTATCGTGAGTTAGTAGTTATGCCACCCTATCCGCCTTTATGTTTTATTGGCGTGTTTGTAATAAATTGTTGAGCAGTCTCTGCTCAACCTTGTATTATATCTAGTACTCCTGGTTTTTCTTCTGTGATCAAGATATTGTCTACCAGTGAGAAGGAATTCTTCCTTACTGGTCCGTAAAAGGGATCGATTTCTCAATAAATATTTTTATTGGAAAACCGGTCGTGACAAGCTTGGTATCAGAGCCAGGCTGACTGTAGGAAGCCACTAGATGCGATCGCTAATCGGTTATTAGCATCTTTAGTGCTTTTTTCAGCATTTTGCAAACGTAGCTATTTTCTGTTGGTCATCATAAATTTATGATATGACTACTCAGAATTTTTGCCTACTTTTGTAGATGGCTGGCAACGGCTGCGAGACTTGGGTGTTCACTAACGTGCCCGAGGGGTTTGTCAAACTCCTCGTCTCCATCACCAAGCTCGCGATCGGGCCAGCGTCTCGTCCGGAGTTCACGCTTTACCAGCACAAGCTCAGCGACGACGTGTCTATGCACCAGGCCGTGGTGCAATTCAAGGGGGGACGTTCTGCGTCTTGCCACTTCCGTTTTGTGGGAAGGGCCATGCCTACGGAGAGGCATGCCATGCAGATGGCCGCCCGTGAGGCGATAGCTCGCCTTCGGGATATCCTCCCTATGATGAAGACTCGTCGCTACCGCTACCTCCCATGCCATGTGCCATATACTTGTCACTATGCATTCGCCTGCCATAGGGGAGAGCGAGATGAAGCCATCGAGATGGTTGTTGAGTATCTCAAAGCTTTGGAGGAATCTTTCGACAACCTCGTGCACGATCTTGTGGCTGCCCGCATGGACTTAGTTCGGGGCGGTCCTGCCAGCAGGAAGGAGCTTCTCCACATGGCACTGCCTCTGACTTTCGCCTCGTCCTCAGCATCTTATGCACCGGCCATTTTGGCCACTGCTCGCCGTCTGCCTACCACTGAGGAGTTCGACCGAGTCATCGCTCCTACTCCAGTCAGAGCTGCACCGCCTGCCGCACCCGCATTGCCGCCTGTCACTCCCGCGCCATCACCTCAGCGCAGTGCTACGCGCCTGGAGCCTACTAGGGAGGAGGTGGAGGTTGAGTCTCCTGCACCGCCGGGTCTTACCCTCGGCAAGGGGAAGGACATCTTCACCATCTCCGACTGAGTGCGTTTAGTAGCCGCTCGTTGTGCCTGCGTGTATGTTATGTTTTATGTACTTAAGTTTGTAGTAGTTGTGTGCGCTGCATTCCGGAGGAGTGTGCTAGTCTAAATAACATGTCAGGAATGTGTACGCACATCCTGAGTGATGTATCGTCTGTTTGCGTATCGCGTGTAAGATATGTGCTAAGCAGTCCTTCTCCGTGCGAAATCGTTTATGTTTTCTTGAAAAATCTTGAGGTCTTTTAAATTTTTTCCTTTGCAAGATTTTCCTTGTGCCACACAGTTCTTCTCATGAGTTTTGCAAAATAATACCCCAGAGTGGAAAATGTCTCGTCCGTGGACTCGTTCCATGCCCAATCAACCAGAAGAAGTTTATGGAACACAGACCAGCAACAACTTCACTCAAGGACAGTCTAGTCAACAGGACAGCGAACCAGCCTTATCTCAAGTATGCCGCCTTTTCGAACAAAGCCAACAGCAGCACCAAGAAATGATGAATCACGTCATCAATATGGGAAACCACCGTGAGCCATATCAATCACACTCCAAGTTGTCTGAATTACAGAAGACTCGCCCTCCAACATTTGCTCACACTGATAGGCCGCTTGAAGCCGATGATTGGCTTCGAGACATCGAAAGAAAGCTGATTATTGCGCAGTGTTTAGATCATGAGAAGGTGCTTTATGCACCCCACTACCTTACTGGAGCAGCTGCAGCATGGTGGGAAAACTTCCTACACATGCATCCCAGTGAACACAACATCACCTGGGAAGAGTTTAAGGAAGGCTTTCGTGGGGCACACATCCCCAGGAGCATCATAAAAATCAAGCAAAGAGAATTTGATGACCTCAAGCAGAGAGGCATGTCTGTGACGGAATACAACAGTCAGTTTACCCAGCTATCTCGTTATGCCTACGATGAGCATATGACTGAGAACAAAAGGATGGAAAAATTCTTGGACGGCCTGGCACCGGCACTAAAATGCCAACTGGTTGTACACACTTTCCCAGATTTCAAAACTCTGGTTGACAAGGCCATTACCTTGGAGAATGAACACCGCAGTCTGGAAGATATTCGTAAGCGAAAGAGGGACAAGACGACTCTTGCTCGCAACAACCGAAGCAAGACTGATGTTCAGAGGATTGAAGCGAGAAAATCCACGACTACTGATCTAAGGCCAACCAGACAGTTTCATTCCAGGGACAAGGACTTTACATACCGTCCAGGGGTCACTTGCTATGCTTGTGGTGAAGAAGGGCACTATGCCAAACAGTGCCCAAAACCAAGGAACTCGCCCCCCAAGCCGAACAATGGTGGGAACAATCCAGCCCCCAAGCGCAGCAATTTCAATCCCAGCAACAATCACAGGAAGGGTCACCTGAACCATGTGACCAGGGAAGAAGCGCGGAATGCCCCAGACATCGTGCTCGGTACGTTCTCTGTCAACACAGTACCTGCCATGGTTTTGTTTGATTCTGGAGCTTCTCACTCGTTCGTTTCGAAGAGTTTTATTTTACAACATGGTTTTCCGATACTTCCCTTGGAAAAATCTATGATCATCAAGTCCCCCGGGAGTAAGCAGATCGCTCAGAGTTACTGCCAAGGAGTGATCATTGAGTTCGAAGGACTAAAGTTTCAAGCTAATCTCATCGTGTTGGAAAATAAAGGATTGGATGTCATTTTAGGGATGGACTGGTTGACCACCAACAAGGGATTTATTGATTGTTTCAATCGGACTGTGATTCTCACTCATCATCATGGCAAGACAATAAAAGTTACCGCTCAAGAGAGACCACGGTCACGGCAACCAAAATTGAACAAAGTAGACATTTCAGAACTGAGAAAAGTTCCAGTGGTGTGCGAGTTCCCTGACGTATTTCCTGAAGAACTACCAGGCATGCCACCAGACCGAGAGATAGAGTTCAGTATTGAACTAGCACCTGGCACCACTCCCATATATAAGAAACCTTATAGAATGGCACCCTCAGAGTTGGTAGAATTGAAGAAGCAGATAAAGGAATTACTGGACAAAGGATTTATTCGAGCCAGCTCCTCACCTTGGGGTTCACCAGTATTATTCGCCAAGAAAAAGGATGGGACCCTGAGATTGTGTATAGACTATCGAGCTCTCAATATGGTCACCATCAAAAACAAATATCCGATGCCACGGATAAATGATTTGTTTGACCAGCTCGCGCAAGCCAAGGTGTTCTCAACAATTGATTTGAGATCGGGATATCATCAATTGAAAGTACGGACAGAAGATATCCCTAAGACAGCATTCACCTCCAGATACGGATTATATGAGTTCACAGTAATGCCTTTTGGACTGACGAACGCCCCCGCATATTTTGTCCACCTCATGAACAAAGTGTTTATGAAATTCATGGACAAATTTGTAGTGGTGTTCATTGACGATATTCTGGTATACTCAAGGACACCAGAAGAGCATGCTGAGCATCTCAGAATTGTCTTGGGAGAATTAAGGAAACATAAATTGTACGCCAAATTTAGCAAGTGTGAATTTTGGCTAAGGCAAGTTGGTTTCCTAGGCCATATATTGACCCAAGAAGGCGTGGCCGTAGACCCAGAAAAGGTCAAAGCCATACTTGACTGGAAACCACCAGCCAACGTGACAGATGTGCGAAGTTTCCAAGGATTGGCCGGATATTACAGAAGATTTACTCAAGGATTCTCCACTGTGGCAAAACCAATAACACAGTTGCTCAAGAAAGACAAGAAATTTGTATGGACGGAAGCATGCGAGAAAAGCTTCCAAGAACTCAAGAAGAAACTAACAACCGCACCGGTCTTAACTGTGCCAGACATACACAAGAGTTTCAAAGTGTATTGTGACGCATCTCGGAAGGGCCTCGGATGTGTGCTGATGCAGGATGGCAAAGTTGTCGCGTAGGCTTCCAGGCAACTACGGAAGCATGAGGAAAACTATCCTACCCATGACTTGGAGCTAGCAGCAGTCATCCATGCACTCAAAGAGTGGAGGCACTTTCTACTGGGAAATCGTTGTGAAATATATACGGACCATAAGAGCCTTAAATATATTTTCACACAACCAGAGCTAAATTTACGACAACGACGCTGGTTGGAATTGGTCAAGGACTATGATGTCGGCATTCACTACCATCCAGGGAAAGCAAATGTAGTGGCAGATGCTCTTAGTCGGAACCCCTGCCCGGGCAACGACGGTCCACAAAACTTGAGGCCTGAGTTTCAGCAGGAGTTCGCTAGACTCAACATGGTGTTAGTCTCTGAGGGCAACGTATCAAATCTGGAGATACATCCCACCCTAATGGAACAAATTAAGAAGGCTCAACATGGACATCCCAGCATCGAAGGTATAAAGAGGAAGATGAGCCTTGGCAAGGCTTCAGAGTTCGTCACAGACAATGAAGGAATATTATGGTACGGGGACAGACTTTGCGTACCTAACATTGAGGAACCCAAGCAACAAATCCTAACCGAAAGCCACACTGCTCCATACTCGATCCACCCTGGAGGAACCAAAATGTACAAAGACATTCAGGAAAGATTTTGGTGGCACGGTATGAAAAGGGATATAGCCGCATTTATTGCTTGTTGCGATTCTTGTCAGCGCATTAAAGCCGAGCATCAAAAGCCAGCAGGGCTACTCCAGCCAAACAGGATACCTGAGTGGAAATGGGATGAAATTGGAATGGACTTCATCGTCGGACTACCTCGATCGCAATGCGGAAATGATGCCATATGGGTCATCACAGATAGGCTAACCAAGGTAGCACATTTCATTCCCGTGAAGACGACCTACTCCACTCAAAGGCTAGCCAAGCTTTATCTCTCCCGTGTAGTTTGTCTACATGGAGTCCCAAAGACTATCATATCCGACCGAGGCACTCAATTTGTCTCTAAATTTTGGGATCACCTGCAACAAGCTCTGGGCACACAACTAGCTTTCAGTACAGCGTCCCACCCTCAGACTGATGGACAAACGGAACGCGTGAACCAAATCCTAGAGGACATGCTGAGAGCCTGTGTGCTCACCTATGGATCCAGTTGGGAAGAAAGTTTGCCATATGCCGAGTTTGCTTACAACAACACTTACCAAGCCAGCTTACAAATGGCACCCTTTGAAGCATTGTACGGACGGAGGTGCCGTACCCCACTGAATTGGTCAGAAACAGGTGACAGTCGTATCTTCGGCCCAGACATGCTCAAGGAGGCCAAGGAGAAGGTTAAGCAGATCAGGGACAGACTCAAGACAGCCCAAAGCCGACAGAAGAGCTACTACGATCAAAAGCATCGTGAGGTCAGCTTTGAACCCGGTGATTACGTATACCTCCGAGTGTCTCCTATGAGGGGCCTGCAACGGTTCAAAATTAAGGGGAAGATAGCCCCGAGATTTATTGGACCATTCTGTATAGTTGCACGAAGAGGCACAGTGGCCTACAAACTAGACCTACCCAAGGAGCTGTCAGACGTCCACGACGTGTTTCACATCTCACAGTTGAGGAAATGTGTGAGTAACCCGGAGAAGCATGTATCTCATGAGAGCATTGATGTGCAACCAGACCTCACATACAGAGAGCGGCCAGTAAAGATTTTGGAAGAGTCTGAAAGGAGGACCCGTCAGAAAACAACAAAAATTTTCAAGGTTCAGTGGAGCAACCACACCGAGGATGAAGCTACATGGGAAAGGGAAGATTTTCTCCAGGCAGAGTATCCATATCTATTTGAGGATCAGCAGAAATCTCGGGGACGAGATTTTTCCTAAGGGGGTAGGTGTTGTGACACCCCAAAATTTTATTTGGCTTTTTCAAACTTTTATTTGATTTGAGGGATGTTATTTAAAATTTTCTGAAGTACTCTCCCTCTCAAAATATTTTGTTTATGACAAGTGTTTTGTTTTGGATTCACCCAAGACTTGGTTTTTGGTCTTGGAGGTTTTCCCTTCTTATTTGGACTCAAAACCAAATGCTTTTCACTTGGGAAAAATTTCTTTTGAAAAATCTTTTAAATAGCCCTATGGCATTTGGAATGATCCTTTTCACTTTCAAAAATCCCTCTTGCCATGACATGAGTGGAAACCACCTCCCAAAAGCCATTCCTCATCTTTGTGTCAAGCTATACTTCAAATCCAGCAAGTTGAACCTCCCCATAATTTTTTCTCCCATTTATTTCTTATCAAAAATTATTTCTGCCTTCTATTCTAGCTCTTGGAGATTTACAAAGGAGCTACCCTTTCTGCTTTGAGTTTTGTCTCGAAACCAATTTCCCTAGCTAGTCCTTTGAGCCCTCAACCAGGATCCATGAAGATCCACTGGTCTCCAGTTCAAATATTTCAAATTGTGCTTGCTGCAAGTTTGGACCTTATTTGCCAAATTTGATGAAATTCATTTAAATTCTTCTCCTAAAAATCTGAGAAAATTCAGGCAGCCTCTGGGTGCATTGAGAGGTCACCTCACCAAGTCCCAGCTCCAGAAAAAAATTTCTTCATGCCAAATCATTTCGTCGAGCACTTGATGGGCACTGTTTCTGTCAAGTTCAGAAAGTTCAGTTAACAGTTTCAGGAACTGCTGTCGTTTTCTTCAGAACCCGACGACGATCTCGCCAGTACCGCGGTGGCGCCTTGCTCCCTGTCCCCTCCTTCTTATCCCTGCGCCGCACGATCTCCTGGAGGCTTGCGGGCGTCGGCGACGAGCAGGAGGAGGTGCGCCGCCCCGTCAGCGACGGCAACAGCGGCTTTGCGGCTGCCAGAGAGAGGCGCAGCGTGGACGGCACCGTCCAGCGCCCCCAAGCCACCGGAGGCCACCGCGTGGCCACCCACTCGCCCGTGCACGCTGACACCCTTCGTCGTGAACTGCTAGGCGTAGAGCACGCTCTCTGCCGCCGCCGTGCCCGTACGGCCGCCCTGTCGAGGACCGGCGCATTACGCCAAGCCCGACCGAGGTTTAGCGGGGGAACGGCACCAGTGAACCTCCCTGATGCTGCCTGACCACTTAAACTCCCTGCCCAACCCCTGCCTCGCCGTAATCGCTCGCCGGAGATATTCCGTTCACGGCCATCCCCTCGGATCGCCTATAAATAGAGGCCCCGAGCTCGAACTCGAACCCACACCACCTCTACACACCTCCAATACCACGCCAAGCCACTGGAAGAGCCCCGAGGGAGCCTTCTTCCCCAACTCCGGCCGCCTCGACCCGCCACGGGACCCAGCTCGATTCGCTCCCGTGCGTGCACCCCTACCCCTCAGCTCTTGCCAGTAACCTTCTAGTGCATCCACTCTGCTGACCCGCGCTTCAATTTGGAGTTTGCAGCACCCACCAGAGTTCTCCACCATCGCCCGAGCCACCGTCCGCCGGAGAAAGTGTCGCCGTCGACGTGGTGCTCTCCGTCGGTCAAGTCCACCACCCACCGACGCGGAAGAACACACTGAACCTCTTGGTACCCTCCGATCCCTCTATCTCGCCGCGGTTCAACGCCGGCGACCACCGCAGCCTTCGGGCGCCGGCGAGCTCCGTTGGCCGTTTTTAAACCTGACGTGTGGACCCCCCGTCAGCCTCTCTTCTTTCACCCGCGAACCGTTTTCTGAAAGCGCCTTCGGGCAGAGTGCGTTTTCTCTTCGGGCTGGCGCATTTCTTTCCGAACCATTGTCTGTTTTCTCAGTTAAGTCCCTGGATCTTTTCTGTTTCATCACAGATTAGTCCCTAGACTAAAACCCTTATAACTTTTTAATAAAATATGATTTTTGATTGATTCTTTTTCTGTCAGTCTTATATTTTTGTCTAGTTTTTTTATAGTATTTATTTGGAAAAAATTTGGAACAAATTTTGTGCACGCGATGATTTTCACGTTAGTGTACGTTTTCGCTATACCGTAGGTTCCGGAGGAGGTGACGGAGCCGCGAACTTCGCCGAGCTAGACTCTGACTTCTCTGAACCAGGCAAGCATGTTTGAACCTTTGATATGATAGGTGTTTTGCATGTTTGCTTGAATGGTTTTGCATGGCATATGAGCATCGGTGAGTATCTCGTTGCATGTAAGGCAACTACCCGTGTGTTCCGAAGTTACTGTGATCTCTGATGAGAGATGGCCTAGTCATGTGGTGACATGAAGGGCAGTAAGGTGGTATTGTTGTAGCATGCCAGCCTTACGACATCCGATAAACTCCGACGTTAACGTGGACGGAGTCACGTTATCGTTCTTCCCCTTCCGTGCTGCCACATGTTTTCTGCTAGAATACGTTTTAGTAAGTTGTTATCCTCTTTCCTTGTACACACCAAATAGAGGGGCCGGGATGAGGGTTCCATGGCCCTAGATTAAAGCCAGTCATCCGGTCAGGGGGCATGGGTGTTTCCGGTTGGGACCGAGAGGGGGGCACCCCTTAGAGCGCGCGTATATAAATTTGATCCCATGCTACGCGAGGTTGTAGCCTCCCCATCTCAAAGTTTTTCTTGAACGCTGCCGAGGGTGATTCCTGGCATCGGAATGTTGAATGGGTGTGTACTGGTTAGATGTGTTTCTTCCAAAACACCGTAAACGGAACTAGTCCCCGTGACTACTGAAATCCGTTGGTTGTGGTTAAAGTACAAACTCTGCAGAGTCAAATCCTTCCGAGTCATCGTATCCATGGTCAAGGACCGTGGCCAGTATATCCATATCTATGTCAATCCTAGTGGTAAATCCCCGGTGAACAAGATTGAGTGGTATACCCGTTTGAATTGTTATTCCTGTCGATGGACTAACCTTTATTTTATCACGTATCTGAATATTCCCTTGTTATGATATTAAATTCATGAGCTACTAAATTATTAAGTTGTGATATATAAGCCCTTTATGTGATGTCGCTTAGACGTCCGACTGTGGCACTCTTGTTATTTACTTTAAATATAAGCCCTTTATGTGATGTCGCTTAGATGTCCGACTGTGGCACTCTTGTTATTTACTTTTGATATAAGCCCTTTATGTGATGTCGCTCAGACGTCCGACTGTGGCATGTACTGTTATTTATTTTCCCATTATAAGCACTTTATGTGGTGTCGCCTTGACGCCCGACTGCGGCATTGTTATCCTCTTGTATCCTTTCGAGGAGTCATTCAGACACTCGATTGGCCCTCAGTATTACTTTGGGATTTCGGGAGGACTACCGCCCGACTTCTCTTTTATTTCCCATGCATTGTTATCTCATTGTCTGAGTGCGCTTGTTAATCTGTTCATATGCATCATGTTTACATTCGTTATATCTTATGTCCGAACTGTCTTGCGAGTACTTCCATAGTACTCACCTGGCTTGTTGATTCGGCCAGATGTTGACGAAGGCGATCTCATGGATGAAGAGTTTGATAGTGAGTCCGACGCCTAGAGGAGTCCTAGTCAGTCCCGTGCGATCCTGGATATTGGTCACTTGTATTATATACGCTTCCGCCACCCACAATAAGTATCCTCGAGCCTCACTCCGACGCTCGAAGAGCTGTTAGTTTTCAGGAGTCATGTCACCCACTTCGCTGTGATATTCCCACCACCGCTTTTATCGTGAGTTAGTAGTTATGCCACCCTATCCGCCTTTATGTTTTATTGGCGTGTTTGTAATAAATTGTTGAGCAGTCTCCGCTCAACCTTGTATTATATCTAGTACTCCTGGTTTTTCTTCTGTGATCAAGATATTGTCTACCAGTGAGAAGGAATTCTTCCTTACTGGTCCGTAAAAGGGATCGATTTCTCAATAAATTCTTTTTTTGGAAAACCGGTCTTGACACATAACCCCAAAACGATAGTGGTAGATCGGTAAGAGACATCATATATTGCACCATATCTAATAAAGTACGGTTACGATGTTCGGACACACCATTACACTGTGGTGTTCAAGGTGGCGTGAGTAGTGAAACTATTTCACATTGTTTGAACTGAAGGCCAAACTCGCAACTCAAATACTCTTCTCTACGATCAGATCGTAGAAACTTTATTTTCTTTTACGATGATTTTCCGCTTCACTCTAAAATTATATGAACTTTTCAAATGTTTCAGTCTTCTGTTTCATTAAGTAGATATACCCATATCTGCTCAAATCATCTGTGAAGGTCAAAAAATAATGATACGTGCTATGAGCCTCAATATTCATCGGACCACATACATCTGTATGTATGATTTCTAACAAATCTGTTGCTGTCTCCATAGTTCCGGAGAATGGCCTTTTAGTCATCTTGCCCATGAGGCACGGTTCGCAAGCATCAAGTGATTCATAATCAAGTGGTTCCAAAATCCCATCAGTATGGAGTTTCTTCATGCGCTTTACACCAATATGACCTAAACGGAGTGCCACAAATAAGTTGCACTATCATGATTAACTTTGCATCTTTTGGCTTCATTATTATGAATATGTGTATCACTACGATCGAGATCCAACAAACCATTTTATTGGGTGTATGACCATAGAAGGTTTTATTCATGTAAACAGAACAACAATTATTCTCTAATTTAAATGAATAACCGTATTGCAACAAACATGATCAAATCATATTCATGCTCAACACAAACACCAAATAACACTTATTTAGTTTCAACACTAATCCCGAAAGTATAGTGAGTGTGCGATGATGATCATATCAATCTTGGAACTACTTCCAACACACATCGTCACCTCGCCTTTTACTAGTCTCTATTTATTCTGCAACTCCCGTTTCGAGTTACTACTCTTAGCAACTGAACCAGTATCAAATACCGAGGGGTTTCTATAAACACTAGTAAAGTATACCTTTGTTCACTTTGCCATCCTTCTTATCCACCAAATAGTTGGGGTAGTTCCGCTTCTAGTGACCAGTCCCTTTGCAGTAGAAGCACTTAGTCTCAGGCTTAGGACCAGACTTAGGCTTCTTCACTTGAGCAGCAACTTGCTTGCCATTCTTCTTGAAGTTCCCCTTCTTCCCTTTGCCCTTTTCTTGAAACTAGTGGTCTCGTCAACCATCAACACTTGATGTTTTTCTTGATTTCTACCTTCGTCGATTTCAGCATCACGAAGAGCTCGGGAATTACTTTCGTCATCCCTTGCATACTATAGTTCATCACGAAGTTCTACCAACTTGGTGATGGTGACTAGAGAATTCTGTCAATCACTATTTTATCTGGAAGATTAACTCCCACTTGATTCAAGCGATTGTAGTACCCAGACAATCTGAGCACATGCTCACTGCTTGAGCTATTCTCCTCCATCTTTAGCTATAGAACTTGTTGGAGACTTCATATCTCTCAACTCGGGTATTTGCTTGAAATATTAACTTCAACTCCTGGAACATCTCATATGATCCATGACGTTCAAAACGTCTTTGAAGTCCCGATTCTAAGCCGTTAAGCATGGTTCACTAAACTATCAAGTAGTCATCATATTGAGCTAGCCAAACGTTCATAACGTCTGCATCTGCTCCTGCAATAGGTCTGTCACCTAGCGGTGCATCAAGGACATAATTCTTCTGTGCAGCAATGAGGATAACCCTCAGATCACGGATCCAATCCGCATCTTTGCTACTAACATCTTTCAACATAATTTTTCTCTAGGAACATATCAAAAATAAACACAGGGGAGCAACAACGCGAGCTATTGATCTACAACATAATTTGCAAAATACTATCAGGACTAAGTTCATGATAAATTCAAGTTCAATTAATCATATTACTTAAGAACTCCCACTTAGATAGACATCCCTCTATTCCTCTAAGTGATCACGTGATCCATATCAACTAAACCATGTCCGATCATCACGTGAGATGGAGTAGTTTCAATGGTGAACATCACTATGTTGATCATATCTACTATATGATTCACGCTCGACCTTTCGGTCTCCGTGTTCTGAGGCCATATCTGCATATGCTAGGCTCGTCAAGTTTAACCTGAGTATTCCGCGTGTGCAACTGTTTTGCACCCGTTGTATTTGAACGTAGAGCCTATCACACCCGATCATCACGTGGTGTCTCAGCACGAAGAACTTTCGCAATGGTGCATACTCAGGGAGAACACTTTTATCTTGAAATTTTAGTGAGAGATCATCTTATAATGCTACAGTCAATCAAAGCAAGATAAGATGCATAAAAGATAAACATCACATGCAATCAATATAAGTGATATGATATGGCCATCATCATCTTGTGCTTGTGATCTCCATCTCCGAAGCACCGTCATGATCACCATCGTCACCGGCGCGACACCTTGATCTCCATCATAGCATCGTTGTCGTCTCGCCAACTATTGCTTTTACGACTATCGCTACCGCTTAGTGATAAAGTAAAACAATTACATGGTGATTGCATTGCATACAATAAAGCGACAACCATATGGCTCTTGCCAGTTGCCGATAACTCGGTTACAAAACATGATCATCTCATACAATAAATTTAGCATCATGCTTTGACCATATCACATCACAACATGCCCTGCAAAAACAAGTTAGACGTCCTCTACTTTGTTGTTGCAAGTTTTACGTGGCTGCTACGGGCTTAGCAAGAACCGTTCTTACCTACGCATCAAAACCACAACGATAGTTTGTCAAGTTGGTGCTGTTTTAACCTTCGCAAGGACTGGGCGTAGCCACACTCGATTCAACTAAAGTGAGAGAGACAGACACCCGCCAGTCACCTTTAAGCAACGAGTGCTCGCAACGGTGAAACCGGTCTCGCGTAAGCATACACGTAATGTTGGTACGGGCCGCTTCATCTCACAATACCGCTGAACCAAAGTATGACATGCTGGTAAGCAGTATGACTTATATCGCCCACAACTCACTTGTGTTCTACTCGTGCATAACATCAACACATAAAACCAGGCTCGGATGCCACTGTTGGGGAACGTAGTAATTTCAAAAAAATTCCTACGCACACGCAAGATCATGGTGATGCATAGCAACGAGAGGGGAGAGTGTTGTCCACCTACCCTCGTAGACCGATAGCGGAAGCGTTTAACACAACGCGGTTGATGTAGTCGTACGTCTTCATGATCCGACCGGTCAAGTACCGAACGCACGGCACCTCCGAGTTCAGCACACGTTCAGCTCGATGACGTCCCTCGAACTCCGATCCAGCCGAGTGTTGAGGGAGAGTTTCGTAAGCACGACGGCGTGGTGACGATGATGATGTTGTACCGACGCAGGGCTTCGCCTAAGCACCGCTACGATATTATCGAGGTGTAATATGGTGGAGGGGGGCACCGCACACGGCTAAAAGACCGTTGATCAATTGTGTGTCTAGAGGTGCCCCCCTGCCCCCGTATATAAAGGAGCAAGGGGGAGGCCGCCGGCCAAGGAGGAGAGGCGCGCCAGGAGGAGTCCTACTCCTACCGGGAGTAGGACTCCCCCCTTTTCCATGTTGGACTAGGAGAGAGAGGGGGAAGAGGTGGACGGGAGGAAGGAAGGGGGGGCGCCGCCCCCTCTCCTTGTCCTATTCGGACTGGGGGGAAGCGGCGCGCGGCCCTGCCCTGGCCTCCTCTCCTCTCTTCCACCTAGGCCCACTAAGGCCCATTAAGTTACCGAGGGGTTCCGGTAACCTCCCGGTACTCTGGAAAAATCCCGATTTCACCCGGAACACTTCCGATGTCCAAACATAGGCTTCCAATATATCAATCTTTATGTCTCGACCATTTCGAAACTCCTCGTCATGTCCGTGATCACATCCGGGACTCCGAACAACCTTCGGTACATCAAAACATATAAACTCATAATATAACTGTCATCGTAACGTTAAGCGTGCGGACCCTACGGGCTCGAGAACTATGTAGACATGACCGAGACACCTCTCCGGTCAATAACCAATAGCGGAACCTGGATGCTCATATTGGTTCCCACATATTCTACGAAGATCTTTATCGGTCAGACCGCATAACAACATATGTTGTTCCCTTTGTCATCGGTATGTTACTTGCCCGAGATTCGATCGTCGATATCTCGATAGCTAGTTCAATATCGTTATCGGCAAGTCTTTTTACTCGTTCCGTAATACATCATCCCGCAACTAGCTCATTAGTTGCAATGCTTGCAAGGCTTATAGTGATGCGCATTACCGAGTGGGCCCAGAGATGCCTCTCCCACAATCGGAGTGACAAATCCTAATCTCGAAATACGCCAACCCAACAAGTACCTTTGGAAGCACCTGTAGAGCACCTTTATAATCACCCAGTTACGTTGTGATGTTTGGTAGCACACAAAGTGTTTCTCCGGTAAACGGGAGTTGCATAATCTCATAGTCATAGGAACATGTATAAGTCATGAAGAAAGCAATAGCAACATACTAAACGATCGAGTGCTAAGCTAACGGAATGGGTCAAGTCAATCACATCATTCTCCTAATGATGTGATCCTGTTAATCAAATGACAACTCATGTCTATGGCTAGGAAACACAACCATCTTTGATCAACGAGCTAGTCAAGTAGAGGCATACTAGTGACACTCTGTTTGTCTATGTATTCACACATGCATTATGTTTCCGGTTAATACAATTCTAGCATGAATAATAAACATTTATCATGATATAAGGAAATAAATAATAACTTTATTATTGACTCTAGGGCATATTTCCTTCAGGGTCGAGCAACCCGGCCAAGGGAGAGCCGAATCGAGGGGCGGTGCTGGCCCCGTTGTTTTTGAAAAGTATCCGGGTTCCGTTGCCTGCCTGGGGTTCATCCCCCCGACACTGCTGGAGGGGGAAATAATCATCGGAAGCCATCTTCATCATCGCGGCAGTCTCAATGATGAGGAGGGAGTAGTTCACCCTCGAGGTTGAGGGTATGTACCAGTAGCTATGTGTTTGATCTCTCTCTCTCTCTCATTTTCTTGATTTGGCATGATGTTGATGTACCGCAAGCTTTATTAATATAGTTGGATCATATGGTGTTTCTCCCTCTCTATCTTGTTGTGATGAATTGAGTTTTTACCTTTGAGGATTCACTATTATCAGATTGAATACTTTTTGGATTTGAAAACACTTGATGTATGTTTGGCGTGTGGATACCCGTGGTGACAATGGTGTGTGATATTGATTCACTTGATATATGTTTTGGCAATCAACTTGAGGATTCCCGCGGTGACATTGGGGTAATCTATGCATAGAGGTTGATGCATGTTTTTGTCCTTCTTTCTCCGGTAGAAACCTTGGGGCACTCTTTGAAGATCTTTGTGTTGGATTGAATATTATGAATCAGAAGTTGTTTGATGCATATCGTATAATCAACTCACGGATACTTTTGGAGCCATTGGAGTATCTAGGTGACACTAGAGTTGGTTGATGTGTATCATATGATGTAATTTTAGTATGAACTCCAGGGCTGTTTGTGACACTTATAGGGATGGCTCAATAGATTGATTGGAAAATATAACTTTGAGATGGTTTTGTACCCTACAACAATTTCATCTAACGTTCTCCGCTAGATAAGTACTTTGGAGTGATTCTTTGTCACACTATGAGGGATTGTTATATGATTCAATTATGTTAGCACTGTTGAGAGATTGCACTAGTGAAAGTATGAACCCTAGGCGTTATTTTCAAGCATTGCAATACTGTTTGTGCTCCGTTTTATCACTTGCTACCTTGCTGTTTTTATATTTTCAGATTACAAAAACCTATATCTACTATCCATACTACACTTGTATCACCATCTCTTTGCCGAACTAGTGCACCTATACAATTTACCATTGTATTGGGTGTGTTGGGGACACAAGAGATTTCCTATATTTAATTGCAGGGTTGTTTGAGAAAGACCATCTTCATCCTACGCCTCCCACTGATTGATAAACCTTAGGCCATCCACCTGAGGGAAAATTGCTACTGTCCTACAAAACTCTGCGCTTGGAGGCCCAACACGAGTCTACAAGAATAAGTTGTGTAGTATACATCATAGAGACAGCAGTGACCTAGTTTGTTATCTATGATTTCCTTCTTCTTTTTCCCTGTGTCTTTCGGGCGTTGCTGCATGTGGCATTTTAAATTATTCGGAATATGTAAGAAAATTATTATGCGCACCATTGTAAATTTGTCATCATATTATCCATCTACATTGTAAATTTGTCGTTGTATTATCCGTTGTTGCATGTGGCATTTTCAATTACCCGGAATACGAGTTAGAAACAGGCTAAAATCACGTTCTCAAGGAGGCACGAACATAACAAATGCTAACATTGAGTGGGGCCATGGGATCACAAGCAAACACCCTTCGTCCAGGTGCTTTAACCGCATGTTAAGCAGCGGCTCAGCCACCATTAATGGAGAAGTTGTGAGGGAGGCGGGCAGCGGGTGGAAGGAGGTCAAAGAGCTTGATCCCCGGTGAGCATGCGCAGTGAACTGCTCGCACACGTCCCATTGAGCCTACGCGGCGGACTGCTCGCACATGTCCCGTTGAGCCTACATGGCGGACTTCTCGCGCTCGTTCCGTATAATCAAACAGTTGCATGCACGCCACCGACTATGGTTCAATTTTGGCACAAAATACAAAAATGACCAATAAACAAGGACCGAGGTAGTACTCTCCAATAAAAAGAGGGATGTGTGGCCGCACGTAAATGGTTACAGGAACACCCAAAGTTCAAAACATACAACCGTTTTATGATAGTAATGTGTCAGCTATTTGTTCCAAAAGGCCTACTTTGGCTATTAATGTGTGCGCGTTGTCTCAAATTGGATGATTTTTTTTACCACGACATATATGTCCATGTCATGAAACCATGCCAAGTTTCATGAATTTTGTGTGAGTTTTGGATTTACGGGGATTTAAAAACCAAGATTCTCATGTTCGAGGTTGAGGCAGGACGCCGAGACGTTTCTAATTCATTCCCATTCCTTGAATGGGACCTAAACATGCGCCCAAGGACACATGTATGATTTTTCAAGCCATTTTGGTGCACTAGAGCATGTGCTTGTAGTTCAAATTTGAATTATGGACATTAAATGGCTAGAAAACTCAATTAATGTATAAAAAAGGCCAAAGAACCTTGAATAACTTCATATTTCAGCTCTAATCTCCTGTTGGTCTATGTTGCTTCTAGAAAAATACAAGGCGAGAAGAGGTAGCAATTGTCTTTCGCCCACAAGGGGGGCACGTCGCCTACCGGAACCACGAGGCTTCTTGCGAGAAGCTCCAATTTTGTAAGAGGCTTGTACCAAAACTTGCCCCAAAATGGAGGATTTTTTTACCACGGCATATACGTGCCATGTCATGACAGCATGCCAAGTCTCATGAATTTCAGGTGATTTTTGGATTTAAGGGGATTTAAAAAGCAAGATTCTCAATGTTCGAGGCCAAGCGAGGACGCCGAGACATTTGTAATTCATTCCCATTCCTTGCATGGGTGCTAAACATGCACCCAAGGACACATGTATGATTTTTAACCCATTTTGGTGCACTGGAGCATGTGCTTGTAGTTCAAATTTGAGTTATGTACATTAAATGCCTAGAACACTCAATTAATGTACAAAATGCCAAATGAACCCTGAATAATTTCAAATTTCAGCAAGAATCTCCCGGGTTGTTCTATGTTGTTTGTAGAAAAAAATACAAGGCGGGAAGAGGCAGTGATTATTGTTTCGCCCACAAGGAGGACATGTTCCCTATTGGAACCACGAGGCTTCTAGCTAGAAGCTCTGGTTTGTAAGAGGCTTGTAATAAAGCTTGGCACAAACTAGAAAATTTTTAACCACGACATATATGTGCCGTGTCGCGATACCATGCTAAGTTTCATTTCGGGTGAGTTTTGGATTTATGGGGATTTAAAAATCGTGATTCTCAATGTTTAAGGCCAAGCCAGGACACCGAGACGGTTATAATTCATTCTCATTCCTTGCATGGGACCTAAACATGCACCCAAGGACACATGTATGATTTTTCTAGCCATTTAGGTGCACTAGAGCTTGTATTTGTAGTTCAGATTTGAATTATGGACATTAAATGCCTAGAAAACTCAACTAATGTATGAAAAAGGCCAAACGAACCCTGAATAATTTCAAATTTCAGCATGAATCTCCTGTTGTTCTATATTGCCTATAGAAAGAAAATACAAGGAGAGAACAGGCAGCGATTATTGTGTCGTCCACAAGGGGGACACATTCCCTATCGGAACCACAAGGCTTCTTGAGAGAAGCTCCGGTTTGTAAGAGGCTTATAACAAAGCTTGCTCCAAATTGGACAACATTTTTACCATGACATATATGTGCCATGTCGTGACACCATGCCAAGTTTCATGATTTTCGGGTGAGTTTTGGATTTATGGGGATTTAAAAACGGAGATTCTCAATGTTTGAGGCCGAGTCAGGACGCCGAGATGGCTGTAATTCATTCCTATTCCTTTTATGGGACCTAAAGATGCATCCAATGACACATATGATTTTTCTAGCCATTTTGGTGCACTGGAGCATGTGTTTGTCGTTCAAATTTGAATTATGCACATTAAATTAATGCCTAGAAAATTCAATTATAATGTATAAAAATGCCAAACGAACCATGAATATTGAAAGTAGTTCTGGTCAACCGTCTGGCACCCGTGGGTAAGCATTGTGCGCACGCGTCATGCTAGCTCGCGATTCCTTCTTTCCTAAGTGTTCCATATTAATGGTGTTATATATAAAAACACACTACCGTTTCCCGCCACTCCCCCAATCAGTTTCCCTCCACTCCTCCTATCGGTTTCCCGCCACTCCTCCCGTCGGTTTCCTGCTGCCAGTGTTAGTGGGCATAGAAGGCTAGGCAGCGACACTCCAGCTATACCGCAGTATACCACTCCAAGCATACCAATCTAGCGAAGTGTTGCCGTTGTCATCAACCTCCTCGACGAAGAGAATGAGCCAGAGCAGTCCGAAGAGCCAGAATGGCCATGCGTCGTTGAGCAAGAGCGGCAGCGCGCCGCTGAGCGTGACAGTATCATCGCGCCCTAGTGCTTGAGCGGGCCAATGTCTACACATGTGTTCGTCGCCCCCCATGGAGTGGAACAGAGCAAGAGTGTCAAAGCACTGCAGCGCAAGGGCAGGAGAGTGCCGCCGCGCATCAACAACGGTTTTCCACAATTAACTGGGCAGCTATCTTGTTCTTAATTAATGAAAAGGCAAAGCTTTTGGTTCTTCTGGCTAGTTTTATGTAAAAAATAATGTAAGTTTGAATGAAAGTGGTCCGGTATGTAAAGATTGCACACAATTTCTAAACGCACAAACGTGCGTGTTAGTTGGGAGTAGGTCCCACATGGTCACCAGCGGGAAACGCCTTAAAGGCGAGGAGGGAACTCTTATCAGCAAGGGGCAGCTTCCCATCCGCTAGCCGAGTCGAATAGAATGCACAAGTTAAGCATGTTGGGGCTGGAGCAGTCTAAGGATGGGTGATCAGGTGGGAAGTTGCATATCTCAAGCTTTATTTAAGTGCCATGATACAGTCATTACAGACATTTAGCATCTAAGTGTGTCTGTAGTGACCTCTCATGTCGATTATATAAACCTTGAGATCCTTGTTTTGGTAATTTGTAGAATGATGTTTTTTGTTATTTCTTATTTTTAAAAATCGGAGAATGATCGAGACCTATGGGCCCACACCCTTTGACGCAATGTATGAGAAGGGTTTGACCATGATGAGTTCCTCATCTAATCCTTTAACCCAACGTATGAGAAGGGTTAGACCATGACAGGTCCCTCTTGCTCTATGTGGCATGTTAGACGAAAATAAGTTTGAGCACATAAGTTGGATACCCCCTCAACTCCCCCCCCCCCGCCGCCTTGAAGTTGGGGAAGCAGCATCGTACGTCTTGAACCTGGCTTCCTAGGGGTACGGTGTTCGTTTGTAATGTAGTTGGTGCCCCATTGAAGTTGTGCATTGGGATTTGAACACATCACCCACCACCCATATATATTTTTGGGCCGCATGGTATAGGGGTCTTATGATTGACCCCGTCTCCCTTATGCGGTTTTAGAGGACACGCATATCTGTGGGCTCCTGGGGTCTATATATATCATCCCTTTAACCGACAACGAGGGGGTTTGGCCATGAACGGATTCCTCCTGGTTCGTGTTAGGGCGGGTCACGGTGACATGTTCGAGCAAAGTTCGAGCTCATGCGTTCTCAGGATTCTCTCCCACACGCTCGAATTGGTGGGTTGGACCGACACCCTACGTATGTCGTCCTTAATTACCTAGCTTTCATGGGGGTTTCTCTGTATCGAGAGGTAGGCTCCACATCAAAATTGTACATTATTTCATATTTAAAACACATCACCCCTTCCAACGTACATCATTTTGGGCACATGCAGGTGGTGCTAGTTTTGTGGCCCCTCTCATGCAGTTTTATGATGGTCCAATCTATGGGCCCGAGCGGTCTATTCTATCCCTTTTTGATCGACAACAACGGTGGTCGTTTGCCCAAGCGATAGATTCACTGGTCCGTCTTATGGTAGGTCATAGTGACATGCATGTCCGACCAAAGTATGAGTACGTGCACGCGTCCTGCTGACATGAAGTGGGGGTGGGGCAAGTACCCTAGCTACGACCTTAGCCTGTCATTATAGATATATCCAAGGGGGCTTTCCGGTTTACGAGGCAGGTTCCACCAAAGTTGTGCATTGTGTATTTAAACATCACACCCTTTATTCCTACATATATTTGGCCACTTCCAGGTGGTTGTTTTCTTCTGGCCCCTCTCACCTGATCTTCCACGATGCACCCACCCGTGGGCCCATGCAGTCAAAGTTGTGCATTGGGAATTTGAACATCACACACCACCCTATTCATACATATATATTTGGGCCACATGCTGGTGTGGTTGTCTTCTGACCCGCTCTCGTGTTTTTTGTTGCCAAATGGTTCTATATAAAATAGCAGACGACTCAGATGATGCGCAACGGACACGGGTGCATTGGCTTAACCATGTGCGATGCTCGTGCCCTGTAAAATCGCCATGACTTCGCAAGCGCCAGCAAGGGTGAAGGGGGTAATGTGTACAGGATATTTAGGATGAATTCCACATTTGCGTCTGAAAATTAGGACGAACCGTGTGCGATAGACCAACTAGCTAGAAATATAAAAAAACAACCCGCCTTGAGCGTTGCAAAAATCGATGGTTCCGCGGCTTTTTCGTATTATCATACACAATTATTCTTTTTGGACCATGTGCGATCTTGGTTTCTCCCGTCCGCTTCAATTCCTTTACCCAAATTTTAGTAGCCGCGGTATTTCAACCGTCGCCCCACTCCTCCACCGCCGACCCTATAGTAAAATTTCAGTAGCCAACGCATTTGAACCATCGCCCTCCCTCGTCCACCACCATCTCCACCCACCATTACTAAAAAAATTAGTAGCCACGGCGTATCCTCAAACACCACCCCGCCCTCTCCACAGTCCACCCTCACCCTCTCCCTCCCGCTCGAACCCTAGCTCGTCGTCGCCGCCGCCAACTGACATGGCTTCAATGTGTTGGTTTTCCCCAAGGTGGAAGGGATGATGCAGTACAACTATGTTAGGTATTTCCCAGTTATGAAACCAAGGTTATCGAACCAGTAGGAGAACCAAGCAACACTATGTAAACGGTACCTGCACACAAAGAACAAATCCTCTCAACCCAACACGTAAGAGGGGTTGTTAATCCCTCCCCGGTAAAAGATAGATTAAATAGTATGAGTTTGGATAAATAGATCTGAATAATACATGAAATAAAACATGCAATAAAAAGTGCAGTGTCGGGGTACCCAAACAGGGGTGTTTATTCCCCCTGAAAAAAGCCTCCGCCCCGACAGCCAGGGCGAACAACTACCTCAACACCAACATACAATGTAAGGCCAATCCATAGAAGCCGCGCTTCGTGAGATCAAGGAGAACATTAAGAAGATCAAGACAACAAGATATCACCATTGGGAAGGCCTCCCTTGCCAGGCAGGAGAGCCCGGTCGGGTTGAGACCACCCCGAAGGCGAGTCCAGGATCTTGCCGGGGGCGCTGTCGTGGGAAACCACGGTCACCTATGGGGCCATCATCCCCTTGTGGTTCGGTAGGGGGGATGAGCACATTGCACAAAGAGCGGACAATGTAGCATAGCACGACAGAGATCACACGGGCAATTTAACCCAGGTTTTGGACGCCGCGAGGCGTAAAACCCTAGTCCTGCTTTGGTGGATTGATGGGAGGACCGTGGTGGAGACACATCACTCTAGCCCGGCAGGGGTTGCCTCGGGGCGAGAGCAGCTACGCGCGTATGAGTATACAAGGGTCTGAATCCTCTCTATGGTTGCCACGGGCCTCCTTTTATAGATCAAGGGGTCACCACAATGGCAAATCAGTCATTGTGCACTGATTAGATAGCAAACAGTTCTATCATACCTAACTCTGGAGACAGGACAGAGCGCATTAAATGTGCCGCTTAGTGTCACATCATGGCATGCCCGGCAAGCCTTGCTGGGCAGTTCGGCCAGCTTCTCTCTTGCCTGCATGACACGTCTCTGGACGGGTGTCATTTGGAGGTGATTCCCATAGGAAATGGCTGCCATGTGGCAAAAAACAGCCACTTAGTCACTTGGGGGCTTGACACCGCACCGATCAATGACTTGCGTCACTGTGAGGTGGAGCGGTGAAGCCTTGGCAAGGTAGTTTTGCCTTCATGGGGCCCGGGAGGCCTGCTGGGACGGTCTTGAGGCTCGTCTTCAGGGTAAACTTAACCTCGCCATGCTCGCCCGCCCGGCAAGGGAAGTTTTCCCTTGGTGATATTTTGCTTCCTTTGGCTTGACTTGGTCTTCTTGATCCCCTCTCTGATTCCTGAAAGAGCTGATCTCTTTTGCTTGGTCTGGTCTTGGATGTTGCAGCCTTGCTGGCCCGATGAACTGCCGTCCGTGCACAAGTCAGGGGAAAACATACACCCCTGTTTGTGTACCTCGACAGAAGCCCCTGGGCTTGAGCCATACGTGTCGCTGGGCACGTTGGGTTAGGCCCCAAACAGTGCACGGACACGTGGCAAGATAACATTGCGCGTGCAGCAGTTTGTCATGATGACCAGTCAATCCAACGTCCACTTTGTGTAACTACCGCGGGTCGCGGGGTCATGGGACTACAACACTTAATGTAAAACGGTAACTTTCTGAAGAGTCGCGCCTTCCCCCCGCGTTCTTTCCCTTAAGAGAGGAAAAACGCGGAAGGGTACCGCTCATTCACCGTCTGCCTCGCCCCTGCTCCATCTTCTTCTGCTAGCCAAGCAATTGCTCTTCCTCCTCGCCCGCATCCGTCGCCGGTTCCTACCAAACTTCCTTCCCCCATCCCCGCTGCAACTTGAGGAGATGGGGAAGAAAACCGCCGCTCCCAAGGGAAAGCGGACGGCTACTACAAAGGAGGTGACCGCCGAAGGGAGTAAGCGGGCGGCGGATTTGGACAGGAAGCAAAGGGGAGATGTCATGTTCTTCTCGTCGAACTTGGATGCGGATGTACTAGAAGCGAGGTATGGATATCAATGGGGGTGGGAAGTCCCGAAAGGGCATGGAGCACCCAATGTCCTGGCGGAGGGCCAAGAGGATCCGCAAGATTCGTACCAATTTTTTTGCACATACTTTATGTGTGGTCTCTGCCCTCCTTTTTATGATTTCTTCGATGCAATGATGGTGATCTATCGATCCATCTTCTGGATTTCACGCCAAATGCAATGGTGTGCATGGTGATTTTTGCCCACCTGTGCGAGAACTTCATTGGAGTTGCCACCAATGTCAATTTGTTCAGGCACTATTTTGTCCCGCGGGTGGAGAACAAAGCTCGTCGTTCCGGGAACATAAGCTGGATACCGCGGGTGGCGAGGGAGAAATGGGGTTACCTCCCTGGTCAGCAGCGTGACAGATGGGAAGAATGGAGAGCTGACTGGTGCTGGATCCAGGATAAGGAAGCCCCAAATTTCTGCTAAGCGTGGATAGAGTACACTGAACATGGCAGCGATTGGAGGGAGGTTGACCTTTCCGACGATAGGCTCTGCCCGCAAAACAGGATCACCCGCCTAAAAGCTGCCGGGCTAACCATTGAGCGTGTGGGGGCCGACTTTCTCCTCTGTCGTATTGTGCCATTTCAGAAGAGGGAAAGGTTTGCCTGGCAGTATGGGGATGCTGCAGATAGGATGAGATTGCTCCCGGGCTTGACCAACAACCTGTCAGTCTACGGCCATGCTTGGTTGTGCGAACAATTGTTCGGCAGCCTTGGGCCGTTCAAGTTGCCAGCAACTGTCTTCCCGCTGAACATCAACTCTGCCAGGGACCAGATTCTGAAATGGATACCAGACTGCAATGCTCATGGAGTTTCGGGCGATTGGCGACTGGCCACGCTCAACGAGGAGCTCGCGTGGTCATCCACCCTGGTAGAATGGGCCACCAAGGTGGAGACCAACATGTACAAGGCCACCTCCAAGGTGGAGGAGGCGTTCATCAAGAAGCGGCTTGATGAGGATAGGGCATTCCGAGCTGCCGCAAAGGCGAAGGCCGGAAAGGTAGCGGGAAGAAAGGGAGAGGCGGAAGACGAAGGCCTCTCTAGTGGGAGAAGCGAAGCGCAAGCCACGGAAGAGGCTGCCGGGGACGATCCTGCCGGGAACGAGCCTGTCGGGGATGAGCCTTCAGGGATTAAGGGGCTGGTTGCCGCGGCAGTAGAGATCCAGGTGGAAGAGAGGGTTGAGGATGTGGAGCAACCTGAGGAGGAGTGGCTCGTGACAGGCCCTCAAGCCCCCGAGCCGGTCCTGGACACGCGCCCTCGCAGGCGGGCCGCCAACCATGGAGCAACGGTTTCCTATCCTGTGCCCGCGGCCAAGAAGGTGAAGAAAGCTTCCTCCAAGGGAAACAAGCCGGATGCGGTGCGCCGACAGTCTTCTCACCTTATCGAGGCTAAAACCCTTCCCGCCAAGCAGCTGGTAGCCGCGGGGGTTGATTCTAGCTCCCAGTCTGACTCGAGTTCTTTGCATAGCTCGTCCTCGTGGGGGCCCCCTGTGCCCTGACAGGGGCCAAAGTTGTCGGGAAGCTCCATTCCTCCGCCCCAGAAGAGAAGTAGGGCGCCCTCACCGCCCATTGACTTTGAATTGAGCTCCATGCTCATCGATGAAGGGTAAGAGAGAACAGTCTCCTTTCCTTGCAATAGTTTTAGTATGCCTTCTTGCTCTTGTTGACAGGGAGGAGGAGGAGACGAAGACTCTCATCCACCGGTCCAAACGGCTCAGGCGTGCGGAGCTGCCGAACACTATGGAGGGTACGGGCCTCGCGGGGAGCAGAACAAACGACCCGACACCAAGCCCCCAGCTCAGCCCCAGGCACGAAAGCATGGGATTGGTCCCTCCCATGGGAAGTGATGCAGGAGAGCTCCCAACCTCCTCGGCTGAAGGAGCGAAAGAGACGACTCAGGCTGAGCCCCTTCAAGAGGGACTTACCCCGCCTGCCGATCAATTCGAGGAGCCCCCGATGATGGCTCCCACGGGAGGACTTGCCCAGGACGATGTCGTGGTCGTCACGGAAGGGGACGGAAATCATGGTCCGACAGCTGATGTTGCCGGGGAGACTGAAGCTTCCGCCCGGCAGACCTCTCCGGGTAACTAATTTGCTCTTTCTCCTTGCTTCTTTCTTTTATCATCTCGCCCCATGCTTCTGTCTCTCTAATACTTCCGCTTCTTTATTATTCCTTGTTGTCTTCGCTTGCAGTCCCTCAGGCCGAAGAGCCCGAACTGCTGGAAGAAGTGGCCAGCATAGGGAGAGATGTCGCAGATGAAGCTGCCAAGATTGATGCCGCGGAGGGGCAGAGACATGCTGCCGGGAATGCTTAGGAGTCCTTGGCGGAAACGGAGCGGACCCCCGACAGCGTGCCAGGGGCAGGAGCAACGGTCCAGGAGAAAATCCCCTCCAAACCATGGACCCCTCCCCTCATTTGGTACCATGGCGGGAGCCTCATAGCCATCTTTGAGTCAGCTGGCGTTGGTGCTTGCGCATCCTAGGCTCGGAGCCCCCGGCTCATCAGTGGCGACGGGCGCAGAACTTGATGGAGAACTTCTGCGCATTCTGGCATCGCTGTACCAGGGGGTTGAGAAGGCAGATGACTCCGTCGCTGTCACGATGGACTTGTCTTTCCTGGAATCCATGGCGGCAGGCATTAAGGAGATGCAGGGCTGGCACAACCAGAAGTGGCAGGTGCTCAAGGAGCAGCGCAAGTCCGCCAACAAGGTGGACCAACAACTGAGGGACAAAGGTAACGAGCTGCGTGACTGACAGGACAAGCAGTTCCAGGTCCTGATGAAGCAGCAGGAGACAATCTCGATGGTGAGGGAAGATGTCAGTGCCCGGGAGGCTCGCATGGCGAAGCGCAAGGCGCTTCTGGACGCCACAGAGCAGGACATCTCTTCTCAGGAGGAGAAGCTCGAGGCCACCCTCCGCGCCAAGGACAGCGACCTGGAAGTCCTCGTGTAGCAACGCACCAAGGAGCTAGAGGACAAGCACAAGGCCTCCATGGATGCCCTCACTGCTGATTCAGCCACCCAACTGAAGACACTCGCTGATGACCTTGCCGCTGCATCCACTGCCAAGACTGACCTGGACCAACAGGTGGCCAAGTTGACCGAAGAGCTTGCCGGGAGCGACTAGGAGGTCACGTCCCTCAAGGAGGAGGCGCAGAAAGCAGAGACCCTTCTAAAGGATATACAATCGCATCTCTCCTCCAAGAGCCAAGGCCTTGAGGCTGCCAACAACACCATTGAAGATCTTAAGGCTAGGATGGGCACCTTTGAGAGCTCGGTAGAATCTAGCGGGGCCCGTGAGCAGTAGCTGACAAAGGACCCGGATACCGCAAGGCTCTTCAGAAGGATGCAGAGGACAAGCTGGCGAATCATTCCGAGCAGGTCGACCTCTAGATCAAGATCTTGATTGACATTGCCGAGCGTCTCACTGCCCAAACTGCAGCGATGGGGATGGAAGGGCCAGTCATCTCGGCCAGCAAGCAAGAGGTCCCCAGTGTCAAGCTAGGGGTCTTTTTCAACGAGCTAATCGATAGGCTGAAGGCACATGAAGAGGGAAGGCCCGGTCGCTTCGTGACTGAATCCCGGAAGCTTGCCCGCAATGCCCTCCTCATGGTCTTGAGCAACATCGCCTGCCGCCATCCGGATCTCAACCTCGCTGATGGCTTCAAGAAGCCGCCGGAGGGTGCAGACATTTTTGCGTCGAAGAGAAAGCTGCCCCCTTTGCCGACAAGGCCCTTTCCGTCCCAACGGCTCCACGAGGTCGCCAGGCCCGGCACTGAACTTTCCTTTCCACTGCGCTATTCTGTAACAAAACATGACACATGTCCAGTGTTTAGACATTGTATTATTAATGTTTGTATGAAACTGATGCTTTTGCTTAATCTCTGATTGCATGTTTATCCCTTTTAAATGTACCTATCAGTGTTCGTACGATTACTCCCTATGTATGTTTCGGCTGCCTGCCAGTATTGCCGTGATTGTCATAAGGGCCAGGCCCTTAGCATTCATCTTGGCGTGGATGCGTCCCGGCAGGTTTTGCCTTGGTAGTTCTCGATACAGCCACTTATTCTGTGAGCAGGCTCAGAACAGAACGAGGGTGCAGACAAAGAATTAGCACGGTGCCATCACACGAAGGATTTCCTCATACGAACACTTCGATACTCAAGGGATAAACAAATGCGAAATCTTAAATTCATAAGGGAGTAATGGCTGCATGGACTTAGCTTTTGTCCTCGCTTCCTCCCATTCCTTTCAGCTACGAGCGCTTGCCGCGTTCGCATGCTTCGGGGAGAATGTATGTCGTGCACATAGTTCTCGGGCTCCCGATAGGGGCCAATAGAAAAACATATGTATCTTGCGGGCGGTAGGACGTGGTGTAAGCTACGACCAGTTTATCTCTCCTCCTCTCCATACTTTCTAGACAATCTGGTGGCAGCTGGCATAGAAGTCACGCTAATGTGAACGGCCTTGCCGGAGCGCACTTGCCGGGGCATCAATTAACAGACTCGCACCAGTGCTCCACTCAGGATTTCCCTAAGTAGGGTAAATGTTCAACCGAGTTTCGCGTGATACTCATCGACATTGATGATGATGGAACCCAGAGTGGCTCCATTGTCTGTAAGTGAGAGTGGCGGAAGGAGAAACTTCGTACTTATACACTTTGTTCCTTTCCCCCCGACGGGTCTCGCATGGCGCCCATGCCGCTTGACCTGTTGGGGTTGGCTCGCTGTCGTCATTATTGATTCTTTGCCGCTGTAAAGCTGTGGCGGAGGGAGGCGATGGAGACCGAACAGGTGGGGGAAGAGATATCGCTCCCCCTCTCCGTTCCCATCATCCCCCGCCTCTCCTTGGGTGTCACGGATGACGAAGTCGTCGATGAAGATGTCGATGGAGATGACGCGTTGCATACGTGTCTCGGGTTCGTGCAAGCGCTTCCCCCTACCTGGCGTGCCAAAGATGTCGTGGGAAACCACGGCCACCTATGGGGCCATCAGCCCCTTGTGGTTTGGCAGGGGGGATGAGCACATTGCACAAAGAGCGGAGAACGTAGCACAATACGACAAAGATCACACGAGAAGTTTAACCCAGGTTCGGTCCGCCGCGAGACGTAAAACCCTACTCCTCCTTTGGTGGATTGATGGGAGGACCGTGGTGGAGACGCAGCGCTCTAGCCCGGCAGGGGTTGCCTCGGGGCGAGAGCAGCTACGCGCGTATGAGTATACAAGGGTCTGAATCCTCTCTATGGTTGCCACATGCATCCTTTTATAGATCAAGGGGTCACCACAATGGCAAATCAGGGCAATGATTAGATAACAAATAGTGATATCATACCTAACTCTACAGATAGGGCAGAGCGCATTAAATGTGCCACTTAGTGTCACATCATGGCATGCCCGTCAACCATGTTGGGCAGTTCGACCAGCTTCTCTCCTGCCTGCATGACATGTCTCTGGACGGCTGTCATTTGGAGATGATTCCCATAGGAAATGGCTACCATGTGGAAAAAACAACCACTTATTCACTTGGGGGCTTGACACCGCACCGATCGATGACTTGCATCGCTGGGAGGTGGAGCGGTGAAGCCTTGGCGGGGTAGTTTTGCCTTCGTAGGGCCTGGCAGGCCTGCCGTGACGGTCTTGAGGCTCGTCTTCGAGGTAACCTTGACCTCGCCAGGCTCGCCCGCCCGGTAAGGGAGGTTTTCCCTTGGATATCTTGCTTCCGTTGGCTTGACTTGGTCTTCTTGTTCCGCTCTCTGACTCCTCAAAGAGATGATCTCTTTTGCTTGGTCTGGTCTTGGATGTTGCAGCCTTGCTGGCCCGATGAACTACCGTCCGTGCACAAGTCAGGGGAAAACATCCACCCCTATTTTGCGGTGTGTTTGTTGGGATCCGGTGAACTTTGAGTTTATGATCAGATCTATCTTTTATCCATGAAAATTATTTGAGTCTCTTTGATCTCTTATATGCATGATTACTTATAGCCTCGTATTTCTTCTTTGAATCTTTGGTTTAGTTAGGCCGACTAGATCAATTTTTCTTGCCATGGGAAGAGGTGCTTTGTGATGGGTTCGATCTTGCGATGTTCTTTCCCAGTGACAGAAGGGGCAGCAAGACATGTATTGATCGTTGCCATTAAGGATAACAAGATGGGGTATATCCCTACATGAATAGATCTTGTCTACATCATGCCATCGTTCTTATTGCATTACTCCGTTTTTCCATGAACTTTATACACTAGATGCATGCTGGATAGCGGTCGATGTGTGGAGTAATAGTAGTAGATGCAGGCAGGAGTCGGTCTAATAATCTTGGATGTGATGCCTATATAATGATCATTGCCTAGATATCGTCATGATTATTTGAAGTTCTATCAATTGCCCAACAGTAATTTGTTCACCCACCGTATGCTATTTTCTCGAGAGAAGCCACTAGTGAAATCTACGGCCCCCGGGTCTATTCTCCATCATATTTGCTTTGAGATATATTTTTATTCGCTTTTGTTTTCAGATCTATTAATCCAAAAACCCAAAAATACCTTGCTGCACTTTGTGTTCTATCGAGATCTATTTATCCAATCTATGACAATTTTTATCCCGTCAACTTGACAATTTCTGGCACCGTTACCCGAAAGGGATTGACAACCCCTTTAACACGTCGGGTTGCAAGTATTTGTTCTTTGTGTGCAGGTACCGTTTACATAGTGTTTCTTGGTTCTCCTACTAGTTCGATAACCTTGGTCTCATCACTGAGGGAAATACCTACCGTAGCTATGCTGCATCATACCTTCCTCTTTGGGGAAATACCGACGTAGTTCAAACGACATCAGACACTACTGGATATAGACCAGGAAGATAAATCATTCAGGCAAGTGGAAGCAAAGACAAGAAGATTACCGGGTGGCGGCTGTTGGAAGGTGACATCTCCTTGCCAGGTAGCATGGGTCGCCAGCGCATGGTCCACCACCTCTCCTTCAGTGGTTGTGGCCTCGACGTGAGCAGACCCCACGGGGGAGACCCTTGCCGGTGATGCCTCTGCTTGAACCTTGGTCGGCGGGGATCCTTGCAAGGTGGACCCCTCTTGGAAGGCCCCGCTGTGCTGACTCTCGCCCAACCCCTTGCCGGGAGATTATGGGCGCTTCTTCGCGTCTTCATGCACAGACGAAACATGCCTTGCGCCTTCACGCCGGGGGCTGGACTGGGGGCTAGGCGCAGGATCCCCTGCCTTATCCTCCGCCAGGCCTACGCTTGATGATTGGCCTGGTACCACCACACGCTTGGCCCTCTGAGGTAGGGGTTCTTCATCTCTGCTGAAGACAACAAGACAAGATTAAACCAATGACCAAGTGCGGAATACTTCCACAAGAAGTTTGGTTGTTTTGCTTACTCTGGGTCCATGAGCATGGAGCCTAGTGCGTATGCTGTAGGTGGCGGTGTCTCCCTGCCCCTTTTCAGAGTCAGGGGAGCAGAACTTCCCGGTAATGAAGAACTCGCCGGTGGGGTCATGCCCACTAGCGGGATCAAGCTTGACGAGGAAGTTGGGCTTGACTAGGGGCTAGGATCAACTCCCGTGACCGCGCTTTGCTTGGTGGGTGGGGTCTTCGCCTCCGACAAGCGACTAGATTGGCAGCATGCCACCTCTGGCTTATCTCTCTTAGTGGCGATCTTCTTCACCCTCTTGGTGGCTGGCGAGGGAGCAGGAGCCGCTGGCCCCCGGCCGGCCCGCTTGCGAAGGCGTTGAATGGGCTCTGGGCTTGAGGACCCATTTCGAGCCCCTCTTCATCCACCTGGAGCTGCTTTGCCTCCTCAGCCTCGTCCCCTTCTTGGGCCTCTGCTGCCGTGGCATGGGGAATTCCAGCCCCGGCAGGGTCAAGCCCGGCAACCTCCTCCGCGGCGGGCTCTTCACTCCCTTCGTGAGAAGAGCACTCGCCTTCAACATCTTCCTCTTCCTCCTCTTCGGGCCTCGTCCTTCCGGCGGCTCGGAGCGCTCTGTCCTCTGTGATCCGCTTCGAAATGAACATTGCCTCCACCTTGGATGTGCGCTTGACAAGGGCATCCTCCACCATGGAGGCTCTTTCCTCCAAGCGAGAGACCCAATCCATTTCTGCATCCAGTTCAGGCAGTTGCCAATCAGCCTCAACTCCTTACGCGTTGCAATCAGGTATCCATTGCAAGATCTAACCTAGAGCGGAGTTGAGATGGAGAGAAACAACTTTTGCCGGCAGATGTAACGACCCAAGATTGCCAAATAGCTGTTCGCACAACCAGCCATGGCCATATATCGACAGATTGTTGGCGGGGCCTGGGTACAATCGCATCCCGTCGGCAGAATTCCTGTACTCCCAAGCAAAACTGTCTCTTTTCTGCAACGGCACAATGCGGCACCGGAGGTAGTCGGCCCCCACATGCTCGACGGTTAGCTCGGTAGATTTTAGGCGGGCAATCCTGTTCAGCGCCGGGCGGAGCCTGTCGTCGGTGAGGCCCAACTTACTCCAATCTCTTTCGCGCGTGACACATCTGGTCTGCGCCAAGCAGAACTCAGGGGCATCCTTGTCCTGGATCCAACACGAATCCGCCCTCCATTCCTCCCACCCGCTGCGCTGCTAACCAGGGAGATAATCCCATTCACCCTTCTTACTCCTGGGAATCGAACTTATATTTCCCGAGCGCTGAGATTTTTCTTCTATCCATGGGATAAAGAAGTGCATGAACAGGTCCACCTTGGGGGCAACTCCAATGAAGTTCTTGCATAGATGGGCGAAGATTGCCATTCACGCCATTGCATTGGGCGTGAAATCCAGAAGATGGAATCCATACACGGTCATCATGGTGCAAAAAAAGTCAGAGAAGGGGGAGGTGAGGCCGCAGAGAAAGTACGCGCAGAAGAAGCGGTACGAGTCTGATGGAATCTTGGCCCCCTTCGACAGAACCACGGGTGCTCCATGCCCTTTCGAGACATCCCTCCCCCACATGTATACGTACCTCGCGATCAAGGTATTGCCATCCAATTTCGACGGGAAGAAAACAACGTCTTTCTGTTACCGCTTGTCCAGCTCCTTTCTTCTTCTTCCTGTCCGCCGCGGCTTCTTTGGCGGCAGCCGCGTGCTTCCCCTTCATAGCGCCCGTTTTCTGCCCCATCTCTTGGACTCGCCGGAAAAGAGAAAGATCTAGCATAGCTTTGGAGGCAGATGATGGGGTGGGGGCGGTTTCTTGGCTTGAGGAAGAAGATGAAGGGAGGAGAAACAGATGCGAATGAGCAACGCCCCTTCGCGTTGCCTTTTTATTGGGAACAGCCGCGGGGGACTGGCTCTTCGCTATCTTTTTTCAGGAAATTACCGTTTTTACAGGTGCATTGCCCACTAACGGCTACTCTTCCACAACCCCACGACCTGCGGTAATTACGCAGTGTGGACGTCGGTTTGACTAGTCATCATAACAACAACTGCACGGGCAGCATTTCTTTGCCACGTGTCCATGCACTATTTGGGGCTTAACTCAACGTGCCCAGTGACACGTTTGGCTCAGGCCCGGGGGCTTCTGTCGGGGTACACAAACAGGGGTGTTTATTCCCCCTGACTTGTGCATGGACAAAAAGCCTCCGCCCCGACAGCCAGGGCTCACCGGGGGAACAACTACCTCAACACCAACATACAATGCAAGGCCAAGCCAGAGAAGCCGCTCTTCATGAGATCAAGGAGAGCATTAAGAAGATCAAGACAGCAAGATATCACCATTGGGAAGACCTCCCTTGTCGAGCAGGAGAGCCCGGTCTGGTCGAGACCACCCGAAGGCGAGTCCATGATTACCCCAGCAAGCTTGCCGGGGGCGCCAAGGCATCACCGCTCCATCGCTCCACCGCATCGCAACGCCAGTCACTTATCAACGCGGTGTCGAGCCCCCAAGTGATTAAGTGGCTTCCACTAAGCACGTGGCAACCAGTTGGAAGATAGATCACGCCCACTTGAGACCCGTCCAGAGGCATGTCGAGATGATAAGCAAAAGATGATTAAGCGGCATAGCAGGCCTGCTAGGCTTCAACCTTAGCACGACAACTACCAGTCCATTTAATGCACTTTGTCCTAACTGCCAGAGTTAGGCATGATAGCACTATTAGCTATCTAATCACAGGATAAAGACTGTTTTGCCACTGTGGTGACCCCTTGAGCTATAAAAGGAGGTCCAAGGCTACCTAGAAAAGGATTCGGACCCTTGCACACTTGTACGCGCGTAGCAGCTCTCCCCGAGGCCATCTTGCCGGGCTTGAGCATTGCGCGCCCTTCGTGTTCCTCCATCCAATCCACCAAAGCAGGAGTAGGCCAGGATTTACGCTTCCCAGCACCCCAAACCTAGGTAAAAACCACCAGAGTCCCATCACCGTGCTGCATCATCGCCTCCGCTCTTTGTGCAACGTGATCCCCCCCTTGCCGAACCACAAAGGGGCCCGTGGCCCCATAGGTGATCGTGTTTCCCTACGACATGCAGCAAGGTATTTTTGTTTTTTTGGATTAATAGATCTGAAAACAAATGTGGCAAAATATAGATTGGAAAGCAATATGATAAAAGATAGACCAGGGGGGCGTAGATTTCACTAGTGGCTTCTCTCGAGAAAATAGCATACGGTGGGTAGACAAATTACTATTTGGCAATTGATAGAAGGTCAAATAATCATGACGATATCCAGGAAATGATCATTATATAGGCATCACGTCCAAGATTAGTAGACCGAAACGATTCTGCATCTATTACTATTACTCCACACGTCGACCACTATCCAGCATGCATCTAGTGTATTAAGTTCATGGAGAAACGGAGTAATCCAATAAGAATGGTGACATGATGTAGACAAGATCTATTCATGTAGGAATAGACCCCATCTTGTTATCCTTAATAGCAACGATACATACGTGCCTCGCTACCCCTTCTGTCACTGGGTGAGGAGACCGTAAGATCGAACCCATCACAAAGTACCTCTTCCCATGGCAAGAAAAATCGATCTAGTTGGCCTAACTAAACCAAAGAATCGAAGAAGAAATACAAGGCTATAAGTAATCATGCATATAAGAGATCAAAAGAAGACTCAAATAACTTTCATGGATAGAAACTGATCATAAACTCGATCTTCATTTGATCCCAACAAACACACCGCAAAAAGTCATTACATCAAATAGATCTCCAAGAGACCATTGTATTGAGAATCAAAGAGAGAGAGGAAGCCATCTAGCTACTGCCTACAGACCCATAGGTTTATGGTGGACTACTCACGCATCATCGAAGAGACACCAATGAGGATGATGAACCCCTCTGTGATGGTGTAGATTGGATCTCATGGTTCTGGAACTTGCAGCTGCTGGAATTGTGTTTCGTCTGCTCCCCTAGGGTTTCTGGAACTTCTCAGGATTTATAGAGCGAAGAGGCGATGGAGGAGACCCCGTGGGCCCCATAGCCCATCAGGGCGTGCCAGGGGCCTCTGGCACGCCTTGGTGTCTTGTGGGCCGCACGGGCCTCCCCTCAGTTGCTTCCTTGGCTCCCAAGTTGTCTTCTGGTCCAAAAAAATCTCCAAAAAGTTTTGTGGCATTTGGACTTCGTTTGGTACTGATATTCTGCGAAGTAAAAAACAAGCAAGAAACAACAAGTGGCACTGGGCACTATGTCAATAGGTTAGTCCCAAAAAATGATATAAAGTTGCTATAAAATGATTGTAAAACATCGAAGAATGATAATATAACAACATGGTACAATAAAAATTATTGATATATTGGTGGCGTATTAGCATCCCCAAGCATAATTCCTGCTTGTCCTCGAGTAGATAAATGATAAAAACAGAATTTCTGATGTGGAATGCTGCCTAACATGTTCATCACATATTCTTTTCTTTTGTAGCATGGACATTTGGACTTTATATGGTTCAAAGCAATAGTCTATATTTGACATGAAGATTTCAATACTCAAGCATATCAACAAGCAACCATGTATTTCAAAATATCAACACTAAAGAAAGCTATCCCTAGCCCATCATGCTCAATCATTGATCCATTCACGAAGCACACTTGAATATTAGCTACATCCAATGCTCAAGTACGATCATGGTGCCCCTTAGTTGGTGCTTTATAAGAGAAGATGGATACTCAAACAAAAATAAAAATTGCATAAAGTAAACAGATAGGCCCTTCGTAGAGGGAATTAGGGATTTTTAGAGGTGCCAGAGCTCAAAGCAAAAAAAATGAGAGATAAAAACATTTTGAGAGGCATGCTTTTCCCGTCAACGAAAACGACCGAGTAATTCCCAACACTTTCCATGCTAGATATATCATAGGCGGTTCCCAAACATAAAATATAGTTTATTCCTTTTTCCACCCTTCTTTCACACTCCACGGCTAGCCGTATCCACGGGTACCGTCCGTACCAACACTTTCCAAAGAATTTATTATTTGACAACATAAAGTAAATTCATTTTTCATTTCGGGACTGGGCATTCCTATTACCGCCGTACTCTCGTTTAGTGACAAGTGAATTAACACTCATCTTGAGAATAACACATCTAGAATGGAAAATATTGGCCACCCCTGCCGCTTCATGAGCGGTACAGGCACACAAAAAGGAAATTCATTTTGAAAATTAGAGTTGGCATACAAATTTGCTTAGAACGGCACGGAAATACCGCATATAGGTAGGTATGGTGGACTCATATGGCAAAATTGGTTTAATGATTTTGGTTGCACAAGTAGTATTTCTACTTAGTACAAGTGGAGGCTAGCAAAAACATTGAGAAGCAACCAACCAAGAAACAAAAAATCTCATAAACGAGCATTAAGCATAACAAACACTGAATAATGCACCACAAGTAGGATGTAATTTCATTGCATGACTATTTATTTTTGTGCTTGCATAGGGAATCGCAAACCTTAACACCAATATTCTTACTAAAGCATAATTACTCACCAACATGACTCACATATTAATATCATCATGCCTCAAAACTATTACAAGGAATCAAGTTTAATTTTTTCAATGATCTTCATGATAGTTTTTATTATATCCCTCTTGAATATCTATCACTTTGGGACTAGTTTCATATGTTGCAATTGCTTTTGACAAGCTCAAACAAATTGAAGTGAAGAACATGAGCATAATTATTTTCATCTCTCAAAATAATATAAGTGAAGCACGAGAGAACTTCTTCAAAAAGTTTGCTAACTCTCAAATAGATCTAAGTGAAGAATGAGAGTATTTCTTCAAAAATAATAAAGCACACTATCGATGTACTAAAGTTTGGGCCTTATTAGTACCCCATACTCATGCATGGGCAGTCGCAGCCTCACCCATGGCAAGGTCTCATGGGGACAGCTGGAAGCAAATACGAGATGACCAAGACGGCATTCAAGCCAATAAACAAAGAACAGAAGCCAAGCCGAGCCCCGGCAAGATCCTTGTCGGGATGGCTCGCGAAGCCCGGCAAGATCCTTCCCGGATGGCTCGCGAAGCCCCACGTCTTCCGCCCTGGTGGCAATATATGCCACTTCATTGTCGGTGGTGGGGCAGATGAAGTTCGTTTCTTCCCGGCTGGCCCTCTCCAACAAGTTGTCGAAGAACTCTTGTGCCCGCTCTGCGGATGGCTCGGCCCAGGTCTGGTCAAGGCCATGGGTGTTGAACACCGACATCATGGCGATGATTGAGGTCAGGGCAGAGTTATTGCACAAAGGGATTACACCCGCCAGCAACCTGACCACCTTGTCGGCCTTGAGGTGGAACAGCTTTTGGCAGAGAGCCGCATGCTGTATGACCGTTAGATATTTGTTTAGACCAACACTACAGGAATCAGCTATTTTGCCGTCTGCCATGGTGGACGGCAAAGGCATGAACGGCGGACGGCAAAGGCCTTTGCCGTCAACCGCGGACGGCAAAAGGCTCCGGCAAAGTAGGCTACGGTAAAGAGCTACTTTGCCGTCTGCTTCCTGGCGGCTAACGGCAAAGGGCCTTTGCCGTCTGCAGCGGACGGCAAAGAGAGCGGACGGCAATAATTGCGCTGTTAGTCCGTTAAGTGGCTAACGGCAGGCCTTTGCCGTCCGCCGCTGACGGCAAACTTTCTAGTGTCTTTGCCGTCTGCCACTGTAGGCAAACTTTCTAGTGTCTTTGCCGTCTGCCACTGTAGGCAAACTTTCTAGTGTCTTTGCCGTCTGCCACTGTAGGCAAACTTTCTAGTGTCTTTGCCGTCTACCACTGTAGGCAAACTGACCAAATGGGTCAGCTCCCAGGAAGCACAGTTGGCTGCCACGTGGCTTCTTTGCCGTCTGCGGCTGACGGCAAAGAGCCCATTGCCGTCGGTGGCAGACGGCAAAGAGCCTGCATATTGGCTCTTTTTTCTGTTTTTTATTAAATCCAACAATTTTCACAGCAAATATATATGACATATATAGATATATTTCACAGGCCTATTTAACAGCAAACATATCACATATATCCAGCACATAAGTTCCATCCATTCATACATAAGCAAGTTCCATCCATTCATACATAAGCAAGTTCCATCCATACATATTACATAAGCAAGTTCCATCCATCCATTCATACATAAGCAAGTTCCATCCATACATAAACAAGCACTCCATAGCAAGCTAGCAAGTTCCATCCATACATAAACAAGCACTCCATAGCAAGTGAATGAAATCTGCAAAATGGCAAAATAAGAAAGTTAGAAATAGGTGACTAGAATAAGAAGAGTAGAACAAGAAGAGTAGAACAAGAAGACTAGAACAAGAAGAGTAGAACAAGAAGAAGACTAGAACAACAAGTATATGTCATTTATGAGCTAACTTACGTGAAACGGATCATATATGAGCTAACTAAGTTGAAATGGGTCGTTTATGAGCTAGCTAAGGTGAAATGGATCATTTATGAGCTAACTTAGTTGAAATGGGTCGTTTATGAGCTAACTAAGGTCAAATGGATCGTTTTTAGGTAACTAAGGTGAAATGGATCGTTTTTTAGCTAACTTAGGTGAAATGGATCATTTATGAGCTAACTTAGTTGAAATGGATCGTTTTTGAGCTAACTTATGTGAAATGGATCATTTATGAGCTAATTTAGTTGAAATGGATCTTTTTGAGCTAACTTAGGTGAAATGGATCATTTAAGAGCTAATTTAGGTGAAATGGATCGTTTTTGAGCTAACTTGGTGAAATGGATCGTTTATGAGCTAAATTAGTTGAAATGGATCGTTTATGAGATAACCTAGGTAAGATGGGTCATTTTGAAGTTAACCTAGGTGAAATGGGTCATTTTAAAGCTAACGTAGGTAAAATGGATCATTTAGGAGCTAATCTAGGTAAAATGGGTCATTTTTGAGCTAACTTGGATGAACTGGATCATTTATAAGCTAACCAAGGTAAAATGGGTCATTTTAGAGCTAACTTAGGTAAAATGGATCGTTTATGAGCTAACTAAGCTAATTATGCAATTTTTGACATAAGTAAGCTAAGTACAGATCGTTTTAGAGCTAACTTAGGTAAAATGGATGGTTTTGGAGGTCAGTAAGCTTATTAAGTCATTTGGGAGGAGAAGAAGCTAAGTCTAGGTCATTATGGTAAGCATTGGAGGAAATAAAGCTAAGTCTAGGTCTTTATGCATGTGTTAAGCAAAACACTAGATAAACTTACCATGATCCAGGAGGTGTAGGAGCGGGCTGGCTCATGTCGGTAGCTGGAGAAGGATCATGCGATGCTTGTCTGGAGTTACGCTGCACCAAGGATCATTTCCAATGTCTTGTTAGCATGATGACACTCAAATGTTAAGACTAGCAAGTAATGTCCATTCAAATTAAACTCACCGTGGTCCCAGGAGCAATCACTAGCATCAGCGGAGCGGTCTGACCGGCCTTCTCGCACACAGACTGCACATTTGGTTTTGACGACTCAGTCATACTAGTTAGTAATGAGACTAACACTACATGAATGTTTTGGCTAATCTGCAGAAGAAACTTACCACAAGGAGCTCGTACATGGCCCTTGCCTGCATGTCATTCCGTGCCCTCTCCTCCTCCAACATCTTTGTCGTCCTCTCCTCCAACTCCCGCTGCCTCTCCGTCGCCTCTGCCAGAAGTTTCTTCGTTCTATCTCTCTCACTCTGTATAGCAGCCTGCAACACCACTCACATGACCATTTGTACGCATTGATGGAAGCGCACACAATGTAATGGAGAAAGATAGCTAAGTACGTATCACTAACTTTGATGGCGAGTTGCACTGGCCGTTCACGAGGCCTTATCTCAGGAGCGAAGCTCGACTGGCGCGCCTTGATCTCCGGGAGAGTGCTAGGACAACGGATAAGTCCATCTCCAATGGCTATGGAGCCATGGGACCTCCCGCCACCAGCTATCATCACCAGCTCTGGATCAATGGGACCCTGGCTCGGGTTAAAGTCCTCCCCTTTCCTCGCCTTCCCCTCATCTCTATATCTCATGAGCTTGTTGTGGGAGGAGATGTTGGTGAAGTTGTTTGCATCATCGAGGTCAGACTGAGAGAATGCCTTGACTTTCTTGAAAGAGGCAGTGTGGGCCATGGCATACAGGTCGTACACCTCTGGCACCTTATCCACCTTATTGTGGCGTGCCTGAAAGAGAGAAACAATGTAAATTAGTAATTAAAGGGCTCAAGACAGCATGATGAATGAATTGCATGAATCATGAAGCAAACCACATACCCAGTTCCGCCCGAACTGATATAAGTTGGAGCTGCCTTGATGGTGTGGCACACCTTCAATTTGGGCACATTTGTCCTTGGCCTCGTTGTGGAGGGCTAGCCATTCTTTTGAGCACCACTCATTGACCAACACCTCCCAACAATCCATCCGATCCGCACACCATCTCGGAGGCGCCTAAGTTAGCAAATAGAAACTTGAGCGCTACGGCTAAGAATTACTAAATGAAGGAACTTAAGTAGAAGGCCTTAAGAATTACCTCCATGTACTGCTCCTTACTCAGGAACTTATCGCGGCACGCTGGCTTGGTCTTCTTGATACCACGCAAGGCGTAGTAGTCTCGAACAGCCTGCACCCGAGCCTCGTGCCGTAAGTTCTGTAGTAGGCGCTTGCAGACGTTCTCGATAACATGTGCCGCGTCCTCCTCGTATCCCTCCTCACACCTGTAGAATGTCTGCAATCAAATGAGACAATATTGATTAGTACAATTAATAACTAGCTAGTTGAAGATTTTTCATGTGTAAAGGAGAAATTACCCAGAACTTTCTGATCACCACGTCTGCCCTCGTGTCGCACAAGACACCGTCGATAATATCATCCGGCGGGGCCGCGGCAGCCAAGTAGTGCTCCCAGCTCAATCCAAGCTCTGGAAGCCGACCCTCACCAGGCAACGTGACAAACCCCGGGAAGTTTTGCCGGCAAAGAACTCCAAGGACGGAGTTGGGCCGGCGGACACTATGATGGTGGTCCCAACCCCTGCAGCATGACAAGGCCAACGCATTAGTTATTTGAAGAAACGTGAATGCAGAAGGTACAAAAATATTAAATGCACTTACCTCTCCCCATCAGGGAAAATCAACGACCTCTGCTCGCGGGTCGCCGGCACGGACGGGAGCCGTGTAGCACCACGCTGGTAGACGGTGCCCCCCTCCTCCTCAATATCAGTCGGCTCCCCGCCATCATCAGCATGGCCACTCGGCTCCTCGGGCTGATCCGGCCAGGTACCCCATCCAGACGTGTGCTCCTCCGGGGTCTCGTGGGCGAACTCTCGTGGGCCGAAGGCCAGTCGACCCGAGGCTCGTGGGCCCAAGACCCGTGGACCGGAGGCTCGTGGACCGGAGTCCGTGTAGCCTCCTCCTCGGACGAGTCCACCCTAGCAGTCACGTGCTCGGGTGAAACAGCTGGGGGTGGCAGCGAGGAAGGCGCCGTAGCAGTCACCCTACCTCCTCTCCCGCGACCACGTGCCCCACCTCCTCTCTTCCTACCTCGTCCCCTGCTGGGCACCGCGGTCGACGAAGAAGGGCCCGGCGGTGTCGCCATACTGTCCAGCAACGCTCGGCGGAGAGGTGCGTCTGGAATAGAAGACCTCACACCACGCGCCGACGAAGAAGGGGCCTTGGCGCGCTCCCGACCAGCGCCCACCATCTTTCAACACCTGCCATGACAAACAGTAAACGAAATTAGTAAAACATAAAAAAAAGACCGACATGAATAATAATATGTGTATCACTTAAGTGTATCATCATCAAGTACAACATAAAAAAATTTAATACCTGACACTACTAATAATCTCGATCAGTATCATCAATAAATGCATAATCATCATCATCACTATAATCAATGACGGGCTCATAGGGTTCAGTGGCATCAACATGTGGAAGGCCACCTTGACGTAATCGGTCAAGCAATGACAGGTCATCCGCATCAGTAACCTCTTCTTGTTCCGGCTCTTCTTGTTCCTCCTCTGGGGTGATGTCTGATTCACTGTCGCTGTCTACTTCAATGTTTTGGGGTGAAGTATAGCAGTTCTTGAAACGCTTTTTGGAAAGACGTGTCTCTTGGAAGAATTCTCCTTCATATGTGTCTGGGTTAATGTGAGGTTCATAATCCTCTTCCTTTGGGGGAGATAGTCTAGCACGTGGCGGCACTTCATAAACAACATCCCAACCTTTCAGATTTGGATTAGTTTGGCAGGCCCACGGTAGATAGAATACTTGGGTCGCCTGTTGAGCCGTAATATAGACATCAGGAACATCTAAATGGGTGCTTTGGTTGATTTCAACTAGCCCTATATGTTCATGAGTCCTTCTAGTCTCCTTCGGCTGAAACCAATAACATTTGAAGACTACGACATTCGGTGGGTTTTCACCATAGAATAGAAGTTCATAAATTGCTTCAACTCTCCCATAATACTCGGTGCCTCCTTCGCCGATAGCAGATACACAACAATTTGTAGACTTTCAGTCGGCCATAGATAGCTCTTTGCCATAGGTACGAAAGCGGTACCCGTTGATGTCGTATTTGTCAAATGAACGGACCTTATAGTCAAAACCATTAGCGATTTGTCTCAATTCGGCGTCCATAGACTCTGAATTAGCCTACAAGTTTAATATGAAAGGATTGTTGCATTATGCACAAATTTGCGAATGAAATGAAATTGTCTAATAGAAATTACCATTTGTTTGAACCAAGAGATGAAACCGGGATAGCCGCCTCCTTGCTTTCCAAGAAGCTCATACTCTTCAACAGAATCCTTTTGGATCACCGCTCCATACGAGAATAAGGCGACGTATCGACTGTATGAAATATCCAGGAATAAGAGCAGTTCAAAGGAAATAGAAGTTGCGAAACAATGTACCGAGAACTTACTCGATGTACGGCCGCACTTCTATCAGGTTGTTGAAGATATACAACGAAATGGTCCGCCATTGTTCGTTATCCAAAGATACTGGATTTGAAACACTGGCTGGTGCAAGATTCCCTTTGAATAGGCTGAGGTTGGATCCACCCTTTTTAGGGTCGTCAGCATTGTACCGAGGCTTCGGATTATGCAAATGACGATTTTTGGCTTCGTACTGTGCTGTCACGAAGTTTGCCGCCTCCTCAGTGATGAATGCCTCAGCCATCGATGCTTCAATTCTACGTTTATTTTTACATTTTTGTCGAAGCGTCTTCTGCATCCTCTCAGTTGGGTAGCACCAACGATTTTGCACGGGCCCCCCCAATCTTGCCTCGGTCGGGAGATGCAAAATCAAATGTTGCATTGGATTAAAGAAGCCCGGTGGAAAGATCTTCTCTAACTTGCAGATCAACTCCGGCGCCAACTCTTCCATTTCTTCTAGCACGCCAGGCGATAGTTCTTTCACACAAAGAACACGGAAGAAATAGCTGAGTTCTGCCAGTACTAGCCATTCATCCTCAGGGATGAAGCCACGCAACATCACCGGCATTACCCGCTCAATCCATATGTGCCAATCATGACTCTTGAGACCAAATATCTTCAATTTATCAAGACTGGCTCCCCTCTTTAGATTCGCTGCATACCCATCGGGGAACATCAACTGCATTTTCACCCACAAGATAATTTCCCTCATAGCTGGCCTTCCAAGATTGAACCATGCCTTTGGCTTCGTCCAGTTCTGCTTTCCTTTCGGTTCTTTCATGTTTTGTAACGGCCTATCACATAGCGCCTCCAGATCGACTCTAGCCTTAGTATTATCCTTTGACTTTCCATCTATGCCGAACAATGTACCAAAAAGTGCCTCGGCGATATTCTTCTCAGTGTGCATCACGTCGATGTTGTGTGGGCAAAGGAGGTCTTTGAAGTAAGGCAGATCCCATAAGCATGTTTTGTGAGTCCAGGCGTGCTTAGAATTATACCCCTTGAAGTACCCTGGACGCTCTGGATCTGGCTCGAGAGCGTTTAACTGATCCAGGGTCTGTTGGCCTGTCAATGCAGGTGGTGCAGAGTTTTTGACAACTCTACCTCTGATGAAGTTCTTCTTGTCTTTCCTGAACTTATGGCGAGGATTCAGGAACTGTCTATGCATGTCGAAGCAAGAAAACTTGTGACCGGCCTGAAGCCAACGAAACTCAAGAGCTCCCTTGCATGTGGGGCACGGGAACCTTCCATGCACACACCAGCCAACTAATAGCGCATACGCCGGCAAGTCATGCGTCGAGTACATGTACCAGACACGCATTATGAAGTTCCGTTTGCTATAGGCGTCGTATGTCTTGAACCCATTATCCCACGCTTCTTGCAATTCGTCCTTAAGCGGCTGCATGTACACATTCATATTTTTCCCCGGATAGTTGGGCCCTGGAATTATCAACGTCGAGAAAATGTTCTTTCTTTGCATAATCTGTCCGGGGGGGAGATTGAGTGGAAAGATAAATACGGGCCAACAACTGTATTGGGCTGCCGTCATACCAAACGCACTGAACCCATCCGTGCTGATGCCGACTCGAGGATGCCTCGGATCTGCCGCTTTGTCAGCATGTAATTCATCAAACTTTTTCCACGCAACACCATCCGATGTGTGTACAATCATCAGATTCCCATCTGCATCTAGTTCGGTTCTTTTGCCCGTTTTGTGCCATGTCATCTGTCTGGCCGTCTCTTCGACCATGAAAAGACGTTGAAGTCTTGGTACGATTGGCATATACCGAAGAACACTAACGGGGATTTTGGTCTGCGTCTTCTCACCCATACCGTTGTCTACCACAACATACCTGGAAGACTTGCAAATGGGACAATAGTTCAAGTCCGCATAGTCAAGCCTAAACAAGACACATCCTTTCTCACAGGCATGTATCTTATCATAGGGCATCTTCAGTGCATGGAGGATTTTGTCCGACTGGTACAGGTTTGCAGGCATTACATGGCCTTTGGGTAGAAAGCGTCCAAATACTGTCATCATTGCATCGTAGCATTCTCTGCCCAAGTTGAACTGAGCCTTCAGAGCCATTACTTGTGAGATGGCATCCAACTGACAAAGCTCAGTGTGCTCATGGAGCGGACGTTTTGAAGACTCCAACATTTCATTGAAGGCCTTTGCAGATTCCTCCATCTCCTTGTCCGAATCTCGAGCATCATCGAAGTCTTGCACCATGTTTTCCATCCCGGTACCATGCTCGTCGGTGCGACGACGATCCACCTCAGCTCGGTCACGTTGGGCAGACTCACCATGAAATGTCCACACCGTATAATCGGGCGTAAAACCACTCTTCTGCGGGTGTTTGCCCATTTCAGCCTCTGTCCTCTTTTCCCAATTGCCGCACCGTAAACAGGGGCACCAGGTTTTCCTCTGGCCATTTGCAAATGCGGCTCGCACAAACCCCTTGGTTTTTGTGAACCATTCAGTGCTCCATTTGTTCTGACCAGTGTGACCGGTGTACATCCACGCACGATCACTCATCTTGACTTTCAGAGCTACTAGACACACAACAAATATATATATATATATATATATAATTCACCATGTATATATTCATCAGTTGATCTACTTTGTCAATTTTATTACGTCCATGCAACCTACACTCTAATAGGTAATGATAGGTCCTAATCCCACCCGAGTATGTTTAGATTGGGTTCATTTTCCCATGCTATGCTCCGGATCCTACGCAAAATTTCGGCAGCACCTCCCCGCTGTTCTCCTGATACACGTCTCTGCAATAAACAGAGAGGATGTGTACCCGGAGAACAATAGGGGAGGCACTGACGAAACTTATGCGTCAGATCCGGAGCAAAGCATATGGGAAAACGAACCCAATCTAAACATACTCGGGCTGTCCATGGATAGCGTTGGACAATTCAAAAGAATCAAGGTTATAAATATGCAAATGCATGCATATTTATAACTATGACGCTTTCGAACGGGAGACACATATTGGTTACGCATACTGATGATTCAAGACACATATATAGCTAGCTATCAAGTTTCATCGGCACGAACACCGGAACAGAGCAAATAATTAACGGGGGAGGAGGACATGTCATTTGTGCTCACTCACGAACGAAGCGGCAGAGCTTGTCAAACGCACGGCGAGGTCGTCGACCACCAAACCTCGCAGCGATGAAACAACTGCACATTTAAATCTACCCGATCAACACAATTATATATGATGTTTTCATAACAAAATCTAAAAATATATGACCTAACTAATAATTCACAAATATATGACCCCATCGGCCTCTGCAAGGCCAAAGAACACCTTTTCGGGAGGTGTCGGGGGTCGGGGTGTCGTGTCGGTGTCGGGGTGCCGTGTCGGGGTCGGGGTGCTGTTTCGGGGTCGGGGGGTCGGGGTGTCGTGTCGGGGTCAGGGGGTTAGGGGGTCGGGTGTCGGGGTGGAGTCGGAGTCGGGTGTCGGGGTGTGGTGTCGGGGTTGGGGGGTCGGGGGGTCAGGGGGTCGGGGTGTCGGGGTGTCGTGTCAGGGGGTCAGGGGGTCGGGTGTCGGGGTGTCGTGTTGGGGTCGGGGTGTCGGGGTGTGGTGTCAGAGTCGGGGTGTCGGGGTGTTGTGTCGGGGTCGGGGTGTGGTGTCGGGGTCGGGGTGTCGGCGGGTGGGGTGGGGGCGGAGGGGTCTTCTTCTTTCTTTCAATTCTTCTTCTTCTTCTTTCCTTTCTTTTTCTTCTTCTTTCATCTGTTTTCTACTTTTTTACTTCTTTTCGTTTCTTCCTTTCTTCTTCTTCTACTTCTTTTCTTCTTCTTCTTTTTACATCTTTTTTGTACTTCTTTTCTTTTCTTCCTTTCTTCTTCTTCTACTTCTTTTCTTCTTTTTCTTTTTTCATCTTTTTTCTACTTCTTCTCTTTTCTTCTTCTTCTACTTCTTCTACTTCTTCTCATTCTTTTCTAACACTAACACTAACACAATCTAGCACTAACAATTAAACAAAAAAATGAAAAAACAGAAGAAAAAAAGCACTAGTCCCTCACCGGAGCAATGGGACGGTCGGCGGGGGGCGGCGCCGGGCGGCGGGTGGCGGGGCGCGGGGCGTCGGGGGCGGCGCCGGGCGGCGGGTGGCGGGGCGACGGGGCGTCGATGGCGGCGCCGGGCGGCGGGTGGCGGGGCGACGGGGCGTCGGCGGGTGGGGTGGGGGCGGAGGGGTGGGGGGGCGACGGGGCGGAGGGGGCAACGGGGCGGCGCTGGGCGGCGGGGCGACGGCGGGCGGCGGGCGGCGGTGGGGTGGGATGTGGTGCGGGGCGCGTCGGGGAGGAGAGAGAGGGAGAGAGTAACGGGCGGGGGGGGGGGGGGGGGTAGGGGCCGTTAGGTAGTCTCCTCTTTGCCGTCCGCCAATCTTTGCCGTCCGCCTTTGTGTCTCTTTGCCGTCTGCTAGCAGACGGCAAAGAGGTGGGGCGGTAAGTTTTTCTAAACGGGCGGGGGGGTGGGGGCCACCTCTCTCTTTGCCGTCAGCCAGCGGACAGCAAAGATTCTTTGTCGTCTGCTGGCTGACGGCAAAGAGCCGGCAGATGGCAAAGACCTGTTTTGTCGTCTGCCATTTCTTTGCCGTCTGCTTTTGGGTAGCTGATGGCAAAGAGCTTCTTTGCCGTCAGGTAGCAGACGGCAAAGAGCTGGCAGATGGCAAATTAGCTGATTCCAGCAGTGCAGGGCGCAGCCTCATGATATTTGCCGCATTACGGTACTCCCAAGCTGGACTCCCCTTGTTGTGCAGAGGGGCGATGCGGCGGCGGAGGAAGTCGGCACCAACCATCTCGATTGTGAGCCCGACAGCCTTGAGGCATTGGATCCTGGTGGTTGCAATTGTGAGCTTCCCGTCTTGAGGGTCGAGGTCACCCCAATCGCCGCCACGGACCAATCATGTTTGCCGGGTCATACAAAACGGCTGCGGATCCTTGTCCACGATCCAGCACCACTTGCCCCGCCATTCATCCCACTTCTCACGGTGGGCCCCATCTTTGTACGTCTTCTTGGTCAATGCCCTTGGGATCCAAGTGACGCAGCCAGAAAAGGCCCCTCCTGGCTGGATGCGGGGAACGAAATAATGGCAAAAGAGGCCATATTGGGGATCACCCCGGCGACGTTCTCACAGAGGTGGGCGAAGGTGGACATACATGCCACAGCATTCGGCGTGAAATCCAGGATATGGAAGCCGAATGTGTACATGATGTCGTTGAGGAAATCAGAAAATGGGGGGCAAAGCCCGCAGTAGAAGTAATCGACAAAGAAAGTGAATTTATCTAGGGCGGGCTCGGCGCAAGAAGATGGGTTGACGCGGGTAGCAGGATGCTCCGTCGTCTCTCTCCCCCACATACACAGATACCGCTCCTTCAGAGCCGCACATCGAGCGTCGGATCGAAGAAGACGTTCTCCCTCCGCATCTTCACTAACTCACTCCCCGGTACCTCTTTCCCCTCGCTCGCCTTGGGCGACTCCCTGCTCTTGCTCGCTTTAGGCGCCATAAGAGTCTGGAGAGGAGCGGGAGGCCGAGGATGGCGGGAGCACAGCGGCGGCGGATGGATGAGGGGGCTCTGGTTTGGGCTCAAGGAAGGAGATGACGACGGTTCCTAGATTTGAGCGGGCGAGAGGTAAATGAGTTGCGCCTCTGCGGATTCCTCTTTTTATGGGGAAGGCACGAGGCTGCCTCTTTACTGTTTGATGTGAAAGCACTTGCGCAGACGTGCTGCTGCAGCGGCCGTTCCACGCATGTATTCCACATCGCGCACTTAATGCGGATCATGGGGAAGCGCAGCGGACGAGATAATTACAGCAGTTAATCCCTGCCACGCATGCCCGTGCACTGTTTGGGCCTAGCCCAACAACGCCTCGCACCCGTGTGTTGCCCATGCCCGGGGGCTCCTGTCGGTGTACTAAAGTTTGGGCCTTTTTAGTGCCCCATACTCGTGCACGGGCAGTCGCAGCCACACCCACGGCAAGGTCTGATGGGGACAGCTAGAAGCAAATACGAGACGACCAAGACAGTGTTCAAGCCAATAAACAAAGAACAGAAGACAAGCTGAGCCCCCAGCAAGATCCTTGTCGGGATGGCTCGCAAAGCCCCGGCAAGATCCTTGCTAGGATGGTTTGTGAAGCACCAGCAACGCCATCGCCCTTGATGTTGAGAGCTCTGACACCATCGACAATGTCAAGACCAAGATCCAGGGGCATCTGCATGGTGGCATGCCGATCTTTGTGAAGACCAGAAGGCAAAGTTCCCAGCAAGATCCTTGCCGGGGACGCTTGATCTTGCCGGGGACGTTTGCGAGGCCGCGGCAAGGCTCACACAGGGCAAGGTTCCGCCACCCCGACACTGCTCCAGCACAGCAACTAGCCTGCCAACCAGGCAAGCGCCTGCGTGGTGGCATGCAGATCTTCATGAAGATCTGCCACCGCTCCAGCGCAGCAGCTAGCCAGTCATCTTGGCATTGCATGCCTCATCATCCAGGGTGCTTGTCAAGACGGGGTGAGGCGGCGAAGAATGGGACGGGCTCTATTTCCGTCTCCGATAAAGTTAGGGACACGTAAGCAGCGCATTAAATGCGTTTGTCCTAAGTCGACAGGGATAAGTATACGCACTGGAGCAGATTTACACCTCCTGTGTGCCTGTACGCCACTGTGGTAGCACCTTGGTATAAAAGGAGGCCCAAGGCGATACATGAGGGGACTTTTGGACTTTCTGGCCAAGCTTGCATGCGTAGCAGCTAGCCGAATCTCAAGGACACTCAATACACTAAAAGCAGGACTAGGGTTTCATGCTTATCAGTGGCCCGAACCTGGGTAAAAATCCCTCGTGTTGATCGTTAGATCTGCTCTTGGCGCACTCCTCTTTCCTTTCCAGATCGTAGAAGGGATCCATGTGATCCCATAGGTGTCATTACCCCGACATCTTTGGCGCGCCAGGTAGGGGGTGAGAGGTTGTGCAAACCTGATCTAGCAGTTTAGCACGTCAATTTCCTCAAGATCTTCATCGTCATGCTTCCCAAGATGAAGGGCATCACGGCAATTGGTTCGTCTGCGGCCGATCTGCCCATTCCAACACGGACAGGCGACGGGATGGACGCGGGTGGAGGACGAGGTGGAGATCATGAGCTTCCACGACGTTCTGGTGACCGAAGCCAGGTGAGCGGCATTGTCCGCGGCCGCGACGACGGCCCACTCCCCGCTGGATCCAAGGACGGAACCGTGTTGCCTACGGGCGGCGCAGCGACCTCCAAGGGTGGAAAGGCGACCTCTAAGACACCCCCGCCGGCATATGCACCACGATCTTCCTAGATCGCACGCGATGAGCAGTGCCGCGACGTTGCTGATCCCAAGCGTCCCCATGGAAAGAGCCCTCAGCATCATTCCCGGGATGCGTGAGGCCAGCATGCATGCCACGATGCCGGTGGAAGCGGCGCGCGGCTGCGAGACCGTGATGGAGCTCCTTCTAACACAGTTAGGAGTCAAAGCACCTCACGTTCTTCGCACCTGTCGCTGCCGCCTACGCCAGCGGAGGCGTTGGCGCGAGTGCAACTACTCCTAGATTTTCCTCCCGCTGCGGAAAAGCTCGAAGAATGGAGAGCTGCTATTCATAGCCTCATCAGTTTTGTCGACAGAGACGGGCAGTAGCAGGCAGAGCCTTTGTGGTGGCGGTCCAGAGGGACGGCGCGCGCCGATGGCGGAAGGAACGGAGGTGGTATGACCACGGTCCACTCTCCTCCTCCACGACATCAGCGGTCGCCAGTTCGACGTGTCGATGCCCGCGATGACGGATCCACGGCATCGTCCGACCCACGAGCTCGCCGCGATCAACGTCAAGTTCTTTGGGAACGGGTCAAGGAAGACACTCGAACTACCATCGAGCGGCGGCAGGAAGCGCGCCATCAATCAGACAGGCGCGCAGGGCCCACTGTGGACAGGCCTACGCCGGGGGATTCTGGTGACCTGTCTTACAAGGTGGGTTGTCCAGCTTTTACCCATAAGCTGCGACAGTTCCAGTGGCCCACTTCCCGCACGCTCAAGCCATAGGTCCGGAGAAATACGACGGCAAGACTCATCCGTCAGAGTTCCTGAGCATTTACACCATCGCGATGCAAGCTGCCGGGGCTCGAGACGGCAAGGTGCTCGCCAACTACTTCCCGTTGGTACTCAAGCCCAACGTTAGGTCGTGGTTGATGCACCTGCCAGTAGATTACATCTCTTCTTGGTCGGATACGTGCCACGAGTTTGTTGGCACCTTTACAGGCGGCCACCAAGCTCCTGGCCAGGCTAGTGACTTACACCTCATCCCCCAAAAAGATGGCGAATCCCTGCGCAAATACATATAGAGGTTCAGCCGTGTGCAGTACAACATCCCAGATGTTCATAATGTCGCTGTTATCAGCGCATTTCATCAGAATGTGCGCAACCACAAGATACGTGAAGAGCTGGCGATGAACAAGGTTAGAGATGTTGCCGAGCTTTATGTTTTAGAAGATAGATGTGCTCGGGCTGAAGAAGGAAGGAAGTACCCCGGCGAAGATGCCGGCGCGGGAACTGATTCCAGAGAAGAAGACGCAGCCGCCCCGGCAAAGAAGGGCCGACGGCGTAACAAGAAGTGCAAGGGAAAGACCGTGCTTGCCGTCGAGGAATATGGCAACCCCGGCACCGCCAAGAAGGCCAAGGTTGATGACCCCGGCAAGCAGGTTGCTGGGTGCACCGCCTGCCAGGCCTGGGCGGCTGCCGACAAGCCAGAGGGCTCCGACAAGCAGTACTGCAAGATCCATCGCACCAAGGGCCATGATCTCCAGAACTGCCAGCAAGTCGAGTAGCTTGTCGAGAGGCAGAAGGCTGAGTATGAAAGGCGAGATAAAGAGAAGAGCCAGGATGGTGCTGAGGGGTCCGACAAGAAGCGTGGTGGTTGAGGAGGCTGCCGTGGCAAGGACAAGAAACAAGAGAGGCCTGCTCGGGGTCGCAACAAGAGAGGGTGGATGATGACCATGAAGAGGACGACAAGTCCAGCGAGCATGAGTTTCAGAAAGCTACAGAAGCCATGTGCATTGATGGTGGCGCCTCGTTGCATTCTTCTCACCGCCAACTTAAACAGTGGGTGCGCGAGATCAATGCGACAGAGCCATCGGTCGATGCCCAGAAGCCGTTGAAATGGTCCAACACGCCTATCATTTTTTACGCCGAGGATCACCCTGATCGCACAACAGCTGTCGGGTGTTTGCCATTGTTGGTTTCACCAACAATTCTCAACCTCAGGGTGACAAAAATGTTAGTTGACGGTGGGGCTGGTTAGAACTTGATCTCGCCCAAGGTGATCAAGACGTTGCAAATTCCTGATGGAGATCTTGAAGACACGGGCACTTTTCAAGGGATCAATCCGGGAAGGAGCCAACCGAAGGGTAAGATCACACTACCAGTTACATTTGGTGGTGAGCTGCACTACAGGACGGAGAAGATCATTTATGATGTCGCCAAGATTCCATTGCCGTACAACAGGATCCTTGGCCGCCCATCGCTGGCCAAATTTATGGCGGCGGCACATTACGCTTACAACACGTTGAAGATGACCGGCCCGATGAGCATCATCACCGTCAACTCCGACAAGAAAGATGCGCTCATCTGCGCTGACCAACTCTACCGAGAGGCAGTTGTAGCACCAGTCGCCAAGGCACCTGCTCCTGCCACTGGAGCTTCTGGTGGGAAGAAGACCACCAAGACCTCTCCCGGCAAGACCTCTTGCACCCACTCCGGCAAGCGCGCCTCCTCGGAGTGCTGTGTTCCCGTAGAGGACTGCTACCTCTTGAGCTTGCGTTGGTTTTTCCCTTGAAGAGGAAAGGGTGATGCAGCAAAGTGGCGTAAGTATTTCCCTCAGTTTTGAGAACCAAGGTATCAATCCAGTAGGAGACAACGCAACAAGCCACCGAATACCTGCACAAACAAACACCAACTTGCAACCAACGCGACAAAGGGGTTATCAATCCCTTCACGGTTATTCGCAAAGTGAGATCTGATAGAGATGGATAAACGGTAAAGTAATATTTTTGGTATTTTTGGTTTATGGAGCGGAAAGTAAAGATTGCAAAGAAAGTAAATAGTACATTAAGATTGTAGATCGGAAACTTGTAAGATGGAAACCAGATGATTATATGATGGAAAATAAACCCGGGGGCCATAGGTATTACTAGAGGCTTCTCTCAAGATAGAAATTATTGCGGTGGGTGAACAAATTTTTTTTGACAGAAAGACTATAAGGGAACCCCCTACAGTATAATTGGTGCAACAAACACAAATTGCAAGTACCATGCCTTGAACCTGGGTGGGCGGGAAGGCATCAGCCCCTTCCCACCACTAGGTTATGCCTTAGTCTGCGTGGGTGAACAAATTACTGCCTAGCAATTGATAGAAAAGCGCAAAGTTATGACGATATCTAAGGCAATGATCATGAATATAGGCATCACGTCCGTATCAAGTAGACCGAAGCGATTCTGCATCTACTACTATTACTCCACACATCGACCGCTATCCAGCATGCATCTAGAGTATTAAGTTCATAAGAACAGAGTAATGCATTAGGCAAGATGACATGATGTAGAGGAATTAACTCAAACAATATGATGAAAACCCCATCTTTTTATCCTCGATGGCAACGATACAATACGTGTCGGTTCCCCTTTTGTCACTAGGATTGAGCACCGCAAGATTGAACCCAAAGCTAAGCACTTCTCCCATTGCAAGAAAAACCAATCTAGTTGGTCAAACCAAATCGATAGTTCGAAGAGACTTGCAAAGATATCAAATCATGCACATAAGATTCAAATAATATTCATAGATAAGCTAATCATAAATCCACAATTCATCGGATCTCGGCAAACACACCGCAAAAGAGTATTTCATTGAATAGATCTCCAAGAACATCGAGGAGAACTTTGTATTGAGAATCAAAGAGAGAGAAGAAGCCATCTAGCTACTAGCTATGGACCCAAGGTCTGAAGTAAACTACTCACGCTCATCGGAGAGGCAATGGTGTTGATGTAGAAGCCCTCCGTGATCGAATCCCCCTCCGGCAGGATGCCAGAAAAGGCCCCAAGATGAGATCTCACGGGTACAGAAGGTTGCGTTGGTGGAAAAGTGCTTTCGTGGCTCCCCTGGATGTTTTTGGGGTATAAGAGTATATATAGGAGGAAGATCTAGGTCAGGGGGTCACCGAGGGGCTACAAGGTCGGGGGCACGCCCTACCCCCTGGGCGCACCCTCCACCCTAGTGGCCGCCTCGTGGCTCTTCTGACTTGCACTCCAAGTCTCCTGGGTGTCTTCTGGTCCAAGAAAAATCATCGCGAAAGTTTTTTTCCGTTTGGACTCCGTTTGGTATTCCTTTTCTGCGAAACTCTAAAACAAGGAAAAAAAAGAAACTGGCACTGGGCTCTAGGTTAATAGGTTAGTCCCAAAAATCATATAAAATAGCATATAAATGCATATAAAACATCCAAAACAAATAATATAATAGCATGGAACACTCAAAAATTATAGATACGTTAGAGACGTATCAAGCACCCCCAAGCTTAATTCATGCTCGTCCTCGAGTAGGTAAATGATATGAACATAATTTTTGATGTGGAATGCTACCTAACATATTTATCCATGTAATTATATTTATTGTGGCATGAATGTTCAGATCCATATGATTCAAAACAAAAGTCTAATATTGACATAAAAAAATAATACTTCAAGCATACTAACAAAATAATTATGTCTTCTCAAAATAACATGGCTAAAGAAAGCTTATCCCTACAAAATCATATAGTCTTGCTATGCTCCATCTTCATCACACAAAATATTTAAATCATGCACAACCCCGATGACAAGCCAAGCAATTGTTTCATACTTTTGATGTTCTCAAACCTTTTCAACTTTCACGCAATACATGAGCGTGAGCCATGGACATAGCACTATAGGTGGAATAGACGGTGGTTGTGGAGAAGACAAAAAGGAGATAGTCTCACATCAACTAGGCGTATCAACGGGCTATGGAGATGCCCATTAATAGATATCAATGTGAGTGAGTAGGGATTGCCATGCAACGGATGCACTAGAGCTATAAGTTTATGAAAGCTCAAAAAAAGAAACTAAGTGGGTGCGCATCTAGCTCGCTTGCTCACAAAGACCTAGGCAATTTGAGGAAGCCCATCATTGGAATATACAAGCCAAGTTCTATAATGAAAAATTCCCACGAGTATATGAAAGTGATATCATAGGAGACTCTCTATCATGAAGATCATGGTGCTACTTTGAAGCACAAGTGTGGCAAAAGGATAGTAACATTGTCCCTTCTCTCTTTTTCTCTCATTTTTTTATTTGGGCCTTCTCTCATTTTTTGGCCTCTTTTTTTCGTCCGGAGTCTCATCCCGACTTGTGGGGGAATCATAGTCTCCATCATCCTTTCCTCACATGGGACAATGCTCTAATAAGCAAGATCATTACACTTTTATTTACTTACAACTCAAGAATTACAACTCGATACTTAGAACAAAATATGACTCTATGTGAATGCCTCTGGCGGTGTACCAGGATGTGCAATGACTCAAGAGCGACATGTATGAAAGAATTATGAACGATGGCTTTGCCACAAATACGATGTCAACTACATGATCATGCATAGCAATATGACAATGATGAAGCGTGTCATAATAAATGGAATGGTGGAAAGTTGCATGGCAATATATCTCGGAATGGCTATGGAAATGCCATAATAGGTAGGTATGGTGGCTGTTTTGAGGAAGGTATATGGTGGGTTTATGGTACCGGCGAAAGTTGTGCGGTACAAGAGAGGCTAGCAATGGCGGAAAGGTGAGAGTGCGTATAATCCATAGACTCAACATTAGTCATAAAGAACTCACATACTTACTGCAAAAATCTATTAGTCATCGAAACAAAGTACTACGCGCATGCTCCTAGGGGGATAGATTAGTAGGAAAAGACCATCGCTCGTCCCCGACCGCCACTCATAAGGAAGACAATCAAAAAATAAATCATGCTCCGACTTCATCACATAACGGTTCACCATACGTGCATGCTACGTGACTCACAAACTTTAACACAAGTATTTCTCAAATTCACAACTACTTACTAGCATGACTCTAATATCACCATCCTCATGTCTCAAAACAATCATAAGGAATCAAACTTCTGATAGTATTCAATGCACTTTATATGAAAGTTTTTATTATATCCCTCTTGGATGCCTATCATATTAGGACTAATTTTATAACTAAAGCAAATTACCATGTTGTTCTAAAGACTCTCAAAATAATATAAGTGAATCATGAGAGTTCATCAATTTCTACAAAATAAAACCACCGCCGTGCTCTAAAAAATATAAGTGAATCACATAGAGCAAAATTGCCTAGCTCAAAGATATAAGTGAAGCACATATAGCATTCTAACAAATCACGATTCATGCATGTCTCTCCCAAAGGTGTGTACAGCAAGGATGATTGTGGCAAACTAAAAAGCAAAGACTCAAATCACAAAAGATGCTCCAAGCAAAACACATATCATTTGGTGAATAAAAATATAGCCTCAAGTAAAGTTACCGATAGGCGAAGACGAAAGAGGGGATGCCTTCCCGGGGCATCCCCAAGCTTAGGCTCTTTGGACTCCTTGAATATTACCTTGGGGTGCCTTGGGCATCCCCAAGCTTAGGCTCTTTGGACTCCTTGAATATTACCTTGGGGTGCCTTGGGCATCCCCAAGCTTAGGCTCTTGCCACTCCTTATTCCATAGTCCATCAAATCCTTACCCAAAAACTTGAAAACTTCACAACACAAAACTCCAACAGAAAATCATGTAAGCTCCATTAGTATAAGAAAATAAATCACCACTTTTGGTACTATTGTGAACTCATTATTTATTTATATTTGTGTAATATCTACTGTATTCCAACTTTTCCATGGTTCATACCCCCCGATACTAGCCATAGATGCATCAAAATAAGCAAACAACACGCGGAAAACAGAATCTGTCAAAAACAGAATAGTCTATAGCAATCTGGATATTTCGAATACTTATGCAAGTCCAAAAATTCTGAGAAATTAGGAAGTCTTAAGCAATTTGTTTATTAATCTTCTGCAGAAAGAATAAACTAAAAATCACGTTCCTGTGATTTATGAAAATTATTTTCGTGCGCGCAAAAGTTTCTGTTTTTCAGCAAGATCAAATTAACTATTACCGTAGGCTATCCCAAAGGTCTTACATGGCACAAACACTAATTAAAACACAAAACCACATCTAACCAGAGTCTAGATGAAAAAAATTATTAGTAAACAGAACCTAAAAAGCGAAAACAAAAAATAAAATTGGGTCGCCTCCCAACAAGCGCTATTGTTTAACGCCCTTAGCTAGGCATAAAACCCAAATAGATCTAAGTATTATCATCTTTGGCATGCAATCCATAAGTGACTCCCATAAGGCAATTTAATTTTGTTTGGAAAGTGTTCCATGCCTTTCCTTAACGGAAATTGAAATCTAATGTTTCCTTCTTTCATATAAATAATTGCACCAATCGTTCCAAGGAAAGGTCTACCAAGAATAATAGGGCATGTAGGATTGCAATCTATATCAAGAACAATGAAATCTACGGGCACATAATTCCTATTTGCAATAATAAGAACAACATTAATTCTTCCCATAGGCTTCTTAATAGTGGAATCCGCAAGATGCAAATTTAAGGAACAATCATCAAATTCACGGAAACCTAACACATCACATAAAGTTTTTGGAATCGTGGAAACACTAGCACCCAAATCACAAAAAGCATAGCATTCATAATCTTTAATATCTTTACCCACTAATAAAGCGGCTATCGCTTCTGGTCGTCCGTCATTAAAATTACCCTCCAAGTTGGTTAAAATTACCAACCAATGCCACCCGTAAGTGGAAAAACGATTCGATTTTTTGGACCAAAAATGACGCCTCCTTCGTTGTTTTATAGAGGCGCGACGAGTAGAGGTCACATTACGATGAGCAGCAGAGTGGTTGGCCAATCGCTCTTTTAGCGGCGAGACCAGGGTTCGATCCCCAACTTCCACAATTGTTGTCTTTCTTTTCTCACACATGTCCTACTCATGTATGCGTTCATGGGCCGGCCCATGTGCGGGGCTTCACCCCCCTATTTTTTTCATTTTACTTTTTTTGTCTTTTCTTTTCTCATTATGTTTTCTTTCTTCTTTCTTCTTTAAATTAATTCCGGATTTCAATATTCTAAAAGTTGCGAGTTTAAAAAAAATAAGTTTGATAAAAAACATAAAATATATGTGAATTCAAACATGTTTAGAAAATCATTAAAAGTTTGCAGATTCAAAAAATGTTGGTGGTTTTGCAAAACTATTCGCAAAATTATAAAAAAAATCACAATTTGTAAAAAATGGTCGGAAATAAAATCATGTTCATGATTTTGAAAAAATGAACGTGTATTCAAAACATATTCGGGAATCTGAAAAAAAAATGTCCATGAAATTTTAGAAAGGGTTCACAATAATAATAATAATAAATATTTGTTTTTTATTTTGTTCCCCAATTTAAAGGAAAGTTCATCGATTCAAAAAATGTTTCTTGAGTCAAAAAATGTTAATGAATATGAAACCGCTTCATACATTCAAAAAAATAGTAAACAAAACTAATGTTCATGATTTTTTTGAGAAAATGAAAAATTTCAAAAAAAAATGTCGATTCGAAAAACTGTTCACACATTCAAAAGTATTTTATGTCTAGGATTTGATTAATCTTTCGATAGTCTTTATATGTCTTGGCATTGGGAGTAGCTCGTGGTCAATGAGATTTGTTTTTAAAGTTTTGAACGTTCCGTTGTGCAACATAGTGACAAGTGTGGCATGCACTAGCAAACTCATAGCCTTGGGATTTACCACGTCGAGTGCATTATTATCACGTGAACATCGCGACCATCATCGGCTAGGATGAGGAAAAAAATGGCAACATGGTGAACCACTATGTGAAAATAGAGTACGCTCGTATATCAGGATATTGAGTCATACTTATTTGGTTAGCCATAATTTTTTGTCTCCCGTTGCAACGCACGGGCATATTGCTAGTTAATCTTAATAGTGGGTTCCCACTCATCATAAAGTTTTCTAGGAATAGAAACTTCCGATTCAAGCTTTTCTTCAAAATATTGCATCATAGCATCAACGATATGTTTAGTAAAAGCTTTGTTTTGATTATAAGCATGAGGAGAATTCAACATGGATTGCAACAAGGAAAAAAATATTAAAGAACAATTATCATAATTAAATTCCTTTAAATTCAAAATAGTGGGTTCATTGCTATCTAAAGTTTTGACCTCTCCAATCCCACTTTTATCAATTTTTGCATCAAGATCTAAAAACTCCGAATCATTGGGACGCCTTCTAACTAAAGTTGACTCATATCCAGTCCCATATTTATCAAGATTTACATTGGAAAACAAATATTCATTTCGAGTCACATAAATCACTTTAAGATCTTGATCATTATTTTCACGGAAACTAGAAGAACACACTTTTATAAACCAATCTTTCTTAGCACGCATCTTAGCGGTTCTTTCTTTGCACTCATGAATGGAAATTCTCATGGCTTTGAGAGACTCATTGATATCATTCTTGGGTGGAATAGATCTAAGTTTCAAAAAATCAACATCAAGAGAAATTATATCCACGTTCCTAGCCAAATCATCAATCTTAAGCAACTTTTCTTCAATCAAAGCATTGAAATTCTTTTGCGAACTTATAATTTTTTTTAATGCTATTATCAAAATCAGTGGGCATCTTATTATAATTTCCATAAGAATTGTTGTAGGAATTACCATAATTATTGGAGGAATTACTAGGAAACGGCCTAGGATTAAAATTACCTCTATACGCGTTATTACCAAAATTGTTCCTACCAACAAAATTCACATCCATAGATTCATTATTGTTTTCAATCAAAGTAGACAAAGGCATATCATTAGGATCAATAGGAGAACTCTTGCTAGCAACTAATTTCATAAGCTCATCCATCTTTCCACTCAAAACATTAATCTCTTCAATTGCATGCACTTTTTTACTAGTGGAAGATCTTTCGGTATGCCATTGAGAATAGTTAACTATAATATTATCTAGGAGTTTAGTAGCTTATCCTAAAGTAATTTCCATAAAAGTACCTCCCGCGGCCAAATCTAAAAAATTTCTAGAAGCAAAATTCAACCCGGCATAAATTTTTTGTATAATCATCCACAAATTCAAACCATGAGTAGGGCAATTTCTAATCATTAATTTCATACTTTCCCAATATTGTGCAATGATACGTCTCTAACGTATCTATAATTTATGAAGTATTCATGCTTTTATATTATCCATCTTGGATGCTTTATATGCATTTATATGCTGTTTTATATGATTTTTTTGGGACTAAACTATTAACCTAGAGCCCAGTGCCAGTTTCTGTTTTTTCCTTGTTTTTGAGTATCGCAGAAAAGGAATACCAAACGGAGTCCAATAGACCTGAAATTTCACGAAGATTGTTTTTGGACCAGACGAAGCCCACGGAGTACCGGAGATGGACCAGAAGAGTCTCGAGGCCACCACGAGGGTGGGGGCGCGCCCCCTACCTCGTGGTCGCCTCGTGGACCCCCCCTGACTTGTTCCCGATGCCAACACCTCTTATATATACCCAAACTTCCATAACATAACCTAGATCGGGAGTTCTGCCGCCGCAAGCCTCTGTAGCCACCAAAAACCAATCGGGACCATGTTCTGGCACCCTGCCGAAGGGGGGAACCCTCACCGGTGGCCATCTTCATCATCCCGGTGCTCTCAATGACGTGGAGGGAGTAGTTCACCCTCGGGGCTGATGGTATGTACCAGTAGCTATGTGTTTGATCTCTCTCTCTCGTGTTCTTGATTTGGCACGATCTTGATGAATCGTGAGCTTCACTATTATAGTTGGATCTTATGATGTCCCCCCCCTCTACTCTCTTGTAATGGATTGAGTTTACCCTTTGAAGTTATCTTATCGGATTGAGTCTTTAAGGATTTGAGAACACTTGATGTATGTCTTTGCATGTGCTTATCTGTGGTGACAATGGGATGTTCACGTGATCTACTTGATGTATGTTTTGGTGATCAACTTGCAGGTTCAGTGACCTTGTGAACTTATGCATAGGGGTTGGCACACGTTTTCGTCTTGACTCTCCAGTAGAAACTTTGGGGCACTCTTTGAAGTTCTTTGTGTTGGTTGAATAGATGAATCTGAGATTGTGTGATGCATATCGTATAATCATACCCACGGATACTTGAGGTGACATTGCAGTATCTAGGTGACATTAGGGTTTTGGTTGATTTGTGTCTTAAGGTGTTATTCTAGTACGAACTCTAGGATAGATTGAACGGAAAGAATAGCTTCATGTTATTTTACTACGGACTCTTGAATAGATCGATCAGAAAGAATAACTTTGAGGTGGTTTCGTACCCTACAATAATCTCTTCGTTTGTTCTCCGCTATTAGTGACTTTGGAGTGACTCTTTGTTGCACGTTGAGGGATAGTTATATGATCCAATTATGTTATCGTTGTTGAGAGAACTTGCACGAGTGAAAGTATGAACCTTGGGCCTTGTTTCCTAGCATTTCAATACCATTTACGCTCTCTTTTACCACTTGCTACCTTGCTGTTTTTATATTTTCAGATTACAAAAACCCATATCTACCATCCATATTGCACTTGTATCACCATTTCTTCGCCGAACTAGTGCACCTATACAATTTACCAGTGTATTGGGTGTGTTGGGGACACAAGAGACTCTTTGTTATTTGGTTGCAGGGTTGTTTGAGAGAGACCATCTCCATCCTACGCATCCCACGGATTGATAAACCTTAGGTCATCCACTTGAGGGAAATTTGCTACTGTCCTACAAACCTCTGCACTTGGAGGCCCAACAACGTCTACAAGAAGAAGGTTGTGTAGTAGACATCAAGCTCTTTTCTGGCGCCGTTGTCGGGGAGGTTAGTGCTTGAAGGTATATCTTTAGATCTTGCAATCGAATCTTTTAGTTTCTTGTTTTATCACTACTTTATTCTATAAAAGAAAACTACAAAAAAATGGAATTGAGGGTGCCTCATATGCTTCATCTTTTTAATGTCTTCCGTGAAAATAAGGATTCCGATAATTGTGCTCAATTGCTAGAGGAAGAATGCATTAAAATGTTTGGCACTAAATCTTTGAATGATGAGCATGATTGCAATGTTGTTAGTATGAATTCCTTGAATATCCATGATGCTAATGATATTCTAAGCTCCACTGATATTTTCAACTGTTCTACTTACCTATATCTCAAGAAGCTGCTGCTGAGCTTCAAATCTTGGAGGAATGGATTTTCAATCTTCAAAGAGATCCTCTTCTTGCTGATGTTTGGTATTGGGTGGGTAATTAAGGCTCATACACCGCGAAAAGCTTCTATAACATCATGCATACCCACATGCCCACTATATTGCCCTGCAAGTGGTTATGGCAAAGCAAGTGCACCATGAAAATCAAGGTCTTTGGTTGGCTTTTATTCTTCGATCGGTTGAATACTAAGGACATGCTGGTCAGACGCCACTGGAGGTTGCCCGTGCATGACAATCTCTGTGTCATTTGTGCTGCTCAGGCTTATGAGGACAGACTGCACCTGTTCTTCAACTGCAACTTCAGTCTCAGGGTCTGGAACTACCTGGGGATTGACTGGACACGTAGCCCTGACATTCAGCAATGTATCTCACACGCCAAGGTTAACTTCCATCACCTTTTTTTCTTTGAGGTGATGCTCACAGCTGCTTGGAATATCTGGATCTTGCACAATGGAAGGACTTTCAGAGGAGAAAGAGCTTCTTTTGCTGTTTGGAGATGTAATTTTGTACATGATGTAACACTATTGTCTCATAGGTTAGCTTCTCACACCAAGGACAAGCTCCTGGCTTGGGTTAACTCTCTTCCTTAGTTGATAGGTAAGTACTTGTATTTAGATGGTAGTTTAGATTTTGTTCTGTTACCCTGAACTCTTTATTGTTTGATTTTGGAATAAAAGGTTGAGGGGCTTTGCCTCACAGTAGTTAGTCAAAAAAATTGATGCTAATGATATGCAAAGCCACAAGCTTGGGGAAGCTATGTTTGATGAAGATGATATTTTTATCCCCCATGTTTTGATGAGAAAATTTATTATAATGAAAGCATGCCTCCTATTTATGATGATTATTGTGATAACACGTATGCTATAAAGAATAAAGATAACCATGAAACTTGTCATCATGATTTTAATTTTCAATTGGATTATGCTTCACATGATAGTTATTTTGTTGAGTTTGCTCCCACTACTATTGATGAGAATAAATTTGCTTATGTGGAGAGTAGTAAAATTTCTATGAAAGTAGATCATGAAAAGAATGCTTTATGTGCTGGTTATATGGTTGAATTCATTCATGATGCTACTGAAAATTATTACTCCCTCCGTACAAAATTACTTGTCACGGAAATGGATGTATCTAGACGTATTTTAGTTCTAGATACATCCATTTCCGAGACAAGTAATTCCGAACGGAGGGAGTATGAGAGAGGAACATGTGCTCTTACACATTGCAATAATATCAAGTTTCATCTCTACATGTTGAAATTTTTGAAGTTGCACTTGTTTTGTCTTCCTATGCAAGTTGATTCTTGTCCCCATAAGTTGTTTGCTCACAAAATCCCTATGAATAGGAAGTGGGTTAGGCTTAAATGTGTTAGTCATATTCTTCATGATGCTCTCTTTATGTTTCAATTCTTATCTTTTATGTGAGCATCATTGAAATCATCATGCCTAGCTAAAAAGGCATTAAAGAAAAGCGCTTGTTGTGAGACAACCCAATATTTACCCTTACTGTTTTTGTGTGTTCACATGATTATGCTACTGTATTAATCATGTTTTATAGGTTTTGTTTCAATAAAGTGCCAAGTAAGACCTTTAGGATAGCTTACGGTGATAGTTGTATTGATCCTGCTGAAAATCAGAAACTTTTGCGCCCAGTAAATTAGTTTTGATAATTCACAGAAACGTGCTTTTGATATGATTCTTTTTGCTCTAGATTGGTACACAAATTTCTCATCTTTTCCTAATTTGGTAGGATTTTTGGACTTACAGAAGTATTCGAGAGTTACAGATTACTACAGAATGTTCTGTTTTTGACAGATTCTGTTTTCTATGTGTTGTTTGCTTACTTATGAATCTATGAGTAGTATCGAAGGGTATGAACCATAGAGAAGTTTGAATACAGTAGATATTACACCAATATGAATTTAGAATGAGTTCACAATAGTACCTAAGTGGTGGTTTTATTTTCTTATAGTAACGGAGCTCATAAGATTTTCTGTTGAGTTTTGTGTTGTGAAGTTTTCAAGTTTTGGGTAAAGATTCAATGGACTATGGAGTAAGGAGTGGAAAGAGCCTAAGCTTGGGGATGCCCAAGGCACCCCAAGGTAATATTCAAGGACAACCAAGAGCCTAAGTATCGGTGCACAAAATTAGGGGCTCTCCTTTTGACCCCTTTACTTGTGCACGGGCAGTCAGAGCCGTGCCCGCGGCCACACTTAACAAGGCAGAGGAGGGAAGCCAGAGGGAAACCGAAGCACAAGACGAACAAGGCAACGCAAAGACCAGAAGCACTAAAGAGTAGAGAGGCGAGGTGGACTCCCCCGGCAAGACCCTTGCCGGGGCGGCCTCCGCGGCCCCGGCAAGAGCCTTGCCGGGGCAACTTGCCCAACGCCAGCAGAGCGAGCCACCCTTGAGCCCAAGAGTTCCAAACGTCATCAACAACTACATTGGGACCAAGACTCGGGAGGCACCTCCGTGGTGGCATGTAGATCTTTCTCAAGATCATAAGTACACAAGATCAGATAAGGACCAGAAGATGACGACCCTCAGCGGGATCCTAGCCGAGGAAATCCAAAAGACCCCCGGCAAAGTCCTTGCCGGGGACGACCACGACGCCACGGCAAGACCCTTGTCGGGGCCCCAGCAAGACCCTTGCTGAGGACACCAGTGGGGCCGCAGCCAGGCCCACGTCTGCCAAGATACCACCGCCGTTCCCATGCAGATGCTAGCTCACCCAGCTGGGCAGGCACCTGCGTGGCGACGGGCGGCCTCTACACCGACCCAGCAAGCACCTGCGTGGTGGCATGCATATCTTCGTGAAGGCTCCACCACCGTGCCAGCCCAGCAGCCAGCCAACATGGTGCCGTGACGCCCCGTCAGCTCGGACGCGTGTCGAAGCCAGGCGAGGCGGCGACAGCTGGGACGTGCTTCCTTGCCATCCTCAATAAAGCGAGGGGGGCACGTCGGCAGCGCATTAAATGCATTTGTCCGACGGTGCCAAGGGATAGACTCATACACTATAGACCTTTCCACCTCCTGTGTACCACTGTGGAGACCCCTTTTTCCTATAAAAGGAGGCCTGAGCCGACCAGGAGAAGGATTCGGATCTTTTGGGCAAGTTATGCCCCGTAGCTAGCTCAAGAACACAAGAACACTCGAATACATCCACCGAAGCATGACTAGGGTATTACGCGTCTCCGCGGCCCGAACCTGGGTAAACGATCCATGTGCTTCCCGTCAGACCCACTCTTTGCACAACCCCGCGCCCGCCAACCGTAGAAGGGATCCCAGTGATTCCATAGGTGTCGATTTCCCCCGACACTAAGCTTGGGGATGCCCCGGATGGCATCCCCTCTTTCGTCTTCGTTCATCGGTAACTTTACTTGGAGCTATATTTTTTTCACCACATGATATGTGTTTTGCTTGGAGCGTCATTTTATTTTGTTAGAATTTGCTTTCTGCTATTTAAAATAATTTTTTGCATCTTTATTTTCAATAAAAATGTCAAGGATAGCCTTTACCATGCTTATTTTGCAAGTATACATGTTGCTATTTCAAAACAGAAAGTTTATCGCTGTTGCAAAAATTCCCTAGAAAAGCAAGAATATGATAAAATGTTGAAACTTTTTGCATAATAAGATCTGATAAATTTTCTACTTTGTGGTAGAATTTCATAATGTTTGGAGCTAGGGAAGTATGATGAATCTTGCATTCTTTACAGACTATACTGTTTTGGCAGATTGCTGTTATGTTTGCATTGTTTGCATATGTTTGCTTGTTTAATGATTCTATTTGAGGATGGGAGTATTAAATATGCAGAGGCATTTAGTATGCAATGTTGAATAATAATTTTATTGATTTATTACAGTAGAAAATGTAAGGTTTTTGCATTGGTTTATACTAACTTATCTCACGAGTTCTTGTTGAGTTTGGTGTGGATGAAGCTTTCGAGATTTAGGAAACCGTGATATGAGAGGAATTAAGGAGACACAAAAGCTCAAGCTTGGGGATGCCCAAGGCACCCCAAGATAATATTTCAAGAAGTCTCAAGCATCTAATCTTGGGGATGCCTCGGTAGGCATCCCACCTTTCTTCTTCAACAATTATCGGTTAGTACCGGTTGAGCCTAAGCTTTTGCTTCTTCACATGATGAGTGCTATCCCTGAAATGTCGTTTTATTTTGTTTTGCTTGCTATTTGAATAATATCCCAAGATCTGAAATTCTTAAATGAGAGAGAGTCTTCACATAGCTACATATTTATTTAACTACTCATTGATCTTCACTTATATCTTTTTGCAGTAGTTTGTCATTTACTCGTGTGCTTCACATATATCCTATGGGTAAGTGGTTGAATGATTTGAATATCATAAATCTGAAATTATATATGTTTCATATGCTTATCCCATGGGGAGTAATGACTTCACATATAAGAAGTAGAGGTGGTAAATTTATTGAAGGTTAGCAAACATTGTATTGGTCACTTGAACAATTCATGAAAGAATATTGAAGGAAGAGAGATTTCACATATAAATATACTATCTTGGACATCTTCTATGATTGTTAGCCCCATTAATTATTTTCAAACCTGAGCAAATTAGTTGAAGTTGGACAAGGAAGAAAACATAATGAGTTATGCTTGGGTATATTTGTATAGAAGTTATATTGTTATGGATCCTCTAACATGTGGTGCTTGCTATTTAGAATCCTTTGCTAGCCAAAATATTTGTACTAAGCGGGAATACTTCTTGTACATCCAAATTCCTTGAACCAAGTTTATTCCATGAGTGTCCACCATATCTACCTGTATGCGGTATTTACCTGCCATTCCAAGTAAATTTGCATGTGCCAAACTCTAAACCTTCAAATAATAATCTGTTTTGTATGCTCGAATCGCTCATGTAGCAACTAGGGGCTGTCAGTATCTTCCATGCTAGGTGGGTTATTCTCACGATGAGTGGACTCCGCTCATCATTCACGAGAAAATGGCTGGTAACTGGGATGCCCAGTCCTATGATCAAAAGATCAAAAACAAAATCGCAAATAATTTAAACAAAACTCCCCCAGGATTGTTGATAGTTGGACGGCACCCGTTGTTTCGGACAAGCCGTGGAGTGTGATTGTTGGTGGAGGGGGAGTAAAATCTTTACCTTTCTGTTTGGGAACCGCCTATAATGTATCTAGTATGGAAGATATTGGTAACTCTTGGTTGTTATGTTGACAATGAAAGCATACCTCTCAAAATTATTTTCATCTCCGTTTTAAAGCTTTGAGCTCTGGCACCTCTGCAAATCCCTACTTCCCTCTGCGAAGGGCCTATCTTTTACTTTTATGCAAGAGTCAGTAGTATTCCTTCTCATACCAACCTACTTTTTAGTTGGCAAGCATCATGTGAGGAAAGATCTAAGCATAAATGGCCATTCAAATATACTTGATCATGAATTATTATTGTTGACAATTATCTATATGATAAGTATGTTGGGAGGCGAAACGTTAAGCCCCTATCTTTCTCTGTGTTCGATGGATGCTATTTGTTCTAAAAATATGCTTTGAGTGGTAGCAATCATGGAAGACTATATGATAGTTGAGTATGTGGGATTTGCTAAATCAAAGCTCTTACATAGACCCTTCCTGAAAATAAGATAAATTGCAATTGTTTGATGACTGAGAACGTAGTTTGTTAGTTTTTAAGAAAGTTTATGGTATATGCTTTAACATGTGAATAGCTTGTTTCTTGATCATGAGAAGTTTTATGAGATGAGCTACTGTTATGACATATAATGATGCTAGGAAAGGTGATTGAAATTATCATTGATCAAACTTGTGCACCTACTAGCATTCACACTTCATAAATTATTTCTTTTATCATTTACCTACTCGAGGACGAGCAGGAGTTAAGCTTGGGGATGCTGATACGTCTCCAACGTATCTATAATTTTTTAAGTATTCATGCTATTATATTATCCATCTTGGATGTTTTATATGCATTTATATGCTATTTTATATGATTTTTGGGACTAACCTATTAACCTAGAGCCCAGTGCCAGTTTCTGTTTTTCAATTGTTTTTGAGTTTTACAGAAAAGGAATACCAAACGGAGTCCAATTGACGTGCCAATTTTTGACGATTTTTTATGGACCAAAAGAAGACCCCGGAGTAAAAGAGTTGGGCCAGAAGAATCTTGAGCCGTCCACGAGGGTGGAGGGCGCGCCCTACCCCCCCTGGGCGCGCCCCCTGCCTCGTGGACAACTCGGAGACCCCCCTGACGTGAAACAGACGTGAAAAATTTCTATAAATACAGAAACCCCCAGAAAGAAACCTAGATCAGGAGTTCCGCCCCCGCAAGCCTCTGTAGCCACCAAAAACCAATCGGGAACCTGTTCCGGCACCCTGCCGGAGGGGGGACTCATCACCGGTGGCCATCTTCATCATCTCGGCGCTCTCCATGACGAGGAGAGAGTAGTTCACCCTTGGGGCTGAGGGTATGTACCAGTAGCTATGTGTTTGATCTCTCTCTCTCGTGTTCTTGATTCGGCACGATCTTGATGTATCGTGAGCTTTGCTATTATAGTTGGATCTTATGATGTTTCTCCCCCTCTACTCTCTTGTAATGGACTGAGTTTTCCCTTTGAAGTTATCTTATCGGATTGAGTATTTAAGGATTGGAGAACACATGATGTATGTCGTGCATGTGCTTATGTGTGGTGACAATGGGATATTCACGTGATCTACTTGATGTATGTTTCGGTGATCAACTTGCGGGTTCAGTGACCTTGTGAACTTATGCATAGGGGTTGGCACACGTTTTCGTCTTGACTCTCCGGTAGAAACTTTGGGGAACTCTTTGAAGTTCTTAGTGTCGGTTGAATATATGAATCTGAGATTGTGTGATGCATATCATATAATCATACCCACAGATACTTGAGGTGACATTGGAGTATCTAGGTGAGATTAGGGTTTTGGTTGATTTGTGTCTTAAGGTGTTATTCTAGTACGAACTCTAGGATAGATCGAACGGAAAGAATAGCTTCGTGTTATTTTACTACGGACTCTTGAATAGATCGATCAGAAAGAATAACTTTGAGGTGGTTTCGTACCCTACAATAATCTCTTCGTTTGTTCTCCGCTATTAGTGACTTTGGAGTGACTCTTTGTTGCACGTTGAGGGATAGTTATATGATCCAATTATGTTATCGTTGTTGAGAGAACTTGCACGAGTGAAAGTATGAACCTTGGGCCTTGTTTCCTAGCATTTCAATACCATTTACGCTCTCTTTTACCACTTACTACCTTGCTGTTTTTATATTTTCAGATTACAAAAACCCATATCTACCATCCATATTGCACTTGTATCACCATCTCTTCGCAGAACTAGTGCACCTATACAATTTACCAGTGTATTGGGTGTGTTGGGGACACAAGAGACTCTTTGTTATTTGGTTGCAGGGTTGTTTGAGAGAGACCATCTCCATCCTACGCCTCCCACGGATTGATAAACCTTAGGTCATCCACTTGAGGGAAATTTGCTACTGTCCTACAAACCTCTGCACTTGGAGGCCCAACAACGTCTACAAGAAGAAGGTTGTGTAGTAGACATCATGCAACATGTTCATGATCAAGTTGCTTAAAATTCATAATATCGTTCCTAAGAGAGATGATCTTAGCGGGAGGAAAATACTTGGAAATAAAAGCATCTTTACACTTGTTCCATGAATCAATACTATTTTTAGGGAAAGATGAAAACCAAGTTTTAGCACGATCCCTAAGTGAGAACGGAAATAGCTTCCATTTAACCATATCATTATCCACATCTTTTTTCTTTTGCATGTCGCATAAATCAACAAAATTATTAAGATGGGAAGCGGCATCTTCATTGGGAAGGCCGGAAAATTGATCTTTCATAACAAGATTCAGCAAAGCAGTATTAATTTCACAAGATTTAGGATTAGCATCGGGAGCAATCGGAGTACTAATAAAATCATTGTTGTTGGTATTGGAAAATTCACACATTTTGGTATTATCTTGAGCCATCGTGACAAAGCAAGCAATCCAACACACGAGGACACAAGAGCAAACGAAGAAGACGAACGGAAAAAGGGCGAGGAAAAGGAAAATCTTTTCGAAAATCATTTTGGAAGTGGGGGAGAGGAAAACGAGAGGCGAATGGTGAATAATGTAATGCGAGGGATGAGAGTTTATGACGGGTACTTGGTATGTCTTGGCTTGGCGTAGATCTCCCCGGTAATGGCACTAGAAATCCTTCTTGCTACCTCTTGAGCTTGCGTTGGTTTTTCCCTTGAAGAGGAAAGGGTGATGCAGCAAAGTAGCATAAGTATTTCCCTCAGTTTTGAGAACCAAGGTATCAATCCAGTAGGAGACAACCCAACAAGCCACTCAATACCTGCACAAACAAACACCAACTTGCAACCAACGTGACAAAGGGGTTGTCAATCCCTTCACGGTTATTCGCAAAGTGAGATCTGATAGAGATGGATAAACGGTAAAGTAATATTTTTGGTATTTTTGGTTTATGGAACAGAAATTAAGATTTCAAAGAAAGTAAATAGGAAACTAAGATTGTAGATCAGAAACTTTTGAGATGGAAAATAGAAGATTATATGATGGAAAATAGACCCGGGGGCCATAGGTTCCACTACAGGCTTCTCTCAAGATAGAAATTATTACTCTGGGTGAACAAATTACTACCGAGCAATTGATAGAAAAGCGCAAAGTTATGACGATATCTAAGGAAATGATCATGAATATAGGCATCACGTCCGTATCAAGTAGGCTGAAATGATTCTTCATCTACTACTATTACTCTACACATCGACTATCTAGCATGCATCTAGAGTATTAAGTTCATAAGAATATAGTAATGCATTAGGCAAGATGACATGATGTAGAGGAATTAACTCAAACAATATGATGAAAACCCCATCTTTTTATCCTCGATGGCAACAATACAATACGTGTCAGTTCCCCTTCTGTCACTAGGATCGAGCACCGCAACATTGAACCCAAAGCTAAGCACTTCTCCCATTGAAAGAAAAACCAATCTAGTTGGCCAAACCAAATCGATAGTTCAAAGAGACTTGCAAAGATATCAAATCATGCATATAAGAATTCAGAGAAGATTCAAATAATATTCATAGATAAGCTGATCATAAATCCACAATTCATCGGATCTCGGCAAACACACCACAAAAGAGTATTACATCGAATAGATCTCCAAGAACATCGAGGAGAACTTTGTATTGAGAATCAAAGAAAGAGAAGAAGCCATCTAGCTACTAGCTATGGACCCGTAGGTCTGAAGTAAACTACTCACGCTTCATCAGAGAGGCAATGGTGTTGATGTAGAAGCCCTTCGTGATCGAATCCCCCTCCGGAAGGATGCCGGAAAAGGCCCCCAACATGGGAGCTCACGGGTACAGAAGGCTGGGGCGGTGGAAAAGTGGTTTCGTGGCTCCACTGGATGTTTTTGGGGTATAAGAGTATATATATGAGGAAGATTTAGGTCAGGGGGTCACCGAGGGGCCCACACGGTCGGGGGGGCGCCCTCCACACTTGTGACCGCCTCGTGGATCTTCTGACTTGCACTCCAAGTCTCCTGGGTGTCTTCTGGTCCAAGAAAAATCATCGCAAAAGTTTTATTCTGTTTGGACTCCGTTTGGTATTCCTTTTCTGCGAAACTCTAAAACAAGGAAAAAAACAGAAACTGACACTGGGCTCTAGGTTAATAGGTTAGTCCCAAAAATCATATAAAATAGCATATAAATGCATATAAAACATCCAAAATAAATAATATAATAGCATGGAACAATCAAAAATTATAGATACGTTGGAGACGTATCAAGGACGTGCGAGAGAGCTCCACCGGCAAGAGCAAGAAATCCAAGGTAGCTCCACCAGAAACTAAGAAGGTGCCCATCAAGGAGGATGACACGGGCGGAGCTTTCACTATAAGCTCCACGCTCGACAACAAATAGGAAAGCGTGCTCATCGCCTTTCTGTGGGCGAATGTCGATGCGTTTGCATGGCAAGCATCTGACATCCCCGACGTTCTCAGGGAGGTGATTGAGCACCATCTTGTTGTGTGCCATCATGCGCGGCCCGTCAAGCAGAAGGCCAGGAAGCAAGCTTTGGAGCGGCAAGAGTTTATTATTGAAGAAATCAGGAAGTTGAAAGCGGCAGGCTTGGTTAGAGGAGTGCTCCACCCAACATGGTTGGCCAATCCGGTTGTGGTGCGCAAGGAGAATGGAAAATGGAGGTTGTGCATTGATTATACAGATATCAATAAAGCATGTCCTTTCCCCTTACCACGCATAGACCAGATCATGGACTCCACTGCCGGGTGTGACTTGCTGTCATTTCTCGACGCTTATTCAGGGTACCATCAGATCTTCATGACGAAGGAAGATGAAGAAAAGACTGCGTTTATCACCCCATGTGGTACGTATTGTTTATACGAATGCCTTTCGGGTTGAAAAGCGCTGGTTCGACTTTTGCGAGAGCGGTCTGATCGGTTTTGAGCCCCAACTACATAGAAGTATGGAAGCTTATATGGATGACACGGTGGTCAAAACCAAGGACAAGGCAACGCTTATACAAGATTTAGAAGAAACATTTGCAAATTTGCGCAAGATCAATCTCAAGCTCAATCCCGAGAAGTGTGTGTTTGGCGTCCCGTCTGGCAAGCTTCTCGGGTTCTTTGTGTCTCAGCGTGGGATCGAGGCAAACCCCAACAAGATGAAGGAAATTGAGCAGATTGAAGCACCAAGGAAAGTCAAAGATGTGCGTCGACTTGCTGGCTGTGTTGCTGCTTTAAGTAGGTTCATCTCCAAATCTGTTGAGTGCACCCTGCCCTTTTTCAAGATTTTGAAAAAAAGGCAGGTCCAATGAAATGGACTCCGGAAGCGGAGGCAGCGCCGCAAGACTTGAAGAGATACCTCTCCTCTACGCCAACGCTAGTCGCACCTAAGCCACAAGGGCCATTGCTGCTATATCTAGCGGCGACGAATCAAGTGGTCAGTGTTGCACTAGTGGCACAGAGAGAAGTAGACGAAGAAGCAGCGGCAGCGGCGAGCCCGTCAAATGACGAGCTAGGATCATCCCCGACAAGGCCTGGTGCCGGCAAGGAGGGTACCTCCCCGGCAGAGTCTCGTGCCGGCAAGGTGGGATCTGCGCAAGCAAATGAAGTGACACAGAAGAAGAAGATGGTGCAGCACCCAGTTTATTTTGTCAGCTCCCTTTTGCAGGGGGCTAGATCAAGATACTCTGGTGTGCAGAAGTTGCTCTTCGGCCTCCTTGTGGACTCAAGGAAGCTGCGCCACTACTTTCAGGCTCATGAGATCACCGTCATCACTCGCTTCCCGTTGCAGCGGATCTTACACAACCCAGATGCGACGGGAAGGATTGTGGAATGGGCGTTGGAAATGTCAAGCTTTTGTCTCAGGTTTGAAAGCACTTTGACAATTAAGAGCATAGCCTTGGCGGAGTTCATTGCAGAATGGACCTCAACGCCTGACGAGGAGATTCAAGAAACCACTCCCCCTGGCAAGGAGACGAGCCGAGAGTTGGTTATGTACTTTGATGGGGCTTTATCGCTGCAAGGCGCCGGTGCTGGTGTGCTGCTTGTCGCGCCTGAGGGAGTCCTGGACTAAGGGGTCCTCGGGCGTCCGGCCTGTTAGCCATGGGCCGGACTGATGGGCCGTGAAGATACGAAGACCGAAGACCGCACCCGTGTCCGGATGGGACTCTCCTTGGCGTGGAAGGCAAGCTTGGCGACCGGATATGTAGATTCCTTTCTCTGTAACCGACCTTGTGTAACCCTAGATCTCCCCGTTATCTATATAAACCGGAGGACTTAGTCCGGAAAGGGGAGAGACTCATTACCGTAGTCATACAGGCTAGACTTCTAGGGTTTAGCCATTACGATCTCGTGGTAGATCAACTCTTGTAATACTCATATCCATCAAGATCAATCAAGCAGGAAGTAGGGTATTACCTCCATAGAGAGGGCCCGAACCTGGGTAAACATCGTGTCCCCTGTCTCCTGTTACCATCGACCTTAGACGCACAGTTCGGGACCACCTACCCGAGATCCGCCAGTTTTGACACCGACATTGGTGCTTTCATTGAGAGTTCCATTGTGCCGTCCTCAAAAGGTTTGATGGCCTCTTCAATCGTCAACAATGATACTGTCCAAGGTGAAACCTTCCTCCCCGGACAGATCTTCGTGTTCGGCGGCTTCGTACTGCAGGCCAACTCGCTTGGCCACCTGGAGCAGATCGACAGCTACGCCCCTGGCCACCTGGTCAGATTTGGGAGTTTGAATTACATCGCGGACATCCGTGGAGATTTGATCTTCACTGGATTCGAGACCGCGGCAACCGCTCCTAGTCACCCTGATGAACATGACCTAAATCTGTCATCGGCCGCATCCAGGAGATTGCTCCTGTAACTGCTCCGGCCGTAGATCTGGAGCATATTGCACCGTCCGAAGATGGGAGGCTGAACCCCACCGCGGAGGCCGCAGATTCCACGGTGTTGGAGCCAAACACTGGCCTAAAGTCACATGGCGCCTTTGTCACCGGAACTCCGGACTCGTCTCTGGTCATAATTTCCGAGCCATGTGCATCCGCAGATGCCGAGCTGGATCGCTTATCGATCTTCGAGTTTAGCGCCGCAGACATCTTCCAGCATTCGCCCTTGGGCGATGTGCTAAATTCGTTAACAAACTTGTCCTTGGAGGGGGACTCACAGCCGAATTATGTCCGGTTCGAACCGGAGGCTGATGATGAAGGAGAATTTCGCTCCCCACCCACCACCCACTTCATAGCCACTATTGAAGACTTAACCGACGAGCTTGACTATGACTCCGAAGACATCGACAGTATGGACGACGATGCCGGAGACGAGGAGGCCCAAAACCCGCCGTTCACTGGATGATGGACGGCCACTTCCTCATATGACGTCTACATGGTAGATACGTTGAAAAATAACAGCGGCGATGACAAGGAAAACCCAGCAAAGGAGGACCCTCCTAAAACACAGCCAAAGCGCCGGCGTCAGCGGCGCCGCTCTAAATCCCGCCGCAGCAGGGATAGCAACACCGGCACAGGAGACGACAACACTCCGGATGGTGCCGAAGACACAGAAGAACCCAATGATCAAACAGCCGAACAAGACAATCGGGAATCAGGGCATGCCAGCCCTGACGAACAGGCCATAGAAGAAGACTCGAAGGACGGTAGTTACCGTTCGCCCTCCAAGGAGGAGGTGAGCCTCGGCAACGAAGACTTCATCGTGCCTGAGGAGCCCCTGGAGCAGGAGCGCTTTAAGCTTCAGCTAATAGCCACTGCAAGGAGCCTGAAAAAGAAGCAGCAGCAGCTTCAAGCTGATCAAGACCTGCTCATGACAGATGGACCGATGTCCTGGCAGCCGAGGAATACGGCCTTAAACGCCCAGCCAAAAGCTACCCGAAGCGCAGATTACTACCTTAGTTCGATGATGAGGCACCAGATCCTGCACCAGAATCATGCAACACGGCTGATCGGCCACCGCGCGGTCAGAATAAAACTGCAACCCGAGCCGAAAACCAGACTGTCCCACTCCGCCGTAAAGGCAGAGATAAGTCAGCTCGGGGCCATACATATGACCTCCGCCAAGAACTAGATAGTAGAGCGGAACACACAAGATTGATCTTCGGATCGCGAGGACGTGACTTAAGGCGCGGGGACAGCTATCTATTCGGGCGTGACAAACCTATTCACGCCCGAGCCGAATGCCACAGACGGACTCCATCAGAGCTACGTCGCGATGGGCCCGATATAGAGGCGTCGTGCACCCTCTTTGCTTCACTGACGAAGTAATGGATCTTGAATTCCCAGAAGGGTTCAAACCCGTAAACATCGAATCCTATGATGGAACAACCGATCCCGCGGTATGGATAGAGGATTTTATTCTCCATATCCACATGGCCCGCGGGGATGATCTTCACGCCATCAAATGCCTCCCACTAAAACTCAAAGGGCCAGCTCGGCACTGGCTAAACAGTCTTCCTGAAAACTCCATTGGCAGCTGGGAGGACCTGGAAGAGGCTTTCCTCGACAACTTCCAAGGTACATATGTTCAGCCGCCAGACGCCGACGACTTAAGTCACATAGTTCAACAACCCGGGGAGTCAGCCAGGAAGTTCTGGACTAGGTTCCTAACTAAAAAGAACCAGATCGTCGACTGTCCGGATGCCGAAGCCTTAGCGGCCTTTAAACATAGCCAAGGAGGAGAAACGAGATGAAACCAAAGTTGAAATTCGAAGCAGAAAGAAAAGAGAAAAAGATCACACGACAAAAATGACAAGTGCTAGGAAGCAAGTGGCTTACTTGTGACGAGCTGTTGGGAGTCGAGTTCCTACCCGACAACATTCGCTGCCGGTGTGGAACTGCCGGCACCCATGCTTGCTAGCTCTTCCTCTATGCGAGTGGGATCGTCGGTAGAAGCCCTTGCTGGAAACCCCTCTCTATGCGGCGTGGTTGACAGAGGCGGCATGTCGGGGGTGGCCCTCAGCGGCTCCTCGTGTTGATGTTCTTCTCCTGCGAACCCGGCAATATTAGCAGTAAAGATATGTACCTCAATGCCCGCCAGCGGGAAATGAGTAATGGACTCATGTCGGGGGCTGGGTTGGGGGCTGCGTCGTGGGCTGGACTCTGGGCTGATTATGATCAACTCCGGCACGCTCGAGGTGCTTGCCGGGGGCTTGTCTCCCGTCGAGGTCTTGGCCTTCTTCGCCATCCTCTGTGCCAACGTTTCCGTGTCACGGCGGAGACAGGCCGAGGCAAGATCAAATAAAATAAGATAAGCAAAACAGGGACTTAGGGGATGAAGAAAGCGGCAAGACACTTACTCGTCTTCTTCTTCTGGCCTCTTCTACCTCCTCGGGCTAAAAGAGGAGATGTCAAATTCGGCCTCTGCTATGGTGTCCGTGCGAGGGGTGGAGACGGAGACCTGGGCCGCTTGACCATGGCGGAGGCGGCAGCTGCTGCTTCCTTTGCTGTCGCGGTCGTGCGCCTTGTCTGGCGCACAGGTTGCGGCTGGACCTCTTGCCGCTGCGCAGCCTTGCCGGCTGCCCCCTTGGCGGGAACCTCTTCGGACGAGGAAGCCCGCTAGACTACCTCGCCGGAAATGGCGTGTCGCAGAACCCGCATCTTCTTCCCTGGAGTTGGGGGCTCCTCATGCGGCTGCTCCTCAGCTGTATCTTTGGCGGAAGGGCCCCCGGCAGCGGCGCCATTGTGCTCTTCAGCAGGCTCCCCCCACTTGGCAAAGTCTTCTTCTGCGCTGGCTTCATCTTCCACGAAGCCAACGCTGCCGGCCTCCTCGACAAGGGCCGCCTCTTCCGCCATGCTGGCAATATATGCCACTTCGTCGTTGATGGGGGCGGATGAAGTTCGTTTCTTCCCGAATGGCCCTCTCCGACAAGTTGTCGAAGAACTCTTGTGCCCGCTCCGCGGATGGCTCGACCCAGGTTTGATCAAGGCCATGGGCGTTGAACACCGGCATCATGGTGATGATTGAGGTCAGGGCAGAGTTATTGCACAAAGGGATTACACCCGCCGGCAACCTGAGCACCTTGTCGGCCTTGAGGTGGAACAGCTTTTGGCAGAGAGTTGTATGACCGTCAGATTGTTGTTCAGACTAGGGCGCAGCCTCATCATATTTGCCGCATTTTGGTACTCCCAAGCTGGTCTCCCCTTGTTGTTCAGAGTGGCGATGCGGCGGAGGAGGAAGTCGGCACCAACCATCTCAATTGTGAGCCCGACAGCCTTGAGGCGCTGGATCCTGGTGGTTGCGATTGTGAGCTTCCCGTCTTGAGGGCCGAGGTCGCCCCAATCGCCGCCATGGACCAGTCTCGTTTGTCGAGGCATACAGAACGGCCGTGGATCCTTCTCGACAATCTAGCACCACTTGCCCCGCCATTCGTCCCACTTCTCGTGGTGGGCCCCATCTAGGTACGTCTTCTTGGTGAATGCCCTTGGGATCCAGGTGATGCAGCCAGAAAGGGCCCCTACTGGCTGGATGCGAGGAACGAAGTAATGGGGAAAGAGGGCCGTATTGGGGATCAACCCGGCGAAGTTCTCACAAAGGTGGGCGAAGGTGGACATACATGCCATAGCATTCGGCATGAAATCCAAGATATGGAAGCCGAATGTGTAGATGATGTCGTTGAGGAAATAAGAAAATGGGGGACAGAGTCCGCAGTAGAAGTAATCAACAAAGAAAGGGAATTTATCTAGGGTGGGCTCGACGCAAGAAGCTAGGATGACGCGGGTGGCAGGATGCCCCGTCGTCACTCTCCCCCACATACATAGATACCGCTCCTTCAGAGCGCGCGCGTCGAGAGTCGGAGCGAAGATGACGTTCTCCCTCCGCATCTTCACCAACTCACTCTCCGGCACCTCTTTCCCCTCGCTCGCCTTGGGCGCCTCCCTGCTCTTGCTCACTTTAGGCGCCATAAGAGTCTGGAGAGGAGCGGGAGGCCGAGGATGGTGGGAGCGCAACAGCGGCAGATGGATGAGGGGGCTCTGCTTTGGGTTTAAGGAGGGAGATGACGACGGTTCCTAGATTGGAGCGGGCGAGAGGTGAATGAGCGGCGCCTCTGTGGATTCCTTTTTTTATGGGGAAGGCGCGAGGCTTCCTCTTTACTGTTTGCTGTGAAAGCACTTGCGCAGACGTGCTGCTGCAGCGGCCGTTCCGCGCACGTATCCCACGTCGCGCACTCAATGTGGATCATGGGGAAGCGCAGCGGACGAGATATTTATAGCAGTTAATCCCTGCCACGCGTGCCCATGCACTGTTTGGGCCTAGCCCAACAACGCCTCACACCCGTGTGTGGCACAGGCCCGAGGGCTCCTATCGGTGTACTAAAGTTTGGGCCTTTTTAGACCCCATACTCATGCACGGGCAGTCGCAGCCTCACCCACGGCAAGGTCTGATGGGGACAGCTGGAAGCAAATATGAGATGACCAAGACGACATTCAAGCCAATAAACAAACAAAAGAAGACAAGCTGAGCCCCCGGCAAGATCCTTGTCGGGATGGCTCGCGAAGCCGGGATGGTTTGCGAAGCACCGGCAAGGCCATCACCCTTGATGTTGAGAGCTCTGACACCATCGACAATGTCAAGACCAAGATCCAGGGGCGTCTGCGTGGTGGCATGCAGATCTTTGTGAAGACCAGAAGGCAAAGTTCCCAGCAAGATCCTTGCCGAGGCCGCTTGCGATCCCCCCGGCAAGATCCTTGCCGGGGATGTTTGCGAGGTCGCGGCAAGGCTCGCACACGGCAAGGTTCCGCCGCCCCGCCACTGCTCCAGCACAGCAACTAGCCTCCAGCCAGGCAAGCGCCTGCATGGTGGCATGCAGATCTTCATGAAGTTCCTGCCACCGCTCCAGCGCAGCGGCTAGCCAGTCAGCTTGGCATTGCATGCCTCGTCATCCTGGGTGCGTGTCAAGATGGGGTGAGGCAGCGACGGACAAGACAGGCTCTGTTTCCGTCCCCGATATAGTTAGGGACACGTAAGCGGCGCATTAAATGCATTTGTCCTAAGTCGACAGGGATAAGTATACGCACTGTAGCAGCTTTACATCTCCTGTGTGCCTGTACCACTGTGGTAGCGCTTGGTATAAAAGGAGGCCCAAGGCGATATACGAGGGGACTTTTGGACTTTTCGGCCTAGCTTGCATGCGCAACAGCTAGCCGAAGCTCAAGAACACTCAATACAATAAAAGCATGACTAGGGTTTTACGCTTCTCAGTGGCCCAAACCTGGGTAAAAATCCCTCGTGTTGATCGTTAGATCTGCTCTTTGCGCACTGCTCTTTCCCTGCCAGATTGTAGAAGGGATCCATGTGATCTCATAGGTGTCATTTCCCCGACACACACCCTGCTCAAAAAAATATAAGTGAAGCACTAGAGCAATTCCATAGCTCAAAAAAATTAAGTGAAGCATATAGAGCAATTCTAACAAATCATAGCATAATTTTGGCTCTCTGAAATCCGTGTGTCCAGCAAGGATACTTGTGACAAACTAAAAAACAAAACAGGCAAAGACTCATATATTACAAGACGCTCCAAGCAAAACACATGATATGTGACGAGTAAAAATATAGCTTCAAGTAAAATATCGATGATCGTTAGAAGAGAGAGGGGATGCCTTCCGGGGCATCCCCAAGCTTAGTTGCTTGGTTCTCCTTGAATATTAACTTGGGGTGCCATGGGGCATCCCCAAGCTTAGGCTCTTGACACTCCTTATTCCTTCATCCATCGTGATCTCACCCAAAACTTCAAAACTTCAATCACACAAAACTTAACAAAACCTTCATGAGATCCGTTAGTATAATAAAGCAAATCACCACTCTAAGTACTATTGCAAACCCATTCAGATTTTATTATTGCATTATACCTATTGTACTCCAACTTTACCAAGGCTTATACCCCCCGATACAATCCATAGATTCATCAAAATAAGCACACAATGCATCTAAAACAGCATCTGTCAAAAATAGAACATTCTGTAGTAATCTGGACTTTAACCATACTTCTGTAACTCTAAAAATTCTGAAAAATTAGAACAACGTAGGCAACTTGTATATCAATCTTGTGTAAATAATTCAGAATTTTTCGTCGCTTATGTGATTTTCTAAAATTCTGCTACTGGATGCAAAAGTTTATGTTTTTCAATAAGATCAAATCAACTATCGCCAAACATGATCCCAAAGGCTTTACTTGGAAAAAACACCAATTAAAACATAAAAACACAATCATAACAGTAGCATAATTGTGCAAACACTCAAGAACAGAAACAAAAAGGCAAAAAATAAATTTTATTCATTGGGTTGCCTCCCAACAAGCGCTGTCGTTTTATGCCCCTAGCTAGGCATAATGCATAGATTCAAGTATTGTCAGATTTAGTTTCCAATTCCTCAATCAAACAACTAGAATTCTTCAAGGATTTAGCTTGCATATTTTCAATGACAATACTTCTAGGAATAAGATTGAAAAACTCATTCTTGCAAGTAGGGTCTTTTACCACTTCAACAAAATTGGGATAAATAAGTTTCATCCCTCGGCTTGTACTCCCCCCACCCACAACATTCCATAATGTAGTGCATATAGATCCACACCTGCACACTTTTTAGCTTCTAATATTGACTTGTTACTTTTAGGTACATATGTCCTCGTCAAAGATCCACACATCGACCCTTTTTGCGTATGGGGCAATGAGATATTCGTGAATAAGCATCAAGTGAGGAAACTGATAAGGATTATTAGCAAAACGATACGAATGGTGACAATTAAATTATTTGTTTATGCTCTATCCAACACAACAATGACCTATAGGATGGTAACTACAAACTCTCCGTAGCCTTCTCTTTTTACTGCCCATAATGAGTTATTAGACAACAATGTCTGAATCTTTTTTGTTTGCAGTGGTTCCTTAAGCAGTTTACTCAAGATTACCTCGTAAAGTACATGATTGGTGGACATGCAATGAAGGTTAAAGTATTTCATCGAGGTTATAATGAGGATCTAGAAGTTCTAGTGAAGACAGTGAAGGATGGGCGGGCGGCCATCACAAGGGGTTGGCCTAGAGTCATGCGCGCAATAGGCATGGAGGAGGGCACAATATGGGTATTCTGCTTCACCTTCTCCAGCAACCAGAATGTCTTTCACCTCTCTCTTTATAGTCTTTAGTACAACTGTGGTTCATCATTCTTTACTTGGTGCTTTTGTAGTTCTTCAGTATATGTACCTGTTCATCGAATTATGCATTCGTCCTTGAACTTATATTTGTAATAAACATGGTTCGATATGAAATAAGTGATTGCCTACATTCAAATTCAAAATCTATGAATTTTAAATGCAAAGATTAAATTAGGAATAAACTATGCTCTGCAGACTAGTACACTGCACATGGTTTGCAAAAGCAAAACATCTATGATAAACATCAAGATCAGACACATTTCTCAGATCCACTACGTGTGCGATGAATCTCTACTACACACACGATCAGTCAAGAAAAAATGTGTGAGATTAACAACAGCAGCACACACAATTGCTCGTTATTAAATATTTGCGAAAGTCACCTTATCACACACACTTGGCAATTATGGACTATTTATGATGTCATTTCCATCATAAACATTTGCTCATAGAAGAACGTGTGTGATAGGCCTTCATCCGACACGGGTACGACGGATGAATCATTTGGGATATATTCAAGCTTCGCATACAGTTTTATAGGGACAACTATATGCACTCTTACATCGAATCACATACGGCTGAGGAGAAGTGAATGTGTGTGATTGTCTTCTTATCATACATTTTCTATAATCGTGAACTGTTTGTGATGGGGCGTGCATCTTAAATGTTGCACCACAGAATACTGACTGTGATGGTAATGCGAGAATAGTAAGGATGGAGCGTTTGGGATATTTGACATATCACAAAATTTTGTCTGAAGACTCGCGTTTGGGATAGATGCTGACATCACATATGCTTAGTTATGCAAAATGTATGCATTACTACTCCCTATCCCCGACGGTTTCTGGATCGTGTGGGAAGGACCCCCTATCGCACACACATGCAAGGCCACGGTTTAAAATGCCGTCACGGAATGGGGTTAAAAAATGTTTGTGTAGCAGCTCGTTGTACCAGTGCATCATGTTTTCCTATTGATATTTATTGAAATATGGACTATTATTTCACTTTATGATACAATTCTTATGTCTTTTCTCTCTTATTTTGCAAGTTTCACATGAAGATGCAGATTGCGGGCAGCTGGAATTCTGGACAAAAAGGGCTATATCGGAGACACCTTTTCTGCACAACTCCGAATGACCTGAAAATTTACGGAGAATTATTTTGGAATATATAAAATTATTGGTGAAAGAATCATCAACAGGGGGGCCACCAGGCAGCCACAAGCCTGGGGGCGCCCCCTGGACTTGTGGGGCCCCTGGCAGGCCTCCGAAGCCCATCTTTTGCTATAAGGTGCCATTTGACCTAGAAAAATAAGAAGAAAGGTTTCGGGACGAAGCACCGCCATCTTGAGGAGGAACCTGGGCAGGAGCACTTTTGCTCTCCGGTGAAGCGATTCCGCAGGGAAACTTCCCTCCGGGAGGGGGAAATCGAAGCCATCGTCATCACCAAAGATCCTCTCATCGTGGGAGGACCAATCTTCATCAACATCTTCACTAGCACCATCTCATCTCAAACCCTAGTTCATCTCTTGTATTTGATCTTTGTCTCAAAACCACAGATTGGTACCTGTGGGTTGCTAGTAGTGTTGATTACATCTTGTAGTTGATGCTAGTTGGTTTATTTGGTGGAAGATCATATGTTCAGATCCTTAATGATATTCAATACTCCTCTGATCTTGAACATGAACATGATTTGTGAGTAGTTACTTTTGTTCCTGAGGACATGGGAGACGCCCGGTTATAATTAATCATGTGAATTTGGTATTCATTCTATATTTTGATGATATGTATGTTGTTGGTTTATTAGTGGTGTCATGTGAATGTTGACTACATGACACTTCACCATACTTGGGCCTAAGTTAAGGCATTGTGGAGTAGTAATTAGATGATGGGTTGCTAGAGTGATAGAAGCTTAAACCCTAGTTTATGTGCTATTCCGTAAGGGGCTGATTTGGATCCATATGTTTCATGCTATGGTTAGATTTATCTTAATTCTTCTTTCACAGTTGCGGATGCTGCGACAGGGGGTAATCATAAGTGGGAGGCTTGTTCAAGTAAGACCAAAACCCAAGCACCGGTCCACCCACATATCAAATTATCAAAGTAGCGAACGCAAATCAAACAAATATGATGAAAGTGACTGGATGAATTCCCATGTGTCCTCAAGAACGCTTTGCTTGCTATAAGAGAAAGGGCTGGCATGTCCTTTGCTATAGAAAAGGTTTGGGATACCTTGTTGCACGTTTGTTACAATTGCTACTTGTTGCTCGTTACAAACTATATTGTTATCAAACTATCTGTATCGATAATTTCAGTGCTTGCAGAAAATACCTTACTGAAAACCGCTTGTCATTTCCTTCTGCTCCTTGAGGACCCACAAGTATAGGGGATCTATCGTAGTCCTTTCGATAAGTAAGAGTGTCGAACCCAACGAGGAGCTGAAGGAAATGATAAGCGGTTTTCAGCAAGGTATTCTCTGCAAGCACTGAGATTATAGGTAACTGATAGTTTTGTGATAAGATAATTTGTAATGAGCAACAAGTAACAAAAGTAAATAAAGTCCAGCAAGGTGGCCCAATCCTTTTTGTAGCAAAGGACAAGCCTGGACAAACTCTTATATAGAGAAAAACGCTCCCGAGGACACATGGGAATTATCGTCAAGCTAGTTTTCATCACGTTCATATGATTCGCGTTCGGTACTTTGATAATTTGATATGTGGGTGGACCGGTGCTTGGGTGCTTCCCTTACTTGGACAAGCATCCCACTTATGATTAACCCCTATTGCAAGCATCCGCAACTACAAAGAAGTATTAAGGTAAACCTAACCATAGCATGAAACATGTGGATCCAAATCAGCCCCTTACGAAGCAACGCATAAACTAGGGTTTAAGCTTCTGTCACTCTAGCAACCCATCATCTACTTATTACTTCCCAATGCCTTCCTCTAGGCCCAAACAATGGTGAAGTGTCATGTAGTCGACGTTCACATAACACCACTAGAGGATAGACAACATACATCTCATCAAAATATCGAACGAATACCAAATTCACATGACTACTAACAGCAAGACTTCTCCCATGTCCTCAAGAACAAACGTAACTATTCACAAAGCATATTCATGTTCATAATCAGAGGAGTATTAATATGCATAAAGGATCTGAACATATGATCTTCCACCAAATAAACCAACTAGCATCAACTACAATGAGTAATCAACACTACTAGCAACCTACAGGTACCAATCCCAGGCTTGGAGACAAGAATTAGATACAAGAGATGAACTAGGGTTTGAGAGGAGATGGTGCTGGTGAAGATGTTGATGGAGATTGCCCTCTCCCGATGAGAGGAGCGTTGGTGATGACGATGGCGATGATTTCCCGTCCCGGAGGGAAGTGTCCCCGGCAGAACAGCTCTGCCGGAGCCCTAGATTGGTTCTGCCAACGTTCCGCCTCGTGGCGGCGGAGTCTCGTCCCGAAAGCTTTCTTATTATTTTTCTTCGGACGTAAGACTTCATATAGCAGAAGATGGGCACTGGAGGGCCAACAGGGGGGCCATGAGGCCGGGGGCGCCCCCAGGGGGTAGGGCGCGCCCCCCACCCTCGTGGCGAGGGTGTGGGCCCCCTCTGGTATTTCTTTCGCTTAGTATTTTTTATTATTTCCAAAAATAACTTTCGTGGAGTTTCAGGACTTTTGGAGTTGTGCAGAATAGGTCTCTAATATTTGCTCCTTTTCCAGCCCAGAATTCCAGCTGCCAACATTCTCCCTCCTTATGTAAACCTTGTAGAATAAGAGAGAATAGGAATAAGTATTGTGACATAATGCGTAATAACAGCCCATATTGCAATAAATATCGATATAAAAGCATGATGCAAAATGGACGTATCAACTCCCCCAAGCTTAGACCTCGCTTGTCCTCAAGCGGAAGCCGATAACGATAAATATGTCCACATGTTTAGAGGTAGAGGTGTCGATAAAATAAAATACGGACATGAGGGCATCATGATTATTCTCATAACAGCAATATATATGGACAATGTCATATGATTTCTTATGCTCAAGTAATAATCTATTCACAATGCAAAGTATGAATCAGAAACTTTATTGATAACTAACAAACTATAATCAGAGTCATTGAAGCAATTGCAATTTATCATAACATCAGAAAGAGTCTATGTCAAAGCTTTTTAGCAATTCCACATACTCAACTATCTTTTAATCTTTCACAATTGCTAACACTCACGCAATACTTGTGGTTACGGAGTTTTAATCGGACACAGAGATAGATAGGGGCTTATAGTTTCGCCTCCCAACCTCTTACCTCAAGGGTAATGTCAACAATAATAGCTCATGCTAACCTACATCCAATTAGATATATATATCAGGATCTTTCCAACATCCTGTGCTTGCCAAAGGATAAAATGTAAAAAGGAAAGGTGAAGATCACCATGACTCTTTTGTAAGGTAGAAGATAATAATAAAAGATAGGCCCTTCGCAGAGGGAAGCAGAGGTTGCCATGCGCTTTCAGGGTTGGATGCACAAAATCTTAATGCGAAAGAACATCACTTTATATTGCCACTTGTGATATAGACCTTTATTATGCAGTTCGTCGCTTTTATTTCTTCCACATCACAAGATCGTATAAAGCTTATTTCCACCACACCAATCAATCATACATATTTAGAGAGCAATTTAATTTGCTTGCACCGATGACAACTTACTTGAAGGATCTTACTCAATCCATAGGTAGATATGGTGGACTCTCATGGCAAAATTGGTTTAAGGGTATTGGGAAGCACAAGTAGTATCTCTACTTGGTGCAAAGAATTTGGCTAGAATGAGGGGGAAAGGCAAGCTCAACATGTTGGATGATCCATGACAATATACTTTATCTCAGATATAAGAAAACATAACCCATTAAGTTGTCTTCCTTGTCCAACATCAACTCTTTAGCATGTCATATTTTAATGCGTGCTCCCAATCATAAAAGATGTCCAAGATAGTATATTTATATGTGAAACCTCTCTTTCTTTATTACTTCCTATTAATTGCAACGATGACCAAAGCTATGTTTGCCAACTCCCACCAATTTTTAATCATCATACTCTTTCTATGTGAAGTCATTACTCTCCATAAGATCAATATGATCTCTTTGTTTCTTTTTATTCTTTTTCTTTTCTTATATCCCTCAAGATCATGGCAAAATAATCAAGCCCTTGACTCAACACTAATCTTTATTATATAGCTCACGGACTCGATTACAAAGAGGGATCATGAAGCAAAACTCAAAACTAGATCATACCAAAACTTTATTCTACTAGATCAAGATACTACTAATAGGATCGAACTAAGAAAAACGGTAAAGATAGGAGTGTGGTGGTGATACGATATCGGGGCACCTCCCCCAAGCTTGGCAGTTGCCAAGGGGAGTGCCCATACCCATGTGATTATGTTTCCTTCTTCGGAGGTGATGGTGTGATATTCTTGGCGATGATACTCCTCAGGATACGATTCTCTTCTTTGAGCTTATTGAGTTGCTGCTTGAGATCCATTATCTCCTTATGAAGCTTTCCTGTAACGGCCAAAGCTCCTTGCACCCAAGGGTGTTGCATAGCTGCGGGAGAACAAGTGACACTCTTCTTCATATTTTCATAAGAAAGAAATCTAACATTGGAAGGGATAACCGACTTTGGAATAGCCGAGCTCTGTAGTTCTCCCATTGTGAATCCAGCTCGGAAGTGAGAAGTGACTTCTTGATCCTCCTCCATGGAGTCTATCCTCTTCAAATCAGCCTCCATCTCTTCCTCCGTTGCTGGCCCGAAGTGGTCAGCGTCGCTGTTTGTCCTTGATCTCGGTGCCGGATGAGACACCCCGCTCTCCCTGACTGACTCTTGAGAAGACATCTTGCTCTAATCTGCAGCAGCAACAGCTCGAAACGAAAACGAAGACATCTTGCTCTAATTTGCGTGATACAGGGGTCAAAACCTTCGGGAGATTATATAATGAATTTTATCGACCAAAATACGTATCGTGCAAGAAAACGGAGTCCGGAGAGCGCACGAGGTGCCCACGAGGCAGGGGGCGCGCCCAGGGGGTTGGGCGCGCCCTCCACCCTCGTGGAGCCCTCGTGTCCTTCCCGGACTGCTTCTTATTTTTCTATTTTTCTAAATATTCCAAAACGAAGAAAAATTGCCTTCAGAATTGTTTTGGAGTCGGTTTACTTACCGTACCACGTACCTATTCCTTTTCGGAGTCTGAAGCGTTCCGGAAAGTGTCCCTTAGTTATTCCTCTGGGGTTACGATTTCAATAACATTGGTTTCAACATTTATGGGGTTACCTGAGATATAATGTTTAATTCTTTGACCGTTCACCACCTTCGGGTTTGTGCCTTTGAAGTTGTTGATTTTTATGGCACTGGAGCGATAGACCTCCTCGATAACGAAAGGACCTTCCCATTTAGAGAGAAGTTTCCCTGCCAAAAATCTTAAATGAGAGTTGTATAGCAATACATAATCACCTACATTAAACTCACGCTTTTGTATTCTTTTGTCATGCCATCTTTTAACTTTTTGTTTAAACAACTTGGCATTTTCATAGGCTTGGGTTCTCCATTCATCAAGTGAGCTAATGTCAAATAACCTCTTCTCACCGGCAAGTTTGAAATCATAATTGAGTTCTTTAATAGCCCAATAAGCCTTATGTTCTAGTTCGAGAGGTAAGTGACATGCTTTTCCATAAACCATTTTATACGGAGACATACCCATAGGATTTTTGTATGCAGTTCTATAGGCCCATAATGCGTCATCAAGTTTCTTGGACCAATTCTTCCTGGATCTATTAACAGTCTATTGCAAAATTAATTTGAGTTGTCTATTACTCAATTCTACTTGACCACTAGACTGTGGGTGATAAGGGGATGCAATTCTATGATTAACATCATACTTAGCAAGCATTTTACGGAAAGCACCATGAATAAAATGTGAACCACCATCAGTCATTAAATATCTAGGGACTCCAAACCTCGGAAAAATAACTTCTTTAAGCATCTTAATAGAGGTGTTATGATCAGCACTACTAGTTGGAATAGCTTCTACCCACTTAGTAACGTAATCAACAGCAAATGAAATATGTGTATACCCGTTAGAGGCAGGAAAAGGTCCCATATAATCATAGCCCCAAACATCAAATGGTTCAATAACAAGTGAGTAATTCATAGGCATTTCTTGACGTCTACTAATATTACCAATTCTTTGACATTCATCACAAGATAAGACAAACTTACGGGCATCCTTGAAGAGAGTAGGCCAATAAAAACCGAATTGCAATACCTTATGTGCAGTTCTATCTCCAGCCTAGTGTCCTCCATAAGCTTCAGAGTGACACTTGCATGGGATATGCTCCTGTTCATGCTCAGGCACACAACGTATAATAACACCATCTACTCCTTCTTTATAAAGATGTGGGTCATCCCAAAAGTAATGTCTCAAATCATAGAAAAACTTTTACTTTTGCTGGTATGTGAAACTAGGTGGTATAAATTTAGCAACAATGTAATTAGCATAATCAGTATACCATGGAGTAGTACGAGAAGCATTTATGACATTTAATTGTTCATCAGGAAAGCTATCATCAATAGGTAGTGGGTCATCAAGAACATTCTCTAACCTAGACAAGTTGTCTGAAACGGGGTTCTCAGCTTCCTTTCTATCAATAATATGCAAATCAAATTCTTGTAGCAATAGAACCCATCTAATAAGTCTAGGTTTAGCATCTTTCTTTTTCATAAGATATTTAATAGCAGCATGATCCGTGTGAATAGTTACTTTAGAATCAACAATATAAGGTCTGAACTTATCTCAAGCAAATACAACTGCTAAGAATTCTTTTCCAGTAGTAGCATAATTTCTCTGAGCATTGTCTAGAGTTTTACTAGCATATTGAATAACATTTAATTTCTTATCAATTCTTTGCCCTAGAACAGCACCTACAGCATAATCACTAGCATCACACATAATTTCAAAAGGTAAATTCCAATCAGGTGGCTGAACGATAGGTGCAGAAATCAATGCTTTCTTAAGTATTTCAAATGCTTCTACACAATCATCATCAAAGACAAATGGTATATCTTTTTGTAACAAATTAGTTAGAGGCCGAGAATTTTTTGAGAAGTCCTTAATGAACCTCCTATAAAAACCGGCATGACCAAGGAAACTTCTTATACCTTTGATGTCCTTGGGACATGGCATCTTTTCAATAGCATTAACTTTAGCTTTATCAACTTCAATACCTCTTTCAAAAAATTTATGCCCCAAGACAATACCTTCATTAACCATAAAGTGGCACTTCTCCCAATTCAATACAAGATTAGTTTCTTCACATCTCTGGAAAACTCGATCTAGGTTGCTCAAGCAATCATCAAAAGAGGATCCATAGACGGAGAAATCGTCCATGAGAACCTCACAAATCTTTTCACAAAAATCAGAGAATATAGCCATCATGCATCTTTGAAAGGTAGCAGGTGCATTACATAAACCAAAAGGCATACGTCTATAAGCAAAAGTATCGAAAGGGCAAGTAAAAGTGGTCTTAGCTTGATCATCAGCTGACACAGGTATTTGAGAGAAACTAGAATAACCATCTAGAAAGCAAAAATGTGTATGTTTGGATAATCTTTCTAGCATTTTATCAATAAAAGGTAAGGGGCAATGATCCTTTTTAGTAGCTTTATTTAATTTGCGGAAATCAATTACCATCCTATATCCTGTAATAATTCTTTGTGGAATCAATTCATCTTTATCATTAGGAACGACAGTAATACCTCCCTTCTTAGGGACACAATGGACAGGACTTACCCACTGACTATCAGCAACAGGATAAATTATACCTGCCTCAAGGAGCTTTAGTATTTCCTTTCTTACCACTTCCTTCATCTTGGGATTCAGCCGTCGTTGGTGATCAATAACTGGTTTGGCATCTTTCTCCAAATTTATTTTGTATTGGCATAGAGTGGGACTAATGCCCTTAAGATCATCAAGAGTATATCCAATAGCAGCACGGTGCTTCTTCAGAGTTTTCAATAATTTTTCTTCCTCCTTCTCTGAAAGGTTAGCACTAATAATAACAGGATATATCTTCTTTTGATAAGCATATTTAAGAGTATCAGGCAATGGTTTAAGTTCAAACACGGGATCACCCTTGGGTGGAGGAGGATCCCCTAGGATTTCAACAGGCAAGTTGTGTTTCAAAATAGGCCCCTGTTTAAAGAACACTTCATCTATTTCCCTTCTTTCATTCATAAACATATCATTTTCATGGTCTAGCAAATATTGTTCTAAAGGATCACTAGGAGGTACGACAATTGAAGCAAGACCAATAATTTCATCTTTACAACGTTCATTAAGGTAGTAGGCCAACCATAAGGAAATTAGGTGGTATGGCGCCCCCACCCACCCACCCCTAAACCCTAGCCCTCCGGCGATCTTCACTTCTCACCAATAATTTGGTGATCCAATCGACTAATCTTGTTTGACGCATCAAGATCTTTCTCCTCATGTCTTTGGAGATGGATTCCTCTCTTGGATCTACCCTTGGCTTGGATTTCTCCAAGGGTAGAGTTTTTGCAGATGAGATCTACAAGGCTTCTGGTCTCACCGTTCATGCGATGAATGATAGAGGAGCTTTCACCCTAGTGGTTTCTTTCAGCAGACATGATTTCAGGCTTTCTGAGGATTCTGTGGCCGCAGCGCTTGAATCTGCATTGGGTGGATCTGCCATTGATCTTTGGGTCACACGCATTGCCGACAAGGTATGTAGTTTTAATGTCTCGTGCAAAGATGTTGGCTTTTACATTGTTGATACTAGATCCTATTCTTGCCCACAATTCAAATGTTATTTTCATCTGTGGGGCAATGGGGGTCCGAATTGGTATCGCGAGTTCAGAATTTGGAAGAAAGAGTGTGATGCCGAATGGGTTTTAGTTAGTCCCTCAAAGCAAAGGGCGGCCTTGGGACTTCTTGCAATGCATAAGCCTCCAGCTAAATCAGCTTTTAAGTCTCGATCTGCTGTTCGGAAGAACTTATCTTTTGCTATATTTCAAAATTATGACGTGTGCAAGGGATATAGATATCATGCATCTGCTGATTGCATTGCTGACATTCAGAGTGCTGGTTATGAGATTTCTGATAGGGAGCGCGTGGTTATTCATCCACCATCATCGGTTGATCTCAATTGGACCTTAGCTTCGCCGCCGATTGTTTTTGGCAGGGTGAGCTCGTCGGTGATCTAATAGCGTTCTGTTGCGGAGGGTTCTGCCTCGGAAATTACGCCGTCTTGTCCGGGCGGGAATTCAGGCTCTTTGAACCAGCCTAGTTTGGGCCCATCTTCGCCCAGCCCAGTTGTGCCTAGTTCATCTCAAGCTGAGGCCTCGTTTGAGCAAATGATCAATAACATGGTTGATGAAATCGTTACGTGTCAGCTATGTTTCAAGCAAGGACATTTTTCTTCTGCGTGCACGTCAACTTTAAAGTGCTTGGGTTGTTCTCGGGTGGGTCATTCGCGACAGGATTGCGCCTGTTTTGCTAAGCATTTGGGTCTGGTTTGGAAACCCAAACCCGCTGTCGTTCCAGTTTCCGAGGTTCAAGCTACAGCAGTCGGGAATATCTCTCTGACAGGATATCTACCTAACTTGGACTCTTCGGCTTTCATTGCACCGGCCTCTTCGCCCAATTCCATCCACCTTGGCCCCTCAACTCCTCCGGGCTCTCCTCCGGCGACACCACCTCCGCCACCAGAATCGCCATCGCCACTGCATGCCATGGCCAACTTTCCGCTCGATCCAATGCAGTTTGTTCCTGCTGGCCACCATATCATTGATGCTGGAGATGTGCGCTGGCCGCGCACATATGTGACGCCGCACGTCCCCATTGTGCGCCGCCACGAGGATTACATGCTTGCTGAAGTGATGCCTCTGCCGGAGGCCAACGAGATTGGAGCTGCTCGTGAGGAAGTGGCTGACTGGTTGGAGGCTCATGGATATCAGGTTCGGTCCGTGCAACCTTGGATCAATGTTGTAGGTTTGTTCAGAGTTAGAGACCCGGCGGTGCGTTTTTCTCTTCTCCAATTACCTCCGCAGCACCTTGGAAACGACCGATTTGTTCGCTTTATGAAGCATGATGAGGGAGAGGGTTTCCGTGGAGCTCTGGGTTTTCGTCAGGGGCTGATTATGATGCTGGGTATCCCTTTAGATCTGCGCAATACGGATAACATCAGGGCTGCAGTAAATACCTTTGGCAAGTTTCATCATTGGAATAGCCAGGATCCCTACTTAGTCAGAACTCTTGTTTTTGCCTCCTTTCCTGAAGATGCTCTTGTTCCGCGAGATGTGGTTTTCAATGACTATGCTGCTTGGGGTGGGGCCCGTGTGTCATGGACTGCCCCTATTTACATTCTTGGCACCAACTTTGCAGAACAGATGCCGCATGATGAGGATTGGATGCCTATTAATGGAAACCCGCATCCTCTGCCTGGGGTGCCTTTTCCAGAGCTCCCTCCTTTCATTTTGCCCCCATACCCTGCTATGGGATGGAATGATGTGCCACCTCCTCCTCCTGAGCACCCAGACATGGGGGATAACAACTGGGGCAATGCAGCTTGGGGAGATGAGGAGATTGCTCAAGACGATGTGGAAGTGGAGCAGCAGTCCATGGTTTTGGATCACTCTGATGATTTCTCTATATCTGTGGAGCAAGCTATTTAGCCAAACTTTGCGCTGGTTTTTGATGTGGAGCAAAATGCTGAACCTCCAGCTGGGCAGGAGCAACCTCTGGTGGAGGAGCCTGTGTATAACCCTGAGGACTGGGCCATGGTGGTCTACAACCCTCCTCCTGCTGCTGATCATGTTGTTGCTGAACCTATTGCTATTGAGGAGCTTCTGGTTGCCAACATTGCTGATAACAAAGTCTTTTTTGGACCTGAGTTGCCACCAGAGATGGCTCTGAGGAGAAAGTTTGAGATCTTACTGCAGTTTGACTTCAACTTTTAGCTCACCAAACCTGTTGAGATGCTGCCTGTCAGGTCCTCCATGCTGACCAAGAGAAGTTGGGATCTGGCTTTTGAGGTGCCAATGATTACCTATCAAACATTTGTGCAGGAGCAGAGGCCTGTGGCAAGGGCACTTTTTCCTTCTTTGGAAATTACTGACATAGGGGAAATACAGTTTGAGATTGCTCCTGTATCTGTGGATATCTCTGATCAGGAACAGAGGAAAATTAGAAGGCCAAGGAAAACATTGGCACCAACCCCAATTGTGGAAACTTCTGTCAGGAGGTGCACCAGGGAGTCTTTGCAGAGAGATGGTTTCAAGCCAGTCTTCCAGGAGCTACCTATGCAGTCCAAGAGGAGGAAGCCAAAGCCCAAGCCTTTCTCTGCCGCAGTGTCTGACAACCTGCAGGATGAGCAACTTGAAGATCTTCCACCTCCAACTCCTATCAACAAGCTACAGCAGATTGGCAAGGAGCTTGGCATTGCAGATGTCTCCTTTCTGTGGAGAAGCTTATGGCTGATCCCACTGCTACTCCAAAAAATGATGCAAATGTGTAGTGACATACTAGCTAGTGGGGGTGGCTCATGTCTTTCTTTGGTCCTATTTTGTCAGGGATATGGTCTTATTTTGGTCCCTGTAATATTTTAAGTGTGTCTTGTTGGACTCATGTTACTATTGCTGGCATTATGTGCCACCAGACTTTATTATCTCCTCATAGGTGTTTTAATGAGTAAGGCATGTAAAAGCTGGAATGTTTTATGCTGGAATGTTAGAAGATTGAACTCTGACGCAAGGCAAAGGGCTGTCAGGTAGAAACTGGATGAGAGTCAATGTGCTGTTGCTTGTTTCCAAGAAACTAAGTGTAGCCCTTTTGATTATAGATCTATTAGATCCTTTTGCCCCAAAAGATTTGATAGCTTTGCTTTCTCCCCTTCTCTGGGAGCTTCTGGGGGCATCTTGGTGGTTTGGAATTCATCCATTTTTTGGGGCACTGTGATTGAGATTCAGCCTTTTGCTATTCTAGTTGAGTTTGTCTCTAAGCAGAATAATGAGAAATGGTCCTTAGTTTCAGTTTATGGCCCTTGTCAAGGGGAAGCTAGAGATAATTTTGTTAGCTGGCTTTATAACCTGCATATACCTATGGATGATAATTGGCTTCTGGTGGGTGATTTCAACTTTATAAGATCTTTGGAGAACAGGAATTTGCCAGGGGGGACCTGAATGATATCTTCATTTTCAATGAAATCATTGCCCATCTGGGTTTGCTTGAGCTGCCTCTTAAAGGAAGATCTTACACATGGTCTAATATGCAAGATAGCCCACTTTTAGAACAGTTGGATTGGTTCTTCACTTCTGCAGACTGGATTTCTTCTTACCCCATGACTGAAGTTTTGCCCCTGGCCAGAACAGCTTCTGACCATGTGCCATGTGTTGTCACAATTAAAACCTCTATTCCTAAATCTAAAATATTTAGGTTTGAGAACTTCTGGGTTGAGCTTGAGGGATTTATGGAATGTGTTCAACAGTCATGGCAGAAAACCTCTCATAAATCTCATATCACTGCTAGGATTGCTGATAAGTTTAAGAGTTTAAGAGGTGCTCTTAAGAAGTGGCAATTGAATTTTTCCAAGCTGAAAATTTTGATATCCAAATGCAATGAGGTCATTTTGTGTCTTGATGGCCTTGAGGAGCTAAGGCCTTTATTCATACCTGAATTTAACTTCAGGAAGGTAGTCAAGTTGCATGTGGAGCAGCTCTTACATCTTCAGTTTGTTTATTGGAAAAAGAGGTGCACAATTAGATATATTAAAGTTGCTGGTGAAAATACCAAATTCTTCCATGCTATGGCCACTGAGAGGCATAGAAGAAACTCTATTGCTTCCTTGAAGGACACTGATGGGACAATTGTCTCTAATCACTCTCAGATGGAGGGCATCATTTGGATATGTTTCAAGAATAGAATGGGAGTCTCTAATGGAGTTGTCACGGGTTTTGATCTCAGCAAGTTGCTTAAGCCAGTTGAAGGGTTGGATTTTCTTACTGAACCCTTCACTAAGGAGGAAATGGATGACACTGTCAAACTTATGCCCATAGACAAAGCACCTGGTCCTGATGGTTTTAATGGTTTGTTCTTTAAGAAGTGCTGGCACATTATCTGTCATGATTTCTATGAGTTGGCTGAGGCTTTTCATTCTGGTACTGTAAATTTGGAAAATATCAATGGCTCTTATATCACCCTGATCCCAAAAAAATTGAATCCTGAAGGGATTGGTGATTATAGACCAATTTCCTTGACTGGGATGGTTCTTAAGTTTCTGTTTAAGATGGCTGCAAATAGGTTCCAAAAGATAATTATGGCATGCATACATAAAAATCAATATGGCTTTATAAAGAGCAGGACTATCCAGGACTGCATTGGCTGGTCCCTGGAATATTATCATTAGTGCCATCAATCTAAGAGGCCTATTGTGATTCTTAAGCTGGATTTTGAAAAGGCTTTTGACTCAATTGAGCATGAAACCATTTTGCAGATTCTTAAATACAAAGGCTTCAATCAGAAATGGATTCTCTGGGTCAAACAGCTTCTTTCCACTGGGACATCGTCAGTCCTTCTAAATGGTGTACCTGGGAGGCAGTTCCTTTGTAAAAAGGGGGTTAGACAGGGAGACTGTCTCTCACCTTTACTCTTTGTTATTGATGCTGATCTTCTACAAACAGTGGTGAATGATATGTTCAGGAGGGGAATTTTGAAATTGCCAATTCCATGCCATGACCAGGGTTATCCCATTGTGCAATATGCTGATGATACTCTCATTATCTTACCAGCAGATAGAATGCAACTCTTGGCTTTGAAGGACATGCTACAAGTGTTCTCAAGATCAACAGGGCTAGTTGTTAACTTCCACAAGTCTTCTATGATTCCCATAAATGTTGATGATGATGCTATCATTGAGTTGGCTGCTGCTTTTGGTTGTCAAGTGGGTAAAATGCCTTTCACATATCTTGGCTTACCTGTTGGCACTACAAGGCCTAAAATGGTGGATTTTATGCCACTTGTGGATTGTATGGAGAGAAGGATGACAGCTAGCTCCTCTTTTCTTAATCAAGGGGAGAGACTCCAGTTTCTGAATTCTGCTCTGTCCTCCATGCCAATTTTTTTATCTTGGTAGTTTGCTGGCACCTGCTGGAATTTTAAAGCAACTAGAGAGAATTCAGAGGAAGTGTTTATGGAGAAAGCATAGGGATGAGCCAGCTCCATCCTTGGCTGCTTGGGATCTCATTTGTAGGCCTAAGAACAAAGGTGGTTTGGGAATTTTGAACCTGGGGGTGCAGAACATGGCACTTTTGCTCAAGCATTTGCATAACTTCTTAAATAGGAGGGATTTGCCTTGGGTCTCTCTTATTTGGGACACATATTATCATTATTCAGTGCCACAGGGTACTGACAGTTGTGGTTCTTTTTGGTGGAAGGATATTTGTAAGTTGATGGATCATTATAGGAACACAACATGGGTTCAAGTTAATTGTGGGAGCACTGCTCTGTTCTGGTCTGACAAGTGGAAGATTGGTGAATCAGTTGAACCCTTGCAGATTAGGTTCCCTAGGCTTTTCTCCTATGTGAAAGATCCCTGGATCACTGTTTATGAAGCCTTTCAATCGCAGGATAGGGTTAACATGTTTCACTTGCCTTTATCTGCACAAGCATATCAGGAATTTTTGACAGTTCAAAATCTTATGGTTTCTTGTAGTAGAGACTTGGAGGCCAAGGATTCTTGGTTCTGGCAGGGGACATGTAATGCTTTTAAGCCCAAGCTGTTCTACTCTCTTATGCATTCAAACATGTCATTTAACCCTCTCCTTCTGTGGATTTGGAGATCATCCTGCACAATGAAAATCAAAGTGTTTGCTTGGATGTTAATCATGGACAGGTTAAATGCAAAAGACATGGTGGAAAGAAGGCATTGGCATATGGATGATGGAGTTTTTTCTCTCCTTTGCAGCTTGAGGACTAGAGAGACCAGGAATCATCTATTTTTTGAATGCAACTTCAGTGTCAGAATATGGAATTACCTGCAAATCACGTGGTCACCTGGGAATGACATGTCTGATATTGTTTTGCAATCTAAACAGGACTTTGCAAAGCCTTTTTTCACTGAAGTTGTTTTTATTGTGTGCTGGAACATATGGATAATCAGGAATGCAAAGGTGTTTAGGCATGAGAGGCAGAGTTTCAACAAGTGGAGGAGTGCTTTTATCCATGATATTTTGCTAATGCAGCACAGAGTTAAGGCTAGGTACAAGGAAGAGCTTCTTAAGTGGTTTTCCTTTCTTCCTCCTTGAGGTTTTGTATCACTAGATCTTTAGTTTTTAGTTTTCTCTTTTGATTACCCCTTGTAGTCCTTGTATATTGTATGCTATTTTGTTTTCAAATAAAGTTTTGAATGCTGTGGGGGGTTTTCCCTACAGTCACCAGTCAAAAAAATCATCTTTACTGGGCAATTCCTCTTCACGGTGTTGTCTACGAAATTTAGAGAAATTAAACTCATGAGACATATCACCCAAACCAATAGGAATGACATCCTTTTTGTAGTCTATCTTAGCATTAACAGTGTTCAAGAAGGGTCTACCAAATATAATGGGGCAAAAGCTATCTTGTGGGGAACCAAGAACAAGAAAATCAGCAGGATATTTAGTTTTCCCACACAAGACTTCAACATCTCTAACAATTCCAATTGGTGATATAGTATGTCTATTAGCAAGTTTAATTGTGACATCAATATCTTCTAACTCAGCAGGTGCAATATCATGCATAATTTCTTTGTATAAGTCGTCAGGTATTGCACTAGCACTAGCACCCATATCACATAAGCCATGATAACAATGATCTCCTATTTTAACAGAAATAACATGCATGCCTACCACAGGTCTATGTTTGTCTTTAGCACAGGATTTAGCAATTCTAGCAGTTTCATCACAGAAATAAATAACATGCCCATCAATATTATCAGCCAAGAGATCTTTAACAATAGCAATATTAGGTTCAACTTTAACTGGCTCAGGAGGTGTATAGGTTCTAATATTGCTTTTACGAACCACAGTTGAAGCTTTAGCATGATCTTTTATCCTAACAGGGAAAGGTGGTTTTTCAACATAAGCAATAGGAACAATAGGATCATTATAAGTGATAGTCTTTTCTTCAACTTTAATAGGTGTAGCTACTTTTACTTCTATGGGAGGATGATATTTAAACCCCTTCTCCTTAGGGAGATCAACATGAGTAGCAAAAGATTCACAGAAAGAAGCTACTATCTCAGAGTCAAATCCATATTTTGTGCTAAATTTACGGAAAACATCGGTATCCATAAAAGATTTAACACAATCAGACTTAGGTGTCATACCTGACTCCTTACCTTCGTCGAGATCCACATCTTCAGAGTTGCGTTTAATTCTTTCCAATAAATCCCATTTGAATTCAATAGTCTTCATCATAAAAGCGCCAGCACAAGAAGTATCAAGCATGGTGCGATTGTTATCAGAAAGCCGAGCATAGAAATTTTGAATAATTATTTCTCTTGGGAGCTCATGATTGGGGCATGAATATAACATTGATTTAAGCCTCCTCCAAGCTTGAGCGATGCTTTCTCCTTCCCGAGGCCAAAAATTATATATATAATTGCGATCACGATGAACAAGATGCATAGGATAAAACTTCTGATGAAATTCCAATTTCAATCGTTTGTAGTTCCATGATCCCATATCGTCACATAGCCTATACCATGTCAATGCATCTCCCTTCAAAGATAAAGGGAAGACCTTCTTCTTAATAACATCGTCGGGCACACCTGCAAGCTTAAATAATCCACAAACTTCATCCACATATATTAAGTGCTCATCAGGATGCATTGTTCCGTCTCCTGCAAAAGGATTAGCTAGCAGTTTTTCTATCATACCCGAAGGAATCTCAAAGTAGACATTTTCATTTTCAGTAGGTTCAGTAGGTTGAGGAGCAACTCTTTGCTCTACTGGTCGGGGTGAAGATACCCCGAACAAGCCCCTCAAAGGATTACTTTCCATAGTAACAAGTGACAGTAAATTTCAGCACACTATATAAATTTTTCCTTACCAAATTCCACCTACCAAAGGCGCTTCACTCCCCGGCAACGGCGCCAGAGAAGAGTCTTGATGACCCACAAGTATAGGGGATCTATCGTAGTCCTTTCGATAAGTAAGAGTGTCGAACCCAACGAGGAGCTGAAGGAAATGATAAGCGGTTTTCAGCAAGGTATTCTCTGCAAGCACTGAGATTATAGGTAACAGATAGTTTTGTGATAAGATAATTTGTAACGAGCAACAAGTAACAAAAGTAAATAAAGTGCAGCAAGGTGGCCCAATCCTTTTTGTATCAAAGGACAAGCCTAGACAAACTCTTATATAGAGAAAAGCGCTCCCGAGGACACATGGGAATTATCGTCAAGCTAGTTTTCATCACGTTCATATGATTCGCGTTTGGTACTTTGATAATTTGATATGTGGGTGGACCGGTGCTTCGGTGCTGCCCTTACTTGGACAAGCATCCCACTTATTATTAACACCTATTGCAAGCATCCGCAACTACAAAAGAAGTATTAAGGTAAACCTAACCATAGCATGAAACATGTGGATCCAAATCAGCCCCTTACAAAGCAACGCATAAACCAGGGTTTAAGCTTCTGTCACTCTAGCAACACATCATCTACTTATTACTTCCCAATGCCTTCCTCTAAGCCCAAACAATGGTGAAGTGTCATGTAGTCGACGTTCACATAACACCACTAGAGGATAGACAACATACATCTCATCAAAATATCAAACGAATACCAAATTCACATGACTACTAATAGCAAGACTTCTCCCATGTCCTCAGGAACAAACGTAACTACTCGCAAAGCATATTCATGTTCATAATCAGAGGAGTATTAATATGCCTAAAGGATCTGAACATATGATCTTCCACCAAATAAACCAACTAGCATCAACTACAAGGAGTAATCAACACTACTAGCAACCTACAGGTACCAATCCCAGGCTTGGAGACAAGAATTAGATACAAGAGATGAACTAGGGTTTGAGAGGAGATGGTGCTGGTGAAGATGTTGATGGAGATTGCCCTCTCCCGATGAGAGGAGCGTTGGTGATGACGATGGCGATGATTTCCCCCTCCCAGAGGGAAGTGTCCCTGGCAGAACAGCTCTGCCGGAGCCCTAGATTGGTTCCGCCAAGGTTCCGCCTCGTGGCGGTGGAGTCTCGTCCCGAAAGCTTGCTTATTATTTTTCTTCGGACGAAAGACTTCATATAGCAGAAGATGGGCACCGGATGGCCAACAGGGGGCCCATGAGGCAGGGGGCGTGCCCAGGGGGTAGGACGCGCCCCCCACCCTCGTGGCCAGGGTGTGGGCCCCCTCTGGTATTTCTTCCGCTCAGTATTTTTTATTATTTCCAAAAATAACTTTCGTGGAGTTTCAGGACTTTTGGAGTTGTGCAGAATAGGTCTCTAATATTTGCTCCTTTTCCAGCCCAGAATTCCAGCTGCCGGCATTCTCCCTCCTTATGTAAACCATGTAGAATAAGAGAGAATAGGCATAAGTATTGTGACATAATGTGTAATAACAGCCCATATTGCAATAAATATCGATATAAAAGCATGATGCAAAATAGACGTATCACTCCTCGTTGGGTTTGACACTCTTACTTATCGAAAGGGGAGTCCTTTCGATAAGTAAGAGTGTCGAACCCAATGAGGAGCAGAAGGAAATGACAAGCGGTCCTTTCGATAAGTAAGAGTGTCGAACCCAATGAGGAGCAGAAGTAAATGGCAAGCGGTTTTCGGCATGGTAATTTCTGCAAGCACTGAAATTGTCGGTAACAGGTAGTTTGATAGCAAGATAATTTGTAACGAGCAAGTAACGGTAATGGTAAATAAAGCGCAGCAAGGTAGCACAATCCTTTTGTGGCAAAGGACAAGCCAAAACGGTCTCTTAAAATAAGCAAAGCGTTCTTGAGGGCAAACAGGGATTTCATCTAGTCACTTTCATCATGTTGGTTTGATTCGCGTCCGCTACTTTGATAATTTGATATGTGGGTGGACCGGTGCTTGGGTGTTTTTCTTACTTGAACAAACCTCCCACATATGATTAACCCCCTCGCAAGCATCCGCAACTACGATATAAGTATTAAGATAAAATCTAACCATAGCATTAAACATATGGATCCAAATCAGTCCCTTACGAAATAGCGCATAAATTAGGGTTTAAGCCTCTGTCACTCTAGCAACCCATAATCTAATAACTACTCCACAATGCATTCCCTTAGGCCCAAAGCTGGTGAAGTTTCATGTAGTCGACATTCACATAACACCGCTAAGGGAATCACAACATTCGTATCAAGAAAATATTGAAGACATATCAAATTCACATGATTACTTGCAAGATGACTTCTCCCGTGACCTCAAGAACAAAGGTAACTACTCACAAATGATATTCATGCTCAAGATCAGAGGGGTATTAAATAGCATAATGGATCTGAACATATAATCTTCCACCAAATAAACCATATAGTAAACAACTACAAGATGTAATCAACACTGCTAGTCACCCACAGGTACCAATCTGAGGTTCTAGTACAAAGATTGAACACAAGAGATGAACTACGGTTTGTGATGAGATGGTGCTGTTGAAGATGTTGATGGAGATTGGCCTCACAAAGATGAGAGGGTTGTTGGTGATGACGATGGTTTCGATTTTCCCCTCCGGGAGGGAAGTGCCCCCGGGGAAATCGCTGCATCGGAAAGCAAAAGTGCTCCTGCCCAAGTTCCACCTCGAGACGGTGGCGCTCCATCCCGAAAGTCCTCTCCTTATTTTTTTTCTAGGTCAAAATACCTTATATACTAGAATATTGGCACCTGAGGTGGGCTGTGCTGCCCACCACCCACCAGGGCGCGCCCGGGAGGGTGGGGGGCTGGTGCGCCCTAGTGTCTTGTGGGCACCAGGCAGCCCCCCTCTAGTAGTTATTTGCTCCAATATTTATTATGCATTCCGTTGAGAATATAACCCTTAGAGTCACCCGCCAGGAGGGGCCGGGTTACTCATAATGGTCATCATGCGAAGCCCAGTACCGAGCTTGAAGACGGCGGGTCAATGATGAGCCTAAGACCCGGACATGGCTTAAGGCCCGTAGTTATAACCGCCGTTATGGTGGAACTTGTAGTGTAAGGCAAGAATAGTTGAGAGTCCGAGCCGGACACTCTTATGAGCCGGCTGGGACTCTGAGAGCCGCCGGGCGTCAACCTCTCTATATAAAGGGACGACCCGGCGGTGGTTTAGGGACAAGTAAGATCTCGTCGAGAACCAGGCATAGCAATTAAGCTCCCTGGTCATCGAAACCATAATCAATACCACCTCAACTGGACGTAGGCTTTTACCTTCACCGTAAGGGGCCGAACCAGTATAACCCCCGTGTTCCTTGTCCCGTTTAACCCCTTTAAGCTTCCTAGTTGCGATGGCTCCACGACTAAGTCCTAGCTCGAGGACATCTGCCGTGACAATTCCACGACAGTTGGCGCCCACCGTGGGGCCAGCGCACGGTAGATTTGAGTTCTCTAAGGGCAGCTTCGAAGGGCTCAAGGGATACGCGGTGGGCCAGATGACCAAGAGTCGTCGCGGCAAGCTCTACATCAACGATGCAAACTGGGGCCCCGACGCCGGCTCAATTGAGTACGGGTACCGGGTCCCCTTCGGCGGAATTCATGTCTTCATTGGCAAGATTGGTGAGCCGGGCCCTGAGCCGGATCTCTGCGCCGATCTCATCGAGACGGCTCAGCGCGCACGACCCGCCCGGGCCCTACCTGCCTTGAAGCATGCTTTTGTGGGATGTGTTCATGGAGGACTCTCTGATGGATCTGGATCTGGTGATGAGACGGCCGCCGGCTCTGACGGCGAGTCGTCTACGGATGAGTCAAACTCGTTGTATCAACTTCAAGATGGCAGGCTCAGGGGTTGTTCCGATGGCGGCAGCATTCCGGACCCCTTTGAACCGCCGAGCCAGGTTGGAATTTTCATGGCTGGCGCGCAACCTGTTCAAAACCCCGCCTCCGGGTCAGGAAGCCCGGTGCCTTCGCCGGCTCAGGTGCTGATGGATCTCACAGATAAGATGACGGTCCTGTTGACCGCTACGGTAGCTCCGGCGGATCAAGTTCAACATGATGCAGAGGTGGCACAGTTAAAGTTGGATCTAGCAAAGGCCAAGGAGGATCTGGCGGCGGAGGGGATCAGGATGGCTGCAGAGAGGGCGGCTCTCGACGCCCAGACTCAACTGATTCACGCACAGTCCTTCCGGCTCACGATGGATCAAAACGCATCCAATGAGGTCATGAGAAGGAGGCATCAAAAGGCCCAATCTCGACTCCCTCCGGTTTACGATCCTCGAAACCTCTTCAACACGCCAGGTGCAGGGTCTAGTAACCCGCCGGAGATCATAGTGCCCGGGGCTGGGACACCAATTCAGCCCCAAGTGATGGGACCGCCCCAGGTGAACCCTGCCCCGCCTCAGTACGTGCCAATACCACCGGGTCATTATGCCAATCCATTGGAAAACATGGTCGCCGCGGCGGCACGGCTGGCGGCTCTCCCAATTGATGGTGACTCTCCAACGGCGGTTGAAACCCGCCGGGTTAGAGAACTCCTTCAGACAGCTCTGGCGCAGCAAGAGGCATACTCTTATAGCCGGGACAGGATCCATTCAACCCCTCGTCTAGGCCGGAGCCCGAGTTATAGCAGACACATGGTCTCAGCGACCGGCTCAAGTAATGTCCGATGCCATGACTTGCCACCTGGCCATGGCCCGGCTCATAACGGAGCCTTTCACGCAACAGACCAAGACAGAGCACGGCAAGAGGCGGAGCAGGTGCCTCAGTTGACGGCTTACCAGACACCCCCGGCTTATCCGACGGCTTCCGTCGACGTGGGTATCCCTACGAGGACTGGAGGGGTCCCTTGTTTAGTGCCGGCTCTCCGCAATGAACGTCTACCCAAGGACTTCAAAGGGCCTTGGAAGGTGCCTAATTACACGGCTGATTTACAACCCGGAGCCTGGATCAAGAGTGACGAGATGGCCATGGAATTGTTGGAGGTCAGCGAAGCGCCGATGGCCAAGTACTTCACCATGATGTTAGATGGGACTGCCCGCACTTGGTTGAAAGGGCTGCCACCGAATTCCATCGGGTCTTGGGCTGAGCTGAAAGCCCGGTTCATCCAAAACTTCAAAGATACCTGTAGGCAGTCTATGTCAATTGTGGATTTGACTAACTGCAAACAGCAGGAGGGTGAGTCTACGACACATTGGGTTCGCCGGGTCAAAGAGATAATACATTCATCTGATAAGATGGATGCCGGCTCTGCAGTCTTAATGTTGGAGCAGAATTGTCGTTTCCTGCCCCTGAAGATGAAACTCGGGTGGCTCGAGCGCGACTGCAATGATATGGGTACGCTGATGGCGGCTCTCGTCAAGTACGCCGACTCTGATAGTACCAAGGACCCCGCGTCAGATGATGAAAGGACAGGGAAGGGAAAGAAGAACGGCAATGGCAAGGGTCCTCAACATAACCCGGCGAACCAAGGAGGTAACAAGCGTAAGGCTGATGGCAGCATGGAGTTTGTGGCCAATGCCAGCTCCCAGGGTAACAACCAGCGACGTAAAGGGAGGCCACCTCCCCGAGCCGGCGGCTCAGGCCCAACGCTGGAGCAGTTGTTGAATGAGCCTTGTCCAAGGCATGGCTCTAGGGAGAAGCCAGCTACTCATCTATGGAAAGATTGCGCAATCATGAAGGCCTTTAAGAATTCCAACGCCTTTAATGGCAACAATGGCCCGGGCGGCGGCTCAGGCGCCGGCGGTTTTCATGGCCCGGGCGGCGGCTCAAATTCCAATCCTCAGAATGTTCAAGGGGGTTTTCATCAGCAGTCCGGCCAGGGGCATCAACAGCAATAGGGGGATACCAGACTAATCCAAAGCAGCTCAATGGTGGACAGTATCATGTGTTTACCACCAGTCTGTGTAAGCGAGATCAGAAGCTTCATAAGAGGGCTGTGAATGCTGTTGAGCCGGCGGTTCCACGCTATTTAAGATGGTCTGAGCAGCCCATTGTGTGGAGTAGGGAGGATCACCCTCCCCGGGTTGACAATCCGTGTCACCTAGCTCTGGTGGTGGCTCCTCAGGTGGGAGGATATAAGTTCACTAAGGTGCTCATGGATGGAGGCAGCAGCATCAACATCCTCTATTATGAAACCTTCCGTCGCATGGGGTTGGTTGATAAGAACCTCAGCCAGTCTAATACTGTTTTCCATGGCGTGGTGCCTGGTAAGTCGGCTTATCCAGTTGTTAAGATCGAACTGGAAGTGGCCTTTGGAGATGAACACAACTACAGGGTGGAAAAATTGACCTTTGAGGTGGTCAAGATAAGAAGTCCGTACCATGCCATATTTGGGCGGCCGGCTTACGCCAAGTTCATGGCACGACCGTGTTACATATACTTACAGCTCAAGATGCCGGGTCACAATGGGACCATTACGGTTCATGGCAGCCGAAAGATAGCCTTGGAGTGTGAGGAAGGCGACGCGGCTTATGCAGAGTCTGTTTGTGCAACAGAGGAGTTGAAGTTTTACAAAGACAATGTTGACCCAACGGATATGACATCTCTGAAAAAGCCGACCATGGAGCATGAGCCGGCAATGAAATTTAAGTCAGCTGATGAGACTAAACTTGTTGATTTCGCTCCAGGTGACTCATCTCAATAGTTTAGCATCAGCGCCAATCTGGATCCAAAATAGGAAAGCGCACTCATCGAGTTCATCCGTGAGAATAGGGACATTTTTGCATGGAAACCTTCTGACATGCCAGGTGTACCTAGAGAACTCGCTGAGCACACTCTCAATGTTGATCCGAAATTTAAGCCGGTCAGGCAATTCCTTCGGCGGTTTAATGAAGAGAGGCGGAAGGCCATTGGTGAAGAGGTGGCCCGGCTCTTGGCGGCCGGGTTTATTGTTGAAGTCTTTCACCCAGAGTGGTTAGCTAACCCGGTGCTCATGCTCAAGAAGAATGGCACCTGGCGGATGTGTGTGGACTACACGGACTTAAACAAGGCATGTCCGGCTGATCCTTTTGCCCTTCCCCGTATTGATCAAATCATTGATGCTACGGCGGGTTGCGAGCGCTTAAGTTTCCTGGATGCTTATTCTGGATACCATCAGATTAAAATGGCAGTTAAAGACCAGGAGAAAACGGCGTTCATCACTCCCTTTGGGGCCTTCTGTTATGTGTCTATGCCTTTTGGACTCAAGAGTGCACAGGCGACTTATCAGCGTTGCGTGCAGAACTGTCTTCATAACCAGATTGGGCGCAATGTTCATGCCTATGTGGATGATATTGTGGTTAAGTCCAGGGAGAAGGAAACCTTGATAGATGATCTGAGAGAAACCTTTGATAATCTCCGGGTCTACAAGATGATGCTTAACCCGGCCAAGTGTGTTTTTGGTGTTCCTGCAGGCAAGCTCTTGGGTTTTCTGGTTTCTCATAGAGGCATTGAAGCTAACCTGGAGAAGATCAAGGCAATCACCTCTCTGGCTAAGCCGGCGTGTATAAACGACGTCCAGCGCCTGGCGGGTCGTATCGCTGCTTTAAGCCGGTTTATAAGCCGTTTGGGTGAGAAGGCCATGCCGCTGTACCAGTTGATGAAGAAAACTGATGACTTTATCTGGAATGATGCTGCTAATGCTGCTTTTGAGGATTTGAAAAGACAGCTGGCCGAGCCCCCAGTCCTCGCTGCTCCGGTTGACAAGGAGCCCTTATTACTGTATGTAGCTGCTAACACGCGAGCCGTCAGTGTGGCTGTGGTGGTGGAGCGCAAGGAGGAGGGTAAGGAATATCTGGTTCAGCGGCCGGTTTATTACGTCAGTGAAGTGCTCATCGAGTCCAAACAGCGGTATCCACATTGGCAGAAGCTTGTTTATGGTGTATTCATGGCAAGCCGGAAGCTTAAGCACTATTTTCAGGGTCACCCCATCACTGTGGTTAGTTTTGCTCCCCTTGGAGATATCATCCAAAACAGAGAAGCCACAGGGAGAGTGGCTAAGTGGGCTATAGAACTTGGGCCTCTGAAATACGTACCATGCACTGTTGTTAAATCTCAAGTTTTGGTGGATTTCATCAACGATTGGACAGAGCTGCAGGTGCCTGAAGAAAAGCCGGATAATACATATTGGACTATTCACTTTGATGGGTCTAGGCAATTGGAGGGCTCGGGGGCTGGAGTTGTATTGGCTTCCCCTAAAGGTGACAAGTTTCATTATGTGCTACGGTTGATGTTTCCTTGTACTAACAATGCGGCTGAGTACGAGACCTTGCTCCATGGTCTTCGGATGGCTAAGGAGATGAGCTTGAGCCGGGTAAGATGCTTCGGCGACTCAGACTTAGTGGCTCAACAAGTGTCAGGCAAGTGGGACTCCAAGGACCCTCTCATGGCGGCTTATCGCCGTGAAGTTGATGCCATTGCTGGACACTCTCAGGGTTACCAAGTAGAGCACATCGATCGCAGGAAGAACGAGGTTGCGGATGCATTAAGCCGGCTGGGCTCTCAGCGAAAGCCGGTGCCACCTAATACTTTCTTGGACATCCTGCATAACCCTTCTGTCAAGTTACCTACAGAAGAAGACTTGGCTGTCCCTGACCCGGAGGCACAGTTGGTGGCGGCTCTCCACATCACCCCAGACTGGACAGTACCATACTTGGCATACATGCCCGGGGAGATTTGCCTGAGGACGAAACTCTGGCCAGACAAATAACCCGGCGGTCTAAGTCAATGGTCGTCATCGATGGTGAGCTGCATCGCCGTAGTGTTACTGGAACGTTCCAGCATTGTGTTTCCCCTGAGGAGGGTCAAGAAATCTTACGTGAGATTCACGAAGGGGATTGTGGCCATCATGCCGGCTCAAAATCTCTTGTGGCCAAGGCTTTTCGTCATGGTTTTTATTGGCTGACAGCTCATGCTGATGCGGAGGACTTGGTCAGTAAATGTGATGGTTACCAGAGGTTCTCGCGACGGGCTCATGTGCCGGCTCAGGAGCTGAGGATGATACCAATCACTTGGCCATTTGCGGTCTGGGGGCTTGATATGGTTGGGCCTTTTAAAAGGTCCAAGGATAAGAAGACCCACCTTTTGGTGGAAGTTGACAAGTTCACAAAGTGGGTTGAGGCAGAGCCCGTTAGCAAGTGTGACGCAGCCACGGAGGTTCAGTTCATGAAAAGGGTGATTTTTCGCTTTGGTTTTCCGCACAGCATTATAACTGACAATGGGACTAATCTGTCTAAAGGCGCCATGGAGGAGTTTTGTCAACGTGAGCGTATTCGACTTGACGTTTCCTCAGTGGCTCACCCTCAATCCAATGGTCAAGCTGAGAGGGCTAATCAGGAGATCTTGAAGGGCATCAAGCCCCGGCTTTTGGTCCCTTTGCAACGGATGCCGGGTTGTTGGGTGGAGGAGTTACCCTCCGTGTTATGGAGCATCAATACTACTCCTAACAGGGCTACGGGTTACACGCCTTTCTTCATGGTTTATGGAGCGGAAGCAGTCCTCCCCAGTGACATCCGTCATGACTCGCCTCAAGTGGCGGCTTATGTTGAGGCGGATAATGAACAGGCGCGCCAAGATGCTCCTAACTTGTTGGACGAACAGCGTGACGTGGCAGCAGCTCGCTCAGCGATTTACCAACAAGACCTGCGACGTTATCACAGTCGCCGGGTTAAGTCCCGGGTCTTCCAGGAAGGTGATCTGGTGCTCCGGCTCATCCAAGATCAAACAGATGCACACAAGCTATCCCCGCATTGGGAAGGGCCCTTTGTGGTCAACAAGAACTTGCACAACGGGTCATACTACCTTATTGACGTTCGGGAGCATAAAGATTCACGCAAGTCGGAGGAAGAAACCCGTCGGCCGTGGAACATAGCTCAGCTTCGGCCTTATTACACTTGAGCCACCGGCTCTCATAATGTACATATTTCTATAGCCATGTATATATTATGTTAAATAATAAAGCAGGACCTCTGTCCTTTTCTCCTCTAAAGGTAAACGTGTTATTTCCATTACAACATCACATGGTCACTTGGAGGTGGATCCGGCTTATGATCCTATTCGAATCTAGCCGTAAGCAATATAATCACCTGGGGGCTTCCTGTTCAAACATAGGTCGTATTCGAACCAAAGAGAACATAGCTGTCGATACCCACTTGATTGGCAAAGTGCCGAGCTCATTGGGGAGTTTTCTTTGACCATATTTGAATCATAGCTCAACCCCCTTTGGGAACCGACGTGGATCGTATTCAAATCAGCGTCGTTAAACAACTCTTAAGGTCATTTGGGGGCTTCCTGTTCAAACATGGGTCGTATTCGAACCAAAGAGAACATAGCTGTCGGTACCCTCTTGATTGGCATCGCCAAAGCCACTGGGGGCTATATGATCGCATTCGAATCTTAGCTTAACCCCTTTGGGACGGTTCTCTGGTCGTATTCGAACCGGAAGCCCCTACGTTTTTGATCTTCTGACTTATAACAAGTTCTGTTGGTCATATCAATAGTGTGCAAGGGCGGCTTTTACTTTGCTGACTTAATTTTGATTCACAACGTTGATAAACACATTGTAAGTATTCTTGATGTTGGTAAACCGGAATCGAGATCTTCATCTCATTATTCGGGTTACATAAACCGACAGCATACTTGAAGGCTTGTAAGTATGCAGTCATGGTTACATCAAGGACATAATTGAGGGCCAGTCTTTAGTGACTTTGGTTCATATTCCGGGTTATATATATAAGGTCTATGATTCTCAGTGCGGTAAGCCGCCTAGAGACTTGTGACTTGTTTTCTATGCAGGATGGTTAAAGACAGCTATTCGCGCTTAAGGAAAATAACTGATCAATTATAACCCGGAGGAATAAGAAGAAGCGGCTTCAATGGAGTTAAGAATTCAACACGTGCACGATGGCACGACAAAATTAAGTGTTTATCCTACTACAAGACTCCCCGAGTCCAAAAGGTGAGGCATTGCTCTAAGGTGCAACCATGAGCCGTCTAAAGATCAAGGTGCTTGTGGAGTCGAAGCTTCCGGCTCATCCCTCTCCGCTCCTCCAGCTGATTCCATGACCTGGAAGGTTGATGATTTCCAGTCAATGCCGCTCAAAGCCTCGAATTGAGCCTCGTCATCAATTAACCCGGCCGGGTCAACTTCTGGGGCAAAGGTGTGCTTACGAGTCGGCGGGATCAAGCTGATGGCTTCATAACGTGGAGTGGGGATCCTCTGATTTTCTGCGTCGTAGCCCGGCTGGTACTTGGTAAGGTCGGTGTCATTCCCAATCAGGGTGGCCACCGGGCGCACGATCTTCACACAGGCAGCAAGGTCTTTTTGGTCGAAGGGGGTGCTGTCTTCCTTCAGGCTGGGGTATCCAAGTGCGATGTCAGCCGGGTCTAGCTCCGGAAGAAAAGCCTTGGCCCGGCTCAGCGCAGCTATGGCTCCGGCTCTTGCAGAGGCCCGTCGCAGTTCTTGGAAACACTGAGGAAGAACGGCAAGCCGCCGAAGTACGTCCGCCAGGTGAGTCGGAACCTCATTGGACAGGGCCACAACGGCCAAGGCGCGCTGTGACCCGGTGTAGAGTTGCTCCACCAGAGTGTACACGGCCTTCAGCTTGGTCAGCACATTTTGATTGAGGTTGGCGCTTCTGGGACCTGTTTTACAACGTCAGGTAAGCCGCTAGCAATGATGGGACTTATGAGACATAAAGAAGGTACACTTGTTAAAAGCTTGCAGAATGACTTACCGAAGATTGCGGCAACTATCTGTGACACATGGCGTTTTAAGCCGGAGAGTTTGGCGGTTCTCTCCGTCAGAGCAGCCTCCGCCTGTTCGGCCCGGCTGACCAAAGCAGTTTTCTCCTCGGTCCAAGTCTTCCTTTCAGTTTCAAACTTCTTCTTCAGCTTCTCTTGTGCAGCAACACTGAACTCGAATTTGGCGTTGGCCTTCCGGGTCTCAGTTTCCTGAGTCTTCGGGCGGTTCTTCAGTTCAGAGATTTCAGCTTCAAATTTTTTGTGAGCAGCCTGTACAAATTCCGGGTTATAGCATGAGTGATTGTTATGCAACATTAAAGTCCCAAGCACTTTCCAAGCAAAGACACTTGGCACTTGGGGGCTAATGCATATTGAAAGATTCTATTTACAAATTGCCGGTTCATGAAAGTAAGCTGGAAGTTAAGTCTACAACATATTCTATCATAAGTAATAGACTTGGGGGCAAGCATAGTAAGACTGACTATGGAGTAAGCAAGAGATTTGTACCTCAGATTTTTGTTGGATCTGCTTCACCATATCAATCTCCAAATCCCGGCTGTTGTGCACTTGACCAATGTAACCCGAGACAATGTCTCCAATGCTCAAGTTAGCATAATCAGTAATTTCCAATCTAGCCCGGCGGCGCTCTAGCAGCTCTTCCTTGGCAGAGCATCTGGCCAGCACAGTGGGTCTTCCCGGCTCAACGTATGCAGTCCGGGTAATCACCACGTCCTGGTCATCGGCCGGTTGAGCTGAGCTGGGGATCTCCGGGTTAGCAGAAGTCTCTATGATTGGCTCGTCGGTTGGAGCGGTGGCTTCAGGAGCAGAGGCAGCTGGCGGCTCTTGAGTTGAAACCTCCGGTTCAGTCAAGACCGGCTCTTCGACCGGTTTATTCTTCTTCGCTCTCTTGCTGAGCTTTGCTTGAGCACTGAAAGGACAAAAGGTTAGTACAAAAGCATGAGTAAGATAAGCACAACATAAGATGATCATCATTACCCGGGCGCGGTCTTGAAAGCCGGCAGGTTAGATTGCATAGAATCACCAGAGGAAGGTGAAGTTTCCTGATAATTTGAATCAGACGAATTAAGCGGTTGACGAGTGACACCCGCTAAAGGATGAAAAGGGTATAGGTTGGAGATAACCTCAGTCCGGCGCTTTCTTGATGTCTCGGGTAAGCCGGAGGAGAGGTCTGCATCCTTGCTGGCCCGGGTTTGCCTCCGGCTCTCATGAATCTGTTGCTTCAAAAGAAATTGAGGATCTTGATAAGCTAAAGGATGCGAAAATCTTACTTTCCGGGTTACTCTTCGGACTTTCAGCCTTGGCAAGGGGTCCGAGTTGGAGGAAAGTATAGTTACCTCTTCAGTTACTGGGTTACTTGCTCCGGTATCATCCTGCGGATAATCAAGTCGATAAGGTGGTTAAAAGACAGACGACAAGCAGAAATAAAAGAAGAGCCTAAAGAATCAGGGGTTACCTCTGACTCGGAGCTGTCATCCAACTGAAGCAGCTCTGAGGCAGTAGGTTTGCTTCCCTTTTTGCGGGGAGCGGCTCTCCTGGCGGCTTTCTTAGCCTTTCTGGCGTTTTTGGCCGCCTCGTGGTCATATTTGACCCTCCAGAACTTATCGTTAGCCTAAAAATACAATAAGAGACTTATTAAGGTTCAGATGAAAACTATCCAAGGGGTAGGTAAGGTGTTCAGGTCAGTGGCTTACCACTGGAGCCGGGTTAGTTTTGCAGAAGGGGCTTAAGCCGGTCCTCCCGCGGTCTCTCAAGCTCTCATTCAAGAGGGACTTGTTCATGTCGTCAACGACGTCTTCAGGGAGATCGTTGCGGCTATGCCGCAGAGGGTCATCTTTCCGGCCCGTGTACTCACACATTAAGCCGGGGCGGCGGCTCAAGGGGATCACCCGCCAAGAGATCCAGACCCGGACCAGATCAATGCCATTGAGGCCATTTCCCAGGAGAGCCTTAATCTTGTTGATAGTGGGGATGAGAGGTTGACGCTCGGCTTGAGATAGCTTATCCGGCAGGGGGTGACTTGGCTCCAGACGCAGGGCACGAAAGCCGGGCAAAGGGCTCTCGTTAGCCGGAGAAGTATCCTGGCAGTAGAACCATGTCTGGTTCCAGTCCTTTGGATGGCTTGGCGGCTCAGCGTAAGGAAAGAGGCAATCTCTCCAGCGTTGAATGGAGATTCCACCAAGTTCCAGGCTCGGCCCGTTGGCGCACTCATTCTGGCGGTTCAGATAAAATAGCTCTCTAAAGAGCAGCAGGCTGGGCTCTTCTCCGAGATAGACTTCGCAGAATACTTGAAAATTGCAAATATTGGGCACGGAATTGGGTCCTATGTCTTGCGGCCGCAGATCGAAGAAGTTCAGAACATCCCTAAAGAATTTTGAACCGGGCGGTGCGAAGCCCCGGCTCATGTGATCAGCAAATATCACCACCTCACCATCTCTAGGTTGAGGTCTCTCCTCCGACGGGTCAGGGGCACGATAAGACATGACCTCCTTCTTGGGCAGGTAACCCGTGTTTACGAAATCAGCTAAAGTGTCATCGGTGACATTGGATCTCATCCAGTTGCACGTGATGGGTGCCTTGGGAGCTTTGGGTGGCATTGTGAAAGATGAAGCCTATGACAAAAGGAAAATGTCCGGTTCAATTATAAGCCGGCAGACGTCTACGGTTCAAATACTCAAATGGTGGCTTATGAAGGGGCCTAATGACATATGGTTAAGTGCATCGGGTTATCTAAGCCGCTGAAGGTGTCGTGAGTAATTCAAATTGTCTACAGCTTTATCATAAATGAGCCGGAAATTTTACAGCGCGTGGCTTCTTTTAAGCCGGAGATATGAGCCGCCATAGCTAAATAGATGCAATTTTTGACTAAGTGTGGCGCAAACAAGTTTCACAGATCACAGTAATTATTCTGGATCAAACGATCGACTGGAAAGAGAAAATTTCTAGACCTAGAACAGACACAGAAGAAGTTCAAGGGTTTGAACGGAGCCTTTATGCAATGAAAAGGGATCTATGTACATTGGGAACGGGTGTGAAACAGCTACCGCAGTAGTTCTCTACAATCTAAAGATCAAGAAAAGGTGGTAATAATGGAATCTATCAAGAGCTCGCGATGAACGGCGACGAACACGGGAAGAACAGCAAAGAACCCTAATGCGGATCTATTCTATGGAGTGGCAAGGGCTTACGGGTGCTGGAGAGTTGCGGAGGTCGCCGTCGTTTCTCTGGTCATGTCAGGTTGATGCAACGGCCTGAGTCGGTGAATACGAGGAGACCCGCGGCGGCGGCGGCGGCGGAGCTCGGGCGGCAGCACAGTGGCGAGAGGAGGAAGAAGATGGAGGCGACGAGTAACTGGAGGCTCATGGGCCGGGCTATTTATAAGGTGAGGCTCATAAGTGGGCGCGAGAAACGAGGAGGCCACGGCGTGATTATCTTGCCACGAAAGCGCCTCGATTTTCGGGATAGCCATTAAAGATAAGATCTGTTGGAGTATAACAGAATAAAAAATGGACTTAATGGAAGATGACGTCATGGCGGGTTACCAGGAATCCAGAAGATGACGTCACGGCGGGTTATAACCTTCGCACGACCATAAGCCGGAAGATTTTTTCTCTCAAAGGAATTGAAGATTGACATGAACCAGTTCAAATCAATCTGGGGCCTAATGTTGAGAATATAACCCTTAGAGTCACCCGCCAGGAGGGGCCGGGTTACTCATCATGGTCATCACGCGAAGCCCAGTACCGAGCTTGAAGACGGCGGGTCAATGATGAGCCTAAGACCCGGAGATGGCTTAAGGCCCGTAGTTATAACCGTCGTTATGGTGGAACTTGTAGTGTAAGGCAAGAATAGTTGAGAGTCCGAGGAGGACACTCTTATGAGCCGGCCGGGACGCTGAGAGCCGCCGGGCGTCAACCTCTCTATATAAAGGGAGGACCCGGCGGCGGTTTAGGGACAAGTAAGATCTCGTCGAGAACCAGGCATAGCAATTAAGCTCCCTGGTCATCGAAACCATAATCAATACCACCTCAACTGGATGTAGGCTTTTACCTTCACCGTAAGGGGCTGAACCAGTATAACCCCCGTGTTCCTTGTCCCGTTTAATCCCTTTAAGCTTCCTAGTTGCGATGGCTCCACGACTAAGTCCTAGCTCGAGGACATCTACCGTGACAATTCCACGACATATTCGAAAATATTTCTCCGTAAAATTTCAGCTCATTTGGAGATGTGTAGAATAGGTATCTCTGGCATAGCTTTTTCAGGTCCAGAATTCTAGCTGCCGGTATTCTCCCTCTTTGTGTAAACCTTGCATAATATGAGAGAAAAGGCATTAGAATTACTCCATAAAGCATTATTATGCATAAAAACATTATAAATAACAGTAGGAAAATATGATGCAAAATGGACGTATCAACTCCCCCAAGCTTAGACCTCACTTGTCCTCAAGCGAAAGCCGATATCGAAAATCATGTCCACATGTTTAGAGAGAGAGGTGTCGATAAAAAAATACAGACATAGCAGCATCATGCTTATTATTATAACGGCAACAAACTTTATCATACAACTTTACCATATAACTTCTCATGAACAAGTAACAATTCATCACAACATCGAAGTAAAAAGCATAAACTTTATTGAAAACCAACAAACTATGTTCTCAGTCAACTTTGATACTACAATTCATCATATTTTCAGGAAGGGTCTCGTCTCGGAGCCTTTTGGCAAGTCCACATACTCAACCATCATTTAATATTTTTGATTGCTAACACTCACAGCATACATATGAGTAAAAAGTTTCAACCAGACACATAGAAAGATAGGGGCTTATAGTTTCGCCTCCCAACTTATTCACCTCAAGGGTGATGCCAACAATAATAACTCATGATCACTCACATTCAACAAGATATATGTCCCTAGATCTTTCCTCACCACATGATCCTTGCAAAAAGAGAAAATAAAAAGGAATAGAGAAGAATACTTTGACTCTTGCATAGAAAGTAAATACATAAAAGTAAAAGATAGGCCCTTCGCAGAGGGAAGCAGAGGTTGTCATGCGCTTTTCGGTTTTGTATGCACAATCCCTTAATGCAAAAGAACATCACATTATATTGCCCCTTATGATAGCAACCTTTATTATGCAGTCCGTCGCTTTTATTACTTTGCCATCACAAGTTCGTAAAACGCTTATTTTCCCTTACACTAAAAGATCAAACACATTTAGAAGCAATTTTTATTGCCTTTTTGCACCGATGAAAACTTACTTCAAGGATCTTACTAAATCCATAGGTAGGTATGGTGGACTCTCAAAACATGAGTTTGGGTTTAAGGTTTTTGGATGCACAAGTAGTATCTCTACTTAGTGCGGAATTTTGGCAGCAAAGATATTGAGCAAGCACCACATGTTGAAGGATCTATGACTATATAACTTCTATGTGAATATGAACAAACATAAATCATTACATTGTCTTACTTGTCCAACGTCAACAATTTTGGCATATAATATTTAATGGGGGCTCACAATCATAAAAGATGTCCAAGATAGTATATTCGCATGTGAATCTTCTCTTCCCGTATTAATTCTTTCATGAGTTGCATTATTGACCAATGCTATGTTTGTCAACTTTCAATAAATTTTACCACTTAGCTTTTCCTTATGTGGTGTCATTACTTACCATAAGATTAGCATATGATATTTTTCATTTATTTCCTTTATTTTGATTGCAACATACAAGTAAAGAAGCAAAAACTCAAACTAAACTTTATTATATAGCTCTCACTCTATTACATAGATAGAAAGATCATGAAACTGGCACTCGAAAATAGATCATACTAAATTTTTATTCAACTAAATCATGAAATAGCTAGGGATCGGATTAAAATAGGTAAAGGTAATAAAAGTGATGGTGATACGATACCGGAGCATCTCCCCCAAGCTTGGCACAAGCTAAGGGGAGTGCATGTACCCATGTACTCAAGTCTCCTTTGGTGGGGAAAATGATGAAGGTGGTGGTGAGGTAGTAAGTTTGTCCTCCGGCTTCTAGGGTAGGGGTTCACCATCAAAAGAGGATGCACGAGTCTCCCGAGTCCTGCAACTGGTAGCTAAACTCATACCGGTAAATCTTGCTTCATACTCAAAAACTTGGTTTTGAAGTTCATAGATTTGGCTTTGCAGAAAATTGATTTGCTCATTGAAGGTGAAGATGATTTCCTTCATGGACCGGCCATCGACCATTTGGTCACGGGTGAATGACAAGATCATGGAGTGACTGGCGCTGAGTCCACACTCCACCATCCCTTGGCACTAGAAGATGTCTTGTTCCACCGCCTCGTGCCTGGCCTCCATGCTCCCCGTCCTCTTGGGCCCCTGAACATCCCGGATGTGGAGCACCCCCTCATGCATCCCAATGGCTTGAGGGTGATTCATCACCTTCGACAAGTACAGTTTCATGACCTTCTCGGAGAACTTGTCCTTAGGGGAGCTTGGTGGAGCCATGGCGATCTAGATCTGACAGGAAAACAGCACGAAACAAGAACAGAGGATTTTTCTGCGATGAGGTGGTCAAACCATCTGGGGGTATATATATAAAGATTTTTTATCTTGGTAAACAAGCATATGGAAGGAAAAAAGAGTCGGGAAGGTGCCCAAGGGGCCCACCACCCACCAGGGCACGCCAAGTGGGGCAGGCGCGCCCTGGTGTCTTTTGGGTTCCTGGGTTGCCTTCCCGGTTGTCGGATGTGGGGTTCCGGCAAACCCTTAAGGTTCAAACACTGGGGTGGGCGCGAAGTCTTTCCCTCCTACCGATCTACGCCCTAGCTCACTAAGATCTCGCGGACGAACTCGACGAACTCGCAACACAGAAAGACACGAGATTTATACTGGTTCGGGCCACCGATGTGGTGTAATACCCTACTACAGTGTGGTGGTGGTGGATTGCCTCTTGGGCTGATGAAGGACAGTACAAGGGGAAGAACAGCCTCCTGAGGTTGAGGTGTTCTTATGCTCGGTGAACTGGTGTGGGTGAGGACTCGATGCCTCTACTGTGGTGGCTAGCTCTACTTATATAGGCCCTGGTCCTCTTCCCAAATATTGAGCGGGAACGGAGCCAACAACGGCGGGCAAATTTGAAGGGGGACAGCTAGTACAAGCTATCCTGACAAAAGTGGTCTTCGCCTGTGAAAGGCTCTGGTGGTGACGCCGTCTTGGGCTCCACGATGACCTCCGTCCTGCCATCCAGCTGGTCTTGGTCTCGTTGCACCGATATGGAAACCTTTGCTTGATGCCTCAGTACTCCTCGCCCGCGCTTGCCTCTTTAGCACCAAAGAGGAAACAAGGACGCTGCGCGCGCTGGCGCCTGCCTGGCACCTGCCTGGTGCCGATCGTCATGGCTCACGTCATGAGAGCCTCGTGAGGTTTGCCCCACCTTGATATCTCCGCTGCTCGCAAGCCCGCCTGGCTAGGCCACTCCTGAGGAGGTCTTGCGTCGTCCGCCTCGTGAGGGTCTTGGATGCCTTGTTGATGAAGATGGGTCGTACGGCCTACTGGCTTAGCCACGTCGTGGGCCGTAGGCAGGCAAGTCTGGGGACCCCCGTTCCCAGAACACCGACAGTAGCCCCCGGGCCCAAGGTGCGCTCGGGCTTGGCTTCGCGGCGAAGCCAAGGGTCAAGTACGGAGCGTCGCGGGCCCCCAAAGCCTGCGGCCTCGGTTGACGCATGGCGGTGGATTAGACGTGCGCGTCTCCGCTTCCCCATGCTGCCTTGGCAACTGCATGACTTGACAAGTCCCTGCGACATGCAAGGAAAACCATCATTACCTGCGATCGTGGGAGGCGCCGGTTGGCCTTCCTTTGCTATAAACGGGGAGGGGGCGGAGCCCCCGTCGCCCATCTCTTCTTTGCTTGTTTGCTTCTTCCTCCTCGCTCCACCGCCATTTGCAATGGCGCCGTCGAAGAGGTTCTCTGCTGCGGAGAAAGGCAAGGCCACTCAGGAGGGGCCCGGCTCCCCGGCGCCCAAGCGAGGACGTGGCCGTCCCCGTAAGCGTGCCGCGACCCCCGCCGTGGCCCCCGGCTCCCGGGGCGGCGCTGCGATGCGTGGCAGGAGTCGCTCTGGTCGCGCCAGTCCTGTCAACGAAAGGAGGCGCGCTGTGGTTGTGCGACCCCCCGACCGCGGTTCCATTCGTCAGAGGTGTTGCCAGAGTTTGTTGTCTGGTCGGAGAATCCGGCTGGCAACTGGCTCCAGCTCCCTCGCTTCTTCGCCGATGAGCTGCCGGCCTCCGGTCCCGGTGGGCTTTGGTTGCAGGCAGACGGTTGCTGCAGCCGGGCTTCTTGGGTCGCGGTCGAGGTCTCTGTTGCGGGCAACATAGCTCTGGCTCGCGGTTGGCAGACATTTGCCCGCGCGCGCGGCCTGGGCAGGCGGTGCACCCTCCACTTCAAGTTCGACAGTGACGCGACCCTCTTCATGAGGGTGTTCGGGGAAGACGGTCGCCGCGCCGGATGCTGCCTCGAGGTGAACGACAACGAGGAGGTGCTAGGCCTTGGCGATGGTCGGGACGAGGAGGAGGACGAACCCATCGGCCGCGCCTCGTCTGGCTATGGTGACTCCTCCCCTGGCAACAGTTCCAGCAGCGGCGGCCTTGATCAGCCGCCGCGCCCGCTTCGAAGGTGGTAGCGGGTTGTCTCGTCGCCGCGCGTCGGTGAAGTGCGAGGAGGGGTCCGACTAGACCCAGGACGTCGCCAAGGCCCTGCCTCCGTCAGCTGCTGCAGGGGCGAGCACCGCTTTTGTTACGTTTCCCTTTTTCTTCCTGCATTGAAATGAAACCAGTATGGGCCCGAAGGGGCGTGTATCGAACCATAACTTATTAACCATTATGCTACGCTTGTTGTTCCAGTGCCGTGTTGCTATTTTGCGCAAAGATAACTTAGCCTGGTGCGTTCGGGGCGCCCTCCTCCTTACGAGGCGTTTATCTCCTTGTGTCCATCTTGACCGAGTGGTCTGCGATTGCTCTGGAACTACAAGAAATTCGTTAGGGAGTTGCTAGGAGATTTGTCGTTCACCCAAGCCTCGACCTGGCGCTTTGTATCGCGGTACCCGAGGGGCACGGACTAGGAGAGATGCGCCAGCTTTCGGGCTTGAACAAGGGTGGCTCGTGAGAAAGCAGAGAGAAGAAAAATGCTCGTGAGGGCACCTGCCTAGCCCCCTCGCGAGGTATGCGAGAGAGAGAACGCGAGCGAACCAGAGTCAGAAAATGTGGTAAGAAGGAAGGGAATCGAATCAGCAAGGAACACCAGAAGCAAACTCGATTAAGGAAAAGGGAGCCAACTACGGAAAGCAAATGAAAAGCCGTGTCCAGCACCTAATCTAGTCTTCAAGTCTTCTCACCAGTGCGGAGCTAAGTGCTGCCACAAGGCGTGGGACGGAGCCCCAGGGCCTGAGGCCGGCGCTCCTGAGACTCCGGGGCGTGTACAACCCCACTCATTATTACGTGAGAGTGTCACGGGCGGCGATTCTTCACAGGCACCGGGCCTTCTTCACAGGCTCTGGGCCTTTCTTCACAGGCTCTGGGCCTTGCTTCATGGGTAGAACTTCCGGAGGTGCTGGATGTTCCAGGCGTTCTGGATGGGTATCCCGTCCTGTGTCTCCAGGCGCACAGCGCCAGGCCTGGAGATGTGGACGACTTTCAACGGGCCCTCCCACATGGGTGAAAGCTTATGCAGCCCTGCCCTGGAGAGGACCCGCCTCAGGACGAGGTCACCCGTCTCGAGCGTCCTGGAGCGGATGTTGCGGCAGTGGTATCGCCGCATCGCTTGTTGGTACCTTGAAGCCCTTAATGCAGCATCGCGATGGCGTTCCTCCCCAAGTACGAGATCCATCCCCCGCGTGGCGTCCTGCTGTGTTTCATCAAACGCCAGGACCCGTGCGGAGCGATGCTTGACCTCGTGAGGAAGGACTGCTTCAGCTCCGTAGACGAGGAAGAATGGAGTCTCGCCCGTTGGCTTGGTGGCGGTGGTGCGGATGGACCACAGCACGGACTGGAGCTCGTCGTGCCAGCCCCTGCCGCAGGCCTCCAGCTTCTTCTTGAAGGTCCTGGTCTTGAGGCCCCTCAGGACCTCCACATTGGCGCGTTCGGCCTGACCATTGCTCCTGGGGTGCGCCACTGAAGCGTAGCAGATCTATGTTCCAAGGTTAGCACAGTAGGTTTTGAAGAGGTTACTAGTAAACTGCGAGCCGTTATCTGTGATGATGCGGTTGGGGACCCTGAAGCGGCTCACGAGGCCCTTGATGAACTTGACAGCAGAGCCGACCGGGATGGTGCAGACGGCTTCCACTTCCGCCCACTTGGTGAACTTGTCAATGGCGACGTAGAGATAGCGGTAGCCCCCTGGCGCCCGAGGGAACGGGCCTAAGATGTCCAGCCCCCAGACCGTGAACGGCCACGTGAGCGGGATGGTCTGGAGGCCCTAAGCTGGCTGGTGAATTTGTTTGGTGTGGAATTGGCAAGCTTCGCAGGACTTCACCAGCTCGGCTGCGTCGTTGAGTGTTGTAGAACAGTAGAATCCACTGCGGAATACCTTGCCGACGAGGGTCCGTGACGACGAATGGTGCCCACAGTCCCCACCGTGTATGTCAACCAGCAACTCCCTTCCTTGATCGCTGGAGATGCAGCGCAGCGCGACATCGTTCGATCGTTTCCTGTACAACTCGCCGTCTTGGATACAGTATGCCGTGGCCTGCCGGGCTACACGCTCCGCGTCCTCTTCCTTCTCTGGTAGCGTCCCTTGCATCAGGTACTCCTTGAATTCCTTGGTCCAGCATTCCTCCAGGGGCTCGAGCGCCAAGAGCAGCCGAGCTCCCAAGGTCGGTTCACAGGCTGGGGCTCCCGTGGCTGGAGGCTGTGGGAGCTCCTCCCGAGGCTGAGTTGTGCTTGAAAGCGGTGGTGTAGCTGATGGCTTGAAGAGCCGCTCCTCAAAGATGCCGGGCTCTTGTGGTTGCCGCTTGGATGCTCTCCTGGCGATGTCATCGGCTTCCTTGTTGGTGCCCCAGGGCACGTGCTGTAGCTCCAGGCCCGAGAACTGCTTTTCCATCTTACGCACCTCCGCGAGGTATGCCTCCATATGCTCGTCCTTCGGATCGTATACCTTGTTGGAGAAGTTGACGAGGAGCTGCGAGTCGCCTCTGACGGCAAGGCGCTTCACCCCTAGAGCTGCTGCAGCCTTCAGGCCAGCTATGAGGCCTTCGTATTCTGCGATATTGTTGGAGACCTTCTCGCCATGCTGAAAGCAGAGTTGCACGGCGTAGTAGAGCTTGTCCTGAGTGGGCGAGATGAGCACTGCTCCAGCCCCCGCGCCTTGGTGCGCGAAGCCGCCATCGAAATACATGACCCAGCCGTGTGGGGCCTCGCTCCCTGGTGAGGTGGACCAGTCTTCGCCTTCCTCAAGTGTCGGGGCATCCGTCCATTCTGCCACAAAATCAGCGAGCGCGGCCCCCTTGATGACCCTGGTAGTGCTGAACTCCAACTGGAATGCTTGCAGCTCGATGTTCCACTCAGCGACCCTTCCAGCTGAGTTGGGGCTCCTGAGCACCCTCTCCAATGGGTAGGCTGAGACAACCTTGATGGGGTGGCCCTGGAAGTAGTGTCGCAGCTTGCGTGAGGCCACCAAGAGTGCGAGCAGGAGTTTCTGAGGCATGGGGTAGCGTGCCCTTGTGTCCCGCAGCACGGTGCTGACGAAGTACACCGGGTGTTCGATGAGGGCTGGCACACTGTCGAGGCCCGGGTCCTGCGGAGATTGGGTCATCTCTTGAGGTGGAGAGGTTCCTGAGACCTGACTGCCTTCAGGAGTTTCTGCAACGTTGTCCTGCCGAGCTTGGTCTTCTGTCGCTGAGGCCTTCGCTGCGCCTTGCACCACTTTAGCTCCGGCTTGGCGCAGCGCGCCCTTGGCTTGGTGCTCCTCCCGAACCGCCACCAGTGTTGCGCTGGCGGAGTACGGGGTGGCGGCAAGGTAGAGTACTAGGGGCTCAAGAGGCCGCGGTGCCACCATCACCTGAGGGCTGGTAAGGTATTTCTTGAGGTCTCGGAAGGCTTGATCGGTCTCCGGGGTCCACTTGAACGGGCCCTTCCTCTTCATGAGTTTGAACAAGGGTAAAGCACGCTCTCCCAGCTTGGAGATGAAACGCCCCAGTGCGGTCACCCGCCCTGCCAGCTTCTGCATCTCTTTGAGGGTCTGTGGTGGGCTCATGTCCTCAATGGCCTTGATCTTCTCCGGGTTCGCCTCGATCCCCCTGTGGGATACGAGGAATCCCAGCAGCTTGCCGGAGGGGACGCCGAACACGCACTTCTCCGGGTTAAGCCTCAAGTTCACTTGGCACGGGCTCTCGAAGGTCTCCTCCAAGTCTTGAATCAATGCCCTTGCCTCGCGAGACTTTACCACTATGTCGTCGACGTAGGCCTCTGTGTTTCTCCCGAGCTGCCGCCCTAGGGCGATGTGCATCAGCCGCTGAAATGTCACGCCCGGGTTGCACCGCCCGAAGGGCATGCAGGTGTAGCAGTACACCCCACATGGTGTCAGGAAGGCTGTCTTCTCCACATCTTCCACCGCCATCTTGATCTGATGATACCCTGAGAACGCATCCAGGAAGCACAACAGGTCGCACTCGGCGGTGGAGTCGACGATCTGGTCGATGCGCGGGAGCGCGAACGGATCTTGGGGGCAGGCTTTATTAAGGTTGGTGAAGTCGACGCACATCTGTTCCTTCCCGCCCTTCTTCGGCACTACGACGGGGTTCGCCAGCCATTCGGGATATCGAACTTCACGAATGGCACCCGCTGCCTCCAGCTTGCGGGTCTCCTAGGCGATGAAGGTCTGCTTCTCAGTGGACTGCCATCTCGCTCGCTGCTTCATGGGGCGTATGTTGGGGCATACCCTAAGATGATGTTGAATCACCTCCCTCGGGACCCCTACCAGCTGATTGGGCTCCCATGCGAATATCTCCTTGTTTGCGTGCAAGAACCTCACCAAGGCCTCCTCTTGACCCGGGTCAAGGACGGCGCCTATGGTAAAGGTGGCTCCCGAGGACCCGTCCTTGTTGACCGGCACCTGTTTGGTTTCCGCCTTGTCTTGGGTGAACAACTGCTTCTTCTTGGTAGGCGCGGCCTCCTTGGCCTCGGGGGTACCGGCGCCGGCGGGCTGTGCTGCCGCCGCGGTCTTGAAGGCAAGCCTGAGTGCCTTCACGGCCTCCTTAGTGTCCCCCTTGATGGTGAGGACGCCTTTGCTCCCAGGCATCTTCATGAGGTTGTAGGCTGGGTGAGTCGCTGCCATGAACTGAGCGAGAGCTGGGTACCCGAGGATGGCGTTGTACGGGAGACCGATGCGGGCGATGTCGAAGTCCACCAGCTCGGTGCGGTAGTTGTCGCGTATGCCGAAGGTGACGGGGAGGCAGATCTGCCCCAGAGAGTTGACGCTGAAGGCTTCCAGGGAGAGCAAGTTGAGGCCGGCACCGCCGTCGATGAGGGTCTTGGTAACAGCCACGTTGCAGATGGTGGGCGTGCAGAGCATTGGGAGCATGCCCGAGCCGACGGTGGAGTCGGGGTGGTCTTCTGAGCCGAAAGTGAGGTCGGCCTCTGGCGCAGCCCAACCCGGCGGAGCCCCAGGGCGCTTGGAGGTTGCCCCGATCTGACGGAGGAATGGCTTGACGTGGCGATCTGAAGGCGGTGCTTGAGAGCCACCCAGCGGGGCCGCGACTGCGTGGTGCACCAGCACCGCGTAGCGGGCAGCGAAGAGGTCGCGGAGCTCCCCCCAGGACGCCACCGTGGATCCAGGGAGGTTGAGCAGCCAGGCGCGTGGCTCGCCAGCGAGGGCCATGGGGAACCAGTTGGCCATGATCTTGTCGTCGCCTCCGGCCTCGAGGACAGCCTCCTCGTATGCCAGCAGGAACGGCGACGGGTCTGCTGCGCCGTCGTAACGCGGCGGCATATTTGGCTTGAACTTGGTCGGCCACCGCATCCGCCGTAGAGCGGGGGCCAGGGCTCAGTACCCAGACGCCCCGCTGTCGATGTCGGCCGCAGAGGTGGATGGCGGGGCACCTGCCATGGGGGCGAAGTGCGGCGGCGCGGGGCGCAGGTTGGTGGAGAGGATCTATGGCGCACCCCTACTTGGCACGCCAAATATCGGATGTGGGGTTCCGGCAAACCCTTAAGGTTCAAACACTGGGGTGCGCGCGAAGTCTTTCCCTCCTACGGATCTACGTCCTAGCTCACTAAGATCTCGCGGACGAACTCGACGAACTTGCAACACAGAAAGACACGAGATTTATACTGGTTCGGGCCACCGATGTGGTGTAATACCCTACTCCAGTGTGGTGGTGGTGGATTGCCTCTTGGGCTGATGAAGGACAGTACAAGGGGAAGAACAGCCTCCTGAGGTTGAGGTGTTCTTGTGCTCGGTGAACTGGTGCGGGTGAGGACTCGATGCCTCTACTGTGGTGGCTAGCTCTACTTATATAGGCCCTGGTCCTCTTCCCAAATATTGAGCGGGAAGGGAGCCAACAACGGCGGGCAAAATTGAAGGGGGGCGGCTAGTACAAGATATCCTGACAAAAGTGGTCTTCGCTTGCGAAAGGCTCTGGTGGTGACGCCGTCTTGGGCTCCACGATGACCTCCGTCCTGCCGTCCGGCTGGTCTTGGTCTCATTGCACCGATATGGAAACCTTTGCTTGATGCCTCGGTACTCCTCGCCCGCGCTTGCCTCTTTAGCACCAAAAAGGAAACAAGGACGCTGTGCGCGCTGGCGCCCGCCTGGTGCCGATCGTCATGGCTCACGTCGCGAGAGCCTCGTGAGGTTTGCCCCGCCTTGATATCTCCGCTCCTCGCAAGCCCGCCTGGCTAGGCCACTCCTGAGGAGGTCTTGTGTCGTCCGCCTCGCGAGGCTTGGCCCCTTGCGAGGGTCTTGGATGCCTTGTTGATGAAGATGGGCTGTACGACCTACTGGCTTAGCCACACCGTGGGCCGCAGGCAGGCAAGTCTGGGGACCCCCGTTCCCAGAACGCCGACACTGGTTGTTTCTTATTTTCCTATTTATTTCTAATATTCCAAAACTGATTGAAAATATTTTTGCGGATCTTGCGGAGTCCGTTTACTTACTGTTGAGGATATAGACCTTGGAGTCACCCGCCAGGAGGGCCGGGTTACTCTGAGGGTCATTGCCAGAAGCCCGGAGCTGAATTTCAAGATGATGGGCCAGAGATGGGCTGAGACCCGTATATGGCTTAAAGCCCGAAGTTACAATCATTGTTATAGTAGGCTTGTAGTGTAAGGCAAGTATTGTTCAGAGTCCGAGCCGGACGCTCTTATGAGCCGGCCGGGACTCTAAGGGCTGCTAGGCGTCAGCCTCCCTATATAAAGGGAGGACCCGGCAGCGGTTTAAGGGCGACGATAATCTCATCGAGAGACGGGATAACTGTTTAGCTCCCTGGTGATCGCAACCCTAATCAATAACACCTCAAACTGGACGTAGGCTTTTACCTTCACTGTAAGGGGCTGAACCAGTATAAACCCTCGTGTTCCTTGTCCCACATAACCCCTTCAAGCTTCCTAGTTGCGATGGCTCCACGACTAAGTCCTAGCTCGTGGACATCTGCCGTGACAATTCCACGACAGTTGGCGCCCACCGTGGGGCGAGCGCACGGTGGATTTGAGTTCTTGAAGGGCAGCTTCAAAGGGCTCAAGGGATACGCTGTGGGCCGGATGACCAAGAGTCGTCGCGGCAAGCTCTACATCGACAATGCGGACTGGGGCCCCGACGCCGACTCAATTGAGCACGGGTACCGGGTCCCCTTCGGCGGAATTCATGTCTTCATCAGCAAGATTGGTGAGCCGGGCCCTGAGCCGGGTCTCCGCGCCGATCTCATTGAAACGGCTCAGCGTGCACAACCCGCCCGGGCCCGGCCTGCCTTAAGGCGTGCTTTTGTGGGATGCATCCATGGAGGGCCCTCTGATCCATCCGGGTCCGGTGATGAGGCGGCCGCCGGCTCTGACGGCGAGTCGGCCACTGATGAGTCAAACTCATTGTACCAACTTCAAGATGGCAGGCTCATAGGTTGTTCCGACGGTGACAGTATTCCGGACCTTTTCGAGCCGCCAAGTCAGGTTGGAGTTTTTATGGCTGGTGCGCAGCCTGTTCAGAACCCTGCTGCTGGAGCAGGAAACCCGGTGCCTTCTCCGGCTCAGGTGCTGATGGATCTCACGGACAAGATGACGGCCCTATTAACCGCCACGGTTGACCCGGCGGATCAAGCCCAGCATGATGCGGAGGTGGCATAGTTGAAATTGGATCTGATAAATGCTAAAGAAGAGCTTGCGGCAGAAGGAATCAGGCTGGCTGCAGAGCGGGCGGCTCTCGATGCCCGGACTCAGTTGATTCAGGCGCAGTCCTTACAACTCACAATGGATCAGAACGCGGCCAATGAGGTCATGAGAAGGAGGCATCATAAGGCCCAGTCTCGACTCCCGCCGGTGTACGATCCACGCAATCTCTTTAACACGCCGGGTGCAGGGTCTAGTAACCCGCCAGGGGTCATTACGCCCGGGTCTGGACCCCTCATTCAGCCACGAGTGATGGGGCCTCCCCAGGTGCCCGCTGCCCCGCCTCAGTATGTGCCAATACCCCCGGGTCATTATGATAACCCGCTAGAGAACATGGTAGCTGCGGCAGCACGGCTGGCGGCTCTCCCCGTTGACGGTGATTCTCCGGCGGCCATCGAAACCCGCCGGGTCAGGGAACTCCTGCAGACGGCACTAGCACAGCAAGAGGCGTACTCCTATAGCCGTGACAGGATCCACTCGCCCCCCGTCCAGGCCAGAGCCCGAGTTACAGCCGGCACATGGTCTCAGCAACCGGTTCAAGTAATGTGCGACGCCACGACCCGCCCCCTGGCCATGGCCCGGCTCATAATGGAGTCTTCTACGCAACAGACCAAGCGCGGCGAGAGGCGGGGCAGGCGCCTCAATTGACGGCTTACCAGACCCCCCCGGCGTATCCAACGACGTCCGTTGATGTGGGAATTTCTACTAGGACCGGGGGTGTCCCTTGTTTGGTACCAGCCATCCGTAATGAACGTCTACCTAAGGACTTCAAGGTCCCTAGGAAGGTGCCTAACTATACAGCGGACTTACAGCCTGCAGCCTGGATTGAGAGTTATGAGATGGCCATGGAATTGCTGGAGGTCAGTGAGGCGGCCATGGCCAAATATTTCACCATGATGTTAGATGGAACTGCCCGCACGTGGTTGAAAGGGTTACCACCGAACTCCATTGGGTCTTGGGCTGAGCTGAAAGCCCGGTTCATTCAAAACTTCAAAGATACCTGCAGGCAGTCTATGTCAATTGTGGATTTGACTAACTGTAAGCAGCAGGAGGGTGAGTCCACGACCCATTGGGTTCGCCGGGTCAAGGAGATCATACATTCATCAGATAAGATGGATGCCGGCTCTGCAGTCTTAATGTTGGAACAGAACTGTCGCTTTGTGCCTCTTAAGATGAAGCTTGGGCGGCTCAAGCGCGACTGCACCGATATGGGTACCCTAATGGCGGCTCTTGTCAAGTACGCCGATTCCGATGGTACCAAGGATCCCCCTTCAGACGATGAAAGGGCAGGGAAGGGAAAGAAGAATGGCAACGGCAAGGGTCCTCAGTTTAACCCGGGGAACCAAGGAGGAGGCAAGCGTAAGGCCGATGGCAGCCTGGAGTTCGTAGCCAACACCAACTCTCAAGGTAATAACCAGCGATGCAAGGGGAGGCCTCCTCCCCGAGGCGGCGGGTCAGGACCTTCTCTGGAGCAGCTGTTGAATGAACCTTGCCCGAGACACGGCTCTAGAGAGAAGCCCGCAACTCATCTGTGGAAGGATTGTGCTATCATGAAGGCCTTTAAAAACTACAATGGTCCGGGTGGCGGCTCAGGCGCCGGCGGCTCAGGCGCCGGCGGCTTTCATGGCCCGGGCGGCGGTTCAAATTATGGTCCTCAGAACGGTCAAGGGGGCTTTAATCAACAGTCTGGTCAGGGTCATCAACAACAGCAGGGGGGTTATCAGACCAACCCGAAGCAGCTTAGCGGTGGACAGTATCACGTGTTCACCACTAGTTTGTGCAAACGAGACGAGAAGCTTCACAAGAGGGCTGTTAATGCTGTTGAGCCGGCGGTTCCACGCTACTTACGGTGGTCTGAGCAGCCCATAGTGTGGAGTAGGGAGGATCACCCCCCCCCCCGGGTGGATAACCCGGGCCACCTGGCCTTAGTGGTGGCTCCTCAGGTGGGAGGCTATAAGTTCACAAAGGTACTCATGGATGGAGGCAGCAGCATCAACATCCTCTATTATGAGACATTCCGTCGTATGGGGCTAGTCGATAAGAACCTCAGCCAGTCAAATACTATCTTGCATGGTGTGGTACCCGGTAAATCGGCTTATCCAGTCGGCAAGATCGAACTGGAAGTGGCTTTTGGTGATGAGAACAACTACAGGGTGGAGAAGTTGACCTTTGAGGTGGTCAAGATAAGAAGTCCATACCACGCTATATTCGGACGGCCGGCTTACGCCAAGTTCATGGCACGGCCGTGTTATGTGTACTTACAGCTCAAGATGCCGGGTCACAACGGGACCATTACGGTTCACGGCAGCCGGAAGGTGGCTATGGAGTGTGAGGAAGGTGACGCAGCTTATGCAGAGTCTGTTTGCGCTGCAGAAGAGTTGAAATTTTATAAAGACAATGTTGACCCAACAGATATGACCTCTCTGAAAAAGCCAACCACAGAGAATGAACCGGCAATGAAATTTAAATCAGCTGATGAGACTAAACTTGTTGATTTTTTTCCAGGTGACTCGTCTCAGCAGTTTAGCATCAATGCAAATCTGGACCCGAAATAGGAAAGCGCGCTCATCGAGTTCATCCATGAGAATAGGGACATCTTCGCGTGGAAACCTTCTGACATGCCAGGTGTACCTAGAGAACTCGCTGAGCACACTCTCAATATTGATCCAAAATTTAAGCCGGTCAGACAGTTCCTTCGACGGTTTAACGAAGAGAGGCGGAAAGCTATTGGTGAAGAAGTGGCCCGGCTCTTGGCAGCCGGGTTCATTGTTGAGGTTTTTCACCCGGAGTGGTTGGCTAACCCGGTGCTGGTACTCAAGAAGAACGGCACCTGGCGGATGTGTGTGGACTACATGGACTTGAACAAGGCATGTCCGGCTGATCCTTTTGCTCTCCCCCGTATTGATCAAATCATTGATGCTACGGCAGGTTGTGCACGCTTAAGTTTCTTGGATGCCTATTCCGGGTATCATCAGATTAAGATGGCAGTTAAGGACCAGGAGAAGACGGCGTTCATCACTCCCTTTGGAGCCTTCTGCTATGTGTCTACGCCTTTTGGACTCAAGTGTGCACAGGCGACTTACCAGCGTTGTGTACAGAATTGTCTTCATAAACAGATCGGGCGCAATGTTCACGCTTACGTGGACGATATTGTGGTTAAATCCATCAAGGAGGAAACCCTAATAGACGACTTAAGGGAAACCTTCGATAATCTCCGGGTCTACAAGATGATGCTTAACCCGGCCAAGTGTGTTTTTGGTGTTCCTGCAGGCAAATTATTGGGCTTCTTGGTTTCTGACAGAGGCATTGAGGCTAACCCGGAGAAGATCAAGGCTATCACCTCCCTAGCTAAGCCGGCATGTATAAATGACGTTCAGCGTTTGGCGGGTCGCATCCTGCTTTAAGCCGGTTTATAAGCCGTTTGGGTGAGAAAGCTATGCCCCTATATCAGTTGATGAAGAAAACTGATAACTTTATCTGGAATGATGCAGCTAATACCGCCTTTGAGGATTTGAAAAAGCAACTGGCAGAGCCCCCCGTCCTTGCTGCTCCGGTTGATAAGGAGCCCTTGCTACTATATGTAGCGGCAAATGCACGAGCCGTCAGCGTGGCTATTGTAGTGGAGCGCAAGGAGGCGGGTAAGGAGCATCCGGTTCAGCGGCCGGTTTATTATGTCAGCGAGGTGCTCATTGAGTCCAAGCAGCGGTACCCGCATTGGCAGAAGCTCGTATACGGTGTGTTCATGGCGAGCCGGAAGCTCAAACATTATTTTCAGGGTCATCCCATCACTGTGGTCAGTTCTGCCCCCCTTGGTGATATTATCCAGAACAGAGAGGCTACAGGGAGAATTGCTAAGTGGGCTATAGAACTTGGACCTCATGGCCTCAAATATGTGCCCCGCACTACTGTTAAATCTCAGGCTTTGGTGGATTTCATCAATGATTGGACGGAGTCTCAAGTGCCTGAGCAAAAGCCGGATAACACTTATTGGACTATCCACTTCGATGGGTCCAGACAGTTGGAGGGCTCGGGGGCTGGTGTTGTATTGGCTTCCCCTAAAGGTGACAAGTTCCATTATGTGCTACGGTTGATGTTTCCTTGCACTAACAATGCGGCTGAATACGAAGCTTTGCTCCACGGTCTTCGGGTGGCTAAGGAGATGAGCTTGAGCCGGGTAAGGTGCTTTGGGGACTCAGATTTGGTGGCTCAACAAGTATCAGGCACCTGGGATTCTAAGGATCCTCTCATGGCGGCTTACCGCCGCGAGGTTGATGCCATTGCTGGGCACTTTCAGGGATACCAAGTGGAGCACATTGATCGCAGGAAGAACGAGGCGGCTGATGCTTTAAGCCGGCTAGGCTCTCAGCATAAGCCGGTGCCGCCTAACACTTTCCTGGATGTCTTGTATAACCCCTCGGTTAAGTTGCTTACAGAAGAGGACTTGGCTATCCCTGACCCGGAGGCACGACTGGTGGCGGATCTTCATGTCATACCAGACTGGACAATGCCATATCTGGCTTATATAACCCGGGGAGAGTTGCCTGAGGATGAAACTCTGGCCAGGCAAGTAACCCGGCGGGCTAAGTCAATGATTGTCATTGATGGTGAGTTGCATCATCGCAGTGTTTTAGGGCGTTTCAGCGTTGTATTTCCCCTGAGGAAGGTCAAGAGATCTTGCGTGAGATCCATGAAGGGGATTGTGGCCATCATGCCGGTTCAAAATCTCTTGTGGCCAAGGCTTTCCGCCATGGTTTTTATTGGCTGACGGCTCACGCTGATGCAGAGGATTTGGTCAGTAAATGTGACGGTTGCCAAAGGTTTTCACGACGGGCTCATGTGCCGGCTCAGGAGTTGAGGATGATCCCAATCACTTGGCCCTTTGCGGTCTGGGGGCTTGATATGGTTGGGCCTTTTAAACGGTCCAAGGATAAGAAGACCCACCTCTTGGTGGCCATTGACAAATTCACAAAGTGGGTGGAGGCTGAGCCAGTTAGCAAGTGCGATGCAGCCACGGCGGTTCAATTTATGAAAAAGGTGATTTTCCGCTTCGGCTTTCCGCACAGCATCATAACTGACAATGGCACCAATTTATCCAAGGGTGCTATGGAAGAATTTTGTCAACGGGAGCATATCCGACTTGATGTTTCCTCAGTGGCTCATCCCCAATCCAATGGTCAAGCTGAGAGAGCTAACCAGGAGATTCTGAAGGGCATCAAACCCCGGCTTTTGGTCCCTTTGCAACGGACGCCGTGTTGTTGGGTGGAGGAGCTGCCCTCCGTCTTATGGAGCATCAACACTACTCCTAACAGGTCTACTGGCTTCACGCCTTTCTTCATGGTTTATGGAGCAGAAGCAGTCCTCCCCAGCGACATCCGTCACGATTCACCTCGTGTGGCGGCTTATGTTGAGACGGATAATGAACAGGTGCGCCAAGATGCTCTGGACTTGTTGGACGAACAGTGTGATGTGGCAGCAGCCCGTTCAGCGATTTACCAACAAGACCTGCGCCGTTATCATAGCCGCCGGGTCAAATCCCGGGTCTTCCAGGAAGGAGACCTTGTGCTCCGGCTTATCCAGGATCAAACAGATGCACAGAAGTTATCCCCACCTTGGGAAGGGCCCTTTGTGGTCAGTAAGAACTTGCATAACGGGTCATATTACCTCATTGATATTCGGGAACATAAATATTCGCGTAAATCTGAGGAGGAGACCCGTCGGCCATGGAATATAGCTCAGCTTCGGCCTTACTACACTTGAGCCACCGGCTCTCGTGGTGTACATATTTATCTCAGACATGTATATATTATGATAAGCAATAAAGCAGGACCTCTGTCCTTTTTTCCAATTATACGTATGTCATTTTTTACATACTAATTTGAAAGAAGGATCCGGCTTATGATCGTATTCGAGTCTAGCTATAAGCAGCAAGGTCACTTGGGGGCTTCCTGTTCAAACATGGGTCGTATTCGAACCAAAGAGAACGTAGCTGCCGATACCCATGTGATGGGCAAAGTGCCGAGCTCATTGGGAGGTTGCCTTTGGTCATATTTGAATCATAGCGTAACCCCTCTGAGAACCGACGTGGATCGTATTCGAATCAGCGTCGTTAAACAATTTTCAAAGTCACTTGGGGGCTTCCTGTTCAAACATGGGTCGTATTCGAACCAAAGAGAACATAGCTGTCGATACCCTTTTGATTGGCATCGCCACACCCACTGGGGGCTATATGATCGCATCCGAATCTTAGCTTAACCCCTTTGGACCGGGTTTCTGGTCGTATTCGAACCGGAAGCCCCAAGTTTTTATATTTTATCACAAGTCTACTCTGATCATGTCAAAGTATGTACTGCCGGGTCTCACTTGCCGGCTTAATTTTGGTTTATCTTGTTAGTTGAACATCATGGATGTCATCAAGACAGGTAAATTCGAGTTAAGGTACCAACCAAGCTACGCGGGTTATTTAAACTGGAAGTATGCTTACAGGCCGTTGAGTGTGTTATCACGGCTATGTTCAGAGTATAGTTAACGACCAGTCTTTTTTGGTTCGTATTCCGGGTTATCCATCTCAAACACCTGATTCTCAAGGCGGTAAGCCGCCTTGAGACTTGTGATTTGCCTTTCTATGCAGATGCTTGAAGGTACTTTTTAAGGTTGAGAAGGACAAAGGGATAATCATGACCCGGAGGAGCATCAAAAGAATAATTTCAAGGGGTTTCAGCATTCATTACATGCATGATGGCACGGCAGAGATAAATTGTTGCACTTATTCTATTACAAAAATCCTTCAAAGTCTCAAGGGTGGAGCGTTGTTCGGTGAACCGCCAGCCGCTTTATGATGCCTGCTGAGTCGAAGTCCCCGGCTCGTCTTCTGCTCCGGCTGATCCCAAGACCTCGAAGGTTGACGACTTCCAGTCGATGCCGCTGAGAGCTTCGAACTGGGCTTCTTCCTCAATTAACCCGGCCGGGTCAATCTCGGGGGCGAAGGTGTGCTGGCGAGCCGGAGGAATCAGATTAAGAGCTTCATAGCGAGGGGTTGGAATCCTCTGATTCTCCGCGTTGTACCCCGGCTGATACTTGGTTAAGTCGGTGTCGTTCCCGATGATGGTGGCCACCGGGCGTACAGCCTTCACACATGCCGCGAAGTCCTTCTGGTCGAAGGCGGAGCCGTCTTCCTTCAGGCTTGGGTAACCCAGGGCGATGTCTGCCGGGTCTAGCTCCGGCAGGAATGCTTTGGCCCGGCTCAGCGCGGCAATTGCTCCGGATCTTGCGGAGGCTCGGCGTAGCTCCTGGATCCGCTGTGGCAGAACAGCGAGCCGGCGCAGGACTTCGGCCAGATGGGTTGGCACCTCGTTGGATAGGGCCACCACAGCTAAGGCGCGCTGTGACCCGGTGTAGAGTTGTTCTACCAGGGTGTACACGGCCTTTAACTTGGTGACCACGCTCTGGTTGAGGTTGGCACTCCTGGGACCATTTTAATAAAGGTCAGATAAGCCGGTGACAAGGATGAATCATAACATATACAGACTTGATGAAAGCCGGCGAGGCGACTTACCGAAGATAGCGGCCACCATTTGGGAAACCTGGCGCTTTAGGCCGGAGAGCTCAGCGGTCTTCTCAGTGAGGGCCTTCTCCGCCTGTTCTGCCCGGGTCACCAGTGCGGCTTTCTCCTCAGCCCAGGCCTTCCGCTCAGCATCGAATTTGGTCTTCAGCTTCTCCTGAGCGGCGATGCTGGAGACAAACTTGGTGTTTGCCTTCCGGGTCTCCATCTCTTGTGTTTTTAGCCGGCTCTTGAGATCCGCAAGGTCCGACTCAAATTTCTTGCCAGCAGCCTGCACATATTTCCGGGTTATTAACAGTCATTATATAAGTCCCAAGCACTTTCCAAGCAAAGACACTTGGCACTTGGGGGCTAATGCATATTGAACGTATCTATCTACGTACTGCCGGTTCAGTTAAGTAAGCCGGAATCTAAGTCTACAACATATTCAAGTATAAGTCATAGACTTGGGGGCTAGCATGACAAGGATCACTGTGCAGAACATAAGAAGACAGCAGAAGGTTACCTCAGATTTTTGTTGGATCTGGTTGACCATGGCGATCTCGGCGTCCCGGCTCTTGTGAACTTGGCTGATGTAGCCTGAGACGAGCTCTCCAATGCTTAAGTCGGTGTAGCTGGAGAGATCCAGATTCGCCCGGTGCGGTTGCAGCAACTCCCCCTTCGCGGAGCATTTGGCCAGCACGGTCGGCCTCCCCGGTTCGACATACTCCGTCCGGGTAATTACCACGTCCGGGTCGTTAGCTGGTGGGGCTGAGCCGGAGGCCTCCGGGTTAACCGACGCTTCGGTCGTTGTCTTGGTAGTCGGGGAAGGGGCTTCAGGCGTCGTGTCCATAGGAATGGTGGCTTCGGGGGCGGAGGCAGCTGGCGGCTCTTGAGCCGTCGCCTCCGGCTCAGGCAAGTCTGGCACTCCGACTGACCTGGTCTTCTTTGCTCTTTTTGTGAGCTTTGCCTGGGCACTGAGAAGGCAGAAGTGTCAGGCACACAAAGAGTAAATACAGACAGATAATGTAAGGAGATTGTTATTACCCGGGTGCAGTCTTGAAGGCCGGCAGACTTGACTGCATGGAGTCACCCGAAGAGGGGGAGGTCTCCTGATAATTGGAGTCAGAAGAGTTGAGTGGCTGACGAATGACACCCGCCAACGGATGAAAAGGGTACAGGTGAGAAAAAACCTCAGTGCGACGCTTCCTTGTTGCGTCGGGTAACCCGGCGGAGAGGTCGGTGTCCTTGCGGGCCCGGGTGTGACACCGGCTTTCGTGAACCTGCTGCTTCAAAAGAAATTGAGGGTCTTGATGAGCTAATGGATGAGAAAAGCTTACTTTCCGGGTTACTCTTCGGACTTTCAGCTGTGGCAAAGGCTCCGAGTCGGAGGAAAGTGATGTTACCTCTTCAACCACCGGGTTACTGGCGCCGGTGTCATCCTGTCAATAAGCAAAATGTTGATAAGGCGGACAGCAACAAACAACAAATATGGCAAGAGTTTAAAGGTTTAAGAGTTACCTCTGACTCGGAGCTATCGCTTAATTGCAGTAGCTCCGAAGCAGTGGGTCTGCTTCCCTTTTTGCGAGGGGCGGCTTTCTTGGCGGCTTTCTTCGCCTTCCTGGCCTTCTTGGCCGCCTCATGGTCATACTTGACCCGCCAGAATTTATCATCAGCCTGAGAAATACAGTAATGAACTCTTAAAATGGTTCAGAGCAAGGTGACATGTAAAAGAAGTGGAAAGGTTAAAGTCAGCGGCTTACCGCTGGGGCTGGATTGGTCTTGCAGAACGGGGCTAGCCCGGTTCTTCCACAGTCTGCCAGGCTCTCGTTTAACAGAGCCTTGGTTTCTTCTTCGGCAACGTCTTCTGGAAGATCATTGCGACTGTGCCTCTGCGGGTCATCCTTTCGCCCGGTGTACTCACACATTAAGCCGGGGCGACGGCTCAATGGGATCACCCGCCATGAGATCCAGACCCGGACCAGGTCTATTCCGTTCAGACCGTTGCCTAGCAGAGCCTTGATCTTATTGATCGTTGGAAACAGAGGCTGGCGTTCCACGGCAGTCAGCTTGTCGGATAGCGGATGAGTCGGCTCTAGGCGGGTTGGGCGAAAGCCGGGCAGCGGGCTCTCGTCAGCCGGGGACGTGTCTTGGCAGTAGAACCAAGTCATATTCCAGTCCTTGGGGTGACTTGGCGGCTCTGCGTAAGGGAATATACAGTCCCTGCGCCGTTGGATGGAGATGCCGCCTAATTCCAGACTTGGCCCGTTCGCGCACTCATTTTGGCGGTTTAAGTAGAACAGTTCTCTGAAAAGCAGTAAACTGGGCTCCTCTCCAAGGTATACTTTGCAAAAGACTTGGAAGTTGCAAATGTTGGATACGGAGTTGGGTCCTATATCCTGAGGCCGAAGGTCAAAGAAGTTGAGCACATCCCGGAAAAATTTTGAGCCGGGCGGTGCGAAGCCCCGACTCATGTGGTCTGCAAAGATCACTACCTTCCTGTCCCTCGGCTGTGGTCTTTCTTCTAACGGATCAGGGGCATGGTAGGACATCACTTCCTTCTTGGGCAGATACCCGGACTTAACAAAGTTGGCCAGGGTCTCGTCAGTGACGTTGGATTTCATCCAGTTGCAAGTGATGGGAGCCTTGGGAGGCATGGTGAAGGTTGGTGTTCTATGATAAAGAGAAAAGTGTCCGGGTTAATTATAAGCCGGAGATTATCATTCAAACTACAATGACGGCTTATGAAGGGGACTAATGATATATATTCGCATACGGTGGGTTATCTAAGCCGTCGAGGCATTCAGGATAAATTGGTCATCTATGGTGTCAGGAAGGCTGTCTTCACCACATCTTCCACCGCCATCTTTATCTGATGATACCCTGAGAACGCATCCAGGAAGCACAACAGGTCGCACTCGGCGGTGGAGTCGACGATCTGGTCGATGCGCGCGAGCGCGAACGGATCTTGGGGCAGGCTTTATTAAGGTTGGTGAAGTCGACGCACATCTGTTCCTTCCCGCCCTTCTTCGGCACTACGACGGGGTTCGCCAGCCATTCGGGATATCGAACTTCACGAATGGCACCCGCTGCCTCCAGCTTGCGGGTCTCCTGGGCGATGAAGGTCTGCTTCTTAGTGGACTGCCATCTCGCTCGCTGCTTCATGGGGCGTATGTTGGGGCATACCCTAAGATGATGTTGAATCACCTCCCTCGGGACCCCTACCAGCTGATTGGGCTCCCATGCGAATATCTCCTTGTTTGCGTGCAAGAACCTCACCAAGGCCTCCTCTTGACCCGGGTCAAGGCCGGCGCCTATGGTAAAGGTGGCTCCAGAGGACCCGTCCTCGTTGACCGGCACCTGTTTGGTTTCCGCCTTGTCTTGGGTGAACAACTGCTTCTTCTTGGTAGGCGCGGCCTCCTTGGCCTCGGGGGTACCGGCGCCGGCGGGTTGTGCTGCCGCCGCGGTCTTGAAGGCAAGCCTGAGTGCCTTCACGGCCTCCTTAGTGTCCCCCTTGATGGTGAGGACACCTTTGCTCCCAGGCATCTTCATGAGGTTGTAGGCCGGGTGAGTCGCTGCCATGAACTGAGCGAGAGCTGGGTACCCGAGGATGGCGTTGTACGGGAGACCGATGCGGGCGATGTCGAAGTCCACCAGCTCGGTGCGGTAGTTGTCGTGTGTGCCGAAGGTGACGGGGAGGCAGATCTGCCCCAGAGAGTTGGCAGCTCCACCACCAACTCCTGAGAAGGGCTTGCTGAGGCTGAGCCGCTCGAGCGATACGTGAAGAAGGCTGAAGGCTTCCAAGGAGAGCAAGTTGAGGCCGGCACCGCTGTCGATGAGGGTCTTGGTAACAGCCACGTTGCAGATGGTGGGCGTGCAGAGCATTGGGAGCATGCCCGAGCCGGCGGTGGAGTCGGGGTGGTCTTCTGAGCCGAAAGTGAGGTCGGCCTCTGGCGCAGCCCAACCCGGCGGAGCCCCCGGGCGCTTGGAGTTTGCCCCGATCTGACGGAGGAACGGCTTGACGTGGCGATCTGAAGGCGGTGCTTGAGAGCCACCCAGCGGGGCCGCGACTGCGTGGTGCACCAGCACCGCGTAGCGGGCAGCGAAGAGGTCGCGGAGCTCCCCCCAGGACGCCACCGTGGATCCAGGGAGGTTGAGCAGCCAGGCACGTGGCTCGCCAGCGAGGGCCATGGGGAACCAGTTGGCCATGATCTTGTCGTCGCCTCCGGCCTCGAGGACAGCCTCCTCGTATGCCAGCAGGAACGGCGACGGGTCTGCTGCGCCGTCGTAACGCGGCGGCATATTTGGCTTGAACTTGGTCGGCCACCGCATCCGCCGTAGGGCGGGGGCCAGGGCTCAGTACCCAGACGCCCCGCTGTCGATGTCGGCCGCAGAGGTGGATGGCGGGGCACCTGCCATGGGGGCGAAGTGCGGCGGCGCGGGGCGCAGGTTGGTGGAGAGGATCTATGGCGCACCCCTACCTGGCGCGCCAAATGTCGGATGTGGGGTTCCGGCAAACCCTTAAGGTTCAAACACTGGGGTGCGCGCGAAGTCTTTCCCTCCTACGGATCTACGTCCTAGCTCACTAAGATCTCGCGGACGAACTCGACGAACTTGCAACACAGAAAGACACGAGATTTATACTGGTTCGGGCCACCGATGTGGTGTAATACCCTACTCCAGTGTGGTGGTGGTGGATTGCCTCTTGGGCTGATGAAGGACAGTACAAGGGGAAGAACAGCCTCCTGAGGTTGAGGTGTTCTTGTGCTCGGTGAACTGGTGCGGGTGAGGACTCGATGCCTCTACTGTGGTGGCTAGCTCTACTTATATAGGCCCTGGTCCTCTTCCCAAATATTGAGCGGGAAGGGAGCCAACAACGGCAGGCAAATTTGAAGGGGGGCAGCTAGTACAAGCTATCCTGACAAAAGTGGTCTTCGCTTGCGAAAGGCTCTGGTGGTGACGCCGTCATGGGCTCCACGATGACCTCCATCCTGCCGTCCGGCTGGTCTTGGTCTCATTGCACCGATATGGAAACCTTTGCTTGATGCCTCGGTACTCCTCGCCCGCGCTTGCCTCTTTAGCACCAAAAAGGAAACAAGGACGCTGTGCGTGCTAGCGCCCGCCTGGTGCCGATCGTCATGGCTCACGTCGCGAGAGCCTCGTGAGGTTTTCCCCGCCTTGATATCTCCGCTCCTCGCAAGCCCGCCTGGCTAGGCCACTCCTGAGGAGGTCTTGCGTCGTCCGCCTCGCGAGGCTTGGCCCCTTGCGAGGGTCTTGGATGCCTTGTTGATGAAGATGGGCTGTACGACCTACTGGCTTAGCCACACCGTGGGCCGCAGGCAGGCAAGTCTGGGGACCCCCGTTCCCAGAACGCCGACACTGGTTGTTTCTTATTTTCCTATTTATTTCTAATATTCCAAAACTGATTGAAAATATTTTTGTGGATCTTGCGGAGTCCGTTTACTTACTGTTGAGGATATAGACCTTGGAGTCACCCGCCAGGAGGGCCGGGTTACTCTGAGGGTCATTGCCAGAAGCTCGAAGCTGAATTTCAAGATGATGGGCCAGAGATGGGCTGAGACCCGTATATGGCTTAAAGCCCGAAGTTACAATCATTGTTATAGTAGGCTTGTAGTGTAAGGCAAGTATTGTTCAGAGTCCGAGCCGGACGCTCTTATGAGCCGGCCGGGACTCTAAGGGCTGTTGGGCGTCAGCCTCCCTATATAAAGGGAGGACCCGGCAGCGGTTTAAGGGCGACGATAATCTCATCGAGAGCCGGGATAACTGTTTAGCTCCCTGGTGATCGCAACCCTAATCAATAACACCTCAAACTGGACGTAGGCTTTTACCTTCACTGTAAGGGGCTGAACCAGTATAAACCCTCGTGTTCCTTGTCCCACATAACCCCTTCAAGCTTCCTAGTTGCGATGGCTCCACGACTAAGTCCTAGCTCATGGACATCTGCCGTGACAATTCCACGACACTTACCATATCATGTACCTCTTCCTTTTCAGGGTTCTAGAGTGTTCTGGAAGGTTCCTTTTATGTGTTCCCCCGGTGTCATGGTTTGAATAATATTGGTTTCAACATTAATAGCCGCACCTGAGATATAGTGCTTAATTCTTTGCCCATTGAACACCTTCGCGTTAGTACCTTCAACATTATTGATCTTAATGGATCCAAAGCGATAAACTTCTTCAATAGCATATGGTCCTTCCCATTTGGAAAGAAGTTTTCTTGCAAAAAAACTAAAACAAGAATTGTACAATAGAACATGTTCACCACTTTGAATTCCCGCTTTTGGATTCTTTTGTCATGCCATCTTTTAACTTTTTCTTTAAATAGTTTGGCATTATCATAAGCTTGGGTTGTCCATTCATCTAGTGAGCTAATATCAAATAACCTCTTTTCACTAGCAAGTTTGAATTCATAATTGAGTTCTTTAATTGCCCAATATGCTTTATGTTCTAACTCAAGAGGCAAATGACAAGCTTTTCCATAAACCATTTTATATGGAGACATACCCATAGGATTTTTATAAGCTGTTCTATAGGCCCAAAGTGCATCATCTAGTTTCTCAGACCAATTCTTTCGGGACCTATTGATAGTTTTTGTAATATTAATTTTATTTCTCCATTGCTAAGTTCAACTTGACCACTAGATTGAGGATGATATGGTGATAATTATATGGTTAACATCATATTTAGCAAGCGTTTTATGGAAAGCACCATGAATAAAGTCTGGACCACCATCAGTCATTAAATATCTTGGGACTCCAAACCTTGGGAAAATAACATCTTTGAGCATTTTAATGGAGGTGTTATGATCATCACTACTAGTTGGAATAGCTTCTACCCACTTAGTGACATAATCAACAGCAACCAAAATATGTGTATACCCATTAGAGGAAGGAAAAGGTCCCATATAATCAAAGCCCCAAACATCAAATGGTTCAACAACAAGTGAATAATTCATAGGCATTTCCTGACGCTTACCAATATTACCTATTCTTTGACATTCATAACAAGATAAAACAAACTTACGGGCATCCTTGAAAAGAGCAGGCCAATAAAAACCAGATTGTAATACCTTATGAGCAGTTCTATCTCCCGCATGATGCCCTCCATAGGCTTCGGAGTGACACTTCTGTAGGATTTGTTCATGTTCATGCTCAGGTACACAACGTCTAATAATACCATCTACTCCCTCTTTATAAATATGTGGGTCATCCCAAAAGTAATGTCTTAAATCATAGAAGAATTTCTTCTTTTGCTGGTATGTGAAACTAGGTGGTATAAATTTAGCAACGATATAACTAGCATAGTCAGCATACCAAGGAGTGTTATGAGAAGCATTTATGACAGCTAGTTGTTCATTAGGGAAGCTATCATCAATAGGTAGTGGGTCAAAAAGACTATTTTCTAACCTAGATAAGTTATCAGTTACGGGGTTCTCAGCTCCTTTCCTATCAGTGATATGTAAATCAAATTCTTGTAGAAAGAGAACTCACCTAACGAGTTTAGGTTTATCATCTTTCTTTTCCATAAGGTATTTATAGCAGCATGATCAGTGTGAACAATTACTTTGGAATCAACAACGTAAGATCTGAATTTATCACAAGCAAACACAACTGCTAAAAATTCTTTCTCAGTAGTAGCATAATTTCTTTGGGCACTGTCTAGAGTTTTTCTAGCATAATGGATAACATTTAATTTCTTATCAACTCTTTGTCCTAAAACAGCACCAACAACATAATCACTAGCACCACACATAATTTCAAAACACAAGTTCCAATCAGGTGGTTGAACAATAGGTGCAGATGTTAAGGTTTTCTTAAGTGTTTCAAAGGCTTCTACACAATCCTCATAAAAAGGAACATTCTTTTGTAAAATATTAGTAAGAGGCCTAGAAATTTTAGAGAAGTCTTTAATAAACCTCCTATAGAAAGCAGCATAACCAAGGAAACTACGAATACCTTTGATATCTTTAGGACATGGCATTTTCTCAATTGCATCAACTTTAGCTTTATCCACCTCAATACCTCGTTCGGAAATTTAATACCCCAAGACAATGCCTTCATTAACCATAAAGTGGCACTTCTCCCAATTCAAAACAAGATTAGTTTGTTCACATCTCTACAAAACTCAATCAAGGTTGCTTAAGCAATCATCAAAAGAAGTTCCGTAAACGAAAAAATCATCCTTGAAAACCTCAACAATCTTTTCACAAAAGTCAGAGAATATAGCAGGCATACATCTTTGAAAGGTAGCAGGTGCATTACATAAACCAAAAGGCATACGTCTATAAGCATAAGTTCCAAAAGGACAAGTAAAGGTGGTTTTCTCTTGATCAGGTTGTGAAACAGGTATTTGAGAGAAACCAGAATATCCTTCACAAAAACAAAAGTGTGTGTGCTTAGATATCTTTCTAGCATTTGATCAATGAAAGACATAGGGTAATGATATTTTCTAGTAGCTTTATTTAATTTTCTAAAATCAATTACCATTAGGAACAACAGTCAGTCACTATTCTTTGTGGGATAAGTTCGTTTTTATCATTAGGAACAACAGTAATGCCTCCCTTTTTAGGGACACAATGAACATGACTTACCCATCTACTAACAGCTATGGGATAGATTATACCTGCTTCCAAAAGCTTTAGTATTTCAGTTCTTACCACTTCTTTCATCTTAGGATTTAATCGTCGTTGGTGATCAACAACGGGTTTAGCATCAGATTCCATATTAATCTTGTGCTGACAGAGAGTGGGACTAATGCCCTTAAGATCATCAAGAGTATATCCAATAGCAGCCCGGTGCTTCCTCATAATTTTTAATAATCTCTCTTCTTCATGTTCTGAAAGGTTAGCGCTAATAATAACATGATATATCTTTTTCTCATCAAGATAAGCATACTTCAGAGTGTCAGGCAATTGTTTTAATTGAAACACATGATCACCTTTAGGTGGAGGAGGACCTCCTAGATTTTCAATAGGCAAATTGTGTTTAAGGAGAGGTTGTTGTTCAAATGATATTTTCTCTATTTCATTTCTTTCATGCAAGTGCATACCATTCTCATGGTTTAGCAAATATTGTTCTAGTGGATCAGTAGGAGGCATGGAAATAGAAGCAAGACCAATTATTTCATCCTTACTAGGTAATTCTTTATTATGAGGTTGTCTACGAAACTTAGAGAAATTAAACTCATGAGACACATCACCAAAACTAACACTGACAGTTTCTTTTTCACAATCTATCTTAGCACTGACAGTGTTCAAGAAAGGTCTACCAAAGATAATGGGAAAAAAGCCATCTTGTGGGGAACCAAGGACTAGAAAACTAGTAGGGTATTTTATTTTCCTACGCAAGACTTCAACATCTCTAACAACCCCAAGTGGTGTGATGGTGTCTCTATTAGCAAGTTTAATATTAACATCCATGTCTTCTATTTCAGCGGGTGTTATGTCATTCATAATTTCTTGGTATAAGGTAAAAGGAATAGCACTCACACTAGCGCCTAAGTCACATAAACCATGATAGCAATGATCTCCTATTTTAACTGAGACAATAGGCATACTTGTTGGGGAACGTAGTAATTTCAAAAAAATTCCTACGCACACGCAAGATCATGGTGATGCATAGCAACGAGAGGGGAGAGTGTTGTCCACGTACCCTCGTAGACCGACAGCGGAAGCGTTATCACAACGCGGTTCATGTAGTCGTACGTCTTCACGATCCGACCGATCAAGTACCGAACGCACAGCACCTCCGAGTTCTACACACGTTCAGCTCGATGACGTCCCTCGAACTCCGATCCAGCCGAGTGTTGAGGGAGAGTTTCGTCAGCACGACGGCGTGGTGACGATGATGATGTTCCACCGACGCAGGGCTTCGCCTAAGCTCCGCAACGGTATTATCGAGGTGTAATATGGTGAAGGGGGCACCGCACACGGCTAAGAGATCTCAAGGATCAATTGTTGTGTCTCTGGGGTGCCCCCTTGCCCCCGTATATAAAGGAGCAAGGGGGAGGCAGCCGGCCAAGGGGAGAGGCGCGCCAAAGGGGGGAGTCCTACTCCCACCGGGAGTAGGACTCCTCCTTTCCTTGTGGGAGTAGGAGAAGGGAAGGGGGAAGGAGAAAGAAGGAAGGGGGCGCCCCCCCTCCCTAGTCCAATTCGGACTAGCCCATGGGGAGGGGTGTGGCCACCCTTTGGGGTCTTCCTCTCCTTTCCCGTATGGCCCATTAAGGCCCAATACGAATTCCCGTAACTCTCCGGTACTCCGAAAAATACCCGAATCACTCGGAACCTTTCCGAAGTCCGAATATAGTCGTCCAATATATCGATATTTACGTCTCGGCCATTTCGAGACTCCTCGTCATGTCCCCGATCTCATCCGGGACTCCGAACTCCTTCGGTACATCAAAACTCAATAAAACTGTCATCGTAACGTTAAGCGTGCGGACCCTTTGGGTTCGAGAACTATGTAGACATGACCGAGACACCTCTCCGGTCAATAACCAATAGCGGGACCTGGATGCCCATATTGGCTCCCACATATTCTACGAAGATCTTTATCGGTCAGACCGCATAACAACATACGTTGTTCCCTTTGTCATCGGTATGTTACTTGCCCGAGATTCGATCGTCGGTATCTCGATACCTAGTTCAATCTCGTTACCGGAAAGTCTCTTTACTCGTTCCGTAATACATCATCCCGCAACTAACTCATTAGTCACAATGCTTGCAAGGCTTATAATGATGTGTATTACCGAGTGGGCCCAGAGATACCTCTCTGACAATCGGAGTGACAAATCCTAATCTCAAAATACGCCAACCCAACAAGTACCTTTGGAGACACCTGTAGAGCACCTTTATAATCACCCATTTACATTGTGACGTTTGGTAGCACACAAAGTGTGCCTCCGGTAAACGGGAGTTGCATAATCTCATAGTCATAGGAACATGTATAAGTCATGAAGAAAGCAATAGCAACATACTAAACGATCGGGTGCTAAGCTAACGGAATGGGTCAAGTCAATCACGTCATTCTCCTAATGAGGTGATCTCGTTAATCAAATGACAACTCATGTCTATGGCTAGGAAACATAACCATCTTTGATTAACGAGCTAGTCAAGTAGAGGCATACTAGTGACACTCTATTTGTCTATGTATTCACACATGTATTATGTTTCCGGTTAATACAATTCTAGCATGAATAATAAACATTTATCATGATATAAGGAAATATATAATACTTTATTATTGCCTCAAGGGCATATTTCCTTCAGTCTCCCACTTGCACTAGAGTCAATAATCTAGTTCACATCGCCATGTGATTTAACATCAATAATTCACATCACCATGTGATTAACACCCATAGTTCATATCTCTATGTGACCAATACTCAAAGGGTTTACTAGAGTCAATAATCTAGTTCACATCGCTATGTGATTAACACCCAAAGAGTACTAAGGTGTGATCATGTTTTGATTATGAGATAATTTTAGTCAACGGGTCTGTCACATTCAGATCCGTAAGTATATTTGCAAATTTCTATGTATGCAATGCTCTGCACGGAGCTACTCTAGCTAATTGCTCCCACTTTCAATATGTATCTAGACCGAGACCTAGAGTCATCTAGATTAGTGTCAAAACTTGCATCGATGTAACCCTTTACGACAAACCTTTTGTCACTTCCATAATGGAGAAACATGTCCTTATTCCACTAAGGATAATTTTGACCCTGTCCAGTGATCTACTCCTAGATCACTATTGTACTCCCTTGCCAAAATCAGTGTAGGGTATACAATAGATCTGGTACACAACATGGCATACTTTATAGAACCTATGGCCAAAGCATAGGGAATGACTTTCATTCTCTTTCTATCTTTTGCCGTCGTCGGGCTTTGAGTCTTTACTCAATTTCACACCTTGTAACACAGGCAAGAACTCTTTCTTTGACTATTCTATTTTGAACTACTTCAAAATCTGGTTAAGGTATGTACTCATTGAAAAACTTATCAAGCGTCTTCATCTATCTCTATAGATCTTGATGCTCAATATGTAAGCAGCTTCACCGAGGTCTATCTTTGAAAAACTTCTTTCAAACACTCCTTTATGCTTTGCAGAATAATTCTACATTATTTCCGATCAACAATATGTCATTCACATATACTTATCAGAAATGCTGTAGTGCTCCCACTCACTTTCTTATAAATACAGGCTTCACCGCAAGTCTGTATAAAACTATATCCTTTGATCAACTTATCAAAGTGTATATTCCAACTCCGAGATGCTTGCACCAGTCCATAGATGGATCGCTGGAGCTTGCATATTTTGTTAGAACTTTTAGGATTGACAAAATCTCCTGGTTGCATCATATACAACTCTTCTTTAATAAATCCATTAAGGAATGTAGTTTTGTTTATCCATTTGCCAGATTTCATAAAATGTGGCAATTGCTAACATGATTCAGACAGACTTTAAGTATAGATACGAGTGAGAAACTCTCTCATCGTAGTCAACACCTTGAACTTGTCGAAAACCTTTTGCGAAAATTCTAGCTTTGTAGATAGTAATACTACTATCAGCGTCTGTCTTCCTCTTGAAGATCCATTTAATCTCAATGGCTTGCCGATCATTGGGCAAGTCAATCAAAGTCCATACTTTGTTCTCATATATGGATCTCATCTCAGATTTCATGGCCTCAAGCCATTTCGCGGAATCTGGGCTCATCATCGCTTCCTCATAGTTCGTAGGTTCGTCATGGTCAAATAACATGACCTCCAGAACAGGATTACCGTACCACTCTGGTGTGGATCTCACTCTGGTTTACCTACGAGGTTTGGTAGTAACTTGATCTGAAGTTACATGATCATCGTCATCATCAACTTCCTCACTAATTGGTGTAGGAGTCACAGGAACAGATTTCTGTGATGAACTACTTTCCAATAAGGGAGCAGGTACAGTTACCTCATCAAGTTCTACTTTCCTCCCACTCACTTCTTTCGAGAGAAACTCCTTCTCTAGAAAGGATCCATTCTTAGCAACGAATGTCTTGCCTTCGGATCTGTGATAGAAGGTGTACCCAACTGTCTCCTTTGGGTATCCTATGAAGACACATTTCTCCGATTTGGGTTTGAGCTTATCAGGATGAAACCTTTTCACATAAGCATCGCAACCCCAAACTTTAAGAAACGACTACTTTGGTTTCTTGCCAAACCACAGTTCATAAGGCGTCGTCTCAACGGATTTTGATGGTGCCCTATTTAACGTGAATGTAGATGTCTCTAATGCATAACCCCAAAACGATAGTGGTAAATTGGTAAGAGACATCATAGATTGCACTATATCCAATAAAGTACGTTTATGACGTTCGGACACACCATTATGCTGTGGTGTTCCAGGTGGCGTGAGTAGTGAAACTATTTCACATTGTTTTAACTGAAGGCCAAACTCGTAACTCAAATATTTTACCTCTGCGATCATATCGTAGAAACTTTTATTTTATTGTTATGATGATTCTCCACTTCACTCTGAAATTCTTTGAACTTTTCAAATGTTTTAGACTTGTGTTTCATCAAGTAGATATACCCATATCTGCTCAAATCCTCTGTGAAGGTGAGAAAATAACGATATCCGCCACGAGCCTCAATATTCATTGGACCACATACATCTGTATGTATGACTTCCAACAAATCTGTTGCTCTCTCCATAGTTCCGGAGAACGGCGTTTTAGTCATCTTGCCCATGAGGCACGGTTCGCAAGCATCAAGTGATTCATAATCAAGTGATTCCAAAATCCCATCAGTATGGAGTTTCTTCATGCGCTTTACACCAATATGACCTAAACGGCAGTGCCACAAATAAGTTGCACTATCATTATTAACTTTGCATCTTTTGGCTTCATTATTATGATTATGTGTATCACTACGATCGAGATCCAACAAACCATTTTCGTTGGTGTGTATGACCATAGAAGGTTTTTATTCATGTAAACAGAACAACAATTGTTCTATAACTTAAATGAGTAACCGTATTGCAATAAACATGATCAAATCATATTCATGCTCAACGCAAACACCAAATAACACTTATTTAGTTTCAACACTAATCCCGAAAGTATAGGGAGTGTGCGATGATGATCATATCAATCTTGGAACTACTTCCAACACACATCGTCACCTCGCCTTTTACTAGTCTCTGTTTATTCTGCAACTCCCGTTTCGAGTTACTACTCTTAGCAACTGAACCAGTATCAAATACCGAGGGGTTGCTATAAACACTAGTAAAGTACACATCAATAACATGTATATCCAATATACCTTTGTTCACTTTGCCATCCTTCTTATCCACCAAATAGTTGGGGTAGTTCCGCTTCCAGCGACCAGTCCCTTTGCAGTAGAAGCACTTAGTCTCAGGCTTAGGTACAGACTTGGGCTTCTTCACTTGAGTAGCAACTTGCTTGCCGTTCTTTTTGAAGTTCCCCTTCTATCCCTTTGCCCTTTTCTTGAAACTAGTGGTCATGTTAACCATCAACATTTGATGCTCTTTCTTGATTTCTACCTTCGTCGATTTCAGCATCACGAAGAGCTTGGGAATTACTTTCGTCATCCCTTGCATACTATAGTTCATCACGAAGTTCTACTAACTTGGTGATGGTGACTAGAGAATTCTGTCAATCACTATTTTATCTGGAAGATTAACTCCCACTTGATTCAAGCGATTGTAGTACCCAGACAATCTGAGCACATGCTCACCAGTTGAGCGATTCTCCTCCATCTTTTAGCTATAGAAATTGTTGGAGACTTCATATCTCTCAACTCGGGTATTTGCTTGAAATAGTAACTTCAACTCCTGGAACATCTTATATGGTCCATGACGTTCAAAACGTCTTTGAAGTCCCGGTTCTAAGCCGTTAAGCATGGTGCACTAAACTATCAAGTAGTCATCATATTGAGCTAGCATAACGTTCATAACGTCTGCATCTGCTCCTGCAATAGGTCTGTCACCTAGCGGTGCATCAAGGACATAATTCTTCTGTGCAGCAATGAGGATAATTGTAGCGACCAGACCTCAAATGGTCTGTGCTGCTGTGCACCAGTGTCATCCCTGGATCAGTAATGCTGACACGCACAGTACAAATGGAGGATTTATAACAGAGTAGCAATCACACACCTATTACATCGAATATCTCCAAAGAGATTAAGTATGATAAATATGGCTTAAGGCCATCTAAAACGATAATAGCGGAAGACTTGGAAGATAAGTGAGTCCATCAACTCCAGCGGCATCACTGAGTATAAGAGCACGACCTAAGGCACCTTACTCGTCGTCTGAAAAGTCTGCAACATGAAACGTTGCAGCCCGAAAACGGGTCAGCACATAGAATATGCTGGCAGAGTAACACATAGAAAATAATGCACAATAATAAGGCTATACTACATGCATATATGGCTGGTGGAAAGCTCTACGGTTAAGTTTTTGTGAAAAGCCAATTTTTCCCTACTTCAAAGGAATAAATTTTATTTAACTATCATGGTGGTTGTGAAACATTGAGATGGTTGACAGCATCTCAATCCCAATTAAAAATCATCATTAACCCAACAAAATTAATTAAAAGTAACATGATGATGAGATTCAAATGATAATCCAGGTACTAGATACTCAAGTTGTCCATAACCGGGGACACGGCTAACCATGATTAGTTTGTACACTCTGCAGAGGTTTGCGCACTTTTCCCCACAAGACTCGTTCGCCTCCGCTTGATTCTCGCACTGCATGATGTTTGAGAAACGGATGACCGAGACACAGTCTTTCAGGAACAATCACTCTTTACTCCGGGTGGACCGGTACACCTACTTTCCCCTACATCTGCTAGCCCACCTCTTCAAGAGATCATGTAACCTACTCAACTATGCTAGAGCCCATAATAGCTTGTGGCTGCACACGGAAGTTTCTAGCATGAATAATCTTATGATCCCTTTGAGCCTGGGTGGCGGTCCTTATACAAACAGACAACACTGGATTCTCCAGGTGCCTCAATCCACCCAGATGTGAGTTTTAGTTGCCACCTTAAGTAAACCATTATTAACAATCTCACATCTGTCATGAATATCTCTCAAACCCAATCCACGTCTACGAGCATAGCATGGCAATATAATAGCAACGTAGAAGTAACTCCCAAGGGTTTGATAAGAAAACAGGTAATAGGTACTACCTCAACTACTTCCCAAAGTTCCCACAATTTAATTAGATCCTAATCATGCAATTGTTTGAGGAAAAGATCTAATGCGATAAAACTGGGTGTGGAAAGTATGATCAAAGTGTTACTTGCCTTGCTGATGATCCGCGAAACCTAGCGATTCGAAGTAACAAGCGGCACACTCCGGGTACTCTATCGCAAACAAACAAGCAAACAATCAGTACTCATCTAATGCACAGGTAAAACTCGGATGAAAGATCCAACCAGAAAGTTCAACTTAAGAACTCCGGTTTGCAAAAAGAATCAACTCGAACAAAGCAACGAAGGTCAAATTGCGAAAGAAACAAGCTTCGTTTACTAATCTAGATCTAGGTAAAATTTTACAGTAGAAAAAACTTTTTTGAGTAGGTTAAACGGAAAGAGAATTTCGAGACGAAACTCTAGGCGCTTGAATCGCCTGATTCCGATAAACGAGCGAAAAGTTAAACAGAAACGAAGATTCGATCAGAAATCGAGATCTGAGATAATCGCGGAAAAATCCGACGAAAAAGAAAAACGGACGAACGGTTAAAGAACGGACGTTCGTTAACAGAGAAAATCCGACGAACGTGTTCGCTAAAACGAATGTGTCGGTGAACGTTCACAAAATAACAAAACCGAAAAAAACCGATCTAGGGTTTTTTTTTAAAACGAACGGTTTTTTTAACAAAACCGGCAAACGGCGAGGTATACCTCGTCGGGGGCGGGCTCCGGCGGGGTCGGCGGGCTCCGGCGGGGGTCCGGCGAGGGGCGGCGAGGGCGGCGGGGCTTCGGGGGTGCTTGGGGCGGCGAGGGGCGGCCAACGGCGAGCGGCGGCGGCCTCGAGCTCCGGCTCCGGCGGCGGGGTGCGGGGCAGGTGCGGGGCGGCGGCGGCTATATATGGAGGGGGGTGGCTTGGAGGAGGGGGAAAGGCGGCGGGGTGCTCCCGTGCTCGAGCCGGACTCGGCGAGCGGCGGCGTACGCGGGGAGGACGACGGCGGGGTGGGCCGGCGGCTCGGCTGGGCTTCGGCCCGGTCGGGCGCGTCGCGTTTTTTTTTAAATACGTTCTGCGGAAAAATTCGTAGAAAAATAAATAAAAGTCCAAAAAAGATAAAATAAATTTTTCCCGTCTAGTTAGAAAATTTAGAATAGGGTGAACATTTTTTTGACACAAAATAAATTTTTGAAAACGTGCAATATTTTTTTAATGCAATTAAAATGGCAAATAAAATCCGAATAAAATCCAATAAGTGATTTTAACACTTTTCCTCCAATATTTCAATTGTTTTGGAGAAGTCATATTTTCTCCTCTCATTTATTTTTAATATGAAATATTTTTCCGGAGAGAAAATAATTAAAACCAAAATCCTCGCTTTATTATTTGATGAAAATCAAATATGAAAATTTGAGAAAATCCCAAACTCTCTCCGAGGGTCCTTGAGTTGCTTAGGATTTATCGAGGATTTGTCAAAATGCAATAAAATATGTTATGCAATGATGATCTATGTATAACATACCAAATTGAAAATTTGGGATGTTACAAACCTACCCCCCTTAAGATGAATCTCGCCCTCGAGATTCGGGTTGGCTAGAAAACAGGTGGGAGTGGTCCTTCCGTAGATCTTCCTCTCGCTCCCAGGTGGCTTCATCTTTCGTGTGGTGACTCCACTGGACTTTGCAAAACTTGATAACCTTACTGCGGGTAACTCGGCTGGCATACTCAAGAATCTTAACTGGTTTCTCCTCATAGGTCAAATCACTTTCCAGCTGAATCGCTTCCAGTGGCACAGTATCTCTCAGTGGTATCTCAGCCATCTCTGCGTGGCACTTCTTCAACTGGGAGACGTGAAATACATCATGAACTCCAGACAATCCTTCGGGCAATTCCATCTTGTAGGCAACCTCTCCCATACGTTCCACAACTCTGTATGGTCCGATAAAACGGGGCGCTAACTTTCCCTTAACTCCAAAATGCTTCACTCCTCGAAGTGGTGATACTCGAAGATAAACTCGGTCTCCGACTTCGTGAACTGTCTCCTTTCGTTTAGAATCAGCATAACTCTTCTGCCTGGACTGGGCTACCTTGAGCCTATCGCGAATCAACCTTACTTTCTGTTCAGACTCCTTAATCAGATCTGGTCCAAACAACTGACGGTCTCCAACTTCGTCCCATAACAATGGTGTTCTACACCTCCTTCCGTACAAAGCTTCGAAAGGGGCCATCTTCAAACTGGTTTGATAACTGTTGTTATACGAAAACTCTGCATAAGGCAAATTGTCATCCCAACTAGATCCATAATCTAGTGCACAAGCTCTCAACATGTCCTCCAAAATCTGGTTGACTCTCTCGGTCTGTCCATCTGTCTGCGGGTGAAAAGCTGTACTAAATTCTAGCCTGGTTCCCAAGGTTTCATGTAACTGCTTCCAAAACTTCGAGGTAAATTGGGTTCCTCTGTCTGATACAATGGTCCTCGGAACTCCATGCAAACATACGATCCTGGTCATGTATATCTTTGCCAACTTAGCACTGGTGTAAGGGGTCTTCACTGGAATGAAATGAGCCACTTTCGTCAAACGGTCGACTACAACCCATATTGAGTCATAGCCTGAACGAGTCCTGGGTAATCCTGTGATAAAATCCATGCCTATTTTATCCCACTTCCATTCGGGTATCGGCAATGGTTGTAGCAATCCTGCTGGCTTCTGATGCTCTGCCTTCACTCTCTGACATACATCACAAACTGCTACATACTCCGCAATATTCTTCTTCATTCTGGTCCACCAGAAAGTATTCTTCAGATCCAAATACATCTTGGTATTCCCTGGGTGAATCGAGTACGGTGAATCATGGGCTTCTTGCAAAATCAACTTCCTGATCTCCGGATCATTTGGCACATATACGCGGTCCTCAAACCATAAGGTATCGTGCTCATCCTCACGAAATCCCTTGGATTTTCCTTTGCTCATCTTCTCCTTTATCTCTTCAATCTCCTTGTCTGTCTTCTGAGCTTCTCTGATCCTTTCCATCAAGGTAGACTGAATCTCCAATGTCGCTAAATAGCCTCTTGGGACTATCTCCAAACATAGCTCGCGAAGGTCCTCGGCTAACTCCTGAGGTAACTCTCCTGTCATGAGGGTGTTGACATGACTCTTGCGGCTCAACGCGTCTGCTACTACGTTAGCCTTCCCTGGGTGATAATGCAATCTCATATCATAATCCTTAATGAGCTCCAACCATCTCCTCTGTCTGAGATTTAACTCCTTATGCGTGAAAATATACTTCAAACTCTTGTGATCCGTGTACACCTCACAATGGTTTCCGATGAGAAAATGTCTCCATGTCTTCAATGCATGCACCACGGCTGCTAACTCCAAATCATGCGTTGCATAATTCTTCTCATGGGGTTTAAGTTGTCGTGAAGCATATGACACAACTCTTCCTTCCTGCATAAGCACTGCTCCAAGTCCTCGACGAGAAGTGTCGCAATAAACTTCATAGTCCTTGCGTTGATCTGGCAGAATCAACACTGGTGATGTAACCAATCGTTTCTTCAACTCTTGGAAAATAGCTTCACAATCCTCAGTCCAATTGAATTTGGTGTCCTTCTTCAATAGTTCAGTCATGGGCTTAGCAATCTTCGAGAAATTCTCGATGAATCTCCGGTAGTATCCTACAAGTCCAAGAAAACTCTGGATTTCTCCAACTGTCGTGGGTGATTCCCAACTTGTCACTGTGTCAACCTTGGCAGGGTCTACTGCTATTCCTTCTCCAGAAATAACATGTCCAAGGAATCCAACTTCCTTCAGCCAAAATTCACATTTGCTGAACTTGGCATATAACTGATGTTCTCTGAGCTTCTCAAGTACCAATCGCAAATGCTCCTCATGCTCTTCCTCATTCTTGGAAAAGACTAAAATATCGTCAATGAACACCACGACGAACTTATCCAAAAACTCCATAAACACTTTGTTCATCAGGTTCATGAAATAGGCAGGTGCGTTAGTCAGACCAAATGACATAACGGTATACTCATACAATCCATATCTGGTGGTAAAAGCCGTCTTAGGTATATCCTGCTCTCGAATCTTTAACTGATGGTATCCTGATCATAGATCGATCTTGGAAAATACTTTAGCTCCTTGTAGGCGGTCAAACAAATCATTGATCATCGGCAGTGGGTACTTGTTTTTGATGGTCACTTCATTCAATCCACGGTAATCAACAACCATCCTCAGCGATCCATCTTTCTTCTCCACTAGAAGTACTGGTGATCCCCAAGGTGACGAACTTGGGCGAATATAGCCTTTATCCAGTAAATCCTTGATCTGCTTCTTAATTTCCTCCAAATCTTTTGCGGGCATCCTGTACGGTCTCTTAGATATTGGCCCTGTGCCTGGCAAAAGTTCAATCAAGAACTCAATGTCTCTATCTGGCGGCATGCCTGGCAACTCTTCTGGAAATACATCCGGATAATCCTTCACCACTGGTACTTCCTCCTGTACAACTCCTGATAAGGAATTCACTTGAGTCCTCTTCGGCATATTCCTGGATACATACTTAATCCTTTTTCCTTCCGGGGTGGTAAGCAAAATCGTCTTGCTGGCACAATCGATGTTTCCTCCATACAACGATAGCCAATCCATTCCCAAAATCACATCCAAACCTTGCGACTCCAAAACTATGAGGTCTGAGGGGAAAACATGCCTACCAATGGCCAATGGTATCTGAAAACATCCTTGGCTTGCCATATACTCTGCTCCTGGCGAGGTTACTAACATAGGGGTTTTGAGAACTTGGGTGGACAGCTTAAACTTATTCACAAATCCCCTTGATATGTATGAATGCGATGCACCAGTATCGAAAAGAACGGTTGCAGTAAATGACTTAACCAAAAACTTACCTATTACTGCATCAGGCTGAGCTTCAACCTCCTCCACGCTCACGTGGTTCACATGTCCTTTGTTTAACGGGTTCGGCTTCTTCCCAGAGCTTCCATTGCCATTTCCATTTTGGGCTTCAGGACAATCAGTTGCATAATGTCCAGTCTTCTGGCACTTGAAACAAGTAACATGACTTAGGTCCCTCTTGGCTGGGGTAGATGGGTTGGTACGGTTCTGTCTGTTGCTTCCTCCATTCCCATTACCATTCTTGGAGCCATTATGGTTGTGCGAACTACCTCCTCCATGGGTATGCTGAAACTGTCCTCCCGGTTTCGGGGCAAATCGTGGCTTCTGCTGAGCTCCAGAATTGTACTTCCCTTGTCCATACTTCCTCTTACGATTTTCAATCTGCTGTTGCTTCCCTTCAATCATGAGAGCTCTATCTACCAGCTCCTGGTAGTTGTTGAAGGTTGCTACCATCAACTGCATACTCAGTTCATCATTTAGTCCTTCCAAAAATTTCTCCTGCTTGGCAGCATCTGTAGCAACGTCATCTGGTGCATAACGTGCTAACTTACTGAAATCCTCCACATACTGGCCAATGGTGCGTCCTCCTTGGCGTAGGTTGCGAAACTCGCGCTTCTTCATAGCCATAGCTCCTGCTGAAACATGAGCTGCACAGAAAGCTTGCTGAAACTGGTCCCATGTGACAGTGTCAATAGGGTGCGTGGCTGTATAATTCTCCCACCATGATGCTGCGGGTCCATCAAGCTGATGTGCGGCAAAACGCACTCTTTCCGCATCTATGCATCCCGCAGTGGTCAACTCCCTTCCAACTTTGCGGAGCCAATCATCTGCAACAATCGGCTCGGTGCTACTGGAAAACACCGGCGGGTTTAGCCTTAAGAAACGGGCTAAGTGGTCAACAGGTGGTGGCGGCGGTGGGTTGTTGTTGTTGTTGTTGCCTTGGTTCTGCACTAACACTTGCATTAGGGCATTCTGTTGCTGAATCAACTGGGTGATCTCCGGTGGGAAAACAAATCCGGTGTCGCATCTCGGAGGCATCTGATAGGTTTTAGAAAAGATGAGAGTTAAGAATAGAATGAGGTCTAGAGAGAAAACACTACCCATATGCTCATGAGAAAAATACAATCAATATCACTCAATCAATTCAAACAAGGCATAACAAATCGATCTAACTAGCGTTACAAAGTGCTTGAACTATACTATTAAATGGGGAAAAACTACTACTGATATGGTGGTCTACTTAGAAATTCTGATCCGTTGAAGACTCCATGATGTCTGCTCCAGCTTCGTCAACGAAGTCATCTTCACTTGGTTCCGAGTCAGTGTCGTCGATGGTGATGTAGTTATCCGGACAAGTGCATTCGTCATCCTTTGCTTTTGGCACTGGATTTCCCATGAATACTCCAATCTTCTTCTCCAGGTCGTCATTCTTCCCTACTAGTGCGATGATTTCCTCCATATAATCCTCGCGTGTAGCCTTGAGTTCTTCCTCCAGCTCCTTGATCTTGGTTAATGCCTTCTTCAGTTCTTCCTTGTCCGTGCACATCTGGTTCTCCTGGCGACGAATATGTTTGTTTTGCTCCTGGATGAAAGCTGCAATTGATCCATCCTTCTTGGTTCTGATCATCTCCCATTGCGCGTCTCGGCGTCCACAAATCTGATAAATTGTATCCTTAAGCTCCTGGTGGTAGACTTCTCCAATGCGTCCCATAGCGATGTGAGCGGCCATGCTCTTCCCTAAACTCCAGGTTGGTGCTTCGAAAACCAATCTTATGGGTTCAGTAACTGGCACAAACGTCCTTCCTAGAATGTGAACTTGAATCTTCCAGCTCTCCTCTTCGGGTAATGCGGCGTTGTAGGTTCCGGTGATGCTTGGTATTCCTATGTTCAAATACTTAGTGACTTCCTTCAAGTGTCGACCAAAAGGCGTGTCTTCATCTGGTTGCATGAACTTGCTCCTTGCATCCGCCATTCCTAAAAGAGTAGAAAAAGGAGAGGGGTCAGAAATGAGAAGAGAGAAGTGTTCTAGGGCTTAAGCTTAGTGGTCGTGTCCTACAGTCAGCGTGTGCTCTGATACCAACTTTGTAGCGACCAGACCTCAAATGGTCTGTGCTGCTGTGCACCAGTGTCATCCCTGGATCAGTAATGCTGACACGCACAGTACAAATGGAGGATTTATAACAGAGTAGCAATCACACACTTATTACATCGAATATCTCCAAAGAGATTAAGTATGATAAATATGGCTTAAGGCCATCTAAAACGATAACAGCGGAAGACTTGGAAGATAAGTGAGTCCATCAACTCCAGCGGCATCACTGAGTATAAGAGCACGACCTAAGGCACCTTACTCGTCGTCTGAAAAGTCTGCAACATGAAACGTTGCAGCCCGAAAACGGGTCAGCACATAGAATATGCTGGCAGAGTAACACATAGAAAATAATGCACAATAATAAGGCTATACTACATGCATATATGGCTGGTGGAAAGCTCTACGGTTAAGTTTTTGTGAAAAGCCAATTTTTCCCTACTTCAAAGGAATAAATTTTATTTAACTATCATGGTGGTTGTGAAACATTGAGATGGTTGACAGCATCTCAATCCCAATTAAAAATCATCATTAACCCAACAAAATTAATTAAAAGTAACATGATGATGAGATTCAAATGATAATCCAGGTACTAGATACTCAAGTTGTCCATAACCGGGGACACGGCTAACCATGATTAGTTTGTACACTCTGCAGAGGTTTGCGCACTTTTCCCCACAAGACTCGTTCGCCTCCGCTTGATTCTCGCACTGCATGATGTTTGAGAAACGGATGACCGAGACACAGTCTTTCAGGAACAATCACTCTTTACTCCGGGTGGACCGGTACACCTACTTTCCCCTACATCTGCTAGCCCACCTCTTCAAGAGATCATGTAACCTACTCAACTATGCTAGAGCCCATAATAGCTTGTGGCTGCACACGGAAGTTTCTAGCATGAATAATCTTATGATCCCTTTGAGCCTGGGTGGCGGTCCTTATACAAACAGACAACACTGGATTCTCCAGGTGCCTCAATCCACCCAGATGTGAGTTTTAGTTGCCACCTTAAGTAAACCATTATTAACAATCTCACATCTGTCATGAATATCTCTCAAACCCAATCCACGTCTACGAGCATAGCATGGCAATATAATAGCAACGTAGAAGTAACTCCCAAGGGTTTGATAAGAAAACAGGTAATAGGTACTACCTCAACTACTTCCCAAAGTTCCCACAATTTAATTAGATCCTAATCATGCAATTGTTTGAGGAAAAGATCTAATGCAATAAAACTGGGTGTGGAAAGTATGATCAAAGTGTTACTTGCCTTGCTGATGATCCGCGAAACCTAGCGATTCGAAGTAACAAGCGGCACACTCCGGGTACTCTATCGCAAACAAACAAGCAAACAATCAGTACTCATCTAATGCACAGGTAAAACTCGGATGAAAGATCCAACCAGAAAGTTCAACTTAAGAACTCCGGTTTGCAAAAAGAATCAACTCGAACAAAGCAACGAAGGTCAAATTGCGAAAGAAACAAGCTTCGTTTACTAATCTAGATCTAGGTAAAATTTTACAGTAGAAAAAACTTTTTTGAGTAGGTTAAATGGAAAGAGAATTTCGAGATGAAACTCTAGGCGCTTGAATCGCCTGATTCCGATAAACGAGCGAAAAGTTAAACAGAAACGAAGATTCGATCAGAAATCGAGATCTGAGATAATCGCGGAAAAATCCGACGAAAAAGAAAAACGGACGAACGGTTAAAGAACGGACGTTCGTTAACAGAGAAAATCCGACGAACGCGTTCGCTAAAACGAACGTGTCGGTGAACGTTCACAAAATAACAAAACCGAAAAAAACCGATCTAGGGTTTTTTTTTAAAAAATGAACGGTTTTTTTTAACAAAACCGGCAAACGGCGAGGTATACCTCGTCGGGGGCGGGCTCCGGCGGGGGTTCGGCGAGGGCGGCGGGGCTTCGGGGGTGCTCGGGGCGGCGAGGGGCGGCGAACGGCGAGCGGCGGCGGCCTCGAGCTCCGGCTCCGGCGGCGGGGTGCGGGGCAGGTGCGGGGCGGCGGTGGGGTGAGAAGAGGGGGGGGCGGCGGCGGCTATATATGGAGGGGGGTGGCTTGGAGGAGGGGCAAAGGCGGCGGGGTGCTCCCGTGCTCGAGCCGGACTCGGCGAGCAGCGGCGTACGCGGGGAGGACGACGGCGGGGTGGGCCGGCGGCTCGGCTGGGCTTCGGCCCGGTCGGGCGCGGCGTGTTTTTTTTCTAATACGTTCCGCGGAAAAATTCGTAGAAAAATAAATAAAAGTCCAAAAAAGATAAAATAAATTTTCCCCGTCTAGTTAGAAAATTTAGAATAGGGTGAACATTTTTTTGACACAAAATAAATTTTTGAAAACGTGTAATATTTTTTTAATGCAATTAAAATTGCAAATAAAATCCGAATAAAATCCGAATAAAATCCAATAAGTGATTTTAACACTTTTCCTCCAATATTTCAATTGTTTTGGAGAAGTCATATTTTCTCCTCTCATTTATTTTTAATATGAAATATTTTTCCGGAGAGAAAATAATTAAAACCAAAATCCTCGCTTTATTATTTGATGAAAATCAAATATGAAAATTTGAGAAAATCCCCAACTCTCTCCGAGGGTCCTTGAGTTGCTTAGGATTTATCGAGGATTTGTCAAAATGCAATAAGATATGATATGCAATGATGATCTATGTATAACATACCAAATTGAAAATTTGGGATGTTACAATAATTCTCAGATCACGGATCCAATCCGCATCTTTGCTACTAACATCTTTCAACATAATTTTTCTCTAGGATCATATCAAAAAATAAACACAGGGAAGCAACAACGCGAGCTATTGATCTATAACATAATTTGCAAAATACTATCAGGACTAAGTTCATGATAAATTTAAGTTCAATAAATCATATTACTTAAGAACTCCCACTTAGATAGACATCCCTCTAATCATCTAAGTGATTACGTGATCCAAAGCAACTAAACCATGTCCGATTAACACGTGAGATGGAGTAGTTTCAATGGTGAACATCACTATGTTGATCATATCTACTATATGATTCACGCTCGACCTTTCGGTCTCTGTGTTCCGAGGCCATATCTGTATATGCTAGGCTCGTCAAGTTTAACCTGAGTATTCCGTGTGTGCAACTGTTTTGCACCCGTTGTATTTGAATGTAGAGCGTAGAGCCTATCACACCCGATTAACACGTGGTGTCTCAGCACGAAGAACTTTCGCAACGGTGCATACTCAGGGAGAACACTTTATCTTGAAATTTTAGTGAGAGATCATCTTATAATGCTACCGTCAATCAAAGCAAGATAAGATGCATAAAGGATTAACATCACATGCAATCAATATAAGTGATATGATATGGCCATCATCATCTTGTGCTTGTGATCTCCATCTTCGAAGCACCGTGCTTGTGATCTCCATCTCCGAAGCACCGTCATGATCACCATCGTCACCGGCGCGACACCTTGATCTCCATCGTAGTATCGTTGTCGTCTCGCCAACTTATTGCTTTTACGACTATCGCTACCGCTTAGTGATAAAGTAAAATTATTACATGGCGATTGCATCTCATACAATAAAGCGACAACCATATGGCTCCTGCCAGTTGCCGATAACTCGGTTACAAAACATGATCATCTCATACAACAAATTATATCTCATCATGTCTTGACCATATCACATCACAACATGCCCTGCAAAAACAAGTTAGATGTTCTCTACTTTGTTGTTGCAAGTTTTACGTGGCTGCTACGGGCTTAGCAAGAACCGTTCTTACCTACGCATCAAAACCACAACGATAGTTTGTCAAGTTGGTGCTGTTTTAACCTTCGCAAGGACCGGGCGTAGCCACACTCGGGTCAACTAAAGTGAGAGAGACAGACACCCGCCGGTCACCTTTAAGCAACGAGTGCTCTGAATGGTGAAACCAGTCTCGCGTAAGCATACGCGTAATGTCGGTCCGGGCCGCTTCATCTCACAATACCGCTGAACCAAAGTATGACATGCTGGTAAGCAGTATGACTTATATCGCCCACAACTCACTTGTGTTCTACTCGTGCATAGCATCAACGCATAAAACCAGGCTCGGATGCCACTGTTGGGGAACGTAGTAATTTCAAAAAAATTCCTACGCACACGCAAGATCATGGTGATGCATAGCAACGAGAGGGGAGAGTGTTGTCCACGTACCCTCGTAGACCGACAGCGGAAGCGTTATCACAACGCGGTTGATGTAGTCGTACGTCTTCACGATCCGACCGATCAAGTACCGAACGCACGGCACCTCCGAGTTCTACACACGTTCAGCTCGATGACGTCCCTCGAACTCCGATCCAGCCGAGTGTTGAGGGAGAGTTTCGTCAGCACGACGGCGTGGTGACGATGATGATGTTCCACCGACGCAGGGCTTCGCCTAAGCTCCGCAACGGTATTATCGAGGTGTAATATGGTGGAGGGGGCACCGCACACGGCTAAGAGATCTCAAGGATCAATTGTTGTGTCTCTGGGATGCCCCCTTGCCCCCGTATATAAAGGAGCAAGGGGGAGGCAGCCGGCCAAGGGGAGAGGCGCGCCAAAGGGGGGAGTCCTACTCCCACCGGGAGTAGGACTCCTGCTTTCCTTGTGGGAGTAGGAGAAGGGAAGGGGGAAGGAGAAAGAAGGAAGGGGCGCCCCCCCTCCCTAGTCCAATTCGGACTAGCCCATGGGGAGGGGTGCGGCCACCCTTTGGGGTCTTCCTCTCCTTTCCCGTATGGCCCATTAAGGCCCAATACGAATTCCCGTAACTCTCCGGTACTCCGAAAAATACCCGAATCAATCGAACCTTTCCGAAGTCCGAATATAGTCATCCAATATATCGATCTTTACGTCTCGGCCATTTCGAGACTCCTCGTCATGTCCCTGATCTCATCCGGGACTCCGAACTCCTTCGGTACATCAAAACTCAATAAAACTGTCATCGTAACGTTAAGCGTGCGGACCCTTCGGGTTCGAGAACTATGTAGACATGACCGAGACACCTCTCCGGTCAATAACCAATAGCGGGACCTGGATGCCCATATTGGCTCCCACATATTCTACGAAGATCTTTATCGGTCAGACCGCATAACAACATACGTTGTTCCCTTTGTCATCGGTATGTTACTTGCCCGAGATTCGATCGTCGGTATCTCGATACCTAGTTCAATCTCGTTACCGGCAAGTCTCTTTACTCGTTCCGTAATACATCATCCCGCAACTAACTCATTAGTCACAATGCTTGCAAGGCTTATAGTGATGTGTATTACCGAGTGGGCCCAGAGATACCTCTCCGACAATCGGAGTGACAAATCCTAATCTCGAAATACGCCAACCCAACAAGTACCTTTGGAGAAACCTATAGAGCACCTTTATAATCACCCATTTACGTTGTGACGTTTGGTAGCGCACAAAGTGTTCCTCCGGTAAACGGGAGTTGCATAATCTCATAGTCATAGGAACATGTATAAGTCATGAAGAAAGCAATAGCAACATACTAAACGATCGGATGCTAAGCTAACGGAATGGGTCAAGTCAATCACGTCATTCTTCTAATGAGGTGATCTCGTTAATCAAATGACAACTCATGTCTATGGCTAGGAAACATAACCATCTTTGATTAACGAGCTAGTCAATTAGAGGCATACTAGTGACACTCTGTTTGTCTATGTATTCACACATGTATTATGTTTCTGGTTAATACAATTCTAGCATGAATAATAAACATTTATCATGATATAAGGAAATATATAATACTTTATTATTGCCTCAAGGGCGTATTTCCTTCAATACCAACTACAGGTTTATGTTTATCTTTTTCATCGGGTTTGCCAATTCTAGCTGCTTCATCACAGAAGTAAATAACATGCCCATCAATGTTTTCGACCAAGAGATCTTTAACCATAACAACACTAGGTTCTACTTTAATTTGTTCAGAGGGTTTAGGTGCTTTAATATTACTTTTATGAACCATGGTTGATACCTTAGCATGTTCCTTTATCCTAACAGGGAAAGGTGGTTTTTCAATATAAGCACTAGGCACAACTGGATCAACATCGTAAATGATAGTTTCATCTTTAGCTATGACTGGTTCTTTGATTTCTTCTTTAATAGGGGAATGATATTTAAACCACTTCTCCTTAGGGAGATCAACATGAGTAGCAAATGATTCACAAAAAGAGGCTACTATCTAAGAGTCAAGTCCATATTTAGTGCTAAACTTGTGAAATGCATCAGTATTCATAAAAGATTTAACACAATCAAACTCAAACTTAATACCTGATTCTTTACCTTCGTCAAGTTCCCAATCTTCAGAGTTGTGTTTAATTCTTTTCAAAAGATCCCACTTGAATTTAATAGTCTTCTTCATAAAAGAACCCGTACATGAAGTGTGGAGCATGGATTGATCATCACGAGAAAGCCGAGCATAAAAATTCTGAATCATAATTTCTATCGAGAGCTCATGATTGGGGCATGAATATAACATTGACTTAAGACTCCCCCAAGCTAGAGTGACACTTTATCCTTCACGAGACCAAAAATTATATATATAATTCTGATCACGATTAACTAGATGCATAGGATATTTTTTTGGGTGAAATTCCAATTTCAACCGATTCCAGTTCCAAGATCCAATGTCATCGTATAGTCTATACCATGTCAATGTTTTTCCCTTCAAAGATAAAGGGAAAACTTTCTTCTTAACTTCATCTCCGGGTAAACCTGCAAGCTTAAATAATCCACATGTATCAGATGCATATCGGGATGCTTAGTTCCGTCTCCTGCATAAGGATTAGCTAGCAGTTGTTCTATAATACCCAAAGGAATTTAGTAACTAATATTTTCAATAGGTGCAGTAGGTTGAGGGGAAAGTCTTTCTGTTTCCGTTCGAGGTGAAGATACCCCGAACAAACCCCTCAAAGGATTGTTTTCCATAGTGACAAGTGACAGTAAATTTCAGCACGTAATATAATTTTTTCCTTACTGGTTTCCACTTACCAAGAGCGCTGCGCTCCCCGGAAACAGTGCCAGAAAGATTCTTGATGACCCACTAGTATAGGGGATCAATCATAGTCCTTTAGATAAGTAAGAGTGTCGAACCAAACAAGGAGCAGAAGGAAATGACAAGCGGTTTTCAGCAAGGTAATTTATGCAAGCACTGAAATTGTCGGTAACAGGTAGTTTGATAGCAAGATAACTTGTAACAAGAAAGTAACGGTAATGGTAAATAAAGTGCAGCAAGGTAGCCCAATCCTTTTGTGGCAAAAGACAGGCCAAAACGGTCTCTTATAATAAGCAAATCATTCTTGAGGGCACACGGGAATTTCATCTAGTCACTTTCATCGTGTTGGTTTGATTCGCGTTCGCTACTTTGATAATTTGATATGTGGGTGGACCAGTGCTTGGGTGCTATTCTTACTTGAACAAACCTCCCACTTATGATTAACCCCCTCGCAAGCATCCGCAACTACGAGAAAAGTATTAAGATAAAATCTAACCATAACATTAAACATATGGATCCAAATCAGCCCCTTATGAAATAGCACATAAACTAGGGTTTAAGCTTCTGTCACTCTAGCAACCCATCATCTAATAACTACTCCACAATGCAGTCCCTTATGCCCAAAGATGGTGAAGTGTCATGTAGTCGACGTTCACATAACACCACTAAGGGAATCACAACATTCATATCATCAAAATATCAAACACATATCAAATTCACATGATTACTTGCAACATGACTTCTCCCGTGACCTTAAGAAAAAGTTAACTACTCACAAATGATATTCATGCTCAAGATCAGAGGGGTATTAAATAGCATAATGGATCTGAACATATAATCTTCCACTAAATAAACCATATAGTAAACAACTACAAGATGTAATCAACACTGCTAGTCACCCACAGGTACAAATCTGAGGTTTCGGTACAAACATTGAACACAAGAGATGAACTAGGGTTTGAGATGAGATGGTGATGTTGAAGATGTTGATGGAGATTGGCCTCCCAAACATGAGAGAGTTGTTGTTGATGACGATGGCTTCGATTTCCCCCTCCGGGAGGGAAGTTCCCCTGGCGGAATCGCTCCACCGGAGGGCAAAAGTGCTCCTGCCCAAGTTCCGCCTTGAGACAGCGGCGCTCCGTCCCGAAAGTCCTCTCCTTATTTTTTTCTAGGTAAAAAGACCGTATATACTAGAAGATGGGCACCGGAGGTGGGTTGGGCTGCCCACCACCCACCAGGGCGCGCCTAGGGGGGGGGGGGCTGGCGCGCCCTGGTGTCTTGTGGGCATCAGGCAACCCCCTTTCGTAGTTATTTGCTGCAATATTTATTATATATTCCAAAATAATTCTCCATAAAATTTCAGCTCATTTGGAGATGTGCATAATAGCTATCTCTGACATAGCTTTTTCAGGTCCAGAATTCCAGCTGCCGGTATTCTCCCTTTTTGTCTAAACCTTGCATATTATGAGAGAAAGAAGGCATTAGAATTACTCCATAAAGCATTATTATGCATAAAAACATTATAAATAATAGTAGGAAAACATGATGCAAAATGGACGTATCATAGAGCCCCTATACTTGTGGGTCATCAATGAACCGTTCGTCGGCTCCCTGAGCTTGAAAAGTTCAAGCTAAGCAATCGGCGTCCATATCCTTAGGGCATCTCCAACGGCAACCCACAAATTTCCTCCCGCCTCCATCCGCGGATAGGGGGGACCAGGTCGCGGACACGGATGCGGGAGGACGCCATCCAACCATAGCCGCATACATCCGTCCTTCCAGTTTTTTTCCTAGTCCGCACAATCAAAAAGTCGCATGCAAAGGGTACATACGTTCAAATAGCCGCATGCCGCACTAGTTCAAATTTTAAAAATTTCAAATATTACATCCCAACATTCTTGTCCCCTTTCATTACCCACTGATGCTCAATTAGATCTTCCTTCGGCTGCTCCTGAGTTGGCCGATGCCGGATTTGTTGATGCCTTTGAATAAACTCCTCAAATGTGGCCGGATTCTGGTCCGGAAGTTGGATAGGATCATCCATGTACTCAAATTCGAGCTACGGCAGCATCGTCATCCTCATCCTCGATGATCATGTTGTGCATGATCACATAACATGTCATCACCTCCCACAAGGTTTCTGGATCCCATTGTTTAGCAGGTCCACGAACAATTGCAAAACAGGTCTGCAAAACTCCAAATGCCCTCCCGACATCCTTTCTAGCTGCTTCTTATGTTTCGGAAAAGTGAGCCTTTTTCTGGCCAACTGGGTTTGAGATGTGCTGAGAAAGGTAGCCCATGGAGGATAGATATCGTCAACCAGATAGTAGCCCATGTTGTACTCATGCCCATTGATAGTATAGTGGCAAGCTTTTCCTTCAGTCAGCCTCGCAAACAATGGCGATCGTTGCATCACATTGATGTCATTGTGAGACCCGGGCATGCCAAAGAAAGCGTGCCAAATCCAAAGATCTTGTGATGCAACTGCTTCAAGAATGATGGTGGGCTTCTTAACATGACCCTGATATTGCCCTTGTAAAGCCTTCGGGTAGTTCTTCCATTTCCAATGCATGCAGTCAAGAGATCCAAGCAAACCTGGCCGCCCTCTTGCTTCTGAGATTGCCAGGAGCCTCTCCCTGTCTACCAGAGTTGGTTCTCTTAGGTACTGAGGTCCAAACACCTCGACCACGGCAGTTGCAAACCTGACCATGGCATCTCCGCATGTGCTCTCACACATCCGTAGGTACTCGTCCCACGAATCAGCGAACGTGCCATATGCAAGCATCCGGAGTGCGGTCGTGCACTTCTGGTAACCAGAGAAGCCAATCGTTCCCATGGCTTCCTTCTTTAGGATGAAGTAGTCATCGTAGGACTGGACGCCATGGTACAAACGATCGAAGACAGTCTTGAGCATCTGAAAACACCGGCGAAAATGGTCAGCGAATAGTGCATCAGGGGCAATGTAGTCGTCCATCAGTGTCAAATGCCCGTGCGCCCTGTTGCGGTTGAGCACTCGATGAACCTTGATCGAGTCCTTGAACTTGAGAACATGCTCCTCTGCACGCTCCGCGTCTTCAAGGACCACTTGCATCATCGCCGTCTCATCGGAGTACTCCTCCTTATTGGACGAGCTGTCGGGCGACTCAACATAATGCTCGTATATGTACTCCAAATCGAAATCCATTGCTAAAAAGTAGAAGGGACAATTGTTTTCAACCCCGGCGATTCATCGAACAGTTGCCGGGCACGATAGAGGATGGTACCTGGCAGGGCGGTCGGAGGACAGGGGTTGAACGGAGACGGAGGAGAAGCAGCGCGGAGCCCTGCTGGAGTGCCGGAGGTGACGGAGATGCAGATTTCCGGCAGGGGTGTGGCGTGGAGGCTGGGGTGGTGGAGCGGCGGCGACGACAAGAGAAAAAAGAAGGAAGGAGAGAAAATAGGGAGGATGGAGTCGCGGGGGTCCGGGAAGGGTTTTGGATGGGCCTCGGGTGTCAGATTCCTATCTTTCACGTGTCCGGACTCCCGCAAAGCTCCCCCACTTGTGTCTCCGTTTTGCGGGAGAAATCGCGTCCGGACCGCCCCGCGGACCAATACAGGCCCGCGTTGGATGGCTTCCGCGGCCTGGATGGACGTGGGCGGTTTGCGGGTCCGCCTTGAAGATGCCCTTAGTTTCATATGGTAGAATCTTAAGATGGGCCGGCCTGGTGGTCTGAATTAAATAAAGCAGATATAGGAATGTGAAGATTGAGTCTAATATATATAATCCATTTATAACCCCTAAAAGAATTCATTTATTTCCCTGAATGCCCAAAAAACCCTGAAAAAATGTATCAATCATTCACGATTACATCGATTGATAGGAGAATCGACAATTCCTTTCAGCAATTCTGCAGCTTATTTATTTACAGATACAGTGGGAAAATGATAACCAAGCGTCTACGTAATCAGCTAATAAAACTCTACTCTAATCAGCTTGACCGAGGACACACACGAGGGAACTAAAATGATCAAACAGAGGAACTAATCCTGACAAAGAAAAAAAAACCATGATGAAAGCCATGCATGGTTGGGATTTGGGAATTGCATCTACTGGTACTAGTATTTTTTGCTAACAAAAATAGAGTAATTAACCGGGAGATCTGGAGCTCAGCCAGCCTTGCATGCATGCATGCGTTGCGATCGTACGTCGACGGATTGTCCTGCATGCATACATGCACCGGCTAGGCCAGTCAATCCTTCACCTCTCTTGTCTCTGCACGTACGTTCCCCGAAATGAAGCAAGATGAGAAAACATGAAGAAAATAAAGAGAAACTAGCTCCAATTATTGCATGGATCGATGCGGCATGATTGATCATCGCCTAGCTCATGCATGTCGATTAAGTTAACTGGTAATCCGGATACGCCGTTCTCATCGCCTCCACCGTGGACGGGGAGAACACCCCCACAGAGGCGGCGCCGTCGTGCATGTTCGCCGGGCCGCCGAGCGACACGGCCTCCACCGTGGGCGGGAAGTGGCCGTAGAGGCCGCCCCTGGAGGCGCAGAGCATGTGCTGCTGATGCTCCGAGGGCGCGAACAGCGGCATGTCCGGCATGAAGTGCGCGTGATCCAGCTGCGCCGGCGGCGGCATCAGCTGAGGTGGATCCATGTACTGGGGCGGAGGCGGCGGCGGCGGCACGGCACTGGCGTGGGCATTGGCGCAGCTCTCCGTCGACGAGGACGACGACTCGTCCTGCGCGGCGCCGGTGACGGCTGACGCGGCGGCGCTCTCGAGGCCGGTGAGCTTCTGCACGATGGACATGAAGTCGCACGGGCTGGTGCGGATCACCTTGGGGGAGTGCGTGTAGATGATGACAGGCTTCTGCTGCTGCTGCTGCTTCAGCCTCGGCGCCGGCCGCTGCTGGCCGACGCCGGGGGAGGAGGAGACGGAGGAGTTGGTGGACGAGGAGGAGGGCGGCGAGGACGCGGATGCGCCGGCCGCGGCGCCCTTGTGTATGAGGTGGGAGTCCCTGTGGATCTTGAACGGAGTGGTGGCGGCGGAGGCGGCGGCTTGCTGGCGCTGCCCGCCGGCGCCGAAGCCGGGCTGCCGAGGCGACGTGGGACTCATCGATGGATCAGGGGTGGCAGTTAGGTAGCGAGCGGACGCGCGCGCGCGGTGCGTGTATAAATAGGGAGCGCTGGGGATTGGTGTCCGCGCGTACATGTCGGGGATATTTCGTTGGTTACGCAGTTATTCGTTACACACTTCTTTTTTTTCTTGAAAGGAAGTTCGTTACACATTTGTACACTAGCGGATCGAAGGACCGGATGGGATCAGAAACCGTCGACGACGCGTGGCCCATCATGCCCGTGAGCAACATGAGTACTGCCGCCTCTATTCGGGCAGGCGAACGATAGTTTGTATGAGGAGTGATTGACAAAAAACTACTCCTTTAGGGGTTTATGTCCCACTCAACTACCACTTTTTAAAAATGACAAAAACTATCAAAATAAATTAATTTTGTAACTAAAAACTATCACTTTCGAAAAATGACGAGTTTAAACAATTTAAACGCGTTTATGACAGACAGGGCCCATCTGTCATGGCTGACGTGGCGAGAAAAGTCAACTCCGTTAGACTGTCTCCGTATATAAGGCGTTATGACACGTGGGTCCCACATGCCAGTCCCTGTGAGAAAAATCAGCAAAATAAATATACTTTTACCTCACGTGGGAATCGGAGCTAACCATCTAGGCTAAATTAATTTGGTGATATATATGTCGTTCGCCTTTTAAAGTAATATGGTGATATATATGTCGTTCGCCTTTTAAAGTATTATACCATCACGCCTTTCTTCTTTCTCTCGCCTTCGCAGGAGAGGCGGCCATGACGAACGCCGACGCTTGGAGGCCCGTCGGCCAGCGCCTGGCAGGGGCGGCTGCGTCGGGAAGGGATCTAGGTCGGGCGCGAGTTCCGCCACACCGGCGTCCGGCAGGGGCCGGCGCAGGCGGCGTCGTCGCGAGGAAGCCAGCGGTGGCGGGGCCAGCTGCTGCTACGCGGAGCGCGACGCCGGGCACGAGCGGCGGGGCCAGCTGCTGCTGCGCGGGGCGCGACGCCGGGCACGAGCGGCAGGGCCAACTTCTGTTGCGCGGGGCGCGACGCCGGGCACGAGTGGCGGGGCCAGCTACTGCTGCGCGGGGCGCGGAGGTGGTGCACAGGTGCACACGAGATGTTCGAAGAAATGTCAGAGAGAGAGGAGGAGGAAGAAGATGGTTGATGCTGACTTGTGGGCCCGACCTATAATAACGGTCAACTTAACTGTCAAAATAAACGGGTTGACTGCCGCCACGTCAGCCCTGACGGGTGGGTCCCGCATGTCATAAATACGTTTAAATCGTCTAAACTGACTATTTGCTGGAGGTGGTAGTTTTTAGTCACAAAATTAAAATTTTAGGTAGTTTTCAGTCAGTTTTTAAAAAGTGGTAATTTTGTGGGACGGTAACCCCTAAAGTTGTGACGCCCGGATAATCAAGCTACAGTGAATCTCTGTTAATGATGCCACGTCACCTCGATTACTGTTGATAAACTCGCGTTGTTTCAAACCCCGTTCAAATTCAAATTTTAAAATCAAGTCGAGCTATAAAAGTTTTCAAACTTTAAAACTAAAATGTTCGAATAATTCTATAAATTCCCCTGGTCATCTTGATGTTGAAACCGACTTCATTGGGCTCACAAATAAATACGTAGGAAATTAATAAGTGGTCTAACGAAAAATAAAATTGTCTTTTCAAAATAAGCAATTATTTATTTAACTCCAATTGCCTCCAAACATTGTGTGATAGCTCCTAATAATACAAAGTATTTTTGGGACAAGTTTTAGTGGCAACAAAATTCATTTGATACAGAAATTAATTACAAAACAGGAGCAATAAGAGGAAAAGAAAATAGAAACTAACCTACTGTGCGCCTGGGCCTTGAAGTGAACAGGCAAGGCCCAACCCACCTAGAGCTCGTCCCCAACCTCTCTGTTCATCAGAGGCTAGGTGGACGCCGCTCCTACGTCCGTGGCCATGGATGGCCACATGCCGAGCATCCAGCCCCTCCCTGACGTCTATAAGGCCCCCTAAACCCAGTACGCGAACCCTAGTCCCCATCATCTCCCCCCTCTCGCACCGTCATCGTCGTTTTTGTTCGCGCCCGAGCGCTGCCCGCCATGGCCTTCGTCATCCTCATGCCCGCTGTCGTCCCCGCGTGGTGAGGCCATGCCCGGACGCTCCTTCGTCGTCCAGTACGTCTTCCTCGAGGAGCAGATCGAGCAGGAGAGCCCCAAGTCGCCGGATCGAGCCGATCCCGTCCTCTGCTGTCGCCGGCGTTCGTCGACGGTCCCGGCGCCCTCTGCCGCTCCTAACCTTCCAACGAGCCACCGTGCGCTCCTACGTAAGCACCCCGACATTTCCCCTCTACTAGCGCCATCAATCTTGCCCTCTAGTTGCCGTCGCCATTGCTGCTGCTCCGCCGCCGCTGTCGAGCTCACCGTTGTTGCCCTCGTCCACCTCGGGATGAGCTGAAACTACTGCCGTGCTGCTGGGGCTCCAGTGAAACGCGTAGCTCCTTTGGTTCCTCAACAACATGGTCGTGGCCTCGATTTCCATTGAACCGGAGCCCCTGCCTCTGCCTTAGCACGTCGTCGGCGTCGTTTCCGGTCGTCTCCGGCCAAGATGCCGCCACCGTTCGACGCAGCTCGTCATGCCCGATCGAAAGAGCCCAGCCGTGCATCCGCCGTGGCCGCCGTGGCCGGACCTCGCCGTGGCCGCACTCGTGCTCCTGTGCGCGTCTGCTCCTGCTCATGTCCATCCCCGTGCACCTCCTGGCCACGCGCGCGCGCATGCGGCAAATTCTGGCCGCCCCTGGGCGCCACCCCCATGTGCCGCTGCTGCTTCTTCTGGCGCGCGCCTGCTCGGCTGCTGCGCTACCGCTTCTCGCTGATGCTCGGCTGCTGCGCTAGTGCTGCTGCTTGCTGCCACAGCTGCGCTACTGCTCACTACTACTGCTGCTCATCCTAGTGGCTGCCATGCTGATGCATTGTTGCTGCTGCTAATGATGGCCATGGCCGCCGTGGCGCTGCGCCTATGCGTACTGGCCATGGCAACACATCCGTGGCACAGCCACTAGATGTGAGGCCGGCCCTTGCTCAATTAGTGCTAGTTTAGATTAGGATTAATTTATTGATTAATTAGTACATAACAAATGACGTGTGAGACCATTTCGGTTATTTAACCTTTTATTAAACTAAAGTGAATGACAATCGGGACCCGCTTACACTATTCACATATTGACCAGTCAATCTTTGACTGGGTCAAACCAACCCCACAGGCCCCACTGTCATACACTGTGGCTAGATAGCACTAGGTAGCAAAATTATATTCTGTTTATTTTTAATAAATCCAGAGAAACTTTAACCTTTAAAAATTAATAGAAAATAAACCGTAGCTCGGATGGAAAACCTTTATACATGAAAGTTGCTCAAAACGACGAGACGAATCCGGATACGCAGCCCGTTTGTCCGCCACGCGTCCCTAGCATAGCAAACCTGCAACCTCCCCCTCCGATTCATCTGTCCGAAAACGTGAAACACCGGGGATACTTTCCCGGATATTTTCCCCCTTCGCCGGTATTACCTATCCCTGCGTTAGATCACCTCTAGCACCGCGTACTGCCATGTTATGCTTTGTGATGCTTTGATTGCTCTGTTATTTATTGTGTTCCCCTCCGTTACTTCTTTTCGGTAGACCCCGAGACCGCTGCCGGTACCCCTGTGATCGACTACATCGACGACGAACCCTTCTTGCCAGAGCAACCAGGCAAGCCCCTTCCTTGATCACCAGATATCACCTATTCCTTCTCTCTACTGCTTGCATTAGAGTAGTGTAGCATGTTACTGCTTTCGGTTAATCCTATTCTGCTGCCTAGCCTGTCATTGTTGCTACAGTTGTTACCCTTACCTGCTATCCTAATGCTTAGTATAGGATGCTAGTGTTCCATCAGTGGCCCTACACTCTTGTCCGTCTGCCATGCTATACTACTGGGCCGTGATCACTTCGAGAGGTGATCATGAGCATATGCTATACTTTATATTGTTACATTACTTATGATACTGTTCGGAGATGGGGGCTGAAGGGGCAGGTGGCTCCATCCCGGTAGAGGTGGGCCTGGGTTCCCGACGGCCCCCGACTGTTACTTTGTGGCGGAGCGACAGGGCAGGTTGAGACCACCTAGGAGAGAGGTGGGCCTGGCCCTGGTCGGCGTTCGTGGTTACATCAATTAACACGCTTAACGAGATCTTGGCATTTGATCTGAGTCTGGCCACTGGCCTATACGCACTAACCAACTACGCGGGAACAGTTATGGGCACTCGACGTCGTGGTATTAGCCAAAGCCTTCTTGACGTCAGCGACTGAGCGGCGCGCGCCGGGTTGGACCGCGTAACGCAACTTCCTTTGTAATGGAGGTTGCTAGGTCTGCTCTCCGGCCGCCCACGCAACGTGCAGGTGTGCAATGGGCGGTGGGCCGAGACCCGTGCGCGCATAGGATTTAGACCGGCGTGCTGACCTCTCTATTGTGCCTAGGTGGGGCTGCGACGTGTTGATCTCCCGAGGCCGGGCATGACCCAGGAAAGTGTTGTCGGATGTGGGGTTCCGGCAAACCCTTAAGGTTCGAACTCTGGGGTGCGCGCGAAGTCTTCCCCCCTACCGATCTACGACCTAGCTCGCTAAGATCTCGCCGACGAACTCGATGAACTCGCAGCACAAAAAGACACGGGATTTATACTGGTTCGGGCCACCGTTGTGGTGTAATACCCAACTCCAGTGTGGTGGTGGTGGATTGCCTCTTGGGCTGATGAAGAATAGTACAAAGGGAAGAACAGCCTCCTGAGGTTGGGGTGTTCTTGTGCTTGGTGAACTAGCGGGTGAGAGCTGGATGAACTGCTCGATGCCCCTACTGTGGTGGCTAGCTCTACTTATATAGGCCCTGGTCCTCTCCCAAAATATTGAGCGGGAAGGGAGCCAACAACGGCGGGCAAATTTGAAGGGGGACAGCTAGTACAAGCTATCCTGACAAAAGCGGTCTTCGCCTACAAAAGGCTCTGGTGGTCACGCCGTCTTGGGCTCCACGATGGCCTCCGTCTTGCCGTCCTTCTGGTCTAGCTCTTGTTGCACCAATATGGCAACCTTTGCCTGATGCCTCGGTACTCCTCGCCTGCGCTGGCCTCCTTAGCACCAAAGAGGAAACAAGGACGATGCGCGCGCTGGTGCCCGCCTGGCGCCGATCGTCATGGCTCACGTCACGAGAGCCTCGTGAGGTTTGCCCCGCCTTGATATCTCCGCTCCTCGTGAGCCCGCCTGGCTAGGCCACTCCTGAGGAGGTCTTGCATCGTGCGCCTCGCGAGGCTTGGCCCCTCGCGAGGGTCTTGAATGCTTTGTTGATGAAGATGGGCTGCACGGCCCGCTGGCTTAGCCACGCCGTGGGCCGCAGGCAGGCAAGTATGGGGACCCCCGTTCCCAGAACGCCGACAGTAGCCCCGGGCCCAAGGTGCGCTCGGGCTTGGCTTCGCGGTGAAGACAAGGGTCAAGTACGGAGCGCCGCGGGCCCCCAAAGCCTACGGCCTCGGTTGACGCATGGCGGTTGATTGGACGTGGGCGTCTCCGCTTCCCCACGCTGCCTCGGCAACTGCAGGACTTGACAAAAGGTTGACGCGGACAGTGCTTGCCTTCATTCTTTCCTCCTCGCCTTGCTCCAGATCCCCTTTCTCGCTCCTCGCCACCGCTACCTCTAGATCTGCTCCAATCTCGCTCCACATCTGCGACCCATGGCGCCGCGCAAGGTCAGGACTTCCTCGGTGCCGGCTTGGTACGAGCCAGCTCTTGAAGCGCCCACCGTCACAGAAAAAAGCCTCGCCTCCGTGCGCCTGCTGACGGCGGGGGAGAGCAATGAGTGGGGGAGACGGAGCTCCGGCTTGCCTCCGACATGCCGGAGCCTGAGGAAAGCACCTTCTTCCCCTTCTTCTCGAGCAGCGTTGCCGTCGGGTTGGTTCCTCCCTTATCCGACTTCTTTTATGAAGTCCTCGACCACTACGGGCTGCTGGCGTTGCATCTCCATCCCAACTTTGTCCTCCTCTTGTCCATCTTCGCCTACTACTGCGAGGAGTACCTGGGCGTGCTGCCGCCCGTGGCGCTTCTGCGCCACTTCTTCTTTCTTCGCGTCACCGATGGGCCACTCTCCGGATGCACCAACTTCGTCGCGTCTGGCAAGGCCAACTCGATCTCGAGCACCGGGAAGAGGGCCGACAATATCCGCTCCAAATGGGTCATGATGGACGCCAAGTGCGCCGATCCGCGCCTGGTGTTACCGACGAAGGCGCCCCAGCTCAACAAGGGGTGGCCCAAGGCGGAGCTTGCCGATGAGAGGGCGTTGACGGTGTTGGAGCAGATGCACATTGACCTGAAGCCTGGCAACGCGAGGGCGGCCAAGGTGACGGGGGCAATGCTCCTGAGGGAATTCTTGATGCTACGAGTTGCCCCACTCCAGGCGCGCGCGTCCCCTGTGGGAGCTTGAAGAAGAGGGAAACAAGACCCGCCTGAGGCCGGGGGCCCTGCCTGACGATGAATTGGCCGCTGTCCTGTGTCTCATAGTTGGGGACAACCAGGAGTACCCGCCAAGCGCCTTCGCTCCCCTGTTCCAATGCAGGGACCGGGAGGAATTCGTCGCCTCCAGGCCGACCTTTGACGCGCGCGGGCTGGTGCCGCCGGCGCTCCCGGGAGCCCCTGCGGCACCGAAGCCGGTGGAGGTGTCCTCTGACGAGTCCCGTGGGAAGGGGGAAGAGGAGGTGGACTCGGAGAAGACTCATGTAGAGGTGGGGGAGACTTCCCCTCTGAGCAAGGCCGAGATCCTCCGCGCCCTTCCTGACGATGCCGAGGCCGACGCCCGCCAGGAGGAGTGGGAGCAGCCCCTTATCCCGACGAGGGGTAGGTCGTCGTTGGTGCCTCGCGATGCCGCCTCCGTCCCGACACCTCCTGGGGCTGGCTCCGGCTCTACCTCCGCACCGCCTACCGCCGCCGGAACCCGAACGCCTGCTCCTCAGGTCCCGATGCTGTCAGGCTTCAAGCTCCCCAAGCGGAAGTATGTCGCGGTGGATCGCTAAGTGTCTTAAGCTTCACGTTATCCTTATTTGTACTCGTCATTTCCTGATGCTCGCCCTTGGTTGATCAGGCCGACGCCTTCGGTGAAGAAGAGGAAGGAGGATGCGGAGGCTGTGCCTCCCTCCGCAGAGAAAGGAGGCAGTAGCGCCCGCATCTCCCCAGCCCAGTCGTCCTCGCGGGGCCAAGAGGAGCATCGCCATGTGGAATCAGCCCCCATGGCCCCGCTGGCTCCGGAAGTGCCGGCGCCTGGTGCGGCTGATGAGGTCCCGGCTGCTCCGGAAACCGCGATCTCCCAGGCCCTGGTGACGATGTCGCCTCCTCCCACTGCTGCACCTCCACTCCCTGGTTCTTCTACTCCTGCTACTGTTCTGGAACGTGCTCTTTCGGAGATGACCCAGTTGCAGGCAGATCTCCTGGGCGCGGACCCACGCCTGGTGGCCGGGCGCCTGGAGCTGGCCTCTGGCTGGCTTCACTCCGACCTGGCGGTTCGCGCGGCACTGGGCCAGGCCGCTGCGGCTTTCGAGAAGGAGAAGCAAAGTGCCGCCAACGCTGCAGCCGATCGTGAGATGGCGCTGAAAGACGCCAAGGCCGCCCGTGACCGCTGCCAAGTGCTGGAGGACGAGTTGCAGAGCCTGCGCGATAAGCACACCGATGAAGCACGCTGCCGCCAAGCGAAGGCGGAGGAGATGAAGGCCCGGGAGGACGCCGTCAAGAACCGTGATGCTGAGCTGGCGGAGTTGGGGAAGACGCAGGCCGCCGAGCGCAACCGGTTGGAAGAGTTGGAGCGGAAGATGGAGGCGAGGGAGGCCGATCTTGATGCCAAGGCGTGAGTCCTAGCCGAAGACCGCGTGGCCTTTGCCGATCTCGAGAAGAGATTTCGCAAGGCACTGATGACGCTCTACGAGCACGGCCTGGAGAAGTCACTGGCCACCGACGAGGATGGCCCCGCCCGATTGCTTCCTCTCTTGGTGAAGGCGCTCGAGGAAGTCGTTGACGGCGTCGGTCCTATGGCGGAGGCAGAGGCTCGCATCCTATCTTCAGCTGCACTGACCCGCATTTTCAGCCACTTGCACCTTCGCGACCCCAACACTCGCCTTGAGGAGCTGCTGGAGCCCGTGGCTGAGGATGACTGTGAGGCCGCCGCCGCAGCTGTGCAAGGTCAGGTGGAGGCCCTGCTAGAGAAGTTCCGTGGCTTTGCCTCCTCACCCTTGTCTGGCGATGCCGTCGACCCTGCGGCTGGTGGTGCAGGTGAAGGCGTCGCTACCTGGGATGGAGCACCTTCTACGGGCGAGGCGGTGTCCAGGGGTGACCTACAGCTAGTTTCCTGTTTTGCTCCTGCACCATGCATCAGGCCTCGTGAAGGCGTTTAGACTTTTCATTTGATATTGTGAGGACGATATGTTTGTAATATTTGCTTCAAGATTTTGCGATTTTCTTCCTATCTGCTTTGTGTTCTACGTCGGCAGAGCCTGGCCCTGCGCATACCTCAACCGCCATTGGGCCGACCGGAGACCAGGACGGACCAAGGAGTGAGGGGCTACGTGACCAGTTAGGCTCCTGAGTTGCAATGCTCAGGAGTCCCCCTTGACGCGCAAACAGCTTATAGGGAGAGTACGCGAGGATAGATTAATGTTCTACGTCGGCAGGGCCTGGCCCCGCGCATACCTCAACCGTCATTGGGCCGACCGGAGACCAGGACAGACCAAGGAGTGAGGGGCTACGTGACCAGTTAGGCTCCTGAGTCGCGATGCTCAGGAGTCCCCCTTGACGTGCAAACAATTTCCATACCTGCCCTCACCGAGGCTTCAGGAGGGGCGCGCGACGCCCAGGTTCGGGAGACCTGGTTGGGTGGCGTGCGCTTGGGCATGACCCGAGCGCAGCCCCCGTGCCCAGCCCCCTCGCGCGGCTCTCCCGAGGGGAGGCGTTGCGGTGAGGCTGGACGCTGAGCTCTGGGCTCCCTAAGGTTGGTACGACCGTGGGGCCGCCCTCAGTTGTTTATCATCAGCGCGGAGCATAGTGCTTCCGCTTGTGCACGGGCATAGCCGCTCCTCGGCAGTGTCGAAGGCCAGCGCGAAGCATGGTGCTTCCACTTGTGCATGGGATGGGGGCCCCCCTCCGGGAGGATCCCCCAGGGCGTGTACAGCCCCGCCCTGACACGTGGCTTGCACGGCAGGGCTGCGAGGTGTATCTGGGCACTCGTGAGCCAGCGTGGGACTCACGAGGCCCTACCTCAAGGCGGGTTGCGCCTGGTCTTGAGTCTTGGTGACTGTATGTTCCTGCAAGGCGGTTAGGTGCAAGCACTCTACGTCCTCAGGTCCCGGCCCTCGAGCGAGCTCGGCCGCCGCTGGTATGCCAGGTCACGATGCCGTGGTCAAGGCCAGGGGGTGAGGGCTGGAGAGCCAGTAAGAGCTCATGAGTCACGATGCTAAGGAGCCCCCCTTTTAATGCGCAAGCGAATTGCACGGGGTGAATGGACCCGTGGCGGGTGGCGATCGAGCAGGTGATAACCGTAGCAGGTTAAGCATGGAAGGCAAATCAGCTTGGGTAAATGCAGGAAGATACATGCCACTGGGTCCGGCCCGAGCGGCTTGGGGATGATGCAGCCCGAGGGGCGCCCCCAGCAAGGTAAGCTAAAGACATAAGAAAAAGGGATACATGCCACAAGGACGGACCCATGCGGCCTAGGAATAATGCAGCCCGAGGGGCGCTCCTAGCTAAACGAGCTTGGAAAGTGTCACCTGGTTCTGTAGATGAAGTAGAGTTGGTGCACCTGAAGGCGTGCGTCGAAGGAATGACTCTTCACGAGCCACCGGGGCCCCGAGCCTCGGGAGGCTCTGGGGGCTCGGGAGGTTCCCTGAAGAACGTCTCCATCTCTTCCAGGACGGCGTGGTACTTGGCCTCCTGAGCCGCTAGGACACGCCGCATGTTGCGCTGATAGGCTGACGCCACGCTCGATAAGCCGAAGGGCATGCGAACGTAGCTGTGTGGCGGGCCCTCATAACGGCCCACACGCGAAGGCCAGAAACGCTCCTGAGATGCGGCCCTATTGAGCCCTGGGAGGTCGACGCAGACACGCAGCCCGGCATCCTCGCCTGGATGGGGAGCAGCGCCTCGTGAGCGGCTGTCGCCGCGCATGGCCCTTGCGTCTTGCAGTTCCTGAGTGGTCTTGGTGATGAACTCCTGAGTGGTGGGCACTCCTTGCCATGTGTTCTCCTGAGGGAAACGTGTCGCGAAGCACGCCTCCAAGTGGTACCCAAGCGCCTCCCTCATGAGGTTGGCAAGGTATGAGGCCCTCCAGAAGAGAGCCCCCGAGCCCTGCCCGAGGAGGGCGCCGGGCGCGCCTTCCTATGCGATGGAGGGAGGTGCCCCTGGAGCGGGCGCTGATCCTGACGAGGCTCCAGCCGCGATGCCATCCTCCTAAGGTCCGGCACGGCGCTGCTGCTTCTTCTTCTTGGTGAGGGCCTCTGGAGGGCCCTCACTCCTGCTGTCGGGGTCGTTGATTGCTACAGCTTGGAAGGCGCGCTCAAGGGAGCACACCGCATCTCTTTCTTCACATCGGACCGTGATGATTCCGCCGCTTCCCGGCATCTTGAGGACGTTGTAGCCGTGATGGGTGACTGCCATGAACTTGGCCAGGGCCGGATACCCGAGGATGGCGTTGTACGGCAGGCGGATGTGCGCGACGTCGAAGTTGATGAGCTCGGTGTGGTAGTTCTTGCGCTCTCCGAAGGTGACAGGCAGGCGGACCTGCCCTATCGGTGTGGTGGAACCATCGGTCACACCCGAGAAAGGCTTGGTAGGCTGGAGCTGCTCATTTGGCACTTGGAGGTTGTCGAACGTGCTGACGGACAGGACGTTGAGCCCTGCGCTGCCATCTATGAGGGTCTTGGTAACCTGCACATTGTTGATGACTGGAGAGCACAGCATCGGGAGGGCGCCAGCGGTGGCCGCGCACTTGAGCTGATCTGCCGAGTTGAAAGTGATGGCGCATTGGGACCACTTGAGCGGGCGCATGGCCTCGAGCTTGGGGAGCACCACGTTCACTTCACGAGCGAACTGTTTGAAGATGCGCTGAGAGGATGGGGCCTGGGCGCCGCCCAAGATGCAGGCGATTGCACGCGGCTCCTGGAAGCCCCCAGCCCCCTCGTCCTGATGGTGATCGTCGCTCCTTCTTGGTGGTGGCGGCAGCAGGGGAAGACCGGCATTGCCCTGAGGGCGATCCTCACGAGGCTGGTCCCTCCAGGCGCCCTCGCGAGGATGGTCCTGCCAGCGGTCCTCATGAGGCCTGTTGCGCCACTCCTGGCGCGGGCCACGGTCGTCCCAGCGTCCGCCTCCACGTCCTCCTCCACGGCCATCGCCCCAGTCACTGCGCTCGGGGCGTCGACCGAAACGTCCTTCGCGAATGGCCCTGAGCTCTTGACAGTCACTGGTGTTGTGGGTGTTCAGGTTGTCGAAGGCGCAGAACGGTCGGCTGTTCTTGGATGACTCGGGCTGATCTCTGCCCCGCTTGGTGTCGGGCTCCGCTGCGAGCACTGTCGCTTCCTTGCGCTTCACGTCCTTGGCCTTGGTTTTCTTCTCCTCTGCTCCCGCAGCTGGTAGCTCGAGGAGGGAGAGGCACCCCTCCTCAGCTCTTGCGCACTTGGTCGCCAGGTTGAACAGCTCCTGAGATGTGCACAGCTCCTCGTGGATAGCGAGCTCTTCCTTCATCTTGACGTCATGGACGCCGTCTGAGAACACGGAGATGATGGCCTCGTCCGTGACCTTGGGGATCTTGAGGCGAGTGTTGTTGAAGCGCTGGATGTACTTCTGGAGGGTCTCTCCTGGTTGTTGCTTGATGCGGCGCAGGTCACCCGTGGCCGGCGGGCGGTCGCGAGTCCCCTGGAAGTTGGCGACGAAGCGGTCGCGCATCTCGTCCCAGGAGGAGATCGAGCCGTGCTGCAGGTTCAGGAGCCAGGAGCGGGCTCCATCCTTGAGAGCCATGGGAAACCAGTTCGCCATGAACTTCTCGTCGCCGTTGGCCGCTTCGATGCTCAGCTCGTAGAGCTGCAGGAACTCCGCGGGATCGGCGGTGCCGTCGTAGCGGGGAGGTAGATCCGGCTTGAACTTGCCTGGCCAGGCGACGCTACGCATCTCGGGGGTGAAGGCGCGGCAGCCGGCCGTGATTGCCGGAGGCCGCCTCAGGGGTGGAGCTTTGTCTTGATGGGGTCCACGCGGCGCTGCTGCGGGCGGTGCGCGGTCTTGACGAGGCAGCGCGGGGAGCGCGGGTGCAGCTTCTCGCGGCCGTGGGATTTCTTGGCAGCTTCTCTCTTCACTCGCGGGCACCGGGCGTGGTGGATCGCGCCGCGGGGCCGCGCGCCTTGGTGCCAAGGCACCGTCTTGGGGCAGAGGTGGTGGAGGTGCGCCATGAGCCTCGTCGCCCGTGGCTGGCTGAGGGTGAGGCAGAGAGAGGGACGACGTTGGGGAGCCCCCTGCGGCGCGGACGAGCTCGGCGACGCGATTGAGCCACTCTTCGTAGAGGTCATCGACTGGGCGGTAGCGCAGGAGCTCGTTCGCCGCGAGGAGCGCGGCCCTCGCCTCCATGGGAGCGCGGCGTGCATGAGACAAAGAACCGGCCGGGGTCTGCGACGGGGTGGCGGTGAGGCCGTCCTGCCGCACCGATGGATGCAGCAAGGACGCCTGCTGCTCGTTCCCCGCCGGGCCAGTGGCAGCGTTGGCGGCGGGAGACGGAGAACGACGAGGTGGCCGCCGACGGGAGCCGTCTGAGCAACACAGGCGGTGAGGGCAGCCCGGCGCTCAGCTCGAGCACGGCGAGCGTCTGCCATGGAGACGACGGAGCGACGGGTCGACTGATCGACGAGAGGGAAGCTACGGCGCACCCCTACCTGGATCGCCAAATGTCGGATGTGGGGTTCCGGCAAACCCTTAAGGTTCGAACTCTGGGGTGCGCGCGAAGTCTTTCCCTCCTACCGATCTACGCCCTAGCTCACTAAGATCTCGCGGATGAACTCGACGAACTCGCAACGCAGAAAGACACAGGATTTATACTGGTTCGGGCCACCGTTGTGGTGTAATACTCTACTCCAGTGTGGTGGTGGTGGATTGCCTCTTGGGCTGATGAAGAACAGTACAAAGGGAAGAACAGCATCCTGAGGTTGGGGTGTTCTTGTGCTTTGTGAACTAGCGGGTGAGAGCTGGATGAACTGCTTGATGCCCCTACTGTGGTGGCTAGCTCTACTTATATAGGCCCTGGTCCTCTTCCCAAATGTTGAGCGGGAAGGGAGCCAACAATGGCGGGCAAATTTGAAGGGGGGCAGCTAGTACAAGCTATCCTGACAAAAGCGGTCTTCGCCTGCAAAAGGCTCTGGTGGTGACGCCGTCTTGGGCTCCACGATGGCCTCCGTCTTGCCGTCCTTCTGGTCTTGGTCTCGTTGCACCGATATGGCAACCTTTGCCTGATGCCTCGGTACTCCTCGCCTGCGCTGGCCTCCTTAGCACCAAAGAGGAAACAAGGACGCTGCGCGCGCTGGCGCCCGCCTGGTGCCGATCGTCATGGCTCACGTCACGAGAGCCTCATGAGGTTTGCCCCGCACCTCGTGAGCCCACCTGGCTAGGCCACTCCTGAGGAGGTCTTGCGTCGTCCGCGTCGCGAGGCTTGGCCCCTCACGAGGGTCTTGAATGCTTTGTTGATGAAGATGGGCTGCACGGCCCGCTGGCTTAGCCACGCCGTGGGCCGCAGGCAGGCAAGTCTAGGGACCCCCATTCCCGGAATGCCGACAATTGTGTCCGGCCAAATGGGATCGAGCGTGTTGGGTTATGTGGTGCACCCCTGGAGGGAAGTTTATTTATTCGAATAGCTATGTCCCTCGGTAAAAGGACGACCCGGAGTTGTACCTTGACCTTATGACAACTAGATCCGGATACTTAATAAAACACACCCTTCCAAGTGCCAGATATAACCTGGTGATCGCTCTCAAACAGGGCGACGAGGGGAGGATCGCCGGGTAGGATTATGCTATGCGATGCTACTTGGTGAACTTACCATCTACTCTCTTCTACATGCTGCAAGATGGAAGCTGCCAGAAGCGTAGTCTTTGATAGGATTAGCTATCCCCCTTCTATTCTGGCATTCTGCAGTTCAGTCCACCGATATTGCCCTTTACACAGATACCCATGCATAAGTAGTGTAGATCCTTGCTTGCGAGTACTTTGGATGAGTACTCACGGTTGCTTTTCTCCCTCTTTTCCCCCTTTCCATTCTTCCTGGTTGTCGCAACCAGATGCTGGAGCCCAGGAGCCAGACGCCACCGTCGACGACAACTCCTACCACACCGGAGGTTCCTACTACTACGTGCAGGACGCTGACGACGACCAGGAGTAGTTTAGGAGGATCCCAGGCAGGAGGCATGCGCCTCTTTCGATCTATATCCCAGTTTGTGCTAGCCTTCTTAAGGCAAACTTGTTTAACTTATGTCTGTACTCAGATATTGTTGCTTCCGCTGACTCGTCTATGATCGAGCACTTGTATTCGAGCCCTCGAGGCCCCTGGCTTGTATTATGATGCTTGTATGACTTATTTATGTTTTTAGAGTTGTGTTGTGATATCTTCCCGTGAGTCCCTGATCTTGATCGTACACATTTGCGTGCATGATTAGTGTACGATTAAATCGGGGGCGTCACAAAAGTGGTAGTCGTTTGTCAATCACTCTTGTATGAGAGCATCTCTAGCAGCTATATATATACCCAATAAAACCACCCCGTATAACTGTCTATAGAGCTATCCCAATAAATATATCAGTTTTGCTAAGTCTGAGTCAACTAAGACTTCGTTATGTCTCAGTCGATGTTATCTTGCATGGAGATTCTTACAAGAGTTTCATTTTAGTTTTCATTTTTTTTCTTATATACTATATCACTTGACTGAGACTTGGTTCGATTGAGACCTAGACACATCCTAAATATATTGGTTTTCACAAATGTTCCGCTTTATACAGCTTCCCCTATACTTAGCTTGGCATATGTGTCCCATCCATCAGTGCCTAATCTCTTTCTCTCTCACATGCAAGGAAGACACCAGCGTGTGGTGCGGGGGCTTCACGTGTGGTACTGCGGTGCAGCAATGCAGGCGGGGATGAGGCGATGGTGGTGCGGTGGCGGTGTGTTTACATGGCATGTGTTGGGAAAGTTTTTTGGTGAATACGTAAAGCTTGTGTATCATTTCATTGATAGAAGAAGTAGAAATAGTGCGGTGTAGGATACAACACATGACACGAACACAGACAGGCGTGAACATGACGCCCGGAGCAGAGAGACAAGGGATGGTTAGCCCGAACAGAAGAAACAACAGAGCCGAAACCAACCAATCCAAAACCAAGAGAGGTGAACACATCATCAAGGCCATCACCGGGGACACCGCGAGCGAGCAAGGTAGCGCCTTCAAGAAGGAAGACAACGCCGAAACGCCGTAGCCATCCGGTCCGGAGGAGCCAGGCCTAGGGTTTCCCCTGAGCTCGAAGAGGGGCGCAACTAAACGCCGTATCAACGCCTCCAAGAAGGAAAACAACACCCACAGGCGCCACCGCTGCCAGCACGGGCAAGCCGAGCAGGGCTTTCCCCCTGGCCTGAGACTGAGCAATCCCATAGCCGCCGGCAATGGGATCGACGATAAGGAGGCCAACACTGGTCGGGTTGGTTTCGCTGCACCTGCCGCCGGAGGGTGGCACCGCCTCCGAACCCAAGAGCAATGGACCAGGCAAAAGGCGAGTCTTTAAGGTGTACAAGGTAGGGCCGACAGTGAAGCAAAGACCACCACGAGGGGGAGGCGACGGTGGCCGGTAGCGCCGGCAACCTAGGAATGGAGAGACGCAAATCCGAGTTGCCTGGCAGTAACCATCAGAACACCAGCGAACCAGACGAGCTGGAGGGGACGCAGCTACTGGTCACCGAGGCCGAAACCGCTCGGAACGGAACGCCAGCAAGCCTTGGACACTGGAGAACGCGGGTTCGAGGCCGCCGGGGCCAGTGCAGCGCCAGCAAGCACCGGCCGCGAGGTGCCGCGAACCTGCCACTACCATTGGAACCTCGCCACAGTCGCGCAAGAGCCGTCATCTTGAATTGAGGGGGGAAGGGCCGCCGAAGGAGGGGAGCCTGCACGAGGCAAGCCACGAGCACCCCTGCAACCGGCCGCGGGCCCGCGCCCAACACAAGTACCAGCGGCAAGCAGGGTCGCGCCACCGGGAGGGAGGGGAGGGCCACGAGGATGGAGCCCATGGCTGCTGCCAGGCACGCCACATCCTCTGCCGGACGGGCAGGAGTGATGGCAGCCGCTGGAGGGGCGCGCTCGAGACGACCAAGGAATGACCTTGCAGCCATCCCAGGACCGCGCCCGGGGGGCTGGCCGAGAGGGACCATATCGTGGCCAGTGTTGGGGGACGTAGTAATTCAAAAAAATTACCTACGATCACGCAAGATCTATCTAGGAGAAGCATAGCAATGAGCGGGGAGAGTGTGTGTCGGAGTAAATGGCCACGGGTAGCCTAACCGACTGCCCCTGGTTCTTCTGAAAAATTATCAGGCCTTTGGGCCTCCAAGCACTCCAAGCATTGGACCACCTCCCCTGGCCGGCTACCCCCGAAGCCGACTCACGGGAGGCGGCCCAGCCTCAGCAACCTCCCCCCCAGGATATCCGCGGGGTGGCCGACTCCAGGAAGCCGGCCTCGAAGAGCGCCGACTCCAAGAAGCCGGCCGAGACCACAACCACCAAAGCTACACCCACATAACGGTGACAAGACGGGGTGTGGCCACAGTGCCGCCCACTACCCCTGAAGCCCGAGGCAGGCATGGCCACAGGAGGCCGTACGGGACGGCCGTCTCCCGTTCGGCTCGGCACTGTAGCCATGCTAACCTCAACGTCATCCACGAGAGACTCCCGTACGGCCCACGGGCGGCGGGTCCCCTCGGCCAGAGAGAAGCGCGGAGGCGGCCCGGCCTCCCCCAGTCGGCCAAGGGCATAGCCGGCCCCCAGAAGCCGGCTACCCCCTCCCTCGAAGCATGCGCCCCATTAAGGAGACAAGACGAGGTAAGGCTACAGTGAGGACCCTCGAGGCGGCCCACTGTAGCCACGATTACCTCAACAACGCCCTCGTCATCAGGGGCGAGGCTACAGTAAGCAGCCGCCGACAAGATCCTAGGCGGTGGGGCCGGCCTGTCGACCAAGAGGCCGGCAGCCGGCAGGACCCACTAGTCGGCGGGCCCCAACAACCGGCGGAGAAGCTGGCGAGCGTAGACACTGATGGCTGGGACCAGAGCCCAGCCGGATTACAATTGTACCCCCGGGGGGTAGGCCTATATAAACCCCCCAGAGCACCCATGCAAAGGGTTGGCTCTTGAGCATAGCACACACACCATAGAGAGAGAGAAGTGAGAGCTAGCCTTGTTCTTCTTCTCCCTTGAACCCAACAGCTCTAGGAGCGATTGTAGCTACTTTTACTGATCTAGTGATCATGCGGAGACCCCGCAGAGTAGGACTAGGGGTGTTATCTCCTCGGAGAGCCCCGAACCTGGGTAAGATCCGCCGGCGTGCATGTCTTCGCCTCATCCCGTTTCCAGGCACCGGCGACGTCTTATTGGCACCCACAATGATAAGCCACCCGTTGGCATATGTCGCACCAACCACCCGACATTTGGCGCCCGCCGTGGGGCCAGGTGCATCGTCGTCTGGAGACCTGTTCTGGACAGGAACCCTCTTCCTCCCCCGCGAGCGCAGCCAGCCTGCTGCGCCCGATGGCGTTTGCCTCGATGCGCTGAAAGGCGTCGACGACGCCTGCGCAGCGAGCTGCCTTGCCGATATGCTCGGCGAAACTCGCATCTCCGACGAGCCTGCGTCCGACGCAGGCACGGACTACCCCAAGAGCCGCCTCGTCAGCCTCCTCGACCAGCTTCACGTCTCCAGCGAGCCTGCTGCAGATGTGTAGTCGGTCGGCTCCACCGACCCGATGCTTGTCGACTCCGACACGGCATCGCTCGACGCTTACCCCTCCGACGTGGTGGTCTTCGATGATCCTCTCCCTCGAGCTGACAGCGGCAGCAGCGCTGTCACCGAAGTGCTGGTCATCAGCCACGTCGCCAACTCGGGCGAGAACGCCCACGACGCCCTGCAAGCGGCGATGCACGACCTCTCCGTCCCCATCCCGGCCGATGCCGACGCCGAGACCCTGGAGGCACGCCGCCTCGCCCTCATCGCGGAAGGCCAGAAGATAGCCTCCATGAGATGCCTCACCGAGGCCCACCAGCGCGAAGTCGACCGCGCCGCCTTCGGTACGCCGCCGCCTAGCGGCCCGAGCCGAGCCGACTTCGTCCAGAAGCGCGGCGCGGCCGTCGCCAGCATGCTGGGGGCGGATCGCCCCGTCTACGCCACCTCGCTCGAGAATCTGCGAGCCGCTCAGGCAGCCGCAGAAGAGCTCAATGGGCTGGGAGCCGATGAGCTCCCCTACATGACAAGACGGATCCAGCAGCTGATCGACGCGGCTGCAGAACGGCACGAAGCCGGCGCCCGTGCTGATAGTCATCCCCTGCGCCGGGAGCACGCCGCGACGTCCCGCTCGCCGACTGCGAGCGGCGCTCGCCAGAAGAAAGACAAGGAGCCGGTTGCTAGCCGCAGCCGGACTCGCATCACCATCGAGCGCGACGCGGAAGGCCGCCCGCGAGCGGTGGAGCACCAAGGAAATCTGCCTCCCCCCCGCCTCGAAGAGAGCGACATCTCACCCCGCCGCCTATCACGCACCCGACTCTTGGCGACCGACTAGGCCGCCGAGAAGGAGTCGGCGAGAACGACGCCCGCCACCGGATCGACCGCCTTGCTCGATCCTTGGCGTTAGAAGAAGAAGACGATGTCGGCCCGCCATGCTTTGGCCCCCGCATCCGCGACAAGCCCTTCCCCAAAGGGTTCTCGCTCCCCAGAGACACGCCCAAGTACAAAGGCTCAGTGAAGCCGGAAGATTGGCTCATCGACTACTCCACGGCCGTCAGCATAGCCAACGGCAATCGGCGCGTCGCCGTGAAGTACATCCCCCTCATGCTGCAAGGCACGGCGCGCACATGGCTCAACAGCCTCAAGCCCTATAGCATCAACAGTTGGCTGGACTTCACAGAAGTCTTCGTCCGCAATTTCACGAGCACCTACAAGCGGCCTCCCAAGCCTCGCCAGCTCTCCCTCTGCGTCCAAGGGCCCAACGAGTCGACCCGCGACTACCTCACGCCGTGGGCCGAGCTCCGCAACTCCTGCGAGGGGGTGCATGAGGTCCAGGCCATCGAGTACTTCACCGCCGGGTGCCGAGAGGGCACCCTCCTCAAGCACCGACTCCTCTGCGACGAGCCGGCTACCCTCGACGAGTTGCTGGTCATCGCGGACAAGTACGCCACGGCCGACTCCTCAATGAAGACCGAGCTCCGAGTAGACGCCTCGGGGAAGGTGATTGCTCCGGCTCCTAAGACGCCGGCTGGCGACCCTAATCGGCGCCCCTACCAGAACGACCACAAGCGCAAGGCCCCCATGCTGACTTCCACCAGTCGGCAGGTGGCCACCGTTGAAGATGAGCAGCCCGAAGAACGGCCCGCTCCCAAGAAGAAGGGTGGCAGGCCGGCTTGGCAGCCGGCTTTCTCCTACGAACAGGCTCTTGATGCCCCCTGCAAATTCCACAGCGGCGCGAAGCCGTCCAACCACACAACCCGGAAATGCCATTGGCTCACCCGCATCACCAAGGGCGAGGGGATGTTGCCGCCTCCGCCTCCCGGTCCGCCGCCTCCAGCCCCCCAGCAGCCGGCGGCTCGGCCGGCAGTCGGCGCCATCCAAGACGAATTCCCCGAAGAGCACGCCGCCTACGTCGTCTTCACCAGTCAAGCCGACGACAAGCGCAGTCGACGCCGACAGCATCAAGAAGTTAATGCAGTCGCCTCTAGCACCCCCGAGTTCATGCACGGGTCAGAGAAGCCAATCAGCTGGAGCCAGGCCGACCACCCAGAGGTGATGCCCTCTCCTGGCTCCTATGCAATGGTCTTGGATGTCACCCTCGCGACGGAGAGGCGAGCTGCCCGATTCTCCCGCGTCCTGATAGATGGCGGAAGCAGTATCAACATACTGTACCACGATACCATGGAGAAGCTGAACATCAAAGCGAAGCAGCTCATGCCGAGCCACACCGTCTTCCATGGTATCATCCCCGGCTTGTCTTGCTCCCCAATCGGCAAGATTAAAATGGATGTTCTCTTCGGAGACAAAGATCATTTTCACCGAGAAGCAATCTGGTTCGAGGTAGTGGATTTGGAGAGCCCCTATCATGCTCTGCTTGGCTGACCTACTCTGTCCAAGTTCATGGCTGTGCCCCAATACGCCTACCTGAAGATGAAGATGCCGAGCTCGAAGGGGATCATCACGGTAGCCGGCGACTACAAGAAGTCCATCGAGTGCGCCATGGCCAGCAGCTGGCTGGCCGAGTCCCTCATGGTGGCAGAAGAGAAGAAGATGCTGGAACGGGTTGTGGCCATGGCCGGCAAGCAGCCGGCCCTGTCCCCCAACCCCAAAGATTGTGATGCGCAGGGCTCCTTCCAGCCTGCCAAAGAGACGAAGAAGATACCTCTGGACCCGGAGAACCCGGAGAGGTTCGCTGTCATTGGGGCGAACTTGGACAGTAAATAGGAAGGCGAGCTCGACTTCCTCCGTGAGAATCGAGACATTTTGCATGGTCCCCAAAGGACATGCCGGGTGTCCCGAAGGATTTCGCCGAGCACAAATTACATGTCCGCGCTGACGCGAAGCCCGTCAAGCAACCCCTCCGCCGACTATCAGAAGAGAAGCGAAGAATCGTGGGACAAGAGATAGCCCGGCTCCTTGCCGCTGGCTTTATCATGGAATTGTTCTTTCCAGAATGGCTTGCCAACCCAGTTCTGGTTCTGAAGAAGAATAACAAGTGGCGTATGTGTATAGACTACACCAGCCTGAACAAGGCCTGCCCAAAGGATCCGTTTGCTCTGCCACGGATTGACCAAGTGATAGACTCCACAGCCGGATGCGAGCTGTTAAGTTTTTTGGATGCGTACTCAGGGTACCATCAGATCAAGTTGGACCCAGCTGACCGCCTGAAGACTACCTTCATCACACCCTTTGGAGCTTTCTGCTACCTGACTATGACATTCGGCTTGAGGAATGCCGGTGCCACTTTTCAGCGTTGCATGCAGAAATGGCTCTTGAAACAACTCGGCAGAAATGCCCACGTCTATGTAGACGACATTGTTGTGAAGACAGAGAAGCGCGGTACCTTGCTGGAAGACCTGAAAGAAACATTCGCCAACTTGCGCCGATTCCAAATCAAGCTCAACCCCGAGAAGTGCGTGTTCGAAGTGCCAGCCGGCCAGTTGCTAGGCTTCCTGGTCTCCGAACGCGGCATCGAATGCAACCCTGTCAAGATCAAGGCCATCAAGAGGATGGAGATTCCCACCAAACTGCGAGATGTGCAGAAGTTCACTGGCTGCTTAGCCTCCCTGAATCGTTTTATCAGCCGACTAGGAGAGAAGGCTCTCCCCCTGTACCGACTCATGAAGAAGTCCACTCACTTCGAGTGGAATGACCAAGCCGACCAAGCCTTCCATGAGTTGAGGAAAATGCTGACCACTCCGCCTGTCCTGGCGGCGCCAACTGAGAAGGAGCCCATGCTCCTCTACATCGCCGCGACTAGCCGAGTCGTCAGTACTGTTGTTGTGGTCCAGCGCCTGGAAGAAGGCCGAGCCCAGCTAGTCCAGAGGCCGGTGTACTATCTCAGCGAAGTGCTATCCAGCTCAAAGCAAAACTACCCGCACTACCAGAAGATGTGCTATGGGGTGTACTTCGCTGCCAAGAAACTGAAGCCCTACTTCCAAGAGCACCCCATCACGGTCGTGTGCACCGCCCCGCTCGCCGAGATCATAGGCAGCCGGGATGCATCCGGCCGGGTGGCTAAATGGGCCATTGCACTGGCGCCCTACACGATCTTCTACCAACCCCGCACCGCCATCAAGTCCCAAGCATTGGCCGACTTCCTCGTCGACTGGGCCGAGACCCAGTACCTACTGCCGGCTCCCGACTCTACCCATTGGCAGATGCACTTTGACGGGTCCAAGATGCGCACCGGCTTGGGAGCCGGCATCGTCCTCACCTCTCCCAAAGGCAACAAGCTCAAGTACACGCTGCAGATCCACTTCGCCGCCTCCAACAACGTGGCCGAGTACGAGGCGCTCGTACATGGGGTCCGGCTAGCCAAAGAGCTCGGCATACGCCGGATCCTGTGTTATGGCGACTCAGACTTGGTGGTCCAGCAGTCGTCTGGCGACTGGGACGCCAAGAACGCGAACATGGCGAGCTATCGATTCCTCGTCCAGCAGATCAGCGGATACTTTGAAGGGTGGGAGTTCCTTCACGTGCCAAGGGCCGACAACGACCAAGCAGATGCCCTGGCACGAATCGGCTCCACCCGACAAGCCATACCGACTGGCGTCTTCCTCCAGCGCCTCCTCAAGTTGTCCATCAAGCCGTCTCCAGAGTCGGACTCTATCTTCGTACCTCCTGCGCCAGATGCAGCCGGATCCGACTGGAGAAAACCCGCAGGCGGCACGGGGACTTCGACAACTGGCCCGGGGACTGCCGTAGTCGCACCCGGCCCGGAGACTTCATAACCCGGCCCGGGGACTGCAGCAGTCGGCCCGGGGACTGCAACGACACAAGAAGCGGTGGCCGACTCCAATTCCACGCCACCCAACCCACCCACCCGAGTCATGGTGGCTACATTAACAGAAGAAGAAGTCACAGCTCCGTCATGGGCCCAGCCCATCCTCAAGTTCCTAGTCAGCAGAGAGCTGCCAGCTGATGAGATCTCAGCAAGACTAGTGCAACGACGAGCCGCAACATACGCAATAATCAACAGAGAGCTTGTGAAGCGCAGCGTCACTGGAGTCTTCCAGCGTTGTGTCGAGCCAGAAAAAGGAGTGGCAATCCTCAAGGACATCCACCAAGGCGAATGCGGCCACCACGCAGCCTCAAGATCACTTGTGGCCAAGGCTTTCCGCCATGGTTTCTTCTGGCCGACTGCCTTGGAGGATGCTAAAGAAATAGTCAAGAGCTGCAAAGGATGCCAAGTTTTTAGTTCCAAGCAACACCTGCCGGCTTCTGCACTCAAGACCATTCCCCTCACCTGGCCTTTTGCCGTCTGGGGACTGGACATGTTGGGCCCTTTCAAGACAGCCCGCAGCGGCTTGACACATCTACTGGTCGCTGTGGACAAGTTCACAAAGTGGATCGAAGCAAAGCCGATTAAGAAGCTGAACGGGCCGACTGCCGTGACATTCATCACTGACATCACTACTCGGTACGGCGTGCCGCACAGCATCATCACCGACAACGGCACGAACTTCGCCAAAGGAGCACTGGCACGTTTCTGCGCGACACAGGGCATCCGACTGGACTTAGCGTCCGTTGCCCACCCGCAATCAAACGGCCAGGTCGAGCGAGCAAATGGACTCATCCTCTCCGGCATCAAGCCCCGACTGGTTGTACCACGAGCGATCGGCCGGCTGCTGGCTCGATGAGCTGCCGGCTGTCCTCTGGAGCCTGCGCACTACACCCAACAAGTCAACCGGCTTCACTCCATTTTTCCTCGTGTACGGTGCCGAGGCTGTCATCCCAACAGACATCGAGTTCGACTCACCTCGGATCACCATGTACACGGAGGAGGAGGCCAAGGAAGCAAGAGAAGACGACGTCGACCTACTGGAAGAAGGCCGGCTGTTAGCACTCAGCCGGTCCGCCATCTACCAGCAAGGGCTGCGCCGCTACTACAACTGCAAGGTCAAGCCAAGATCCTTCCAAGAGGGCGACCTTGTGCTCCGGCTGATCCAGCGAACAGCCGGCCAGCACAAGCTCTCGGCCCCTTGGGAAGGCCCCTTCGTCATCAGCAAGGCACTAGGCAACGACTCCTACTACCTGATCGACGCGCAAAAACTAAGAGCACGCAAGAGAGACGACTCCGGAAAGGAGTCGGAGCGACCATGGAACGCAAACCTCCTGAGACGATTTTACAGTTGAAAGCAGTATGTATCATGCTACCCTTTTGAATTAAGTACAAACCAACAGGCCCCCCGAACAGTACTCAGGGACTGCCTTTGTTTATCTATGAATGACAAGTGTCATATCCATGAATGTATTATTACATTTGATTTCTTGTCTGGCACCGGGTTCGACTAGTCGGCCCGGGGACTGGCCGCCTTGAGCTATATTAAAAGTTCTACCTGAAGTCAGAAAAGTAGTGTGCCGGCTCCCGAGTCCTCTCTTGTTGAAAGTCGCAGCTCGAAGAACCGACTGTCCGACTAGCAAGAGGCAAGGCAGAAAGGATGCCCACACAAAAAATGGCTAAGGAACAACGAACCTATATAGCAAAAAGACGGCCTCCAAACATGCCTGCCGGCTGTCAGAACAGCCGGCTGGCCGGCTTCCTCAACACTTAGCTTTAGTCCAGCAAAGCTAGAGTACTTCCCGCCCCAATTGGCCAAGCACTCCTCCAGCTACAGATTGCAGAGCAACTGTCTGACTGGGGAGGCGGCAACCAAGGGAGGGCGGCAAAGGAAACAGCAGAAGGATAAAAAGCAAAGTACGAGGAAAAGCCAAATGCATGCATAAGTTATATATACATATAAAGCCCCCAACAGGCCGGCAATCAACATGGTTCGAATACACCCCCAGTGGGTGGAATTGTGCAGACTTAACAGAGTATTGTTCCAAAAGTAACAGGACAGAAAAACAAAAGACGACAGACTAGACTAAGGCGCGGTGCGGAGGCCGAGCTGGTCGGTGAAGGCGGCCTCGCCGGCTGAAGGAGTGGCCGCCTAGCGGGTCTCGGCTTGGTCACCACCAGCGGCAGGCGACGCACTCGCGCGCGGCGTGGTGCTGGAGGCGCGGTCAGGCTGAGGCTGGTCGGCTGCTCCACCGGCCGGCTCGGCGTCTTCACCCTCCTCCTCCTCCACTTCACCCTCGTCGCTGGAGTCGATCTCCTCCGCCGAGTCTTCATCGTCTGCCGGGTTCAGCCTGAACCACTCCTCCGGCTGGGCGACACCATTGTCGTCTACCTCGGGGGCGAAGACGCTGATGTCGGTGTAGTCGGCGATCGCCGAAGCCCGTCGGATGATAGCCGGCCGCGCCGACTCCAGCTCCGTGTCGGCTTGCTGCCGCCAGGTAGCCAGCTGATCCAGGCTCAGGCCGGGATACCAGGCCTTGACGAACTCCAGCGCCCGCCTGGCGCCGGAGCGAGCCGCCGAGGCCTTCCAGGCTTCGAAGCGGCCGACTGCCACGTCCAGCCAGTCGGCAGTCCGACTGGGGGTGCGAGGAACCACTTGGCCGGGCCAGAGGGCGGCCAAGACTTGCGCCCCGGCACGCTGAAGCCGGCGGAGCAGTCGGTGAGCCAGCTGGATGCGGGCCTGGATCGCCAAGAGCTTCTCCTCCAGCGAACGGCCGGCGGTTGGCGAAATCTCGAAGCCAGCCTGCCTCCGCGCCTGGCGGCGGGCCTCGATGGTCTGGTTGGCGGCGGTAGAATAGCCAGGGAAATATTCTGCGCAAGAAAGAAGAAGAAAAGAAGAAAAGAGCACCAAGTCAGAAAACGAGCCAAAAGTGGCAGATGGCAAGAAAGGACGAAGAGGTAGGCGGCTTACCGTCAACCAGATCTTCGATCTGACCATAGCCAGAGATCAGAGTTTGCCTGGCCTCAGCCCAGCCAGCCGCCTCCGTCTCATACTCGGCCTGGAGGGCGGCTTCGCGGTCCTGCACCGCCTTCAGAGCCGCCTTGTGGCCTTCCTCCTGGTCGGCCAACTTCTTGGCCAGGCGGTCGCGTTCCTGCACCAAGGCGGCGAGCTCGGCATCCTTGGCACGAAGGGCAGTCTGAGACTCCCCCAGCTGTGCCCTTAGACCGGCGTTGGCCGCTGCAGAGACGGCAGAAAAAGAAAGAACAGTAAGAGGAAGTCGTCAAGGAAGATCCGACCCGACTGTTCAGCAGTCGGCCCGAATCTCGGGGACTACACCCAGTGGGTGCGCTGACGCGCCCCCACATGAGATAAAGAACAAAGCACGTACCTCGGCTCTCAGTAAGGTCGGCGGTCTTCTGGGTCAGCTCCCGAGCCTGGGAGTTGAAGGCGGCCGCACGAAGATTGTGGTAGTCCTGCAAGATAGACAGAAGATCGAAGTAAGAACAAGAATAGCAAAGACAAATCCACTAAGAAGTTCCAAGCCGCCTGCTCAGCAGCCGACTCGGAACTCGGGGACTACACCCAGTGGGTGCGCTGACGCGCCCCCACGGAAGAAATCAAGATCAAGAAGAAATCAAGATCAAGAAGAAGCAAGATGGGAAGACTAACCTGAATGGCCGCCCGCGTCGCAAGGAACTCGTCGGTGAACTGCCTCAGCGCCGTAGCCTGGGCCTGAAGCCGGGTCCGGACGTCCTGCGCGGCCACGTTCATCTCGGCTGTCCCTCCGCCTGGCGTCCACCCCGAGGTAGCGCTGGCCACCTCCACATCCCGGGCCGATGAGCTGGAGCCCGCGGCCGGCTGCGGCTCCGACGCGGCCTTCTGTGGCTCCGACGCAGTCTTCCCCGCACGACGGCTCGGCGGCATCCGGACCGCCATCTCAGTCCTTGCGGCCGGCTCGCCCCTCGCCGACTGCGCAGGCGGCAGATCAGGCCGGCCGCCTTGAGCCGCCCCAGTTGGCGGGGTCGGCACCGGCGCCCTCTCCAGGACGACGACGTCGTCGTCCCTCTCCAGTCCTGGCTGGTCGCCGCTGGCCCCTTCTGGCGAGGGCTCCATGTCCCCAGGCGCTACGACGCGCAGCGGGGTGACCATCAAGACCTCCTCCGCCGCCGCCGCGGCTGCAGCCTCCGCTTGGGCCTTGGCTGCGGCGTCGGCGAGCGCCTTCGCCGCCTCTTCCTCCTGCGCCGCCTGGGCGGCGGCCGCCTTCCGTGCCACCGCCTCTCGCGCCTCCCGTTCCTCCCGCGCCTCCCCCGCGTTCCGTTCTGTCGCTTCCTGAAGGTCGGCACGGGGGTCCACGCGGCGAGTGGTGCTCCCAGACCCCCTCGGCGACTCGACGACGGAGGCGGAAGCTGCCCGCTCAAGCGACAACGGAGCTCTGATCGTTTGGAGAAAAAGATAAGGGTTCAGGAACCACCAGAGAAAAGAAAGAAAAAGAGTATACAAAAAATTCGAACTTACGCCGACACGGTCTGCGGTTGCTTCACCGTCTTGCGGAAGCGAGCCGCCTTCGCGGTCGCCTCCTTCCGCCTGGTTGCTGCGCCCCGCCCCTGGGTTTCTTCGTCCGACTGCCGAACAAACCCTGGGCGGCGCGACGCTTCTGCCCTCCGCCCCGAGCAGGTAGTGCAGCGGAGGAACCCGCGCCGCGTCCAGATGCCGGCCGGTGGTGCGGGGCGACTTCGGCCTCATCATCGTCCGGCCAGTCGTCGAAGGTGACTCCGTGCCCGGAGCCGCCTGCTTCGCCGCCGACTTGGCCACCACCCGGCTCGATGTTGTCGTCCATAGCGGCCGCCCCCAAGTCGGGGTCCTCTAGATCGTGTTTCGTCCGGTCGGGGAGGAATCGACGCTCCGTGTCTGACCCGCCGGCCAGCCGAAGAAGAGGGCTCTGTCGAAAAACAAGCCGACTAAGTTAGAGTCGGCCAAGAGGAACTCGGCAACAAAGTTAAGAGAAAAAGAAGAAACAAGGAGAGCATACCGTGGGCGGTGGATTGGCTCGGTTGTATGGCTCCTTGCCGAACTGCCACTCTTCGGAGGGTTTGCAGTTCGCGAGGTAGTTCACCGTATAGGCGACCTCCTCGTGCGCATGTCCTTGGTGCACATCCGGCTCGGTTCGAGCTGGCCGCTCATCTGACAGATCAGATGAGGACGGCTCTGGAGCGGAAGAACCCGGCGCGTGATGAAGGCGGCCAGAAGGTCGGGCCCCGTCAGGCCCTCCGACTGGGTCATCACTCGCACTCGGGCGACGGCTGCGGACCCAGCCGGCGTCAGAGTCACGGCCCGGAAGGACCACTGGGGCCGCCTGCCCGCCGGTGGGCCGGCTACGTAAGCCGGCAGGTTGATGTAGTCGCCCCGTGGGGCGATGTTCCGCACGTAGAAGTACGACTTTTGCCACTTCTTCACCGATTGGATGAGCGTGATGACGGGGAAGGGGTTGTCGGCGACCAACCTCCGCGACGCGATGAAGGCGCCAGTCTGAGCCGGCACGCCCTGCATGCGCGTGCCCAGCTTGGACTGGAAGAACTCCCCCCAGAGCTCGAGGGTAGGGAGGACGCCGAGGTAGCCTTCGCACAGGGTGACAAAGGCTGACAGCAGCACCACCGCGTTTGGGGTGAGGTGGTGCGGCTGGAGCTGGTAGAAATCGAGCCAGGAGCGGAAGAAGGCGCTCACTGGCAGGCCGATGCCGCACAAGAAATGCGAGCGGAAGACCACCCGCTCGCCCTCCCGCGGCTCCGGCGTAATTTCCTTCGCCGGCGCAAGACAGACCTCCACCTTGTCCGCGCCGGGCAGCCGCCGCGTATTACGGAGGAACTCGACGTGATCCTCGTGGACGTTGGAGTCGTCCCAATCCCCGCCATACTGCTCCGTGGTGGGAGGCATGGCGAAAACGAGCGTGGCGGCGGAGGAACGTGTGGTGGAAGAGCGCGGCGGCGAGGCGCTGTTGCAAGAAACGGCAAGCGAAAGAAGATGGTGGAAGGAGGAGGAGCGTGCGAGAGCCTGCCGCCCTCCATCTCCCCCTACTTATAGCTTCGCGAGGCAAGGCCGGGGAGGCCGGACGTGGGGGGAGACGTGGGATTAACTGCACCCATTCCCCCACGCCTCGCGATTATTACGCCCTAAAGGCGAGCCGAAACTGCCACAAGGAGACGTGCGGGCGGTTTCGGGATGCAGAGAATCCGCGCCTGGGCCCGGGCGTGGACATGGCGGGCCCCCGCCCTGCGGCAACGTCCCGTCGCGCGCGTGGGCTGGCAGGCTTTCCCGCCAAGAGGGGCCACGTGGTTCGCAGACGGCAAGTGGCCGGCCCGCGGCCCGGTGCACGCTCTGGCGAGCTCCCGCCCTCCGACTCCGGAGTTTTCGACCAAGGCGGCACGCCTAACCAAAGCCGGCTCCCAGCTGCCGGCTTGTCAAGATAGGAAGCTGATCGAGCTTCTCAACTCCTACCCAACCTCGAAGCCCAATCAGCTTCGGGGACTACTGTCGGAGTAAATGGCCACGGGTAGCCTAACCGACTGCCCCTGGTTCTTCTGAAAAATTATCAGGCCTTTGGGCCTCCAAGCACTCCAAGCATTGGACCACCTCCCCTGGCCGGCTACCCCCGAAGCCGACTCACGGGAGGCGGCCCAGCCTCAGCAACCTCCCCCCCAGGATATCCGCGGGGTGGCCGACTCCAGGAAGCCGGCCTCGAAGAGCGCTGACTCCTAGAAGCCGGCCGAGACCACAACCACCAAAGCTACACCCACATAACGGTGACAAGACGGGGTGTGGCCACAGTGCGGCCCACTACCCCCGAAGCCCGAGGCAGGCATGGCCACAGGAGGCCGTACGGGATGGTCGTCTCCCGTTCGGCTCGGCACTGTAGCCATGCTAGCCTCAACGTCATCCACGAGAGACTCCCGTACGGCCCACGGGCGGCGGGTCCCCTCGGCCAGAGAGAAGCGCGGAGGCGGCCCGGCCTCCCCCAGTCGGCCAAGGGCATAGCCGGCCCCCAGAAGCCGGCTACCCTCTCCCTCGAAGCATGCGCCCCATTAAGGAGACAAGACGAGGTAAGGCTACAGTGAGGACCCTCGAGGCGGCCCACTGTAGCCACGATTACCTCAACAACGCCCTCGTCATCAGGGGCGAGGCTACAGTAAGCAGCCGCCGACAAGATCCTAGGCGGTGGGGCCGGCCTGTCGACCAAGAGGCCAGCAGCCGGCAGGACCCACTAGTCGGCGGGCCCCAACAACCGGCGGAGAAGCCGGCGAGCGTAGACACTGATGGCTGGGACCAGAGCCCAGCCGGATTACAATTGTACCCCCGGGGGTAGGCCTATATAAACCCCCCGGAGCACCCATGCAAAGGGTTGGCTTCTGAGCATAGCACACACACCATAGAGAGAGAGAAGTGAGAGCTAGCCTTGTTCTTCTTCTCCCTTGAACCCAACAGCTCTAGGAGCGATTGTAGCTACTTTTACTGATCTAGTGATCATGCGGAGACCCCGCAGAGCAGGACTAGGGGTGTTATCTCCTCGGAGAGCCCCGAACCTGGGTAAGATCCGTCGGCGTGCATGTCTTCGCCTCATCCCGTTTCCAGCACCGGCGACGTCTTATTGGCACCCACAATGATAAGCCACCCGTTGGCATATGTCGCACCAACCACCCGACAGTGTGTCCACGTACCCTCGTACACCGAAAGCGGAAGCGTTTAGTAACGCGGTTGATGTAGTCGAACGTCTTCACGATCCAACCGATCCAAGTACCGAACATACGGCACCTCCATGTTCTGCAGAAGTTCAGCATGATGACGTCCCTCGAGCTCTTGATCTAGTTGAGGACGAGGGAGAGTTTCATCAGCACGACGGCGTGGCGATGGTGATGATGAAGTTACCGGCGCAGGGCTTCGTCTAAGCACTACGACGATATGACCGAGGTGTTAAAGTGTGGAGGGGGCGGCACCGCACACGGCTAAGACAATTGATCTTGTGTGTTCTAGGGTGCCCCCTGCCTCTGTATATAAAGGAGGAGAGGGGGAGGCCGGCCGGCCCCTGTAGCGTGCGCCAAGAGAGGGAGTCCTACTAGGACTTCCTAGTCCTAGTAGGATTCCTCTACAAGGAAGAGAGAGGAAAGGAAGGAGAGGGAGAGGGAGTAGGAAAGGGGGGCGCCGCCCCCTTCCCCAAGTCCAATTCGGACTGCGAGGGGGGGCGCGCGGCCAGCCCCTTGCGGCCCTCCTCTCTCTCCACTAAGGCTCATGAAGGCCCATTAGTTCCCCTGGGGGTTCCGATAACCCTCCAACACTCCGATAGTTACCCGGTACCTCTCGGAACTCATCCAGTGTCCGAATAACATTGATGTCTACTGCACAACCTTCTTCTTGTAGACGTTGTTGGGCCTTCAAGTGCAGAGGTTTGTAGGACAGTAGCAAATTTCCATCAAGTGGATGACCTAAGATTTATCAATCCGTGGGAAGCGTAGGTTGAAGATGGTCTCTCTCAAACAACCCTGCAACCAAATAACAAAAAGTCTCTTGTGTCCCCAACACACCCAATACAATGGTAAATTGTATAGGTGCACTAGTTCGGCGAAGAGATGGTGATACAAGTGCCATATGGATGATAGATATGAGTATTTGTAATCTGAAAATATAAAAACAGCAAGGTAGCAAGCGATAAAAGTGAGCGTAAACGGTATTGCAATGCTAGGAAACAAGGCCTAAGGTTCATACTTTCACTAGTGGAAGTTCTCTCAACAATAATAACATAACTGGATCATATAACTATCCCTCAACATGCAACAAAGAGTCACTCCAAATTAACTAATAGCGGAGAACAAACGAAGAGATTATTGTAGGGTACGAAACCACCTCAAAGTTATCCTTTCTGATCGATCTATTCAAGAGTCCGTAGTAAAATAACACGAAGCTATTCTTTCCGTTCAATCTATCCTAGAGTTCGTACTAGAATAACACCTGAAGACACAAATCAACCAAAACCCTAATGTCACCTAGATACTCCAATGTCACCTCAAGTATTTGTGGGTATGATTATACGATATGCGTCACACAATCTCAGATTCATCTATTCAACCAACACATAGAACTTCAAAAAGTGCCCCAAAGTTTCTACCGGAGAGTCAAGACGAAATCGTGTGCCAACCCCTATGCATAAGTTCACAAGGTCACTGAACCCGCAAGTTGATCGCCAAAACATACATCAAGTAGATCACATGAATATCCCATTGTCACCACAGATAAGCACATGCAAGACATACATCAAGTGTTCTCAAATCCTTAAAGACTCAATCCGATAAGATAACTTCAAAGGGAAAACTCAATCCATTATAAGAGAGTAGAGGGGGAGAAACATCATAAGATCCAACCACAATAGCCAAGCTCGCGATACATCAAGATCATGCCGAATCAAGAACACGAGATAGAGAGAGAGAGATCAAACACATAGCTATTTGTACATACCCTCAGCCCCAAGGCTGAACTACTCCCTCCTCGCCATGGAGAGCGTCGGGATGATGAAGATGGCCACCGGTGAGGGATCCCCCTCCGGCAGGGTGCCGGAACAGGGTCCCGATTGGTTTTTGGTGGCTATAGAGGCTTGCGGCGGCAGAACTCCTCATCTAGGTTATTTCTGGAGGTTTCTGTATTTATAGGAATTTTTGGCGTAGGTCTCACGTCAGGGGGGTCTCCCCAGGGGGTAGGGCGCGCCCCCCACCCTCGTGGACGGCCCGGGACTCTTTTGGCCCAACTCTTTTACTCCGGGGGCTTCTTTTGGTCCATAAAAAATCGTCAAAAATTGGCACGTCAATTGGACTCCGTTTGGTATTCCTTTTCTGTCAAACTCAAAAACAAGGAAAAACAGAAACTTGCACTGGGCTCTAGGTTAATAGGTTAGTCCCAAAAATCATATAAAATAGCATATAAATGCATATAAAACATACTAGATGGGTAATATAATAGCATGGAACAATCAAAAATTATAGATACGTTGGAGACGTATCAAGCATCCCCAAGCTTAATTCCTGCTTGTCCTCGAGTAGGTAAATGATAAAAACAGAATTTTTGATGTGGAATGCTACCTAACATAAATATCAATGTAATTTCTTTATTGTGGCATGAATGTTCAGATCCGACAGATTCAAGACAAAAGTTTAATATTGACATAAAAATAATAATACTTCAAGCATACTAACTAAGCAATTATGTCTTCTCAAAATAACATGGCCAAAGAAAGTTCATCCCTACAAAATCATATAGATTGGCTATGCTCCATCTTCATCACACAAAATATTCAAATCATGCACAACCTCGGTTCCAGCCAAGCAATTGTTTCACACTTTAGCCTTTTCAAACCTTTTCAAGTTTCACGCAATACATGAGTGTGAGCCATGGACATAGCACTATAGGTGGAATAGAATATGATGATGGGGGTTGTATGGAGAAGAGAAAAAGGGAGAAAGTCTCACATTGACGCGGCTAATCAACGGGCTATGGAGATGCCCATCAATTGATGTCAATGCAAGGAGTAGGGATGGCCATGCAATGGATGCACTAGAGCTATAAATGTATGAAAGCTCAACAAAAGAAACTAAGTGGGTGTGCATCCAACTTGCTTGCTCACGAAGACCTAGGGCATTTGAGGAAGCCCATTCTTGGAATATACAAGCCAAGTTCTATAATGAAAAATTCCCACTAGTATATGAAAGTGACAAAATAAGAGACTCTCTACCATGAAGATCATGGTGCTACTTTGAAGCACAAGTGTGGAAAAAGGATAGTAGCATTGTCCCTTCTTTTATTTTTTATTTTTTTGGGCCTTCCTTTTTTATTTGGCCTTTCTCTTTTTTTGGCCTTTCTTTTTTTCATGGGACAATGCTCTATTAATGATGATCATCACACTTTTATTTATTTACAACTCATGGATTACAACTCGATACTAGAACAAAATATGACTCTATATGAGTGCCTCCGGCGGTGTACCGGGATGGGCAATGAATCAAGAGTGACATGTATGAAAAATTATGCATGGTGGCTTTGCCGCAAATATGATGTCAACTACATGATCATGCAAGGCAATATGACAATGATGAAACGTGTCATATTAAATGAAACGGTGGAAAGTTGCATGGCAATATATCTTGGAATGGCTATGGAAATGCCATAATAGGTAGGTATGGTGGCTGTTTTGAGGAAGATATAAGGAGGTTTATGTGTGATAGAGCGTATCATATCACGGGGTTTGGATGCACCCGTGAAGTTTGCACCAACTCTCAAGGTGAGAAAGGGCAATGCACGGTACCGAAGAGGCTAGCAATGATGGAAGGGTGAGAGTGCGTATAATCCATGGAATCAACATTAGTCATAAAGAACTCACATACTTATTGCAAAAATCTACAAGTCATCAAAACCAAGCACTACACGCATGCTCCTAGGGGAAGGGTTGGTAGGAGTTAACCATCGTGCGATCCCGACCTCCACACAAAGGATGGCAATCAAAGAAATACCTCATGCTTCAAATTTGTTACACAACGGTTACCATACATGCATGCTACGGGACTTGCAAACTCCAACACAAGTATTTCTCAAATTCACAATTACTCAACTAGCACAACTCTAATATCACCATCTTCATATATCAGAACAATCATAAGGAATCAAACTTCTCTTAGTATTCAATGCACTTTATATGAAAGTTTTTATTATCCCTCTTGGATGCCCAACATATTAGGACTAAATTCATAACCCAAGCAAATTACCATGCTGTTCTAAAAGACTCTCAAAAAAATATAAGTGAAGCATGAGAGTTCATCTATTTCTTCAAAATAAAACCACCGCCGTGCTCTAAAAGGATATAAGTGAAGCACTAGAGCAAATGACAAACTACTCCGAAAGATATAAGTGAAGATTGATGAGTAGTCGAATAATTATGAAACTATGTGAAGACTCTCTAACATTTAAGAATTTCAGATCTTGGGATATTATTCAAACAGAAAGTAAAACTAAATAAAATATAATAGGTTAGTCCAAAAAATCATATAAAATGGCATATAAATGCATATAAAACATACTCGATGGATAATATAATAGCATGGAACAATCAAAAATTATAGATACGTTGGAGACGTATCAAGCATCCCCAAGCTTAATACCTGCTCGTCCTCGAGTAGGTAAATTATAAAAACAGAATTTTTGATGTGGAATGCTACCTAACATAATTATCAATGTAATTTTCTTTATTGTGGCATGAATCTTCAGATCCGAAAGATTCAAGACAAAAGTTTAATATTGACATAAAAATAATAATACTTCAAGCATACTAACTAAGCAATTATGTCTTCTCAAAATAACATGGCCAAAGAAAGTTCATCCCTACAAAATCATATAGTTTGGCTATGCTCCATCTTCGTCACACAAAATATTCAAATCATGCACAACCTCGGTTTCAGCCAAGCAATTGTTTCATACTTTAGCCTTTTCAAACCTTTTCAACTTTCACGCAATACATGAGTGTGAGCCATGGACATAGCACTATAGGTGGAATAGAATATGATGATGGGGGTTGTGTGGAGAAGAGAAAAAGGGAGAAAGTCTCACATTGACGCGGCTAATCAACGAGCTATGGAGATGCCCATCAATTGATGTCAATGCAAGGAGTAGGGATTGCCATGCAACGGATGCACTAGAGCTATAAATGAATGAAAGCTCAACAAAAGAAACTAAGTGGGTGTGCATCCAACTTGCTTGCTCACGAAGACCTAGGGCATTTGAGGAAGCCCATTGTTGGAATATACAAGCCAAGTTCTATAATGAAAAATTCCCACTAGTATATGAAAGTGACAAAATAAGAGACTCTCTATCATGAAGATCATGGTGCTACTTTGAAGCACAAGTGTGAAAAAGGATAGTAGCATTGTCCCTTCTTTTATTTTTTATTTTTTGGGCCAACCTTTTTTTGTTTGGCCTTTCTATTTTTTTATTAGGCCTTTCTCTTTTTTTGGCCTTTCTTTTTTTCATGGGACAATGCTCTATTAATGATGATCATCACACTTCTATTTATTTACAACTCATGGATTACAACTCGATACTAGAACAAAATATGACTCTATATGAGTGCCTCCGGTGGTGTACCGGGATGGGCAATGAATCAAGAGTGACATGTATGCAAAATTATGCATGGTGGCTTTGCCGCAAATACGATGTCAACTACATGATCATGCAAGGCAATATGACAATGATGAAACGTGTCATAATAAATGAAATGGTGGAAAGTTGCATGGCAATATATCTCGGAATGGCTATGGAAATGCCATAATAGGTAGGTATGGTTGCTGTTTTGAGGAAGATATAAGGAGGTTTATGTGTGATAGAGCGTATCATATCACGGGGTTTGGATGCACCGGCGAAGTTTGCACCAACACTCAAGGTCGCGCCAAATCAAGAACACGAGAGAGAGATCAAACACATAGCTACTGGTACATACTCTCAGCCCCAAGGGTGAACTACTCCCTCCTCGTCATGGAGAGCGCCGGGATGATGAAGATGGCCACCGGTGAGGGATCCCCCTCCGACAGGGTGCCGGAACAGGGTCCCGATTGGTTTTTGGTGGCTAAAGAGGCTTGCGGCGGCGGAACTCCCGATCTAGGTTATTTTCTGGAGGTTTCTGTATTTATAGGAATTTTTGGCGTAGGTCTCCGAGTCGTCCACGAGAAGGGTGGCGCGCCCAGGGGGTCTTCGAGTTGTCCAGTGATCCACTCCAAGCTTACTTTGGTGCCTCCCTACTATACTTATAGCAAGGCACACATCAAGTCTGGTACACAACATTGCATACATGATAGAACATATGGCTGAATCATAGGGAATGACTTTCATTTTCTCTCTACCTTCTGCAGTGGTCGGGCATTGAGTCTCACTCAACTTCACACCTTGTAACACAGGCAAGAACCCTTTCTTTGACTGATCCATTTTGAACTTCTTCAAAATTTTATCAAGGTATGTGCTTTGTGAAAGTCCAATTAAGCGTCTTGATCTATCTCTATAGATCTTGATGTTGGGGATCGTAGCAGAACTTTAAAATTTTCTATGCATCACCAAGATCCATCTATGGAGTATACTAGCAACGAGGGGAAAGGAGTGCATCTACATACCCTTGTAGATCACGAGCGGAAGCGTCCAAGTGAACGGGGTTGATGGAGTCGTACTCGCCGTGATCCAAATCACCGATGACCGAGTGCCGAACGGACGGCACCTCCGCGTTCAACACACGTACGGAGCAGCGACGTCTCCACCTTCTTGATCCAGCAAGGGGGAAGGAGAGGTTGATGGAGATCCAGCAGCACGACGGCGTGGTGGTGGAAGTAGCGGGGATCCCGGCAGGGCTTCGCCAAGCACAAGCGGGAGAGAGAGGTGTTGCAGGGGGAGAGGGAGGCTCCAGGGGCTGTGGTGTTGCTGCCCTCCCTCCCCCCACTATTTATAGGGGTCCTGGGGGGGCGCTGGGCACCCTGGAGATCCCATCTGAGGGGGGGCGGCGGCCAAGGGGGTGGCTTGCCCCCCAATGCAAGTGGGGCGCCCCCCACCCCTAGGGTTTCCAACCCTAGGCGCAGGGGGAGGCCGAAGGGGGGCGCCCCAGCCCACTAAGGGCTGGTTCCCTTCCCACCTCATCCCATGGGGCCCTCCGGGATAGGTGGCCCCACCCGGTGGACCCTCGGGACCCTTCCGGCGGTCCCGGTACAATACCGATAACCCCCGAAACTTTCCCGGTGGCCGAAACTGGACTTCCTATATATAATTCTTCACCTCCGGACCATTCCGGAACTCCTCGTGACGTCCGGGATCTCATCCGGCACTCCGAACAACTTTCGGGTTTCCGCATACTAATATCTCTACAACCCTAGCGTCACCGAACCTTAAGTGTGTAGACCCTACGGGTTCAGGAGACATGCAGACATGAACGAGACGCCTCTCCGGTCAATAACCAACAGCGGGATCTGGATACCCATGTTGGCTCCCACATGTTCCACGATGATCTCATTGGATGAACCACGATGTCGAGGATTCAATCAATCCCGTATTCAATTCCCTTTGTCAATCGATACGTTACTTGCCCGAGATTCGATCGTCGGTATCCCAATACCTCGTTCAATCTCGTTACCGGCAAGTCACTTTACTCGTACCGTAATGCATGATCCCGTGGCTAACAAATTAGTCACATTGAGCTCATTATGATGATGCATTACCGAGTGGGCCTAGAGATACCTCTCCGTCATACGGAGTGACAAATCCCAGTCTCGATCCGTGTCAACCCAACAGACACTTTCAGAGATACCCGTAGTGTACCTTTATAGTCACCCAGTTACGTTGTGACGTTTGGTACACCCAAAGCACTCCTACGGCATCCGGGAGTTACCCGATCTCATGGTCTAAGGAAAAGATACTTGACATTGGAAAAGCTCTAGCAAATGAACTACACGATCTTTTGTGCTATGCTTAGGATTGGATCTTGTCCATCACATCATTCTCCTAATGATGTGATCCCGTTATCAACGACATCCAATGTCCATAGTCAGGAAACCATGACTATCTGTTGATCAACGAGCTAGTAAACTAGAGGCTTACTAGGGACACGTTGTGGTCTATGTATTCACACATGTATTACGATTTCCGGATAACACAATTATAGCATGAATAATAGACAATTATCATGAACAAGGAAATATAATAATAACCATTTATTATTGCCTCTAGGGCATATTTCCAACACTTGATGCCCAATATATAAGCAGCTTCACCGAAGTCTTTCATTGAAAAATTATTATTCAAGTATCCTTTTATGCTATCCAGAAATTATGTATCATTTCCAATCAACAATATGTCATCCACATATAATATTAGAAATGCTACAGAGGTCCCACTCACTTTCTTGTAAATACAGGCTTCTCCAAAAGTCTGTTTAAAACCATATGCTTTGATCACACTATCAAAGCGTATATTCCAACTCTCAGAGGCTTGCACCAGTCCATAAATGGATCGCTGGAGCTTGCACACTTTGTTAGCACCTTTAGGATCGACAAAACCTTCTGGTTGCATCATATACAACCCTTCTTTAAGATATCCATTAAGGAATGCAATTTTGACATCCATTTGCCATATTTCGTAATCATAAAAGGCGGCAATTGCTAACATGATTCGGACAGACTTAAGCATCGCTACGGGTGAGAAGGTCTCATCGTAGTCAACTCCTTGAACTTGTCGAAAACCTTTCGCAACAAGTCGAGCTTTGTAGACAGTAACATTACCGTCAGCGTCAGTCTTCTTCTTGAAGATCCATTTATTCTCTATGGCTTGCCGATCATCGGGCAAGTCAACCAAAGTCCACGCTTTGTTCTCATACATGGATCCCATCTCAGATTTCATGGTCTCAAGCCATTTTGCGGAATCTGGGCTCATCATCGCTTCCTCATAGTTTGTAGGTTCGTCATGGTCTAGTAACATGACATCCAGAATAGGATTACCGTACCACTCTGGTGCGGATCATACTCTGGTTGACCTACGAGGTTCAGTAGTAACTTGATCTGAAGTTTCATGATCATCATCATTAACATCCTCACTAATTGGTGTAGGAATCACTGGAACTGATTTCTGTGATGAACTACTTTCCAATTCGGGAGAAGGTACAATTACCTCATCAAGTTCAACTTTCCTCCCACTCACCTCTTTTGGGAGAAACTCCTTCTCTAGAAAGGATCCATTCTTAGCAACGAATATCTTGCCTTCGGATCTGTGATAGAAGGTGTACCCAATAGTCTCCTTTGGGTATCCTATGAAGACACATTTCTCCGATTTGGGTTCGAGCTTATCAGGTTGAAGCTTTTTCACATAAGCATGAGCCCCAAACTTTAAGAAATGATGGCTTAGGTTTCTTGCCAAACCACAGTTCATATGGTGTCGTCTCAACGGATTTAGATGGTGCCCTATTTAACGTGAATGCAGCCGTCTCTAAAGCATAACCCCAAAACGATAGTGGTAAATCAGTAAGAGACATCATAGATCACACCATATCTAATAAAGTACGGTTACGACGTTCGGACACACCATTACACTGTGGTGTTCCAGGTGGCGTGAGTTGCGAAACTATTCCACATTGTTTCAAATGAAGACCAAACTCATAACTCAAATATTCTCCTCCATGATCAGATCGTAGAAACTTTATTTTCTTGTTACGATGATTTTCCACTTCACTCTGAAATTCTTTGAACTTTTCAAATGTTTCAGACTTATGTTTCATCAAGTAGATATACCCATATCTTCTCAAATCATCTGTGAAGGTCAGAAAATAACGATACCCGCCGCGAGCCTCAACACTCATTGGACCGTATACATCAGTATGTATTATTTCCAATAAGTCAGTTGCTCGCTCCATTGTTCCGAAGAACGGAGTTTTAGTCATCTTGCCCATAAGGCATGGTTCGCAAGTATCAAGTGATTCCAAAAGCCCATAAGCATGGAGTTTCTTCATGCGCATTACACCAATATGACCTAAACGGCAGTGCCACAAATAAGTTGCACTATCATTATTAACTTTGCATCTTTGGGCTTCAATATTATGAATATGTGTATCACTACAATCAAGATTCAACAAAAATAGACCACTCATCAAGGGTGCATGACCATAAAAGATATTACTCATATAAATAAAACAACCATTATTCTCTGATTTAAATGAGAAACCGTCTCCATCAAACAAGATCCAGATATAATGTTCATGCTCAACGCTGGCACCAATTAAAAATTATTTAGGTCTAAAACTAATCCCGACGGTAGATGTAGAGGTAGCGTGCCAACGGCGATCACATCGACTTTGGAACCATTTCCCATGCTCATCGTCACCTCGTCCTTAGCCAATCTTCGTTTAATCCGTAGCCCCTGTTTCGAGTTGCAAATATGAGCAACAGAACCAGTATCAAATACACAATCGCTACTACGAGTATTAGTAGGGTACACATCAATAACATGTATATCAAATATACCTTTCACTTCGCCATCCTTCTTATCCGCCAAATACTTGGGGTTGTTCCGCTTCCAGTGACCAGTCCCTTTGCAGTAGAAGCACTCAGTTTCAAGCTTAGGTCCAGACTTGGGCTTCTTCCCGGGAGTAGCAACTTGCTTGCTATTCTTCTTGAAGTTCCCCTTCTTCCCTTTGCCCTTTTTCTTGAAACTATTGGTCTTGTTAACCATCAACACTTGATGCTCCTTCTTGATTTCTACCTCCGCGGCCTTTAGCATTGCGAAGAGCTCGAGAATTGTCTTTTCCACCCCTTGCATATTATAGTTCATCACGAAGACTTTATAGCTTGGTGGCAGTGATTGAAGAACTCTGTCAATGACACTATCATCAAGAAGATTAACTCCCAGCTGAGTCAAGTGGTTATGCTACCCAGACATTCTGAGTATGTGTTCACTGACAGAACTATTCTCCTCCATTTTGCAGCTATAGGACTTGTTGGAGACTTCATATCTCTCAACTCGGGCATTTGCTTGAATATTAACTTCAACTCCTGGAACATCACATATGCTCCATGATGTTCAAAACGTCTTTGAAGTCCCGATTCTAAGCCGTAAAGCATGGCACACTGAACTATTAAGTAGTCATCAACTTGTGACTGCCAGGCATTCATAATGTTTGCAGTTGCTGGCGCAGGTGGTACACCAAGCGGTGCTTCCAGGACGTAATTCTTCTGTGCAGCAATGATGATCTCAAGTTACGGACCCAGTCCGTGTAATTGCTAGCATCATCTTTCAACTTAGCTTTCTCTAGGAACGCATTAAAATTCAAGGGAACGGTAGCACGGGCCATTGATCTACAACAACATAGACATGCAAAAACTATCAGGTACTAAGTTCATGATAAATTTAAGTTCAATTAATCATATTACTTAAGAACTCCCACCTAGATAGACATCCCTCTAGTCATCTAAATGATCACGTGATCCATATCAACTAAACCATGTCCGATCATCACATGAGATGGAGTAGTTTTCAATGGTGAACATCTCTATGTTGATCATATCTACTATATGATTCACGTTCGACCTTTCGGTATCAGTGTTTCGAGGCCATATCTGCATATGCTAGGCTCGTCAAGTTTAACCCGAGTATTCTGCGCGTGCAAAAATGGCTTGCACCCATTGTATGTGAACGTAGAGCTTATCACACCCGATCATCACGTGGTGTCCCGGCACGACGAACTATGGAAATGGTGCATACTCAGGGAGAACACTTATACCTTGAAATTCAGTGAGGGATCATCTTATAATGCTACCGCCGTACTAAGCAAAATAACATGCATAAAAGATAAACATCACATGCAATCAAAATATGTGACATGATATGGCCATCATCATCTTGTGCCTTTGATCTCCATCTCCAAAGCACGGTCATGATCTCCATCGTCACCGGCTCGACACCTTGATCTCCATCGTAGCATCGTTGTCGTCTCACCAACTATTGCTTCTACGACTATCGCTACCGCTTAGTGATAAAGTAAAGCAATTACATGGCGATTGCATTTCATAAAATAAAGCGACAACCATAAGGCTCCCGCGAGTTGCCGATAACGTTTACAAAACATGATCATCTCATACAACAATTTATATCTCATCACGTCTTGACCATATCACATCACAACATGCCCTGCAAAAACAAGTTAGACGTCCTCTACTTTGTTGTTGCAAGTTTTACGTGGCTGCTACAGGCTTTTTAGCAAGAACCGTTTACCTACGCATCAAAACCACAATGATTTTTCGTCAGTTGTGCTGTTTTAACCTTCAACAAGGACCGGCCGTAGTCAAACTCGATTCAACTAAAGTTGGAGAAACTAAAACCCGCTAGCCACCTGTGTGTGAAGCACGTCGGTAGAACCAGTCTCATGAACGCGGTCATGTAATGTCGGTCCGGGCCGCTTCATCCAACAATACCGCCGAATCAAAGTAAGATGTTGGTGGTAAGAAGTATGACTATTATCGCCCACAATTCATTGTGTTCTACTCGTGCATATAACATCTACGCATAGACCTGGCTCGGATGCTACTGTAGGGGAACGTAGTAATTCAAAATTTTACCTACGATCACGTAAGATCTATCTAGGAGAAGCATAGCAACGAGCGGGGAGAGTGTGTCCACGTACCCTCGTAGACCGAAAGCGGAAGCGTTTAGTAACGCGGTTGATGTAGTCGAACGTCTTCATGATCCAACCGATCCAAGTACCGAACGTACAACACCTTTGTGTTCTGCACACGTTCAGCACGATGATGTCCCTCGAGCTCTTGATCCAGTTGAGGACGAGAGAGAGTTTCGTCGGCACGACGACGTGGCGACGGTGATGATGAAGTTACCGGCGCAAGGCTTCGCCTAAGCACTACGACAATATGACCAAGGTGTTAAACTGTGGAGGGGGGCACCGCACACGGCTAAGACAATTGATCTTGTGTGTTCTAGGGTGCCCCCCTGCCGCCATATATAAAGGAGGAAAGGGGGAGGCCGGCCGGCCCCTGTAGGGCGCGCCAAGAGAGGGAGTCCTACTAGGACTTCCTAGTCCTAGTAGGATTCCTCTACAAGGAAGAGAGGGGAAAGGAAGGAGAGGGAGAGGGAGTAGGAAAGGGGGGCGCCGCCCCCTTCCCCTAGTCCAATTAGGACTGCCAGGGGGCGCAGCCAGCCCCTTTCGGCCCTCCTCCCTCTCCACTAAGGCCCATGAAGGCCCATTAGTTCCCCCGGGGGGTTCCGATAACCCTCCGACACTCCGATAGTTACTTGGTACCTCTCGGAACTCATGCGGTGTCCGAATAACATCATCCAATATATCATTCTTTATGTCTCGACCATTTTGAGACTCCTCATCATGTCCGTGATCTCATCTGGTACTCCGAACAATCTTCGGTCATCAGATCACATAACTCATAATACAAATCGTCATCGAACGTTATGCGTGCGGACCCTACGGGTTCGAGAACTATGTAGACATGACCGAGACACATCTCCGGTCCATAACCAACAGCGGAACCTGGATGCTCATATTGGCTCCTACATATTCTACGAAGATCTTTATCGGTCAAACCGCATAACAACATACGTTGTTCCCTTTGTCATCGGTATTTTACATCCCCGAGATTCGATCGTCGGTATCCTCATACCTAGTTCAATCTCGTTACTGGCAAGTATCTTTACTTGTTCAATAATGCATCATACCACAACTAAGTCATTAGTCACATTGCTTGCAAGGCTTATAGTGATGTGCATTACCAAGAGGGCCGAGATATACCTCTCCGATACACGGAGTGACAAATCCTAATCTTGATCTATGCCAACCCAACAAACACCTTCGGAGACACCTGTAGAGCATCTTTATAATCACCCAGTTACGTTGTGATGTTTGATAGCACCTTCGGAGCTGCTGGAACGCTTTTGTGTGTGTGTGCGTGTGCGTGCACGCACCAAATTCTCATATATGTGATTTCTTTTGGTAATAAGTGTTGGGGAACACAGTAATTTCAAAAAAAATCCTACAATCACGCAAGATCTATCTAGGAGAAGCATAGGAACGAGCGGGGAGAGTGTGTCCACGTACCCTCGTAGACCGAAAGCGGAAGCATTATATCAACACGGTTGATGTAGTCGTACGTCTTCACGATCCGACCGATCCTAGCACCGAATGTACGGCACCTCCGTGTTCAGCACACGTTTAGCTCGATGACGTCCCTCATACTCTTGATCCAGTTGAGGCTGAAAAAGAGTTTCATCAGCATGATGGCGTGGCGACGGTGATGATGAAGTTACCGGCGCAGGGCTTCGCCTAAGCACTACGACGATATGACCGAGGTGTGTAACTATGGAGGGGGCACCGCACATGACTAAAAGATCAACTTGTGTGTCCTAGGGTGCCCCCCTCCCCACGTATATAAAGGAGGGGGGAGGAGGCCGCCCAAGGGGGAGGCGCGCCATGGGGGGAGTCCTACTAGGACTCCAAACCTAGTAGGATTCGCCCCCCCTTTCCTATTCAAAGTGGAAGAAAGGGGGAAGGAGGAGGAGGAGAGAAGGAAGGAGGGGGTGCCACCCCCTCCCCTTGTCCAATTCGGATTGGGGCAAGGGGGGGCGCGCCACCTCCTGGCCGGCCCTCTCTTCTCCACTAAGGCCCATGAGACCCAATAACTTCCCGGAGGGGGTTCCGGTAACCCCCGGTACTCCGAAACTTATCCGAAACGACCCGAACCATTTCGATGTCCGAATGTAGCCTTCCAATATATGAATCTTTATGTCTCGACCATTTCGAGACTCCTGTCATGTCCGTGATCTCATCCGGCACTCCGAAAAAACTTTGGTACATCAAATCACATATCTCATAATAAAAATCGTCATCGAACGTTAAGCGTGCGGACCCTACGGGTTCGAGAACTATGTAGACATGACTGAGACACATCTCTGGTCAATAACCAATAGCGGAACCTGGATGCTCATATTGGGTCCTACATATTCTATGAAGATCTTTATCGGTCAAACCGCATAACAACATACGTTGTTCCCTTTGTCATCGGTATGTTACTTGCTCGAGATTCGATCGTGGGTATCATCATACCTAGTTCAATCTTGTTACCGGCAAGTCTCTTTACTCGTTCTATAATGCATCATCCCGCAACTAACTCATTAGTTACATTGCTTGCAAGACTTATAGTGATGTGCATTACCGAGAGGGCCCAGATATACCTCTCCGAAACACGGAGTGACAAATCCTAATCTCGATCTATGCCAACTCAACAAACACCATCGGAGACACCTGTAGAGCATCTTTATAATCACCCAGTTATGTTGTGACGTTTGATAGCACACTAAGTGTTCCTCCGGTATTCGGGAGTTGCATAATCTCATAGTCATAGGAACATGTATAAGTCATGAAGAAAGCAATAGCAATAAACTAAATGATCATAGTGCTAAGCTAACGGATGGGTCTTGTCCATCACATCATTCCCCAATGATGTGATCCCGTTCATCAAATGACAACACATGTCTATGGATAGGAAACTTAACCATCTTTGATTAACGAGCTAGTCAAGTAGGGGCATACTAGGGACACTCTGTTTGTCTATGTATTCACACATGTACTAAGTTTCCGGTTAATACAATTCTAGCATGAATAATAAACATTTATCATGGTATAAGGAAATATAAATAACAACTTAATTATTGCCTCTAGGGCATATTTCCTTCAGTCTCCCAGTTGCAATAGAGTTAATAATCTAGATTACATAGTAATGATTCTAACACCCATGGAGTCTTGGTGCTGATCATGTTTTGCTCGCGAGAGAGGCTTAGTCAACGGGTCTGCAATATTCAGATCCGTATGTATCTTGCAAATTTCTATGTCCCCTTCCGACACTTGATGACGGATGGAATTGAAGCGTCTCTTGATGTGCTTGGTTCTCTTGTGAAATCTGGATTCCTTCGCCAAGGCTATTGTTCCAGTATTGTCACAAAAGATTTTCATTGGACCCGATGCACTAGGTATGACACCTAGATCGGATATGAACTCCTTCATCCAGACTCATTCATTTGCTGCTTCACACATAGATCCTGCCATGACGCTTTGCTTAGAACTGCACCAACTAACAGCTCCACCGTTCAATATAAACACGTATCCGGTTTGTGACTTTGAGTCATCCGGATCAGTGTCAAAGCTTGCATCGACGTAACCATTTACGACGAGCTCTTTGTCACCTCCATAAACGAGAAACATATCCTTAGTCCTTTTCAGGTATTTCAGGATGTTCTTGACCGCTGTCCAGTGATCCACTCCTGGATTACTTTGGTACCTCCCTACTATACTCATAGCAAGGCACACATCAGGTCTGGTACACAGCATTGCATACATGATAGAACCTATGGCTGAAGCATAGGGAATGACTTTCATTTTCTCTCTATCTTCTGCAGTGGTCGGGCATTGAGTCTCACTCAACTTCACACCTTGTAACACTGGCAAGAACCCTTTCTTTGACAGATCCATTTTGAACTTCTTCAAAATCTTATCAAGGTATGTGCTTTGTGAAAGTCCAATTAAGCGCCTTGATCTATCACTATAGATCTTGATGCCGAATATGTAAGCAGCTTCATCGAGGTCTTTCATAGGAAAACTTTTATTCAAGTATCCCTTTATGCTATCAAGAAATTCTATATCATTTCTGATCAACAATATGTCATCCACATATAATATTAGAAATGCTACAGAGCTCCCACTTTCTTGTAAATACAGGCTGATAACCCACAAGTATAGGGGATCGCAACAGTTTTCGAGGGTAAAGTATTCAACCCAAATTTACAGATTCGACACAAGGGGAGCCAAAGAATATTTGAAGGTATTAGCAGCTAAGTTGTCAATTCAACCACACCTGGAGATTAATTATCTGCAGCAAACTGATCAGTAGCATAGTAGTTTGATAGTTTTGATAGTAGTAGCAGCAGCAACGGTAACAGTAACAGTGATAGCAGTAATTCGTAGCAAGTGTAACAGTGACAATAGCAGTAGTAACTTAGCAAGATCAATATAAATAAATTCGTAGGCATTGGATCGGTGACTTGTTGGATGATATTCATCATGTGACAGTTATAACCTAGGGCGATACGGCACTAGCTCCAGTTCATCGATATAATGTAGGCATGTATTCCGTAAATAGTCATACGTGCTTTATTAAAAGAACTTGCATGGCATCTTTTGTCCTACCCTCTCGTGGCAGCGGGGTCCATATTGGAAACTAAGGGATATTAAGGCCTCCTTTTAATAGAGAACCGAAACAAAGCATTGACACATAGTGAATACATGAACTCCTCAAACTACGGTCATCACCGAGAGTGGGCCCGGTTGTTGTCACTCCGGGGTTGTCGGATCATAACACGTAGGTGACTATAACTTGCAAGATCGGATCTAACACATGGATATAATGATGAATTCATAAACGGTTCAGATCCGAATTCATGGCACCCGGGCCCAAAGTGACAAGCATTAAGCATAGCAAAGTCATAGCAACATCAATCTAAGAACATAGTGGATACTAGGGATCAGGCCCTAACAAAACTAACTCGATTACATGATGAATCTCATCCAACTCCTCACCGACCAGCGAGCCTACGAAGGAATTACTCACTCCCGGTGGGGAGCATCATGGAATTGGCGATGGAGATTGGTTGGTGATGACGAAGAACGAAGATCCCACTCTCCGGAGCCCCAACGGACTCCAGATCTGCCCTCCCGAGGAAGAACAGGGCCTGGCGGCGGCCCCATCTCGTGAAATGCGATAACTCTTTCTCCCTGGGTTTTTTCTGGAATAATTGTAATTTATAGTATCAGGGGGGTCGTCAGCGGGGTCACCAGGTGGGTACAACCCACCTGGGCGCGCCAGGAGAGGGGGGCCCGCCCTGGTGTGTTGTGCCCACTCAGGGGCCCCTCTCTGGTGGTTGTTGGCTCCAAAAATCTTCATTTATTCCATAAAAACTCCTTGCAAAGTTTCACTTTATTCCGAGAACTTTTATTTCTGCACAAAAACAACACCATGGTAGTTCTGCTGAAAACAGCGTCAGTCCGGGGATAGTTTCATTCAAATCATGCAAATTAGAGTCCAAAACAAGCGGAAAAGCGTGAGAAAAAGTAGATACGTTGGAGATGTATCAACTCCCCCAAGCTTAAACCTTTGCTTGTCCTCAAGCAATTCAGTTGATAAATCGAAAGTGAGAAAGAAAAACTTTTACGAACTCTTTTCTTGTTTGCATAAATAAGCATAAACAGCACCCAGGTTTTCAGCCAGCATTATAACTAACCATGTCAATAATAACTCGTAAAGATTATATTAACTCATATCAATGAGATAATCAGCTAGCGAGCAATAATAAGATATCTCAAACAGTAACACCTTGTCAAAACAATCATGATATAACATGACAATAGTGGTATCTCGCTAGCCCTTTCTGAGACCGTGAAACATAAATGCAGAGCACCTCCAAAGTTCAAGCAGCGACTAAACATTGTAATTCATGGTAGAAAAGATCCAGTCATGAACTCATGATGCACCCAACATTAGCTATACACAATGCATAAATCATGAACGTTGTGCTCTACTCAGTTTCTGGCGCTTGTTTTTAGAAGGTGGTGACACAACATAAAAGTAAATAGAAAGGCCCTTCGCAGAGGGAAGCAGTGATTTGCAGAGGTGCCAGAGCTCAATTTTTTAAAAAAGATAAATAATATTTTGAGACATGCACCCTTCTTATTCACTTCACGACCATCAGTTATCAACATCTTCCACGCTAAGCACGCTAGTGGCGGTTCCCAAGCGATAAAAGTAAAGGTTTACTCCCCCTCCACCATCAATCACACTCCACGGCTTATTGATACGTCTCCAAAGTATCTATAATTTTTGATTGCTCCATGTTATATTATCTTCTGTTTTGGACATTATTGGGCTTTACTATTCACTTTTATATAATTTTTGGGACTAACCTATTAACCGGAGGCCCAGCCCAGAATTGCTGTTTTTTGCCTCTTTTAGAGTTTCGCAGAAAAAGAATATCAAACCGAGTCCAAACGGAATGAAACCTTCGGGAACGTGATTTTCGGAATGAACATGATCCAGAGGACTTGGACCCTACGTCAAGAAATCCACCAGGAAGCCACGAGGTAGGGGGGCACACCTACCTCCCCCCCCAGGGGCGCCCTCCACCCTCGTGGGCCCCATGTTGCTCCACCGACGTACTCCTTCCTCCTATATATACCTACGTACCCCCAAACGATCAGATACGGAGCCAAAAACCTAATTCCACCGCCGCAACCTTCTATACCCGTGAGATCCCATCTTGGGGCCCATTCTGGAGCTCCACCGGAGGGGGCATCGATCACAGAGGGCTTCTACATCAACACCATAGCCTCTCCGATGAAGTGTGAGTAGTTTACCTCAGACCTTCGGGTCCATAGTTATTAGCTAGATGGCTTCTTCTCTCTTTTTGGATCTCAATACAATGTTCTTCCCCTCTCTTGTGGAGATCTATTCGATGTAATATTCTTTTGCGGTGTGTTTGTTGAGACCGATGAATTGTGGGTTTATGATCAAGTTTATCTATGAACAATATTTGAATCTTATGAATTCTTTTATGTATGATTGGTTATCTTTGCAAGTCTCTTCGAATTATCAGTTTGGTTTGGCCTACTAGATTGATCTTTCTTGCAATGGGAGAAGTGCTTAGCTTTGGGTTCAATCTTCCGGTGTCCTTTCCCAGTGACAGTAGGGGCAGCAAGGCACGCATTGTATTGTTGCCATCGAGGATAACAAGATGGGGTTTTTATCATATTGCATGAATTTATCCCTCTACATCATGTCATCTTGCTTAAAGCGTTACTCTGTTCTTATGAACTTAATACTCTAGATGCATGCTGGATAGCGGTCGATGTCTGGAGTAATAGTAGTAGATGCAGGCAGGAGTCGGTCTACTTGTCTCGGGCGTGATGCCTTTATACATGATCATACCTAGATATTCTCATAACTATGCTCAATTTTGTCAATTGCTCAACAGTAATTTGTTCACCCACCGTAAAATACTTATGCTCTTGAGAGAAGCCACTAGTGAAACCTATGGCCCCGGGTCTATTTTCCATCATATTAATCTCCCATCAACAAGCTATTTCCGTTGCCTTTTATTTTACTTTGCATCTTTATCATAAAAAATACCAAAAATATTATCCTATCCTATCTATCAGATCTCACTCTCGTAAGTGACCGTGTAGGGATTGACAACCCATTATCGCGTTGGTTGCGAGGATTTATTTGTTTGTGTAGGTGCGAGGGACTCGCGCGTAGCCTCCTACTGGATTGATACCTGGTTCTCAAAAACTAAGTGAAATACTTACGCTACTTTGCTGCATCACCCTTTCCTCTTCAAGGGAAAACCAACGCAGTGCTCAAGAGGTAGCAAGAAGGATTTTTGGCGCCGTTGCCGGGGAGGCTTACGCAAAGTCAAGTCAAGATTTGAACTCCCGACAACGAGCCATTTCTGGCGCCTTTGCCGAGGAGTTCTACGCAAAAGTCAACATACCAAGTACCCATCACAAACCCTTATCTCCCGCATTACATTATTTACCATTTGCCTCTCGTTTTCCTCTCCCCCACTTCACCCTTGCCGTTTTATTCGCCCTCTCTTTTTCGTTCGCCTCTTTTTCGCTTGCTTCTTGTTTGCTCGTGTGTTGGATTGCTTGTTTGTCACGATGGCTCAAGATAATACCAAATTATGTGACTTTACCAATACCAACAATAATGATTTCCTTAGCACTCCGATTGCTCCTCTTACCGATACTGAATCTTGTGAAATCAATGCTGCTTTGTTGAATCTTGTCATGAAAGATCAATTCGCCGGCCTTCCTAGTGAAGATGCCGCTACTCATCTAAATAGCTTCGTTGATTTGTGTGATATGCAAAAGAAGAAAGATTTTGATAATGATATTGTTAAATTGAAGCTATTTCCTTTTTCGCTTAGAGATCGTGCTAAAGCTTGGTTTTTGTCTTTGCCTAAAAATAGTATTGATTCTTGGAATAAGTGCAAAGATGCCTTTATCTCTAAGTACTTTCCTCCCGCTAAGATCATCTATCTTAGAAACGATATTATGAATTTTAAGCAACTTGATCATGAACATGTTGCACAAGCTTGGGAGAGGATGAAATTAATGATACGTAATTGCCCCACGCATGGTTTGAATTTGTGGATGATTATACAAAATTTTTATGCCGGATTGAATTTTGCTTCTAGAAATCTTTTAGATTCGGCCGTGGGAGGCACTTTTATGGAAATCACTTTAGGAGAAGCTACTAAACTCCTAGATAATATTATGGTTAATTATTCTCAATGGCACACTGAAAGATCTACTAATAAAAAAGTGCATGCGATAGAAGAAATTAATGTTTTGAGTGGAAAGATGGATGAACTGATGAAATTATTTGCCACTAAGAGTGTTTCTTCTGATCCTAATGATATGCCTTTGTCCACTTTGATTGAAAATAATAATGAATCTATGGATGTGAATTTTGTTGGTAGGAATAATTTTGGTAACAACGCGTATAGAGGAAACTTTAATCCTAGGCCTTATCCTAGTAATTCCTCTAATAATTATGGTAATTCCTACAACAATTCTTATGGAAATTTTAATAATATTCCCTATGAATTTGATACTAGTGTTAAAGAATTTATGAATTCGCAAAAGAATTTCAATGCTTTGCTTGAAGCAAAATTGCTTAAAGTTGATGAATTGGCTAGGAACGTTGATAGAATTTCTCTTGATGTTGATTCTTTAAAACTTAGATCTATTCCTCCTAAGCATGATATCAATGAGTCTCTCAAAGCCATGAGAATTTCCATTGATGAGTGCAAAGAAAGAACCGCTAGGATGCGTGCTAAGAAAGATTGCTTTATGAAAGCGTGTTCTTCAAATTTCTATGAAAATAAAGATGAAGATCTAAAAGTTATTGACGTGTCCCCTATTAAATCTTTGTTTTGCAATATGAATCTTGATAATGATGGGACTGAATTTGATCCACCTTTACCTAGAAGGCGTTCCAAAAATTCGGAGTTTTTAGATCTTGATGCTAAAATTGACAAAAGTGGGATTGAAGAAATCAAAACATTAGATATTAATGAACCCACTATTTTGGATTTCAAGGAATTTAATTATGATAATTGCTCTTTGATAGATTGTATTTCCTTGTTGCAATCCGTGCTAAATTCTCCTCATGCTTATAGGCAAAATAAAGCCTTTAACAAACATATCGTTGACGCTTTGATGCAATCTTATGAAGAAAAACTTGAGTTGGAAGTTTCTATTCCTAGAAAACTCTATGATGAGTGGGAACCTACTATTAAAATTAAGATTAAAGATCATGAATGCTATGCTTTGTGTGATTTGGGTGCTAGTGTTTCCACGATTCCAAAAACTTTGTGCGATTTGCTAGGTTTCCGTGATTTTGATGATTGCTCTTTAAACTTGCACCTTGCGGATTCCACTATTAAGAAACCTATGGGAAGAATTAATGATGTTCTTATTGTTGCAAATAGGAACTATGTGCCCGTAGATTTTATTGTTCTTGATATAGATTGCAATCCTTCATGTCCTATTATTCTTGGTAGACCTTTCCTTAGAACGATTGGTGCAATTATTGATATGAAGGAAGGGAATATTAGATTCCAATTTCCATTAAAGAAAGGCATGGAACACTTCCCTAGAAAGAAAGTTAAATTACCTTATGAATCTATTATGAGATCCACTTATGGATTGCCTACCAAAGATGGCAATACCTAGATCTATCCTTGCTTGTATGCCTAGCTAGGGGCGTTAAACGATAGCGCTTGTTGAGAGGCAACCCAATTTTAATTTTTTTATTGTTATTGCTTTTTTCTTCTGTTTAGGAATAAATATTTGTTCTAGCCTCTGGTTAGATGTGTTTTTGTGTTTTAATTAGTGTTTGTGCCAAGTTAAACCTATAGGATCTTCTTGGATGATAGTTATTTGATCTTGCAGAAATTTCCAGAAACTTTCTGTTCATGAAAATAATTGTTAAAAATCACCAGAACGTGATAAAATATTGATTCCAATTGCTGCTGATCAATAAACAAATTTTCTAGGTAGTCCTATTTTGGCTGATTTTTTGGAGTTCCAGAAGTTTGCGTTAGTTACAGATTACTACAGACTGTTCTGTTTTTGACAGATTCTGTTTTTCGTGTGTTGTTGCTTATTTTGATGAATCTATGGTTAGTAAAATAGTTTATAAACCATAGAGAAGTTGGAATACAGTAGGTTTAACACCAATATAAATAAAGAATGAGTTCATTACAGTACCTTGAAGTGGTCTTTTGTTTTCTTTCGCTAACGGAGCTCACGAGATTTTCTGCTGAGTTTTGTGTTGTGAAGTTTTCATGTTTTGGGTGAAAGATTGATGGATTATGGAACAAGGAGTGGCAAGAGCCTAAGCTTTGGGATGCCCATGGCACACCCAAGATAATATAAGGACACCTAAAATCCAAAGCTTGGGGATGCCCCGGAAGGCATCCCCTGTTTCGTCTACTTCCATCGGTAACTTTACTTGGAGCTATATTTTTATTCGCCACATGATATGTGTTTTGCTTGGACCGTCTTGTATGATTTGAGTCTTTGCTTTTTAGTTTACCACAATCATCCTTGCTGCACACAACTTTTGTTACACACACACATGATTCGGAAATTATTAGAATACTCTATGTGCTTCACTTATATCTTTTGAGTTATATAGTTTTTGCTCTAGTACTTCACTTATATCTTTTAGAGCACGGTGGTGGATTTGTTTTATAGAAACTATTGATCTCTCATGCTTCACTTAGATTATTTTGAGAGTCTTAAATAGCATGTTAATTTTCTTAAATAACCCTAATATGCTAGGTATTCAAGATTAGTAAAAACTTTCTTATGAGTGTGTTGAATACTAAGAGAAGTTTGATGCTTGATGATTGTTTTGAGACATGGAGGTAGTGATATTAAAGTCGTGCTAGTTGAGTAGTTGTGAATTTGAGAAATACTTGTGTTGAAGTTTGCAAGTCCCGTAGCATGCACGTATGGTAAACGTTATGTAACAAATTTGAAACATGAGGTGTTCTTTGATTGTCCTCCTTATGAGTGGCGGTCGGGGACGAGCGATGGTCTTTTCCTACCAATCTATCCCCCTAGGAGCATGCGCGTAGTGCTTGGTTTTTGATGACTTGTAGATTTTTTCAATAAGTATGTGAGTTCTTTATGACTAATGTTGAGTCCATGGATTATACGCACTCTCACCTTTCCATCATTGCTAGCCTCTTCGGTACCGTGCATTGCCCTTTCTCACATTGAGAGTTGGTGCAAACTTCGCCGGTGCATCCAAACCCCGTGATATGATACGCTCTTTCACACATAAACCTCCTTATATCTTCCTCAAAACAGCCACCATACCTACCTATTATGGCATTTCCATAGCCATTCCGAGATATATTGCCATGCAACTTTCCACCGTTCCGTTTATCATGACACGTTCATCATTGTCATATTGCTTTGCATGATCATGTAGTTGACATAGTATTTGTGGCAAAGCCACCGTTCATAATTCTTTCATACATTTCACTCTTGGTTCATTGCATATCCCGGTACACCGCCGGAGGCATTCATATAGAGTCATACTTTGTTCTACTATCGAGTTGTAATCATTGAGTTGTAAATAAATAGAAGTGTGATGATCATCATTTTCTAGAGCATTGTCCCAAGTGAGGAATATAAAAAAAAGAGATAAAGGCCATAAAAAAGAGAAGGCCCAAAAAAATGAGAGAAAAAGAGAGAAGGGACAATGTTACTATCCTTTTACCACACTTGTGCTTCAAAGTAGCACCATAATCTTCATGATAGAGAGTCTCTTGTTTTGTCACTTTCATATACTAGTGGGAATTTTTCATTATAGAACTTGGCTTGTATATTCCAACAAAGGGCCTCCTCAAGTGCCCTAGGTCTTCGTGAGCAAGCAAGTTGGATGCACACCCACTTAGTTTCTTTTGTTGAGCTTTCATATATTTATAGCTCTAGTGCATCCGTTGCATGGCAATCCCTACTCCTCGCATTAACATCAATCGATGGGCATCTCCATAGCTCATTGATTAGCCTCGTTGATGTGAGACTTTCCCCTTTTTATCTTCTCCACATAACCCCCATCATCATATTCTATTCCACCCATAGTGCTATATCCATGGCTCACGCTCATGTATTGCGTGAAGGTTGAAAAAGTTTGAGATTACTAAAGTATGAAACAATTGCTTGGCTTGTCATCGGGGTTGTGCATGATGAGAGCATTCTTGTGTGACGAAAATGGAGCATGACTAAACTATATGATTTTGTAGGGATGAACTTTCTTTGGCCATGTTATTTTGAGAGGACATAATTGCTTAGTTAGTATGCTTGAAGTATTATTACTTTTATGTCGATATTGAACTTTTATCTTGAATCTTTCGGATCTGAATATTCATACCAGAATTAAGAATAATTACATTGAAATTATGCCAAGTAGCATTCCACATCAAAAATTCTGTTTTTATCATTTACCTACTCGAGGACGAGCAGGAATTAAGCTTGGGGATGCTTGATACGTCTCCAACGTATCTATAATTTTTGATTGCTCCATGCTATATTATCTTCTATTTTGGACATTATTGGGCTTTATAATCACTTTTATATTATTTTTGGGACTAACCTATTAACCGGAGGCCCAGCCCAGAATTGCTGTTTTTTTGCCTATTTCAGAGTTTCGCAGAAAAAGAATATCAAACGGAGTCCAAACGGAATGAAACCTTCGGGAACGTGATTTTCGGAACGAACATGATCCAGAGGACTTGGACCCTACGTCAAGAAAGCCACCAGAAGCCACGAGGTAGGGGGCGCGCCTACCCCCCCCCCCCCAGGCACGCCCTCCACCCTCGTGGGCCCCATGTTGCTCCATCGACGTACTCCTTACTCCTATATATACCTATGTACCCCCAAACGATCAGACACGGAGCCAAAAACCTAATTCCACCGCCGCAACCTTCTGTACCCATGAGATCCCATCTTGGGGCCTGTTCCGGAGCTCCGCCGGAGGGGGCATCGATCACGCAAGGCTTGTACTCAACACCATAGCCTCTCCGATGAAGTGTGAGTAGTTTACCTCAGACCTTCGGGTCCATAGTTATTAGCTAGATGGCTTCTTTTCTCTTTTTGGATCTCAATACAATGTTCTCCCCCTCTCTTGTGGAGATCTATTCGATGTAATCTTCTTTTGCGGTGTGTTTGTTGAGACCGATGAATTGTGGGTTTATGATCAAGTTTATCTATGAACAATATTTGAATCTTCTGAATTCTTTTATGTATGATTGGTTATCTTTGTAAGTCTCTTCGAATTATCAGTTTGGTTTGGCCTACTAGATTGATCTTTCTTGCAATGGGAGAAGTGCTTAGCTTTGGGTTCAATCTTGCGGTGTCCTTTCCCAGTGACAGTAGGGGCAGCAAGGCACGCATTGTATTGTTGCCATCGAGGATAACAAGATGGGGTTTTTATCATATTGCATGAATTTATCCCTCTACATCATGTCATCTTGCTTAAAGCGTTACTCTGTTCTTATGAACTTAATACTCTAGATGCATGCTGGATAGCGGTCGATGTGTGGAGTAATAGTAGTAGATGCAGGCAGGAGTCGGTCTACTTGTCTCGGACGTGATGCCTATATACATGATCATACCTAGATATTCTCATAACTATGCTCAATTCTGTCAATTGCTCAACAGTAATTTGTTCACCCACCGTAAAATACTTATGCTCTTGAGAGAAGCCACTAGTGAAACCTATGGCCCCCGGGTCTATTTTCCACCATATTAATCTCCCATCAACAAGCTATTTCCGTTGCCTTTTATTTTACTTTCTTTTACTTTGCATCTTTATCATAAAAAATATTAAAAATATTATCCTATCATATCTATCAGATCTCACTCTCGTAAGTGACCGTGTAGGGATTGACAACCCCTTATCGCGTTGGTTGCGGGGATTTATTTGTTTGTGTAGGTGCGAGGGACTCGCGCGTAGCCTCCTACTGGATTGATACCTTGGTTCTCAAAAACTGAGGGAAATACTTACGCTACTTTGCTGCATCACCCTTTCCTCTTCAAGGGAAAACCAATGCAGTGCTCAAGAGGTAGCACTTATCCGAAACAACGGGTGCCGTCCATACCAACATCAGTCCCTTGGGAGTTTTGTTTAATTATTTGCATTTTTGAGTTCGGGACTGGGAATCCCTATTACCGCCCATTTTCTCGTGCGATGGCGAGTGAATAAACACTCGACCTGAGAATAACCCGCTTAGCATGGAAGATATCGACCACCTCCTGTCGTTCCATAAACGATCCAGGCACACAAAAAGGATAATTTTTAGAAGTTTTTAGAGGTGGCACATGGAAATTTACTTAGGACGGCAGGGTAATACTATATGTAGGTAGGTATGGTGGACTCATCTGGGATAACTTTTGGTTTAAGGTTTTTGATGTACAAGCAGAGTTCCCACTTAGTACAGGCGAAGGCTAGAAATTAAGATTGAGAAGCGGCCAGCTAGAGAGCAACAACGATCATAACTAGGCATTATGCATAAGTAACATTGGACACTAGCATGAGTAGGATATGAACACCATGAACATAAATATTATAGAGGCTATGTTGGTTTTGATTCAACTACATGCATGAAGATGTACCAAGTCAAGCCACTCGAACATTCAGAGGAGGATACCATATCAGCATACTACATCACAATCATTTTAGCTCTATGTTGATATCCAAGATAAATCATTATTCGCTCCCAGCTACTTATGCATGGCATGAGAAACTATAATCTCTACTTGTTATTGCAAACATGTTTAATCATAATGGGCTGAAGCATGGATACTAGGTTAAACATATTTACACAAACAGAACAAGTCGAGTTCATACCAGTTTCTCTTTGCCACGGCCAGTTCATCGAATGTCGTCATTATTGCCTTTCACTTGCACGACCGAATGATATGAAAATAATAATAGTGCAAGAGTGCCATGGACTAAGCTGGAATCTGCAAAGCATTTTATTTAATAGGAGAAGACAAGGTAAAATGTGCTCTTATTAGTTCAACAGTTATTCATATGAGAGTCACTCAACATTTTCATAGTGGTCTTCTCCTCGGTAAGACTCTAATAAAAAGAAAATAAATTCAGAGAAACACACTGAAATATTTTTGGAGTTTTTGTTTTCTTGATCAAGCAAATAAAAGGGAAAAGCAAAAAACGAGAAAAACTATTTACACGGGAAAGCTCCCAACAAGCAAAAGAAGAACAAGGAAATCTTTTTGGGGTTTTCTTTTTAATACTACTACTAAGCATGCATGGAAAACAAATTACTACAACTATTTTTTTGGTTTTTTCTAAAGTTTTTCAAACACACAAGAAGAAAGCAAGAAAATAAATCTAAGCATGGATGATACAACGAAAAAGTGTGAACACCGACAAACAGAATGATATGAGTGAACATGAATATAATGTCGGTGAGAAACACGTACTCCCCCAAGCTTAGGCGTTTGGCCTAGCTTGGCAGTCAATCAGTAGCCTGGAGGGTAGTAGTCGGCGTGGTAGCTCATGGAGGCTCTCGGTGCGGAGGCCTCATCACGCCATGCCGCCAACACCGCTGCGTTGTGAGCTCGGGCCTCACTCTCAAGAACAAAATGTCTTCTCTTGCTGTTATAGTCAAAAAGAGCTGGCGCAGGCAAATATGTGTCCACAACATGTGATTGGTTAAACAACAGATTATAAGTAAAGTTATCAACCCTTCCCTTGAGAATCTTATGCTCTTTTAAGGTGTCGAAGTCTAAATACTGCGTGGGTAGGATGGGATCAAAGGGTAAAGGTGAAACACCCAGCCCTCGCGCTAAACGCGTGGCGTAAATTCCACCATAGAACCAGCCACTGTTAGCGTTATGCTGAAGTCTACGTGCAACAATCGCTCCAAGGTTATAATTCCTTTCACCAGTGAGAGCGGTGTGAATGAGGCTCAAGTCTGGCGCACAAAGTATGCTACAGTCTTGCTTGCCTACTATGCATTTCCCGTTAAATAATGCAAAATACTGAATTGCGGGAAAGTGAATGCTCTTTATTCTTCCTTGTCTCACTCCCCTATTTTCACCCTAACAAAGGCTAGCCAAGAAAGACTCATACTCAGCCTTTGGTGGCTCATCGAGCGAACCCCAAAACGGGATCTTGCAGTGGTAAGCAAAGTTCTCTAGTGATATAGTGTAGGGATTATCATAAAGCATAAACGACGCCCTAGACTCACATGGAAAATATGTAAATCCTTTGACAAATGATTTAGTGAGAAGATGGTGTTGTTCACACTTATCTGAGAGGTAGGAACCGAGACCGGCATTGTGAACATATTGCTCAAATTCCTCCTTAATGCCCACTCGCATCATATACTCATCGCAAGGCCAGAAGCATCTTTTGGTAGTGGCACTTCGCGTGGAACTTTTACTTGGTTCAACATAAGACCGGCGGGCGGAATTGTCACTGGAAGATGCCCCCGAGGATCTTCTCCTCGAAGAACTCCTTCCAAACAAGCTCATAATGTCCGCGTACAATTTTTCCTATGAGCAAAAAATCTGAATTTTTAGTTCACAAAAGTTTCTCAACAAAACTTCACAAAACTGATAGCAACTACTCATAGGGATACATAGAGGCCATAGCAAGCATTCAAATTACTTAGAACACTAAGAATTCAACATGCAAGCTCATCTACGGCAGCACCAAGAGTAGCTATTTATTCAAAGTATAAACCACTAAAACAAAAATAATTGGACAAACGGTGGAGTCACATACCAAGCAACGATCCCCCGAAACAGTTTCGGAAACGGAGCTTCGAGCAAAGAGATCGAAATCCGCGGGTTTGAGCTCAAGAACACGGGAGAGAGAGCAATGGGGATTTTTTTCTGGAGGTAAGTGATGATGTGGGCTAAAGAGATAAGTGAGGGGGCCCACATGGGGACCACAACCCACCAGGGCGCGCCTGGGGGTCCTGGCGCGCCCAGCTGGGTTGTGCCCACCTGGTGCACCTCCCTCTGGTATTATTTTGTGACGCCCCCAATTCGACCGTACACTAATCATGCACGCAAATGTGTACGATCAAGATCAGGGACTCACGGGAAGATATCACAACACAACTCTACAACATAAATAAGTCATACAAGCATCATAATACAAGCCAGGGGCCTCGAGGGCTCGAATACAAGTGCTCGATCATAAACGAGTCAGCGGAAGCAACAATATCTGAGTACAGACATAAGTTAAACAAGTTTGCCTTAAGAAGGCTAGCACAAAAGTAGCAACGATCGAAAAGGCAAGGCCTCCTGCCTGGGACCTCCTAACTACTCCTCGAAGCCGAACTCCACGTAGAATCATCCTCGGGGTCTCTAGCTCATGGACTCCAGCATCTGGTTGCGACAACCAGGTATAGAAAGTGGAAAAGAGGGAGAAAAGCAACCGTGAGTACTCATCCAAAGTACTCGCAAGCAAGGAGCTACACTACATATGCATGGGTATATGTGTAAAGGGTCATATCGGTGGACTGAACTGCAGAATGCCAGAATAAGAGGGGGATAGCTAATCCTGTCGAAGACTACGCTTCTGGCCACCTCCACCTTGCAGCATGTAGAAGAGAGTAGATGGTAAGTTCACCAAGTAGCATCGCATAGCATAATCCTATCCGGCGATCCCCTGCTCGCCGCCCTGTTAGAGAGCGATCACCGGGTTATATCTGGCACTTGGAAGGGTGTGTTTTATTAAGTATCCGGTTCTAGTTGTCATAAGGTCAAGGTACAACTCCGGGTCGTCCTTTTACCGACGGACACGGCTATTCGAATAGATAAACTTCCCTGCAGGGGTGCACCACATAACCCAACACGCTCGATCCCATTTGGCCGGACACACTTTCCTGGGTCATGCCCGGCCTCGTAAGATCAACACGTCGCAGCCCCACCTAGGCACAACAGAGAGGTCAGCACGCCGGTCTAAATCCTATGTGCGCAGGGGTCTGGGCCCATCGCCCATTGCACACCTACACGTTGCGTACGCGGCCGGAAGCAGACCTAGCCTAGTGGCGTTCCGGTCCAATCCGGCGTGCGCCGCTCGGTCGCTGACGTCACGAAGGCTTCGGCTGATACCACGACGTCGAGTGCCCATAACTGTTCCCGCGTAGTTGGTTAGTGCGTATAGACCAAATGGCCAGACTCTGATCAAATACCAAGAACTCGTTAAGCGTGTTATTTTGAAGTAACCGCGGTCGCCGTCCAGGGCCAGGCCCACCTCTCGCCTAGGTGGTCTCAACCTACCCTGTCGCTCAGCCACAAAGATCCACTTGCGGGTACTCCTACGAGCCGACCCGACTTTAGTCACCACAGGTGTCATGTTTAGAGATATAAGCATATACCCGTGATCACCGCCCAAGTGATCACGGCCCGATAGTATAGCACAGCAGACGGACAGGAATGTAGGGCCACTGATGGAAAACTAGCATCCTATACTAAGCATGTAGGATTGCAGGTAAAGGTAACAACAGTAGTAGCAAGGACAGGCTATGCATCAGGATAGGATTACCGGAAAGCAGTAACATGCTACACTACTCTAATGCAAGCAGTATAGAGAAGAATAGGCGATATCTGGTGATCAAGGGGGGCTTGCCTGGTTGCTCTGGCAAGTAGGAGGGGTCGTCAACTCCGTAGTTGAACTGGGCAGCAGCAGCGTCGGTCTCGTAGTCTACCGGAGAGAAGAGGGGGAAGAAACAGTAAATACAATGCAAACATAAGCATGACGATGCGTGACATGACAATGAGCGGTGTTAGGTGTGCCCTAACGCGGCAGTAGGTGATACCGGCAAAGGGGGGAACATCCGGGAAAGTAGTCCCGATGTTTCGCATTTTTGGACAGATGAAACGGAGGGGGAAAGTTGCGAGTTCGATATGTTAGGGATGTGTGGCGGACGAACGGGCTGCGTATCTGGATTCGTCTCGTCGTTCTGAGCAACTTTCATGTATAAAGTATTTTCATCCGAGCTATGGTTTATTTATATGAATTTTAAAAGATTTAAATTAATTTTAGCATTTATTTAATTTAATACAACATTATCCAGAACAGTGTTTGCTGACGTCAGCATGACGTCAGCAGTCAACAGAGGTGTTGACCGGTCAAACTGACGTGTGGGCCCAGTGGGACCCACCTGTCATACATTGTTAGGTTAATTAGGGTTTAGGTTAAACTAATTACTGTTTATTTAAACTAACAGGTTAATTAGATTAATTAAATAGGATTAATTAACTTAATTAATTAATTAATTAAATTTATTTTTATTATTAATATTTTTTCTAATTCTTTTAATTCTAGTTTTTTTACGTTCTCTGGGCGGGGCCCATATGTCATAGGCCCCAGGGGCCTAAGCGGGGTGCACGGGCTTGCGGGCGTGCGGGCTAACAGGCGCAGGGGCGCCTGGCGCGAGGCGAACCCGGAGGCTGCTCGGGCGAGGCCATGGACGAGGCCGCCGGCGCCCACGATGCCGGCCAGGAGGGACGGCGGAGGGCCGCGGGCGGCGCGGTGGTGGAGGTAGTGGCGGGGCTGGCCGGAGCGGCCCATAGGGAGGGGAGGTGAGGCGAGGCGTCGAGAGGCGCAGGCGGGCATGCTGGGGAGCTCGCACCGCAGCGAGTCCAGGGGCGGCAAAGGTGTGGCCTGAGGCGGGCTACAGAGGCGGCTGCGTCGAGCGAAGCAGCATCGGGGCTCGGCCTGCAGCAGGCGCGATGAGCCTGGCGGGCGCAGGCGGTGGTCGCGGGGCGCGGCCCGGACGCGTCGTAGGAGGGAGAGGAGGTCGGGGGTGCGGTGAGCGCGGTCGCTGGCGCGACCAGGGGCGAGGGAGAGGGTAGGACCGGGGTGCGCAAGGCCATGACAGTGCAGCGCGGGGTCGGCGATGGCCGGCTGCGGCCACAGCGGGCGCGCTCGCAGACGAGGCGGGGTGAGGCCAGCACGGGCCGGCCGGAGCCGCGAGCGGCAGCAGGCGCGGCCCCGCGTGGGCGGGCGCGCGGTAGGACGACAGCAGGGGGGCACGAGGTGCGGGGGAGGAAGAGAGGAGGATCGGCGCTTGCTCACGGGGCCGGTAGGGAATGGGGCGGCGGGGCGTGAGGTGGATGACGGGGACGTCGGCGGAGAGGAGAAGCAGGCCGGCGGGGGAGCGCTCCAGTGAGGCCATTCGACGACGGCGGGGCGGTCCTCGGGCGACGGCGACGACCGGCGGCCTCCTCCTCTCGATCCCGATCCAATCGGGGGAGAGGGGGGAGATATTTTCGAGGGGGGAGTGTCGGTGGGTGAGTGGGGGGAAGTGGGGGAGGTTATGGGGTGCGGGGTGGGCCGTGTGGGCTGGTGGCTTGGCCCAGTTGGGCCTGTGGTCAGCTGGGCCGAAGCCCAGGGGGTTTCTCTTCTTTCTTTTTTTTTGGTCTTTTGGTTTTCTCTTTTGTATTTTTTTCTTTTATTTATTTTCTTTTCTGTTTTATTTCAATTTAAATTATTTAGGCATTTTATAAAAATGTGTTTACTACACCATATTTACACATGCAATATTTAGTGCAAACCGAACATTTTTATTTTAGTGTTTGAAAACTTTTATTATTTACCAAACTTTGAATTTGAATCTTGGACCGGTTTTGATCTAACGGTAGATTAGCAACAGTAACGGAGGTAACATGGCACCATTAGCGTGGGATTACTGTAGCTTAGTTACCCGGGCGTTACATATTTGCACCAAAAATTCTTAAATAATCAGAAAAAAATCGTATAAATTTTCAGAGCATTCTGAGAACTTTTATTTTTGGGTCTTTTTTTATTGCACGGGAAATTCAGAAAACAGACTAAACATGACATTTTACTTTATTTAACTAATAAAAACAGAAAACAAAAGGGTAGGACAGAAGGTAGTGCTTACTAAATTCATCAACTTCATACCGCTCAAAAATGATTCATTAATAAGGTTGATCAAGTCTTATTAACAACCACTTTCGATTAGCATGAAACCGAAGAACTTTCGTAAATCACTAAGTTACCTCAATGGGGATATGCATCTCCCCAACTATAAGCATTTCATATTTCTTTTGACAGTAGGTAGAGGTATTTGAAAACTTCCAATAGTGATTGTCGGAGATTTTTCAATAACATTAATACCATTCACTTGGAATTGTTTCTTCGGAAAGTGCACCGTATGCTCATTACCATTAATATGAAAAATGACCTTGCTTTTATTGCAATCAATAACAGCCCCTGCAGTATTCAAGAAGGGTCTACCAAGGATAATCGACATGTTGTCGTCCTCGGGCATCTGAAGTATAACAAAGTCAGTCAAAATAGTAACATTAGCAACAACAACGGGCACATCCTCACAAATACCGATAGGTATGGAAGTTGATTTATCAGCCATTTGCAAAGATATTTCAGTAGGTGTGAGTTTATTCAAGTCAAGTCTTTTATATAAAGACAAAGGCATAATAACACTAACACCAGCTCCTAAATCACACAAAGCAGTTTTCACATAAATCTTTTTGATAGAGCAAGGTATAGTTGGTATACCCGGATCTCCAAGTTTTTTAGGTACTCCATCTTTGAAAGTATAATTAGCAAGCATAGTGGACATTTCAGCTTCCGGTATTTTTCTCTTGTTAGTGATGATGTCTTTCATATACTTTGCATAAGGAGGCATTTTCAAGATATCAGTCAAGCGAGTACGCAAAAAGACTGGCCTCACCATTTCAGCAAAGCGTTCGAATTCTTCATCATCATTCTTTTTAGTTGACTTGGGTGGAAAAGGCGTAGGTTTTTGAACCCACGGTTCTCTTTCTTTACCGTGTTTTCTAGCAATGAAGTCTCTTTTATCATATCTTTTATTTTTGGGTTGTGGGTTATCAAGATCAACAGGTGGTTCTATTTCAACATCATTATCTGGTTCTTTATCATTTGGTTGAGCATCCTCATGAACATCATCTTTATCTTTTTCATTATCACTAGGGGGATGTTCATTACCAGATTGAGTTTCAACATCAGAGATAGAAGTTTCATTTTCATTATCAGGAGGTTTTTCTATTTCAGGTTCACTAGAAGCATGCAAAGTCCTATCATTTTTCTTTTTCTTTTTCTTTCTAGAAGGACTAGGTGCATTAGCATTAGCTCTTTGTGAATCTGGTTCAATTCTTTTTGGGTGTCCCTCAGGATAAAGAGGTTCCTGAGTCATTTTACCTCCTCTAGTTGCAACTCTAACAGCAAAGTAATCCATATTATGATTCATTTCATCAAGCAATTCTCTTTGAGATTTAGCAACTTGTTCTAACTGAGTTTGAACCATCGAAACAAGTTTTCCAACACCCCTAACATCATTTGAGATTCTAAATAACAAGTCACTCAAGCAGCAATCATATCAGAATTATATTTCAATTGTTTCATAACATTTGCATTGAAGTGATCTTGTTTTCTAATGTAGTTTTCAAACTCATAAAGGCATTGACTAGGATGCATATTGTGAGGATTATCATTTTCATTAAATTTCATAAGAGAATTTACCTCTACCACCTTAGGCAGTGGTGGTGTATTAAGCCCATGTATTCTTCAACAGGAGGTAAAATTTTAACATCCTCGGCTTTAATACCTTTTTCCTTCATAGATTTCTTTGCCTCTTGCATATCTTCAGGACTGAGATATAATATGCCCCTCTTCTTTGGAGTGGGTTTAGGCGGTGGTTCAGGAAGAGTCCAATCATCATAATTTTTCAATATCTTATTCAACAATTCTTCAGCTTGAGCAATAGTTCGTTCCCTGAAAACACAACCAGCACAACTATCTAGGAAGTCCCTAGAAGCATCGGTTAGTCCATTATAGAAGATATCAAGTATTTCATTTATCTTAAGAGGATGATCAATCAAAGCATTAAGTAGCTGGCAAAGCCTCCCCCAAGCTTGTGGGAGACTCTCTTCTTTAGTTTGCACAAAGTTAAATATTTCCTGTTAGGCAGCTTGTTTCTTATGAGCAGGAAAATATTTTTCAGAGAAGTAATAAATCATATCATGGGGACTACGCACACAACCAGGAGTAAGAGTATTGTACCAAGCTTTAGCATCACCCTTTAATGAGAAAGGGAATAATCTGAGAATAAAGTAGTAGCTAGTTTTCTCATCATGAGTAAAAAGGGTGGCTATATCATTCAACTTAGTAAGATGTGCCACAACAGTTTCAGTTTCATAACCATGGAAAGGATCAGATTCAACCAAAGTAATTAACTCTGGGTCGACAAAGAATTCATAATCTTATCATCAATAAATATAGGTGAAGTAGCAAACTTAGGTTCACATTTAATTCTAGCATTCAGAGATTTTTCCTTATACTTGCATAATAATTTTTCTAGATCATCTCTATCATTGCAAGCAAGAATTTCTCTAGTTGTTTCTTCGCTCATAACATAACCTTCCGGTACCTTAGGAAATTCATATCTAGCAAGGCTAGTTCTAGCAGGTGTTTCAAGAGTTTCAGTTTCAAGCTCATCATCAGATTCAACAACATCATGTTGTATTACTCTAGCAATTTTATCATCAAGAAATTCACCAAGTGGCACATCATCATTATCAAGCAAGGTACTAGCATCATCATAAGCTTCATTCATAGTAGAAGTAGAACCATCAATAACTTGTGACATCTTAGAATTGATAGCATGTGGTGGTGTTGCAAGTTTACTCATAACAGAAGGTGAATCTAAAGCAGAACTGGATGGCGGTTCCATACCTCCCCTCGTCTTAGAGGGATAAATCTTAGTCTTTGGATCTTTCAGATTCTTCATAGTGATAAATTTATAATAATCCCAAGTGACTCAACAAATATAGCTATGCTCCCCGCCAACGGCGCCAAAAAAGGTCTTGATAACCCACAAGTATAGGGGATCGCAACAGTTTTCGAGGGTAAAGTATTCAACCCAAATTTGTAGATTCGACTCAAGGGGAGCCAAAGGATATTTGAAGGTATTAGCAGCTGAGTTGTCAATTCAACCACACCTGGAGATTAATTATCTGTAGCAAACTGATCAGTAGCACAGTAGTTTGATAGTTTTGATAGTAGTAGCAGCAGCAACGGTAACAGTAACAATGATAGCAGTAATTCGTAGCAAGTGTAATAGTGACAATAGCAGTAGTAACTTAGCAAGATCAATATAAATAAATTCGTAGGCATTGGATCGGTGACTTGTTGGATGATATTCATCATGTGACAGTTATAACCTAGGGCGATACGGCACTAGCTCCAGTTCATCGATATAATGTAGGCATGTATTCCGTAAATAGTCATACGTGCTTTATTAAAAGAACTTGCATGACATCTTCTGTCCTACCCTCCCGTGGCAGCGGGGTCCATATTGGAAACTAAGGGATATTAAGGCCTCCTTTTAGTAGAGAACTGGAACAAAGCATTAACACATAGTGAATACATGAACTCCTCAAACTACGGTCATCACCGAGAGTGGGCCCGGTTGTTGTCACTCCAGGGTTGTCGGATCATAACACGTAGTAGGTGACTATAACTTGCACGATAGGATCTAACACATGGATATAATGATGAATTCATAAACGGTTCAAATCTGAAATCATGGCACCCGGGCCCAAAGTGATAAGCATTAAGCATAGCAAAGTCATAGCAACATCAATCTAAGAACATAGTGGATACTAGGGATCAGAGCCTAACAAACTAACTCGATTACATGATGAATCTCATCCAACTCCTCACCGACCAGCGAGCCAACGAAGGAATTACTCACTCCCGGTGGGGAGCATCATGGAATTGGCGATGGAGATTGGTTGGTGATGACGAAGAACAAGGATCCCCCTCTCCGGAGCCCCGAATGGACTCCAGATCCGCCCTCCCGAGGAAGAACAGGGCTTGGCGGCGGCTCCATCTTGTGAAACGCGATAATAATTTCTCCCTGATTTTTCTGGAATAATGTAGATTTATAGTATCAGGGGGGGTCGTCAGCGGGGTCACCAGGTGGGTACAACCCACCTGAGCGCGCTAGGAGAGGGGGGCGCGCCCTGGTGGGTTGTGCCCACCCAGGGGGCCCTCTCCAGTGGTTGTTGGCTCGAAAAATCTTCATTTATTCCATAAAAAATCCTTGCAAAGTTTCACTTTATTCTGAGAACTTTTATTTCTGCACAAAAACAACACCATGGTAGTTCTGCTGAAAACAGCATCAGTCCGGGGTTAGTTTCATTCAAATCATGCAAAATAGAGTCCAAAACAAGAGGAAAAGTGTGAGAAAAAGTAGATACGTTGGAGACGGATCACAGGCTCCTCCAAAAGTCTGTATAAAACCATATGTTTTGATCACACTATCAAAACGTTTATTCCAACTCTGAGAGGCTTGCACCAGTCCATAGATGGATCGTTGGAGCTTGCACACTTTGTTAGCATCCTTTGGATCGATAAAACCTTCTGGTTGCGTCATATACAACTCTTCTTCCAGAAATCCATTCAGGAATGTAGTTTTGACATCCATTTGCCAAATTTCATAATCATAAAATGCGGCAATTGCTAACATGATTTGGACAGACTTAAGCATCGCTACGGGTGAGAAAGTCTCATCGTAGTCAACTCCTTGAACTTGTCAAAAACCTTTCGCAACAAGTCGAGCTTTGTAGACGGTAACATTACCGTCAGCGTCAGTCTTCTTCTTGAAGATCCATTTAATCTCTATGGCTTGCCAATCATCGGGCAAGTCAACCAAAGTCCATACTTTGTTCTCATACATGGATCCCATCTCAGACTTCATGGCTTCAAGCCATTTCACGGAATCTGGGCTCATCATCGCTTCCTCATAGTTCGTAGGTTCGTCATGGTCAAGTAACATGACCTCCAGAACAGGATTACCGTACCACTCTGGTGCGGAACTTACTCTGGTTGACCTACGAGGTTCGGTAGTAACTTGATCTGAAGTTTCATGATCACTATCATTAGCTTCCTCACTAATTGGTGTAGGAATCACTGGAACTGATTTCTGTGATGAACTACGTTCCAATTCGGGAGCAGGTAAAATTACCTCATCAAGTTCTACTTTCCTCCCACTCACTTCTTTCGAGAGAAACTCCTTCTCTAGAAAGGATCCATTCTTAGCAACGAATATTTTGCCTTCGGATCTGTGATAGAAGGTGTACCCAACAGTCTCCTTTGGGTATCCTATGAACACACATTTCTCCGATTTGGGTTCGAGCTTATCAGGTTGAAGCTATTTCACATAAGCATCGCAGCCCCAAACTTTAAGAAAAGACAACTTGGGTTTCTTGCCAAACCATAGTTCATAAGGTGTTGTCTCAATGGATTTAGATGGTGCCCTATTTAACGTGAATGCACCCGTCTCTAAAGCATAACCCCAAAATGATAGCGGTAAATCAGTAAGAGACATCATATATCGCACCATATCTAATAAAGTGCGGTTATGATGTTCAGACCCACCATTACGCTGTGGTGTTCCAGATGGCGTGAGTTGCGAAACTATTCCACATTGTTTCAAATGAAGGCCAAACTCGTAACTCAAATATTCACCTCCACGATCAGATCGTAGAAACTTTATTTTCTTGTTACGATGATTTTCCACTTCACTCTGAAATTCTTTGAACTTTTCAAATGTTTCAGACTTATGTTTCATCAAGTAGATATACCCATATCTGCTTAAATCATCTGTGAAGGTCAGAAAATAACGATACCCCCCGCGAGCCTCAACACTCGTCGGACCGCATACATCGGTATGTATTATTTCCAACAAGTATGTTGCTCGCTCCATTGTTCCGGAGAACGGAGTCTTAGTCATCTTGCCCATGAGGCATGGTTCGCAAGCATCAAGTGATTCCAAAAGCCCATCAGCATGGAGTTTCTTCATGCGCTTTACACCAATATGACCTAAACGGCAGTGCCACAAATAAGTTGCACTAGCATTATTAAACTTATATCTTTTGGCTTCAATACTATGAATATGTGTTTCACTTCTATAGAGATTTAGTAAAAATAGACCACTCATCAAGGGTGCATGAGCATAAAAGATATTACTCATATAAATAGAACAACCATTATTCCCTGATTTAAATGAATAACCGTCTCGCATCAAACAAGATCCAGATATATGTAGGGGAACGCAGCAGAAAACAAAAAATTTCCGACCTACGCACCAGCCCAGGACCACTATGGAGACTGCATACATGGTTTGATCTTTTTCGTTACCGACTCGTAGCGCAGCGGGAAGTAGAGTCGATGACGATCGGCGGTGCAGATCCCCGCAGCTAGGATTTACAACCTCCCAACCGCGAGGATGTATACCCTCATCTGCTCCTCAGACAGCCCTCCGGGAGGCGGTCGAACAGCCCCCCCGGACGGTGTCGCGGACAGCCCTTCGTGAGGACCTTCGAAACTCGAACGGTCACTCGGACAGCCCTTCGGGAGGACCTTCGAAACTCGGACGGTCACACGGACAGCCCTTCGGGAGGCACTCACAAACTAAGACCGAAACTACGATCTCTCTACAGAATTGCACACATACGGTGTCATCTATCCGGCAGGGCTTCGCCGTCCAGAACTAGTTCCTGCCGGAACCCAGACAGCCTTACGGCTCTACGAAACTCTTTTCGTGGGAGGGAGAGAAGAAGCCAGATAATGCATGGCATGTGTATGAGAGCAAGGGATGAGTGTGGAGGGCTGCCCCTCCACCTCTATTTATAGGAAATCCCAAGGGGGTAGGGTAGTTTCACAAAAAACCCAAAATGCACATGAATGAAGTCCTTCCACAAGGACCTAGGAGTGAAACCAAGGAACAAGAGGGTCCCCAAGGGGGGATACCCCATGTGGCCGGCCACACCCCCATGAGGGGCCCAAAAAATGGCTCCTATCCATCCATGTCATCCCCAAGATCTTTTGGAGCAAAGCCCCAAAAGGTGGCTTTCCATAAAGTAACCATAAAGCTGATTTTCACTATTCACGACGACATTTTTCAGCGTCTGATCGAACTGAAAATATTTATGTGGGCGAAGAACATTTCTAGTACCCACTAAAATGATTTTCAACGCGTTCCGAAACAATTCCGGTTTTAGTGATTTTCATCTGCGAAACGCATCTGAAGTGGCTCCGGCAGCTCCGGAACATTTCCGGTTTTTATCTCAGAAAATTCCAAAAAGCTTCCAGAATGATTCTGGCATCCTCCAAGAATTATCAGGCATGTGCCGAAACCAATTTGACTTAATGGTGTATCCCGAAACAACTTTTCGGTATCATCGAAACTTATCCGATGACCTCTCTCTGCGGTACGATTCCGCTGTCCGAAACTTTTCGGTGTCCGAAACTTTTTTGGTGATTTTCTCTCAGACTCCCTGTCTAGTATTCAGCAGATAGATGACCCTTAAGCGTGTGACCCTATAGGTTCGGTGAAGTATAGACATGACCCGGAACCCCTTCCGATCAATGATCAACATCGGAGCCGTGGACACCCATATTGACCCCTATACCCACACGAATAAATATTCGAGTGAACCTCCAGTTTCCGTGTGCTATTCCTGTTGCTTCGCGATATGTTACAAATACCCGAGGTGAGACATGTTGGCATTCCCGTGGATCAACAACTTGTCCACTATGCTAGTTACCTCGTTACCGGTATTGTTCTCTTTTCTCGTTTCCGTGTTCCGGCATCCCAGTGATCAAATCACACTGTGTCTGGCCAGACGATGATGGATACCGTAATACCGAGAGGGCCCGAGAATATCTCTCCATCGTCGGAGGAGCAAATCCCAATCTTGAGCTATCAAGTTACTTGACACACTTTTCCATGAACCCGTAAGCCGCCGTAATAGCCACCCATTTACGGATGACGTTTAACAAACCCCAAAGTTCATGAAGCAAGCATGAAGAAACTCGATACTCTCATGGTCTAAGGAATCATGCAAACGTTAACCATCTCTGTGTTATGTACCATTAACTTGTGACGAATGAATCTCTTAGCATAACATCATGCCGGGTCGATTCAACACAAATGTTCTCTTAACATTGTGCCCTCAAGGTTGCTGACATAGACATGCCCATGATCAGGAAAACATAACCATCATGCAACACTTGAGCTAGTCTTAGAGGCCAGAATAGAAATACATTTTACTGTTTATTATTCCACACGTGCATATGAGTCTTCCTCCGAGCCTCGTGGTTATTACAGACTCGAGAACCATAGCAGTTATAGCATGGAACATAAACATAATTATGAACTCGGAGATAAATAATATCATTTATTATTGCCTCTAGGTCATATCTCCTACAGACTCCCACTTGCACTAGAGTCAATAATCTAGCTTATGCTAATGCACTTCACACCTGTGGCACACCGGTGTAAATATGCTTCGCTTGTGGTATAGCCTGATGTCCAACGGATCTGACGACTTCAGTTCCGTGTGTATCTTTGCATGTCCTCGCGTTTTCACGTTTTCACAAAATTCATATTTTGTGTGGACTTGGCTTTGTATGTATGTGAATCACAGGTCGAACCTGGATTCCTCGGACTGAGTTATGGAGCAACTACCTGCAGTAGTGTCCCATTGTCAAAAGCCATCTTGGAACTATACTAAGTTCATGAATGAACTATATGATTCAACATCTTCTTTGTCGCTTCTAAAGCGTCAACATACTTAGCCCTTGTTATAGAATTCGCCACAGTAACTAGTTTGAACAAATTCCAACTAACTGTGCCACCACATTGTGTGTTACACAAAACCCTTAATTTAAATCGAAAATCGCATGGAGAAAAGATGAAGACTCTATCGATGTAACATTTTACAACGAACTCTTCATGATCTCTGCTTGCGAGAAAACCATGTCATCAGTACTTACTCTAGTACTCTGTGACATCTTTCACTGTTGTCCCATGATCAGTAATTTGATCACTTTGGTATCCATACTCGCAACACCTTGGGAGTATCGGACATATCTGGTTGTTTTACATACCATGGAATACATGATTAATCCAAACACAAAAGTGTGTGGAATCTACATCATGTATTTTACTCATCAGTGTTTTGGGACACCGAGTCTTGCAAAAACTCTTTCCATGTGACTTTGGCAAGAATCACTCCTTGGCGTTTTAAATGCTAAAAGGTTTTAGCATCTTGTCAATATGTATTCATTGCTTAGCCCCATAAGGTAAATCTATCTCCATAGATCATCATGCCTAATATTGAGGCTATTTAGCCTAAGCACTTCATGGAAAAACTATTTTCAAATGAAGTCCTAATTCGTGTCAAGAAATTTATTTCCAATTACCAATGTGCCAAGCACATAAGGTTTTTAGAAATATTATTACGCTCCCACTTACTTTCTTCGATTACAAGTATCTTCGTTACCCATTGATGAAGTCAAAACCCCCTTGACCATTTCATCAAAACACAAAGATTCCAACTCCATTTTTCTCTCTTCTGTCCATTGCTGGAACTCTGAAGTTTGCATACCTACTAGCATCCTCTGGATCGACAAATTACTTTGGACTGTATCATATACAAGTCCTAGCTTTCATTTCCATCAGATGGAAATCCTTTTATCATCCATGTTTCATATCTCATGATTGAAATATGTATTAATTGCTAGTTCAACCCGAACCGACTTTAAGCATCGCTACGATGAAAACAACCTCATCGTAGTCAACTCTTGAACTTGTTATTTCAACAAGTCGAGCTTTATGGATAAAACATTTTATCCGTATCAGTTTTAAGTTCCATAAATATTCGTTAGACTCTAAGTCTTCCGAAAGGTGTATCAAGGTTTTAATCTTGAATCACTTATATGGAAACTAACTCGGGTTGTATTGGCATTTAGCCAATTCCGGAGTCAGGGCCCATCAACGCTTCCTTGTGTATCATAGGTATAATGTTGTCTAACAACAATATCTCGTTTGCGCACCTGAGAGGTTTGCACGAGCCTTGCCTACGTGGTCCAGCTGCAAGTTCGACCGAAGTTCATACATTTTATTGTAGAGACTTCCGTATCAGTCGCAGTAGGAAACTCTGGAATCACTTCCAAGGTCTCTTTCCTTTGATCTGATGACGTAGATACTGTTTATCTCGTCGAGTTGCACTATTCTCCCACTCACCTTTTTGAAAGAACCATTCTCTTTAAAAGCACACCGTTTCGCGGCAAAACTATTTGCCTCGGTATAGTGAGGGAGGAATACCCAACATTTTGGTATAACCTACAAAGTAGCACTTGTCTGATTTGGAATAGGTTTGTAACCTTTTACACAAGCCCCATATTCCAAATGTTAAGAAAAGATATAACATGGTTGGGCGTACCATACCATGGCTTCATTTCAACAGACCCGATGTAGCTCTTTTCAGGGTAAAAGCCGCAGTCTCTAAAGCATCACTTTAAAAGGATAATGGCAAATTTATTTATGTCATCTTTGACCTTACCATGTCATAAATGGTTTGATTACATCTCCACGGACTTTCCACTTGCAGTGGTGTTCCGGGAGGTGCAAGTTTATGAAACCCCTTTCACAACTCATCAGACATTCGCTAAACATGTAACTCAAATATTCCTTTGTGCAATCAAATTGCAGAAACATAATTTTCTTGTTACAATAACTTCTACTTCATTTTTGAGAACCTTTCGAATGATTTCAAAAGATCCAGACTTACGTCTCATCAAGTAAATATCCATATATCTACTTGAGTCATTTCTGAAGATAAATAAATCCACCACTAACAACACTTATCGGACTACACACATCAAATGTATGATCACTAATAAGTTTGTTGTTCGTTCCTTATGGCCTGTGAACGGTATTTTAGTCACTTCACTTTTTGGAGGAAAGTTGCAAGTGTCAGATGATTCAAAATCAAAAAGACTTCAAAATCCATCATAATGGAATTTTCCATGCGGGTTTCTCCAATGTGACCAAATGTAGTGCCACACTTGTGTGGTATTATTTTAGTCTTGCGACATTTAGCGTCAGTGTTATGGATGTATCATATTACCCTCAATATTCATAGCATACGTCCCATCGATGATGGAAGTATGGCCCTTATGTTATTCATAATACTTAACAACAATTGTTGTTTTTATGAACAACTCTTTTGCAACAAACATTGTGCAATGGGCTAGAGTGTATGAAACTCTAAAATGGATTATGAAAGTAACCCAGAGGTATTGTATTATTATCAATATTCATAACATACATCTCATTCATAATGAAAGTATGGCCCTTGTGTTATTCATAACATCGAACATAAAAAGTTCTCTTATGAACAACCTTCTTGCAAGATACCTTATGCAATGGGATAGAGTTTGTAAAACTCTAAATGAATTATGAAAATAAATACAGACGGCAATACACCGATGGAAGGTATAGTAACATTTACCATGTTCCCTGTGTATACCTTAACCTCATTTCTAGCTAGTCTTTCAGGCCATAGTAGTTCTTACATCGAGTTTCAACAGAATGCAATCGAGCGGGCATTTTTGTGATGAACTCACAATACCCAAGAATTAGTGATTAACATGTTTAACCATAATTCGCAAGAACTATATCTTTGACCAGCCTTCTATACATCAAAAACTTGTATGACATTCATACATGAGCTGGATATTCCAGTCTTCTTTCCTTTTGCCTTTATACTTCTAGCAGTTTAACTTTTAGTATTTCTCCTACTCTCAGAAGAAGCACCCAACTTAAGAGTGGCATTAGCCCCGGACTTCCTAGGCGTGTAAGTCATACTAACACCCTTTGGACACTTCCTTTCTCTTTAAGTTGTTGTTTTATTCACCTTTCATTATATGACAGGCGTTCTTCTGGATCCCTTTCCCAACAGTCAAATGCATAGTAAACACTTTTACTAACACTTGCAAACAAACATTGCTTTGTTTGTATCTGAAAATAATTTTCAGTTCCATGAATATCATATAACTATCCCAACTTTCGAAGTTTGGGTTTCATGGAAGCAAACATATTCCACTTGACCGTAACAGAATTCTAGCTTTTGGATCGAAGGACGAGAGTCACATGATCCATAGCATTAGCGGGAGGATACGGAAAGCATGCGATAGGACAAAGTCCTTCTCGGCACTTTTGAGGACAATCCTCATATTACGTTACCAATCGTAAAGTTTTAACCAGATATTTAACAGCTATTCAATTTTTAATAGGGAAGGTGGAAATGCAAGCCATTATTCTACAACTATTATGCAAGAAACACTTAAACAGTGTTCATAATTAATTGCACTGAGAATTAAACATGTTAATTCAACAGTGCGCTCCCACTCAAATCAATATCTCTCATAATTGATTTAGAGTGATTCAAGATCCATATTTCTATTCGATGCCATTGACGGGTTCATCACTGATGACACGAATTTCAATCGGTAGGCCAACTTGCCGATCACATCTCTATGTGATTCTTGTTCATCTTTTGATGGGCGTGTTCCGAGCTCAGGACTCTCCTGCCTGAACGTCAAAGACAACCAAGTGATCTTGCTGCGAGGTCTGACCTCACCCGCCTCATTCCTCTCGATTCGTTCGTGCTCATGTGTACATGGCGCACCCCGAAAAGATATGAATTTCAGACGGTGCTACACTTGGGTGAACACTAACTACTTTGATATTTTAAGTGAGAGATCACCCTAATAAAAAGCGACTACCGTGCAATCAAGAAGGGTGCATCATAAGGGATAAACATCTCAGTCAATTCATAATAGCATGATATGGTATAGCCCTTTCTGACGGAGAAGTCTTTCATTTCTTCGTCTTCGGCATTCGCGTCAGTGTTCACCTTCGCGAAGATTGCCACCACCTTGTCGATGCACCAGATAATATTGCTATCTCTATAGCTAACAAAATAATGCATTACAACAAGGTTGACACGCAGGTCATTAAAGTGCAATCATATGGCTCCAGCCATCATGCCGAATCATGACACGCAGGTCATGCTAATCAAATTACATCATATAGTCATCTCATACATAATCGAATTAGTATGAGCACTGCTATACCACATCACATGCACATCCTGCAAAACCAAGTTAGACGCCTCTAATCGGTTTATGCAAAATTTATTTTACGTGGCTTCTAAGGTTTTGACTTAAACCGCAGCTACCAACATTTTATCATCAAGTATGATTATTCAAGTTGCTAGATTAACATCTCGGGGTGTATGAAACACGAGATAATTAAATCTCGAGCCCCATACTAAACTTCGTCATACGTATGACCCCCGTGCAGATCATATCTGCAATGCCCTTTCATCTGCGAATTTCATCTTTCTTTTGACTACGGCAGAACCCAAAGAACTGATAGCACTTCCATGATCAATCAGGATCACGGATTGCCAGAACTTTGTCAAATTCCACCATGCTGTCTCGAGATTGAGCAAACGCAAATTCTAGGGAAGCAACAAGAACCTCGGGTAACAGATTTCATCTGTCACCCGCATAAATAATTTTCAGCAATAGATCTCATCTACTACCTAATTATATTATGCAATACCCATACATCTCCATGTATTCTAGATCGAAACCTGCATCTACGCATAGCACGGCTCTTGATGCCACTGTAGGGGAACGCGGCAGAAAACAAAAAATTTCCAACCTACGCACCAGCCCAGGACCACTATGGAGACTGCATACATGGTTTGATCTTTTTCGTTACCGACTCGTAGCGCAGCGGGAAGTAGAGTCGATGACGATTGGCGGTGCAGATCCCCGCAGCTAGGATTTACAACCTCCCAACCGCGAGGATGTATACCCTCATCTGCTCCTCAGACAGCCCTCCGGGAGGCGGTCGAACAGCCCCCCGGACGGTGTCGCGGACAGCCCTTCGTGAGGACCTTCGAAACTCGAACGGTCACTCGGACAGCCCTTTGGGAGGACCTTCGAAACTCAGACGGTCACACGGACAGCCCTTCGGGAGGCACTCACGAACTAAGACCGAAACTATGATCTCTCTACAGAGTTTCACACATACGGTGTCATCTATCCGGCAGGGCTTCGCCGTCCAGAACTAGTTCCTGCCGGAACCCAGACAGCCTTACGGCTCTACGAAACTCTTTTCGTGGGAGGGAGAGAAGAAGCCAGATAATGCATGGCATGTGTATGAGAGCAAGGGATGAGTGTGGAGGGCTGCCCCTCCACCTCTATTTATAGGAAATCCCAAGGGGGTAGGGTAGTTTCACAAAAAACCCAAAATGCACATGAATGAAGTCCTTCCACAAGGACCTAGGAGTGAAACCAAGGAACAAGAGGGTCCCCAAGGGGGGATACCCCATGTGGTCGGCCACACCCCCATGAGGGGCCCAAAAAATGGCTCCTATCCATCCATGTCATCCCCAAGATCTTTTGGAGCAAAGCCCCAAAAGGTGGCTTTCCATAAAGTAACCATAAAGCTGATTTTCACTATTCACGACGACATTTTTCAGCGTCTGATCGAACTGAAAATATTTATGTGGGCTAAGAATATTTCCAGTACCCACTAAAATGATTTTCAACGCGTTCCGAAACAATTCCGGTTTTAGTGATTTTCATCTGCGAAACGCATCTGAATTGGCTCCGGCAGCTCCGGAACATTTCCGGTTTTTATCTCAGAAAATTCCAAAAAGCTTCCAGAATGATTCTGGCATCCTCCAAGAATATATCAGAAACCAATTTGACTTAATGGTGTATCCCGAAACAACTTTTCGGTATCATCGAAACTTATCCGATGACCTCTCTCTGCGGTACGATTCCGCTGTCCGAAACTTTTCGGTGTCCGAAACTTTTTTGGTGATTTTCTCTCAGACTCCCTGTCTAGTATTCAGCAGATAGATGACCCTTAAGCGTGTGACCCTATAGGTTCGGTGAAGTATAGACATGACCCGGAACCCTTTCCGATCAATGATCAACATCGGAGCCGTGGACACCCATATTGACCCCTATACCCACACGAATAAATATTCGAGTGAACCTCCAGTTGCCGTGTGCTATTCCTGTTGCTTCGCAATATGTTACAAATACCCGAGGTGAGACATGTTGGCATTCCCGTGGATCAACAACTTGTCCACTATGCTAGTTACCTCATTACCGGTATTGTTCTCTTTTCTCGTTTCCGTGTTCCGGCATCCCAGTGATCAAATCACACTGTGTCAGGCCAGACGATGATGGATACCGTAATACCGAGAGGGCCCGAGAATATCTCTCCATTGTCGGAGGAGCAAATCCCAATCTTGATCTATCAAGTTACTTGACACACTTTTCCATGAACTCGTAAGCCGCCGTAATAGCCACCCATTTACGGATGACGTTTAACAAACCCCAAATTTCATGAAGCAAGCATGAAGAAACTCGATACTCTCATGGTCTAAGGAATCATGCAAACGTTAACCATCTCTGTGTTATGTACCATTAACTTGTGACGAATGAATCTCTTAGCATAACATCATGCCGGGTCGATTCAACACAAATGTTCTCTTAACATTGTGACCTCAAGGTTGCTGACATAGACATGCCCATGATCAGGAAAACATAACCATCATGCAACACTTGAGCTAGTCTTAGAGGCCAGACTAGGAATATATTTTACCGTTTATTATTCCACACGTGCATATGAGTCTTCCTCCGAGCCTCGTGGTTATTACAGACTCGAGAACCATAGCAGTTATAGCATGGAACATAAACATAATTATGAACTCGGAGATAAATAATATCATTTATTATTGCCTCTAGGGCATATCTCCTACAATATAACGTTCATGCTTAATGCTGGCACCAAATAACAATTATTTAGGTCTAAAACTAATCCCGAAGGTAGATGTAGAGGTAGCATGCCGACGGCGATCACATCGACTTTGGAACCATTTCCCACGCGCATCGTCACCTCGTCCTTAGCCAATCTTCACTTAATCCGTAGCCCCTATTTCGAGTTGCAAATATGAGCAACAGAACCAGTATCAAATACCCGGGCGCTACTACGAGCATTAGTAAGGTACACATCAATAACATGTATATCAAATATACCTTTCACTTTGCCATCCTTCTTATCCGCCAAATACTTGGGGCAGTTCCGCTTCCAGTGACCAGTCCCTTTGCAGTAGAAGCACTCAGTCTCAGGCTTAGGTCCGGACTTGGGCTTCTTCAGTTGAGCAGCAATTGCTTGCCGTTCTTCTTGAAGTTCCCCTCTTCCCTTTACCTTTTTTCTTGAAACTAGTGGTCTTGTTGACCATCAACACTTGATGCTCTTTCTTGATTTCTACCTCCGCATCCTTTAGCATCGCGAAGAGCTCGGGAATAGTCTTTTCCAGCCCTTGCATATTATAGTTCGTCACGAAGCTTTTGTAGCTTGGTGGCAGTGATTGAAGAACTCTGTCAATGACACTATCATCAGGAAGATTAACTCCCAGTTGATTCAAGTGGTTGTGGTACCCAGACATTCTGAGTATATGCTCACTGACAGAACTATTCTCCTCCATCTTGCAGTTGTAGAACTTATTGGAGACGTCATATCTCTCAATCCGGGCATTTGCTTGAAATATTAACTTCAATTCCTGGAACATCTCATATGCTCCATGACATTCAAAACGTCGTTGAAGTCCCGGTTCTAGGCCGTAAAGCCTGGCACACTGAACTGTCGATTAGTCATCAGCTTTGCTCTGCCAGACGTTCATAACGTCCGGAGTTGCTCCTGCAGCGGGTCTTGCACCTAGCGGTGCTTCCAGGACGTAATTCTTCTGTGCAGCAATGAGGATAACCCTCAAGTTACGGACCCAGTCCGTGTAGTTGCTACCATCATCTTTCAACTTAGCTTTCTCTAGGAACGCATTAAAATTCAAAGGAACAGTAGCACGGGCCATTGATCTACAACAACATAGACATGCAAAATACTATCAGGTACTAAGTTCATGATAAATTAAAGTTCAATTAATCATATTACTTAAGAACTCCCACTTAGATAGACATCTCTCTAGTCATCTAAATGATCACATGATCCATATCAACTAAACCATGTCCGATCATCACGTGAGATGGAGTAGCTTTCAATGGTGAACATAACTATGTTGATCATATCTACTATATGATTCACGCTCGACCTTTCGGTCTCAGTGTTCCGAGGCCATATCTGCATATGTTAGGCTCGTCAAGTTTAACCCAAGTATTCTGCGTGTGCAAAACTGGCTTGCACCCGTTGTATGTGAACGTAGAGCTTATCACACCCGATCATCACGTGGTGTCTCGGCACGGCGAACTGTAGCAACGGTGCATACTCAGGGAGAACACTTGTACCTTGAAATTTAGTGAGAGATCATCTTATAATGCTACCGCCGTACTAAGCAAAATAAGATGCATAAAGGATAAACATCACATGCAATCAATATAAGTGATATGATATGGCCATCATCATCTTGTGCCTTTGATCTCCATCTCCAAAGCACCGTCATGATCACCATCGTCACCAGCTTGACACCTTGATCTCCAACGTAGCATCGTTGTCGTCTCGCCAACTATTGCTTCTACGATTATCGCTACCGCTTAGTGATAAAGTAAAGCAATTACATGGCGATTGCATTTCATACAATAAAGCGACAACCATATGGCTCCTGCCAGTTGCCGATAACTTTTACAAAATATGATCATCTCATAAAACAATCTATATATCATCACGTCTTGACCATATCACATCACAGCAAGCCCTGCAAAAACAAGTTAGACGTCCTCTACTTTGTTGTTGGAAGTTTTACGTGGCTGCTACGGGCTTCTAGCAAGAACTGTTCTTACCTACGCATCAAAACCACAACAATTTTTCGTCAAGTGGGCTGTTTTAACCTTCAACAAGGACCGGGCGTAGTCAAGCTCGATTCAACTAAAGTTGGAGAAAGAGACACCCACTAGCCACCTATGTGCGAAGCACGTCGGTAGAACCAGTCTCATGAACACGGTCATGTAATGTCGGTCTGGGCCGCTTCATCCAACAATACCGCCGAATCAAAGTATGACATGCTGGTAAGCAGTATGACTATTGTCGCCCCCACTCTTTGTGTTCTACTCATGCATATAACATCTACGCATAGACCTAGCTCGGATGCCACTGTTGGGGAATGCAGTAATTTCAAAAAAAAATCCTACAATCACGCAAGATCTATCTAGGAGAAGCATAGCAACGAGCGGGGAGAGTGTGTCCACATACCCTCGTAGACCAAAAGCGGAAGTGTTATATCAACGAGATTGATGTAGTCGTACGTCTTCACGATCCGACTGATCCTAGCACCGAACGTACGTCACCTCCATGTTCAGCACACGTTCAGCTCGATGACGTCCCTCGTACTCTTGATCCAGTTGAGCCCGAAGGAGAGTTTTGTCAGCACGATGGCGTGGCAACGGTGATGATGAAGTTACCGGCATAGGGCTTCGCCTAAGCACTACGACGATATGACCGAGGTGTGTAACTGTGGAGGGGGGCATCACACACGGCTAAAAGATCAACTTGTGTGTCCTAGGGTGCCTCCCTCCCCACGTATATAAAGGAGGGGGAGGAGGAGGCCGGCCAAGGGGGGAGGCGCGCCATGGGGGAGTCCTACTAGTACTCCAAACCTAGTAGGATTCGCCCCCCCCCTTTCCTATTCCAAGTGGGAGAAGGGGGGAAGGAGGAGGAGGAGAGAAGGAAGGAGGGGGGCGCCGCCCCCTCCCCTTGTCCAATTCGGATTGGGGCAAGGGGGGCGTGCGCCACCTCCTGGCCGGCCCTCTCTCTTCTCCACTAAGGCCCATGAGGCCCAATAACTTCCCGGAGGGGGTTCCGGTAACCCCCGGTACTCTGAAACTTATCCGAAACGACCCGAACCATTCCGGTGTCCGAATGTAGCCTTCCAATATATTAATATTTATGTCTCCACCATTTTGAGACTCCTCGTCATGTCCGTGATATCATCCGTGACTCCGAACAAACTTTGGTACATCAAATCACATAACTCATAATACAAATCATCATCGAACGTTAAGCGTGCAGACACTACGGGTTCGAGAACTATGTAGACATGACCGAGACACATCTCCGGTCAATAACCAATAGCAGAACCTGGATGCTCATATTGGCTCCTACATATTCTACGAAGATCTTTATCGGTCAAACCGCATAAAAACATACGTTGTTCCCTTTGTCATCGATATGTTACTCGCCCGAGATTCGATCGCCGGTATCATCAAACCTAGTTCAATATCGTTACCAGCAAGTCTCTTTACTCGTTCCGTAATGCATCATCCCGCAACTAACTCATTAGTTACATTGCTCGCAAGACTTATAGTGATGTGCATTACCGAGAGGGCCCAGAGATACCTCTCCGAAACACGGAGTGACAAATCCTAATATCGATCTATGCCAACTCAACAAACACCATCGGAGACACCTGTAGAGCATCTTTATAATCACTCAGTTACGTTGTGACGTTTGATAGCACACTAAGTGTTCCTCCGGTATTTGGGAGTTGCATAATCTCATAGTCATAGGAACATGTATAAGTCATGAAGAAAGCAATCATAGTCCTAAGCTAACGGATGGGTCTTGTCCATCACATCATTCTCCAATGATGTGATCCCGTTCATCAAATGACAACACATGTCTATGGCTAGGAAACTTAACCATCTTTGATTAACGAGCTAGTCAAGTAGAGGCATACTAGGGACACTCTGTTTGTCTATGTATTCACACATGTACTAAGTTTCCGGTTAATACAATTCTAGCATGAATAATAAACATTTATCATGATATAAGGAAATATAAATAACAACTTTATTATTGCCTCTAGGGCATATTTCCTTCAATAAGGGACCTGCTGGGATGCTCTGATAGAAATAGTGAAGGTATTAGACGAGGGAAATATTTTTGTACTTTTTTCCTTGTTTGGGAGTACATGAGTATGATTAATCCGGGATGAGGTCTGCCTACAAATTAGCAAAACATTTCTACACAAAAATCCTTACAACGACTAAAACAGAAGATTCCCCTTCATCTTTAGCTAGGATTGTATGAGATGCAAAAGAAGAAAAGGTTGGCCCAAGGCTAGACGAGAGAACAAAGCAAAGGAGATGTTCAGTCGACGGCAGGAACATGAACCAATGATGACATAGTTTTAGCATGAACCAGGCATATGCAAGTGTGCAAAAAAGTTGCATTGCCATGATCTAGAGAAGATTTGTAAGTGCAAGTGCACTAAGTAACAGAACATGAATTCAGTTAGAACAAGGAAGAACAAATAATTATTGACAATTCGAACCGAATAACATGAAGCAAGCAAGAACTAGGCATATGCACAAAACTAATCATGCCAAGAGGTTGCATTTAAATGGCTTGATTATAATTGTAAGTGCAAGTACATGTCTAAGTAGATTGACCTACATTACATAGGCAGGGGTTGTTTGGGCTAGGTGAGCTAGAATTTAAGGGGTTTAGGTGGGTTGGGCTTAGAGAAAAGAGGGAAGTGAGCAACCATTAGACAAATTTTATTAGTAAAATGATTTAATCAAATATCGACTATAGTGCCTCCATATTTAACCATTGGAGCATCAAACAAAGTCCGATTGACTTGAACTTTCTAGAAACCCACATAAAATATTTCAACCTGTTCGGACTTTGTTTGATATTTATTTAGAAAATATCTCCATATACAGAATAAATGGGGTTTGATCTATGATTGTTGGCTAGGCTTGTGCTAAAATTACGAGGGTACCTCCCAAATGTCACAAAAATAGTGTGTCCAAGGTTTGAGGGCGGGTTTTGACTAGAAGATCGAAAGGGGGAGGGGGTTTAATCATTCCCCATTTAAAGATATGGCGAAATGGGATAGTCAAGTTAATTAATTAATTATGCAAGATGATAATTATAAGATGCGTATGATGCACAATCAATATAATAGTCAAAAAATATTTAGGAGGGTTAAGGTGGGCTACTCCTGGGCTGTTACACGAGTCATGTCACAAAACTCGGTAAAAGTGTCCAAATGCATACTTGCGTCCTCTGAAGCAAAGTCTCAAAATTGGTTATCATTTAGTTGGTTTGGCTTAATCTCATACTTCTTATTTGTACACTACACCAACCCTTAATTGGGGACAATTAACTGCCGGGAGAAATACATGAACAAGGGCAAAAGATCTGCCGAGACTTTTGTTACTGCGGGAGAAGTACTTCGGGGCACAAAACTGCCAGTAGAACTTGAGCAGCAAGGGCACACACACTGCACGTAAATTTTTAGGGCATAATAACAGTCTGTGTTACATTTGGTTTGCATTCAGCTACAGTCAGAGGAAGATCTCATGGATGGTGCACAGTGGGGATACGGCTACTTGGCGGTGCCTCCAATCCTCCCTACAATTGATTTTGGAGGCCACTAAGTGCAAGCTAGGAGACCGATGTGCTATATCCTTCTGGTTTGACTTGTGGCTGGATTGTGGTCGACTTATATTCGCCTTCCCAACGCTGTTCACCTTCTCCACATCCAAATTCTGCACAATCGCCTCCCAATACAGCGATGGTAACTACATACTATAGCTATACCGGAATCTATCTCTTCTGGCATCTCAAGAACTGGAAGAACTCAATGGTTTTTTAGGGAATGTACAACTACAAGTGAGCAAGTCAGATACCAGGCTACCTATTACTGAGGACAGGAAACTATCGACAACATACTTCTACAAGCTTCTCAGCTTCAGGGGAAGAACTTGTCCTTTGGCACCATTTATATGGGACACGATCATACCGAAAAACACCGTGTATGTCTGTGGTTTGCATTCGAGACAGACAGAACACAAGGGATAACATGCTACGAAAACATTGGGTAAAAGTTGTAACGCACAATGGCTGTGACCTATGCCCAACAGTAGAAACCATGAACCATGCTCTACTCCGACGCAAGCTAGCAGAAACGGTGTGGACCAAGGTTGGGCTGAAGGAGCTGGCTATCTCCTCGACAGCAGTACAGGATTTCTTCAGCTTAGAGCAGCCGAGAGCTATGTGGAAAGTTCTGGCATCTTCTCTTTGCGGCATGTGTCGTCATTCTCTGGAACGTTCGGAACACGCAAGTTTTCAAGGGATAATCCTGGCGGCATGGACGTGTCTTCGGTGAGATCGCTGCACTGCTTACACTATGGAGTACGCGCGCTCCAGAAGAAACGAGCAGAGTAACACTTCGATCATGGGCTAATGTAATAACCTCCACATAGTTTCATAGATCCCTTTCTTTCCTCCCTCTGTTGAACTTGATATGTAGGTTTGGTGGTGGCCTGCTGCATACGCTGTGCAGCGCTAACATCACCTTCATGTAAATGACCTGGGTCATTCAGGCATTTTACCCGTTTTGAGTGCATAAGGTAGAGAATGTCCTACCTTTTTTATTAAAACTAGCAAAATAGCCCGTGCGTTGCAACGGGAGAGAAAACATAACACACGCTCTTAACTCAACAACCATCACTCAAGAGCACAATAGGTCCATCTCCTTTATTTTTGCGAGGTATCATATTTGTGTTGCCGCTTATCCTCCTTCTCACTCTCGCTGGCGATGGCCTCGGTGTTCACACAAAACAACAAAAAACGTGTGTTGAATATGGTTAATCCTAAGGCGTCTCTCTCTCCCTCTCTCCTCCCTCTCCCTCTCTCTCTCCCTCTCTCTCACTCGCTTTCTCTCACTCTCGTGATGAGAAATATGTTGTTTTCCCCCGCGACATTTTTCAGAGGTATCCATGTGTAGTTATCGATGTTTTCTTTTCCGTATATGGTTATAGTGGGGTGTTTATTTGCAATCGGGATCGTCGCCGGTATGAAAAAAAGAATCTTGCGCTATAAATTATAAGTTTGCTTCCATAACAATATATTTAAAATATTTAACAGGTAAAATTAACATCATATTTAGATTCCACACATTTTTCTAATAAAATTTCATATATAATATGTTAAAATCGAAGTTATGGTTTAAAAGATACAGATAATTTAGAAAATCATTTGTTTGACTCAAATATATTCCAAATAATATTTAAAAATACTTAACAGGTAAAAATAATCTCACATTCATATTCTACATATTTTTCTAATCAAATTTCATATATAACATGTTCAAATCGGAGTTACGGTTTAAAAGATATGGATGATTTTAAAAAAACATTTATTTGACTTAAATATAAACCGCGGATGAATTACCTAAAATATCGGGGGGTTTCGAAAAATGTAAAATAACGATTCGGGTGTGACTTAAATCCAGACGGCGGGTTGATTTCAAGAAAAGACAGGGACTTTTGTATAAAACACGAAAATAACGTTTCGTTTTAACTTAAAACAGGACTGCGGGTTGAATTCTCTGAAATAGAGGGACTTTTTTAAAAAATGCCATGACGGACGAAAGAAGCCCAATTTGCTTTATTATTATTAGGTAAAGATAAAGATAAAGATAAAGATAAAGAAATGACGCAAAACTGGCTTACATTTTTTTAGCTAAATTTGGCTTACATATGATGCATACGAGACGGGACGGGCGCAGGGTGGGCCACAAGGAGGGGCCCGTAGAGGCGAAGGGAGGGGGTCCAAGCGTAACGGCCGGCCGCAACTAACAAACTCCCGCCCCTGCCTTCCTCTGCCCTTTCTTCTTCTTCTATCCTCGAACACCTCCCCTCTCTTCCTCTAACTGCTCCTATAGTATATCTGCCCCAGCGCCCACGCACGACTCCAGGAGAGAGCCCACCACGCACGAGAGAGAGAGAGAGAGAGGGAGAGCGCCATCCGGAGAGATGAGCAGCGGTGGCATCATGTCGCCGGCGCTGGCGAGGTCCAGCGGTGGCAGCATGTCCCCGGCGATGGCGTGGTCACCGTCATCCAGGAGGGGGGAGCACAGGAACGGCGGCGGCCGCTTCAGGGCGGAGATCGAGATGGACACGGGCGTCGCCCTTCCCAGGCCAGTCAGCCTTCTCTCGATTCTTTCCTCCTTCTTGGTTCCGTCCTCCAACGTTTCTCTCCATCTTGCTCTGTTTCTTCCGCGCGCCGATGCTTGCTGAGCTCGCCTCCGTTCTCCCGATCGCCGCCCGCCATTGTTGCACCTCCCTGCCCTGCTCTGTTCATTCAAGGATTGCTCGCTTTCTTGCTCGACGTGTCTCTGTTTCGGACCGGGTTAATTGATTCTTGGTGTTTGGTTCGCGACTCGAAATGCAGGGGCCCGGAGCTTGGGTTCGCCGCCGCCGTGCGAGAGCCGCTGGTGAGGCTGCAGCGCCCCAAGTACGACTTCGAGAGGTGGGACTGGGGCTACTTCGCATGGCCGCACGACCGTCTCGACGGTAAGCATCTTCCTCCCGGTGCGATCGAGTGCGCCAACTGATTGCTCACTACTGAATCTGGACAGGCATTTAGGCTAGGTTAATCCCTCCACCGCCTTTCTTTGGATTCAGGACTAGTAGATGCCTCTAGTTGAGTTGACCGTTGGTTACTGAATCTGGACGGGAAAGTTGGCTTCGTTAATCCCACCTATCCTGTTATGTTCACAGCATGGAAGGTTGCTGTATCTGTAAATTTTCGTGGGACTAGATACCTCTAGTTGAGTCGACAGTTGGTGACTGAATCTGGACGGAAAGTGGGGTTGGTTAATCCCCCATCTTGTTTGGTTTCAGAGCCTGGAAGGTTTCTGTATCTGTAAACTTTAATGGGAACGATGTAGAAACGCCCATCTCTGATAGCTAACTGTTCATATCTAGGCACGTTTAGTTAGCTGTCCCTGACAAGAAATTGGATTCCTTGTGTCCGCAAATGCAAATGCAGATGCAGTAGCTGTTTTACAGGATTGGGCGTGGCAAAAATTTCGAAATGGTTCAACGAAATCTAGACGGAAAATTGGGTTATGTTGGTACACATATTTGCTTATGTTGGCACAATGCCACAATGGTTATGTTTGATTCTTCAGTAATCTCCTGTTTGATCAGTAAGAATGCTGTAGAAACACAAATTTCAAATTTCTTTTTTAGATAAAAGCAAATTTCAAATTTCTGACAATGAAGTGAAACATGTCCACAATCCAACTAAGAAACTGAATAGTACTACATTGTACTATCAGCAAATGGAAGTACAGTAGCTGTTTAAGTTTGTCTCGTTGGACATGGTGAAAGTTCAAGTGGTTCGCTGAATCTAGATGGAAAATTGGTTAATTAGACTTGGTTTCTTTCCTTTTCAGTTCAATCTCAATCTGTTTAACACTTCACTAATCTTTTATTTGAGCATTGCGGTTGCAACACAATCTACATTTCTGACAAGATTGGTCAAAATCCAGCCAATCTGGAGATGAGGGACAGCGATCCGAGGGCGACATTCGAGGCGGACTCCAAGGTGACAGAGAGCTTCCTGAGCCGGAGCACACTGCAGCTAGAGGCCGGCGAAGGCTTCCCAAGCCAGAGCTCGCCGCAGCTAGAGGCGAGCGAGGGCGGCTTCACGATCCAGAGGACGCTGGAGCTAGAGGCCGGCCAGTGCTGCCTGTGTCAGAGCACGCTGCAGCTGGAGGCCGGCCAGTGCTTCCTGTGTCAGAGCACGCTGCAGCTGGAGTCCGTCCACGGCCAGGGTTTCCCGAGTAAGAGCACGCTGGAGCTGGAGGCCGCCGAGGGCTTCCTAATAAGCCAGAGCTCGCCGCAGCCGGAGGCGAGCGACGGCTTCCCGAGCCAGAGCACGCTGCAGCTCGAGGCCGGCGAAGGCTCCCCAAGCGGCCGGAGCATGCTGCCGGTAGAGTTCGACGACGACACGCCCCTCGGACGCTACGCGCCGTGGCGTCGGGGATGCGCAGAGTCCAACCCGTTCCTGCTTGACCATTGCATGTCACCGCAAGGTCGTTGGGCATACTAGGAGCAGGAGCGAGCCACACCATGACCATATCCCCCCTTGTCCGCAGCACACTGAGAAAGAAAGAGATCGAGGGGTAACCTACAAACCGGACGACGATCTGACGACATAATCCCCATATCTGAAGATTTTGGGTACGGGGTCTTGGCAGAGCAGAACAATGGAGGAGTTCGATTGGCAACAGGGGAGCTAAACCAGGAGACGCAGAATGTCGTCGACGGGACGATGGCGTCTGTTGATTCGTAGGTTGAGACTTGAGAGGCTGATGCGTCTGGCATCAGTTTGCTGATAGGGATACAGTAGGTTAGCATCAACAAGTTTTGGTTCCAAACTGTCAGAAAGAAAATCTGTAAAACTGTTAGAAAGAAACACCCATGTAAAGCTCCCCAGAATTCCATGGCTCTTCTGAACAACTGTTCTTGACTGGATTTGTACGCAGTATACCAGCTGGTTTGTAATTTGATTGATAGTCTTCGATCTCCTGGTGCTATATCACTTACTTCAGAAGATGAGAGAATGAAAGAGGCAGCTCTGAACTTGAGTACCTGGCTTCTTTCTTTATCATGTCATAACAAAACATGGCATATCAACACTCAAGATTACTTTTTTTTAAAGGGTAATATATTAATATCACGCAGATGCCAATTACACTCAGCCTCTGCACTTACAAAATGTCGTAATGACATCCAGGATGCACACAGCTAAAGAAAAAAATAAAAAAGAAAGGAAAAAACAAAGGTCCCGCCACAGCGATCGACTTATCTCAGTAGCCGCACACAAACCACATCCAAATGCAACACTCGAAAAACATAAAAGGTCTTCAAAAACAACGCCCCCAAGAAGGAAACAGTGCACAAGCACCATCGTTGCTCGATCCAAAATCTTAGGTTTTCACCCTGAAGAAGTCCGAGCTCTCAAAACAATTCCTTAAGCAAGGCAATTGCCAGCACAACCAATGAAGGCCAGGCCTTACGTTTTCACCTTGAAAGTCACGGCTCGGTACTCGAGGAGTACCACCAAAAATGAATTCCTCCAATGCTGCCGCCCCCACTTGACACTGCTGCTCCTAAGAGTTATCAAACACCCGGCTGACTCCATCGCCTCGAAGGCTCCGTCCATCTAACTGACCCTTCGATCTCAGCCACCATGACCTTCTCCACAGCTGCCTACGGCATAGAAATCGAGAAGCTGACATGTCCTATGGTGTCAACAAACAATAGAGCTTCGCGCCACGTCGTCATGGAACCTCATAGGCTGATATGGCGTGCACGACCGAATACTATCTGATCCAGATATTTTGGGCAGGATCTCCGGCAGAAGTTCCGGAACACGTCGATGACCAAATCAAGGAGGACAGATCATGTAGGACTTCGCGATGATGCGAAAAGAGCACGAGGACATCCACCATTATTTTCATGGCAGCAGGCCCACACGCCGCCCAGATCCAGCCCGCCGCCGCGTGCCTGCAAGCATCCGTGGACTGAAGCCTGCCGACCAGAACCCCATGCCGCATCAACCGGCGAGGCGCACGACCGACCACAACTTTGGCCGACTTCGACCAACCCACCCAGATCAGATCGGAGGGATCGACAACCCAAGCCATCGCTGCAAGCCGGGGCACACCACCGAACGAGGCACCTCACCACACCCGTCAATGAGCAGCGCCGCCACCATCAAATCGGAGGTTCGCCGCCACCAGATTGGAGCCACGCCGCCGCTAGATCAGAGTCGCGCCACCGCCAGAGAGGGAGAGGAGCCGCGCCCATGGAAGGCCCCGCTGCCGCCGGCACTGCCTGGGCTTCGCTCGGCAAAGACCCTCAACAACGGCGAGGGAGAGGTGCTGGACGGGAGGCCCGGTGGCCTGCGGGACTAGGTTCCCCCGAGTCGCCGGTACGAGCGATGCGGGGGTCTTTTTTCTATTCTCCCACTCAAGATTACTGGCTTGTTTCTTTCAGGAATCAATATTAGTAGCTTCTTCTCTCTTTTCATACTATATGATTGCTGGTCTCACATTTCTCCGGGCAAGCTGCCTGTATGGTAAGCACTAAGCAGGAATCAGAGCCAATGCCAGGGAGCAGAGCAGAGCGATGGCAAGTTGCAATGGCATGAGTGACATGCAATGCAAAGCCTGACCTGACGCATCATGGTCCATGTATATCACCACACTGCCCCAGGCACAGGACCTCCATTGAGTCAACAGAGACAGGTCACTAGCCAACATACATATGTAGGGCACACGAGGCGATAGATCAACACCCCCGTCGTAAGGGCTGCTGCTTCTCAAGCTTGACACTGCTGACACACAACACACCACCACAAGATATATCCCTCAGCGGCACGTCACATAGCAACACACGTAGGCTTAGGGCAACTCCAACGCGGATTACCGGAAAAAGTACATCACCAAATGTGGCACGAATAGGAGCATAGGCCATCCAAGGGCAGGCACCAAAGGCGTGTTTGGTTACATTGCCGATCCAGCCTGGCCCGGCGAGCCTGACTCTATTGAGCCGGTTTGAGAGGATGCAGGCTAAAAAACACCCGATGCATATAGTTTGGTTGCCTGCATGCCCCTAGTTGCATGAGACAACCATTTTCGACCCGGCGTTTGATTGCCCGCATTGCATTAGGTGCACATATAACATGGTGTTTGGTTGTAACCTGCATAAGGTGTTGTCACCACTTCAAACTAGTGGTGAGCTTACCACACCGAATCTGAACATGTAGCGCCATCTACTTAAACAAATGACAGTTCATCCTAACTAGTATCAAATGACAATTCAAATTATTAAGAGCCATTGGCTAAATAAGGGATAGTTCATCGGTGTTGCTGCTACCAGATCTTCCTCTTCCTCTCCTCTTCTTCTGCTTCTGCTTCTGCTGCTGCTGCTGCTTCTTGTTCTTCTTCCATCTTCAAATCCTGCATTGACCTCTGTTAAGCCACATCGCCTCTGCCCCACTCCAACCTTTTGTTCTTCCAAGCGTCATTGTCAAATGCCTCCACACCATGCCCAGAGCTAACAACATCGTCAGGCTCGACATCTTCCTCCCCAGGCACGTGTTCATCAAAGCCCCACTGGAGGATCCAGTTATGCAGAATGCAACAAGCAAGAACTAGCTTAACCTAAGTGGAGTATGGGTGGAATGGCTTCTGATCCAGGATCTTAAACCTATTCTTCAGAGCTCCAAATGCCCTCTCAACAGTTACTCTAAGGCTGGAGTGTCTGAGATTAAACAGCTCCTGTGCAGTCCTAGGATAGTTCCTACCAGAGAACTCGTTGAGATGGTACCTTGTTTTCCTGAAGGGTGGAAGAATACCCGGCCGACATGCATAGCCAGCATCTCCAAGGTAGAACTTGCCGTCGGGGATGTTGATCCCATCAGGTCGACTCATGCTGTCAGTGAGAATGTTAGTATCATGCGCTGACCCCTCCCAGCCAGCCAGCACATATGTGAACTTCAGATCAAAGTCAACAGCAGCAAGCACATTCTGGCTTGTGTAGTGCTTCCTTCCCCTGTATGCTGCAGACTGTGACCTAGAAACTCTGGCAGTGACATGAGTACCATCTATTGCCCCAATGCAATCCTGAAAATGGCATCACAAGCCTGTGTTAGTGCTCAACTTGAACAATACAAGCATATCAAGCCATGAAAAGTGTATATTGTCAATGCTCACCTTGAAGTATGGATACCATCTTGGGCTTCCGCGAATCTTGGGTGGAGTCTGACCAGATGGTATCCTGATCACCTCTCCTCTAAGCTCCCCAATAGCAAAAAGCACTTGCTTGAAGTACCTAGAAATGGTCTCCATTGATCTCCTGAACGTGTTGTGAATGACCATGAACCTCTGGTTATGGCCAACAACATAGAGGAACATGGCCACTTACTCTTCGACACTGGTGTTGATGCTATCTTGTAACAGCCCCCTGCTCCTGAAGGTCTCGACAAGCCCGGCAAATGCCGCTCTTTTCATTCTAAGCATCCACAGAGCCTCGACGTCATTGCAGTTGTAGATGTAGTTCAAATTTTGGATCCTCTCCTGTTCCCGGGGAAACAATGGACCATAGCGGATCAAAGGTCTCCCAGCACGACGAACAACTCTCTGGTGCATGAACATGCCCCATGCCTGAATCACACTAATCAGTGCTGCTGCCTGGATTATCAGCCTCATCCGTGCGTCCATAACCTAGTCGACATCGACGGTTCGTTCAGTGGGAAATCGATTCTACACCTAGCTTAACGGCCTAACCACTGAGCTAACAAAGGGGGGAGGGGGTGCTGCTTACCGGCATCGGAGACGAGGACGGCGTAGGGGGAGCCATGGCACAGACTAGGTCGACCAGACGGTGGCCAACAGCAAGGGGAGCATCAGATCCGCCGCAAACGCCGCCGCCGCCTATAGCACAGATCTGAAATCGCAGCCGCCGCCGATGGTGAGGCAGTAGGGAAGAAAGGGGGCAGTGGCTATGGGTGAGCGAGTGAAAGGGGGGGGGGGTGAGGCTAATTTGGTGTCGGGACGGCGCGCCAGATTTCCATCTCCCGCCATCCCCCTCGCCCTCGCCTCGCTCCCGCCCGTGCGACCTCGCGCCGCACTCAGCCTGGCTCGCGAGAAACTGCCGATCCGAGCGTTTCCAGCGAGCCAGGCTCTGGGCTGCTTTGAGAAGCGTGCGATGCAGGCCCAACAGGAAAACCAGGCAACCAAACAGGCCTCTCCCTTCCCGCGCGGGCCTGGTTGAGCTCGATGCGAGCAACCAAACACACCCCAAATGTCCGCTCCCAGTTTTTTCTATACCCGGACTATTCAAAACAATCAAAGATAAATAGCACAATTCTTATGCAATTGAAAGATAAATATTATAATGCAACTATAATTCAGATAAAAATATTACAATACAAACAAAAGTATGGAAATAAAATATTTCAAGTTTGAATTCATCTTAGTCACACACATGTTCTAGTTTTCCAGAAACTTCCAAAGATGCTAAACCACATCATTTTGCAGCTGCTCATGAGTTTGTCAATGTCGATTTTGCTCTTGAAGCTGGATAGGATCACCCATATTTTAAACATCTAGACCATGGCAAACTCCATCATCCTCATCCTCCACAATCATGTTGTGCATGATTACACACGTTGTTATCACCTCCCACAATGTTTCTGCATCCCATAGTTTAACAAGCCCGCGAAGAGCTGCAAAACAGGCTTGGAGCACTCCAAATGCTCTCTCCACACTGTTTCTAGCCAATTCTTGTTTTGGGGCAAAATGACATATTTTGAAGGATAGTTACCATCAAAGATAGTATACCACATTGTAGTTATGACCAATGATGGTATAGTTGCACTTAGGAGCTTGGCCCGCACACAACCTTGCAAACAACGGAGACCACTTCAGCATGCCAAATAAAAGTGTCAAAACTAGAGGTCATGTGATGCAACTGCTTCAAGAATGATGGTGGGCTTTTTGCGATGACCTTGCTATTGCCCTTGTTGAGCATAAGGGCAGTTCTTTGATTTCCAGTGCATGCAATTCAGGGATCCGAGCATACTTGTAAACTCTCTTGCTTCTCCAGTTGCCATGAGCCTTGTTGCATATGCGTGAGTGGGTTCTCTCAAGTACTCCGGTCCAAACGCCTTCACCACTGCAGTAGCAAATTTGACCATCGCTTCGAGACATGTGCTTTCAGACATTGACAGATACTCATCCCACGAATCAGCGGTCGTGCCACAGGCAAGCATCTTCATTGTAGTCGTGCACTTCTGGTAACCAAAGAACTCAATGGTTCTAATGGGACCCTTCTTCTGGATGAAGTAATCATGATTGGCCCGGACACCATGGTAGATGCAACAAATACTTGTCGCCATATCCGAAATCGATGGCGGACATAGGGCTTGAATAGTGCATCGGAGGCGAAAGTAGTCACCGACTAACATCAAATGCCCACGTGCCCTATTCCGATTCAACACTCGACGACCCTTTGTTGAACCGTGTGGTTGAGGTGTTGAGAACATGCTCTTCCACAGACATCGCGTCTGCAAGAACCGCCCTCATCATCGCCGTTTCATCCTCATATTCCACCTCCTCATCCGATTAAGATGACTCAGTGAAATTGTTATAGAAGTACTACTCGTATGAATCCATCGTGTTTGCTTTAAAGAAACAATGAGAACGTCAAAGAATTTGGGAATGGCATTTGACTGGACACTTTTCGGGTGTGGTGTCTACCATGGAAGGTGTCGGTAGGTAGCAAAGAATACCTGGGTTGCGGCCAGGTCTGGGGTGGAACAACGACGTAGTCGAAGGAAGGAAGGTGCCTAGGTTGAGCAGTGGAGTTCCAGAAAGGCCAAGGTGGTGGCCGGGGTGGTACAGCGGGGGTGTCGGTCGTCGAGGGAGGATACATAGGGAGGGACAAAGTGGGAGGGAGGAGGACTCCGAGTGGGCTTTATGGATGTGCGGGAGTGTCTGAGTCCAACGTACAAAGGTCTGAACGCCCACAAATCTCAAATAGTTCCTTTTTTTGGATTTCAGGCATTCGGACAGGTCCGGACATTTTTGGTGACCGCCGATGAATGACAAAGACCGTTTAGTCGGGATTTTTGGGGGCGGTTTGGTGATCCACGTTGGAGTTGCCCTCAGTAGAATGCCTTTAATTAAAGACAAGATGATTAAAACATGCATGCAAGGACACCTCCAACCTTTGGTGCGGTCACTGTCAGTACGCCAAAACCATCTGAAGATAGAGGGCCCCCCGCCTGATCCAGCTAGAGGAGCAAGCATGCATGCAGCTACATTTGCATACACACACACACACACACAAGTCAAAGCATCAAACAAATCCACTACAGGCAGGGGTGGTATAGATAGATACTAGACTTGGAGATCTATGGTAGCATGCACTATGCAGGTAAGGAAGAAGAGCCTTTCCTCTTCATAGCAACAGCATGGTGGTATTTATGTGAGGCATCTCCCCACCCAACAACCACACACAGCATCTCCCTGTGTAGCGGTAGTACAGCACAGGGGAAGGGATAAATAGGCAGAAGCTTGAAAAGCCAAGCATCTCGGCACAGCACTGCCTCACAGCTCAAAAATGAAATTGGTCCTCCACCACAGTTGTAGGTTGTCAGAACAAATTCGAGCCAAGGAGGAGGCCGAGGCTGAGGCCACCAATGAAGACAATGGATCCAATGCAACAGAAGGGCAGGCATTCAAAGCCTGGCGCAGATTAGGCTCACGCAAAAAACAAAAGCCAGCATCCGCATTCACTACCATTCAACAACCAGAGGAGAGATAAGAGATCCGCAGATTGCAATGTAAGAAGTACCAATAACACAGTAATAACAAAACATGATCCAAATGTTTTACAGACAAGGCAGAGAGAGGAAACAAGTCAATTCCCGAACCAAGAGACCCTTCCGTTGCTAGTGGGAAGGATCACGAATGGTTCGCTCTTGACTCCTCCTCTCTCACCTTCATCTTCCCTTTCGCATTACAGTCTGCTTTAACAAGTCTTGGAACAAAGTCTACGACGGATCGCACGCTCAAACTAATTAAGTACTCTCATTATTACAAAATCAAAAGAAGATACCTTCACAGTCTTTGACTTTCTGAGCAGGGGGGAGAGGGAGAGTAGCAGCAAGAACCGCATGACCAAAATGCCCTGGGCTGATTCTGTTGGTGTTGGTTGGTGCAAGTGAGAGCTTGACAAGACCCTTTCTGGCTGGAGATGGATCACGTTGCCTTCCTTCCCAAAATGATCAAAATGCCCCCAGTGGTTTACTCGAGGGTATTTTTGCCATTTTGAGAGGAGCATGGCGGGAAGAGAGGGGTTTTGTTGTTAGTCTTGGGCTCTTGTCAAATCCTTCCTTGCACCTGAGCTGCTAATAGGGATACTTGAGGTGTCAGCAGGTGGCAAAATAATTGTACTTCGGTCTGCGGCGTGTGCTCCCCTCCACTCCCACCCAGCATCTCTTGCTACTGGTCGGAACCTGCAGGCGCCGGCTCAGTCCGGCCACCTCCGGCACCCTTGAGTGCTGTTGTAATCTGGTGAATGGTGTTGCAGATGTGGCTGTTGATTGCGGTGACGCTTGAGAGGTTGAGCTTGGCTGAAGGCACGGCGCTGGCCAGCACCTGCATGCCGACGGTGAGGAGGCAGCCGGTGGCGGGCTCATCTGCATTGCCAGGACTAGTTTCGCCGTTGCTGGTGGTGTCTGAGCTAGTGGCTCCAGGTGAAGGGCTGGTGGCTGGGAAGATGGCGAAGCCCATGGGGAGTAGAGGGATGTAGGAAGGATCTTCCCCGCTCATTGTGACCTGGATGGCATCCACATCCACGGTTGCAAACACCACCAGGCTTCCACCATCAGGGTGGATGCTGCTCTCCTGCAGCAGGAGCTCCACATTCTGTGATGAGTTGCTTGCAGACTGTGATAGAAAGTTGCAGAAATGTCAGCTCTCAACATTTACCGAGATGTCAGCATGTTATTAACTGTAAACTGGTAATCTAAACTTAGTTGATCTTACAAGGAGTACAAAGAAGGAAGTAATTCTCTACTTCTCTAGCATGCATGTGCTTCCATAGTTCCATATCTACCGACCACAGAGATGTCACTAAGATATCTCAATCAGATTGTAAACATGGAAAGGCAGTACATCGAGACTGATTTAGAACTCACTAGACATATAATGTGTACAAGACGCAACATGTATTTCTAAAATTGAGTATTTTCTTTGCATCTAAAAGCTCTTATAGCAAATTAGACGAATTGTGAACGTAATGGCAGCACATAAACGAATCTAAAAGCTTTTGTAGCAAATTACAGTGGTGCATGTGACCAGCCTGAGCCTACACCACACACATATCATTTAATGTGGTACCTTAAGCAGCCAGTGTTAATTTATTGTCCTTGGTATTGGTAGGAAACAGTAAGTTATTTGAACCACTATCAAAATGTTGGTATTGGTAGTAAACAGTAAGTTACTAGAAGCACTATCAAAATAAATAGCTGTTACTGCAGTAATTCAGTAGCAATGAGCTATTGAAAAACTCTTGCTAAATTTTTGGCAATTTTGCTCATTAAAACATTATATATTTTCCTCTACATGGTCAGTAAGATTTAGGAAGTGACAAATTGTGATTATACATGTTCGGCATAGATACTAAGTACACGTGAAGTTCTAGTTACCAAAGAAAGAGTTATATTATTGAGTGTGCCCGAAAGAGCTTTTGTGGCCTCTTGGTGTACACAGCTTTTTATTCAAGTACAAAGGAACTCCAGCATTCAGAACTTGTGACGACCGGAAAGAGTACTTACATTTATGCGAAGAAGAGAAATGCAATTCCTTGGGTGTGATCCATTTGCAATATGTGCCACCTCATGAAGTGAGCCCCCGTTTGACAAAATCTCAAGCTGCAAAAGCATGACACGCATCACAAAACTGATAAAGTAAAGAAAATTTTAGAAGAAAGAAGGTAACAAAAACTAACAATGATAACAATATTTGAGAAGATAATATAGATCGTTGGTACCTGACAGCGCTGTTGCTCGTCTGCAAGAAGTTCAAACACCTGTTGATGGCTGAAAGGAAGCCAGCTTGTGGAGACCGCAGTGAGGATGACACCGCTGGGCTGCCCCGGCTCAGTATTCTTCCTTGTTGTAATCCTGACAGTGTCGTCTGTAGAATCAGATAGTGCCGTCCAAGACTGGCTCCCAGATGCACTTATGTTAGCACAGAAGGCGGTGATCATCCTCTGAGACAGCTTCATCATATTTGTCCTCGCCTCAGGGGTGCGGATAACTGGGATTGGGATATAGAAATCAATACGACTAAGCTCTTGTGAAGATGGATAAATATCGATAAAACCCAGCACAGAAATGATAAAAGTGGTAAGTACAACCAGTGTAGAAGATCCCAAGAGAATGATTGAAATTGCAGCACTCGAGTATAAACAAGTAAACGAGCATGTACACATATATTGGTACGATCTTCCTTCCCAATAATACGATGATGACTGACAAAAGGACATGTTTTAAAGAAGCAACTAAGCATTGGCCCTCTGAGGCATAATGTCGAACAATTGACAGGCGAGCAGGCAAGAACAACTACGGTACAGAACAAGCATAGAGATAAATGGCGAGATCGATCGGTTTAGGTAATAATCTAGATTCAGCATCGGAATTCACAAGCAGGATGAGCATCATTCAGATGAAATGTAAGCAGCAAAGAGAAGAAGGCATGCCGTGCGATGCGATCGACGCGGTGCAGGGCGGTCCTTACCTCCTTGGTCGGCGATGCTGCGGGCGAGCTCGCTGGCAAGGCGCTCGCACTGGCGCTGGAGGACGGAGACCCACCTGGTGGCCCCGAACGCGGCGCCGCCGGCGACGTGGTCCTTGAAAACCGGCTGCAGGGGCTTCTCCTCCCCCACCACCTCCATGTGCTCCACCCACACCACCTGCGTCAATCCACGTGTCAGAGCTCAGTCCATGCATGCCATGCCACGTCACACATGCATCGCGATGTGGCATGCCACGTCACACATGCATGATGCATGCATTGGGCCTTGGGGGTGGCGGTGCGTACCCTGGAATAGCCATTGGGGGCGTCCTGGATGATGCAGCCGGAGGGCCGGCGGCGGCACCGGACCAGCGAGCTGGTCTGCTGCTGCTGCTGCAGAAGCTCCTCCTGGAAGCCGTCGGCTGGGAAGTCGACGATGGACCAGGTGCCTTCGTCGGCGTTGTGCACGCAGTACCGGAAGAAGACCACCTCCCGCGCCGGCACTAGAGGAGACAGGAACTGCATCTCCGCTTGCATCTGCATGCGCACGTTCATCAGCAAACAAATCAACTACGACATCGATCGATGCATGCATCTAGGATTAACCGATGTGGTAGTAAATGGGGTGGTTACCAAGATGAGAGATCCACTGCTGAGATGGCCAGAAGCAGCGCCATGGTGTATGACCTGAATGGTCCTTGCCTTGCACACGATCGAAGGGAACAGCTCCATCCACTTGTTCTGCACGCATGAGCGGGTGATCTCAAGTTATCTGACGTACGTGGGCAATGGAAGAAAATGAAGTAATTTGATCAAGATGGAAGTTGATGAACTGTACTCACCGCGTCGAGGAAGGCATCGACCAATGTGATGCTGTTCATGATGACGACGGCACTGTCGCGCGTCCCTTCAGTCTTCGCCGCGTGGGCGACGTCAGCCTGTTGCTGCTTCCCGGAGTCGATGGGCCAGCTGAGCATCCGCACATGCTCCTCGGCGTCCATGACCTCGCCGGACGAGGGACCGGCGCCGCGGCGGCGCGCCCAGAGCGGCTCGCTGGTGCGGCACATCTTGCTGAGGTGGTCGGCGGCCGTTGATGCGAGCTCCATCACCAGCTGTTTGTCCTGCTCCTGGACGACGACGGGCGTCATTGGGCCCTGCAAGTATGACGCCGTCGCCGCGACGCCGTGCCCGCCGGCGGCCATCTGCTGCGGCAAGGCCATGAGGTCCATGGCGCCGTGCTGCTGCTCGGCGAAGTGCCGGGAGTATACGTTCATGTCGAGGTCCAGGGGCGGCATGAGCACCGGCGGCGGCGCCGACATGCAGCTCAACGCTGAAGCCGACGACATGCCAGGCTGGCGCCCGCCACCGTACCTGCTGGCGATGCACGCCAAGCGGTCTAGCTGCAGCAACCATCCGACGCGCAAAAGACGTACACCATTAGCCCGTGTGAAGAACAACTTGATGCAGTACATTACAGTAACACTAGCAGGCATTAATTAGCTAGGGTTTAAGCAAGTGGCAAGAACGTACGCACCTCGTCTTTGAGGCGTGCGTTCTCGATGCGGAGGTTCTGCTCCTCGTAGGACATGTCACCAATGACGGCGGCGTGGCCGCAGCTAGGGCAGACGACGTTGCGGATGGCGGCCTGGAGGCGGTAGTTGTCTGTCTTGAGGGACTCGTTCTCGGCGCGGAGGATGACGTTGTCGGCGCGGTCCTGCTGCGCCTTCATCTGCGTGCGCCGGTTCTGGAACCAGAACTTGACCTGCCGGGGCTTCAGCCCCAGCTCCTGACTCAGCTTCAGCCGCTGCTTGTCGTCCGGGTGCGGGCACTCCTTGAACAGCCTGCATGAAAGCATCCATACGCGCGCATCGGTCAGATTACTAATTCAGGAAGATTTTCGTCATTAAGATCGGGTTTGGTTCTTATTTCTTACGCCTCCATCTGCTGGATCTGGTGCGCGGTGTGGCGATGGTAGCGCTTCTTCTTGCCGTTGCCGTTGGACGCCGCCGCGGCCGCCGAAGAGGAGGGGTGGTGGCCGGCGCCGGCACCGTCCGGCTCGCTGTGCTGTGGCTTCTGGTCTCTGTCGTCGTCGACGTCGGCGAAGCTGAGCAGACCGTCCAGGTGGCCGCTGCCGGAGCCGCCGCTGAGCTCCATCTCCATGTCTAGGTCCAACTCCTCGTCCTTGGCCATGTGAAGCCCACCCATAACGCCCTCCTCTTTCTGAAAAAACAACCCAGCAGCAAAAAGAAACACATTTATTAATTTTCCTCATATGCATGTATATGCTAATATGCAACAGACAAGATGAAGACGAAGGCGAAGCACTTACGGGTATCAAGTTGGTGGAGAAGTGGTGATGAAAGGGCATGGCGGAAGAGTTAGACATGAAGCCGGCGAGCGCGCCCGGGTTGGGCATGAGCGGCGAGGCGAAGAGCGCATCGGCGGAGGAGCTGCCCGCGGCCATGGCCGCCATGGACGAGAGAACCTGGCAGTCCCCAAACATGGTTCTTCTTCCTTAACTCCTCGACCGACCGACCGACCAAGGAGAAGGAAGGAGGAGCACCTGGCTGCAGCGACCTGCAGTGGTTCACCGTAAGATGGAGTAAAAACCAAGGTGAGGACGAAGCATGGTAGAGAGGGAGAGGGCGGTGGTACAGGGCGGAGGGGGAAGAAGATTTAGCGGGGGGAGTAGTAAAGGGAAAGATTTGGAGGAGGAAGAGGAGGAGGAGATGGGTGGGTGAAAGCGGAGGGGCGAGGGACAAGGAGAAGTAAATGGCGGGAGTAAATACCCTGTCGGTTGTTCTGTGCCTCGCCTGAGCGCCTGTCTCCCCTCCCCAGCCCGGCCCCGGCAGTCCCTCGAGCTCGGAGGTCGACGGAGACGGGGAAGACGAACTCGGCTCGATCCCTCCTCCCTCGCTCGCCTTTATTCTCGCGACGCAGCAGGAGAGGAGAGGAGTGAGCGGAGCGGAGGTGGGAGGGGAGGGCACACTGTCCGCTACGACTCCACGCCCCCTCTCGCTTTGACCTAATAGCAAAGAACAAACGCAGTGACGGGGGCGGGCCAGCTGGCAGTGTCACTGACAGCTCAGCCCCACCGTTGAAACCGCGTGCACCGGGCCCCACGTGGCGGCGGCCCTGCGCCAGGGCGTGCCTCGGGGAGACGCCCGTGACGTGAGTGACCAGCGAAACGATTCCCACGCCGGTGCGGGCCCCGCGGGCCAGCAGAGCCGGAGGCGTGAAAAAATGGAAAAAGGAAAGCCGAATATAGGGGAATTAATGCGGGTAATTACGGGCGGGATTACAGCGGGGGGCGAGGAGTAAATGCCCGCCTTAACTGCGCACAGTAACGGACGGGCGAGCGCGCGCGCGGGCCGGGCCGGCGCCGTGAACCCGCCCATCTTTCCGTCCCACCGCCTCGCCTGAGCACGGTAACGGACGGGCCGACCCGCCGCGCTCTCCTCGTCGTCTTTCTGACGGAGAGAGAGGTCAACACGTCTCCTCCCCGCTTCTAGGGCCGCCCTCCGGTCCGTCCGATGACGGCGGATCCGTCCATGGGCGACTGCCGCGTTACGGCGGGCCTCGGGCATGGCGCCCATGTGTCGTGTTCGCGTACTCCTGCTGTGCTGCGTGCATGCCCGGCCCGCCGTGGTCGTCGTACGTTACTGCTGCGCGCGGTAACGTACGCGTACGCGCGGGTGGCGAGCAAAAAAGGTTTTTGCATGCGTTCTCGTCGCAGTTAATGCTGGCCGGCGTACCGCCCGGGCGCTGCTGCTGCTCGGCGATCGCCGCGATCTTCTCTCGACCGTGCGATCTGTCCGGATCGCCGTATGCTTACACAGTTCTTCTTCTTCCTCATGCACGCGTATCGCCGAGAGACGGTTTGGTCTCGTTTCTTTAGTTCTCTAATATAGTCTATATATAGACTAGCTATAGATAACACATTTTCTTTTGGCGTGTATAAAATGCGGCGAACTGGTTCGATCTTCCAATGCTGCATGCCCACGAGAGGAGAGCAAGCAAGCGTGCAAGATGAAGATTGAGAAGGAATTCCATCGATCGATCGATCGATATATCATGCATGGGAGACTGCGAGGAGTGGCGCAGCGGGGGAGATGTATGGCTGGGAGTATCGTGGGAGTGCAGGACAAGCTGATCTCCAATGAATGCCGGCAATGTTGGCACACAGTGACACTGGAAATAGCTAGACCTTGGCCTCTGTTGCCCTGTTGTGGAGTACGTACACACATTCACCCATTATTGAACTGCAAAACACATTTACTACCACCATGTGATTCTGCCCTAGCTTGCCTAGCTTGGACATCAACTGCCGCTGCCTCCGGTTCATCCAACTTAACTACCACGCACAGCTCAACTTTCCCTTCTTACTTTCTCCGGTAACCTGGCTAATTAGCTTCGGACATAATACACACACGCGGATGCAGTTTCCTTCATTGAGCTGCATTATAAGGGCATCTCCGATGTAATATATGTATGTACAAGCACGCCATTAAATAATTTACACCTCATGTTCGCTTCTGCTCCCGCGACTCACCTCCGCCTACACTCCATAGCCGCCGCAGCAGCAACCGCCCCCACCCACGACCCACCTAACCACCGCCATGCCTCACCGGCGTGGATCTACGGGAGCGCCGCAGCCGACGCAACCACGGCAAGATGTGGAGCTGCCTCGGATGCCCCTTCCTTATATATCACGTGTTTCCCCATATGCTGCGCCCGTTTGGATCCGCATCGCCGGAGATGTTGGAGGCCACAAGGGCGAGGAGATGTAGACATAGGGCGGAGAGGATCCGTGACACGCCATGTCATGGACGCAGTGCATGAGGGAGTGGAAGGATGCAAAGAAAGACATGGAGGTGGATCCGATCTCGCGGTCCAGATGGGAAAGGTATGTCGAAGTTTGCAGGAATTAGGCGGATCGAGAGCTGAGGAATTTTGCTCGGAGGATTTACTTCGAGGGCACGGAGTGTTAGAACCGCTCTCTCACACGGATGGATGGAGGTAGAAGAAGGAGGACTTTTAGTGACTAACGCCCCGGCGTGTGTTCTTTTCTTCTCACGATACCAGCTCACCTCAAACACGTACAAACCGGCTGGCTTTGTAGCCCAGCAGCAACGCCTACGCTTTTTACGCACCCACGAACATGCCCAGCTACATGCAAGGATCCACTCGGTCTTCGCGCACGACGCGGCTGCCGCTGCTAACAGCCAAACTACTAAACAGCAACTAATACATGCATGCATGCCCGTCTAGCTAGCTAATAACTCACACCACCACGTCACACACGCACGCACACCTACGCCACGTCGCCGCTGCGTCCCGTGCGCCACCGACACGCCCGACGAACCCGACGAGCCTGACGGCACAAGTGTGTCCCGCGCGCACCCGACGCGCCCGACGAGCCCGACCACACATGCCGTGGCTTATTCCAACACACACCCCCTAAGCCACGGCCTAGAGGAGTCCGTCGTCGTCGATGTTGGCACCAGCCAAGAGAGCCTGCTCCGCCGCCGGTCCTTTCCGCAGCTGCGGGCACTCGCGTCGGAAGTGCCCGTGCTCCCCGCACTTGTAGCAGCGCCTGCGCCTGTTGCCGCCGCTCCCCGACGCCACGCTGCGCCCGTCATCGTCGTCCCGAGCACCACCGTGTCGACGCTCCTGTGCTGCCCACTGCGCCGCCATCATGAGCAGCTGCTCACCCCCGCGCTCGCCGCCGTCTTGTCCACGGCGCCGAACCCGCTCGTCGAACGCACGCAGCCGCCTGAGCGCTTCGTCGAACGCCATCGTTGTCACGTCGTGGAACTGCTCGATGCCGGCGACGACGGGGGAGAGCCGATCTGGCACCGTATCTAGCAGCTTCTTGACGAGCGCCGCGTCGCCCAGCGTCTCTGTAACACCCTGGATGTAACTTTCCATATTTGTAACTCCAACTCTTGCCATTTTCGGCTATGTGTTATGATATTCCCTTCGTGGTCGGGTTTTGTTTTTCGTTTTGTATTTTGTTCATGTCATGTATCTCATATCATGTCATCATGTGCATTGCATTTGCATACGTGTTCGTCTTATGCGTCCGAGCATTTTCCCCGTTGTCCGTTTTGCAATCCGGCACTCCCACGTGCACCGGCGCACCCCTCTTGTTTCTTTTCATGAGCGGGTGTTAAACGTTTTCGGAATGGACCGAGGCTTGCCAAGTGGCCTTGGGATAACACCGGTAGACCACCTATCAAGTTTCGTTCCATTTGGAGGTCGTTTGGTGCTCCAACGGTTAATCGGGTAACCGCAAAGTCCTTTTATGTGTTGCAGCAAAACCCTCCTCCAAACAGCCCAATAACCCTTCTAAGCCCCCTCCATGCTCTCGGTCATTCGATCACGATCGTGTGGGCGAAAATCGCACTCCATTTGGAGTCTCCTAGCTCCCTCTAGCTACAAATAGGTGATCCCCCGATATTTTCGCGCAGATCAAACCCTAACCCCGCCTCCCTCCGCGCGCCGGACACGTCCGGTCCGCGCCGGACAAACTAAGCTGCCGCCCTCGCCCACTCACGCCGCGCCACGTGGCGCCCGTACGCCGCCGCCGAAGCCCGCCGGGCCCGTCCGCCGGCCCCCTCGGCCCGCGTCCCCGCACCCGCGGCCGCCCGCGCCCGCCAGCGCCTCCCGCGGCTCCCCCACGCCCCGGATCTCCGCCGCCAGCGAGCTCCCGCGCCGCCATCGCCAGCGCTCCCCGCCGCTCCGCCGTCCTCCGCCCCCGCGCCCGAGCACGCCCGCGCCCGCGCCCACCTCCCCGTCGCCCGGGTCGCCGCCTGCCGCCGACGCCTTCCTCCCCCCTCTCCGGTACCTCGCCGCCCTTCCCCGGCTCCAACTCCGGCGAGCTCGGCGACCGCGCGCCCGAGCCGCGCCAGATCCAGATCCACCGAACGGTTGACTTCTCCCCCCCCCCCCCCGAAATTCTCCAAGTCCTGAAAATATATTGCATTATATGCTCATATTCATCGCATCATATCTTATTACATACTGCCCCGTTTTGCATGCATGATATATCAAAATGTTTGTCTCGAGATGCTCTTCATTTTGTTCCATTGTGCCATGCTCATTTGAGTTCATATTGATGCCCAAATCTCTGGTGCAAGAGTGTTATATGATGTTTACTGCTGACTGTTAACAGAACTTGGTGATTTGTTATTTTTGTTGCATTTAATGTGTGCATCTTATGAGTATGAGCTCTACATGTGTTTTGATCTATGCCATGCCATATTTACATAGGTGTATGCCATGTATTTTTGTGATCTATGTAGTGACTAGCACAAGCATGCAAGCTAGGCTTCGTGATGTTTCTGTTTTCAGGGACTTAGGATTTTCACCATGTCTGTTACTGCTATTATTTTGTTTCTATATATCCTTGTGGCTACAGTGAGATCCATGCTTATTTTGAGTATGTTCAGTAAGGATGTTTTGTAGATATAGTTGTGCTCTATCCATCCATGCCCCTGTTTGCAATTATGGAGTGCCATAGCATGTCGTAATCTTGCTCTACTTTTGCTATAAAATATTCCTGGCAGATTGTTAACATGATATTCATTTTTGCAAAGGTTGTTGTAGTTGATCCTTTCATGATATGAACTTTCTCTTGCCATGGTTAGCTTCATAAACATTCCATATTGCTGTAGGTATGCTTGTTTTGTCATGCATTGCCTTGTGATGAGTGAATCAAGCTCACCAAGATGCCTTCATAATTCTGTTTACTGCCATGCTCTGTTTTCTGCTAAGTCTGAAACCTGTTAACGAAACTTGCTATGTTTACATGGGTGCCATCATATCTTCTGGTCCTTTTTGGATCATGGTCAGTAAGGGACTTTTATTCTATGCATTTAGGAGATTCATACCATGCCTTGTTTTGCTATGTTAGGTTCCTATAGCATGTGTTTGTCTTGCTCTGAACATTGCTACCTGATGCTGTTTATGCCATGTCCAGTAATTTCACTAAGTCTGTGAACCTGATATCTTTTGCACTTTTGCCATGCTTGTTTGAATCTGTTATTTTGTGATCTAGCCGTAGCTCAGTGTTCATCTTTTGTCAAGCATCTCCTGTAGATTACTGCCATATGCTTTGTTTCTATGTTGGGGTGCTGTAGCATAGTTACTTGATGTATTCGAAGTGCTATCATGCTGTTAATCACAGATTCATGTCATTCTTGTTTTGCTTGCCATTTGCAAACCGTGCATCCGTTTCCGGTGATCTTTATATCGATTTCGACCGAAATCATCTCATCTTTCCAGTGGCATACTTGGTTTGCCAAGTTACTGCCTTGTTCATCCTTTTTCTTCCGGAGCACGCATACGCATCGCATACCACATCTCGCATATCATGCATGTTTTGCATCATGTTGCTTGTGCATTTCCCGTGATTGATTGTGGTTCCATTGCTTGTGTTCTTGCTGTGGGTAGAGTCGGGAGACGAGTTCGTGAACGAGGAACCTGTTGAGTACGCTCACGAGGATCAAGCTTTCGACAACTCTGGGAACCTTGCAGGCAAGATGACCATACCCTCGAAATCACTTCTATCTTTGCTTTGCTAGTTGTTCGTTCTATTGCTTTGCTGCGCTACCTACCACTTGCTATATCATACCTCCCATATTGCTATGTCAAGCCTCTAACCATCTTTTCCTAGCAAACCGTTGTTTGGCTAAGTTACCGCTTTTGCTCAGCCCTTCTTATAGCGTTGCTAGTTGCAGGTGAAGTTGAAGTTGGTTCCATGTTGGAACATGGATATTTTGGAATATCACAATATCTCGTATTTAATTAATGCATCTATATATTTGGTAAAGGGTGGAAGGCTCGGCCTTATGCCTGGTGTTTTGTTCCACTCTTGCCGCCCTAGTTTCCGTCATACCGGGTATTATGTTCCTTGAGTTTGCGTTCCTTACGCGGTTGGGTAATTTATGGGACCCCCTTGACAGTTCGCCTTGAATAAAACTCCTCCAGCAAGGCCCAACCTTGGTTTTACCATTTGCCACCTAAGCCTTTTCCCTTGGGTTTTCGCGAGCCCGAGGGTCATCTTTATTTTAGACCCCCCCGGGCCAGTGCTCCTTCGAGTGTTGGTCCGAACCGAGCAGCCTGCGGGGCCACCTCGGGGATACTCGAGGCCTGGTTTTACTCGTAGCTTGACTTATCCGGTGTGCCCTGAGAACGAGATATGTGCAGCTCCTATCGGGATTTGTCGGTGCATCGGGCGGCTTTGCTGGTCTTGTTTTACCATTGTCGAAACGTCTTGTAAACCGGGATTCCGAGACTGATCGGGTCTTCCCGGGAGATGGTTTATCCTTCGTTGACCGTGAGAGCTTATAATGGGCTAAGTTGGGACACCCCTGCAGGAGCTTGTTAATGTCCTGTTGTAGAGAACTTGAAAGCCGTGCCCGCGGTTATGAGGAAGATGGGAATTTGTTAATGTCCGGTTGTAGAGAACTTGACACTTGAGTTAATTAAAATACATCAACCGTGTGTGTAGCCGTGATGGTCTCTTCTCGGCGGAGTCCGGGAAGTGAACACGGTTTGACTTATGCATGAACGTAAGTAGTTTCAGGATCACTTCTTGATCATTTCTAGCTTCGCGACCGTTGCGTTGCTTCTCTTCTCGCTCTCATTTGCGTATGTTAGCCACCATATATACTTAGTGCCTGCTGCAGCTCCACCTTTACACCATCCTTTCCTATAAGCTTAAATAGTCTTGATCTCGCGGGTGTGAGATTGCTGAGTCCTCGTGACTCACAGATTCTATCAAAACAGTTGCAGGTGCCGACAATGCCAGTGCAGATGACGCAACCGAGCTCAAGTGGGAGTTCGACGAGGAACGTGGTCGTTACTATGTTTCTTTTCCTGATGATCAGTAGTGGAGCCCAGTTGGGACGATCGGGGATCTAGCATTTGGGGTTATCTTATTTTCATTTGGATTTGACCGTAGTCGGTCTATGTGTGGATTTGGATGATGTATGATTTAATTTATGTATTGTGTGAAGTGGCGATTGTAAGCCAACTCTCGTTATCCCATTCTTGTTCATTACATGGGATTGTGTGAAGATGACCCTTCTTGCGACAAAACCACAATGCGGTTATGCCTCTAAGTCATGCCTCGACACGTGGGAGATATAGCCGCATCGTGGGCGTTACAAGTTGGTAATCAGAGCCATCCCCGACTTAGGAGCCCCCTGCTTGATCGAATCGCTGGCGTTGTTGAGTCTAGAACAAAAATGTTTTGAGTCTTAGGATTATATATATCGGAGAGTAGGATTCTTTTTACTTCTCAGTCCCTTCGTCGCTCTGGTGAGGCCTTCCCGACGTAGAAGTTTTGACTCTCCTCTCCTCAAATTTCACTAAAATTTTTTTTAGGATCACGCGGGTATCTTGGAATCGTTCCGATGGTTTTGTGACGAGAACATTGTTCTTGGTGCCTCCTGACATTTAGGGGTTGTGGCAGTGTCCCGGGGAGTTGAGCTCCGAGGTGTTGTCGTCACAATTTTATCGTTGCAGTTCTGGAATACCTGAGTTTCGCCGACATCGAAAATCTCTTTTATGCAGTTGTTGGTGAGATCACCTCGACGCCACCCAGTACTGGGGCGGGATTTCGAGAGTATTGCCATAACTCGTATAACAGATGCTTTTCGAAGGTTGAGGTACACGATTTCTGAAGGTTTCTTGGTTATGTGTTGACGGATGGATACAGCTGGATCTAGGGATTGCTAGTTTGGGTGATATATTTTATGTCCCCTGTATCCCCAACACCAGATTGCATAACCAGAAAGTTTCGGGAGTTCATAGGTGTGTTGAGGATATAGCTACTGGTGTAACCCGCCGTAGATAGGCCGGGTTATGTTGCGACAGCTCTTCGTTCCAGAAGCCCAAGGACAAGTTAAGGATGGCGGTTTAGTAATAGGTTTAAGGCCCAGAGCCGGCTTAAGGCCCGTAGTGGTAAACCGCCGTTGTGGCGTGACTTGTAGTGTAAGGCAAGAATAGTTAAGAATCCGAGCCGGACACACTTTATGAGCCGGCCGGGATTCTGAGAGCCGCTGGGCGTTAACCTTTCTATATAAAGGGACGACCCGGCGGCGGTTCAGGACAAGTAAGATCAGATCGATAGCCAAGCAGAGCAGTTTAGCTCCTGGTCATCGAAACCCTAAGTAATACCACCTCAACTGGACGTAGGTTTTTACCTTCAACGTAAGGGGCCGAACCAGTATAATCTCCATGTCCTTTGTCCCGTTTAACCCCGTTAAGCTTCCTAGCAGTGATGGCTCCACGACTAAGTCCTTGCACGAGGACATCTGCCGTGACAATTCCACGACAGGTGGGATTCAAGTAGCTCTTAGCATTTCTTCCCGCAGATATTTGGTTTGTGATTGGGTAATCCTTATCACTTATTTGTTCCAGTTGTACCTCTTTATTTTATTCATCAATCTCTTATCAAGTGGTTTCTCACCTTAATGGAAGTGTGATGATTTACTATGGAATTCATTCGTTCATCCTCGTTCGAATGTTTATTGTGAAGACTATATGTTGCAATTTCTATCCGTTGATTCAACTTGTCTATTTGTCTATCAAGATGCTAACAGATGTCACCCTTTTCAGGATGGCTCTGCCAACGCGTCAGAATCCGGAACGCAATGAAGGGAGTCAGGCGAACCCTCCGCCACCACCGCCGCCTCCGGAGGCATGGCAAGCTATCATGGCAGCCACCAACGCCAATGCTCAGTTGATTTTGCAACTCTTGCAAGAACGCAGCCAAGGGCAAGGCAATCAAGAAAATCAAGGCCAAGGCAACAATCAGCCTCACTTCGCTACTGTAACACCCCGGATATAACTTTCCATATTTGTAACTCCAACTCTTGCCATTTTCGGCTATGTGTTATGATATTCCCTTCGTGGTCGGGTTTTGTTTTTCGTTTTTCATTTTGTTTTGTCATGCATTGCATTGTGTTGAGTGAATCAAGCTCACAAAGATGCCTTCATAATACTGTTTCTGCCATGCTCTGTTTTCTGCTAAGTCTGTAACCTGTTAACGAAACTTGCTATGTTTACATGGTTGCCATTATATCTTCTGATCCTTTTTGGCTTATGGTCAGTAAGGGACTTTTGTTCTATGAATTTAGTAGATTTATGCCATGCCTTGTTTTGCTATGTTAAGTTCCTGTAGCATGTGTTTTTCTTGCTCTGAACATTGCTACCTGATGCTGTTTATGCCATGTCCAGTAATTTCACCAAGTCTGTGAACCTGATATCTTTTGCACTTTTGCCATGCTTGTTTGAACCTGTTATTGTGTGATCTAGCCGTAGCTCAGTGTTCATATTTTGTCAAACATCTCCTGTAGATTACTGCCATTGATTTGTTGCTATGTTGGGGTGCTGTAGCATACTTACTTGTTGCATTCTAAGTGCTATCATGCTGTTAATCGCAGAATCGTGTCATTCTTGTTTTGCTTGCCATTTGCAAACCGTGCATCCGTTTCCGGTGATCTTTATATCGATTTCGACCAAAATCATCTCATCTTTCCGGTGGCATACTTAGTTTGCCAAGTTACTGCCTTGTTCACCCTTTTTTCTTCCGGAGCACGCATATGCATCGCATACCACATCTCGCATATCATACATGTTTTGCATCATGTTGCTTGTGCATTTTCCGTGATTGATTGTGGTTCCATTGCTTGTGTTCTTGCTGTGGGTAGAGCCGGGAGACGAGTTCGTGAACGAGGAACCTGTTGAGTACGCTTACGAGGATCAAGCTTTCGACAACTCTGGGAACCTTGCAGGCAAGATGACCATACCCTCGAAATCACTTCTATCTTTGCTTTGCTAGTTGTTCGTTCTATTGCCATGCTGCGCTACCTACCACTTGCTATATCATGCCTCCCATATTTGCCATGTCAAGCCTCTAACCATCCTTTCCTAGCAAACCGTTGTTTGGCTAAGTTACCGCTTTTGCTCAGCCCTTCTTATAGCGTTGCTAGTTGCAGGTGAAGTTGAAGTTGGTTCCATGTTGGAACATGGATATTTTGGAATATCACAATATCTCTTATTTAATTAATGCATCTATATATTTTGGTAAAGGGTGGAAGGCTCGGCCTTATGCCTGGTGTTTTGTTCCACTCTTGCCTCCCTAGTTTCCATCATACCGGTATTATGTTCCTTGAGTTTGCGTTCCTTACGCGGTTGGGTGATTTATGGGACCCCCTTGACAGTTCGCCTTGAATAAAACTCCTCCAGCAAGGCCCAACTTTGGTTTTACCATTTGCCACCTAAGCCTTTTTCCCTTGGGTTTTCGCGAGCCCGAGGGTCATCTTTATTTTAGACCCCCCGGGCCAGTGCTCCTCTGAGTATTGGTCCAACCTGTCAGTCGCCGGTGGCCACCAGGGGCAACCCTGGGCTCGCCTATCGGAAGCTTGGACAATCCGATGTGCCCTGAGAACGAGATATGTGCAGCTCCTATCAGGATTTGTCGGCACATTCGGGCGGCTTTGCTGGTCTTGTTTTACCATTGTCGAAATGTCTTGTAAACCTGGATTCCGAGACTGATCGGGTCTTCCTGGGAGAAGGTTTATCCTTCGTTGACCATGAGAGCTTATAATGGGCTAAGTTGGGACACCCCTGCAGGGTATTATCTTTCGAAAGCCGTGCCCGCAGCTATGAGGCAGATGGGAATTTGTTAATGTCCGGTTGTAGAGAACTTGTCACTTGACCCAAATAAAATACATCAACCGTGTGTGTAGCCGTGATGGTCTCTTCTCGGCGGAGTCCGGGAAGTGAACACGGTTTGAGTTATGCTTGAATGTAAGTAGTTTCAGGATCACTTCTTGATCATTTCTAGCTTCGCGACCGTTGCGTTGCTTCTCTTCTCGCTCTCACTTGCGTATGTTAGCCACCATATATGCTTAGTGCCTGCTACAGCTCCACCTCTTTACACCATCCTTTCCTATTAAGCTTAAATAGGCTTGATCTCGCGGGTGTGAGATTGCTGAGTCCTCGTGACTCACAGATTCTACCAAAACAGTTGCAGGTGCCGACGATGCCAGTGCAGATGACGCAACCGAGCTCAAGTGGGAGTTCGACGAGGAACGTGGTCGTTACTATGTTTCTTTTCCTGATGATCAGTAGTGGAGCCCAGTTGGGACGATCGGGGATCTAGCATTTGGGGTTATCTTATTTTCTTTTGGATTTGACCGTAGTCGGTCTATGTGTGGATTTTGGATGATGTATGAATTATATTTATGTATTGTGTGAAGTGGCGATTGTAAGCCAACTCTCGTTATCCCATTCTTGTTCATTACATGGGATTGTGTGAAGATAACCCTTCTTGCGACAAAACCACAATGCGGTTATGCCTCTAAGTCGTGCCTCGACACGTGGGAGATATAGCCGCATCGTGGGCGTGAGAAGTTGGTAATCAGAGCCATCCCCGACTTAGGAGCCCCCTACTTGATCGAATTGCTGGCGTTGTTGAGTCTAGAACAAAAATGTTTTGAGTCTTAGGATTATATATATCGGAGAGTAGGATTCTTTTTACTCCTCAGCCCCTTCGTCGCTCTGGTGAGGCCTCCTGACGTAGAAGTTTTGACTCTTCTCTCCTCAAATTTCACTAATTTTTTTTAGGATCACGCGGGTATCTTAGAATCGTTCTGATGGTTTTGTGACGAGAACATTGTTCTTGGTGCCTCCTGACATTTAGGGGTTGTGGCAGTGTCCCGGGGAGTTGAGCTCCGAGGTGTTGTCGTCACAATTTTATCGTTGCAGTTCTGGAATACCTGAGTTTCGCCGACATCGAAAATCTATTTTATGCAGTTGTTGGTCAGATCACCTCGACGCCACCCAGTACTGGGGCGGGAGTTCGGGAGTATTGCCATAACTCGTATAACGGATGCTTTTCGAAGGTTGAGGTACACGATTTCCGAAGGTTTCTTGGTTATGTGTTGACGGATGGATACAGCTGGATCTAGGGATTGCTAGTTTGGGTGATATATTTTGTGTCCCCTGTATCCCCAACACCAGATTGCATAACCAGAAAGTTTTGGGAGTTTATAGGTGGGATTCAAGTAGCTCTTAGCATTTCTTCCCGCAGATATTTGGTTTGTGATTGGGTAATCCTTACCACTTATTTGTTCCACTCGTACTTTTTATTTTATTCATCAATCTCTTATCAAGTGGCTTCTCACCTTAATGGAAGTGTGATGATTTACTATGGAATTCATTCGTTCATCCTCGTTCGAATGTTTATTGTGAAGACTATATGTTGCAATTTCTATCCGTTGATTTAATTTGCCTATCTGTCTATCAAGATGCTAACGGATGTCACCCTCTTCAGGATGGCTCCGCCAACGCGTCAGAATCCGGAACGCAATGAAGGGAGTCAGGCGAACCCTCCGCCACCACCTCCGCCTCCGGAGGCATGGCAAGCTATCATGGCAGCCACCAACGCCAATGCTTAGATGATTTGCAACTCTTGCAAGAATGCACCCAAGGGCAAGGCAATCAAGGAAATCAAGGCCAAGGCAACAATCAGCCTCACTTCGCTACCCTCAACCTGTTCCTCGCAAATCAGCCCAAGTCTTTCAGCTACTGTGCCGAGGCCACAGACGCCGATGATTGGCTTGTGGACATCCACAAGCATTTTGAATGTAGCAATGTCAGGCCTGAGGATTTTGTCAAGTTCGCTTCTTTTCAACTCAAGGATCAAGCTGCCGAGTGGTATCAACAATACAAAGATTCCAGAGGAGGTCGTGTGATTACCTGGGATGATTTCCGTCGAGATTTCAAAGCTCACCACATTCCACAAAGTGTTGTTGAGAGCAAGCGTGAGGAGTTCCGCAATCTCAAGCAAGGCAGCATGTCCGTGTATCAATACAATACTCAGTTTCAGAAACTCGCTCGCTTCGCTAAGCAAGACGTTCCTGATGAAAAGAGCATGATCTATCAATTCAGAGGTGGCCTCAGAGAAGATCTGCAATTACCTCTAGTGCTTTTTGAGCCGACCAAGTATGATGATTTCTACAATATGGCACTGAAGCAAGAGGCTGCTCAGCTCAAGTGTGAGGCTTCTAAGAAGAGAGTCAGGGACGCAGTTCGGTCTTCTTCTTCCTCACTAGTGGCTGCTAAGCAACAGAAGTTCTGGTTGCCTCCTCCTCCACCGTTTCGTCAGCCTTTCCAGTAGAAGATCAAAGGTGGCCATGGATCTTCCCACCCATCCAACCCTGGCTATCAGAACAAGTCTCAGAATCAAGCTCCAAAGTCGAATTCTCCTTACCAACGTCCACTCTCAGAGGTGACTTGCAACAAGTGTCAGCAGAAAGGTCACTATGCTAACAAGTGCTTCAACCAAAGGCGCCTTCCGCCTCCTCCTCCTGTGATATCTTCCAGCAATGCAGTGGTCAAACATAATCCCAAGTTTGCAAAGGTCAACATGATGAACGCAGCTCAAGCGGAGGAATCTACTGATGTGATAATGGGTAATCTCTCAGTTAATGATTTTCCTGCAAAAGTTCTTTTTGACACTGGTGCATCGCTTAGTTTCATCTCAAGACCATTTGCATCCAAGCATGAATTGCATTTCCAAGAATTGCCTAGAACGTTAGCAGTTGTCTCTCCGGGCAAATGCATGAACGCAAGCTACATGGTTCCGGATGTTTCCATCAAGATGGGAAACTATAAATTTCTGTCTTCTCCAATTGTTCTTGGTGACTCGGATATTGATCTAATTCTCGGGATGGACTGGCTTTCTAAGCACAAGGCTCAACTTGATTGTGCTGCCATGGAAATTCAATTGACACACTCTTGTGAGGATGTGATTATTTATGCCGCTCGTGATGAAACCATTCGGTTGTTTTCTCCCAATGAGAAGGGCGAGTTGAATGCCATTTCTCAAATTCCAGTCGTTTGTGAGTACCAAGATGTCTTTCCAGAAGAGCTTCCGGGTATGCCTCCTCACCGGCCAGTTGAGTTCGTTATCGATCTAGAGCCTGGCACGGAACCCGTTTGCAAGCGTCCATACAAGCTTGGACCCAAGGAGCTGAAGGAATTGAAGAAACAACTCGATGAACAAGAGCGTCTGGGTTTGATCAGACCGAGTTCATCTCCATGGGGTTGTGGTGTTATTTTTGTACAGAAGAAGGATGGCACGGACCGACTTTGTGTCGATTACCATCCATTGAACAAGAAGACAATCAAGAACAAGTATCCACTTCCCAACATCAATGAGCTATTCGAGCAACTTAAAGGTGCTAAAGTATTCTCCAAGCTTGACCTTCGTATGGGTTATCATCAGATTCGCATTCGTGAAGAGGATATTCCCAAGACAGCATTCAGAACAAGCTTTGGTTCTTATGAATATACTGTCATGTCTTTCGGCCTTGTCAATGCTCCTCCAACATTCTCTCGAATGATGAATTTCATCTTCAACCCCTATACCAATGAATTCGTCCTGGTGTATCTCGATGATATCTTGGTCTTCTCCAAGAATAAGAAGGATCATGCCAAACATTTGCGATTGGTGCTCGACAAGCTCAGAGAGTATCAATTTTATGCGAAGTTTTCCAAATGTGAGTTTTGGCTCGATGAAGTTCTTTACCTGGGTCATATCATCTCTGCCAAGGGCATCACTGTTAATCCCGAGAAGGTGTCTGCAATTGTGAATTGGGAACCTCCTCAGAATGTCAAGCAGCTCCGCAGTTTTCTTGGTCTTGCAAGCTATTGCCGAAGATTCGTTGAGAATTTTTCTAAGATTGCAAAGCCTCTTTCCAACTTTCTCCAGAAGCATGTGAAGTATGTCTGGTCTCCTGAGTGTGACGTTGCTTTCAACACTCTCAAAGAGAAACTCGTCACAGCTCCTGTCTTAACTCCTCCTGACGAATCCAAACCATTCGAAGTTTTCTGTGATGCTTCTCTTCAAGGTCTCGGTGTTGTGTTAATGCAAGAGAAGAAAGTTGTGGCCTATACCTCTCGTCAATTGAAGCCCAACGAAAAGAACTACCCCACTCATGATCTTGAGTTGGCGGCAGTTGTCCATGCATTAATAACATGGAGACATCTCTTGTTGGGAAGAAAAGTGGACATATTCACCGATCACAAGAGTCTCAAGTACATCTTCACTCAGCCCAACCTCAACCTCAGGCAAACTCGATGGGTCGAAATGATTCAAGAGTACAATCCGAGTATTGAATATACTCCAGGCAAGGCCAATGTCATTGCAGATGCTTTGATCAGGAAGGCTTATTGCAACAGCTTAATTCTCAAGCCATTCCAACCGGATCTTTGTGAAGCTTTCCGCCAGCTGAATCTCCAAGTTGTTCCTCAAGGCTTTCTTGCCAACCTCATAGTCTCTCCTACTTTGGAAGATCAAATTCTTGAGGCACAACTCCTGGATACCATGGTGAAGAAGTTGAAACATGGTATCGACAAGGGTCTTTCCAAATACAAGTGCTATGGCATTGATGACAGAGACACTTTGTTCTTTGAGGACCGGATTGTGGTTCCTAAAGGTGATCTAAGGAAAGTCATAATGAACGAGGCGCACAATTCTCTTCTTTCCATTCACCCTAGAAGTACGAAGATGTACCATGACCTCAAGCAGTCGTATTGGTGGACTCGAATGAAGCGAGAAATCGCTCAATTCGTGAACGAATGTGATGTCTGTCGAAGGGTGAAAGAAGAACACCAACGACCAGATGGTCTCCTCCAACCTCTTGCTATCCCAGAATGGAAGTTTGATCATATCAAAATGGACTTCGTGACTGGATTTCCAAAGTCCAAGCTTGGAAATGATGCTATCTTCGTTGTCATCGACAAGCTTACTAAAGTGGCTCATTTCCTTCCAATCAAAGAATCTATCACAGCAGCTCAGTTGGCAGAGCTATACACCTCCAGGATTGTCTCCTTGCACGGCATTCCACAATTGATATCTTCAGATCATGGAAGCATCTTCACTTCGAAGTTCTGGCACTCCTTCCAGAAGGCCATGGGCACCATCATTCGCTTCAGCACAGCTTTCCATCCTCAAACTAGTGGCCAAGTCGAGCGAGTCAATCAAATTCTTGAAGATATGCTCAGGGCTTGTGTCATTTCCTTTGGCATGAAATGGGAAGATTGTCTTCCATATGCCAAATTCTCCTACAACAACAGCTTCCAAGCGAGTTCGGGCAAGGCCCCATTCGAGATTCTCTATGGCAGAAAGTGCCATACTCCTCTCAATTGGTCAGAGACTTGTGAACGCCAACTTCTTGGCAATGACTTAATCACAAAGGCTGAAGAAATGTGTAAAGTCCTCCGTGAAAATCTCAAAGCCGCGCAATCGCGCCAGAAGAGTTACTATGATAGTAAGCACCGTGATGTGGCTTTCGAGATCGGAGACCATGTCTACCTCCGCGTCTCTCCAATGAAAGACACTCGTCGCTTCGGTATCAAAGAGAAGCTTGCCCCTAGATACATGGGTCCTTTCAAGATCATTGGCAAAAGAGGCGACCTCGCCTATCAACTTGAGCTTCCCTCCAACTTCGCGAACGTGCACGATGTGTTCCACGTGTCACAGCTTCGCAAGTGCTTCAAGACTCCTGAGCGCACCATTAACTTCGAAGAGATTGATCTCCAAGAAGATCTGTCTTATCATGAGCACCGCGTTGCTATTCTCGAAGAAACCGAGCGCAAGACTCGCAACAAGCCAATCAAATTCCTGAAAGTGAAGTGGTCGCACCATTCCGACCGAGAAGCCACCTGGGAACGCGAGGACCACCTCCGTTCCGAATATCCGGAGTTCTTTCAGTCCTAGATATCGGGACGAGATCCTCTCGTAGTGGTGGAGTGTTGTAACACCCCGGATATAACTTTCCATATTTGTAACTCCAACTCTTGCCATTTTCGGCTATGTGTTATGATATTCCCTTCGTGGTCGGCTTTTGTTTTTTGTTTTGCATTTTGTTTTTTCATGCATTGCGTTGTGTTGAGTGAATCAAGCTCACAAAGATGCCTTCATAATACTGTTTCTGCCATGCTCTGTTTTCTGCTAAGTCTGAAACCTGTTAACGAAACTTGCTATGTTTACATGGTTGCCATCATATCTTCTGATCCTTTTTGGCTTATGGTCAGTAAGGGACTTTTGTTCTATGCATTTAGTAGATTTATGCCATGCCTTGTTTTGCTATGTTAAGTTCCTGTAGCATGTGTTTTTCTTGCTCTGAACATTGCTACCTGATGCTGTTTATGCCATGTCCAGTAATTTCACTGTGTCTGTGAACCTGATATCTTTTGCACTTTTGCCATGCTTGTTTGAACCTGTTATTTTGTGATCTAGCCGTAGCTCAGTGTTCATCTTTTGTCAAGCATCTCCTGTAGATTACTGACATATTCTTTGTTGCTATGTTGGGGTGCTGTAGCATACTTACTTGTTGCATTCTAAGTGCTATCATGCTGTTAATCGCAGAATCGTGTCATTCTTGTTTTGCTTGCCATTTGCAAACCGTGCATCCGTTTCCGGTGATCTTTATATCGATTTCGACTGAAATCATCTCATCTTTCCAGTGGCATACTTGGTTTGCCAAGTTACTGCCTTGTTCACCCTTTTTTCTTCCGGAGCACGCATATGCATCGCATACCACATCTCGCATATCATACATGTTTTGCATCATGTTACTTGTGCATTTTCCGTGATTGATTGTGGTTCCATTGCTTGTGTTCTTGCTGTGGGTAGAGCCGGGAGACGAGTTCGTGAACGAGGAACCTGTTGAGTACGCTTACGAGGATCAAGCTTTCGACAACTCTGGGAACCTTGCAGGCAAGATGACCATACCCTCGAAATCACTTCTATCTTTGCTTTGCTAGTTGTTCGTTCTATTGCCATGCTGCGCTACCTACCACTTGCTATATCATGCCTCCCATATTTTCCATGTCAAGCCTCTAACCATCCTTTCCTAGCAAACCGTTGTTTGGCTAAGTTACCGCTTTTGCTCAGCCCTTCTTATAGCGTTGCTAGTTGCAGGTGAAGTTGAAGTTGGTTCCATGTTGGAACATGGATATTTTGGAATATCACAATATCTCTTATTTAATTAATGCATCTATATATTTTGGTAAAGGGTGGAAGGCTCGGCCTTATGCCTGGTGTTTTGTTCCACTCTTGCCTCCCTAGTTTCCGTCATACCGGTATTATGTTCCTTGAGTTTGCGTTCCTTACGTGGTTGGGTGATTTATGGGACCCCCTTGACAGTTCGCCTTGAATAAAACTCCTCCAGCAAGGCCCAACTTTGGTTTTACCATTTGCCACCTAAGCCTTTTTCCCTTGGGTTTTCGCGAGCCCGAGGGTCATCTTTATTTAAACCCCCGGGCCAGTGCTCCTCTGAGTATTGGTCCAACCTGTCAGTCGCCGGTGGCCACCAGGGGCAACCTTGGGCTCGCCTATCGGAAGCTTGGACAATCCGGTGTGCCCTGAGAACGAGATATGTGCAGCTCCTATCGGGATTTGTCGGCACATTCGGGCGGCTTAGCTGGTCTTGTTTTACTGTTGAGGATATAGCTACTGGTGTAACCCGCCCAAGATGGGCCGGGTTACGTTGCGACAACTCTTCATTCAGAAGCCCAAGGACAAGTTAAGGATGGCAGTTTAGTAATAGGTCTAAGGCCCAGAGGTGACTTAAGGCCCGTAGTGGTAAACCGCTGTTGTGGCATGACTTGTAGTGTAAGGCAAGAATAGTTAAGAGTCCAAGTCGGACACAGTTTATGAGCCGGCCGGGACTCTGAGAACCGCTGGGCGTTAACCTTTCTATATAAAGGGACGACCCGGCGGCGGTTCAGGACAAGGAACATCAGATCGATAGCCAGGCATAGCGGTTTAGCTCCCTGGTCATCGAAACCCCATGTAATTCCACCTCAACTGGAGTAGGCTTTTACCTTCACCGTAAGGGGCCGAACCAGTATAACCTTCGTGTCCTTTGTCCCGTTTAACCCCTTTAAGCTTCCTAGCTGCGATGGCTCCACGACTAAGTCCTTGCATGAGGACATCTTCCGTGATAATTCCACGACAGTTGGCGCCCACCGTGGGGCCAGCGCACGGTGGATTTGAGTTCTTGAAGGGCAGCTTCGAAGGGCTCAAGGGATACGCTGTGGGCCGGATGACCAAGAGTCATCGCGGCAAGCTCTACATCAACGACGTAGGCTGGGGCCCCGACGCCGGCTCAATCGAGTACGGGTACCGGGCCCCTTTGGCGGAATCCACGTGTTCATTGGCAAGATCGGTGAGCCGGGCCCTGAGCCGGACATCAGCACCGACCTCATCGAGACGGCTCAGTGTGCGAGACCCGCCCGGACTCCGCCCACCTTGAAACGTGCTTTCATGGGATGCATCCACGGAGGACTCTCTGAAGGATCTGGATCTAGCGATGAGACGGCCATCTGCTCTGATGAATCATCCACGGGTGAGACGGACTCATTGTATCAACTTCAAGACGGCAGGCTCGGGGGGTGTTCCGAGGGCGACAGTATTCCGGACCCTTTTGAGCCGCCAAGCCGGGTTGGAATCTTCATGGCCGGCACGCAACCTGTGCAAAACTCCGCCGCTGGGGCAGGAGGCCCTGCGCACTCGCCGGCTCAAGTGCTGATGGATCTTACGGATAAGATGACTGCCCTGCTAACCGCCACGGTCGTCCCGGCGGATCAAGCTCAACATGATGCGGAGGCGGCACAGTTAAAGCTGGATATAGCACGAGCCAAGGAAGATCTAGCAGCGGAAGGGATCAGGACGGCTGCAGAACGGGCGGCTCTCGACACCCAGACGCAGCTGATTCAGGCGCAGTCTTTCCGGCTCACGATGGATCAGAACACATCCAATGAGATCATGAGAAGGAGGCATCAGAAGGCTCAATCCCGACTCCCTCCAGTTTACGATCCTCGAAACCTCTTCAACACGCCTGGTGCAGGGCCCAGTAACCCGCCAGAAATCACGGCACCTGGGGCTGGAACACCGGTTCAGCCGCAAGTGATGGGGCCTCCCCGTGTGAAAACTACCCCGCCTCAATACGTGCCGATACCACCGGGTCATTATGCCAACTCGTTGGAAAACATGATCGCTGCAGCGGTGCGACTGGCGGCTCTCCCAGTCGAGGGCGACTCTCCGACGGCGGTCAAAACCCGCCGGGTCAGAGAACTTCTTCAGACAGCTCTGGTGCAACAGGAGGCATATTCATATAGCCGGGACAGGATTCATTCAACCCCTCGTCCAAGCCGAAGCCCAAGTTATAGCAGACACATGGTTTCAGCGACCGGCTCAAGCAACGTCCGGCGCCGTGACTTGCCAGCTGGCCACGGCCCGGCACATAATGGAGCCTTTAACGCGGTAGACCAAGACAGAGCACAACAAGAGGCGGAGCAGGCGGCTCAGCTGACAGCTTACCAGCCCCTCCCGGTTTATCCGATGGCTTCTATCGAGGCGGGCATACCTACGAGGACCGGAGGTGTCCCTTGTCTGGTGCCGGCTCTCCGTAATGAACGTCTGCCCAAGGATTTCAAAGGACCTAGGAGGGTACCTAATTACATGGCTGATTTACAACCCGGAGCATGGATCGAGAGCTACGAGATGGCTATGGAGTTGCTGGAGGTCAGCGAAGCGGCAATGGCCAAATACTTCACCATGATGTTGGATGGGACTGCCCGCACTTGGTTGAAAGGACTGCCGCCTAATTCTATCGGGTCATGGGCAGAGCTAAAAGCCCGGTTCATCCAAAACTTCAAAGATACATGTAGGCAGTCTATGTCAATTGTGGATTTGACTAACTGCAAGCAGCAAGAGGGCGAGTCTACAACCCATTGGGTACGCCAGGTCAAAGAGATAATACATTCGTCTGATAAGATGGATGCCGGCTCTGTAGTCTTAATGTTGGAGCAAAATTGTTGTTTTGCGCCCCTGAAGATGAAGCTCGGGCGGCTCAAGCGCGATTGCAATGATATGGGTACGCTGATGGCGGCTCTGGTCAAGTACGCCGACTCTGATAGTACCAAGGATCCCGTGTCCGATGATGAAAGGACAGGGAAGGGAAAGAAGAATGGCAACGGCAAGGGCCCTCAGCATAACTCGACGAACCAGGGAGGTAACAAACGTAAGGCTGATGGCAGTATGGAGTTTGTGGCCAACACCAATGCGCAGGGTAACAACCACCTACGTAAGGGGAGACCACCTCCCCGATCCGGCGGGTCAGGCCCGACGCTTGAGCAATTTTTGAATGAGCCCTGTCCAAGGCATGGCTCTAGGGAGAAGCCGGCCACTCATCTATGGAAAGACTGCGCAATCATGAAAGCCTTCAAAAATTCCAACGCTTTTAATGGCAACAATGGGCAGGGCGGCGGCTCAGGCGGCGGCGGCTTTCATGGCCCGGGCGGCGGCTCAAATTCCAATTCTCAGAATTTTCAAGGTAATCAAGGAGGTTTTAATCAACAATCTGGCCAGGGTAATCTGCAGCAGCAGCAGGGGGGATACCAGACCAATCCAAAGCAGCTCAATAGTGGACAGTATCATGTGTTTACTACCAGTCTGTGCAAGCGAGACCAGAAGCTTCATAAGAGGGCCGTGAATGCTGTTGAGCCGGCGGTTCCATGCTATTTAAGATGGTCTGAGAAGCCTATTGTATGGAGTAGGGAAGATCACCCTCCCCGGGTTGATAATCCGGGTCACCTGGCCTTGGTGGTGGCTCCTCAGGTCGGGGGGTATAAATTCACTAAAGTGCTCATGGACGGAGGCAGTAGCATCAACATCCTCTATTATGAGACCTTCCGTCGTATGGGGTTGACGGATAAAAACCTCAGCCAGTCCAACACTGTTTTCCATGGTGTGGTGCCCGGTAAGTCGGCGTATCCAGTCGGTAAGATCGAGCTGGAAGTAGCCTTTGGAGATGAGTACAACTATAGGGCGGAAAAACTGACTTTTGAGGTGATTAAAATAAGAAGCCCGTACCATGCTTTATTTGGGCGGCCGGCTTACGCCAAGTTCATGGCACGACCGTGTTACGTGTATTTGCAGCTCAAGATGCCGGGTCACAATGGGGCCATTACGGTTCATGGCAGCCGAAAGATAGCCTTGGAGTGTGAGGAAGGTGACGCTGCTTACGCTGAATCTGTTTGTGCGACAGAGGAGTTGAAGTTTTACAAGGATAATGTTGACCCGGCAGATATGACGTCTTTGAAAAAGCCAACCACGGTGCATGAGCCGGTAATGAAATTTAAGTCGGCCAATGAGACTAAACTTGTTGACTTTGTTCCAGGTGACTCATCTAAGCAGTTCAGCATCAGTGCCAATCTGGATCCTAAATAGGAAGGCGCGCTCATCGAGTTCATCCGTGAGAACCGGGACATCTTTGCATGGAAACCTTCTGACATGCCGGGTGTACCAAGAGAACTCGCTGAGCACACTCTCAATATTGATCCGAAATTTAAGCCAGTCAGGCAATTCCTCCGGCGGTTTAATGAGGAGAGGCGGAAAGCCATTGGTGAGGAAGTAGCCCGGCTCTTGGCGGCCGGGTTCATCGTTGAAGTCTTTCATCCAGAATGGTTAGCTAACCCGGTGCTCGTGCTCAAGAAGAACGGCACCTGGCGTATGTGTGTGGATTATACGGATTTAAACAAGGCTTGTCCGGCTGATCCTTTTGCTCTCCCCCGTATTGATCAAATTATTGATGCTACGGCGGGTTGTGAGCGTTTAAGTTTTTTGGATGCTTACTCTGAATACCATCAGATCAAAATGGCAGTTAAGGACCAAGAGAAGACAGCGTTCATCGCTCCCTTTGGAGCCTTCTGTTATGTGTCCATGCCTTTTGGGCTCAAGAGTGCACAGGCGACTTACCAGCGGTGCGTGCAGAATTGTCTCCATAATCAGATTGGGCGCAACGTTCATGCTTATGTGGATGATATTGTGGTAAAATCTAGAGAGAAGGAAACCTTGATAGATGATCTGAAAGAGACCTTTGATAATCTCCGGGTCTACAAGATGATGCTTAATCCGGCCAAGTGTGTTTTTGGTGTTCCTGCAGGCAAGCTCTTGGGTTTTCTGGTTTCTCACATAGGCATTGAACCTAACCCGGAGAAGATCAAGGCAATCATCTCTCTGGCTAAGCCGGCGTGCATAAATGACGTCCAGCGTCTGGCGGGTCGCATCGCTGCTTTGAGTCGGTTTATAAGCCGGTTGGGCGAAAAGGCCATGCCACTATATCAGATGATGAAGAAAACAGATGACTTTGTATGGAATGATGCTGCTAATGCTGCTTTTGAGGATTTGAAAAGACAGCTAGCTGAGCCGCCAGTCCTTGCTCCTCCTGTCGATAAGGAGCCCTTACTATTGTATGTAGCCGCTAACACACGAGCCGTCAGTGTGGCTGTGGTGGTGGAGCGTAAGGAGGCGGGTAAGGAACATCCGGTTCAGCGGCCGGTTTACTACGTCAGCGAAGTACTCATTGAGTCCAAGCAACGGAATCCACATTGGCAGAAGCTCGTTTATGGGGTGTCATGGCGAGCCGGAATCTTAAGCATTATTTCCAGGGCCACCCTATCACTGTGGTTAGTTCTGCTCCCCTAGGAGATATCATTCAAAACAGAGAAGCCACAGGAAGAGTTGCTAAGTGGGCCTTAGAATTTGGGCCTCATGGTCTAAAGTATGTGCCACACACTGCTATCAAATCTCAAGCATTGGTGGATTTCATCAACGATTGGACGGAGCTGCAGGTGCCTGAAGAGAAGCCGGATAATACATACAGGACTATTCACTTCGACGGGTCCAGGCAATTGGAGGGCTCGGGGGCTGGAGTTGTGTTAGCTTCCCCTCGAGGTGACACGTTTTGTTATGTACTACGGTTGATGTTTCCCCGTACTAACAATGCAGCTGAGTATGAGGCCTTGCTCCATGGTCTTCGGATGGCTAAGGAGATGAGCTTAAGCCGGGTAAGGTGCTTTGGCGACTCAGATTTGGTGGCCCAACAAGTATCAGGCAAGTGGGATTCCAAGGACCCCCTCATGGCGGCTTATCGCCGCGAAGTTGATGCCATTGCTGGACATTTTCAGGGTTACCAAGTAGAGCACATTGATCGCAGAAAGAACGAGGCGGCTGATGCATTAAGCCGGCTAGGCTCTCAGCGAAAGTCGGTGCCGCCTAATACTTTCTTGGATACTCTGCATAACCCTTCTGTCAAGTTACCTACAGAGGAAGACTTGGCTGTTCCTGACTCAGAAGCACAGTTGGTGGCGGCTCTCCACGTTATCCCAGATTGGACAGTGCCATACTTGGCTTACATGACCCGGGGAGAATTGCCTGAGGATGAAACTTTGGCCAGACAAATAACCCGGCGGTCTAAGTCAATGATAATTGTCAATGGCGAGCTGCATCATCGCAGTGTCACTGGAGCTTTTCAGCGTTGTGTTTCCTCTGAGGAAGGTCACGAAATTTTACGTGAGATTCACGAGGGGGATTGTGGCCATCATGCCGACTCAAAATCCCTTGTGGCCAAGGCTTTTCGTCATGGTTTTTATCGGCTGACGGCTCATGCTGATGCAGAGGACTTGGTCAGTAAATGTGACGGTTGTCAGAAGTTCTCAAGACGGGCTCACGTGCCGGCTCAAGAGTTGAGGATGATTCCAATGACTTGGCCGTTTGCAGTCTGGGGGCTTGATATGGTTGGGCCTTTCAAAAGGTCCAAAGATAAGAAGACCCACCTCTTGGTGGCGGTTGACAAGTTCACAAAGTGGGTTGAGGCAGAGCCAGTTAGTAAGTGTGACGCAGCCATGGCGGTTCAGTTCATGAAAAAGGTGATATTTCGCTTTGGTTTTCCACACAGCATTATAACTGACAATGGTACCAATCTATCTAAAGGCGCCATGGCGGATTTTTGTCAACGAGAGCATATTCGGCTTGATGTTTCATCAGTGGCTCACCCTTAATCCAATGGTCAAGCTGAGAGAGCCAATCAGGAAATCTTGAAGGGCATCAAGCCCTGGCTTTTGGTCCCTTTGCAACGGACGCCGGGTTGTTGGGTGGAGGAGTTACCTTCTGTATTATGGAGCATCAATACTACTCCTAACAGGTCTACGGGTTACACGCCTTTCTTCATGGTTTACGGTGCTGAGGCGGTCCTCCCTAGTGACATCCGTCATGACTCGCCTCGAGTGGCGGCTTATGTCGAGGCGGATAATGAGCAGGCGCGTCAAGATGCTCTTGACTTGTTGGACGAACAACGTGACGTAGCAGCAGCTCGCTCGGCGATTTACCAACAAGACCTGCGCCGCTATCACAGCCACCGGGTTAAGTCCAGGACCTTTCAGGAGGGTGACTTGGTGCTCCGGCTCATCCAAGATCAAATAGATGCACATAAGCTATCCCCACCTTGGGAAGGGCCCTTTGTGGTCAGCAAGAACTTGCACAACGGGTCATACTACCTTATCGATGGCCGAGAGCACAAAGATTCACGTAAGTCGGAGGAGGAGACCCGCCGGCCGTGGAATATAGCTCAGCTTCGGCCTTATTACACTTGAGCCACCAGCTCTCATAATGTACATATTTCTATAGCCATGTTTATATTATGATAAATAATAAAGCAGGACCTCTGTCCTTTTTCCCCTCCAAAGGTAAATGTGTCATTGTTATTTTCATTGTAATATCACATGGTCACTTGGAGGTTGATCCGGCTTATGATCGTATTCGAATATAGCCGTTAAAAATATGATCATTTGGGGGCTTCCTGTTCAAACATAGGTCGTATTCGAACCAAAGAGAACATAGCTGTCGATACCCACTTGATTGGCATATTGTCGAGCTCATTGGGGAGTTTCTTGATCATATTTGAATCATAGCTCAACCCCCTTCGGGAACTGACGTGGATCGTATTCGAATCAGCATCGTTAAACAACTCTTAAGGTCATTTGGGGGCTTCCTGTTCAAACATAGGTCGTATTCGAACCAAAGAGAACATAGCTGTCGGTACCCTCTTGATCGGCAACGCCAAAGCCACTGGGGGCTATATGATCGCATTCGAATCTTAGCTTGACCCCTTTGGGACGGTTCTCTGGTCGTATTCGAATCAGAGGCCTCTAAAATTTTGAGATCTCTTTGTTGCAAACAAGTTCTTTTGATCATATCAAAGGTGTTCAAGGGTGGTTCTTATTCCACCGGCTTAACCTTGATTAATAACGTTGATAGCACATAATAAGCATTATATGTGCTGGTGAACCGGAGTTGAGTTCTTAATCTCATTATTCGGGTTACATAAACCGGAAGTATACTTGAAGGCTCGCAGGTATGCTGTTATTGTTATCTCAAAGATATAATTGAGAACCGGTTTATTATGACTTTGATTCATATTCCGGGTTATATGTACGATATATGATTCTCCATGCGGTGAGCCGCCTAGGGACTTGTGATTTGTTTTCTATGCAGGGCAATTAAAGACAGCTCTTTAAAAACTTAAGGAAAGCAGAGGATCAAACATAACCCGGAAGAATATAAAAGAGCGGCTTAAACGGTATTGAGCGCTACACACGTGCACGATGGCACGGCAAAATTAAGTGCTTATCCTACTCTATTACATGACTCCCCGAGTCCAAAAGGTGAGGCATTGTTTTTGAAGACATAACCATGAGCCGCCTAAGAGATCAAAGGTGCTGTTGGGCTGAAGCTTCCGGTTCATCCCTCTCCGCTCCTCTGGCTGTTTCCATGTCCTGGAAGGTTGATGATTTCCAGTCAATGCCATTCAAGGCTTCAAATTGAGCTTCATCATCAATTAACCCGGCCGGGTCAACTTCAGGGGCGAAGGTATGCTTACGAGTCGGAGGAATCAGGCTGACTGCTTCATAACGAGGTGTTGGGATCCTTTGATTCTCCGCGTCATAGCCTGGTTGATATTTGGTAAGGTCTGTGTCATTACCAATCAAAGTGGCCACAGGGCGTACGCTCTTCACGCAAGCGGCGAAGTCCTTCTGGTCAAAGGGACTGCCATCTTCCTTCAAGCTAGGATACCCAAGGGCGATGTCGGCCGGGTCTAGCTCCGGTAGAAACGCCTTGGCCCGGCTTAGAGCGGCTATGGCTCCGACTCTTGCAGAAGTACGTCTTAACTCTTGGAAGCGTTGAGGAAGCACGGCAAGCCGCCTAAGTACATCCGCCAGATGAGTGGGAACTTCGTTTGACAGAGCCACAACGGCTAAGGCACGTTGTGACCCGGTGTAAAGTTGCTCTACCAAGGTATAAACCGCCTTCAGTTTGGTCAGCATGTTCTGGTTGAGATTGGAACTCCTCGGACCTGCATTACAAAGTCAGGTGAGCTGATGGCAATTGAGATACTTATGGGAAATGAACGATGTAAACTAGCTAGAAACTTACAGAGTAACTTACCAAAGATTGCGGAGACCATCTGAGATACATGGCGTTTTAAGCCGGATAGCTCGGCGGTTCTTTCAGTAAGAGTGGCCTCCGCTTGTTCGGCCCGGCTGATCAAAGCAGTTTTTTCATCCGCCCAGGCTTTTCTTTTGGCTTCAAACTTTTTCTTCAGTTTCTCTTGTGCAGATACACTGAATTCAAATTTGGAGTTGGCCTTTTGGGTTTCACTTTCCTGAGTCTTCAGGCGGTTCTTTAGATCAGAGATTTCCGATTCAAATTTCTTACAGACGGCCTGTACAAATTCCGGGTTACAGTTAGGGTGATTATAATGCAACATTAAGTCCCAAGCACTTTGCAAGCAAAGACACTTGGCACTTGGGGGCTAATGTATGCTGAAGAGCTCTATTTACAGTGTCGGTTCATAAAAATAAGTCCCAAGCACTTTGCAGGCTAAGGTACTTGGCACTTGGGAGCTAATGCGTAAAGCTGCTCAACTACTTGATTAAAACAAGGTAAGGACCGGTTCAACTATGTTGTTTAAACCGGCCCTCGAGTGTTACCAGATAAGCCGGTTTTCTTGCAGTGATTACTAAGCCGGTATTAAGTCTACAACATATTTCATCATAAGTAATAGACTTGGGGGCTGGCATGGTAAGGATAACTATGGAGTAAGCAAGAGAGTCATACCTCAGACTTTTGCTGTATTTGCTTCACCATATCAATTTCCAGGTCCCGGCTGTTGTGCACTTGATTAATATAGCCAGAGACAATATCTCCAATGCTCAGATTAGCATAATCAGTGATGTCCAGCCTGGCCCTGCGGCGTTCTAGAAGTTCTTCCTTGGCAGAGCATCTAGCCAACACGGTGGGTCTTCCCGGTTCGACAAACTCGGTCCGGGTGATTACAACATCCGGATCATCTGGATGAGCCGGGCTGGGGATCTCCGGGTTATCAGAACCTTCCATAACTTGTTCATCAGATGGAGCAGTGGCGGTTTCAGGAGCTGGTGCAGACGGCGGCTCATGAGCAGAAGCATCAGGTTCAGTCAGGACCGGCTCTTCGGCTGACTTATTTTTCTTCGCCCTCTTGCTGGGCTTTACTTGTACACTGAAAGTCAAAGGGTTAGTGCAAAAACATGAGTAAGATAAGCACAAAATAAGCTGATCATCATTACCCGGGTGCGGTTTTGAAAGCCGGCAAGCTAGACTGCATTGAGTCGCCGGAGGAAGGTGAAGTTCCCTGGTAGTTTGAATTAGAAGAATTGAGTGGTTGACGAGTGACGCCCGCCAAAGGATGAAAAGGATATAAGTCGGAGATAACCTCAGTCCGGCTCTTCCTTGATGCTTCGGGTAAGCCGGAGGAGAGGACTGCATCCTTGCTGGTCCGGGTCTGCCTCCGACTCTCATAAATCTGTCGCTTCAAAAGAAATTGAGGATCTTGATAAGCTAAAGGATGTGAAAATCTTACTTTCCGGGTTACTCTTCGGACTTTCTGTCTTGGCAAAGGCTCGGAGTCGGAGGAAATTATAGTTACCTCTTCAATCGCTTCATGACTCGCTCCGGTGTCCTCCTGCTGATAATGCATGTCAATAAGATAGTTAAGAAAGGAGCTTAAATAGTCAAGGGCTAGCTCTGACTCGGAGGTGTCTTCCAGGTGAAGCAGGTCCGAGGTGAAGGAAATATGCCCTAGAGGCAATAATAAAGTTATTATTTATTTCCTTATATCATGATAAATGTTTATTATTCATGCTAGAATTGTATTAACTGGAAACATGATACATGTGTGAATACATAGACAAACACAGTGTCACTAGTATGCCTCTACTTGACTAGCTCGTTAATCAAAGATGGTTATGTTTCCTAGCCATAGACATGAGTTGTCATTTGATTAACGGGATCACATCATTAGGAGAATGTTGTGATTGACTTGACCCATTCCGTTAGCTTAGCACTCGATCGTTTAGTATGTTGCTATTGCTTTCTTCATGACTTATACATGTTCCTATGACTATGAGATTATGCAACTCCCGTTTACCGGAGGAACACTTTGTGTGCTACCAAACGTCACAACGTAACTGGGTGATTATAAAGGTGCTCTACAGGTGTCTCCAAAGGTACTTGTTGGGTTGGCGTATTTCGAGATTAGGATTTGTCACTCCGATTGTCGGAGAGGTATCTCTGGGCCCACTCAGTAATACACATCACTATAAGCCTTGCAAACATTGTAACTAATGAGTTAGTTGCGGGATGATGTATTACGGAACGAGTAAAGAGACTTGCCGGTAACGAGATTGAACTAGGTATCGAGATACCGACGATCGAATCTCGGGCAAGTAACATACCGATGACAAACGGAACAACGTATGTTGTTATGCGGTCTGACCGATAAAGATCTTCGTAGAATATGTGGGAGCCAATATGAGCATCCAGGTTCCGCTATTGGTTATTGACCGGAGAGGTGTCTCGGTCATGTCTACATAGTTCTCGAACCCGTAAGGTCCGCACGCTTAACATTATGATGACGGTTATATTATGAGTTTATGTGTTTTGATGTACCGAAGGAGTTTGGAGTCCCGGATGAGATCGGGGACATGACGAGGAGTCTTGAAATGGCCGAGACGTAAAGATCGATATATTGGACGACTATATTCGGACTTCGGAAAGGTTCCGAGTGATTCGGGTATTTTTCGGAGTACCAGAGAGTTACGGGAATTCGTATTGGGCCTTAATGGGCCATACGGGAAAGGAGAGAAAGGCCCCAAAGGGTGGCCGCACCCCTCCCCATGGACTAGTCCGAATTGGACTAGGGAGGGGGGGCGCCCCCTTCCTTCTTTCTCCTTCTCCCTTCCCTTCTCCTATTCCAACAAGGAAAGGAGGAGTCCTACTCCCGGTGGGAGTAGGACTTCCCCCTTGGCGCGCCCTCCTCCTTGGCCGGCGGCCTCCCCCTTGCTCCTTTATATACGGGGGCAGGGGGGCACCGCATAGACACACAATTGATCAACGATCTTTTAGCCGTGTGCGATGCCCCCCTCCACCATATTACACCTCGATAATATCGTTGCGGAGCTTAGGCGAAGCCCTGCGTCAGTAGAACATCATCATCGTCACCACGCCGTCGTGCTGACGAAACTCTCCCTCAACACTCGGCTGGATCGGAGTTCGAGGGACGTCATCGAGCTAAACGTGTGCTGAACTCGGAGGTGCCGTGCGTTCGGTACTTGATCTGTCGGATCGTGAAGACGTACGACTACATCAATCGCGTTGTGTTAACGCTTCCGCTTTCGGTCTACGAGGGTACGTGGACAACACTCTCCCCTCTCGTTGCTATGCATCACCATGATCTTGCGTGTGCGTAGGAATTTTTTTGAAATTACTACGTTCCCCAACAGTGGCATCCGAGCCTGGTTTTATGCGTTGATGTTATATGCACGAGTAGAACACAAGTGAGTTGTGGGCGATATAAGTCATACTGCTTACCAGCATGTCATACTTTGGTTTAGCGGTATTGTGAGATGAAGCGGCCCGGACCGACATTACGCGTACACTTACGCGAGACTAGTTTCACCGTTGCGAGCACTCGTTGCTTAAAGGTGACTGGCGGGTTTCTGTCTCTCTCACTTTAGTTGAACCGAGTGTGGCTACGCCCGGTCCTTGCGAAGGTTAAAACAGCACCAACTTGACAAACTATCGTTGTGGTTTTGATGCGTAGGTAAGAACGGTTCTTGCTAAGCCCGTAGCAGCCACGTAAAACTTGCAACAACAAAGTAGAGGACGTCTAACTTGTTTTTGCAGGGCATGTTGTGATGTGATATGGTCAAGACATGATGCTATATTTTATTGTATGAGATGGTCATGTTTTGTAACCGAGTTATCGGCAATTGGCAGGAGCCATATGGTTGTCGCTTTATTGTATGAAATGCAATCGCCATGTAATTGTTTTACTTTATCAATAAGCGGTAGCGATAGTCGTAAAAGCAATAGTTGGCAAGACGACAACGATGCTACGATGGAGATCAAGGTGTCGCGCCGGTGACGATGGTGATCTTGACGGTGCTTCGGAGATGGAGATCACAAGCACAAGATGATGATGGCCATATCATATCACTTATATTGATTGCATGTGATGTTTATCTTTTATGCATCTTATCTTGCTTTGATTGACGGTAGCATTATAAGATGATCTCTCACTAAAATTTCAAGATAAAGTGTTCTCCCTGAGTATGCACCGTTGCGAAAGTTCTTCGTGCTGAGACACCACGTGATGATCGGGTGTGATAGGCTCTACGTTCAAATACAACGGGTGCAAAACAGTTGCACACGCAGAATACTCAGGTTAAACTTGACGAGCCTAGCATATGCAGATATGGCCTCGGAACACGGAGACCGAAAGGTCGAGCGTGAATCATATAGTAGATATGATCAACATAGTGATGTTCACCATTGAAACTACTCCATCTCACGTGATGATCGGACATGGTATAGTTGATATGGATCACGTGATCACTTAGAGGATTAGAGGGATGTCTATCTAAGTGGGAGTTCTTAAGTAATATGATTAATTGAACTTGAATTTATCATGAACTTAGTCCTGATAGTATTTTGCAAATTATGTTGTAGATCAATAGCTCGCGTTGTTGCTTCCCTGTGTTTATTTTTGATATGTTCCTAGAGAAAAATTATGTTGAAAGATGTTAGTAGCAAAGATGCGGATTGGATCCGTGATCTAAGGATTATCCTCATTGCTGCACGGAAGAATTATGTCCTTGATGCACCGCTAGGTGACAGACCTATTGCAGGAGCAGATGCAGACGTTATGAACGTTTGGCTAGCTCAATATGATGACTACTTGATAGTTTAGTGCACCATGCTTAACGGCTTAGAATCGGGACTTCAAAGACGTTTTGAACGTCATGGACCATATGAGATGTTCAGGAGTTGAAGTTAATATTTCAAGCAAATACCCGAGTTGAGAGATATGAAGTCTCCAACAAGTTCTATAGCTAAAAGATGGAGGAGAATAGCTCAAGCAGTGAGCATGTGGTCAGATTGTCTGGGTACTACAATCGCTTGAATCAAGTGGGAGTTGATCTTCCAGATAAAATAGTGATTGACAGAATTCTCTAGTCACCATCACGAAGTTAGCAGAACTTCGTGATAAACTATAGTATGCAAGGGATGACGAAAGTAATTCCCGAGCTCTTCGTGATGCTGAAATCGACGAAGGTAGAAATCAAGAAAAACATCAAGTGTTGATGGTTGACGAGACCACTAGTTTCAAGAAAAGGGCAAAGGGAAGAAGGGGAACATCAAGAAGAACGGCAAGCCAGTTGCTGCTCAAGTGAAGAAGCCTGAGTCTGGTCCTAAGCCTGAGACTAAGTGCTTCTACTGCAAAGGGACTGGTCACTGGAACTACCCCAACTATTTGGTGGATAAGAAGGATGGCAAAGTGAACAAAGGTATATTGGATATACATGTTATTGATGTGTACTTTACTATTGTTTATAGCAACCCCTCGGTATTTGATACTGGTTTAGTTGCTAAGAGTAGTAACTCGAAACGGGAGTTGCAGAATAAACAGAGACTAGTAAAAGGCGAGGTGACGATGTGTGTTGGAAGTAGTTCCAAGATTGATATGATCATCATCGCACACTCCCTATACTTTCGGGATTAGTGTTGAAACTAAATAAGTGTTATTTGGTGTTTGCGTTGAGCATGAATATGATTTGATCATGTTTGTTGCAATACATTTATTCATTTTAGAGAATAATTGTTGTTCTGTTTACATGAATAAAACCTTCTATGGTCATACACCCAATAAAATGGTTTGTTGGATCTCGATCGTAGTGATACACATATTCATAATAATGAAGCCAAAAAAATGCAAAGTTAATAATGATAGTGCAACTTATTTGTGGCACTGCCGTTTAGGTCATATTGGTGTAAAGCACATGCAGAAACTCCATACTGATGGGATTTTGGAATCACTTGATTATGAATCACTTGATGCTTGCGAACCGTGCCTCATGGGCAAGATGACTAAAACGCCGTTCTCCGGAACTATGGAGAGAGCAACAGATTTGTTGGAAATAATACATACAGATGTATGTGGTCCGATGAATATTGAGGCTCGTGGCGGATATCGTTATTTTCTCACCTTCACAGATGATTTGAGCAGATATGGGTATATCTACTTAATGAAACATAAGTCTTAAACATTTGAAAAAGTTCAAAGAATTTCAGAGTGAAGTTGAAAATCATCGTAACAAGAAAATAAAATTTCTACGATCTGATCGTGGAGGAGAATATTTGAGTTATGAGTTTGGCCTTCAGTTAAAACAATGTGAAATAGTTTCACTACTCACGCCACCTGGAACACCACGGTGTAATGGTGTGTCCGAACATCGTAACCGTACTTTATTAGATATGGTGCGATATATGATGTCTCTTACCGATCTACCACTATCGTTTTAGGGTTATGCATTAGAGACCGCTGCATTCACGTTAAATAGGGTACTATCTAAATCCGTTGAGACGACATCTTATGAACTGTGGTTTGGCAAGAAACCAAAGTTGTCATTTCTTAAAGTTTGGGGTTGCGATGCTTATGTGAAAAAGTTTCATCCTGATAAGCTCAAACCCAAATCGGAGAAATGTGTCTTCATAGGATACCCAAAGGAGACAGTTGGGTACACCTTCTATCATATATCCGAAGGCAAGACATTCTTTGCTAAGTATGGATCCTTTCTAGAGAAGGAGTTTCTCTCGAAAGAAGTGAGTGGGAGGAAAGTAGAACTTGATGAGGTAATTGTACCTGCTCCCTTATTGGAAATTAGTTCATTGCAGAAACCAGTTTCTGTGACGCCTATACCAATTAGTGAGGAAGTTAATGATGATGATCATGGAACTTCAGATCAAGTTATCACTGAACCTCGTAGGTCAACCAGAGTAAGATCCGCACCAGAGTGGTACGGTAATCCTGTTCCGGAGGTTATGTTACTAGACCATGACGAACCTACGAACTATGAAGAAGCGATGGTGAGCCCAGATTCCGCAAAATGGCTTGAGGCCATGAAATCTGAGATGAGATCCATGTATGAGAACAAAGTATGGACTTTGATTGACTTGCCCAATGATCGGCGAGCCATTGAGATTAAATGGATCTTCAAGAGGAAGACAGACGCTGATAGTAGTGTTACTATCTACAAAGCTAGAATGGTCGCAAAAGGTTTTCGACAAGTTTAAGGTGTTGACTACGATGAGAGTTTCTCACTCGTATCTATGCTTAAGTCTGTCCGAATCATGTTAGCAATTGCCGCATTTTATGAAATCTGGCAAATGGATAAACAAAACTGCATTCCTTAATGGATTTATTAAAGAAGAGTTGTATATGATGCAACCAGAAGGTTTTGTCAATCCTAAAGGTGCTAACAAAATATGCAAACTCCAGCGATCCATCTATGGACTAGTGCAAGCATCTCGGAGTTGGAATATACGCTTTGATAAGTTGATCAAAGCATATAGTTTTATACAGACTTGCGGTGAAGCCTGTATTTACAAGAAAGTGAATGGGAGCACTACAACATTTCTGATAAGTATATGTGAATGACATATTGTTGATCGGAAATAATGTAGAATTATTCTGCAAAGCATAAAGGAGTGTTTGAAAGGAGTTTTTCAAAGAAAGATCTCGGTAAAGCTGCTTACATATTGAGCGTCAAGATCTATAGAGATAGATCAAGACGCTTGATAAGTTTTTTCAATGAGTACATACCTTAATAAGATTTTGAAGTAGTTCAAAATGGAACAGTCAAAGAAAGAGTTTCTTGCCTGTGTTACAAGGTGTGAAATTGAGTAAGACTCAAAGCCCGACCACGACAGAAGACAGAAAGAGAATGAAAGTCATTCCCTATGCCTCGGCCATAGGTTCTATAAAGTATGCCATGCTGTGTACCAGATCTATTGTATACCCTACACTAATTTTGGCAAGGGAGTACAATAGTGATCTAGGAGTAGATCACTGGACAACGGTCAAAATTATCCTTAGTGGAATAAGGATATGTTTCTCGATTATGGAAGTGACAAAAGGTTCGTCGTAAAGGGTTACGTCGATGCAAGTTTTGACATAGATCTGGATGACTCTAAGTCTTGATCTAGATACATATTGAAAGTGGGAGCAATTAGCTAGAGTAGCTCCGTGCAGAGCATTGTAGACATAAATTTTTTGCAAAATACTTACGGATCTGAATGTGACAGACCTGTTGACTAAAATTATCTCATAAGCAAAACATGATCACACCTTAGTACTCTTTGGGTGTTAAGTCACATAAGCGATGTGAACTAGATTACTGACTCTAGTAAACCCTTTGGGTGTTGGTCACATGACGATGTGAACTATGGGTGTTAATCACATGGTGATGCGAACTATTGCTGTTAAATCACATGGCGATGTGAACTAGATTATTGACTCTAGTGCAAGTGGGAGACTGAAGGAAATATGCCCTAGAGGCAATAATAAAGTTATTATTTATTTCCTTATATCATGATAAATGTTTATTATTCATGCTAGAATTGTATTAACTGGAAACTTGATACATGTGTGAATACATAGACAAACACAGTGTCACTAGTATGCCTCTACTTGACTAGCTCGTTGATCAAAGATGGTTATGTTTCCTAGCCATAGACATGAGTTGTCATTTGATTAACGGGATCACATCATTAGGAGAATGTTGTGATTGACTTGACCCATTCCGTTAGCTTAGCACTCGATCGTTTAGTATGTTGCTATTGCTTTCTTCATGACTTATACATGTTCCTATGACTATGAGATTATGCAACTCCCGTTTACCGAAGGAACACTTTGTGTGCTACCAAACGTCACAACGTAACTGGGTGATTATAAAGGTGCTCTATAGGTGTCTCCAAAGGTACTTGTTGGGTTGGCGTATTTCGAGATTAGGATTTGTCACTTCGATTGTCGGAGAGGTATCTCTGGGCCCACTCAGTAATACACATCACTATAAGCCTTGCAAGCATTGTAACTAATGAGTTAGTTGCGGGATGATGTATTACGGAACGAGTAAAGAGACTTGCCGGTAACGAGATTGAACTAGGTATCGAGATACCGACGATCGAATCTCGGGCAAGTAACATACCGATGACAAAGGGAACAACGTATGTTGTTATGCGGTCTGACCGATAAAGATCTTCGTAGAATATGTGGGAGCCAATATGAGCATCCAGGTTCCGCTATTGGTTATTGACCGGAGAGGTGTCTCGGTCATGTCTACATAGTTCTCGAACCCGTAGGGTCCGCACGCTTAACGTTACGATGGCGGTTATATTATGAGTTTATGTGTTTTGATGTACCGAAGGAGTTCGGAGTACCGGATGAGATCGGAGACATGACGAGGAGTCTCGAAATGGCCGAGACGTAAAGATTGATATGTTGGACGACTATATTCGGACTTCGGAAAGGTTCCGAGTGATTCGGGTATTTTTCGGAGTACCGGAGAGTTACGGGAATTCGTATTGGGCCTTAATGGGCCAGACGGGAAAGGAGAGAAAGGCCCCAAAGGGTGGCCGCACCCCTCCCCATGGACTAGTCCGAATTGGACTAGGGAGGGGGGGTGCCCCCTTCCTTCTTTCTCCTTCTCCCTTCCCTTCTCCTATTCCAACAAGGAAAGGAGGAGTCCTACTCCCGGTGGGAGTAGGACTCCCCCCTTGGCGCACCCTCCTCCTTGGCCGGCGGCCTCCCCCTTGCTCCTTTATATATGGGGGCAGGGGGGCACCCCATAGACACACAATTGATCAACGATCTTTTAGCCGTGTACGGTGCCCCCCTCCATCATATTACACCTCGATAATATCGTTGCGGAGCTTAGGCGAAGCCCTCCGTCAGTAGAACATCATCATCGTTACCACGCCGTCGTGCTGACGAAACTCTCCCTCAACACTCGGCTGGATCGGAGTTCGAGGGACGTCATCGAGCTGAACGTGTGCTGAACTCGGAGGTGTCGTGCGTTCGGTACTTGATCGGTCGGATCGTGAAGACGTACGACTACATCAACCGCGTTGTGTTAACGCTTCCGCTTTCGGTCTACGAGGGTACGTGGACAACACTCTCCCCTCTCGTTGCTATGCATCACCATGATCTTGCATGTGCGTAGGAATTTTTTTGAAATTACTACGTTCCGCAACACGAGGCGCTAGGTTTACTCCCCTTCTTACGGGGAGCGGCTCTCCTTGCGGCTTTCTTAACCTTTCTGGCTTTCTTGGCAGCTTCATGGTCATACTTGACCTTCCAGAATTTATCATTAGCCTGTAAAATACAACAAAGGTTTTTGAAGTTAAGACGAAATCGTTAAAATGGAAGGTGAGGTGTTCAGGTCAATAGTTTACCGCTGGGGCCGGGTTAGCCTTGCAGAAAGGACTTAAGCCTGTTCTCTCGCAATCTGCCAGGCTCTCGTTCAGAAGAGACTTGGTCATGTCATCAATGACGTCCTTAGGTAAGTCGTTGGGACCGTGCCGAAGAGGATCATCCTTCCGGCCCGTATAATCGCACATTAAGCCGGGGCGGCGGCTTAAAGGAATCACCCGCCAGGCAATCCAGACCCGGACCAGATCAATGCCATTCAGGCAGTTCCCCAGAAGAGCTCTGATCTTGTTAATGGTGGGGGTAAGTGGCTGACGTTCAGCTTGAGATAGTTTATCTGGCAAGGGGTGATTTGATTCCAGACGCAGGGCGCGAAAGCCGGGGAGAGGATTCTCATCAGCCGGAGAAGTGTCTTGGCAGTAGAACCATGTCTGGTTCCAGTCTTTCGGGTGGCTTGGCGGCTCAGCATAAGGAAAGAGACAATCTATCCGTCGTTGGATTGAGATTCCACCGAGCTCCAGGCTGGGCCCATTGGCACATTCATTTTGGCGGTTCAGATAGAATAACTCTCTAAAGAGTAGCAAGCTGGGCTCTTCTCCAAGGTACACCTCACAGAACACTTGGAAGTTACAAATGTTTGACACGGAATTGGGTCCAATGTCTTGAGGTCGCATGTCGAAAAAGTGCAGAACATCTCTGAAGAATTTTGAGCTGGGAGGAGCAAAGCCCCGGCTCATGTGATCAGCAAATATGACAACCTCTCCGTCCTTGGGTTGAGGTCTCTCTTCAGACGGGTCAGGAGCACGATATGACATGACCTCTTTCTTGGGCAGGTAACCCGTTTTCACGAAGTCAGCTAAGGTGCTATCGGTGACGTTAGATCTAACCCAGTTGCATGTAATGGGTACCTTGGGAGACTTGGGCGGCATTGTGAAGGATGGAAGCCTATGACAAAATAAAATTTCCGGTTCAAATTTAAGCCGGAGGAAAGTTTCAGTTTAGTATTTAAGGTGGCGGCTTATGAAGGGGCCTAATGATATATGGCTAATTGTGTCAGATTATTTAAGCCGCTATGGATATCATGAGCAATTAAGTTATTTGAATCTATTATGAATGAGCCGGAATATTCATGAAGCATTGCCTTTTTTAAAGCCGGAGATATGAGCCGCCATAGCTAACAGATGCAATTTTTGCCTAAGTGTTGCACAAACAAGTTTCACAGATTGCAGTGATTATTTTGGATCAAACGGTTGTCCAGAAAAGAAAATTTCCTAGACCTAAAAACTGGTCCAGAGAAGCTCATAAGCTCCAGTGAGGTCTTTTTGCAAGTAAAAGGGGTCTACTAGTGTTGAAAATGGGTGCGAAACAACTACCGCAGGAGGTCTGTACTGTTTTTCGAATCAAAAGAAATCGCGGTGGAAGAACTATGAAGGAACTGAGATGAACTTCGAAGAACACGGAGAAAGCACGGAACCCTAATGCGGATCTGACGTTCGAGAAGAAGAAGACTTACGGTTGCAGGTTCACTGCGGAGAGTCGCCGCCGTTCTCTCGACCAGCTCAGGTTGATGCAGCGGCCGAGGCTGAGGAAGACGAGAGGCGCGGCGGCGGCGGAGCTCGGATTCTGGGGCGTTGAGAGGAGGTAGACGATGGAAAGGGAAGAGTGAGAGAGGACCCGGTCGGGCCTATTTATAAGGGACGGCTGATGAGTGGGTGCGAGAAACGAGGAGGCTGAAGACACGATTATCCAGCTGCAGAGGCGCCTCGATTTTCGGGATAGTTATTAAGATAAGGATCCGTTGAGATACGTTGGACAGAACGTGCGTTAATGGCGGATGACGTCACGGCGGGTTACCAAGAATCCAGAAGATGACGTCATGGCGGGTTATAACCTTTGCGCAAACAGAAGCCGGAAGATTTTTTCTTAAGGTATTGAAGATTGACATGAACCGGTTCAAATCAATCTGGGGCCTAATGTTGAGGATATAGCTACTGGTGTAACCCGCCCAAGATGGGCCGGGTTACGTTGCGACATCTCTTCATTCAGAAGCCCAAGGACAGGTTAAGGATGGCGGTTTAGTAATAGGTCTAAGGCCCAGAGGTGACTTAAGGCCCGTAGTGGTAAACCGCCGTTGTGGCATGACTTGTAGTGTAAGGCAAGAATAGTTAAGAGTCCAAGCCGGACATAGTTTATGAGCCGGCCGGGACTCTGAGAACCGCTGGGCGTTAACCTTTCTATATAAAGGGACGACCCGGCGGCGGTTAAGGACAAGGAACATCAGATCGATAGCCAGTCATAGCGGTTTAGCTCCCTGGTCATCGAAACCCCAAGTAATTCCACCTCAACTGGAGTAGGCTTTTACCTTCACCGTAAGGGGCCGAACAAGTATAACCTTCATGTCCTTTGTCCCGTTTAACCCCTTTAAGCTTCCTAGCTGCGATGGCTCCACGACTAAGTCCTTGCATGAGGACATCTGCCGTGACAATTCCACGACATTTACCATTGTCGAAATGTCTTGTAAACCGGGATTCCGAGACTGATCGGGTCTTCCTGGGAGAAGGTTTATCCTTCGTTGACCGTGAGAGCTTATAATGGGCTAAGTTGGGACACCCCTGCAGGGTATTATCTTTCAAAAGCCGTGCCCGCGGTTATGAGGCAGATGGGAATTTGTTAATGTCCGGTTGTAGAGAACTTGTCACTTGACCCAAATAAAATACATCAACCGTGTGTGTAGCCGTGATGGTCTCTTCTCGGCGCAGTCCGGGAAGTGAACACGGTTTGAGTTATGCTTGAACGTAAGTAGTTTCAGGATCACTTCTTGATCATTTCTAGCTTCACGACCGTTGCGTTGCTTCTCTTCTCGCTCTCACTTGCGTATGTTAGCCACCATATATGCTTAGTGCCTGCTGCAGCTCCACCTCTTTACACCATCCTTTCCTATTAAGCTTAAATAGTCTTGATCTCGCGGGTGTGAGATTGCTGAGTCCTCGTGACTCACAGATTCTACCAAAACAGTTGCAGGTGCCGACGATGCCAGTGCAGATGACGCAACCGAGCTCAAGTGGGAGTTCGACGAGGAACGTGGTCGTTACTATGTTTCTTTTCCTGATGATCAGTAGTGGAGCTCTGTTGGGACGATCGGGGATCTAATATTTGGGGTTATCTTATTTTCATTTGGATTTGACCGTAGTCGGTCCATGTGTGGATTTTGGATGATGTATGAATTATATTTATGTATCGTGTGAAGTGGCGATTGTAAGCCAACTCTCGTTATCCCATTCTTGTTCATTACATGGGATTGTGTGAAGATAACCCTTCTTGCGACAATACCACAATGCGGTTATGCCTCTAAGTCGTGCCTCGACACGTGGGAGATATAGCCGCATCGTGGGCGTTACAGCTACCCTCAACCAGTTCCTCGCAAATCAGCCCAAGTCTTTCAGCTACCGTGCCGAGGCCACAGACGCCGATGATTGGCTCATGGACATCAACAAGCATTTTGAATGTAGCAATGTTAGGCCTGAGGACTTTGTCAAGTTCGCTTCTTTTCAACTCAAGGATCAAGCTGCCGAGTGGTATCAACAATACAAAGATTCCAGAGGAGGTCGTGTGATTACCTGGGATGATTTCCGCCGAGACTTCAAAACTCACCACATTCCACAAGGTGTTGTTGAGAGTAAGCGTGAGGAGTTCCGCAATCTCAAGCAAGGCAGCATGTCCGTGTATCAATACAATACTCAGTTTCAGAAACTCGCTCGCTTCGCTAAGCAAGACGTTCCTGATGAAAAGAGCATGATCTATCAATTCAGAGGTGGCCTCAGAGATGATCTGCAATTACCTCTTGTGCTTTTTGAGCCGACCAAGTATGATGATTTGTACAACATGGCACTGAAACAAGAGGCTGCTCAGCTCAAGTGTGAGGCTTCTAAGAAGAGAGTCAGGGACGCAGTTCAGTCTTCTTCTTCCTCACTAGTGGCTGCTAAGCAACAGAAGTTCTGGTTGCCTCCTCCTCCTCCGTTTCGTCAGCCTTTCCAGCAGAAGAACAAAGGTGGCCATGGATCTTCCCACTCATCCAACCCTGGCTATCAGAACAAGTCTCAGAATCAAGCTCCAAAGTCCAATGCTCCTTATCATCGTCCACTCTCAGAGGTGACTTGCAACAAGTGTCAGCAAAAAGGTCACTATGCTAACAAGTGTTTCAACCAAAGGCGTCTTCCGCCTCCTCCTCCTGTGAGATATTCTAGCAATGTAGTGGTCAAGCATAACCCCAAGTCTGCAAAGGTGAACATGATGAATGCAGCTCAAGCGGAGGAATCTACTGATGTGATAATGGGTAATCTCTCAGTTAATGATATTCCTGCAAAAGTCTTATTTGATACTGCTGCTTCGCTTTGCTTCATGTCAAGACCGTTTTTTGCCAAGCATGAATTCACTTGTTCACATCTGGGTAAACCCATGGATGTCGTTTCTCCGGGGAAACGTTTGAGTTCTAGTTTGGTGGTTCCGGATGTTTCCATCAAGATGGGAAACTATAAATTTCTGTCTTCTCCAATTGTTCTTGGTGACTCGGATATTGATCTAATTTTCGGGATGGACTGGCTTTCTAAGCACAAGGCTCAACTTGATTGTGCTGCCAGGGAAATTCAATTGACACACTCTTTTGAGGATGTTATCATCTATGCCGCTTGTGATGAAACCATTCGGTTGTTTTCTCTCAATGAGAAGGGCGAGTTGGATGCTATTTCTCAAATTGCAGTCGTTTGTGAGTATCAAGATGTCTTTCCAGAAGAGCTTCCGGGTATGCCTCCTCTCCGGCTAGTTGAGTTCTTTATCGACCTTAAGCCTGGCACTGAACCCGTTTGCAAGCGTCCTTACAAGCTTGGACCCAAGGAGCTGAAAGAATTGAAGAAACAGCTCGATGAACAAGAGCGTCTGGGTTTGATCAGACCGAGTTCATCTCTGTGGGGTTGTGGTGTTCTTTTTGTCCAAAAGAAGGATGGCACGGACCGACTTTGTGTCGACTACCGTCCATTGAACAAGAAGACAATCAAGAACAAGTATCCACTTACCAACATCAATGAGCTATTCGAGCAACTTAAAGGAGCTAAAGTATTCTCCAAGCTTGACCTTCGTATGGGTTATCATCAGATTCGCATTCGTGAAGAAGATATTCCCAAGACAGCATTCAGAACAAGGTTTGGTTCTTATGAATATACTGTCATGTCTTTCGGCCTTGTCAATGCTCCTCCAACATTCTCTCGGATGATGAATTTTATCTTCAACCCCTATACCAATGAATTCGTCCTGGTGTATCTCGATGATATCTTGGTCTTCTCCAAGAATAAGAAGGATCATGCCAAACATTTGCGATTGGTGCTCGACAAGCTCAGAGAGTATCAATTCTATGCGAAGTTTTCAATATGTGAGTTTTGGCTCGATGAAGTTCTATACCTTGGTCATATCATCTCTGCCAAGGGCATCGCTGTTAATCCCGAGAAGGTGTCTGCAATTGTGAATTGGGAACCTCCTCAGAATGTCAAGCAGCTCCGCAGTTTCCTTGGTCTTGCAAGCTATTGCCGAAGATTCGTTGAGAGTTTCTCTAAGATTGCAAAGCCTCTTTCCAACCTCCTCCAGAAGCATGTGAAGTATGTCTGGTCTCCTGAGTGTGACGTTGCTTTCAACACTCTCAAAGAGAAACTCGTCACAGCTCCTGTCTTGACTCCTCCTGACGAATCCAAGCCATTCGAAGTTTTCTGTGATGCTTCTCTTCAAGGTCTCGGTGCTGTGTTAATGTTAGAGAAGAAAGTTGTGGCCTATACCTCTCGTCAGTTGAAGCCCAACAAAAAGAAATACCCCACTCACGATCTTGAGTTGGCGGCAGTTGTCCATGCATTAATAACATGGAGACATCTCTTGTTGGGAAGAAAAGTGGACATATTCACCGATCACAAGAGTCTCAAGTACATCTTCACTCAGCCAAACTTCAACCTCAGGCAGACTCGATGGGTCGAGATGATTCAAGAGTACAATCCGAGTATTGAATATACTCCAGGCAAGGCCAATGTCATTGCAGATGCTTTGAGCAGGAAGGCTTATTGCAACAGCCTAATTCTCAAGCCATTTCAACCGGACCTTTGTGAAGCTTTCCACAAGCTGAATCTCCAAGTTGTTCCTCAAGGCTTTCTTGCCAACCTCATAGTCTCTCCTACTTTGGAAGATCAAATTTGTGAGGCACAACTCCTGGATACCATGGTGAAGAAGGTGAAACGTGGCATTGGCAAGGGTCTTTCCAAATACAAGTGCTATCGCATTGATGACAAAGACACTTTATTCTTCGAGGACCGGATTGTGGTTCCTAAAGGTGATCTAAGGAAAGTCATTATGAACGAGGCACACAATTCTCTTCTTTCCATTCATCCTGGAAGTACAAAGATGTACCATGACCTCAAGCAGTCGTATTGGTGGACTCGAATGAAGTGAGAAATCGCTCAATTCGTGAATGAATGTGATGTCTGTCGAAGAGTGAAAGCAGAACACCAACGACCAGCTGGTCTCCTCCAACCTCTTGCTATTCCAGAATGGAAGTTTGATCATAATGAAATGGACTTCGTGACTGGATTTCCCAAGTCCAAGCGTGGAAATGATGCTATCTCCGTTGTCATTGACAAGCTTATAAAAGTGGCTCATTTCCTTCCAATCAAAGAATCTATCACAGCGGCTCAGTTGGCAGAGCTATACACCTCCAGGATTGTCTCCTTGCACGGCATTCCACAATTGATATCTTCAGATTGTGGAAGCATCTTCACTTCTAAGTTCCGGGACTCCTTCCAGAAGGCCATGGGCACCAACATTCGCTTCAGCACAGCTTTCCATCCTCAACCTAGTGGCCAAGTCGAGCGAGTCAATCAAACTCTTGAAGATATGCTCAGGGCTTGTGTCATTTCCTTTGGGATGAAGTGGGAAAATTGCCTCCCATATGCCGAGTTCTCCTACAACAACAGCTTCCAAGCGAGTTCGGGCAAGGCTCCATTCGAGATTCTCTATGGCAGAAAGTGCCGTACTCCTCTCAATTGGTCAGAGACTGGTGAACACCAACTTCTTGGCAATGACTTAATCACAGAGGCTGAAGAAATGTGTAGAGTCATCCGTGAAAATCTCAAAGCCGCGCAATCGCGCCAGAAGAGTTACTATGATAACAAGCACCGTGATTTGGCTTTCGAGATCAGAGACCATGTCTACCTCCGCGTCTCTCCAATGAAAGGCACTCGTCGCTTCGGTATCAAAGGGATGCTTGCCCCTAGATACGTGGGTCCTTTCAAGATCATTGGCAAAAGAGGCGACCTCGCCTATCAACTTGAGCTTCCCTCCAACTTCGCGAACGTGCACGATGTGTTCCACGTGTCACAGCTTCGGAAGTGCTTCAAGACTCCTGAGCGCACCATCAACTTCAAAGAGATTGATCTCCAAGAAGATCTGTCTTATCATGAGCACCCCATTGCTATTCTTGAAGAAACCGAGCGCAAGACTCGCAACAAGTCAATCAAATTCCTGAAAGTGAAGTGGTCACACCATTCCGACCGAGAAGCCACCTGGGAGCGCGAGGACCACCTCCGTTCTGAATATCCGGAGTTCTTTCAGTCCTAGATCTCGGGACGAGATCCTCTCGTAGTGGTGGAGTGTTGTAACACCCCGGATGTAACGTTCCATATTTGTAACTCCAACTCTTGCAATTTTCGGCTATGTGTTATGATATTCCCTCCGTGGTCGGTTTTTGTTTTTCGTGTTGCATTTTGTTCATGTCATGTATCTCATATCATGTCATCATGTGCATTGCATTTGCATACGTGTTCGTCTTATGCGTCCGAGCATTTTCCCCGTTGTCCGTTTTGCAATCCGACACTCCCACGTGCACCGTCGCACCCCTCTTGTTTGTTTTCGTGAGCGGGTGTTAAACATTCTCGGAATGGACCGAGGCTTGCCAAGTGGCCTTGGGATAACACCGGAAGAGCACCTGTCAAGTTTCGTTCCATTTGGAGGTCGTTTGGTGCTCCAACGGTTAATCGGGTAACCGCAAAGTCCTTTTGTGTGTTGCAGCAAAACCCCCCTCCAAACAGCCCAATAACCCTTCTAAGCCCCCTCCATGCTCTCGGTCGTTCGATCACGATCGTGTGGGCGAAAACCGCACTCCATTTGGAGTCTCCTAGCTCCCTCTAGCTACAAATAGGTGATCCCCCCGATATTTTCACGCAGATCAAACCCTAACCCCGCTCCCTCCGCGCGCCGGACACGTCCGGTCCGTGCCGGACAAACTGCGCCGCCGCCCTCGCCCACAGACGCCGCGCCACGTGGCGCCCGTACGCCGCCGCCGCCGCCGAAGCCCGCCGGGCCCGTCTGCTGGCCCCCGCGGCCCGCGTCCCCGCACCCGCGGCCGCCCGCGCCCGCCAGCGCCTCCCACGGCTCCCCCGCGCCCCGGATCTCCGCCGCCGGCGAGCTCCCCCGCCGCCATCGCCGGTGCTCCCCGCCGCTCTGCCGTCTTCCGTCCCCGCGCCCGAGCATGCCCGCGCCCACCTCCCCGTCGCCCGCCGCCGGCGCCTTCCTCCTCCCTCTCCGGTACATCGCCGCCCTTCCCCGGCTCCAACTCCGGCGAGCTCGGCGACCGCGCGCCCGAGCCGCGCCAGATCCAGATCCACCGAACGGCTGACTTCTCCCCCCCCCCCCCCCGAAATTCTCCAAGTCCTGAAAATATATTGCATTATGTGCTCATGTTCATCGCATCATATCTCTTTACATACGGCTCCGTTTTGCATGCATGATATATCGAAATATTCGTCTGGAGATTCTCTTCATTTTGTTCCATTGTGACATGCTCATTTGAGTTCATCTTGATGCCCAAATCTCTGGTGCAAGAGTGCTATATGATGTTTACTGCTGTCTGTTAACAGAACTTGGTGATTTGTTATTTTTGTTGCATTTAATGTGTGCATCTTATGAGTATGAGCTCTAGATGTGTTTTGATATATGCCATGCCATATTTACAGAGGTGTATGCCATGTATTTTTGTGATCTATATGGTGACTAGCACAAGCATGCAAGCTAGGCTTCGTGATGTTTCTGTTTTCAGGGACAGGATTTTCACCAAGTCTGTTACTGCTGTTATTTTGTTGCTATATATCCTTGTGGCTACAGTGAGATCCATGTTTATTTTGAGTATGTTCAGTAAGGATGTTTTGTAGATATAATTGTTCTCTATCCATACATTCCCCTGTTTGCAATTATGGAGTGCCATAGCATGTCGTAATCTTGCTCTACTTTTGCTATAAAATATTCCTGGCAGATTGTTAACATGATATTCATTTTTGCAAAGGTTGTTGTAGTTGATCCTTTCATGCTATGAACTTTCTCTTGCCATGGTTAGCTTCATAAACATTCCATATTGCTGTAGGTATGCTTGTTTTGTCATGCATTGCCTTGTGATGAGTGAATCAAGTTCACCAAGATGCCTTCATAATTCTGTTTACTGACATGCTCTGTTTTCTGCCAAGTCTGAAACCTGTTAACGTAACTTGCTATGTTTACATGGGTGCCATCATATCTTCTGGTCTTTTTTGGATCATGGTCAGTAAGGGACTTTTATTCTATGAATTTAGTAGATTTAGTCCATGCGTTGTTTTGATATGTTAGGTTCCTGTAGCATGTGTTTTTCTTGCTCTGAACATTGCTACCTGATGCTGTTTCTGCCATGTCCAGTAATTTCACCAAGTCTGTGAACCTGATATTTTTTGCACTTTTGCCATGGTTGTTTGAATCTGTTATTTTGTGATCTAGCCGTAGCTCAGTGTTCATCTTTTGTCAAGCATCTCCAGTAGATTACAGCCATATGCTTTTTTGCTATGTTGGGGTGCTGTAGCATAGTTACTTGATGTATTCGAAGTGATATCATGCTGTTAATCGCAGATTCGTGTCATTCTTGTTTTGCTTGCCATTTGCAAACCGTGCATCCGTTTCCGGTGATCTTTATATCGATTTCGACCGAAATCATCTCATCTTTCCAGTGGCATACTTGGTTTTCCAAGTTACTGCCTTGTTCATCCTTTTTCTTCCGGAGCACGCATACGCATCGCATACCACATCTCGCATATCATGCATGTTTTGCATCATGTTGCTTGTGCATTTCCCGTGATTGATTGTGGTTCCGTCGCTTGTGTTCTTGCTGTGGGTAGAGCCGGGAGACGAGTTCATGAACGAGGAACCTGTTGAGTACGCTTACGAGGATCAAGCTTTCGACAACTCTGAGAACCTTGCAGGCAAGATGACCATACCCTCGAAATCACTTCTATCTTTGCTTTGCTAGTTGTTCGTTCTATTGCTTTGCTGCGCTACCTACCACTTTCTATATCATGCCTCCCATATTGCCATGTCAAGCCTGTAACCATCTTTTCCTAGCAAACCGTTGTTTGGCTAAGTTACCGCTTTTGCTCAGCCCTTCTTATAGCGTTGCTAGTTGCAGGTGAAGTTGAAGTTGGTTCCATGTTGGAACATGGATATTTTGGAATATCACAATATCTCGTATTTAATTAATGCATCTATATATTTGGTAAAGGGTGGAAGGCTCGCCCTTATGCCTGGTGTTTTGTTCCACTCTTGCCGCCCTAGTTTCCGTCATACCGGGTATTATGTTCCTTGAGTTTGCGTTCCTTACGCGGTTGGGTGATTTATTGGACCCCCTTGACAGTTCGCCTTGAATAAAACTCCTCCAGCAAGGCCCAACCTTGGTTTTACCATTTGCCACCTAAGCCTTTTCCCTTGGGTTTTCGCGAGCCCGAGGGTCATCTTTATTTTAGACCCCCCCGGGCCAGTGCTCCTTCGAGTGTTGGTCCGAACCGAGCAGCCTGCGGGGCCACCTCGGGGAAACTCGAGGCCTGGTTTTACTAGTAGCTTGACTTATCCGGTGTGCCCTGAGAACGAGATATGTGCAACTCCTATCGGGATTTGTCATCGCATCGGGCGGCTTTGCTGGTCTTGTTTTACCATTGTCGAAATGTCTTGTAAACCGGGATTCCAAGACTGATCGGGTCTTCCTGGGAGAAGGTTTATCCTTCGTTGACCGTGAGAGCTTATAATGGACTAAGTTGGGACACCCCTGCAGGGTATTATCTTTCGAAAGCCGTGCCCGCGGTTATGAGGCAGATGGGAATTTGTTAATGTTCGGTTGTAGAGAACTTGACACTTGACTTAATTAAAATACATCAACCGCGTGTGTAGCCGTGATGGTCTCTTCTCGGCGGAGTCCGGGAAGTGAACACGGTTTGACTTATGCATGAACGTAAGTAGTTTCAGGATCACTTCTTGATCATTTCTAGCTTCGCGACCGTTGCGTTGCTTCTCTTCTCGCTCTCATTTGCGTATGTTAGCCACCATATATACTTAGTGCCTGCTGCAGCTCCACCTTTACACCATCCTTTCCTATAAGCATAAATAGTCTTGATCTCGTGGGTGTGAGATTGCTGAGTCCTCGTGACACACAGATTCTACCAAAACAGTTGCAGGTGCCGACGATGCCAGTGCAGATGACGCAACCGAGCTCAAATGGGAGTTCAACGAGGAACGTGGTGGTTACTATGTTTCTTTTCCTGATGATCAGTAGTGGAGCCCAGTTGGTACGATCGGGGATCTAGCATTTGGGGTTATCTTATTTTCATTTGGATTTGACCGTAGTCGGTCTATGTGTGGATTTGGATGATGTATGATTTAATTTATGTATTGTGTGAAGTGGCGATTGTAAGCCAACTCTCGTTATCCCATTCTTGTTCATTACATGGGATTGTGTGAAGACGACCCTTCTTGCGACAAAACCAAAATGCGGTTATGCCTCTAAGTCGTGCCTCGACACGTGGGAGGTATAGCCGCATCGTGGGTGTTACAGTCTCCCCGAGGTTGACATACCTCGCGCCATCGCCGCGAGCCTCCCGCCGTACACGTCGAGCTCCTCGCCGTCCGCCATCTTCATCCGGTCGAATTCACCGCGTAGCGTCCGCAGCCTCGCCGCGCGGACCCGATCGGCGCCGATGAACCTCACCTTCAGGGAGTCCCATACCTCCCTGGCGGTGAGCTTTGTCGACACCTGCAGCAGCACATCCTCCGGCAACGCACCGAGGAGCAATGCGCGTGCCATCTTGTCCTTCTTGGCGTTCACCGCCGCGTCGCCTGGCGCCACCGCCTCCCATACGGTATAGACGTCGAGGATCGCCTGCGCCTTGATGGCCCAGACTGTGTAGTTGTCCACGGTCAGCATCGGCATCGCCATCGTCGCCGATCCGCCCGCACCGCTGCCGTGTGGGACGAGCGCCATGGTCGCCGGTGATCGCCCGAACCGAAGCTCTGTATACCAATTGTTAGAACCGCTCTCTCACACGGATGGATGGAGGTAGAAGAAGGAGCACTTTTAGTGACCAACGCCCCGGCGTGTGTTCTTTTCTTCTCACGATACCAGCTCACCTCAAACATGTACAAACCGGCTGGTTTTGTAGCCCAGCAGCAACGCAACACCTACGCTTCTTACGCACCCACGAACATGCCCAGCTACATCAGGCGATCTGCTCGGTCTTCACGCACGACGCGGCCGCCGCTGCTAACAGCCAAACTACTAAACAACAACTAATACATGCATGCATGCCCGTCTAGCTAGCTAATAACTCACACCACCACGTCACACACGCACGCACACCTACGCCACGTCGCCGCTGCGTCCCATGCGTCCCGCCCGTCCCGCGCGCCACCGACACGCCCGACGAACCCGACGAGCCTGACGGCACAAGTGTGTCCCGCCCATCCCGCGCGCACCCGATGCGCCCGACGAGCCCGACCACACATGCCGTGGCTTATTCCAACACGGAGTCGGAGCGGGCCAGGAGCCGCTGCCATCCGCGCCGCCGGTGGCATTTATAACCTGGGCGAAGCAGGAGGCGAAATCGGAAGATTCGCAGCGCAGTGCAAGGTGGGAGTGCGTGGTGGGTTTGATGCCCACCAGAGTTCCATCGCCGCCGAAGCGAGTGGATCTGCTGCCCTTCCTCTCGTCGGAACTGGCGATGGACTGAGAGCACCAGAGCAGGGGGGCAGATGTAGTGATTTGTCGGCTGCCTCGCCCGTGAGGGGTGGCGCGGAAGATCCTCCGCCTTCCACAATGGGTGGACGCTTTTGGAGATTGTGTGATCTGGAAGAAGAAGAGTTGGGCTCAGAAGATGAGGAAGATATAGCTGTTGTTGCTCCTCAACCTGCTACTTTTGGGGACGCTTTGCAGCAAGCTAAGAGGATGAAGAAGAAGAAGGATGCTCGTAGTCAGGGGAGATCGAAATTGGACTTGTTGGCTAGCAACCTGAAGCGTAATCGAGACACAGATAGATGAGATGCACCAATTCTGCCAGAGTTCAGGTACGTACACTCGCCTGGAAGTCGCAGGACTGTATCACCCATTGTTCATTGTCAGAATTCAGTTTGTAGTTGTAGTAATTGGTTTCAGAAATTTAGGAGGAAACTTTTTTTTTGCGGGAGAATTCAGGAGGAAAACTATAGATGTAGGCAATGCTGATGAGCCAAACTGGCTACCTAGAGGGAGAAATGGCAAAGTTTATACCCCAGTAACCTATAGGCTCACCGGTGTGCCGCTTACCGCTCGTTCTCCGGCAAGGCAGATTGGGGATACAGGGGATGATATTGTGCTGAGAGGGGAAATTTTCATTTTCATTCGTACTGTGGACCGTTTTGTGTTTGCCGGCAGTTGGGCTGGGCTAGAGAGAGGCTGGGAGAGCACATGAGTGATGGGGGTGGGGTAGTTGGGGAGAAACAAACCACCAACCCTAATCCTTCCTTGAGCTCGAACCTTTCCCATCTCTGGTGCCGCCGCCCAGCCGTCTCGACGAACTCAGTGGGTGAAGAAAATCTGATGGGAGATCGCTTTGGATTTGATCGTGGAGGGGAGAGAATGTATGGTGGTGGGGGAAGAGGGAGAGGGGTCGATAGGATTTATCGTGAGTACAACTACAATCAACAATTCCAGCCACGTCTCCCTCCCAGAAATTTCTGAAACAACATTTTCCAGAACAACTGCTATCGTCCAAGAGATCAAAGCTATCAGGACAAAGGTTTTGAGGCGTGTTTCTGTGGAGGCAATGCTCAGTATCGACGCTAGCCACCAATGCAGGGGGTAATACTGGCTCCAATCCTACGGTGTCCAAACAGTCAGGGGTTGTGGCATCCTCATATTCGAAGAAAACTAGATATCAAGGGGGAGTAGGTGCTGGTAAGGCATCAGATCAGACTAAATCTAGCTCGGCATGTGGGGGTGTTACGGGGGATGGAAATATTTCACGTGCTTCTTCTGGTAAAGTTGCGCCCTTGGAGAAAATTGTTTGTCACAAATGTGGAGTCAAAGGTCATTGCTCAAAAGGATGTGAGGTTAAATTTAAGTGTGTCATCTGCTCAAAGGATTCACATATTGCAGACTTCTGTGCTTGGCTTCATCAGAAGAAACTAGTTGCCACTCTGGTGGGTTTTGGAGGTGAAGGGCTTGGCTGTTTCATTTCTGGACATGTCAAAGATCTTGGGTCAAGTGAAAACAATGATGCAGTGGCTTTGGTGAGACGTAGGGAAGGTTCTGATGTTAACTTCGATGTTGAACAGTTGGTTAGGTGCTTAGCCAAAACATACCCATGGAGATGGGACTGAAAGCTAAGAAGGTCACTGAGACAACCTTTTTGGTAAACTATCCTTCTATGGCCAAGATAAATGAAGCTGCTATATATGACTGGGTGCCTTTGAAGGGTGGAACCATTATGGTTAATGCCAAAATTTGTAATGATGACTCACTGGTAGTGGGAAGTATGTATGTGGTTTGGGTTAAAGCAAAAGTTGTTCCCAAGACACTCAAGAATTTCCATGGTTTACATGAGGTGGGATCAATGCTGGGGTGACTCAAGAAGTGGATATGGTCACCTTCAAGGAATCTTCCTGGTAAGGATAAAAGTAGTTGTAGTAGATCACAATAAAATACCAAGGTGGACTAAGCTCACTACCCCAATGTTGATGGTATATATAATTTTCTTTGAACTACCTAGAGAGTAATGTGGAAGAAGGATGGATGAAATATGAGAATGGATTGTCTCAAGGTTTTGAAGATTGGATGGATTTCCAAGAGGAGGAGGATCTTGTAAGAGACCCAAAAAAAGCTAAGACAAGTGAGGGTGATGCAGGGGTAAATAAGATTTGTGCTAGTACCAGAACTAAAATGACTCTGGAGCAGAGAGAGGCTTAAATCAGAGCTCAAAATGAAGTGGATCTTGCTCAATGCCAAAAGGAAATGATGTGACAGAAGGGGAAAATACAATTTCAGATTCTTCCTCGGTGAATGTTGGATAAAATGTGGTAGATGCAGAAAGAGTACATTTATCTGATGATGACATTTAAAAAGAGGAGAATGGCTCCCAATCTATCAGCTTAGGATAGAAACTGGGGATCTCTCTGGATGATGTGCAAGAAACTCAGGTTGCAGGAATTCAAAGGCACAAAGAAAATGAGGTGGATGGCCAGAGATACAGTGGGAGAATTGCATCAAAACACAATGATGATATACCAATGCTGGACAAGGCTATGGCTTTAGCTAGAACAAAAAACCTGCCTGGACATGAAGGTATGAACACAAGTACTTCACTTTCTGTTCTTAACACTAACAATGCTAGTTTGATTCAGATGACATGGCTACTTGGTGTAGACTTGGGTATCTCTTTAGACATGATTGAGCATAATATGGGTTGGATAAAAAGTAGTGAGAAAGCTAGGTTGGAATTATTTCTAGCTAGTAAAAGGAAAAAATGAACAAAAAGTCTGAACCAGAGATCCTAAAGCCTGAGGATTTGGACTCTATTCTGATGGAAATAATGAATAAGAGTGATGAGGAAGAGGGAGAAGGTGAAACACAGGAAACATCAAGTGTTGACTGGGCTGATTTTAGGGGGCTTTTAGACTAGCTAACAGACCTACTTTTGAGGTTGTTGAAGTTAAAACCCTGTGAAAACAGTCTTGAGGAAGAGGAGAAAGAGGAAGGTAGTTTGAGGAGTGGACTTGGTGGTGTATCTTTTATGTTTACAAAATGTTGAGGGGTCTTGTATATAATAGTAGGGGTTTGGGTGATGTGGAGAAAAGAAAATTCATTAGGGATCAAATTAATAAGAATAGTTCGGATTTTGTTGGCATTTAGGAGACTATGAAGAAGAGTTTTACAGACCCTGAACTGTCCTTTCTGGGTGGACTTCCTTGCCTCCCGGAGGTAGATCTGGAGGTATCTTGATTGGTATAAACAAAAACTCTCTATCCAAGTTAGGGGAGGGTTTTGGGGATTATTATGTTAAACTTAAAGTGAGAAATATTTTGGATGGTTTTGAATGGAATCCGGTGATTGTATATGGGGATGCACAACCTTCAGGTAAACAAAAATTTCTGATAGAGTTGGTGCATCTCTTGAGCAATACACATGATCCTGTGTTGATAGCTAGATATTTTAATCTCACCAGGAAAGCTAGTGATAAAAACAAACCAGGTGGCTACAACAATGAAGTGTTTTATTTAACTCCATCATTGCATATGGGGAGATTATGGAACTTCCTTTAGTTGGTAGAAAATATACTTGGTCAAATAATCATGAAGACCCAACTTATGCTCTACTAGATGGGGTGTTGCTGTCTCCATGTTGGGAAGATAGATATCCTTTGGTTCAGGTTTCTACACTGTCCAGAGAATTTTTTGACCATACACCATTATACACTTCTTTTGGGGAGAAGCCCAAAATGCCTTACATGTTCAAATTTGAGAACTGTTGGTTTCAAGGGGCAGACCTAGATGATGTAGTTAGAAAGGTGTGGGGCAAGAGATTCACTAGAGAGACAACAATGGACTAGATGCATGCTAGATTAGTAGAGATTAGGAGAGTGTTGAAGGGGTGGAACTGGAATATTGAGGTTGTGTACAGAAAGCATAAGAGAAATTTGATTGAAGACTTGGATAATATAGATAAAAAGGAGGAAGAGGGTATGTTGGATTATGTTGATAAGGCTCTTAAGGAACAATATCAAGCTGGTTTAAGGAAGATTCTAAGGGAGGAAGAAGCTAAATGGAGGCAAACATCCCATGAGCTTGAGTTACATGATGGAGACTTGAACACAAGAAACTATCATGCTAAAGCAAATGGTAGACATAGAAGAAATAGAATTGTTAGGTTAGTTCAAGAGGAAGGGGTGATTGAAGGACAGGAAAACATTAAGACTTGTATCGCTGAATTTTACGAAAATCTGTTTGGGGAACTTGAGGTTGTCATTTGAGAATGGATGGTGATGGGGTTGATACTCTCCCCTAAGAGGAACAAAACTTTCTGACTAGGCCATTCTCAATGGATGAACTCAAGGAAATTATCTTTGGAATGGAATCCAATAAGGCGGCTGGCCCAAATAGATTTAACATAGAATTTTATCAACACTTCTAGGATGCAGTTAAGTTTGATCTGTTTGCTCTTCTTGAAGATTTCTATGAAAATGTCTTAGACCTATACAAAATTAATTTCGGGATAATTACTTTAATTCTAAAAGGCAGTGATGCTGATAAAATTCAAAAGTACAGACCTATCTGTCTTTTGGATGTTATCTTCAAAATCATCACAAAGATTCTTGTTAATAGGTTAATCTATGTGATCAAAGGTGCAATTCAAAACATTTAATCTACCTTTTTGGAAGGGAGATACATTTTGAAAAGGGTGCTTGTTTTACATGAAACCTTGAATATTGTACACAAAGAAAAAACACAAGGTTCTTTTTAAGATTGATTTTCAGAAATCCTTTGATAAGGTCAAATGGCCTTTCCTGCTTCAAACCTTGAAAATGAAAAAAAATCCCTGATAAATGGAATGACTGGATCGTGAAAATAATATCTAGTGGGAGTGTAGGTGTTAAAGTGAATGGGGAGGTGGGGCCTTTCTTAAAGACTCACCAAGGATTAAGGCAAGGAGACCCGTTTCTCCCCCTCTCTTTGACCTAGCAGTAGATGCCCTATAAATTTTGGCGGGGAGGGCTGTTGATCAGGGTCTGATCACTAGTCTCGCAACACACAAGAAAAAAAAGGGATATTGCAATTCTGCAATATGCAGATGACACAATACTCTTACTACAAGATGATCTTGAGCAGGCTAGGAATCTGAAATTCCTTCTGTGTCTTTTCGAATTGATGTCTGGGTAAAAATTATTTTTCATAAAAGTGAGGTCATTGGATTGGGATAGAAAAACAAAGAGTTGAATTATTTGAGGAGAATTTTACTTAACCAAAAGGAGATCTGCCTTTGAAATACTTGGGTATCCCTATCGATGAGAAAAGATTGAAAACAGTGATTGGGATCCTTCAGTGGTTAAGATGGAAAAAGGAATGGGATGTTGGTTGGGGAGGTTGTTAAATATTGTTGGTCGATCCACTTTGGTTAATTCCTCTCTGTCGGTGGTAAAACCGGCAGACCTCGGGGTAGGGGTCTAGAGCTGTGGATCTCGGATCAATGGTAACAGGAACAAAGGAGACGATGTTTACCGAGGTCCAGGCCCTCTCTATGGAGGTAAAACCCTACGTCCTGCTCTTGTTTATATTGATGATGATGTACCGAGTACAAACTTGATCTACCTCGAGATCATAAGAAGAGATCTAACTCTAGGGCTAGCTAGGCGAATGTAATTGTGTTAGGATCCCCTCTACGGGCTAAACCCTTTGGCTTATATACACGCCAGGTAGGGCATCCAGGGTTACATGGTCGTTTTCCAGGGGCATGCATGGAGGCGGTAGGAGATGTCTTGGAGTATACGTCAAGTCTTTCGTAGATGCAGTCTTGATCACGTGCAAGCGTGTAGCCTCCGAAGTCCATCCAATGGAGAAAGAGGCCTACAGGCCTAGCCCGAGGACTATGGGCTCGCTCAATTAACACCCCTTAGTCCAGGACACCGTCAGTAGCCCCTGAGCTGCTCTTCTATACCCAGGACGATCTCCTTGGCGTAAACAACTTCGAATCTGAAGTCCTTGGCTTGACAGACGAGTTCCCCTTCTTTCGCGATTCGAGATACCTTCCTTTTAAAGGTCACCATGGACCACCCCTCGGAGGGGTGGTGTCTCCCGAACAGGACCTAGCCAAACCTACTCAGCATCCGAAGACACGAGGTTACTTAGCCTCGAAGACCTGCCGCGTAGGTGTGAATAGTGCATCTATCCTGACAACTTTACCAAAGTGGCACCACCCACGACTGGGTGGGCAGTTACTGCTCACCCGAATCGCGGCCCGAGGCACTCCTCTTATAGGCATGTCCCATCAAAACGGAGATCGTGCCCATTTTTTAAGGGATATCATTAAGATTTAATTTCTCCCTATACGCATAACAACATCTTTTAAAGGTAGTGGTGATTTCAAAGGCGCAGCGGGAGGGGCTCTTGGCCTTTAGCCAGCATATATAAGAGCAAAAGGATAGCGACGGGAAAGGTACGCTCCCATTCCTCCTTGCCTACCGCCTCTCGAGCTCCAGCACCCAGATCTCCTCCCGAATTCCTCTTGCTTCCGCAGCACTCCTCCACCTCGACCCCTAGCCATGGCTGATGCCAACCTCAAGGGTCACTGGGCTAGCTCCTTCGTCACGGAGGACACCATCCTAGAGTTGCGCAGCACAGGGTACATCCCCGCTGAGGTCAACACCCGCATGCCAGATCCATAGCAGCAAGTGCCCGCTCCCAACCCCGGGGAGAGGGTAGTCTTCGTCCCCCACCTCATCAGAGGTCTAGGTTTCCCGCTGCACCCTTTCGTGCGTCGGATCATGTTTTACTATGGGCTAGATTTCCACTATCTAGCCCCAAACTCCATTCTCCACCTTGCCTCCTTCATCATGGTTTGCGATGCCTTGATACGTCTCCAACGTATCTATAATTTATGAAGTATTCATGCTATTATATTATCCATCTTGTATGTTTAATGGTCTTTACTATGCACTTTTATATATTTTTGGGACTAACCTATTAACCTAGAGCCAGTGCCAGTTTCTGTTTTTTCCTTGTTTTTGAGTTTTACAGAAAATGAATACCAAACAGAGTCCAATTGACGTGCCAATTTTTGACGATTTTTTATGGACCAAAAGAAGACCCCGGAGCAAAAGAGTTGGGCCAGAAGAGTCCCGGGCTGACCACGAGGGTGAGGGCGCGCCCACCCCCCGGGCATGGGCCCCTACCTCGTGGACAACCCAGAGACCCCCCTGACGTGAGAGCTATGCCAAAAATCCTATAAATACTAAAACCTCCAGAAAGCAGAATAGATCGGGAGTTCCGCCGCCGCAAGCCTCTGTAGCCACCAAAAACCAATCGGGACCCTGTCCCGGCACCCTGCCGGAGGGGGGGATCCCTCACCGGTGGCCATCTTCATCATCCCGGCACTCTCCATGACGGGGAGGGAGTAGTTCACCCTCGGGGTTGAGGGTATGTACCAGTAGCTATGGGTTTGATCTCTCTCTCTCTCGTGTTCTTGAGGTGATACGATTTTGATGTATCGTGAGCTTTGCTATTATAGTTGGATCTTATGATGTTTCTCCCCCTCTACTCTCTTGTAATGGATTGAGTTTTCCCTTTGAAGTTATCTTATCGGATTGAGTCTTTAAGGATTTGAGAACACTTGATGTATGTCTTGCCGTGCTTATCTGTGGTGACAATGGGATATCACGTGATCCACTTGATGTATGTTTTGGTGATCAACTTGTGGGTTCCGGCCATGAACCTATGCATAGGGGTTGGCACACGTTTTCGTCTTGACTCTCCGGTAGAAACTTTGGGGCACTCTTTGAAGTTCTTTGTGTTGGTTGAATAGATGAATTTGAGATTGTGTGATGCATATCGTATAATCATACCCACGGGTACTTGAGGTGACATTCGAGTATCTAGGTGACATTAGGGTTTTGGTTGATAAGTGTCTTAAGGTGTTATTCTAGTATGAACTCTATGATAGATTGAACGGAAAGAATAGCTTCGTGTTATTTTACTACAGACTCTTGAATAGATCGATCCGAAATAATAAATTTGAGGTGGTTTCGTACCCTACAATAATCTCTTCGTTTGTTCTCCGTTATTAGTGACTTTGGAGTGACTCTTTGTTGCATGTTGAGGGATAGTTATATGATCCAATTATGTTATTATTGTTGAGAGAACTTGCACTAGTGAAAGTATGAACCCTAGGCCTTGTTTCTTAGCATTGCAATACCGTTTGTGCTCACTTTTATCATTAGTTACCTTGCTATTTTTATATTTTCAGATTACAAAATATCTACCATCCATATTGCACTTGTATCACCATCTCTTCGCCGAACTAGTGCACCTATACAATTTACCATTGTATTGGGTGTGTTGGGGACACAAGAGACTCTTTGTTATTTGGTTGCAGGGTTGTTTGAGAGAGACCATCTTCAACCTACGCCTCCCACAGATTGACACTTGGAGGCCCAACAACGTCTACAAGAAGAAGGTTGCGTAGTAGACATCAAGCTCTTTTCTGGCGCCGTTGCCGGGGAAGGTGAGTGCTTGAAGGTATATCTTTAGATCTTGCAGTCGAGTCTTTTAGTTTCTTGTTTTATTACTAGTTTAGTCTATAAAATAAAACTACAAAAAAAATGGAATTGAGTTTGCCTCATACGCTTCATCTTTTTAATATCTTTCGTGAGTATGATGGAAAGGAAAATTGTGCCAAAGTGTTAGAAGAAGAATGCATTAAATGTTTGGCACTAAATCTTTGAATGATGAGCATGATTACAATGTTGTTAGTATGAACTCTTTGAATATCCATAGTACTAATGATGATTGCACTAGTTATGATGAAAATGTCTCCTATAAACATGTCAATTTTTGTCGAGTGCATTGGGTTTGCAAGTACACACCAAATAGGGAAGATAGATATTGCAAGAGGCATAAGCATTTAGAAACTAAATTGTTGCAAGAAAGGCTAAATGTTAGTGCTGAAAATTTAAAATTTCTTAGCCATACTTGTGAACTTTGCAATGAACATGGTCATTTAAATATCAAATGCAAATTGTTTCATGATCAAATTGTGTCCAAAAATTGTTATGACTTGATTTCCCTTGCACATTATAATGAACATAGTTTACTTTTGGGTTATGAAGAAATGAAACGTCAAACTAAGATTATTCCAGAATATAACCTTGAGAAATTCCTCGATATTGATCTAGAAGAAATTTATATGTATTGTGCGGTGAATTGCATTGAAAATCCTTATATTGCCAATTACATAAAGAAAAGAAAAGAAATAGAAAATGAAGAGAAGAGACTTCCCAATATCCTCCTATTATTTCTTATGATGAATCAGGTAACGAGGAGGAGCTTTCTATTCAACCAATCTCATCAATAAGGATCTCAAAAAGGAGGGATAAACCCGCACATGACGTGAAGAAGAAAAAGGAAAAAAACGGAGAAGCAAAGGTAAAAAGGTATCCCTCCCAAATGATGTTGCTCCTACTACTCATTGTGATGATGATAATTGCTATACTATTGGTGCTATCCATACTATTAATAATGAGAGTGATTATGCTTATGATATGAAAAGGCCCAAGCTTGGGGATGCTATGTTTGATGGGGATGACACATTTGAGAATATATTTGCTGAAATTAATGTTTGTCCCAAGCTTGGGGATGCTACGTTTAATGAAGATGATATTTTTAGCCTCCCAAGTTTTGATATGCAAAGTTGTTATGACGATAGCATGCCTTCTACCTATGTATGATTATATTGATGAAAGTGGGTTTGGAAGAGTGTCAACTTTAGGAAGTAATGATCCCACTATTTTGGAGGATGTTGGATCTTATAATATTTATGAAAGTGGATTTGGAGAGGTCATGACTTTATTTAGTGATGAGTCCACTATCTTGGAAGAGGTTTCAATCGATTATGATGAGAACAAAGTCGCTACTTATGATGATTATTGTGATGAAACTTATGCTATAAAAAGTAGTGATGATTATATTTATAAAACTTGTCATGATTATGATTCCACTTTTTCTGAACATTACTTTTTTAATGTGGAAACAATTTATAGTATTCAAGTCTCTTATGATACTCCCACTATCCCGAATGAGAAGAATTTTGCTTATGTGGAGAGTAGTAAATTTTCTATGCATGTAGATCATGAAAAGAATGCTTTAGGTGTTGGTTATATTGTTGAATTCATTCATGATGCTACTGAAAATTATTATGAGGGAGGAATATATGCTTGTAGGAGTTGCAATAATATCAAGTTTCCTCTCTATGTGCTTAAATTTTTGAAGTTATGCTTGTTTTGCCTTCCTATGCTAGTTGATTATTGTTCCCATAAGTTGTTTGCTCACAAAACCCCTATGCATAGGAAGTGGGTTAGACTTAAATGTGCTAGTCATATTCTTCATGATGCTCTCTTTATGTTTCAATTCTTATGTCTTATGTGAGCATCATTGAAATCATCATGCCTAGCTAGGGGCGTTAAACGTTAGCGCTTGTTGGGAGGCAACCCAATTTTATTTTAGTTTCTTGATTTTTGGTTCTGTTTAGGAATAAATAATCTATCTATCCTCTGGTTAGATGTGGTTTTATGTGTTAATTAGTGTTTGTGCCAAGTAAGACCGATAGGGTCTTCTTGGATGATAGTTATTTGATCTTGCTGAAAATTCCAGAAACTTTCTGTTCACGAAAACAATTGTTAAAAATTACCAGAACGTGATAAAATACTGATTCCAATTGCAGCAGATCAATAAACAAATTATCTAGGTCTTCCTATTTTGGTAGAATTTTTGGAGTTCCAGAAGTATACGTTTGATACAGATTATTACAGACTGTTCTGTTTTTGACAGATTCTGTTTTCTATCTGTTGTTTGCTTATTTTGATGAATCTATGAGTAGTATCGGAGTGTATGAACCATAGATAAGTTGGAATATAGTAGGTTTAACACCAATATTAATAAATAATAAGTTCACAACAGTACCTAAGTGGTGGTTTTATTTTCTTATACTAACGGAGCTTACGAGTTTTCTGTTGAGTTTTGTGTTGTGAAGTTTTCAAGTTTTGGGTAAAGATTCGATGGACTATGGAATAAGGGGTGGCAAGAGCCTAAGCTTGGGGGTGCCCAAGGCACCCCAAGGTAATATTCAAGGATAACCAAGCACCTAAGCTTGGGGATGACCCGGATGGCATCCCCTCTTTCGTCTTCGTTCATCGGTAACTTTACTTGGAGCTATATTTTTATTCACCACATGATATGTGTTTTGCTTGGAGCGTCATTTTATTTTCTTTAGCCTTGCTTGCTGTTTGAATAAAATACCAAGATCTGAAATTATTAAATGAGAGAGAGTCTTCATATAGCCACATAATTATTTAACTACTCATTGATCTTCACTTATATCTTTTTAGAGTAGTTTGTCATTTACTCATGTGCTTCACTTATATCCTATGAGTAAATGGTTGAATGAACTGAATATCATAAATCTGAAATTATATATGTTCCATATGCTTATCCCATGGGGAGTAATGACTTTACATATAAGAAGTAGAGGTGGTAAATTTATTGAAGGCTAGCAAACATTGTATTGGTCACTTGAACAATTCATGAAAGAATATTGAAGGAAGAGAGATTTCACATATAAATATACTATCTTGGACATCTTCTATGATTGTGAGCCCCATTAATTATTTTCAAACCTGAGCAAATTGGTTGAAGTTGGACAAGGAAGACAACATAATGAGTTATGCTTGGGTATATTTGTATAGAAGTTATATTGTTATGGATCCTCTAACATGTGGTGCTTGCTTTTTAGAATCCTTTGCTAGCCAAAATATCTGTACTAAGCGGGAATACTGCTTGTGCATCCTAATCCTTTGAACCAAGTTTCTTCCACGAGTGTCCACCATACCTACCTATATGCGGTATTTACCTGCCGTTCCAAGTAAATTTGCATGTGCCAAACTCTAAACCTTCAAAAAAAATCTGTTTTGTATGCCCGAATCACTCATGTAGCGACTAGGGGCTGTCAGTATCTTCCATGCTAGGTGGGTTATTCTCACGATGAGTGGACTCCGCTCATCATTCATGAGAAAATGGCTGCTAACTGGGATGCCCAGTCCCATGATCAAAAGATCGAAATCAAATAAAAAATAATTGCAAACAAAACTCCCCCAGGATTGATGTTAGTTGGAGGCACCTGTTGTTTCGGGCAAGCCATGGATTGATGATTGTTGGTGGAGGGGGAGTAAAATATTTACCTTTCTGTTTGGGAACTGCCTATAATGTATGTAGTATGGAAGATATTGGGAACTCTTGGTCGTTATGTTGACAATGAAAGCATACCTCTCAAAATTACTTTCATCTCTGTTTTTGCTTCGAGTTCTGGCACCTCTGCAAATCCCTGCTTCCCTCTGTGAAGGGTCTATCCTTTACTTTTATGCAAGAGTCAGTAGTATTCCTTCTCATTCCAACCTACTGTTTAGTTGGCAAGCATCATGTGATGGAAAGATCTAAGCATACATGGCCATTCAAATATATTTGATCATGAATTATTACTGTTGACATTGCCCTTGAGGTAAAAGGTTGGGAGGCGAAACATTAAGCCCCTATCTTTCTCTGTGTTCGATGAATACTATTTGTTCTAAAAATATGCTTTGAGTGGTAGCAATCATGGAAGACTAAATGATAGTTGACTATGTGAAGTTTGCTAAAACAAAGCTCTTACATAGACCCTTCCTGAAAATAAGATGAATTGCAATTGTTTGATGACTGAGAACATAGTTTGTTAGTTTTCAAGAAAGTTTATGATCTATACTTTAACATGTGAATAGTTTGTTACTTGATCATGAAAAGTTCTATGAGTTGAGCTACTTTTATGACATATGATGATGCTAGAAAAGGTGATTGAAATTATCATTGCTCAAACTTGTGCACCTGCTAACATTCACACTTCATAAATTATTTCTTTTATCATTTACCTACTCGAGGACGAGCAGGAATTAAGCTTGGGGATGCTGATACGTCTCCAACGTATCTATAATTTATGAAGTATTCATGCTATTATATTATCCATCTTGGATGTTTAATGGGTTTTACTATGCACTTTTATATGATTTTTGGGACTAACCTATTAACCTAGAGCCCAGTGCCAGTTTCTGTTTTTTTCCTTGTTTTGAGTTTTACAGAAAAGAATACCAAACGGAGTCCAATTGACGTGCCAATTTTTGATGATATTTTATGGACCAAAAGAAGACCCCGGAGCAAAAGAGTTGGGCCAGAAGAGTCCCGGGCTGCCCACGAGGGTGGGGGGCGCGCCCACCCCCCTGGGCGTGGGCCCCTGCCTCGTGGACAACCCGGAGACCCCCCTGACGTGAGACCTACGCCAAAAAATCCTATAAATACTAAAACCTCCAGAAAGCAGAATAGATCGGGAGTTCCGCCGCTGCAAGCCTCTGTAGCCACCAAAAACCAATCGGGACCCTGTCCCGGCACCCTGCCGGAGGGGGGATCCCTCACCGGTGGCCATCTTCATCATCCCGACGCTCTCCATGACGAGGAGGGAGTAGTTCACCCTCGGGGCTGAGGGTATGTACCAGTAGCTATGTGTTTGATATCTCTCTCTCTCTCTCTCTCGTGTTCTTGAGGTGATACGATTTTGATGTATCGCGAGCTTTGCTATTATAGTTGGATCTTATGATGTTTCTCCCCCTCTACTCTCTTGTAATGGATTGAGTTTTCCCTTTGAAGTTATCTTATCGGATTGAGTCTTTAAGGATTTGAGAACACTTGATGTATGTCTTGTCGTGCTTATCTGTGGTGACAATGGGATATCACGTGATCCACTTGATGTATGTTTTGGTGATCAACTTGCGGGTTCCGCCCATGAACCTATGCATAGGGGTTGGCACACGTTTTCGTCTTGACTCTCCGGTAGAAACTTTGGGGCACTCTTTGAAGTTCTTTGTGTTGGTTGAATAGATGAATCTAAGATTGTGTGATGCATATCGTATAATCATACCCACGGATACTTGAGGTGACATTCGAGTATCTAGGTGACATTAGGGTTTTGGTTGATTTGTGTCTTAAGGTGTTATTCTAGTATGAACTCTATGATAGATTGAACGGAAAGAATAGCTTCGTGTTATTTTACTACAAACTATTGAATAGATCGATCCGAAAGAATAACTTTGAGGTGGTTTCGTACCCTACAATAATCTCTTCGTTTGGTCTCCGTTATTAGTGACTCTTTGTTGCATGTTGAGGGATAGTTATATGATCCAATTATGTTATTATTGTTGAGAGAACTTGCACTAGTGAAAGTATGAGCCCTAGGCCTTGTTTCCTAGCATTGCAATACTGTTTGTGCTCACTTTTATCATTAGTTACCTTGCTGTTTTTATATTTTTAGATTACAAAATATCTACCATCCATATTGCACTTGTATCACCATCTCTTCGCCGAACTAGTGCACCTATACAATTTACCATTGTATTGGGTGTGTTGGGGACACAAGAGACTCTTTGTTATTTGGTTACAGGGTTGTTTGGGAGAGACCATCTTCAACCTACACCTCCCACGGATTGATAAACCTTAGGTCATCCACTTGAGGGAAATTTGCTACTGTCCTACAAACCTCTGCACTTGGAGGCCCAACAACGTCTACAAGAAGAAGGTTGTGTAGTAGGCATCAGGCCTTCGTTCGCATCGAGCTGCACTTCGGATTGTGGCTGAAGATCTTTGGCATCAAGCCGAAGTCCAGCGGCTCCGAGCTCGCCGAGTGCGAGGGCGCGATGATCAGCAAGGACCGGAAGGCGGGCTGGTTCAAAGGCACCTTCGTGGAGACCATCAAGGAGTGGCGACATGAGTGGTTTTACATCATCTAGCCGCTCGCCGCTAGCCAGGCCGAGGTCCCAACGTTTTCGGCTGGGCCTCTGGAGAAGCTTGTGTCCTGGAAGAAGAAGGGTATGGAGTGGGGGGACCCAAAGGATGTGAAGGCGTTGTCCGAGAAGATCAACTTCTGGACAAACTAGAAGAACCTCCAGCTGGTGGACGTGGTAAACGTCATGCTCCACCGCCGTGTCATGCCACTCCAATCTCGGGCCACCCCAATGTGGGCGTACAAGCCCGAGGATGCGGTGCCCGTGCACCACTTGTTCCGCTCCACCTTGGCTGGGATGTGGATGCTGCTGTTCAAGCCATCCGAGAAATATTTCCCTTCGGAAGGGCGGGACATCGGCTTTGAAGCGAGCCACGATGCCCCCGAGGTAGTCTCTCAATACACAGTTTTACACTCTGTGTTTCTTTGAATCTTATGGACTTCGGCTAATCAACTGATCTTATATTTGCAAAAGTGGATCTCCAAGGCGCAGCGAATGCTGTGCCCGGCGCCGCTGCCCGAGGGGGAGAGAACCCCCTGCTCACGGCCCTGTTAGTTGAGGAGCTACATGTGGTGATCCCCAAGTGGTCGAAACCTCCAAGGGGCAAGGCGGGACTTCGGGCACGGGAGACCTTGGTCAGCCGATCCGAGGAGACCCACACCTCCTCCACCCACGAGGATGGTGTGGAGGAGGACACGGAGGAAAGAAACCCATCCCTTAAGGGGAAGAGGGAGGCGTCTGAGGTTGCCAAGGCAGAAGCGCGACCGAAAGGCCAGAAGATAACCTCCTCGAGATGGAGAGGGAGAAGCCGGTGAAGGAAATATGACCTAGAGGCAATAATAAAGTTGTTATTTATATTTCCTTATATCATGATAAATGTTTATTATTCATGCTAGAATTGTATTAACCAGAAACTTAGTACATGTGTGAATATAAAGACAAACTAAGTGTCACTAGTATGCCTCTACTTGACTAGCTCGTTGAATCAAAGATGGTTAAGTTTCCTAGCCATAGACATGAGTTTTCATTTGATTAACGGGATCACATCATTAGAGAATGATGTGATTGACTTGACCCATTCCGTTAGCTTAGCATTTGATCGTTTAGTATATCGCTATTGCTCATGACTTATATATGTTCCTATGCCTATGAGATTATGCAACTCCCGAATACCGGAGGAACACTTTGTGTGCTACCAAACGTCACAATGTAACTGGGTGATTATAAAGGTGCTCTACAGGTGTCTCCGAAGGTACTTGTTGGGTTGGCATAGATCGAGATTAGGATTTGTCACTCCGATTGTCGGAGAGGTATCTCTGGGCCCTCTCGGTAATACACATCACTATAAGCCTTGCAAGCAATGCAACTAATGAGTTAGTTGCGGGATGATGCATTACGGAACGAGTAAAGAGACTTGCCGGTAATGAGATTGAACTAGGTATTGAGATACCGATGATCAAATCTCGGGCAAGTAACATACCGATGACAAAGGGAACAATGTATGTTGTTATGCGGTTTGACCGATCTTCGTAGAATACATAGGAGTCAATATGAACATCCAGGTTCCACTATTGGTTATTGACCGGAGACGTGTCTCGGTCATGTCTGCATAGTTCTCGAACCCGTAGGGTCTGCACGCTTAACGTTCGGTGACAATAGGTATTATGAGTTTTTGTGTTTTGATGTACCGAAGGTAGTTCCGAGTCCCGGATATGATCATGGACATGATGAGGAGTCTCAAAATGGTCGAGACGTAAAGATCGATATATTGGACGACTATGTTCGGACATCGGAAGTGTTTTGGGAGGTTTCAGACATATACCAGAGTACTGGGGGGTTACCGGAACTTTCCTTCTCTCCTTCTCTCCCTTCCTTCTCTCCTTCTCTCCCTTCCTTCCCCTCTCCTACTCCTACTTGGAAGGGGGGAGTACTACTCCCGGTGGGAGTAGGACTCCTCATGGGGCGCGCCATAGGAGGTCGGCCCCCTCCCCCTCCTCCACTCCTTTATATACGGGGAGGGGGGCACCCCTTGGAGACACAACAATTGATCATTGATCTTTTAGCCGTGTGCGGTGCCCCCCTCCACCATAATCCACCTCGGTCATATCGTAGCAGTGCTTAGGCGAAGCCCTGCGTCGGTAGCATCATCGTCACCGTCATTATGCCGTCGTGCTGACGGAACTCTCCCTCGAAGCTCTGCTGGATCGGAGTTCGTGGGACGTCACCGAGCTGAACGTGTGCTGAACTCGGAGGTGCCGTGCATTCGGTACTTGGATCGGTTGGATCGTGAAGACGTACGACTACATCAACCGCGTTCTCATAACGCTTCTGCTTACGGTCTACGAGGGTACGTGGATGACACTCTCCCCTCTCGTTGCTATGCATCACCATGATCTTGCGTGTGCGTAGGAATTTTTTTGAAATTACTACGTTCCCCAACAGCCGGCACCCCGGAGGCATGTCATCGCAACCATTTTTGGTCTTCAAAAAGTATGTTCATCAAGATAAGACTGATACAGGTTATTTTCTCCAGTCTGCCGAAAGGTACACCTCAGCGGCGACACTTCAAGCGGATTACCGATGGCCAGCGGGACGCCCGAGCCTACCGCTTCCCCTCCAGCTCTCGAGGGGCTGGGGTAAGCAACATCTGGTCTGACCCCCTTGGTTAACACCACAGGGGCCGAGGTGCCGGTAATCATGGCCGAGGTTGGAACCTCGACCAAGCAGGGCCAAGGGGACAAGGTCCTCGGGGTCGCCAAGGAAGGGCTGGGCCCGACATCGGCCTAGCCGAGGCCGACTCCGGCGTCAACACCACAGCTGGAGGCCTTTGTTCCCAGCACCTCGGTGTTGGATTCAGAGGTTCTACCGCCCCCACATCCCACCCCAGGGCGGGCTGCCGCGGGATGGACTGAGGAGATGGAGTTAGCCTTAGCGGGCTCCTCCATCAAGGGAGAGCACAACATGCTGATCGATGCGGCACTGCAGGGCTTTCGGTCCGCAGAGGACAGGATGCACGAGGTCTTCAAGGGCCTCATGAAGAGCTTCGAGGTATACTTCTTTGTATTTGCATTAAGAGTAACCTCCACGCTTAGAATTATTCGTAAACACGTGCATTTGTCCGAAGACATTTTTTACTTATGTCACATCGTAGTATTTATAGAGCATAGCCAGCCAATAGCCCCCGAGCCCAAAGCTAGTTTTAATAAACTAGCTTCGGGGTCGAAGCAGAGCATCATGTGGTGTTTAGTAAGTAGCCCTCAAGACTCTGGTTTGCCTTCAAAAAATATTTGTCCAGAGGATTGACATCGGGGGCGAGGACTAAGTAAGGAGTGTGTGTTTGCAGGCATCGACCTCGGCTCCGAACTCCGCCTCTGAGGAGATTGCGGAGATGAACCGGAAGCTCAAGAGGTCCGAGGAGGACCTCGATCTGATGCAGAAGCATATCGAGATGCCTCAAGGTGAGCACAAGTGGTTGCCGTGTTTGTCAAATTTACTCTGAAAATGCGTATGAATTTGTAGTGTTGACGCCGAGTTGTTTCTCTTGCCAGCTGCTGTGACAGAGCTTGAGGTGCTCAAGGCCGAGCTGGCGAAAGCTCAGCAGGAGGCCAAGCAGCAGAAATTTGTGGCCATTAAGGTGGAGAAGGACCTAGCCACCGAAGGACCAGGCGCGGGTGTCGGTGTCAAAACCGGCGGATCTCGGGTAGGGGGTCCCGAACTGTGCGTCTAAGGTCGATGGTAACAGGAGATAGGGGACACAATGTTTACCCAGGTTCGGGCCCTCTCTATGGAGGTAATACCCTACTTCCTGCTTGATTGATCTTGATGAATATGAGTATTACAAGAGTTGATCTACCTCAAGATCGTAATGGCTAAACCCTAGAAGTCTAGCCTGTATGACTATGGTAATGAGTATATCTTTTCCGGACTACACCCTCCGGTTTATATAGACACCGGGAGGATCTAGGGTTACATAGAGTCGGTTACATAAGAAGGAATCTTCATAGTTGGTCGCCAAGCTTGCCTTCCACGCCAAGGAGAGTCCAATCCGGACACGGGTACAGTCTTCGGCCTTCATGTATTCACAGACCACTAGTCCGGCCCATTGATAATAGGACGGAAGCCCAAGGACCCCTCAGTCCAGGACTCCCTTAGTAGCCCCTGAACCTGGCTTCAATGACGAGGAGTCCGGCGTGCAGATTGTCTTCGGCATTGCAAGGCAGGTTCCCTTCTTTCCGAACTCCAAGATAGTCTTTAGATGTAATGATTGTATCCGGACTTGTAAACACAACTGCAGATGATATAATATTTCATGAACCCAATCTGCTGACAACCTTTTGGGTAATATGACATCACGCCTGCACGGTCATTATTTTCGAACCGTTGGCGAGCCCGTCATTGAGACGTGGTTTTATTGGAATCGTCTTATCCAAGCGGAGATCGTGTATCCCCTTTTAAGGGATTCTTATTAACCTGGACGTGGGTAACCAAACCGTCACTTGGGTACAACTCCTTGGGAATAGGCAAGTTTTGAGGCCCAGGAGGAGACGCTCGATATTCGCGGTCTTTATATAGGGGCACAAACCCGTCTTTTTTCTTTCACGCTTGCTTCTCCCTCAACCCTTGCTACCCCGAGTTCCAACACTCGGGTTTCAATCGCCACAAGTTCCGATCATGTCCGGATCCAGCCGTCAAGGCCGGTGGGTGGCTTCCTCTGTCACGGAGGGAGATATTGCAATGCTTCAGGAGGCGAGGTATCTGACCGCAGAAATCCTTCATAGGCTTCCTGCCGAGGGGCAGGTTATTCCCACCCCCAGATCCGGCGAGAGGGTCGTGTTTGTGTCCCACTTCCTCCGCGGGTTAGGGTTTGCGCTTAACCCCTTCGTCCGAGGGCTCATGTTCTATTATGGGCTAGATTTTCACGATCTGGCCCCGGACTCCTCCGCACTTCGGCTTTTATCTCGGCGTTTATCGTCACGTGCGAAGCCTTCCTCCGAACTCCTCCGCACTTCGGCTTGTGGCTCAAGAACTTCGATGTGAAGCCGCAAGTGATAGAGGGGGAGCAGGCAGAGTGCGGTGGTGCCACAGTGAGCAAGCTTGCTAGCGCTGTTTGGCTGAAAGGATCCTTTGCCAAATCTTCCGATTTATGGCAGCAGGGGTGGTTCTACATCACCGAGGCCCGTGGCTCCAAGAGGGCAGCTGCGCCAACATTCCGATCTAGCCCCCCAATTCAGCTTGCATCGTGGATTAATAAGGGGTTGGACTGGGGACCAACGAACGAGGTGCAGGCTCTGCAAAGTCGCATCCGAAGCCTCATTGAGAGGGACATCACTATCGTCAACGTTGCTCAAGTAATGCTAGTCCGCCGGACCCTGCCGTGCCAGCAACGGTCTCTCCGCATGTGGGAGTTCAATCCAGAAGGGCCACGGACTCTTCAGCACTTCTTCGGCACTACGCACGAAGGAATGTGGAGATTATTTTTCGGGAAACGAAAGCAATGGCCGGACACCACAGAAGATATCGGCCTAGACTGTAACCATCCGAACACCCCGCTAAGTACCCGTTCGCTGAACACCTCATAATTAGATACCCAGTGGTAAGACACTGGCCGAATCATCCTTTTTCAGGGCTGGATAAAGAAAGTGGAACGGATTAGGTGTCCGGCTCCCCTTCCCGAAGAATCAGCTAATCCTGTATTAACAAGGATGCTGGCCTCGACACCATACCAGGCGCCAACAAGGGAGGGCAAAGAGGAGAGTGAAAAGACCCGAGATGACCTTTGTTCCGGAGGTAAGTCGGGTACTGAGTCCGGAGAAATCGACCATTCCTCGCCTGAAGACAGAGGCGAAAGAGGAGCCAGTATCCCTTCTTCGAGCAGGAGGAAAAGGGCCGCCTCCAAAGGTTGGGAGGGGCGGTCTCCCAAGAGGGGCAAGATGCCATCGTCGAGCGGCTTGGGTTTGGAAAGCGACGCCGTTGAACAGCTCCAACATGGGGACAAGCCCTCGACCAAACCGTAAGTGAATCCGGGGTACTTTGATTGCGTCCCGCTCCTTTCCCATTACCGAAGAAATACGTAACGTGTCCGTGCATTTTTACAGGCCAGCATAGAGTTTTTCTGGGCAATCCTCTTCTTCGGGAGGTCTCCTCCCAAAGATGATGGAAAGCGAGACGCCTCCCCTGACCTCCTCGCCCAATAAGGTGGACGACTCTGAAGTGTCATCGCAGAGGGTTTTTCTTGCTCAACAAGCTGTGCAGGGGATGAAAGAGGCGGTACCCGAAGGTGGACCTCCGACCGTCCGGGATTCTGGGGCCACCAATAAAGGCCCCGGACTGTCTGGCTTGCAGCCGACGATGATTCCGGAGACAAGTGAGCGAATTCCTTCAAAGGACGACTGTGCTCCTAGAGCGGCTTCCAGAGACCCAGCCGCTCTGGACATATTGCGGGACATGTCGCGAAACGCGTCTGTCTCGGGGGAACGGCGTACCTTGATGGGTACAGTGGTTGAGAAGATTTTGTCCGCGAAGAGCGGATTAAATGAAGCCTTCATGAGCCTGTTAAAAGGCTTCGAGGTTTGCGACATAATGTTTTCAGCTATGTTTTATTTGCAAAGATGCACCTATGTATAGGTAGTAGCCCCTGAGACTCGGGTTGGCTTCCACTGGGAAGCGAACGGAGGATCGAAATTATTCAAGGACTAACCTGATGAACTTGAACACAGGCTGATTCCCCCTTAGCTACTTCCCAAACTATGGATATTGCCGAGCTGCAGCGGAAGCTTGATGTGGTAGGGGACGATCTTGCGTTAATCAATATGCATCTTGACGAGTCGCAAGGTATGTATTCGGGGCAATCCCCCTACATTTTTGTGGTATAAGCATGATGCTGAAATTTATATGCTGGAATATCCATGGCTGTAGATGGTGCTGCCGCCATTGAAGTTCTTCGAGCGGAGCTGGCCCGGGCCAAGGAGTAGGCCCGGTGTAGCAATGCTGCTGCCGAAAAGGCATCGGCTGAGTTAAAAGCCGAACAAGCTGCACGGCGCTATGACGAGGAGAAAGTATCCACGATGGCGCTTGAACTGAAAAATGCTATTAGCCGCTGTGAATTTCTGGAGAAGGAGAATGAAGCCAAAACGGCTGAACTGGACAAGGCCTTACAAGAGGCGAGAGAAGCGTGGTCGGAATCGAGAGCAGCCCGTGAGGAGATCTGGCAAGCTGGGGAGATTGCGGCTGGTAAGCCCTTTTTGCTACAAACTAAGTTCGGCGATCCGAACTATGCTCAGCTTAACCGAGTGTGGAGTTCTTCGGATGAGTTTTTATACTTGCCGAAGAGTTCTGCCGATGCGGCGCAGTATTACCAAGCGCGAGATGGGTACGCAACGGAGAAGCTTTTCTGGTCACAGTTTGGCGCAGCAAAGCGCCCTATGTTGCTGAATGAACAGATGTCCCAATGGGCCGAGCTTCATAGGATATCCGGCGCTGCCATGAAGAACGTCATAATCCGGCTGTGGCCAACTGAGCCTGTTCCGGATAGCTACTTCGGTTTGGTGCAAAGGCTTGTTGACGCGGTGCCGTGTATCGACGTTGTGAAGCAGTCGGCGTGCATTGAGGGTGCACGGATGGCTTTTGCCCGAGTCAAGACATTCTGGGGGAAGTTGAAGGCCATCGATGTTGCGGCGAAGAGTCCACCCAAGGGCAAGGACCGTCCTGAACCGGAGCATTATTTTGAAGACGTCCTAGAGGCATCCCGCTTGATAGAGGGTCAGTGCTCGAAAGACATAATGTTCGAGTGAGGTGTATGAGAATTGTAAAAGACAACTTTATAGTTAATCTATTTTTATGTTTTGCTCTAAAGCTTCTATTCCTCCTGTGCGGCCGTTGTAATATAATCTGAAAGTTTTCCAGTCGTCGGCTTCAGCCCCCTCGTAGGAAGTACGGGGGTGTTCGGAAAAGCATTTAATCACTCTTTATCAAACGTCTTGGTCCATGAAGGAGGTGATAATGCGGCGAACCAGGCAATCGGACTATAGGGCGTTAACACTTTCACTTAGCCATAGGAGTTTTATGGTGGGACTACGACATAGCCCCTGGTATGTACGCGGTGTATTATAATACGATGCTTTACATATTTGATCTGAAAAAGATCCCTCGTGTGACACGGAGAATCACTAAAGATTCCAATAAGTCATCAAGTGGTTGACCAGCTCTCGCCGCATCATGACAGTCAGTTTTCGGCTTTCTCTACTGAGGTACTTGACCAGATGAACCGGAAGCACAATCACAGTAGTTCTCCCTTTACTACCCTAGCCGATGGAGCGGAACATAGGGTAGCAAGCACAGGAGCCGGGCAACCCAACTATTGACCCAAGACAATGATTCGGAGCTGATGCATATAAGGCCAAACTTGCGACGCCGAAGTACGCTATAGAGCTGTTCGGACTTTTGTTGGCAACTCATTTGTTCCCATACTAAGCCCCTGGCAGGTTATGCCAAGGTATATCTGTGAAACAACCATGGGAGCCATATTCATTGGCGAAACAACACAGATGATTAATTCGGATACTGTTTACTGGGACCTGAGTGATATGCAATGATTACTTTATATATAAAAAGACCACAACCCCGGATATTTGACATGCTCGGGGTCGGAGGCGGAGGAAGAGGCATAGTACAGGCTCGAAATAAAGAGTGCGGTCTACAAAAAGTTATTTTGGACCTCCTATCGCACGTCTGCGCCGCCTGTCCTCGGCAAGGGGAATCCTTGATGGAAGTAGCCCCTTACGTGAGTGTACGAATCCGAACTCCGATAGAGTCAGTTTTAGATGTTTGTCCTGTTCGTCACCTGTTTTTAAGAGATAGTGAAGGAAAAAAATAAAAATAAAATAGATAAAAAATGTTACGGGAATGCTTGGAGACTTTGTCCGTAGTGTGCTTCCGCCAATGCCCATTGTATCTTGAGTGCGTAGTGATGTATACGTGGTACAAATTTTGAAGGTATACGAGGTGGGCGGCGGAAGCCAGACTGCTATTTCTGCTCTAGGAGTAGTCGATCCTCTGGTGGAAATTGCTTCTGACCCCCGGTATTTCATTGGTGAACCTCTCCGTCGTCCCTGTCGCCTGGCGGCCTCCTTCCCTTATGTTCGGTGTTGAGCTTGCCGGCCTACTTAAAGACCCAGCAGTTTCTGTTGGTATGATTAGCTGGTTTATCGGGGTGGCCGTGAATCTGGTAGGGTCGGTCCAATATCCTGTCTAGGTTGGATGGTTCGTCTCAGTTTGTATTGAATGGCTTCTTCCGTTGACCGGGCTTGGGATTGCTGAATCCGGCTTTGACCGCTGTGTCGCGTGATCTTTCATTATCATTGCGACTGTTGTATTTGCTTCGTCGTGGCTTGCCGTTGCCGTCTCGGATTTCGGAAGTGCCCGGGTCGCTGGCGCTATTGCTTCTACGAGCGAGCCAGCTGTCTTCTTCCACGCAGAAGCGGGTCATTAGAGCAGTAAGGGCTGTCATGGATTTAGGTCCTTCTTGACCGAGGTGGCGTGCAAGCTATTCATCCCGGATGCTGTGTCTGAAGGCCGCAAGGGCTTCCGCGTCCGGACAATCGACGATTTGGTTCTTTTTGACTAAGAACCGAGTCCAGAGCTTCCTGGCTGACTCTCCGGGCTACTGGACAATGTGACTTAGGTCATCGGCATCCGGTGGCCGGACATATGTCCCTTGGAAGTTGTCAAGGAAGGCTTCTTCCAAGTCCTCCCAGCTGCCTATGGAATTTTCAGGCAGGCTGTTTAACCAGTGCCGAGATGGCCCTTTTAGCTTTAGTGGGAGGTATTTAATGGCATGGAGGTCGTCTCCACGGGCCATATGGATGTGGAGGATAAAATCTTCTATCCATACCGCGGGATCGGTTGTTCCGTCGTATGATTCAATATTGACGAGTTTGACTCCTTCGGGGAATTCGTGATCCATTACTTCATAAGTGAAGCAAAGAGGGTGTGCGGCACCTCTATGTTGGGCCATGCTGCGACGTAACTCCGAAGGATTCCATTTGCATTTTTCGGCCCGGGCGTGGCTAGGTTTGTCACGTCCGAATAGGTAGCCATCGTCACGTGTCGAGGCATGCCCTCGCGGTCCGTAGATCGATCTTGCGTGTCCTGCTCTACTGTCCAAGTCCCGTCAAAGGTCGTTTGTACAACCACGAGCTGTGTTAGTCTTGCCTTTACAACAAGGTGGGGCGGTTTGGGGTTCGGCTTGAGTTGCCTCTTTATCCGGACCGAGTTGTCGATGACCTGCTGCATTGTGTGATGATGGTACGGGCTCCAGCGCCTCGTCATCGAACTGAGGTAGCAATCTATGCTTCAGGTGGCTTTTGGCTGGGCCACTAAGGCCGTATTCTTCGGCGGCCAGGACTTCAGTCCATCTATCGTTGAGCAGGTCTTGGTCAGCTTGAAGCTGTTGCTGCTTCTTTTTCAGCCTCCTTGCAGTAGCTATTAGCATGCGCTTGAAGCGCTCCTGCTCGAGGGGTTCTTCGGGTACGATGAAGTCTTCGTCGCCGAGGCTTACCTCATCTTCGAAGAGCGGAAGGTAGTTGTCGTCCTCCGAATTGTTGCTGGGCAGGGCCTGTTCATCGGGGTTGGCTTGCCCGTTTTCTTGTTCCTCTTGTTCGGATCTTGCTCCAACAGGGTCTTCATTGTCTTTGACATCTTCCAGAGTACTATTTTCTCCGGTGCCAGCGTTGCTGCCTTTTGAGCGATGTGACTTAGAGCGGCGTTTAGGGTGCCGGCACTTGGACTGTGTCTCAGGAGGTTTATTCTCAACTGGATCTTCTTTGTCATCATCGCTAGCTTTTTTAGGTGTATCAACCATGTACACGTCGTACGAAGAGGTGGCCGTCCCACGTCCAGTGAATGGCGGGTCTTGGCCTTGCTCCTTGTCACCATCGTTGTCTATACCGTCGATGTCTTCGGAGCCATAATCAAGCATGTCGGTTAAGTCCTCGACAGTGCCTATGAAGTGGGTGGTGGGTGGGAAGCGAAATTCTCCATCATCAGCCTCCAGTTCGAACCGGACATAGTTCGGTTGTGAGTCCCCCGCCAAGGACAGGCTCTTTAATGAATTTAGCACATTGCCCAAGGCCGAGTGTTGGAAGATATCTGCGGCGCTGAACTCGAAGATCGATAACCGATCCAGCTCTGCTTCCGCAGGCATGCGTGGTTTGGAACTTATAGTCGGAAACGAGTCCGGAATTCCGTTGACGCAGATATTGCAAGGTGTTGAGTCTGTGTGCAGCTCCAACGCCGCGGATTCTGTGGCTTCGGATGGCGCGATCTGCTCCGGATCTAAGGCCGTAGCAGTTACAGGGACCATCTCCTGAATATGGTCTGATGACTGATTTAAGTTATGTTCATCGAAGCGAAGGGGAGCGATCGCCGCGGTCTCAAATCCATTGAAGATCAAGTCTCCACGAAAGTCCGCAACATAGTTCAAGCTTCCAAATCTGACCTGGTGGCCAGGGGCATAGCTATCGATCTGCTCCCGATGGCCAAGCGAGTTGGCCCACAGTACGAAGCCGCCGAATACGAAGATCTTTCCGGGGAGGAAGGTTTCACCTTGGACAGCGTCACTATCAACGATCGAAGGGGCCATCGAACCTTTCGTCGACGGCACAGTGGAACTCTCAATGAAAGCACCAATGTCGGTGTCAAAACCGGCGGATCTCGGGTAGGGGGTCCCGAACTATGCGTCTAAGGTCGATGGTAACAGGAGACAGGGGACACGATGTTTACCCAGGTTTGGGCCCTCTCTATGGAGGTAATACCCTACTTCCTGCTTGATTGATCTTGATGAATATGAGTATTACAGGAGTTGATCTACCTCGAGATCGTAATGGCTACACCCTAGAAGTCTAGCCTATATGACTATGGTAATGAGTATATCTTTTACGGACTACGCCCTCCGGTTTATATAGACACTGGGGGATCTAGGGTTACATAGAGTCGGTTACATAAGAAGGAATCTTCATAGTTGGTTGCCAAGCTTGCCTTCCACGCCAAGGAGAGTCCAATCCGGACACGGGTACAGTCTTCGGCCTTCATGTCTTCACAGCCCACCAGTCTGGCCAATTGATAATAGGCCGGACGCCCGAGGACCCCTCAGTCCAGGACTCCCTCAGCGGGTCCTGGAGGTAGAGGAGACCCTGAAGGGCATGTACCAGGAGCGCGATGCCCTTCAAGACAAGGAGAAAGTGTTGAGCGCAAAGCTCGAGAAGCTATGCCTAGTGCACGCCGAGGTCCAGACACATGCCCAGGCTGACCGCGAGGTGCTCCAGCAAGTGGGGCAGATCGCTGCAGGTAAGCCGCTTTTGCTTCAATGTGTTTTTGGCAACAAGGGGTTCGTCGAGCTCACCCGGCTATTGCGATTGATACGTCTCCAACGTATCTATAATTTTTGATTGCTCCATGCTATTATATATTCTGTTTTGGATGTTTAATGGGCTTATTTATACACTTTTATATTATTTTTGGGACTAACCTATTAACCCAAGGCCCAGTGCAAATTGCTGTTTTTTGCCTATTTCAGTGTTTCGCAGAAAAGGAATATCAAACGCAATCCAAATGGAATGAAACCTTCGGGAGCGTGATTTTTGGAACAAATGTGATCCAGAGGACTTGGAGTGGACGTCAAGCAATCAACGAGGAGGCCACGAGGCAGGGGGCGCGCCTACCCCCTGGGCCCGCCCTCCACCCTCGTGGGCCCCTCGTAGCTCCACCGACCTACTTCTTCCTCCTATATATACCTACGTACCCCAAAACCAACCAGGAGCACCACGAAAACCTAATTCCACCGCCGCAACCTTCTGTACCCGTGAGATCCCATCTTGGGGCCTTTTCCGGCGCTCTGCCGGAGGGGGCATCGATCACGGAGGGCTTCTACATCAATACCATAGCCTCTCCGATGATGTGTGAGTAGTATACCACAGACCTTCGGGTCCATAGTTATTAGCTAGATGGCTTCTTCTCTCTCTCTTTGAATCTCAATACAAAGTTCTCCTCGATCTTCTTGGAGATCTATTCGATGTAACTCTTTTTGCGGTGTGATTGTCGACATCCGATGAATTGTGGGTTTATGATCAAGATTATCTATGAACAATATTTGAATCTTCTCTGAATTCTTTTATGTATGATTGGTTATCTTTGCAAGTCTCTTCGAATTATCAGTTTGGTTTGGCCTACTAGATTGATATTTCTTGCAATGGGAGAAGTGCTTAGCTTTGGGTTCAATCATGCGGTGCTCGATCCCAGTGACAGTAGGGGTAACGACATGTATTGTATTATTGCCATCGAGGATAAAAAGATGGGGTTTATATCATATTGCTTGAGTTTATCCCTCTACATCATGTCATCTTGCCTAATGCGTTACTCTGTTCTTATGAATTTAATACTCTAGATGCATGCTGGATAGCGGTCAATGTGTGGAGTAATAGTAGTAGACGCAGGCAGGAGTCGGTCTACTTGTCGTGGACGTGATGCCTATATACATGATCATGACTAGATATTCTCATAATTATGCACTTTTCTATCAATTGCTCGATAGTAATTTGTTCACCCACCGTAATACTTATGCTATCTTGAGAGAAGCCACTAGTGAAACCTATGGCCCCTGGGTCATCTTTTATCATATTAATCTCCCGTCAACTAGCTATTTATGTCGCCGTTTATTTTGCAATCTTTACTTTCACTCTTTATCATAAAAATACCAAAAATATTATCTTATCATCTCTATCAGATCTCACTTTTGCAAGTGGCCGTGAAGGGATTGACAACCCCTTTATCGCATTGGTTGCAAGGTTCTTATTTGTTTGTGTAGGTACGAGGGACTTGCGTGTGGCCTCCTACTGGATTGATACCTTGGTTCTCAAAAACTGAGGGAAATACTTACACTACTTTGCTGCATCACCCTTTCCTCTTCGAGGGAAAACCAACGCTGTTCTCAAGAGGTAGCAAGAAGGATTTCTGGCACCGTTTCTAGGGAGTTGTGCACCAAGTCAAGTCAAGATTTGATTTCCCGACAACGAGCCATTTCTGGCGCCGTTGCCGGGGAGTCTACGCACAAGTCAAGACATACCAAGTACCCATCACAAACTCTTATCCCTCGCATTGCATTATTTGCCATTTGCCTCTCGTTTTCCTCTCCCCCACTTCACCCTTGCCGTTTTATTCGCCATCTTTTTCCGTTCGCCTCTTTTTCGCTTGCTTCCTGTGTGTTCGTTCTCTGTACTGCCGTCATGTCTGAAACTGGGGAGGTTATCGTTGATAAGGATAATAGTATGGAAAACTTTGATGTTTTTGTTGAAGATCCTACTATTTTACACACTAAAAAGTTTTGGATTGGTGGCGGTAATATTATTGGGAAAGGAGTTCTTCAAGATTTCTTTACTTGTGCCGGTACCTTACCCTCTATGGGTGGGTTTATTATTCATAGAACTAGTAGTCTCGTGGAGGCTATATCCTTGCTCGTAGTTGAACTTGAAAGACAATTTATTCATTTGCATCCTTGCATACAAAGGATTTTTTTAGAGTTCTCCAATATCGAGCATTCTTCTGTTAAGCGAGCTGCTACTATCTTTTTGGCACATGACTTCAGATTTATAATGAAAGAGGCCAATGAAATTTTTGCGCATTATAGGGTGGACGCTGGTCGTCCTCCCATAGAGGCTATCCTTTTTAATCAAGAAGATTTAATGCGCTTACGATCCTTAGATCATGTTGCTTACAATGAAAACCTTAGAAAAAAGGTTCCTACCGATGTTCTAGTTGATAGAATTTTTGAGCTTAATGATGACTTTGCTATTCAGAAGAACGGGTTAGGTTTTTCTCTTGAACAAAGGCTCATGACTTATTGCCAAAAGAATGCTTATAATGATGAATTTGTTGTGCAATATAAGGGGCCAAAGGAGGAACCCATACCTCCCGAGCTTGACCTTGGGGACTTTTGTCCTATTAAATTTAGCCCTTTTGATTACTTTTGCTAGCCACAAAGAAAACTTGCTGCTGAACGTAGGGAATATGAGATGAGTTTTCGTGATTTACCCTACTATCATTATGGCAATACCTAGATCTATCCTTGCCTTTATGCCTAGCTAGGGGCGTTAAACGATAGCGCTTGTTGGGAGGCAACCCAATTTTATTTTAGTTTTTTGCTTTTTGGTTCTGTTTAGGAATGAATAATCCATCTAGCTTCTGGTTAGATGTGTTTTTGTGTTTTAATTAGTGTTTGTGCCAAGTAGAACCTTTGGGAAGACTTGGGGAAAGTCTTTGTGATCTTGCTGTAAAAAACAGAAACTTTAGCGCTCACGAGAATAGCTACAACTTTTTACTGGAGAGTGCTATTTAGTTGATTCTTTTTGCAGATGATTAATAGATAAATTACCCACGTCCAGAATTGTATTTTAGAATTTCTGGAGTTCCAGAAGTTTGCGTTAGTTGCAAATTATTACAGACTGTTCTGTTTTTGACAGATTCTGCTTTTCGCGTGTTGTTTGCTTATTTTGATGAATCTATGCCTAGTAATGGAGTTTATGAACCATAGAAAAGTTGGAATACAGTAGCTTTAACACCAATATAAATAAATAATGAGTTCATTACAGTACCTTGAAGTGGTGTTTTTTTTTCTTTCGCTAACGGAGCTCACGAGATTTTCTGTTAAGTTTTGTGTTGTGAAGTTTTCAAGTTTTGGGTAAAGATTTGATGGATTATGGAACAACGAGTGGCAAGAGCCTAATCTTGGGGATGCCTAAGGCACCCCAAGGTAAAATCTAAGGACAACCCAAAAAGCCTAAGCTTGGGGATGCCCCCGGAAGGCATCCCCTCTTTTGTCTTCGTCCATCGGTAACTTTACTTGGAGCTATATTTTTATTCACCACATGATATGTGTTTTGCTTGGAGCGTATTTTATGATTTGAGTCTTTGCTTTTTAGTTCACCACAATCATCTTTGATGTACACACCTTTTTAGAGAGACACACATTATTCGGAATTTATTAGAATACTCTATGTGCTTCACTTATATCTTTTGAGTTAGACAATTTTGCTCTAGTGCTTCACTTATATCTATTAGAGCATGGTGGTGGTTATATTTTATATAAATTATTGATCTCTCATGCTTCACTTATATTATTTTGAGATTCCTTTAGAACAGCATGGTAATTTTCTTTGGTTATAAAATTAGTCCTAATATGATAGGCATCCAAGATAAAAACTTTTAAGTGCATTGAATACTAAGAGAAGTTTGATACTTGATAGTTGTTTTGAGATATAAAGGTGCTAATATTAAAGTTGTGCTAGTTGAGTAGTTGTGAATTTGAGAAATGCTTGTGTTGAAGTTTGCAAGTCCCATAGCATGCACGTATGGTAAACGTTGTGTAACAAATTTGAAACATGAGGTGTTCTTTGATTGTCATCCTTATGAGTGGTGGTCGGGGACGAGCGATGGTCTTTTCCTACCAATCTATCCCCCTAGGAGCATGCGCGTAGTGCTTGGTTTTTGATGACTTGTAGATTTTTGCAATAAGTATGTGAGTTCTTTATGACTAATGTTGAGTCCATGGATTATACGCACTCTCAACGTTCCATCATTGCTAGCCTCTTTGGTACCGTGCATTGCCCTTTCTCACCTTGAGAGTTGGTGCAAACTTCGCCGGTGCATCCAAACCCCGTGATATGATACGATCTATCACACATAAACCTCCTTATATCTTCCTCAAAATAGCCACCATACCTACCTATTATGGCATTTCCATAGCCAGTCCGAGATATATTGCCATGCAACTTTCCACCGTTCCATTTATTATGACACGCTTCATCATTGTCATATTGCCTTGCATGATCATGTAGTTGACATCGTATTTGTGGCAAAGCCACCATGCATATTATTTCATACATGTCACTCTTGATTCATTGCCCATCCCGGTACACCGCCGGAGGCATTCATATAGAGTCATATTTTGTTCTAAGTATCGAGTTGTAATCACTGAGTTGTAAATAAATAGAAGTGTGATGATCATCATTAATAGAGCATTGTCCCAATAAAAAAAAGGGAGAAAGACCAAAAAAGGCCCAAAAAAAGAAAAAAAAGGAAAAAAGAGAAATAAAAAGGGACAATGCTACTATTCTTTTTCAACACTTGTGCTTCAAAGTAGCGCCGTGATCTTTATGATAGAGAGTCTCTTGTTTTGTCACTTTCATATACTAGTGGGAATTTTTCATTATAGAACTTGGCTTGTATATTCCAAAGATGGGCTTCCTCAAATGCCCTAGGTCTTCATGAGCAAGCAAGTTGGATGCACACCCACTTAGTTTCTTTTGTTGAGCTTTCATACATTTATAGCTCTAGTGCATCCGTTGCATGGCAATCCCTACTCCTTGCATTGACATTAATTGATGGGCATCTCCCTAGCCCGTTGATTAGCCGCGTCAATGTGAGACTTTCTCCTTTTTTGTCTTCTCCACACAACCCCCATCATCATATTCTATTCCACCCATAGTGCTATATCCATGGCTCACGCTCATGTATTGCGTGAAAGTTGAAAAAGTTTGAGATTACTAAAGTATGAAACAATTGCTTGGCTTGTCATCGGGGTTGTGCAAGATGAGAGCATCTTGTGTGACGTAAATGAAGCATGACCAAACTATATGATTTTGTAGGGATGAACTTTCTTTGGCCATGTTATTTTGAGAAGAAATAATTGCTTGATTAGTATTCTTGAAGTATTATTATTTTTATGTCAACATTAAACATTTATCTTGAATCTTTCGGATCTAAACATTCATGCCACAATAAAGAAAAAATGAAGAATATGCTAAGTAGCATTCCACATCAAAAATTCTGTTTTTATCATTTACCTACTCGAGGACGAGTAGGAATTAAGCTTGGGGATGCTTGATACGTCTCCAACGTATCTATAATTTTTCATTGCTCCATGCTATTATATATTCTGTTTTGGATGTTTAATGGGCTTATTTATAGACTTCTATATTATTTTTGGGACTAACCTATTAACCCAAGGCCCAGTGCAAATTGTTGTTTTTTGCCTATTTCAGTGTTTCGCAAAAAAGGAATACCAAATGGAATCCAAACGGAATGAAACCTTCAGGAGCGTGATTTTTGGAACAAACGTGATCCAGAGGACTTGGAGTGGATGTCAAGCAATCAACGAGGAGGCCACGAGGCAGGGGGCGCGCCTACCCCCCTGGGCGCGCCCTCCACCCTCGTGGGCCCCTCGTAGCTCCACCGACCCAATTCTTCCTCCTATATATACCTACGTACCCCGAAACCAACCAGGAGCACCACGAAAACCGAATTCCACCGCCGCAACCTTCTGTACCCGTGAGATCCCATCTTGGGGCCTTTTCCGGCGCTCTTCCGGAGGGGGCATCGATCACGGAGGGCTTCTACATCAATACCATAGCCTCTCCGATCATGTGTGAGTAGTTTACAACAGACCTTCGGGTCCATAGTTATTAGCTAGATGGCTTCTTCTCTCTCTTTGAATCTCAATACAAATTTCTCCTCGATCTTCTTGGAGATCTATTCGATGTAACTCTTTTTGCCATGTGTTTGTCGAGATCCGATGAATTGTGGGTTTATGATCAAGATTATCTATGAACAATATTTGAATCTTCTCTAAATTCTTTTATGTATGATTGGTTATCTTTGCAAGTCTCTTTGAATTATCAGTTTGGTTTGGCCTACTAGATTGATCTTTCTGGCAATGGGAGAAGTGCTTAGCTTTAGGTTCAATCATGCAGTGCTCGATCCCAGTGACAGTAGGGGAAACGACACGTATTGTATTGTTGCCATCGAGGATAAAAAGATGGGGTTTATATCATATTGCTTGAGTTTATCCCTCTACATCATGTCATCTTGCCTAATGCGTTACTCTGTTATTATGAACTTAATACTCTAGATGCAAGCTGGATAGCGGTCGATGTGTGGAGTAATAGTAGTAGATGCAGGCAGGAGTCGGTCTACTTGTCGCGGACGTGATGCCTATATACATGATCATGACTAGATATTCTCATAATTATGCACTTTTCTATCAATTGCTCGACAGTAATTTGTTCACCCACCGTAATACTTATGCTATCTTGAGAGAAGCCTCTAGTGAAACCTATGGCCCCTGGGTCTATCTTCCATCATATTAATCTCCCGTCAACTAGCTATTTCTATCGCCATTTATTTTGCAATCTTTACTTTCACTCTTTATCATAAAAATACCAAAAATATTATCTTATCATCTCTATCAGATCTCACTTTTGCAAGTGGCCGTGAAGGGATTGCCAACCCCTTTATCGCGTTGGTTGCAAGGCTCTTATTTGTTTGTGCAGGTACGAGGGACTTGCGTGTGGCCTCCTACTGGATTGATACCTTGGTTCTCAAAAACCGAGGGAAATACTTACGCTACTTTGCTGCATCACCCTTTCCTCTTCAAGGGAAAACCAACACAGTGCTCAAGAGGTAGCAGTAATCTGCAGAGGCCTTCGCGGATCTCATGAAGAGCATGTTGGACGTCGGCCACAATTTTGGCGCACTGGAGGGCCACGACACGGAGAAGGCGTTCTAGCAACAATTCCAGGCGTCATTGCGTCCGGAGCTGCTGAATCATCAAATGAAGCATCTAATGGAGCTTCTTTGCACGGCGAGGCCCGCGCTCCAGGACCTCTGCGTCAACCTGTGGCCCATAGAGGCACTGCTGACCAGCTTCTCCAGGCTCCTGGCTCGGCTGCAAGAGGTCGTCCCCCAAGTGGCTCGTTGGAAGCGTTCCGCGTGCTTGGAGGGTGCTCAATGGGCATATGCCTGCATGAAGACGCACTATCGACGTGTCGAAGTAGTGGTCGTAGTCGCGGGGCCCCCCGAAGGGAAGGACCGGACCGCGGAGCAGTTCCTCGCGGAGGTAGTAGAAGGAGCCCGAATTAGCGAGGCCAAGTGTCCTAAGGACACTATGTATTTTTAGATAGTACTTCGGAATGCCGAAGTGTAGTGGGTTGTAAAAGACATCCTTTTGTTTAATATAATTGCGGCTTTATATTCCGTCATATGATTGTGTTATTTTATTTTTTGACTCCCGTGTGACCGTGTTAAACTGAAAGTGGCCAGTCGTCGGCTTTGACCCCTTTGTACAGTATACAAAGGGTGTTCCTTAGGCTGTTGTGACCCTTAGCCAATGTCTCGGTGATACGTCTCCAATGTATCTATAATTGTTTATTGTTCCATGCTATTATATTATCCATCTAGTATGTTTTATATGCATTATTATGCTAATTTATATCATTTTTGGGACTAACCTATTAACCTAGTGCCAAGTGCCAGATGCATTTTTTTCCTTGTTTTGCCTTTACAGAAAATCAATACCAAATGGAGTCCAAACGGAGCGAAACTTTCTGACGATTTTTCTTGGACCACAAGACACCCTGGAAGTTTCGGGGGGAGGCCAGATGGGCCACGAGGCGATGACAAGCTCAGGGGGCGCGCCCTAGGGGGGCGCTCCCAAGCTTCTAGGCCCCTCCTAGCTCCTCTAACCCTAATTCTTCTTCTATAAATATCCAAATATTTCCCATAGACCATAGGGCACACCAAAAATACTTTCCGCCGCCGCAAGTTTCTTTCCTCGTGAGATCCCATCTGGAGGCCTTTTCTGATACTCTGCTGGAGGGGGATTCGACCACGGAGGGCTTCTAAATCAACCTTACTTCCCTTCTGATGATGTGTGAGTAGTTTGCCATAGGCCTACAGGTCCATAGCTAGTAGGTAGATGGCTTCTTCTCTCTCTTTTATCTTCAATATAATGTTCTCCTCGATGTTCTTGGAGATCTATTCGATGTAATCGTCTTTTACAGTGCGTTTGTTGAGATTCGGTGAATTGTGGGTTTATGATCAGATTATCTATGAATATTATTTGAGTCTTCTCTGAACTCTTTTATGCATGATTAAGATAGATTTGTATCTCTCTCCGATCTATTGATTTGGTTTGGCCAACTAGATTGAATTTTCTTGCCATGGGAGAGGTGCTTTATAATGGGTTCAATCTTATGGTGCTTATTCCCAGTGATAGAAAAGGACATGATACGTATTTTTATTGTTTTCATTAAGGATAAAAAGATGGGGTTTGTTCGTATTGATTGGATCTATCCCTCTACATCATGTCATCTTGCTTAAGGCGTTACTCCGTTCTTGTTCACTTAATGCACTAGATGCATGCTGGATAGCAGTCGATGTGTGGAGTAATAGTAGTAGATGCAGGCAGGAGTCGGTCTACTTGTCACAGATGTGATGCCTATATTCATGATCATTGCCTTAGATATCCTCATAACTATGCGCTTTTCTATCAATTGCTCAACAGTAATTTCTTCACCCATCGTATGCTTTCTTTCAAGAGAGAAGCCTCTAGTGAAAACTATGGCCCCGAGTCTATCTTTTGTCATATTATTTTCAGATCTACAAAATCCAAAACCCAAAAATTCCTTGCTGCAATTTATTACCTTTATCTTATTTTTCACTTTTACTTATCTTTTATATCTATCACTATCAGATCTCATCCTTGCAAGTAACCGTGAAGGGATTGACAACCCCTTCATCGCGTTGGGTGCAAGTATTTATGAGTTTGTGTTGGTGCAACCATTGGTGACTTGTATGTTCTTCCTACTGGATTAATACCTTGGTTCTCAACTAAGGGAAATACTTATCTCTACTTTGTTGTATCACCATTTCCTCTTCAAGGGAAAAACCAACGCAAGCTCAAGAAGTAGCAGGAAGAATTTCTAGCGCCGTTGTAGGGGAGGATCTACATCAAGCCTACCAAGTACCCATCATTAAATCTCATCTCTTGCATTTACATTATTCGCCATTTGTCTCTCATTTTCATCTCCCCCACTTCTAAAACTTTTTCAGAAAAATACAAAAATAATTTTTGTTGCCTTTTTCTTGTTTGCTTCTTTGCTTGAACCTATCATAATGAGTGATTTTGGTATGGCAGAAACAGATGATGGTAGAACTCCTAAAATTGGACGTTCTACTAATCTGGATGCTAAAACTTTCATTTTGGGACAAGGGGATGTTATATGAAAAGGTGCCATCCAAGAATTCTTTAATTGCGTTGGAACTTTGACTTGTGATGATGCTCATGTACTTAAAAGAACTAAAGCTTATGCAGAAGCTATTTCAACACTTCTTCTAAACTTGAGAAAAGATTTATCCGTACTCATCCTACCTTGCAAAGATTGTTTTATGAGTTGCATGTTATAAAAGACCTTAGAGCTAAGAAGATAGCTACCCTTGTCCTTATGAATGAGTTTGATTACATGGTGCGGGAAGCTAGGGAGATCTTTGATTTTTATGGTATGAACCATGAAAAACTGGTAATAGATGAGATCCTTTACAATAGTGATTACTTATGAAGACAATTGCTTGGCAATGATCGCATCTTTGATGAGAACCTTAAAAAGGAAGTTCCCATTTTGGATATGATCCAATAAGTTTTCAATGATGTTAATCAACAATATTCTTGGATTGTAGCCGGTAATCAAAGGGGATATGCACATGGAAAACTTGATAATGCTACAATTTCTGTGGATGATGTGTTTCATGTTATATTTGTAAAAACTCCTGAAAAAAATACATCTATGCAAAATCAGAAGAAAGATTACAATACCTAGATCTATGCAATATGCCTAGCTAGGGGCGTAAAACAATAGCGCTTGTTGGGAGGCAACCCAATTTTTTTGTTTTTTGTTTTTGCTTATGTTTTTCAATAAATATGCAATTATACTTCTATTATGATTGTGTTTTAGTATTTAAATTAGTGTTTGTGCCAAGTAAGACCTTTGGGATGATTTGGAAGATTGTTGATTTGATTCTGTGAGAAAACAAAAACTTTTGCATCCAGTAGCAGAATTGTTAGAATTTGCTGGAGCATGAAAAAATTCTTAATTTTTTACACTTTTTTGATATATAAATTGCCCATGTTTTCCTATTTTTCAGAATTTTTTGAGTTACAAAAGTTTTGTCTAAAGTCCAGATTACTACAGACTGTTTTTTTACAGATTCTGTTTTCATTGTGTTGTTCGCTTGTTTTGATGAATCTATGGGTCGCATCGGGGGGTATGAACCATGGTGAAGTTAGAATACAGTAGATACAATGCAAATATAAAATTGGAATGAGTCTGCAATAGCACCTAAAGGTGGTGATTTGCTTTATTATACTAACGGATCTCACGAGTTTCAGTTGAGTTTTGTGTTGTGAAGTTTTCATGTTTTGGGTGAAGTTTCGATGGACTACGGAATAAGGAGTAGCAAGAGACTAATCTTGGGGATGCCCATGGCACCCCAAGGTGCATCCCCAAGGTAATATTCAAGGACAACCAAGAATCTAAGCTTGGGGATGCCCCGGAAGGCATCCCCTCTGTTGTCTACGATCCATCAGTAAATTACTTGAGGCTATATTTTTATTCACCACATGATATGTGTTTTGCTTGGAGCGTCTTGTATTATATGAGTCTTTGCTTTATTTTCTTTTTAGTTTGCCACAATCATCCTTACTGGAGACACCTTTTGAGAGGGACACACATTAATCGTGAATTTGTTAGAATACTCTATGTGCTTCACTTATATTTTTTGAGCTAGGTAGTTGCTCTAGTGCTTCAATTATATCTTTTAGAGCATGGCGGTGGTTATATTTTAAAGAAATTGATGAACTCTCATGCTTCACTTATATTATTTTGAGAGTCTTATAAATAGTATGGCAATTTTCTTGGGTTATGAATTTAGTCCTAATATGTGGGTATTCAAGAGGGATATAATAAAAACTTTCATGAAGATCATTGAGTATATGAGAAGCTTGATTCCTTGCATTTGTTTTGAGATATAAAGATGGTGATATTAGAGTCATGCTAGTAAGTAATTGTGGTTTAGTAAGAATATTTGTCTTAAGGTTTGTGATTCCCGAAGCATGCACGTATGGTCTCTCGTTATGCTATGATATTGGAGCATGATTTATTATTGATTGTCTTCCTTATGATTGGCGGTCGGGGATGAGTGATGGTCTTTTCCTACCAATCTATCCCCCTAGGAGCATGTGTAGTAGTACTTTGCTTCGAGGGCAAATAAACTTTTGCAATAAGTATGTGAGTTCTTTATGACTAATGTGAGTCCATGGATTATACACACTCTCACCTTTCCGCATTTTGCTAGCCTCTTCGGTACCGTGCATTGCCCCTTCTCACCTTGAGTTGTGGTGCAAGCTTCACCGGTGCATCCAAACCCCGTGATATGATATGCTTTATCACACATAAGCCACCTTACATCTTCCTCAAAACAGCCACCATGCCTACCTATTATGGCCTTTCCATAGCCATTCCGAGATATATTGCCATGCAACTTCCACCGTTTCGTTTTATTATGACACATATCATCATTGTCATATTGCTTTGCTTGATCATATAGTTGACATAGTATTTTTGGCTTGGCCAGCGTTCATATTTTTTATACATGTCACGCTAGATCATTGCACATCCCGGTATACCGCTGGGGGCATTCATATAGAGTCATATTTTTGTTCTAGTATCGAGTTGTAATTCTTGAGTTGTAAGTAAATAAAAGTGTGAGGATCATCATTATTAGAGCATTGTCCCATGTGAGGAAAGGATGATGGAGACTATGATTCCCCCACAAGTTGGAATGAGACTCCGGACGAAAATAAAAAAAGAAGAAAAAAGAAGCCAAAGAGCCCAAAATAAAAAAAACAGGCCAAAGAGCCCAATGAAAAAAAGAGAAAATAAAAATAATTTAAAAATGAGAGAAAAAGAGAGAAGGGAGAATGTTACGATCTTTTTCCACACTTGTGCTTCAAAGTAGCACCATGTTCTTCATGATAGAGAGTCTCCTATTTTGTCACTTTCATATATTACTAGTGGGAATTTTTCATTATAGAGCTTTGGCTTGTATATTCCAATGATGGGCTTCCTCAAATGCCCGAGGTCTTCATGAGCAAGCAAGTTGGATGCACAACCACTTAGTTTTATTTTGAGCTTTCATACGCTTATAGCTCTAGTGCATCTGTTGCATGGCAATCCCTACTCGTTGCATTGATATCAATTGATGGGCATCTCCATAGCCCGTTGATTAGCCTCGTCAATGTGAGACTTTCTCCTTTTTGTCTTCTCCACACAACCTCGAACATCATATTCTATTCTACCCATAGTGCTATATGCATGGCTCACGCTCATGTATTGTTTGAGAATTGAAAAAGTTGAAGTGCATTAAAAAGTATGAACTGTCGGATTTCGGGTTCCGGCAAAACCCTTGAGGTTCGAACACTGGGGTGCGCACGAAGATCTCTCTATGCCTAGGTCGCTCTCGCTACAATCGCGAGGCCTAGCTTGACGAACCCAAAGAACGAGAGACACAAGAGTTCATACTGGTTCGGGCCATCGATGTGGTGTAATACCCTACTCCAGTGTGGTGTGGTGGATTGCCTCTTGGGCTGAGGATGAATAGTTACAAGGGAAGAACAGCCTCCTGAGGAGAGGTGTTCTTGTGCTTGGTGAACTTGTGTGGTAGAGGATGATCTGAATGACCTCCCCCTCTATGTTGGTGGCTAGTCCTATTTATAGAGGCCCTGGTCCTCTCCCCAAATATTGAGCGGGAAGGGATCCAACAACGGCCAAATTCAAAGGGAGACAACTAGTACAAGTTATCCTGACTAAAGGTGGTCTTCGCCTGCTAAAGGCTCTGGTGGTGACGCCGTCTTGGGCTCCACGGTGACCTCCATCTTGCCGTCCTCGCTGGCCTTGGTCTCGTTTCACCGATATGGAAACCTTTGCCTGGCGCCTCGGGACTCCTCGCCTACGCTTGCCTCTTTAGCATCAAAGAGGAAACAAGGACACTACGCGCGCTGGCGCCCGCCTGGCACCCGCCTGGCTCCAGTCGTCATGGCTTCCGTCATAGAAACCTCGCGAGGTGTCCCTTGCCTTGATCTCTTCGCCACTCGCGAGCCGGCCTGGTGAGGCCGTCCCGAGGAGGTCTTGTGTCGTCCTCCTCGTGAGGCTTGGCCCCTTGCGAGGGTCTTGAGTGTTTGCTGGTGAAGATGGGCCGTACAGGGCCGCTGGTGGAGCCACACCGTGGGCCGGAGGCAGGCAAGTCTGGGGACCCCCGTTCCCAAGACGACGACAGTAGCCCCGGGCCCAAGGCGCGCTCGGACTTGGCTTCGAGGTGAAGCCAAAGGGCTAGTGCGGAGCGCCGCGGGCCCCAACAGCTTGCGACCCTGCTCGACAAGTGGCGATCGATTGGACGTGGGCGGCCCCGCTTCCCCACACTGCCTCGGCAACTGCCCGACTTCACGAGTCCCTGCTGCATGCAGAGAAAAATCATCATTACCTGTGATCGTGGGGATCGCCGGTTGGCCTTCTCCTGCTATAAATGAGGAGGGGCGGAGCCCCCTTCTCTCATCTCTTCCTGCTCCGCTCGCTTCTTTCTTCCTCGCTTCATTGCTAGTAGCGACTCCCATGGCGCCTACGAAGAGGTTCTCGGCCGCAGAGAAGGGGAAGGCCCTCCAAGAGGGGCCCGGCTCTCCGCCGCCCAAGCGTGGGCGCGGCCGTCCCCGTAAGCACATCGCGACCCCCTCCATGGCCCCTCGTGGCCGCGACGGCGCGTCTTCTTGTGGTGGGTGTCGATGTCAAAACCGGCGAATCTCGGGTAGGGGGTCCCGAACTGTGTGTCTAAGGTCGATGGTAACACGAGACAGGGGACATGATGTTTACCCAGGTTCGGGCCCTCTCTATGGAGGTAATACCCTACTTCCTGCTTGATTGATCTTGATGAATATGAGTATTACAAGAGTTGATCTACCATGAGATCGTAATGGCTAAACCCTAGAAGTCTAGCCTGTCTGACAATGGTAATGTGTATATCTCCCTTCAGACTAAGTTCTCCGGTTTATATAGACACCGAGAGGATCTAGGGTTACACAAGGTCGGTTACAAAGAAAGGAATCTACATATTTGGTCGCCAAGCTTGCCTTCGACGCCAAGGAGAGTCCCATCCGGACACGGGTGCAGTCTTTGGTCTTCGTATCTTCACAGCCCATCAGTCCGGCCCGTGGCTAACAGGTCGGACGCCCGAGGACCCCTTAGTACAGGACTCCCTCAGTAGCCCCTGAACCTGGCTTCAATGACAAGGTATCCGGCGCTTAGATCTGTCTTCGGCATTGCAAGGCGGGTTCCTCCTTCCGAACTCCAAGATAGTCCTCAGAAGTACTGAACGTATCCGGATCTGCAACATACACACCACACACAACCGCCGAGATAGTATAATTTTACACGAGTCCAATCCGCTGACAACTTTCTGTAACATGACATCACATCTGTCCGGCCATAATTTCGAACCGTTTTTCGTCTGCTGCTCCATGTTTCGAGACACGGTTGCCATTGGCACGTCTTGTCAAAGCAGAGATCGTGTCCCCTTATTGCGGGATTCTCATCAATACGGGCGTGGGTAACCCAACCGTGCCGTTTACACAACCCTTGGGAATAGGCGAGTTTTAAGGAGAGTGGGGAGGCGCTTGACATTCACGGCCTTTATAAGGGGATAAGGATTCGTCCTCATTTACTCACGCCTTCTCCTTCCTCCACCCATCCATTCTCGAGCTCCAGCGCCCAAGCTCTAGCTTTCCCCGCCCGAGAAAGTACTCCAACCATATCCGGATCCGGAGCTGGAGGCAAGTGGATGGCCTCCTCCGTTAAGAAGAAGGATATCAAGGAGCTCCGAGAGGCCGGATACCTGGCCAAGGAGATTGTTTGCCGACTCCCGGCCAAGAGACAGATCGTCCCTACCCCAGAGCTCCATGAGAGGGTTGTGTTTCTTGCGCATTTCGTCCGCGGGTTGGGATTCCCTCTCCACCCGTTTGTCCACGGACTGATGTTTTACTACGGGCTGGACTTCCATGATATAGCCCCCAACTTTATCCTCAACATCTCGGCATTTATAGTCGTGTGTGAGTCCTTTCTCCGCATCCCACCGCACTTCGGCCTATGGCAGAAAATTTCAATGTGAAGCCGAAGGTGGTGAGCGGCCAACAAGCAGAGTGCGGAGGCGCCATGGTGGGCAAGATGCCCAATGTCACCTGGCTTGAAGGCTCCTTTGCGGAGACGGTGAAGGGGTGGCAGTCGGGGTGGTTCTACATCACCGAGCCGCGCGACACCAACTGGGTGGCGGCCCCTGAATTCCGATCTGGAGTTCCGATGCGGCTCACCTCCTGGCTACAGAAGGGCCTAACCTGGGGTAGAACGAGCTGACTGGGCTCAAGACGTGCGTCCAGAATATGATAACCAAGAGAATCAAACTTGTCAACGTGATCCAGGTTATGCTCATTCGCCGGATCCTTCCGTGCCAACACGGGACTTGCTATTTGTGGGAGTTCGATCCGGCCAAGCACCACACGCTGCTAGAGCTCTTCGGCATGACGCACGAAGACATCTGGAAAGTGCTCTTCAAGGCCGGCGAGACACCACCGCCTACGACCGAGGATCGCGGGCTTAGCTTAAAACGTCAGGCTAAATTGGTAAGTTCCTTCATGTTTTGAAGGCATAGCCTTTACTGGCATATTTTTAGGAAGGAGTCTAAGCCTTCCTATCAATTTTTAGGCCTGGATCGACATAGCGGGGCTGATTAATTGTCCGGCCCCGCTACCCGAAGACGAAGAAACGCCACTCCTGATGAAGATCATATTTCCGATGCCTTATGATGTGCCGGAGAAGAAGGTCAAGAAAACAGCCAAAGGGACCAGGAGTGGCCTTTGCCGAAAAGGTGCTTCGGACATATCGTCCGAAGACGAGACTCACTCTTCGGCTGCTGAAGACGACGGCGAGGAGGAGGAAGAAAGCGACTCCCCCCTAAGGGGGGAAGGAAGAAAAGCGGGGCCTCCACAAATCTGGAGGCGAAGGCGCCTAAGAGGGGGAAGGGCTCCCTTGCAGATAACTCCGCGTGGGATGTCGATAGCAGTCCAGAGCGAATGCCCCGGACCAAGCCTCGGGCCGCCTCGTAAGTACCAAAAACCTTATGCACTTGCAAATACCTGGCCTTTCCACTTGGTACTATTAATATGTTTAAATTATGCCATTGCAGTCCGGCCCACGACAGCTCCCCGCGATCCTCGACAGAGGGTTCGCTAGATTCAAAGGAGATGGCTAGCATGTCACCGCCGACTGCTCACTCTCCCTCGACCAGGGGTCATGACGAGGTGGTGTCCCAAAGGACCTTCCCAGGTCAGGGAGAGGTTGACTCCTCGGCCGCCGGACACATGGGAAAAAAAGCCCCCACGGGGACTGGTGATGGGGGCCAAGTTCTATTCGGCCTCCAGCCGGATACCATTCCGGAGACCTACACGGCTCTGGAGTCCAGCGAACGGCCTTCCCCGAAAGGAGGAGGTGTGCATGTTCCGCCGGTGACCTCTGTCCAACCAGAGGCACCACATAATCTGCTGGAAGCGTTGCGAGGCGCTTCCATTGTGGATGAACACCGTGTCCTTATGGGACAGTGATCGAGAAGGTTCAGTCCGCCAAAAGCGACTGACCGAAGCCTGCGCTAGCCTTTTAACAGGATTTGAGGTAAGTAATGTAATTGTAGAAAGAATATCACAGTGTAGACAGTAGCCCCTGATGCTCTGTTCGGTGTTCGGAAAGAAAAAGCCGAACAGAGGATCAAAATAGTTTTCGCAGGAGTCTAATATAAAATGTCTCTGTGAATAAGCGGGTGTCGCTGCTGGCTACTGCCGCTCATACTGCAGAGGTCTCCGGCCTGAAGCAGAGCCTGGAGCGGGCGGAGGAAGAGCTCGGCCTCATGAAGAAGCAGCTGGAGGACGGCCATGGTATGCAATAATTCGAATTTGGAACTCTCCAGGGGCGTTTACAAATTTTCCGCGCAGCGTATCAGATGTTGCTGAGTTCTATCGAGCCGAAGGGAGTTCTACGGAGAAGCTGTTCTGGTCTCAGTATCTTGGACCAGAACATCCGGTGCCCTTCATCGACCAGCTGAAACAACTAGTCGAGTTTCACAAGGCGGCCGAGCTAGCCATGAAGGACCCTATAGTCCGACTATGGCCTGCCGCGCCGATACCCAGCAGCTACTTCGGACTTGTGAAGCAGCTTGTTAGTGCCTGCCCACGGCTTGAGGTCATAAAGCTGTCGGTCTTTATTGAAGGTGCACGGATGGCCTTTGCCCGCGTCAAGACGCACTGGGCGAAGATGGATTCCAAAAAGCTGATGACCGAGGGGCCGCCTGAGGGCAAGGAGCACTGCTGACCCGAGTTATATTTTGATGGTGTCCTGGAGGGATCCTGCCTAGTGGCGGAGCAATGTGCGAAGGATGTTATATCCCATGAAGACATTCGTATTATCCTGTCCTGTAATATGAAACAATGATGTTTATGTAATATAATGCTTGTGACTTTAAAATTTTACCTCTTGTGTGACCGTTTATGAAACCTGAGGGTTGGCCAGTCGTTGAATTCTGCCCCCACGTAGATAGTACGGGGGTGTTCGGGATAAATCTAAACACTCTTTACTCCACATTCTGGTCCTTAAAGGAGGTGTTTAGCACAACGAACGAGGCAATCAGACTATACGGCCTTTATCGCCCTCACTTAGCCATAGGAGTTTGACAATGAGAATTTTGGCGAAGCCCCTGGTATTCGAAAGGCCGAACTTGGGGCATTATACGCGCCTGATCAGATAAAAAACCGACTCCTCGCATAAAGAGGAAAAAATCTCTAAGGATTTGAAACCTCTCGAACAGTTGACCAGCTCTCGCTGCATCATGACAGTCACTTTTTGGCTTTCTCTACTGAGGTGCTCGTCCGGAAGAACTAGGACACAATCACAGTAGTTCTCCCTTTACTACCCTAGCCGATATAGCAAAATGTAAGGTAGTAAGCACAGGAGCCGGGCAACCCAACTATTGACCAAAGACATGATTCGGAGCCGATGCATATAATGCTATAAGTTTGGGGTGCCGAACTATACTGAAAAAGTGTTCAGACTTTATTGCCGTACTGTGGGGCACGAAAGCCCCTGGTGAAGTAAAGCGTACCAGAGTGTACGGGTGCAATGAGTAATAAATACAAAGGTAAGGAAAAAAGAAAAATCAAGTAATAAGCTGACGTTGCCATTTATTTTCCATTGTAATGTGATTAATACATCGGGGCGTACTTGTACAAGTAATGCAATAAGCAAGTAAGGCTATTTAACATGCCATGACCAAGAGCGAGCTGCGTGCGGGTATGTAAAACAGCTATAGCACTCGTTAGTAGAGACCACCTGGGGATTCCCTTTTACGTCAACAGTCCTTGCCTCCTTGGTGTGTCCGATGATCGGGTTATCAGAAAAAGCCTCGAGAAGAGAAAAACCCGAAATGGAAAGGAAAAGTGAAGGTGTGCGAATCCAGGGTCGGTCGAGCCGTACTGTGGATCACGAGCTAGCTATGCCTCCGTCGATGCCCATGGGATTTCGAGTGCGTAGTTATGTACGTGCGGTACGAATGCCGCTATTTGATCGGGACTGGGACGGAGGCCAAATTGCTAATTAAGCTCTTAACGAGCCGGGCTGTCTTGCTGCAGAATAGTCTGGGCTCTATTAATGGTGTCCGGGGGCTTGGCCACCGAACTAAGGTTGTGCTGGAAAAGGCCGCGCTGTATTTCTACTGCTAAGGCCGTGGTATGCTCCTCGGTACGGAGGGAGCGTTCCGTATTTCCATTGATTGTTATGACGCCACGTGGTCCGGGCATCTTGAGCTTGAGATAAGCGTAGTGAGGTACCACATTGAATCGAGCAAATGCGGTTCGTTCGAGCAGTGCGTGATAGTGCGCCGCTGCGAAAGGGGACGATATCGAAGATTAACTCCTTGCTTCGGAAGTTGTCCGGAGATCCGAAGACGACCTCTAGTGTGATTGAGCCTATACAGCAGGCCTCTACGCCTGGTATGACTCCTTTCAAGGTAGTCCTTGTGGGTTTGATCCTTGACGGGTTAATGCCCATTTTGCGTAGTGTGTCCTGATAGAGCAGATTGAGGCTACTGCCACCGTCCATGAGGACTCGCGTCAGGTGGAATCCATCAATGATTGGGTCTCGGACTAGCGCGGCTGATCCGCCATGCCGGATACTGGTCGGATGATCCCGACGGTCAAAAGTGATCGGGCACGATGAACATGGATTGAATTTTGGGGCGACTGGCTCTATCGCATAGACGTCCCTGAGTGCGCGCTTGCGCTCCCTCTTGGGGATGTGTGTAGCATATATCATGTTCACTGTTTTGACCTGGGGGGAAACTTCTTCTGTCCCCCTGTAGTTGGCTGCAGGGGCTCCTCACCCTCGTCCTCGCTCCGCGATCCCTTTTCCTTGTTCTCGGTGTTTAACTTGCCGGCTTGCTTAAAAACCCAGCAATCTCTGTTGGTATGGTTGGCTGGTTTGTGTGGGGTGCCATGGATTTGGCACGGACGGTCAAGTATGCGGTCCATGCTAGATGGTCCCTGCTTGTTTCTTTGATACAGCTTTTTCCGTTGATCGGACTTGGAGCCGCTAAATACGGCGTTTACAGTAGTGTCATCGGTGTTATCGCCATTGCTTCGGCGTTTGTGTCTGCTGCGTCGGAGCTTGCTGTTGCTGTTTTTGGCCTCGGAGGGGCCTGCCTCGCTGGCCGTATTTTTACTATGAGCCAGCCAGCTTTCCTCACCCGCACAAAAGCGGGTCATGAGTGCCTTGAGGGCTACCATAGATTTCGACTTTTCTTGGCCGAGGTGGCGGGCGAGCCATTCGTCACGGATGCTATGTTTAAAGGCCGCTAGGGCTTCGGCATCCGGACAGTCGACGATCTGGTTCTTTTTGGTTAGGAACCTAGTCCAAAATTTCTTGGCTGACTCTCCAGGTTGCTGGACTATGTGGCTTAAGTCATCGGCGTGTGGTGGCCGGACATATGTACCTTGGAAGTTGTCGAGGAAGGCTTCTTCCAAGTCCTCCCAGCTGCCGACAGAGTTTTCAGGCAGTCTGTTTAACTAGTGCCGAGCTGTCCCTTTGAGTTTTAGTGGGAGGTATTTGATGGCGTGAAGATCATCCCCGCGGGCCATGTGTATGTGGACAATGAAATCGTCGATCCATACCGCGGGATTGGTTGTTCCGTCGTATGATTCAATGTTAACGGGTTTGTACCCTTCGGGGAATTCGTGATCCATTACTTCATCGGTGAAGCAAAGAGGGTGTGCGGCGCCTCTATATCGGGCCGCGTCGCGACGTAGCTCCGATGGAGTCCGTCTGCGGTTGTCGGCTTGGGTGTGACTAGGTTTGTCACCTCCGAGTAGGTAGCCATCATCGCGTGTCAAGGAACGTCCTCACGATCCGTAGATTGACCAGGTATATCCTGCTCTACTATCCAGGGTTTGCCGTAGGTCGTATGTATGACCCCGAACTGTTTTGTCTCTGTTTTTTTTGTGGCGGCAGGGCGGGCTGTTGTTTAGCTTGAGTTGCCGCTCTATCCCGACCACGAGGTGGTCTGTCCGCCTCACTGTCCCGACCGCGTAGTGCTCAGTCGGTCGCATTACGCGAGGGAAGTATGGGCTCCGGTGCCTCTTCATTGAACTGAGATAGCAACCTTCGCTTTGGGTAACTCTTGGTTGGGCGTCTGAGGCCGTATTCTTCGGCTGCCAGGATATCAGCCCATCTGTCGACGAGCAGATCTTGGTCAGCTTGAAGCTACTGTTGTTTCCTTTTCAGGCTCCTTGTAGTGGCTATTAGCTGGCGCTTGAAGCGCTCCTGCTCGAGAGGTTCCTCCGGCACGATGAAATCTTCGTTGCCGAGGCTTTCCTCATCCTCGGAGAGCGGACGGTAACTACCGTCCTCCGAGTCGTTGGGCCTGGCCTGTTCGTCGGGGCTAGCTTGCCTGTTTTCTTGCTCCTCCTGTTCGGATGTTACCTCAGCAAGGTCTTCATTGTTTTCGGCATCGTCCGGAGTATTATTTTCTCCGGTGCCAGCATTGCTGTCTCTTAAACGACGTGACTTAGAGCGGCACCGAGGACGCCGGCGTTTTTGCTGTGTCTCAGGAGGTTTATTCTCGACTGGATTTTCTTTGTCATCGTCGTTGGTTGTTTTGGGTGTATCCACCATGTACACATCGTACGAAGAAGTGGCCGTCCAGTGTCCAGTATATGGCGGATTTTGGTCTTGCTCTTCATCAGCATCGTCGTCCATACCGTCGATGTCTTCGGAGCCGTAATCAAGCGTGTCGGTTAAATCCTCAACCGTGGCTATGAAGTGGGTGGCGGGTGGGAAGCAAAATTCTCCATTGTCAGCCTCTAGTTCGTACCGAACATAGTTTGGCTGTGTGTCCCCCGCTAAGGACAAGTTATTTAATGAGTTCAGCACGTCGCCCAAGGGCGAGTGCTGGAAGATTTCTGCGGCGCTGAACTCGAAGATCGATAAGCGATCAAGTTCGGCATCCGCGGACTCACATGGTTCGGAGCTTATACCCGGAGAAGAGACCGGAGTTCCGGTGATACGAGTATTGTGTGAGGTTAAGTCCATGTGTGGCTCCAACGCCGGTGAATCTGTGGCCTCCGTGGTGGGGTTGAGCCTCCAATCCTTGGATGTCGCAGTATGCTCTGGCTCTAAGGCCGGAGTGGTTACAGGAGCTATCTCCTGGATGCGATCTGATGACAGATTTAGGTCATGTTCGTCAAGGTGACCAGGAGCGATCGCCGCGGTCTCGAATCCGGCGAAGATCAAATCTCCACGGATGTTGGCAACGTAATTCAAGCTCCCAAATCTGACCTGATGGCCAGGGGCGTAGCTATCGATCTGCTCCAGGTGGCAAAACGAGTTGGCCCGCAGCGTGAAGCCGCCGAACACGAAGATCTGTCCGGGGAGGAAGGTTTCTACTTGGACAGCGTCATTGTCGATGATTGAAGGGGCCATCGAACCTTTTGGGGACTGCACAGTGAAACTCTAAATGAAAGCACCAATGTCGGTGTCAAAACCGGCGGATCTCGGGTAGGGGTTCCCGAATTGTGCGTCTAAGGTCGATGGTAACAGGACACAGGGGACACGATGTTTACCCAGGTTCGGGCCCTCTCTATGGAGGTAATACCCTACTTCCTGCTTGATTGATCTTGATGAATATGAGTATTAGAAGAGTTGATCTACCACGAGATCGTAATGGCTAAACCCTAGAAGTCTAGCCTGTATGACTATGGTAATGAGTATATCTCCCTCCGGACTAAGTTCTCCGATTTATATAGACACCGGGAGGATCTAGGGTTACACAAGGTCGGTTACAAAGAAAGGAATCCACATATTCGGTCGCCAAGCTTGCCTTCCACGCCAAGGAGAGTCCTATCCAGACATGGGTGCAGTCTTCGGTCTTCGTATCTTCACAGCCCATCAGTCCGGCCCATGGCTAACAGGCCGGACGCCTGAGGACCCCTTAGTCCAGGACTCCCTCAGTAGCCCCTGAACCTGGCTTCAATGACAAGGTATCCGGCGCGTAGATCTGTCTTCGGCATTGCAAGGCGGGTTCCTCCTTCCAAACTCCCAGATAGTCCTTGGATGTATTGAACGTATCCGGATCTCCAACATACACACCACACACAAACGTAGAGAGAATAGAATTTTACACGAGTCCAATCTGTTGACAACTTTCTGTAACATGACATCACATCTATCCGGTCATAATTTTGAACCGTTTTTCGTCTTCCGCTCCATGTTTCGAGACACGGTTGCCATTGGCACGTCTTGTCAAAGCAAAGATCGTGTCCCCTTATTGCGGGATTCTCATCAATACGGGCGTGGGTAACCCAACCGTGCCGTTTACACAACCCTTGGGAGTAGGCGAGTTTTAAGGAGAGTGGGGAGGCGCTTGACATTCGCGGCCTTTATAAGGGGATAAGGATTCGTCCTCATTTACTCACGCCTTCTCCTTCCTCCACCCATCCATTCTCGAGCTCCAGCGCCCAAGCTCTAGCTTTCCCCGCCCGAGAAAGTACTCCAACCATGTCCAGATCCGGAGCTGGAGGCAAGTGGATGGCCTCCTCCGTTAAGAAGAAGGATATCAAGGAGCTCCGAGAGGCCGGAGACCTGGCCAAGGAGATCGTTCACCGACTCCTGGCCAAGGGACAGATCGTCCCTACCCCAGAGCTCCATTAGAGGGTTGTGTTTCTCGCGCATTTCATCCGCGGGCTGGGATTTCCTCTCCACCCGTTTGTCCGCGGACTGATGTTTTACTACGGGATGGACTTCCATGATCTTGCCCCCAACTTTATCCTCAACATCTCGGCATTTATAGTCATGTGCGAGGCCTTTCTACGCATCCCACCGCACTTCGGCCTATGGCTGAAAACCTTCAATGTGAAGCTGAAGGTGGTGAGCGGCCAACAAGCAGAGTGCGGAGGCGCCATGGTGGGCAAGATACCCAATGTCACCTGGCTCGAAGGCTCCTTTGTGTAGACGGTGAAGGGGTGGCAGTCGGGGTGGGTCTCCATCACTGAGTCACGCGACACCAACTGGGCGGCGGCCCCCGAATTCCGATCCGGAGTTCCGATGCGGCTCACCTCCTGGAAAGAGAAGGGCCTAACCTGGGGTTCTTCGAACGAGCTGACTGGGCTCCAGACGTGCGTCCAAAACATGATAACCAAGAGAATCAAACATTTTCAACGTGATCCAGGTTATGCTCATTTGCCAGATCCTTCCGTGCCAACGCCGGACTTGCTATTTGTGGGAGTTCGATCTAGCCAAGCACCAGACGCTGCTAGAGCTCTTCGTCACGACGCACGAAGACATCTGGAAAGTGCTCTTCAAGGCCGGCGAGACACCACCGCCTACGACCGAGGATCACGGGCTGAGCTTAAAACGCCAGGCTAATTCGGTAAGTTCCTTCATGTTTTCAAGGCATAGCCTTTACGGGCATATTTTGAGGAAGAAGTCTAAGCCTTCCTATCAATTTTTAGGCATGGATCGACATAGCGGGGTGGATTAATTGTCCGGCCCCGCTACCCGAAGATGAAGAAACCCCACTCCTGACGAAGATGCTATTTCCGGCGCCTTATGACGTGTCGGAGAAGAAGGTCAAGAAAATAGCCAAAGGGACCAGGAGTGGCCTTCGCCAAAAAGGTGCTTCGGACATGTCGTCCGAAGACGAGACTCACTCTTCGGTCGCCGAAGATGTAATACCCCGGATGTAACTTGCCATATTTGTAACTCCAACTCTTGCCATGTTCGGCTATGTCTTATGATATTTCCTTCGTGGTCGGGTTTTGTTTTTCGTTTTGCATTTGGTTCATGTCATGCATCTCATATCATGTCATCATGTGCATCTCATTTTGCATACCTGTTCGTCTTTTGCATCCGAGCATTTTCCCCGTTGTCCGTTTTGCAATCCGGCACTCCCACCTCCTCCGGCGCACCCCTCTTGTTTCGTTTCATGAGCGGGAGTTGAACGTTCTCAGAATGGACCGAGGCTTGCCAAGTGGCCTTGGTATACCACCGGTCAAGTTTCGTTCCATTCGGAGGTCGTTTGATGCTCCAACGGTTAACCGGGTAACCGCAAAGTCCTGTTGTGTGTTGCAGCAAAAAAAACCCCTCCAAACAGCCCAAAATCCCCTCTAAGTCTCTTCCATGCTATAGGTCGTTCGGTCACGATCGTGTGGGCGAAAACCGTGCTCCATTTGGAGTCTCCTAGCTCCTTCTGCCTTTATATACACCTTCCCCTCCGTATTCGCGGTGCAAAACCCTAGTCCCCTTCCGCTCTCCGCGGCCGGACGCGTCCGCCGCCGCCGGACAAAACCCGCCGCCGCACCCGGCCAATCGCAGCGTGCCACGTCACCCGACCCGTGTCCACTTTGCCGCCGACCGCGCGGGCCCGGGAGGCCCAGATCCGGCCCCCGCCGGCCCAGATCCGGCCCCCGCCGGCCCGACTCCCTCCAGCGCCCCCGCGCTCGTGTCCCCGCGCATCGCCGCCGCGTCCTCGCCGCCGCACTCCGCCGCCTCGCCGCCGTCGCCACCTCGTCGCCGGTGCCGCCCGGGGCCGCCGTCTGCCGCCGCCCCGCGGACACCCGCGCGCTGCCGCGCCTCGGCGCCTCCGAACGGCCCTCCTCGCCGTCCTCCTCTTCTTCCCCGCCGGCCGCCGTCCCCTCCCCGTCTTCGACTCCGGCCAGCAAGACCTCCGGCGAGCTCGGCCGAGCCAGATCCGATCGGGTCAACGCCAGTGGTTGACTCTCTCCCCTCTCTCAAATTCTCGAAGTCCCGAATGTTTTACAATACATGCTCATGTTCATCACATCATAACTCTCTCCATATAACTCCGTTTCGTGCGTATAATATATTGAAATGTTTGTCTCTAGATGGTCTTCATTTTGTTCCATTGCGCCATGTTCATTTGAGTCGATATTGATGCCCAAATCTCTGATGCAAGAGTGCTAGTTGTTGTTATCTGCTGTTACTTATCAGTACTTAGGGTTTTGTTATTTTTGTTGCATTTAATCTGTGCATCTTATGAGTATGAGCTCTACATGTGTTTTGAGGTATGCCATGCCATCTTTACAGAGGTGTATGCAATGTATTTTTGTGATCTCTGTGGTGACTAGCACAAGCATGCAAACTAGGCTTCGTGATGTTTCTGATTTCAGGGACAGTAATTTTACCATGTGGCTTCTGTGACTACTGTTATTTTGTTGCTATGTATCCATGTGGCTACAGAGAGATCCATGCTTATTTTGGTGATCTTCAGTAAGGATGTTTTGTACATATTGTTGTATTTGATCCATCCATGCCCTTGTTTGAAATTATGGAGTGCCCTAGCATGACTCAATCTTGCTCTACGTTTGCTATAAAATGTTTCTGGAAGATTGTTTACGTGTTATTCAATTTTGCCAAGCTTGTTGTAGTTGTTCCATACATGCTATGTACTTGCTCTTCCCTTGGATAGCTTCATAAACATGCCATCTTGCTGTAGGTATGCTTGTTTTGTCATGCATTTCTTTGTGGTGAGTGCATCAAGCTCACCAAGATGCCTTCATATTTTTGTTTCTGTCATGCTTTTTTCTGCCAAGTCTGAAACCTGTTAACGAAACTTGCTATGTTTACATGGTTGCCATCATATCTTCTGGTCCTTTTTGGCTTATGGTCAGTAAGGGAATTTTGTCACATCCATTTAGTAGATTACTACCATGCCTTGTTTTGCTATGTTAAGTTCCTGTAGCATGTTGATTTCGTGCTCTGAACATTGCTACCTGATGCTGTTTCAGGCATGTCCAGTAATTTCACCCAGTCTGTGAAGCTGATATCTTTTGCACTTTTGCCATGCGTGTTTGAGCCTGTTATGTTGTGATCTAGCAGTAGCTCAGTGTTCATATTTTGTCGCATCTCCTGTAAATTACTGCCATATGCTTTATTGCGATGTTGGAGTGCTGTAGCATTGTTTCTTGATGTATTCTAAGTGCTATCATGCTGTTAATCACAGATTCGTGTCATTCTTCTTTTGCTTGCCATTTGCAAACCGTGCATCCGTTTCCCGTGATCTTTATACCGATTTCGACCGAAATCATCTGATCTTTCCAGTAGCATGCTTGGTTTGCCAAGTTACTGCCTTGTTCATCATTTTTCTTCCGGAGCACGCATATGCATCGCATATCATATCCCGCATATCATACATGTTTTGCATCATGTTGCTTGTGCATTTCCCGTGATTGATTGCGGTTCCGTTGCTTGTGTTCTTGTTTTGGGTAGAGCCGGGAGACGAGTTCGTGAACGAGGAACCTGTTGAGTACGCTTACGAGGATCAAGCTTTCGACAACTCTGAGAACCTTGCAGGCAAGATGACCATACCCTCGAAATCACTTCTACCTTTGCTTTGCTAGTTGTTCGCTCTATTGCCATGCTGCGCTACCTACCACTTGCTATATCATGTCTCCCATATTTGCCATGTCAAGCCTCTAACCATACTTTTCTAGCAAACCGTTGTTTGGCTAAGTTACCGCTTTTGCTCAACCCTTCTTATAGCGTTGCTAGTTGCAGGTGAAGTTGAAGTTGGTTCCATGTTGGAACATGGATATTTTGGAATATCACAATATCTCTTATTTAAGTAATGCATCTATATATTTGGTAAATGGTGGAAGGCTCGGCCTTATGCCTAGTGTTTTGTTTCACTCTTGCCGCCCTAGTTTCCGTCATACTGGTATTATGTTCCTTGAGTTTGCGTTCCTTACGCGGTTGGGTGATTTTTGGGACCCCCTTGACAGTTCACCTTGAATAAAACTTCTCCAGCAAGGCCCAACCTTGGTTTTACCATTTGCCACCTAAGCCTTTCCCCTTGGGTTTTCGCGAGCCCGAGGGTCATCCTTATTTAACCCCCCGGGCCAGTGCTCCTTCGAGTGTTGGTCTGAACCGAGCAGCCTGCGGGGCCACCTCGGGGAAACTCGAGGCCTGGTTTTACTCGTAGCTTGACTTATCCGATGTGCCCTGAGAACGAGATATGTGCAGCTCCTATCGGGATTTGTCGGCACATTCGGGCGGCTTTGATGGTCTTGTTTTACCATTGTCGAAATGTCTTGTAGACCGGGATTCCGAGACTGATCGGGTCTTCCTGGGAGAAGGTTTATCCTTCGTTGACCGTGAGAGCTTATGATGGGCTAAGTTGGGACACCCCTGCAGGGTATTATCTTTCGAAAGCCGTGCCCGCGGCTATGAGGCAGATGGGAATTTGTTAATGTCCGGTTGTAGAGAACTTGTCACTTGACTTAATTAAAATACATCAACCGTGTGTGTAGCCGTGATGGTCTCTTCTCGGCGGAGTCTGGGAAGTGAACACGGTTTGTGTTATGCATGAACGTAAGTAGTTTCAGGATCACTTCTTGATCATGTCTAGCTTCGCGACCGTTGCGTTGCTTCTCTTCTCGCTCTCTTTTGCGTATGTTAGCGACCATATATGCTTAGTGCCTGCTGGAGCTCCACCTCATTACACCATCCTTTCCTATGAGCTTAAATAGTCTTGATCTCGCGGGTGTGAGATTGCTGAGTCCTCGTGACTCACAGATTCTACCAAAACAGTTGCAAGTGCCGACGATGTCAGTGCAGATGACGCAACCGAGCTCAAGTGGGAGTTCGACGAGGAACGTGGTCGTTACTATGTGTCTTTTCCTGATGATCAGTAGTGGAGCCCAGTTGGGACGATCGGGGATCTAGCATTTGGGGTTATCTTATTTTCATTTGGATTTGACCGTAGTCGGTCTATGTGTGTATTTTGGACGATGTATGAATTATATTTATGTATTGTGTGAAGTGGCGATTGTAAGCCAACTCTCGTTATCCCATTCTTGTTCATTACATGGGATTGTGTGAAGATGACCCTTCTTGCGACAAAACCGCAATGCGGTTATTCTTTTTACTCCTCAGTCCCTTCGTCGCTCTGGTGAGGCCTCCTGACGTAGAAGTTTTGAATCTTCTCTCCTCAAATCTCAGAAAAAAAAAATTAGGATCACGCAGGTATCTTAGAATCGTTTCGATGGTTTTGTGACAAGAACATTGTTCTTGGTGCCTCCTGACATTTAGGGGTTGTGGCAGTGTCCCGGGGAGTTGAGCTTCGAGGTGTTGTCGTCACAATTTTATCGTTGCAGTTCCGGAATACCTGAGTTTCGCCGACATCGAAATCTCTTTTATGCAGTTGTTGGTGAGATCACCTCGATGCCACCCAGTCCTGGGGCGGTAGTTCGGGAGTATTGCCATAACTCGTATAACGGATGCTTTTCGAAGGTTGAGGTACACGATTTCCGAAGGTTTCTTGGTTATGTGTTGACGGATGGGTACAGCTGGATCTAGGGATTGCTAGTTTGGGTGATATATTTTGTGTCCCCTGTATCCCCAACACCAGATTGCATAACTAGAAAGTTTCGGGAGTTTATAAGTGGGAATTCAAGTAGCTCCTAGGATATCTTTCTGACAGACGCATGATATGAGATTGGGGTTCGACGTCTAGTGGTCCGCCTTTCCACGGTTGGTTTTACAGTGGTCTCGTAGTGTCTTAAAGAGTCCTTGGCTATGCCGACTCGGGGACGCTTCGTATGTCATGTGCACTGCCTTGTACATGATGGTGTTGTACGATCGAGCCCGTGTGGGCCCCACCACGAAAACTTCGGACGAAATCTCTATCATATGTTTGTTCCGGCTTATTCTGCAAGCCAATACTTTGTTTTGTTTTGATTTGTGGTATTCGAGTTGCTTCGAAGTCAAATGTTGATTCCATACCTTTTTCTAAGTGGCTTCTCAACTTAATGGAAGTGTGATGATTTACTATGGAATTCATTCGTTCATCCTCATTCGAATGTTTATTGTGAAGACTATATGTTGCAATTTCTATCCGTTGATTCAATTTGCCTATCTGTCTATCAAGATGCTAACGGATGTCACCCTCTTCAGGATGGCTCCGCCAACGTGTCAGAATCCGGAACACAATGAAGGGAGTCAGGCGAACCCTCCGCCACCACCTCCGCCTCCGGAGGCATGGCAAGCTATCATGGCAGCCACCAACGCCAACGCTCAGATGATTCTGCAACTCTTGCAAGAACGTACCCAAGGGCAAGGCAATCAAGGAAATCAAGGCCAAGGCAACAATCAGCCTCACTTCGCTACACTCAACTAGTTTCTCACAAATCAGCCCAAGTCTTTCAGCTACTGTGCCGAGGCCACCGATGCCGATGATTGGCTCGTGGACATCAACAAGCATTTTGAATGTAGCAATGTCAGGCCTGAGGACTATGTCAAGTTCGCTTCTTTTCAACTCAAGGACCAAGCTGCTGATTGGTATCAACAATACAAAGATTCCAGAGGAGGTCGTGTGATCACTTGGACTGACTTTTGTCGGGACTTCAAAGCGCACCACATTCCACAAAGTGTTGTTGAGAGCAAGCGTGAAGAGTTCCGCAATCTCAAGCAAGGCAACATGTCTGTGTATCAATTCAACATCCAGTTTCAGAAACTTACTCGCTTCGCTAAACAAGACGTTCCTGATGAAAAGAGCATGATCTATCACTTCAGAGGTGGCCTTAGAGAGGATCTGCCGTTAGCTCTTGTTCTTGTTGAGCCTACTCAGTTTGATCAATTCTACAATATGGCACTGAAGCAAGAGGCTGCTCAGCTCAAGTGTGAGGCTTCTAAGAAGCGAGTCAGGGACGCAGTTCAGTCTTCTTCTTCCTCACTAGTGGCTGCTAAGCAACAGAAGTTCTGGTTGCCTCCTCCTCCACCGTTTCGTCAGCCTTTCCAGTAGAAGATCAAAGGTGGCCATGGATCTTCCCACCCATCCAACCCTGGCTATCAGAACAAGTCTCAGAATCAAGCTCCAAAGTCGAATTCTCCTTACCAACGTCCACTCTCAGAGGTGACTTGCAACAAGTGTCAGCAGAAAGGTCACTATGCTAACAAGTGCTTCAACCAAAGGCGCCTTCCGCCTCCTCCTCCTGTCAGATCTTCCAGCAATGCAGTGGTCAAGCATAATCCCAAGTATACAAAGGTGAACATGATGAATGCAGCTCAAGCAGAGGAATCTACTGATGTGATAATGGGTAATCTCTCAGTTAATGATATTCCTGCTAAAGTCTTATTTGATACTGGTGCTTCGCTTTGTTTCATGTCAGGACCGTTTTTTGCCAAGCATGAATTCACTTGTTCACATCTGGGTAAACCCATGGGTATTGTTTCTCCGGGTAAACGTTTGAGTTCTAGTTTGGTGGTTCCAGATGTTTCCATCAAGATGGGAAACTATAAATTTCTGTCTTCTCCAATTGTTCTTGGTGACTCGGATATTTATCTTATTCTCGGGATGGACTGGCTTTCTAAGCACAAGGCTCAACTTGATTGTGCTGCCCGGGAAATATAATTGACACACTCTTCTGAGGATGTGATTATTTATGCCGCTCATGATGAAACCATTCGGTTGTTTTCTCTCAATGAGAAGGGCGAATTGAATGCCATCTCTCAGATTCCAGTCGTTTGTGAGTATCAAGATGTCTTTCGAGAAGAGCTTCCGGGTATGCCTCCTCACGGGCCAGTTGAGTTCATTATCGATCTTGAGCCCGGCACTGAACCTGTTTGCAAGCGTCCATACAAGCTTGGACCCAAGGAGCTGAAGGAATTGAAGAAACAGCTCGATGAACAAGAGCGTCTGGGTTTGATCAGACCGAGTTCTTCTCCATGGGGTTGTGGTGTTCTTTTTGTCCAGAAGAAGGATGGCACGGAACTACTTTGTGTCGACTACCGTCCATTGAACAAGAAGACAATCAAGAACAAGTATCCACTTCCCAACATCAATGAGCTATTTGAGCAACTCAAAGGTGCTAAAGTATTCTCCAAGCTTGACCTTCGTATGGGTTATCATCAGATTCGCATTCGTGAAGAAGATATTCCCAAGATAGCATTCAGAACAAGCTTTGGTTCTTGTGAATATACTGTCATGTCTTTCGGGCTTGTCAATGCTCCTCCAACATTCTCTTGGATGATGAATTTCATCTTCAACCCCTATACCAATGAATTCATCCTGGTGTATCTCGATGATATCTTGGTTTTCTCCAAGAATAAGAAGGATCATGCCAAACATTTGCGATTGGTGCTCGACAAGCTCAGAGAGTATCAATTTTATGCGAAGTTTTCAAAATGTGAGTTTTGGCTCGATGAAGTTCTTTACCTAGGTCATATCATCTCTGCCAAGGGCATCGCTGTTAATCCCGAGAAGGTGTCTGCAATTGTGAATTGGGAACCTCCTCAGAATGTCAAGCAGCTCCGCAGTTTTCTTGGTCTTGCAAGCTATTGCCGAAGATTCGTTGAGAATTTCTCTAAGATTGCAAAGCCTCTTTCCAACCTTCTCCAGAAGCATGTGAAGTATGTCTGGTCTCCTGAGTGTGACGTTGCTTTCAACACTCTCAAAGAGAAACTAGTCACAGCTCCTGTCTTAACTCCTCCTGACGAATCCAAGCCATTTGAAGTTTTCTGTGATGCTTCTCTCCAAGGTCTCGGTGCTGTGTTAATGCAAGAGAAGAAAGTTGTGGCCTATACCTCTCGTCAATTGAAGCCCAAAGAAAAGAACTACCCACTCACGATCTTGAGTTGGCGGCAGTTGTCCATGCATTAATAACATGGAGACATCTCTTGTTGGGAAGAAAAGTGGACATATTCACCGATCACAAGAGTCTCAAGTATATCTTCACTCAGCCCAACCTCAACCTCAGGCAAACTTGATGGGTCGAAATGATTCAAGAGTACAATCCGAGTATTGAATATACTCCAGGCAAAGCCAATGTCATCGCAGATGCTTTGAGCAGGAAGGCTTATTGCAACAGCTTAATCCTCAAGCCATTCCAACCGGACCTTTGTGAAGCTTTCCGCAAGCTGAATCTCCAAGTTGTTCCTCAAGGCTTTCTTGCCAACCTCATAGTCTCTCCTACTTTGGAAGATCAGATTCGTGAGGCACTACTTCTTGATGCCATGGTGAAGAAGGTGAAACGTGGTATCGACAAGGGTCTTTCCAAATACAAGTGCTATCGCAAGTATGACGGAGACACTTTATTCTTCGAGGACCGGATTGTGGTTCCTAAAGGTGATCTAAGGAAAGTCATTATGAACGAGGCGCACAATTCTCTTCTTTCCATTCATCCTGGAAGTACGAAGATGTACCATGACCTCAAGCAGTCGTATTGGTGGACTCAAATGAAGCGAGAAATCGCTCAATTCGTGAATGAATGTGATGTCTGTCGAAGAGTGAAAGCAGAACACCAACGACCAGTGGGTCTCCTCCAACCTCTTGCTATCCCAGAATGGAAGTTTGATCATATCGAAATGGACTTCGTGACTGGATTTCCAAAGTCCAAGCGTGGAAATGATGCTATCTTCGTTGTCATCGACAAGCTTACTAAAGTGGCTCATTTCCTTCCAATCAAAGAATCCATCACAGCAGCTCAGTTGGCAGAGCTATACACCTCCAGGATTGTCTCCTTGCATGGCATTTCACAATTGATTTCTTCAGATTGTGGAAGCATCTTCACATCTAAGTTCTGGGACTCCTTCCAGAAGGCCATGGGCACCAACATTCGTTTCATCACAGCTTTCCATCCTCAAACTAGTGGCCAAGTCGAGCGAGTCAATCAAATTCTTGAAGATATGCTCAGGGCTTGTGTCATTTCCTTTGGCATGAAATGGGAAGATTGTCTTCCATATGCCGAATTCTCCTACAACAACAGCTTCCAAGCGAGTTCGGGCAAGGCCCCATTCGAGATCCTCTATGGCAGAAAGTGCCGTACTCCTCTCAATTGGTCAGAGACTGGTGAACGCCAACTTCTTGGCAATGACTTAATCACAGTGGCTGAAGAAATGTGTAAAGTCATCCGTGAAAATCTCAAAGCCGCGCAATCGCGCCAGAAGAGTTACTATGATAGTAAGCACCATGATGTGGCTTTCGAGATCGGAGACCATGTCTACCTCCGCGTCTCTCCAATGAAAGCCACTCGTCGCTTCGGTATCAAAGGGAAGCTTGCCCCTAGATACGTGGGTCCTTTCAAGATCATTGGCAAAATAGGCGACCTCGCCTATCAACTTGAGCTTCCTTCCAACTTCGCGAACATGCACGATGTGTTCCACGTGTCACAGCTTCGCAAGTGCTTCAAGACTCCTGAGCGCACCATCAACTTCGAAGAGATTGACCTCCAAGAAGATCTGTCTTATCATGAGCACCCCGTTGCTATTCTTGAAGAAACTGAGCGCAAGACTCGCAATAAGTCTATCAAATTCCTGAAAGTGAAGTGGTCGCACCATTCTGACCGAGAAGCCACCTAGGAACGCGAGGACCATCTCCGTTCTGAATATCCGGAGTTCTTTCAGTCCTAGATCTCGGGACGAGATCCTCTCGTACTAGTGGAGTGTTGTAACACCCCGGATGTAACTTGCCATATTTGTAACTCCAACTCTTGCCATGTTCGGCTATGTGTTATGATATTCCCTTCATGGTCGGGTTTTGTTTTTCATTTTGCATTTTGTTCATGTCATCATGTGCATCTCATTTTGCATACGTGTTCGTCTTTTGCATCCGAGCATTTTCCCCGTTGTTCGTTTTGCAATCCGGCACTCCCACCTCCTCCGGCGCACCCCTCTTGTTTAGTTTCATGAGCGGGTGTTGAACGTTCTCGGAATGGACCGAGGCTTGCCAAGTGGCCTTGGTATACCACCGGTAGACCACCGGTCAAGTTTCGTTCCATTCGGAGGTCGTTTGCTGCTCCAACGGTTAACCGGGTAACCGCAAAGTCCTGTTGTGTGTTGCAGCAAAACCCCCCTCCAAACAGCCCAAAAACCCCTCTAAGTCACTTCCATGCTCTAGGTCGTTCGATCACGATCGTGTGGGCGAAAACCGTGCTCCATTTGGAATCTCCTAGCTCCTTCTGCCTATATATACACCTTCCCCTCCGAAATATTTGCGGTGCAAAACCCTAGTCCCCTTCCCCTCTCCGCGGCCGGACGCGTCCGCCGCCGCCGGACAAAACCCGCCGCCGCGCCCGGCCAATCGCACCGTGCCACGTCACCCGACCCATGCCCACTTCGCCGCCGACCGCGCGGGCCCGGGAGGCCCAGATCCGGCCCCCGCCGGCCCATCTCCCTCCAGCGCCCCCGCGCTCGCATACCCGCGCGTCGCCGCCGCGTCCTCGCCGCCGCACTCTGCCGCCTCGCCGCCGTCGCCACCTCGTCGCCGGTGCCGCCCGGGGCCGCCGTCCGCCGCCGCCCAGCGGGCACCCGCGCGCCGCCGCGCCTTGGTGCCTCCGGACGGCCCTCCTCGCCGTCCTCCTCTTCTTCCCCGCCGGCCGCCGTCCCCTCCCCGTCCTCGACTCCGGCCAGGAAGACCTCTGACGAGCTCGGCCGAGCCAGATCCGATCAGGTCAACGCCAGTGGTTGACTCTCTCCCCTCTCTCAAATTCTCTAAGTCCCGAATGTTTTACAATACATGCTCATGTTCATCGCATCATAACTCTCTGCATATAGCTCTGTTTTGTGCGTATAATATATCAAAATGTTCGTCTCTAGATGCTCTTCATTTTGTTACATTGCGCCATGTCCATTTGAGTCCATCTTGATGCCCAAATCTCTGCTGCAAGAGTGCTAGTTGTTGTTATCTGCTGTTACTTATCAGTACTGAGGGTTTTATTTTATTTTTGTTGCATTTAATCTGTGCATCTTATGAGTATGAGCTCTATATGTGTTTTGATGTATGCCATGCCATCTTTACAGAGGTGTATGCCATGTGTTTTGATTTATGGGATCCCCTTGACAGTTCGCCTTGAATAAAACTCCTCCAGCAAGGCCTAACCTTGGTTTTACCATTTGCCACCTAAGCCTTTTCCCTTGGGTTTTCGCGAGCCCGAGGGTCATCCTTATTTAACCCCCCCGGGCCAGTGCTCCTTGGAGTGTTGGTCCGAACCGAACAGCCTGCGGGGCCACCTCGGGGAAACTCGAGGCCTGGTTTTACTCGTAGCTTGACTTATCCGATGTGCCCTGAGAACGAGATATGTGCAGCTCCTATCGGGATTTGTCGGCACATTCGGGCGGCTTTGCTGGTCTTGTTTTACCATTGTCGAAATGTCTTTTAGACCGGGATTCCGAGACTGATCGGGTCTTCCTGGGAGAAGGTTTATCCTTCGTTGACCGTGAGAGCTTATGATGGGCTAAGTTGGGACACCCCTGCAGGGTATTATCTTTCGAAAGCCGTGCCCGCGGCTATGAGGCAGATGGGAATTTGTTAATGTCCGGTTGTAGAGAACTTGTCACTTGACTTAATTAAAATACATCAACCGTGTGTGTAGCCGTGATGGTCTCTTCTCGGCGGAGTCTGGGAAGTGAACACGGTTTGTGTTATGCATGAACGTAAGTAGTTTCAGGATCACTTCTTGATCATTTCTAGCTTCGCGACCGTTGCGTTGCTTCTCTTCTCGCTCTCTTTTGCGAATGTAAGCCACCATATATGCTTAGTGCCTGCTGCAGCTCCATCTCATTACACCATCCTTTCCTATGAGCTTAAATAGTCTTGATCTCGCGGGTGTGAGATTGCTGAGTCCTCGTGACTCACAGATTCTACCAAAACAGTTGCAGGTGCCGACGATGTGAGTGCAGATGACGCAATCGAGCTCAAGTGGGAGTTCGACGAGGAACGTGGTCGTTACTATGTGTCTTTTCCTGATGATCAGCAGTGGAGCCCAGTTGGGACGATCGGGGATCTAGCATTTGGAGTTATCTTATTTTCATTTGGATTTGACCGTAGTCGGTCTATGTGTGTATTTTGAAGGATGTATGAATTATATTTATGTATTGTGTGAAGTGGCGATTGTAAGCCAACTCTCGTTATCCCATTCTTGTTCATTACGTGGGATTGTGTGAAGATTACCCTTCTTGCGACAAAACCACAATGCGGTTATGCCTCTAAGTCGTGCCTCGACACGTGGGAGATATAGCCGCATCGTGGGTGTTACAGAAGACGACGGCGAGGAGGAGGAAGAAAGCGACTCACCCCCTGAGGGGGGAAGGAAGAAAAGGGGGCCTCCACAAATCTGGAGGCGAAGGCGCCCAAGAGGGGGAAGGGCTCCCTTGCAGATAACTCCGCGTGGGATGTCGGTAACAGTCCGGAGCGAATGCCCCGGACCAAGCGTCGGGCCGCCTCGTAAGTGACAAAAACCTTATGCACGTCCAAATGCCTAGCCTTTCCACTTGGTAATATTAATATGTTTAAATTATGCCATTGCAGTCCGGCCCACGGCAGCTCCCCACGATCCTCGACAGAGGGTTCGCTAGATTCAAAGGAGATGGCTAGCATGTCACCGCCGCCCGCTCACTCTCCCTCGACCAGGGGTGATAAGGAGGTGGTGTCCCAAAGGACCTTCCCAGGTCAGGGAGAGGTTCCGAAGGTCGTCGGGGTGGCGTGATAACCCACAAGTATAGGGGATCGCAACAATTTTCGAGGGTAGAGTATTCACCCAAATTTATTGATTTGACACAAGGGGAGCCAAAGAATATTCTCAAGTATTAGCAGTTGAGTTGTAAATTCAACCACACCTGGATAACTTAGTATCTGCAGCAAATTATTTAGTAGCAAAGTAGTATGGAAGTAACGGTAACGGTAGCAAAAGTAATATTTTTGGGTTTTGTAGTGATTGTAACAGTAGCAACGGAAAAGTAAATAAGCGAAGTACAATATGTGAAAAGCTCGTAGGCATTGGATCGGTGATGGAGAATTATGCCGGATGCGATTAGTCATGCAACAGTTATAACATAGGGTGACACAGAACTAGCTCCAATTCATCAATGTAATGTAGGCATGTATTCCGAATATAGTCATACGTGCTTATGGAAAAGAACTTGCATGACATCTTTTGTCCTACCCTCCCGTGGCAGCGGGGTCCTATTGGAAACTAAGAGATATTAAGGCCTCCTTTTAATAGAGTACCGGACCAAAGCATTAACACATAGTGAATACATGAACTCCTCAAACTATGGTCATCACCGGGAGTGGTCCCGATTATTGTCACTTCGGGGTTGCCGGATCATAACACATAGTAGGTGACTATAGACTTGCAAGATAGGATCAAGAACTCACATATATTCATGAAAACATAATAGGTTCAGATCTGAAATCATGGCACTCGGGCCCTAGTGACAAGCATTAAGCATAGCAAAGTCATAGCAACATCAATCTCAGAACATAGTGGATACTAGGGATCAAACCCTAACAAATCTAACTCGATTACATGATAAATCTCATCCAACCCATCACCGTCCAGCAAGCCTACGATGGAATTACTCACGCACGGCGGTGAGCATCATGAAATTGGTGATGGAGGATGGTTGATGATGACGATGGCGAAGGATTCCCCTCTCCGGAGCCCCGAACGGACTCCAGATCAGCCCTCCCGGGAGAGTTTAGGGCTTGGCGGCGGCTCCGTATCGTAAAACATGATGAATCTTTCTCTCTGATTTTTTCTCCCTGAACACGAATATATAGAGTTGGAGTTGAGGTTGGTGGAGTTCTAGGGGGCCCACGAGGCAGGGGGCGCGCCCTGGGGGGCAGGCGCACCTCACACCCTCGTGGACAGGGTGTGGGCCCCCTGGCCTTGATTCTTTCGCCAGTATTTTTTATATTTTCCAAAAATAATCTCCGTGAAGTTTCAGGTCATTCCGAGAACTTTTGTTTCTGCACAAAGATAACACCATGGCAATTCTGTTGAAAATAGCGTCAGTCCGGGTTAGTTCCATTCAAATCATGCAAGTTAGAGTCCAAAACAAGGGCAAAAGTGTTTGGAAAAGTAGATACGACGGAGACGTATCAACTCCCCCAAGCTTAAACCTTTGCTTGTCCTCAAGCAATTCAGTTGATAAACTGAAAGTGATAAAGAAAAACTTTTACAAACTCTATTTTCTCTTGTTGTTGTAAATATGTAAAGCCGGCATTCAAGTTTTCAGCAAAGATTATGAACTAACCATATTCACAATAACATTTAGGTCTCATGTTTACTCATGTCAATGGCATAATCAACTAGCGAGCAATAATAATAAATCTCGGATGACAACACTTTCTCAAAACAACCATGATATGATATAACAAGATGGTATCTCGCTAGCCCTTTCTGAGACCGCAAAACATAAATGCAGAGCACCTTTAAAGATCAAGGACTGACTAAACATTGTAATTCATGGTAAAAGAGATCCAGTCATAGTCATACCCAATATAAATTAATAGTAATGGATGCAAATGACAACGGTGCTCTCCAGCTGGTGCTTTTAATAAGAGGGTGATGGCTCAACATAAAAGTAAATAGATAGGCCCTTCGCAGAGGGAAGTAGGGATTTGTAGAGGTGCCAGAGCTTGATTTTAAAATAAAGATGAATAATATTTTGAGCGACATACTTCCATTGTCAACATAACAACCAAGAGATGGCGATATCTTCCATACTACACACATTATACGCGGTTCCCAAACAGAATGGTAAAGTTTATACTCCCCCTCCACCAACAAGCATCAATCCATGGCTTGCTCGAAACAACGAGTGCCTCCAACTAACAAGAGTCCCGGGGTAGTTTTGTTTGTAATTATTTTGATTTGGTTTGCATAAAGCATGGGACTGGGCATCCCGGTGACCAGCCATTTTCTCGTGAGTGAGGAGCGGAGTCCACTCCTCTTGAGAATAACCCGCCTAGCATGGAAGATACAGACATCCCTAGTTGATACATGAGCTATTCGAGCATGCAAAACATAATTTCATTTGAAGGTTTAGAGTTTGGCACATACAAATTTACTTGGAATGGCAGGTATATACCGCATATAGGAAGGTATGGTGGACTCATATGGAATAACTTTGGGGTTTAAGGGATTGGATGCACAAGGAGTATTCCCGCTTAGTACAAGTGAAGGCTAGCAAAAGACTGGGAAGCGACCAACTAGAGAGCGACAACAGTCATGAACATGCATTAAAATTAATAAACCTTGAGTGCAAGCATGAGTAGGATATAATCCACCATGAACATAAATATCATGAAGGCTATGTTGATTTTGTTTCAACTACATGCGTGAACATGTGCCAAGTCAAGTCACTTGAATCATTCAAAGGAGGATACCACCCTGTCATACCACATCACAACCATTTTAATACCATGTTGGCACGCAAGGTAAACCATTATAAACTCCTAGCTAATTAAGCATGGCATAAGCAACTATAATCTCTAATTGTCATTGCAAACATGTTTATTCATAATAGGCTGAATCAGGAACGATGAACTAATCATATTTACAAAAACAAGAGAGGTCAAGTTCGTACCAGCTTCTCTCATCTCAACCAGTCCATCATATATTGTCATAATTGCCTTTCACTTGCACGACCGAACGATGTGAATAATAATAATAGTGCACGCGCATTGGACTAAGCTGGAATCTGCGAGCATTCATGAAACAGGAGAAGACAAGGCAATATGGGCTCTTGGTTAAATCAACAATAATACATAATAGAGCAACTTCAACGTTTTCATTATGGTCTTCTCCTATCGACCCCCAAAGAAAAGAAAAGAAATAAAACTATTTACACGGGAAAGCTCCCAACAAGCAAAAGAAGAACGGGAAATCATTTTGGGTTTTCTTTTTAATTATTACTACTAAAGCAAGAAAATAAGCTAGCTAAAAGCTATTACTAATTTTTTTTAGTTTTTCTTAAGGTTTTTCGAACACACAAGAAGAAAGCATAAAAGGAAAATAAACTAGCATGGATATTATAGTGAAAAAGTATGAGCACCGACATCTAGCAATGAGTGTGTGAACATAAATGTAATGTCGGTGAGAGATACGTACTCCCCCAAGCTTAGGCTTTTGGCCTAAGTTGGTCTATTGCCACGGCTGGCCTGGCGGATATCCAAAGTTATAGTTGGGGTCATACTGAGATGAAGCTTCGGGTTGCCACTGGTTGGCAACCTCCTTCGGATTCCACTGGTAAACAGACTGGCATGGGGGAACAAATTGTGGTTCCGAATCTGGTTCTGTAGCTGACGTGGGGTTCCGGTAGGTGTGAATAGCCTCCAACGGAACAAGGTACTCACCTGCAGTTAAATCAAACAAGGAAGGAGCAGGCAAGGTAATAGTCTCAGGGTGATTTTTATCAAATAACAATCTATAGTTAAGCTCCTTTTTCCTGTTCTTAACAATGAAATCATGTGCAATCATACTCTTGTAATCTAAAAGAACAGTAGGCAGCAATTTTTCTTCCTTCTCATAATGCCTAATAGGTATGTTGTAGTATGCAGCGAGGCGCGAGGCGAAGATGCCTCCCAAGATGGGGCCCTGAGTACGGTTAAGACTTAACCGCTTTGCAACAATAGCGCCCATACTAAATGAGTCATCACGAAACAAGGCATGGCACAAAATAACAATATCAGGGGCACTTAGGTTGCCACAGTTTCCGCGACCAATTAAGCATCTACTAGCAAATAATGCAAAGTAACGTAAAACAGGAAAATGTATGCTAGTGATTCTTGCATCGGAAACATTCCTAGTTTCCCCTACAGCAATTGTATCAATAAACCCCTCCACATCGTCACGATGTGGTTCCTCTACAATGCCCAGAAAAGGCAACTTGCAAACCTCACAAAATTCACGAAGGGTCATCTCCTTATACTCATCATATCAATAAAAATCCACCGAAGGTGGTGACCTCCTAGAATGGAAATGAAAATTTTGCACAAAGATATTAGTGAGTAAGAGGTACTGTTCGCGTTTATCGAGGAGGAAGTCGGTGAGGCCTGCATTCTCAGCCAATTCATAAAAATCATCATAAATCTAGGCTGCTCTCAAGAAATCATCACAAGGCCATTCACACGGCCGAACTTCCATGATGCGAGGGAGATTATACTTGGGCCTCTCTTCTTCTTCACTTTGCTTATCCTTTGAGCTTCGGCTCGAAGAGCCCCTCAAAAATCTCTTCATTATTTTCTGAAAATTTCTGAAATTTTTATAACTTCAAATAAAAGTGAACCAAACTCAACAATATTGATAGCAACTACTCCCACAAGTGCCTAGAGACTATATCATGCATTAGAACTACTTGGAACCATATAAATTTGACATGCAAGCTCAAGAACATGGTCACCTAGGCAGCAAAAATTTGCAAAGAATAAAGCACTAGAGCAAAAACTAATTGGACCATTGGAGGAGTCACATACCAAGGAACAATCCCCCAAAGCAGTTTTGTGAGAGGTGCTTTGAGCAAGGAGATCGAAAATCGCAGCAAAATGAGCTAGAACTCGTGCTTGAGCTGGTTGGTGATTTTTTTGGGAGGACGAAGGAGTGTGTGGTTGCTGGAATAAGTGGAGGAGCCACCGTGGGCCCATGAGGCAGGGGCGCGCCCTGGACCCTCGTGGCCAGGTGCTTGCTCCCCCTGCTGTGTTCTCAGTGCCAGATATTCTCAAATATTTTAGAAAAAAATCATATTCCATTTTCGAGACATTTGGAGAACTTTTATTTTTGGGGTATTTTTTATTGCACGGATAAATCAGAAAACTGACAGAAAATACTATTTTTGCTTTATTTCAACTAAATAACAGAAAGTAAAAGGATGGTATAGAAGGTTGTGCTTTCTAACTTCATCCATCTCATGCTCATCAAAAGGAATCCACTAACAAGGTTGATCAGGTCTTGTTAACAAACTCATTCCGATTTGCATGAAACTGGAGAAATTTCGAATAACACTATGTTACCTCAATGGGGATATGCACGTCCCCAATAATAAGAATATCATATCTCTTTTTGACAGTAGGAAGAGGAAATTCAAAACCTCCAAAAATAATCGATGGAATTTTTCCAATAGAATTGATACTGTGGACTTGAGGTTGTTTCCTCGGAAAGTGTACCGTATGCTCATTACCATTAACATGAAAAGTGACATTGCCTTTGTTGCAATCAATAACAGCCCCTGCAGTATTCAAAAAGGGTCTTCCAAGAATAATAGACATACTATCGTCCTCGGGAATATCAAGAATAACATAGTCCGTTAAAATAGTAATGTTTGCAACCACAACAGGCACATCCTCACAAATGCCGACAGGTATAACAGTTGATTTATCAGCCATTTGCAAAGATATTTCAGTAGGTGTCAACTTATTCAAATCAAGTCTACGATATAAAGAGAGAGGCATAACACTAACACCGGCTCCAAGATCACATAAGGCAGTTCTAACATAATTTCTTTTAATGGAGCATGGTATATTGGATACTCCTGGATCTCCTAACTTCTTTGGTATTCCACCCTTAAAAGTATAATTAGCAAGCATGGTGGAAATTTCAGCTTCCGGTATCTTTCTTTTATTTGTAACAATATCCTTCATATACTTAGCATAAGGATTCATTTTAAGGATATCAGTCAAACGCATACGCAAGAAGATAGGTCTAATCATTTCAGCAAAGCGCTCAAAATCCTCATCATCCTTTTTCTTGGATGGTTTAGGAGGAAAAGACATGGGTTTCTGAACCCATGGTTCTCTTTCTTTACCATGCTTCCTAGCAACAAAGTCTCTCTTATCATAACGTTGATTCTTTGATTGTGGGTTATCAAGATCAACAGCGGGTTCATTTTCTACATCATTGTTATTACTAAGTTGAGCATCAACATGAACATTATCATTAACATTATCGCTAGGTTCATGTTCGTCACCAGATTGTGTTTCAGCATCAGAAATAGAAATATCATTGGGATTCTCAGGCGTGTCTACAACAGGTTCACTAGAAGCATGCAAAGTCCTATCATTTTTCTTTTTCTTCTTCTTAGAAGGACTAGGTGCATCTACATTAGTTCTTTGAGAATCCTGCTCAATTCTCTTAGGATGACCTTCGGGATACAAAGGTTCCTGAGTCACTTTACCTCCTCTAGTTGCAACTCTAACAACAAAGTCATTATTCTTACTATTTAATTCATTGAGCAAATCATTCTGAGCTTTAAGTACTTGTTCTACTTGAGTGGTAACCATAGAAGCATGTTTACTAATAAGTTTAAGTTGACCTTTAACTCTAGACATATAATCACTCAAGTGTTCAAGCATATAAGAATTGTGTTTCAATTGTCTACCAACATAAGCATTGAAGTTTTCTTGTTTGACAATAAAATTTATCGGCGTTCTGGGAACGGGGGTCCCCACACTTGCCTGCCTGCGGCCCACGGCGTGGCTAAGCCAGCGGGCCGTACGGCTCATCTTCATCAGCAAAGCATCCAAGATCCTCGCGAGGGGCCAAGCCTCGTGAGGTGGATGATGCAAGACCTCCTCTGGAGTGGCCTAGCCAGGCAGACTCACGAGGAGCGGAGATATCAAGGCGGGGCAAACCTCACGAGGCTCTTGTGACGTGAGCCATGACGAATGACACCAGGTGGGAGCCAGCGCGCGCAGCGTCCTTGTTTCCTCTTTAGTGCTAAGGAGGCCAGCGCAGGTGAAGAGTACCGAGGCATCAGGCAAAGGTTGCTATATTGGTGCAACGAGACCAAGACCAGGAGGACGGCAAGGCGGAGGTCATCGTGGAGCCCAAGACGGCGTCACCACCAGAGCTTTTCGCAGGCGAAGACTACTTTTGTCAGGATAGCTTGTACTAGCTGTCCCCCTTCAAATTTTCCCACCATTGTTGGCTCCCTTCCCGCTCAAAATTTGGGAAGAGGACCAGGGCCTATATAAGTAGAGCTAGCCACCACAGAAGGGGCATCTGATCTTAGCTTGATCCAACCTGATCGAGAGCCGACCCTAGCCACAAGAACACCCCAACCTCAGGAGGTGGTTCTTCCCCTTGTACTGTTCATCATCAGCCCTAGAGGCAATCCACCACACCACACTGGAGTAGGGTATTACACCACAACGGTGGCCCGAACCAGTATAAATCTCGTGTCTCTCTGTGTTGTGAGTTCGTCGAGTTCGTCCGCGAGATCTTAGCGAGCTAGGGCGTAGATCGGTAGGAGGGAAAGACTTCGCGCGCACCCCAGTGTTCGAACCTTAAGGCTTTGCCGGAAGCCCACATCCGGCATTTGGTGCGCCAGGTAGGGGTGCGCCGTAGCCTCCCTCTCATCGATCAGTCGCTCCATCGCTCCGCCGTCTCTATGGCGGACGCTCTCCTTGCTCGAGCTGAGCGTCGGGCTGCCCTCACCGCCCGCGTCGCTCAGACGGCTCCCATTGGCGGGCCGCCTCGTCGTTCTCCGTCTCCCGCCGCCAACGCTGCCACCGGCCCGGCAGGGAACGAGCAGCAGGCGTCCTCGCTGCACCCTTCGGTGCGGCAGGACGGCCACACCGCCACTCCATCGCTGACCCCTGCCGGTTCTTCGTCTCATGCGCGCTGCGTTCCCATGGAGGCGCGGGCCGCGCTCCTCGCAGCGAATGAACTCCTACGCTACCGCCAAGTCAACAACCTCTACGAGGAGTGGGTCGATCGCGTCGCCGAGCTCGTCCGTTCCGCAGGGGGCTCCCCGGCGCCGTCCCTCTCTCTGCCTCACCCTCAGCCAGCCATGGGCAACGAGACCCATGGCGCGCCTCCACCGCCACTGCTTCAAGACGGTGCCTTGGCACCAAGGCGCGCGGCTCCGCGGCGTGATCCACCACGCCCGGTGTCCGCGCGCGAAGAGAGAAGTTGCCAAAAAATCCCGCGGCCGCGAGAAGCTGCACCTGCGCTCCCCGCGCCGCCCCGTCAAGACCGCGCGCCGCCTGCAGCGGCGCCGCGTGGACCTCGCCAAGACCAAGATCCACCTCCGAAGCGGGCCCCAGCAACCACGGCTGGCTGCCACGCCTTCACCCCCGAGCTTCGTAGCGTCGCCTGGCCAGTCAAGTTCAAGCCGGATCTGCCTCCTCGCTACGACGGCACCGCCGACCCCGCGGAGTTCCTGCAGCTCTACGAGTTGAGCATCAAAGCAGCCAACGGCGATGAAAAAGTCATGGCGAGCTGGTTTCCCATGGCTCTCAAGGATGGAGCCCGCTCCTGGCTCCTGAACCTGCAGCACGACTCGATCTCCTCCTGGGACGAGATGCGCGACCGCTTTGTCGCCAACTTCCAGGGCACTCGCGACTGCCCGCCAGCCGCGGGTGACCTGCGCCGCATCAAGCAACAACCAGGAGAGACCCTCCAGAAGTACATCCAGCGCTTCAACAACACTCGCCTCAAGATCCCCAAGGTCACGGATGAGGCCATCATTTCCACGTTCTCCGACGGCGTCCGTGACGTCAAGATGAAGGAAGAGCTCGCTATCCATGAGGAGCTGTGCACATCTCAGGAGCTGTTCAACCTGGCGACCAAGTGCGCAAGAGCTGAGGAAGGGCGCCTCTCCCTCCTCGAACTGCCAGCTGTGGGCGCAGAGGAGAAGAAAGCCAAGGCCAAGGACGTGAAGCGCAAGGAAGCAGTTGTGCTCGCAGCGGAGCCCGACACCAAGCGGGGCAGAGATCAGCCCGAGTCATCCAAGAACAGCCGACCGTTCTGCGCCTTCCACAACCTGAACACCCACAACACCAGTGACTGTCAAGAGCTCAGAGCCATACGAGAAGGACGTTTCAGTCGGCGCCCCGAGCGCAGCGACCGGGGCTATGGCCGTGGAGGAGGACGTGGAGGCGGACGCTGGGACGACCGTGGCCCACGCCAGGAATGGCGCGGCCGGCCTCGTGAGGACCGCTGGCAGGACCAACCTCGCGAGGGCGCCTGGAGGGACCAGCCTCGTGAGGATCGCCCCCAAGGCAACGCCGGTCTTCCCCCGCTGCTGCTACCCAGAAGGAACGACGACCACCACCAGGACGAGGGGGCTGGGGGCTTCCAGGAGGCACGTGCAATCGCATGCATCTTGGGCGGCGCCCAGGCCCCAGCCTCTCAGCGCATCTTCAAACAGTTCGCTCGCGAGGTGAACGTGGTCCTCCCCAAGCTCGAGGCCACGCGCCCGCTCAAGTGGTCCCAATGCACCATCACTTTCAACTCGGCAGATCAGCTCAAGTGCGCGGCCACCGCCGGCGCCCTCCCTATGTTCTGTTCCCCAGTCATCGGCAACGTGCAGGTCACCAAGACCCTCATCGACGGGGGCGCATGGCTCAACGTCTTATCCGTCGACACGTTCGACAACCTCCAAGTGCCATATAAGCAGCTCCAGCCTACCAAGCCTTTCCAGGAGTGACTGACGGTTCCACCACACCGGTAGGGCAGGTCCGCCTGCCCGTCACCTTCGGCATGCGCGACAACTACCGCACCGAGCTCATCGACTTCGATGTTGCATACATCCGCCTACCATACAACGCCATCCTCGGGTATCCAGCCCTGGCCAACTTCATGGCAGTCACCCATCACGGCTACAACGTCCTCAAGATGACTGGAAGCGGAGGAATCATCACGGTCCCATGTGAAGAAAGAGCTACGGTGTGCTCCCTCGAGCACGCCTTCCAGGCTGAGGCAATCGACAACCCCGACAGCAGAAGTGAGGGCCCTCCAGAGGCCATTCCGAGGAAGATGCAGCCGCGTCGCGCAGGACCTCAGGAGGATGGCGTCGCGGCAGGAGCCTCATCAGGATCAGCGTCCGTCCCAGGGGCGCCTCCCTCCATCGCATAGGAAGGCGCGCCCGGCGCCCTCCTCGGGCAGGGCTCGGGGGCTCTCTTCTGGAGGGCCTCAGACCTTCACAACCTCACGAGGGAGGCGCTTGGGCACCACTTGGAAGCGTGCTTCATGGCACATGTCCCTCAGGAGAGCACAGGGCAAGCAGTGCCCACCACTCAGGAGTTCATCACCAAGACCAATCAGGAACTGCAAGACGCAAGAGCCATGCGTGGCGACAGCCACCCACGAGGCGCAGCTCCCCATCCAGGCGAGAATGCTGGGCCGCGTGTCTGCGTCGACGTCCCGGGGCTCAACAGGGCCGCATCTCAGGAGCGCTTCTGGCCTGCACGTCTGGGCCGCTGCGAGGGCCTGCCACACAGCTACGTTCGCATGCCCTTCGGCTTGCCGAGCGTGGCGTCAGCCTATTAGCGCAACATGCAACGTGTCCTTGCGGCTCAGGAGGCCAGGTACCACGCCGTCCTGGAGGAAATGGAGACGGTCTTCAGGGAACCTCCGAGCCCCCAGAGCCTCCGGAGGCTCAGGGCTCCGGAGGCTCATGAAGAGTCGCTCCTTCGACGCACGCCTTCAGCTGCACCAACTCTACTTCGCCTACAGAACCAGGTGTCATCTTCCAAGCTCGTTTAGCTGGGAGCGCCCCTCGGGCTGCATTATTCCCAGGCCGCGTGGGTCCGTCCCTGCGGCATGTATCCCTTTTGCTTATGTCTTTAGCTTACCTTGCTGGGGGCGCCCCTCGGGCTGCATCATCCCCAAGCCGCTCGGGCCGGACCCGATGGCATGTATCTTCCTGCATTTATCCCAGTTGATATGCTTTCCATGCTTAACCTGCCTACGGTTATCGCCTGCTCGGTCATCGCCTCCCACAGGGCCTCCTCACAGGCACGGCGCTGGTGCATGGGTCCGTCCTTGCCACGTCGACAAATCTGAGCGGTCGAGCTCTGGCTCGTGGCACGCCCCGCGCACGTCACCTCACTAGGCCCTCAGTGCCTCCACTCCATCCAGTGCAACCAGCGGCAAGCTGACAGCTGTGGCGGCAAACCATGTTTCTTCTTGTGCCTGTTCACAGGGATCCCACGGGAAGGATAGCAGGCGGCACCGCGAGTCTCCTTTCCTCTCGTGCAATTCGCTTGCGCGTTAAAAGGGGGGCTACTGAGCATCGCGACTCAGGAGCTCTTACTAGCTCTCTAGCCCTCACCCCTGGCCTTGACCATGGCATCGCAACCTGGCATACCAGTGGCGGCTGAGCTTGCTCGAGGGCCGGGACCTGAGGACGTAGAGCACTAAGGAGAGCACGGGGGGAGGGAAACTTCTATGGGCCGACCTAGCTATGCCGCACGAGTAGGCGCGCAGCCCTAGCGCAACGTCAGGAGTCGCCACGAAGTCGACAAGATAAGTCCCGCCCTCGGATCGGCTAAATGTTTGGGCCCAATGGTCACTCACGCCTTGCCACAACCCCGTTGCGGCCACGTCAACTCCCTTTCTCCCCTTACCATGGCTGCTTGAGCGCTAAGGGGGACCTCCAGAGCATCGCGTCTCAGGGGCTCTTACTGGACCTCGGGCCACACACCTCCTGGCCTTGACCACGGCACGCGACCTGGCATACCAGCGACGGCTGTAGCTGCCTAGGGACCGGGACCTGTCAGCGCAGAGCAACAAGCTATCGCGAGGAAAAAAGGGGGGACGAAGCCTTAACGGGACACGCGGTCACCATATTCTTATAACAAGGAAGATAAGCGCAAAGATTATACAGATCCTTACATGCCCCCGCGGGGTACTTCATGATTCTTTGCAGGGAACAAAAGCTAAAACTAAGGGGAATTCTATCTACACCCTCCCGTGGCGGACGCCATCATCAATAGTGGGCCGCGGGAGGCCAGCGCCAACCCCATCTAGATCAGCGGCGGTGACGGCCGGACGCTGCGGCTCTGCTCCGAGCGCGGCGAGAGCTCGGGGGCACGTAGCTGTCATCGCTCGTCTCCGAAGTCTCGCAGAGCTCAGGAGAGCTGCTGGTCTCCCAAGGGCTACTGCTAGAGTGGCCACGAGCAGGGCGCGCGTCAGCCTGGCGCTCCTCTCCGGGGCAGCACTCCAGGCGGCGGCCCTCAGCATCGAAGACCTTGAAGAAGAGCGTGGAGGCGCCATTGAACTCCAAGTGGATCGCGAGGGCGCCCCTCCCACGGCAGACCCGTGCGATCTCGCCCCAGCCGCTAGTCATGAAGATCTTGCCGGAGGGGACCGCTTTAATCTCTGCTCCTGTAGCCGGAGTGCTGCAGTCGGCGTGCTGCAACCAGAGCTCGAGAGGCCCCCTCGGCGGCATCGCATCGGAGAAGAACCGCGGGAAGCGGATCCAGGAGCTTGGAGGCATCGGCGCCCACAGCACCAGCTCGCGCGAGGAGTCAGTGGCATGGATTCCGGGGGCGACGGCATGCATCGCTGTGGCGCGGCGACCCCGGACGCGGCGTGGGTAGCGCTGCTAGTCGCTCCGTCGTCCTGAGCCCTCGGCTCAGGCGTACAAGGGTAGCGGATACCCCGGAGGACGCCGCTCGCACCAGGGCCTCGTTGAAGGAAATATGCCCTAGAGGCAATAATAAAGTTATTATTTATTTCCTTATATCATGATAAATGTTTATTATTCATGCTAGAATTGTATTAACCGGAAACTTGATACATGTGTGAATACATAGACAAACAGGTGTCACTAGTATGCCTCTACTTGACTAGCTCGTTGATCAAAGATGGTTATGTTTCCTAGCCATAGACATGAGTTGTCATTTGATTAACGGGATCACATCATTAGGATAATGATGTGATTGACTTGACCCATTCCGTTAGCTTAGCACTCGATCGTTTAGTATGTTGCTATTGCTTTCTTCATGACTTATATATGTTCCTATGACTATGAGATTATGCAACTCCCGTTTACCGGAGGAATACTTTGTGTGCTACCAAACGTCACAACGTAACTGGGTGATTATAAAGGTGCTCTATAGGTGTCTCCAAAGGTACTTGTTGGGTTGGCGTATTTCGAGATTAGGATTTGTCACTCCGATTGTCGGAGAGGTATCTCTGGGCCCACTCAGTAATACACATCACTATAAGCCTTGCAAGCATTGTGACCAATGAGTTAGTTGCGGGATGATGTATTACGGAACGAGTAAAGAGACTTGCCGGTAATGAGATTGAACTAGGTATCGAGATACCGACGATCGAATCTCGGGCAAGTAACATACCGATGACAAAGGGAACAACGTATGTTGTTATGCGGTCTGACCGATAAAGATCTTCGTAGAATATGTGAGAACCAATATGAGCATCCAGGTTCCGCTATTGGTTATTGACCGGAGAGGTGTCTCGGTCATGTGTACATAGTTCTCGAACCCGTAGGGTCCGCACGCTTAACGTTACGATGACAGTTTTATTATGAGTTTATATGTTTTGATGTACCGAAGCTTGTTCGGAGTCCCGGATGTGATCACGGACATGACGAGGAGTCTCGAAATGGTCGAGACATAAAGATTGATATATTGGAAGCCTATGTTTGGACATCGGAAGTGTTCCGGGTGAAATCGGGATTTTTCCGGAGTACCGGGAGGTTACCGGAACCCCCCGGTAACTTAATGGGCCTTAGTGGGCCTAGGTGGAAGAGAGGAGAGGAGGCCAGGGCAGGGCCGCACGCCCCTCCCCCCAATCCGAATAGGACAAGGAGAGGGGGCCGACGCCCCCCCTTTCCTTCCTCCCCTCCACCTCTTCCCCCTCTCTCTCCTAGTCCAACATGGAAAAGGGGGGAGTAGGACTCCTCCTGGCGCGCCTCTCCCCTTGGCCGGCCGAACCCCCCCTTGCTCCTTTATATACGGGGGCAGGGGGGCACCCCATAGACACACAATTGATCATTGATCTCTTAGCCATGTGAGGTGCCCCCTCCACCATATTACACCTCGATAATATCGTAGCGGTGCTTAGGCGAAGCCCTGCGTCGGTAGAACATCATCATTGTCACCACGCCGTCGTGCTGACGAGACTCTCCCTCAACACTCGGCTGGATTGGAGTTCGAGGGACGTCATCGAGCTGAACGTGTGCTGAACTCGGAGGTGCCGTGCGTTCGGTACTTGATCGGTCGGATCATGAAGACGTACGACTACATCAACCATGTTGTGTTAACGCTTCCGCTTTCGGTCTACGAGGGTACGTGGACAACACTCTCCCCTCTCGTTGCTATGCATCACCATGATCTTGCGTGTGCGTAGAATTTTTTTGAAATTACTACGTTCCCCAACAATGGCATCCGAGCCAGGTTTTATGCGTTGATGTTATATGCACGAGTAGAACACAAGTGAGTTGTGGGCGATATAAGTCATACTGCTTACCAGCATGTCATATTTTGGTTCAGCGGTATTGTGAGATGAAGCGGCCCGGACCGACATTACGCGTACGCTTACGCGAGACTGGTTTCACCGTTGCGAGCACTCGTTGCTTAAAGGTGACTGGCGGGTGTCTGTCTCTCTCACTTTAGTTGAACCGAGTGTGGCTACGACCGGTCCTTGCGAAGGTTAAAACAGCACCAACTTGACAAACTATCGTTGTGGTTTTGATGCGTAGGTAAGAACGGTTCTTGCTAAGCCCGTAGCAGCCACGTAAAACTTGCAACAACAAAGTAGAGGACGTATAACTTGTTTTTGCAGGGCATGTTATGATGTAATATAGTCAAGACATGATGCTATATTTTATTGTATGAGATGATCATGTTTTGTAACCGAGTTATCGGCAACTGGCAGGAGCCATATGGTTGTTGCTTTATTGTATGCAATGCAATCGCCCTATAATGCTTTACTTTATCACTAAGCGGTAGCGATAGTCGTAGAAGCATAAGATTGGCGAGACGAGAACGATGCTACGATGGAGATCAAGGTGTCGCGCCGGTGACGATGGTGATCATGACGGTGCTTCGGAGATGGAGATCACAAGCACAAGATGATGATGGCCATATCATATCACTTATATTGATTGCATGTGATGTTTATCTTTTATGCATCTTATCTTGCTTTGATTGACGGTAGCATTATAAGATGATCCCTCACTAAATTATCAAAGTATAAGTGTTCTCCCTGAGTATGCACCGTTGCGAAAGTTCTTCGTGCTGAGACACCACGTGATGATCGGGTGTGATAGGCTCTACGTTCAAATACAACAGGTGCAAAACAGTTGCACACGCGGAATACTCAGGTTAAACTTGACGAGCCTAGCATATAACAGATATGGCCTCGGAACACGGAGACCGAAAGGTCGAGCGTGAATCATATAGTAGATATGATCAACATAGTGATGTTCACCGTTGAAACTACTCCATCTCACGTGATGATCGGACATGGTTTAGTTGATATGGATCACGTGATCACTTAGAGGATTAGAGGGATGTCTATCTAAGTGGGAGTTCTTAAGTAATATGATTAATTGAACTTAAATTTATCATGAACTTAGTCCTGATAGTATTTTGCAAATTATGTTGTAGATCAATAGCTCGCATTGTTGCTTCCCTGTGTTTATTTTTGATATGTTCCTAGAGAAAAATTATGTTGAAAGATGTTAGTAGCAAAGATGCGGATTGGATCCATGATCTGAGGATTATCCTCATTGCTGCACAGAAGAATTATGTCCTTGATGCACCGCTAGGTGACAGACCTATTGCAGGAGCAGATGCAGACATTATGAACGTTTGGCTAGCTCAATATGATGACTACTTGATAGTTTAGTGCACCATGCTTAACGGCTTAGAATCGGGACTTCAAAGACGTTTTGAACGTCATGGACCATATGAGATGTTCCAGGAGTTGAAGTTAATATTTCATGCAAATGCCCGGATTGAGAGATATGAAGTCTCCAACAAGTTCTATAGCTAAAAGATGGAGGAGAATAGCTCAAGCAGTGAGCATGTTCTCAGATTGTCTGGGTACTACAATCGCTTGAATCAAGTGGGAGTTAATCTTCGAGATAAAATAGTGATTGACTGAATTCTCTAGTCACCATCACCAAAGTTAGTAGAACTTCGTGATGAACTATAGTATGTAAGGGATGACGAAAGTAATTCCCGAGCTCTTCGCAATGCTGAAATTGACGAAGGTAGAAATCAAGAAAGAGCATCAAGTGTTGATGGTTAACAAGACCACTAGTTTCAAGAAAATGGCAAAGGGATAGAAGGGGAACTTCAAAAAGAACGGCAAGCAAGTTGCTACTCAAGTGAAGAAGCCCAAGTCTGTACCTAAGCCTGAGACTAAGTGCTTCTACTGTAAAGGGACTGGTCACTGGAAGCGGAACTGCCCCAAGTATTTGGTGGATAAGAAGGATGGCAAAGTGAACAAAGGTATATTGAATATACATGTTATTGATGTGTACTTACTAGTGTTTATAGAAAACCCTCGGTATTTGATACTGGTTCAGTTGCTAAGAGTAGTAACTCAAAATGGGAGTTGCAGAATAAACAAAGACTAGTAATAGGCGAGGTGACGATGTGTGTTGGAAGTAGTTCCAAGATTGATATGATCATCATCGCACACTCCCTATACTTTCGGGATTAGTGTTGAAACTAAATAAGTGTTATTTGGTGTTTGCGTTGAGCATGAATATGATTTGATCATGTTTATTGCAATACGGTTATTCATTTAAATTAGAGAATAATTGTTGTTCTTTTTACATGAATAAAACCTTCTATGGTCATACACCCAATAAAATAGTTTGTTGGATCTCGATCATAGTGATACACATATTCATAATAATGAAGCCAAAAGATGCAAAGTTAATAATGATAGTGCAACTTATTTGTGGCACTGCCGTTTAGGTCATATTGGTGTAAAGCGCATGAAGAAACTCCATACTGATGGGATTTTGGAATCACTTGATTATGAATCACTTGATGCTTGCGAACCGTGCCTCATGGGCAAGATGACTAATACGCCGTTCTCCGGAACTATGGAGAGAGCAACAGATTTGTTGGATATCATACATACAGATGTATGTGGTCCGATGAATATTGAGGCTCGTAGCAGGTATCATTAATTTCTGACCTTTACAGATGATTTGAGCAGATATGGGTATATCTACTTAATGAAACAGAAGTCTGAAACATTTGAAAAGTTCATATAATTTCATAGTGAAGTGGAAAATCATCGTAACAAGAAAATAAAGTTTCTACGATCTGATCGTGGAGAAGAGTATTTGAGTTACGAGTTTGGCCTTCAGTAAAAACAATGTGAAATAGTTTCACTACTCACGCCACCTGGAACACCATAGTGTAATGGTGTATCCGAACATCGTAACCGTACTTTATTAGATATGGTGCAATATATGATGTCTCTTACCGATCTACCGCTATCGTTTTGGGGTTATGCTTTAGAGACGGCTGCATTCACTCTAAATAGGGCACCATCGAAATCCGTTGAAACGACACCCTATGAACTATGGTTTGGCAAGAAACCAAAGTTGTCGTATATTAAACTTTGGGGTTGCGATGCTTATGTGAAGAAACTTCAACCTGATAAGCTCGAACCTAAATCGGAGAAATGTGTCTTCATAGGATACCCATAGGAAACTGTTGGGTACACCTTCTATCACATGTCCGAAGGCAAGACATTCGTTGCTAAGAATGGATCCTTTCTAGAGAAGGAGTTTCTCTCGAAAGAAGTGAGTGGGAGGAAAGTAGAACTTGATGAGGTAATTGTACCTGCTCCCTTATTGGAAAGTAGTTCATTGCAGAAACCAGTTTCTGTGACGCCTATACCACTTAGTGAGGAAGTTAATGATGATGATCATGGAACTTCAGATCAAGTTATTACTGAACCTCGTAGGTCAACCAGAGTAAGATCCGCACCAGAGTGGTACGGTAATCCTGTTCTGGAGGTTATGTTACTAGACCATGACGAACCTACGAACTATGAAAAAGCGATGGTGAGCCCAGATTCCGCAAAATGGCTTGAGGCCATGAAATCTGATATGAGATCCATGTATGAGAACAAAGTATGGACTTTGATTGACTTGCCCAATGATCAGCGAGCCATTGAGATTAAATGGATCTTCAAGAGGAAGACGGACGCGGATAGTAGTGTTACTATCTACAAAGCTAGAATTGTCGCAAAAGGTTTTCGACAAGTTTAAGGTGTTGATTACGATGAGAGTTTCTCACTCGTATCTATGCTTAAGTCTGTCCGAATCATGTTAGCAATTGCCGCATTTTATGAAATCTGGCAAATGGATAAACAAAACTGCATTCCTTAATGGATTTATTAAAAAAGAGTTGTATAAGATGCAATCAGAAGGTTTTGTCAATCCTAAAGGTGCTAACAAAATATGCAAGCTCCAGCGATCCATCTATGGACTGGTGCAAGCATCTCGGAGTTGGAATATACGCTTTGATAAGTTGATCAAAGCATATAGTTTTATACAGACTTGCGGTGAAGCCTGTATTTACAAGAAAGTGAGTGGGAGCACTACAACATTTCTGATAAGTATATGTGAATGACATATTGTTGATCGGAAATAATGTAGAATTATTCTGCAAAGCATAAAGGAGTGTTTGAAAGGAGTTTTTCAAAGAAAGATCTCGGTAAAGCTGCTTACATATTTAGCGTCAAGATCTATAGAGATAGATCAAGACGCTTGATAAGTTTTTTCAATGAGTACATACCTTAATAAGATTTTGAAGTAGTTCAAAATGGAACAGTCAAAGAAAGAGTTTCTTGCCTGTGTTACAAGGTGTGAAATTGAGTAAGACTCAAAGCCCGACCACGACAGAGGATAGAAAGAGAATGAAAGTCATTCCCTATGCCTCGGCCATAGGTTCTATAAAGTATGCCATGCTGTGTACCAGATCTATTGTATATCCTACACTGATTTTGGCAAGGGAGTACAATAGTGATCTAGGAGTAGATCACTGGACAACGGTCAAAATTATCCTTAGTGGAATAAGGATATGTTTCTCGATTATGGAAGTGACAAAAGGTTCGTCGTAAAGGGTTACGTCGATGCAAGTTTTGACATAGATCTGGATGACTCTAAGTCTTGATCTAGATACATATTGAAAGTGGGAGCAATTAGCTAGAGTAGCTCCGTGCAGAGCATTGTAGACATAAATTTTTTGCAAAATACTTACGGATCTGAATGTGACAGACCTGTTGACTAAAATTATCTCATAAGCAAAACATGATCACACCTTAGTACTCTTTGGGTGTTAAGTCACATAAGCGATGTGAACTAGATTACTGACTCTAGTAAACCCTTTGGGTGTTGGTCACATGACGATGTGAACTATGGGTGTTAATCACATGGTGATGCGAACTATTGCTGTTAAATCACATGGCGATGTGAACTAGATTATTGACTCTAGTGCAAGTGGGAGACTGAAGGAAATATGCCCTAGAGGCAATAATAAAGTTATTATTTATTTCCTTATATCATGATAAATGTTTATTATTCATGCTAGAATTGTATTAACTGGAAACTTGATACATGTGTGAATACATAGACAAACAGAGTGTCACTGGTATGCCTCTACTTGACTAGCTCGTTGATCAAAGATGGTTATGTTTCCTAGCCATAGACATGAGTTGTCATTTGATTAACGGGATCACATCATTAGGAGAATGATGTGATTGACTTGACCCATTCCGTTAGCTTAGCACTCGATCGTTTAGTATGTTGCTATTGCTTTCTTCATGACTTATACATGTTCCTATGACTATGACATTATGCAACTCCCGTTTACCGGAGGAACACTTTGTGTGCTAGCAAACGTCACAACGTAACTGGGTGATTATAAAGGTGCTCTACAGGTGTCTCCAAAGGTACTTGTTGGGTTGGTGTATTTCGAGATTAGGATTTGTCACTCCGATTGTTAGAGAGGTATGTCTGGGCCCACTCAGTAATACACATCACTATAAGCCTTGCAAGCATTGTGACTAATGAGTTAGTTGCGGGATGATGTATTACGAAACGAGTAAAGAGACTTGCCGGTAACGATATTGAACTAGGTATCGAGATACCGACGATCGAATCTCGGGCAAGTAACATACTCATGACAAAGGGAACAACGTATGTTGTTATGCGGTCTGACCGATAAAGATCTTCGTAGAATATGTGGGAACCAATATGAGCATCCAGGTTCCGCTATTGGTTATTGACCGGAGAGGTGTCTCGGTCATGTCTACATAGTTCTCGAACCCGTAGGGTCCGCACGCTTAACGTTACGATGACAGTTATATTATGAGTTTATATGTTTTGATGTACTGAAGGTTGTTCGGAGTCCCGGATGTGATCACGGACATGACGAGGAGTCTCGAAATGGTCGAGACATAAAGATTGATATATTGGAAGCCTATGTTTGGACATCGGAAGTGTTCCGGGTGAACTCGGGATTATTCCGGAGTACCGGGAGGTTACCGGAACCCCCCGGTAACTTAATGGGCCTTAGTGGGCCTAGGTGGAAGAGAGGAGAGGAGGCCAGGGCAGGGTCGCACGCCCCTCCCCCCAATCCGAATAGGACAAGGTGAGGGGGCGGCGCCCCCCCTTTCCTTCCTCCCCTCCACCTCTTCCCCCTCTCTCTCCTAGTCCAACATGGAAAAGGGGGGGAGTCCTACTCCCGGTAGGAGTAGGACTCCTCCTGGCGCGCCTCTCCCCTTGGCCAGCCGAACCCCCCTTGCTCCTTTATATACGGGGGCAGGGGGGCACCCCATAGACACACAATTGATCATTGATCTCTTAGCCGTGTGCGGTGCCCCCTCCACCATATTACACCTCGATAATATCGTAGCGGTGCTTAGGCGAAGCCCTGCGTCGGTAGAACATCATCATTGTCACCACGTCGTCGTGCTGACGAAACTCTCCCTCAACACTCGGCTGGATCGGAGTTCGAGGGACGTCATCGAGCTGAACGTGTGCTGAACTCGGAGGTGCCGTGCGTTTGGTACTTGATCGGTCGGATCGTGAAGACGTACGACTACATCAACCGCGTTGTGTTAACGCTTCCGCTTTCGGTCTACGAGGGTACGTGGACAACACTCTCCCCTCTCGTTGCTATGCATCACCATGATCTTGCGTGTGCGTAGAATTTTTTTGAAATTACTACGTTCCCCAACACTCGTCACCACCTGCGTCGCCACCTCGTCACGGTGATGGATTGGCCTTTTCTTCGGCGGAAGTGGCCCCGGATCATCGCGGGGAGCCTTTCCCTTCGCTTCGGTGGAAAACCTTCTGATGGGCGTTGTTAGCAGTGGAGCAAGGAGGAAGAAGCAAGCAAGCGAGGAAGAGATGGGCGACGTTGGCTCCGCCCCCTCCCCATTTATAACGGAAGAAGGCCAACCGGCGTCTCCCACGATCGCAAGTAATGATGGTTTTCCTTGCATGTCGCAGGGACTTGTCAAGTCGAGCAGTTGCCAAGGCAGCGTGGGGAAGCGGAGACGTCCACGTCCAATCAACCGCCACGCGTCAACCGAGGCCGCATGCTTTTGGGGCCCGCGGCGCTCCGAACCTGACCCTTGGCTTCGCCGCGAAGCCAAGCCCAAGCGCACCTTGGGCCCGGGGGCTACTGTCGGTGTTCTGGGAACGGGGGTCCCCAGACTTGCCTGCCTGCGGCCCACGGCGTGGCTAAGCCAGTGGGCCGTACGACCCATCTTCATCAGCAAAGCATCCAAGACCCTCGCGAGGGGCCAAGCCTCGCGAAGCGGACGACGCAAGACCTCCTCTGGAGTGGCCTAGCCAGGCAGACTCACGAGGAGCGGAGAGATCAAGGCAGGGCAAACCTCACGAGGCTCTCGTGATGTGACCCATGACGAACGACACCAGGCGGGCGCCAGCGCGCGCAGTGTCCTTGTTTCCTCTTTAGTGCTAAGGAGGCCAGCGCAGGCGAAGAGTACCGAGGCATCAGGCAAAGGTTGCTATATTGGTGCAACGAGACCAAGACCAGGAGGACGGCAAGGCGGAGGTCATCGTGGAGCCCAAGACGGCGTCACCACCAGAGCTTTTCGCTGGCGAAGACTACTGTTGTCAGGATAGCTTGTACTAGCTGCCCCCCTTCAAATTTGCCCGCCGTTGTTGGCTCCCTTCCCGCTCAACATTTGGGAAGAGCACCATGGCCTATATAAGTAGAGCTAGCCACCACAGAAGGGGCATCTGATCTTAGCTTGATCCAACCTGATTGAGAGCCGACCCTAGCCACAAGAACACCCCAACCTCAGGAGGTTGTTCTTCCCCTTGTACTGTTCATCATCAGCCCTAGAGGCAATCCACCACACCACACTGGAGTAGGGTATTACACCACAACGGTGGCCCGAACCAGTATAAATCTCGTGTCTCTCTGTGTTGTGAGTTCGTCGAGTTCATCCGTAAGATCTTAGCGAGCTAGGGCGTAGATCAGTAGGAGGGAAAGACTTCGCGCGCACCCCAGTGTTCGAACCTTAAGGGTTTGCTGGAACCCCACATCCGACAAAATTATCAAACTCATGTAAACATTGGCTAGCAGACTTATAACGAGGAATATCACCTTCATCAAATCTATAGAGAGAATTTACCTTTACTACCTGTGTCGGGTTATCAAGACCATGTATTTCTTCAACAGGCGGTAAATTGAGACAATGTATTTCTTCAATAGGAGGTAAATTCTTAACATCTTCAGCTTTAATACCCTTTTCTTTCATAGATTTCTTTGCCTCTTGCATATCTTCAGGACTGAGAAATAGAACACCCCTCTTCTTCGGAGTTGGCTTAGGAGTTGGCTCAGGAAGTGTCCAATTATTTTCATTAGTCAACATATTATTCAATAGAATTTTAGCTTGATCAACAGTTCTTTCCCTGAAAACACAACCAGCACAACTATCCAGGTGGTCTGTGGAAGCATCGGTTAGTCCATTATCAAAGATATCAAGTATTTAATTTTTCTTGAGAGGATCATCAGGCAAAGCATTAAGTAATTGGAGAAGCCTCCCCCAAGCTTGTGGGAGACTCTCTTCTTAAATTTGCACAAAATTATATATTTCCCTTAAAGCAGCTTGTTTCTTATGAGCAGGGAAATATTTAGCAGAGAAGTAATAAATCATATCCTGGGGACTACGCACAAAACCAGGATCAAGAGAATTAAACCATATCTTAGCATCACCCTTTAATGAGAATGGAAATATTTTAAGGATATAATAGTAGCGAGTTTTCTCATCATTAGTGAACAGGGTAGCTATATCATTTAATTTAGTACGATGTGCCACAATAGTTTCAGATTCATAGCCATAAAAAGGATCAGATTCAACCAAAGAAATTATATCAGGATCAATAGAAAATTCATAATCCTTATCAGTAACAAAGATAGGTGAAGTAGCATAAGCAGGATCATATTTCATTCTAGCATTCAGAGTCTTTTCTTTAAGCTTAGCTAATAATTTCTTAAGATCACTTCTATCATTGCAAGCAAGAAAGTCTCTAGCAGTTTCTTCATCCATAACATAGCCCTCAGGCACAAGATGCAATTCATATTTAGGGGGAGAATCTTCATCATCACTTTCATCAATATTATCAGTTTCAATAATTTCATTCTCTCTAGCCCTAGCAAGTTGTTCATCAAGGAATTCACCAAGTGGCACAGTAGTATCAAGCATAGAAGTAGTTTCATCATAAGTATCATGCATAGCAGAAGTGGCATCATCAATAACATGCGACATGTCAGAATTAATAGCAGAAGCAGGTTTAGGTGTCGCAAGCTTACTCAAAATAGAAGGTGAATCAAGTGCAGAGCTACATGGCAGTTCCTTACCTCCCCTCATAGTTGAGAGATAAATTTTTGTTTTCTCGTCTTTCAAGTTCTTCATAGTGACCAGCAGATATAAATCCTAAGTGACTCAAAGAATAGAGCTATGCTCCCCGGCAACGGCGCCAGAAAATAGTCTTGATAACCCACAAGTATAGGGGATCGCAACAGTTTTCGAGGGTAGAGTATTCAACCCAAATTTATTGATTCGACACAAGGGGAGCCAAATAATATTTTCAAGTATTAGCAGTTGAGTTGTCAATTCAACCACACCTGGATAACTTAGTATCTGCAGCAAAGTATTTAGTAGCAAAGTAGTATGGAAGTAACGGTAACGGTAGCAAAAGTAATATTTTTGGGTTTTGTAGTGATTGTAACAGTAGCAACGGAAAAGTCAATAAGCGAAGAACAATATGTGAAAAGCTCGTAGGCATTGGATCGGTGATGGAGAATTATGCCGGATGCGATTATTCATGCAACAGTTATAACATAGGGTGACACATAACTAGCTCCAATTCATCAATGTAATGTAGGCGTGTATTCCGAATATAGTCATACGTGCTTATGGAGAAGAACCTGCATGACATCTTTTGTCCTACCCTCCCGTGGCAGCGGGGTCCTATTGGAAACTAAGGAATATTAAGGCCTCCTTTTAATACAGTACCAGACCAAAGCATTAACACATAGTGAATACATGAACTCCTCAAACTATGGTCATCACCGGGAGTGGTCCCGTTTTTTGTCACTTCGGGGTTGCCGGATCATAACACATAGTAGGTGACTATAAACTTGCAAGATAGGATCAAGAACTCACATATATTCATGAAAACATAATAGTTTCAGATCTGAAATCATGGCACCCGCGCCCTAGTGACAAGCATTAAGCATAGCAAAGTCATAGCAACATCAATCTCAGAACATAGTGGATACTAGGGATCAAATCCTAACAAATCTAACTTGATTACATGATAAATCTCATCCAACCCATCACCGTCCAGCAAGCCTACGATGGAATTACTCACGCACGGCGGTGAGCATCATGAAATTGGTGATGGAGGATGGTTGATGATGACGATGGTGACGGATTCCCCTCTCCGGAGCCCCGAACGCACTTCAGATCAGCGCTACCGAGAGATTTTAGGGCTTGGCGGCGGCTCCGTATCGTAAAACGTGATGAATCTTTCTCTTTGATTTTTTTCTCCCCGAACGCGAATATATAGAGTTGGAGTTGAGGTCAGTGGAGTTCCAGGGGGCCCACGAGGCAGGGGGCGCCCCCTGGGGGGCAGGCGCGCCTCCCACCCTCGTGGACAGGGTGTGGGCCCCCTGGCCTTGATTCTTTTGCCAGTATTTTTTATATTTTCCAAAAATAATCTCCATGAAGTTTCAGGTCATTCCGAGAACTTTGTTTCTGCACAAAGATAACACCATGGAAATTCTGCTGAAAACAACGTCAATCCGGGTTAGTTCCATTCAAATCATGCAAGTTAGAGTCCAAAACAAGGGCAAAAGTGTTTGGAAAAGTAGATATGACGGAGATGTATCATGGCGCCAAAGGATGACTCCTCGGCCGCCGGGCACATGGGGAAAAAAGCCCCCACGAGGACTGGTGATGGGGGCCAAGTTCTATTCGGCCCCCAGCCGGAAACCTTTCCGGAGACCTACACGGCTCTGGAGTCCAGCGAACGGCCTTCCCCGAAAGGAGGAGGTGTGCCTGTTCCGCCGGTTACCTCTGTCCAACCAGAGGCACCGGATAATCTGCTGGAAGCGGTGCAAGGCGCTTCCATTGTGGATGAACACCGTGTCCTTATGGGTACGGTGATCAAGAAGGTTCAGTCCGCCAAAAGCGGACTAACCGAAGCCTGCACTAGCCTTTTAACAGGCTTTGAGGTAAGTAATGTAATTGTAGAAAGAATATCACAGTGTAGACAGTAGCCCCTAATGCTCTGTTCGGTGTTCGGAAAGAAAAAGCCGAACAGAGGATCAAAATAGTTTTCGCAGGAGTCTAACATAAAATGTCTATGTGAATAAGCAGGCGTCGCTGCTGGCTGCTCTGCTCATACTGCGGAGGTCTCCGGCGTGAAGCAGAGCCTGGAGCAGGCCGAGGAAGAGCTCAGCCTCATGAAGAAGCAGCTGGAGGACGACCATGGTATGCAATAACCCGAATTTGGAGCTCTCCAGGGGCGTTTACAGATTTGTCGCGCAGTGTATCAGATTCTGCCGAGTTCTATCGAGCCGAAGAAGGGAGTTCTAGGGAGAAGCTATTCTGGACTCAATATCTTGGACCAGAACATCCGGTGCCCTTCATCAACCAGCTGAAACAACTGGTCGAGCTGCACAAGGCGGCCGAGCTAGCCATGAAGGACCTGATAGTCTGACTATGGCCTGCCGCGCCGATACCCAGCAGCTACTTCGGACTTGTGAAGCGGCTTCTTAGTGCCTGCCCACGGCTTGAGGTCATAAAGCGGTCTGTCTGTATTGAAGATGGACGGATGGCCTTTCCCGCGTCAAGACGCACTGGGCAAAGATGGATACTAAAAAGCTGATGACCGAGGGGCCGCCTGAGGGCAAGGAGCACCGCCGACCCGAGTTATATTTTGATGGTGTCCTGGAGGGATCCCGCCTTGTGGCGGAGCAATGTGCGAAGGATGTTATATTCCCATGACGACATTCGTATTATCCTGTCCTGTAATATGAAACAATGATGTTTATGCAATATAATGCCTGTGACTTTAAAATTTTACCTCCTGTGCGGCCGTTTATGAAATCTGAGGGTTGGCCAGTCGTCGGCTTCTGCCCCCACGTAGATAGTACGGGGGTGTTCGGCATAAATCTAAACACTCTTTACTCCACATTCTGGTCCGTAAAGGAGGTGTTTAGCGCAATGAACGAGGCAATCAGACTATACAGCCTTTATCGCCTTCACTTAGCCATAGGAGTTTGACAATGAGAATTTTGGCGAAGCCCCTGGTATTCGGAAGGCCGAACTTGGGGCGTTATACGCGCCTGATCAGATAAAAAACCGACTCCTCACATAAAGCGGGAAAAATCTCTAAGGATTGGAAACCTCTCAAACAGCTGACCAGCTCTCGCTGCATCATGACAGTGAGTTTTTGGCTTTCTCTACTGAGGTGCTCGTCCTGAAGAACCAGGACACAATCGCAGTAGTTCTCCCTTTACTACCCTAGCCGATATAGTGGAACGTAAGGTAGTAAGCACAGGAGCCGGGCAACCCAACTATTGACCGAAGCCTGTGCTAGCCTTTTAACAGCCTTTGAGGTAAGTAATGTAATTGTAAAAAGAATATTGCAGTGTACACAGTAGCCCCTGATGCTCTGTTCGGTGTTCGGAAAGAAAAAAGCCGAACATAGGATCAAAATAGTTTTCATAGGAGTCTAACATAAAATGTCTATGTGAATAAGCAGGCATCGCTGCTGGCTGTTGCTGCTCATACTGCGGAGGTCTCTGGCCTGAAGCAGAGCCTGGAGCGCGCCGAGGAAGAGCTCGGCCTCATGAAGAAGCAGCTGGAGGACGGCCATGGTATGCAATAACCCGAATTTGGAGCTCTCCAGGGGCGTTTACAGATTTGCCGCACAGCATATCAGATGCGGCCAAGTTCTATCGAGCCGAAGAAGGGAGTTCTACGGAGAAGCTGTTCTGGTCTCAATATCTTGGACCAGAACATCCGGTGCCCTTCATCGACCAGCTGAAACAACTGGTCGAGCTACACAAGGCGGCCGAGCTAGCCATGAAGGACCTGATAGTCCGACTATGGCCTGCCGCGCCGATACCCAGTAGCTACTTCGGACTTGTGAAGCGGCTTGTTAGTGCCTGCCCACGGCTTGAGGTCATAAAGTGGTCGGTCTGTATTGAAGGTGCAGGCAAGCTCTGGCTGTAGGTGGACGGCTGCTGCAGCAAAGCTTCGTGGGTCGCGGTCGAGGTCTCCGTCGCAGGCAACGCAGCCCTGGCCCGCGGCTGGCAGACGTTTGTCCGCGCGAGTGGCCTGGGCAGGCGGTTCACCCTCCACTTCAAATATGATGGCAATGCGACCCTCTACGTGAGGGCGTTTGGAGAAGACGGCCGCCGCGTCGGGTGCTGCCCCGAAGACAACGACGGCGATGAGGTGCTTGGCCTTGGCGACGGTCGAGACGAGGGTGAGGATGGTCTTGCCTTCGGTGCTGGCCGCTGCTCGCCTAGCTATGGCGATTCTCCCTCCAGCGACAGCTCCAGCAGCGGCGGCTACGACCAGCCGCCACGCCGCCATGCCCGCTTTGAGAGTGGCAGCAGGTTGTCTCGTCGCCGCGCCCCAGTGAAGCGCGAGGAGGGGTCCGGCTGAGCTCAGGAGAGCGCCATCGGTCCATCCTCACGAGCTGCTGCAGGGGCATGCGCCATTTTTGTTTTGTTCTTCCTTTTCTTCCTGCATTAAGAGAGAGACAAGTATGGGGCCCCATAGGGGCGTGCAACGAACCATGGTTTCCAAGTTGCTATGCTATGTTTATTGTTCCTGTGTCGTGTTGCAGCATTAACGTTTTATGTAGGCGCGTAGAAATAACTTAGCTTGACACGCTCGAAGTAGTCTTCGCTTTGTGAGGCACGCATTTCCCAGTACCTGGCGGGGCCTCCTTGGCCTGGGAGGTGTCTAGGAACTGCAAAAATTTGTTAGGGAACTTTTATTCTTCCGAACCCTGGTCGCAGGTGCTGCTGGTCACGATCCAGCGCTTCGCATCGTGGTGCCCAAGGGGCACGGATTGAGAGGAGTGCACCAACTTACGAGCTCGAACGAGGGTACCTCGCGAAAATAGGAAAAAACCCTGACGAAGGGCACCTATCCAGGCCCCTCGCGAGGCGTGCGATAGAGAGAGAGAGCACAGGTCGAAACAAGGAACTGAAAGCAGAAACGGAGGTAAAAGGCGATGGAACCAAACCGGCAAGGAACACCAGAAAGCAAATTTTCATTAAAGAGGGGCAAGCCAACTACGGAAAGCAAATGAAAAGCCGCTCCTGACACCTAGTCTAGTATTCTTGTCTTCTCACCAGCGCGGAGCTAAGTGCTGCCACTAGGACGTGGGAGGGAGCCCCCGAGGCCCGAGGGCGGCACTCCTAAGACTCCGGGGCGTGTACAGCCCCACTCATTATTATGTGAGAGTGTCACGAGCGGAGACCTTCACAAGCACTGGGGCTTCTTCACAGGCGCCGGGCCTTTCTTCATGGGTAGAATTTCCGGAGGTGCTGGATGTTCTAGGCATTCTGGATAGGTACCCCGTCCTGCGTCTCCAGGGGCACGGCACCAGGCCTGGAGACGCGGGCGACCCTAAACGGGCCCTCCCACATGGGCGAGAGCTTGTGCAGCCCTTCCCTGGAGAGCACCCGCCTTAGGACGAGGTCACCCACCTCGAGCGTCCTGGAGCGGACGCTGCGACAGTGATACCGCCGTAGCGCCTGTTGGTATCTTGCCGCCCGGAGCGTGGCTTCACGGCGGCGTTCCTCCCGCAGCACGAAGTCCATCCCCCGCATGGCGCCCTGTTGCGCCTCATCAAACGACAGGACCCGCGCAGAGTGATGCTTGCTACGTCTCTAACGTATCTATAATTTATGAAGTATTCATGCTATTATATTATCTGTTTTGGATGTTTATGGGCTTTATTAAACACTTCTATATTATTTTTGGGACTAACCTATTAACCCAGAGCCCAGTGCCAGTTTCTGTTTTTCCCTTGTTTCAGTGTTCCGCAGAAAAGGAATATCAAACAAAGTCCAAACGGAATGAAACCTTCAGGAGCGTGATTTTTGGAACGAACGTGAGCCAAGAGACTTGGAGTTGAAGTCAAGGAAGCTTCGAGGTGGCCACGAGGCAGGGAGGCGCGCCTGCCCCCCTGGGCACACCCCCTCCCTCATGGGCCCCCCGTGGCTCCCCTGAACGACTACCTTCGCCTATATATATCCATATACCCTAAAAACGTCGAGGAACAGAATAGATCGGGAGTTCCGCCGCCGCAAGCCTCTGTAGCCACCAAAAACCAATCGGGACCCTGTTCCGGCACCCTGCCGGAGGGGAGAACCCTCACCGGTGGCCAACTTCATCATCCCGGTGCTCTCCATGACGAGGAGGGAGTAGTTCACCCTCGGGGCTGAGGGTATGTACCAGTAGCTATGTGTTTGATCTCTCTCTCTCTCTCTCTCTCTCGTGTTCTTGAGATGGTACGATCTTGATGTACCGCGAGCTTTGCTATTATAGTTGGATCTTGTGATGTTTCTCCCCTCTACTCTCTTGTAATGGATTGAGTTTTCCCTTTGAAGTTATCTTATCGGATTGAGTCTTTAAGGATTTGAGAACACTTGATGTATGTCTTGCATGTGCTTATCTGTGGTGACAATGGGATATCACGTGATCCACTTGATGTATGTTTTGGTGATCAACTTGCGGGTTCAGTGACCTTGTGAACTTATGCATAGTGGTTGGCACACATTTTTGTCTTGACTATCCGGTAGAAACTTTGGGGCACTCTTTGAAGTACTTTTGTGTTGGTTGAATAGATGAATCCGAGATTGTGTGATGGATATCGTATAATCATACCCACAGATACTTGAGGTGACATTGGAGTATCTAGGTGACATTAGGGTTTTGGTTGATTTGTGTCTTAAGGTGTTATTCTAGTACGAACTCTCTGATAGATCGAATGGAAGGAATAGCTTCGTGTTATTTTACTACGGACTCTTGAATAGATCGAACAGAAAGAATAACTTTGAGGTGGTTTCGTACCCTACCATAATCTCTTCGTTTGTTCTCTGCTATTAGTTACTTTGGAGTGACTCTTTGTTGCATGTTGAGGGATAGTTATGTGATCCAATTATGTTATTATTGTTGAGAGAACCTGCACTAGTGAAAGTATGAACCCTAGGCCTTGTTTCCTAGCATTGCAATACCGTTTATGCTCACTTTTATCGCTTGCTACCTTGCTGTTTTTATATTTTCAGCTTGCAAATACTCATATCTATCATCCATATTGCACTTGTATCACCATCTCTTTGCCGAACTAGTGCACCTATACAATTTACCATTGTATTGGGTGTGTTGGGGACACAAGAGACTCTTTGTTATTTGGTTGCAGGGTTGTTTGAGAGAGACCATCTTCATCCTACGCCTCCCACGGATTGATAAACCTTAGGTCATCCACTTGAGGGAAATTTGCTACTGTCCTACAAACCTCTGCACTTGGAGGCCCAACAACGTCTACAAGAAGAAGGTTGCGTAGTAGACATCAAGCTCTTTTCTGGCGCCATTGCCGGGGAAGGTTCTTGCAATCGAGTCTTTTAGTTTCTTGTTTTATTACTAGTTTAGTCTATAAAAGAAAACTACAAAAAAATGGAATTGAGTTTGCCTCATACGCTTCATCTTTTTAATATCTTTCGTGAGTATGATGGAAAGGAAAATTGTGCCAAATTGTTAGAAGAAGAATGCATTTAAATTTTTGGCACTAAATCTTTGAATGATGAGCATGATTGCAATGTTGTTAGTATGAACTCTTTGAATATCCATAGTACTAATGATGATTGCACTAGTTATGATGAAAATGTGTCCTATAAACATGTCAATTTTTGTCGAGTGCATTGGGTTTGCAAGTACACACCAAATAGGGAAGATAGATATTGCAGGAGGCATAAGCATTTAGAAACTAAATTGTTGCAAGAAAGGCTAAATGTTAGTGCTGAAAATTTAAAATTTCTTAGCCATACTTGTGAACTTTGCAATGAACATGGTCATTTAAATATCAAATGCAAATTGTTTCATGATCGAATCGTGTCCAAAAATTGTGATGACTTGATTTCCCTTGCACATTATAATGAACATAGTTTACTTTTGGGTTATGAAGAAATGAAACGTCAAACTAAGCTTATTCCAGAATATAACCTTGAGAAATTCCTCGATATTGATCTAGAAGAAATTTATATGTATTGTGCGGTGAATTGCATTGAAAATCCTTATATTGCCAATTACATAAAGAAAAGAAAAGAAATAGAAAATGAAGAGAAAGAGACTTCCCAATATCCTCCTATTATTTCTTATGATGAATCAGGTAACGAGGAGGAGCTTTCTATTCAACCAATCTCATCAATAAGGATCTCAAAAAGGAGGGATAAACCCGCACATGACGTGAAGAAGAAAAAGAAAAAACAGAGAAGCAAAGGTAAAAAGGTATCCCTCCCAAATGATGTTGCTCCTACTACTCATTGTGATGATGATAATTGCTATACTATTGGTGCTATCCATACTATTAATAATGAGAGTGATTATGCTTATGATATGAAAAGGCCCAAGCTTGGGGATGCTATGTTTGATGAGGATGACACATTTGAGAATATATTTTCTGAAATTAATGTTTGTCCCAAGCTTGGGGATACTACGTTTAATGAAGATGATATTTTTAGCCTCCCAAGTTTTGATATGCAAAGTTGTTATGACGATAGCATGCCTTCTACCTATGATGATTATATTGATGAAAGTGGGTTTGGAAGAGTGTCAACTTTAGGAAGTAATGATCCCACTATTTTGGAGGATGTTGAATATTATTGTGATAATTATGAAAGTGGATTTGGAGAGTTCATGACTTTATTTAGTGATGAATCCACTATTTCGGAAGAGGTTCCAATTGATTATGAGAACAAAGTTGCTATCTATGATGATTATTGTGATGACATGTATGCTATTAAGAATAATGATAACCATGAAACTTGTCATCACGATTTTAGTTTTCAATTGGATTATGCCTCACATGATAATTATTTTGTTGAGTTTGCTCCCACTATTATTCATGAGAAGAAATTTGCTTATGTGGAGAGTAATAAAAATTCTATGCTTGTAGATCATGAAAAGAATGCTTTAGGTGCTGGTTATATTGTTGAATTCATTCATGATGCTACTGAAAATTATTATGAGGGAGGAATTTATGCTTGTAGGAATTGCAATAATATCAAGTTTCCTCTCTATGTGCTTAAAGTTTTGAAGTTATGCTTGTTTTGCCTTCCTATGCTAGTTGATTATTGTTCCCATAAGTTGTTTGCTCACAAAATCCCTATGCATAGGAAGTGGGTTAGACTTAAAAGTGCTAGTCATATTCTTCATGATGCTATCTTTATGTTTCAATTCTTATCTTTTATGTGAGCATCATTGAAATCATCATGCCTAGCTAGGGGCGTTAAACGATAGCGCTTGTTGGGAGGCAACCCAATTTTATTTTTAGTTTTTGCTTGTTGCTCCTGTTTAGGAATAAATAATCTATCTAGCCTCTGGTTAGTTGTGGTTTTATGTTTTAATTAGTGTTTGTGACAAGTTAAACCTATAGGATCTTCTTGGATGATAGTTATTTGATCTTGCTGAAAATTCCAGAAACTTTTTGTTCACGAAAAAAATTGTTAAAAATTACCAGAACATGATATAATATTGATTCCCATTGCAGAAGATCAATAAATAAATTATTTAGGACGTCCTATTTTGGCAGAATTTTTAGAATTCCAGAAGTTTGCGTTAGTTACAGATTACTACAGACTGTTCTGTTTTTGACAGATTCTGTTTTTGTGTGTTGTTTGCTTATTTTAATGAATCTATGGCTAGTAAAAGAGTTTATAAACCATAGAGAAGTTGGAATACAGTAGGTTTAACACCAATATAAATAAAGAATGAGTTCATTACAGTACCTTGAAGTGGTGTTTTGTTTTCTTTCGCTAACGGAGCTCACGAGATTTTCTGTTAAGTTTTGTGTTGTGAAGTTTTCAAGTTTTGGGTAAAGATTCGATGGACTATGGAATAAGGAGTGGCAAGAGCCTAATCTTGGGGATGCCCAAGGCACCCTAAGGTAATATTTAAGGACAACCAAGAGCTGAAGCTTGGGGATGCCCCGGATGGCATCCCCTCTTTCGTCTTCGTTCATCGGTAACTTTACTTGGAGCTATATTTTTATTCACCACATGATATGTGTTTTGCTTGGAGCGTCATTTTATTTTCTTTTGTTTTGCTTGCTGTTTGAATAAAGTATCAAGATCTGAAATTCTTAAATGAGAGAGAGCCTTCACATAGCTACATAATTATTTAACTACTCATTGATCTTCACTTATATCTTTTTGGAGTAGTTTGTCATTTACTCGTGTGCTTCACTTATATCCTATAGGTAAATGGTTGAATGATTTGAATGTCATAAATCTGAAATTATATATGTTTCATATGCTTATCCCATGGGGAGTAATTGCTTCACATATAAGAAGTAGAGGTGGTAAATTTATTGAAGGTTAGCAAACATTGTATTGGTCACTTGAACAATTCATGAAAGAATATTGAAGGAAGAGAGATTTCACATATAATACACTATCTTGGACATCTTTTCTAATTGTGAGCACTCATTAAAATATGACATGCTAAAAGTTTGATGTTGGACAAGGAAGACAACATAATGGGTTATGTTTTCTTATATCCGAAATAAAGTATATTGTCATGGATCGCCCAACACGTTGAGCTTGCCTTTCCCCCTCATGCTAGCCAAATTCTTTGCACCAAGTAGAGATACTACTTGTGCTTCCAAACACCCCTTAAACCAGTATTGCCATGAGAGTCCACCGTACCTACCTATGGATTGATTAAGATCCTTCTAGTAAGTTGTCATCGGTGCATGCAATAAAAATTGCTCTCTAAATATGTATGATCTTTTAGTGTGGAGAAAATAAGCTTTATAGATCTTGCGATATGGAAGCAATAAAAGCGACAGACTGCATAATAAAGGTCCCTATCACAAGTGGCAATATAAAGTGATGTTCCCTCGCATTAAGATTTTGTGCATCCAACTATAAAAGCGCATGGCAACCTCTGCTTCCCTCTGCGAAGGGCCTATCTTTTATTCTTGTGCAAGAGTCATGGTGATCTTCACCTTTCCTTTTTACATTTTATCCTTTGGCAAGCACATTGTGTTGGAAAGATTCTGATATATATATATATCCAATTGGATGTAAGGCATCATGACCTATTATTGTTGACATTACCCTTGAGGTAAAAGGTTGGGAGGCGAATCTATAAGCCCCTATCTTTCTCTGTGTCTGATTAAAACTTTGAACCCATAAATATCGCGTGAGTGTTAGCAATTGTGAAAGACTAAATGATAGTTGAGTATGTGGAGTTTCCTAAATCAAAGCTCTGACATAGACTCTTGCTGAAAATAAGATGAATTGTAATTGTTTGATGACTGATAACATGGTTTGTTAGTTTTCAAGAAAGTTTATGATCTATACTTTAACATGTGAATAGCTTGTTACTTGATCATGAGAAGCTTTATGAGATGAGCTACTGATATGATATATAAGGAAGCTAGAAAAGGTGATTGAAATTATCATTGATCAAACTTGTGCACCTGCTAGCATTCACACTTCATAAACTATTTCTTTTATCATTTACCTACTCGAGGACGACAGTAATTAAGCTTGGGGATGCTGATACGTCTCCAACGTACCTATAATTTATGAAGTATTCATTCTATTATATTATCTGTTTTGGATGTTTATGGGCTTTATTAAACACCTTTATATTATTTTTAGGACTAACCTATTAACCCAAAGCCCAGTGCCAGTTTCTGTTTTTTCCCTTGTTTCAGTGTTTCGCAGAAAAGGAATATCAAACGGAGTTCAAATGGAATGAAACCTTCGGGAGCGTGATTTTTGGAACGAACGTGATCCAGGAGACTTGGAGTTGAAGTCAAGGAAGCTTCGAGGTGGCCACGAGGCAGGGAGGCGCACCTGCCCCCCTGGGCGCGCCCCCATCCTCGTGGGCCCCTCGTGGCTCCCCTGACCGACTTCTTTCTCCTATATATATCCATATACCCTAAAAACATCGAGGAACATAATAGATCGGGAGTTCCGCCGCCGCAAGCCTCTGTAGCCACCAAAAACCAATCGGGACCCTGTTCCGGCACCCTGCCGGAGGGGGGAACCCTCACCGGTGGCCATCTTCATCATCCCGGCGCTCTCCATGACGAGGAGGGAGTAGTTCACCCTCGGGGCTGAGGGTATGTACCAGTAGCTATGTGTTTGATCTCTCCCTTGTGTTCTTGAGATGGTACGATCTTGATGTACCGCGAGCTTTGCTATTATAGTTGGATCTTATGATGTTTCTCCCCCTCTACTCTCTTGTAATGGATTGAGTTTTCCCTTTGAAGTTATCTTATCGGATTGAGTCTTTAAGGATTTGAGAACACTTGATGTATGTCTTGCATGTGCTTATCTGTGGTGACAATGGGATATCACGTGATCCACTTGATGTATGTTTTGGTGATCAACTTGCGGGTTCAGTGACCTTGTGAACTTATACATAGGGGTTGGCACACGTTTTCGTCTTGACTCTCCGGTAGAAACTTTTGGGCACTATTTGAAGTACTTTTGTGTTGGTTGAATAGATGAATCTGAGATTGTGTGATGCATATCGTATAATCATACCCACGGATACTTGAGGTGACATTAGAGTATCTAGGTGACATTAGGGTTTTGGTTGATTTGTGTCTTAAGGTGTTATTCTAGTACGAACTCTATGATAGATCGAACGGAAAGAATAGCTTCGTGTTATTTTACTACGGACTCTTGAATAGATCGAATAGAAAGAATAACTTTGAGGTGGTTTTGTACCCTACCATAATCTCTTCGTTTGTTCTCCGCTATTAGTGACTTTGGAGTGACTCTTTGTTGCATGTTGAGGGATAGTTATGTGATCCAATTATGTTATTATTGTTGAGAGAACCTGCACTAGTGAAAGTATGAACCCTAGGCCTTGTTTCCTAGCATTGCAATACCGTTTACGCTCACTTTTATCGCTTGCTACCTTGCTGTTTTTATATTTGCAGATTACAAATACTCATATCTATCATCCATATTGCACTTGTATCACCATCTCTTCGCCGAACTAGTGCACCTATACAATTTACCATTGTATTGGGTGTGTTGGGGACACAAGAGACTCTTTGTTATTTGGTTGCAGGGTTGTTTGAGAGAGACCATCTTCATCCTATGACTCCCACGTATTGATAAACCTTAGGTCATCCACTTGAGGGAAATTTGCTACTGTCCTACAAACCTCTGCACTTGGAGGCCCAACAACGTCTACAAGAAGAAGGTTGTGTAGTAGACATCAATGCTTGACCTCGTGAGGGAGAGTCGCTTCTGCTCCGTAGACGAGGAAGAACGGGATCTCGCCTGTTGGCTTGGTGGCGGTAGTGCGGATGGACCACAACACAAACTGGAGCTCATCGTGTCAGCCCCTGCCGCAGGCCTCGAGCTTCTTCTTGAAGGTCCTAGTCTTGAGGCCTCTCAGGACCTCCGCGTTGGCGCGTTATGCCTGACCATTGCTCCCGGGGTGTGCCGCCGAAGCATAGCAGATCTGCATTCCAAGGTTAGCACAATATGTCTTGAAGAGATTGCTAGTGAACTGCGAGCCGTTGTCGGTGATGATGCGGTTGGGGACCCCTAACCGGCTCACGAGACCCTTGATGAACTTGACCGTGGATCCGGCCGGGATGGTGCGGACGGCTTCTACCTTCGCCCACTTGGTGAACTTGTTGATGGCGACGTAGAGGTAGCGGTAGCCCACATGCACTCAGGGGAAAGTGCCCAAGATATCCAGCCCCCAGACCGCGAATGGCCACGAGAGTGGGATGGTATGGAGGCCCTGAGCTGGCTGACGGATCTGCTTGGCGTGGAATTGACAGGCTTCACATGACTTCACTAGCTCAGTCGCGTCGTTGAGCGTCGTAGGCCAGTAGAACCCGCTGCGGAACGCCTTGCCGATGAGGGTTCGTGACGATGAGTGGTGCCCGCAGTCCCCGCCGTGTATGTCAGCTAGCAGCTCTTTCCCGCGTTCCCTGGAGATACAACGCAATGAAACGTCATTCAACCGCTTCCTATATAACTCACCGTCCTGGATGCAGTACACCGTGGCCTGCCGCGCCACGCGCTCCTTGTCTTCCTCCTTCTCCGGTAGCGTCCCTTGCGCCAGGTACTCCTTGAACTCCTTGGTCCAGCACCCCTCCTGAGGTTCGAGCTCCAAGAGTAGGCGCGCTCCCGAGGTCGGGCCGCAGGCCGGGGCTCCCGAGGCAGGTGGTTGGGGGAGCTCCTCCCGAGGCAGCGCCGGCCTTGAAAGTGGTGGTGTTGCCGATGGCTCGAAGAGCCGCTCCTCGAAGACGCCAGGCTCTTGGTGCTGGGGATCGTAGCAGAATTTTAAAATTTTCTACGCATCACCAAGATCCATCTATGGAGTCTACTAGCAACGAGAGGGAAGGTGTGCATCTACATACCCTTGTAGATCGCGAGCGGAAGCGTTCAAGTGAACGGGGTTGATGGAGTCGTACTCGTCGTGATCCAAATCACCGATGACCGAGCGCCGAACGGACGGCACCTCCGCATTCAACACACGTACGGAGCAGCGACGTCTACTCCTTCTTGATCCAGCAAGGGGGAAGGAGAGGTTGATTGAGATCCAGCAGCACGACGGCGTGGTGGTGGAAGTAGCGGGGATCCCGGCAGGGCTTCGCCAAGCGCAAGCGGGAGGGAGAGGTGTTGCAGGGGGAGAAGGAGGCGCTAGGGGCTGGTGTGTTGCTGCCCTCCCTCCCCCCACTATTTATAGGGGTCCTGGGGGGGCACCGGCCACCCTGGAGATCCCATCTGAGGGGGGGCGGCGGCCAAGGGGTGGCTTGCCCCCCAAGGCAGGTGGGGCGCCCCCCACCCCTAGGGTTTCCAACCCTAGGCGCAGGGGGAGGCCCAAGGGGGGCGCCCCAGCCCATTAAGGGCTGGTTCCCTTCCCACTTCAGCCCATGGGGCCCTCCGGGATAGGTGGTCCCACCCGGTGGACCCCCGGGACCCTTCCGGTGGTCCCGGTACAATACCGATAACCCCCGAAACCTTCCCGGTGGCCGAAACTGGACTTCCTATATATAATTCTTCACCTCCGGACCATTCCGGAACTCCTCGTGACGTCCGGGATCTCATCCGGGACTCCAAACAACTTTCGGGTTTCCGCATACTAATATCTCTACAACCCAAGCGTCACCGAACCTTAAGTGCGTAGACCCTACGGGTTCGAGAGACATGCAGACATGACCGAGACGCCTCTCCGGTCAATAACCAACAGCGGGATCTGGATACCCATGTTGGCTCCCACATGTTCCACGATGATCTCATCGGATGAACCACGATGTCGAGGATTCAATCAATCCCGTATACAATTCCCTTTGTCAATCGGTACGTTACTTGCCCGAGATTCGATCGTCGGTATCCCAATACCTTGTTCAATCTCGTTACCGGCAAGTCACTTTACTCGTACCGTAATGCATGATCCCGTGGCTAACTCCTTAGTCACATTGAGCTCATTATGATGATGCATTACCGAGTGGGCCCAGAGATACCTCTCCGTCATACGAAGTGACAAATCCCAGTCTCGATCCGTGCCAACTCAACAGACACTTTCGGAGATACCCGTAGTGTACCTTTATAGTCACCCAGTTACGTTGTGACGTTTGGCACACCCAAAGCACCCCTACGGTATCCGGGAGTTGCACGATCTCATGGTCTAAGGAAATGATACTTGACATTGGAAAAGCTCTAGCAAACGAACTACACGATCTTTTGTGCTATGCTTAGGATTGGGTCTTGTCCATCACATCATTCTCCTAATGATGTGATCTCGTTATCAATGACATCCAATGTCCATAGTCAGGAAACCATGACTATCTGTTGATCAACGAGCTAGTTAACTAGAGGCTTACTAGGGACACGTTGTGGTCTATGTATTCACACATGTATTACGATTTCCGGATAACACAATTATAGCATGAACAATAGACTATTATCATGAACAAGGAAATATAATAATAACCATTTTATTATTGCCTCTAGGGCATATTTCCAACACTTGGGGTAGCCGCTTGGATGCTCTCTTGGCGATGTCGTCAGCTTCCTTGTTGGTGCCACGGGGCACGTGCTACAATTCCAGGCCCAAGAACTGCTCTTCCATTTTGCGTACCTCCACGAGGTATGCCTCCAGGCGCTCGTCCCTCAGCTCGTATACCTTGTTGGAGAAGTTGACGAGGAGCTGCGAGTCGCCCTTGATGGTGAGGCGCTTCACCCCCAGGGCCACCGCAGCTTTTAGGCCAGCTATGAGGCGTTCGTACTCCGCTATGTTGTTGGAGACCTTCTCACCCTGCTGGAAGCAGAGCTGCACGGTGTAGTAGAGCTTGTCCTGAGTGGGCGAGATGATCATTGCTCCAGCTCCCGTGCCCTGGCGCGCAAATGCGCCATCGAAGTACATCACCCAGCCGTCCGACGCTTCAGTCCCTGGCGAGAGGCACCGATCCTCTCCTGCTTCAAGCTCCGGGGCATCCGTCCATTCTGCCACGAAGTCGTCGAGCGCAACTCCCTTGATGACCCTGGTTGTGCTGAACTCCAGCTGGAACACCTGCAGCTCGATGTTCCACTCGGCGACTCTTCCAGCGGCGTTAGGGCTCTTGAGTACCCTCTCTAGTGGGTAGGCGGAGACGACCTTGATTGGGTGACCTTGAAAGTAGTGCCGCAGCATACGCGAGGCCACCAAGAGCGCGAGCAAGAGCTTCTGAGGCATGGGGTACCGTGCCCTGGCATCCCGCAGTATCGTGCTGACGAAATACACTGGGTGCTCGACGAGGGCGGGCGCATCAACGGGGCCCGCTTCTGTTGGAGGTTGGGGCGCCTCCTAAGGTGATGGGACCTCCGGAGCCAGGTCGCCCATTGGGGCCTCGGTGGGCCTCAGATCGCAATCCTGCTGAGCTGGGTCATCCGTTGGCATTGCTGCAGCCCCCGTAGTCTCCTTCGGGTCCTGAGTCGCCCCGGCTGGGGGCGCGGTTCGGCGTGACGTGTCCTTGGCCTGGCGCTCTTCCCGAACCGCCACCAGAGCTGCACTGGCAGAGTGAGGAGTGGCGGCGAGGTAAAGCACTAGGGGCTCGAGAGGGCGGGGCGCCACCATCACCGGAGGGCTGGTCAGGTATCTTTTGAGGTCTTGAAACGCCTGGTCAGCCTCCGGGGTCCACTCGAACGGACCCTTCTTCTTCATCAGCTTGAAGAATGGCAGGGCGCGCTCTCCCATCTTGGAGATGAAGTGCCCCAACAAAGTCACGCAGCCGGCAAGCTTCTGCATCTCCTTGAGGGTTTGTGGTGGGCTCATGTCTTCTATTGCCTTGACCTTCTCCGGGTTGGCCTCGATTCCCCTGTGGGACACGAGGAAACCCAGCAGCTTGCCGGAAGGGACTCCAAACACGCATTTCTCCGGGTTGACCCGCAGGTCCACCTGGCGTAGGCTCGCGAAGGTCTCCTCCAGGTCCTAAATTAAAGTTCTCGCCTCCCAAGACTTTACCACAATGTCGCCGACGTCGGCTTCAGCGTTCCTCCCGAGCTGCTGGCCCAGGGCGATGTGCATCAGCCGTTGGAAGGTCGCGCCCGTGTTGCGCAGCCCGAACAACATGCAAGTGTAGTAGTACAAACCGCTAGGGGTCAGGAAGGCCGTCTTATCCACATCCTCTACTGCCATCTTGATCTGGTGATAGCCTGAAAACGCATCCAGGAAGCACAGCAGGTCGCACTCGGCGGTGGAGTCAATGATCTGGTCGATGCACGGAAGCGGGAACGAATCTTGGCGACAGGCTTTGTTGAGGTTGGTGAAGTCGACACACATGCGCTCCTTCCCGCCTTTCTTTGGCATAACGACAGGGTTCGCCAGCCACTGAGGGTGCCGAACCTCGCGAATGACACCTGCTGCCTCCAGCTTGCGGGTTTCCTGGACGATGAAGGACTTCTTCTCCGTGGACTGTCACCGTGCCTTCTGCTTCATAGGGCGCACATTAGGGCACACCCTTAAGTGATACTCGATCACCCCTCTTGGGACCCCTACCAGCTGATCGGGCTCCCAGGCGAATACTTCCTTGTTTGTGCGCAAGAATTTTACCAATGCTTCCTCTTGATCTAAGTCGAGGTTGGCACCTATGGTGAAGGTGGCTCCAGAAGACCCATCTTCCTCGACCGGCACCTGCTTGGTTTCTGCCCGATCTTGAGTGAACAACTGCTTCTTCTTGGCCGGCACGACCTCCTTAACTCCAGAGGTGGCCACGTCGGCCGGGAGCGCCGTTGCGGTAGCCTCGAGGGCAAGCTTGAGCGCCACCAGAGCCTCCTTGGTATCTCCAACCACGGTCAGGACGCCCTTGCTCCCGGGCATCTTCATGAGGTTGTAGGCCGGACGGGTCGTTGCCATAAACTGGGCCAGAGCTGGGTACCCGAGGATGGCGTTGTACGGGAGGCCGATGCGGGCGATGTCAAAGTCAATCAGCTCCGTGCGGTAGTTGTCGTGGGTGCCGAAGGTCACGGGAAGACGGATCTGCCCCAGGGGACTGGAGGAGCCGCCACCGACCCCGGAGAAGGGCTTGCTGGGGCGGAGCCGCTCGAGCGGTACTTGAAGGAGGCTAAAAGCCTCCACAGAGAGCACGTTGAGGTCGGCGCCGCCGTCGATGAGGGTCTCGGTGACGGCCATGCTGCAGATGGTGGGCGTGCAAAGCATTGGGAGCACGCCCGAGCCGATGGTGGTAGCAGGGTGATCTCCCAAGTCGAAGGTCAGGTTGGCCTGGGGCACCGCCTAGCCTGGAGGAGCCCCCTGCCGCGTGGAGGTGGCGCCGATCTGGCGAAAGAATGGATTGGTGTGATGGTCTGAGGGCGGCGTTTGTGAGCCGCCGAGGAGGGCCGCAACGATGGGGGGCGCCTGTGCTGCGAAGCATGCAGCGAGGAGGCTGCGCAGCTCCTCCCAAGACGCCATCGTGGACCTTGGGAGGTTGAGCAGCCAGGCGCGTGGTGCACCGGTGAGGGCCATGGGAAGCCAATTGGCCATGACCTTGTCGTTGCCCCCAGCCTTAAGGACGACCTCCTCGTACGCCAGCAGGAAAGCCGATGGGTCTGCCGCGCCGTCGTAGCGTGGTGGCATCTCCGGCTTGAACTTGGGTGGCCACTGCACCCGCCGTAAGGCGGGGGCCATGGCTTGGAGCCCCTGGCCCTACCACGGGCATCGGTCGTTGCAGCCGGAAGAGCAGCGCCAGCCATGGGGGCGAGGTGAGGTGATGGCGAAGCACAGATCAACGGAAGGAAAGCTCCCGCGCACCCCTACCTGGCACGCCAAATGTCAGATTTCGGGTTCCAGCAAACCTCTTGAGGTTCGAACACTGGGGTGCGCACGAAGATCTCTCTCTCCCTAGATCGCTCTCTCTACAATCGCAAGGCCTAGCTCGACGAACCCGAAGAACAAGAGACACAAGAGTTTATACTGGTTCGGGCCACCGATGTGGTGTAATACCATACTCCAGTCTGGTCTGGTGGATTGCCTCTTGGGCTGAGGATGAACAGTTACAAGGGAAGAACAGCCTCCTGAGGAGAGGTGTTCTTGTGCTTGGTGAACTTGTGTGGTAGAGGATGATATGAATGACCTCCACCTCTATGGTGGTGGCTAGTCCTATTTATAGAGGCCCTGGTCCTCTCCCCAAATATTGAGCGGGGAGGGATCCAACAACGACAAAATTCGAAGGGAGACAACTAGTACAAGTTATCCTAACTAAAGGTGGTCTTCGCCTGCCAAAGGCTCTGGTGGTGACGCCGTCTTGGGCTCCACGGTGACCTCCTTCTTGTCGTCCTGCTGGCCTTGGTCTCTTTGCACCGATATGGAAACCTTTTCCTGATGCCTCAGGACTCCTCGCCTGCGCTTGCCTCTTTAGCACCAAAGAGGAAACGAGGACACTGTGCGTGCTGGCGCCCGCCTGGCTCCAGTCGTCATGGCTTGGGTCTAGAAACCACGCGAGGTGTCCCTTCCCTGGATCTCTCCACCCCTCTCGAGCCGGCCTGGTGAGGCCGTCCCGAGGAGGTCTTGTGTCATCCGCCTCGCGAGGCTTGGCCCCTCGCGAGGGTCTTGAGTGTTTGCTGGTGAAGATGGGTCGTACAGAGCCGCTGATGGAGCCACGTCGTGGGCCGCAGGCAGGCAAGTCTGGGGACCCCCGTTCCCAGGACGCCGACATGAACCAATTGCTTGGCTTGTCATGGGGGTTGTGCATGATAAATAATTTGTGTTAATAAGATGGAGCATGACAAGACTATATGATTTTGTAGGGATAAACTTTCTTTAGCCTTGATATTTTGAAAAGACATGATTGCTTTTTAGTATGCTTGAAGTATTATTACTTTTTGTCAATATTAAACTTTTGTTTTGAATCTTACGGATCTGAATATTCATGCGACATAAAGAAAGATTACATGACAAACATGTTAGGTAGAATTCCACATCAAAAATTCTGTTTTTATCATTTACCTACTCGAGGAAGAGCAGGAATTAAGCTTGTGGATGCTTGATACGTCTCCAACGTATCTATAATTTTTGATTGTTCCATGATATTATATTATCCATCTTGGATGTTTTATATGCATTATTATGCTATTTTATATCATTTTTGGGACTAATCCTATTAACCTAGTGCCAACTGCCAGTTGCTGTTTTTTCCTTGTTTTTGCCTTTATAGAAAATAAATACCAAACGGAGTCCAATGGAATGAAACTTTTTGACAATTTTTCTTGGACCACAAGACACCCTGGAAGCTTCCGGAGGAGGCCAGATGGGCCATGAGGCGACGAGCTCAGGGGGCGCCCGCCCAAGCTTGTGGGCCCCTCATGGCTCCTCGAACCCTAATTCTTCTTGTATAAATACCCAAATATTTCACGTAGACCAGAGGGCACACCAAAAATACTTTTCTGTCTCCGCAAGTTTCTGTCCTCATGAGCTCCCATCTGGAGGCATTTTCCGGTACTCTGCTGGAGGGGGATTCGACCATGGAGGGTTTCTACATCAACCTTGCTGCCCTTCCGATGATGTGTAAGTAGTTCACCACGGACCTACGGGTCCATAGCTAGTAGCTAGATGGCTTCTTCTCTCTCTTTGATCTTCAATACAATGTTCTCCTCGATGTTCTTGGAGATCTATTTGACGTAATCTTCTTTTGCGGTGCATTTGTTGATATCTGATGAATTGTGGGTTTATTGTGGCACCCCGATCCGCATGGAGCAGGGGGCCTTCGCACGTCAGCCCATGATAACACCTGACGCACGACAGGTCCAAGATACAACATTCCAGGTACGAGAATATTCATCAAATACATGTATAGGAGAGTACATCATTGATGAATACAATTATCTGGCATAGCCCTAAGGCTATTTAAAGGACAACGGAAGTCCATTAAATGGCGGCGGAAGTCTTGGTTTGACAGCATAACAACTCTGGCTGGGCTCCACAACTCACAGGACTGGCAAGATTACGGCCTAGCACGACGGATCAAGCGAACAATTCGGGTACGACCTACAAAACTGGCATGACACGCCAGGTCAGTACATTGAATGTACTTGCAAGACAACCAAATACATAGCATCCAAACAAGCAGAAGACAAAGCAAGAAGCAAGCATATGCAACCATCTATCTGATATCAATTACTAAACACGGCATGCTATAGATCAACCAAGCATGAACAATATCAAAACCTCTACTAACATGGCAAAAACATGGCCTATCAAAACATGCTCCAAACATGCTAATAGCAAAACATAACATATCATCCAATCATGGCAAAATCTAACATATAAATCAAAGCATGGCATGGCATCATGAAACTATGCTGAAAATAAACAACCGATTATATCCAATGCAGACATAGCATGTTAACTTTATGCAACTATCTCTTGTTCTGCCATGGTTATTTAAATGCAAACATATTACTCATGCAATGCAATCAAACTTGTGCACTGAGTCCCTCGGACTCTCTTACCAACGGGTTGTCTCGCAACCGAACGGTGATCTTTCCGGCGATCACAACCACGACCACACTTGGTCTAACTCTCATCGAGACCGTGTCTCACGACTATCTCATAGTCCAAGTCATCACATTATTTGTTACACAATTTCATTATCAACTTAGTTATTTAAGTTTTATCCTCCATTTCGACCAAGACCTGATAGTGGGTCCTACTACGAACTTATGCCCATGACCGAGGACTCGGCTATCGATAGATTGAATACACTCTCCAGAGGTAGCACACTGTACCCACACCACGGAACCCATCGCCTCGTCATTCCATTTGGGTGGACCAACGGCATTCCGACGAAACCGACCTACTGCCACGACACTCTTCCGGCCACTCCGACTCACTTCCCACTGGGCTAGTCCTGGGTGGCCCTGTGTCTACCAATGACACAACGACCACCGTCGTGGTCCAAACGATTCCACACGGGGACCCGGTACCATAATCTCAACAACGGGCACACAAGGTTATGTCTGCTTACCTGATCAGGGTAAGCTTGCCCATAACCTTCCCTAGTTGGAGGCACCGGCGAGAGGCATGACAATAGATCGCATTAAGGCCTTCCCATAAAGGCAAAATGTGGCTGCACCGAAGAAGTTCAGTTTGGTGGCACTATGACTCGATCTCATCGATGGCGGAGGAGGTTTGTTGTTATTAAGTCATTTTATTTCCTTCTCCATCATCATGAACATGAATGCAACAATGAGCATGCATCATATAAATGCTTTAATAAAATACTGAGCTTCTCAAGTGGACAACTATAGCATAAAGAACATGACAATACCAAATGCTAGCATATCAATGGTGCATTACAATCATCATAGCATTTTATAATGATGACATGAAAATAAAGTTGAGTAGTGACATGGCAATATCAGTAACAACATTCTAATTAGCATGGCAAAAGATATCATGAATACACAAGCATGCATGATAAGCATAACGAAATGAATGCAACCGAAAACCATAAGAAACAACTGCAAGTACACACACACACAAGGTGCGAGCAAAGTCAACATGCAAGTTTGGGGCTCATGATAAGAGGTTGGCTTGCCTGGGGGTCGACAACTACTCCGGGAAGAAGTGTGAAACGATCGCGGAAAGATTTGCCGAAAATAGTTCTCTTGGAGGGGGTTGTTTACAGGCAAGGGCAAAATGGTCATTTTCACTGTGCGAAAATGTTATGAAAATGATACCAATGGAACGGGCTCGACGAAACGAAGACATGGGCTTTGGAATCACCTGATTTGGAGCTACGGGTAAAAAGATATGATTGTTTAACTACCAGGGACCTATCCGTAAAGAAAATCATTACAAACTAGCCCCTGACAGAAAACAAGTCACGCCTTTCTCAGAAATACGCTTTCCAGAGAGGAAAGCGCATTCTGGCCCGAGGAAGAGGAGGAATACGCTTTCGGCTAAGGGAAAGCGCACTCCAGGGTATACGCCTTCGGGGTAGCGAAAGCGGAAAACGGCCCAAGGCGTCGCCACTTAACTAACGTGGCACTGGGCTAGGCCCTTCGGTCGCCAACAGGTGGGGCTGCGCGGGGAGGGGTCCACCTGGCCCTGGCGTCTTCAACCTCACGCTCGGGCTCGCGCCTGGCCGAGGGAGGAGGACACCACGACGGCGACTGCCGGCGATTCCGGCCACGGCGGGGGTCGTGCGACCTACCCAGATGACCAGGGGAGGGAGGCGCATCCAGAGGTGGTAGCCGATGCTGCCGACGAGCGCCGGACAGAGAGCAGCAGGGCCTACGGTGGAGAGGAGGTTCGGTCGCCGGCGAAGTGGGGGCTACGGTGGAGTGGAGGAGAGGCCGAGGCCACGGGGAGACTCGCCGGAGCATGGGGGATGCGGTGGTGGTGGAGGAACGGCGAGGGGAGGCCCTGGTCGCCTGAATCAGAGAAGGCCGGGGTGGCGACCATGGCGATGGGGAGGGGGCCAGAGAGGGGCTCCGGGAAGAATGAGTGCTCGGGGAAGCGTAGAAGAGGGTGGGGAAGCTGCTGATGAGCTCGGACGAGGCGCGGACGGGCTATTTATAGCCGGGGCAAAGGCACCCGAGCCGGTGGCCGCCGAGCGAGTCCGGCCACGGCTCTGCTGGCCGCAACAGTCACGGGGGCGCACAGGAAGGCGACGAGGGGGAAGAAGACGAGCGCCAGAGGCTCACGGAATCGAGCAAAGCTCGCGGACGAACGGAGGAAGAGGACACCGGGGAGGAAGGAGACGATGCACAGGAGCGCACTGTTTTAGTCGTTGGCACGGCTCGCTGGAGAAGAAAACAAACGGGGCCAGAGGTCCAGGGGGAAGACGACGTCGAGGGGGAGCTATTGTGCATTAATGGCGAGGCCAGAGCTGATCGGAGCAGCGCTGCCGACGACAATAGTGGCTAGACCACCGTTTTGGCTGGCTGCCCTCGTAGTCACCACTGGCAAGGCGCGCTCCGGTTTTTTTTACCGATGCCAGCTCATGTCTACCGCGTAGTCCTTCGAAGATAGAGTGTTACTATGGTAAAGTATCGTGCAGAGCCAAATCGAGCTCAGTAAACCAAGCTCCACAGGTTTACTGCTGCAAACTTTACCACACTCTAGAGATTAAACCAGAGAGGGTAAAAGGTAAATTTGTTGTCTGGGGGGCTTAGGGTAGAAAGGACTACGGTCCTGGAAATTATGAGGTAATTTGGAGAACTATTTACCATAGTTGCTGTACAACAACCAAATCTGACCCAGAAACTGAATCAAGAAGAAGCACTCACTAGGAGTGATGGATTAAGCTAACACTTGGCAAAGCCTGATGATTTGGACATACCATGATGCTGTAAAACTTTCATACCAAATGGACTTGCCAAAATGGTACTTCCTTCACAGCTATTATTTCTGCCCAAAAGATTCAGAAAAATCCTCAGGGCAAATGGCTAAATGAAATGAGCCAACATCTTGTGGAGATAGATCATATGGATAGGAGAAAGCCTAGGAAAAGTTATAGCCATAATGGAGCAAGATAAGATGCACTTGTTTCACAAACTGAAAAATTGGACAGAAACCAAGAATTGCTCCTGTGCTCTCATAGTTCAATGAAATGAACTAAATTTGGGTGGTGGCTAATGATTTTAGATACTTGAGAGGATGGAAAAGTTTCATCCAATTTGGAAACTCTATGAAGGTGCTTCCTTCACAAAGCTGTGTTCTGGTCAGAAACTTTAAAAAAAATTGCACAAGGAGCTAGGATGAATGGATTGAGCTCATATTTGGCATCCTTGGGTTATTTATCCATGTTAATCACCCTGCCAAATTGCAGCTCAATTGGAATTAGGAATAAAGCACTTCCTTTGCAAAATTTCAGAGAAGGCAGAAACTTGCATTGGATCATGTGCCAAATTTTGAAATGTAGAATCATAATATCAGGATGGAACTAGTTAACCTATAGCAAGGACAAGCTCCACAATGTATGTGGAAATTTTCTCTGCTATAAAAATAGTAGTTCCTTTGGAAAATGGTAGAAATGCAATATTGGCATTAAATAGGAAAAGGCAATTTTCCTTATTCAATTATGGCCAATATACTTGCCAGAGCTTGGATTAGGCATAAGTATCAACTCCACCAATTCTCATGAATTTAGGAGATGGCTAGCTATGCCTTTGAATTTTATTCCTCAGAAAGGCAAGAAAAGGAATAAATCACAATTCAAAAATATTGCATGGGACTTAGCAATATTTTGGCATATCCAAGGTTCAGAAAGATAGGATGATCTCTGGAAATAATTGGGAGGATCAACAGATCAAAGAAAATGATGGCTCCTTTGTAATCACAAAGACCACAATCAAATTCCAAAAATTTGGAATTAGGGTTTGAGAGGGTTTGAGATGATGCAAATGAAGTCTTGCCCACTAACAAAGACATGAGCAAGGTTTTGAAAGGTTGGAAATGACAAGAATTCTCAGAGTCATCCAACAAACTCAGGAGAATTTTTTGAAAAATGAGTGCCAGGAAGGAATAACGGCACAAAAATTGATAACCCAATTTTGGGGCTGTTACAACTCTTCCCCCCCTTAAAAGAATCTCGTCATCGAGATTCCTAGGGTTACAGCACAAACGAAAGAATAACAACTCCGGAGAAAAACCTCTGGGTTAATTTCAAATGAGTTGGGGGCACCGATAATTGGTACACCCGAGGACGGTATGGCAAACCTGGATATATCCATCGCTAGGGGCACTGGAGATCAAACTCCCAAAAAATGCTAGATGCACCCAATGAACCGTGGTTTCACCTGCTGACACGTGGGTCCAGGGCCCACTGGCAGCCTCCTTCTTCTACCTTCGGCTTGCTGCTTCTCCGGTGCTGCTGCTTCGCGTGCGACTTGGCGCAGCGCGCATCTAGCTCCTAGGGCGATGAGGACCCTAGAGCCATAGTGCGCGGCGTGCACGGCGCCGGTGCAGCGAGCACTCATGTCGCGGGCCAGCACCTTGTCGTCACTGCTCGCGGATTCGCCTCCTGGATGCCGATGATCGAGCGACGAGCGGTTTTCCTGGACCTCGCTCACCGTACACCGGGGTTGGGTTATAAAACATGGCAGCGCGGTCTCGTCCAACGCACAAACACAATGCCACTCTACTACCTCTTCGGTTTGGGCGAGATCGAGCCGAGGTCCTTCGGCGAGGCTGTGTTCCTGGTGGCGCTACGGTGGTTCCTCGCTGCGCTGCTGGGCACGCTGATCGGCTCGTCGATCCTCCTGGTGGTGCTCATCAGGAAAGATCGAGCTTGAGGCAATGTGCGGCCAGGTGCGGTGGCTCGTGACGCGGGAGAAGATGGCGCACTGGGTAGTCCTCCGCCACGCTTGATTCTCCGTCGCTTTGCGCCGGTGGAGTAACCGCGTGCTGCGGTGGAGCGGTGGTGGCGATCTACCTGCGCCACGCAAGGCAGTGACGGTGGTGGTGGGGTCCAGATGCAGGTGAGGTGGCTGCGCGAGCTCAAGATGTACACTAGGGTACGGGAAAATTTCGCAGATAGCTCCACGAAATGTAGGTGTCGAGGTAGAATCGAAGGGGAAACTTGTATCGGGGTAGATGTACTGGATCGTGGAAATAAAGTTGGCAGTGTTCCTCGAGAAAAAGAATTTGAGAGGAGGAATTACCAGACAGAAATGCCTCTGCGAGGCTCTGGTTTGGAAAATCTGGCACACGGGGTGTGCACAGACAGAGAGGGATATGTGACTTTGCATTTCCCCGAGTACTGCCCAAATGTACTCGTGGGTGAACCAGGTATGCGTGCAGTATGCAGTATAATATAAACTAGCAAACAGACAGAGGCAATAAACATGCAATGAAAAACACACCAGACAAATCATACTAAAGTGTGTTAATGCTAGGGGGTATATGTACTCCTGGCATACATATACCTACACCAGCGCGCATTTTATTATAGACTCGGGACGAGTCAATGTTATTTAGTGTATGTGATCTACTGATTAAAATCTTGTTAGCACACATTGCCAACCCTATCAAGCATTTCTGTTTGGCCGAGAGACAAACAAAAACAAGCACGAAAACAAAAGCACGAAAAAATACATAGAACACAGCATACGGATTACAACAGTACCAGCATACAACAAAGCACGAACGCTCTACGGGCTAAACGCAACAACTCATACCGGGATACATAGTTCTATCCTCATATCGGGGATGAACCGACAGACTGCTCATCTCACTACTTGACTGAGGTCATGCAGAGGGCTTGCCTTGTTGGGGCTCTCCGGGAGGACGAAGACTGAGCCAATCTCCATCTTCATCGTTCGACAGCACTATGGGTTGGGGTTCGGCTGCTGGGGGTGTGGCTGAAATTGATCTGAGCAAATGCTGCTGGTGGATCCGTAAAAGAGCCCTGTCGAGGGTGATGATGTTGGGTCTAGGCCACAACACAGGCTGAGAGGGTAGTACTGGTTTGGATGGCATTGGGCAAATGACTTGAGATGCGAATTTACGAGCCTCACGGTAAGCTTCCTTGATGACTCGCACCGCATCGTTGTCCAGAGTTCTAAACTCGGCAAGCATCTGGGCAATCATCATCCCCTGGGCGGTGATATACTGCACCAGGTGAGCGATTGCAGGGTCATCTCCTTGCATAGCGGGAGAAGGCTGCATTCCTACTTCTGTCACAATGGGGTAAAAGCAGAAATCCCGCCTCGCTGCCATATGCGGGTACCTGGTTCGGAGGTGAAGCATAGCCTCCACGGCAGCGGCCTGAATGGCTAAATCAGAGGTAGGCATAGCTCTCCCCTGAAAAACCAACGGCTGGCCATCTACTGCGGGACCTAGGCTGATGTGCACTTTTGCATCAAAGCGATGAAGGTGAGGGACGGGTGCCGATTGGAACATCAGGTACTCGGGGCTAGCCTTACATCCAAAGGCTTTGGTGAGCATCTCAGTAAGAAGGGGTGGAAAGCCAGTGTGGTTGACGGCACAGGTGCGGGTGTAAAACTTGGGAGCTTTGAAAGTGCCAGTCATGGCTGGAGTGCTACTAGCTAGGCTTCTCTACAGGGACATGGCTGACTGAGGGGTGAGCGATATGGCGAGCGGAAAAGGGGCTTTTATAGGCAGCTATGCGGGACATGCCCGCATGGTGTGGCCCCTTTTCCTTAATGGTGAAGGGTAAGCGGTGCGGCCGACCAGAAAGGATATGGTTTCTATTCATGCCACTGATAACTAGGCGGGGACAGCGGGGCGAGGATGCGTCGGTCCCGACTGCGCCACCTGTTGATTAACAGTGGCCATGTCAGATGCCAGGGATGGGTCAAAATCCTTAGGGCCATTACGGGTTAATGGTAGCGGTGATATAATGCTAGGATAACCTATGCCAGCCTGGCTGCTCTGATACCATGTCCTGTGGCACCCCGATCCGCATGGAGCAGGGGGCCTTCACACGTCAGCCCAGGATAACACCTGACGCACGACAGGTCCAAGATACAGCATTCCAGGTACGAGAATATTCATCAAATACAAGTATAGGAGAGTACATCATTGATGAATACAATTATCTGGCATAGCCCTAAGGCTATTTAAAGGACAACAGAAGTCCATTAAATGGCGGCGGAAGTCTTGGTTTGACAGCATAACAACTCTGGCTGGGCTCCACAACTCACAGGACTGGCAAGATTACGGCCTAGCACGACGGATCAAGCGAACAATTCGGGTATGACCTACAAAACTAGCATGACACGCCAGGTCAGTACATTGAATGTACTTGCAAGACAACCAAATACATAGCATACAAACAAGCAGAAGACAAAGCAAGAACCAAGCATATGCAACCATCTATCTCATATCAATTACTAAACACGGCATGCTATAGATCAACCAAGCATGAACAATATCAAAACCTCTACTAACATGGAAAAAACATGGCCTATCAAAACATGCTCCTAACATGGTAATAGCAAAACATAACATATCATCCAATCATGGCATAATCTAACATATAAATCAAAGCATGGCATGGCATCATGAAACTATGCTGAAAATAAACTACCGATTATATCCAATGCAGACATAGCATGTTAACTTTATGCAACTATCTCTTGTTCTGCCACGGTTATTTAAATGCAAACATACTACCCATGCAATGCAATCAAACTTGTGCACTGAGTCCCTCGGACTCTCTTACCAACGGGTTGTCTCGCAACCGAATGGTGATCTTTCCGGCGATCACAACCACGACCACACTTGGTCTAACTCTCATCGAGACCGTGTCTCACGACTATCTCATAGTCCAAGTCATCACATTATTTGTTACACAATTTCATTATGAACTTAGTTATTTAAGTTTTATCCTCCATTTCGACCAAGACCTAATAGTGGGACCTACTACGAACTTATGCCCATGACCGAGGACGCGGCTATCGATAGATTGAATACACTCTGCAGAGGTAGCACACTGTACCCACACTACGGATCCCATGGCCTCGTCATCCGATTCGGGTGGACAAACGGCATTCCGACGAAACCAACGTACTGCCACGACACTCTCCCGGCCACTCCGACTCACTTCCCATTGGGCTAGTCCTGGGTGGCCCCGTGTCTCAACGACCAACGTCGTGGCCAAAACGATCCCACACGGGGACCCGGTACCATAATCTCAACAACGGGCACACAAGGTTATGTCTGCTTACCTGACCAAGGTAAGCGTGCCCATAACCTTCCCTAGTTGGAGGCACCGGCGAGAGGCATGACAATAGATTGCATTAAGGCCTTCCCATAAAGGCAAAATGTGGCTGCACTGAAGAAGTTCGATTTGGTGGCACTATGACTCGATCTCATTGATGACGGAGGAGGTTTGTTGTTATTAAGTCATTTTATTTCCTTCACCATCATCATGAACATGAATGTAACAATGAGCATGCATCATATAAATGCTTTAATAAAATACCGAGCTTCTCAAGTGGACAACTATAGCATAAAGAACATGACAATACCAAATGCTAGCATATCAACGGTGCATTACAATCATCATAGCATTTTATAACGATGACATGAAAATAAAGTTGAGTAGTGACATGGCAATATCAATAACAACATTCTAATTAGCATGGCAAAAGATATCATGAATACACAAGGATGCATGATAAGCATAACAAAATGAATGCAACCGAAAACGATAAGAAACAACTGCAACTACACACACCCAAGGTGCGAGCAAAGTCAACATGCAAGTTCGGGGCTCATGATAAGAGGTTGGCTTGCCTGGGGGTCGACAACTACTTCGGGAAGAAGTGTGAAACGATCGCGGAAAGATTTGCCGGAAACAGTTCTCACTCGAAGGGGGCTGTTTACGAGCAAGGGCAAAATGGTTATTTTCACTGTGCGAAAATATTATGAAAATGATACCAACGGAATGGGCTCGATGAAACGAAGACATGGGCTTTGGAATCACCTGATTTGGAGCTACAGGTAAAAAGATATGATTGTTTAACTACCAGGGACCTATCCGTAAAGAAAATCATTACAAACTAGCCCCTGACAGAAAACAAGTCACGCCTTTCTCAGAAATACGGTTTCCAGAGAGGAAAGAACATTCTGGCCTGAGGAAGAGGAGGAATACGCTTTCGGCTAAGGGAAAGCGCACTCTAGGGTATACGCCTTCGGGGTAGCGAAAGCGGAAAACGGCCCAAGGCGCCGCCACTTAATTGACGTGGCACTGGGCCAGGCCCTTCGGTCGCCGACAGGTGGGGCTGCACGGGGAGGGGCCCGCCTGCCCTGGCGTCTTCAACCTCACGCTCGAGCTCGCGCCTGGCCGAGGGAGGAGGGCACCACGACGGCGACTGCCGGCGATTCCGACCACGGCGGGGGTCGTGCGACCTACCCAGATGACCAGGGGAGGGAGGCGCATCCAGAGGTGGTAGCCGATGCCGCCGACGAGCACCGGATAAAGAGCAGCAGGGCCTACGGCGGAGAGGAGGTTCGGTCGCCGGCGAAGTGGGGGCTACGGTGGAGGAGAGGAGAGGCCGAGGCCATGGGGAGACTCGCTGGAGCATGGGGGATGCGGTGGTGGTGGAGGAACGGCGAGGGAAGGCCCTGGTCGCCGGAATCAGAGAAGGCCGGGGCGGCGACCATGGTGATGGGGAGGGGGCCAGAGAGGGGCTCCGGGAAGAATGAGTGCTCGGGGAGGCGTAGAAGAGGGTGGGGAAGCTGCTGATGAGCTCGGACGAGGCGCGGACGGGCTATTTATAGCCGGGGCAAAGGCACCTGAGCAGGTGGCTGCCGAACGATTCCGGCCACGGCTCTGCCGGCCGCAATAGTCACGGGGGCGCACGGGAAGGCGACAAGGGGGAAGCAGACGAGCGCGAGAGGCTCATGGTATCTAGCAAAGCTCGCGGACGAACGGAGGAAGAGGACACCAGGGAGGAAGGAGACGATGCACAGGAGCGCACGGTTTTGGTCGTTGGCACAGCTCGCTGGAGAAGAAAACGAAGGGGGCCAGAGGTCCAGGGGGAAGACGACGTTGAGGGGGAGCTGTTGGGAATTAATGGCGAGGCCAGAGCGGGTCAGAGCAGCGCTGCCGACAACAACAGTGGCTAGACCACCGTTTTGGCTGGCTGCCCTAGTAGTCACCACTGGCAAGGTGCGCTCCGGGGTTTTTTTACTGATGCCAGCTCATGTCTACCGCGTAGTCCTTCGAAGATAGAGTGTTACTACGGTAAAGTATCGTGCAGAGCCAAATGGAGCTGAGTAAACCAAGCTCCACAAGTTTACTGCTGCAAACTTTACCACACTCTAGAGATTAAACCATAGAGGGTAAAAGGTAAAGTTGTTGTCTGGGGGGCTTAGGGTAGAAAGGACTACGGTCCTGGAAATTATGAGGTAATTTGGAGAACTATTTACCATAGTTGCTGTACAACAACCAAATCTGACCCAGAAACTGAATCAAGAAGAAGCACTCACTAGGAGTGATGGATTAAGCTAACACTTGGCAAAGCCTGATGATTTGGACATACCATGATGCTGTAAAACTTTCATACCAAATGGACTTGCCAAAATGGTACTTCCTTCACAGCTATTATTTCTGCCCAAAAGATTCAGAAAAATCCTCAGGGCAAATGGCTAAATGAAATGAGCCAACATCTTGTGGAGATAGATCATATGGATAGGAGAAAGCCTGGGCAAAGTTTCAGCCATAATGGAGCAAGATAAGATGCACTTGTTTCACAAACTGAAAAATTGGACAGAAACCAAGAATTGCTCCTGTGCTCTCATAGTTCAATGAAATGAACTAAATTTGGGTGGTGGCTAATGATTTTAGATACTTGAGAGGATGGAAAAGTTTCATCCAATTTGGAAACTCTATGAAGGTGCTTCCTTCACAAAGCTGTGTTCTGGTCAGAAACTTTAAAAAGTTTCACAGGGAGCTAGGATGAATGGATTGAGCTCATATTTGGCATCCTTGGGTTATTTATCCATGTTAATCACCCTGCCAAATTGCAGCTCAATTGGAATTAGGAATAAAGCACTTCCTTTGCAAAATTTCAGAGAAGGCAGAAACTTGCATTGGATCATGTGCCAAATTTCGAAATGTAGAATCATAATATCAGGATGGAACTAGTTAACATATAGGAAGGACAAGCTCCACAATTTATGTGGAAATTTTCTCTGCTATAAAAATAGTAGTTCCTTTGGAAAATTCCAGAAATGCAATATTGGCATTAAATAGGAAAAGGCAATTTTCCTTATTCAATTATGGCCAATATACTTGCGAGAGCTTGGATTAGGCATAAGTATCAACTCCACCAATTCTCATGAATTTAGGAGATGGCTAGCTATGCCTTTGGATTTTATTCCTCAGAAAGGCAAGAAAAGGAATAAATCACAATTCAAAAATATTGCATGGGACTTAGCAATATTTTGGCATATCCAAGGTTCAGAAAGATAGGATGATCTTTGGAAACAATTGGGAGGATCAACAGATCAAAGAAAATGATGGCTCCTTTGTAATCACAAAGGCCACAATCAAATTCCAAAAATTTGGAATTAGGGTTTGAGAGGGTTTTAGATGATGCAAATGAAGTCTTGCCCACTAACAAAGACATGAGCAAGGTTTTGAAAGGTTGGAAATGACAAGAATTCTCAAAGTCATTCAACAAACTCAGGAGAATTTTTTGAAAAATGAGTGCCAGGAAGGAATAACAACACAAAAATTGATAACCCAATTTGGGGCTATTACATTTATGATCAGATTATCTATGAATATTATTTGAGTCTTCTCCGAACTCTTTTTTGAATGATTAAGATAGCTTTTTATTTCACTCCCATCTATTGATTTGGTTTGTCCAACTAGATTGGTTTTTCCTGCCATGGGAGAGGTGCTTTGTAATGGGTCAATCTTGCGGTGCTTATTCCTAGTGACAAAAAGGTTGTTGCCATTAAGGCTAAAAAGATGGGTTTGTTCATATTGATTGGATCTATCCCTCTACATCATGTCATCTTGCTTAAGGCATTACTCCGTTCTTGTTAACTTAATACACTAGATGCATGCTGGATAGCGGTCGATGTGTGAAGTAATAGTAGTAGATGCAGGCAGGAGTCGGTCTACTTGTCACGGACGTGATGCCTATATTCATGATCATTGCCTGAGATATCATCATAACTATGCGCTTTTCTATCAATTGCTCAACAGTAATTTCTTTACCCACCGTATGCTTTCTTTCAAGAGAGAAGCCTCTAGTGAAAACTATGGCCCCCGGGTCTATCCTTTATCATATTATTTTTAGATCTACAAAATCAAAAACCCAAAAATACCTTGCTGCAATTTATTTACCTTTATCTTATTTTGCACTTTTACTTATCTTTTATATCTATCACTATCAAATCTCATCCTTGCAAGTAACCGTGAAGGGATTGACAACCCCTTTATCGCGTTGGGTGCAAGTATTTGTTTGTTTGTGTAGGTGCAACCATTGGTGACTTGTGTGTTCCTCGTACTGGATTGATACGTTGGTTCTCAACTGAGGGAAATACTTATTTCTACTTTGCTGCATCACCCTTTCCTCTTCAAGGGAAAAACCAATGCAAGCTCAAGAAGTAGCACTCTGTTCTCGAAGGCTGTCGATGCACATAGAAACGAGGCAATCATGCTATAATGGCTTTATAACTTTCACTTAGTCGTAGGACCTTGACTGTGAGGGCTGATGACGAGCCCCCTATGAATGAAGTGGTTGGCTGTGCAGCCAGGGTTTATGCCACTGATTGCTTCATCCGATTTCATAAAAATCCCTTCGTTTAACATCGATGATCCTGAACGATACATTGCTTAACGTTGTCGTCGGACGGCCGACCAGTTTACGCTTGTCAGTTTTCGGCTTTCTCCATAGAGGCGCTTTGCCATTCGAGCCAGAGTACACCATCATATAGGTAGTTCATCACTCAGTTACACCATATAGCTAGTTCAGACCCCATTACACAACATCACCAAGTTTCACATGTAACATCTAAAACCTTTGGAAAGTAGTATCATAGATGGTAAATAGACAGATGAATCTCATCTGGAAAATTGGTGAAGTGGAAAGCAAATATTGAGCCTTCAACGATCTTGAAGGTCCTCCTTGCAACTTTAGGCCAGTGCATGTGGGTGATTGCCCGCCCATCCTCCATCCTCTTTTGGAAGACTTCAATATTATATCATGGGTTTTGCATGAATACCGTCCTCGCCTCTTGACCATACATGTGGTTTGAGAGGTAATTAGCAGTGAACTGCTTTGGAAATGACTAAACACAAAGATATGCAGAAATATCTTTTCTTATTTCGAAATGGCGCATAGGAAAAAAATAAGCTAAAAGAGTTAGGACCAGTTCTTTTGGCAGCTTAAAAGATAAGTCGCTCTCTCCCTAGCTTTTCCCATAAGCCACCTCTCTTGTTCACTAGGTCTTCTAAACTAGTTATGGAAAGCTAATTTAGAAGTCTCAACAAACTTAGAGGGCGGCTTATTTTCTAAGTTGGGGAGAGGTAGCTTAATTTTTAAGCCACCCAAAGGAACTGGCCCTTAGTACCATCCTATAGTTGTCTGACATCTTCTTCAATGTCCAGACAAAGATCTTGTTGTTTTTCGTCGCTAGTTTCTTTATCCTAATAATCTTTCTGAGTTTCATGACTTGACTGATATCATGGACATCTAATTTCCCCATATGCAAAATGGGTCGAATTGTGGGTCCAAACCTCTGACAATAGGACCTACATATGAAGACCAAATTATTAAGAACCTAAATGTTGGAATGGTTCCTACAATTGCACAATAATGTTCTATTAGCCAAAGGACCATATGTAGACCTCGATGGTAAACGTCAATGTATCCAATTGTTACCCTACGACATAAGGTAGACATTGATCAGGTTAAGTGAGAGTTGGCATATTATCAATAAAATAGGCTGATGAAAAATAAACACATTACAGATCCAACAGATTAATTTGAGCCACATGGAAACGCCAGTTAACCAAACTAAGCATGCTTAACAACTAGAAAATATAGCAATTGCATATGTTTCTCATGTATTTAGTACTGCCAAATTCGATTTATTCCTCACATGCATAGCAATACAAAATTGTACCTAGAACAATTGAACAAGACATTGCAGAATTGAACCAAACAGTGAACTAAATACCACAACAAATGAACCAAAAGGTTAACTAAGCACCAGTTTGCATAAATAGAACATACTAGAAGATCAAATTGCATCGTAACATTACATTGGATAATTGACTAGAATTTTTAAAGGAAAGGCAGGAGCAGCACATGCAACATGCAAATCGAACATACTTAACTGGCGATGACGATGGGCTCCTTAAACTTACCATGCAAATCGAACATACTTAGCTAGCTGATCCTAGTTCCTTAGTAAGTGAAAAACAAGCTACTCCTCATTGTCAGATATATCTATGACGATGGGCTCCTTAAACTTGGAAGAGGGCGAGCATCGGTGTCAATACCAGCAGATCTCGGGTAGGGGTCCCGAGCTGCGGATCTTGGATCGATGGGGAACAAGGGACGAAGGACACAGTGTTTGCCCAGGTTCAGGCCCTCTCTAAGAGGTAAAACCCTACATCCTACTTGATTATATTGATGTGTATATGATGATTACAGAGTTGATCTACCACGAGATCAGATGAACTAAACCCTAGACTAGTAGGATGATGGTTGTTGTTCTAGCCTCTACGGACTAAACCCTCTGGTTTATATAGACACCAAGGGTACTAGGGTTACACATGATCGGTTACAAGGAAAGGATAAACATGCCGATTCTTCTCATCTTGACTTGGAGGACACACCAAGGCACCAAAAATCTTCCTGTCCGGATACGGGGTCTCCTCATAGTTCGGCCTCCTAGTATTGGCAACGCGGCCCAATAGTCCGGGCCATAAGGGATAGGTCGACAGGCCGAAGACCCCCTAATCCAGGACTCCCTTAGTAGCCCCCGAACTAGCCTCCAACGCCGGTGCGTCATGACATCTTGAAATCTTGATGTACCCGAGGTCTCGGGCTTGCGGGGTGAGTTCCTCTCCTTCTTTAGGTTCGGCATAATATCCTTCAATCAGGTTCAAAAACCTACTCATCTTGAGTTCAGCCATGTGCTAATCAGACAATGTTCGGAGTCCGAGCTGCAGATGTTGCTTAGCCACGAAGGCCAACCACCCAAATGTGAACAGGGCCCTTGCCTGACAAGTTTTCGACGAAGGGTCACACCCGGTGAAAGCACAAGTGCTCCCTGGGTGATTTTGTTAATTAATGTCAACATATCTCTTGTTGGACTAATGTTTCCACCTAGTATGTTTTAGATAAGTTCAACAATGGAGTGGCATGGACAAGAGGATGTGGAACCCCTTCAAGATGCTAAGGACAAAGGATTGGCTCAAGCTCAAAGCTCAGGACTCTACATTTTCTATTTAGTGATCCAAGATCACATTGTGTCCATAGGAAATGCCAATACTATTAAGAAGGGATGAGGTGTTGCTTAATGGCTTGCTTGCTCAAAGTGCTTAGTGATATGCTCCAAAGCCCTCAACCACTTTCTCACTTCCACTTATGTCCTAATCTAAAAAGTCAAACTCGGCCCCACCGAAATTTCATATCCGGAGCCACCGAGTTCAGTTGACATAGCCACTACCAGAAACCCTAATTAGTTCGGTCTCACCGATGGGATCTCGGTCTCACCGAGATGGGCTTGCAAACTCTCTGTTGTCTGTTGCAATAATTTCGGTCCCACCGAGATTTGCAACCGGCCCCACCGAGTTTGCTTGGCCAACATTCTGTTTCACTTATTACCCAAATCGGTCCCACCGAGTTTGAGTAATCGGTCAAACCGAGTTTTGGATTTACCCTAACCCTAGCACATCGGTCCCACCAAGTTGATCCAGTCGGTCCCACCGAAATGCCTAATGGTCACATTATGAACCAAATCGGTCCGACCGAGTTCATTGAATCGGCCCCACCGAGTTTGGTGATTTGTGTGTAACGGTTAGATTTTGTGTGGAGGCTATATATACCCCTCCACCCACTCTTCATTCGTGGAGAGAGCCATCAGAACATGCCTACACTTCCAACACAGATTTTCTGAGAGAGAACCACCTACACTTGTGTTGAGGTCAAGATATTCCATTCCAACCACATGAATCTTGATCTCTAGCCTTCCCCAAGTTGCTTTCCACTCAAATCTTCTTTCTACCAAATCCAAATCCTGTGAGAGAGAGTTGAGTGTTGGGGAGACTATCATTTGAAGCACAAGAGCAAGGAGTTCATCATCAACACACCATTTGTTACTTCTTGGAGAGTGGTGTCTCCTAGATTGTCTAGGTGTCACTTGGGAGCCTCCGACAAGATTGTGGAGTTGAACCAAGCAGTTTGTAAGCGCAAGGAGATCGCCTACTTCGTGAAGATCTACCCGGGTGAGGCAAGTCCTTCGTGGGCGACAGCCATGGTGGGATAGACAAGGTTGCTTCTTCGTGGACCCTTTGTGGGTGGAGCCCTCCGTGGACTCGCGCAACCGTTACCCTTCGTGGGTTGAAGTCTCCACCAACGTGGATGTACGATAGCACCACCTATCGGAACCACGGATAAAAAATCTCCGTGTCTCGAAATTGCGTTTGCACACTCCAATCCCTTCTCTTTACATTCTTGCAACTTGCATGCCTTACTTTACGCTGCTCATATACTCTTTGTATGCTTGCATGCTTGCTTGATATGTATTGTGAATGTTTAAACTTCTGCTAATACTCCACTTCAACTCAAGAGATTAAAAACTGCAACTTTTCTTGATTAGAGTCTATTCACCCCCCCCCCTAGACACCTCTTCTTGATCCTTTCACCCAGTCATAAACATCGAACCATTGTGAAAGCTCGATTCGCGTTTCGAGGCAGTGCCTCCATTGGTGCATCCCATTGAGGAGGAGATCGTGCCCATTTTTTAAGGGATATGACCAATGATTTTGGGTTATCCCACTCGCGCATAACTCCACGATTGTATTGGGAAGTGGCGAGGCATGCGGTGCAATAATTGGACCTTTGGTATTACGGCCGCTTATAAAAGGGAAACGACCACCCTCATCTATGCACGCCTTCCCCTTCCTCTAGCCATTGCTTTCCCCATCTATAGAGCTTTAGCGCCCCGTTTCATTCGCCCTGAAGAATTCCTCCCCAGCCTTTTCCAGAATTCGGTCATGGCCGGATCTGGCGCGGGAGGCAAGTGGGAGGCCTCGACCGTCACCAACAAAGATATCGAGGATCTGAAGCACGCTGGCTACCTTCCAGTCGCTGTCGTTCACCAGGCCCCAGAAGAGGGCCAGGTCATCCCCACACCGTGACCCGGCAAGAGGGTGGTTTCACTGGTACGCGTCGGTGCTATACAAATGGTTTTTAACCCCTTTCTGAGACGGTGTTTGCTACCTCTTGAGAACTGCGTTGGTTTTCCCTTGAAGAGGAAAGGGTGATGCAGCAAAGTAGCGTAAGTATTTCCCTCAGTTTTTGAGAACCAAGGTATCAATCCAGTAGGAGGCCACACGCAAGTCCCTCGTACCTACACAAACAAATAAGAACATTGCAACCAACGCGATAAAGGGGTTGTCAATCCCTTCACGGCCACTTGCAAAAGTGAGATATGATAGAGATGATAAGATAATATTTTTGGTATTTTTATGATAAAGAATAAAAGTAAAGATTACAAAATAAACGGCGAAAGAAATAGCTAGTTGACAGAAGATTGGTATGATGGAAAATAGACCCGGGGCCATAGGTTTCACTAGTGGCTTCTCTCAAGATAGCATAAGTATTACGGTGGGTGAAAAAATTACTGTCGATGTCGGAGTAATAGGCCACGGGTAGCCTAACCCGAGTCCCTGAACCTTTCAAGACATCAGGGCCAGCTGCGCCCCTCAGAACCTCAAGATGAAGCGCCACCATCTGATGGCCGGCTGGCCCGAGCGGCCGGCTGCCGGAAGGCGGCTAAGCTCCGGAAGGCGGCACCAAGACGTGCCGACTCCTTGCAGGAGGCCTCCAGAGAGGCCGGCTTCTAGCAAGCGGCCCATAGCACCCTCAGAGTCTGCGCCCCCATTAAGAAGACAAGACAATGTAAGGCTACAGCATAGCCCATCACCCCCGTATCCGGGCCGGGCGTGGCCACAGTGCTCCGTGCACGCAGAGATCTCCGCCCGGCGCGGCACTGTTGCCACTCCACTCCTGACGTCACAGCTGGCAGGCGGAGCCCTGTTCCCACGATGCCCGGTCGGTACGGCCTGCGGCCGGCGGGCCCTACCAGGCAGTGAGAGCCTGGAAGACAGCGGAAGCCCGACCAGTCGGACCCGAGGGAGGCCGCCTTCTAGCAGATGGCCCGTTCCTTCCTCGGGGCCCGCGCACCATTAACCAGATGAGACACGGAGTGGCTACAGTGATCTCCCACCAGGCGGCGGGACCGTAGCCACGCCCCCCTGACCGAGCATGCATCATTAGAATCACAGCTACAGTAATCAGCAGACGACCAGACCAGCAAGTGGCGGAGGCGGCCTGTCGGCCCCATACCAGACCAGCCGGCAGGGCCCTCCAGGCGGCGGGCCCCAGCAGGCGGGGGAGAAGCCGGCGACCAGAGACACTGACAGTCGGGTCCTACACCAGGCCAGATTACCATTGTACCCTTGGGGGGTAGGCCTATATAAACCCCTAGGGCACCCATGCAAAGGGTTCCCAACCTGTTAGAACTAGACTCATACCTAGAGGAAGGAGAGAGTGTGCCTGCCTTCTTCTACCTCTAGCACACAGCTCGAGGAGCACCATTGTACTTACTAGTGCCTTAGTGATCATGCGGAGACCCCGCAGAGCAAGACTAGGGGTGTTATGTCCTAGGAGAGCCCCGAACTTGGGTAAAGTGCGACGGCGTTCGTGTCTACGCCTCATCCCGCTTCCAGGCACCGGCGACGTTCTACTCGCTCCCATCATGATAAGCCATCCATTGGCATATGTCGCACCCAACCCCTGACATTTGGCACCCACCGTGGGGCGAGGTGCACCGTCTCCCGGAGACCAGTTCTGGACGGGAACCTTGTTCCTTCCTGGCGAGCGCAGCCAGCCCAGCACGCCAGACGGAGACTGCACCGACGTGCTGCACGGCGCGGAGGTCGCCTGCGCGGCGAGCTGCCTCGCCGATCTTGTTGGTGAGATCCGCCCCTCCGACGAGCCTGCATCCGACGCTGGCACGGAAGGCCCAGAGAGCCGCCTTGTGAGCCTCCTCGATTAGCTCCATGTCGCCAGCGAGCCTGCTACGGACTTGGAGTCGGTTGGCTCTACCGACCCGATGTTGGTCGACTCCGACACGGCGTCGCTTTACACGTTCCCCACCAACGTGGTGGTCTACGACGAACCGCTTCCTCGCGCGGACAGCGGCGGCAGCACCGTCACGGAGGTGCTCGTCATCAGCCACGGTGAGCACTCTGGCGGAGGTGGCCAGGATCCGTTGCAGGCGCTGCTGCAAGACCTGACTGTGCCCATCCCGGAAGACACCGACGCCGAGACGCTGGAAGCACGCCGTGTCCAGCTCGTCTAAAGCGCCAACCAGCTGGCCAGCATGAGACGCCTTTCGGAGGCCTACCAGCGAGAGATGGATCGTGCCGTAGGCGGCACGCCGGCTCCTGGTGGGCCTAGCCGCATTGGCCTGATCCGGTAGCGTGGCGCGACCATCGCCAGCATGTTCGGGACAGATCGTCCTGTCTACGCCACGCCCGCAGAGAACATACGAGATGCCCAAGCGGCAGCAGACGAGCTAGACAAGCTCGAGGGCAACGAGCGTCGCGATATGACAGAGCGCATCCAACGGCTCCTTGACGCGGTTGTTGAGCAGCAGGAGGCCAGTTGCCGCACGGAGGTGCCCAACCGGTGAAACGATGATCCGCCTCCCCACCGAGAGCAGGGTGCGACATCTCGAACGCCGACTGGTGACATCCACGATAGAAGAGACAAGGAGCCGGCTGCCAGCCGCAGCCGGACTCACCTCACCATCGAGCGCGACCAAGACGGACGCCCAAGAGCAGTGCGGCGACGAGACGACTGTCCGCCTCCCCCTCCCCGCAGGGAGAGGCGCATTTCACCGCCGCCTGTTGACCACCCGACACTCGGCGACTGCCTTGGTCACCGAGAAGGAGTCGGAGAGAATGACGCCCACCACCGGATCAACCGCCTCAACCGATCCCTGGCACTAGAAGAAGAAGAGCTGGGTTCACCTTGTTTTGGCCCCCGCATCCGAGATGAGCCCTTCCCCAAAGGGTTCACTCTCCCGAGAGATATGCCCAAGTACACCGGCTCCATGAAGCCGGGCGACTGGCTGGTCGACTACTCCACAGCCGTCAGCATCGCCAACGGCAACAAGCGCGTTGTCGTGAAGTACGTTCTGCTCATGCTCCAGGGCACGGCCCGGACATGGCTGAACAGCCTCAAGCCCCGTAGCATCAACAGCTGGGTCGATTTCACTGAAGCATTCATCCGCAACTTCACCAGCACCTACAAGCGGCCGCCCAAGCCTCGCCTCCTCTCCTTGTGCGTCCAAGGCCCCAACGAATCAACGCGCGATTACCTCACGCGTTGGGCCGAGCTGCGCAACTCTTGTGAGGGCGTGCACGAGGTGTAGGCCATCGAGTACTTCACTACCGGGTGCCGAGATGGCACCCTCCTCAAGCACAAGCTTCTCTGCGACGAGCCAACAACCCTCGACGAACTGCTGATCATAGCAGACAAGTACGCCACGGCCGACTCCTCCATGAAGGTGGACATCCAAGTTAATGCGTCGGGCAAGGTGGCCCCTCAAGCTCCTCGGACCCCGGCTGGTGACACCAGTCGGCGACAGCAACCGAACAACAACAAGCGCAAGGCCATGCAGCTGGCTTCCACGAGCCGGCAGGTGGTGACAGTCGAAGACCAGCAGCCGGAGGGGGAAGCCTCTACCCAAGCGCCAAAAGGGCGGCAAGCCCAACTGGTTGCCCGCCTTCTCGTACGAGCAGACTCTAGATGCACCCTGCAAGTTCCACAGCAGCGCGAAGCCATCCAACCACACTACTTGGAAATGCCACTGGCTCACCAGGATCGCCAAGGGTGACGGACTCCAGCCTCCTCCGCCTGCCGGCCCGCCGCCTCCTCCTCCTCAGCAGCCGACGGTTCGGCCAGTCGGCGCGATACAAGATGAATATCCTGAAGAGCATGGAGCTTATGTCGTGTTCACCAGCGTGGCCGACGACAGGCACAGCAGACGGCAGCGGCAACAAGAAGTAAATGCAGTGGCGTCAGAAACCCCTGAGTTCATGCATTGGTCTGAAAAGCCTATCAGCTGGAGCAGAGCTGACCACCCGGAGGTGATGCCTTCTCCCGGCTCTTATGCTCTGGTGTTGGATGCCACCTTTGCCACGGAGAGGCGGGCTGCTCATTTCTCCCGAGTTCTGATAGATGGCGGCAGCGGCATCAACATCCTGTACAAAGATACTATGAAGAAGTTGGGAATCAAGCAGAGACCTCTTCAGCCCAGCCGAACTGTATTCCATGGCATAGTTCCTGGCCTTTCCTGCTCACCAATCGGCAAGACACAGATCGACGTCCTCTTCGGAGACAAAGAGCACTTTCGCCGAGAGCCAGTCTGGTTTGAGGTGGTGGACCTTGAGAGCCCCTACCATGCGCTACTTAGCCGGCCTGCTCTGGCCAAGTTCATGGCGGTCCCCCACTATGCTTACCTCAAGATGAAGATGCCGAGCTCCAAGGGAATCCTGACCATAGCAGGGGACTACAAGAAGTCGTCCGCCTGTGCAGCAGACAGAAGCCGGTTAGCCGAGTCCCTCGTGATCGTGGCTGAGAAGTGGCTCCTGGACCGGGTTGTGGCAATGGCAGGCAAGCAGCCGGAAATGTCACCCAACCCCAAGGAGTCGGAAGCCGAGGGCTCGTTCAAGCCGGCGAAAGAAACAAAGAAGATACCCTTGGACCCGGAGCACCCGGAGAGGCACGCTATCATAGGTGCAAACCTTGACAGCAAATAGGAAAGCGAGCTCGTCGATTTCCTCCGTGAGAATCGGGACATCTTTGCATGGTCTCCCAAGGACATGTTGGGTGTTCCGACGGATTTCGCCGAGCACAAGCTACATGTCCGACCTGATGAAAAGCCAGTCAGGCAGCCCTTGCGCCGCCTGTCGGAAGAGAAGAGAAGAGTTGTTGGAGAAGAGATAGCCCGGCTTCTAGCAGCCGGCTTCATCATGGAAGTGTTCTTTGCAGAATGGCTAGCCAACCCAGTCCTTGTACTGAAGAAGAATAAGCAGTGGCGCATGTATATCGATTATACCAGCCTCAACAAAGCTTGCCCCAAAGATCCCTTTGCCTTGCCAAGAATTGACCAAGTGATAGACTCCACAGCCGGATGCGAGCTGTTGAGTTTTTTGGATGCATACTCAGCGTACCATCAGATCAAGCTGAACCCGGCTGACATTTGAAGACCGCCTTCATCACGCCATTCGGAGCCTTCTGTTACCTGACCATGACGTTCGGCTTGAGAAATGCTGGTGCCACATTTCAGTGTTGCATGAAGAAGTGTCTCCTCAAGCAACTCGGCAGAAACGCCCACGTCTATGTGGACGATGTTGTGGTGAAGACGGAGAAGCGTGGAACACTGCTGGAAGACCTCAAGGAGACCTTTGAGAACTTGCGCCGCTTTCAGAACAAGCTCAACCCAGAGAAATGTGTTTTTGGAGTACCAGCCGGCCAGCTTCTTGGCTTCCTGGTTTCAGAGCGCGGCATAGAGTGCAACCCCGTGAAGATCAAGGCCATCGAGAAGATGGAGATGCCCACCCGACTGCTGGACATGCAAAAATTCACCGGCTGCTTGGCATCCATCAGCCGTTTCATCAGTCGGCTGGGCGAGAAGGCTCTTCCCCTGTACGAGCTCATGAAGAAGACCACTTTTTTCGAGTGGAATGATAAGGCAGATGCAGCTTTTCTCCAGCTCAAGAAGATGTTGACCACTCCGTCTGTCCTGGCGGCTCCGACTCCTAAGGAGCCCATGCTTGTCTACATCGCCGCTACCAGTCGGGTGGTCAGCACGGTCATAGTTGTGGAGCGCAAGGAAGAAGGCAAAGCACTACCAGTCCAGAGGCTGGTGTATTACCTGAGTGAAGTGTTGTCCGCCTCCAAGCAGAACTACCCACACTATCAGAAGATGTGCTACGGCGTCCACTTCGCCGCCAAGCAGTTGACGCCATACTTCCAAGAGCACCGAATCACTGTGGTCTGCACTGCCCCACTTGCCGAGATCATTGGAAGCCGAGATGCTTCAGGCCGAGTGGCCAAATGGGCCATAGATTTGGCCCCCTACACCATATACTACCAGCCTCGCACGACCATCAAGTCACAAGCACTGGCCAACTTCCTCGTCGACTGGGCTGAGACCCAGTACCTGCCACCAGCGCCAGACTCCACCCATTGGCGAATGCACTTTGATGGTTCCAAGATGCGCACTGGTTTGGGAGCCGGCATCGTCCTCACCTCTCCCAAAGGCGACAAGCTCAGATATGTGCTGCAAATCCACTATGTCGCCTCCAACAAAGTTGCTGAATACGAAGCACTCATTCACGGGCTCCGGCTTGCCAAGGAACTCGGCATTCACCGGATCCTGTGCTATGGTGACTCTGACTTGGTGGTCCAGCAGTCGTCAGGCGACTAGGACGCCAAAGATGCAAATATGGCCAGCTACCGCTTCCTCGTCCAGCAACTCAGTGGATACTTTGAAGGGTGCGAGTTCCTCCATGTGCGAAGAAATGACAATGAGCAAGCTGATGCCTTGGCGCGGATCGGCTCCACCCGGCAAGCAATATCAGCCGGCGTCGCCCTACAACGCCTCCTTAAGCCGTCTTTCAAGCCATCGCCAGAGTTGGATTCCATCTTTGTGCCGACTCCTCGTGAAGCAGTCGGATCCGACTTGAGGACCCAAGCGGCCGGCGCGGGGAATTCGGCAGGCGGCTCGGGGACTGCAGCAGTCGCACCCGACCTGGGGACTTCAGAACCCTGCCCCGGGACTGCAGCAGTCGGCCCGGGGACTTCATCGACTCAGCAAGCAGCAGCCGACTCCAACCCGCCGCCTCCCGGCCCAACCACCCTCGTGCAAGTAGCAGTCCTAGCAGTTGAAGATATAGCAGCACCTTCATGGGCACAACCCATCCTCAACTTTCTGGTCAACAAAGAGCTGCCAACTGATGAGATCATAGCCCGACAAGTGCAACGTCGGGGAGCAGCATACGCCATTGTCAACAGAGAGCTAGTGAGGCGCAGTGTCATTGGTGTGTACCAGCGCTGCGTAGAGCCAGAGCAAGGCCAAGCAATCCTCAAAGATATCCACCAAGGCGAGTGTGGTCACCATGCGGTTTCAAGAGCACTTATTGCCAAAGCTTTCCACCATGGGTTCTTCTGGCTGACTGCTCTAGAAGACGCCAAAGACTTGGTACAGAAATGCAAAGGGTGCCAGAAGTTCCGCTCCAAGCCACATCAGCCGGCTTCTGCACTCAAAACCATCCCTATTGCCTGGCCCTTCACCGTCTGGGGGCTGGATATGGTGGGACCATTCAAGACAGCACGCGGCGGCCTGACTCATCTGCTTGTCGCGGTGGACAAGTTCACCAAGTGGATAGAAGCAAAGCCAATTAAGAAGTTGAGTGGTCTGACTGCTGTGACTTTCATCTCCGACATCACCATCCGGTATGGCATACCACACAGCATCATCACCGACAACGTCACAAACTTTGCCAAAGGTGCCTTGGCCTGTTTCTGCGCGACGCAGGGCATCCGACTGGACCTAGCGTCAGTTGCCCATCCGCAGTCAAACGGCCAGGTGGAGCGAGCAAACGGCCTCATTTTGTCCGGCATCAAGCTCCGACTGGTCGAGCCTCTGGAGCGGTCCGCCGGCTGTTGGCTCGACGAGCTGTCGGCCGTCCTCTCGAGCCTGCGCACAACTCTGAACAAGCCAACCGGCTTCATGCCTTTCTTCCTCGTCTACTGTGCCGAAGCCGTCATCCCGACGGACATAGAATTCGACTCTCCTCGAGTCACCAAGTACACCGAAGAGGAGGCAAAAGAAGCACGAGAAGACGGCGTCAATCTGCTAGAAGAGGGCCGGCTGTTGGCACTCAGCCGGTCCACCATCTACCAGCAGAGCCTGGACCGATACTACAATCGGAAGGTCAAGCCAAGATCCTTCCAAGAGGGAGACCTTGTGCTCCGGCTGATCCAGCGAACAGCCGGCCAGCACAAGCTCTCGGCACCTTGGGAAGGCCCCTTCATCATCAGCAAAGTGTTGGGAAACGACTCCTACTACCTGATCGATGCTCAGAAGCCTCTAGCGCGCAAAAGAGACAACTCCGGCAAAGAGACAGAGCGGCCATGGAATGGAAATCTCCTTCGAAGGTTTTACAGTTAATGCAGTATGTACCATGCCAACTTTTGTATTAAGGATGAAGACTCCGGGTTCCCCGAGAAGAGCTCGGGGACTGCCCTCTTTTATCTATATGATAAGTATTATGCCTATCAATATGTTATTTCATTAGTCCGCCTGGCACCGGGTTCGACCAGTCGACCCGGGGACTCACCGCCTTGTACTATGTAATGCTTCCTGCAGCCGGACAAGTAATGTGTTGGCACTTAAGACTTGTCCTGCCAGAAGCCGTAGCTCGCAGAGCGACTGTCTGGCGGGCAGGAGTCAAGGTAGAAAGGGTGTCCGCATGAAAAATGGCTAAGGACCCAAAGCAAGCACATAGTTCAAGCCAGCTTCCCGCTTCGCCGACCTGCTGCTGAGCAGCCGGCCGGCCGGCTTCTACTTAACTTCCTAAAAAGCTCTAATCGGCTAAGTACTTACCCTCCCAAAGCGGCCAAGTACTGGACCCAGCCACAGTCCGCAGAGCGGCTGTTTGGCTGGCCAGACGACAACCTAGGGAGGGCGGCAAAGGAAAAAAGCCAAGGAGCAGAAAGCAAGGAAAGATAGAACCCGACGAGCATATTTACGTATCAAAAGGCCCGTGGCCAACATTCAACGGAAGTTTGAAATACACCCTGCGGGTGGAATTGTGCGAAGTTAACAAAGTTTGTCGAGACTGATAAAGCAGGAAAAATACAAAAAGATAAATTGGCAGCCTAGGGAGCAGCAGACGGGTTCGGCGGAACGGTGGAGTCGGTGGTGCCGGTTGGTGGAGTGGCTGGCTGGTCAGTCTTTGCTTGGTCGCCTTCAGCAGCAGATGGCTCTTCGGGTGTGGCTCGTTGCTGGAGGCGCGGTCGAGCTGAGGATGGTTGTTCGCTTCAACCTCTGGCGCTTCCTCTTCACCTTCCTCGTCCTCCTCGTCTTCTCCCTCGTCGCTGGAGTCGATCACTTCGGCCGAGTCCTCTCCATCCTCTGGATTCAGCCGAACCACTCCTGCGGCGCCTTGGTGCCGTTCTCAGCCAGCTCAGGAATGAAGACACTGGTGTTGGTGTACTCGGCGATTGCCGCGGCCCGCTGGACAAGATCACGCTCCACCGCCACTAGCTCCTCTTGGGCTTCCAGTCGAAGCGTGGCCAACTGGGCTAGATTTAGCCCAGGGTACCACGCCTTGACGAACTCCAAGGCCCGGCGTGCCCCAGCTCGGGCCGATGAACCCTTGCAAGCCTCAAGGCGGCCGACCGCCACCTCTAGCCATTCAGCAGTCCGGCTGGGTGTACGTGGAGCCGGCATGTCTGTCCACAGGACGGCGATCGCTTGGGCGCCGACACGCTGAAGACGGCGCAGCATCCAATGAGCCAGCCGAAGGCGAGCCTGGATGCTGAGAAGCTGCTCGCTAAGGGTGCGGGGGGCATCAGTAGTAATCTGCGCGCCTTCCGCCCTCCGTTCCTCGCGATAAGCCCCAATGGCCTGGTTTGCGGTGCCAGAGTGGCCAGGGAAGAAGTCTATGCGAGCAGAAAGCAAGTAAGACAGAAGCCAGAAGCTAGGAGCCGGCCTGTTCAGCAGCCGGCAGCTCAAAGAAATAAAAAAGAGGGAACTTACCATCAACCATATCTTCAATACTACCAAAGCCGGCAGTCAGCTGCATCTCCTTGTCAGCCCAGGCGGAGCGTTCGGTCTCGAACTTAGCAAGGAGACTGGCCTCCTTGTCCTCTGCCTCCTTCTGGGTTTTCTTGAGAAGCTCCGCCTGCTCCGCCAGTTGCGTAACCAGCCGGCCACGCTCTTCGGCCAGCTTGCTACAGTCGCCTCCTTGGCACGCAGCTCGGTGTTGGCTGCGCCCAGCTGCTGCTACAGGGTGGCGTTGGCCTCTGCAAAAGCAGTAGAAGAAAAAGACATCAACAATCAACAAGGAGAGATATAGTTGCCGGGGAGATCCGACCCGACTACTCAGCAGTCGGCCCGAATCTCGGGGACTATAGCCCGCGGGTACGCCAGCGCGCCCCAGCAGAGAAAGAATTTATCACTAGCTACCAAGAAGAAGAACAGTCACCGGGGTGATCCGGCCCGACTGATCAGCAGTCGGCCCGAATCTTGGGGACTATAGCCCGAGGGTGCGCCAGCGTGCCCCCATAGAGAAACAAACAAAGACTTACTCCGGCTTTCCAACAAGTCGGTGGTCCATTGATTCAGCTCCTGGACTTTGGAGTTGAAGGCGGCCACGCGAAGGTTATGATAATCCTGCAGTGAAGATATCAGACAATGTTAGTACTCGGAGCTTGCCAATTAAAGTTCCGAGCCGCCTGCTCAGCAGCCAGCCCAAAACTTGGGGACTACACCCAGTGGGTGCACTGGCACGCCCCCACAGAGAGATACAAGAATCAAAGATGAAGAACCAAGAAGTATACCCGGACGGCTGCTCGCGACTCCAGGAACGCTTGGTTGCACTGCTTCAGGGCGTCGGCCTCGGCTCGGAGTTTGCCTTGGACGTCCAGGATCGCCTGATTCAAAGGGTACGTCCTGCCTCCCCGCACCCAATCAGCGGGCGCGGCGCTGGTCGCCTCGGCGTCCGAGATCAAAGAGCTCCCGGCACCGGCCTCCAACGGGCGTGGCGCCGAAGCCGCCTTTGCAAACCGACGGCGCAATGGTGTGCGGACCTTGAGAGTCGGGCCCGTCACCATCTCGTCTTCGGCTGGCTGCACCGGCGGGTCCGCCGGATGCTTGTCTCGCGCCCCGCCAGATGGTGGTGGCGGAGGCACGGCCACGTCTGGCATGACAACATCGCTGCCGTCCCTCTCCATGATCGGGTGCTCGTCGCCGGCTCCCCCAGTCGGCGCCACGAACTTTGGTGGCGGCGGTGCGGAGTTTAAGGGGACCACGAATAACGCCGACTGGCGGCGCGCGGCCTCTTCGGCCTGCTCCTTCGCCGCAGCAGCGGCCTCGGCCTCCGCCAGCTTCTTCAAGGTGGCGGCTTCCGTCTTGTCCGCCTCCGCCTTCTCAGGCGGGCGGTTTCCTGCTCCTCGCGCACCTCCCGCGCGTTTCGCTCCCGCGCCTCCTGGAGGTCGGCGGCCGGATCGATTCATCGGGTGGTGGTGGAGGTCTCCGCCGACCCAATGATGGAGGCGACAGCCGACTTCTAAAGAGAGAGCGGGGCCCTAAGTCAAGAAAGACGAAGGGAGAAAGCTCAGAAAGAATCAACAAGGAAGAAAAGCGTAAGAAAAGATACTTACGCTGACACCATGGGAGGCGCCTTCAGGAGCTTCTTATATTTGGCCGCCTTCGCGGCGGCCTCATTCCGCCTATTCGCGGCAGTCGGGTTCTTGGCCTTCATCGGCGCGCTGCCGAACAAGGTGGCGCCCTGTTTACGCCTTCACGTGCCGCCTCGAGCAGTCCGCTTAGCGGAGAGGCCCGCGTCTGCCTTGCTGGCGCCTCGCATAGGGCGCTGCTCGTCTTCCTCATCGCCGTCGTCAGGACAAGTCTCGATGTCGCCTTCTTCGGAGTCGCCCGCTACGTCGCCGCCGCCTATGGCGTCGTCCTCTAGGGTGGCCGCCCCCAAATCGGGGTCGTCTACATCGCTCTCCTCCCGGCCGGCTGGTAGTTACCACCCGGCCCCATGACTGCGGCCGTCGCCGGAGACATGTAGATTTGCGGCCCAAAGATCGACTCTTCAAGACCAAGACAAGTGCCGAAAGGAAAGAGTTGAAAAAGCTTACCACAAGCGGCGGGTTGGCACGGGAGTATGGCCACTTGCCAAACCGCCATGACCCCTCCGACAGCTTAAGGTCGGCGATCTCATTCACCATCCGGGCCACCTCAGCAGTCGGCATGTCCCTTGTGCACATCCGGCTCGGGTCGCGATGCCCGCTCATCCGACAGATCAGATGAGGCCGGCCTTGGAGCGGGAGAACTCGGCGCTCGACGAAGGCGACCAGCAAGTCGGACGCCATGAGGCCCTCCGCCTCCGTTAGCACCCGGAGCCGGTTGATGGCGGTAGTGGCGTCGGCCGATAGGGGCTTCGGCTTATAGCCCCAGTTGGCCCGAGGCTCGGCTGGGGGGCCGGCTTCGTAAGGCGGCAGGTTGATGAAGTCGATCGCCGGGTCGACGTTCTCCACATAGAAATATGATTTCTCCCACAACTTCACCGACTATGACAGCTTGATGGCGGGGAAGGCGTTCTTCGGCGATGGCCGGCGCACCGCGACAAAGGCGCCACACTAGGCTACCACCTCCCGGACGGAGGTGCCCAGTTTGGTGTAGAAGAAGGCACCCCACAGCTCGATGGTGGGGAGGATGCCGAGGTAGCCCTCGCACACCGTGACGAAGGCAGACATCAGCGTCACGGTGTTGGGCATCAAGTGATGCGGCTGCAGATGGTAAAACTCCATGAAGGAGCAGAGAAACCCACTCGCCGGCAGCCCGAAGCCGCGGAGGAAATGCGAGCGGAAGATGACCCGCTCGCCTCCCTGTGGCACCGGCGAGATCTCCTTCAGTGGCGGCACGCGCACCTTGACGAAGCCCGGGCCAGGCAGCCGCCGTGTCGCACGGAGGAAGGTGAGGTGGTCGTCAATCACCACCGAGCCATCCCAGTCCCCTCACCTCTCGCACGTCATGGAGACCGAGCAGGATCGAGCAAGAAGCTTGGGGCGGGGAAGCCTAGCAGCGGCAGACTGCGGTGGCGCCTCGGCGGAGCACGACGGTGCGGCGGTAGCGAGGGGAAGAAGAAGTAGGTGATAAAGATGGGGCAGGAGGGCGTGAGTGCTCCGCCGCTGCCCCTCCCCCTACTTATAGCCAGACGGGCTATGAAGCCGAGGGGGCGAGGCGTGGGATCGTGGGATTAACTGCGCCCACGACCCCACGTCCCCACGTTTACCGCGCGAGTTACTGCGCGTAGTAACTCCGCGAAGAAGCTCAACCGCCTGCCTCGGCCGCAGCAGATCCGCTCACGTGCCGAGGCCCGGTGGTGGTGGGCCCAGCCTTCTGTCACGTCCCATCACGCGCGTGGGTTAGCAGGCTGGCCCGGCTGGCTGACGCCACATGGCATGCCCATGACGGGCGGCGGGCCTAGGGGCTTAGCTAGGACGCCACCTAGTTCCCGCCGCTGCGTTCGAAGTTTCAGAAAAATCCGACTGGATGTGGCCGGCTCCCGCCAGGCGGCTTGCCGGGAGTCCGACGAAGCTTCCTTCCAGAGCACCTGGGGGAGGAAACTGTTGAGGCTCCTCGGCTCCTCAGTCGCGGCGCTTCTCCAGCTTCGAGGACTACTGTCAGAGTAATTGGCCACGGGTAGCCTAACCCGAGTCCCTGAACCTTTCAAGACATCGGGGCCAGCTGCGCCCCTCAGAACCTCAAGATGAAGCGCCGCCTTCTGATGGTCGGCTGACCCGAGCGGCCGGCTGCCGGAAGGCGGCTAAGCTCCGGAAGGCGGCACCAAGACGGGTCGACTCCTTGCAGGCGGCCTCCAGAGAGGCCGGCTTCTAGCAAGTGGCCCACAGCGCCCTCAGAGTCTGCGCCCCCATTAAGAAGACAAGACAGTGTAAGGCCACAGCGTAGCCCATCACCCCCATATCCGGGCCGGGTGTGGCCACAGTGCTCCATACAGGTGGAGATCTCCGCCTGGCGCGGCACTGTTGCCACTCCGCTCCTGACGTCACAGCTGGCAGGCGGAGCCCTGTTTCCACGGCGGCCTGTCGGTACGGCCTACGGGCGACGAGCCCTACCATGCAGCGAGAGCCCAGAAGACGGCGGAAGCCCGACCAGTCGGACCCGAGGGAGGCCGGCTTCTAGCAGATGGCCCGTTCCTTCCTCCGCGCACCATTAACCAGATGAGAAACGGAGTGGCTACAGTGATCTCCCACCAGGCGGCGGGACTGTAGCCACGCCCCCTTGACCAAACATGCGTCATTAGCATCACCGCTACAGTAATCAGCAGCCGGCCAGACCCGCAAGCGGCGGAGGCGGCATGTCGGCCCCGTACTAGACCAGCCGGCAGGGCCCACCAGGCGGCGGAGAAGTCGGCGACCAGAGACACTGATAGTCGGGTCCTACACCCGGCCAGATTACCATTGTACCCCTGGGGGGTAGGCCTATATAAACCCCCCAGTGCACCCATGCAAAGGGTTCCCAACCTGTTAGAACTAGACTCATACCTAGAGGAAGGAGAGAGCGTGCCTGCCTTCTTCTACCTCTAGCACACAGCTCGAGGAGCACCATTGTACTTACTACTGCCTTAGTGATCATGCGGAGACCCCGCAGAGCAGGGCTAGGGGGTGTTATCTCCTAGGAGAGCCCCGAACCTGGGTAAAGTGCGACGGCGTTCGCGTCTACGCCTCATCCCGCTTCCAGGCACCGGCGACGTTCTACTCGCTCCCACCATGATAAGCCATCAATTGGCATATGTCGCACCCAACCCCCGACAGTCGAGCAATTGATAGAAAAGTGCATAGTTATGAGAATATCTAGGCATGATCATGTATATAGGCATCACGTCCACGACAAGTAGACCGAAACGATTCTGCATCTGCTACTATTACTCCACACATCGACCGCTATCCAGCATGCATCTAGAGTATTAAGTTCATAAGAACAAAGTAACGCATTAGGCAAGATGACATGATGTAGAGGGATAAACTCAAGCAATATGATATAAACCCCATATTTTTATCCTCGATGGCAACAATACAAAACGTGTTGTTTCCCCTTCTGTCACTGGGATCAAGCACCGCAAGATTGAACCCAAAGCTAAGCACTTCTCCCATTGCAAGAAAGATCAATCTAGTAGGCCAAACCAAACTGATAATTCGAAGAGACTCGTAAAGATAACAAATCATACATAAAAGAATTCAGAGGAGATTGAAATATTGTTCGTAGATAATCTTGATCATAATCCCACAATTCATCGGATCTCGATAAACACACCGCAAAAAGATTTACATCGAATAGATCTCCAAGAAGATCGAGGAGAACTTTGTATTGAGATCCAAAGAGATAAGAAGCCATCTAGCTAATAACTATGGACCCGAAGGTCTGAGGTAAACTAGTCACACATCATCGGAGAGGCTATGGTGTTGATGTAGAAGCCCTCCGTGATTGATTCCCCCTCCGACGGAGCGCCGGAAGAGGCCCCAAGATGGGATCTCACGAGTACAGAAGGTTGCAGCGGTAGAAGTAGGGTTTCCTGGTGCTCCTGGATGGTTTCGGGGTATATGGGTATATATAGGAGGAAGAAGTAGGTCGGTGGAGCTGCGAGGGGCTCACGAGGCTGGGGGCGCGCCCAGGGGGCAGGCGCGCCTCCGTGCCTCGTGGCCGCCTTGCTTCTTTCTTGACATCCACTCCAAGTCTCCTGGATCACGTTTGTTCCAAAAATCACTCTCCCGAAGGTTTCATTCCGTTTGGATTCCGTTTGATATTCCTTTTCTGCGAAACACTGAAATAGGCAAAAAAACAACAATTTGCACTGGGGCTTTGGTTAGTAGGTTAGTCCCAAAAATAACATAAAAGTGTATAATAAAGCCCATTAAACATCCAAAACAGATAAAATAATAGCATGGAACAATCAAAAATTATAGATACGTTGGAGACGTATCAAGCATCCCCAAGCTTAATTCCTGCTCGTCCTTGAGTAGGTAAATGATAAAAACAGAATTTTTCATGTGGAATGCTACCTAGCATAATTTTCTAAGTAATTCTCTTTATTGTGGCATGAATGTTCAGATCCGAAAGATCCAAGATAAAAGTTTAATATTGACGTAAAAATAATAATACTTCAAGCATACTAACTAAGCAATCATGTCTTCTCAAAATAACATGGCCAAAGAAAGATCATCCCTACAAAATCATATAGTTTGGTCATGCTCCATTTTCGTCACACAAGAATGCTCTCATCATGCACAACCCCGATGACAAGCCAAGAAATTGTTTCATACTTTAGTAATCTCAAACTTTTTTCAACTTTCACGCAATACATGAGGGTGAGCCATGGATATAGCACTATGGGTGGAATAGAATATAATGATGGCGGTTATGTCGAGAAGACAAAAAAGGAGAAAGTCTCACATTGACGCGGCTAATCAACGGGCTAGGGAGTTGCCCATCAATTGATGTCAATGCAAGGAGTAGGGATTGCCATGCAATGGATGCACTGGAGCTATAAATGTATGAAAGCTCAACAAAAGAAACTAAGTGGGTGTGCATCCAACTTGCTTGCTCACGAAGACCTAGGGCATTTGAGGAAGCCCATTGTTGGAATATACAAGCCAAGTTCTATAATGAAAAATTCCCACTAGTATATGAAAGTGACAAAACAAGAGATTCTCTATCATAAAGATCATGGTGCTACTTTGAAGCACAAGTGTGGAAAAAGGATAGTAGCATTGTCCCTTTTTATTTTTATTTTTATTTTTTTGGGCCTTCCCTTTTTTTATTTGGCCTTTCTCTTTTTTTATTTGGGACAATGCTCTATTAATGATGATCATCACACTTCTATTTATTTACAACTCAATGATTACAACTCGATACTAGAACAAAATATGACTCTATATGAATGCCTCCGGCGGTGTACCGGGATGGGCAATGAATCAAGAGTGACATGTATGAAGTAATATGCATGGTGGCTTTGCCACAAATACGATGTCAACTACATGATCATGCAAGGCAATTTGACAATGATGAAGCGCGTCATAATAAACGGAATGGTGGAAAGTTCCATGGTAATATATCTCGGAATGGCTATGGAAATGCCATAATAGGTAGGTATGGTGGCTGTTTTGAGGAAGTTATAAGGAGGTTTATGTGTGACAGAGCGTATTGTATCACGGGGTTTGGATGTACCAGCGAAGTTTGCACCAACTCTCAAGGTGAGAAAGGGCAATGCACGTTACCGAAGAGGCTAGCAATGATGGAAGGGTGAGAGTGCGTATAATCCATGGACTCAACATTAGTCATAAAGAACTCACATACTTATTGCAAAAAGCTACAAGTCATCAAAAACCAAGCACCACGCGCATGCTCCTAGGGGGGTAGATTGGTAGGAAAAGACCATCGCTCGTCCCCGACCGCCACTCATAAGGATGACAATCAAAGAACACCTCATGTTTCAAATTTGTTACACAATGTTTACCATACGTGCATGCTACGGGACTTGCAAACTTCAACACAAGTATTTCTCAAATTCACAACTACTCAACTAGCACAACTTTAATATCACTATCTCCTTATCTCAAAACAATCATCAAGTATAAAACTTCTCTTAGTATTCAATGCACTTATATGAAAGTTTTATTATATCCATCTTGGATGCCTATCATATTAGGACTAATTTTATAGCCAAACCAAATTACCATGCTGTTCTAAAGGACTCTCAAAATAATAAGTGAAGCTTGAGAGATCAATAATTTCTATAAAATAAAACCACCACCGTGCTCTAAAAGATATAAGTGAAGCACTAGAGCAAAATTATTTAGCTCAAAAGATATAAGTGAAGCACATAGAGTATTCTAATAAATTCCGATTAATGTATGTTTCTCCCAAATGGTGTGTACAGCAAGGATGATTGTGTGAACTAAAAATCAAAGACTCAAATCATACAAGACGCTCAAAGCAAAACACATATCATGTGGTGAATGAAAATATAGCTCCAAGTAAAGTTTCCGATGGACGAAGACAAAAGAGGGGATGCCTTCCGGGGCATCCCCAAGATTAGGATTTTGGTTGTCCTTGGATTTTACCTTGGGGTGCCTTGGGCATCCCCAAGCTTAGGCTCTTGCCACTCCTTGTTCCATAATCCATCAAATCTTTACCCAAAACTTGAAAACTTCACAACACAAAACTTAACAGAAAATCTCATGAGCTCCGTTAGCGAAAGAAAACAAAACACCACTTCAAGTGTACTGTAATGAACTCATTCTTTATTTATATTGGTGTTAAACCTACTGTATTCCAACTTCTCTATGGTTCATAACCTCCGATACTAGCCACAGATTCATCAAAATAAGCAAACAACACAGGAAAAACAGAATCTGTCAAAAAACAGAACAGTCTAAAATAAATTTAGGAACGTGAGGAACTTATATATTAATCATCTGCAAAAAGAATCAACTAAATAGAACTCTCCAGTAAAAAGTTGGAGCTAATCTCGTGAGCGCTAAAATTTCTATTTTTTACAGCAAGATCAAAAAAGACTTCACCCAAGTCTTCCCAAAGGTTCTACTTGGCACAACACTAATTAAAACATGAAAACACATCTAAAAAGAAGCTATATGAATTATTTATTACTAAACAGAACCAAAAATCAAGAAACAAAAATAAAATTGGGTTGCCTCCCAACAAGCGCTATCGTTTAACGCCCCTAGCTAGGCATTTATAATTTAAATGATGCTCACATGAAAGACAAGAATTGAAGCACAAAGAGAGCATCATAAAACACGTGACAAATACATCTAAGTCTAACATACTTCCTATGCATAGGCATCTTATAGGCAAACAAATTATCAAGGCAAGCAAAAACTAGCATATGCAAGGAAGCGGAAAGAAACAATAGCAATCTCAACATAACGAGAGGTAATTTAGTAACATGAAACTTTCTACAACCATATTTTCCTCTCTCATAATAATTACATGTAGGATCATAAGCAAATTAAACAATATAGCTATCACAAAACATATTCTTAACACGATCCACATGTATGCAAAGTTGACACTCTTCCAAAATAGTAGGATTAACATTAACTAAAGTCATGACCTCTCCAAACCCACTTTTATCAAACACTTCATAAGATTGAACATTCTCCAAATATGTGGGATCTAAAGTTGACACTCTTCCATACCCACTTTTAATACTATTGAAAACACTAATATCAATCTCATATTCATCATGGGGCTTTAATAAATTTTCAAGAACATAAAAAGAATCACCCCAATCATGATCATTGCAACAAGTAGTAGACATAGCAAAACTAGCATCCCCAAGCTTAGGGTTTTGCATATTATTAGCACATTTGACATCAAGAGAATTTATAGTAACATCATTGCAATCATTCTTTTCATTGAAGAAACTACCAAGTCTGGGTGCAATAGCAGCGATCTCATGTTTAACATAAGGAACTATAGCAAATTCATCTTCATAAATATTGGCATCATGGCCACAAGAATAGCAAGCATCATGTTCATCAAGGGATATTTCAATCAAATCATCGGAATCATTATTATCTATAGATTCATGTCTATCATTATTTTCTTCCGAAGCAACGGTCATTCTCTCAATAAATTCTTTGACATAGACATTATGAGCATAGTTTTCATAGCAATATTTAAGTATGTCAAAATTTTCAGATTCGTAGAGAGTAGTATCATAATTTTCAATCAAAGAAGCAACTTCATAAGCACCCTTAAAAGTAACAAATTCTTCAAGTTGTTCGATATCATAGTAATTATAAACACCCTTTGCATAAGAAGACACGATTTCATTATCATTAAAATCACATAGGTAGGGAAGGTGTTTTTTAGGGTTCTTAGAGCAACAAGTAAAGTCATAAATTTCACAAAGATTTCAAGCATAACACAGCAATCTGTTTATTTGATCCCATAAGAGTCTCCCTTTTCAGACAAACGTTGACGCACAAAATGAGCATGCTCATCTAAAGATTTCCCATCAACTAGGCTAGTTGGGGTTCCTGCACGAGCGCATAAGGATCGAAGATGATCCAAGTAGAACACTTTAAGTGGATCCATAACAATAGATTTTTAGCAAGCAAAGATGCAAGCACATAGAAGGCACATGGCAACACAAGCAAACGAAAGAGACGAATGGAAGAGGGGCGAATAAAACGGCAAGGGTGAAGTGGGGGAGAGGAAAACGAGAGGCAAATGGCAAATAATGTAATGCGAGGGATACGAGTTTGTGATGGGTACTTGGTATGTCTTGACTTGGCGTAGATCTCCCCCGCAACGGAGCCAGAAATTCTTCTTGCTACCTCTTGAGAACTGTGTTGGTTTTCCCTTGAAGAGGAAAGGGTGATGCAGCAAAGTAGCGTAAGTATTTCCCTCAGTTTTTGAGAACCAAGGTATCAATCCAGTAGGAGGCCACACGCAAGTCCCTCGTACCTACACAAACAAATAAGAAACTTGCAACCAATGCGATAAATGGGTTGTCAATCCATTCATGGCCACTTGCAAAAGTGAGATCTGATAGAGATGATAAGATAATACTTTTGGTATTTTTATGATAAAGAATAAAAGTAAAGATTGCAAAATAAACGGCAAAAGAAATAGCTAGTTGACGGAAGATTAATATGATGGAAAATAGACCCGGGGGCCATAGGTTTCACTAGTGGCTTCTCTCAAGATAGCATAAGTATTATGGTGGTTGCACAAATTACTGTCGAGCAATTGATAGAAAAGTGCATAGTTATGAGAATATCTAGGCATGATCATGAATATAGGCATCACGTCCGCGACAAGTAGACCGAAACGATTCTGCATCTACTACTATTACTCCACACATCGACCGCTATCCAGCATGCATCTAGAGAGTAACGCGTTAGGCAACATGACATGATGTAGAGGGATAAACTCAAGCAATATGATATAAACCCCATCTTTTTATCCTCGATGGAAACAATACAATACGTGTTGTTTCCCCTGCTGTCACTGGGATCGAGCACCGCAAGATTGAACCCAAAGCTAAGCACTTCTCCCATTGCAAGAAAGATCAATCTAGTAGGCCAAACCAAACTAATAATTTGAAGAGACTTGCAAAGATAACAAATCATACATAAAAGAATTCAGAGGAGATTGAAATATTGTTCATATATAATCTTGATCATAAACCCACAATTCATCGGATCTCGACAAACACACCGCAAAAAGAGTTACATCGAATAGATCTCCCAGAAGATCGAGGAGAACTTTGTATTGAGATCCAAAGAGATAAGAAGTCATCTAGCTAATAACTATGGACCCGAAGGTCTGAGGTAAACTACTCACACATCATCGGAGAGGCTATGGTGTTGATGTAGAAGCCCTCCGTGATCGATTCCCCCTCTGGTGGAGCGCCGGAAAAGGCCCCAAGATGGGATCTCACGGGTACAGAAGGTTGCGGTGGTGGAAATAGGGTTTTGTGGTGCTCCTGGATGGTTTCGGGGTATATGGGTATATATAGGAGGAAGAAGTAGGTCGGTGGAGCTGTGAGGGGCCCACGAGGGTGGGGGCACGCCCAGGGGGGCAGGCGCGCCTTCCTGCCTCGTGGCCGCCCCACTTCTTTCTTGACGTCCACTCCAAGTCTCCTGGATCACGTTTGTTCCAAAAATCACCCTCCCGAAGGTTTCATTCCGTTTGGATTCCGTTTGGTATTCCTTTTCTGTGAAACACTGAAATGGGCAAAAAAACAGCAATTTGCACTGGGCCTTGGGTTAGTAGGCTAGTCCCAAAAATAATATAAAAGTGTATAATAAAGCCCATTAAACATCCAAAACAGATAAAATAATAGCATGGAACAATCAACAATTATAGATACGTTGGAGACGTATCAGTGTTTGGAACCGTCGCCAAGTGAGTGTGGGCGATAGGGGGACCTTCCCACACGACCCAGAAACAGTCGGGGCTATGCCCTCCTGGCACACATGCTCGGCAAAATGAGGTCGTGTGCGACCGGCGAGCGCTCAAATACGGTAATAAGTACAATAGAGCTAAAAAATACAATTATATAGGCGAAATTGTTTCCGGTCACAAGTACATCCCACATAGTCAATCCCTGCTAAACGTTTCCGTTCATATGTACATCCCACACAGTCGTTCCAAGGAAAACGTTTCCGTTCGCTGGTACATCACACACAATTTCCCCATTAACTTGTTTGTGATAGCGTTGCCATTGCACACGATATTAACAAATTTATCGTTTGTGTTATTGAATGCATCACACATGGTGCATAGAAGAAACTGTGTGGCAAAGGTTGTCCATCACACACAGTTTTTATGTGGTAAACGTTTGCGCAAGGTGGCCTAACGCAAACAGTTTTCAAGAGGATATGGTGTGTGCAGTGGAGATTGATCGCACACGCAGTGGATCCTAGAAACGTTTCTGATGTCCACGTCTATCGCAGACGTTTCGCTTTCGCAAATTGTGTAGAGTGTAATCCCTAATTAAGCCCTAATTTAATAATCACATGTTTTGAATTTGAAAGTAGGCAATCACTTATTTCATATCCAACCATGTTTATTACAAATATAGGTTCAACCATGAATGCATAATTCGATGCACAGGTACATATACTGAAGAACTACAGAAGCACCAAGTAAAGAATGATGAACCACAGTTGTACTAAGGACTGTAAAGAGAAGGCGAAAGACATTCTGGTGCTGGAGAAGGTGAAGCAGAATGCCCATATTGTGCCCTCCTCCATGCGTAATGCACACACGACTCTAGGCCAACCCCTTGTGATGGATGCCCGTCCATCCTTCACTGCCTTCATTACGACTTCTCGATGTTCATTGTAGTCTGGATGAAATACTTTAACCTTCATTGCGTGTCCATCAATCATGTACTTTGCGAGGTAATCTTGAGTGAACTGCTTCGGGAACCACTTCGAATGAAAAAGATTCAGACATTGTTGTCTAACAACTCATTATGGGCAGTAAAAAGAGAAGGCTATAGAGTTTGTAGTTACCATCATACAGCTCACTGTTGTGTTGGATAGAGCATAAACAAATAATTTGCTTGCCACCATTCGTATCTTTTTTGCTAATAATCCTTATCAGTTTCCTCACTTGATGCTTGTTCATGAATATCTCATTGCCCCATACGCAAAAAGGGTCGATGCGTGGATCCTTGCCAAGGGCATATGTACCTACAAGCAACAAGTCAATATTAGAACCTAACAAGTGTCCAGGCCTAGATCTATATGCACTACATTATGGAACGACGGGGGGATACAAGCCGAGGGATGAAGCTAACCTTGGCGGAAAATGGTGGCCACTCCCGTTGTTGTCCTGCATAAGTAGTGGAAAGGCATGATAAGTACAGCAACCTTAACATCAAACAAATATAGCAAAGGTAAACAACATCATCTCCAAATGATAGCTTGAATGTGTTGGTTTCAGCATGCTGTTAAAGCAGATATAAAATGGAAGGCAATGTTATCGACAGCAGGCTTAACAGACATCAAATATTGCAATTCAAACTGGTATTGTTGAAAATGAATAGAACGTAGGTAATGCTTAAACATAACATTGGATAAATGTGTAAAACTGAAATAAAGGGCATGTGTTAACTACACCAGGAATAACTGGAACCAAATATAGCCGTTCAAACTGGTATTGATGTAGTCGAGCGACACAGTTCCGACATGCACATAATGAACAACACATTGTGAATGACTGAAATAAACAAGGCATAAATGACCAGTATAACAACCAAATATAGCCATTGAAAACTAGACAGAATCTCACCGCAACCAACCTAACAAGAAAATACAGATAAATAGGGCATATGCTTGAAAACTGGACAAATGCTCACTGCAACCAACCTAACAAGCAGATACAGATAAACAAGGCATCTGCTTGATAATTGGATAAATGCTAAAAAAGCAACCTAACAACCAAATACAGATAAACAAGGCATTTGCTTGATAACTGGACAAATGCTCATTGCAACCAAACTAAGAACCAAATACATATAAACAAGGCATCTGCTCGACAACTGAAAAAATGCTCACTCCAACCAACCTAACAACCAAATACAGATAAACAAGGCATCTACTCACTATAAACAACCAAATATAGCCATTCGTGAAACTGAAGTGGTCAATTCATACTTAAACATCACATAGCCCAATTGAATAATACATTTTTGCATAACTGAAATAATTAAACACGACACAGTTAAAGCACCGCACGGCAAAAGCTACTACAACAAAGGGTACAGGCTGGCAAGCTAGAAAAGGTAAGATATGCTGATAGGATGTTGCCTCACATTTCATGGACGGGATCCTTCCAGTTGGAAGAGCACATACGCATGGTGCGCTCTCTGATGTCACAGATGGGCTATTTCACCTTGGAAGAACCTTCGTGGGTGCCCTCCTCGTGGTCATGGTCATGGTCGATGAGATATGACTTGGCAATTGAGGATCCCAAGCCGCCGCCATAGAACATGTCCTTCAGAAATGACAAAATGGGCTCAATGGCGTATAAAGATCGCAAATCCTTGACCGCTTGGCGGAGGAGATCAGCGGCAGGGCCATCAAAGAGATCGACAGCAGTTGAACCAGAGGGGTTGGGGATGGACCACTTAACTTGTGACATGGCCCGCGTGAAGCCGTCGCTGTGGACGAGCTTGATGTCGTAGCCAGCTTTCCCGAGATACAGTAATACGCTTGCCCGCTGACATGAAGCCTCCGGCTTGGCAACGTAGTCAACGTCTTCTCCGGCTTCTGCGGCGACGTGTTGCTCCGGGATCGATAGGTCGGGGCGAACGGCGGACACCTCGCCAACGTCCGCAGGAGAGGCCATGATAAACCTCTTCTTGGCTAAACGCTCATCGAGCTCCCCGGGATACGTGGTCGAGCTTAGGCTATGGCATTCTAGAGCAAGTGATGTGGATCTGGCGGCGAGGGACACTGCATGCCTCATCTACAAACTCAGGGGAGTGGGGCGACGGTATGGGAATCACGGGGTAACCTGAACTTTATTATCTAAGCTAGGAGGAACGGGCAGACCGACAGGGGTTGGCGGCGGCGCCGGCGGCCGCCGTGAGCTAGGGTTCGAGGGGGAGGGGGCGGGTGGGGGACTGTGGATGGGGGTGTTTGAGGATACGCCACGGCTACTGAAAATTTTAGTAATGGTGGGTGGAGATGGTGGTGGACGAGGGAGGGCGACGGTTCAAATGCCTCGGTTATTGAATTTTACTATATGGTCAGTGCTGGAGGAATGTGGGCGACGGTTGAAGTACGACGACTACTAAAATTTGGGTAAAGGAATTGATGCGGGGCGGGAGTGCCCAAGATCGCGCACGGTCCAATAAAAATATGCGTGTATGATAATAAGGAAGAGTGGCGGAACCGCCGATTTTTGCAACGCTCAAGGCAAGTAGTTTGTTTTTATATTTCTAGCTAGCTGGTCTATCGCACATGTTTCGTCCTAATTTCCAAATAAACTTACCCACCTTTAGCTTGCACATGTGGTGATTTTACAGCGCACTTGCATTGCACACGGTTAAGCCAGTACCTCCACCCTTTGCTCACGCTTGCGCGGTTGTGGTGATTTTACAGTGCACTTGCATCACACACGGTTGAGCCTGTACCTCCACCTTTGCTCGTGCTTGCGCAGGCGTGGTGATTCATAGCGCACTTATATCGCACACGGTTAAGATATTATACCCGTGTCCGTTGAGCGTCATCAGAGTCTTTACAGCAAAAAAAAGTTAGAGAGGGTCAGAAGACAGCCACATCAGCATGTGGCCCAAATATATATGAGTGAAAAGGGTGGTCTGTGATGTTCAAAATTCCAATGCACAACTTTGACCACGCGGGCCCACGGTTGGGCGCGTCATCGAAGATCGATGAGAGGGTCCAGAAATCAAGAACCACCTGGTAGTGGCCAAATATATGTAGGAATATTGGGGATGTTTAGAACTTTAAATACACAATGCATAACTTTGGTGGCACCTGCCTCGCAAACTAGAAAGCACCCTTGGATATATCTATAATGACATAATGTCGTAGCTAGCTAGGATGCTTGGCCCACCACCTCCCACTTCGTGTCAGTGGGGCGGATGCACGTAATGATCGATACTTTGGTCATACATGCATGTCGCCATGACCTACCATAAGACGGACCAATGAATCTATCGTTTGGTCAAACGACAACTGTTGTTGTCGATAAACCGCTTGGGCCAATAGATTGAACCATCATAAAAATCGCACGAGAGGGACCACAAAACCAGCACCTCTTGCATGCGGCCCAAAATGATGTACGTTGGGAAGGGGTGATGTGTGTTTTCAATATAGAATAATGTACAATTTAGATGTGGTGCCTACCTCTCGATACAGACAACAACCATGAAGGCAAGGTAGTTAAGGACGAGATACGCAGGGTATGATGTACGCCGAACCCAGCAATCCGAGCATGTGGGAGGGAATCCTGACAACGCATGAGCTCGAGCTTTGGTTGAGCGACATGTGATGGTGACCGGCCCTAACATGAACTAGGAGGAATCCATTCATGGCCAACACATACCCCTCATTATCGGTCAAAGGGATGATATATATATATACACACACACTCGGGGCAACGCAGCCCTGGCTCGCGGCTGGCAGACGTTTGCCTGCGCACGCGGTCTGGGCAGGCCGTGCACCCTCCACTTCAAGTACGATGGCAACGCGACCCTCTACATGGGGGTGTTCGGAGAAGACGGCCGCCGCGTCGGGTGCTGCCCCGAGGACAACGACGGAGGCGAGGTGCTTGGCCTTGGCGACGGTCGAGACGAGGGCGAGGGTGGTCTTGCCTTCGGTGCGGGCCGCTACTCGCCCAGCTACGGTGATTCTCCCTCCGGTGATAGCTCCAGCAGCGGCGGCTATGACCAGCCGCCATGCCGCCACGCCCACTTCGAGGGTGGCAGCGGGTCATCTCGTCGCCGCGCCCCAGTGAAGCACGACGAGGGCTCCAGCTGAGCTCAGGAGAGAGGCATGGGTCCATCCTCGCGAGCAGCTGCAGGGGCACGCGCCTCTTTTGTTTTGTTCCTTCTTTTCTTCCTGCATTAAGAGAGAGACAAGTATGGGGCCCCATAGGGGCGTGCAATGAACCATGGTTTCCAAGTTGCTATGCTATGTTTATTGTTCCTATGTCGCGTTGTAGCATCAACGTTTTATGTAGGCGCGTAGAGATAACTTAGCTTGACACGCTCGAAGTAGTTTTCACCTCGTGAGGCGCGCATCTCCCAGTACCTGGCGAGGCCTCCTTGGCCTGGGAGGCGTCTAGGAACTACAAAAATTTATTAAGAAACTCTTGTTCTTCCGAGCCCTGGTCGCAGGCGTCGCTGGCTACAATCCAGCGCTTCACATCACGGTGCCCGAGGGGCACGGGTTGAGAAAAGTGCACCAGCTTACGAGCTCGAACGAGGGTGCCTCGCAAGAAACAGGAAAAAACCCTCACGAGGGAACTTGTCCAGCCCCCTCGCGAGGTATGCGAGAGAGAGTATAGGTCGAAACAAGTAACCGAAAGTAGAAATGGAGGCAAAAGGCGATGGAACCAAACCGGCAAGAAACACCAGAAAGCAAATTTTCATTAAAGAGGGGCAAGCCAACTATGGAAAGCCAATGAAAAGCCGCGTCCGGCACCTAATCTAGTCTTCTTGTCTTCTCACCAGCGCGGAGCTAAGTGCTGCCACTAGGACGTGGAAGGGAGCCCCCGAGGCCCGAGGGCGGCACTCCTGAGGCTCCGGGGCGTGTACGGCCCCACTCATTATTACGTGAGAGTGTCACGAGCGGAGACCTTCACAGGCACTGGGCCTTGCTTGAGGCGCCGGGCCTTTCTTCATGGGTAGAACTTCCGGAGGTGCTGGATGTTCCAGCCGTTCTGGATAGGCACCCTGTCCTGTGTCTCCAGGAGCATGGCGCCAGGCCTGGAGACGTGGGCGACCCTAAACGGGCCCTCCCACATGGGAGAGAGCTTGTGCAGCCCTTCCCTAGAGAGCACCCGCCTTAGGACAAGGTCGCCCACCTCGAGCGTCCTGGAGCGGATGCTGCGACAGTGATACCGCCGCAGCGCCTGCTGGTATCTAGCCGCCCGGAGTGTGGCTTCACGGCGGCGTTCCTCTCCCAGCACGAGGTCCATCCCCCGCATGGCGTCCTGCTGCGCCTCATCAAACGCTAGGACCCGCGCGGAGCGATGCTTGACCTCGTGAGGGAGAACCGCTTCTGCTCCGTAGACGAGGAAGAACAGGATCTCGCCTGTTGGCTTGGTGGCGGTGGTGCAGATGGACCACAGTACAGACTGGAGCTCATCGTGCCAGCCCCTGCCGCAGCCTCGAGCTTCTTCTTGAAGGTCCTGGTCTTGAGGCCTCTCAGGACCTCCGCGTTGGCGCGTTTGGCCTGACCATTGCTCCTGGGGTGTGGCACCGAAGCGTAGCAGATCTGCGTTCCAAGGTTAGCACAATATGTCTTGAAGAGATTTCTAGTGAACTGCGAGCCGTTATCGGTGCTAATGTGTTTCAGGACCCCAAACCAGCTCACTAGACCCTTGATGAACTTGACCGCGGAATCGGCCGGGATGGTGCGGACGGCTTCTACCTCCTCCCACTTGGTGAACTTGTTGATGGCGACGTAGAGGTAGCGGTAGCCCCTAGGCGCTCGAGGGAACGGGCCCAAGATATCCAGCCCCTAGACCACGAATGGCCACGAGAGTGGGATGGTCTGGAGGCCCTAACATGCTTGATGGATCTGCTTGGCGTGGAATTGACAGGCCTCACAGGACTTCACCAGCTCAAACGCGTCATTGAGCGCCGTAGGCTAGTAGAACCCGCTGCGGAATGCCTTGCCGGCGAGGGTTCGTGACGACGAGTGGTGCCCGCAGTCCCCGCCGTGTATGTCAGCTAGCAGCTCTTTCCCCTATTCCCTGGAGATACAACGCAGGGAAACGTCATTCGGCTGCTTCCTGTATAACTCACCGTCCTGGAAGCAGTACGTCGTGGCCTGCCGAGCCACGCGCTCCGCGTCCTCCTCCTTCTCCGGCAGCGTCCCTTGCGTCAGGTATTCCTTGAACTACTTGGTCCAGCACCCCTCCTGAGTCTCGAGCGCCAAGAGTAGGCGCGCTCTCGAGGTCAGGCCGCAGGCTGGGGATCCCGAGGCAGGTTGTTGGGGGAGCTCCTCCCGGGGTAGCCGGCCTTGAAAGTGGTGGTGTAGCCGATGGCTTGAAGAGCCGCTCCTCGAAGACGCCAGGATCTTGGGGTAGCCGCTTGGATGCTCTCTTGGCAATGTCATCGGCTTCCTTGTTGGTGCCGCGGGGCACGTGCTGCAATTCCAGGCCCAAGAACTGCTTTTCCATTTTGCGTACCTCCGTGAGGTATGCCTCCATGTGCTTGTCCCTCGGCTCATATACCTTGTTGGAGAAGTTGACGAGAAGCTGCGAGTCGCCCTTGATGGTGAGGCGCTTCACCCCGAGGGCCACCGCAGCCTTAAAGCCAGCTATGAGGCCTTCGTACTCTGCTATGTTGTTGGAGACCTTCTCACCCTGCTGGAAGCAGGGCTGCATGGCATAGTAGAGCTTGTCCTGAGTGGGCGAGATGAGCACTGCTCCAGCTCCCGCGCCCTGGCGCGCAAATGCGCCATCGAAATACATCACCCATCCATCCGGCACTTCACTTCCTGGCGAGAGGGACCGATCCTCGCCTGCTCCAAGCTCCGGGGCGTCCGTCCATTCTGCCACGAAGTCGACGAGCGCGGGTCCCTTTGAGGGATTCCTGGATTATGGGGGTCCTCGGACAGCCGGACTATATACTTTGGCCGGACTGTTGGACTATGAAGATACAAGATTGAAGACTACGTCCCGTGTCCGGATGGGACTCTCCTTGGCGTGGAAGGCAAGCTTGGTAATTCAGATATGTAGATCTCCTCCCTTGTAACCGACTCTATGTAACCCTAGCCCCCTCCGATGTCTATATAAACCGGAGGGTTTAGTCCATAGGACAACAACAATCATAATCATAGGCTAGCTTTTAGGGTTTAGCCTCTACGATCTCGTGGTAGATCAACTCTTGTAATACTCATATCATCAAGATCAATCAAGCAGGAAGTAGGGTATTACCTCCATCGAGAGGGCCCGAACCTGGGTAAACATTGTGTCCCCCGCCTCCTGTTACCATCCGCCTTAGATGCACAGTTCGGGACCCCCTACCCGAGATCCGCTGGTTTTGACACCGACATTGGTGCTTTCATTGAGACTTCCACTGTGCCGTCACCATAAGGCTTGATGGCTCCTTCGATCATCGGCAACGATGCGATCCAGGGTGAGGTTTTTCTCCCCGGACAGATCTTCGTATTTGGCGGCTTCGCACTGCGGGCCAACTCGCTTGGCCATCTGGAGCAGATCGAAAGCTACGCCCCTGGCCGTCAGGTCAGGTTTGGAAGCTTAAACTATACTGCCGACATCCGCGGAGACTTGATCTTTGACGGATTAGAGCCCATGTCAGGTGCGTCGCACAGTCACGACGAGCATGACTTAGCTCTGCCGTCGGACGATGTTCGGGAGATCACACCTGTGGCTACTCCGACCCTCAATACGGAGCAGATTGCGTCGTCCGAGGACGGGTGGATGGACCTCGCCATGGAGGTCGCGCACTCAGCGGCGATAGAGCCGGATACTGACTTTACCTCCTACGAGACCTGTGTTGCCGGACCCTTGGATTCGTCCCCGGCCACGGGCTCCAAACCGCTCGCGTCCGTGCCTATCGAATCTGATTGGGCGCCGATCATGGAGATTTCCTCCGCGGATATCTTTCAGCACTCACCCCTGGGCGACGTGCTGAATTCATTAAGGTCTCTCTCCTTGTCGGAAGGCCCTTGGCCGAACTATGTCCGGATTGATTGGGAAGCGGACGACGAAGAAATTCGTTCCCCACCCACCACCAACTTAATAGCCACTATCGACGACTTAATTGACATGCTTGATTTCGGCTCCGAAGACATCGACGGTATGGACGACAATGTAGGAGAAGAACAGGAACCACCGCCCACAGGGCGCTGGACTGCCACCTCATCATATGATTACATGGTGGACACCCCCAAAGAGTGCGATGGCGATAAGGCAACAGAGGATAATCCCCTCGAGAAGCAATCTAAGCACCGGCGTCAATGACGCCGCTCTAAGCCCCGCCACAGCAGAAGCGGCGATACCGGCACAAGAGATAATAACGCTGTGGATAGTGCCGAAGACGAAGACAATCCCCTCCAGCCAGGCCTCGAGCGGGAGGATGGGCAAGCTAGCCCTAAGGAACAGGCAGCAGACGGAGAATCAGAGGATGACAATTACAGGCCTCTCTCCAAAGACGAGGTGAGCCTCGGCGACGAAGAATTTATCGTGCCTGAGGATCCCGTCGAACAGGAGCGCTTAAAGCACCGGCTTATAGCCACAACAAAAAGCCTGAAGAAAAAGCAACAGCAGCTTCAAGCTGACCAAGATCTGCTAGCAGATAGATGGACTGAGGTCCTGGCGGCCGAGGAATACAAACTCGAGTGCCCAACCAAAAGTTACCCAAAGCGCAGGTTGCTACCCCAACTCGAGGAGGAAGCATTAAAGCCTACGCTTCCAGCGTATGATGCGGCTGACCGGCCACCTCGTGGACGAGACAAAGCGGCATATCAGGCCGAAGTCCAGCCCGCACCCCGCCGCTAGTCAAACAAAAATACCAAGGCCCGGGGTAACACGCAGGACCTGTGAGACGTATTGGAAAACAAAGCAGGACATGCAAGATCGATCTACGGATCACGCGGGCGCGCCCGAACGCGTGACGACGACCGTCACGTCGGACATACTAAAAGCAAATCCGGCTGGGCCAAATACAGCAGACAAGACTCGTATGAACTGCGTCGTGATATAGCCCGGTACAGAGGCGCCGCACACCCCCTATGCTTCACTGATGAAGTAATGGATCACGAATTCCCAGAAGGATTTAAACCCGTGAACATTGAATCATATGATGGTACAACAGACCCCGCGGTATGGATTGAAGATTTCCTCCTCCACATCCACATGGCCCGCGGTGATGATCTTCATGCCATCAAGTACCTCCCATTAAAACTCAAAGGACCTGCTCGGCATTGGCTCAATAGCCTGCCGGCAAACTCCATTGGCAGTTGGGAGAATTTGGAGGACGCATTCCTTGACAACTTCCAGGGCACTTATGTGCGACCACCGGATGCCGATGACTTGAGTCACATAACCCAACAGCCAGGGGAATCAGCTAGGAAATTCTGGACTCGGTTCCTAACTAAAAAGAACCAAATTGTCGGCTGTCCGGATGCCGAGGCCTTAGCGGCATTTAAGCATAACATCCGCGACGAGTGGCTCGCCCAACACCTCGGCCAAGAAAAGCCGAAGTCCATGGCATCCCTCACGACACTCATGACCCGCTTTTGTGCGGGCGAGGATAGCTGGCTGGCTGGCAGCAACAGCACATCAAGAAACCCAAGCAACTCAGATGCCAAAGATAGCAACGGCAGGCCACGTCGCAACAAACACAAGCGCCGCAACAACGGCGACAACGCCGAAGTCACGGCAGTTAATGCCGGATTCAGTGGCTCTAAATCCGGTCAGCGGAAAAAGCCGTCCAAAAGAAGCAATCCGGGCCCGTCCAGCTTGGACCGCATACTCGATCGTTCGTGTCAAATTCACGGCACCCCCGATAAACCAGCCAACCACACCAACAGAGAATGCTGGGTGTTCAAACAGGCTGGCAATTTGAATGCCGAAAACAAGGAAAAGGGGCTGCATAGCGACGAGGAGGAGGAACCCCGGCCGCCGAACACAGGAGGACAGAAGAAATTTCCTCCCCAAGTGAAAACGGTAAACATGATATACGCAACCCATATTACCAAGCGGGAACGGAAGCACGCACTGAGGGACGTCTATGCGATGGAGCCAGTCGCCCCAAAGTTCAACCCATGGTCTTCTTGTCCGATCACATTCAATCGCAGGGATCATCCCACCAGTATCCGCCATGGCGGTTCTGCTGGATTGGTCCTTGACCCCATCATTGACGGATTTCATCTCACTCGAGTCCTTATGGACGGTGGCAGCAGCCTGAACCTGCTATACCAGGATACAGTGCGCAAAATGGGTATAGACCCCTCGAGGATCAAACCCACCAAAACCACCTTTAAAGGTGTCATCCCAGGTGTAGAGGCCAGTTGCACGGGCTCAATCACACTGGAAGTGGTCTTCGGATCTCCGGACAACTTCCGAAGCGAGGAGTTAATCTTCGATATCGTCCCCTTCCGCAGCTACTATCACACACTGCTCGGATGAACCGCATTTGCCAGATTCAATGCGGTACCGTATTATGCATACCTCAAGCTCAAAATGCCAGGACCTCGCGGGGTCATAATAGTCAATGGAAACACAGAACGCTCGCTCCGCACAGAGGAGCACAGTGCAGCCCTCGCAGCAGAAGCGCAAAGCAGCCTTATGAGGCAAACCGCCAATTCGGCGAAAAAGACCCCCGGACACCTTCAAGCGAGTCCGGAGTACCCTGCAAGAGGATCGCTAGGCATGTTTAGAGCTCGCCTAGCAATTCGGCCTCCGTCCTAGTCCCGGTCAAGCGGCGAAATTTGTGCCGCACGTACATAATTACGCACTCAAGATACCATGGGCATAGGCGGAGGCACGACCATGGCACGGCCCACAATGGGGCTTAACCGCCTCAGGACCCGCATACCTTTAACATTTTCTTCCTTTCAGGCCCCTATTATCTGAAGTCCCTCTCCGATCATCTGATTATCGGACCCGTCACGGGAAGGAAACACCAAAGAAGCAAGAAGCTTTGATGTACAAGGGAATCCACAGATGGTCTCTGATAACGATCGATATACCTGTTTTGCATACCCACACGCATCTTGCCCTTGGATAGGACATGTCAAATAGTCCTATTTTTACTTATTGCACTACATGTATGCATACGCTTTGACGTATTATCTAAATAACAATGTACATCATTAGCTCATTACTGCACTCCTTTATCTTTTTTCCCTATCTGCTTATTTACAACAAATTGCACCCATACATTCTGATACGTCCAGTGCGCCAGGGGCTTCAGTGTACCCCATAACACGGCAAGAAAAGTCCGAACACTTTCGATAGTCCGGCACCCCAAACTTATAGCATTATATGCATCAGCTCCGAATCATGTCTTGGGTCAATAGTTGGGTTTGCCAGGCTCCCATGTTTTGGTACCTTACGTTCCGCTATATCGGCTAAGGTAGCGCTGGGAGAACTACTGCGATTGTGTCCCGGTTCTTCCGGACGAACACCTCAGTAGAGAAAGCCGAAAACTGACTATCATGATGAGGCGAGAGCTGGTCGCTATTCGAGAGGTCTCAAATCCTTAAAGATTTTTTCCGCTTCGGGCGAGGAGTCGGCCTTATCCGATTTAGGCGTACATAGCGCCCCAAGTTCGGCCTTCCGAATACTAGGGGCTTCGCCAAAATTTAAAATTGTAGACTTCTATGGCTAAGTGAGAGTGATAAAGTTTATAGTCCGATTGCCTGGTTCGTTGTGCTAAACACCTCCTTCGAAGGACCCAAAACTAGGATAAAGAGTGATCAGGTTTATCCCGAACACCTCAGTACTAGCTACATGGGGGCAGAAGCCGACGACTGGCCAACTCTCAAATTTTATAAATGGCCGCACAGAAGGTAATATTTTAAATTAACAAGCGCTACATAGTGCACATGAACTCGTTTCATATTACAGGATCACATGAGTACATTCATTCAAATATCGCATCCTTAGCACATTCCTCTGCCACAAGGCAAGCACCCTTCAGGACACTGTCATAATACTTTTCGGGGTGGCGATGCTCTTTGCCCTCCGGCGGCCCCTCCTTCACCAGCTTTTCGGCGTCCATCTTCGCCCAGTGCACTTTCGCACGGGCAAAGGCCTTGCGCGCACCTTCAATGCAGATGGACCGCTTTATGACATCAAACCGTGGGCAGGCATTCACAAGCCGCTTTACCAGGCCGAAGTAGCTGCCAGGCAGGGGCTTGCCAGGCCACATCCAGACTATGAGACCCTTCATGGCCAGTTCGGCCGCCTTGTGAAGCTCGACCAGTTGCTTCAACTGGTCGCTCAAGGGCATCGGATGTTAGGTCCCAGTATACTGAGACCAGAACAACTTCTCCGTCGAGCTCCCTTCCTCGGCCCGGTAGAACTCCGCGGCATCCGACACACTGCTGGGTAGATCTGCGAACGCTCCTGGAGAGCTCTGAATTCGGGTAAGTAAAAGGAAAGTTTCCTTCACATGCTTGCTTTGCATAATAAATGCCTTACCCGCCGCTATCTTCTTAACCGCCTCAATTTCCTGGAGGGCCTTTTGGGCTTCGGCCTTGGCATTTTGTGTGTTCTTGAGGGCTTTCGCAAGCTCAGACCCTTGCGTCTCAGAGTCACGCTCCAAGGACTCGTACTTCTTGACAAAGTCCTGGAGCTCTTGCTGCACCTCGCCGACTCGGGCCTCTTGCTTCTCACGCTCGGCGTGCTCCTTGGCCGCTTTGCCTTTGGCCTCGGACAGCGCCTTCTTCAGGGCTGCCACTTCGGTCGTGGCCCCTAGCAAAATTCATGACGATCCTATGATCTAACAACCACCTTCCTTTTTCTTTATCAATAAACAGACGGGGTATTACTTACCTTTGTTCTCTTCGAGCTACCTCTTGGTAAGGCCGAGCTCTTCCTCGGACCGCTTAAGGTCCGGCTTCAGTGCGGCGACCTCCGCCGTGCGGGCGGCAGCGGCCAGCAGCGAAGTCTGCTTATTCACATAGACATATTCTGATTAGACTCCTGTGATTACTATTTGATCCTCTGTTCGGCCTTTCTTTGCGAACACCAAACAGAGCATCAGGGGCTACTTTCTATGCTGTAACATTTTCTCATAACTTGATTACTTACCTCAAAGCCTGTTAGGAGGCTGCCACAGGCTTCAGTCAGTCCGCTTTTGGCGGACCGAACCTTCTTGACCACCGCACTCATGATAGTGCGGTGCTCTTCGTCAATGGAAGCGCCGCGAAGTGCTTCCAGCAAATTGTCCGATGCCTCTGGATGGACAGAGGCCATCGGCATAGACAGCTTACCCCCCTTGGTGAGGGGTCACCTGACAGAATCTGGAACCACTGGAGGTTCCGGCGCAGAATTCGGCTGGGGGCTAGACTTGCTGCCCCGGCATTAGGGCCCATGGGAGTCTTCCCCCTCATGCGCCCAGCGCCTGGAATGTCGCCTTGGGGCGCCTCTGGAGCTGTCTCCCCTTGGTTTAGTGCCCTTTGAGACAACACCTCGACGTTGTCCGTAGGGCGGGGAGAGGAGGCGGTCGGGAGTGAATCGTTGTTCATCTCCGACGGGCCCAAAGACTCCTCCGAAGAGGATACGTCGATATGGGCTTTGGATGGACTGCATGATCATGTTCGGCATGATAAGAAGCAATAAAATAAAACATACCAAGAACTATTATGGTATCCGGATACTTACGACTTCGCCAGAGGCTTGTCCCTGGGTAACCACTCCTCGTCGCTAAAAGCGGCCGCCGTAGAGCAGTCCGGAAGGAGAGTCCTTCCCTTCTTGGACCCTTCGGCCTCCCCTGACGGGGCGGCCTTCCTTTTCCTGTCTCCCCCGGCTGGGGGGGAGAACTTTCCTCTTCCTCCTCCTCGTTTTTGTGGGAGGAGGGCGCCTCAGTGTTACCGGACGATGAGTCCGATACGACCTTGCGCCGGAGACCTTTCCTGGTCCCCGTGGCCTTCTTCTTGGCCTTCTTCTCCGGCGCCTCATAGGGCACCGGAACCAGCATCTCCGTTAGGAGAGCCCTTGCTGGATCTTCGGGCAGTGGGGCTGGACAATCAATCTGCTCCGCTGTCGTGACCCAGTCCTGTTAAATGGCATGGAGGCTTAGATCCCTCGTATGATTATACTGGGGAAAGAAACATCTCATGAGATATAAGGAGCTTACCGGATTGGCAGGGCACTTCGCGCTGAGTCCGCGATCCTCGGTAAGGGGAGGAGGTACCTCGGTAGACTTGAACAGCACCTTCCAGATGTCCTGGTGCGTCGTGTCAAAGAGCTCCCGCAGCGTCTGGTGCTTGACCGGGTCAAACTCCCACATATTGAATGCCCGTCTTTCACACGGGAGGATCCGGCGGAAGAGCATGACCTGGACCGCGTTGACAAGCTTGATTTTCTTGCTTATCATGTTTTTAACATAGTTCTAGAGTCCGGTCAGCTCCACCAATGAACCCCAGGATAGGCCCTTCTCTTTCCAGGAGGTGAGCCGCATGGGGATGCCGGATCGAAATTCGAGGGCCGCCACCCAGTTGGTGTCACGTGGCTCAGTGATGTAGAACCACCCCGATTGCCACCCCTTCACGTTCTCCACATAGGAGCCTTCGAGCCAGGTGATGTTGGGCATTTTGCCCACCATGGTGCCTCCGCACTCCGCTTGCTGGCCAACCACCACCTTTGGCTTAACGTTGAAGGTCTTCAGCCACAGTCCGAAGTGGGGCTTGATGCGGAGGAAGGCCTCGCACACGACGATAAACGCCAAGATGTTGAGGATGAAATTGGGGGCCAGATCATGGAAGTCCAGCCCGTAGTAGAACATGAGCTCGCGGACAAATGGGTGGAGGGGAAATCCCAGCCCACGGACGAAATGGGTAAGGAATACAACCCTTTCGTGGGGTTTGGGGGTAGGGACGATCTGCCCCGCGTCTGGGAGCCGGTGTGCGATATCTGCGGCCAGGTATCCGGCTTCCCGGAGCTTCATAATGTTCTCCTCCGTAACGGAGGAGACCATCCACTTGCCTCCCCCTCCGGACATGTTTGGAGTGGTTTTGCGGAGAAAATGCAAACTTGGGCGTTGGAGCTCGAGTGCGCGAGAATGGATGGGCAGGGAAGAAGAAGGCGTGGGTGAAAAGGAGGAGTCCTTGTCCCTTTATAAGGGCGGAAGGAATTGTGTGCCTCCCCACCTGCCTGGTAAACTCGCTTATTCCCCAAGCGCCGTGATTCATGGCGCGGTTGGGTTACCCACACCCGTATTGATGAGAATCCCGTGATAAGGGGACATGATCTCTGCTTCGACAAGACGTGCCAAGAAAACCGCCTCGCAATATGTGCAGTAGCTGGTTGAGAAAAACGGTTCGAATAATGACAGGGCCATGGCGTGATGTCATGTTATGAAAGGTTGTCAGTAGATTAGATTTGTGGAAATATTGTACTCTCTATGGTGGTATGTGGAATTTGTTTTGCAGAGCCGAACACTATCCTTGTGTTTGAAATCTTCTATGGAGTATTCGGAGGAAGAACCCGCCTTGCAATGCCGAAGACAATCTGCGCGCCGGACTCATCGTCATTGAAGCCTGGTTCAGGGGCTACTGAGGGAGTCCTGGATTAGGGGGGTCCTTGGACAGCCGGACTATATACTTTGGCCGGACTGTTGGACTATGAAGATACAAGATTGAAGACTTCGTTCCATGTCCGGATGGGACTCTCCTTGGCGTGCAAGGCAAGCTTGGCAATTCGGATATGTAGATCTCCTCCCTTGTAACCGACTCTGTATAACCCTAGCCCCCTCCGGTGTCTATATAAACCGGAGCTTTTAGTCCGTAGGACAACAACAATCATAATCATAGGCTAGCTTTTAGGGTTTAGCCTCTATGATCTCATGGTAGATCAACTCTTGTAATACTCATATCATCAAGATCAATCAAGCAGGAAGTAAGGTATTACCTACATCGAGAGGGTCCGAACCTGGGTAAACATTGTGTCCCCCGCCTCCTGTTACCATCCGCCTTAGACACACAGTTCGGGTCCCCCTACCCGAGATCCGCCGGTTTTGACACCGACACCCTTGATGACCCTGGTTGTGCTGAACTCCAGCTGGAACGCCTGCAGGTCGATATTCCACTCGGCGACTCTTCCAGTAGCGTTAGGGCTCCTGAGTACCCTCTCCAGTGGGTAGGCCGAGACGACCTTGATTGGGTGACCTTGAAAGTAGTGTCGTAGCTTACGCGAGGCCACCAAAAGCGCGAGCAAGAGCTTCTGAGGCATGGGGTACCGTGCCCTTGCATCCCGCAGTACCGTGCTGACGAAATACACTGGGTGCTCGACGAGGGCAGGCGCCTCAACGGGACCCGCGTTCGTCGGAGGTGGGGGCGCCTCCTGAGGCGATGGGACCTCCGGAGCCTGGTCACCCATTGGGGCCTGGGCGGGCCTAAGGTCGCCATCCTGCTGAGCTGGGTCATCCGTTGGTGTTGCTGCAGCCCCCACGGTGTCCTTCGGGTCTCGCGCCGCCCCGGCTGGGGGCGCGGTTCGGCGCGACGTGTCCTTGGCCTGACGCTCTTCCCGAACTGCTACCAGAGCTGCACTGGCTGAATAAGGAGTGACGGCGAGGTAAAGCACCAGGGGCTCGAGAGGGCGGGGCGCCACCATCACCAGAGGGCTGGTGAGATATCTCTTGAGATCTTGAAATGCTTGGTCAGCCTCCGGAGTCCACTCGAACGGGCCCTTCTTCTTCATTAGCTTGAAGAACGGTAGGGCGCGCTCCCCCAGCTTGGAGATGAAGCGTCCGAGCGAAGTCATGCAGCCGGCAAGCTTCTGCATCTCCTTGAGGGTTTGTGGTGGGCTCATGCCTTCAATCGCCTTGACCTTCTCTGGATTGGCCTCGATCCCCCTGTGGAACATGAGGAAGCCTCGCAGTTTTCCGGAGGGGACACCAAATACGCACTTCTCCGGGTTGAGCCGCAAGTCCACCTGGCGCAGGCTCGTGAAGGTCTCCTCCAGGACCTGAATCAAAGTTCTCGCCTCCCGAGACTTCACCTCAATGTCACCGACGTAGGCTTCAGCGTTCCCCCCGAGCTGCTGGCCCAGGGCGATGTGCATTAGCCGTTGGAAGGTCGCGCCCATGTTGCATAGCCCGAACAGCATGCAAGTGCAGCAGTACACCCCGCAAGGGGTCAGGAAGGCAGTCTTCTCCAAATCCTCTACTGCCATCTTGATCTGGTGATAGCCTGAAAACGCATCCAGGAAGCACAGCAGGTCGCACTCGGCGGTGGAGTCAACGATCTGGTCGATGCGCGGAAGCGGGAACGGGTCTTGGGGACAAGCTTTGTTGAGGTTGGTGAAGTCGACACACATGCCCTCCTTCCCGCCTTTCTTTGTCACAACAACGGGGTTCGCCAGCCACTCGGGGTACCGAACCTCGCGAATGACACCTGCTGCCTCCAGCTTGCAGGTTTCCTGGATGATGAAGGACTGCTTCTCCGTGGACTGTCGCCATGCCTTCTACTTCACAGGGCGCACATTGGGGCACACCCTTAGGTGATGCTCGATCACCCCTCTTGGGACCCCTACTAGCTGATTGGGCTCCCAGGCGAATACTTCCTTGTTTGCGTGCAAGAACTTTACCAATGCTTCCTCTTGATCTGAGTCGAGGTTGGCACCTATGGTGAAGGTGGCTCCAGAAGACCCATCTTCCTCGACCGGCACCTGCTTGGTTTCCACCCGATCTTGAGTGAACAAATGCTTCTTCTTGGCCGACGCGGCCTCCTTAACTCCGGAGGTGGCCTCGTCGTCCGGGCGTGCCATCGCGGCGGCCTTGAGGGCAAGCTTGAGCGCCACCAGAGCCTCCTTGGTATCTCCAACTACGGTCAGGACGCCCTTGCTCCCGGGCATCTTCATGAGGTTGTAGGCCGGATGGGTCGCTGCCATAAACTGAGCTAGAGCTGGGTACCCGAGGATGGATTTGTACGGAAGGCCGATGCGGGTGATGTCGAAGTCAATCAGCTCCGTGCGGTAGTTGTCGCGGGTGCCGAAAGTCACGGAAAGACGGATCTACCCCAGGGGACTGGAGGAGCCGCTGCCAACCCCCGGAGAAGGGCTTGCTGAGGCGGAGCCGCTCGAGCAGTACGTGAAGGAGGCTAAAAGCCTCCACAAAGAGCACATTGAGGCCGGCGCCGCCGTCGATGAGGGTCTTGGTAATGGCCACGCTATAGATGGTGGGCGCGCAAAGCATTGGGAGCACGCCCGAGCCGACGGTGGTGACGGGGTGATCTCCCGAGTTGAAGGTCAGGTTGGCCTTGGGCGCTGCCCAACTTGGAGGAGCCCCCTGCCGCGTGGAGGCGGCGCCGATCTGGCGAAAGAATGGCTTGGCGTGACGGTCCGAGGGCGGCGCTTGTGAGCCGCCGAGGAGGGCCACGACAGCGCGGGGCGCTGGTACCGCGAAACGCTCAGCGAAGAGGTTGCACAGCTCCTCCCGAGATGTCACCGTAGATCCTGGGAAGTTGAGCAGCCAGGCGCGCGGTGCCCCAGTGAGGGCCATGGGAAGCCAGTTGGCCATGGCCCTATCGTCGCCCCCTGCCTTCAAGATGACCCCTTCATATGCCAACAGGAAAGCCGACGGGTCCACCGCGCCATCGTAGCGCGGCGGCATCTCTGGCTTGAACTTGGGTGGCCACTGCACCCGTTGCAAGGTGGGGGCCAAGGCTCGGAGCCCCCTGGCCTCGCTGCGGGCGTTTGTCGTCACAGCCGGAAGAGCAGTGCCGGCCATGGGGGCGAAGCGCGGTGATGACGAAGCGCAGATCAACAAAAGCAAAACTTCGGCGCACCCCTACCTGGCGCGCCAAATGTCGGATTTCGGGTTCCGGCAAAACCCTTGAGGTTCGAACACTGGGGTGCGCACGAAGATCTCTCTCTCCCTAGATCGCTCTCGCAACAATCACAAGGCCTAGCTCTACGAACCCAAAGAACGAGGGACACAAGAGTTTATATTGGTTCGGGCCACCGATGTGGTGTAATACCCTACTCCAGTGTGGTGTGGTGGATTGCCCCTTGGGCTGAGGATGAACTGTTACAAGGGAAGAACAACCTCTTGAGGAGAGGTGTTCTTTTGCTTCGTGAACTTGTGTGGGTTAGGATGATCAGAATGATCCGTCCCCTCCTATGGTGGTGGCTAGTCCTATTTATAAAGGCCCTGGTCCTCTCCCCAAATATTGAGCGGGAAGGGATCCAACAACGGCCAAATTCGAAGGGAGACAACTAGTACAAGTCATCCTGGCTAAAGGTGGTCTTCGCCTGCCAAAGGCTCTGGTGGTGACGCCGTCTTGGGCTCCACGGTGACCTCCGTCCTCCGTCCTGCTGGTCTTGGTCTCGTTGCACCGATATGGAAACCTTCGCCTGATGCCTCGGGACTCCTCGCCTGCGCTTGCCTCTTTAGCACAAAAGAGGAAACGAGGACACTGCACGCTGGCGCCCGCCTGGCTCTAGTCATCATGGCTTGCGTCACAGGAATCTTGCGAGGTGTCCCTTGCCTTGATCTCTCCGCCCCTCGCGAGCCGGCCTGGTGAGGCCACCCCCGAGGAGGTCTTGTGTCGTCCGCCTCGCGAGGCTTGGCCCCTCGCGAGGGTCTTGAGTGTTTGCTAGTGAGGATGGGTCGTACAGGGCCGCTGGTGGAGCCACGCTGTGGGCCACAGGCAGGCAAGTCTGGGGACCCCCATTCATAGGACGCCGACAAGCACCGACTCAAACGGCAGATGCACATGAAGAATAGATGAATGTACAAACATTGTCGATAAATGGAATACATGATGACAAAATAGTATGGCACGATACAATTCACATATACGATGACTGGCCAAACAGGATGGCATTGCATGATTCACGTATATGACGCCTGGCTAAACAAGATGGCATTACATAATTCACATGTATGATATAGAAACCAAACAGGTGGCATTCACACAAAGAAAATCTAAACTAAGCTGGTGGCGTATAAGATGTATAAAGTAAGCAATGTGAGGTGCCATATGCATGATATGGCCAACATCAGCATGCCAGGTTAGAGCAAACACCCCAGGGGGGTAAATAGGAGTGGTCGGCTCCCTCTGAATCACCCTCAGAATAGTTATCTTCCTCCAGAATAGAATTTGGAATGGGGGAGGGGGTCCCCACTACGCCCACCATGGAGTGGCGTCTGCATGACATTATATTCCCACACAATGGTCTTCTCTTTTTCTCTACATGTTCCGTATGATTGTGTACAATAACTGACATACATAATAAAAAAATAGTTAGATTATGTAAGGCCTAAGGGATGCATGCAAAAATCAAACTGATGGTAGCTAACGAGTGGATAGATCCCAAACTAATGATAGCACGCAGATGATAGCTTCCATTTTTAAAGATAGTTGATGGCTCGTCTACTGTTTGTTGCTCACCCAACATGAACCACATAGAAGACTCGAGATGAACCAGATAGTACACAGAGATACTATTCGTTGCTAACTCAATATGTGCCCCGCATGCATTTTAAAACTCAAGTTTGAACATTAGTTTGGACTTGACTCGGAGTCTAGGAGGCGAACAGGACGATAAAGTAGCTGGTAATAATAATCGATGCATAACATAAGCAGACACGAAAGAGTGCGACCTCTTTTCTGGAACTATGTAGTCCTCATGTTCATCTGCTCCGTCGATGATGGTAATGCAGTTGGCGTGGGTGCTGGCAACGGGGAAGATGATCTAAGGCGGCGAAAGAAGGTCTGCAAGGAGGATCTCTGCTGTGGTGGATGCTTCCATCGATGGTGCACCCTAGGTAGGGTGGATGACGGCACGACAGGTGAGGGAGTCTTGGATTAGGGGGTCCTCGGACAGCCGGACTATATACTTTGGCCGGACTGTTAGACTATGAAGATACAAGATTGAAGACTTCGTCCCGTGTCTGGGTGGGACTCTCCTTTGCGTGGAAGGCAAGCTTGCAATTCGGATATGTAGATCTCCTCCCTTGTAACCGACTCTGTGTAACCCTAGCCCCCTCGGGTGTCTATATAAACCAGAGGGTTTAGTTCGTAGGACAACAACAATCATAATCATAGGCTAGCTTCTAGGGTTTAGCCTCTACGATCTCGTGGTAGATCAACTCTTGTAATACTCATATCATCAAGATCAATCAAGCAGCAAGTAGGGTATTACCTCCATCGAGAGGGCCCGAACCTGGGTAAACATCGTGTCCCCCGCCACGTGTTACCATCCGCCTTAGACGCACAGTTCGGGACCCCCTACCCGAGATCCGCCGGTTTTGACACCGACATTGGTGCTTTCATTGAGAGTTCCACTATGCCGTCACGATAAGGCTTGATGGCTCATCTTGTTGTCAAGGACAACATTACCTCTGGGGGAGCCCTGGCTGTAGGCCAAACTCTCCGACTAGGCGGCTTCGTCTTGACCGCCCGTTGGGCCGTCGCGCCGACGATGACTTCTCGGGTGATCAGAAACAGCCTCCACTTCGGCTCAGGATTCGCCGAGCAGATGGATCCAATGGAGCTCTCTTCCTTGAACGAGCTCTTGGATCGCATCGCCGGCCTGGGAGTCGCTACGGACTATGATCGGATCGGGCTTAAACCCAACCAAAGGGAGATTAACTCTCCGGCGGTCACCGATCAGATAGCGGTGATGGAGGAGCAATGTAGCGATTCTTCCTCTATTTTGAGGACAAACTATGTTCGGATTCCCGAGCTCTCCGAGCTGGATACCCGTCTACGGGAGGGTATGGCCCAAGCTTCGAACCTAGAATCAGACAGCGGGCCAGAATTATTGGGCAACATCCCGGAGCCCGAACTGGCAAGCTCGGAAACTCCTCCGCCCCTGGGTCTCAGATCGGGTCAGGGTTTGGACCTAAATCTACCCACCCACCCAGACATAAGTGATCTTTCCCACATTAGACAAGATCCCCAAGAGACAGTACATCACTATTGGGCCAGATTCCTCCTTGTAATGAGCAAGGTCAAGGACTGTTGCGAGGAAGACGCAATTTCATTCTTTTGCAAAAATTGCACGGACAAGGGAATCCTCAACGCCATAAGTCGTCGTGACATAGCACACTTCGCTGATTAGCGGCCATAGTACAGAAGTACTGTGCGATGGAAAGCGCCTGGAAAACCCAAACAAAATTCTGGGATCCTCCGGCTCTCACTAAACACCCCGTCCGAACTAAAAGGGTGTACTCTCGTAAGTCACACGATCCAATTACAAAGAAACCAAAGTCCACTACAGGGCGTGGAACTGTGTTGGAGGGATGGCTCAATGGGCCATGCAAAATTCACAGTACACCGGATACCATGCCAACACAGAGCCTTCGAGCATGTTGGATACTCCGGCAGGTGACCAAGAGCGGCGAGGATCTCCTCATCAACAATACCACAAAGCACCATCCCGTGGAAAATAACAATACAGTACTGACAGTCTTCGAGACCTTCACCTCAAATAATAGGCGTAAGCGAGAACTCCGCAGCCTCGCCGAAGTCTGCCACGTTGCAACAATAAATCCATGGAACGATACGGCTATAACCTTCAATGCCAGTGACGAACCTCAATTCCGAACAGCCCGAGCACCAGCCGCTTTGGTCCTTAGTCCAATTGTGGACGGCTTCCGGCTTACTAAAGTGCTCATGGACGGTGGCAGCGGATTAAACCTCATCTATGAGGAGACTGTTAGAAAAATGGAAATAGACAAGAGCCGCATTGAGCAAAGCAGCACGACCTTCAGAGAAATCATCCCTAGTCGGGAGGCACGATGCGCGGGAAAAATCACACTAGATGTGGTATTCGGCACACCGGAGAATTATAGGTCCGAAAAATCACATTCCATGTGGCCCCATTCAGTAGCGGATACCATGCCCTTTTAGGGCGGGAGGCATTCACGATCTTCCAAGCTATACCCCATTATGGGTACATGAAGCTCAAAATGCCCGGGCCCAATGGAATCATCACTCTAGCTAGTGATCCGGACATAGCACTCCACGCCAAAAATAAAACCGCCGCAATGGCCCTCGAGGCGTTATCTGAAGCCCTTGCGGCTGAAGAACTAACTGCACTGCGCTCCACAGTGGACAGGGACGACGTGATACTCGACAAAAGACCCAAGTCCACCTCTTTTAAACCAGCGGACGAAATAGTCAAATTCCAGGTCCACCCAACGAACCCTACAAAAACAGCATCCATCGGGGCACAGCTGAACCCCACAATAGACGCCGCACTGCGGGAGTTCTTGCGCGAGAATTGGGACATCTTCACCTGGCATCCTTCAGACATGCCAGGAATCCCACGCAGGCTGGCCGAGCATAGCCTAAACATTCTGAAGGGAGCAGACTCTTCGGTGTTTCTCATAGCCTAAGCGACAAGCCATGGGAGAGGAGCTAGCCAAGTTACTCGAGGACGGATTCATTAGGGAAATAAAACATCCAGACTAGCTAGCAAACCTGGTAATGGTACCAAAGAATGACAAATCATGGCGCCTATATGTCGATTTCAAGGACATTAACAAGGCTTGCCCCAAGGATCCCTTCCCCCTCCCCCGCATCGATCAAATTATCGACGCTACTGCAGGACACGACTAATTGTGTTTCCTCGAAGCATACTCTAGATACCATCAAATTAAGATGGCGGAGTCCGATCAAGCCGCAACGGCATTCATCGCTCCATACGGCCCCTTCTGTTTTAACACCATGCCTTTCGGGCTCAAAAACGCCGGTGCAACCTATCAACGCATGATTCAGACATGCCTGGAAACACAAATCGGCAAAATAGTGGAGGCATACGTAGACGATGTGGTCATTAAAACCAGACACGTCGAATCCTTAATAGACGACTTGAGGCTCACGTTCGACAATCCCCGAACATATGACATCAAGCTCAATCCGGAAAAATGCGTTTTCGGGTGCCCGCCGGAAAGCTCTTGGGCTTCATCGTCTCCAATAGAGGAATTGAAGCAAATCTGGCTAAAATCCAAGCTCTGTCACAGTTGGCCATCCCAACAGACCTCAAGCAAATCCAGAAATTAACTGGATGTGTGGCTGCCTTAAGCCGCTTTATCTCCCGATTGGGAGAAAAGGCACTACCTCTTTATTGCCTTCTTCAACGCACTAAACACTTCGAGTGGACGGATGCGGCCACAGCCGGATTGGAAGAAATAAAAGCTGTTTTGGCCAGCAACCCAATCTTGGCCGCGCCAAATATCGGTGAACCAATGTTGTTATATATAGCGGCAACACACCAAGTTGTAAGCGCAGTGCTCGTCGTCGAACGAGAGACGGATGGACAAAAGTTCCCGCTTCAAAATTCGGTATACTACGTATCCACTGTCCTCACTCCATGCAAATCACGGTACCCACGTTATCAAAAGATAGCATACACGGTCTTCATGGCATCCCGGAAACTACGACACTACTTTCAAGAGTGTTCAATTACGGTGGCCTCTGAAGTACCACTCAACGACATAATAAACAACCGCGATGCCATGGGCCGGATTGCTAAATGAGCTATTGAGCTCCTCCCGTTTGACATAACATACAAACCACGGCGAGCCATTATGTCACAAGTACTGGCTGATTTCGTCGCCGAATGGACAAAAGCCGAACTCCCTAAAGAGTACGGCGCGTACTCCAATTGGATCATGCACTTTGACGGCTCTAAGATGCTGGCTGGTCTGGGGGCAGGCGTCGTCCTGACATCCCCCACCGGAGATACAGTCCAATACGTACTCCAAATATTATACACAGACTCCAACAATGCAGCAGAATATGAGGCTCTGTTGCATGGTCTCCGGATGGCAGTCTCCATGGGCATTCAACGCCTAGAGGTGCGTGGGAATTCGAACCTCGCAATATCTCAAATAAATGGAGACTTTGACGCCAAAGACCCAAAAATGGTGGCTTACCGCAACGCCATCCTCAAAATGTCAGCTCGGTTTTAGGGGCTCGAATTCCACCATGTGGTCCGAGAAAACAATCAAGCGGCGGATATCCTCGTCCGCATCAGCGCTAAGCGCAACCCTGTCCCACCTAATATCTTCTTGGAAAGGCTGTTTAAGCCATCCGTGGTGTGGGAAGGGGAGACCGGCAACAACAGTCTGGATCCGGCCACAACGCCAGATCCTGAACACTCTAACGTAATCGGAGGCTCTGCCACCGAAATAACACCTTCGGCCCACGTGATTATGACTGTCATCGCCCCGT